>NC_139458.1:975000-3475000 GCF_057233095.1 Heloderma suspectum | reverse complement strand
ATTTCATTTCTATACCGCCCAATAGCCGAAGCTCTCTGGGCGGTTCACAAAAATTAAATCCAAGCAACACATAATAAAACAATTTAAAATATACAGAACGTTAAAACCACAATATAACAATACAACCACAATAAAACCTAGCAGCAGTGCAGGAGTTTAAAAGACAGATTTAAAACAGCAAAGATAAAAATTTAGAAAGCTAAAATGCCTGGGAAAATAAAAAGGTCTTTACCTGGCGCCGAAAGGAATACAATGTATGCGCCAGGCGAACCTCACTAGGGAGCTCATTCCAGAGCCGGGGTGCCACAGCAGAAAAAGCCCTCCTCCTAGTAGCCACCCGCCTCACTTCCTTTGGCAGGGGCTCATGAAGAAGGGCCACTGATGATGATCTTAAGGTCCGGGCAGGCACATATGGGAGGAGGCGATCCTTCAGGTAACCTGGCCCCAAGCCGTTAAGGGCTTTGAATGTTAACACCAGCACTTTGAATCGGGCCCGGAAATGGACTGGCAGCCAGTGCAGCTGGAAAAGTACTGGCGTAATATGAGCTCGCACGCCAGTCCCTGTTAACAATCTTGCTGCCCTATTTTGGACCAGCTGAAGTTTCCAGACCGTTTTCAAAGGCAGCCCCACGTATAACGCGTTGTAGTAATCCAGATGAGAAGTTCTCAGAGCATGGACAACTACCTAGGCTCTCTCTGTCCAGATAAGGGCGTAGTTGGTATACCAGCCTAAGCTGATAAAAAGTGCTCTGTGCCACTGAGTTCACCTGTGCCTCAAGTGACAGTTCTGGGTCCAAGAGCACCCCCAAACTATGAACCTGATCCTTTAGGGGGAGTGCAACCCCCTCCAGAACAGGTTGAATATCACCTAGCCGGGCAGACGAACCACCCACTAACAGTACCTCCATCTTGTCTGGATTGAGTTTCAGTTTATTAGCCCTTATCCAGTCCATTACCGTGCCCAGGCACTGATTCCAAACAGTCACTGCCTCACCTGGTTTTGATGTAAAAGAGAGGTAGAGCTGGGTGTCATCCGCATATTGATGGCACCTCAGCCCACACCTCCGGATAACCTCCCTCAGCGGTTTCATGTAGATGTTAAACAGCATGGGGGATAAAATAGAGCCCTGTGGAACCCCATGGCACAATTGCCATGGCGCAGAGCAATAATCCCCCAGCACCACCTTCTGGAATCGGCCATCCAAGTAGGAGCAAAACCATTGTAGTGCAGTGCCTCCTACTCCCAACCCAGACAACCTATCCAGAAGGATACCATGGTCGATGGTATCGAAAGCCGCTGAGAGGTCCAGGAGAATCAACAGGGTCGCACTCCCCCTGTCCATCTCCCGGCAGAGGTCATCCCACAGGGCGACCAAGGCAGTTTCCATTCCAAAACCAGGCCTGAACCCCGATTGAAATGCATCTAGATAATCCTTTTCATTCAAGAGTGCCTGGAGCTGTCCTACAACCACCTGCTCAAGCACCTTGCCCAGGAAGGGGATGTTGGCCACTGGCCTATAATTGTTAACATCCTCTGGGTCCAGGTTAGGCTTTTTCAGGAGTGGCCTGATTACTGCCTCTTTTAAAACGGCAGGCACCACTCCCTCTCTCAAGGAGGAATTTACAACCTCCTGGACCCAGCCAGACAACCCCTCCTTGTTTCATTTAATAAGCCATGAAGGGCAAGGGTCAAGCACACAAGTGGTTGATCAGACTTGGCCAAGCACCTTGTCCGCATCCTCAGGCCTCAGTAACTGAAACTCATCCAATAAAACTGGACCAGACGGTGCTCTGAACGCCTCTACCAATGGAACTGCATTAATGGTGGTGTCCAATTCATGACGAATCTGAGCGACTTTATCCTCAAAGTGCCGTGCAAACTCGTCACAGCGTGCTACCGAGGGTTCCACCGTCTCTCTCCCTGGCCCAGAATGTAACAGGCCGCGAACCACTCGGAAAAGCTCCGCTGGACGACACTGAGAAGATGAATGCTGGTGGAAAAGAACTGTCTCTCTGCCACCCTCACCGCCACAGAGTAGGCTCGATAGTGGGCTCTTACCTGTGTTCGGTCAGACTCAGCACGAGTTTTCCGCCACCTGCGTTCTAGCCGTCTCCCCTCTTGCTTCATTGCCCTCAGCTCAGGTGTATACCAAGGAGCTGGCCGGGCTCTGCTCAGAGGGAGAGGGCACTTGGGCGCGATCGTGTCAACCGCCCGAGTCATCTCTGCATTCCACAGAGCAACCTGGGCTTCGACAGGAGCACCAGCCATACCAGCAGGAAAATCCCCCAGAGCCCTCTGGAATCCATCGGAATCCATTAATCTCCGGGGGCGGACCATTTTAATAGGTCCCCCACCCTTGCAGAGGGGAAAGGCCGCCAGGAGTCTAAACCTCAGCAGGAAGTGATCTGATCATGACAAAGGGACAGATGTTAATTCCTCCACTTTCAGATCACCATCCTCCTGCCCAGTCGAGAAAACCAGATCAAGCGTGTGTCCTTTTGTATGCGTGGGGCCGATGACATGTTGGGACAGCCCCATGGATGTCATGGCGGCCATGAAGTCCTGAGCCGCCCCGGATACAGCAGCCTTGGCATGGAAGTTGAGATCCCCCAGGACCATCATCCTAGGGGTCCTCAACACCAAGTCCGAGACCACCTCTGTCAGCTCAGGCAGGGAGTCTGATGGGCAGTAGGGTGGGCGGTACACCAACAGAATCCCCAATCTGTCCCGGGTACCCAACACAAGGTACAGACACTCAAGATCTGCACTCGAATGAGCAGGAAGCCTGGAGAGGGAGATTGAATTCCTATAGACCACGGCAACCCCCCCTCCCCAACCCTCAAGTCGGTGTTGGTGCTGCACCGAGTACCCAGGAGGGCACAGCTGGGAGAGAGTGACCCCTCCCAGTTCCCCCACCCAGGTCTCAGTAATACATGCCAGGTCAGCCCCCTAATCCACAATCAAATCATGGATGAGGGAGGTCTTATTTTGGGCCGACCTGGCATTCAGCAGCAGCACCACCAGACCCGAGGGCAGACTGGTAAGGCTGCCAGGAACCATCAGGTTGGGGGAAGAACCAGAAGAGGGGACAGCTGTAAGGTGTCTAGCCCCTCTTCTCCTCAGCTGGCCTGTTAATCCCCCAACACCATACCTCCCCCTGCCCGTGATCACAGTTATGGTGGCACCTCTCTGACTCCCTGAGTTGCCCAATAGTCCTCCCAGGCACATATTAAAATGTTAAGATATAAATAGCACAACAGTTTAAAAGAATATAAAAGAGATAAAACAGAACAGCAGCTAAGAAGGAGCAGATAAAGTCCACGTTTGCCCCTTTCCCCTTGTCTTTAAAGCTGCTGCCCTCTGCTGCCGCTATTTGCTGCTGGTATTGTGGCTGCTGGTGTCTCTGGAGAAGCAGGTGGGTAGGTCTTCAGGTCCTACGCGACTCCAAGTGCGGCGCTAAGTGCGCACTTAGTGTCGCACTTGGCGCAACGCCGAGGCCCTGCCTCTGGCAGCCCCGCCTTAAGTACCTGTGGGCGGGGGCAGAAGCAGGATCAGGATCACACGGTGCAGCTGCTGGCTGGTCCTCCTTTCCCAGGCTCCTTCCCTGGGAAGGAGGGATCATGGAGAAAGCAAGAGAATTCCAGAAAAACGTCTATTTCTGCTTCATTGACTATGCTAAAGCCTTTGATTGTGTGGATCACAACAAACTCTGGCAAATTCTGAAAGAGATGGGAGTACCAGACCACCTTACCTGTCTCCTGAGAAACCTGTACGAGGGTCAAGAAGCAATAGTAAGAACCAGACATGGAACAACCAATTGGTTCCAAATTGGGAAAGGAGTACATCACGAGAAATGCTGGGTTGGATGAATCACAGGTCGGAAATAAGATTGCTGGGAGAATTATCAACAACCTCAGATACGCAGACGATACCACCCTAATGGCAGAAAGCGAAGAGGATCTAAAGAGCCTCTTGTTGAGGGTGAAAGTGGAGTGTGCAAAAGCTGGTTTGAAACTCAGCATTAAGAAAACTAAGATCATGGCATCTGGCCTCATCACTTCCTGGCATATAGAAGGGGAAGAAATGGAAGCAGTGACAGATTTTATTTTCTTGGGCTCCAAGATCACTGCAGACGGTGACTGTAGCCATGAAATTAAAAGACGCTTGCTCCTTGGGAGGAAAGCTGCGGCAAACCTAGACAGCATAGTAAGAAGCAGAGACATCACCTTGCCGACCAAGGTTTATATAATCAAAGCTATGGTTTTCCCAGTAGCAACGTATGGCTGTGAGAGCTGGACTATAAGGAAGGCTGAGTGCCGAAGAATTGATGCTTTCGAACTGTGGTGCTGGAGAAGACTCTTACAAGTCCCCTGGACTGCAAGGAGGTCCAGTCAGTCAATCCTAAAGGAAATCAACGCTGAGTGCTTCTTGGAAGGACAGATACTGAAGCTGAAGCTCAAATATTTTGGCCGCCTAATGCGAAGAGAAAACTCCCTGGAAAAGACCCTGATGCTGAGAAAGATTGAAGGCAAAAGGAGAAGGGGACGGCAGAGGATGAGATGGCTAGATAGCATCACCGATGCAATGAATATGGACTCTGGGAGAGAGCGCAGGACAGGAAGGCCTGGTGTGCTCTGGTCCATGGGGTCACGAAGAGTCGGACACGACTGAACGACCGAACAACAACAACACAGAAGCCTGGTGGAATGGAGAGAACCAGTGGGATATGGTCATCTCCGGATTCAGATTGTATAGGTGGGACAGGGAAGGGCATACTGGGGGAGATGTTGCTCTGTACGTCAAAGAGGGCATAGTGTTGAGCAGACTAGAAAACCTGAAAGGGGCAGACACTTCCACAGAAGCGCTGTGGGTGACAATACCAGGCTCCAAAACTAATTTACTGCTAGGAATGTGGTATCGTCCCCCAGACCAGAATGTTCAGGGTGATCTTGAGATGGAAAATGAGGAAGTGTTGTAATATTGGGGGGGGGGGGTGTATTTTATTCCTGTAAGCTGCCTTGGGAGGGCTTCTGCACTGGAAGGCAGACAAGAAATATTTTAAATTAAATACCCCCACATTGACTGGATAAAAGCATGTTCCAGGCATGACAAAGACGGTAAATTTCTTGATACCCTACGCGACTGTGCCCTAGAACAGTTGGTCATGGAACCGACCAGAGGGGAGGAGACCTTGGATTTAATCCTAAGTGGTGTCGCCCAGGACCTAGTATGAGATGTAAATGTTGTTCAACAAATTGGAAACAGCAACTACAGAGCTATCAGATGTAATATATATTTAAGTGGAAAATCGCCAAGGAAGTCCAACATAGTCAACATAGAGAAACCTCTCTAAAATGGGGGAACTGGTAAAAAGGAACTTGAAAGGGGGAGTCAAAAGAGTTAAAACCCTTCAATATGCTTGGAGGTTATTCAAAGTCACAATAATAGAAGCTCAGCTAAAATGTATTCCACAGATTAGGAAAGGTAGCACCAAATCCAAGAGGTCACCGGCATGGTTAACGAGCAGTGTCAAGGAAGCTATTAGAGGAAAGAAGGCTTCCTTCAGAAAATGGAAGTCTTGCCCAAGTGAGGAAAACAAAAGCAAGCACAAGCTTGCACAAAGGAGATGCAAGCAGACAATAAGAGATGCAAAAAAGTATTTTGAAGAGCGCATTGCTAACATCAAGGCCAACAATAAAGAATTCTTTGAACATATCAGAAGCAGAAAGCCACCTAGAGAGGCAGTTGGACCACTGGATGACAATGGAGTTCAATGAGTACTGAAAGAGGATAAGGAGATTACAGGAAAGCTGAATGAATTCTTCTCATCCATCTTCACTGCAGAAAATACAGGACAGATACCAGTGCCTGAATTAATGTTTTCAGGAAGGAAGTCTGAGGAACTGAGGCAAATAATGGTGACAAGAGATGAAGTACTCAACGTTACTGACAAATTGAAAGCTAACAAGTCACCAGGCCCAGATGGTATCCATCCAGGAGGGTGCTCTTGCATCATGTCCTGCTTGTGAGTTCCTGGTCGACAGCTGGTTGGCCACTGTATGAACAGAATGTGGGACTGGATGGATCTTTGGTCTGATCCAGCATGGCTCTTATGTTCTTATCCTAGAGTTCTTAAAAGAACTCAAATATGAATTTGCTGATCTTCTCAAAATATGCAACATGTCCCCAAGATCAGCTTCTGTACCAGAAGACTGGAGGATTGGCAAAAATTGCCACTGTAATGCCAATTTTTAACAAGGGATCCAAGAGAGATCCTATAAATTACAAGCCAGTTAGCTTAATGTCTGCTCCAGGTAAGTTGGTTGAACGCATCATTAAAGATAAGATTAGTAAGCATATAGAAGGGAAAGCCCTGCTGAAAAAGAGTCAACACAGCTTCTGCAAAGGTAAGTCCTGTTTACTAACCTTTTAGGGGGCAGTCCTATGGGGATCAGCAGTCACCTCCAAACATGGGGGTGACCACCCATCCGCTGCAGGACGGGTGGTGAGGAGTGCATCTCCTCTGCTATTCCACTGCCCTGCTTTTGCAGCTAGATAGCTGATTTTGGCTGTCTAGTCGTGGGACCTCGGAGCGTGGGGTGGGGAGGCCGGACGACACACAGGAAGTATCATACCAGCACTTCTGACCTCCCCACCCCAGCCTGCCCCCAGGAATGCCCTGTTTCCCCTGCTCTGCACTGCTCTTCCGAGCGTGGAGCACAGGGCTGATCACACTGCCTAGGAGGAGGGGGTGGAGGTCGGTTCTCTGGGAACCAACCAATCCTATGGCCATCTAGCCGCTACCTAGCAGCCATAGGATTGCACCCTTAGAGTTCTTTGAGAGCATCAATAAACATGTAGACGGGTGATCCAGTAGACATTGTTTACTTGAAGTTCCAAAAGGCTTTTGACAAAGTCGCTTCCCGAAGACAGCTGGCCAAACTTAGCAGGCATGGAATCAGAGGACAGGTCCTCTTACAGATCAGTAACTGCTTAAAGAACAGAAAGTAGGAATAAATGGTAAATTCTCCCTATGGAGGGATGTAAACAGTGGGTTCCCACAGGGACCAATGCATTTCAGTTTATTCATAAATGATCTTGAATTAGGAGTGAGCAGTGAAGTGGCCAAGTTTACTTACAACACCAAATTATTTAGGGTGGTTAAAACAAAAAAAAAATTGTGAGGGGCTCCAAAATGATCTCTCCAAACTCAGAAAATGGGCATATAAATGGCAAATGCTGTTCAATGCAAGCAAGTGTAAAGTGATGCACGTTGGGGCCAAAGATCCCAACTTCAAGTATAGCCTGATGGGATCTGAGCTAGCGGTGACCAACCAGAAAAGAGATCTTGGGGTTGTGTGGTAGCTCGATGAAAATGTCAACCCAGTGTGCAGCCGTTGTAAAAAAGGCAAACTCCATGTTAGGCGTAATTACAAAAGGAATTGAAAATAAAACTGCCAACATCGTATTGCCCTTATACAAATCTACGGTATGACCACACTTAGAATACTGTGTACAGGTCTGGTCACAGCACCTAAATATTGTAGGGCTGGAAAACGTGCAGAAAAGAGCAACTAAAGGAAGGGGCTGGAACAACTCCCCTATGAGGAAAGGTTACAACAGCTGGTATTATTTAGCTTGGAGAAAAGGCGAGCAAGGGGGACATGATGGAGGTGTACAAAATTATGCATGGTGTGGAGAAAGTGGATAGGGAGACATTTTTCTCCCTCTCTCAAAAGACTAGAACCCGGGGTCATCCCATGAAGCTGAATGGTGGGAGATTCAGGATAGATAAAAGCAAATCCTTCTTCACACAGCACATAATTAAACTATGGAATTCACTAGTACAAGATGTGGTGATGGCCACCAATTTGGATGGCTTTAAAAGAGGGTTAGACAAATTCCTGGAGGAGAAGGCTATCAGTGGCTACTAGTCCTGACTGCTATATATGGTACCTCCAGTATCAATGGCAGTATGCCTATGTGCACTAGTTGCTGGGGAACTTAGGCAGAAGGGTGATATTGCACTCATGTCCTGCTTGTGGGTTTTCCAGGGGCAGCTGGTTGGCCACTGTATGAGCAGACTGCTGGACTAGATGGACCCTTGGTCTGATCCAGCATGGCTTTTCTTATGTTCTAAGTGGTGTCTTTTCAATGCTACAAATCAATGAACTTGTTATGCTAAAAAATCCAGAGTAAGTGTCAAGTCAAGCAAAAGCAGGAGAGAGAAATTTAAAAAGCATATTTTACAGAAATAAATCCATTTATTTTTATAACATTTGTTCAAATGAATACAGTACTTGTAGATGTCAAATTTTGAGAGCAGAAGAACTGGCACTATATCGCTGAGGATTGCACAGCAGGGCAGAAAAGTTAACACCGTTATAAATTTCAGACAGACATAAAATTCAGTAATATTTTCAACACTAAAATATGGAAGCTATATTCAACACGTGTCATTTGTTTTAAGACATGTTGTTCAGAATCTGTAAAAGTTATTCATTTTCTATAAATTTTGGTCAACATGCTTCATTATAACCTGTTAAAAGTTTTACAACAGTGTGCAGTTAATTATGCCCAACCGTCAAGCAGATGTAATACATCAACAGCAGCAAAAGCAAGCTAACACTGCACAATCATGAGTGGGACTGATTTTAAAAATACATTTTTTTCCACAAACTTCACACAGAACCCTGTTCTTCATATATGTCTCTCAAAGATTTTTTTTCCTCTTAAGGCTACATGAGAAGACATGTTATAACATGATTTCATGATTAAAACTATTCCTATTTCAAAATGTCATCTTTGTTAGTACACGCAGGGCACTGTGCCACAGAGTCAAAAGAAGAGTGCAAATGAGCAGAGTTGACTTTGCTTTCATAGACAGCCAATTGCAGTTCTACAGAATCTTGGAACAGCACCAGGGCGGAGAGAGAGAGTTCACAAGTGTCATACTGATTTTGGTTTCAGCCTAGGGCTTACACTGGAAAAACAAAGTCCTTGATGGTTGGTCATTAAAGCAGTCACCCCAAGTTCGCTTCTGATAAAAAGCGCAGGCACAGTGAAGTAACGCAGCTTGAGAATGATCCACACAACCCCATATAAAACAGTTTGCTGTCAGTCATTCAGTAACCTGCAACAACCGTAGCATCATTACACATGTCTTTTTCAGGTAGCTTGGTCAAGGAATTCCTCCAGAGTTGTTCTGATGTGTGGGGGCTGGGATGCAGCTTGGATCAACAGGTTCTGCCCCATCTGTGCAAAAAGTGCTTTTGACAACTTAGCGGTGGCTGTCCGAATATTTCCACCAGCTCCAGGCAAGGAGCCGCTGTTTGTCATGTTACCCAAGAGGTGCCACAACACAACCAGGACCTTCTGCTCCACAGCATGAGGCTTCCGGGGATACAGCTCAACAATGAGCTCTGGATTCAGGAAAAGAACAGAAGGGAGGAACTTGGTTAGTTGCCATACCCAACGTACACCTTCCCAGTAACTGTCCCGTCACGCTGAAAGTGAGCAGAAACACTATCCTAGAAAGACCTTCCTGTACACCACGTCCAGAGAACTAGGGCACATGCAGAGGCAGTCCTGGCGGCTACCATATAGTTGTGGACCCACGTCTTGGACGCACAAGCCAAAGCATCTTCTAAAAATACTGTAAATACTGGGATGCTAAATTTAGTAAAGCTCAGAGCACAATCGTACGGGATGCTGCTGCTGCCGCCGCTGGGCCTGCTGCCGCCGCCGCTGCCACCACCACCAGGCCTTCCTTGTGGACTTCTGCCTGGCAGACCGCCAGTCCCTGCAGGACCAGGCCCCCAGGTACCGAGCCAGCTGTGCTGCTCCACCTGCCCCTCCCTGGAGGGGCTACATAAGCTGGCTGGCTGAGGTGGCCTGGGAGAGCCAGGGCCTGCAGGAGAAGCCACCACCACCGGGGAAGAGGCGTGCTTGCTGCCGCTGGGCCTGCTGCCGCCGTCGCCGCTACCACCGCCACCAGGCCTTCCCTGTGGACTCCTGCCTGCCATTTTTAAGGGGATTTTAATTGTTTTGTTTGTTTGTTTTATTTTGTGGGGGGGGATTTTGTTGTGTTTTTAGGGGTGGGTAGCCTGCCTGATAGGCGGGAGCGAGGGGGCATGTGTCCACCTGATGGAGGCAGTGGGGGGAGTGTTGGGGGCCAGAAGATACCGAGGCTGGGCGGCAGGCGCTGGCGGAGCGCTAGGGGCAGGCCATGCCAGGTAAGGGGAACAAGGGAGAGATGTGTAGTATCTGTCCCCTGCTCCGGGCCTGTCCAGAGCCAAAGGATGGCTGGGGGAGGCATGACCCCATCTTCTGGCCTTCGTTTGCTGCTCTGCAATGCCAGGTCTGTTACCCAGAAAACCTCCCTCATCCATGACATGATCCTGGATGAGGGTGCAGACCTGGCATGTATTACGGAGACCTGGCTGGCCGAGGCTGCTGCTCCAACCCTTGCAGCCATGTGTCCAGCTGGATTTTCGTATGCACAGCAGCCGAGGGCTGGGGATCGGGGAGGGGGAGTGGCTGTTATCTACCGAGAGTCCTTGGTCTTCACTAGACCCCCTCTCCGGGAGACCAAGGTTGCTGAGTGCGTGTACTGGAGGTTGGGCCCGAAGGGCAGTCTGGGGATTCTGCTCGTGTACCGTCCACCCCGCTGCACGACTGACTCCCTGGCCGAGGTGCTTGAGGTGGTCTCTGATGTGCGTGTACAGTCCCCTAACTTACTGGTGTTGGGGGACTTCAACGTACATTCGGAGGCCATCCTCACAGGAGCACCTCGGGACTTCATGGAGACCATGGCCTCCTGGGAGCTGCACCATATTCTAACTGGGCCCACCCATGTAGCCGGTCATGCACTAGACCTTGTGTTTGTTTCTGGAGAAGCGGGGAGTGATCTGGAAGTCGGGGGTATATCCACCACCCCCTTGTCATGGTCAGATCACTATCTGGTGACGTTGGACTTCTCGGTTCCACAACCCCTCCGCAGGGGTGGAGGACCCATTAAAATGGTCCACCCCAGGCGTCTTATGGATCCAAATGGATTCCTGAACGCGCTTGGGGATTCTCTGGGGCATGCCAACGGCCACTCGGTCGAGACCCTGGTGGGTGGCTGGAATGCCGCAATTACCGGGGCATTAGATCGGGTGGCTCCGAAACGCCCTCCCCCTGAACAGGGCTCGGACTGCACCATGGTTCAATCCGCGGTTACGAGCTCTGAAACAGGAGGTGAGACGGCTAGAGCGCCGGTGGCGGAAGTCTCGCTCCAAAGACGATCAGACACGGGCTAGAGCTGTATCTTCAGCCTATCATGTGGCGGTGAAGGCAGCAAAAAAGGAGTATTATGCTGCCTCCATCGCGTCTGCAGAGTGCTGCCCCAGGAGGCTGTTCCAAGTGGTCCGGAGCCTGGTCGGTCCTGTGGCTCCGGAACCACTGGAGCATTCTAAGGCCTCCTGTGAGGCCTTGGCAAGGCACTTTGCAGATAAAATTGATCAGGTTAGGTGTGTTACCCTGCACGCTGTGGATACAGTTAGTGAGCAAGAGGCGGCCTGTGGCAAACGGGTTTTGTGGGATCGGTTCCAGCTTCTTCCTCCTGATGAAGTGGACAAGGTGCTTTCATCTGTAAGGCCGACCACCTGCTTACTTGATCCTTGCCCATCTTGGCTCATTATGAGCTGCAGAGAAAGACTGGGTGAGGGGATCAAGGCGGTGGTGAACGCCTCCCTTGAGGAGGGAGTGATGCCATCAGCCCTCAAGGAGGCAGTGAGAAGACCGCTCTTAAAGAATCCCTCCTTGGATCCTCAAGTTCTGAACAACTTTCGCCCAGTCTCAAATCTGCCATTTTTGGGCAAGGTGATTGAGCGGGTGGTGGCGGTGCAGTTGAAGGCACACTTGGAAGAAACTGATTATCTAGACCCATTTCAGTCGGGCTTCAGGCCTGGGCATGGGACAGAAACGGCCTTGGTCGCCTTGGTGGATGATATGAGGAGGGCTCTGGATAGGGGTGAATGCTCCTTCCTTGTTCTCCTCGACCTCTCAGCGGCTTTTGATACCGTTGACCACAGTATCCTCCTGGACCGCCTGGAGGGCTTGGGCATTGGAAACACTGTATTGCGGTGGTTCCGGTCCTTCCTCTCCGGCAGGTACCAGAGGGTAGCACTGGGAGAGGAGGTTTCGGACCCGTGGCCACTTACTTGTGGGGTGCCACAGGGTTCCAGCCTCTCCCCGATGCTATTTAACATCTATGTGAAGCTGCTGGGGGCTATCATCAGGAGGTTTGGGGGGCAGTGTCATCAATATGCGGATGACATGCAGCTCTACCTCTCATTCAAATCTTCACCAAGGTTGGCCGTAGAATCCCTGTCCAAATGTCTGGAGACGGTGAGTGGCTGGATGGGGAGGAATAAGCTGAAGCTCAACCCTGACAAGACCGAGGTACTTTTGGTGGGAGACAAGAGGAGGCTGGGGGATGTTGACCTGGTGTTGAATGGGGTACGGCTACCCTTGAAAGACCAGGTCCGCAGCATGGGGGTCATTTTGGACTCCCAGCTGTCCATGGAGGCTCAGGTGTCAGCTGTGAGCCGGACAGCGCTGTATCAACTCCATCTGATACGGCGGCTGCGCCCCTTCCTTCCCGACCATCTGCTCCCATCGGTAGTACATGCCCTGGTCTCCTCTCGTTTAGACTACTGTAATGCGCTCTACGTGACGTTACCCTTGAAGACGGTTCGGAAGCTGCAGCTGGTACAGCACGCGGCGGCTCGCCTGATTAAAGGCAGCCGCCGGCAAGATCACATCACTCCAGTGCTGAAGGAGTTGCACTGGTTACCAGTTGTTTTCCGGGCCAAATTCAAGGTGTTGGTTTTGACCTTTAAAACCCTATATGGTTCCGGCCCAGCCTATCTTAAGGAGCGCCTCCAGCAACACCAGACAGGCCGCTTAACAAGATCAGTCTCGGATGGCCTTCTCTCTGTCCCATCAGCCAGGACAGCTAGACTGGTGGGGACGAGGGAGAGGGCCTTCTCTGTGGTGGCCCCCACTCTGTGGCACTCCCTCCCTAGGGAACTCCGTCATGCCCCCTCTTTAATGAGCTTCCGTCATGCATTAAAAACGTGGTTGTTCAGGCAGGCATTTGGTGTGGGTTAGGGTATTTAAAAAAAAAAAAATTATGGTAGAATTTTATTGTTTTAAATTGTTTTATGGTGGGTTGTACATCGCCCAGAGTGGCTGGGTGACCATTCAGATGGGCGATTAATAAATTTAATAAATAAATAAATAAATAAATGCGCCCTGGCTACTCGTAAGCCTCCGACCTTGGAGGCTTACAAGTATCCTATACAGACCAGGAGGCACCTCGCACTTCCCGCTCTGCATTTAAGCTAGACTGGAGATCTTGCCTGTCTAGTGGAAGCTTCAGGAAGGGGGAGGGAAGGACGCTGGGGCAGCCATGAGATTTCTTGTATAGCTGCCATCCTGGTCTCCTCCCCTCTCTCTGCCCCCGGAATGCTGCCTTTTCCCATCTCCGTGCTCCGTTTTTGTGAGCATGGAGAGGTAGACAGTGCAATTCTCTCCGCACCAGTTAGGAGGGGGAGGGGGCAGGGAGTGCGGTTTCCTAGCTCCCAGCTCGGAGCCCTGTCTGCAAGCTCGGAGCCAGGAAACTGAACAATCCTATGTCCCCCCAGATGCTGTCTAGGGGGCATAGAATTGCTCCCTTAAAGACCTTTTCTGCTTTCAGTTGTTTTAATTGGATGGAACGCTAGTAACACTTGCTTTTCAGTCTATCGTTACCTGCCCTGAGCTTCAGGATGGTAAGGACCTTCCACACTTCATAGTGTCATCAAGCCACCACACAGAAACCCACATAGTCCCTGAACAGGAAAGAGTCTGGAGAGAGCAAGACCACAAATTCATACAGAATGGGCCAGGCCTGAGTAGGAAGCTTCACTGATAAGACATGCAAGCAACAGTCGATCTGCTATTAGCCTTACCAGCAAGCTTTTCGGTGATGTCTTGTTTGGCTTTTCCATTCAGAAACTGTGCTTTAGTGCAGAATGGCTGGAGAAGCAGATAATTGTCTAGATGCAGTGGAAGAAGAGACACAGAAGATGAACTGAATGCGGGTCCCAGGATTTGCTTCAGGAGACTCTGCCCTGATGTCTACAAACACTTAGATACCGAACAGTGTGGATTTCTCTAATGTGGATTTCTCTAGTGTGGATTTGGAATTCCATGTCTCTTGGTGAAAGGAAAGCACACAGACCTAGTCCTCTGAAATCAAAGCGTCTCAACAATCCCCCCCCCCAATTACTGATCCACAATGTTTCCAATGTGTTTTCCCCCTTGTAACTTCAGAATTGGCCTAAGGCATGCAAAAAAACGGGGGGCCCTTCAGTTTAGAAACATTCCCACACTACACACGCACAAAACATCCATGTGCCAACATTTGCACTATTAATAGAGGCGTATTTGAGGAACAGAAAAGGAAACAAAATGTATGGTTGCTGAGACCCTGAATGACGATGAATTCCTTTTAGAACATTTCTTGCTAAAGCAAAACTAGCAGCTGAAAAAGAGCCTATTACCTAAGTGTTGACAAAGTGCTTGGATGACATTGGTGGCAGCAGCATAGATGCCTGGATTCTTGGAGTTCAGGTTATTGTCAACCAAGGCAGGAATCAACATATTGACCACAGGGGAGAGCTTCTCTTTCAGCAGAGGAATCAACTGGTGCATGGTCTCCAGGGCAACCTGGTTGACTTTGCTGTTGGAGTCATGTAAGCGGGACTTGAAGGCATCAAAGATCTAGACAAACACATATGACCACAACCGTCAGAAGTCTATTTCCTCACACAAATGCATTTCCACTGCCTGCATGTTTATTTAAATGCAACAGATTATAATGGAAGAGCTCCAGCTTGGTGAAATCCGAGTTCAGGTCCCTGCCCTGCCAGGAACTCTGCGGCCATGGGCAAGTTCACTCTATTTCTCATTCTTAACATTGGGATATTACTGTTTATCTCCCACAACTATTTGGAAGGCAAAACACAACAAAGACGTAAACGACTTTGCAAGTTAAGAGCATGTATACACTACAAAAGTGAACCAGTTTTAGAATCATAGAATAGAAGTATAGAATAGTAGAGTTGGAAGGGGCCTACAAGGCCATCAAGACCAACCCCCTGCTCAATGCAGGAATCCAAGTCAGGGCATCCCTTAAAGATTTTAAGCCGCATTAACAGATATGCCTCCTATACACTATAAACTACAGCAAACAACTATAGTAAACAAAACTATAATTATTGAGGAGGAGGAGGAGCTTTTTTCTTGCTAATCTGAGTTAGTTCATTTTATAGTGAGGCAGACTATTACTGACCATTTTCTAGACAGGGAACTGAGATGGAACCATTTTACAGACAGGGAACTTGTCCAAGGCTCTCCAGCAAACCCATGGACCAGGGAGCAGATCAGAAGCCAAGCGACAGTTCATGGTAACTAAACCAGCTCGGGTCCAATTCCAGGCCATGAGGCTCATGGTCCAAATCCCAGGACACAAAGGAGCTGTAAACCATGAGGCCAGGAAGGAAAAAAGGCCAGCCACGCTCCATATATTAATCTAGAGCATTCGTACCCTTAAGGGCTTGTGAGAGGGAACTACCTGAGCCACACAGAAAGCAGGAAGGAGGAAATGAGAGAGAAGAACAAAAGAGGGCCCAGTCCCCGGGCTTTGTTCACAGAGGCCCACTTCATATGTTGCAGCCACCACCCTGAGGCCACCAAGAAATGCATCCTTGCGATGCTGGTTCCACGCAAGATTTTTTTCAGGTCATGCTTGATCTTTAGGGGCAGGATTCTTCCTTTGGGTGTGAAAAGCCCCAAGATCAAACCAAAACAGGTTTCTCTGGAGAACAGGAATGCCTCTGCATTTCTATGTAAGGGTCAGTAGAAAAGCAGGCAGACGGTCCCAAGTTCAATCCCTGCCATTTCGTTTAAACAAGCTCAGGAAGCAGAGCTCGGAGAGACGTCTTTGCCCGAGACCTTGGAGAGCTACTGCCAGTCAGAACAGACAATCCTGGGTTAGATAGACTAACAGCCTGACACAGTAGAAGGCAGCTTCCTCTGTCTGTCCATCCCTCCCTCGACATATTACCTGTGGTTCTATCTACTGGGTCACACTAGCTCCTCTTTTGTTCAAGGTCATCTTCCACTTTCTCGCATAGCCATCATACTTTTCTGGTTTAGATCTTGTGGTTTCTGACCCTTGTGATTCCTTCCCAGTTCTAATGAGAATGGTGGTGGATAGGGGTTCTGTATACTGTTACCTTCACAATGTTTGCAACAACAAGGTCTTGGTTGCACTCTGTGTCTGCCAACAGTTGTTTAATTCCATTAATACGATCTCGGAAGTCTTTTGCATTCAGTAAAGTTGTTATGACCTTCACATATTCTGCACTTTCCAAAGCGTTGCGAGGAACTAATTTCCTGGACATTTCACGTACTTCTCTAATCTCCCTGTTGAGAAAGGAATGTTAGGGTATAATTATTATTTAAAATGTTTCTAGGCTGCCTTTCAGAGCTGAAACCCTCCCTCCCGAAGTGGCTTACATTAAAATTTATATAACAGCTTTGGCTATTCGGTACAGAAATGTAAACTTATGCCCTAACTGCAGCTGCAGAGCAGAACAGTCCAGTTAAACATAGGGGAAGACCTGATTAAAGGCAGCTGCCGGCGTGATCACATCACTCCGGTGCTGAAGGAGTTGCACTGGTTACCAGTTGTTTTCCAGGCCAAATTCAAGGTGTTGGTTTTGACCTTTAAAACCCTATATGGTTCCGGCCCAGCCTGTCTTAAGGAGCGCCTCCAGCAACACCAGACAGCCCACTTAACAAGATCAGTCTCAGATGGCCTCCTCTCTGTCCCATCAGCCAGGACAGCTAGGCTGGTGAGGACGAGGAAGGGGGCTTTCTCTGTGGTGGCCCCACTCTGTGGAATTCCCTCCCTAGGGAACTCCGCCATGCCCCCTCTTTAATGAGCTTCCGCCAAGCATTAAAAACGTGGTTGTTCAGGCAGGCATTCGGGGTGGGTTAGGGTATTTTTAGAAATATGTTTTAATGTAAAATTTTATTGTTTTCAACTGTTTGTATTGCTGTACATCGCCCAGAGTGGCCAGGTAACTGGCCAAATGGGCAATTAAGAAATTTAATAGACAGACAGACATCATCCAGCACGGCTTGGAGTTGCAAGGCCACCACCACATGCTCCAGCACCTTGCCCAAGAATGGCAAATTTGACACTTGGCATTAGTTATTGTACTGCCCCTGCAGTAGACTTCGAACTCTTAATTTAGAGGTGCCAAGATAGCGATTTGTTGTTCAGTCGTTCAGTCGTGTCCGACTCTTCGTGACCCCATGGACCATACCACGCCAGGCCTTCCTGTCCTGCGCTCTCTCCCGGAGCGTGCTCAAGTTCATATTCATTGCATCCGTGATGCTATCTAGCCATCTCATCCTCTGCCGTCCCCTTCTCCTTTTGCCTTCAGTCTTTCCCAGCATCAGGGTCTTTTCCAGGGAGTTTTCTCTTCGCATTAGGTGGCCAAAATATTGGAGCTTCAGCTTCATTATCTGTCCTTCCAATGAGCACTCAGGGTTGATTTCCTTGAGGATGGACTGATTTGACCTCCTTGCAGTCCAGGGCACTCGTAAGAGTCTTCTCCAGCACCACAGTTCGAAAGCATCAATTCTTCGGCGCTCAGCCTTCCTTATAGTCCAGCTCTCACAGCCATACATTACTACTGGGAAAACCATAGCTTTGATTAGACGGACCTTTGTTGGCAAGGTGATGTCTCTGCTTCTTACTATGCTGTCTAGGTTGGCCATAGCTTTCCTCCCAAGGAGCAAGCGTCTTTTAATTTCATGGCTACAGTCACCGTCTGCGGTGATCTTGGAGCCCAAGAAAGTAAAATCTGTCACTGCTTCCATTTCTTCCCATTCTATATGCCAGGAAGTGATGGGGCCAGATGCCATGATCTTCGTTTTTTTAATGTTGAGTTTCAAACCAGCTTTTGCACTCTCCTCTTTCACCCTCAACAAGAGGCTCTTTAGATCCTCTTCGCTTTCTGCCATTAGGGTGGTATCGTCTGCATATCGGAGGTTATTGATAATTCTCCCAGCAATCTTAATTCTGACCTCTGACTCATCCAACCCGGCATTTCTCATGATGTACTCTGCATATAAGTTAAATAAGCAGGGTGACAATATGCAGCCTTGTCGTACTCCTTTCCCAATTTTGAACCAATCGGTTGTTCCATGTCTGGTTCTTACTGTTGCTTCTTGACCCTCGTACAGGTTTCTCAGGAGACAGGTAAGGTGGTCTGGTACTCCCATCACTTTAAGAATTTGCCACAGTTTGTTGTGATCCACACAATCAAAGGCTTTAGCGTAGTCAATGAAGCAGAAATAGACGTTTTTCTGGAATTCTCTTGCTTTCTCCATGATGCAGCGAATGTTGGCGATTTGATCTCTAGTTCCTCTGCCTCTTCTAAACCCAGCTTGTACTTCCGGTAGTTCTCGGTTCGCATACTGCTGAAGCCTAGCTTGTAGGATTTTGAGCATCACCTTGCTGGCATGTGAAATGAGCGCAATGGTGCGGTAGTTTGAACACTCTTTGGCGTTGCCCTTCTTTGGAATTGGAATGTAAACTGACCTTTTCCAGTCTTGTGGCCACTGTTGAGTGTTCCAGATTTGTTGGCATATTGAATGCAGCACTTTAACAGCATCATCTTTTAGGATTTTAAATAGCTCGGCTGGAATACTGTCATCTCCGCTAGCTTTGTTGTTACTAATGCTTCCTGAGGCCCACTTGATTTCACTCTCGAGGATGTCCGGCTCAAGTTCAGTGACCGCACTATCATGGCTATCAGGGACATTCAGATCTTTCCTGTATAGTTCTTCTGTGTATTCTTGCCACCTCTTCTTAATCTCATCTGCTTCTGTGAGGTCCCTGCCTTCTTTGTCCTTTATCATGCCCGTCTTTGCACAAAACGTTCCCTTGAGATCTCCAATTTTCTTGAAGAGATCTCTAGTCTTTCCCATTCTGTTGTTTTCCTCGATTTCTTTGCATTGTTCACTTAAGAAGGCCTTCTTGTCTCTCCTTGCTATTCTCTGGAACTCTGCATTCAGTTGGGTATATCTTCCCCTTTCTCCCTTGCTTTTCGCTTCCCTTCTTTCGTGAGCTACTTGTAAAGCCTCATCAGACAGCCACTTTGCTTTCTTGCGTTTCTTTTTCTTTGGGATGGATTTCGTTGCTGCCTCCTGAACAATGTTACGGACCTCCGTCCATAGTTCCTCAGGCACTCTGTCTATCAGGTCTAATCCCTGAAATCTATTCCTCACCTCCACTGTATATTCATCAGGGATATGATTTAGGTCATACCTGAATGGTTTAGTGGTTTTCCCGACGTTCTTCAATTTAAGCCGAAATTTTGCAAGAAGCAGCTCATGATCTGAGCCACAGTCAGCTCCAGGTCTTGTTTTTACTGACTGTATGGAGCTTCTCCATCTTTGGTTGCAAAGGACATAATCAATCTGATTTCGATATTGACCATCTGGTGACGTCCATGTGTAGAGTCGCCTCTTGTGCTGTTGGAAAAGAGTGTTTGCTATGATCAGCATGTTCTCTTGGCAAAACTCTATGAGCTTTTGTCCTGCTTCATTTTGTACACCAAGGCCATGCCTGCCTGTTATCCCGGTGATTTCTTGACTTCCTACTTTAGCATTCGAATCCCCTATGATGAAGAGGACATCTTTTTTTGGTGTTAGTTCTAGAAGGTGTTGTAGGTCTTCATAGAACCGATCAACCTCAGCTTCTTCGGCCTCAGTGGTTGGGGCATAGACTTGAATTACTGTGATGTTGAATGGTTTGCCTTGGATTCGTACTGAGATCATTCTATCATTTTTAAGATTGTACCCCAGTACTGCTTTTCCCACCCTTTTGTTGACTATGAGTGCTACTCCATTTCTTCTAAGGGATTCTTGCCCACAATAGTAGATATGATGGTCACCTGAATTAAATTCGCCCATGCCTGTCCATTTTAGTTCGCTGATTCCCAAGATGTCGATGTTCAATCTTGCCATCTCATGTTTGACCACCTCCAGCTTACCTTGATTCATTGATCTGACATTCCAGGTTCCTAAACAATATTGTTCTTTACAGCATCGGATTTTCTTTTCACCACCAGACACATCCACAGCTGAGTGTCCTTTCGGCTTTGGCCCAGCCGCTTCACTCTTTCTGGCGCTACTTGGAAATACCCTCTGCTCTTCCCCAGTAGCATATTGGACACCTTCCAACCTGAGGGGCTCATCTTCTGGCATCATATCTTTTAGCCTTGTGATACGTTCCATGGGGTTTTCTTGGCAAGAATACTGGAGTGGGTTGCCATTTCCTTCTCCAGTGGACCACATTTTGTCAGAACTCTCTGCCATGACCTGTCCGTCTTGGGTGGCCCTGCACGGCATAGCTTATGGCTTCACTGAGTTATGCAAGCCCCTTCACCACAACAAGGCAGTGATCCATGAAGGGGCAAGATAGCGATACTGCTTCTAAAAGAAGTAAAGCCGAGTGAAGCCAAATGCATACCCTGGATTTTAGGAAAGCTGATTTTAATAAACTCAGAACAATGATAAGTAAGGTCCCATGGCAAGCAACTCTAATGAGAAAAGAAGTCCAAGATGGGTGGGAGCTTTTAAAAAAGGAAATTCTCGAGGCACAATTACGAACAATAACAAAAGAAACAGAAGGTGGAAGACAACAGAAGAAGCCAATATGGCTTCACAAAAAGCTTAGAGATGACCTGAAAACAAAAAAGGACACATACAGGAAGCGGAGAGAAGGCCAAGTAACAAAGAAAGAGTACAGGCAGGAAGCACAGAATTGCAGGGATGGCGTCAGGAAGGCCAAAGCTGAGAACGAGCTGAGGTTAGCGAGCGATGCTAAAAGCAACAAAAACGCTTTCTTCAGATACATGCATAGTAAAAGGCAGAGGAAAGAAATGGTGCTTCAGCTATTAAATAAGGATGGCAAAATGCTAACAGATGACAAGGAAAAGGAGGAACTGTTCAATTCCTACTTTGGCTCAGTCTTCTCCTGAAAGAGGGTCTATGATCCCCTGGCAAAGGCGAAGTACAGGCTGAAGGGGCAGGATTGCAGCTTGAGATTGATAGGCATATAGGCAAGGAACACCTCATTACTTTGAATGAGTTCACATCTCCAGGGCCAGATGAGCTGCATCCTAGAGTAATAAAGGAACTGGCAGAAGTATTCTCAGAACCACTGTCTATTCTCTTTGAGAAATCATGGAGGACGGAGGAAGTGCCAGATGACTGGAGGAGGGCTAATGTGGTCCCTGTCTTCAAAAAGAGTAAAAAGGAGGAACCTGGGAACTACAGACCAGTCAGTCTGACATCAATCCCTGGGAAAATTCTGGAGCAGATGATAAAGCAATCAGTCTATAAGCACCTTGAAAACAAGGCAGTGATTACTTGAAGCCAACATGGATTTGTCAAGAACAAATCCTGCCAGACAAATCTGATCTCATTTTTTGATCAAGTAACCTCCCCTGTGGACTCTGGGAATGCTCTGGACATCATATACCTCGACTTCAGCAAAGCTTTCAACAAAGTGCCCCATGATCTCCTGATGAGCAAACTAGCTCAAAGTGGGCTAGATGAAACAACGATCCGGTGGATCCACAGTTGGCTACAGAATCTTCTCAAACTGGGGAGAGATAACGAGCTCATCAAACTGGGGAGAGATAACGATGATGCGAGCTCATATTACGCCAGTACTTTTTCAGCTGCACTGGCTGCCAGTCCATTTCCGGGCCCGATTTAAAGTGCTGGTATTAACATTTAAAGCCCTTAATGGCTTGGGGCCAGGTTATCTGAAGGATCGCCTCCTCCCATATGTGCCTGCCCGGACCTTAAGATCATCAGCGGCCCTTCTCCATGAGCCCCTGCCAAAGGAAGTGAGGCAGGTGGCTACTAGGAGGAGGGCTTTTTCTGCTGTGGCACCCTGGCTCTGGAATGCGCTCCCTAGTGAGGTTCGCCTAGCACCTACATTGTATTCCTTTCAGCGCCAGGTGAAGACCTTTTTATTTTCCCAGGCATTTTAGCATTTTAGCTTTCTAAACTTTTAGCTGTGCTGTTTTAAAAATCTGTCTTTTAAACTCCTGCACTGCTGCTAGGTTTTATTGTGGTTGTATTGTTATATTGTGGTTTTAATGTTCTATATATTTTAAATTGTTTTATTGTGTGTTGTTTTGTTTTAATTTTTGTGAACCACCCAGAGAGCTTCGGCTATTGGGCGGTATAGAAATGGAATGAATGAATGAATGAATGAATGAATAAATAAATAAATAAATAGTGGGGTACCACAGGGCTCAGTCCTGGGCCCAGTGCTCTTCAACATTTTTATTAATGACTTGGAGGAGGAAGTGCAGGGAATGCTGATCAAATTTGCAGATGACACAAAATTGGGAAGGACAGCTAATACTTTGGAAGACAGAAACAAAATTCAAAGTGATCTTGATAGACTGGAGCACTGGGCAGAAAACAACAGATTGAAATTTAATAGGGATAAATGCCAAGTTCTGCACCTAGGAAAAAGAAACCAAATGCACAGTTACAAGATGGGGGATACGTGGCTCAACAACACTACAAGCGAGAAGGATCTCGGAATTGTTGTCGATCACAAGCTGAAGATGAGCCAACAATGTGATGTGGCTGCAAAAAAGGGAAATGCTCTTTTGGGCTGCATTCATAGAAGCATAGCTTCCAAATCCCGGGAAGTACTAGTTCCCTTCTACTCAGCACTGGTTAGGCCTCATCTGGAGTACTGTGTCCAGTTCTGGGCACCGCACTTTAAGAAAGATGCAGACAAGCTGGAAAGGATTCAGAGGAGGGCAACCAAGATGATAGGGACTGGAAACAAAGCCCTGTGAGGAGAGACTGAAAGAACTGGGCATGTTTCGCCTTGGGAAGAGAAGACTGAGGGGAGTTAGGATAGCGCTCTTCAAATCCTTGAAAGGTTGTCACAGAGAGGAAGACCAGGATCTCTTCCCGATCATCCCAGAGTGCAGGACACGGAATAATGGGCTCAAGTTAAAGGAAGCCAGATTCCGGCTGAACATCAGGAGAAACCTCCTGGCTGTTAGAGCAATACGACTGTTAGGCCTCCAGTGTGGGAGAGCCCACCACCTCCCCAGGTAATTGGTTCCATTGTCGTATTGCTCTTACAGTCAGGAAGTTTTTCCTGATGTTCAGCCGGAATCTGGCTTCCTGTAACTTGAGCCCATTATTCCGTGTCCTGCACTCTGGGATGATCGGGAAGAGATCCTGGCCTTCCTCTCTGTGACAACCTTTCAAGTACTTGAAGAGTGCTATCATATCTCCCCTCAGTCTTCTCTTCTCAAGGCTAAACATGCCCAGTTCTTTCAGTCTCTCTTCATAGGGCTTTGTTTCCAGTTCCCTGATCATCTTTGTTGCCCTCCTCTGAACCCTCTCCAGTTTGTCTGCATCCTTCTTAAAGTGTGGTGCCCAGAACTGGACACAGCACTCCAGATGAGGCCTAACCAGTGCTGAGTAGAGGGGAACTAGTACTTCCCGGGATTTGGAAGCTATGCTTCTATGAATGCAGCCCAAAAGAGCATTTGCCTTTTTTGCAGCCACATCACATGGTTGGCTCATCTTCAGCTTGTGATCGACAACAATTCCAAGATCCTTCTCGCGTGTAGTGTGGTTGAGCCACGTATCCCCCATCTTGTAACTGTGCATTTGGTTTCTTTTTCCTAGGTGCAGAACTTGGCATTTATCCCTGTTAAATGTCATTCTGTTGTTTTCTGCCCAGCGCTCCAGTCTATCCAGATCACTTTGAATTTTGTTTCTGTCTTCCAAAGTATTAGCTATCCCGCCCCATTTTATGTCATCTGCAAATCTGATCAGCATTCCCTGCACCTCCTCCTCCAAGTCATTAATAAAAATGTTGAAGAGCACTGGGCCCAGGACTGAGCCCTGCAGTACCCCACTCGTTCCCTCTCCCCAGTTTGAGAAGGTCCCATTGATAAGCACTCTTTGAGTCCGATTCTGTAGCCAACTGTGGATCCACCGGATCATTTTCTTAAATCAAAGATCAGTGTGAAATGATAACAGTGATAAGCCAAGTAAAGCTTTTACAGCCCAAACAGTAGTGTAGCAAGATTATGATTTTATTTGGCAAGTTGACTATTTGGCCTCTCCCTCTCCCCCCCCCCCTCTCTCTCACACACACACACACACACACACACACGCTTGGTAGTTTAACATACTAAAGAAGGAAGCAATCGTAACACAAATAACACATGAAAAGAGAAGCACCACAATATACCTGCGCTAATTTGATAATCTCCCCCCATCTCTTTGCACCCCTCACAACTTTCTCTGCTGAAAATTTTGCAAACACATACCAGATTCAATATTCAGTTTATACTGAAGTACAGGAGCAAGTGAAGCAGACGCCCCACCCTCTTTCCCAATGCCGTCTTCCACGCTGCCTTCACTACACGCTCCTGAAGCAGGAGAGGGCATGACGGTACCTGTCATTAGCATTGAGCACTTCTCGTGATATGGAGGCTGATCTTGAACTGTCCATGTTGCTGGTGTGAGAACGCCTTCCTTTAGCCGAGGGAGTGACTATAGGCATCTCTCCAAGCCCCTAAAAGTGCATCACAAGAGCAGGAAAAAGTTTATTCATGTCCTCATTCTCTTTACACTGAATCATTCATTTCTTGTGGATGTAGCATATTGCCCACAGAAAAAATAACTATAATTAGATTGATTCCTGTCTCCAAAGGGCTCAAAACTCTGACAAAAAATGCATAAGGTCTGGAGAAAGTACAGCAAAGTTAAAAAGGGAAAGGTAAGTGCAGAAGATTCTGACCCAGAGACAATTTAGAGTGCAATTGATAAAAATAAGTATTGTTGGGAAGTGCCATCACTTGGAATTTAAAACGTAAGGGGAAATATTTAAACTCTCCACCTTGCTGGGGGAAAAGAGTTCTAAGATATTGGCTGCAGAGTTCCAAGTCCCAACATCCATTTCCAAAGTGAAATCCACTGTCAACAAGCACTGACAGATTTCCAGTCAAGTAACAAAAGAAGCAGCAAACAAGAATTGTGTTTGTCCAGCAGAAGACCTGCCTCTAACAAAAGTATCTCTCTGAGAATTGGAGTCCCATATAGTAGGGAAAAGCCTTCAGGACAGGGGAAATGGGGAATTACCCACTCCTTGTGAGTTGGATCAATCAATACATATCTTGCAAGTCAGAGACTGCAAGACGTAGGACTTGTGAAAAGCTAATCAGGGAAGTCACTGGTGCAGGAAGCTTTCCCAATGCCCATGCTAATTCAAACGAAAGGTTGCAGGTAGAATACCTAACAACCTGTTCATGGTATTAACAGACTGGACAGCCGTTAACTAGGAAGGTAGGATGGGTTAATGGTGGGGATTTTATTATAAGAACATAAGAAGAGCCATGCTGGATCAGACCAAGGGTCTATCTAATCCAGTATTCTGTTCACACGGCGGCCAACCAGCTGTCGACCAGGAACCTACAAGCAGGGCATGAGCGCAACCATGTTCCCCAGCAACTGGTGTACACAGACTACCTGTGGTACTGGAGGTAGCACATAGTCATCAAGACTAGTAGCCATTGATAGCCTTCTCCTCCAGGAAGTTGTCCAACCCCCTTTTAAAGCCATCCCAATTGGTGGTCATCACTACATCCTGTGGTAGTGAATTCCATAGCTTAACTATGCGCTGTGTGAAGAAGTACTTCCTTTTATCTGTCCTGAATCTCCCACCATTCAGCTTCATGGGATGACCCCATTGGGTTCTAGACTTTTGAGAGAGGGAGAAAAATGTCTCCCTATCCACATTCTCCACACCATGTCTCCCCTCACCTTCCTTTTTCCCAACCTAAACAATCCCAGCTGTTGTAACCTTCTCTCATAGGGGAGTTGTTTCAGCCCCTTGATCATTTTAGTTGCCCTTTTCTGCACTTTTTCCAGCTCTACAATATATTTTTTTAGGTGTGGTGACCAGAACGGTATGCAGTATTCCAAGTGTGGTCATACCATAGATTTGTATAGGGGCAGTATGATATCAGCAGTTTTATTCTCAGCTCCTTTTCTAATTATGCCTAACATGGAGTTTGCCTTTTTTTACAGCAGCCGCACACTGGGTTGACATCTTCATTGAGCTGTCCACCACAATCCCAAATCCCTTTCCTAGTCAGTCACCACTAGTTCAGATCCCAGCAGGCTATACTTGACATTGGGATTATCTAGGTAACAACCAGGCCAGTGCGCAACAGTGTGAATCAAACTATTCACACAAACCTATTGATATGTTATAATATAATATAAACAAGTAACCATAACAAAACACAACAACCAATTAAACAGAATAAAAACAGAATAAAAGCACCAAAGCAAACAGAGCAAAATTTCCTAGGAAGGTCTTCACCTGGCACTGATTGTAATCGCCATGCCAGTTGAACCTCTTTGGGGAGGGCATTCCAAACTCAAGACACCAGAAAAAGCCCTCTCCTTTTTAAATATATAACGCACCTCTACTCAAGAGGATACTTTCAGATGTGAAGGATTGCTGGAACTAATTCCAACTCTCCTGCAAGGTAGGACTGGCCAAACCCTGCCTCCAAGTCCCCCAAACTACCCAGTACCCACCCTCCTAGCTACTGAAATTAGCACTGAGGTTATGCAGAGAAAAACACACCACCTAAAGTTGAATAAATATTTATTAAGGTAAAAAAGGGGATCGAGGGAAAAGGAAAAATGGGAATAGCAAGTTGTACAAAAGGGAAAAAGCCAAATTACTTATACAAAAACCCTTAATACATAGAGAGCCTTGTAACTGCATACCCAAGCAAACCAATAAAGCTCCCTGTCCTATTCTTACACATACCTAAGTATGGGCCTCCCAGAATAGCATCCAGCTGTCAGCAGGTCTGAGAACCACCATAACAAAGGGAGACCCCATGCCTCTACCTCAGCCCTCTTTTAAAGTCCAGCCCTGGCAATGCAGGGCAGATTTCCCTTAGCCAATCACCGGCTCAGCCCCTCGGTGGGCCGCCCTTGCCTTAGAAGAGGCTGGAACTCCCCACTAAATACAGCTGTTATCACTTCCAATTAACAGGGATGGTGCCTGGCTTTGAGCAAGGGGCCAAGGAGCCTCTAGATAACATGCAATTCCAGGTGGTTACCTCAGATGTGACAGCCCAGCCTAATCTCATGGTGGAAAACAGGCCATCATTCTTGACAGAAGGCTTATATGGAGAGAGGCACTCCTTCAAGTATTTGCTCTTCTAAAACAAAAGTCAGTAATTCAAGTTGGCTAAACCTTATAGCCACATGGCCAGTTCATCCCTGCTTCCAGTTCATCCTCCTGCGGCATATTTTTCACACATTACAATCTGAGAGTGATTTATGGCATACCTTCTGTCGCAAGCTGCCAACAGTCTCTTTAATGTAAGGCAAGTCCTTTGGCAGCACATACTTTTCAATCATTTTGTCAAAGTCTGCATGTGTCATCAAAGTGAAGAGCATCTTTCGGCCATAGTACCTGCAACCACCACAAATCGATTTTGTTAAATTTAGGCCCATGAAGTTAACCTGATGCATTCCTATCAGGCCTGGTTAATTTTTTTTTTTTTAACCCAATAGGCTAAAGTTTGGCTTTCTAAACAAAGAAAGCCACTGTGGCCTAGCAAACAAAATGCTGGACCTAGGAGATCTGAGCTCAACCACAGGCTCACTGATTGTCACTCCCTGCCCACATATCACCCTGGAATATATATTATGAACATCAGCATAAAAATCCTCTAAATAAATAAAGGTATCCACCTGTAAACACACAGGCTGTAATGCCAGACACTTATGGGAATTTAAATCCCAGAGAAAAACCTGCGTTTTCTAAATCATATACCCTTGAGAGCTGAAGACACAATTTCAAACACATAATTTCAGTCGATTTCCTATCTCTACTCCTTCAACTATTTCTTTCATGCCATCTACATATTTCTTTGAGTATGTAGGCAGAAACTTAGGTTTTCATAAAAGCTGAAGTTCTCAGCATCCTAACAAGTGCTCACTCCTGAGATTCAAGACTCCAACCACCCATCATTTTGCACCTTCTAACCTTGTTTCTTGTGACCCATCTTGGACAAATTTGGCTACAGCAGACAAAATTTTGTCTGTCACATCCTTAATGCCTGACAATATACGCCCAGGTCCCATGTGCTCCACAACATCCGATAAGTGCTGGGCTGCGCATCTTCTTACTGCTGTGTTCAAGTGGCTGGTGAGAAATGGGCGGGGGGGGGGGGAGAGAAAAGACTTCCATGAGAGGAAAGTGCATAATTATCTTGCCTTATAACAATGATTCTGAAACCATTCTCTAAAATACTTACACACACACACACACACCCCAATCCCTTCCCTTTGAGTTACTGATATGATAACAGCAGCATGGAGTTCCAGGCACCTAGAGCTGAATGCAATATGCCTGGCTAGTAACAAAGCAGGACCATCCATGCATCAGTCCCCTTCAAACAATGCAATCTAGACCAGAGAGTGTGTTGCAGCAACAAGTATCTCCTACACTAACCTTTTTATATACCAAAGAGCTGGAGGGAGAAAAGGGGCTAGTCTTGTCTTATGCAAAAGCAGCAAAAGTGGAAGAACCTATCCCAAACTTAAGCAGGTTGTCATGGCTCCTACACACAAGCAAAATAACTACTTATTAGTCACTTGAGGAAGGAGTGTCTTGCAAATGTGGGGAAACATGCAAGCCGCTCTCTCAAAATTCTGCTGCAGCAAAGAGATGCTCGTAGAGTAAGAGCTGTAGGCTGCATCCAAAATGGGATAGCTCATTGGGCTTAGCAAGTGTACAGAAATCCGTAACAGTACATAATATCAACAGTGGAAATCCCATTTCTCCCAGAAAAGCTTCCTAAGCAGAACTTTCATGTTATAAGGCAAAAGTGCTCTAAGGTGAACCATCAGAACTTCTTAAAGAACAGGTTAGCTACAATTCAATTATGATCTAGATTTGTTTGACAGTTCTACTACTTCCATTATAGGCCAAGACAAGAGGGCCTCTGAAAGGTCACTAAGAGCATCATTACCTTTGGCCTCCACTGATCAGAGAAGAAAGTGCCCGTGCCGGTGTCGCATTATTAACCATCGCCTTCAAGGCTTTGTCAACATCCTCCCTAATGAAGGTGTTTGATTCGCCGGCCTTGTGCAAAAGAACTTTTACTGTATTATCTAGTTCTTGATCCATGCTCTTTTTCAGGTAGTTGAACAAGTCCCCTAAACAGACCACAGCAGCTCGGGAAACAACAGAACGTAAATTCTTTACCTGCAAAAAGGGAAGACCTGAATCAGCAACAGCTGGCAAAATACAGCTGCTGCCTTTGAATTTTTCTCTCTGGAACCTTCACATTACATTGATGGAGGGTGGTGTGTGAATATACCAGGTGGCCCAAAAGTAGGTATACAGTTGTTTAGAATGTTGATGGGAGGGGGAGAGAATGTGTGAGTAGAAGATGTGTGGGTGGAGTCAGAATGACAGTTGGGAAGAGTGACAGGGAGTGACAGTTAAATCAGTTGATGGAATACATTTCGAGCACTTACGAGATTAAACAGTGTTAAACAAATGTAAATGTAATAAATGTAATAAAATGCAAATAAACTATACTGTATACCTACTTTTGGGCCACTCTGTATATGCATATGGGATAACATTCCTTGCCACCTGAGTATCCAGGGACAGTGTGGGATCAAGGAACATTCCCAAGTGATGTATCTGACCTTTCATGGGGAGCGTAACCCCTTCCAGAACAGGTTGGCTCCCAATCCCCAAGCCAGACTTTCTACTGACCAACAGCACCCCCGCCTTGTTTGGATTTAATCTCAGTTTGTTCACCCTCATCCAGCTCATTATGGAACCCAGGCAACTTTCAAGGGTATTGACTGCTTCCTTGGAAATTAGATGACAAAGAGCAGTACAGTCAAGTGCCATCAGCCTATTTGATGGCACCTCATTCCAAAGCTCTTCCAGCAGTTTCATGTATATATTAAACAATACAGGGGACTCGACAGAACCCTGGGGAACACTATAGGCCAAAAGCTATGGTGCCCAACAGGAGTCCCCCAATGCTACCTTCTGGACACAACAAAAAAAGCTGTGGAGAGAACAAATAGGGCTGTGCTCTCCCAATCCAGTAGCCAGCACAGGTCATCCACCAAGGTGACCAAATCAGTCTCAATCCTGTGTCCTGGCCAATGGATAACATGCTGTTGTGCTCATGTCCTGCTTATGGGTTTCCCAAGAGCATCTGGTTGACCACAGTGTGAATGCTAGACTAGATAAGCAATTGTTCTGATCCAGCAGGGCTCTTCTTATATTCTTAAGTTCATACCACTGTGGTTGATGGGGCTTACTCACTGATGTACACACATAAAACTGCAGCCTTAAGCTGTGACTCTACCTAAGCATATCTACTCGGAAGGAATCACCACAGAAATCAGCAGAACCATCTTCCAGGTTACTTTCCTTAGGTTCAGTAGGCCAGAAAAGACACAAGAAAATTAGTTCTTACCTGCATCCTTCTAAATGAAGTCCCATTAATTTACATACATGAAAAGGCAACCAAACAAAATTCTGATTTCAACGATTTCTAGCATATTACATAAAACTATGGCTGCCCTATGTACTAGCAGAGTATGTTTAGGTAATTAGCGAGCGTAATGAACAGCAAATCCTTTTAGATAAAGACAGAGGGGAGGGTAAAAACAAAGCAAGTATAAGAACTAAGGTGCAAAACACAAACAACAGAGCATCTGATTGCAAATTCAGCACCACTTCAATGCTCCCTTTAAAAATTTAGAGCTGAGACTTGAAGTAAAAGATCTGGATATAAAAAGCTAACCTCCTGAACAACAGCCAGAGTGGTTTCATGCAGCTTTGCAGTCAGCGCATCAGAGTGGTAAGCAGAAAGGCACCTAATGGAGTTCAGGCCTTCAATTTTCTTCTCCCTGTCGAAAGGTGGTATAATTTTTTTAAAGAAGTCCCTAAGAATGAGAAACAGGGAGGGAGGGAGGGATGGAGGGACTGGCTGATGATACATACCAGTCGTTATCAGAGAGATATTGCAATGCTTCCGAAAGAGCGATTTCTGGTTTGGGGAAGGGTCTCAATTCTGATGGTTCCATGATCTCTGGACTGGGCATGACAGACAATGTCCGACTGAACTGCATTCGTGAACTTGGAGATATTTCACCTGTTAGACCATCCATTTGGTTATACAAAAGTAGCCAAGTAACCACTATGATGTGAGGAAGTCGATTAATACAGACACAAGTCTGTGGTTTCATGACTGGACAGACATAAAGGCTGCCAGAGCACCAGGGACAGCCAACCTCCTATGACTGGAAGGGATATATCTGACCAACCCCCCATGGCCATGGTAATTTTATATTTGAGCTGCAAATTTTTACCTGAGTCTAGCAAAACCAAAGGCTGTGTCCTTTTTACACTTGATGTTCTCTTCAACAGAGGACTGAAAGAAGCATTTCCTGAGGACAAAGAACCAGTTGTGGGTTATCAGCACCTCTCCATAAATTACTTTAATTGTAATCCTGCAGGCAAAGCATTTTTTTAGGGAAAAAAAACTTTCCACAGCACTTAGCAGTTTTAGTCAGATAATAAAGGAACTAAATGCTGCATATGCATTGGTTAGAACAAAAAGGAAGGGAGGATGGGTGGGTGGGTGGATGGAGAACAAAGTTACGCGTGTTTTATACCACTGCCTTCAGCTATGCTTCAAAACGCTCCGTTCTGCCTGCAGCAGAAATCCATCAAAACCACCACCCTGAAAACTAGGAAGGAACAGTTGTGCTGGGTATTAATAGTACATTACTTAATTCATCATTAATGTTCAGCTGACATCATACACTTGAACCATCTATCCAGGATGGGAAGGGCCACAGCCCTGACTTCCCACCACTGCCACCCTTTCCCGAGCAACTCTTGAGGGTTGGGGGACATTCAGAGTGGCACCCAGTGTAGCAGAAGGGGCTGCAACTGGAAAATAAATTCTAAAAAATCAGCTAGGACCCCTGTGTATATATGCAAGAGCTCTTTGGGCCCCAGCCACTTTGAATACCACATTAAAAGAGTATGCATTACTGCTTTCTGGCACCATCTTGTCCAATTCATTGGATTTAAGCAGTTCCCAAGACACTGGTTCCTTTCTTTCAAGGTCTCCAACTTCCTGATGTTCTTTTTCTTCTTTCTTTTTCTGTCTCATCTTTTCCCGGGCAGATTTGGATAAGGCAACTTTCATCTGCATAAAATAATAAAAGGTATATTGATGGATGAAGCAATCTAGCACGCTAGCGGGAAACAGAACACATACGCCTTTTCCCCAGTCCTCATTTCTCCACATTTTTAGACACAAGCACACATACCCCATTTCGATACCCAAAAAGCATTGACACAGTAGAACAGCAACAGCAGCTCCTCCACCAACTGATGGTTCAAGAAATAGGTACGCAATGCACTTGCTCTACATCACTAATATGAAATAAACTCTAGAGCTCTTTGCAAGATACCACAAAGACATTGATGGGCTATTGAGAGAGGAACAATTACAGAAGAACTGCACAAGACTGTTTCACAGACATTTTAGAAAATGGAAGGGAGCCAAAAAGAAGATTCCTTATGTTGCTCACCACAATAAGCAAAAAACAGGACCTAAGCACATTTTTTTTGTTTTGCTTTTTAACTTGCTAGAGACCCTTAAAATAAAAGACTGGGACATATATGCAGTTGTTACTGTGTCACAGTATTTAGTAACTATTTACAAATAGTTCTCAGACCCATTATGATCTGCCTCTATGTGTATTTTGGCCACGTGCAACATCTACATGGGAGAGATAACATTCATGAGTGGCATGCCAATGCATGCTTAAAGCTGATCTCTCATTTGAGCCAAATTGCCCCATTTGGCCCCTCAGGACACTTCCAGGTTCAGTTATCTGACACAATATAGAAAAACATTATTTCCAAGTGTAGCAACCACCATGCACAGGTGTATCATGTGTGTTTGGAAAGCTCCAATCTGTGGCAGGCCACTCTCTTCCTCAAGCAATAGATTTCCCATTCTTACATCTCTTTCATTTTCCGTATCAAGGTAAGGTGCAGAACTCTGCTGTTGGACGGCTCTCCCATAGATCCCGGAAAGAGGCTCCATCCTTTGCTTGAAGGAAGGTGCGTCTCCATTCTCCATGGAGAATATTATGGATTGGCCATAAGGGAGCGGAGCTGAAGGCGGACTTCCGAACACTCCTGAAATACATGCCCTTTTGGGTTATCATGAAAGAGCCAACTCACAACAAAGGTCTATTCTTGCATACATGGAATCCAATTAGAAACTTTTTTTTTAAAGCAGTGGTTTTCTGCATGGGATTAAACAGTACCACGATCATTCAATGTGCACAAGTCACTCGACCTTATTGCCAGCAGTAGGGATGTACAGGTTTTGTTAAATCCATTCTGTCTGTGTTTCATCGACTGTCAGGCATCTTTTGTTCTGTCATCTGCTCATTGATGGAATCAGATTTTTTTTATGGGTGTACGGGAATTTGGTTTCACTTGCACAAGTGCACATTAGTGCTAATGCGCACTTGCACTAATGCACATTACTGCAAGTGCAAATACCCCCGGAAAGTAAACAAAGGTCCACAAGTCAATGGAATCTGTGCAACTGCTGTGGAATCCAGATTGGATACAGAGAAATCCAAATTCATTTGAATCCATTGTGGATTTCTCTGACACCCCAGCCAGCAAAGTGCTGCAGTACATAGTACATTATACAATAAATGTACTATGCAATCAATCTGTAATTTTTTCTACCGAACTGCAGTTTTTATGTTCTTTGTCCATACAGAAATATTTGCACCAATCCATTTAATCTCCCACTTCACCAAAATGTTTAACACAGGGGGAGTGAGGAAAGAAGGATCACAGACAGATTTTGCTACTCTTAGTATGTTTTGATTTTATTACTATTATTATTATTATTGAGACTTCGCAAAGCACCCTGATAATCCTGACTGAAGGGTGATGTCAGGGTTGCCTCTGAGCATGTAGAGTGCCAGAGCAGTTCAGATTCTGAGGAAGAGCTGCACCACATGGAGGAGGAACTTTCCCAGGCTTCAGAGGCACAGCTGGACAGAGAGGCCCTCCCTTCACACATCCCTGTGAGTGATAGCGAACGGGGGAGGCGAGGGAAGGACAACCTGAACTCTTAGACGCAAGGCGCAGACACAGGCACAAGCGGGAAATTGCAGGGGCTGAACTTAGGTGCTCTGCCCGATTGGCTCGGTGTCAACAGGTGCACCTAGAGGTGTCATGGGAGAGGGCAAGTTTCCCCTCCCACCCCTTAAGTTAAGAGCGTTTGCTGCCTTTTCCCAAACAGAGACCAACTTTCATAGCTCCCCTTTGAACTCCTTGAAGGCTTTTCCTTTGTAGTCTGTGAGTCTCTAGCAATTTGCATCTGTATGCCTCATTAGGGTAAATGGAATTAAAGCCTTTGAAATGCAGCCTCTTGTCTGAGTGTTGATTTGGCTATTGGAGTTTTCAGCAGGGCAAAAGAAGAATCCTGACAGGTGGGATAGAAATACTGTAACAAATAAATAGTTCTTATAAATACCTTTTCCAACAACAACTACAGAGTCTTCTGACAAGGCACTTGGTGAAATGAAGTCTAGACTAGTCAGCTGCTGTAAACTCGAAGTGGGCCCTGTAAATCCTTAAAAAAAAATACAGTGGCATGAACATGTATATTTCTCCACCGAGTTGTTTTCTTTGCATTCACAAAATTAAGAAAGTTCTTAGCTAGTTCTGTAGTTCCATTACCAGCTCCCTAATCCAGGAGTTCTAGTACACAAGGGCTACAATTTACTATTACAGAGCTCCTCACATGAAGGAGCTCTCTCATTCAATTTGCTCTGGAGCTTATTCCAAGAACAGATAGGCCAATGCTTTCATGGAACATTGTGTGAAGACCGGCACAGCTCTGAATCAGGTCCAAAGTATGTGCTGTCTTCTCCGCCCCAGCCAAAAATTCTCCAAGTTTAATCTTACAATAGAATGTGCTGCGCCAGAAAGTAGCAGCTTACTTCCCACAATCAGGTTGCAACACACACAGCGACAGAAAATGAAGGGAAAGCAGTGGAAAGGCAGACTGCAGAGGACACAAGCGCCAATCCAGAGAAGTAGGCAGATGCCCATCACTTCCAGCTCCGCACACCACCCTTGGTTCTGGTTCCCAACTCCTTTTTACCCACAACTCACCTTTTGTGGATTTACAGTGCCTTTGGTGCTCTTTGCCCTGCCCTTTAAGAACAGCAGGCGATACTACTTTCTGTCTGTCATCTTCATAATCTCCTGATCCATTTCCATAGCTGAGACGCTGGCCACTAATGCTCACGCTGGAAGTTGCTTTTTCACGAAACATTAGCCCTGAAGAACAAAATCCACAGCAAATACTGCAAGTACTTGAAAGGCTGTCACAGACAGGAAAGCCAGGATCTCTTCTCGATCATCCCAGAGTGCAGGACATGGAATAATGGGCTCAAGTGACAGGAAGCCAGATTCCAGCTGAACATCAGGACAAACTTCCTGACTGTGAGAGCAATACGACAGTGGAACCCATAACCTAGGGAGGTGGTGGGCTCTCCCACACTGGAGGCATTCAAGATGAGACTGGACAGCCACCTGTCAGGGATGCTCTGACTTGGATTCCTGCACTGAGCAGGGGGTTGGACTCGATGGTTTTGTAGGCCCCTTCAAACCCTACTATTCCATGATTCTATGATGCCACAGCCCTTGCTCGTTGAATTCAAGCTGCTTGTTGAATTCTGTTTGCACAAACTGCTCGTAGTATACATGCTGCTTTACACTATTTTACAGCGCCTTAATGAAAAGAGCCACTATTGCAGCCATTTTACAGAGAGATTCAAACGTATGTCTGCTCTTAATAAGATGAGACGAGAGAGATTAAGCATATTGTGTGAGGAATCTGGTACAGGTAACTGAATAGGGAATGCTGCTCTAAGAAAGATGTTTTTGGTGGAGGATACCCCTCATCTTGGCCCAAGATTGGCAAACAGAATATACTGCCTTGCTATGGGTGCTTCAAAAACATCAAAGAGAACGAAGGCCTTCCTTCTCTCATCTAAAGGCCTCTTTTTCTGCCTCTCCTATAACGAGTTAGAAATGTGAGTTTCTGAAGGTAAGTGAGGAGGGGATTGTTGTATGTATTGTTTCATAACACTGATTAGTACGGTAAGAAATGGATACAATACCAGTCAAATTGGACAGCTGGAATGGATACAATACCAGTCAAATCTAAAATCAAACTCGTTACCAACTTTTTTGAGGTAACTATTCCAAAGAAGCACATATATCTATGCTGTTTTCAGTGCCTTCATTTATTTTCTTAAAATCTAAACAACTGAAGGGAAATGCATGCTACTCAGCTGTCTTGTTTAAAGATATTTATTCCAATAATGTCCAAGTAAAGCTTTGAACTTGTTTGAATATAGTATTTAAAACACACTAACACTGTAATCCTATACATGTCTATTCAGAATTAAGTCCCACTGCATTCTCTGGGGCTTACTCCCAGGTAAGTAGGTATAAGAATGCAACCTCAGTGCACTTTACTGACTTTTATTTTTTAACCAAATATTTAAGTTCCACTATTTTTGTCTATTAGAAACATTTTAAAGATATTTATACACGATGTACGGAATATAAGTCAAATAAACATGTTAAATCAGAGCTCATTCAGTTTAGGGAAGTAGATTTTTTTTTCTCCAATTCAAATTTTTCAGAATACACACATCAATGCATCCAATTAGTTCTTTCCTTGTCACCTGAAACTGTAACGAACCAAACAGGCTATATCCAATGGATCAACAAGTTACATACAGCCACCCCTTACAACTCTTGGACTGCTTCCTAAGAAGGATACATCAGGATCCTTTTGCTCATAGCTGCCATTGGTCCCTTGCCACACAGCCTTTCCAGAACAGTAAACATGCTAGAGAAAGCACTAGAGCGGGTTTGGGGAATGTGTGGCCCTCCAGTTGTTGTTAGACTGCAAGTCCCATCAGCCCTAGCCAGCATGGCCAATGGCGAGGGATGAATGGGAGTTGCAGTTCAACAACATCTGGAGGACCACATGTTCCCCATCCCTGTGCTAGGGTGATTCCAGCAAGATACAAGTGTAAAAACCATAATGAATGAGTTCCGCCATAACATCTGGATGTTTGATGTAGTGTTGGCAACCACTCTAGATAGCTTTAAAAGGGGGGTAGACAAATTCATGGAAGATACAGCTACTAATGGCAACTAGTCCTGATGGCTACATGCTGCCTCCAGTCTCAGAGGCTGTATGCCTCTGTATCCCAGTTGCTGGGAAACGTGGGTGGGAAACTGCTCTTTCACTCATGTCCTGCTTGGGGGTTTCCCATGAGCATCTGGTGGCCACTGTGTGAACAGAATACTGGACTAGGTGGACCTTGGTCTAGTCCAGCATGGCTCTTATGTCCTTTTGTTGATCCTCTAGATCAGGGGTGGGCAATTCATAGGCCAAAACAGCTGGAGAGCCACACCCCTACCCAACACAGCCAATGGTGAAGGATGATGGGAGTTGTAGGTCAGAACATCTAGAGGGCCACAAACTGCTCACCCCTGCTCTATATCATCGGAAGAGGGTGCGGAGGCAACAGTCATAGGCCAACTAGCCTTCTAATATTGGTGTATTACTAAGTAGGAGGAAGGCTGGGTAGTCAGAGATGCTCTCAACCACTCTATAAAATGCTCAGGTATGTGGACATGGCCTGGCAGGTAATGTGCAAGCTTTGTCACCTTTAATGAGCCAGCCCAAACTCAATCAAGAAGCCAGGAACCTAAAGGAAGGCTTCTATTCAGCCCCCAGAGCCAAGCTATTGAATCTAGTACTTCCTTACTTAACAAAGTAAAACTCCCCGCCTCCATCTTCTCTCACTCTGTCACCATAATTAGGAATAGTTTGCTGTTCCAGGGCAAGGGGTGATGTACTAACCAATCTCTTCTTTAAGTAAAGACTTATGCTAAAATAAATCTTATGTGCTTAACGCTTGATTTTTGTTAGTGTTCTAGAGGTAACTTCTCCACTGCAATATAGCACAATGCATAATTTGCTGTGTGTATCCCATACCTCTGCCCAAGATCCTGGTATTTTCGGGTCAACTGAGTGCATGTGTATAGAAGTGAGTTCACATACACATGTGAACTGAGGACATGTGGTAACGTCGCAATGCCAAGAACAGAAAAATGACTTTGCTTTACTAAACCCAACCTTTTCTTATGTGCCCAGTAGAATACCTGTGCTGGGATTCTGTTCCACAAGGACAGGACCTCGATTCCGTGGTGGTGGTGAGAGCTTTGTCGGCCGGGAGTTGCCTCCAAGTAGAGGAAAGATATCTGACCTGTCACAACCGAAAGGCACTCCCGTTAGTACGTCCCTACGTTGCACAAGGGGCTCCACCTCCGACTGTCTTTCATCTGCATGAGGAGTTATTTGGGAGAAACGTTTTGAATGAAGTCCCCTGGACTGAGCACATATGAAAAACTGAACTACTTCCTCAAGAACACGCAACTTGGAGTTCCATTACATGCAGAACAGCCAGCAAGAGCAGTTACCTGCACCTGGCACAGGGAAGGCAAGTGCAAGGAGACGCTCCTTGCAAATGGGCCAAGAGAGAAGTGGCTCCTTAGTAAGGCACAATGGGCCCAAGGCCGGCTGGGGAATTCTGGGAGTTGTAGGACTTTTGTCTGTCTAAACATGCATAAGATTGCGCCCTTAGGCTTGTCTTTAGAATTGTGTCCAGAAGGCTACAGCAAGCCAGTGCCAATCCTGAAGCACCGCTATAATATGCCCCCATCCACCCTCAAGATTACTGTACCAAAGTTTCCAAAAGGGGGAGGGGGGATGGACAAGGGCTGCCCCATGCAGACAACACACAACTTGAATAATTAAAGATCCTAAATATATTCAATACTACTTGTATCAAGTTCCAAAAGTGAAGGGCTGTAGCTAAGTGGCAGAACACTGTATCCCCAGGTAGGGACAGGAAAGGCCTGACACTTGGAAGAAATATTGCAAGTCGATATAGACAATACTGAGCTGGAAGGATCCATGTTCTGAGCTGGTACAAGGCAGCTTTCCATGTTTCACCAAGCAATTGTTGCCAGGTTGACTCTAACAAGGAGGGCTAGAGCTTTCTCAGCAAGAGCTGGTAAGGATTTCTAGGGCATCGTAATAACTGAGCTGGGATCTAGGTGGTGCAAGAGCACTCCCTGCCACCACGCTCACTTGAGTTTTCTTGAGAGCTTTCATATCATTTTTCTCCCACAACCCACCCCCAAAAGTAGCCTAACTGCTTTTTAAACTTTCCTAAGTTTAAAATCAGCTTAAGAGGTTGGCACAAGAGCTGTTGGAAAGGATTTGGTGTGTCAGGGTGGGCTGGACTGCCCCACAGTCTAATGGAAGACAACTGACAGAACATGGATGTCTTCATAGTTAAAAATGTTTGCTCTGTTCAAGTGAACAATGTGAGGCTAGCTTGGGGAAGGGAATATGAACAACCTCCACCCTTCCCTCCCAACATAAGAGTCTTGGATTTCATCCCTGTGCTGAGAATGACACACACGTTGTTTTTATTCCTTGAGGGGCCATCGAGAGCGGGGATGTTACAGACTCTTGGCTATAAACACCACTTTCGCTGTAGGAGCTGGTGCTTGGGGACGACAAGCAAGAAGGAGACTCTGAGGTCAGATCAAGCTTCAGCACGGAGTCTGGGCTTTCGAGATCAGAATTGCTGCCGTTTAGCTTTGCCCTCTTCTTAGCCGCGCTATTACGTAGAGACCGAAGAGAACTCTGCATCTAAAGAGAAGGGAAGACGCATGATCCCAACTGGATACCTTAAAGGAAAATAAGCACAAGTTCATACAATTGTCTATTGCTTTTCTATTAGACACCTGGGTGAGGAGCAGACTTTCCATTTAAAAGAAGCACCTTCTTCTCTTGTTTGACCTGCTTGTACTGTGTTGCAACGCAGTTTTCTAAAACTAGGTGTCATTTTAATTCAGTTTGCTTCAGCATTCACCAAGAGTTGACAAACAACACTAGAGCAGCAACTAGGAACAGAAAGTGAGCATAAACCCCAAGACCACAGGTGTCAAGCAATTGCACTTTCAGAAGAAAAAACATTATTGAATCAGTGATTGCATTGCAGGTTTCAATGCAAATGATTAGAAAGCCATGTGGAATATAGAGACTGCAAACAAACCCATGTTGACCATGTAAATACACCCTAGGTAAAGCCATAGAAAAGAATGTATTTAGGCAAATTTGCCAATCATCCATTTTTAATAGTAAAAAAAGATCACATTGAACTCCCACCTCTTCCTCATCCAGCTCCTTTTCATTGATGTTTAACTCCGAAAGATCAATTGCCAGTTTCTTATCCCTTTCATTTAACCATATGTCTTCTGGCTCCCCATTCTTGTGTCCTACTACATTGATTTCCACTTTATCAGGCAAAGGACTAACACCGCGGGGAATAGGAGGCACTGGTTTTGTTCCACTCAGGCCTCTCCGTGAAGCTGGGGATCTCACAAAGGCAGGTTTCAGCTGAATCGGAGAAGGTGTGTCCTGGGGCTTTGCCTCTGCACGAAGAGACCATACAGGACATGTTAAGAAGATATTGATGCCAAAGAATATATTTCATGAGGTATGAAACAAAGCATGTGCTCAGTTATATAAGTGGGAACCACCAGATATGTATTTCACTGCTGTTTCAACATCCACATTTTGTAGACTCCAAGACATGATTCAGAATGCTGGGGGGAACGGGGTACCTATAAATCTCTAAGCAGCTTAAGCCCTGCAAATTCTGAGGTAACTCTCTTGGGATGGAATTAGTCTACTGAAGGTCTTTTTTAGGTATCAGAAAAATGAAGAAAAAGGCTAAGATCAAACTGGTGCTAGATGGAGGATTCATAGACTCATAGAAGAGTAGGGTTGGAAGGGGCCTACAATGCCATCCAACCCCCCACTCAATGCAGGAATCCAAGTCAGAGCATCCCTGACAGATGGCTGTCCAGCCTCATCTTGAATGCCTCCAGTGCCCACTACCTCCCTAAGTAATTGGTTCCATTGTTGTACTGCTCTAACAGTCAGGAGGTTTCTCCTGATGTTCAGACGGAAATTACTCAAAGTAAGACTGTTCCAGGAAACAGAAAAACTATTGCCTCTGAAGAAGACATTTTCTCAAAGCATAACAGGCAGCTGTACTGTTATTAATAAATTCTCCATCCATCACTGGTTTGCCTCATTTTTTGCTTCCTTGGCCCGTCCCACTTGGCAAACATTGCTGGAGATTGCACAAAGCTTGATTACCACGGCTTTTACCTGCATCCTCTCCTGCCACTGGGCTGGAAAACTTCTTCTGATGAGTAGGTTTTGGAAGCCCTTCAAAGCTCTTAAGAGGCCAGGAATTAGAGAAGTTAACAGCATGATCTTGCATCTTGAGTGAATCTGAAGGAGGGGAGGTGTGCTTTGGACTGTGCTTGGGTGACGAGAACGGGTAGGATGGAAGGATGAAAGCTCCTTGGCTGGCATGAGAGCCCAGAAGAGGTGGGCCATGCTCAGGTGGGCTGCAAAACGTCCGCTGGGGCTTGTTGGTGAAACTGAGGCTGGTGCACACTGATTGGAAGAGAAAGAACGTGCATCAACCAGATTAAAGAACCAGGAAAAGACACATGCAACAGTATTTGCAAACTGTTTCTCGTCCAACCTGCGAGATCATTAAGCTACAAGCACAACCAGCAGGATAATTACTTTTCTAAAGATTGCTCATCTATATCATCCAGCTGAGTCAAGCCATCTTCGCTTTGCCGAAACAGCTAGGTTGTCTAGCACAGCAGAAGGATAGATTCAACAAGAACAGTTTGTGGCTGGTTAAATGTATTTATCATGCACGGTGGCGACACTGCTCATGGGAGGTGTGGAGTCCCACTTCCATGTGGCAGATTGTGTTTCGTCTTGCTAATCAAAAGTGCTCAAGAGCTCTGTGTCACACTGACCTCCTGAAGTCTCCACTGCCCACATAGCTAGTCAAGCCTCCCACATATAAGGAGAGGCTGCCTGAAATTGGACCTCCCTGGCACTCTGACCAGGACCCAGAGAGGTCCTTTAGGTACGCCCAAAGGCCAGGGAATATCAAGTGGGATTTCCAAACAACTTTCTTTGAACAGCACAACCTCACTCCACCGCATATTAAACTGCTTTAGAAACCCTTCAGATCTGCCACTTCCGCACCCCTGTATTAAACATATTAATTTGGAATGACAAGAAAGCAGATTTAGATTAAGTAATAGGACTACCACCACTCTGGATCTATTATTCTTTACATTAAATACATATGTTCTGTCATGCTTTTGTTCAGTATACCTGTGTGTAAATGATTTGGACTGTAATCCTATACCCATTTACCTAGAAGCAAGCCTCAGTGAACTCCATGGAATTTACTTGTGAGTCCGCAACTATAGGATTGTGCTGATAGTCTAATGTCTTGTAGCAGTAATTTTTTTCTGCATAGTTCCAGCATATCCATTACATAGATATCCAATCAGGACCTTAGTAATCTGAGAAAGCTTCCCCAACCCTGTATCTGGAGAGCTTTTAATTCTTATAGATTGCTACATGTAAATTAACAGTAGCCATCCAACCAACATGGCCCTGTGTATCAAATAACATATTATTCTGAATAAGATGCCTATCCTAATAGATTACTCTCTCTGCTCCCTATTGCAGGGGTATTTTATTCTATAGGTTTGGTTTATAAGCAGCTGGACTGGAATACCATGGGCCAATTTGCATGATCACTGTAGGCTAAAGAAGTCATGGTGGCTTGCCTGAGCCGTGGGATATGATTTGCATAATCACCCGCCCAGCCACAGCTTGTCGTGTTATCCAAACCCAGGTGGCATGGTTTGTTTGAGGGGGAAAACCCCTCAAATAACCCATCAACTGTTGTACAGTTATTTGAGTGTTGCTTCCCCCTCAAACAAGCCATGCTGCCCAGATTCGGACAACACAACAAGCCACAACCCAGCAGGTGATTATGCAAATCGTGCCCAGCACATGCTGTGGTTTAAACAAGCCACTGTGGCTTGCTTCACCTACAATGATCTTCTGAACCAGGGCTATGAGAACTGTACCTAGTCTCCTCATTCACTTTGCCCATTCACTACCTTCTAACAAGTGAGAGAAAAGGGACTTGAGAGCAGGAGGCACAAGCAAAAAGCTGGTATCAGGCTTTGGGGTCAATAATGCATTTGGAAGACAGTCCTCTCCCAACGGTGAGATTGCTTTTTGCATCTGCTCTTTGCAACAAGGTAAAAAAAGAAGGGATGGAGAGGGCTGCACTGGAAATACGTAGTTCAGAGTTTCTCAGGTACTTAAAGAACAAAAGGAGGCTGTTTGGGAGCTGACTTTGTTTGTGGCTGTTTTATTTGATGACATCAAAATCAGACTTCTCACAGCTCCCGTCTTAGAGACAGCTACACATCGGACTTCAAGCCATTTGTCCTGATCCAGTTATTTGCTATTGCCATACCACTGTGCGCTGAGAGCTACTCTGCCTGTAAAGCCTCCCCACTCATGTCAAGGGAGGAAATAGATCTGTGTGGAAGAAGGGCCATTGCTCTTGATAGCAATCTACAACACAGAACTTTGAGCTGAAAGGGCCTTAGAAAATAACAATTCCTGTTATTAATTTTAGGTATTTTTACACTGCGTTTCTAAACAAAGTTTTCCCAATGCACCTCACAATAAGGTTTTAAACAAAAGAAATACAATAATAAATATCACTATCCAAACACTAAAACCCTTTTTTTTAATCAAAACGCTAAATGAGCAGCATAAAACACTTAGGAACAAAAACCAACATAGCATCACATTATCACAAATTATTCCAAAAACAATCATTGTTACAGTTTAGTTGTCACACACATGGTCTGCATATATAAAGCCAGTTCCTGGGATCTCTGATTTAAACTCAGGTATCAGAGCCAGGAAACACTTCTGCTTGAGGCCTTAGAAAGCTGTTTCCAACACTTGGCTGGCTGGGGCCAATCATCCATACCAGTGCGTGGCAATTCCTTACATACTTTGGATTTCTGACCTGACCCCTCCATTGCATGGAATGCTACTGTAGTAACTGCATGCCTGAACTGCAGGACACACTGGAATGGGACAAACATGCACGTATAATGGTCATGGTGGCATCCACGTGTGTCTGTCTGCCAGTGGAAGGCTACTGCTGACGGAATGGATTCCCCCTCCCCCTGAATCTGCTTCAGAGGGTATGGACACCCTTTGGGGTGCAGACGGCTGCAGTGGGGAGGAGAGGAAGAGGATGTCCACTTGCACAACGTTGATGGATAACAGCAGAGGCACAGATACAGCACAGATACCTTTATCTTGCCAGGGGTTATTCAGTCCTAGAAACTGTAGATCAGAATCCACACTGCCGCTCTTTCCACGAGTGTGACAGAAACCAAACAGCCCACATTTGCCTGAAATATGGGGCTGATGAGAGGGCATCACACCTTTCAAGTAAAAAGGAAAGGCCAGTCAAGTATATTTCTAGGTACTGTCCACAGCACATATTGAAAAAGACTTTTAAAACAGAGTAGAAAACAGTCTCTGTTCTGGATTTCACACTTTCAGGGAGTTTGGAAAATAAGATGAAATAAATGTTTGAGAATCCCTCCCAGGAACTCCAAAGGCAACCTTATAAAAAACCTTTCTTCGTGTGCATGAGGCAGAATAACGTATCTGGCAAGATGCAGTAAGGACGGAGTTCCTTTTTGACAGGGCATATCAAAGTGGAATTTTAGCTTCTCCTAAGTACATTTTGCCATACAAAAGGTTTCCAGGACAAGGACAGATAAAAAGCAAAACATTTTAAAAATACATAGTACTGAAAGAAATCCAATACTTTTACATACACATGTGCACACACACTCACACAGAGTTGCGCTCTAACGGAGTCCATCCTGCCAAGCACTATGTTAAATGAACCCTGAAGTCTTCTAAACTGGCACAGTCCTCCCAGCAGGCACAATGCTCCATCAATAAAAGGGAGCAAGGCAAGTCTGATCTTGCCTAATAAGGCCTTTTCACTATTAATGTGAGGGATGATGAAAGTTGGTTACCTATTATAGCAAGTGTTTTCAGAAGCCACTATTTATAGCAAGTGTTTTCAGAAGCTAATCATTCCAAATTCTCTCCCAAGAACTGCTTCTTACATTTAAGGCCTGGTGCAAACCTAACACTGGCTTCCCAGTGTTTCTGAACACAGAGGTGAAGAGTAGTTAGTCCATAATTTCCAGGTCCTTCATATACCACCCTAAGCTGACACTGCTTTTTCTACACCTCAAAGAGTTTGGAATGTTATCTGGGGTCAACAGGGAGGAGAGGAATTACTTACTGTATAATCCTGTTGATTATGCCTCAAGCAGGGACCTAAATTTGGTGTACCTAGATCCCTAGCGGCTTCTGCCTGGACCATACATATTGGGGGCAGCAAGCCAGGAACCCAATTTTGGGGGACCCAGTGTTTGTGAACTCAGCAGTTCTTCAGGCTTCCTGGGTCCAGTTTGCTCTTCTCCTGCTTAAGGAGGGCAAGGTAGCAAAGGAAGGAGGATGCCTCCATTGAAAGAAGAGTTGGGGATGATACTGGAAAAGGCTGATGCTGTCCCTGTCACATTAAGAGCAAAGGGCAGGCCTGAAGGAAAGGGTCCCTCTCCTTTGCATTGCACCATCCCATCACTGAAGCATGACTGTGAGGCACTTAGGGCTCTACACATATTTAGTACTAAGCTGTTTTACCTTGAGAAGGCCTTAGTTTTGGAGAGTGAAGGAAATCATTTGATGTTGAGAGCTGCAAGACAAACGTGAAGCAGAAGGCATTAAAATGCAATGAACATCGAACTTCTTCCTTATAAAACCAAGAGAGAGATGCATACTATTGCATGGAACTGAACTGGGACATCGTTTGAAGTGCACAGGAAGCATATTTTAATTGGGATGACCTTTTAAGTTTGAACATTTCTAATGAACCACATATGAACAATACACTTTTAGTCCTCATGGCAGCCCTGCTCTGCCAATCCCTGGGTCATCAGAATAGTAATGTTGGATCAGACCAAGGGCTTATCTAGTCCAGTATTTGTATTCTGTTCACAGAGTGGCCAACCAGCTACCTGGGGGAAACCCACAAGCAGGGCATGAATGCATTTTAGCACCCTCCCGCTCATGTTCCCCAGCAACTGGTATTCAGAACTATACTGCCTCCAATGCTGGAGGCAATATATATCCATCAAATTTATTTATTTATTTATTTTATTAATCACCCAGCCACTCTGGGCGATGTACAAAGTATATAATAAAACAGTTTAAAACAATAAAATTCTACAGTAAAAACATTTTCTAAAATACTCTAACCCATCCCAAATGCCTGCCTGAACAACCACATTTTTAATGCGCGGTGGAAGCTCATTAAAGAGGGGGCATGGCGGGGTTCCCTAGGGAGGGAGTTGCACAGAGTGGGGGCCACCACAGAGAAGGCCCTCTCCTTCGTCCTCACCAGTTTAGCTGTCCTGGCTAACGGGACAGACAGAAGGCCATACGAGGCTGATCTTGTTAAGCGGGCTGTCTGGCGTTGCTGGAGGCGCTCCTTAAGAGAGGCTGGGCCAGAATAATATAGGGTTTAAAAGGTCACAATCAACACCTTGAATTTGGCCCGGAAAACAACTGGTAACCAGTGCAACTCCTTCAGCACTGGAGTGATGTGATCTCGCCGGCGGCTGCCTTTAATCAGGCGAGCCGCCGCGTGCTGTAGCTTCTGAACTGTCTTCAAGGGTAACCCCACGTAGAGCACATTACAGTAGTCTAAACGACAGGAGACCAGGGCTTGTACTACTGATGGGAGCAGATGGTCAGGAAGATAGGGGTGCAGCCGCCGTATCAGATGGAGTTGGTACAGTGCTGTCCCGCTCACAGCTGACACCTGAGCCTCCATGGACAGCTGGGAGTCCAAAATGACCCCCAGGCTGCGGACCTGGTCTTTCAAGGGTAGCCATACCCCATTCAACACCAGGTCAACATCCCCAACCTCCTCTTGTCTCCCACCAAAAGTACCTCGGTCTTGTCAGGGTTCAGCTTCAGCTTATTCCTCCCCATCCAGCCATTCACCGTCTCCAGACATTTGGACAGGGTTTCTACAGCCAACCTTGGTGAAGATTTGAACAAGAGGTAGAGCTGCGTGACATCCGCATATTGATGACACTGCACCCCAAACCTCCTGATGATAGCCCCCAGCAGCTTCACTTAGATGTTAAATAGCATCGGGGAGAGGATGGAACCCTGTGGCACCCCACAAGTGAGCGGCCACGGGTCTGAAACCTCCTCTCCCAGTGCTACCCTCTGGTACCTGCCGGAGAGGAAGGACCGGAACCACCGCAATATGGTGTCTCCAATGCCCAACCCCTCCAGGCGGTCCAGGAGGATACCGTGTTCAACGGACTTGGATTCCTGCATTGAGCAGGGGGTTGGACTCGATGTCCTTGTAGGCCCTTTCCAACCCTACTATTCTATGATTCTATGAAATGAAATAAATGAAATAAAAAAATAAAAAACGGTATCAAAAGCCGCTGAGAGGTCAAGGAGAATGAGGAAGGAGCATTCACCCCTATCCAGAGCCCTCCTCATATCACCCGCCAAGACGACAAAAGCCATTTCTGTCCCATGCCCAGGCCTGAAGCCCAACTGAAATGGGTCTAGATAGTTGGCTTCTTCCAAGTGTGCCTTCAACTGCATCGCCACCACCCACTCAATCACCTTGCCCAAAAATGACAGATTCAAGACTGGGTGAAAGTTGTTCAGAACTTGGGGATCCAAGGAGGGCTTCTTTAAGAGCAGTCTTCTCACTGCCTCCTTGAGGGCTGATGGCTTCACTGCCTCCTCAAGGGAGGCGTTCACCACCGCCCTGATCCCCTCACCCAGTCTCTCTCTGCAGCCCATAATGAGCCAAGATGGGCAAGAATGAAGTAAGCAGGTGGTCGGCCTTACAGATGAAAGCACCTTGTCCACTTCATCAGAAGGAAGAAGCTGGAACCGATCCCACAAAACCAGTGTGCCACAGACTGCCTCCTGCTCACTAACTGTATCCACAGCACACATAACACTCCTAATCCGATCAATTTTATCTGCAAAGTGCGTTGCCAAGGCCTCACAGGAGGCCTTAGAATGCTCCAGTGATTCCGGAGCCACTGGACCGACCAGGCTCCGGACCACTTGGAACAGCCTCCTGGGACAGCACCCTGGAGACGTGATTGAGACAGCATAATATTCCTTTTTTGCTGCCTTCACCGCCACGCGATAGGCTAATATAAGTGTGACTACCTATAGAAATTGTGGTCAGCTCGAGAATTACTAGCACACTCTAAGAGTCATCTGCTATTAATCTGACAAGAGAGGATTTTCTGACTGTTAATCTCAAAAGACTGTTTCATTTCTATGCCTGCTAGTCTTCCTGTATGTCCCTGCATGACTGAGCTGCTGTGAACATTCCTAATTTCACAAATTCCTTTAGCCACTGAAAAGCTATCTGTGTTAATTTGTAACAAAACTGAGCTTACTGGAATGTGCCTGGATGTAATTATTAATTTCCTCCATTACTCTGGAAAGCTTTTGCTGTTAACTCTTAATAATTAATTCAGGAATGTGACAATTACACTGCTTTACATCTCTTTAAATTAATCAACACTTAAAATCCAGACAACAGAGTTTTATCCTGAATACTGAAATCAGCATATTGATCCAACCACAAAGAAATTGTTCTGAGTGACAGAAATCTCTCATCAACATAGCAGAATCTAGAGACAAACAGAACTTTTCTGGTCTGCTTCCCCATCACTTTACAGCCTCTGTATGGGCACAAAACCAGCAAGGAAAAAAAAAGGCTGAGACCAAATGGAAATCTGTACACCTGCAGGGGTATTGCATCTCCACTCTATTATGCTAAACAGATTTCCAGCGGCGGAGGAACAGATTTCCAGTGGTGAAGCGTAAGGAAGGCAGAAGTGTGCTCTGTGCACAGAGCTTGAAGAGTGGGGCCAACCGTATAGCAATGTTGGGTGGCAGGTAAAGGGCTCCTAGGGCCCAGCCAAGAGGCAGTGGTGAGCACTTCCCAGGGACATGCTCATCTGCCTTGTTTTATTTATTTCTAAGTTTTATATCCTGCCTTGGTTTGATGGGCTCTTAGATCCTGGGGAAGTCGAGGGGGTAGTGACCAAACCAGACCAGTAGCAACCATGGACCTATAGTGAAGATTAGATAAATTTGCGGAGGAACCTCCAAGATCAGAGGCAGCACACCTCTGAATGCCAGTTACAAAGGCGGTGGGGTGCGCAGGGGGAGAGACCGCATGGCATGGGGGAGATCGTAGTCTTCATGTCCTGCACGTAGGCAGTCCACTACTGGAAACAAGATGCAAGACTAGGGGGAACTTGGGTGTGATCCAGCAAGGCTCTTATTGTAATGCATTATCTTGAATGGGATACAGCAAGTCAAGAATCCTGAGTTATCTGCCAGCTCTGCCTTTCCTTCTTTAAGGCATGTATTCAAGGCATCTTGACTATGCATTGGCAATGTTTGCTGGTAAAGGCGACTTGTGTGTCAGGTTTCAGGAGTGCTGAAGAGAGGAGTGCTATGGAGTCTATAGCAACTTATGAAGACTCTGTAGATAGCCAGTAGATGCATGCAGCCTTTCTATTTATGTATGTCATCAATTTATCGGGTCTTTCATCTTTCTATTCTCCCCCAACTTTCTGATGATGCAGTACTGATCAGTCGCTGAGCACATGCTTTGTACACAAATGGTCCCAGGTTCAACACAGGGCTTCTGCCTAAAACTCTGGACAGCCGCGGCCTGCCAGTGTAGTAGCCAGTACTGAACTAAGTGGACCAATGGTCTCACTGGGTTTGAGGCAGCTTCCTATGTTCGTAGCAGGCAATAGGAAAGTGAGGCAAACAGTACTGGTGTGATCTGAGAGGTTTGAATCAAGACACAAGGAAGGGGACTTGATAGATTTAAAAAAATGCTTGAAGCTCAATTTCCATGCTTTAATCATAAGAGCCACCTGACAGTTGGGAAAAAAGTGATATGAAATAGACTAGCCTTTTGTTACTCATAGTCCTAAAAACATATCTTTCTCCAGGAAACTAAAAGAGCAGCAGCTACAGAAAAAAATGTCCCCACAAATTCCACTAATGTCTTTTCTTCAACTTCAGCAAAGGAGATCGTTACCTTGTCGTGGTGCTGGAGCTTGAGCACCTCAATGACGTCGTGAGCTAAACCGTGAAGGGACACCCAAGACGGGAAGGTCATGGCAGAGAGGTCAGACTAAATACGGTCCCTGGGGAAGGAAACGGCAACCCACCCCAGTATTCTTGCCATGAAAATGGAAAATTAGTAAAACCAGAGATATGTCAGTATACGATCGGAAGATGGGACTCCCAGGTCGGAAGATGGTCAAAAAGCTACTGGGGAGGAAGAGAGGATAAGTTCAACTAGCCCCAGATGTGATGACGCAGCTAGCTCAAAGCCGAAAGGATGGCTAGCAGCCGATGGTGCTGGTGGTGAACGACGAATCCGATGTTCTAAAGATAAACACACCATCGGAACCTGGAATGTAAGATCTATGAGCTATAATCTATGTGGTTATTGGGGAGATGTCAAGATTAAATATAGACATTTTGGGTGTCAGTGAACTGAAATGGACTGGAATGGGCCACTTCACATCAGATGACCACCAGATCTACTACGGTGGACAAGAGGACGGCAGACGAAATTGAGTAGCCTTCATAATTAATAATAAAGTGGCTAAAGCAGTGCTTGGATACAATCCAACAAATGAAAGAATGATCTCCATTCGAATTCAGGGTAAGCCATTTAACACCACAGTGATCCAAATATACACCCCAACCACAGATGCTGAAGAAGCAAAAGTAGATCAGTTCCATAAGGATCTGCAGCACCTACTGGATAGTACGCCAAACAAAGACGTTATTTTCATTACAGGAGACTAGAATGCTAAGGTGGGTAGTCAAACGGCACCTGGAATTACAAGCAAGCATGGTCTGGGAGAACAAAATGAAGCGGGACATAGGCTGATAGAATTTTGCCAAGACAACTCACTGTGCATAACAAACACTCTCTTCCAACAACCTAAGAGACGACTTTATACATGGACTTCACCAGACGGTCGACACCAAAATCAGATTGACTACATCCTTTGTAGCCAAAGGTGGCAGACATCTATGCAGTCGGTAAAAACAAGACCTGGAGCTGATTGCAGTTCAGATCATGAACTTCTTATTGCACAATTTAGAATCAGACTAAAGAGAACAGGGAAGACCCACAGATCAGTTAGACAGGAGCTCACGAATATTCCTCATGAATATGCAGTGGAGGTGAAGAAAAGATTTAAGGGACTAGATTTAGTAGATAGGGTCAGAGAAGAACTATGGACAGAAGTTCGCAACATTGTTCAGGAGGCGGCAACAAAAAACGTCCCAAAGAAACAGAAAACCAAGAAGGCAAGATGGCTGTCTGCTGAGACACTGGAAGCAGCCCAAGAAAGAAGGAAAGCAAAAGGCAACAGTGATAGGGGGAGATATGCCCAATTAAATGCAAAATTCCAGAGGTAGCCAGAAGAGATAAGGAATTATTTTTAAACAAGCAATGCGCGGAAGCGGAAGAAGATAATAGAATAGGAAGGACAAGAGACCTCTTCCAGAAAATTAGAAACATTGGAGGTAAATTCCAGGCAAAAATGGGTATGATCAAAAACAAAGATGGCAAGGACCTAACAGAAGCAGAAGAGATCAAGAAAAGGTGGCAAGAATATACGGAAGATCTGTATAGGAAGGATAACAACATTGGGGATAGATTTGAAGGTGTGGTCAGTGAGCTAGAGCCAGACATCCTGAAGAGTGAGGTTGAATGGGTCTTAAGAAGCATTGCTAATAACAAGGCAGCAGGAGATGACGGTATCCCAGCTGAACTGTTAAAAATCTTGCAAGATGAGGCTGTCAAGGTGATGCATGCCATATGCCAGCAAATTTGGAAAACACAAGAATGGCCAACAGATTGGAAAAAATCAACTTATATCCCCATACCAAAAAAGGGACGTACCAAAGAATGTTCAAACTATCAAACAGTGGCACTAATTTCACATGCCAGTAAGGTAATGCTCAAGATCTTGCAAGGTAAAATCCAGCAATTCATGGAATGAGAATTGCCAGATGTACAAGCTGGGTTTCGAAGAGGCAGAGGAACTAGAGACCAAACTGCCAATATCCAATGCAGGTAGCACAGAATTGCAGGGATGGTGACAGGAAAGCTAAAGCTAAGAACGAGCAGAGGTTAGCGAGGGATGCTAAAAACAACAAAAAGGCTTTCTTCAGCTATGTGCATAGTAAAAGGCCGAGGAAAGAAATGGTTGTTCAGCTATTAAATAAGGATGGCAAAACGATTACAGATGACAAAGAAAAGGCAGAGGTGCTCAATTCCTACTTTGGACTCAGTCTTTTCCCAAAAGACGGTCCATGAGCCACCTGGCAAAGGCGAAGTACAGGTTGAAGGGGCAGGATTGCAGCTTTAGATCGACAGGCATATGGTCAAGGAACACCTCATTACTTTGAATGAATTCAAATCTCCAGGGCCAGATGAACGGCATCCTAGAGTAATAAAGGAACTGGCAGAAGAACTCTCAGAACCGCTGTCTGTCTTTGAGAAATCATGGAGGACGGGGGAAGTGCCAGATGATTGGAGGAGGGCCAATGTTGTCCCTATCTTCAAAAAGGGTAAAAAGGAGGAACCTGGGAACTACAGACTAGTCAGTCTGACATCAATCCCCGGGAAAATTCTGGAGCAGATGATAAACGAATCCATCTGGAAGCACCTTGACAACAATGCCATGATTATTCGACGCCAACATGGATTTGTCAAAAACAAGTCCTGCCAGACAAATCTGATCTCATTTTTATATCAAGTCACCTCCCTTGTAGACCGTGGGAATGCTGTAGACATCATATACCTCGACTTCAGCAAAGCTTTCGACAAAGTGCCCCATGATCTCCTGATGAGCAAACTAGCTCAAAGTGGGCTAGATGAAACAACGATCCGGTGGATCCACAGTTGGCTAAAGAATCGGACTCAAAGAGTGCTTATCAATGGGACCTTCTCAAACTGGGGAGAAGTAATGAGTGGGGTACCGCAGGGCTCAATCGTGGGCCGAGTGCTCTTCAACATTTGTATTAATGACTTGGAGGAGGAGGTGCAGGGAATGCTGATCAAATCTGCAGATGACACAAAATTGGGAGGGACAGCTAATACCTTGGAAGACAGAAACAAAATTCAAAGTGATCTGGATAGACTGGAGCGCTGGGCAGAAAACAACAGAATGACATTTAATAGGGATAAATGCCAAGTTCTGTGCCTAGCAAAAAGAAACCAAATGCACAGTTACAAGATGGGGGATACGTGGCTCAACAACACTACAAGCGAGAAGGATCTTGGAATTGTTGTCGATCACAAGCTGAAGATGAGCCAACCATGTGATGTGGCTGCAAAAAAGGCAAATGCTCTTTTGGGCTGCATTAATAGAAGCATAGCTTCCAAATCCCGGGAAGTACTAGTTCCCCTCTACTCAGCGCTGGTTAGGCCTCATCTGGAGTACTGTACCCAGTTCTGGGCACCACACTTTAAAAAGGATGCAGCCAAACTGGAGAGGGTTCAGAGGAGGGCAACAAAGATGATCCAGGGACTGGAAACAAAGCCCTATGAAGACAGCGTGAAAGAACTGGGCATGTTTAGCCTTGAGAAGAGAAGACTGAGGAGAGAGATGATAGCACTCTTCAAGTACTTGAAAGGTTGTCACAGAGAAGAAGGCCAGGATCTCTTCTTGATCATCTCAGAGTGCAGAACATGGAATCATGGGCTCAAGTTACAGGAAGCCAGATTCCGGCTGAACATCAGGAAAAACCTCCTGACTATTAGAGCAACACGACAATGGAACCAATTACCTAGGGAGGTGGTGGACTCACCCACACTGGAGGCATTCAAGATGAGGCTGGACAGCCATCTGTCAGGGATGCTCTGACTTGGATTCCTGCATTGAGCAAGGGGTTGGACTCGATGGCCTTGTAGGCCCCTTCCAACCCTACTATTCTATGATTCTATATGATCTTGCAAGGTAGACGCCAGCAATTCATGGAACGAGAATTGCCAGATGTACAAGCTGGGTTTAGAAAAGGCAGAGGAACTAGAGACCAAATTGCCAATATCTGCTAGATAATGGAGAAAACCAGGGAGTTTCGGAAAAACATCTATTTCTGTTTTATTGACTATTCTAAAGCCTTTGACTGTATGGATCATAACAAATTGTGGCAAGTTCTTGGTGGCATAGGGATACCAAGTCATCTTGTCTGCCTCCTGACGAATCTGTATAACGACCAAGTAGTAACAGTAAGAACAGACCACAGAACAATGGACTGGTTGAAGATTGGGAAAGGAGTACGGCAGGGTTGTATACTCTCACCCTACCTATTCAACCTGTACGCAGAACACATCATGCGACGTGCTGGGCTTGATGAAGCCAAGGCTGGAGTTAAAATCGCTGGAAGAAACATTAACAATCTCAGATATGCAGATGATACCACTTTGATGGCTGAAAGCGAGGAGGAGCTGAGGAACCTGATGACGAAGGTGAAAGAAGGAAGTGCAAAAGCTGCGTTGCAGTTAAACCTCAAAAAAACCATGATTATGGCAACCAGCTGGATTGAGAACTGGCAAATAGAGGGAGAAAACGTGGAGGCAGTGACAGACTCTGTCTTTCTAGGTGCAAAGATTCCTGCAGACGCTGACTGCAGCCAGGAAATCAGAAGACGTTTACTTCTTGGGAGGACAGCAATGACAAATCTTGATAAAATAGTGAAGAGCAGAGACATCACACTGACAACAAAGGTCCGCATAGTGAAAGCAATGGTATTCCCCGTAGTAACCTATGGCTGCGAGAGCTGGACCATAAGGAAGGCTGAGCAAAGGAAGAGAGATGCTTTTGAACTGTGGTGCTGGAGGAAAATTCTGAGAGTGCCTTGGACTGCAAGAAGATCAAACCAGTCCATACTCCAGGAAATCAAGCCAGACTGCTCACTTGAGGGAAGGATATTAAAGGCAAAACTGAAGTACTTTGGCCACATAATGAGAAGACAGGACACCCTGGAGAAGATGCTGATGCTAGGGAAAGTGGAAGGCAAAAGGAAGAGGGGCTGACCAAGGGCAAGGTGGATGGATGATATTCTGGAGGTGACGGGCTCGACCTTGGGGGAGCTGGGGGTGGCGACGGCCAACAGGAAGCTCTGGCGTGGGCTGGTCCATGAAGTCACAAAGAGTTGGAAGTGACTGACCGAATAAACAACAAAAAAAACTTTTCTTCAAAATTCAGGTTCTGACTTATTCCAACACAGAGATTCAACAAACTGTGCTAAGCCTGGAGCAAAAGGGTGCCAAGAGATGGAACAGCCTCTTGCTCCATAACATATGGAGAGAACTACTGCACACTAATACCTATGAAAGAGGAGGATGCACTTATCCTCTGCTCCTCAGGACCACAGCAGCAGATAAATCACAAAAGATACATCGACAGTCTCTAAGAGATGGGTAGAAAATTACTGGATATTGTTAACCAGCCTACCGTTAACAGACAGGACCTCCCCTTGCTCTCCTTCCCCCCTGCAGTCCTCTGTGTGCCTCTGAAATCTGCCTCAGAGGGTCTTCTTTGTGGGGCAATCAGGGGGAGGGGGAAACTGTTCCATCCATGGTTTCTGTTCTCTTAGCTGACAATCAAGGCTGGATACAAACCCATGTTATATTGTAATGTATTGCAAGTATGGTTATTGTATTGGTTTGTTCTATAAACAACTTTGAGCACAATGTATCGTGGAAAATGCAGTATAAATTACTATGGCTGCGTTTAGACGCTGCTTTAATCCACAATGGGTTAATAAGCTACGAACAGTAGCTTCTTTTTGAAATAGTCCACAATGCCCTGTCACATGAATGGGCTAATAAGCTACTGTTTATAGCTTATTCACCCCCCCCCCCCCATGCACAGTCCTCCAGCTCGCATCCCAGGGGACCTGGTGGCAGACCAGTCTTGTTCGCCACCAAGTCCCCCTTGGCAGCTCCGACTGCAATGGCAATTGGAATTGGCTCCCTTTTTTAAAATTTCCCCAAGCTCCTTTTTGAGCACAACGGGACTGGGGAAATTTTTAAAAATTTAAATCTGTATTTTAAACTCCTGTACTGCTGCTAGGTTTTATTGTGGTTGTATTGTTATATTGTGGTTTTAATGTTCTATATATTTTAAATTGTTTTATTGTGTGTTGTTTGGTTTTAGTTTTTGTGAACCGCCCAGAGAGCTTCGGCTATTGGGCGGTATAGAAATAAATAAATAAATAAATAAATAAATATCTGTAAATTGCGGTGGGGGTGGGGGCCAAACATGCAGGGGTGCAGACAGAGAGACCCGGGATCCATTCCCATTGCAACCCCTATCTCCGCACTGCTCTAAAAAGCAAGAAAGAGATCCCAGCAGGGAGCTGGAAAAGCACCCCGTTTCTTCTGTGGAGGCATGGGTGCCAGGCACCCCTCCCTGAGCCTGGCACCCTCACTTGCTCAGAAGAAACGGGGCACTTTTTTAATGTTGTTTTGTTCTCACGCAACAGACCAAACACATTAAAAACATACGGAACGGGGGCGGGCTCGGGGAGCACCCTAGGGGGCTGCCCCAATTGGGGATCCACTCACACACCCCCACCCCTCTCCTCCAACCCCTGAAAAAATAGCCTATTTCCCGGGTGGGGAAATATTCCTTCCTGCAGCTTGGCTTTTAAAAGGGAAGGATCATTTCCCCAACTCAGGAAACAACCAATTTTTTCATGGGTTGGGGGGGGGGGTGAGTGGATCCCCAATTGGGCCAGCCGCCTAGTGTGCTCCCTACCCTAGCATGAAGGGGGAAACCCATGAAGAGCACTCTGAAAATCTAATGCAAACCAATGGAGCTCATTTATCTATTCGCTTACACTAGATTTTCAAAGTCCTCCTGGCAAAAATCAAGGGGAGGGGTGAAATTCAATCCCCACAAAGGGCTGTGTTGCCCCTGCGGTCCTTGGGGGAGGGCAGAAATTGCCCCACACCCCCAATTTCCAGATTTTTCTTTATATATCCAAGGAAATTTTTAAAAATGGGACTCGACCCTGACAGCAACTGGGCGGGAAGGGGGCATGAGTAGCATCTTGGGGGCAATCGTGAATAGTGATTGTGTCCCGCTGGGCAAGAACAGCAAGGGTTTCTGCTGCCCTTGCCAAGTAACTCCCTGACCAATGCCCTTTAACCATGATGGAACGCCCGACGACAGGATACCCGCAATGGGTTAAATAACTGTTACTGCAGACCATGGGTTATCAAAGTGGCTTATTTCATCCAAATAAGTAATCATGGATTAAAAAATGCTTAACAAATGACACGATAACCAACAATGGGTTAAATAAGCCACCGTGGATTATCATATCGTCCAAACCCAGTCTATGACAACTCTCATAATCAGTGGCCGCTCCCAGGCTATGGAACTCCCTCCCTAGGAAGGCCAGGTTTGCTCCCTCTTTGATGTCCTTCTGCTGGCAGGCAAAGATTGCTTTGCTTAACAAGGCTTTTAATCTGTAAATTGGTCTGGTGGGTTGGATGCTGTTTTTAATAATACTGTTTATGTAACTGTTATATTTTTATCGCATATTGTTTTAACCAATTCTATTGGTTCTGTAAGCTGCCTTGAGTGCCATTTTTTGGTAGAAAGACAGGGTACGAATAAAATAAATAAATAATCCCTGACGATAGGCCATGCTGACTGGGGCTTATATGAGTCGTAGTCCAAAACAACTGGAGGGCACCTGGTTGCCTAGCCCTGCTCTAAGCAATAGCACAAGTTTGCAACTTGCCTGGTTGCCTGTAGTAAAGAAAGCAATCAGGCAAGGAAAAATTTGTAAACAAGAGGACAGGGGGCTTTTTTCCTCCTTTCAGGACATTAAGGTGCCTCAAATGATCAATGTAAGGATTCGTGGATAGGTTGGCCAGTAAAATCTTTTATGAAACTATTAGCTTCTGTGGAATTGTCTGCAAAGATGCAGAAGCAAGTGTGTGAAGGATAGTGTGTCTTCAGATTTTATTCCCTCAAGAAAAGCAGTGCTATTTTAACTGCACATGTACCAGAATCATTATGCTTCTTCTGTGGTTTGCCACTTGAGCTTTGCCCTTGAGCAGCAGCACATCATCCTGGGGGTGGTGCCTGAAAGCGCGGGGCTAGCCCGTCCACTTTCCATAGCGACACCCAGGCTAACCTACTACACGAGCCACCGTGTTCCACTTACCAGTTTGTTGCCCTTTGCAAAACATGGCTGGTTCCCAGCCCGCTCGCTCTCCCAGGGCAGTTTCCCTTTCCCAGCACTGAGCACCCGCCGGGGGCACATCCCTTGATCGGCAAGCGGGGCGAATGACCCGGCAGGCTCCCCAGAGTAGCTGTGGGCACTCTGGATGCGGTTGCCCTCCAGCAGCCAGTCTGTGTCCGCCCCGTGGGGCAAGTGGAAGCCACGGCCGTGGGCCGAGCAGGGCAGGGGCACAGCATACTCCACGAACCACTGGTCGGTCAGCTTGGGCAGCGTCTTCCTGGCCAGGCGGGCCTGCACCGCCCCCATCACGCCCTCGCCGTTGTCCTGCAGCTCCACAGCGTCCACCGCCTGGAAGAGGAGGCCGGAGCGGCCGGGGCCCAGGGCCGAGGCCAGCACGGCGAAGGCCTCCAGGGCGGCGTGGCGCACGCGGCGCTTGCCATCGGCCAGGGCTGGGGCCAGGGCCGAGACCAGCCAGGGCAGGTCGAAGTCCTCGCTGGGGAAGGTGAGCAGGGCGGCGATGCCGATGGCCAGCACCACCTCGCGCACGCGGGCGTTGCGGTGCCGCAGGTGCTCGGGCCGCAGCAGCAGGCCCAGCACGGGCTGGGGCCCGGCCGCGCGCATCAGGCCCAGGAAGAGCTGGTGGAACTCCAGGCGGATGGCCAGCTTGGCATCGCCCAGCACCTTGGCGGCGGCCGCCACCAGCGGCTCCAGGCGGGCGCGGCTGGCGGCGGCCGGGCCCAGGCGGGCGGCCAGCAGGCGCAGCGCCTCCAGCGCGCCCAGCGCCACCTTGAAGTTGGAGTCGTCCAGCAGCGCGCGCAGCAGGCTCAGCAGGCCCAGCAGGCAGGGCGCCGGCAGCGCCGCCAGCGCCGCGCCCGGCGCCTCGCCCAGCGCCCGCTTCAGCTGCTCCATGGCGCCCACGCGGCCCCGGTAGTCCTGCTGGTCCAGCAGCCGCGCGCGCAGCTCCGACGGCACCAGCCCGGGCGGCGCCGCGGGCGGCGGGGAGGGCGGGCCCGGCGCGGGGCAGGGGGCCCGGCGCCCCGCCGCCGCCCCGCCCGGGCCGCCGCCGCCCCGCTCCGGCCGCTCCTCCTCTCTGGCCATGGCCCCCGGCGGGGCCTTGCCCGGCCGCTGCCCCGCCAGCCCGCCCCGAGGCTCCCGAGGCCGCCGCCGCCGCCGCCGGGCCCCTCACAGGGGAGCATCGCCGTCTCCAGGGAAACGCGTCACCGCCGCCGCCGCCTCGGCCACGGCGAGGGAGCCACTGCGCCTGCGCGCCGGGCACCCCGGGCAACCCGGGCGCGGGAGGGCAGCCACAACGTCGCGCCGGCGCTTGACGGAGAGCCTGGGGGTCACGTGGGCGACGCATTAGCGGCGCCTCCGCGCGGGGCGCGACGGGAATTGTAGTCCCTTCCCTCATGAATCCAGGTGTGTGGGTCGGGGGCGGGGAGGTGGCATAGAAAACGTATTATATACTAGTGTTATCCGAACTGTAGTGACTGTCTGCAAAATGAGACGCCCTCCCAGAATCCCCGGTGAGTCGCCGGGAGGAGACGAAGCTTGCCCGCGCCGGGGGGGGGGGGGCCTTGCCCGGAAGTGACGCACCCCGCCGCCCTCGCCTCTTCCTCTCCTCCCCCCGTTGCTGCCGCCGCCCGCTTCGTTGTGCCCGAGAGGAGCCCGCCGAGGCCCCGCCCGCACCGGGCCGCAGTCGCGTGACTCCGGTGAGCCCCGTCCCCTTCCGAGGCGAAGGCGGGGGGGAGCCGCCCCGCCCCCCGCGCCCCCCGCCCTCGCGCCCCCCGCGGGAGAGGCAGGCTGGGGCGGGTCGCGGCAGCCGCCCTCGCCCCTTCGGCCCCCGGGCGGAGCGGGGCTTCCGCCCCCGCCATTGCCCCGCCCCTTGCGCGCACCGGGGGGCGGGGTCTGCGACGGGGCCCTCCGCGGGCCCCTCTGCCTCTCCCTCCCCGCCTGGGGTTCCCCCCGCAGCCCTCTGCACATGCCCCTCGGCCGTGTGAGCGCTGAACGCGTGGTGGCGCCGGGACTGCTCGTCTCCCCGCCCTTCTCCCGTTAAAATCGTCCAGCCTTCTGAGAGGCGGCCGCTGCTCCGCCCCGGCCGCCCGCCGTCGCCGCTCCCGCCCCCCTCGCTCGGCTGCGGAGCTCCCGCCCTTGGCAGGCGATGATGTTGCCGGGAAGCCTCGGCCAGCGGCTAGTTTTTCTGGGCAGCTGCTTTGAGGAGGGAGGGCGACAGGCCTGGCTCCCTGAAGCGGGTTTCTGGCCACCTCCGTGGCCACTGGCCCTTCCCACACCCCGCTTGCCATGGGCTGGCCGTGGGTGGGTCAGGGCAGTTTGGCCCAGGGGCTGTTGGCTGCCAGTTCCCAACTGGTGTCCCTCTCCTGCAGGTCAACGGGTGTATCTTGCAGGGGTTTGTGGCTGGTCCTGACTTTCTGTAGTGACAGAGCTGACTCTCATCACGCACTGAATGCGACATACCCAATGATTTTGATGAGGCTCTTCAAAAGAATCAATCCTGGAAGGCATTAAAGGCCTGTCTGCTTCAAGCAGCTTCAGGATAGGCAATCAAAGTCCTTGTGGACTGTGACATGGAGGAAACAAGCATACCACAGGACCGAAAGACAGATTGCTCCACAGAAGCAGGCCCAGCACTGGAGCAGTATAGAAATGGCAATCTGAGAACAGGGTTTATGTGGAGCTGAGGAGTCTGCGTAAAGCTAGAGTAGAGTTGCTGGGAAACAAAAGCAATGAAGCCCAGGGCTAGCAGAGAGAGCCTTGGGAATATTTATTTCCAGACCACCATCAGTGAGGCCTGGGAAGGGCAAACTGGGGATCCACAGTTGGCTACAGAATTGGACTCAAAGAGTGCTTAGTAGTGGGATCTTCTCAAACTGGGCAGAGGTAACGAGTGGGGTACCGCAGGGCTCAGTCCTGGGCCCAGTGCTCTTCAGCATTGTTATTAATGAGTTGGAGGAGGAGGAGCAGGGAATGCTGAGCAAATTTGCAGTTGATGACACAAAACTGGGCGGGATAGCTAAGACACTGGAAGACAGAAACAGAATTCAGAGTGATCTTGATAGACTGGAGTGCTGGGCATAACTTCCAAATCCTGGGAAGTACTAGTCCCCCTCTACTCAGCACTGGTTAGGCCTCATCTGGAGTACTGTGTCAGGTTCTGGGCACCGCACTTTAAGAAGGATGCAGACAAGCTGGAGAAGGTTCAGAGGAGGGCAACAAAGATGATCAGGAGACTGGAAACAAAGCCCTGTGAAGAGAGACTGAAAGAACTGGGCATGTTTCGCCTTGAGAAGAGAAGACTGAGGGGAGATGTGATAGCACTCTTCAAGTACTTGAAAGGTTATAACAGAGAGGAAGGCCAGGATCTCTTGATCAGCCCAGAGTGCAGGACACGGAATAATGGGCTCAAGTTACAGGAAGCCAGATTCCGGCTGAACATCAGGAAAAACGTCCTGACTGTTAGAGCAATACAACAATGGAACCAATGACCTAGGGAGGTGGTGGGCTCTCCCACACTGGAGGCATTCAAGATGAGGTTGGGTAGACATCTGTCAGGGTTGCTGTGACTTGGATTCCTGCATTGAGCAGGGGGTTGGACTTGATGGTCTTGTAGCCCCTTCCAACCCTACTCTTCTATGATTCTATGAAACATGCTTCTTCCCCCTACTAGATACCCCTTAGTTCCCATTCCTATTGTAACCAAGCCTGAGTACATGTAATTAAGCATCTCCTATTTATCCCTGCCTCCATTTCCCTCCCGTTCCTGTTGTTTCCCCTGTGTAAAAGTTTACATTTTAAGCCCCTTCAGGTGACCTGATCCCTTGTATTTTTTAAAGCACCATGCACACTGAGGGTGGTATATAAGTAATTAATCATCATTATCAACATTTAATAATGTTTCAGACTTGAAGGTTCTCCATTTAAATCCAGTTGATACTGGTGACTGCTTTTTAAGGTTACTGTGAAGGACATGCAAGGTCAAAGTTGTAAAACAAAGGCAGTATTTGAACCAAGATGCCAAGAGAATGGTCTGAGGACACATTTGGCTCCTTACTGCTTAGTTGAGACTACCTGGGGGAGCCATGGAAATTCCTCTGAGCTTTCTGAAAAGTGGGGGTATAGGTGCCATGTAGATGTGCCTGTATTTTACACTGATGTCTATAAGATACACCATGAGCCCTAGTCTTGCTATGCACTGCATTTGAAGATTCAGCTCAGCTTAATTGTAATTTTTTCCCTTCCATTTCTCGCAGATGGACCAGTCGTCTCCAACCTACATGATTGCCAATTTAACCCCTTTGCATTCGGAACAGCTCCTGCAGGGCCTGAACCTCCTCCGGCAGCACCATGAGCTCTGCGACATCGTTCTTCGTGTTGGGGATGTCAAGATCCATGCGCACAAGGTGGTGCTTGCCAGTATCAGTCCATATTTCAAAGCCATGTTCAGTGGCAACCTTTCTGAAAAGGAGAACTCAGAGGTGGAATTTCAGTGCATTGCTGAGGCAGCCCTGCAGGCCATAGTGGAATATGCCTACACGGGGACAGTGTTCATATCACAGGACACGGTCGAGTCCCTTCTGCCTGCTGCCAATCTCCTGCAAATCAAGCTTGTGTTGAAGGAATGCTGCACCTTCTTGGAAAGCCAGTTGGATCCCGGCAATTGCATCGGGATCTCCCGCTTTGCTGAGACATATGGCTGCCACGATCTCTACTTGGCTGCCAACAAATATATTTGCCAGAACTTTGAAGATGTTTGTCAGACAGAAGAGTTTTTTGAACTTACTCATTCTGAGCTGGATGAAATTGTCTCCAATGACTGCTTGAATGTGGTCACCGAGGAGATGGTCTTCTATGCGCTGGAGTCTTGGATCAAGTATGATGTGCAAGAACGCCAGAAGTACTTGGCACAGCTCCTGCATTGTGTGCGGCTGCCTCTGCTGAGTGTAAAGTTCCTCACGAGGCTGTATGAAGCCAATCATCTCATTCGTGATGATCACACCTGTAAGCACCTGCTGAATGAAGCCCTGAAGTACCATTTCATGCCTGAACACAGGCTTTCTTATCAGACGGTGCTAACAACACGGCCTCGCTGTCCTCCTAAAGTGCTCTGTGCTGTGGGAGGGAAAGCTGGACTTTTTGCTTGCTTGGAAAGGTGAGGAATAGCCAGAGACCGCAAAAGGCTAGATGTAAGCAATCTCGTTAATCTCTTCCATTCACAAGTCAAAGCAGCAGGCAATGGCTTGGACATCCCATAGCTAAGCATAACAGAGTGATAGTTTGGCAGCCTTCAGTGGCTCATCCTGCCCTCAGTCTCTTAGATCAGGGAAAGGTCTGGGCTGGAAAAGCCTCAGGAAAGCAATTAATTGGTTGTTTATAATATGCAAAGTTCTTTACTCTGTTGTTCATGCTCACTGATGGCAACTGTGTAAGGATCACAAGTACCTGTGTTTAACAGACAAGAAATGAATGATTGCCCTAGGTAGCTTTTTGTCCAGAGATATGTTATTTATTCAGTCATTGACACCCTGCCTTGATGCCTTAAAAAAAAAAAGAGTTCAAATTCAAATTTGGCTTACAAATTCAAAAGGAAGAACAAACCAATTTAGATCAACCATAAAATGAGACCATAGTAGAAGTGAGAATCGAACTGAGCTTCAAGAAAAACTTCCTTTGCACTGGAATCCATTAGTGGTCCAGCTGCCTTTGAAAGAGGAAAATTGGCAAGAGAACCTCCTTGTCAATCATCAGAGCTGTCAGTGTGACAATACAAGAATGTGGTATGCTGGCAATTCTTTGCCAGAGCTCAGTTCCTTTGCCCCAAACAGCTAGCTGTAGAGCTTCTAGATGAGTTTGTACTTGGAATGCCAACCACCTTCTGGAAGGTCCTCTTCCCCTTCGTGCTGCAAATTTTAAGAGCAGTACTGCACCCCCAAAACTGTTTGAGTAGTGCTCTCCACATCTAGGTTATATATCCATCAAAGAGAATCCAGATTCAGTTGAGCATCTGCTTCATGAAAGGAGTGGGCTGTATTTGCTGTGGACAATACATCTCGGCTTTGGTTGCATCTGAGTTACAGGAAGTGTCTTGTTCAGAGCTCTGGTATGAGAGTGTTTTCCCCATGTCCCCTCATGGTCCTCATTGAGCAAATATCAATGCTTATTTCAATTTAGCATTAATAAATGTAGGAAAGTTATTTTAAAAGCTAGCTATCTTAGCTTCTTTCCTAGTCCTTATGGCTTACATTTTGTTTTGTTTTTTCTGTTCTTTGTTTAAGAAGGTGTTTAAATGCCAGGCAAATCTAATTGGGGAAGTAGAATAAATACTTATTTAGGACAGGAGACTGTGGATCAAAATTATTTTAAAATTCAACCCTTCTGCATGGTGGGCTTTGCCCCATTACCTTTTTTTCCCCTCCTTCTTTCCCAGTGTTGAGATGTACTTTCCTCAGAATGACTCCTGGATAGGTTTGGCACCTCTAAGTGTCCCTCGCTATGAATTTGGAATCTGCGTCCTTGACCAGAAAATCTACGTGATAGGAGGGATTGCAACCCGCATGTGTCAAGGCATCAACTATCGGAAACACGAAAGCTCTGTGGAATGTTGGGACCCAGATACGAACACCTGGACATCCCTTGAAAGTATGAACGAGAGCCGGAGCACCCTGGGGGCAGCAGTTCTCTCACGAGAAATCTATGCCTTGGGGGGCTATGATGGACAGTCCTATCTGCAATCAGTGGAGAAGTACATTCCAAAGGTTAAGGAGTGGCAGCCTGTAGCACCAATGAGTAAAACCAGGAGTTGCTTTGCTGCAGCTGTTCTAGATGGAATGATCTATGCCATTGGCGGCTATGGTCCAGCTCATATGAACAGGTGAGTACGGTAGGGTCAGTGAGGTTTGGAAGAAAACTATTCTACACACACACATACACACAACATGTCTAGCTATCATATGCAAGAGCTTCTGACAAACAACCAATACTTATTCCCATTGGGTCTCATTAGTTTTTGCTGTGGACAATTTGTCCAAGGAATTCTCTGTGATCTTCAGCTAAAACCTACAGTAGAATTCAAGGTGTTTTCCTTCAATGCAAATCTATAGAGAGCAAAACTGAACATTTAATGAAGCTTTAAATCAAGTTGAGGCTAATAACAGGAGGCCCAAAACTGTGCCTGTGCTTGCTGGCTCTGAGCCAGCTATAGGGCAAGAGCGTACCCATGGCAGCACCCTACCTTCTCCAGGCTTTGTTTATACACTAGTTAAACTCTCCTGCTTGCTTGAAGGGAGGGCTGGGATCCTTGCTGATGTTGCAAGGGCCAAGATTCAAGTTCATAGGCAACTGAGTCCTACCAGACTAGGAAGCTTCCTCATTTAAATATCTTTATTAAGTTAGTGTCTGGTTGTAAATTAGAGCAAGAACTCCTATGTGCCCAACCCATAGAAAGCCAGGACTTCTGTGTTACTGTTCAATTTCAACAACTGTGGTTTTTATATAACTTAATTTCTAGCCCACCCCAGTCTGAAGACCTACAGTAGCCAAATAACCCAGTATATAAAACATTTGAATTCCAAATTCTTTCGGTGGAGTTAAAACGGCCCCCGGCCTGATCAACCTTGGCTACTTACATCCAGCCCAGACAGTACAGTCTTGTAGTGCCATTGGCAAATACAATGAAGTCCAGTTTCAGCAACTTTATATAATTTAATTTCTGGGAGACAGTCACTCCAATGGCTGATAAAAGAATAAATTTTGGTGTCAGGTTTATGCTGGTCTTCATTCTCACAGTTGCAGAGCACAATGGTGTTTCCCACTTGCTCAGCATTGCGCAACACAGCTTAAAGGCTAACAAATTTATTACGGCATAAGTTTTCATGGATACTGTCCACACCTCCCTCTCTCTCTCTCTCTCTCTCTCTCTCTCTCTCTCACACGCACACACACACACACACACACACACACCTACCTCTTGCTTTCTGTCTTGCATTTGGTGCCATCCCTTCCTCCATGGTTACACTTTGACTGATGGGCCTCTTAGGGAAAATAGTCCCACAATGGGCAATGTTCCTTGTACTTCTGGTATATGTACGACTGTGTACGGGGACAAGGCCCTTGATCCTAAAAAATGCTTTGGGAAACATGAACCGATGCCATATGGTGGTGATGTTTGTGGTGTGATGCATTTTAGCTGTGTCCCCCTTTTCCTCCTCAGTTGTATGTGCCAAGAATATTGTGCAGGTATTCAGCTGTCATTTCTTTGATCCATGTTTTCTTCTTTGTAGGTAGAGCTTTTTTGTGCTGTCAAAATACCTTGAGGCGAATAACTTTCCTACTATCAATTATCCTAAAAGGCCATTGTAGCTGCATTCATGTGGGATTCGCATCATGCTGGGACTCCCTCATGAATGCAGCTACGAGTGCCCCTCTAGGTATTAATCAGTGCAAACTATTGTCATTAAGCCCTGTTGTTGTCTGCATTTGCAGTGTGGAACGTTATGATCCCAGCAAAGACTCCTGGGAGACAGTCGCACCAATGGCTGATAAAAGAATAAACTTTGGTGTTGGGGTTATGCTGGGCTTCATTTTCGTAGTCGGAGGGCACAATGGTGTTTCCCACTTGTCCAGCATTGAGCGATATGACCCTCACCAAAACCAGTGGACTGTTTGTCGGCCAATGAAGGAACCCCGAACAGGTAGGAAGAATCCCAAGTATTGCTTCTTGCTGGCTAAATTTTGCTGTCCTTATTGTCCAGGTGACTGACGGGATGGCTGGGATGGGCAAACCGTTCCTAGCAACAAATGAAACATCACAAGGGCCTTCTTTGCTTCACATGTGCCATGCAAGAAGGATGGTGCTTAATGAAGTCATGTAAGGATGCCCCAAAGTTCTCCTTAACTCTGCTTTCCTGAAAGGAAATGATCCTCCCCACGATAGACCAAGGAACCCTGGGAAGGGGGTAGAGAGAGACCTATTGGAGTAGTGTTTATGCGGCCAATAGTTCAGAGTAGGCAGGAGCACTTCAAAAGGATGTACCCCATATAACTGCTCCCTCCTCATTTTCAGTCCTCTTTTAAGAACATAAGAAGAGTAATGCTGGATCAGATCAAGGGTCCGTCTCACAGTGGCCAACCAGCTGTCAACCGGGAACTCACAAGCAAGGCATGAGTGTATCAGCACCCTCCCGCCCATATTCCCCAGCAACTGGTGTACATAGGCATACTGCTTCTGAAAGTTAGATGTAGCACATAGCCATCAGGACTAGTAGCCACTGATAGCCTTTGGTGAGATTGGTCCAGAAGTAAAAACTGCATTAAGGGCAGTGGAGGCTGGTGGCTCTGATTTAGGTAGGGCTATGAATCCATTCTGGGTTTCAGTCAAAACCATCCAGAATTCCAAAGGAACTATCCACAGTGCTGAACCCTCTCCCCAAAATAGTTTCAGCACCTTGGATAGATCCTTTAGAGTTCTGGCTGGTTCTGACTGAAACCCAGAATGGATTCATAGCCCCACCGAAATCAGAACCACTGGCCCCCACTGATTAAGGTTTTGTGAAAACGATGTAATGGTGCAAACATAGCCTAGGATGCCTTCAGTACCTTAGGTTGAGAGTTACTGAGATGCTCCAATGATTCCTGATCATATCTGTTCAGTCATCTTAAAGTTATTCTTTTTGTTGCCATCCTGTTGCAGTGTTCGTTAGCTTTACTCAGTTTGGACAGGATCACAGTCCTCTTGAGTCCAGGCGGCAATAAAGAGCTATCAGGCTTTGCCCCTCGTGCAGAAACAGAATCCCAATTCTTTGTCCTCTGAACAACAGGCTCCAGAATTAACTGTTCAGGGACAGGATTTGGTCACTGAAAGGCATCACAAGGCTTCCACCTCCCCAGGACCCAGTTCCCCAGAAAGATCTCATTTTTTGAAAGTGAGGAGCTGAGGAACCTTATGACGAAGGTGAAAAAAGAAAGTGCAAAAGCTGGGTTGCAGTTAAACCTCAAAAAAACAAAGATTAAGGCAACCAGCTTGATTGATAACTGGCAAATAGAGGGAGAAAACGTGGAGGCAGTGACAGACTTTGTATTTCTAGGAGCAAAGATTACTGCAGACGCCGACTGCAGCCAGGATCAGAAGACGTTTACTTCTTGGGAGGAGAGCAATGACGAATCTTTTTTTTAATATTTTTTTATTTATTTTATATGAATGAAATAAACAGTACCAAAATTACCAACAACCTTATCAATGCTTCAATTTCCCAGCAATACAATATTCTGATGAGGACACCACAATAACAAAAAGAAAAGAAAAAATAAAGAGAAAAAAATAAAGGGAAAAGGGAGGAGGAAAGGAAGAGAAGAAAAAAGAAAAAAAAAATTCCCCCTCCCCTCCCCTGTAAAGAATTGAGTTTAAGCTCCAACACCCCCTGGTCTCCAATGTCATTCTATTTTAAAGACTATATCTATAACCTTAACAATCTTACAATTCAATAAACAACCTTACATTTCTATATCATATCATCAATCTTATATCAAAGAAAGAGGTCTAGAATTCATTCCAAAAAGCCTAGTATTATAGAGATCAAATCGCCAACATTTGCTGGATCATGGAGAAAGCAAGAGAATTCCAGAAAAACATCTATTTCTGCTTGATTGACTACGCTAAAGCCTTTGATTGTGTGGATCACAACAAACTGGCAAATTCTGAAAGAGATGGGAGTACCAGACCACCTTACCTGTCTCCTGAGAAACCTGTACGAAGATCAAGAAGCAACAGTAAGACCCAGACATGGAACAACCGACTGGTTCAAAATTAGGAAAGGAGTACGACAAGGCTGCATATTGTCGCCCTGCTTATTTAACTTATATGCAGAGTACATCATGAGAAACGCCGGGTTGGATGAATCACAGGTCGGAATTAAGATTGCCGGGAGAATTATCAACAACCTCAGATACGCAGACGATACCACCCTAATGGCAGAAAGCAAAGAGGATCTCAAGAGCCTCTTGTTGAGGGTGAAAGAGGAGAGTGCAAAAGCTGGTTTGAAACTCAACATTAAAATCATGGCATCTGGCCCCATCACTTCCTGGCATATAGAAGGGGAAGAAATGGCAGCAGTGACTGATTTTATTTTCTTGGGCTCCAAGATCACCGCAGACGGTGACTGTAGCCATGAAATTAAAAGACGCTTGCTCCTTGGGAGGAAAGCTATGGTAAACCTAGACAGCATAGTAAGAAGCAGAGACATCACCTTGCCGACAAAGGTCCGTCTAATCAAAGCTATGGTTTTCCCAGTAGTAATGTATGGCTGTGAGAGATGGACTATAAGGAAGGCTGAGTGCAGGAGAATTGATGCTTTCGAACTGTGGTGCTGGAGAAGACTCTTACGAGTCCCCTGGACTGCAAGGAGGTCAAATCAGTCAATCCTAAAGGAAATCAACCCTGAGTGCTCATTGGAAGGACAGATACTGAAGCTGAAGCTCAAATATTTTGGCCACCTAACGCGAAGAGAAAAGTCACTGGAAAAGACCCTGATGCTGGGAAAGATTGAAGGCAAAAGGAGAAGGGGACGGCAGAGGATGAGATGGCTAGATAGCATCACCGATGCAATCTATATGAACTTGAGCACACTCCGGGAGAGAGCGGAGGACAGGAAGGCCTGGCGTGCTATGGTCCATGGGGTCATGAAGAGTCGGACACGACTCAACGACTGAACAACAACATACATGTATGTATGTATGTATGTATAATTTAATAATAAAACTTAATATAAACCTTCAACATTCAGTAATATATTTTATACTAGATATATTATCTATTTTAAAATTAAAGCAAGAAAAAACAGGAAAAAAACAAGAAAAATAAGAAATGAACGAAAATAAGCAAATATATATATCATCATTTATCTTCTGAGTTAGCCTGGATCATATAGGCTAAATAGAAACAATTAACAAAGCTTGTTTAAAAATTCCAGTTCATGGGGTTGTAAGAAGATTCTCACGCATTTTTACGCTCAGCCAAGCCTCCACCATTTCATGATTTTGAAACTTCTTAATCTGACCTTCAGACACAATGAAAAGAGTAGCAGGATATTTTAAGTAATATTGTAAGTTCATTTGTTTTGCCAAGCTCTTTGCTTTGATAAATTGCCTTCTTTTATCCATCACCTCTTTGATGTAGTCAGGAAATAACATAACTTTATCTTGTCTCCAGGAAAGACTTCGAGCTTCTCTTGCCAAGCGCAGGATATAATTCTTTGTGGAGACTTTTGCAAATTGGGCTATGATAGTGTAATCAGTCCCTTTAGCATTTGGCACACGAAATGCCTGCTCAATATCAAGTAAATAATCAGATGGAATAGGGAGTATGTCATGAAAAGTTTATCCACAAAAACAAGCAATTTTACATCATTAGGCAAATTTTTAATCCCCCAAATACGTACATTGGATCTCTTCGTGAAAGCCTCCAGTTAAGAAATTCTGTCAGAGGTGTTTTTAAAATAGATTTGAGTCGTAGTTTCATTTCCAGCCACACGGTCTTAAAAGCTCATTAATTTTCATCTCCATTTTTTGCCATGACACATTAATTAAATCTACAGCTCCTTGTAGGGCGGTGATGGAATTTTGGATTAAATCCAGCTTCTTGACCTGCTCCATAAATTGCAAAGATAAAGTCTTTATCAGCGTAAATAATTCCCCTATATCTTCTGTCTTCGACATTTTGGACACAGAGGATGCGGGGGGAGTGGATGCCAGCTCCTTTCTTCTCCTCGGCGCAGACATATTTCTCTCACACAGATCTTACAGGTCCTCAGATGTTCTCAAATATTGTTAATGTTTCTTAAATCATCCCTCAAAGGTTGTTGATATTTCTAAAAGCATATATTATATGGAACATGTCAGCCCTGTTTTCTCCTATAAAATAGGAGTCTCAGTACAGCTTTTTGCATTGGTAAAGCTCTGGGGAGATAATCCTGAAATCCGCCCCCCCCCCACTATCGCACGGGAGTTACCTTTCTCCAAGATGTTGTCCAGAACTGTTGCCTTGCCCCCCCCCTTTCCATTCCAGGAGGGAGATGAAAAGGTTTATCAACCTTTTAAAAAGCTGTTTGAGAAAGCTCCCATGGAGCCCCGTGGGAAGCTACCAGAGCGACATCGGTCCTGACCAGAAGTCCAGCAATGGCAAATCTTGATAAAATAGTGAAGAGCAGAGACATCACACTGACAACAAAGGTCCGCATAGTGAAAGCAATGGTATTCCCCGTAGTAACCTATGGCTGCGAGAGCTGGACCATAAGGAAGGCTGAGCGAAGGAAGAGAGATGCTTTTGAACTGTGGTGCTGGAGGAAAATTCTGAGAGCGCCTTGGACTGCAAGAAGATCAAACCAGCCCATACTCCAGGAAATCAAGCCAGACTGTTCACTTGAGGGAAGGATATTAAAGGCAAAACTGAAGTACTTGGCCACATCATGAGAAGACAGGATACCCTGGAGAAGATGCTGATGTTAGGGAAATTGGAAGGCAAAAGGAAGAGGGGCCAACCAAGGGCAAGATGGATGGATGATATTCTGGAGGTGACAGACTTGACCTTGGGGGAGCTGGGGGTGGCAACGGCTGACAGGAAGCTCTGGCGTGGGCTGGTTCATGAAGTCATGAGGGGTCGGAAGCGACTGGACGAATAAACAACAAAAATCTTCCCTTGTGGACTGTGGGAATGCTTTGGACATAATATACCTCAACTTCAGCAAAGCTTTCGACATAGTGCCCCATGAACTCCTGATGAGCAAACGAGCTCAAAGTGGGCTAGATGAAACAACTCTCAGGTGGATCCACAGTTGGCTACAGAATCAGACTCAAAGAGTGCTTATCAATGGGATCTTAAACCGGAGAAAGGTAACGAGCAGGACTCAGACCTGGGCCTGGTGCTCTTCAACATTTTCATGAATGGCTTGGATGAGGTGCAGGGAATGCTGATCAAATTTGCAGATGACACAACATTGGGTGGGATAGCTAATACCCTGGAAGACAGAAGCAAAATTCAAAGTGATCTTGATAGACTGGAACGCTGGGCAGAAAACAACAGAATGACATTTAATAGGGATAAATGCCAAGTTCTGCACCTAGGAAAAAGAAACCAAATGCACAGTTACAAGATGGGGGATACGTGGCTCAACAACACTACAAGCGAGAAGGATCGGGAATTGTTGTCAATCACAAGCTGAAGATGAGCCAACAATGTGATGTGGCTGCAAAAAAGGCAAATGCTCTTTTGGGCTGCATTAATAGAAGCATAGCTTCCAAATCCCGGGAAGTACTAGTTCCCCTCTACTCAGCGCTGGTTAGGCCTCATCTGGAGTGCTGTGTCCAGTTCTGGGCACCACACTTTAAGAAGGATGCAGACAAGCTAGAGAGGGTTCAGAGGAGGGCAGCACAGATGATCAGGGGACTGGAAACAAAGCCCTATGAAGAGAGACTGAAAGAACTGGGCATGTTTTGCCTTGAGAAGGGAAGACTGAGAGGAGATATGATAGCGCTCTTCAAGTCCTTGTAAGGTTGTCACAGAGGGGAAGGCCAGCATCTCTTAGAATCATAGAATAGTAGGGTTGGAAGGGGCCTACAAGGCCATCGAGTCCAAACGCTTGCTCAGTGCAGGAATCCAAGTCAGAGCATCCCTGACAGGTGGCTGTCCAGCCTTATCTTGATTGCCTCCAGTATGGGAGAGCCCACTACCTCCCTAAGTAATTGGTTCCACTGTCGTATTGCTCTCACAGTCAGGAAGTTTCTCCTGATGTTCAGCTGGAATCTGGCTTCCTGCCACTTGAGCCCATTATTCCATGTCCTGCATTCTGGGATGATCGAGAAGAGATCCTGGCCTTCATCTCTGCTTCTCGATCATCCCAGAATGCAGGACACGGAATAATGGGCTCAAGTGGCAGGAAGCCAGATTCCGGCTGAACATCAGGAAAAACGTCCTGACTGTAAGAGCGATACGACAATGGAACCAATGACCTAGGGAGGTGGTGGGCTCTCCCACACTGGAGGCCTTCAAGACGAGGCTGGACAGCCATCTGTCAGGAATGCTCTGACTTGGATTCCTGCATTGAGCAGGGGGGTGGACTCGATGGCCTTGTAGGCCCCTTCCAACCCTACTATTCTATGATCCCAGGGGTCAGCTCCCCTCTGCCCAGAGGAGGTTGCCTTGCCATGGTCATACTCCAGCCATAAGGACACTGGCATGCCACAGCTTCTCCCATGACGTCACAACTGCAGACTGCTAGAACAGGCCAGGCCCCTTTAAGAGACAGAGCCTCAGTCGGTGTGGAGGCGGAGTCAGTCAGCCTCAAAGCAGCCCCATCTGCTTGTTGTCTTTGGATACAGACAACCCTGACTGGGCTGCAGCCCCACTTGGAGCTCTGTGGTGCTGATCATTTCCCATTTGCTTCTGAGAGAAACCTGACGTAACCTGACCCCTGCTAAAGATCCATGGCCTGAAACGGTACAGTGACCCAAGCTTGGAATGTGGATTGCCAGTTGTCTCCTTTTCAGTAGTGCATCTTGAGTGCTGACCTGGCACTTGATCCTGCTCGCAATTTCCTTTGTGGTAGTCCTGATTTCCACAGTAACCCTAATGAGCTTAGTGGAATTGTTCATTGTGATTAAGATGGCTTGCACTAAGCGGAGTCCCAGAGTAACGGTGAGTTATGGAGATGCTGCGCCTATGCTGTGGGTGGCTGGCTTGCCATTTCTGAACTGGATGGGTCCAAGTGGGCTTCCATGACCTTCTATGGGTCTGTGCCTAGAAACAAGTGGCAGTTTCTGCTCCTCCATCCCAGAATGCATTGTGATGTCACAAGGTAGACTAGGGACAAGGTGTTGCCGCTGCCTTCAGCTGGCGTTCTTTCTGAGCCCAACATGCCACAACTTAGGTGCCCAGAGGCCTTGCCTTTTTCCCAGACGTGCTCTCTCTGCTGATGCCGTTTACAGCTCTAGAAGAGCCCATGGCCAACTTAATTATGGATTTACTGCAGACATTGTGATGTAGGAATGAGGAAAGAGGGTTAGCTGGAGGGAGAGCTTAATCATGGTCTTCCCAGAGTCTCTCTTTCAGATGCTGTGCACACTGTAATAACATCCATTTATCCTTATTAGCTGCCTTTGTGAAGTAAACTGCACCAAAAGCAGCAATCTTTTTAAAAGCATAACGCTGCATCCCAACGGATGATGGCATTATTACTATGTATTAATTTATGCATCTCTTACCACCGCAAAAAGCGTTCTCGAAGCTACTTATACACACAAGTCCATAAATCCATAATTAAAACAACAGAAAAAAACAAGTGAACCCTAACATCGATATCAGCCATAATCAGCACAATAATATAAATAAACATAACAAAACAATGTAAAAATAATGCAGTATGGAAAATGTTCATCCACAAAACATACCCCCCCACACACGTACACACACATTTCACAGTCAGGACTGAATACAACAGAAGCAGCCCACTGTAATTGGGCCATAACTGTCCAAATTCCCAGGCAATTGTCCTCAACTGTCCAAATGCCTGGGAATATTCTTGGTGAATCTCCCGGCTTGTCTGTTCCAATGGTTTTTAACTTGTAATGACTTTTTTCACTGCTAGTTTTACCTGCTGCATTTCATTTGTCTTACTGCTTTGTATTTGTTTTTATTAGATTTATTCTTACTGTTGTGAACCATCCTGAAAACATCTATATAGATGGGCTGCATATAAACCTGTTGAATAAACAAAGTTACTGAGTGGACTAAGTCCATCAATAAACTGATACCAAGATCCTGTGTACAGCTGCATGCAAGTGAACCCTATTGAACTCAGTGGGACTTAACCACTCATGAAGAGATTGCAAGCTCCTCAGCAGTTCTTAAATTCTGTTTTTAAAATGAATTTTTTTCTCCCTCTTTTTCTTTCTGAGTGGCTATCCTAACATTCAGCTTCTGTTTGCCTTTCTCCCCATCCCCGAATAGGAGTTGGTGCAGCTGTGATTGACACCTGCCTTTATGTAGTTGGTGGACATTCAGGGTCGTCCTATCTGAACACTGTGCAGAAATATGACCCCGTATCGGATAGCTGGCTGGACACAGCTGGGATGGCGTACTGCCGATGCAACTTTGGCTTGGCTGCGCTCTGAAGAGGTACACTTGAGGACTCGGCCGGCACAGGAGATGCCCGGCCTGCGGCGACCGGAAGCTGTGTTCCTTGGAGTTGGGAGAAAGGGGGGAAGGCGGAATTGAAATGCAGGCAAGTTAACCTGGACTGAGAACTGTTCCTGGTTATTGCTGATCAGATAAAAGCGGGGAGGAAAATGGAATCCTGTTTCGAATGGGTATCCAGGCTGCGTGCTGTCAGTGGCATGAAATAATTTGTCTCGGTACACAAAGCCTGAAGCAGGCGTAGAAACTCCCTGACTCATAGAGGTTTCATCTCTTCCTCCTCGGACTGACAGAGGTACCCTTACTGAAGATACGGGGTCCTTTGAGTGTGTTGCACTAACTGTCTCAGTAGATGTCCAGCTCCATCTTTGCATTGAGAGATCATCATTGCTTCACAATTTTTTATGAACAGTTAATGAAAGGGCTGCTTCCCCCCTCCCCCATTACTCAAGGATTGTAAATAGTTGATGCTGTAGTCGGTTTGCCTGCACTTAACATCTCCCTCTTTTTTGGTAACTTGCTTGAGAGGATTTGAGGATTATAAGAAAGGGTGGCTATCTTACGTTGGCAAGCTTAATGCCTTTTTAACCCTATCCTCCTTGAACCTGCCTACACATCTAAAACATAACTCTTCTCTGGGCCTTGCACTAAGATCCATAGCTTACACGCCTGGCAGAGAGAGGAACGTTTGAGTCAGCAACCCCTTCCATGCTTTTTGGGTTTTCTGAAATAGTGAGCCAGTTTGCATGATCAAAACAGCCCACCACAAGCCACAGTGGCCTGTGGCACATGCTGTGCGTTACAGAAGGGCTGTTAACCCTTGCACAACCCCCGCCGCTCGGGTTTGCACAACATGCCAAGCCCTGGCCAGGCAATGAATATTCAAAATGGCTGCATGCACACACCGCAGCCCACCATGGCGTAAATAAGCCGTGGTAGACTTCAGTTGTGACAAACTGTCCAATGTATCACAATTTCACAGCACGCTTGTTAATACTTCAAAAATATGCAAGTGTCCTCTCCACCTCTACCATGCACATCTGTGTTAATCGACCCTCCTATGATTTTAAAGAATGTACAATCACGTTTTCAGAGTGTCCTGACTTTAACATGGTGCTAAATGTAAGATTTCTACCAAGGCTGTTAACAACCTAAGGCTACCATCCTCGGCACACTTACAAGAGAGTAAGGCCCACTGAAATCAGAGGCAATTACTTCCAAGTAAATATGTGTATAATTGCACTGTGTGGATGGCTTGGCTGAAGTAATGGCATTTGATTCATTTGGTCTGCAAGCAGTGGAGTAAATGCTGCCAAACGACATAGATTCTTGTAATTATCTTGATTTCTTGTTTTCCTTACCTCTTCACTTCATCTGTGCCTATGAGAAGTCACATTTTTACTAATATTTTGTTAATTAGCTCATTTAGAATAATTAACCAGATCTTAATGGGGTTTGAACAGAAAGCATATCCTTCCCTCGTAGATGTTTTTTTTTTATTTCAAAACAACCACTTAATTAAGCAACACTGAGTGGTGGTTATTTATCTCACTATTTATGTATTTTGGTAAACTTCCCCCAAATGCTGCTGTTCAGACACCCTCCATTTCAGTAGGACTTCCTGGTGGTTGGTGGGCTGCTCTCGAATAGAACAAAACAAATTGAAATCAGAAGGGGTCTTCTTCAGGGTGTCCCGAAACTTAACTTTTAAGTTCTGAGGGAGTGAAGGAAGACCCTGTATGTTAATCCTTATTTCATATAAATTACTGAAATGATTTTTTTCAGATGTTTCATGTGTTTCCATATGTATTTTTCTGCTTTATACAAGGAGATGTATTTTAATTTGCTGTTATAATCTCCCTCTTTTAAGAATTTATTTTTCCCCTGTTCTCCATCTAACACATGTTCATTTTTTTAGTTTCCCATATTCACAAACATGCAATAATAGGGTGTGTGTGGTTTGTTTTTTAAGCCTTTTACTTTCTAGTACGTAAAAGGTGACATTAAGAATGACGATTTGTCCCAAGTTCCAACTGCATGAACTGCAGTTGACAAAGCTCTTCTTCCATGAGCTAATGTTGAGGCTAAAACTAGGAGAGCGCACTTTCTTCTTAAACCACTTTTTAAGAAATTGCATCACCTTTCTACCAACACTTGAACATGCGATGAATCCCTGCAGCTGTTCTTCAGATATTTGGGGAATCTGCTGAGTTTTTAAGCAACTAACTGACCAAACAAGCACTTTCTACCTAGCAGCTTCAGAGAAACTTGTTGATTCTTGTTATACAGCAATAATAGCATAATGCAACATTTGCATTGATTATGTTATGTACAGAATTGTGTGCTTGAGGCATTCCCATTCATTTCAGTGAAGCTCACTTCAGGAGGTCTTCAGTTCAGAGTGTGTGTTTAGGGAGAGAGTTTAAGCAACTAAGTGCACAATCCTATGCATGTTTAGACAGAAGAAAGTCCTACAACTCCCAGCATTCTGGCTGGGGAATGCTGGGAGTTGTAGGACTTCCTTCTGTCTAAAGACGCATAGGATTGCGCCCTAAGAGGCAATTGAAGCTCACGTCTGTTTGGGTTCCATGACCTATTTAATTCCAGCTCAAGGAAACGCCTGGCTAAATGGCTACATATGCTTGGTCTCTCTCTGAGATGCCTCTGAACGTAGAAGCATATGAATGGCTGTGGGGGGACAGAGGGAACAGCTCTAACCAGGCAACAGAGGTAAAGTTTTAAATCTCAAGGGAGAAAAAAGGTATAAAACAATTGCTGTAACTACAGGCCTTGAGAGGAACTCATTTGGCCATGTTGTTTTCTGCTATGTCATTGTGTGTCTTTCAAAGCATTAACTGTCAGGCTGTCGTCATAGGCAGATCTGAAAATTTCTCAGCATACTTAATGATACTTGAGGAAAGGATGTTTTTTAAAAAAGAACAATTGAAGGCCATGGCAAGATTTGGTATTCCTCAAGTGTCCTGTTCTTAACATAGTAGCTTTTTTAAAAAAAAATCAAGGATCTCCAGGCACTTTGAGGATGATTCCTGTTGGGCAACAGGTTATTGAAAGCTAGCCCTGTAGTTGTTTGAAAGGAAGTTTTTGTTTTTAATGAGGCAGATCACCTGCAATATAAACAAGTAAGGAACAAATCTTGTTTATTGTCAAGACTGGATTGATTCCTTGCAAAGTAATTCATTAGTTCAGTAGATGCTGTCTGTGTAATATGTGCAGGGAATAGTAGTATATTTCAGTGAACTTGCCATATTTGTTTCTGTTTGGGAGCTTCATTTCCTGGTTCACCTAAGTGCTCAGGCATAGACAAACTGGACAGCCAATTTTAATACTTGTAGGCTGCAATAAGCTTGTTGTAGTTCAACAATGGTCTTGTCTTGCGGAGAAAGCCTTTACCTAAGCTATCACACACATTTACATGATCATCCAGTCCTACAAAATCATTCAAATGAGTTTAATGTTTAAGGGGAAGAACTTTAAAAACTTTTTGGCTGCTTTTGTTCAGGCTCTTCTCGTTTTGAAAAATTATAAACACATAGCTTTGTATTCAAGTTAAGGAGGGCAGAATAATATATACATACGATCAATATCTATTTGGGAAAGCAACTCTAGATCAGGAAAAGGTGTTTCTAGCGTCAGCCTCTCCCACTCCAAGAGAAAAAATAATTTTCAGTCTCATTTAAAAAAACGTACACTTACGTGAGTTTACTCAGTAGTGAGAGAAGCAGGCACTTTGCCCATGGTTGGAAGTGCTCTTCCCTCCAGTCAGGAGGGAAATATAAAATGGAGCACGTTTAAGGGTTCCTGTGCAGGTACGAAGTTCGAGGGGCACAACCCATTGGCTTCTGAAACTCTCTGAGGCAGTTGTCCCTTTACAAGCATTCTCTCTTCCCATCTCACCAGAAGTAGCTAAATTCATTGTTGCTTTGCAACTCCTTCCATTGTGCAAAAGAATATGAACTCTCCACGCTTGCCTTAAATCCCTTTTGAATGATTAAAGAACTGGATAATTCTTCTCTTTGCCTTACATGCTGTGCTATCACCTCCCCAGCCTGAGGCAAAATTAACCTTCAACAAGGATTCAGACCCCTCATTCATGCACAGTGTCTTCAACAGGATTCTGACCTGGGCTGTGGGGTTTCCTCTGAATTTATCAGGCAACTCATGTTGTTCGATGATTCCATTCTACCTTCCTACCAACTCCATGACTCTTACCACCACCACCACCACCACCTTTCTTTATAAAGGTGATATTTGAGTGGGAAACCGCTCAGTAATTTGTTCTTTTGTGTTTGCTAAATGTGATAATGCTCTGTTATCATTGTTACAGTATTTCATTTGAATGTGCAATGTTTATTAAATTGTGAAGGCAAGTAGTTTGGTTTTTTCTTCTGTTGCTGTTGATCCAAGATGGGGGATACGTGGCTCAACAACACTACAAGCGAGAAGGATCTTGGAATTGTTGTCGATCACAAGCTGAATATGAGCCAACAATGTGATGTGGCTGCAAAAAAGGCAAATGCTCTTTTGGGCTGCATTAATAGAAGCATGGGGCCGCGGTGGCTTAGTGGTTAAGACGCTGAACTGCAGACTGGAACGTCAGCAGGTCAGCAGTTCGAGACCCGAGTGCTGCGTGACGGAGTGAGCTCCCGTCTTCAGTCCCAGCTTCTGCCAACCTAGCAGTTCGAAAGCAAGAAATTGCAAGTAGATAAATAGGTACCGCCTTGGCGGGAAAGGTAACAGCGTTCCGTGCACCTCGGTGTTCAGTCACGCCGGCCACATGACCACAGAAGCGTCTTCGGATAGCGCTGGCTCTTCGGCTTAGAAACGGGGATGAGCACCACACCCTAGAGTCAGACACGACTGGTTGGGGACACCTTTACCTTTTACTAATAGAAGCATAGCTTCCAAATCCCGGGAAGTACTAGTTCCCCTCTACTAAGCACTGGTTAGGCCTCATCTGGAGTACTGTGTCCAGTTCTGGGCACCACACTTTAAGAAGGATGCAGACAAACTGGAGAGGGTTCAGAGGAGGGCAACAAAGATGATCAGAGGACTGGAAACAAAGCCCTATGAAGACAGACTGAAAGAACTGGGCATGTTTAGCCTTGAGAAGAGAAGACTGAGGGGAGATATGATAGCACTCTTCAAGTACTTGAAAGGTTGTCACAGAGAAGAAGGCCAGGATCTCTTCTTGATCATCCCAGAGTGCAGGACACAGAATAATGGGCTCAAGTTACAGGAAGCCAGATTCCGGCTGAACATCAGGAAAAACGTCCTGACTGTTAGAGCAATACAATGGAACCAATTGCCTAGGGAGGTGGTGGACTCTCCCACACTGGAGGCATTCAAGACGAGGCTGGACAGCCATCTGTCAGGGATGCTCTGACTTGGATTCCTGCACTGAGTGGGGGGTTGGGCTTGATGGCCTTGTAGGCACCTTCCAACCCTACTATTCTAGGATTCTGTGATCCTTTTTTGCCTATGGATGCTATCCAAAGTCTTTAAGGTCGCAATTTTAAATACACTAGGAAGTAAGTCCCCTTCATGCATCACTGCCTTGTTGTGGCGAAGGGGCTTGCGTAACAGTGAAGCCATAAGCTATGCCGTGCAGGGCCACCGAAGACGGACAGGTCATGGCAGAGAGTTCTGACAAAATGTGGTCCACTGGAGAAGGAAATGGCAACCCACTTCAGTATTCTTGCCAAGAAAACCCCATGGAACGTATCACAAGGCTAGACGCTGGAAGATGAGCCCCTCAGGTCGGAAGGTGTCCAATATACTACTGGGGAAGAGCAGAGGGTATTTCCAAGTAGCGCCAGAAAGAGTGAAGCGGCTGGGCCAAAGCCAAAAGGACACTCAGCTGTGGATGTGTCCGGTGGTGAAAAGAAAATCCGATGCTGTAAAGAACAATATTGTTTAGGAACCTGGAATGTCAGATCAATGAATCAAGGTAAGCTGGAGGTGGTCAAACATGAGATGGCAAGATTGAACATCGACATCTTGGGAATCAGCGAACTAAAATGGACAGGCATGGGCTAATTTAATTCAGGTGACCATCATATCTACTACTGTGGGCAAGAATCCCTTAGAAGAAATGGAGCAGCACTCATAGTCAACAAAAGGGTGGGAAAAGCAGTACTGGGGTACTATCTTAAAAATGATAGAATGATCTCAGTACGAATCCAAGGCATACCATTCAACATCACAGTAATTCAAGTCTATGCCCCAACCACTGATGCCGAAGAAGCTGAGGTTGATCGGTTCTATGAAGACTTCTAGAACTAACACCCCCAAAAGATGTCCTCTTCATCATAGGGGATTGGAATGCTAAAGTAGGAAGTCAAGAAATCACCGGGATAACAGGCAGGCATGGCCTTGGTGTACAAAATGAAGCAGGACAAAGGCTAAGAGTTTTGCCAAGAGAACACGCTGATCATAGCAAACACTCTTTTCCAACAGCACAAGAGATGACTCTACACATGGACATCACCAGATGGGCAATATCGAAATCAGATTATGTCCTTTGCAGCCAAAGATGGAGAAGCTCTATACAGTCAGTCAAAACAAGACCTGGAGCTGACTGTGGCTCAGATCATGAGCTTCTTGTTGCAAAATTTCGGCTTAAATTGAAGAACGTAGGGAAAACCACTAAACCGTTCAGGTATGACCTAAATCATATCCCTTATGAATATACAGTGGAAGTGAGGAATAGATTTCAGGGATTAGACCTGATAGACAGATTGCCTGAGGAACTATGAACGGAGGTCCGTAACATTGTTGAGGAGGCAGCAACTCAATCCATCCCAAAGAAAAAGAAATGCAAGAAAGCAAAGTGGCTGTCTGATGAGGCTTTACATGTAGCTGAGGAAAGAAGGGAAGCGAAAAGCAAGGGAGAAAGGGGAAGATATATCCAACTGAATGCAGAGTTCCAGAGAATAGCAAGGAGAGACAAGAAGGCCTTGAACAATGCAAAGAAATCAAGAATAACAACAGAATGGGAAAGACTAGAGATCTCTTCAAGAAAATCGGAGATCTCAAGGGACTGTTTTGTGCAAAGACGGGCATAATAAAGGACAAAGGCAGAGACCTAACAGAAGCAGATGAGATTAAGAAGGGGTGGAAAGAACACACAGAAGAACTATACAGGAAAGATCTGAATGTCCCTGATAGCCATGATAGTGTAGGCACTGAACTTGAGCCGGACAGCCTAGAGAGTGAAGTCAAGTGGGCCTTAGGAAGCATTACTAACAACAAAGCTAGCGGAGATGACAGTATTCCAGCCGAGCTATTTAAAATCCTAAAAGATGATGCTGTTGAAGTGCCGCACTCAATATGCCAACAAATTTGGAACACTCAACAGTGGCCAAAAGCCTGGAAAAGGTCAGTTTACATTCCAATCCCAAAGAAGGGCAACACCAAAGAGTGTTCAAACTACCGCACAATTGCGCTCATTTCACATGCCAGCAAGGTGATGCTCAAAATCCTACAAGCTAGGCTTCAGCAGTATGCGAACCGAGAACTACCGGAAGTACAAGCTGGGTTTCGAAGAGGCAGAGGAACTAGAGATCAAATCGCCAACATTTGCTGGATCATGGAGCAAGCAAGAGAATTCCAGAAAAGCGTCTATTTCTGCTTCATTGACTATGCTAAAGCCTTTGATTGTGTGGATCACAACAAACTGTGGCAAATTCTGAAAGAGATGGGAGTACCAGACCACCTTACCTGTCTCCTGAGAAACCTGTACAAGGGTCAAGAAGCAACAGTAAGAACCAGACATGGAACAACCGATTGGTTCAAAATTGGGAAAGGAGTACGACAAGGCTGCATATTGTCACCCTGCTTATTTAACTTAAATGCAGAGTACATCATGAGAAACGCCGGGTTGGATGAATCACAGGTCGAAATTAAGATTGCCGGGAGAATTATCAACAACCTCCGATATGCAGACGATACCACCCTAATGGCAGAAAGCGAAGAGGATCTAAAGAGCCTCTTGTTGAGGGTGAAAGAGGAGAGTGCAAAAGCTGGTTTGAAACTCAACATTAAAAAAACTAAGATCATGGCATCTGGCCCCATCTCTTCCTGGCATATAGAAGGGGAAGAAATGGAAGCAGTGAGAGATTTTACTTTCTTGGACTCCAAGATCACTGCAGACGGTGACCGTAGCCATGACATTAAAAGACGCTTGCTCCTTGGGAGGAAAGCTATGGCCAACCTAGACAGCATAGTGAGAAGCAGAGACATCACCTTGCCGACAAAGGTCCGTCTAATCAAAGCTATGGTTTTCCCAGTAGTAATGTATGGCTGTGAGAGCTGGACTATAAGGAAGGCTGAGCGCCGAAGAATTGATGCTTTCGAACTGTGGTGCTGGAGAAGACTCTTACGAGTCCCCTGGACTGCAAGGAGGTCAAATCAGTCCATCCTAAAGGAAATCAACCCTGAGTGCTCATTGGAAGGACAGATACTGAAGCTGAAGCTCCAATATTTTGGCCACCAAATGTGAAGAGAAAACTCCCTGGAAAAGACCCTGATGCTGGGAAAGACTGAAGGCAAAAGGAGAAGGGGACAGCAGAGGATGAGATGGCTAGATAGCATCACGGATGCAATGAATATGAACTTGAGCATGCTCTGGGAGAGCGCAGGACAGGAAGGCCTGGCGTGCTGTGGTCCATGGGGTCACGAAGAGTCGGACACGACTGAACAAGTCCTAACGCGTACACTGTGACTCACTCGTGAGTAAAGACAGGACTGCATTGATCACTATCCTTCCTCTAGAAAGGATTGCTGTGACATTCCTGCCCCCGGCCATACCTTCTTCAGCTTCTCCCTGTGGAGAGTGGAAAGCCCCTCAGGCAGCCTGCCTCCACTTTCGTCAGTTGCCCTCGCTGACACGCAGAAGCTTCTGGCCCTTTTGCCCCCTGGGTTAGAGAGCCACCCCAAACGCCTAATTGGCTCCTCTTCGCCATACAGGGCAAGTAACAAGGAAACAGGATTTTTTAATGGTAACGCAATAAGAGAAACGCATCGGATTTTGTATTAAAATCAAAATGTTATTTAATACAAGAAATTCTGATACGTTATTACTGAATGGGTGCTTGGTCCTTCCCGGCCCCTCCTGAATCCTGCTTCCGAAGCCGAGCAGCCGGCCGAGGCTCCCTCGCTCCCCAAGCGCGGCCCGACGAAGGCCGGGCTGCCCTCGCCCGGCCGCAGGGCCGCGCGCCCCGGCGCTCCACGAGCTCCGGCCGGGCCCGCGCGCAGCCTCGCGAACACGTGCGCGGACCAGCAGGCCGCGGCCGCCGCCGCACGCCGGCCCTGCGGCAGCCCGGGAGGCAGGGCGCGCCCGCCGCGCGGACACGGCGGCCCCGGAGCCCGCCAGGGCCCTCCGGCCCCGCGGCTCTGCGCTCCGCAGGACGGCTGCCGCGGCCCCGAGGAGCCCGCGCGGCGCGGCGAGGCGGGGCCGCAGCTGGCGCCCCTCGCCGCCCCGCCCCGCCCCGCGCGGCCTTCCCGGCGTGCCCCGCGCCTGCGCCTGCGCGGCGGAGGCGGCCAGGATGGCGGCTGCCGGCGGCCCGTGGCTGCTGGCGCTGCTGGCGGCGGCGGCGGCGGCGGCGGCGGGCGGGCCGGGGCCCGGGCCGGCGCGGCGGAGCCACGTGAAGGCGCTGGGCGACGGCGCCTGGCGGGAGCTGCTGCGGGGCGAGTGGATGGTGGCGTTGTGAGTCCGCGGGCGGGCGGGCGGGGGCGCCGCGGCGTCTGGGCTCGGGGCGGGCGCCGCGCCGGCGCGCCTGGGCTGCCGGAGGCGCCGCCCGAGGCCCGCTGGGGAGAGCGGCGGGCGGGCGGGCGGCGCGCCCCACGTCTGCCCGAGCCGCCGCGCCAAGCAGCCCGGCGGGCGGCAGAGAGCCGCGGCGGGCGCCGCCTCCCGCGCGGAGCCGGGCGCTGGCGGGCGCCGCCCCGGCGGCCGGGCGGCGGGACGAGGCGCTGCGCGCCCCCGCGGAGCTGCTGACGCGCGCTGTGTTGCAGCTACGCCCCGTGGTGCCCGGCCTGCCGCAGCCTGCGGCCGGAGTGGGAGAGCTTCGCGGGCTGGGGGGCGGCCGTCGGCGTGAGCGTTGCGGAAGCGGACGTGACGGAGCAGCCGGGTAGGTTCCTGTCTGCCGCGGAGGGCGCGGCGAGCCGCTGCGCTCCCGGCTCGGGCCAGGGGTGGCCCGCCAGGCTGGGCGGAGGCGGCCCGCGCCCGCGCGTGTGGGGTTCCGGCCCGATGCTCGTGAAGCACGCTGGGAGCAGCGACTTAAAAACATGCTCTGGGGGGCCGGACGCGGCCGCGGAGCCTTCCGGGAAGGCAGCCCGGCCGCCGCGGCCCCTGCAGCGCGCGCCCGGCAGAGTGGGGCGGGCGCTCAGCGTCGCCCGGGGGCTTGGCCGGCAGCCCGCGCGAGCAGCGCGTCTCCCTGCTGTCCTCGGCAAAGTACGGGAGCAGACAAGCAGATGAGGAAAGGGCCCCCTTAGCACGGGAAGGCCTAATGTGATGATTTGTGTAAGGGTAGTACGATATTAGCAGTTTTATACTTAATTCCTTTTCTGATTAAGCCTGAAATGGAATTTGCCTTTTTACAGCAGCCGCACACTGGGTTGACATCTTCATTGAGCTGTCCACCACATTAATTCATGTGAACCGCCCAGAGAGCTTCGGCTGTTGGGTGGTATAGAAATGAAATAAATGAGCCCCCCAATCTCTTTCTTGGTTGGTCACCGCTAGCTCAGATCCCATCAGGCTACACTTGAAGTTGGGATTTTTTGCCCCAACATGCATCACTTTACACTTGCTTATATTGAACTGCACTTGCCATTTGGATGCCCATTCTCCCAGTTTGGGGAGATCCCTTTGGGACCACACTGTTGACATCCACTCACTGGGAGAATTTGCCTTTTATTCCTGCTCCCTGGTTTCTGAATAGCTTATGATACTTGTAGATGGCCTTTTTTCTTTTTTTTTAGCAACGTTCAGTGGTTAAAATGTGAGGACTGACAGTTCTTGAGCAATAGGGCATGTTCATTGCAGATAGCCATGAAATAAATGGACTTTTAGGAAACATTTCGTCTTGACCTTCCTTCTGGATCTTTATGCAGGACTCAGTGGGCGATTTATCATAACAGCACTCCCCACCATCTACCAGTAAGTACTCAAAAATGTGGCATCTGTTTTGGGTACGGCAAAATCCTTAGTGCTTAATATTTCTTCTCCAGCTCTGATAGGAATAAGAATTCTGAACTTCAGTTCTTCCTTTTAGAATATTGAGAGAGGACTATCTGTAGAATGCTAAGAAACGAGAAAACTAGAATCACTGGGGAATAATGGTGTAAACTGAGACTTCTTAAATTATCATTTTTATTGAATCATGCAAACAGGTTGGTACTTAACCCATCCTTGCAGTCTTGCAAGGGTTAGTAGTTATTCTTGTGTCACAGGAAACTGATGCTTAGAGGTAGTGATGGATGTATAATTTTAATGGAGTCTTTGGCCCTGATCCAGCCAAAATTAAGTCACAATGAAGTTCCAGTGAAACGGTTGGGACAAGTTAGTCACAACTAATTTAACTGCGGGGGGGGGGGCGTTAATGGAATTTAATGTTTAGCTGGGTCAGAATCTTTGTTAAAATACTTGTATCTCACCTTTCCATCAACAACCCTCAAGGGGGCTCACAGCATAATTAAAAAAAAAAAAACAGAGGGAAACCAGCCAATAAGGGACACAGTTAAAACAGCCAGAAATTCAACAAAAGAAATCTGTCAACAAAATTAAATCAGCATGTGTGTATCTTAAAGACACACTTTCTGTGAGAGGCATCATAATAGTTAACAGTTGAAATTAAGGCAGTCTTCTATTCCCATGGCCATGATGTGAACCCAGGTTCAGTTCCATGAGTTAATGGAAGTTGTTGCTCGACAAGTGCATCAGGGGACCCAGTGTTGTTCAGAAGTCCAACCAATAACCTCCTCTACAATGAAAAACTATTCTTTCGAGAAATTTAAGTGACTGACATGGACTCTTTATTTTGGGCAGCTGTAAAGATGGAGAGTTTAGACGGTACCAGGGTCCACGGACTAAAACTGACTTCATCAACTTCATCAGTGATAAAGAATGGAAGTCTGTTGAGCCCGTTTCTTCATGGTTTGGCCCATCCTCCTTCCTGTAAGTGTTGGTGGAAATCTCTCTCCTCCCTAGTAGGCTTGTGCAAAAATCAGGAAGTGCCAAAGCTTGATTTTTACTTTAGATTTTATTTAATTTCTGTCCTGCCTTTCTGCCAAATAATTGGTGCTGGGGATGGCTAACAATAAAATCCTGATTAGCAAAATCTTAATTAAACTATCGACAAATACGTTAAAAACACAACGATAAAAGAAATAAGCAACACCAGCCAATTAAAACCCCTTCAGGAACAGACCAAGGTATGTGTCATAGGCCTGCCCAAACAGATGAATCCAGTTACTTTACAGAGCAATAGAGCTGAAGTTGCGAAGCAGGTTGCTAATTCATATGGTTGAGTTGGAAAGGTGAGTCACCTGGGCCATCTCTCTCCTCAAGGACAACCTCTACGTAAAATGTACATCAGAGGCTCCCTGCTAAGATAAAGCAGTCATGAAGTTGCTACCAGGAGAGGGGAATTCTAGGTGAGTGGCTTCCAAAAGTACTGATACTATGGAGTGCATCCAATATCCGAAATTTGAGTTATTTTTTATTTACAACATTTATATACCACTCCACATCTAAACAGATTCCGGAGCAGTGAGCAATAAAAGATTAAAAGAATAAAACACTGCATTAAAAATTTTGGTTTTTAAAAACAATACCAGTAAAAACCAACTGTTCACTCAAGGAAGGCTTCTTGAAATACAGATGTTTTCAGGAGGTGCCGAAAACACTACGTTGGCACCTGCCTGGCCTCCAGAGGCAGGGAGCTCCATAGGAAGGGGGCCATCACACTGAAGGCTCTTCTCCAGGTGAACTCCAATTGGGCCATAGGTCCATGCAGAACCACCAGGAGCACGCTGTCTGATGACTTCAGTGACCAGGCAGGTTGATAAGGGAGAAGGCATTGTCTCAGGTACGCATTCCTCAGAAATGTATTCCTTTATTACCCTTTTCTCCAAGGAACTCGGGATAGCATCCTGCCCTTTATCCTCACAACAGCCCTGTGAAGTGGGTTAGGCTGAGAGATGGTGGTTGGTCACCTCCAATGAACTTTATGGCTGAACCAGGATGAAAACATGGGCCTTCTTGGTCAAAGGCCAATACTGTTTACTACCACACTGGCTTTTGCCGTGAACATCATGTTTAAGTGGACTTCTTTGGGAATGGGAAAGGAAGGAACTTAAAAATGTGGTTTCCCCTTGGCACTCTGGAGAGGGTGCTTTCTGACAAGCGATCCACTGTGTAGGTTGGTGGACTGTGTAGCTTGGCTGGTTCACACAGGCATGCAGATCAACTCAAGCACATCGCTTGAATTGTAGCTGAATGTGTGAACTGGTTCTACTGGAGTCAGGTGAGGAACGTGCATGTGTGATCCCAGCTTCGCAGTGTAGCAGGAAGTTGAGCAGTTGAATGAGAAGAGGCAAAGCCAGCCATTCAGAACCATTTAAATCCCCTGTAAAGGTCTCACTTGTGCCCCAGAAGGTTTTGGTTTTGTCTGCAAAATACTACACCTCTGTTTTATCTCTTCTGCTCTTTTGCAGGATGAGTGGCATGTCTGCCTTATTCCAGCTGTCCATGTGGATCCGGGTATGTGCCACAAATCTTCCTCTGAGTCAGAGACAAATTTGGTATGAGCTTCTACTCAACTGATTCTCATCGCTTTCCCTCCCATGTAGCACTGCCACAGCTATTTCACAGAACACCTTGGAATACCGGTCTGGGGATCCTATGGTATTTTTACATTTGCAACTTTGTTTTCAGGACTGCTGCTGGGGCTTGTAAGTAAACAGATTTTCACATATGAGAAACTACAAAGCCATGGGGTGGTTTTTGCTTTAACTCAGTGTTAAAATGAAGAATTATTTTGTCCTGTTTTTTCCCCAGATAATGGTGTTTCTGGCAGACTGTATTTGTCCCTCCAAAAAGCACAGGCCGCTGCAAGACCCCTCTCAAAGTAAGCACATTGCATTGAGTTCTCGGCTGCATTGCAAGAAAACTGGCCAGTTGTAAAACCACAGCATGATATGAAGTTGTAGTTCGTAGAGGACTGATACAAAATGCTGTGAAGAATGTTGGGTTCTATATCAGCAAATGCTGTAGGGTTTACTTTAAAACAGGATGGCAGTAGACGTCGAGGGCACTGTCTCCAGAAAACACCTTTTGCTGCAGGCCTGTTCCCAGTCATATGCTTAACTGCCATTCATTTCAGTGGAGTTCGTGCAGGAGTAGTTCCAGGTAGTACTTGCCCCAGAGGAGCAATGTGCTTCTCTTCATGAATGTGTCAGGAGCTCTTGTTTCCCGTCATGTGTAACTGCGTAAGCACTGAGCAGGGGGTTGGACTCGATGGACTTATAGGCCCCTTCCAACCCTCCTGTTCTATGATTCTATGCATCCCGTGAAGATGTATTTCTTTTGAAATGTGCCAGAGCGAAAAAGGGAAACAGGGCCGCAAGCTCGGAGTTGGTCTTTGAAATTCCATCTCATTGTGGAGTTCCTGCTTCTTGAGGCAATAGGAAAAGCAGGTTCCATCTGCCAGCTGACTTCGTCCAGATCACTCCTTCCTTGCTGCCAGCAGTGAGGGAAGAACAGCGTGCATCGGGCTCGCCGGGGCAGAAGTGGAGAGAAGGCTCTCCGCTTCCTCCCAATGAGGAAGGAGGCCCACTGGGGTGGGGCACCATCTGAGTCAGTGTCACCTGTAGCTCTCGGGGCTGAAAAGGCTGTACGCGCCCACCATAACAAGTTCACGTAAAAATGATGGCAAGGTAACGGTTTGGATCCGGAGCTGCCCTTCTCTTCACGGAAGGGTCTCAGATCTAGCTCCGGTTCCTGCTGGCAGAAGGGAAGGGAGGCTCTTTTTGCTGTTTTCCCCTCCCAGCACTCCCTCCCACACTGTTCCAGAGAGGCCCCCAAGCATCCAGAGCAGATTGGGGGGTGGGGGGTCCACAGGCGGTTGCAGGGGAATCGGGGCAATCTCCAGCTTGGGGAAGAATAAGGAAGGTCCTGACACTTGTCCAGAACCGGAGCCTGGCTCATGTGCAGGCTACAGGTGTCTGAGCATGTGGACTTCACAAGTGGTGAAGGGTTTCTTTTCGTTCTAGAGAACCTGGCAGAGTCTGCTCCGCTACTGACGGTTGAAGAACTGGATGAAGACGATATTCCTTATGCTGAGGTGGAGCGCAGAGAGCCATCACGCCCCCTTCCCCTAGCCAGTGCTGTGAGGCAGCGTGTTGTGCTCCCAGCTGCTGAAGTGGAGCAGGCATAGCTCCTGCCAGCCGGCTCGTGCTCCGGATTTCCTGGGTTGCTACTTGACGGGCAGACATGAAGGCCAGCCAGGGGTGAGGGTCCTCCTCCCCCTCTTCCCCCCCAAATGGGGCAGTCATTTGAAGGAAAAACACATACTTGTCTTCAAGTCCTTTCAGTGGCTTCAGTTCAAAGCTTGACATTTGAAATGCGTGAGGGGTCTCCTTGGACTGGGCTGGGAGGTGCAAAGGGACAGCTTGCATCTGGCTCCGTAGAGAGCTCCAGGTCTACAAGTGATACGTTGCTCAGAACGGCCAGCCTGCAGTGCTGGTGAGCGCTGGCCCTGGCTGCGAGCAATGGTCTCCTCGCCCTGCGGAGGCGGTCAGGAAAGAGAGGCCTTCAGACAGACTGTCTGCTCTGCTTTATTTGATCTTAATGCAAGGCCACCATGAATGGCTTGCTTTTAGGATTGCAAAGCAACCTGTAACTCTGACTAACAAACTAAAATAAGCACCAAGGTTGGAACTGTGCAGCTGATTTTGCATGCCTAGGTGGACTTTGGGCCTGGATCTCTCTGGCAGCACCTCCCTCCCACAAATGCTGGGTGGCAAATAAGAGGCTTTCAAAAGCTGCTTCCGATGTGGCCGAGGTGGAGTCTGCTGTTCAAAAGAAAAGGAGCTCAAAGTCCCACTGGGCAACCCAAAGGAGCCCTGTGTGCCCCAGCCTTAACATCAGTGGCTTGTTAGCATTGCCCCCCGTTTGCCTCCGAGTATCTGATTGCTCCCCTTCTTCACCCAGTGTTCCCCCCTCCCTTTTTTTCTTTTTGTACTTCCTGCTTTCATACCCAGTGAAGGAGAAAGATGCCATATCCCAAACTCGGCTGATCTGATCTTGAGCGGGGCATGGCAGACTGCGTAGGATGTAAACTGGCAAGAAAAAGGCAGTATGTAGAATCAAGAGTTTGCTCACCCTTTTGCTTCTTTTATCATAATTTAAAATAGCTTGAAAATTAAGGATAGGAATGTTAGTGTATGGGGGATGTTGTCACAATTCTTAATTTTCCTGCCCAGGTGCCTTTTTCTAATTAAATCCTTGAATGAAAGTTTATTCCTCCTCAGTATTCTAGAACAGACTCTGACTCTTGCAGTAGCTTCCTGTGGCAGACCACGAAGCCGAACAATTCCGTGAATTCCGGTAGCATTTCTGTGTGCGTACCTTCCTCTTCGGCTGCGTGTTCTGTTACTAGGGCACAGCATTCTTCTGTGAAAGGGTTCTGGCCTTGGGGCTAACAGCTTTCTTTTTTGTCAGTTAAGTACACTGCACTCCTGTATCCACTTTTTCTGCTTAATGAAAATAAATCCTTGAGGAGAAGGCTTTAAGGCCATTTAGGTTGCAGATTAGCCCACCGTAGCTACCAGTCGTTTGCTTGACATGCTGCTGTTCGGGAAAGTCTCCTTTCTTGATAAATGCAGAAAAGCTCTGCTTAGCTTTGATCAGCCACTCCAGGGAAAACTGTTGGATGACTTCCCCCAAAGCCTGTGGCATGTGATGCTTGGCGATGGTAAAGGAACAAGGGCATTTGGAATGCTCCGAGGCTGGCTTGCAGCAGCTCTGGTCAACTGGGGCTGCCTGTCTTAGTTAAGTGGTTTGGTGTTATCCCAGAATAATCTGGAACTATATACAGTACCGTGCAAAAGTCTTAGGCCGCCATCAGATTTGTTGTTTTAGCAATGGTATAATGACCATGTATAATTATTTCTCAGTCTCTTCATTAGAATACAACCAGAAAATACAGGAAATTTGTATGCAGTATTCAACAATAGAAAAAACATCAGAAAAAACAGCTTCCATAGGCTAAAGTGGCAAGTATTTAGTGTGACCTCCCCTTACACTAGAGTAACAGCAGGCGCCTGGCCAGGAATGGTCTTTGTGGAAGGGTAGCAGTCAAGAAACTACTTTTGCGGAAAGGGAACAGGGTGAAAAGGCTAAGATGTGCTAAAGCTCACTAAGATTGGAATGAGGATCAGTGGAGGATCAGTATTATGGAGTGATGAATCCAAGTTTGAAATTTGGGGGTCCAATCATCGACAATATTTGAGAAGAAGAGTTGGAGAGAGATGGACAAATGAGTGCTTGCAGCCTTCAGTGAAACATGGTGGAAGGTCTGTCCTGGTTTGGGGCTGCATTACTGCCAGTGGTGTTGGCGATCTTGTCTGTATTGATGGGATCATGAATGCTGAAAAGTACAGACAGGTTTTAATTCATCATGCCATTCCTTCTGGAAAGCGCCTGACTGGGAATGGTTTCATTTTTCAGCATGATAATGATCCCAAGCACACTGCTAATGCAGTGAAATCATATTTAGTGAGGAAAGCAGCTGATAAAACACTGACAGTCATGGACTGGCCTCCACAGAGTCCAGACCTGGATATTATAGAGGCAGTATGGGATCACCTGGACAGAGAAAGAAATAAAAGACAACCTACATCTAAAGAAGAACTCTGGGAAGTGCTGAAAGAAACCTGGTATAATATACCAGAAGATTACTTCAGAAAACGTCAGGACAGTCTCCCCAAAAGTGTTCAAGATGTGCTTAGAGCCAAGGGAGGTCACACTAAATACTGACTTTTGCCTGTACGTATTTCCTGTATTTTCTGTTTGTATCTTAATACAGAGACCGAAAAATAATTATGGATGGTCAATAAAACTTTGCTAAAACAACAAAGCTGGTGGTCTAAGACTTTTGCACAGTACTGTATATATATTTCATTCCGCTGCAAAAAGAGGCTTGGAATCCTCTGTTTCCCAGCTGTTGCCGTTGTTACCTGGCTCGGTGCCATGCTCAAGACCTTCAGTGCACAACCAGGAAGAGACCCCAGCGGTTGCTGTTCTTCCATTTGCATTGTCTGCCACGCACAGAAACTGTTGCGGGCGTTCTTGATGAGGATTTTAAAAGTTAGATCCTGGCCAGTAAGCCGGTTTACCCGTATGGCACTCGGGCCAAATGGAAGACAGGCATTTGGCACAGAGAACTATTCAGTTACATCCAGTAACATTTCTGCCCCTACCCTCAACTTGGTATGAATTTCTCAAGATGTCCTGAAAACTCAGGAGCTGATGCATAGGTCCTAAGAGATGACAGTGCAAAAGGGTCGTTCCACGTGTAGCCTGCCTTGTACTTGAAGGGGACTTTCGTGGTTCCTGGCTTAAAGGACCCTTCACAGGTGGCAGTTCTTGCCTCGTTATCCAGGCACAGGAACAGCGAGTGCAGCTCTGTGTTGGGGTGCAGGAATAGAGCTGTACTTCCTGTGTGCAGAATCAGCAGGTGACCTTCCTAAGGGAAGGCTTTAAGTTTTGGCTTCTTGAGGGTGAGCAGGCTGTGCACATGGAGCTGGATCTGTGGGACATTGCTACTAACATTGAACAGCTTGCCTGCTGGAAACTGCAGCCCTGCATTTGATGGCTGTCTCCAAGCAGAGAACTCAAAGCTGAGTTTAGGTTTCCATGAAGTGGAGAAGCTTCATCCCACTGTTCAGACAAGACTGTGAATGTTACTCCTTAGTTGCTTTTGAAGGCCTGGCACGTGCATGCAGTGGAAAGAGATGATGGAGTGGACTTGCACCACTTCAGGCTGCAATTCTCCCCATAAAAAAAAGTCCCCTCAAGTAAAATAAACTAGTTCTATAAGGGAGACAAGTTCTAAGCCTGCCTATTCCCTATTGTACTAATTGTCTATTTGCAGGGAGTGGTAGGGAACCGCCACGGTGACTGCTTCTCTGGACACTTGCATTAAAATCAAGGCGCAGGAACTGTGCTGCTGTTTCTTGCTCCCACTACAATTTGACAAGGGGGAGGGTGCTACGATGAGTGTTGATCTGGCCCATTAATGGCGAGTTAGAAGTGTGGCTCAAAATGTGCATCACAGAGGATTTAAACAAGGCTGTGCCTAAAATAAAGCCTTTGAATAAAGATTGAACCCACCCCCCAGCCACTAGCAGAGCAAACCCCCTCCACCATGGCAGCATCTGAGTTGCTCTTCTGTTGTAGCTGAAAGATCACAAAAATTGAGCATAGGATTCTGCCTTGTGCTGCATTGGATAATGGGTCCATCGAGCCCTCTTGTCTGTGCTTAACGGAGATGGTAACTCCTCAAGGTCTCAGGTGGAGGTCTTTTCCAGTCCTACTTCTACATGATGCTATCGAGACTGAATTGTCATGCACAGTCACACACGCTCTCTCAAAGTAATGGGTTCCTGAGGTTTGCACGGAAAGCTACCAGAAGAAAGGCGGAAGAATCAGAAAGACAGGTCCTCATATGTGCAGACTGTGGAGCCCGAGCAACAAGACAGAAGTTAAATTTGCTGAGTTCAGGAATACATTGGAAAGAGGAGCTTCAGAGAAGGTAAGATGATCCCAATTAATTTATAACCAGGACACATAGCCAAAAGACAGATTTTTCTCACTTCATACAAGGAATCGGGGAATGTGTGTATCAGATGCACTCAAACCTGCAGAACACCAAGGAAGACGTGAACACCAGACCAAAGCAGCTAGCGTGCTGCACGCCTGCCTCTGAGCAACCAGTCAAGGTGGCTTCCTGTTTGGTGCTCCAGCGTTCGTAGCTATGCAGTGAACGTGGCAAGTATGAGTGGATTAAATGTCACTGAATTCGACCTAAATAAAAGTGCTGGAATCTGCATCTGTGTTTTCAATCTGCCTTTGCCCGTCCTCCCAGCTTTGTGAGAGCGGAACCCCGGGTCCTTTGCCTGCAAAGTATGTGCTGGTCCCCAGCATCTGGCAGCAAGAGAGATGCTGTTGCTGCAGCCACCTTTGCACATGGAGATGCCATTTCTCAACCATGACGAGGAGCCATTGGCAGATCCCCTCTTCCACTAGTTTGTCTAACTCTTCCTAAGAATTGTCCAAGCCAGTGGCCATCGCATGTGAATTTCACAGGCTTCCTTTGACAGCTTACAGCACTTAAAATTTTATAAAACACACTGCATGAGGCAGCAACATCTTGGCAGTATGAAACTATAATGGCCCCAGGCCTGTAACCAAGTCACCTGTAGTTTTAGAGGGGCCTAGCGATCCATGATGCTTGGCTTAGGTTCATTATTGGTGCAGTTTCCTTGCTAGTGGGCCTCTGAGCATGCGAGATGAGTCAAAGGTCGACAGCGCGGCCTCAGCACATTCCATGCTAAAGAAGGCTAGCATCTTATCAGGGCCTAGGATGTGCCTGAGAAGTGAGGCTATGTTTATGCCGAGTTACAGGTAGCTGTGCTGGGAAAGTTCTGATTGTTTTCCCGCTCCACAAGTACTTTTAGTCTAGGTTGGGAAAGTTGCAAATGAGGGCTAATTAATGCTTGCTTCTGTCATGCTGCCTCACTGCTGACATGTAAGGAATAAGACCCATCGTACTCCTTGGCTCGGTATTCAGAGAAGCTGTTTGATCCAACCATTGGGTACGACTGTGCTCTGCAAGTACTCAAAATCTCCTTGTAAGCAAACCTGGATCTGGCTTATCTCCGCACCTCCAAACCTTACCAGCCCACAGCTGGGGCGTACAGAAACCCAAAACTAGAGTTGCATCAGTGTGCTGCGAGTGGGGCTACTTTGGAGAGTAATTAATCTGATCCAGAATGGGTCAGCAAGACTCGTGCCCAGAGCTGGTTGCACGTGGTTCCTCTTACACCAGCTTTACTAGCTGCTGGTTTGTTTTCTAGGCTGGATGTCACCCTTCGGGCCTTAAATTCCTGGGGAAATCTGCCTGTACCTTCCACCACCATGTGAAGTAGAGTTGATGAGAAAACGAGAGTGGACGGTTTCTGTTGTTGTGCTCAGGCTCTCCCAGCCATCTTCCATGATGACCATCTGGGTAGAACTGAAAATGGCCATGTTCCTGTGGCCTTCGGGCTGCTGGATGTTAGATTAGCTTTCCCTTCCAGCTGCAATGCTTATTGCTCTTTAACGAGCTTCCGCCATGCATTAAAAACGTGGTTGTTCAGGCAGGCATTTGGGGTAGGTTAGGGTATTTTAGAAAATGTTTTCATTGTAGAATTTTCTTGTTTTAAACTGCTTTATTATATGCTGTACATCGCCCAGAGTGGCTGGGTGACCAGCCAGATGGGCGATTAATAATTTAATAAATAAAATAAATAATAATCTCATGGCTCCTGGTGGCAGAAGAATTGTGAATAAATGTTTGTTGCATTAGTTATTACAAAACATGCATGTCCTATATTTCTACCTCAATTTAGGCCTGAGCAAAGCAGAGGGTATTCACTTGGTACCAAAATAAAAGCATGAGAAGAGCTCTTTTGAATCAGCCTGTCTAATCTGAGATTCTGTTCCCACAGTGGACCACCAGATGACTCCGGGAAGCCCACGTGGGAGATGAGCGCAACCCCACACCTCCACTCCTGATCCCAGCAACTGGTATTGAGCGCCATAGTGCTTCTGATACTGGAGAAGATATATCAAGGCCTAGTAGCCGTTGATAGCCTCATCCTCCCATGAATTTGTCTGAGCCCCTTTCAAAGCCGTCCAAGTTGGTAGCCATCACTAAGTCTTCTGGGTAGCAAATTCCATAGTTGAACTAGGTGCTATGTGAAGAAGTATTTCCTTTTCCTCAATCTCCCACCAATCAGCTTCATGTGATAACCCCCCGTTTTAGTCTTGTGAGAGGGAGAAAAAAATGTCCTTCCCCATGCATAATTTTATACACCCACAGAGCTTCTGTGGAAGAATCTTCCCCTTTAGGTTTTCTAGTCTGCTCGACACTGTGCCCTCTTTGGCGTACAGAGCAACACCTCTTCCAGTATGCCCTTCCCTGTCCTTCCTATAGAGTTTACATCCAGAAACAACCGTATCCCACTGCTTCTCCCCATGCCGCCAGGTTTCTGTAATGCCCACTATATAGGGTTCTCCTGTAAAGCCAGGCACTCCAACTCTTCCATCTTGGCTTGGAGGTGTCTAGCATTTGCATAGAAACATCTATACGTGGCTTCCAGGACCTCACAACTACATCCCCTCACTTCATTGGTGCCAACATGGACCGTGACCACTGACTCCACCCTGCCACTATCCTCGAAGCTTTCTAGCTGGTATCTGCAATCTTTTGCACCAGGCAGGCAATTTACGATGCGGTCCACATGCCCGTCACAAACCCAGCTGTCTTCGTGTCTGATGATCAGATTTCCCACTACCCAAGCCCCCCTCCCCCCAGAAGCACATCCTCAGGGTGAGAGGGTATTTGCTTGTCTTCCGAGGAATGGCTCCCTTCTAAGCGGTCAATTCCCTCTTTTGAGGAATGACACCCTCCTTCCCCCAGACCCGCATTCTCCGTGCGGCTGTCACCCATGGACTGGGACACCGCTATTAGGCCCCTGAAGGCCTCATCCACCAGCCTCTCTGCCTCTCTTAGCTTCTGCGGGTCAGCAGCTTTGGCTTCAAGGGAACAAACCTGTTGTCAGGGTGGATACTGAGCCCATAGAGCCCCAGAATAGTTCTGATTCTGAGGGGGACCAACCACCCATGAGAGAGGAGCTTGCTCATCTCTCACAGGCACAGCAGCAGGAGAGAGTCCTGCCTGCCTGCATTCCTGAGAGAGAGCGCGACCCTAGCAGCAAGAGAGCGGGGATGGGATCTTGCCGGACGCTCGGCGGAGACGGAGGGAGCAGTGCCTAACGGAGGGTGCCAAGAGGCAGCGCTCTGCCCGCTTGGTGCTAAAACCACGGTCGCGTCCCGGGGATCCCCGGGTAAGAGGGAGGACCCCTCCATAGCCCATAAGTTCAGAGTTTTCCCGCTCTTACCCTTCAAATGGGGACCAACTGCCTTACCCGGAGCTGAGGCTATTCTGCTAACTACCCCAGTGCGTTCCCTTGCTTAGTCGCTGGTGATTAGCATCTGAAAGGGTCATTAAGTTGCAAAGGAATAAAGCCTTGGAAAGAATCCCTTTCGTCTGTGTCGCGAGTTGGCTATTGGAGGGGGCTGCAAGAGGCAGCTACGGCGCTCCTGACACCTGTTGCTTGAGAGCCAGGAGCTCAGTACATGGAGCACACGCCCACAACTTCCGTCCAGCAGCAGACAGTTGCGCATGTGGCACTCAGTGCAATACACTGGGTAGCCCCCACGCCCCTGCTGGCTTTCTACCTTCATAATTGTTCTTTTTAATTATTTAATTACTATTGTTGGGGTTTTTTTACTGGGAAAGCGAAGTTATTTTCTAGGAGAAGGTGGGAAATTTGAAGGTACTGATTTTTATTTATAGTTATTTATAGTTACTTAACTCTTCCCTCCCTCCTCACAGTAATGCCCTGGCCTCCTTGTCCTGTGCTCAGCGGGCAAGGGTGCGCCACTTGCTTGCGTGCTGGTCCGTCACCACTGGGGCTCCTCGTGCTCTGAGAGCTGGCCCCCTCGCGAGCTGGCCTCCCTGCACGCCTCTGGCTAGCTTGGCCCAACTGCTGCTGCATCCCATCCGAGCGGGGGCCCCGTTGGAGAAGCAAGGGGGGGCTGTGGCTGTGGCCTGCTTCCAGCGAGTGGGAATGCAGGTCAGTGGAGCCCCCTGTTCAGTAGGGCAGATTTTCTGTGCAGGGGAGAGGACAACAGTCAATGGGTCATTTGGAGGGGGCAACAGAGGAGGGATAGGTGATTTGTTCAGGCTTCCCTGCGCATGCAAGGGGCTGACGCTGGGTATCTGATTTAGGAAGGGATGTGGCTTGCAAGGACCGAGTCCCTTGTTGCGTGTTTTTTAAAAAACGAAATAAGCTGGACTCTCAAATTTGGGATGTGTATTTCTGAGCTTTCGTTTATGAGCTGCTCTGTAAGACCTAAAATCTGTGCTCACGCTGAGCCCAAGCTGAGGCTAGCCTACGTTTGTTTGTGTGTTTGTAGCCGGGCCCTTCCGCCCGCGAGACCTGCGCTGTGGCTCTTGTCAGCCCAGGGTTCCATCTTGCTTCTGTTCGCCCTTTCTAAGCTCAAGTCCAGGCTAAGTGTGTGGCCGAGGTTCCCTTCGACCACCAGGGATCTCTGTGGGATCAGGCTGCACAGACTATGCATTCCTGCTGGATCTCCACCCTTGGACTTCGCTCCCAACTGCAAGCTTATGAGGGGCTCCCTTTCTGGGATATAGCCCCCTTCGCTGTGCCCTTAGTTTGGCCTCGGCTGATGATTTATGAGTTTAAATGATTTTTAAATGGTTACCTGAGGTAATTTAATAGATAAATGAGTAAATAGCACGCGCCTTCTCACACGGGCACTTAACTCACTGGGGCTGAGACGCTTCGTCGCGGGGTTCCTTGTGCTCGGAGAGCGGCGGCTGCGTTCCACTGCCTGCTTGTGGCCTCTTTCTACCCATCGCCCTTTAGACAGTCAAAAGCCTTTTCACCCTTATCTCCCAGGGATGGTGTATCCCACCGAGGGATGTCCAGCGTGGGGAAATCTGGCGTGGCGTGCGTTCGTGTGCTGAGCCACAGGCCCCTTGCCAGAACTCACGGGCCCTCCGGGGCTGTGCGCGAGTCTCCCTTCTCCCTGCTGGCGCAGTGGCAGGGGGAAGGGAGACTTCTGTGCACAGTGACCCACGGTGGGCGATTCCAGCACCAGTCATTTTGTGCACAAGACGCCCTTCTCTGTCTTTTGCGCACAAGGACTGGCGCTGGAATTGCCCACCACCGGTCATTGTCACTGCTGCCGCCATTGACTGGTGGCCATGCTGCACAACTCTCAAGCGAGACAGTTGTGCAGAGCGGCCAGCAATAGCAACAGCGGAAGTCAGCGTGCTGGCCCGACTTGGCGCAGTCGGCCAGCTCACGGTCAAGCGAGCCAGAGTCCTGGGGCAAGCCACCAAAAGCTCAGTGGGGCCCCCAGATGGATTCCTTGACATCCCTAAACCCAACCAGACACTCCGCAGCTGCTTTTGGCTTCCCCGGGGATCTTTAAAAGCTGTTTTGTGACTGTTTTGATGTTAAGTGCCAGCACTCTGGTTCCTTTTTGGTTCAAGTGCAGTCCATCCTTTTTGTCCATTCTCAGCTTGTTCCAAAATGTTCCTCGGCGCCTGACAAATCTCAGCTCCCCCCCCCCCCACGCCACTCTCCCATCCACTTATGGCGCCAGTAGAGCTTTTCTTTCTTCTGTTCTTTTGTTAGTACCCATGTACGTGGACGTGAATGTAAAGGGGAAATCAGCTGGTTGGGAAGATTTAGCTGCTCCTACCTGTGCACAGCGGGCCTGCGCACTTTTCACTACAGAAAACAAGAATGTTAAGATCACCTACATCCTACGCACTGAATGTGGTGTGTAGTTTAGCCTTAAGTCTTGAGTTTGATTTTATCACAAACAGTGGAATATAAATGCTCTAACTAAATAAACGTAGCATGTGAGCAGTTGCCGTCAGAAGATATGTGGCCATATTGGGCAAGGAGTGACGTTTCTGATGAGTTATCTTCAAGGGCAGCCCCCCACAGAGTGCACTGCAGTAGTCCAACTGGGGAGTTACGGTTGTCCAGCAGGTCAAGGTCAGTCCTCTCTAGAAAGGGCCTGAAGACTAAGCAGAAATGACAGCATCAGTGCCTTTCTCCCTGCTGGGGCACTCAGCTACAGTGCCCAGGTGCTGTTCTGAGGGTGGAGACAGCAGGTCGTGGTTGCACAGATAGAGCTGCTGAGAGAAGTGCCATGAGCACCTTGACGGCACTCGACCCAAAAGCTCCAGATCTCACCCGGTGAACAGGGGGCAAGAAGTGGCTCCTGGGAACAGGCCTTTAAACCAGCAGCTATGAACGCCTTCCATAGGGGAGCACCTGCTTTGCAGTTCAGTCCCCGGCTTCTCCAGGTAGGGTTGGGAAGACTCCTGCTGGAAACCCCGGAGAGCTGCTGCCTATCAGTTTGAACCATACTGGGTTAGACGGACAGAGAGCTTGAGAGGGAGGCAGCCTTCTCTCATTTCTATGGGGCATGGAGGAAGTAAGGAACAGCAGGAGTCTCTCCCTGTTATCCTGTATCAGGCTCTATAAGCTCTTTACGGGGGGGGGGGGGGATTGCTTCTCCGCCAGCTTTCGCCTTCCTCTAACGTACTGCGATGAGAATCGGGCGACGCCAGAAATACTGTGCTAGGAGGCCCCTGCATTTAGCTGTGCGTAGGACAGGGCTGAGCAGAGAACAGATTGTGCCCAACCAGGGGCCCTCTGGCCAGAGGCCCAGGGCTCAGCTGCAGAGAGAGGCCTGGCTTGGCGCGCAGAGGGTCCCGTTCAGTCCCAGGCAACATCTGCCAGTAGAGCTGGGAAAACTCCTGCCTGAAGCCTCGGAGAGCCGTTGCTGCCGGCCAGTGCTGACAGTACAGGCGAGACGGGCCCAGGACCCGGCTCCGCATACAGCGGCGTCTTGTCCATTTGTATTCGTCTTTTACTAACTGCTGTTGGGCCACCGTGGGCTACTGTTGCTGTGTGTGGGCTAGTGATGAAGCCTCACGGCCAGCCTTCACCCACAGCTCCTGGTTTGCTGAGGGGCAAGTCTTCTAGTGCCCCAGGACGGGAGCAGGCAGAGACCAGTTGCTAGAGGCCCTGCTCTGAGACCCTCCCTGGGCACCATTCTGCGACCCTCAACCCAAGAAGCTGGGCTCCCAGCTGCTGTGTACCTGCCTCCCCTGCCTTCAGCTCCTGCCTCGCCTGGTTCCTTCTCTTCTCCTGACCCCCAGACAGCTGCTTTGGAAACAGGCTCCTGCACGGTCTCTTGACCAGCATGGTTACTTCCCATTTCCACCTAACGCCTGGACAGATCTGGTGCCGGCTGAACCGGCAGCCTGAGCATCCCTTTCCCTTCCTCCTAGGTTAACATTTTATGTGAGGCGAGGTCCAGGCAGGGAGGGGAGCGAAGGAGCAGAGGCACAGAAGCCACTCAGGCTATATGGGCTGGGCTGGCAGGAGCCACAAAGGGTGGAGCAGTGAGAAAAGGAGACGTGATTATGTGCATCCAGCTATGCTCACCTAACTCCTGCGTTAGAAGAACTGCACTGGCTGCCTGTTAGCTACTGAGCCACGTCCACGGTTAGGTTATTGTCATACAAAGCCCTGAACAACTTGGGACAAGGGTACCTGGCAGACCACCTTGCTTGATGCATCCCCAGCTGGTCTTTACGGTCGTCAGAGGCCGTGCTGCTCATGCCAAAATTAGCGGAATGCCGCCACGTGTTACCTTGATGGCGGGCCTTCTTGGTGGCAGCACCCACCGTTTGGACAACCCTCCCCCGTGCCTCCGGGGAGGCAGAAAATGCAGCATCCTTCAACCACCTCCTGAACACGCCCTTGTTTGCCCAGGTGTTCCCTGGGCTGTAACTGAATGAATCCTGCTGCCCCATCTTACCGCTCCTTGTATTGCTCTTATTGTACGTGGAATTGTTTGTAATGTTGTGTTTCTAATACTCGTTTCTGAATGTGATTTTAGTATTTATAGGTGAACCACTTAGGGATTTCATTATATTTAGCGGTATATAAATATCACAAATACATACAATGGAAAATCTTTCCTTACCCCTGTGTTGAAGACGGGAGGGGGGCAGGGAGGAAGAGGGTGAGAGTGAGGGAGGGGCCCTGCCAGCTGAAGGCCTGGCAGAAGCAAGATTTGAACGAGGGAATGTCTTGATTCGTGGCTCCATCTCTTGGCCACTTCACGACACCACCTGTGTGTGCCATTCTTTCACGGCTCGGAGCAGCAGGGTGAAGAATAAATCACTGCCTTCTAACCTCGCCCTGCCATTTCTGCCTTTCCGTTGGCTCCTCAATTGTTGAAATTCAGACTGGAGGATGTTTGGGATGAGGTCAGTGTGCGTCTTCTTTGCTTATTCATGAACACGGAGGGCATTGCGGGAAGTGTGGGGCGTAGCGTGTGCCTGTGCCTGGCAATAGGGCGTGTTTCTGCCATGCCTTCCACGTTGTGCTCTTGAGGTGTTTAGCAAACAATGTCATCCGTCTTCTCTGCTTGTAAAGGGGGAAAAAAAGTTGAACGAAGGATGTGCTTTTCCTCAGAGGGGTCTTAGAAGAACTAATTTGTTCTGGTATGTGAAATGCTTTGAAGACAGAAAGTGCTGTGCATTATTTTGGTTTGGTTTGGTTTCTTTAAATGACGCTAAAGGAGGGCAAAATTTTGTTGTGGAGAAAGAAAAAGACTAGTGGGGTGCTGCCCTCAAACATGGCAGAACTTTTTAGTAAAACACAGAAAAGCCTTTTAAAGTGGGGGAGTGCCATATTAGAGAAAAGGCGAGTGTAGGGAGGCATGATAAAGGTAAAGGTGTCCCCCCAGTCGTGTCCGACTCCAGGGTGTGGTGCTCATCTCCATTTCTAAGCCAAAGAGCCAGCGCTGCCCGAAGACGCTTCCGTGGCCATGTGGCCGGCATGACTGAACACCGAGGTGCACGGAACGCTGTTACCTTTCCCGCCAAAGCGGCACCTATTTATCTACTTGCAGTTTCTTGCTTTCGAACTGCTAGGTTGGCAGGAGCTGGGACTGAAGACGGGAGCTCACTCCGTCACGCAGCACTCGGGTCTCCAACTGCTGTCCTGCCGACCTTCCGGTCTGCAGTTCTGCATCTTAACCACTAAGCCACCACGACCCCAGGGAGACATGATAGAGGGGTACAAAATTAGGCTTGGTGTGGAGAAAGCAGACAGGGAGACATTTTCTCCCTCTCTCAAAATGCAAGGAGGCTGATCCGGTGACCCCCCTGGCTCCACCTCCAGTGACCCCCCTTTCTGTCCCACCAGTTAGATTGGCCACGAGCCTCCACTACTGGACAGCCCTTCAAATAGAGGACACGTTTTTCATGTTTTCAACATAGCAGATACTCCTCTGGCTGCCTTTCACGTATCTGAAGGAAGGATCATTACCTCCCATATACACCTGCCCCTAAGATCATCTCCAGGAGCCCCTACCAAAGGAAGTGAGCCGGGCGGCTACCAAGAGGGCCTTTTCTGCAGTGGCAGCCTGGTTGTGGAATGAGCTTCCCAGAGAGCCTGGTGCCTGCGTTGTGCTCTTTTTGACACCAGGTGGAGGCCTTGTTTCCCCCGGCGTTTTAGTCTTTCACTTTCTGTTGTTTTAAATCTGTTACTGTATTTTAAATCTCTGCACTGCTGCTAGTCTATTTGATTATTATTTTTATTCTATACTGTAGTTTTAAGGTTTTAAATGGTATTTTAAATGATATTTAAATGGTATGTTATCAGAAGCCTCTCTTTCCCTGTCCCTCTTCACAGCTGATTTGGAATGCTGAGGAATAGCCACCAGGTGAAGGAAAAGCTAAGTGGGGAGTTTCTGGGAGCTCCGTTTGTGAGACACATCTCCACAGGGTGACCACACCCCAACCCTTCTGTTTACTGGTCTGCAACCCACCCACTCCCCTTCTTCCTCTGCACCCCTTCCCTTAATCCTTTGCGCCCCCCATCCCTTCCCCATCTAAGCCCATACACCCATGTTTTGGGCTACAGACCAAACCATACAGGCTAGAATGTCAATTCTGGTACAAATCAATGGGATTTAGATGCGAGTATTGTGCTATAAATGAACATTATTTCCAACCTCCGGTTATCCCAGTCTACGAGTTTTTGTTTAATTAGTAATTTCTGGTTCCTGTAGTTACACTGCAATCCTAGGTATGTTTATTCAGGACTCCCATTGCGTTCAGTGAGATTTACTCCCAAGATTTATGCAAGTAAATCTGCATAGGATTGCAGCAGCAAAGCTTTCTTGTGTGTATTTGTGTATGTGCCACCTTTATCTTCACAACAACCCTATAAGGTAGGCTAAGCTCAGAGTGTGACTGGCCAAAGCCATCCAGTGAGCTGTGTGTCTTTAAATATGGATACAGTGGGGTCCCACAGGGATCTGTATTCGGACCAATGCTTTTCAACTTGTTCACAGAGCCAGTGTGGTGCAGTGGTTGTTGTGAGAATAAAATGGAGGAGGATGACCATGAAAGCTGCCTTGGGTTCCCTGCAAGAGGAAAAGGCAGGATATAAATGTAATAAGAACACATGTAGTAGTAATAACAATAACAACAACAACAGTAATAGTGATGAATGATCTGGAACTAGGATTGAGCAGTGAGATGGCCAAGTCTGCTGATGGCATCAAATTATCTAGGGTTGTTAAAGAGGGATTGCTCCAAAAGGAGCTCCCCATAGTGGGAATGGGCAACAAAATGGCAAATGCAGTTCTGTATAAGCAAATGTAAAGTGATGCATGTTGGGGCAAAAATCCCAACTTCAGAATGTCGACCCAGCTGTGAAAAAGGCAAATTCCTAGGCATAATTAGGAAAGGAATCAAAAACAAAACCGCAAGATCATACTTCCTTTATACAAATCTATAGTGCAACCTCACCTGGAATACTGTGTACACCTAAAAAAGGATATTGTACAGTTTGAAAAAGTACAGAAAAGAGCATGAAATGATCCAAGGGCTGGAGCATCTCCCCTGTGAGGAAAGGTTACACCTTCTGGGACTGTTTAGGTTACAGAAAAGGCAAGTGAGGGGAGACACGATACTGGTGTATGAAATTATGCATGGTATGGAGAAAATGGACAGGGAGACATTTTTCTCCCTCTCTCCTAATACTAGAACCCAAGGGGATCATCCCATGAAGCTGATTGGTGGGAAATTCAGGACAGGAAAAAGGACATCCTTCTTCACACAGAGCAGAAGTAAACTGTGGAATTCACTTCCACAAGATCATAAAATAGTAGGGTTGGAAGGGGCCTACAAGGCCATTGAGTCCAACCCCCTGCTCAATGCAGGAATCCAAGTCAGAGCATCCCTATAGTGTATGTAGTGAAGATGTAGTGATGGCCAACAATTTTGGTAGCTTCAAAAGGGGATTAAACACATTCATGGAGGAAAAGGATATCAAAGGCTAGATGCTTACCTGCAGCATCAAAGGCAGTATGGAACATGGGTGGGAAGGTGCTGCTGCACTCCTGTCCTGCTTGTGGGTTTCCTGTGGGCAGCTGGTTGGCCACTGTGTGAACGGAATGCTGGACGAGAGGGACCCTGGCTTTGATCCAGCAGGACCCTTCTTATGTTCTTATTAGTTTGAAAATGCAGCCACAGAACTAGGGGTGTGGAACAAAGGGAGCACAGAAAGTTGAGTTTAAGATGTGAGCAGCTCATCAGGCACTAAAGGGAACCAATCCTCTCTCAAGAAGAGTGATAGAACAGAAATGGTCCAAGAGAGAGAGAGCCTCCATGCACTGGGGAAGACCATACTGTGAGGATACTCCATAGTGCAGGACTTTCTTTCGGCATGCTCAAAGAACCCCAAACAAAAGCACCCCATACTGTAACATTGTGTTGCTGCTGACTCATGGTGATTAGAGCTGCAATGAAATGCTACAGTGTGGAGTGCTTTTGTTCGGGGATCCACTGAGCATGCTCAGTTATCATTGGGCTATTCAGTGTTCCATCTCTCCAGCCCCCCCCAGCCCTTATTTAGATTTTTTTTCTTTTTCTAAAGATCATTTTTTACCTCTGCAAATCTCCACGTTCCCTACGCCTGGGGATGCTTCCCTTTTGTGCTTGGACGGTGCTGTTTTGGCTACATAAGGATCTGCATGAGGAGATAGGGATGTCTGTCGCTGGGAAATCCAGTTATGCTTTGTCTCGACAGAGTTGCGCAGCACATACGATTCAATCGGCATTTGTGAGCCAAGCTGCCGGGTTTCCCCCAAACTCTGGGAACGTTTTTTGCTCATTTTTTCACAGGTTTTGCAATTTGCTCAAATTTCTGAGCACTTTTTGCAAATTATGGCTGAATTAGTGCAAATTACAGCTGAATTAGTGCAAATTCAGATGTAATTTGTTCAAATTGCTCCAAAATTCACACAAATTCTCAGAAACTTGCAGAAACTGCAGAACCTGCGGAAAAAATGTGGAAAATGCCCAGAAAATCTGCAATCTCTCTCGACTCACTGCAGACCAAGTCAGGCCCTGCAGCAGGAACTGGAACAAAGTCCAAGACCCAAACCTAGGAAAACTCATCGAATTCTCTGACATCTCTACTTGGAGAGAATGAGTTCATTATTAGTATATCTGATGCCATCACAGGATCTAATGGTTTACCACTCATTTCTCTCCCTGAGGATCGTTTCCCCAAATATCTTCACTTGGGGACATTTCCAATGGATCTGATCAATGGCCGTGCTTCTACTTCTTCTAGTGCTTGATGGTACTATTAAATCTTCATCTTCGTTTTCTTCTGTGAATGTGCAAAAAATAAGCTTTCTTATTCCTTCCAGCCATGCTGAGACCACTGTACTAAGCTTCCCATCTTGCTTACAACTGAAGTGAAATCTGACTTCATTACAAATCTGATTATAAGGTCTACATTGCTCCAGGACCTGAGGGCTTCCTCCTCCTGACAAGGGCAATCCCATCTGCTAGAGCCACCCACCCAAAGCCTCACCCTTCACTGTCCTTTCTGTTTTTGTCCCCCACCCCCCAAGAGCTTGGACTTCTGGGATATTGAGACACCACCAAAGGGCCAGTGGAAAGTTCAGGAAGTGGCCAGAAGGGGTAAAATGAAACTCGAAACGACAGAGTTTCTTTGGAAGAATTCTCGTGTGGAATATAAGGCCCTACATCAAGTTATCAAAAGTTTTCTTGCATGGAACAGGTGAGAACGTAGCAACGTTTGAGCTGAAATTCAGTTTTTCCTGTGGGAATTCTTATGAAGACATGAAATTCTGCATTTGGCTAGCTTCCCCAAGACCGACATTCTTTAAAAAAAGATGAAAATACAGTAATCACAATAGGGCAGATCAATTAATATAATCATCTCATCTTCTGAGTTGTCATATTTTGACCCTGTGGGTGATCCGAAGTTGCCACGGATGGCCTTTCAAAATTGCCCACCCCTGCTCCAGAACGCAGGGTTGAAACACTGGGTCAATCTCTCCATCCTTGCCTTGAAGGCCGTATCCGGTCTCCTGCAGTACAGTCTTGCTTGGGATTAAATTCCCTTGAACGCTTGCGTGGGGTCATCCCTTCTGAATCCCCCAAAAATTAGGATGAAAGAAGTCCCTGATTTTCAGAAAAGATTCTGTCAGGGTTCCACCATTGATCTGGATCCCCTGAGCAACTCTTTAAGGATCTCTTGCCTCCTTAAGAGTCCCACCTTCCTTCTTCCCCTTTCCAGTAACGTGGGAGTTAGGTGTAGATGTGGGGTGATTAACATTCTAGACGTTAGAACGTTAATCACCCCACATCTACACCTAACACAACAGTTTAGTGATTTAACACAACAGTTTACTGGTAAATTAAAGCAAGCAAATCACAACTAAAGATATTTACATAATAGAGCTGAGTGATACAAAAGGCATTAAGAAAAAAAAGTTGCAAACCACAAGTTCCTTCACACTAGCTGCACTTAGACTTCTCCAGGCAGCTGCTTCCTGCTTTTCTTCATGCCCTGGTCTTCCTGACGCACATACACATTACTCTCTCCCTCCCTATATACCCTCAACCCTCAAAACTGAAAAGACTGTTTCAAACCTGAAGGAATGAAACTTAACCGGGGAAATGAGACTGAAACTTAACTGGGGAAATGAAACTACTTCTCTTGGGGATACCCCCTCCCAACAAACAACCCAGGTCTCTAGGCCTGACCTTTAACCTTGTCTCTGTAGGCCTCAGACCCTCACATATGCATTTGCTCATTTATATGTATAGATGCACATATAGAGATAACGATTATAACTTAAAAAGATTTAAAACACATCTCACCATAGCGTGGGAGCCTGTGACCAGTGTACCTCGTTCAGTCCACTTCATTTCAGTGTTTTGTAAAAAAAACCCTGTTACTGTTTTTTCAGTCTTTGCATTGCCGCTAATTTACATTTGGGTTTTTACTTCTAGTTTATACTGCCGTTTTAAACTTTCATAGTATATCTTATGTTTTATTTTATGTTTTTAATTGTTGTGAACCTCCCAGAGAGGTTCGGCTATTGGGCAGTATAGAAATAGAATGAATGAATGAATGAATGAATGAAATGCACATTATTTTATTGTGCATTTTATTCTGCTCAATCTGCACAATATTTATTTATTTAAATATTTAAATATTTATTCTGCTCAATCTGCACAATGCACATCTGCATTGAGCAGGGGGCTGGACTCGATGGCCTTGTAGGCCCCTTCCAACCCTACTATTCTATGATTCTATATCGCACCCTTCTTCCTTCCGCAAGGAAGCCGAGGTGGCTCACATGATCCTCCTCTCCATTTCATCCTCACAACAACCCTGTGAGGTAGGGTGGGCTGAGAGTCGGCGAGTGGCCCGCAGTCACCCGGCGAGTTTCAGGCCGAGCGGGGGCCTGAGCCCGGGTCGCCCCGGCCCCGGCCCCGCACTCTGGCCACTGCAGCACCCGGGCTCTGCGCCCCACGGGCTCTTTGCAGCGGGCCCCGCCGGGCGATGAGGGCCCCGCCGGCGACCGGCGCCCCCCGCGACCCAGCGCCCCGCTCCGGGAGGGCCTGGCGGCTGCCTCCTCCGCAGCCCCGCTGGAGGCGCCGAGCCGGGCGCGGCACGCTCGCGCCTGCTGACGGGCGGCCTCCGCCGGCGCGGCGCCTCCTCGGCCTGGCCCAGCGCACCCCGGCGGCCCTCGGGCGGCCCCCCGGCGGGCCGCGCCGGGCCGGGCCGGGCCGGGCGGGGCCTCTGCGGGGCACGCGCGAAGAGCCGCTCCAGACGGAACTTGCGCCGTGAAGGAGCGCCGCGCCGCCGAGGAGGCAAGCGCGGGGACAGCGGGCGCCCCGACGCGGCGGCCGCCTCGCCCGCCCGCCCGCGCAGCCCGGCCGGGGCCGCTGCGCCGCGTCTGGCGCCCCGCCTCCCACTCCCGCCCCGGCGCCCCGGCGCGGCCGCGAGCCCTCCGCCCGCCCCGTGAGAGGGTCGCTGCTTATCTGAGGTGGGAAAAGAGCCGTTTGCCCGTTGCCGTTGCCCGGGCCTGATGCTTCGCTTGCCTGCCTGGATGCACAGCCCGCCGTGTCCCAAGGGCTCAGGGCTGGTGGCGCTACGCTAACCGCTCTCCCGAACCTTCCCCGGGGGCGGGCCGCCGGGAGGCAGTGCGCGCAAGCGCCGCCCGCCGCTGGCGCAGGGCGCGCGGACTTCGGCCTGTAGCGCACGCGCGGTGCGAGGGAGAAGCGGGGGCGAGGAAGACGGGCCCGCCTCTGCAGGCTCGCGATCCAAATCGACACGCGATCGGCCATCCAAAGCACACGGCGCTTTGAAACGCAGTTTCGGAGGACGAGGACGAGGACGGCGCTCTCCTTTTTCCTCACACCTTTCACATGTGACGCCCCTTTAGGGAGAAAGGGCGTGCAGATGTGAACGGCCAGGCCCGCATCCTCCTCCTGGAAACACGCCCCCGGAACCCTGAGCCTCTATTTTTGAAAAACGCGTGAAGCCAATTTACATATTCCTAACTGACGTTTGCGGGGGGGGGGGGGGGGCTCATTGCTGCATCACCCTTAAAGCTCCCGATGCTTGACCGCGTTCTCGGCAGTTCTGCACCTGCACGGCAGCACCAGCAGCCAGAGCGCCGCCTGCCCCGCGCCCACAGCTCCGGGGCAGAACGGAGAACGGCCGCAGCGGCACACCGGCTCCCGCAGCGCGCGTGCCCAGGGCGCCGCCTTCTTGTGCTGGACAGTGCAGCGCGATGGGGTGGCGAAATTTTGTAGCAAAGCTCCTTTCACGTCTCGATGAACGTGAAAAAGAGGGAGGCAGATGGGTGGTGCAAAGGAGAGGCAAGATGATGCCTTGTTCAGCTACTGAATTAGTAATATTCATTGTAAGAGCTGGTTTGTACCGGTTTTTAGGATTTATCACACAATCCTATGTACGTTTACTCAGAAGTCAGTCCCACTCTGTTAATTGCCAATGGGGCTTTCTCCCAGGTAAGTGTGCATAGGACTGCAGCCTTAGCTACCCTCCCAAGATCTCCATAAATTTAATCTCTAAGCCAGGTGTTTTAAGTAAATAATCAATTACTTAGATGTATGTACCACCCATGGGGCCGCGGTGGCTTAGTGGTTAAGACGCTGAATTGTAGCCCGGAAGGTCGGCAGGACAGCAGTTGGAGACCCGAGTGCCGCGTGAGCTGAGCTCCCGTCTTCAGTCCCAGCTCCTGCCAACCCAGCAGTTCGAAAGCAGGAAATTGCAAGTAGATAAATAGGCACCACTTCAGCGGGAAAGGTAACAGCGTTCCGTGCACCTCGGTGTTCAGTCATGCCGGCCACATGGCCACGGAAGCGTCTTTGGACAGCGCTGGCTCTTCGGCTTAGAAATGGAGATGAGCACCACACCCTAGAGTCGGACACGACTGGTTGGGGACACCTTTACCTTTTTTTTTTTACCTTACGTACCACCCAACTGACGAATGCCCTCAGGGCCAATAACATAGTTGAAGACTTCGAGGACTAGGCCCACTCCCATCACTTCTCACATAGCAAATGTTTAATTTGTAGATCATAGAACAGTAGGGTTGGCACTTGGAAGGGGCCTACAAGGCCATCGAGTCCAACCCCCTGTTCAATGCGGGAATCCAAGTCAGAGCATCCCTGACAGATGGCTGTCCAGCCTTGTCTTGAACGCCTCCAGTGTGGGAGAGCCCACCGCCTCCCTCGGGATTTGGACCATTATCGTATTGCTCTTAACAGAAAGGTTTTCCTGATGTTCAGCCGGAATCTGGTTTCCTGTCACTTGAGCCCATGATTCCGTGTCCTGCACTCTGGGATGATCGAGAAGAGATCCTGGCCTTCCTCTCTGGGACAACCTTCCAAGTACTTGAAGAGCACCATCATATCTCCCCTCAGTCCTCTTCTCAAGGCTAAACAGGCCCAGTTCTTTCAGTCTCTCCTCATAGGGCTTTGTTTCCAATCCCCTGATCATCTTTGTTGCCCTTCTCTGAACCCTCTCCAACTAGTCTGCATCCTTCTTCAAGTGTGGTGCCCAGAACTGGACCCAGTACTCCAGATGAGGCCTAACCAGTGCTGAGTAGAGGGGAACTAGTACTTCCCAGGATTTGGAAGCTATGCTTCTATTAATGCAGCCCAAAAGAGCATTGGCCTTTTTTGCAGCCACATCACATTGTTGGCTCATCTTCAGCTTGTGATCGACAGCAATTCCAAGATCCTTCTCACTTGTAGTGTTGTTGAGCCACGTATCCCCCATCCTGTAACTGTGCATTTGGTTTCTTTTTCCTAGGTGCAGAACTTGGCATTTATCCCTATTAAATGTCATTCTGTTGTTTTCTGCCCAGCGCTCCTGTCTATCCAGATCACTTTGAATTTTGTTTCTGTCTTTCAAAGTATTAGCTATCCCGCCCAATTTTGTGTCATCTGCAAATCTGATCAGTATTCCTGTCACCTCCTCCTCCAAGTCATTAATACAAATGTTGAAGAGTGCTGGGCCCAGGACTGAGCCGTGCGGTACCCCACTCATTACCTCTCCCCAGTTTGAGAAGGTCCCATTGATAAGCACTCTTTGAGTCCGATTCTGTAGCCAACTGTGGATCCACCTGAGAGTTGTTTCATGTAGCCCACTTTGAGCTAGTTTGCTCATCAGGATATCATGGGGCACTTTGTCGAAAGCATTGCTGAAGTCAAGGTATATTATGTCCACAGCATTCCCACGGTCCACAGGAGAGGTTACTTGATCAAAAAATGAGATCAGATTTGTCTGGCAGGATTTGTTCTTGACAAATCCATGTTGTCTTCGAGTAATCACGGCATTGTTGTCAAGGTGCTTCCAGATGAACTGCTTTATCATCTGCTCCAGAATTTTCCCAGGGATTGATGTCAGCCTGACTGGTCTGTAGTTCCCAGGTTCCTCCTTTTTACCCTTTTTGAAGATAGGGACCACATTAGCCCTCCTCCAGTCATCTGGACCTTCACCTGTCCTCCATCATTTCTCAAAGAGAATAGACAGCGGTTCTGAGAGTTCTTCTGCCAGTTCCTTTATTACTCTAGGATGCTGTTCATCTGGCCCTGGAGATTTGAACTCATTCAAAGTAATTCAGTGTTCCTTGACCATATGCCTATCGATCTCAAGCTGCAATACTGCCCCTTCAGCCTGTACTTCGCCTTTGCCAGGGGGCCCATAGACCCTCTTTTGGGAGAAGACTGAGCCAAAGTAGGAATTGAGCACTTCTGCCTTTTCTTTGTCATTTGTTATCGTTTTGCCATCCTTATTTAATAGCTGAACCACCATTTCTTTCCTCTGCCTTTTACTATGCACGTAGCTGAAGAAAGCCTTTTTGTTGCTTTTAGCATCCCTCGCTAACCTCAGCTCGTTCTCAGCTTTAGCCTTCCTGACGCCATCCCTGCAATTCTGTGCTACCTGCCTGTACTGTTCCTTTGTTGCTTGGCCTTCTTTCCACTTCCTATATGTGTCCTTTTTTGTTTTCAGGTCATCTCTAAGCTTTCTGTGAAGCCACATTGGCTTCTTCTGTAGTCTTCCAACTTTTTTTCTTGTTCGAATTGTTTGTAATTGAGCCTTGAGAATTTCCTTTGTTAAAAGCTCCCACCCATCTTGGAATCCTTTTCTCATTAGCGTCGCTTGCCATGGGACCTTACTTATCATTGTTCTGAGTTTATTAAAATCAGTTTTCCTAAAATCCAGGGTACGCGTTTGACTACACTTGGCTTTTGCTTCCCTTAGAACCAAGAACTCAAGTGCAACGTGGTCGCTTTCCCCCAGAGTTCCTGTAACTGCTACTTTATCCACTAAGTCATCTCTGTTGGTTAGGATCAAGTCAAGGATAGCCGATCCTCTAGTTCCTTCATCTACTTTCTGTAGGAGGAAGTTATCTGCCACACAAGTCAAGAATTTCCTGGAGGGGCCATGTTTTGCAGAATTTGTCTCCCAACAAATATCGGGGAAATTGAAGTCCCCCATTACTACTACATCATGCTTCCTTAAAACATTGGCTATTGGCTTTTCAAAAGTTTCATTCTCGTGTCCTCCTTGATTGGGTGGCTGGTAGTGTACTTCGACCACCAGGTTCCTTTTATTCTTTGCTCCATTTATTTTGATCCAGATGCTCTCGAGGGGGTTACCAAGCTCATCCTCCTGTATTTCTGTGCAGAGACATGTATTTTTCACATACAGTGCAACCCCACCTCCCTTTCTGTTCCTCCTGTTCATAGAATCATAGAATCATAGAATAGTAGGGTTGGAAGGGGCCTACAAGGCCATCGAGTCCAACCCCCTGCTCAATGCAGGAATCCAAGTCAGAGCATCCCTGACAAATGGCTGTCCAGCCTCGTCTTAAAGGCCTCCAGTGTGGGAGAGCCCACCACCTCCCCAGGTAATTGGTTCCATTGCCGTATTGCTCTGACACTCAGGAAGTTTTTCCTGATGTTCAGCCGGAATCTGGCTTCCTGTAACTTGAGCCCATTATTCCGTGTCCTGCACTCTGGGATGATCAAGAAGAGATCCTGGCCTTCTTCTCTGTGACAACCTTTCAAGTACTTGAAGAGTGCTATCATATCTCCCCTCAGTCTTCTCTTCTCAAGGCTAAACATGCCCAGTTCTTTCAGTCTTTCTTCATAGGGCTTTGTTTCCAGTCCCCTGATCATCTTTGTTGCCCTCCTTTGAACCCTCTCCAGCTTGTCTGCATCCTTCTTAAAGTGTGGTGCCCAGAACTGGACACAGTACTCCAGATGAGGCCTAACCAGTGCTGAGTAGAGGGGAACTAGTACTTCCCGGGATTTGGAAGCGATGCTTCTATTAATGCAGCCCAAAATAGCATTTGCCTTTTTTGCAGCCACATCACATTGTTGGCTCATATTCAGCTTGTGATCGACGACAATTCCAAGATCCTTCTCGCTCGTAGTGTGGTTGAGCCACGTATCCCCCATCTTGTAACTGTGCATTTGATTTCTTTTTCCGAGGTGCAGAACTTGGCATTTGTCCCTATTAAATGCCATTCTGTTGTTTTCTGCCCAGCACTCCAGTCTATCCAGATCACTTTGAATTTTGTTTCTGTCTTCCAAAGTATTAGCTATCCCTCCCAATTTTGTGTCATCTGCAAATTTGATCAGCATTCCCTGCACCTCCTCCAAGTCATTCATAAAAATGTTGAAGAGCACTGGGCCCAGGACTGAGCCCTGCGGTACCCCACTCGTTACCTCTCCCCAGCTTGAGAAGGTCCCATTGATAAGCACTCTTTGAGTCCGATTCTGTAGCCAACTGTGGATCCACATGATCGTTGTTTCATCTAGCCCACTTCGAGCAAGTTTGCTCATCAGGATATCATGGGGCACTTTGTCGAAAGCTTTGCTGAAGTCGAGGTATATGATGTCTACAGCATTCCCACGGTCTACAAGGGAGGTGACTTGATCAAAAAATGAGATCAGATTTGTCTGGCAGGACTTGTTTTTGACAAATCCATGTTGGCTTCGAGTAATCACGGCATTGTTGTCAAGGTGCTTCCAGATGGATTGCTTTATGATCTGCTCCAGAATTTTCCCAGGGATTGATGTCAGACTGACTGGTCTGTAGTTCCCAGGTTCCTCCTTTTTACCCTTTTTGAAGATAGGGACAACGTTAGCCCTCCTCCAGTCATCTGGCACTTCCCCGGTCCTCCATGATTTCTCAAAGAGAATAGACAGCGGTTCTGAGAGTTCTTCTGCCAGTTCCTTTATTACTCTAGGATGCAGTTCATCTGGCCCTGGAGATCTGAACTCATTCAAAGTAATGAGGTGTTCCTTGACCATATGCCTGTCGATCTCAAGCTGCAATCCTGCCCCTTCAGCCTGTACTTCGCCTTTGCCAGGGGGGTCATAGACCCTCTTTTGGGAGAAGACTGAGCCAAAGTAGGAATTGAGCACCTCTGCCTTTTCTTTGTCATCTGTTATCATTTTGCCATCCTTATTTAATAGCTGAACCACCATTTCTTTCCTCTGCCTTTTACTATGCACGTAGCTGAAGAAAGCCTTTTTGTTGTTTTTAGCATCCCTCGCTAACCTCACCTCGTTCTCCGCTTTAGCCTTCCTGACGCCATCCCTGCAATTCTGTGCTACCTGCCTGTACTCTTCCTTTGTTACTTGGCCTTCTTTCCACTTCCTATATGTGTCCTTTTTTGTTTTCAGGTCATCCCTAAGCTTTTTGTGAAGCCACATTGGCTTCTTCTGTTGTCTTCCACCTTTTCTTCTTGTTGGAATTGTTTGTGATTGTGCCTTGAGAATTTCCTTTTTTAAAAGTTCCCACCCATCTTGGACTCCTTTTCTCGCTGTTCTTTTTGAACAAGTTATATCCTTCAGTTGCTGTATTCCAGTCATGAGAGTCATCCCAGCAAGTCTCAGTTACACCTATCAAGTCATAATTTCCCTCTTGTATTAAGAGTTCAAGTTCGTTCTGTTTGTTTCCCATACTCTGGGCATTAGTATATAGACATCGAAGACCATGTGCTTCATAGTCTGGCTTTCTTCCTACATGTGTCTGAAGACTATTATTGGGCGCTATCAGAGCTTTTCTCTCCGTTGCAGTGCATGAGCCTACGTCCATTGTTACTCCCAACTTTACATCTCTTCTCCCCGTAGGATTCAGTTTAAAGCCCTCCTGACGAAGTTCTTCATGCTGTGGGCAAACACATTCTTCCCATCCTTTGTGAGGTGCAACCCATCCCTTGCCAACAGCCCATCTTCCAGGGAGTATAGCCCGTGGTCCCAGAATCCAGATCTCTCACGTCGGCACCACCTTTGTAGCCAGTCATTCACCCAGAGTATTTTTCTTTCCCTTTCTATCCCTCTTCTAACTACTGGAAGGATGGATGTAAGAACTATCTGGGCCCCAAAGTTCTTGAGTTTCCTTCCCAAAGCTTCAAAGTCTGACGTGATTTCTTCGTAGCGGTGTCATTTGTTCCCACATGGATGAGAAGAAAGGGATCCCTGTCAGTGGGCTTCATGAGTGCAGGCAACCTTTCAGTCACCTCTCTAATCCGTCCTCCCGGGAGACATACCTGGCGAGTCCATGGGTCTTCGCGACATACTTGGGTCTCGATCCCACGCAGCAAGGAGTCTCCCACTACTACCACTCTTCTTGCTGTTGTAGGCCTGGATTTCATCGCCTCTGTTTGACTGACCTTCATCCTCTTGCTCACTCTCATGTAGGTTCCCCTGTGATTCTTCCTCTGCAGGCTGTCCTCCCGTCTCATCTGCAAGTACCTGGAATCGGTTCCACAGCTCCACTGCTTCCACTGGTGCAGAGTGGCGCCTAGTTCTTCTTCTCCTGTCACCCTTTTCCAGGGAGTATCCTCTACTCCATTTTTCTTCTCCTCAGCATTTCCCACTTCTGCCTCATCTTGCTGTTGCTCTTCAAGCTCCTGGTCTTCCCTTTGCTGCTGTAGTTCCCCCATTCTGTCCAAGTGTTCTCTTATTCCCCGGAGGGTCGACAGTCGCCACTCCAGTCCACTTACTTTTTCTTGCAGCAGCATGATCAACTTACACTTGTTGCAGGTGTAGGCCATGTTGTTCTCAGGCAAGAAAACAAACATTGCACCCACCTTGCAGGTCACCACCACTGGAGAGTCTTGTCCTTCCATAGCCTCTTTTCCCTTTTTGTGTCTAGCTTTGTGCTTGTTCCAGACTAGCCTGTGCCTGCTCCTCTACTCACTAGAGGTTAAAAGCAGAGTCCCACTGGTGTGGAAGTGTGTGTTACTAGACAAATGAATGAAGAAAAAAGTTTGTTAAAAAAGAAAAAAATGTTAGGGGCCTCCCCCTTGACCTCCCCTGCCGAACTCCCCTGGCCAACTCCTGGTTTGCTCCCCCATCCGCTCGCTCTGGTCGCTCGCTCTCTGGGAGCTTGCTTGCCTCTGTAGTCCCTGGAGCAGCTTGCTCTGCTCTGCTCTGCTCTGCTCTGCTCTGCTCTGCTCAGCTGGGATGTGTGAGAGCAGCAGCATAAAAGCTCATCTTAGTCCTGCATACATCTTTCCTCTGAGACAATTTTTCCGTCGCTCTACCAGTAATTGTTCCATTGTCTAGTCAAGTTGTTCCAGGTTATGGGGGTGGGGGCCCAATTTTCCGGTTTGCCTCAAGCAGCAAAATGTCTTGGGCTGGCCCTGTTTCTGGAATCAATGCTCAGCCAAGGGGAAAAGTACTTGAGAGAAACTGGGCTGAGAGATAAGCCGCAGGTTGGTTTGGGGAGGGTTATTGCAGCCCTCACTCACATGCCCCAAATTGGACCCTTCCTCCTCCTCCCATGCAGCTGGCAGTCACATGCCACCCTGGGCCCTTCCTTGCCATCGCTTCATCAGCCCGTCGCCACCCTTCCTCCATGCAGCCAAGTGAGTGTCTCTTTCCTGGCGTTCTTTACAAAGCTCGACATCTCTGCCCGCAAGAGACTTCAGAAATATTTTCTCCTTCCTGATAACAACAAAACCATCTCTTCCTTTCAAGGCACGGACTGCAAAGAAAGGGAGGCACTGGTGATATTCCACTGTGTACTCACCACTTTCTCTTGTGCTTCCCCCTCTCCCCGCCCACAAAATGCGGCAGTTCACGTAGGACTGCGTCACTGGAGTTGACGGCAGTCAGGAAGGCAAATCCCTCAGGCACAACTGTGGTAATGATTCAGGAGATACCCAGGTGGTGAAACACCTCAATGCAGGGCCTCCAAATAACAGCCCCCTCTCCTTGCTAGCACAAATTGCAGGGCCAGTTTCTCCACCACCACCACTGCTTGATTCCTGTTTGTACATACAGCCGGATGCTTCCTTAGGCGCTTGACAGCTACTATTTGCCTGTCTGATGATCTGTCTGTCTGTCTCGATGCACTTCTTCAGAGGGCTCTGTTAAGTGAGGAGGTGGATGGCAAAGATGGTTTTAGCCAAATGCCGCCTTTTTGTAGCACCGGAAGCAGAAGTGGGGGCATTGTGCTGCAGCCGTACGGGAGGGGACTGGAAATCATAGCCTGTGGAAATAATAGCCTGCAGTGAGCAGCTGATCAGATGGCTTTCGAGCGCCCTGTTTTTGGAGCAGAGAGGAGCCTTGAAGAGGACTGGAGCTTGGCTACTAAGCCACCAGATGTTAATTTCCATTTAATATGCATAATTGCTCTGACAAACTCAGCTGCTTTTAGCCCATCCATTATTCATCCAGCGGCCCTTGAAACAAACCGCATTTGACTTGATCTGCTGCACTTCTTTTTTGCAACGCCATGTCTAAAAATGTCAGAGAAGCCCAGCAGGCCAACCCTGTGCTTGAGGGTTGCCGGACAGAGGCTGTCTGGCATGAATGTTGCTACCACAGAGGTGAAAATGGCTCCGTCCGGTCTGGTCTGACTATAGTGCTGCGATCAGAACGAGACAACAGGATGCATCCAGGCCCAACGTAGTCAGGGCTGCAAAATGGGTATCAAGGAACATGTCTGCCATATCTATTGGCCATGGCTAAAATAACATTCTGTGAGGCTTTCTTTTTCAATATACACAAAGTGATGTTTTCAAAATGGTAGAGGAAATTATAAGAACATAAGAAGAGCCCTGCTGGATCAGACCAAGGGTCCATCTAGGCCAGCATCCTGTTCACATGGTGGCCAACCAGCTGTCGGCTGGGAACGCTCAAGCAGAGCATGAGTGCAACAGCACCCCCCACCCATGTTCCCCAGCAACTGCTGAACATAGGCTCCCTGCCTCTGGCACTGGAGGTAGCACATAGCCATCAGGACTAGTAGCCATTGATAGCCTTTTCCTTCAGGAATTTGTCCAGCCCCCTTTTAAAGCCATCCACACTGGTGGCCATCACCACATCCCGTGGCAGCTAATTCCATAGTCTAACTATGTGCTGTGTGAAGGAGTCCTTCCTTTTATCTGTCCTGAATCTCCCACCAATCAGCTTCATGGGAGGACCCTGTTGGGTTCTAGAATTATGAGAGAGGGAGAAAAATGTCTCCCTATCTACATTCTCCACACCATGCATAATTTGGTAGATCTCTATCATGTCTCCCCTTACCCCCCGTTTTTTCCACGCTAAACAATCCCAGCTGTTGTAACCTTCTCTCACAGGAGAGAGGCTCCAGCCCCTTGATCATTTTAGTTGCGCTTTTCTGCACTTTTTCCAGCTCTACAATATATTTTTTAGGTGTGGTGACCAAGAGCAGCTATCCAGGTAGACAGGCATAGCTGTTGCTTCTCACTGGCCCTGTTCCCACAGGCTAGCACATTCAGCCACTCAGTTTTGCTCATCGGGGAAGAAGAAATTGGAGACACATGGCACTGGAGAAGCAACCAGCAAGTGTGTGGGCATGCGCGCGTGCGTGTGCATGAGTGCGTGCGTGCCTGCATGCATGTGCAAGAGCTTCAGGGCAGGAGCTCTCTGTTGTAGGACTCAGCACAATTACATCAGCAGCGCACCACCACTATTAGCTTGATGGAAAAAATGATGACCAAGAAGGACACTGTCCTGTTCTGCCCTGAGGCAGGAGATTGAATTTTGAAAGCAGCCCTGATAAGTAGCCCCTGCTGAGCCCCAGCTACCTTTCATGAACCTCCAAGCAATGAGACGCTTCTGGGTCAGTCAGGAGCAGAATAACCTCATCTGAAAGTGTCCAGCCCTGCACATTTTTCTTCCTTAGTTAGATTATAGAGCTATGTATCCAGGGGCGCTACAGCTGCGGAAAAAACTAATCTATTAGTCCCTGGATTTTTCCTTCTACTTTGATTTGCATTTTTTAAATGCTCAGAGGAAGCAACCAAATATGAACGTAGTTTCCTCCCTTATACTCCAGCAAGTAACCCATCCTTAGTTTATCAAGCATTGGAAATGATATGTGCGCACGTGTGTGTATGTGTATTTAAACTGGAATAATTTGGCCCCTATTACAAATAAGCATCCATTCATTGAGAGAAAGTTCCTCCAGAATTCACAAAATGTGTGCGTGTGTGAGGGAGGGAGGGCGGGCGGGCGGGCGGGCGTGGGACGATGACAAGGGATCACAAAGACAGAGGGCGGGGGGGGGGCAGAAAAAGAGAGATTTGCACCCAGTCAGTTTCCTTTCCTGCTAAAGTTTTCTAGGAAGTGAAGCTGCCAGCCAATCCCGGCCCCTGTCCAATCCTGCGCCTTGTGCATTTGATTTCCTTGGGGCATATATACACACACAACATTTTAGGAGAAGTCAACCAAGACCCATCAGCCCCTCATTCCATCACCTTCCTCCATCCACATCAGTGGGTCAAACGTGAAGCTGCCTTATACTGAGCCCGATGATGGTCCACCTTGCTCAGGACGGGCAGGGCAGATGTCCTGCTATGGCAACCCTTTTCGCGGAGGATGCCAAGGCTTGAGCCTGGGCATTTCTGCGTTCGAGGCAGGTGCTGTGCTCCCAGCAACTCACACAACAGAATAAGGGGGCCAGTGGAAGAGCCTGTGAAGAGATTCCTTGGGATGGGTGGGTGGATCCGTCCGTCAGTCCTGGACTTGCCAATATTGTCAGATTTTTAAGGTTAAGCTTCTTTCATCCCACTTCTGCATACGCTTGCTTCAAAAATAGGAAAAAGAACGCTGTGTGGAAATTTCTACCTTTTTTGTGCACATTTGTCATAATGTATGCATTCTGTGCACTTTTTTAAACATACCCTATTTTCCCAAGTACTGTACATTTCTGAATACAGTTTTGTGGGCAATTTTCTCAAATATATACATTTTATATGACCTTTACCCCGGTGTGCACATTTCTTCTGAGACAAACTGAATCACAAAGCTCACAAATTGCAGATTTCAGTATGCAGCTCTATCTTGGCTTGCTTTAAGGCTCAGGAGGTGTGAAGGGGTTGCACTGGTTACTAGTTGTTTTCGAGGCCAAATTCAAGGTGTTGGTTTTGAGCTTTAAAACCCTATATGGTTCCAGCCCAGCCTATCTCAAGGAGTGCCTCCAGCAACACCAGACAGGCCGCTCAACAAGATCAGCCTCAGGTGGCCTTCTCTCTGTCCCATCAGCCAGGACAGCTAAGTTGGTGGGGACGAGGGAGAGGGCCTTCTCTGTGGTGGCCCCCACTCTGGAACTCTCTCCCTAGGGAACTCGGCCATGCCCCCTCTTTAATGAGCTTCTGCCATGCATTGAAAATGTGGTTGTTCAGGCAGGCATTTAGGGTGGGTTAGGGTAATTTTAGAAATGTGATGTTTTTAATGTTGAATTTTATTGTTTTGAACTGTTTTATTGTTATACATCGCCCAGAGTGGCTGGGTGACCAGCCAGATGGGTGATTAATAAATTAAATAAATAAACAAACCACGATGATGGGGAGGCACTCTGCATATGTTCACAGGTGACCGGCCAGATGGGTGATTAAGAAATTCAATAAATAAATGGATAAATTTGTTCAAAAACCAGGATGGGGCAGTTTTCTCACCTATCCCAAGCTACATGCCTTAGAAGGGGATGTCAGGAGCAACAGGCCGGCTCCCTCCAGCCATCCCGCTAGGTCCAGCCAGCACAGATGATTCAACCACCTGTGAGCAGTTATCTTGCTGGAGCTCCCAGCCCCTGGTGCTCAGGGTTGGGCCCAGGCTCTGTGAATTGGGCCAGGGAGAACAGCTGGGCTTGGTGGGAAGAGTCTGCCCTTCTGGGGTGGGGCGAGAGGCTTGCGGCCCAGGCCTGGGATTGGCTGGGCGAAATCTGCCCTGGGCTGCCAGGGCCGGGCAATAAAAGGAGTCTGGGTGGAGGTGTGGCTGCCTCCCTTCTTCCTGGCCATGTTCTGACATGTTCGGCTGCCGGCAAGGATCCTGGCCTGGGAGGCCCTTGCTTTGGTAGTGTGGAGGTCGGGTAGCCAGCACTTTGCTGTTTTGCATGGTCATACTGTCTTGAAGGTTCTCTGAATGTCATACTTCATGTAATCTTTATTCCCCTTTTCCCCTCCACCCTCAACTTTTCCCTTTTAATAAAACTTTGTTCAACCTTAGGGTGAGGAGTGCTTCCTTCTGGGCAAACCTTGGTGCCAAGTCCAGTGCCAGCTGGCCAGTGAGGGTGGCTACTGGGTTATCATTTGGGGACAGAGACCTGAGGTGATCTGGCCTACCTTGCAGGGAGGTTGTGGTTAGTCCCAGCCTTCCTTCACACAGCATTTCAAAGGAAGGCCTCAGTCAGGGAAGCCTTAAGAACTGGGGAAGCAGGCTGCAACTTTGCAACTTTGTTAGCAGCCCAAGAAACAGAATTAGAAGAGTTAAAGGAGAGGCACTTGGTCCTAAAGGAGATTGTGGGGGCAATACAAGAGAAGCCAGATGCGGCTAATGATCAAGTTACAGCAATAGCTGTAAGATTTGCTAAACTCGGGGATGGAGCCCTAGCCCGCGCAAAATTCGAGGACTAGTTACATCCCAGGAATGGGACCCCCAGACGTGGGAGGAAAGTATATCTGACTCAGACGAAGAGACGGACTGGTCGGAGGGGGAGGAGGTCTGGGCAAAAGCCCGACCACTGACAGCTCATATATCTAAAGGGCCCCCAGGACAACCCCAAAATTTCCAGACGACTCGGATCATCCGGGATTTTACTCCGAAGGAGTTGGCAGAGGTGGCAAGGAATTCCAAGCAGCTTCCAGGGGAGGAGTTGTGCCAATGGCTGACTAGATTATGAGATCAGGGAACTAACAATATACAGATTACTGCTGAGGAGATGATGCATTTGGGTACCCTGACCACTGACTCTATGATAAACCAGCACTTAAGAACGCCTGTAGAACTTAAGAACTGCAGCCTCATTATTTGATTGGTGCGCACATGTAACTCACAATAAATATGCCTCAACGATAGATTGGGATGAGCATTTACCCATGTGGAGAACAGTTGAGGAGGCTATTAGCCAGTTAAGGGGAATGGTCACTCAAACTGGGTTGTACATGCAGGGGTTTGCAGGCCCTGATGCTCAAGCTTTCACTGCGGGGATGAGAGCCCGTCTCATGTGTGGAGCCCTGTCTCACTTGCAGGGGCCAATACTGGCTGCCTTGGGATCTGTCCTGAGGAGAATTGTGGGAGAAGTAGTTATGACACTAGGCTAGCTCAGAGAATTTGAACATGAGAGAGCCTCCCCCATCAAACCCAGGGCTGGAGTTACAACTGAGGGGGGAAGCAGCTGCCCAAACCTCAAAGACATAGAGTCACCAGGTGGAAAATGTTTTGGAGTTGCTAGAAGCAGGAGTGCCTAAAGTTGAGATAGACGGCATTCCCATTAGTGATTTATATTGGCGGTGGAAAGAAAGATGTGTCCAGGGACAGGCACGGGGAAGAGCCTCTCCCAGGATGAGGACAGCCCCAAGCGGCCCTTCGGAAGAACCGGAGTACTCAGTCGATGCTGGTGCAGGGGGTTGGGAAGTGTCTCGGTCCATACCCTAGGGAGGGGGTCCCTCAGGCGCGAGGCTAATAAAGAGAGCCATGCCTGAAGACAGATGGCCACACATGCACCTCTCTATCTGTTGGCAAAAGGGAAACACCTGGAGAGTAATGGCCCTGCGGGACACTGGGGCAGAAGTAACTCTGATACATGGCAATCCGGATAATCGTAAAGGGCCCATGGTATATATAAATGCTTATGGAGACGGGGAGGAAAAAAACACGCAAGCACAGATAAAATTGGCAGTGGGAGGATCAGCCCCATTCTGGGCTACTATGCTGATCTCCTGAGTTCATAATAGGAATAGATCTCTTGCAGGGGAGGGAGTTCCAGACACCCCTAGGTCAATATTCTTTTGGGATCTGCGCAATAATGGTTGGCAAGGCTAAATGGGATCCCTTGAAAATTCCTCCCCCTGCTGCTCGGGTACATATGAAGCAATACAGGTTGCCAGGGGGCCACAAGGAGATAATTGGAAACCATTAAGGGGCTGTTAGAGGTGGGGATCTTTAGACCTGCCATGTCCCCATTTAATTCTCCAGTGTGGCCAGCGAAGAAAGCCAATGGGTCCTGGAGATTGCAGATTACCGCCAATTGAACAAACATGTTCCACCCCTTGCAGCAGCAGCGCCAGATATGGTTACTGGAGCAGATAGAAAAGGAGGCCGGGGCCTGGCATGCTGTAATTGATTTGGCAAACGCTTTCTTCTCCATCCCCACTGATCCCGCTTCGCAGAATCAGCTTACTTTTACCTGGGAGGGGCATTAATCCACGTTCCAGGTCCTGCCCCAAGGCTATCTGCATAGCCCTACTCTGTGCCATGGACTGGTGGCCCGAAACTTGGCCGAAGTCACGCTGAGCCCAGTTCTATTTATGGGCCATTATATTGATGATGTCATGCTGTCTGGGCCTACAGAGACAAATGTACAGCAAGGGCTGACCTCCCTAGTAGAACACATGAGGTCCCGGGGGTGGGAGATCAACCCCAAAAAGATTCAGGGCCCAGCCCAACAGGCTCACTTTTTAGGGGTGGCTTGGTCTGGTCTTGTCAGGCACATACCGGAGAAAGTCCTTAATGTTATAACCTCTCTGCAGGCTCCTACTTCCAAAACTGAAGCTCAACGATTGGTCAGGTTAATGGGATTATCCTGGAGGCAGCATATTCCCCACCTGTCTCAGATTTTAAGGCCCATTTATAGGGTAACCTGAAAGAAAGCCCTGTTTGAATGGGGGGAGGAGCAGCAGCGGGCTCCAACAGATGCTAAGGCAGTGGTGGCTGCTGCCACGCCCTTGGGACCGTATACTAAAGGGCAGCCTTCTGAACTACAAGTATCTGCAGATGCAGAGGTGGAAGTATGGAGCCTATGGCAGAAGGGGCCGGAGGGAAAGAAAGTGCCTCTAGGATTCTGGTCAAGGCAAACGCCCAGTACAAGTTAGTCCCCCTTTGAGCACCAGTTATTGGCATGTTATTGGGCTTCTGTAGATACAGAGAGGCTAACAGGACCAGAACCTGTAGTTATGAGACCTGCTGTTCCCATAATGATGTGGGTAAAAGATGAATCGGCAAAAGGAGAAGGGGACGGCAGAGGATGAGATGGCTAGATAGCATCACGGATGCAATGAATATGAACTTGAGCATGCTCCGGGAAAGAGCACAGGACAGGAAGGCCTGGCGTGCTATGGTCCATGGGGTCACGAAGAGTCGGACACGACTGAACGACTGAACAACAACAAAAGATGAATCGGCCAGCCCATGGGTAGGACGGGCACAACAATCTTCCATTATTAAGTGGAAATGGTACTTGGCGGTGCGGGCAAGGCCTGGACCCCAGGGGGTAAGTGTACTCCAGGAGCAGGTCCTGGTTCTCCCCCCACTGGGGAAGAGGTGCAGGAAGGCTCCAAAGTACATTCCCCTTGTGGGAGGCCCCGCTTTATTGCCAGGTAACCCATACGGAAACTTGTTTCACTGATGGGTCCGCTAGGTACCTTGCTGGAGGGCAGCTGCCATCAATCCAAAGAAGCAGGTCACTTTATCCCGGGTGGGATGGGGTGGATCTAGTCAATATGCTGAATTGATGGCTGTGTTGATGGTAATCGAGCAGGCCATGGAAGAGCAAACAGATGCTGTGTATATTTACACCAGTTCATGGACAGTATTCCAAGGAATGACTATATGGTTTTCCAGATGGAAGCTGAGTGGATTTTGTATCCACAACTGTCCACTATGGGGACAAAAGCTATGGGAACGGATTAATGAATTGATCCCCAATATTGATATTTATGTTGGACATGTGCATAGACATGCCAAAGGTACCCTGGAGGCTTTATATAACAAAGCTGTGGACAAGTTGGCCAGGGTCTGAGAGGCCTCCCAAGCAGAGGAATTGACAGAAGAGATAACAGTGTTGGCCCATTGGGCATACAAAAAATCTGGACATCTGGGGGCCAAAGCCACTCGAGGGTGGGCGGTGAGTAGGGGGATTCCCTGCCCCATAGATGCTGCCTCCCCAGCAGCTGCCACCTGTGAACTATGTTTAAAGCTCAAACAGGTGCCCCTACCAAAAGTTCCTCTGGGGCAATTGCACAGGGGAGAAGGCCCAGGCCAAATCTGGCAGATAGACTATATAGGACCTCTACCACAATCTGGAGGCTGACAGTATCTCCTCACTGTGGTAGGTACATATTCGGGGTATCTATTTGTTTATCCCTGTGCTCGGGCTACCCAACAGAATACCATCCGGGGGTTGGATCTCTTGATCCAGAGGTATGGCGTACCCATACAAATATAATCTGACAAGGGCAGCCATTTTACAGGGGCAGAAGTGAAAGATTGGGCCAATGAATGGAACATACAGTGGATATATCATATTCCCCATCATCCTCAGGCTGCAGGGCTAATAGAACGCATGAATGGCTTATTAAAATAGAAAATCAAACAGTTGGCCCCAGAGCATACTTTGAAAAAGTGGGGTACAGTTCTGGAGCAGGCAGAGCTCCAATTGAACATCTGCCCCCTAGGGGCAGGGCAAACACACCTACAGTGTATGGTGGGGCTGGAGAGACCAGCCAGTATGGAACACCTCAAAGTATGGAAAATTCAACCCTATGGAGTACTACCCCTCTGGGCTACACTTGACAGTGCAGGAGTGGATCTCAGTGCCCCTGAAGTACCAGCTGGAGGGCAGGTCACTGTACCCCTGGGCATAGGGATCATGCTACCCTCCAGAACCTATGGGCGAATGACCCCAAGGTCTGGGTTGGCACTCCAAGGACTGCAGATATTAGGAGGGGTGGTAGATGCAGACTTCCAAGGAGAAGTCAAGGTGATCCTGCATAACGCTGGGGCTGGGAATGTAAGTCTTCCTGCTGGTCAACGCATAGTTAATCTATGAAAGTCAGCTAGCCATTCAAGAGGTTGCAGGTCCTGGACCTCTGACGATGAGGGGGAATCGAGGTTTCGGGTCCTCCGACAATAACTTAACAATGGGGCAGAAAGTGTGGGTTGTATATCCTCAACAGCCTAACCAAAAGGGGGAAATACTTCGCCAAGGACTGGGCGCAACCTACTGGGTTATACTGAGCAGAGCCTCGTCTCCCATATGTTTAGACAGTGCAAGGTTGAGATGACATGAATGATTAACCTGTTTTCTTTATGTGCACTGTCTCCCTACCTAAGCATTAGATACGAAGAAGCCATCTGATGCTCGCAGGGGAGCAACGAAAACATTAAAAGGAAAGACTAGGTTTTTAGAGGGCCAGATGGAACAATTGCTAAAAAATATGTATGTATGTGAATAAGATAAATTCTGTGAAGTAACAGAATAGTCAAATGTACAACAAAATGTAATGATGTAATTATTTGTTTTGACTGGGAGGGACTACTGTTAATAGTATAGTGTATATAGTTTGGAGATCAAGAGTGAACATCCATGAAAATGGTTGGAGGGAAACCCGGGAAGTCCAGACAGAGCTGAAGGGACAGCTGTGCAGGTCACAGGGGTGGAGTGTATTGGGAACCTCGAGGAGTTAGGTGTGACCTGTCACAGCTTCCCTTCATGCCCTTACTCCTGAGGAAAAAGCTTGGGCACAGCAGCTCCTAGAAGCTGCCAAGCTATAGGGCTGCTTGCTATTAACAAGCATGGGAATATCCCGTTAAGCAGAGCCTGCTAGGACTGGGTGGTGATGCTGCATTTCCCACAAGTGTCGGCAATCAGCACAGGTGGCATGGACTAAGCCTACAGGACACGCTGCTGCAAGGCCCTGCTAGTGGACCATAAAAGACAGCTGGAGAAGCAGAAAGGGAGGTGGCCAGCGGAGGCCTGCTGTGAGAGTCCACTGCCAACAGCTGCTGACTTCACTGCTGCCTCTCTCCTTCTTGCCTCTGGGATGCCAGACCACTGAAGCCGGAGAGGTGCTGTGGCTACAACCTGAGAAAAGACCCAGTCCACCAAGGGAAAGAAGGTATCATGCCTTTGCCCGGGACACACACCATAATTTAGGACCAGTTGAATGAATTACTAGTGTTCATATATGCAATGGATAAAACCCCGTGGGTCTGTTTTGTAATATTTATGTTGGCCAATAAAGTCTTAGGACAGCTGCCTGCCTTGATCTGCCTTATGCTGGGTAAAATCAAGAACCAAATCACTTTAGCAATACACTCCTTCACAGAAGTTTGCCGGCTCTTTACGTGATGCCGTGCCCCTGCCATGCCCCTCCTGCACTAAAAGGCCTTTGTTCCGTTTTTAAATAGATCGCAGATAATGAGCTATCCAATTCCCCACCCCCCATTGTGACCTGCTTCAGTTTCCTCCATGAAAAGAGTTAAAGCAGCAAGAAGAGGCATGAGATCAATGACAGATAATGGAAGACTCAGACACAGGGAGAAGGGGGGAGGGGGAAGGAAGCGCATGTAAAGGGAAGCAGAACGGAAGCAGAACGCCCCCTTTTAGATGCAGGATTTTAGGCTGGTGCAGAAATGCCCAATGTCTCCTCTTCCCCCCTTCCCCAATTGGCTTTTTTAAAGGCAGCTTTGCAAAATCCTACAAACCTGGCAGCTTCCTGTCACTGAAGCGCGGCTGAGAGAGCTGATCTCTTCTGGAACCTGCTCCTGTGAGAGGTCTGGATGCAAACAACACAAAGCAATAGAAGAAGCCCGAAGACAGGGTTCAGCCTTCTGTGCCAGCCCAACGCAGCTGATGAAGGGCCTCTTTCTTTCATCTTCAGGGCTCCCTGCATGGGAAGGGTAGGATGGCATTAACGGGGCCTGCACTGAAAGGCTTGTGCAGGCCTCCAGTCAACACGGCACACCAGTCCACGGACGGAAGCCCTGCTCTCCGCACTGAGCTGGTGATGCAAGCCGTGTCGGTGCTCCACAACCCACTCTGCAGTGGTGTGGGATCACTCGGGCGTTTGCAGGCATCTGCAGTGGCTGAGCAAACAGAAAGAAGCAAAACAAAGCACTCGCGCAACCATTCCAGCCAGCTCTACCTGCTGCCAGTGTTTGAGAATCCAAGCGTGGCCGACTTTTGCGTTGCCCCTGCTCCTGAATCCCCCCCCTTCTGTCCATGCTATTGACTGACGGTGAATGTGAACAGGAAAACAGGAGAGATGTTTTGATTGCATTTTAGAGCTGTGCACAAATGGCGCCTCAAAATTCTCCACCCTATTTGTGGGCAGAGAAATGGGGTGAGGGGAGGACAATTTCACCCAATTTCTCCAGGGGGAGGAGAAATTCTCCAACAGTTTCTCACAGGTGGGCACACCATTCACGGGGTTTGTAGCACAGCTTCCTTCGTTTTTCCTGAGGGTTTTTTCCTTTTTGCATTGCCAGCCGTGTTGGAGCTTGGCCTCCACTTTGCATCCCCCGTAATGCAGGTGGGGGGGCACTATTGTGCCTGGCACCAGGGAAAGGGTGGAGCAGCGCTGTGCCAAGATCTGTCCTCTAATTTGCTGAAAGTTTTCTCCCCCCCCCTCGTGAAAGAGGCCACCATTGTTCTGCCTCATTCTCAGGGCATTTTATCATTTACTTTTGTGTTGCTTTGAGCTTACCTAATCACTGTGAAATGACCGAGGGCGATGTGTGCATGTGTTTCCTTTCTATTGCACACCTCCCTATTGCTCTGCAGCCCCCCAGGCTGCCTGTGCTTCCAGGTCGAAAAAGCCCTATGGGAGGAAGTACTTCATGGTGCCTTAAACTGGACTTTAACTGAAGTATGAGAATCCAAGGAGGCTACAGGCTGCCAGAGAGATGATTGCACAATGAAAGACGGGCCACTCTCACACACAAAGCATGAGAATCCAGAAACCAATCCATGAGATTTCTCCAAAATTTTCTTCTCCTTTGAATTTCTTTTCGAAAGCAATTTCTCTTCTATCAAATTGAATGAGAATGGTAAAAAAAATAATGGAAGACATTGTCAGCACAGCACTGTACTATATGCATTCATTCCAATCACATGTCTACATGCATTTGAAAGGAAAACCCTTAAGAGGAATCTTACTGCAGCCGGTATTTCTGAAGAGGAAATGAATTCTTTATCAGATATATTCTATATGAGCCATTCACTATCTGCAAGTCTTGGCACTTTGACAGACAGGGATTGTACAGGGAAAATCTTCATAATAGATTGCTACACACTTCCCAAGCAGTGAGCAGTTCTTAGTGTGAGAGGATGTTATCTGGGTTTGGTTTCCTTTGGAGGAGACATCACTGGAATCTTATGGCATTTGGGCGGGGGGGGGGGTAATATTTGGTTTATATTTACAGCTATGCAAGGGGGGCATTGGTGGTGGCAAGCAGCAAAAGCCCTCCTTGCATACAGCAGATCCACAGCAGATCCCCAGAGAGAGTTACTCAGCACCCCAGTCTTATGTAAGAACATAAGAAGAGCCCTGCTGGATCAGACCAGGGTCCATCCAGTCCAGGACTCTGTTCACACAGTGGCCAATCAGCTGCCCACAAGAAACCCATGAGCAGGACATAAGCGCAACAGCACCCTCCTGCCCATGTAACTGGTGTACATTGGCACACAGCCTCTGATCCTGGAGGTAGCACACAGCCATCAAGACGAGTAGCCACTGATAGCCCAGCATGTACGAAAGGCTTACCACAGATGGCCTCTCAGTTATGCCGGGCTCTCTCTAGCCTCTATGCATGCAGGACAAGCATGCTGGAGCAGGCCACGGATCCCTAGGCATGTGAAGGCTGCATGTCTTGGCCAGGCAAGCCAGTTTCACTGAGCCGTCAGCTGCGTGGAACACCAGACGGGCATGTTTTCCTTAGACGCACGGCATTCTGCTTATGTTGGGGCCAGATGTTATCGTGTGATCACAGGCTGTTCTCCACCCTGAACATAAGAATGTAAGAGGAGTCTTGCTGCTGGATCAGGCCAAAGTGGGCCCCATTTAGACCAGTGCCCTGCTTCTTACAGTTGGCAACCAGATGCCTCAATGGGAAGCCCAAAAGCCAGAGCCAGAAGGCAACTGCAGGGCAGGGTGCCCCTGCCACGGGAAGTGGTGTTCATCTTCTGGGGCTTGAAGAATGGATTAGCAGGATGGAATTCGTAGTTAAATTTATATTTACCCTCATATGCATCATTTAAAAGTGGCTGATTTATTGAATGCAAATCCCCTTTAAACATTAATATTAAAAAGCACATAAATAGCATTGTAATTTATAAGTGTAGATCTAAAATATCTCCTTGGTTATCCTCATCATTTGCTTGTTGACTATTAATTTTTGTAAGATTAGCTTTGCTAACTGTATTTTTTAAAAATAATTTTTAAAGAAACATCTTCAGTTCTGTTCCTCAGCTCTCTCCTTTCTTCCTCTTCTTCTTCTTCCTCCTCTTCTTTTTGCTGGAGACCACATGCCTATTCCCAAAGCCCTTCTGTGAAGACCGATCTGATTTGTGGGGGAGGGGAGAAGGAAAGTTAAAACACGTGCACGTGCACACGCAGACACGCCTGATCCACACAGAGTAATCTCACACAGTAAAATCAGCATGGGGATTACTGTTTGATTCTTGCCCTTTTGAAGAGAAGTCAGGGTTCTCCTGCAGAAAATGTCGGAAAGATGTGCAGGTAGCCATTTTCTGTCAAAAATGAAAAAAGGGAGGGTTGAGTATTTTTTTTAGGGTTGGAGTGGATTTCCTCTCGTTTCTATGGCAACCAATCTAAATGAATACCTCATTCCAAAATTGATGCTCAAAATCAGAGCGATTCATGTCTACCAACACAAATGTCAAAGAAGGCATTCAGACATGCAACTCCCCTCTCTTCCCTTAAATACGTTTTTTTTAAAGGTTAGGAAATGGAAGTGCAAAAGGGAGGAGGCAAACTATCCAATTGCCCTCTGTTGTTGGACATACTGGCAACCTCCTGCTCACTCTAAGCCCTTTGCCCAGGCAAAATGCTTCCTTTATGGGTCTGGGTCCCAGGCAAAGGAGCTGTCAGTGCCAAAGTCCCATCCAATTCCAAAAGTGAAGGCTTAACCAAAACAGGCCTTTATGTTTTGCCCACTCCGGGCCGATCTACATTGCACCCGCCATCACAATGAATTTGGTGTCCTGTCAGGTTAAACGCTCTCGCATTAGAACGTGATTATCCACACTCACCCATTTTCCCCGTTGTGGTGTTTCATTGAACGCGCGAGCTCGGTGCTGTTTTCCTGCCCTTAAAGAAGGAGGCTCTCATTGGAGGATCAGAAACTCTTCCTGTTCCTGCTGATTTCATGCCCACCACGCTCACAGCTCTCTACTGCCTATGTCGTCTTCCGGCTACTGATTGCATAGCTTCCGCAGCACTCGGTGTTTCCTCAGCAACAAGCAAAGGGCTGGATGTGCGCATGCTTGTCTGATCTCGGAAGCTAAGCAGGGTCGGCCCTGGTCAGTAGTTGGATGGGCCACCGCCTGGGAATCAGGCTTTCTGCATTGAGCGGGGGTTGTTCTTATCCCTTCAAGTGAGACTATGTTTTACCCCCTCCTATCCCCCGTTTCAGATTTAAAAAAATAAATTAAGGCGTTATCTTCGAAGAATCGTGGCTTCTCCGCGATTTTTTTTTTTCTAATTCAGGCATGAACTTCAAGATTCAAAAATTCGAAGATTTGAAGCTTTTTTCTGTCTAAATATGCATAGGACTGCACCCTAAAATACACACCAGACAGTCATCTGGCTGGTGCATTTTGCATTACTTGTACTTCCCAACATTTTTCAAGGCCAACCCCACATACAGTGAGTTATAGTTGTCTAAATGAGAGGTAATAAGGCATGGATCACAGGGGCCAGATCTGCTTTCTCCAGGAAGGGATGCAGTAGGGATGTCAGAGAACTGAAAGGTTGTCACAGAGAGGAAGGCCAGGATCTCTTCTTGGTCATCCCAGAGTGCAGGACACGGAATAATGGGCTCAAGTGACAGGAAGCCGGATTCCGGCTGAACATCAGGAAAAACTTCCTGACTGTTAGAGCAATACGACAATGGAACCAATTACCTGGGGAGGTGGTGGGCTCTCCCACACTGGAGGCATTCAAGAAGAGGCTGGACAGCCATCTGTCAGGGATGCTCTGCCTTGGATTCCTGCATTGAGCAGGGGATTGGACTCGATGGCCTTGTAGGCCCCTTCCAACCCTACTATTCTATGATGCTATGAATTCCGCCCAAATTTTAAATGGGATTGAATTCTGACAAATCTGGTCCACGGAATCCTTGGAATAAGGCGGTCTGGTCGACCTGGACTGGAGCTTACGCAGACCCTTTTTTTTTTTGTCCGCCAAACGGCAGATTTTACGAAAATAATTATGAAAAGAAATCCGTAAATTGGAAATGGAAGAAGAACACGAACGGCTTTACCCTTTTTACGAGGCATTTTCCCGAGGCTTTCTTTCACTGGGGCTGAGTTGCGAAGTCCACGGAAATCCTCCATCTTTTCTGTTTATTGTCTGTGGAGGTGAGGACAGGTGAGGTCAGGTCAGGTCTGGTGAGGTCAGGTGAGGAGGTTAGGTAAGGTCAGGACAGCTCGGGTCAGGTCAGGTCCGGTCAGGTGAGGTCAGGTCAGGTGAAGTGAGGTGACCGGAAGTTACATGGGGAATCCCCGCAAAGGGCTTTACTCTTACAGAGAGTGACAGTGGGCGCGCAAAAAGGATTTTTCGGTGGTACTTGCAGAATTATTTACGTACGTTTGGGGAGCCTAAAAAAATGGGGGAATCCGGGGCATGCGGATGGTGGAATGGGGTGGCCTTCAGCTCTGTGGAATCCTCGCGGAGCGGAGCTGCTCTGTGAGGATTCCGGGGGGAAGGAATGGATCGCCTCCCCACCCCCCGCGGATTCCCTACCGGAACAGACAGTGTGGAATCCGTACATCCCTAGACGTAGCTGGGACAGCACCTGAATGGGCAAAGACACTCCTGGCCACAGCAGCCACCTTGCCCTGCAGAAACAAAGCCAGGAGCAGGACTGCCCCCAAACTGCCGCCCTGGTCTTTCAGTGGGAGTGCAACCACAGCTAGAACAGGCTGTGCCCTTTTCCAGATAAGCAGGTCTACTGACTCACAGAGCCTCCATCTTGTCTCAGTGGGCTGTATCCAGTGTTAGTCCACCTGAGAGCCAGTGTGGCATAGTGGTGAGAGTGCTGGACTGGGAGCCGGGAGATCCGGGTTCTAGTCCCCACTCGGCCATGGAAGCTCACTGGGTGACTTTGGGCCAGTCACAGACTCTCAGCCCAACCCACCTCACAGGGTTGTTGTTGTGAAGATAAAATGGGTTCCTTGCAAGAGGATATAAATGCAATAAATAAATAAATAAATAACCAAGAGAGGACCCATGGAAATGAATGGGATTTAAGTTAGACTAGCATTGGAAACAGACCATTGCATACACAACCCAATTTTAGGACATTTTTTGTTCTGATAACTTCTGTATCAAGGGGTGGCTTCATATCACCTCAAGAACATCAAAACAAACAGAAATCCTTTTCAGTGGAGTCAGTTCGCACATCTAACAGCCAGTTATCAAGTGATAGGAAATCAAGCAAAGTACAAAGTGGGTAAGCCCAGCACTGAGCAAGGGCCTGGAGGATCTCCCCTATGAGAGAAGATTAAAACAGCTTGGATTCTTTAGCTTGGAAAAAAGGAGGGTAACGGGAGACATGACAGAACTGTGCAAAATTATGCATGGTATGGAGAATGTGGAGAGCGAGACATTTTTCTCCTCCTCTCATAATACTAGAACCCGGAGTCATCCCATAAAACTGATTGGTGGGAGATAAAAGGAATTTTATTTGTCCTGAATGTTCCCACCATGTGCTCCTGAGAGCTCCAATTGAAATGAGGGGGTGTGACCTGATTATTCTCAGCAGCTGTGTGGGTGAGGAGTTTCAGTCTGTTTCCTGTCTCCTAGCTGAGCAGAGCAGCACAGAGGAAGCTGCTCTAGCTGGTCTAGGGGCTATACAAGCAAGCAAGCTCCCAGAAAGCGAGCGATCAGAGAGAGCAAACAGGAGACTGACAGGGGAGTTTGGCAGTGGAGGTCAAGGGGAAGGTCCCTAACAATTTTTTTTTAATTTCTTTTTCTTGTAACACACACCTACATACCAGTGGGACTCTGTTGTTAACCTTCAGTGAATAGAGGACAACGCACAGTCTATCCCAGTACAATCAGAAAGCTAGAAACATAAAGGGAATAGAGTCTATGGAAGGAAAAGACTCTCCAGTGGTGGTGACCTGCAAGTTCTGTGCAATTCTTGTTTTCTTGCCTGAGATCAACAAGGCCAACACGTGCAACCAGTGCAAGTTGATCACACTGCTGGAAGAAAAAGTAAGAGGACTGGAGCGGTGAGCGTCGACCCTCTCGGGAATAAGAGAAGACGAAGAGTTCTTGGACAGAACAGTGGAACTACAACAGCAAAGTGAAGTACAGGAGCTAGAAGAGCAACAGCAAGTTGAGGCAAAAGAGGAAAATGCTGAGGCGAGGAAAAATGAAGTAGAGGATACTCCTTGGAAAACGGTGCCAGTTAGGAGCAGAAGAACTAGAAGCCACTCTACACTAGTGGAAGCAGTGGAAATATGGAGCCATTTTCAAATACTTGAGGATGAGACTGGAGGACAGCCTGCAGAGGAAGAATTACAGGGGAACCAAGCATGAGACCGAGCAAGAGGATGGAGGTCTGTCAAGCAGGGGCAATAAAACCGAGGCCTACCACAACAAGAAGGGAAGAGTAGTAGTTGTGGGAGACTCCTTGCTGTGTGGGATTGAAACCCAAGCATGTTTCGAAGACCCATGGATTCGCTAGGTATGCTGTCTCCTAGGAGGATGGATTAGAGACGTGACTGAAGAGTTGCCTACGCTCATGAACCCCACTGACAGGGATCCCTTTCTTCTCATCCATGTGGGAACAAATGATACCGCCAAGCGGAGCTACGAAGAAATCACGTCAGACTTTGAAGCTTTGGGAAGGAAACTCAAGAACTTTGGGGCCCAGATAGTTTTCTCATCCATCTTTCGAGTAGTTGGAAGAGGGATAGAAAGGGAACGAAAAATACTCCGGGTGAATGACTGGCTACGAAGGTGGTGCTGACGAGAGAGATTTGGATTCTGGGACCACGGGCTATACTTCCTGGAAGATGGGCTGTTGGCAAGGGATGCGCTGCACCTCACAAGAGCTGGGAAGAACGTGTTTGGCCACAGCATGAACTTCATCAGGAGGGCTTTAAACTGAATCCTACAGGGAAGGGAGATACAAAGTTGGGGGTAACAATGGTTGAAGGCTCATGCACTGCAACGGAGAGAACAGCTCTAATATCACCCAGGAATAGTCTGTAGAGTAAGGGAAACAAACAGCACAAACTTGAACTCTATTTAATACGGGAGGGAAATTATGACTTGATAGGTGTAACTGAAACTTCGTGGGATGACTCTCATGACTGGAATACAGCAATTGAAGGATTGTTCAAAACTTGTTCAAAAAGAACAGGAGGAACAGAAAGTGAGGTGGAGTTGCTTTATATGTTAAAAATACATATATCTGCACAGAAAGACAGGAGGATGAGCTTGGTAGCCCCATTGAGAGCATCTGGGTTAAAATAAATGGAGCAAACAATAAGAGGAACATGGTGGTCGGAGTCTACTAGTGGCCACCCAATCAAGGAGAAGACGAGGATGAAACTTTTGAAAAGCAAATAGCCAATGTTTCAAGGAAGCATGATATAGTAGTAATGGGGGACTTCAATTTCCTTAATATTTCTTGGGAGACAAATTCTATAAAACATGGCCCCTCCAAGAAATTCCTGCCTGGGGTTGCCCATAAGTTCCTCCTACAGAAAGTAGAGGAAGGAACTAGAGGATCGGCTATCTTGGACTTGATCCTAACCAACAGAGATGACTTAGTGGATCAAGTAGCAGTTATGGGAACTCTGGGGGAAAGTGACCATGTTGCACTTGAGTTCTTGGTTCTAAAGGAAGCAAAAGCAGAGTGTAGCCAAACACGTACCCTGGATTTTAGGAAAGCCAATTTTAATAAACTCAGAACAATGATAAGTAAGGTCCCATGGCAAGCGACACTAAGGAGAAAAGGATTCCAAGATGGGTACTGTGTCCAGTTCTGGGCACCACACTTTAAGAAGGATGCAGACTAGTTGGAGAGGGTTCAGAGAAGGGCAACAAAGATGATCAGGGGACTGGAAACAAAGCCCTTTGAGGAGAGACTGAAAGAGCTGGGCATGTTTAGCCTTGAGAAGAGAAAACTGAGGGGAGATATGATTGTGCTCTTCAAGTCCTTGAAAGGTTGTCACAGAGAGGAAGGCCAGGATCTCTTCCCGATCATCCCAGAGTACAGGACACGGAATAATGGACTGAAGTGACAGGAAGCCAGATTTCGGCTGAACATCAGGAAAAAATTATTGACTGTTGGAGCAATACGATAATGGAACCCATTCCCTCAGGAGGTGGTGGGCTCTCTCACCCTGGAGGCATTCAAGATGAGGCTGGACAGCCATCTGTCAGGGATGCTCTGACTTGGATTCCTGCATTGAGCAGGTGGTTGGACCCAGTGGTCTTGTAGGCCCCTTCCAACCCTACTATTCTATGATTCTAAGTACTTCTTCACACAGTGCAAAGTTAAACTGTGGAAGTCGCTACCACAGGAAGTAGTGAAGTGCACCAATTTGGATGGCTTTAAAAGGGGGCTGGACAAATTCCTGAAAGAAAGGGCTATCAGTGGCTACTATTTATGGCTATGTGCTACTTCCAGTACCAGAGGCAGTGAGCCTATGTACACTAACAACTGGGGAACATGGGTGGGAGGGTGCTGTTGCACTCATGTCCTGCTTGTGGGTTCCTGGTTGATGGCTGGTTGGCCACTGTGTGAACAGAATGCTGGACTAGATGTACCCTTGGTCTGATCCAGCATGGCTCTTCTTCTGTTCTTATGTTCTTATGAGCACTGCATGGTCCTTGAAGATTGATCATAGATGCAGTTCAGTTTCTGGGATATTTTCTGCACATTTGAAGAGATAGCTCATTGTTTCTACAAATACTAATTTAGTTATTACATTTCCATACCACCCAATAGCCGAAGCTCTCTGGGCAGTTCACAGCAATTAAAACCATAAAATACAACATGATAAGATACAATTTGTTGTTGTTGTTCAGTCGTTCAGTCGTGTCCGACTCTTCGTGACCCCATGGACCATAGCACGCCAGGCCTTCCTGTCCTGCGCTCTCTCCCGGAGCGTGCTCAAGTTCATATTCATTGCATCCGTGATGCTATCTAGCCATCTCATCCTCTGCCGTCCCCTTCTCCTTTTGCCTTCAGTCTTTCCCAGCATCAGGGTCTTTTCCAGAGAGTTTTCTCTTCGCATTAGGTGGCCAAAATATTGGAGCTTCAGCTTCAGTATCTGTCCTTCCAATGAGCACTCAGGGTTGATTTCCTTTAGGATGGACTGATTTGACCTCCTTGCAGTCCAGGCGACTCGTAAGAGTCTTCTCCAGCACCACAGTTCGAAAGCATCAATTCTTCGGCGCTCAGCCTTCCTTATAGTCCAGCTCTCACAGCCATACATTACTACTGGGAAAACCATAGCTTTGATTAGACGGACCTTTGTCGGCAAGGTGATGTCTCTGCTTCTTACTATGCTGTCTAGGTTTGCCATAGCTTTCCTCCCAAGGAGCAAGCGTCTTTTAATTTCATGGCTACAGTCACCGTCTGCGGTGATCTTGGAGCCCAAGAAAGTAAAATCTGTCACTGCTTCCATTTCTTCCCCTTCTATATGCCAGGAAGTGATGGGGCCAGATGCCATGATCTTCGTTTTTTTAATGTTGAGTTTCAAACCAGCTTTTGCACTCTCCTCTTTCACCCTCAACAAGAGGCTCTTGAGATCCTCTTCGCTTTCTGCCATTAGGGTGGTATCGTCTGCATATCGGAGGTTGTTGATAATTCTCCCGGCAATCTTAATTCCGACCTCTGATTCATCCAACCCGGCATTTCTCATGATGTACTCTGCATATAAGTTAAATAAGCAGGGTGACAATATGCAGCCTTGTCGTACTCCTTTCCCAATTTTGAACCAATCGGTTGTTCCATGTCTGGTTCTTACTGTTGCTTCTTGACCCTCGTACAGGTTTCTCAGCAGACAGGTAAGGTGGTCTGGTACTCCCATCACTTTAAGAATTTGCCACAGTTTGTTGTGATCCACACAATCAAAGGCTTTAGCGTAGTCAATGAAGCAGAAATAGACATTTTTCTGGAATTCTCTTGCTTTCTCCATGATGCAGCGAATGTTGGCGATTTGATCTCTAGTTCCTCTGCCTCTTCGAAACCCAGCTTGTACTTCCGGTAGTTCTCGGTTTGCATACTGCTGAAGCCTAGCTTGTAGGATTTTGAGCATCACCTTGCTGGCATGTGAAATGAGCGCAATTGTGCGGTAGTTTGAACACTCTTTGGCGTTGCCCTTCTTTGGAATTGGAATGTAAACTGACCTTTTCCAGTCTTGTGGCCACTGTTGAGTGTTCCAGATTTGTTGGCATATTGAATGCAGCACTTTAACAGCATCATCTTTTAGGATTTTAAATAGCTCGGCTGGAATACTGTCATCTCCGCTAGCTTTGTTGTTACTAATGCTTCCTAAGGCCCACTTGACTTCACTCTCTAGGATGTCCGGCTCAAGTTCAGTGACCGCACTATCATGGCTATCAGGGACATTCAGATCTTTCCTGTATAGTTCTTCTGTGTATTCTTGCCACCTCTTCTTAATCTCATCTGCTTCTGTTAGGTCCCTGCCTTCTTTGTCCTTTATCATGCCCGTCTTTGCACAAAACGTTCCCTTGAGATCTCCAATTTTCTTGAAGAGATCTCTAGTCTTTCCCATTCTGTTGTTTTCCTCGATTTCTTTGCATTGTTCATTTAAGAAGGCCTTCTTGTCTCTCCTTGCTATTCTCTGGAACTCTGCATTCAGTTGGGTATATCTTCCCCTTTCTCCCTTGCTTTTCGCTTTCCTTCTTCCCTCAGCTACTTGTAAAGCCTCCTCAGACAGCCACTTGGCTTTCTTGCATTTCTTTTTCTTTGGGATGGATTGAGTTGCTGCCTCCTGAACAATGTTACGGACCTCCGTCCATAGTTCCTCAGGCACTCTGTCTATCAGGTCTAATCCCTGAAATCTATTCCTCACCTCCACTGTATATTCATCAGGGATATGATTTAGGTCATACCTGAACGGTTTAGTGGTTTTCCCGACGTTCTTCAATTTAAGCCGAAATTTTGCAAGAAGCAGCTCATGATCTGAGCCACAGTCAGCTCCAGGTCTTGTTTTTGCTGACTGTATGGAGCTTCTCCATCTTTGGCTGCAAAGGACATAATCAATCTGATTTCGATATTGACCATCTGGTGACGTCCATGTGTAGAGTCGCCTCTTATGCTGTTGGAAAAGAGTGTTTGCTATGATCAGCGTGTTCTCTTGGCAAAACTCTATTAGCTTTTGTCCTGCTTCATTTTGTACACCAAGGCCATGCCTGCCTGTTATCCCGGTGATTTCTTGACTTCCTACTTTAGCATTCCAATCCCCTATGATGAAGAGGACATCTTTTTTTGGTGTTAGTTCTAGAAGGTGTTGTAGGTCTTCATAGAACCGATCAACCTCAGCTTCTTCGGCATCAGTGGTTGGGGCACAGACTTGAATTACTGTGATGTTGAATGGTTTGCCTTGGATTCGTACTGAGATCATTCTATCATTTTTAAGATTGTACCCCAGTACTGCTTTTCCCACCCTTTTGTTGACTATGAGTGCTACTCCATTTCTTCTAAGGGATTCTTGCCCACAATAGTAGATATGATGGTCACCTGAATTAAATTCGCCCATGCCTGTCCATTTTAGTTCGCTGATTCCCAAGATGTCGATGTTCAATCTTGCCATCTCATGTTTGACCACCTCCAGCTTACCTTGATTCATTGATCTGACATTCCAGGTTCCTAAACAATATTGTTCTTTGCAGCATCGGATTTTCTTTTCACCACCAGACACATCCACAGCTGAGTGTCCTTTCGGGTTTGGCCCAGCCGCTTCACTCTTTCTGGCGCTACTTGGAAATACCCTCTGCTCTTCCCCAGTAGCATATTGGACACCTTCCGACCTGAGGGGCTCATCTTCCGGCGTCATCTCTTTTAGCCTTGTGATACGTTCCATGGGGTTTTCTTGGCAAGAATACTGGAGTGGGTTGCCATTTCCTTCTCCAGTGGACCACATTTTGTCAGAACTCTCTGCCATGACCTGTCCGTCTTGGGTGGCCCTGCACGGCATAGCTTATGGCTTCACTGAGTTACGCAAGCCCCTTCGCCACAACAAGGCAGTGATCCATGAAGGGGTAAGATACAATATTGAAGTGTAAAACTAAGTACAAAATAAAAATAATAAGGAAATGAAAGCTAGCAGTGGTGCAAAGATTTAAAACACAGTAACAGATTTAAAATAACAGAAATGGATAGATTAACATGGCCAGGAAAACAAAGTCTTCACCTGGTGCTGATAAAGCACAACGTAGATGCCACGCGAGCCTACCTGGGAAGCCCATTCCACAACTATGGCACCACCACAGACAAGGCCCTCTTCTTAGTAGCCCCCCCCTTCTTTGGCAAGGGCTCCCGAAAGGATATAGGGCACATGCTCTGTATGCAGAAGGGCCCAGATTATTCCGGCTGAACATCAGGAAAACTTCCTGTTAGAGCAATACGACAATGGAACCAATTACCCAGGGAAGTGGTGGGCTCTCCCACATTGGAGGCCTTCAAGACGAGGCTGGACAGCCACCTGTCAGGGATGCTCCGACTTGGATTCCTGCACTGAGCAGGGGGTTGGACTCGATGGCCTTGTAGGCCCCTTCCAGCGCTACTGTTCTATGATTCTATGATTTAATTCCATTTATCTCTGATTCAGAGTTAAATGCACTGACCTCTGCTTGAGCACCTGGAGATCTGCCTCCAGTCGGACAGACAGTATTGGGCTAGGTGGACAAATGGTCTGACTAAGGTAACATCATACCTACATATAATGATGAGTAAAAACTCAGGAATCTAAGCTCCCTTATGGCGGGGGTGGAGAACCAGTGGCCCTCCAGATGCCTTTGGACTACAAGTCCCATTACCCTGTCCTGGCTGGGGCTCATGGGTACTGGAATTCAACAACATTTGGAAGGCCACAAGTCCCCCTCCCTGCCTTACACCATCAGACCCTTGGGCCAATGTCCACCTCACTCAGTCATGTCCGCACTGACTGGCAGCTGCTCTGCAGGACTTCGAGCCAGAGTCTCTCCCAGGTCGCCTAGAGATGCTGGGGATCAAACCTGGTATGTTCCTCAAGTGAAATATGTGCTCTCCACTGAGCTACAGTCTGTTCCATTTTTCCAGTTATCCAATACAAAAGAATCTCAGCCTATCCTGTTCAGAGGAGTTCATTTTTATGCCTTGCATATTCTTTCTAACCTTGCCTCCCAAAACCAAGGTTGATGCGTCCCATGCCAAATTAAATCAAAGACGTATGCAATAATGAAAAGGGTAGCATTCCATGAAAATCACCACTTTTCAGTTAAAGGAGCTATGGTTTGTTAAATATGCAGAAATTACAATGTCAATGTAACTTCGCAAATTAGGTGGGCTTTTTTTTCTTCTTCCCCTGTGTGCTTCAGAATTGCATTGGAAAGAAACCTGAGAACTGCAGGGGTGGGGGGCATTGGCAGTTTGTTACCCCCATATTTTGCTGAATCAATTTAACCCTATTAACTCTGAAACTGGAGTAAGCACAACTTCTGAGATAATGGAAGGGCAAGAGCGTATGTACATTCCACGGAGTCCTTTTTGGAATATGTTTGAATAAACTCAATAGTGTCCCTAATCCTTTTTTAAATTCTACTGTCAGAAAATCAGTTCTAGTCCACAGAAGGAGGCAAGATAGTTCTAGCTGGCTGGAGAAGCTCAGAGCACAGGAGGCACTGATAGATCTCCTGATGCAAGACATGATAAAAAGGAAGCTGGCACACTTGTTTTCTTCCATAGAAATGACTCGTAGGGATGGACGAAAGTCCCTTACCTGGTCCTGCAGCTTGCTTCGCGGTGGGAGGGAGGCGCTCCGTTTCTCCCCCCGAAATTCTTGGCGGGGGGGGAGGCGCCCCATCCCTCCCTGCCGAAATTCTGGCCAGGGGGGAGGCGCCCCATCCCTCCCCGCCGAAATTCTGGCCGGGGGGGAGCGCCCCATCTCCCCGGCCGCGAATCTCGTCTCCTGCCGGGACGCAAATGGCGGTGGCCGTAGCTGCCGCCGTTTGTGTCCCTGCAGTCAGCCGTCATAGGCTACGTAAATCCTTACGTAGCCTATCACGGCTGACTTTGGGGGGGGGGGGAAAGCACGTACGCAAATGGCGGCGCCCATGGGCGCCACCATTTGCGTTCCTTATTTGGGCACGTCTAGTCCACGTAAATATTTACGTAGACTACGCACTTTTTTTTTTTTCAAAGTCAGCCGTGATAGGCTACGTAAACTTTTACGTAGCCTATCACGGCGTTTTTTGAAAATCTAGCCATGATAGGCTACATAAATCTTTACGTAGCCTATCACGTTTGTTGGTTGTTGTTTTGTTTCACTTGGAAATGGCGGCGGTGGCAGCTGGTTGGAAGACCGGCCACCGCTGCCGCCGCCGCCGAACCACCGCCGAGAGCCGCCGCTGCGAGGGACATTCGCCGAAGGTAAGTCCCATCCCGGGGGTGGCGGGGGGGTGTGGCGGACCGTTTCTCCACCAATTTCGGGGGGCCGAATGCGTTGGCATTCAGCCCCCCGGAGATTCATGGAGAAATTCTCTGACATCCCTAGAAATGAGGGATATGTGGTGTGGTGGAATTTTCTGAGATGTTGGCTTTACTGAGGACATTTCTCAACCACCACAAAAGCAGCAACTGATCTTGCAGAAGACCAAGACTGCCAGAGTTTGGCCTGTGGTTAACTTTAATTCCCCATAATATCCAAACCTTAGAATATCAAAAGAGCTCTGAAGCTGGATCAGACCAAAGGCCCAGCTAATCCATCATCCTGTTTCCCCAAGGTAGCCTATCAGATGCTTTTGGGAAGCCCACAAGCAGGATATGAGGGCAATAGGGTCCTCCCTCGGTTTCCCCTGTGGCTGCCCACTGCTTCTGAACCTGGAGGTTGTATCTGGCCATCATACGCTCGAGCCATTGACAGTTTTGTCCTTCATGAATGACCTTCTGCTTTAGATGTAGCCACAGTTCCCTGTGATGTTCAAACCTAGGAAATGTGGTTTATTCTAACTATAGGTAGTTAAAACAAACCAGGATATCAAATCATGATTTTCTGGTTTTGTTTAACTAAGGGCGCAATCCTATGCATGTTTAGACAGAGAAATGGCCTACAACTCCCAGCATTTCCCAGCCAGCAAAGCTGGGAAGGCTGTAGGCCGTTTCTCTGTCTAAACATGCATAGGATTGCGCCCTAACTGTAGTTAGAACAAACCACTGGTCTCCAAGTATGGACATCACAGGGAACTGCAGCTACATCTAAAGCAGAAGTTTTGACCTCCTTGTGTGTGTGAAAGAACAGAAGAGGAGAAGGGGGAGAGGGGAAAGGGGAGTGTGTGAATCCAAGGTTGGGAAGGCTCATTTCCAAAACACTAAACCATGGTTTTAGTGCAGTATCTGAACTGGGCTGCTGTACACAGGAGGGAGATTTGGTGCTAAGGGCAAAATTATATTCTTGCATTGTGGTGCAATTGTTTTAAGAAAGTCATCTTGTCTACATTGAGGAAGTCAGGAGGGGAGATGGGATTTAGGCACTTTATAAACGCCAGTAATTCAAGACATACACTTACTTAGGCTTTCCTTCCTTAAAGGAGGACAATCGCAGAAATGGTGCAGAAGAACTGGGTTTGCCAGACTCTGCGGTGCTGCCTTCTCTTCCCGTCTCTCTCATTTTTCCTGCAGGCTTTCTCCCCCCACCTTTTCCTTCCAGGAGTCATTTAAAACCCCGGCACATCATGATAGTCATAACAAATATACTTATGTCCATTAACAATTGCCTGGCGCACTGCGGGGAGCGGAACAGATCTATCAATACCCCGGTGGAAAGCAAACCTGCTTTCTGTGATAACAGCGCTCTCCTTCAGTCTGTCACCAGGGACAGCGAAAACATCTCTTCTCCTGAAAAGGTTTAATCTGCTTCCCCCCACGCTTCCCCACTGGCGGCAAGCTGCCTGCAGGTCCCCAGGGAGGCCGCTATTGTGAAGGTGCCGCTAAGAGCCTGGTGAAGACGGAAGGATGTGACTTTTCAGCAAGTTGTCGATTTCTTTGCACAGGTGGTATCAGTGTGGCACGATTTGTCAACCTGGATTGGGATTTGTGTACACACACTGGGTATTCTTCATGGGGTGTCAAAGAAGGAACTTAGGAAATATATCCTTGGGTTTTTCTCTCTTTCCAGGTACTGACAGACACACCTGCTTTAGTGAAGAACACTGAACATCCAAAGTTGCCTTATACTGAGCACAGTCATTCCCAAGCTATACTGCGAGTGAACAGCTGATGTACTATGAGAACTACCATCATCATCCCATCAGTATGCAAAGTGTTTTACAAAGTATAAGAGGGCCGGTCTCTTACAAACTAAAATTCAGTGCTGTGGAGACAATGGAGGAAGGGGAGAGTAATGGAGGCAGGTTTAAATTATTTCTGGCCGCAGGGCAGGAAGAACTGGACCAGCTTCCTTCCAGAACTGTCTCCTGCAGTGACCATTTCACCCAGACATTGTGTCACTTTATTATATTACACTAGGGAAGAGTTGGTACCAAAATGTGGCTCTCTTCCTCATTCCCCCCTTCCCCTTTTCAGTTGGTATCATGTCTTTTAGATTAAACTGTTTACCACCTAGGCCAGATCTACATGGCAATGAATGTGAAGCGCTTTCATGTTTAATGTGGATTTTCATGAAATCCACTTCGGTCTGTCAGGGGCACACGAAGCAAAAAGTGTGGAGTGAACACCACCTTAATACCCACTTTTCACAGGTCAAACTGCACCCTAATCCGCCTTACTTTGGAAGGGCGGAGTCCCGCTAGTAGAAGCGAGTGTCTTCCACCCCTTAGATGCTGCTCAGCCAGTGAGAGAGGCTTGCTCCCCGCCCGCCTCCATGCGCAACTGCTCAGGGAAGTTTAATGGAAGAGATGAGTAATGTCAGATGGTTTCCCCTGCCCCTCTCCCCCTCGCATCCCCCGACTGTGAGCCCGCGATATCGAAGCCCGGGGACAGACCCACGGGTGGGCAGGCAGGAGGCGCCTCGGTCCTGCACGGCAGGAGAGGGCTGGAGTTGCTTCCCTCTGCTAGCGCTCTGGAGGCGGCAGCAGTGCCTACTGCTGCCTGCTGCTGCCTCCGCTTCCCAAACGAAGCCTCCTCCTTCTCCTCCCCACAAACACACAGGAAAATCACATACACAGGGGACTCTTCCGAAGGGAGACCTGACTCAGGGGCTGCTGTCTGTGAAAAAGCAGGCTGCTGCGTTACTCTGAAGGGGCGACCCAGCGCGATCCCGTGATTGGGGAGGCCGTCCCCAGCCCTGCCCAGGCTCCCTTGCTGTACTGGCCGCCCTCCCGCCTTCCCATCTGTGCATTCCTTTGCTGTAGGTGTATCACGTGACTGCGAAGCTGCAGGTGTATCGCCACTGCGAAATAGCGGTTGGCCGCCATTTCTCCTTCTGCTCTGTGTGTTCTTTGTTGTGCACTACATATAAACAGGCTACTCCACTACTGTGGATGAAGCAGGGCTACTGCTATTATGAATGGGAAAAGGAGGCTACTTATTGTGGAAGCAGCCCTACTGCCAATGGGAAAAAAGGGGGGAGGGGGGAGGGGGCCCCCACCTCTCGACCACCTCACTGCCAGGTCACAACCAGGTCACACAGGCCCAGGGTTTAATGTGGGGGGGCGGAGCACGCTGCCACGGAACTGCTCCAGAGCCGCATTTAAGGAAAACAACGGAGTAAAAGGTTTTCCAAAATTGCGGCTTTTCAAGAGGGAAGCTGTTGATTGGCCGCGGATTGGTGACGACACCATGTGTCGCAAAGGACCTGAAACTGCTCGCCCTCTGCACTAAATTGCTCATGTAGATTGGCTCCTACTAGAGTGCTTTAGCAGAGTGGAACAATAGAAATGGAGTGACTCAATAGGCCAATGGTGCATGCATGTCTGTTTTAAAGGGGTTGCAGCATGATCTGTGCTAGTGGGATAGAGAGGGACGCCAATAATTCCATGAGAAACGGAGATGACTCTGGAGGCCTGTGATTCGACTGTCAGTGAGCCCAGCCCGGCTACCACAACCCATCAGTCCAATGCAGCTGATGAGCCATGCGTAGCAGCCCACCGAGTCCTGGGCACACCTGCTGCCTAGGCTCGGAAAGCTTGAGAGTGGAGTCAAAGCCCCTGCAAGGCTGCAATGCATTCACAGGCTGTGCAGGCCTCATCTGACCCCGTGCTGCGCATCATCACTCTTTTAAAAAAGAAGAGCACCTCCATTTATCCACTCCCAGCGTCTCTGCTGACCTGTCATTACAATTCCATTTCTCACCTTTCAGCGATACAGACAGTCACCCCAGACACGTTTATTTAGCTGCTGTCTTCAGGAATGACAAATCTGCCTGGCGTAATCTTCCCTGCAAGAGATTCTGAACACAGTTAGAGGAAATGATTCCTCTCATTTGGGCCAAATGAGATTCCACAGGGGGAAAAGAGAAACACTGTTAGCGTTCCTCCAATTTGGGACTGCAAGGCAACGCCCTCACAGGCCTTTTGGGAATTACTGGGGAGAGACTGTCAGGACGAGAAACCACAGGAAAGCAAGAGGCAAACCTCCAAGGACCATTCCTTGCAAACCAGTTTGGGCTGGGAACGGCGAGAATGGAGTTTTGTTCCCTGAAGGTGGCATCTTCTCTAGGAAACATCAGAGCAAGGAGCTGAAAGATGCCAAAAGGAAGCTCCGTCTTGATCCCAATGATGAAGGTCAAGGGATTACTTACCTCTCCAAGCAGTTCCTCAGAAATCCAGGGATATGAAGGGGAGGTCAGCATAGGGCTTGGAGGTGTACAGAGGACCTCCTTACTATGAAGTCAGAGGCACCACCCACTAAAGCAACCTTCCCAAACTTGGTCTACAGCTCCCACAATCCCCCAGCCTGCCTAGCTGATTCTCTTTATGCATCCCTGCCACTTTCTGCAGCTCTAGTAGCCCCAGTAAAAGCAAGCAGGGAGCTGGTCAACAGCTCCATGGAATGCTGTCGCTACGCCTGAAGCTTGCTCCTAAATTCTGAAGGCCTGTCCCTCACATCTGCTTTGTTTTCCCCACTGTTTCTTCACTACTGTGCACCTCTGCATATGTGGGTAGAAACCGTTATTGTAATAGTATTCCCTTTCTCTGAAACTGCCCTTCCTGATGACTATCCTGCAGCAATGGCTCTTTAGACCATTTATGCCTGCAACTTTGTGTAAATGGTGCTATTTAGGGCTGCCATTTTGCACAAAATGGCCATTTATGTAAACAGCTTACCCACAAAATGGTGGCTTATGGGTAAGCGGGGATCCCTGAGCATGCCCAACTTGGCACGTGCCAAGTCAGGCAAGCACGGGGGGCTGCGGACTAGCATCTGGGGGCTGAGCAGGAGGATGTCTGCCGGACTCCACCCCCTTCCTGGACTTCCGTGACATCCCTAGACCCTAGTTCCCATTGCACAGCGGTACAATCCTTGTAATAAGGCAGAAGTTAAGATAGCACCTAGCAATGTATGTATCTTAATGTAGTTGCTGTTACTACACTTCCTTTACTGAGAAGAATACTGTGGACATGGCTGAACCAATCAGTCCATTTTCATGTGGCTGTTCACTGGAGCATGTACGAGGAAGTATAGGAAGACAGTTGGTAGAACTGTCTGTAAACAGAATGGACATGTAGGACTTGGGGATCAGAGCAGTCACTCATGTTAACATGCTCACACACTTGTCTTGTTCCATTTATCATTACTACAGTGCAGGAGGACATAGTGCTGATGCAGTATGAATGGTGGCACTAAGAGATCTGGCATGTTACTGTAACAGTATCACAAGCCAATCATGTCATCTCTTCTTCCCTGTACAATTGCAGACCCCGGCATCCCCAGTCACAGAGCAACTCTCTCTCCAGCACCAAGAACAGCAGTGTCAAGAGACAGGAAGATTGGAGAGGGTTCCAGTGAGGAGACTGATTTTGCATTCTGCACCATACTACTGCAGAGAATAATCACTTACTGGTAGGAATGGATCAGGATGAACATAAGAACACAAGGAGAGCCTGCTGGATCAGACCAAGGGTCCATCTAGTCCAGCATTCTGTTCACACGGGGCCAATCAGCTGTTGACCAGGAACCCACAGCACCCTCCCACTCATGTTCCCCAGCAGCTGGTGTACATTGGCTCACTGCCTCTGGTACTGGAGGCAGCATGTAGCATCAGGACTAGTAGCCATTGATAGCCTTGTCCTCCAGAAATTTGTCCAACCCCCTTTTAAAGCCATCCAAATTGGTGGCCATCACTACAGCCTGTGGTAGCGAATTCCATGGTTTAACTATATGCTGTGTGAAGAAGCGCTTCCTTTTCTCTGTCCTGAATCTCCCACCAATCAGCCTCATGGGAAGACCCAGCTGGGTTCTAGTATTAGGAGAGAGGGAGAAAAATGTCTCCCTATCCACTTTCTCCACCCCATGCATAATTTTGTAGACCTCCGTCATGTCTCCCCTCACTCTCCTTTTTTCCCAGCTAAACAATCCCAGCTGTTGTAACCTTCTCTCACAGGGGAGCTGCTCCAGCCCCTTGATCATTTTAGTTGCCCTTTTCTGCACCTTTTCCAGCTCTACATATATCTTTTTAGGTGCGGTGACCAGAACTGTACACTGTATTCTAAGCGTGGCCACACCATAGATTTGTATAGGGGCAGGATGATATTAGTAACATGACTAGTTCAAGGAATCATACAGGGAGAGGAAGGCTGCTCACTGTCGGTCACGACGGGCTGCTGCTGGTGCTGCCCCCATTTAGCGGGTTGTTCTGTGGGTTGCGCGACCAACTGGGGCTCTGTGGGGTGCAATGGAGAAATTGGACATTAACACTACCAGCGGTAACGTTAGTATCCACTCATCATTACACTGCAGTGGTGAACGTCAGGTTCATGGATAAGTGCGGTTCAGGTCCTGCCTGTGGCAATGTGACGCTGAGCACCGTTATACATTGTGAAACTGAGCAAAGGTTGTTAGTGTACATGACAAACTGTTCTTAACATTCTGTTTTGCTGACATTTGTTTTCCTTTAAGAAAAGGAATGCCATGACAGGATTTCTGTACTGTGAGAAAGGTTGCACTGTAACAGACACGACCGGTACAGGAAGGCTTTCTTGACTGAAGCAGAATTATAGGGTTTTTTACCTCCTTGTAGCCTGGCGTGCTATGGTCCATGGGGTCACGAAGAGTCAGACACGACTGAACGACTGAACAACAACAACAACAGCATTATATATCCCACTGAATGAAACACAATGTTGGACCAGCTACAAAGGTGGTGCCAATGCAAGAGATTTGGATTCTGGGACCATGGGCTATACTTCCTGGAAGATGGGCTGTTGGCAAGGGATGGGTTGCATCTCACAGAGGCTGGGAAGAATGTGTTTGGCCACAGCATGAAGAACTTCATCAGGAGGGCTTTAAACTGAATCCTACGGGGGAGGGAGATGTAGTGTTGGGGGTAACAATGGAGGAAGGCTCATGCACCGCAATGGAGAGAACAGCTCTAATATCACCCAATAATAGTCTGTAGAGTATGGGAAACAAACAGCATGAACCTGAACTCTATTTAATATGGGAGGGAAATTATGACTTGATAGGTTTAACTGAGACTTGGTGGGATGAATCTCATGACTGGAATACAGCCATTGAAGGATATAACTTGTTCAAAAAGAACAGGAGGAACAGAAAGGGAGGTGGAGTTGCACTATATGTGAAAAATACATATCTCTGCACAGGAATACAGGAGGATGAGCTTGAGCATCTGGGTGAAAATAAATGGAGCAAAGAATAAGAGGAACCTGGTGGTCGGAGTCTACTACCGGCCACCCAATGAAGGAGGATGAAACTTTTGAAAAGTAAATAGCCAATGTTTCAAGGAAGTATGATTTAGTAGTAATGGGGGACTTCAATTTCCCCGATATTAGTTCAGAGACGAATTCTGCAAAACATGGCCCCTCCAAGAGATTCCTGACTTGTGTTGTGGATAACTTCCTCCTACAGAAAGTAGAGGGAGGAACTAGAGGATCGGCTATCCTTGACTTGATCCTAACCAACAAAGATGACTTAGTGGATGAAGTAGCAGTTACAGGAACTCTGAGGGAAAGCGGCCATGTTATACTTCAGTTCTTGGTTCTAAAGGAAGCAAAAGCCAAGTGTAGCCAAATGCGTACCCTGGATTTTAGGAAAGCCAATTTTAATTAAACTCAGAACAATGATAAGTAACGTCCCATGGCAAGCGACTCTGACGAGAAAAGGAGTCCAAGATGGGTGGGAGCTTTTAAAAAAGGAAATCCTCAAGGCACAATTACAAACAGTTCCAACAAGAAGAAGCCAGTGTGGCTCCACAAAAAGCTTAGAGACGAACTGAAAACAAAAAAGGACACATATAGGAAGTGGAAGGAAGGCCAAGCAACAAAGGAACAGTACAGGCAGGTCGCACAGAATTGCAGGGGTGGTGTCAGGAAGGCTAAAGCTGAGAACGAGCTGAGGTTACCGAGCGATGCTAAAAGCAACAAAAACGCTTTCTTCAGATACATGCATAGTAAAAGGCAGAGGAAAGAAATGGTGCTTCAGCTATTAAATAAGGATGACAAAATGATAACAGATGACAAGGAAAAGGCAGAAGTGCTCAATTCCTACTTTGGCTCAGTCTTCTCCCAAAAGAGGGTCTATGACCACCCTGGCAAAGGCGAAGTACAGGCTGAAGGGGCAGGATTGCAGCTTGAGATCGATAGGCATATGGTCAAGGAACACCTAATTCCTTTGAATGAGTTCAGATCTCCAGGGCCAGATGAACGGCATCCTAGAGTAATAAAGGAACTGGCAGAAGAACTCTCAGAACCGCTGTCTATTCTCTTTGAGCAATCATGGAGGATGGATGAAGTGCCAGATGACTGGAGGAGGGCTAATGTTGTCCCTATCTTCAAAAAGGGTAAAAAGGAGGAACCTGGGAACTACAGACCAGTCAGCCTGACATCAATCCCTGGGAAAATTCTGGAGCAGATGATAAAGCAATCCATCTGGAAGCACCTTGAAAACAAGGCAGTGATTACTCGAAGCCAACATGGATTTGTCAAGAACAAATCCTGCCAGACTAATCTGATCTCACTTTTTGATCAAGTAACCTCCCTTATGGACTGTGGGAATGCTGTGGACATCATATACCTTGACTTCAGCAAAGCTTTTCATAGAATCATAGAATAGTAGGGTTGGAAGGAGCCTATAAGACCATCGAGTCCAACCCCCTGCTCAATGCAGGAATCCAAGTCAGAGCATCCCTGACAGATGGGTGTCCAGCCTAATCTTGAATGCCTCCAGTTTGGGAGTGCCCACTACCTCCCTAGGTAATTGGTTCTATTGTCATATTGCTCTAACAGTCAGGAAGTTTTTCCCGATGTTCAGCCAGAATCTGGCTTTGACAAAGTGCCCTATGATATCCTGACTAGCAAACTAGCTCAAAGTGGGCTAGATGAAACAACTCTCAGGTGGATCTACAGTTGGCTACGGAATCGGACTCAAAGAGTGCTTATCAATGGGATCTTCTCAAACTGGGGAGAAGTAATGAGCAGGGTACCACAGGGCTTAGTCCTGGGCCCAGTGCTCTTCAACATTTGTATTAATAACCTGGATGGGGTGCAGGTAGGGATGGGCGGATTCCCACCGGCCGGCTCCGGAGCACCAGCAATACGGCCACCATTGCCGTATTGCTGGCTGAGGCTGACTGTCTTTGGACGCAAATGGCATCCACTATGCAATTTGTGGCCATAAAGCTCTTAGATTAAGCTAAATGCAGCCATAAATGGCTGCATTTAGCTTAAACGAAGGCCTTTACAGCCGCAAATGGCGTCTGCTAGCCTATCACATGAAAAACCACAGACGCAAATGGCGTAGCAGATGCCATTTGCGACTGGAGACAGTCAGCCTCAGCCAGCGACATGGCAATGGCGGCCATATCGCTGGCGCTCTGGAGCTGGCGGCGGGGAGGATCTGGCCGTCAAGGACTTCGTGGGTTGGTGGAGGTAAGTGATCTGTTCCTCCACTGACTCTGGAGGCTGAATTCTTTTGAATCCAGCCTCACTGGGGTCCATGGGGGAATTCTCCGACATCCCTAGGTGCAGGGAATGCTTATTAATTTTGCAGATGACACAAAATTGGGTGGGATAGCTAATATCCTGGAAGTCAGAAACAAAATTGAAAGTGATCTTGATAGACTGGAGCGCTGCGCAGAAAACAAGAGAATGAAATTTAATAGAGATAAATGCCAAGTTCTGTACCTAGGAAAAAGAAACCAAAAGCACGGTTACAAGATGGGGGATACTTGGCTCAACAACACTACAAGCAAGAAGGATCTTCGAATTGTTGTAGATCGCAAGCTGAAGATGAGCCAACAATGTGATGTGGCTGCAAAAAAGGCAAATGCTGTTTTGGGCTGCATTAATAGAAGTATTGCTCCCAAATCCCAGGAAGTACTAGTTCCCCTCTACTCAACACTGGTTAGGCCTCATCTGGAGTACTGTGTCCAGTTCTGGGCACCGCACTTTAAGAAGGATGCAGACAAGCTGGGGAGGGTTCAGAGGAGGGCAACAAAGATGATCAGGGGACTGGAAACAAAGCCCCATGAGGAGAGGCTAAAAGAACTGGGCATGTTTAGCCTTGAGAAGAGAAGCCTGAGGGGAGATATGATGGCGTTCTTCAAGTACTTGAAAAGTTGTCCCAGAGAGGAAGGCCAGGATCTCTTCTCGATCATCCCAAAATGCAGGACACGGAAGAATGGGCTCAAGTGACAGGAAGCCAGATTCCGGCTGAACATCAGGAGAAACTTCCTGACTGTTAGAGCAATACGACCATGGAACCAGTTACCGAGAGAGGTGGTGGGCTCTCCCATGCTGGAGGCGTTCGAGACGAGGTTGGACAGCCACCTGCTGGGGATGCTCTGACTTGGATTCTTGCACTGAGCAGGGGGCTGGACTCGATGGCCTTGTAGGCCCCTTCCAACCCTACTCTTCTATGATTCTATGACCACTCTTGGTCCAGTGGCACAGGATGCATTCTCCCAATTCATCGGTATGCAGTGTCTCATCTCACTGGGGAAAGGAACTCACCTCCACCCCCTGCTCCTGATCCAGCCCGTCCTACTCCTCTGGTGACCGAGCTGCTGGTTGTGGTGCTAAATGTATTCAAAGGAGAGAAAAGAATTGAAACAGACCAAAAACAACTTCCTATGTGTACAAAGTAACGGCGTCACATTCAGCTCCTACGGCAGCAGAGTTCCAAGTAGGACATAAGTAACTATATCTGAATAGCTGACTTTGCATCAAGCACTTCTCCCAGTAGTCCCATTCTTAACAAGAAGGAGTGCATCATGCTAGGAAAAATCCACATCACTAGATGTTACTTCAATGCTTCTGCATTGAAATTGTAACACTCTTGAGGGAAGACAAGTTATAACATCATGTTTCAGGTGTGGGTGATGCCAGAGGTATTGATTCCTCACCTGTTGTCCTCCTCTGGGTGGGGTCTGTGTCTGGCTCCCCTGCTTCATCCAAGGATGCGTTCTAAGTGAGGCGGGTGGCTACCAGGAAGAGGGCCTTTTCTGCTGTGGCCCCCCAGCTGTGGAATGAGCTCCCTAGAGGGTTTCACCTGGCGCCCATGTTGTTCTCCTTCTGGCACCAGGTGAAGATCTTTTTATTCTCCCAGTATTTTAGCATTTTAGCTTCCTAGTCTTTTAGCATTTTAAATCTGTATTTTAAATCTCTGCATTGCTGCTAGGTTTTATTCTGGTTGCACTGTTATATTGTGGTTTTAAGCTTTCATAAACTTTCGTATGTTTTATGCTGCGCTCTGTGGTTTTAATGTTTGTGACCTGCCCAGAGAGCTGTGGCTACTGGGCAGTATAGAAATGTAATAAATAAATAAATAAAGTGCTGGAGATGATGTAGCAGGATAACAAAGGTGGTGTCAGCAGTAGTACCATGCCTGCACAGTACAACACTAGATACAAAACTTCACCCGATCTGGTTTTAGAAATAGATAGAGTTTGGGACAGATGTACACATATGTGCACAGTGGGCTATTGACTGTCACATCTAGAACAGTATTGGGAACAGTTACAGCACTGTACTTGCATTGGACATACAGGTAAGCATCACCTTGGTCACTCTTTCCGTGTTCAACATGTGTACAGGATGGCCATCAGAGATCAACATTTAAGGAGGTGAGTAGCAGATGGTGGGGAACATTAATGACTCTTCAGCACAACAGAGATCTGTGGTTCAAGTAAGGGCATCAGTTGTTCATGATTTAAACAATATAGTAGGGATGTCAGAGAATTCCACCATGGATCTCAGTGAGGCCAAATGCCAGTGGATTCGGCCCCCCGAAATCCGTGGCAGAACAAAGCCCCCCGCCCCACCACCCCATGAATCATAGAATCATAGGGTTGTAAGGGGCCTACAAGACCATCGAGTCCAACCCCCTGCTCAGTGCAAGAAACCTGATTCCCAGGCTTCCCATCCAAGTACTAACCAGGGCTGACCCTGCTTAGCTTCCGAGATCAGACGAGATCGGGCACATCCAGCCCTTTGTCTTTAAAGGCGCACGAAACGGAGCACTTACCTGGTGCCATTCGTGCTGCTTTGTGAATGGCAGCTGCGGCTGCAGCTGCCATTCGCTTCCCCATTTTTGCTGTGATAGGCTATGTAAATGCTTTTGTAGCCTATCACAACTAATGCAGGGATGCCATTTGCATCCCTGCGGAGGCCGTGATAGGCTATGTAAGTATTTACGTAGCTTATCACGGCAAAAAAAAGGGACCGCAAATGGCAGCGGCTACGGCGGCTGCCCCCCTTCATGGATCACTGCATTGTTGTGGCGAAGGGGCTTGTGTAACTCAGTGAAGCCCTAAGCTATGCCATGCAGGGCCACCCAAGACGGACAGGTCATGGCGGAGAGTTCTGACAAAATGTGGTCCACTGGAGAAGGAAATGGCAACCCACTCCAGGATTCCTGCCAAGAAAACCGCATGGAACGTATCACAAGGCTAAAAGAGATGACGCCGGAAGATGAGCCCCTCAGGTCAGAAGGTGTCCAATATACTACTAGAGAAGAGCAGAGAGAATTTCCAAGTAGCACCAGAAATAGTGAAGCGGCTGGGCCAAAGCCAAAAGGACACTCAGCTGTGGATGTGTCCGGTGGTGAAAAGAAAATCCGATGCTGTAAAGAACAATATTGTTTAGGAACCTGGAATGTAAGATCAATGAATCAAGGTATGCTAGAGGTGGTCAAACATGAGATGGCAAGATTGAACATCGACATCTTGGGAATCAGCGAACTAAAATGGACAGGCATGGGCGAATTTAATTCAGGTGACCATCATATCTACTACTATGGGCAAGAATCCCTTAGAAGAAATGGAGTAGCACTCATAGTCAACAAAAGGGTGGGAAAAGCAGTACTGGGGTACAATCTCAAAAATGACAGAATGATCTCAGTACGAATCCAAGGCAAACCATTCAACATCACAGTAATTCAAGTCTATGCCCCAGCCACTGAGGCCAAAGAAGCTGAGGTTGATCGGTTCTATGAAGACTTCTAGAACTAACACCCCCAAAAGATGTCCTCTTCATCATAGGGGATTGGAATGCTAAAGTAGGAAGTCAAGAAATCACCGGGATAACAGGCAAGCATGGCCTTGGTGTACAAAATGAAGCAGGACAAAGGCTAATAGAGTTTTGCCAAGAGAACACGCTGTTCATAGCAAACACGCTTTTCCAACAGCACAAGAGGTGACTCTACACGTGGACATCACCAGATGGTCAATATCGAAACCAGATTGATTATGTACTTTGCAGCCAAAGATGGAGAAATTCTATATAGTCAGTAAAAACAAGACCTGGAGCTGACTGTGGCTCAGATCATGCTGGGAAAGACTGAAGGCAAAAGGAGAAAGGGACGGCAGAGGATGAGATGGCTAGATAGCATCACCGATGCAATGAATATGAACTTGAGCACACTCCGGGAGAGAGCGCAGGACAGGAAGGCCTGGCATGCTATGGTCCATGGGGTCACGAAGAGTCGGACACAACTTAACGACTGAACAACAACAACAACAACAACACGGCGGCCGCCATTTGTGTTCCTGTTTTTTGCCATGTTAGGCTACGTAAATATTTACGTAGCCTATCATGGCAAAAAACAGGAACGCAAATGGTGGCCGCTGTAGCCGCCGCCATTTGCGTATGCAGGCTCCGCATGCCTGCAAATGCACCCGGCCAGCAGCTCCACGGAGTTGCTGCAGAGCAGAGCTGGCTGGATTAGGATTTTGGGGGGAGGTGTGGAGCGCCTCCCCCCCCCACGAATCACCCCCTTCAAAAAGGTAAGTGACGTTCGTACATCCGTGCTATATAGGGGGTAATACATGACCACTTGAAACAGAAGTCCTCCACGTATACTTCTTCTATTGAGACAGGGCTGCACCGTGGTCCCTGCTGTCACATGATCCATGAGGCATGAAGGACACGCCTGGGTTGTGCCTCTGTATGATCACAGACATTGCTGCTGCTTCATGTGGACCTGGCAGGTGTCACTGACATGACTATATCCATCGCGTCAACCATACATTCCTGCAGTGTAGTCACATACAGACACAACTGGGGGCAGGAGGGATGAAAGGGCCTGTGAGTACACTCCTACATAATGCTGCTAACTACTCACTTGCTGGCTTCCTCTCAGCTTGGCCTCCCCACTCTCACCCACAGCTGTTGCATTTCTGCAAAGTACCAAGGCCTGTCAGCGGAGGTGGGGGACACTCAAGTGTTTTGGAAAAGGACGCCTTGATGGCCTTGCACTTCATCTTACATGTGTGCCATTCCTGGGGTACCCATAACTCAAGAGCATTCTAGTAGCGACCCTCCTGAATATGTGGATCGTCAGTAGAGAGGAGCTACAAACCACCCTCTCTACCGACCCACATTCCAGGAGGAGTCGCAGAAGCATTTCCACTCATTGGTCCAGCATGCTACCTTCCTGGGCGTCATTTTTTTCTGGGAAGTAATATTTGGACATAGAGACCACTGTACAGAATGTACGGCACTTCCTGATGAGCGCCCCCTGTCACAAGTATAAACACACCTTCGTTTCTGCACTCATGCGAATGAAAGGCCATGAAATGAGTGTGCAAAGTTGGAGAACTTGTTAAACCCTCTTGTCTACCCCTTCCAGCGTGACCGTGGGCAGCATCCCTGCCACAGCTGATCGTCTCTTGCAGAAGCAGGTGGCCCGCTGGCACTTGACAGGTGCAGTGGGAACATGCGTCAGGGTGGATTGCCACTTGCATAAGCTAACCCACCCACCACCATTGGAAACCTTCATACAAGGAAAGGGTGATTTCCCACTTGTGTAACACAACCCCCTCCCCCCAAAAAAACCTTCCTACAAATAAAATTTGATTTCACGCTTGTATAAGATACCATCACCACCACCCCGGCTCCAGCCCAAACCTTTTTACCAAGAAATTGAAGCCCCTTTCCCTCTTTTGCTCACAGAAAAAAAAAAAACAGAAGCAGCAGGGACTTTACAATGAAGAAGTTGGCTGACATATCCCTTCCTTTTTATATGAGTAATACACATACAGAGAGTAATATGCTGTAGTGTACTGATTTATTATCAGTACAAGATACACTTTATGTTTAAGGAAATGTTAAACAAAACAACAAGAGCATTAGAAAACTATTTACACCATTCACTGATGAAAGTAGATAAAGATTAGTTCTGCCCATGTGCAGACCACAGGAAATCTGTGATTGCTCCTCGTACATCTCCCCACTCCTCTGTACGCCTCCTGTCTTCATACCGTGGCAACCTCTATGCAATCCACTGGATGAATGTCCTCATGGATAGCATGCCCTTGGTTTCACAAATATTGTGGAGAATGACACAGGAAGGTATAACTGACACCACGTTTTCCTCCCCCAGCTCCAGCCTTGCTGTTAAACAATGGCAGCAACGTCAGAGTCTTCCAAAGTCATGCTCCACCACTCTGTGAGCCCTGCTCAGACACTCGTTGACGTGCTCCTGCCATCTGTCAGTGGTTCCTCCGTGGGGTTGCATCAACCATTTCCTAATGGGGCATATTTATATATGGTTATATGGTGCTGGAATTTGTACCCCAGAAATAGTTATAGTGGGGTTTCCTGGAACAAATACTCCCGCATCCATAGTCTGAAACACACGGAGTTGTGGAACACATAGGCATCGTGGTTTTTACCACTCTAGCCCACCTCAGTGTCAATGAACAGTCCCATGTGGCCCATGGGACAGCAGTAAAGATGACTGCACACGCCTTCCATCTCCTAGCATGTCTTGCTTCAAGGTCAATATAAATTCTTAAGAGAGTTCTAATACTCCCCAGTACAAGGGCAATCACTGGTAGGTACACCTGCATTAACTCAAAATCCATTGTGCAGGTACAAGTTGGCACACATCACCGATCAGAGTACACTCCTGCGCATGTACCAACCTGCGCAGGAGTCTGCAATAGACGGTACACCTGAGTTTTGGGGGTGATTTTTTTTTACCTTTAGTCATTGAAACATACATGCAAATCTGTGCATGTACAAAGATGGATTTTATCTTTTAAAATTTTAAAATGAATGAGATTCATCATACAGCTAAAACATTTACTGACATTGAGCTGGTGTGTAACACGGTTGTTGTTCAGTCGTTCAGTCGTGTCCGACTCTTCCTGACCCCATGGACCATAGCACGCCAGGCCTTCCTGTCCTGCGCACTCTCCCGGAGCGTGCTCAAGTCCATATTCATTGCATCGGTGATGCTATCTAGCCATCTCATCCTCTGCCGTCCCCTTCTCCTTTTGCCTTCAGTCTTTCCCAGCATCAGGGTCTTTTCCAGGGAGTTTTCTCTTCGCATTAGGTGGCCAAAATATTGGAGCTTCAGCTTCAGTATCTGTCCTTCCAATGAGCACTCAGGGTTGATTTCCTTTAGGATGGACTGATTTGACCTCCTTGCAGTCCAGGGGACTCCTAAGAGTCTTCTCCAGCACCACAGTTCGAAAGCATCAATTCTTCAGCAGTGTAACACGGTAGAGCGGGACAAATGTTGCAATAGTTGATGACATTATATTGATGTTGTGAGACTTCGCCTACATATGCCAAACGTAATGTGGTTTCAGATGATGTTAGCATCACGAAAGTGGGATTCATATCAACTCTACATCACAATAATTATCTATATGTGCCATGGGAGGACTAAAGGCTAATTCTAGAAATTGAGTTATTGCATCAGCGTCAGAGGATGCTTTAGTGTAGATTAGTCCCTAGTGTCCTTCAGAAGTGTTGGACAACAAATCCCAGGATCCCCCAGCCAGCATCTGGGTGTTGTTGACCAACACATCTGGAGGGCACCAGGTTGGGGAAGGCTGACTGAGCTGTTGAAAGACATCTCCTCCATGAATTATGGTCTAATATTTTTTAAGCTACCTAAGCTAGTACTGGCAAGCACCACACCCTGCAGTAATGACTTCTGTAAGTTAATTACACACTGTATGAAGAAATACTTCTGTCCTGTGTGTTGAGCTGGCAACCAATTTTCATGAGTGATCTTGAGCTCTCCATTGGATGGAGAGGCAGAGATATTTCTCTTCATCCAGCCTCTTCACTCTGTTCACAGTTTTATAGACTCCTGTCATCTGTTGCCCACCCACAATTGTCCTTGCCCTGCAGAACCAAAAAGGCCCCACTCTTCCGCCTTTTCTCATAGCATTGGCCCAGCACCACGGGCCTTTTGCCGCAGCCTCTTTGGCCATCTCTGCCATTTGTTTTCTTGCCTTTCATGAGAAACTTCCAGAAGTTCTGCTCTGCCCAGCGCATAGCCCCTCCCTTAGCGACAGGGGAATGGCACTGCATGAAAGCGATGATAGCGAGATGATTGGATTTCGGGACAATGCTCAGAAATGCATGAAATGAACATGAAGCGATGGACTCATTGTTTTCTTATCTTGAGCTGGGGCTATGCTGGCCAGGGAAAAAGGAAGAAAGGTTCTCTGAAAAAACAGAGAAGGGTTTTTTCTGCCCTCTACGCATTAGATAAATATCATACTTGTGAAAGGGATGTTTGAGGACAAGCGAGAAAAGATTCAACAAGAGAGTTGAGAGTGGAATGAAAAATTTCTGGTCAGGAACAAGCCACTTACTTCTCGGCTGACAGAGCGTGGCTCCCTGTTAGAGACTGGACTGCGTTGCTCATAGGTCCTTTCACTGACTTCAGTCATGTCCCAGGATGCAGATTTGAATAATGTATTGATACCCCCTCCTCAAAAGCAGACCTGCTCATTTATCCTTGGGCAAAAATCTCCCTCACATGTTCTGACTCCCCCTTGCAGGGGCCCTCTCCAGAGCTCACATCTGGTTTCAAGGCCCAGCTGGGACAAGGGGTGTGTGTGTTTAAAATGGCTGAGGGGAGGGGGCATTGGTAGGGGAAATATTCATTTTGCAAATGTATAGCTTGCCTGCCCCCCAAAAAAGCTCGGGGTGGTGTACGTAGGGATTACCCCAGCCTTGGCCTCACAACAACCCTGTGAAGTAGGCTGGGCTGAGAGTGTGTGACTGGTCCAAGGTCACCCAGGGAGCTCGGGGCCTTCTGCATGCAAAGTAGGTGCTCTTGACCACTGAGCTTCATGGCTGAAGGGGGACTCAAGCCCAGTGGGGAGTGTACATGGCAATGAATGTGAAGCGCTTTCATGTTTAATGTGGATTTTCATGAAATCCACTTCGGTCTGTCAGGGGCACACGAAGCAAAAAGTGTGGAGTGAACACCACCTTAATACCCACTTTTCACAGGTCAAACTGCACCCTAATCCGCCTTACTTTGGAAGGGCGGAGTCCCGCTAGTAGAAGCGAGTGTCTTCCACCCCTTAGATGCTGCTCAGCCAGTGAGAGAGGCTTGCTCCCCGCCCGCCTCCATGCGCAACTGCTCAGGGAAGTTTAATGGAAGAGATGAGTAATGTCAGATGGTTTCCCCTGCCCCTCTCCCCCTCGCATCCCCCGACTGTGAGCCCGCGATATCGAAGCCCGGGGACAGACCCACGGGTGGGCAGGCAGGAGGCGCCTCGGTCCTGCACGGCAGGAGAGGGCTGGAGTTGCTTCCCTCTGCTAGCGCTCTGGAGGCGGCAGCAGTGCCTACTGCTGCCTGCTGCTGCCTCCGCTTCCCAAACGAAGCCTCCTCCTTCTCCTCCCCACAAACACACAGGAAAATCACATACACAGGGGACTCTTCCGAAGGGAGACCTGACTCAGGGGCTGCTGTCTGTGAAAAAGCAGGCTGCTGCGTTACTCTGAAGGGGCGACCCAGCGCGATCCCGTGATTGGGGAGGCCGTCCCCAGCCCTGCCCAGGCTCCCTTGCTGTACTGGCCGCCCTCCCGCCTTCCCATCTGTGCATTCCTTTGCTGTAGGTGTATCACGTGACTGCGAAGCTGCAGGTGTATCGCCACTGCGAAATAGCGGTTGGCCGCCATTTCTCCTTCTGCTCTGTGTGTTCTTTGTTGTGCACTACATATAAACAGGCTACTCCACTACTGTGGATGAAGCAGGGCTACTGCTATTATGAATGGGAAAAGGAGGCTACTTATTGTGGAAGCAGCCCTACTGCCAATGGGGAAAAAGGGGGGAGGGGGGAGGGGGCCCCCACCTCTCGACCACCTCACTGCCAGGTCACAACCAGGTCACACAGGCCCAGGGTTTAATGTGGGGGGGCGGAGCACGCTGCCACGGAACTGCTCCAGAGCCGCATTTAAGGAAAACAACGGAGTAAAAGACTTTCAAAAAATGCACATTTTGGGGACAGATGCTTCAGGATGGTGGATTGGCGACAATATCGTCTGTCACAAATGTCACCAATGTGCTCTACAATCTCATTAACTCAGCCGCGTAGATTGGCCCCAGGTCTCCCCCAGTCCACTTCCTAGTTTATTTTCAGTCCCGTTCTTAATGAATCCAGGCATGTACCTTGCCTTACACACTTGCCGGGGGTGATACCAGACATGTTCGATGTGCCATTACATTTAAATGTGGCCATTGTTTTAAATGCAATTAGGAGCCATGGAGAGAGGGGGCGGGATTACCAGGATCAAAGCAGTTGGAGAATTGACCTTTTCCTGTCCTGCTCAGGTCCTAGAAAACTCGTTCCTCTGAAGCTGCTGATTGCATGAGGAGGAAACCTTCCACTGGCAATGGAACCTCAGCACATCTTTCCTGGATAACCGTATTGGTTTGTGGAAAGCTGGGGGCTGCAAAGCTTCTGACCCAATCTCTGCTTCTTTTCTGAGCTACAACAGAGCTCCAAACCTTAAAAAAAAAAGGAAAAAAAGAAAAGGAAAGAAAACTTGGTAAAACTGATACTACCCAGTTATTTTCAATTGGCCACTGGAGGCATCTGAAAGTTCTTGCATAAAAATAAAAGAAAAGAATGCCGATCCTGTGGGACTGAAATCTCCTCTGATCATTGGTTGGCAGAAACATTTTTAACCAATCCAGGCAAGATTCAAGAACTAATCCACAAGGAATCAAGACACGCGGGTCCTAAAAAGCATCCCAAGCTAGGGATAACTGAGATGTGTGTGTGGGGGGGGGGGGGTAGTGCTGAGAGCAGGAGGGGCCGTAGCTCAGGCTTAGAGCAGCTGCTTTGCATGCAGAAGGCCCCTGGTTTGCTCCATGGCTGCATAGAATCATAGAATAGTAGGGTTGGAAGGGGTCTACAAGACCATCTAGTCCAACCCCCTGCTCAGTGCAGGAATCCAGGTCAGAGCATCCCTGACAGGTGGCTGTCCAGCCTCGTATTGAATGCCTCCAGTGTGGGAGAGCCCACCACCTCCCCAGGTAATTGGTTCCATTGTCGTATTGCTCTGACACTCAGGAAGTTTTTCCTGATGTTCAGCCGGAATCTGGCTTCCTGTCACTTGAGCCCATTATTCCGTGTCCTGCACTCTGGGATGACTGAGAAGAGATCCTGGCCTTCCTCTCTGTGACAAGCTTTCAAGTACTTGAAGAGCGCTGTCATATCTGTTCTTAGGCTTCTTTTCTCAAGGCTAAACACGCCCAGTTCTTTCAGTCTCCCTTCATAGGGCTTTGTTTCCAGTCCCGTGATCATCCTTGTTGCCCTCCTCTGAACCCTCTCCAGCTTGTCTGCATCCTTCTTAAATTGCGGTGCCCAGAACGGAACACAGTACTCCAGATGAGGCCTAACCAGTGCTAAGTAGAGGGGAACTAGTACTTCCCAGGAATTGGAAGTTATGCTTCTATTAATGCAGCCCAAAAGAGCATTTGTCTTTTTTGCAGCTACATCACATTGTTGGCTCATATTCAGCTTGTGATCGACAACAATTCCAAGATCCTTCTCACTTGTAGTATTATTGAGCCAAGTACCCCCCATCTTGTAACTGTGCATTTGGTCTCTTTTTTCTAGGTGCAGAACTTTATCCTTAGGTGCATTTATCCCTATTAAATTTCATTTGGTTGTCTTCCGCCCAGCGCCTTTCAAGATCACTTTGAATTTTGTTTCTGTCTTCTAAGGTATTAGCTATCCCGCCCAATTTTGTGTCATCTGCAAATTTAATCAGCATTCCCTGTACCTCCTCATCCCAGTTATTAATAAAAATGTAAAAGAGCACTGGGCCCAGGACTGAGCCCTGCGGTACCCCACTCGTTACCTCTCCCCAGTTTGAGAAGATCCCATTGATAAGCACTCTTTGAGTCCAATCCTGTAGCCAACTGTAGATCCACCTGAGAGTTGTTTTGTCCAGCCCACTTTGAGCTAGTTTGCTCATCAGGATATCATGGGGCACTTTATCGAAAGCTTTGCTGAAGTCGAGGTGTATGATGTCCACAGCATTCCCACAGTCCACAAGGAAGGTGATCTGATCAAAACATGGGATCAGATTTGTCTGGCAGGACTTGTTCTTGACAAATCCATGTTGGCTTCGAGTAACCACTGCATTGTTTTCAGGGTGCTTACAGATGGATTGCTTCATAATCTGCTCCAGAAGTTTCCCAGGGATTGATGTCAGACTGACTGGTCTGTAGTTCCCTGGTGCCTCCTTTTTGCCCTTTTTGAAGATAGGGACAACATTCGCCCTCCTCCAGTCATCTGGCACTTCCCCCGTTCTCCATGATTTCTCAAAGAGAATAGACAGCGGTTCTGAGAGTTCTTCTGCCAGTTCCTTTATTACTCTAGGATGCCGTTCATCTGGCCCTGGAGATCTGAACTCATTCAAAGGAATTAGGTGTTCCTTGACCATATGCCTATCGATCTCAAGCTGCAATCCTGCCCCTTCAGCCCGTACTTCGCCTTTGCCAGGGTGGTCATAGACCCTCTTTTGGGAGAAGACTGAGCCAAAGTAGGAATTGAGCACCTCTGCCTTTTCTTTGTCACCTGTTATCATTTCGCCATCCTTATTTAATAGCTGAACCACCATTTCTTTCCTCTGCCTTTTACTATGCACGTATCTGAAGAAAACCTTTTTGTTGTTTTTAGCATCCCTCGCTAACCTCAGCTGGTTCACAGCTTTAGCCTTCCTGACGCCATCCCTGCAATTCTGTGCTACCTGCCTGTACCTTCCTTTGTTACTTGGCCTTCCTTCCACTTCCTATATGTGTCCTTTTTTGTTTTCTGGTCATCTCTCAGCTTTTTGTGAAGCCACATTGGCTTCTTCTGTTGTCTTCCACCTTTTTTTCTTGTTGGAATTGTTTGTAATTGTGCCTTGAGAGTTTCGTTTGTTAAAAACTCGCATATACTTGTAGGGCACCAGGTTGGGGAAAGCTGGAATTCAGGAAGCTGCCTTAGATGGTGTCCGACCCCCCCACCCCCCAGGGTCCACCTAGTCCAGTACTGTTGACACTGACTGGCAGCAATGGCTCTGCAGGGCTTCAAGCAGGATCCTTTCCTAGCCTCCAGGCTGACACATCTGGGAATACAAAGCTGTGGAAAGCTGTGTTAGAGTGTTGGAGTTGGACAGGGAGACCCAGGTTCAAATTCCCACTTAGCCATGAAGCTGCTAGGGTGGCTTTGGACCAGTCCCACCTCACAGGGTTGTTGTGAGTACAAACTCCACTCCGCAGGGTTGGAGGACCCATTAAAATGGTCTGCCCCGGGCGTCTTATGGATCCGAATGGATTCCTGAACATGCTTGGGGATTCTCTGGAGCACGCCAACGGCCACTCGGTCGAGACCCTGGTGGGTGGCTGGAATGCCGCAATCACTGGGGTATTAGATCGGGTGGCCTCGAAATGCCCTCTCCTCCTGAACAGGGCTCGGACTGCACCACGGTTCAATCCGCAGTTACGAGCTCTGAAACAGGAGGTGAGACGGCTAGAGCGCCTCCTGTGAGGCCTTGGCAAGGGACTTTGCAGATAAAATTGATCGGATTAGGAGTGTTACGTGTGCTGTGGATACAGTTAGTGAGCAGGAGGCAGTCTATGGCACACTGGTTTTGTGGGATCGGTTCCAGCTTCTTCCTTCTGACGAAGTGGACAAGATGCTTTCATCTGTAAGGCCGCCCACCTGCTTACTTGATCCTTGCCCATCTTGGCTTATTATGAGCTGCAGATAGGGGTGAACGAAAGTCACTTACCTTTTCTCGCAGCTTTTTCGCTGTGGGGGGGAGCGCTTCGCTGCTCCCCCCGCAAAGTTCAGGCCGGGGGGGGGGAGGCTTCCCGCCTCGCCCGGCCGAAATTCAGGCCGGGGGGGGAGGCTTCCCGCCTCGCCCGGCCGAAATTCAGGCCGGGGAGGAGGCTTCCCGCCTCGCCCGGCCGCGAACACGAAAGTAAAAAAAAAAAAAAAAAAGTCCCCTGATAGGCTACGTGACGATTCACGTAGCCTATCACGGCTAGATCTGGAAAGTCAGCCGTGATAGGCTACGTGAATCGTCATGTAGCCTATCACGGGTGACTTTAAAAAAAAAAAAAGCGCGTACGCGAATGGCGGCCCCCATAGGGAGCCGCCATTCGCGTTCCTTATTTAGTTGCTGTAGTCTACGTCAATGTTTACGTAGACTACGGCGAAAATAAGGGCAACGCAAATAGCGTTGCCCTTATTTTCGCCGTAGTCTATGTAAACATTGACGTAGACTACAGCGACCAAATAAGGAAGGGGAATGGCGGCTCCCTATGGGGGCCGCCATTATCCGTACACACTTTTTTTTTTTTTTTAAAGTCACCCGTGATAGGCTACGTGACGATTCACGTAGCCTATCACGGCTGACTTTGCAAATCTTGCCGTGATAGGCTACGTGAATCGTCACGTAGCCTATCAGGGGACGTTTTTTTTTTTTTTCTTTCATTGCAATGGCGGGGGCGGCAGCCGGTCGAAAGACCGGCTGCCGCTCCCGCCCCGCTCGAACACCGCTCGAACACCGCTCGAACACCGCTCGAACCCCGCTCGAACACCGGACGAACCACCAGCCGGACCCGCCGCCGGGAGGGACATTCAGGGAAGGTAAGTCCCGTCCCGGGGGGGGGGCGGGGGGCGGGGGAGGATTTCTCCCTGAAACTTGTTCGGGGGGCCGAACATGTTGGCGCTCGGCCCCCCGAAGTTTCGGGGAGAAATTCTCCGCCATCCCTAGCTGCAGAGAGAGGCTAGGTGAGGGGATCAAGGCGGTGGTGAACGCCTCCCTTGAGGAGGGAGTGATGCCATCAGCCCTCAAGGAGGCAGTGATAAGACCGCTTTTAAAAAAGCCCTCCTTGGATCCCCAAGTTCTGTCAGGGTGGAGACTGAGCCCATAGAGCCCCAGAGCAGTTCTGATTCTGAGGAGGAACAGCAATCCGTGGGAGAGGAGCTCGCTCATCTCTCACAAGCACAGCAGCTGGCAGAGATTCCTCCTGCCAGCATTCCTGGGATAGATAGTGGCCCTGGCAGTGAGAAAGCACTGGAGGGGGGCTTGCTGGATGCTCGGCACAGACGCAGGGAGCGACGACAGATGGAGGGCCACGAAAGGAGGCGCTCCGCTCCTTTGGTGCTAAAACAACGGTCACGTCCCAAGGACCCAAGGGAAAGAGGGAGGATCTCTCCATAGCCCATAAGTTCAGGGTCTTCCCGTGGTTCCCCTTCAAATCGCCTTACCTGGAGCTTAGGCTACTCTGCTGTCTTACCCCAGTGCTGTTCCTTGCTTAGTCGTTAGTGATTAGAATCTGAAAGAGTCATAAAGTAATAATGGAATAAAGCCTTGGAAAGAATCCTCGTCGTCTGTGTCCTGAGTTGGCTATTGGAAGGGACTGCAAGAGGCAGCTAGGGCGCTCCTGACAAGTTCTGAACAACTTTCGCCCAGTCTCGAATCTGCCTTTTTGGTAGGGATGGCAGAGAATTCCGCCACGGATCTTGGGGAGGCTGAATGCCAGTGCATTCGGCCCCCCGAAATCTGAGGCGGAATGGCCTGCCACCCCCCGCCACCGCCGCGGATCCCCCTGGGACGAGACTTACCTGGGGCGGATCTTCCGGGCGGTGGCGGCTCTGCCGGCGGCTTCGGCGGCTGGTCTTCCAACCGGCTGTTGCCGCCGCCACTTGCAGTTTTGTTTTGTTTTTTACACACACGTGATAGGCTATGTAAGTTTTTACGTAGCCTAAAACGACTGGGTAAAAAAAAAAAAAAAGCATACGCAAATGGCGGTGGCTACAGCCACCGCCATTTGCTTTCCTTATTTTGGGCCATCTTAGTCTACGTAAATAATTACGTAGACTAAGACGGCAAAAATAAGGGGAACACAAATAGCCTCTGCTATGCTACTTCCGTTCCCCTTACTTTCGCCGTCTTAGTCTATGTAAATATTTACGTAGATTAAGACGTCAAAAATAAGGAACGCAAATGGCGGTGGCCGTAGCCACCGCCATTTGCGTACGTGTTCCTCCCCCCCAGAGCCCTCCGCAGCTGGAAATCCAGCTGCGGACGGCTCTGGCCTGGCTGGGCCTGTCCGGCTGCTCCGCAGAGCTGCCGCGGAGCACAGCCGGCCATGGAGGATTCCGGCGGGGAGGGACGGAGTGCCTCCCCCCTGTCCAGGATTCCAGGGGGAGGGATGGAATGCCTCCCCCCCACCATAAACATAATCCGCAAACAGGTAAGTGATTTTCGTACATCCCTACTTTTTGGGGCGTGGTGATTGCGTGGGTGGTGGCGATGCAGTTGAAGGCACACTTGGAAGAAGCCGACTATCTAGATCCATCTCAGTCGGGCTTCAGGTCTGGGCATGGGACAGAATCGGCCTTGGTCGCCTTGGTCGCCTTGGTGGATGATATGAGGAGGGCTCTGGATAGGGGCGAATGCTCCTTCCTTGTTCTCCTCGACCTCTCAGCGGCTTTTGATGCCGTTGACCACGGTATCCTGCTGGACCACCTGGAGGGGCTGGGCATTGGAGACACCGTATTATCGTGGTTCCGGTCCTTCCTCTCCGGCAGGTACCAGAGGGTAGCACTGGGAGAGGAGGTTTTGGACCCATAGTTGCTCACTTCTGGGGTGCCACAGGGTTCCATCCTCTCCCCGATGCTATTTAATATCTATGTGAAGCCGCTGGGGACTATCATCAGGAGGTTTGGGGTGCGGTGTCATCAGCATGCGGATGACATGCAGCTCTACCTCTTGTTCAAATCTTCACCAAGGTTGGCCATAGAATCCCTGTCCAAATGTCTGGAGACGGTGAGTGGCTGGATGGGGAGGAATAAGCTGAAGCTGAACCCTGACAAGACTGAGGTACTTTTGGTGGCAGATGAGAGGAGGTTGGGGGATGTTGACCTGGTGTTGAATGGGGTACGGTTACCCTTGAAAGACCAGATCCGCAGCTTGGGGGTCATCTTAGACTCCCAGCTGTCCATGGAGGCTCAGGTGTCAGCTGTGAGCCGGACAGCACTGTACCAACTCCATCTGATACGGTGGCTGCGCCCCCCCCAACCATCTGCTCCCATCTGCTCCCTAGTCTCCTCTCGTCTAGACTACTGTACTGCACTCTACGTTGGGTTACCCTTGAAGATGGTTTGGAAGCTGCAGCTGGTGCAGAACATGGCAGCTCGCCTGATTAAAGGCAACCACCAGTGTGATCACATCACTCGAGTGCTGAAGGAGTTGTACTGGCTACCAGCTGTTTTCTGGGCCAAATTCAAGGTGTTGGTTTTGACCTTTAAAACCCTGTATTGTTCCGGCCCAGCCTATCTTAAGGAGCGCCTCCAGCAACACCAGACAGGCTGCCTAACAAGATCAGCCTCGGATGGCCTTCTCTCTGTCCCATCAGCCAGGACAGCTAGGCTGGTGAGGACGAGGGAGAGGGCCTTCTTTGTGGTGGCCCCCACTCTGTGGAACTCCCTCCCTAGGGAACTCCGCCATGCCCCCTCTTTAATGAGCTTCCACCATGCATTAAAAACATGGTTGTTCAGGCAGGCATTTGGGGTGGGCTAGGGTAATTTTAGAAATGTGATGTTTTTAATGTTGAATTTTATTGTATAAACTGTTTTTATTGTTGTACATCGCCCAGAGTGGCTGGGTGACCGGCCAGATGGGCGATTAATAAATTTAATAAATAAATTAATAAATAATAAATAAGGGCCCCTGCAGGGTGTCTTGCCCAAGGGCCCTCCGGAGCCTGGAGCCAGCCCGGTGGCCCTGCCATCAGCAGCAATGTGAAGGGGCGGGGGTCTAGAGACATGCAGATGGTACACAGTGGGCTCCGCCACGCAAGCAGGGACCGTGACTGGTCCAGGCTTCCTGTTCACCTAGAGCAGGGGTGCAGAACTGCTTAGGGGTGGGGGCTGGATTGCCACCACCAGGCCCCTGTGGCCAGATGACGTCAGGGGGCCTGGCCACATCCCTGGCATCATGTCAGGGCCATGTCCCTGCCCCCTGATATCACCCCTTTTCTCCCCCCCCCCTTTTTCTTCGTGCTGGAAGGAGGCACGGAACTGTTGCCTCCCCCAGCACAGAGAAAGGGACCCAGGCCGCCCTGCATCCCCACCGCAGTCTCTAGTCTCACAAACAAACCGCGCTTGTCCCCAAGAGGCTGCACAGGTTGGATCCGGGTGTCCCACTGGCTGGATTAGGCCTACGGGCCAGGGGTTCTGCACCCAGACCCAGAGCAACCCTGTGATCTGTATGGGCCTCCTTCACGCTAGTGCTGTGTTGGAGGGTCTGTGTAGAGGGCATGACCCTGCTCCCCACTTGCAGGCGCACCGAGCGCTGTCTGTGCCACAATAACTCTCTCTGATCTGAGGCAGCGGAAGGACCGGCGGCATGAGCAGCCTGCACAGCCGGGGCCCGCCTCCTGACGTTGCGTGGCAAGAAGCGAGTTCCCGGCCTGTTCCGGATGGCGCACCTGGATCGCGCTACGTCACAAGAGGCGCTTCTGTCCGGCTTCCCTGGTGGAGCACCTGGCCTCCCTCCGTGGCACGGCACGCTTCGGAGGTCCCCTCAGGGTCTGGTTCAGTCAGGCTGACTCAGAAGAAAGCACCTTCTCCCAGCAAGGCTCCCCACACGGTCAGCAAGTTCCCTCAAAGAAAAACGAGGTGTGTTGTTTATGGGTTTAATTAAAATCCCATGTCTGAGAACGTGCTGCTCTGATTTGTGCCGAGACGCCGCTAAAGTGCTAACATCAATATATCTGGCTTTAAATATTTTATAACGGCAAGCCTTAAAATATTAATGCTGCGACCCGAAATGGGAATCCACACGGAGGAGCCCTCTCGGTGGGCACGTGGCAGGCGATTAGAGGGGAGGAGAAGCAAGGAAACAGCCCAGCAGCGGCCGGACCGGTCTGTCTCCCCCGCCAGCTGGTGGGGCTCCATCTTCACAAACAAACCACGCTTGCCCCTTTGCACAAATTAAATGAAACGCTTCACAGCGACGTGTGCTTTATCGCGCTTCCCTCCTGCGTGGCCTCTTTAAGGAGGGTTTCATTTATTGAACGCTTACACAGAGACGCTAAATAGCAGGACTCCTCTCAAGGGCTCCAGCAGCCAAGCAGTGCTTTAAGCACGGGGCTCAGGCAGCGGGCGGCACAGGCTTCTGCGTGGGACATGGGCGCCCTCAGAAAACCAGCCTCCGTCTTTTGCCCAGGGCTGAGCCAAAATGCCCCCCCCCGCACACATTCACCCCACCCCCAATCTCACGCTGCAGCATTGAGGGGCATTTTGATTACTGGGGGTATGTGAACGCAGGCAATGTTTTTGCTTCACTTGCCAGCTGCGTTGTTTACTGCCCTTGTGCTGGGTGCCATTCTAAAAAAGAAATAAACCCCTCTCTTCATTCCTCTCCCCCCACATGGGGACCATTGCCTCACCAGAGCAGAGCCCCCCCTCTGATGGCGGCCATCTTGAAACGGAACCAGAATGAGAGCAGGACTGGGAAGCAAAGGTGTCCCATGCGGGGCGGGGGGGGGGGGCGTGCTTTCGCAAGACCTTTGCCCCTTGCAAAACTGAGCCAAAAAGGACTTCCTCTGAGAACTTGGGGCTCAACCAAGTCTATTATTAGGGACAATGTTACAGTTCATAGAATCACAGAATAGTGGGGTTGGGACTTGGGAGGGGCCCACAAGGCCATCGAGTCCAACCCCCTGCTCAATGCAGGAATCCAGGTCAGAGCATCCCCGACAGATGGCTGTCCAGCCTCGTCTCGAACGCTTCCAGTGTGGGACAGCCCACCGCCTCCCCAGGTCATGGGTTCCAGTTGTGGACTGGCACTGATTTCAAACACCTGGAGGGCAGAAGGGGGGTTCTAAACACTCCTCCACCCACATGTTCCTCTACTCCCCCCCCCAACCACCCCACTCATGATCTTGCTCCTAAGAAGACTTATTTCTGATCTTAGAGCCCAGTAAGGAGAAAACAATGGTGGGTAGTGGTGGTGGTGAGGTGAAAGCCGTGGTTGGAGGAAGCATGCAGCACCCTCCTTTCGTCCATTACTTTTCTGCTTGAAACCAAACCAGCCCCCTCACTGATCTACAAGTGTTCACTGAAGTCACAGGTCTGTGGCTATAATATCAAGTTTGGTCCTACATTAGTAAGTGAAGGCTAGAGACAAACAATTTGGTTTAAGAGAGTGGTGGTTTCAGAAAGGTTAAACATAAGAACATAAAAACATAAGAAGGGCTGTTACGTATCTGGGCGGGGTGGAGGAGGGCTGCGGCTTGCAGTTTTGAACCTTGGCAGCTCCTGCAGCACTGGGAGCAGCAACAGCGGGTGGAGTTTCCGCTAAGCGCGTGCTTCTGCATGCGCTGAAGCAAGAACAGCCGTGCCTGGGGCCCACTGATCCCTGCAGTCATTCCCTCTACCTGTACGACGTTTTGTGGTGACGAAGGCGGGATGCAGAGAGCTACGCAGGCGGCAAGGACTGTGAATCCACGTACACGGCTAACTGCCGGCAAGCAGCCAGCGAGGCCCAGCTAGGAACTTGAGCAACTCCTGTGATGCTTTTTTGGTTTTTTTAAGATTGAGTTCAGGTCAAAATGGCTGCTCCTGGACATATCGAAGAGTTTGATGTGAGTCAACCTGCTTCCTGGGATCCTTGTGCAGAACGGCTTTCATTCTATCTGCAAGCCAATAAGATGGAAGCCAGCGCCGAACAAGAGTGAGCTGTGCTCTAAACTGTTTGCGGACCACAGACATTTGCCATAATGAGATCCCTCCCTGCTCCTGCCTCGCCCAAAACGAAGACATCTGATGAACTTTTAGGATGGCTGAAGATGCATTTCTCAACAAGTCCTTCAGTTATTTTGCCGGGATTTAAATTTCACAAACGAATGCCGCAACCTGGAGGAGCGGGCATTGCCCCTTGCATTGCAGAACTGCGTCATCTTTCTCAACATTGCAACTCTGGGGATTTTCTAGTTATGCTGAGGGATCGCCTTGTCTGTGGGGTCTATGAGGAAGCATTACAACGACGCGTCCTGTCCAAGTCAAACTTGACAGTTGCGATGGCTCAAGAAAAGGCATTAGCCAGTGAGACGACATCACCACGTGTCACAGAACTCAAGAGAGATGCAGATGACGTAACTGCCATCCGGAGCAAGCAGGCTGAGAATTCCGGGCAGCGAGGTCAACAGGACACAAGAAATGCACTCTCCATGCAATCTGCAGGTAGGCTCTGGCTTAGCTATTCCTGCTCAGGCTGTGGAGGACCACATCAGCGCTCTCTGTGCAGATTCAAGGATACTGAGGTTTTGCAAGAAGAGGGTTACCTTGAGCGAGTCTGCCACTCAAGACCTGTCAGCACGAGGCCAAGGAGCTATGAACAAGGAATCACTGTGTCTAGCGCCTCATGGGGTTGATTATCCACAGGGTGATGAACTTCAGCAGCTACATCACATTCAGAAGGTCTGTGGCAAGGAACCTCATGATTCTGTGTTGTATGCAGCAGTATTAATCCATGGCCGGAAGTACAAAACGGACGTGGACTCGGGGTCTGGGATATCCATAATTAACAGAGACACCTTTAAGCGTATATTTTCTGGGACCCTTGCTCCAAAGTTTTACCTAGGGAGGTGGTGGGCGCTCCCACACTGGAGGCGTTCAAGATGAAGCTGGACAGCCACCTAACAGGGATGCTCTGACTTGGATTCCCACATTGAACAGGGGGTTGGATTCGAGGGTCTCGTAGGCCCCTTCCAGCCCTACTATTCTATGATTCTATGAAAGTTGTCAAGTCCATCATATATTCTGGGTGATTACAATACAAAGGAGGTCGATATCATGGGATGCTGCACTGTAGATGTACATTATGGCTCCTTCCAAGGGAAGATTCCACTTATAGTTGTGGAGGGGCAGAGGAAAAACCTACTGAGTAGAAACTGGTTCTCATCAATAGGGATTAGTGTTCAAGGAATTCATGCCCTTACTACAGGTCGGCGTGTACTAACACCTTACTAATACCTGAACCTCCATGGACAGCTGGGAGTCTAAGATGACCCCCAAGCTGCAGACCTGGTCTTTCAAGGGTAGCTGTACCCCATTCAACACCAGGTCAACATCCCCCAACCTCCTCTTGTCTCCCACCAAAAGTACCTCAGTCTTGTCAGGGTTCAACTTCAGCTTGTTCCTCCCCATCCATCAGCCACTCACCGTCTCCAGACATTTGGACAGGGATTCTACGGCCAACCTTGGTAAAGATTTGAATGAGAGGTAGAGCTGTGTGTCATCCACATACTGATGACACCGCACCCCAAACCTCCTGATGATAGTCCCCAGCGGCTTCACATAGATGTTAAGTAGCATCGGGGAGAGGATGGAACCCTGTGACACCCCACGAGTGAGCGGCCACGGGTCCGAAACCTCCTCTCCCAGTGCTACCCTCTGGTACCTGCCGGAGAGGGAGGACCGGAACCACCGCAATACGGCGTCCCCAATGCCCAACCCCTCCAGGTAGTCCAGGAGGATACTGTGGTCAACGGTATCAAAAGCCGCTGAGAGGTCGAGGAGAATAAGGGGCGAGGAGATGTTGCTACACTGAAGCTGGCAGGAAGGAAAACAGACCTCTCATTTACTTATCTATCCCCGAAGGAGTTCAGAGGAGCATAGACGGTTGCCCCATGCCCGTTTCTCTTCACGATAACCCTGTGAAGGGTTACACTTAGCTCAACCGCTGGCCTGGCACTCCAACAACTAGGCCATGCGGAATCCCCCCCCCCCCCCGCATGGTAGGCTTCTTGTGGTGAGGGCATCAACGCGATGCTTCTTTCCATGTTTGGCTTCTCACCTTAAGAAGGGCAGATGGACCAAGGGTCCCAGGAGGAGTGCCGTCGCCGTGTCCCACCCTGTGCTCCACGCAAACACTGCAAGGCAAGAGAGGCAGGTGGCGAAGCCGGCTCCAGGACAGGTCCGCCCGGGCGGTGCCGCCGCCGCCGGCGGGCAGAGGCCTAGCTCCCTTCCTGGAGCACACTGAGCTTTTCTAATTACACTTTGTAAAGCGAGATGCCTTTATCCAGGCTCTGAATCCTAACCCTGACTTCTGGGGCGACTCACATAAAGAGGATAATGCATTTGTGACTGTGGAGACTATGGATGCTGCTTCCCCCCTCCCACCATTCTGCCTTCATTCAAAGAGCAAAGAGCACAGGAAATCCCTATGCCAGGCAATGGTGAGGGCTCGATCCAGCATTTGGAAGCTGTTACTCCACATTTGTCCTTTGCCTTTTATTAACAGAGTGCTTGCATTTCACAGCGCTAATCGAATCAGAACACAAAGAGAACGCCAAAGACGATAACCTCCTTCTGCAAAAAAGGAGATGCAGCCAGCCCTACAGTTCACTCAAACTGCAGCTGTACCTCTCGCTCAGCACTTGCTGTTATGGAGCCAAGGCAGCTCTGTAGGACGCCGCAAGCGCTTCCTCCCTATGGGCCAGGCATTCAAGAGTGCAGGAGGTGCAGGGAATGCTGATCAAATTTGCAGATGACACAAAATTGGGAGAGATAGCTAATACTTTGGAAGACAGAAACAAAATTCAAAGTGATCTGGATAGACTGGAGTGCTGGGCAGAAAACAACAGAATGGCATTTAATAGGGACAAATGCCAAGTTCTGCACCTAGGAAAAAGAAACCAAATGCACAGTTACAAGATGGGGGATACGTGGCTCAACCACACTACGAGCGAGAAGGATCTTGGAATTGTCGTCGATCACAAGCTGAATATGAGCCAACAATGTGATGTGGCTGCAAAAAAGGCAAATGCTATTTTGGGCTGCATTAATAGAAGCATCGCTTCCAAATCCCGGGAAGTACTAGTTCCCCTCTACTCAGCACTGGTTAGGCCTCATCTGGAGTACTGTGTCCAGTTCTGGGCACCACACTTTAAGAAGGATGCAGACAAGCTGGAGAGGGTTCAAAGGAGGGCAACAAAGATGATCAGGGGACTGGAAACAAAGCCCTATGAAGAGAGACTGAAAGAACTGGGCATGTTTAGCCTTGAGAAGAGAAGACTGAGGGGAGATATGATAGCACTCTTCAAGTACTTGAAAGGTTGTCACAGAGAAGAAGGCCAGGATCTCTTCTTGATCATCCCAGAGTGCAGGACACGGAATAATGGGCTCAAGTGACAGGAAGCCAGATTCCGGCTGAACATCAGGAAAAACTTCCTGAGTGTCAGAGCAATACGGCAATGGAACCAATTACCTGGGGAGGTGGTGGGCTCTCCCACACTGGAGGCCTTTAAGACGAGGCTGGACAGCCATCTGTCAGGGATGCTCTGACTTGGATTCCTGCATTGAGCAGGGGGTTGGACTCGATGGCCTTGTAGGCCCCTTCCAACCCTACTATTCTATGATTCTATGAGTGCCCCGCATGGGGGCCCAAGCGCCTGGAGCCGCCTGCTTCGCGCATCCCCAGTTTTTGTCTAGCAACTCGGACGTTGCTCCTACCATCAGATCCAGTAACACTGAAGCAGACAACAGCGAGAGGCGCTCAAAGGCACTTCCCGATTAACGCAGCACCAGATGATGGCCAGAGAGAGACATGCTGTGCTAAACCCGCACTGTGGCCACTGGTGAATCGCCCAAGAAGAGGGCAAAGGGGGACACAGATTTGCATATGCTAATTAAATGTACAGATGCAAATTTGGAAATGCAGACATCTTGCTGTAGTGTGGAAGACGGTGACCAGGTGACCTGTGTGCCCTGCTCAGTCTGCTGTCCAGGTGCTGTTGATGGGCAAGGCCCATTTGGCTCTTCTTCCCAAGGGTTCTTTATCTTTAAACCAGACTGGGACGGGCCAGCCCTTCAGAGGACTATCCTGTGGAACAGAGGACACATGACTACCCTAGGTTCATCTCTGTGGCACTAGGTTTGCCGCCTTCTTCTTCTTCTTCTTCTTCTTCTTCTTCTTCTTCTTCTTCTTCTTCTTCTTCTTCTTCTTCCTCCTCCTCCTCCTCCTCCTCCTCCTCCTCCTCCTCCTCCTCCTCTTCTTCTGCTTCTGCTTCTGCTTCTGCTTCTTCTGCTTCTTCTTCCCCCTGCTCCTGGTTACTGCTTATTCTTTTCATGCCAGGAAAGGCTTCATCTGCTACATTTCTGTGCATTAGGTTGTTGTTGAAAGCACAGGAGCAGGGCTTGGCAAAAAGTTGGCAGCACATCGGGCACAACCCTATGAGGTCCACCCCGGGTACTCGTAAGCCTCCAGACACACAGGCTGGTGAGCATCCAGTGCGGAGTGGAGGCGCCTCGTGCTTCCCGCTCCGCATGCATGTTACTAGACGGGCCTGTTTGCCCATCTCACAGAGGCTTCAGGGAGGGGGAAGGCTGGGGGCTGGAGATACAGCGTAAGCCATCCCCTCCCCGTCCACCGGCACCCCCCCTTTCCCTCCTCCCAGCGTGCGTTTGCGAGGTCATGGAAGCAGCCAGTGCAGCTGTGTCTCGCGGCTGCGAGGGGGATGGGGGGGCAGCGAGCTCAGATTCACAGCTCTGAGGTCATAGCACTGTCCACAACCTCAGTGCTGGGAATCTGAAAAATCAGATTTTTCTGAAAAAATCAACCCCCCCCCCCCCACACACACACACGGTCCAGGGGCCAGAGGATTGCTCCCTTAGTGACAAAGTGCTTTTCAGCCTCTTTCCTTCCACTGAGAACTGATTCGAATGTGCAAGTTTGAAGTGGCAGAATCCTCAGATAGAGACTCTGCCATTGCAGGTCTGCCTCAGATGTTTTATGTTTTTCACATGGCTTGATTCTGGACCTCCTTTTCACTTCCAAAATTTTATTTATTTGTTTGTTTTATTTCATGTCATTTCTATATCACCTAATAGCTGAAGCTCTCTGGGCGGTTCACAAAAATTAAAACCATAAAGTACAACATAAAACAATATAAAATATGAAAGCTTAAAACTACAGTATAAAAGTACAATGAGAATAAAATGTGGCAGCTATGCAGAGTTTTTAAATTAAGCTTTAAAACTGCAGAGCTAAAAGACTAGAATGCTAAAATGCTGGGAAAATAAAAAGGTCTTCACCTGGCACTGGAAGGAGTACAACATAGGTGCCAGGCGAACCTCTCTAGAGAGCTCATTCTACAGCCAGGGTGCCACAGCAGAAAAGGCCCTCTTCCTGGTAGCCACCCACCTCACTTCCTTTGGTGGGGGCTCCCAGAGAAGGACTCCTGAGGATGATCTTAGGGTCTGGGCAGTCATATATGGGAGGAGGCGATCCTTCAGATAACCTGGCCCCAAGCCATTTAGGGGTTTGAATGTCAATACCAGCACTTTGAATCCAGCCTGGTAATGGACTGGCAGCCAGTGCAGTTGGAAAAGTACTGGCATAATGTGATCTTGTTGGCCAGTCCCCGTTAACAATCTCGCTGCCCTGTTTTGGACCAGCTGAAGTTTCCGGGCTGTCCCACATGTAACACATTTCAGTTATCCAAATGAGAGGTTATCAGAGCATGGGATGCTGGAGCTAGGTTATCTCTGTCCAGATAAGGATTGGTATATTATTTATTATTTATTTATTACATTTATATCCCACCTTTTTTCCTCTTTGAGGAACCCAAGGTGGTATATATAATCCCCCTCCTCTCCATTTTAGCCTCACAACAACAACCCTATGAGGTAGGTTGGGCTGAGTCTGTGACTGGCCCAAAGTCACCCAGTGAGCTTCCATGGCCGACTGGGGACTAGAACCCAGATCTCCTCGCTCCCAGTCCAACATTCTAGCCACTACACCACACTGGCTCTCAGCCTAATCTGATAAAAAGTGCTCTGTGCCACTGAGTCCACCTGTGCCTCAAATGACAGTTCTGGGTCCATGAGGACCCCCAAATTATGAACCGGATCCGTTAAGGGGCGAGCAACCCCCTCCATAACAGGTTGAACATCACCTAGCCAGGCAGACGAACCACCCATTATCAGTAGCTCTGTCTTGTATAGATTGAGTCTCTGTTTATTGGCTCTCATCCAGTCCATTACCATGCCCAGGGACTGATTCAGAACAGCCACTGCCTCACCTGGGTTTGATGAGAAAGAGAGGTGGAACTGGGTGTCACCCGCATACTGATGGCACCTCAGCCCACACCTCCAGATACCTTCCCCCAGTGGTTTCATGTAGATGATGAACAGCATGGGGGATAAAATAGAATCCTGTGGAACTCCATGGCAGAGTTGCCAAGGCACAGAGCAATAATCGCCCAGCACCACCTCCTGCAATCGGCCATCAAAGTAGGAGCGGAACCACTGCAGTGCAATGCCTCCAACTCCCAACCCAGACAACCTATCCAGAAGGATACCATGGTTGATGGTATCAAAAGCCACTGAGAGGTCCATGAGAATCAACAGGGTCATAGAATCATAGAATAGTAGGGTTGGAAGGGGCCTATAAGACCATCGAGTCCAACCTCCTGCTCAATGCAGGAATTCAAGTCAAAGCATCCCCAACAGATGGCTCTCCAGCCTCCTCTTGAAGGCCTCCAGTGTGGAAGAGCCCCCCACCTCCCTAGGGAATTGGTTCCATTGTCGTATTGCTCTGACAGTCAGGAATTTTTTCCTGATGTTCAGCCGGAATCTGGCTTCCTGTCACTTGAGCCCATGATTCTGTGTCCTGCACTCTGGGATGATTGAGAAGAGATCCTTGCCTCCCTCTCTGGGACAACCGTTAAAGTACTCGAAGAGCGATATCATATCTCCCCTCAGTCTTCCCTTCTCAAGGCTAAACATGCCCAGTTCTTTCAGTCTCTCCTCACAGGGCTTTGTTTCCAATCCCCTGATCACCTTCGTTGTCCTACTCTGAACCCTCACTCTCCTTGTCTCTCTCCCAGCAAAGGTCATCCCACAAGGTGACCGAGGCAGTTTCTGTTCCAAAACCAGGCCTGAAGCCCGATTGAAATGGATCTAGATAATCCGTTTCATTCAAGAGTGCCTGGAATGGGCCTGCAACTGCCCACTCAAGCCCATTGCCCACGAAGGGCACCGGCCTATAGTTGTCAACAACCTCCGGGTCCAGGTTAGGCTTTTGCAGGAGTGGCCTGATTATTGCCTCTTTTAAAGAGGCCAGCACCACTCCCTCTGTCAGGGAGGAATTTACCGTCTCGGGCCTCAATAACCGAAACTCATCCAATAAAATTGGACCAGATGGTGCTCTGAATGCCTCTACTAATATAACTGCATTAATCATGATGTCCAATTCATAACACATCTGAATGACTGCATCTTCAAAGTGCCATGAAAATTTGACACAGCGTGCTGCCGAGGGTTCCACAGTTTTGTCCCTGGCGCAGAATGTAGCAGGCCAGGCCACAAACCACTCGGAAAAGCTCTGCTGGATGACACTGAGAAGATGCAATGCTGGTAGAAAAGAACGGTCTCTTTGCCACCCTCACTGCCACAGAATAGTCTCAATAATGAGTTCTAACCTGTGTTCGGTCAGACCCAGCACAAGTTTACCTCCTCCTGTGTTCTAGTCATCTCCCTTCTTGCTTCATTGCCCTCAGCTCGGGTGCATACCAAGGACATAAGAACATAAGACGAACCATGCTGGAAGAGAACAAGGGTCCATCTAGTCCAGCATTCTGTTCACACTGTGGCTCAAGTTAATGGGCTCAAGTGACAGGAAGGCAGATTCCGGCTAAACATCAGGAAAAACTTCCTGACTGTTAGAGCAACATGACAATGGAACCAATGACCTAGGGAGGTGGTGGGCTCTCCCACACCGGAGGCATTCAAGACTAGGCTGGACAGCCACCTGTCAGGGATGCTCTAACTTGGATTCCTGCAGTGAGCAGGGGGTTGGACTAGATGGTCTTGTAGGACCCTTCCAACCTTACTATGATTCTATGATTCTAACCAGCTGTTGACCAGGAACCCACAAGCAGGACACGAGTGCAACAGCACCCTCCCACCCATGTTCCCCAGCAAGTGATGTACATAACCATACTGCCTCTGAAACTGGAGATAGCATATAGCCATCAGGACTAGTAGCCCTTTCAAGGAGCTGGCTGGACTCTGGTCAAGAGGGAGAGGGCACTTGGGCGCAATCATGTCAACCACCTGTGAGTCTTCTCTGCGTTTCACAGCGCAACTTGAGCTCTGACAGGAGCACCAGCCATACTAGCAGGAAAATTCCCCAGAGCCCTCTGGAGTCCATTCGCCTCTGGAGGCAGACCATTTTAATGGGTCCCCCACCCTTGCAGAGGGGAAAGGCCACCAAGGGTCTAAACCTCAATAGGCTGGGATCTGACCATGACAAGGGGATAGATGTTGAGGAAAATGGCACATTTCATAGAATCATAGAATAGCAAGGTTGGAAGGGGCCTACAAGGCCATCGAGTCCAACCCCCTGCTCAGTGCAGGAATCCAAGTCAGAGCATCCCTGACAAATGGCTGTCCAGCCTCGTCTTGAAGGCCTCCAGTGTGGGAGAGCCCACCACCTCCCCAGGTAATTGGTTCCATTGTCGTATTGCTCTGACAGTCAGGAAGTTTTTCCTGATGTTCAGCCGGAATCTGGCTTCCTGTCACTTGAGCCCATTCTTCCGTGTCCTGCACTCTGGGATGACAGAGAAGAGATCCTGGCCTTCTTCTCTGTGACAACCTTTCAAATACTTGAAGAGAAAATGAATGCATGAATATCTCTGGCCTCCCAGCCTGCCTTCCATACAGCTCAGTGCAGTTTTAATTCTCTCTTTCTTCCACCCAGCAGCAGAAAAACAAATGCAGAGGCAGAACCATTGTAGCTGTGGTATTGCTATTCTCCCCCCAATAATTGCTTTTCTCCTAGCAAAAAAAAGCACTTGAGCACAATAAATAGGCGCAAAGCATCCACCCAGGTCATTACTGCCCTTTCTTCCATTTATTCTCGTTTATGGCCCTCCAGAGTTGTCATTAGCTCAAATGCCAGCTCTTGTTTATGCCGGTGTATTGTGGTCACCCCGGGGAACGAATGTTTCTGCGCCCATACATATTCTGCTGGTTAGGGGGACTGAAATCCAAGGCACAGGAACTTCTCCTGTGCAACTTCACATCATTTTGATGGGGCAGACACAGGTAATGTTCCTCCTGGATTAGACCAGGGGCCAACGCAGGCAGTGCCGTTTTCTCTCTCTGATAAAATATGGTGATCAATCAAGGCAATCTCCCCTGGGTCCAAAACTGCACCTGTTAACTCATTCTAACACTATTCCTCACCTTATGCTGGAGCCCCCATGTGACCCGTGCAGCTTTTTTACCCTGTAAAATTCATGCAATTGGCGTTAGGACAATTTAGTTGGAGCCCCCCCCCTTCATTGCAGCATTGCAGCTACCGCTTGGGTCTTCCTCCTGCTCCAGCGACTGTGAGTAGGGGGTAATTTCAGATGCTCCCGCTGCTGTTGTGTTACAGCGCATGGATCATCTGGAGTGCCTCTCCCCCACCCCCCAGCCTGCTCAGCCATGGAATTCCTCCAGTGAGGCTTGCTGCATCATGGACCAGATCTGCACCTCTTGTCGTATTGATATGATCCCTCCTGAGTATTTATTCATTGCAGCACACACAGTGACATCTGTTGCAGTATTTAGGATAATACGGAATAAAAAGCAGGAAATAACGCTAGTGAAGCAGCATACGGAATGCGCCATGCTCCCCAACAGTTATTAGTGCACTTCAGTACCGATAGGAAGCACTAGCATAGCCAGGGTTTCCTGCGTAGAAGTTAATCACCAGTTAATATGTGGTGGGGAAAAGTTGCATCATGTGTAGAAAGTTGTATCAGTTGCACTTTCTTATCCTTTGTTATATGCTTGGAAACCTTAGCTGAGGGGGTGGGCTGAATTCCCACACCAAAGCTATCAAAGCGAATCTCGGGTACTGAGCTCTCTTGCCACAGTGTGAAAAGAGTTCCTTGTCTAAAGTAGTCTAGTGACAGGTGTGCGGAGCACTGAGCTTGGTGTTCCACAGGCTGGGTGCCAGCCCTGAGAGGGGCTGCTTATGCACCTCTCCCCGACGACCTTCTCTTGGCCACAGAGCAACCAGGAAGGCCTCCTCAGAAGACCTGAGGGTCAACTGGGTATATATAAGTAGGAGAAGTATAAGCTCAGTATCCTGGTCCTGACTCATTTAGGGCTTTGTATGTCAACAGCAACCCCTTCATGGATCACTGCCTTGTTGTGGCGAAGGGGCTTGCGTAACTCAGTGAAGCCATAAGCTATGCCGTGCAGGGCCACCCAAGACGGACAGGTCATGGCAGAGAGTTCTGACAAAATGTGGTCCACTGGAGAAGGAAATGGCAACCCACTCCAGTATTCTTGCCAAGAAAACCCCATGGAACGTATCACAAGGCTAAAAGATATGACGCCGGAAGATGAGCCCCTCAGGTCGGAAGGTGTCCAATATGCTACTGGGGAAGAGCAGAGGGTATTTCCAAGTAGCGCCAGAAAGAGTGAAGCGGCTGGGCCAAACCCGAAAGGACACTCAGCTGTGGATGTGTCTGGCGGTGAAAAGAAAATCCGATGCTGTAAAGAACAATATTGTTTAGGAACCTGGAATGTCAGATCAATGAATCAAGGTAAGCTGGAGGTGGTCAAACATGAGATGGCAAGATTGAACATCGACATCTTGGGAATCAGCGAACTCAAATGGACAGGCATGGGCGAATTTAATTCAGGTGACCATCATATCTACTATTGTGGGCAAGAATCCCTTAGAAGAAATGGAGTAGCACTCATAGTCAACAAAAGGGTGGGAAAAGCAGTACTGGGGTACAATCTTAAAAATGATAGAATGATCTCAGTACGAATCCAAGGCAAACCATTCAACATCACAGTAATTCAAGTCTATGCCCCAACCACTGAGGCCGAAGAAGCTGAGGTTGATCTGTTCTATGAAGACCTACAACACCTTCTAGAACTAACACCAAAAAAAGATGTCCTCTTCATCATAGGGGATTGGAATGCTAAAGTAGGAAGTCAAGAAATCACCGGGATAACAGGCAGGCATGGCCTTGGTGTACAAAATGAAGCAGGGCAAAAGCTAATAGAGTTTTGCCAAGAGAACACGCTGATCATAGCAAACACTCTTTTCCAACAGCACAAGAGGCGACTCTACACATGGACGTCACCAGATGGTCAATATCGAAATCAGATTGATTATGTCCTTTGCAGCCAAAGATGGAGAAGCTCCATACAGTCAGTAAAAACAAGACCTGGAGCTGACTGTGGCTCAGATCATGAGCTGCTTCTTGCAAAATTTCGGCTTAAATTGAAGAACGTAGGGAAAGCCACTAAACCTTTCAGGTATGACCTAAATCATATCCCTGATGAATATACAGTGGAGGTGAGGAATAGATTTCAGGGATTAGACCTGATAGAGTGCCTGAGGAACTATGGACGGAGGTCCGTAACATTGTTCAGGAGGCAGCAACGAAATCCGTCCCAAAGAAAAAGAAATGCAAGAAAGCCAAGTGGCTGTCTGATGAGGCTTTACAAGTAGCTCACGAAAGAAGGGAAGCGAAAAGCAAAGGAGAAAGGGGAAGATATACCCAACTGAATGCAGAGTTCCAGAGAATAGCAAGGAGAGACAAGAAGGCCTTCTTAAATGAGCAATGCAAAGAAATCGAGGAAAACAACAGAATGGGAAAGACTAGAGATCTCTTCAAGAAAATTGGAGATCTCAAGGGAACGTTTTGTGCAAAGACGGGCATGATAAAGGACAAAGAAGGCAGGGACCTAACAGAAGCAGAGGAGATTAAGAAGAGGTGGCAAGAATACACAGAAGAACTATACAGGAAAGATCTGAATGTCCCTGATAGCCATGAGAGTGCGGTCACTGAACTTGAGCCGGACATCCTAGACAGTGAAGTCAAGTGGGCCTTAGGAAGCATTAGTAACAACAAAGCTAGCGGAGATGACAGTATTCCAGCTGAGCTATTTAAAATCCTAAAAGATGATGCTGTTAAAGTGCTGCATTCAATATGCCAACAAATCTGGAACACTCAACAGTGGCCACAAGACTGGAAAAGGTCAGTTTACATTCCAATCCCAAAGAAGGGCAACGCCAAAGAGTGTTCAAACTACCGCACCATTGCGCTCATTTCACATGCCAGCAAGGTGATGCTCAAAATCCTACAAGCTAGGCTTCAGCAGTATGCGAACCGAGAACTACCGGAAGTACAAGCTGGGTTTCGAAGAGGCAGAGGAACTAGAGATCAAATCGCCAACATTCGCTGCATCATGGAGAAAGCAAGAGAATTCCAGAAAAACGTCTATTTCTGCTTCATTGACTACGCTAAAGCCTTTGATTGTGTGGATCACAACAAACTGTGGCAAATTCTGAAAGTGATGGGAGTACCAGACCACCTGACCTGTCTCCTGAGAAACCTGTACGAGGGTCAAGAAGCAACAGTAAGAACCAGACATGGAACAACCGATTGGTTCAAAATTGGGAAAGGAGTACGACAAGGCTGCATATTGTCACCCTGCTTATTTAACTTATATGCAGAGTACATCATGAGAAATGCCGGGTTGGATGAATCAGAGGTCGGAATTAAGATTGCCGGGAGAATTATCAACAACCTCAGATATGCAGACGATACCACCCTAATGGCAGAAAGTGAAGAGGATCTCAAGAGCCTCTTGTTGAGGGTGAAAGAGGAGAGTGCAAAAGCTGGTTTGAAACTGACCATTAAAAAAACTAAGATCATGTCATCTGGCCCTATCACTTCCTGGCATATAGAAGGGGAAGAAATGGAAGCAGTGACAGATTTTACTTTCTTGGGCTCCAAGATCACCGCAGACGGTGACTGTAGCCATGAAATTAAAAGACGCTTGCTCCTTGGGAGGAAAGCTATGGCAAACCTAGACAGCATAGTAAGAAGCAGAGACATCACCTTGCCAACAAAGGTCCGTCTAATCAAAGCTATGGTTTTCCCAGTAGTAATGTATGGCTGTGAGAGCTGGACTATAAGGAAGGCTGAGCGCCGAAGAATTGATGCTTTCGAACTGTGGTGCTGGAGAAGACTCTTACGAGTCCCCTGGACTGCAAGGAGGTCAAATCAGTCCATCCTAAAGGAAATCAGCCCTGAGTGCTCATTGGAAGGACAGATAATGAAGCTGAAGCTCCAATATTTTGGCCACCTAATGCGAAGAGAAAACTCCCTGGAAAAGACCCTGATGCTGGGAAAGACTGAAGGCAAAAGGAGAATGGGACGGCAGAGGATGAGATGGCTAGATAGCATCACGGATGCAATGAATATGAACTTGAGCACGCTCCGGGAGAGAGCGCAGGACAGGAAGGCCTGGCGTGCTATGGTCCATGGGGTCACGAAGAGTCGGACACGACTGAACGACTGAACAACAACAACAACAACATGTCAACAGCAAAACCTTGATAATGGGTCTCCCTGTAACGGTGCTTTGTAAATGGAGCATTTTTCTACTGGGGCCGTGGACCGGCTAATTGGACCACACGTAGCTTGGTTAGGAGAGAGAGACATTTGCCTGTGTTGAGCCACCATTCTTGAGTGTGTGTGTGTGTGTGCGTGCGCGCGTTCCTGATGAGCGCGTCGTCAAGTAACAGTATGTAAACGGGGCTTCTCGGGAGCAGCAGCTCCCTCTGGAACACTCTCTCACAGGTGGTCCGAGGGGCAGAAACTGGCAAACTTTCAACCTCTGAAAGATGCGCCTGTTTACTCTGGCTTCCCCTGACATGTAATTGCACTGCTCTGTTTTATTCTTTCTGTGATGCCTTTAATGTATTATTGTTTTATATTGTTTTTATATTGTATTTTATGTATTTCCTAGGTAAACCTTATGATATCAATGTAAATCTTATGACATCAACTGGTAAATAAGTAGTTTAAATAAAATAAATCATAAAATAAATGGAGATTCCAGAGTCAAGGTGTGTGAGGCTTGCCTCAGAAATATCAGGGCAACTGAGCTCCTCAGTATTGTTTGATTGATTACATTTCTACACTGCCCAATAGCCAAAACATATTGTAACTGCAATAAATAACAGTCACAATGTTTTAATGTATTTGTTTTAAGCATTTATGTGCTGCTTTTGAGGTATCCAGCCTTCCAAAGTGGTTTACAACATTTGAAATAACACAGTCTCATTAAAGGCTTATACCACAGAACCAGGGCCCTGAAAGGCAGATACATCTGTTGGTCAGACCAAACGCCTTAGAAGAGCGGGAAGCGGCAGCCGGATGACACATAGGATGTGTCGTACCGGCATTTCCAGCTTCCCCACCCTGGCATGACCCCAGCAACGCCCCACTTTTGCTGCTCCGCACTCCTCTTCCGAGCGTGGCGTGGGGCTGTTCTGTGCTGCCTACGAGGCAGCGCGGGAGAGGTGGAGGCCTGTTCTCAGAGAACCGACCTCGGGGCTCAGGCTCCGAGGTCGGTTCCTGGAAGCTGACCTACCCTATGGCAATCTAGCCGCTGACTAGCAGCCATAGGATTGCGCCCTTAATGTTTTAACCTTTGTAAACCGCCCAGAGAGGTTTGGCTATCGGGCAGTATAGAAACACAATTAATTAATTAATTAATTAATTACTACTACTACTACTACTACTACTATGAGTACTACTACTAGATGGCCTTTGTGTTCATGATCATGTGTTCATCATAAGTAGGTATATGCTGCACTGGAAGTGGCAGGATAACTGGAGGAGGACAGGCTCTTGGCAGTTCCTGGCCTTCCCTCTGCTTTGCCCCCCAGGCTGCCCCCCTTTCTAGTGTCGCAATCACTGATGGATGGATGGATGGATTGACTGAAAAAGTATTACCTGCTTGCACCCCTTTGATGCACTTACAACAATTAAAGACAACAAACCCCAAATAGCAATAAAATAATATTATTAAAAGAAACAACACAAAGGCAGACTCAGCAGATTAAAAAAGTCATTCTAAAATGGAGGACTCATCACATAAAGGGGCAGTATTCTCCCTCTGGCGCAGGCTTCTCTCAAGGTAAGCTTGCTCCTGCCTCCCGTCACGACCCAAATAAACCCCTTTCCTCTTGCGTGTAACTGTGACAAGGGAATGCTGTACTTTTTATAGCTCATTTAGCTTTGTTACAACAGGAGCCAGACAGGAGACAAACCAGGCCGAATTCCATGCAGTGGAGATAACGTCCCGTCCTCCTCAATGGCAATTTTGCGCAATGGAGAGAAGGGGTAACACTGACGCCCTGATCGGCTGTAGACAAAGGATCATTTCACACATTACACAGAACGAGCAAACCTGGCTTTGCCACTGACTGCACAGACAACAGAGGGGCACTGTTCAGATACCAAATTCCAAACTTTTCTGTCCCCATGATTTACTGCAGCCTCCTCCAACATGGTGACCTCCAGGCGTGATGGACTGCAAGCCCCATGACTCCCAGCCAGCATCGCCATCTGGAGGGCACCAGGTTGGGGAAGGCTGGCTCATGGTGACTGCAAGAGTCAGCGCCCCTGCTAGCCGAGAGCTGCCCACATGTGCCACCCCTTCCTCCGTTGGCTCCCCTCTCTCGACGTTTCCACGGCCAGCTCCTCTCGTACTCTGCAAAGCATCAGGCGCATGGGTGAGAGCACCACCTGTCACACTCCCACTTTACCCTTGCATGTGCATAGGACACTTTAACTATATTGTCACCTCCGTACCTCAAAACTGTAACATGCTACACCGGCACCCCAATTTTCTGTGCAGTGAGAATTTCAGGGGTGCGAGCCTTTTACTCAGGGTTTGGCTTCCCTGGAATCAAGTCACTGGAAGCTTATGGCATTTTTGTGATAAATGGCGTTAGGTGCACATGCACACTCACTGAGTGTAGATGGGGGATCACAGCTTAATGCTCTGGCAGATGGCCCAAGTTGATGTCTCCCACATCAAATCTCTAGGGAGACAAGCCAGCCCCCCCCCCCCATGCTGCTAGAGAGCTCAGTCTGAGCCCTCTGACTGGTTCTGACCCGCAGCTGCAACTAACTCCACTTGACCACACCCTGCGCAGGCCAATTAGCATATTCCTGAGGGAGGGGAAACATAAGCCCCCTTCCCCAAAGACCCTCTTTTTCAGAAGAGCCCACCCAACAAAGGTGGGGGCACTTGACCCCTCGGCCAGAGCCATCAAGATAAGCTCCAGCAACCCTACTGGTTCCATCAGCTCTCCCTGGACCAAACACCAGTCCTACCTCCAAGAATCTCAGGGCTCTAAGCACGCAAGAACAGCTGTGCTGGATCAGGCTGAGGGCCCATCTGGGTCAGCATTCGGTTTCCACAGCAGCCAACCAGATACCAGTTGGGTCCCTGAAAGGTCGTTTAGACCAACCCCAGCTCTCATTACACTATGAAGCAGCCCCAAGCTATCGCTAGCAAAGGTCTTGTTGGTCTAGGGCAGCCCTGGTGCAAGCAGTCCCACTGCCTGGAACGGGAGAGCACGTGCCACTGCATCGCACCCCTCCCCTGCCACATCATACCCCCCACCCCTTCTGCGTCATGCCCCCAATCCCTTCTCCTCCTGCTTCAGCGTTGCGCCTCCCATCCTCCTCTGGCCCACTGTGGCAGCAGGCCCTTGCGGTGGGGCGGGCTGGGGAGTGGCGTGATTCACCATCCCTCCCGCTCTGCTGCCTGAGGCAGGGGCTTCACCCTGCCTCATGGAAGGGCCAGTCTTCCTCTGGAGCCACCTGAGGCCAGGCAGTGACCGCAAATGCATGGCTGAGGGTGGAAATATGAGCAGGAAGAGGCACATGGATCCCATGTCTGCATCACTGCAGCCAGCACATGGGAGGGGGGGGAATTTATTTATTTATTTATTTGAGTTATACCCCATCTTTCTGCCAAAAAATGGTGCCCAAGGGTTGTGCTGAAATGATTTCGCAAGGTACATGGCTGAGGCTATCCTAAGAGATTTCTGTCAGCTGAAACCCCATAAGAGCCAGTTGCCATTGTATTTCAGACTGTGTAGGATTGAATCAACGTTGCTGGGTGTCCACTGTGGCCAAAGGATGGTGAGCATGGTGCCTCAGTGACTCTGAGACCTGATGCCGCGGGCTCCTTGTTCTGCACACCGACACCTTCTCTGTTTACACTGACTGCGTCTCCTTGGATGCCCCAAGGAAGAGGCTGTGAGCCTCACTGGGTCCAGCGGCAACCAGCAGCCACAAGCAGCTTTGAAATGTGGGTGGCCCTGACAGCCCCAGTGCTGCTGGAGGATGGGCAAATGGAAGGAGGAACTTCAGGCACATGCTGGGAGTCATCCTGTGCTTGTGCCACCCCGAGGGTGTCCTTTCTGACACTGAGGGAGGAGTGAAGTCCTCTGTGTTGCGGAGCAGTGCCCAACAGTGCAAGGGGCTGTAGCCCTTTTGACCCCTCCTGGGCTTTCAAGAGGCACCTGGCTGGCCACTGCTGGGAACAGGATGCTGAGCTGGAAGCATCTTTAGGGTCTGACCCAGCAGGGTGCTCTCATCGGCCATGGAATGCACAGCCAAGCACTTCCGCTTACACAGGGACAGCGTCATGTCCTGCTGAGCTGCTTCCTATGCCTGATGCATCACCCAGACATTTGGGAGCTTAGTTTTTCCATGAAGAAATCCATGGTGGCGTTTTACAAAAGTGTGTCCAAAAGCAGGGCAAGCAGTTTGGGAGGGAAATGCTAGGTTGGCCACGAAATAAAATCTGAGGATGCCGCGTGGGCTCCTGAACCCCATCCGAAGCCCTGCTTCCCTTGCCTGCTGCACGGACGTCTCTCATTGATATGCCTCTCGGCAGCGCTTTATGCTTGGCTTGCTATTGAACTAATAAACCTGACTCTGTATCCACTGAGAAATTAGCTTCGCCAACGAGTGAAATATATCAATCTCTTGCAGGCTATTCCAGCTGCCACCAGTGTGCAATCGGTGTTCAGCTTCTCTGGTGGGGCTGCAATTTATTACACAAAAACTTGTGGGACTGGAGAGTTTCTTGCTTTTTGTTTTGCTTTGCTAAAAACTCCTGTTCTGTGACTACAAAATCCAAATTGCATGATTAAAAGGTGTTGTACAGTTGGGTTAAACTAACTCGATGGGTGTGTTCACTTGGCTTGCATTTCTGATGTGGAAAACCACCCCTCCCTCCCCTTCAAAAGCTTTCTGCTGCTCTGGGCCATTTATTGATGCCTGTGCTTGTTTATTAATTTTCCAGAAAGGTGCTTGAGGTGACTTGACAGAAAAGGTGCAAGTTCTCTTGTCTGCTAGTAATTGTTGCCTGCAGAGCAAAACACCTCCAGGGGCGGTGTGTCTCTGTGGGTTCCTTCACATGGAGCTTTTATCCTGACTGCTCACTCACAGAAGTTTGCAGGTACTTTTCATGACATCATCAGCCTCCAGGGCACATCCAGAGGTATTTCCTGGTTATTCCATCTCAGAAAGATCTGAGACTAATGAAGTATCCTTTAAAGTCAGAATGTTATGCAATTAAACAGCCACTAGATGGTGATGTTTCATTGAGTTCTACAGAACCTTGACAATTCAAAGCTTCCCCTCTCAGGGAAATGCTCTACAACGGGAGGACTGCGGGTTTTTTCTTTAATGTAAAGGCCACCTGTGTGACTGCTGGGGTGGGCTGACAAGTAGGGATGTGCAAATCAGCAAAACGTGAGCTCACTGAATTCCACCTCGAGGCTCGTTCCATCTCAAGTCTGTATCGGATTGTGAGCTTTGTCTTTTTTTCTTTTCACATGAAAATCGACGTGTATTTTTACAAAGGTATGCATCAGTTGTAGACATCTTTCAAATTTTCGCATTCTTCTCCCATTGATTAAAGCATTTTTGTGAACATTTTTCAAAACTACGCATTTTTTCATGCACATTTTTCAGAGGTAGCCATGCTGTCAAATGCATTTTCTTTGGACTGTGAATCACATTGCAAGCTTGGAAATGTACAGACTTCAACCACAAATTGCATCTGAGCCTGTGCTTGGTCTAGAAGTTGCACACTGGGTAAAATCCTAATCAAAACCAAACTGAAATGAATTTCTCATACCTCCCTACTGGCAAGGTGCTGGTGTCTGTCAATTCTATCCTATTCCCCATCACAACGGTGGCACCCAGATGAAAGCTCCTTGCTGTGAAGAGCGTGTAGGCCTGTGTCAGGAGTGGAGTGGATGAGGACCTGACTCCCCTCTGCCTGACAGCAGCGGCTTCAGGGGGCCGGGGGGCTCCCCGTCTTGCCTTTCCCTTCTGCAACGATGTGTAAGGGGCTCTGAAGTGAAACCGGCAATAGCGGAGGAGCGGGGCAGAGGAGGAGACAGGAGGCGAGGATCAGAGGGGCGAGGAGAGAACTGGAGGCTCTACAGCTGCCCTGTATGAAGTACCCAGAGAGGCACGCTCTGTCGATGGAGCTGCGACTTGCTTGCCAGTCGTGCTAGCAGCGTCTTGTGAAACACCTGCAGCACTTCTGGCTGCCTTCATGTCACACAAGCGAGCCTGTTCAGTTGCCGCTCCCCTCCGCCTTCGTCTCTGTGTCTGTCTGTACCTGGAACATCCAGTCCCATTTCTGTCTGCCAAGCTGCTTTCTTCAAGCCTGTCTTCAAAGGCACAAATTACTTTTGGAACTAGGGCTGGAGTAGCCATCCTGGCTAGAAAATGTGGTGAAATGAGGATGGAGATGAGGACGATGAGAGAAGAGGGGCTGTAGCTCAGTGCAGACGCACTGGCTTTGCATGCAGAAGGCTCCAGGTTCAATCCCCGGTGCCTCCAGCTAAAACACTGCCTGCCTGAGGCCCTGGGAAGCTGCTCCTGGTTCATATATAAGAGTATCAGAACACAAGAAGGACTAGCTGGATCAGGGGGATCTCCACGACAGCAGAAGGAGAAGCGAATGGAGGATTACCCAGATTTCTCAAGGAGTTGGCATTGGTACGCTCAGGGAACCATGAATGAGCTCACTGTACCATGATAAGTCACTTCACAGGAACATACTTCTGGGTGGGGGGACTGGAAGTGAATATCATCAGACTGGCAGGGGCTGCTCAACCAATAAGAGAGGCTTCCCCCCACTCCAGGCTCTACCCCTTTCTCCTTCCCCCTGAAGCACCTGTTGTGAAAGATTGAAGCTGCGCATCAACTACTTCTGAAAAGCAATGAACCAAACATCACAGACACAGAGCTTCGACCTAGTGATTCACTGCCTTTAGAGAAGTTACTCCTGGGGTCTAGTTCGTGCTTTAAGGCTCCTAAATGCACTATTTCGATTGATGGGAATCTCAGTAACTTCGGGAGTGTGCATTTAGGGAACAAACCCCATTGACCAAAATGGGAGTTACTTCTGAATAGACACACATAGGTTTGTGCTGGGAAAGACAGGGATGGGAAAGACAGGGATGGGAAACACCCCTTGACTGGGGTCACGGTTAAAGGCACACCCCTGGGCAGTGCAAGCATACCTGAGGTCAATGCGGGGGTTGGAGCACACAATGACTATAGTGCAGAGAACCCAACTTAAGGAAAAGAATCGGACTTTAAGTTGTCTCAGGAAATCCATTTTTTTTCTGAGAAAAGCTTCGAGGTAGCTGCAGGATGGCCACAACGTCATGTGCCTGGAACGACTTCCAAACGCAGCCAGCTCGCAACAAATCACCCATAGAGACAACCCCCCGCCCCAAACAAAGGTCTATCTATCTATCTATTTATTTATTTATTTCATTTCTATACCGCCCAATAGCCGAAGCTCTCTGGGCGGTTCACAAAAATTAAAACCAAACAACACACAATAAAACAATTTAAAATATATAGAACATTAAAACCACAATCTAACTAGTTCAGCACTCAGTCCCACTGTGGCCAACCAGCTCCTCCCAAGCAGGACAGGTGCAACAGCAGCCTCCCACTCATGTTCCCCAGCAATTGCTACTGAGAGGTATACTTCCCCTGAGGCTGGAGGTGATATATAGTCATCATGACTAGTCGCAGCCATTGAGATCCTTATTCTCCACGAATTTGTCTAAACCCTGTTTTTAAAGCCATCCAAGTTGGCAGCCATTAGTACAGCTTGTGGTAGTGAGTTCCACAGTTCAACTATGCACTGTGTGAAGAACCACTTCTTCACACAGTGCATAGCTACAAAACTGACCCCCCTCAAAATAAAAAGAGATGTTTAGAGAGAGGAAGAGAGAAGCTGGTAGGCCAGAAGGAGGGAAAGAAAATATCAAGAAAGCAAACAGCTTGGGAAAGCTGAGAACTCTGCCAGTAAGATATTGCTGGGAAGATCTTCAAATGGGAACAAACGAGACCGCCAAGCGGAGCTATGAAGAAATCACGTCAGACTTTGAAGCTTTGGGAAGAAAACTAAAGGACTTTGGGGCCCAGATAGTTTTCTCATCCATCCTTCCAGTAGTTAGAAGAGGGAGAGGAAGGGAAAGAAAAATACTCTGTATGACTGGCTATGAGGGTGGTGCCAACGTGAGAGATTTGGATTCTGGGACCACGGGCTATACTTCCTGGAAGATGGGCTGTTGGCAAGGGACGGGTTGCACCTCACAAAGGATGGGAAGAATGTGTTTGGCCACAGCATGAAGAACTTCATCAGGAGGGCTTTCAACTGAATGCTACGGGGAAGGGAGATGTAAAGTTGGGAGTAACAATGGACGAAGGCGCATGCACTGCAACGGAGAGAACAGCTCTAATAGCGTCCAATAATAGTCTTCAGACACGTGTAGGAAGAAAGCCAGACTATGAAGCACATGGTCTTCGATGTCTATATACTAATGCCCAGAGTATGGGAAACAAACAGAATGAACTTGAACTCTTAATACAGGAGGGAAATTATGACTTGAGAGGTATAACTGAGATTTGGTGGGATGACTCTCATGACTGGAATACAGCAATTGAGGGATATAACTTGTTCAAAAAGAACAGGAGGAACAGAAAGGGAGGTGGGGTTGCACTGCATGTGAAAAATACATATCTCTGCACAGAAATCCAGGAGGATGAGCTTGGTAGCCCCCTCGAGAGCATCTGGATCAAAATAAATGAAGCAAAGAATAAAAGGAACCTGGTGGTCAGAGTCTACTACTGGCCACTCAATCAAGGAGATGACAAGGATGAAACTTGAAAAGCAAATAGCCAATGTTTCAAGGAAGCATGATGTAGTAATAATGGGGGACTTCAATTTCCCCGATATTTGTTGGGAGACAAATTCTGCAAAACATCCCCCACCACCCAAAAATTTCTGACTTGTGTGGCGGATGACTTCCTCCTACAGAAAATAGAGGAAGGAACTAGAGGATCGGCTATCCTTGACCTGATCCTAACCAACAGAGATGACTTCATGGATAAAGTAGCAGTTACAGGAACTCTGGGGGAAAGCGACCATGTTGTACTTGAGTTCTTGGTTCTAAAGGAAGCAAAAGCAGAGTGTAGCCAAACGCGTACCCTGGATTTTAGGAAAGCTGATTTTCATAAACTCGGAACAATGATCAGTAAGGCCCCATGGCAAGCGACTCTAACGAGAAAAGGAGTCCAAGATGGGTGGGAGCTTTTAAAAAAGGAAATTCTCAAGGCACAATTACAAACAATTCCAACAAGAAGAAAAGGCGGAAGACAACAGAAGAAGCCAATGTGGCTTCACAAAAAGCTTAGGGATGACCTGAAAACAAAAAGGGACACATATAGGAAGTGGAAAGAAGGCCAAGTAACAAAGGAAGAGTACAGGCAAGTCGCACAGAATGGCAGGGATGGCGTCAGGAAGGCTAAAGCTGAGAATGAGCTGAGGTTAGCAAGGGAAGCTAAAAGCAACAAAAAGGCTTTCTTCAGCTACATGCATAGTAAAAGACAGAGGAAAGAAATGGTGGTTCAGCTATTGAATAAGGATGGCAAAATGATAACAGATGACAAAGAAAAGGCAGAGGTGCTCAATTCCTACTTTGGCTCAGTCTTCTCCCAAAAGAGGGTCTATGGACCCCCCCCCCCCCGGCAAAGGCGAAGTACAGGCTGAAGGGGCAGGATTGCAGCTTGAGATTCATAGGCATATGGTCAAGGAACACATTACTCATAACTTTGAATGAGTTCACATCTCCAGGGCCAGATGAACTGCATCCTAGAGTAATAAAGGAACTGGCGGAAGAACTCTCAGAACCGCTGTCTATTCTCTTTGAGCAATCATGGAGGACGGGGGAAGTGCCAGATGACTGGAGGAGGGCTAACGTTGTCCCTATCTTGAAAAAGGGCAAAAAGGAGGAACCTGGGAACTACAGACCAGTCAGTCTGACATCAATCCCTGGGAAAATTCTGGAGCAGATGATAAAGCAATCAGTCTGTAAGCACCTTGAAAACAATGCAGTGATTACTCAAAGCCAACATGGATTTGTCAAGAACAAATCCTGCCAGACGATTCTGAGCAGGGATGTACGAAAGTCTTATCTGGCTCCGCGTTGGGCAATCCATGGTGGGGGAGAGGCGCTCCGTCCCTCCTCCTGGAATCCTTCCAGTCCGGCTCCGCTCCGCAGCAGCTTCGCAGAGCCGCCGGCCGCAACCGGACTGCTGTGGCCGCAAATGGCGGCCATTGTAGCGGCTGCCATTTGCGTCCTTGCAGTCAGCTGTGATAGGCTATGTAAGTATTTACATAGCCTATCACGGCAAAGAGCAGGGACGCAAATGGCGCCTGCCATTTGTGGCCGCAGTAGCCCGGCAGCAGCCGGGAAACCAGCCGGAGCTGCCGCCGCATCTGCAACCGGAGCTGGTGCCCCTGCAGCTGCTGCCACCACAAGGTAAGCTCCGTCCCGGGGGGATTCCGCAGGGTGGCAGGGGGGGAGGCCATTCCACCAAGGATTCCGGGGGGCCAGATTCTAAAGAATCCGGCCTCACTGGAGTCTGTGGCGGAATTCTCTGACATCCCTAAATCTGATCTCATTTTTTTATCACGTAGCTTCCCTTGTGGACTGCGAGAATGCTGTAGACATAATATACTTCGACTTCAGCAAAGCTTTCAATGAAGTGCCCCATGATATCCTGATGAGCAAACTAGCTCAAAGTGGGCTAGATGAAACAACTCTCAGGTGGATCCACAGTTGGCTACAGAATCAGACTTAAAGAGTGCTAATCAATGGGATAAATCATATCCCTGATGAATATACAGTGGAGGTGAGGAATAGATTTCAGGGATTAGACCTGATAGACAGAGTGCCTGAGGAACTATGGACGGAGGTCCGTAACATTGTTCAGGAGGCAGCAACTCAATCCATCCCAAAGAAAAAGAAATGCAAGAAAGCCAAGTGGCTGTCTGATGAGGCTTTACAAGTAGCTCACGAAAGAAGGGAAGCGAAAAGCAAGGGAGAAAGGGGAAGATATACCCAACTGAATGCAGAGTTCCAGAGAATAGCAAGGAGAGACAAGAAGGCCTTCTTAAATGAACAATGCAAAGAAATCGAGGAAAACAACAGAATGGGAAAGACTAGAGATCTCTTCAAGAAAATTGGAGATCTCAAGGGAACGTTTTGTGCAAAGACGGGCATGATAAAGGACAAAGAAGGCAGGGACCTAACAGAAGCAGATGAGATTAAGAAGAGCTGGAAAGAATACACAGAAGAACTATACAGGAAAGATCTGAATATCCCTGATAGCCATCAGAGTGCGGTCACTGAACTTGAGCCGGACATCCTAGAGAGTGAAGTCAAGTGGGCCTTAGGAAGCATTAGTAACAACAAAGCTAGCGGAGATGACAGTATTCCAGCCGAGCTATTTAAAATCCTAAAAGATGATGCTGTTAAAGTGCTGCATTCAATATGCCAACAAATCTGGAACACTCAACAGTGGCCACAAGACTGGAAAAGGTCAGTTTACATTCCAATTCCAAAGAAGGGCAACGCCAAAGAGTGTTCAAACTACCGCACAATTGCGCTCATTTCACATGCCAGCAAGGTGATGCTCAAAATCCTACAAGCTAGGCTTCAGCAGTATGTGAACCGAGAACTACCGGAAGTACAAGCTGGGTTTCGAAGAGGCAGAGGAACTAGAGATCAAATCGCCAACATTCATTGCATCATGGAGAAAGCAAGAGAATTCCAGAAAAACGTCTATTTCTGCTTCATTGACTACGCTAAAGCCTTTGATTGTGTGGATCACAACAAACTGTGGCAAATTCTGAAAGTGATGGGAGTACCAGACCACCTGACCTGTCTCCTGAGAAACCTGTACGAGGGTCAAGAAGCAACAGTAAGAACCAGACATGGAACAACCAATTGGTTCAAAGTTGGGAAAGGAGTACGACAAGGCTGCATATTGTCACCCTGCTTATTTAACTTATATGCAGAGTACATCATGAGAAATGCCGGGTTGGATGAATCACAGGTCGGAATTAAGATTGCTGGGAGAATTATCAACAACCTCCGATATGCAGACGATACCACCCTAATGGCAGAAAGCAAAGAGGATCTCAAGAGCCTCTTGTTGAGGGTGAAAGAGGAGAGTGCAAAAGCTGGTTTGAAACTCAACATTAAAAAAACGAAGATCATGGCATCTGGCCCCATCACTTCCTGGCATATAGAAGGGGAAGAAATGGCAGCAGTGACAGATTTTACTTTCTTGGGCTCCAAGATCACCGCAGACGGTGACTGTAGCCATGAAATTAAAAGACGCTTGCTCCTTGGGAGGAAAGCTATGGCCAACCTAGACAGCATAGTAAGAAGCAGAGACATCACCTTGCTGGCAAAGGTCCGTCTAATCAAAGCTATGGTTTTCCCAGTAGTAATGTATGGCTGTGAGAGCTGGACTATAAGGAAGGCTGAGCGCCGAAGAATTGATGCTTTCGAACTGTGGTGCTGGAGAAGACTCTTACGAGTCGCCTGGACTGCAAGGAGGTCAAATCAGTCCATCCTAAAGGAAATCAACCCTGAGTGCTCATTGGAAGGACAGATAATGAAGCTGAAGCTCCAATATTTTGGCCACCTAATGCGAAGAGAAAACTCCCTGGAAAGGCCCTGATGCTGGGAAAGACTGAAGGCAAAAGGAGAAGGGGACGGCAGAGGATGAGATGGCTAGATAGCATCACGGATGCAATGAATATGAACTTGAGCACGCTCCGGGAGAGAGCGCAGGACAGGAAGGCCTGGCGTGCTATGGTCCATGGGGTCACGAAGAGTCGGACACGACTGAACGACTGAACAACAACAACAACAACAACAAATCAATGGGATCTTCTCAAACTGGGGAGAGGTAACGAGTGGGGTACCACAGGGCTCAATCCTGGGCCCAGTGCTCTCCCACATTTTTATTTATGACTTGGAGGAGGAGGTGCAGGGAATGCTGATCAGATTTGCAGATGACACAAAATTGGGTGGGATAACTAATACTTTGGAAGACAAAAACAAAATTCAAAGTGATCTGGATAGAGTGGAACGCTGGGCAGTAAACAACAGAATGACATTTAATAGGGATAAATGCCAAGTTCTGCACCTAGGGAAAAGAAACCAAATGCACAGTTACAAGATGGGGGATATGGGGCTCAACAACACTACAAATGAGGAGGATCTCAGAACTGTTGTCGATCACAAGCTGAATAAGAGCCAACAATGTGATGTGGCTGCAAAAAAGACAAATGGTATTTTGGGCTGCATCAATAGAAGCATAGCTTCCAAATCCATGGAAGTACTAGTTCCCCTCTACTCAGCACTGGTTAGGCCTCATCTGGAGTACTGTGTCCAGTTCTGGGCACCGCACTTGAAGAAGGATGAAGCTGGAGAGGGTTCAGAGGAGGGCAACAAAGATGAGCAGGGGACTGGAAACAAAGCCCCATGAAGAGAGACTGAAAGAACTGGGCATGTTTAGCCTTGAGAAGAAAAGACTGAGGGGAGATAGGATAGCTCTCTTCAAGGACTTGAAAGGTTGTCACAGAGAGGAAGGCCAGGATCTTTTCTCGATCTTCCCAGAGTGCAGGACACGGAATCATGGGCTCAAGTGACAGGAAGCCAGATTCCACCTGAACATCAAGAAAAAATTTGTGACTGTGAGAGCAATACAACAATGGAACCAATTCCCTAGGGAGGTGGTGGGCTCTTCCACACTGGAGGCATTCAAGACGGGGCTGGACAGCCACCTATCAGGGATGCTCTGACTTGGATTCCTGCATCGATGGCCTTGTAGGCCCCTTCCAACCCTACTATTCTATGATTCTATGATTCAAGAAAACAGGGACACAGGGAAGCTAGCTGGATACATTTGCCCTGGATATTTTCATATCACTTTTGCTCTTATTGTTGTTGTTTTTTTGCGGGGGTGCGTGCGTGCCATATCTGTTCAGCTGTTTAAATCTTTTCCCTAGTAATAATGTTGTTATATAAACTTTGTGGTTGGGTTACCCACCCCACACCTAAACGTCAAATCCCACATTGCATTTACAAGAGACCCATTTTTAACACTGTTTTTTGGAGGCAGTCAGGGAAAATAAAGAATTCCACCTGGTGGAAGAGGAAAATCTCATTGGAGGGGAAGGGCAAGCAGGAGTGGGGCACTCAATTTGGCCTCGTTTCCCTTCCACACCCAGATCAGGGAGGAGCTGGTCCTGTGACACCCCCACCCCTGGAATTTGCCATTTTTGACTCAGCTGCACACTGGACTGACCTTTTCATTGAGCTATCCAAACAACTCCAAGGATGCTTTTCTGGTTTTAGACCTCATCAGCACATATGTGGAGTTGAAAAATTCTTCCCTTAGAGCCTACTGATGTATAAAGAGCATCAATTGTGTTGTCATTTTGAAGGATGGACAATGTAACTCTGCACTGGTGCTGTACCTAGAAATTAAAGAGTGAAGGGGGAGGATGGCTTCTCAAAGCTCATCTACCAGTGAGACAGCCCAAGGTTACTGAGCCTTTGCATCTCAGTTTTGTGTTGGCCACAAAACACTGGCAGCATCTGCAGGAATAGCAACGGAAAGGAACAAACCTGCACAACACAGAGGGGTCAGTAAGTGGTAGAGCTGGGAGTTCGGTCTGAAGGGCCTGGCCAGCTCAGCAGTTTGGGCCACTGGCTCCTGAAATCAATAGTGCTTCTGACAAAGGAGGAGAGGTTTGCTTGGCAGGTGCAATTTCCACGCCCTTCATGCAGTGATTATGATCTTTTAATTTATTCCTGCATCAGCCTTTCCTCTGGGCTATTTTCTCTGGAACCAAGGAAGCTGAGCATCTCCTCTGTACCAGGGTCATGCCGCTTTCTCCTCATCAGAAATCCTTACTACGCTCTCTGTGTTTATTTTATTTATTTATGTAAAATATTTCTAGGCCTCCACCCTCCCATGGTGGCTTACAACAATAAAATCCCATATAATAGAAACCCATGCAATGATAAAATAGTAAAAATTCTTAAAAATCAACAAACACCAGTGATAAAACATATGGCCTAGCCAGTGGAAAAATCTACAACACAGTTGCAGCTACAAAGCAGAACAGTGCAATAAAACGTAATTGGGGAGGCCAGAGAAAGCAAGCAAGTCTACAGGGTCTTCCTAAATGCTTGCAATGATAGGGCCTGGCGGACCCCTGATGGCAACCCATACCAGAGGTGTTGGGCCACTGCAGGAAAGGCCCTGTCATGTTTTGCTCCTCAATTTGATGCAGCAGCTTATGCAGCCTTAAAGGGCTTCCTCCTTTAGGGATAATTAGCCTTGTAGAGCAGAGGCCAGGTGAGAGGGTTGTTGTCACTGTGGCAATTTTGCACTCAGACAAATGTGCCCCTTTTAGCCATGCCAAATCTCCTTCTTCAAATTCTTTCCTCAAGTGCTCCCACAGTTACTTCCTTTCCTAAATCATAAGAAAGTCAATTTTCTGCTTTCTGCCGGCAGGTCACACACACTCTGTGTGTGTGTGTGTGTGTGTGTGTGTGTGAATGGTTCTGCCTTTGCACAAGGCAAAGTGGTTTGGTTTGTCACCCAGTGGGCTCTTGTTGCAATAGAAGTTAACTAGCTACACAACACAAAATACAGAATTTGCTTGTCATGCTTGTAAAACATGCCAGTGGAAATGAGGGTTGATTTCTTGGTCTAGGCCTTTTCTATCGTAAGGTGAGTTAAGCGGCAGGGCCTCAGTCTGACCTCACTGGGCTCCCCATTGGCTCCTGCAGCAAAGTCCCCAAGCCCAAGTCCTCTGCCTTTTTATGCACTTCCATTTTTGCAACCAAAATATAGGTACGACAAATATTTGCCCCAGAAGTCTTTGCAAAACTCCTGCACCAACCTGCATAATAGGTTACCTTGCAAATATTGATCCAAAATAGTTATTGGTCTTCCTCACCTCTCTTATAAGTTGATAACCTTCATGAAGAACTAAATGAAATATTAAGGAACATAGTCCTATATTAAGTTGGAATCCGTCTGATTCTAATAGAAGCATTCATGCTGACATACTGTGACTATTGACTGAACTTCTCACTGACCTCTAACTCTGCTATTGTTAAAGTAACATGAGAAAAGCAAGGTAGAATCAGGGGAAGTAAAGTAAAGTCAGGGGAAGTGTGCTTTAGAGAAGAAGGAAGGATAAGTGCTTACGTGTAGTATTGTTAATATGGTCTGCTTATGATGCAAATGAGTAAACATGACATAAAATATTTTGGGAAGAAAATAAAACTAAAACTTAAGAACTTAAGTGAGAACTTAAGGAAATGTGTTGCTCAGCAATGCTGAGAAGAATATGAAGTAAATATATCACGCCAAATCATAGCTGGGAATTTTAGAAAAAATAATCACCCGTTGTTAAAAAGTGCTGCTCTGAAGTTCCATTCTTTGTGAAACACACATAAGCAGCTCATCAAAAACCATATAAACCAGACAGCCCAAGCATGGAAACTTCAGGACCTCAGGAGGACAAAACTGTCCTTATCATGCTTCTCTTCTTCTTTTGCCTCAAGCTCAGAAATGTCCACTGGGTAAGATATTTTAATCTGTTTGAGAAGGGCATGCTCCTGAAACTAAACCTAGGGAGCTTTTTGCAATGCTTTTTGTTTGTAAGAAGCATGCATTTTGTATTTGGTCTGTGCTCCTGTATCATATTTTTTAAAATGTAAGATGTGAAAGCACCAGATAAAAAGACACACCTGATCACAGCATCCTGTAAATTCTCTCTGTTTTATTACCAGAAGTCAGCAAACCTGCATTCTTGATGACACTTTATCCCTGTTCAGGCATTTGCCTGAACATGTGAGGGCTTAAAGTGGGCGGAGCGACAGGGCCATGCACACTGGCCCTGCCCCCTGCATCTCCAAGCATGCTGGCCCCACCCCCTTCCGTTCAGACTTTCTGGTGTTGAAGCAGCAAGGTCTGAAAGGGAGTTCTACCTGCATTCGCTTTAACCCCGACCTCCCCAAAGTGACCAGCAAGAGAGGATTTGGCAGAGGCCCGCCACTGGGGGTGGCAGTGGGAGTGGGTTGGAAGCACCCTCATTGCATTCAGTGCAAATGTACCTTTTCCCCTTCGGAATCGTTCAACGTGAATGGGGATGGATGGCATGAACGGGCTAGCAACTGTGACATCACTGATATTTCTCCCTCCCAGTCCCCAGAATGGTTTAAAAATCTTTTGGGCCTGCGTGTTTTTAACAAGGTAGATGACTATATCAATAAAAGATGCCTCTACAAAAATGAAAAGAAGGTGGGCGTCCCCCATGAAGGATGAGGACAAGGGCAGGTTGGCTGAACTGGAACTTGACTTGCTTGTATATAGATGTGCAAGATAAGGCATGACCCTGGGATCACACAGCAGGCTGAAATGTTACACTTGAAAGCTGCTGAGCTAGCAGGGCCTTTCAGGCAGGATTCCCAGCGCTACCACTTAGAGACAACTGGCTGGTCATCTCAGGCCGGAGAAACCGTGGGCATGGCCAGCGTCGCTGAGCTTCCAGCCTGTCTTGCTCGGTTCAGAAACAAGGGCCCTGCTAAAAGAGAACTGCTGCAGCCCAGGGTGCTATCAGCACAGCTGGCCTGCCTGGCCCCCGTCTCCTCCCCTTCACCCAGAACTCTTCGTTTCAGCTTCACTCATTGCCGGGGTGAGACCAGTCCTGCATGCTTTAGAGGGCTTGGTAAACAACCCTGCTGAACTCCTCCTGTTTTTCATCAGGAATGCTTTGGATGCCATGGCTCTCCCTGAGCTACAGAGCCAGTTTTAGCATTCGCCACAGGTCCAGGCATAGCACCATCCCATTGCTTGGCTGCCCCAGAGAGTCAGGCTTCATTTCTTCTGACAGCACCTTGTCAAGCAGTGACTTTTAGTTGTCACTTGATATGGAAGATTAATATGAAAACAACTTTCATTCTTAGCATCTGCATTCCATGGCTGCAGGCATCGGATCGAGGAGCAGTTTAGTTTGAGAGTTCAAAATAACCCAAACCAGACACCAAAGGAAAGATAATGAACTGTTTTCTATTGACATCATTCTTGGATTCCTCTGCAGACAGATAGCGGCCCCTGCAAGCACACCCGGGCATTTGCTACCATTTCCCTTTTCTGCTGGCTTTGCAAAGTTCTTCTGGACCACCTGAGAGATCAATCGGGAGCCTCTGAGACGATCCTACTTTGCATATTTTTGTTGCATACAATGAACACAATTTGCTTATTATGTTCACAAGTGTGGCAGGTGTCAAACAACAACAGAAGTCTGTGTGACACTTGTTCTGCATGCTGTATGGCCAGGATCCCTCAGCAGATCTGAGAGGAATTGCACCAGGAATGGCTGTTTTATGGCTCAACCGTCACCCTCTGGTTTTGCCTTTAAGACAGGTGTGCAGAACCCCGATCAGCCTGAGGATGGAATTCCATGTTGGAGATGCTCTCAGGGGCCACGTGCCAGTGGTGGGCAGGGCTGAAGACAAAAGAGGTGGGGTCAAAATGCAAAGAAAAACAGCATTTTTTAGCTCAAAGCTCTTGCTATATCAGAGAATCCACAATGGATTCAAATGAGTTTGGAATTCTGTGAATCTGACCCACGGATTCCACGGTGGAGCAGCTTTTTTCCTAGGTGAGCAGATTCTGAGGGCTTGCAGACTGCTTTTTCAATTTGGGGGGGATTTAAGCAAATTCGCACTTGTGCTAATATGCATTAGTGCAAGTGCACATTATTGCTAATGCACATTAGCACTAATATGCATTTGTGCTGGTGGAACAAAATTGTTGTACATCAGTAAAAATATCTGATGAGCTGGCAATGGAACGAAAGATGCCTTATAATATGCGAAACACAGACAGAATGGGTTCAACAAGATCTGCACATCCCTAGAGCTTCCTGCCAGGAATTCAGCCTTAGGAGAGGCATTTCAACCTTTGAGAATGGGGAAAAAACTGCAAAAAAACTGAGAAGCCACCAACTGTGAGGGGAAAGAGGTAGGGCCAGGGAAAGGGGGCATGTCCTTCTGGGGAACCCTGGAGGGCCAGACTGGATCCCCCAGATTTTGTCCCCAGGCCTGAGATCCCACAGTTCTGCTCAGAGTCCTGCTGGATCAGACCAGAGGTCTACCTAGTCCAGGTCTAGGTCTAGGTCCAGGTCTAGGTCTAGGTCTAGGTCTAGGTCTACCTAGTCCAGGTCTAGGTCTAGGTCTACCTAGTCCAGCCTTCTGCTTCCACACAGGGCAAAGCGATGCCTCTGGGAAAGTCAAACGTGGGGACTGATGGGAAGAACTGTTGCCTGTTGTCACTCCCCTGCATCTAGTATACAGTGGCATACAGTACATGTCACTGGCCATGAAGGATCTATTTAGCCAGCATGCCTAATGGCCATTGATGGACCTCTCTCCTTTGTGAATTTAAGAGCATAAGAACACCTGAAGAGCTGTGCTGGATCAGACCAAAGCCCTATTTAGTCCAGCATCCTGAGGGCCACAGTGGCCAGCCAGATGGCTCTGGAAATCCCACAAGCGGGACTTTTGCGCAAGAGCCATCGCCTGCTGCTGTTAGCCAGGAACGGCTATTCAGAAGTGAATCATTTGCCCTACCCTGCACTGAAGCTGTCCAAGCAAACACCATAGTTCGACCATGTGCCGTGTGTGGGAGCGCTTCCTTTGTTCTGTCCTGAATCCCACACCAATCAGCTTCATGGGATGACACTGGGTCCTAATATGATGAGAGAAGAATGCATGGTGTGGAAAAGGTGAATAAGGAGATGTTTTTCTTCCTATTTGCATTTCCCGCTTCATGCAGAATTTTATACATCTGTATTATGTCATAAGAACATAAGCAGAGCCCTGCTGGATCAGACCAAGGGTCCATCTAGTCCACCATTCTGACTGTTCACACAGGGGCCAACCAGCTGTCGACCAGGAACCAACAAGCAGGGCATGAGCACAACAGCACCCTCCCGCCAAGTTCCCCAGCAACTGGTGTCTGCCCCTTACTTGCCTTTTTACTAAGCTAATCAGCCCCAAATGTAGCCTTTCCTCACAGGGGAGTTGCTCCCTCCCCTTGGTTATTTGGATTGCCCTTTTCTGCACCATTTTGAAGTCTATTATATTCTTTCTGAGATGGTGTGAGCAGAACTGGACATAGTATTCCAAATGTGGCTGTATCTTGGATTTGGATATAGACATGGTGATACTTGTCCTTTTCACTGACATTGATGTTTCAATATCACTGGCAATTAAGCTTGGATTCCCAAGTGCTGAGATTGCTGGAGCAATGCCAAACATTTTGCAAAACAGCTCTTCTGCAAGCTAAGAAAGACATGTTTTGCTGAACCTGAGATGTTCACCCATATCACTGCTCCTTGCCAGTCCTCATCTCCATTCCAAGCTATGATGAACATTCAGTAAACCTGAGCTGTGCTACGAAGCTTAGATCTAAGGTCTTGCACACAGTCTGTGGTCCATTTGCCATCAGGCTAAGCTGCAAGCTCATTAACCAGCAGGCTACATACAACCCAAGGACTGCATGGTGCAAGTAGAACACCTTTCTGATGATATAGTGTAGCCTCTCCCCACCTGCTGCCCTCTGGATGCGTCAGGCTGTTACAAAAATCATATTCTATCCCTGGTAGACTCATCCAATTTGTTTACCAAGAATGAGAGGAGGCAGAGATCTGGTCCAACACGATTTTATTCTGCAGAATAAGGCAACCTTTGGGGCTAGTGCACCAACCAAGACGGCTATCCAATATTGTGATTCAGAAACTTATATACACAACTCTCTGGGGGCTGTCTCACGCTTGCGCTCTATTAATTGCTTTGTCTAGCTGCGAAGGAGACAGGAAACAGGCAACGCCTTTCACGTTCTCAGGCATGCACAGAGAGAGGCAGCAGAGAGATAGTCAGCTCACCTACTCGAACGTAAACACAGTCTTGGCATTCCTGAGTCTCTGATAAGGCACTATGTCTTTGTTAGCATGGCAGTCTCACACAGAGGTAGAATAGATATAGCCTAGCTTATAGAATCATAGGATAATAAACATATTGCAACTGAAATTTCTATAACAAGGCTACAGCTCCCAGCATCTCCCAGCCTGCTCTGAGGGTTGAGAGTTGTAGTCCAACACACCTTTCCCCGGTTGGGGAAGGCAAAGTGCTTGCATAGGACTTTGAAACCCTGTCCCTTTTGAAGGGCATATTTTGTGCAACTACAGAAGGTACTAGAACAGCCCTGAAAAGGCAGCCATTTCTCTGCATGCCTCACCCTGCTGTTTGATCTTCCTGCTGAGAGCTGCTCTGTCCTGCTATCTGCGTGAAGAGGGAAGGAGAGCGACAGCGAGAGAGAGAGATCAGCCCTCATGCTTCTTTCCTCAAAGAAGGTGTTTCATATCAAATACCCTGCACTATTCAAAAGTATGATTGATCACAATTACTGCCTGATTTAAAAAAAAAATCTGAACCAAAGCAAAAGGCCACCCCCCCCCCTTCCACAATATACGGAAGGAAATCTGTCTCTAATTTCTTAGGACCAAATGTGGAATGCATCTTGTTCTTCAGACTCTTTGTGTTTATTTCCCACCCCTCCTTTACAGAATTGTACAGCTGAAGAAATGGAGGCACAGCTGAACATTCTCCTGCACAACCCTTCAAATCATTATTTATCGTCTTTTACTGCACTTTTGTGCTGTGACACAGCAACGTGTCATGGGCACGCCATTATCCAAGTCTCTATTAATTGAAACTAGGGAGGGATGGGCAATTGCCAGCTGAACATCAGGAAAAGCTTCCTGACTGTTAGGGCAATACGACAATGGAACCAATGACCTAGGGAGGTGGTGGGCTCTCCCACCCTGGAGGCACTCAAGACGAGGCTGGATAGCCACCTGTCAGGGATGCTCTGACTTGGATTCCTGCATTGAGCAGGAGGTTGGACTCGACGGTCTTATAGGCCCTTCCATCCCTACTATGCTATGATTCTATGAATTCTGGTGGGACCTCTAAAATTTACAAGTAGCCCCATGGCAGTGTAATTCTCAATAAACCGCTGTTGCACTAGCCATTCTCCTCTGATGAACCTGCATTCGGAACTGGCTGGGAAGTTCAGTCCAGAGATAACACCTGTGGCAAGCCTGGGAATCTGCTGGAAGGCCACAGTCTGGATGTAGCCTGGCAAAGGTGCACACCTGACTTCCAAGAACGCCCAGACCACAACTGAGGGAACAAGGAGCTGCCGGGGGGCGGGGGGGACCAATAGCTGGGAAGACTGCTCTGCCCCTTTGTATTTATTGGCTTGATTTATTGAGGGCATTTCTCAGCGGCTCTTTGGCTGGAGCGCTCAGAGCAGCTTGCAATGAATAAAACAGTCAAATTGGCTGGAGCCAAATATACCACACAATAGAACAATGCAGCAATAAAATTTCAGCAATAAAAAGCAATCACACACAAACCCTTTTCCACTTAAGCGGTCTCAGCAAATCATTTTTTTCCACCTGGATGCTGAAAAGCAAGCAAACATGCTGCTAAGTGACCTTCCTTGGGGAAGCAATTCCGGGGAGGGGGCAGGGAGTGTCATAATGGAAAAAGCCCCTCTGACCCCCACACCTTCCCCTGCTCTGCAGCCTTGCATGGACCACCTCTCTGCAAGTGCAGAGATGGGACATGGGAGAGGTGCCGGGTCAAGGTCTGGCTGACCCTAATCAGGGGCCCGGGGGCCATTGCACCCATGTCCTGCTTGTGGGCTTCCCACAGGCATCCAGCTGGCCACTGTGGGAACAGCATGTGGGACTGGACAGGCCTTCGGTCTGATTCAGCCACAGGGTCTTCACAGGGTCTTGCAGGCAGACCTGCCTTCGGGAGGATCATAGAATCATAGAACAGTAGGGTTGGAAGGGGCCTACAAGACCATCAGGTCCAACCAGTCACAGACTCAGCCCAACCTACCTCATAGGGTTGTTGTTGTGAGGCTAAAATGGAGAGGAGGAGGATTATGTATACCACCTTCGGTTGGTGGTAGGAATCAATGCAGGAATCCAAGTCAGAGCATCCCTAACAGATGGCTGCCCAGCCTCGTCTTATTAATTTATTAAATTTATTAATCGCCCATCTGGCTGGTCACCCAGCCACTCTGGGCGATATACAACAATAAAAACAGTTCATACAATAAAATTCAACTTGAATGCCTCCAGGGTGGGGGAGCCCACCACTTCCTTAGGTCATTGGTTCCATTGTCATACTGCTCTAACAGTCAGGAAGTTTCTTCTGATGTTCAGCCGGAATCTGGGTTCCTGTCACTTGAGACCATTCTTCCGTGTCCTGCACTCTGGGACGATCGAGAAGAGATCCCGGCCTTCCTCCCTGTGACAACCTTTCAAGTACTTGAAGAGCGCTATCCTGTCTCCGCTCAGTCTTCTCTTCTCAAGGCAAAACATGCCCAGTTCTTTCAGTCTCTCCTCGTAGGGCTTTGTTTCCATCTAGGTTCTTCTAGAAGGCCTTGTGTCCCCATACAACTCTGCACGGACCTGTCTTGTGCATGTGCGCCTCAGAAGCTTCTGTGTGTTCCCTTAGCCCACAGACCCCTCCCTGGTGAGGGCTCTCAGCACCCCTGGGCACCTCGGCTGCAGCTGGAGCCAAGCTCCATTCGTGAACCTGCCGGCCTGTTGAGCAGTGAAGCCTCAGCACCAAACCGGCAGGTTTCTTCTTTCTCCTCACTCACTCTCAGGTGCCCGTATTGGAAAGCCGGTTTCCTGGGAGAAGTTCCCTTTTTTCTCTCTCTCTGCAGCAAACTTCAAGTGGGCTGTCTCTAGCCATTTCAAGCTCCTTTCAGCAGAGAGAAATGAAGCGAAAGAAAAGGCCACTGGCCGAGTGCCGGCCCTTTGCTCACACTGGCTTGACAATGAGCGCTTTCTTTCCTCCTTGGAATAAATTCCATTTAGTAATGGGCAACCCATTGTAAGCCTCAAGCGCTTGCTTCCATCTCCAATACTCTATCCAAAGTGGGTTCAGCACCTTGGCTGGCACCCTTCGTGTTCTGGCTCGTTCTAACTAAAACCCAGAATGGAGTCACTGCCCCCCTGAAACTGGAGCCACCAGCCTCCACTGGTGCCTTATCTGCTTTTGCCCAGGAAAATGAAATGACCAACATTTGCAGAAGTGCACTTAATTGACCTGTAATTAGCACCTAATGGGGGGAGAGACACAGACCACACCCTACCTATGGGCAGCAGAAAGCAGCCAGTTCCACTCCGTGGGCTGGGGGACAGTGGCCCCCGTGTAGTGCAGCTCCCCACAGCTGTGTCAGGGGGAAAACCAGTACTGTGGAGAGGTGCCCCACATGCCTCCCAGGCCATGTCTCCAAGCTGCTCTGCTCCAGCTGCCAGCGGTCCTGGTCTTCCTCTGCTCGCGCTCAGATCCTGCTTCTACTTCCAGGCCAGTGCCAGGTTGCAGTGGGCCCTCCAAATGGCGCCACCGATGGGCTCCCCAGGCACCACTCTGGGCTCCTGTCCAGGCTTGCTGCTGCTCCCGCCTCCTTTGGGCCCAGCCCAGTGCAGCTGCTCTGCTTTGGGTGGGAACTCAGCTTGGACCCACAGAAGGATGATAACCTCATTGACAAGTTGGCAAAATGTGGGTTGCACATCGCTGCGCTGCAGTCTGGGTGCAGAACCTCCGGCTTTGGGCCAAGTCTGGGATGCCTGGGGCCACAATCCAGCCCTCTGGGGCTCCCCGGGTGGCCACGCCCCTCCCCCAGCTCGCCCCTCCCCCCGACCAAGGATTCGGTGTCTCCTGGCTTTTGTGCATTCCCTCCTGTCCTAAAAGGCTGAAGCGCCCCGCACGGCCTAGCTACTGGCAGGGGAACATCAGGCTCAAGCACGCTGGCACCGTCGGCCCTTCCGCCCTGCTGCCGCTCGAGGCAGCCCCTGGCCGGGAGCGTCCCCAGCATCGGCCTGAAAGCACATCAGGACCTCTCCAGCCCTGCCCGGGGGCCCTCTGTGTCCCAGCATTGCTCACGGGCAGCACCCAGCATAAGGCCTTGAAGACTTCCCAGAGGTGTTTTTGTTCTGCTTTGGTTTTCGGCTCCCTCTACAAATGGAGGTCTTTATGGCTATAAATGTTTTAGTAGCCAAACTGGTGCATCAGCGTGTCACTGTCTGGTGCCCAAAAGAGTGCCCAGCACTGCGCGAAATTGGCAAATGCTCTTGCCGAGAGACTTCCATTCCTCTTGGAACTCATGAAAGCCCTTCTCAGATGCCAGATGCCACAGACAAGGCCCCATCCGGACAGCCTGATCACGATGCATGCTGTTTTACAGAGCATGCACGCGAGCCAAGAAAAGGAAAGGAAAACATACAAATAAAATGAGGGTCGGGGTGGGGGGAGAAGAGAGAGAGAGAAGCACGTGTCGGATCCAACAGCGTCCTTCTAGAGAGGCAAAGGAGAGAAGGGAGAGAGCCAGATTGTGAAACCAGCGGGCTGCCTGTGCAGTCGCATCATTAATGCATGATCAATGATAGGGAGGAGAGAGATGTGTCAGGGCGGAGGGGCCCAGACGGTGTGGAACCAGGAGACAGGAACATCAGAACCTGCCTTATACTGAGTCCAAGCATTGGCACATCTAGCCCGGTACTGCCAATGCTGACCGGCAGCCGTGGCTCTCCAGAGTTTCAGGCAGGAGGTTTCCCTGCCCTCCCTGGAGATGCTGCCAGGGGCTGAACCTGGGACCTTGTGCATCCAGAGCAGCGGCTCTCCACCACGGGGCCAGAGTGCCTGAGACCCCCTCGGAAGGACTGTGCAGATCAGAGACAGCGTCCGCGAGTGCTGCTGTGCCCATGCAGAGGAGGGCGAGCCCTCCACAGCCCATGCCCGTGGGTCCTCCAACCAAGGGCAACCTTGTGCTAAGCACCCCCACAGGGGTTACTGAGAAGAGCACCAAAATACATTCCCCCTCTCCCCCACCCCAGGTCTTGATAGAAGTTCTTGAATTTCTGTTCTTCCGTCAAGGGGTAGCAGACATGGCTAATCTCACAACAATCCTGTGAGGTGGATCATGCTAAGAGATAAAGGCTTAGCAAAGGGCACACAGTGAGGTGAGACTTGAACCTGGCTTTCCTTGCTCCTAATTCAAAACTCTCACCCACCCTTCCCCAATCTGGTGCCCTCAAGATGTGTTAGACTACAGCTCCCATCATTCCCACCCAGCATGGTCATTGCAGCCCAACAGATCTGTAAGGTACCAGGTTGAGGAAGCCACTGCACTCCCAAAATGGTTGGGGTGGCTTGCGACCAGGAGAGCCCAAGGGCAGCCTCATCCCCGGAAGGCCAGCACATGTGTTAAAACCAACCGCTCTCCTTTGCATTTCACCAAGGCCTGGACTGGGTTATTTGGGTCATGCATGAGGGCCTCTTCTGGGACTGCACCAAGGCTCTGGAACTCTGAGCTCTGCCTCACACCCTCTCCAGTGGCCTCTGGAAAGGCCTTTGGCCTGCCTAGCCCTTACTTTTAGCACTGTCAGCATGGGAATCCTTGGCCTGAAGCAATTTCATCCGCTGCCCCTGCCTTTGTTTTTAGCCATAGAATTATAGAATAGTAGGGCTGGAAGGGCCTATAAGACCATGGAGTCCAACCCCCCAGTCAGTGCAGGAATCCAAGTCCAATCCAAGCATCCCTGACTGATGGCTGTCCAGCCTCGTCTTGAATGCCTCCAGCATGGGAGAGCCCACCACCTCCCTAGGGAATGGGTTCCATTGTGGTATTGTTGCAGAACCCAGAGTCAGAGAGACCACGGAGTGAAGGAAAAAGAGATTCTTTATTTAACGCGCGGGCTTAAGGCTGGAATCATTTCCAAAGAGCCAGAAGCCCCGATTTACATTAGCACATTGGTTTTATAGACATTGTGACACATATGAAACGGCTCCTCCTCTCCCTCCCGCATGGGGTTGCAATCCTCAACATTTCTTCTCCTAGCACCATTGTTTATAATACAAGAACTGGGTTATAGGGTAGCCATGATAAGGAGAGAACAGAAGAGAACAGCAGAGAACAAGATATACAATTGTATGACCTTTGACAAGATAAGGAATTCCTGTGTCTCGTCAGCTTACAACAATATATTCAAGGGAGAAAGAGCTCAGCAAGAACATGAAGCATGAGACAGCATGAGGCTACTTAGTCTGACCCCCGATATGGCTGCTACATTCCCCCCTTAAATGCATAATTTCATTACAATTATAGCATTTCTGATAACCATACAAAGCTTTTTGTGACATACATATTACTTAGCCTCTTGTTGGGCTATTAGAGCGTAGAGGGCAGCAGTTTTACTAGCTGAGACATAAAACAGATTGGTTAAACAGTGCATAAGACAAGGAACGCAGAGACATAACAGTACTTTTATGAACAACACTGGTAGAATTAGGATGAACAATGCTTTAAGCCAGCTAAGATCTGGAAGCCAAGGGGTCAACTAATTGAGCTAATTGTTTTGTCTTATTGTTTTGTTAGCTACTATATTGTGCAGCTTGTTGATCTGTTCATCTACAGCATTGCCATTATCAGTTAAGTTAAAACATTATCAGTTAAGTCCACCGCCACCAGGCCTTCCCTGTGGACTCCTGCCTGGCATTATTAAGGGGATTTTAATTGTTTTGTTTGTTTGTTTTATTTTGTTGGGGGGGATTTTGTTGTGTTTTTAGGGGTGGGTAGCCTGCCTGATAGGCGGGAGCGAGGGGGCATGTGTCCACCTGATGGAGGCAGTGGGGGGAGTGTTGGGGGCCAGAAGATACCGAGGCTGGGCGGCAGGCGCTGGCGGAGCGGTAGGGGCAGGCCATGCCAGCTAAGGGGAACGAGGGAGAGATGTGTAGTATCTGTCCCCTGCTCCGGGCCTGTCCAGAGCCAAAGGATGGCTGGGGGAGGCGTGACCCCATCTTCTGGCCTTCGTTTGCTGCTCTGCAATGCCAGGTCTGTTACCCAGAAAACCTCCCTCATCCATGACATGATCCTGGATGAGGGTGCAGACCTGGCATGTATTACGGAGACCTGGCTGGCCGAGGCTGCTGCTCCAACCCTTGCAGCCATGTGTCCAGCTGGATTTTCGTATGCACAGCAGCCGAGGGCTGGGGATCGGGGAGGGGGAGTGGCTGTTATCTACCGAGAGTCCTCGGTCTTCACCAGACCCCCTCTCCGGGAGACCAAGGTTGTTGAGTGCATGTACTGGAGGTTGGGCCCGAAGGGCAGTCTGGGGATTCTGCTCGTGTACCGTCCACCCCGCTGCACGACTGACTCCCTGGCCGAGGTGCTTGAGGTGGTCTCTGATGTGCGTGTGCAGTCCCCTAACTTACTGGTGTTGGGGGACTTCAACGTACATTCGGAGGCCATCCTCACAGGAGCACCTCGGGACTTCATGGAGACCATGGCCTCCTGGGAGCTGCACCATATTCTAACTGGGCCCACCCATGTAGCCGGTCATGCACTAGACCTTGTGTTTGTTTCTGGAGAAGTGGGGAGTGATCTGGAAGTCGGGGGTATATCCACCACCCCCTTGTCATGGTCAGATCACTATCTGGTGATGTTGGACTTCTCGGTTCCACAACCCCTCCGCAGGGGTGGAGGACCCATTAAAATGGTCCGCCCCAGGCGTCTTATGGATCCAAATGGATTCCTGAACGCGCTTGGGGATTCTCTGGGGCATGGCAACGGCCACTCGGTCGAGACCCTGGTGGGTGGCTGGAATGCCGCAATCACTGGGGCATTAGATCAGGTGGCTCCGAAACGCCCTCTCCCCCTGAACAGGGCTCGGACTGCACCATGGTTCAATCCGCGGTTACGAGCTCTGAAACAGGAGGTGAGACGGCTAGAGCGCCGGTGGCGGAAGTCTCGCTCCAAAGACGATCAGACACGGGCTAGAGCTATATCTTCAGCCTATCACGTGGCGGTGAAGGCAGCAAAAAAGGAATATTATGCTGCCTCCATCGCGTCTGCAGAGTGCTGCCCCAGGAGGCTGTTCCAAGTGGTCCGGAGCCTGGTCGGTCCTGTGGCTCCGGAACCACTGGAGCATTCTAAGGCCTCCTGTGAGGCCTTGGCAAGGCACTTTGCAGATAAAATTGATCAGATTAGGTGTGTTACTCTGCACGCTGTGGATACAGTTAGTGAGCAAGAGGCGGCCTGTGGCAAACCGGTTTTGTGGGATCGGTTCCAGCTTCTTCCTCCTGATGAAGTGGACAAGGTGCTTTCATCTGTAAGGCCAACCACCTGCTTACTTGATCCTTGCCCATCTTGGCTCATTATGAGCTGCAGAGAGAGACTGGGTGAGGGGATCAAGGCGGTGGTGAACGCCTCCCTTGAGGAGGGAGTGATGCCATCAGCCCTCAAGGAGGCAGTGATAAGACCGCTCTTAAAGAATCCCTCCTTGGATCCTCAAGTTCTGAACAACTTTCGCCCAGTCTCAAATCTGCCATTTTTGGGCAAGGTGATTGAGCGGGTGGTGGCGGTGCAGTTGAAGGCACACTTGGAAGAAACTGATTATCTAGACCCATTTCAGTCGGGCTTCAGGCCTGGGCATGGGACAGAAACGGCCTTGGTCACCTTGGTGGATGATATGAGGAGGGCTCTGGATAGGGGCGAATGCTCCTTCCTTGTTCTCCTCGACCTCTCAGCGGCTTTTGATACCGTTGACCACGGTATCCTCCTGGACCGCCTGGAGGGGTTGGGCATTGGAGACACTGTATTACGGTGGTTCCAGTCCTTCCTCTCTGGCAGGTACCAGAGGGTAGCACTGGGAGAGGAGGTTTCGGACCCGTGGCCACTTACTTGTGGGGTGCCACAGGGTTCCATCCTCTCCCCGATGCTATTTAACATCTATGTGAAGCCACTGGGGGCTATCATCAGGAGGTTTGGGGTGCAGTGTCATCAATATGCGGATGACACTCAGCTCTACCTCTCATTCAAATCTTCACCAAGGTTGGCCGTAGAATCCCTGTCCAAATGTCTGGAGACGGTGAGTGGCTGGATGGGGAGGAATAAGCTGAAGCTCAACCCTGACAAGACCGAGGTACTTTTGGTGGGAGACAAGAGGAAGCTGGGGGATGTTGACCTGGTGTTGAATGGGGTACAGCTACCCTTGAAAGACCAGGTCCGCAGCCTGGGGGTCATTTTGGACTCCCAGCTGTCCATGGAGGCTCAGGTGTCAGCTGTGAGCCGGACAGCGCTGTATCAACTCCATCTGATACGGCGGCTGCGCCCCTACCTTCCCGACCATCTGCTCCCATCGGTAGTACATGCCCTGGTCTCCTCTCGTTTAGACTACTGTAATGCGCTCTACGTGGGGTTACCCTTGAAGACGGTTCGGAAACTGCAGCTGGTACAGAACGCGGCGGCTCGCCTGATTAAAGGCAGCCGCCGGCGAGATCACATCACTCCAGTGCTGAAGGAGTTGCACTGGTTACCAGTTGTTTTCCGGGCCAAATTCAAGGTGTTGGTTTTGACCTTTAAAACCCTATATGGTTCCGGCCCAGCCTATCTTAAGGAGTGCCTCCAGCAACACCAGACAGGCCGCTTAACAAGATCAGCCTCGGATGGCCTTCTCTCTGTCCCATCAGCCAGGACAGCTAGACTGGTGGGGACGAGGGAGAGGGCCTTCTCTGTCGTGGCCCCCACTCTGTGGAACTCCCTCCCTAGGGAACTCCGTCATGCCCCCTCTTTAATGAGCTTCCGTCGTGCATTAAAAACGTGGTTGTTCAGGCAGGCATTTGGGGTGGGTTAGGGTATTTTTTTAAAAAAAAATTTATGGTAAAATTTTACTGTTTTAAATTGTTTATGGTGGGTTGTACATCGCCCAGAGTGGCTGGGTGACCAGTCAGATGGGCGATTAATAAATTTAATAAATAAATAAATAAATAAAACAACAGAGCTTTTGGTGTGTCTCACAACTTAAATGATGAAGAAGGAAGAGGTAATCTATACCAGCTCTATTTTCTAGAACTGCACCTCTTAGATCACGCAACTCTTTATTTAACAATGACAATGCTCGTGAGGTGGCATTTATGCTTTTGGCTAAGCTGCAAGCTAACCGGTTGATCTTTAGACTATTAGCCAAGGCTAAACTTGGAACCTCAACCAGTGACATTGCTAAGGCCATTTTTTTTTGAGTCAGAATATAACTGCACATGACTATTACAATTTTTAGTTAGTTGAAGTGCTCGAGGCTTCCGTCGAAGGATTTTCTTGGGCCACAGGGGAAGAATTGGCACCAGTTCAATTGGCGGCTGAGGCAACATGGGTGGTTATTAGACAAGTTGGCAGGAATGAATGACCAAGTGCGGGAACTACATGTCTAAAACCATCCATGAGGCAAAAGTATGTGGGCATCATTAAAAGATATGTTTTGAATTTTATTACAGTGGAAGGGGGCCAGGGATAGCTTTATATTTTCTGGAAAAAATTTTGACAATTAAGCATTCGTGCACACGTAGCATTTGTTTCAGCAACGATGGGGGTGCATAGAGTGAACTCTGTAGGGGGTAGGATCTTTGCAACTACGCCCCAATTAGCATTTTGGGAATAAGTTAAACTTACACCATAAACACTTAACATGGTATCTTTTTGAATTTTCCCAGGATGTCTACAGACAGGTATTAGGCAAGAGCTAATAAGCCTGTTTGCAGGTATACCTCTTGGCAAACAAAAATGTTTTATTCTCGTGATGTTAGCCAGGTGAAGCCAGTAATTATCAGCAAATCACTGGGACAAATTTTCCTTTCAGGGGCTGGCCCCCCTTTTTGCACCTTATTAAGGAGACACAATGCAACACTACTAACAGTACAACACGCATGTTTGATCTTCTTTGGGATCTGACCGTACGCTGGGCAGCTATTCACCTGGCAAGCTGCAGTAGGGTCTAGTCCCCTTCTTCAATTCTCCAGTTGTAGGTCTGACCGTACGCAGGGGGACAGTCTCCCAGTGTGTCCACAGTAAGGTCTAGCCTGAGTCTTCTTACTGCTTTTTCAGAATGATTTTTAAAGGATTTTCAGGATTCCTGTTTACAGTCTACTTTCCCCCTCTCGCTCTCTTGACTCTTGTCTAATGTATCCAGGGTTTAACTCCAGCTGCTTTCATAGCTGCGGGGGTGGAAAGTATGACAGTTTTCAGTCTTCTCCATCTTGGAGTCAAAGGGTTATTTTTCCCTCTTTAACTCATACTTTAACTCTTGGTGCATGAGACTGCATGAGGCTACTTAGTCTGACCCCCGATATGGCTGATACATTATTGCTCTGACAGTCAGGAAGTTTTTCCTGATGTTCAGCCAGAATCTGGCTTCCTGTCACTTGACCCATTATTCCATGTCCTGCACTCTGGGATGATGGAGAAGAGATCCTGGCCTTCCTCTCTGTGACAACCTTCCAAGTCCTTGAAGAACGCCATCATATCTCCCCTCAGACTTCTCTTCTCAAGGCTAAACATGCCCGGTTCTTTCAGTCCCTCCTCATAGGGCTTTGTTTCCAGTCCCCTGATCATCTTCGTTGCCTTCCTCTGAACCCTCTGCAGCTTGTCTGCATCCTTCTTAAAGTGTGGCGCCCAGAACTGGACACAGTACTCCAGATGAGGCCTAACCAGTGCTGAGTAGAGGGGAACTAGTACTTCCTGGGGTTTGGAAGCTATGCTTCTATTAATGCAGCCCAAAAGAGCATTTGCCTTTTTTTGCAGCCACATCACATTGTTGGCTCATATTCAGCTTGTGATCTACGACATTTCCAAGATCCTTCTCACTTGTAGTATTGTTGAGCAAAGTATCGCCCATCTTGTAACTGTGCATTTGGTTTCTTTTTCCTAGGTGCAGAACTTGGCATTTATTCCTATTAAATGTCATTCTGTTGTTTTCTGCCCAGCGCTCCAGCCTATCAAGATCACTTGGAATTTTGTTTCTGTCTTCCAAAGTATTAGCTATCCCTCCCAATTTTGTGTCATCTGCAAATTTAATCAGCATTCCCTGTACCTCCTCATCCCAGTTATTAATAAAAATGTAAAAGAGCACTGGGCCCAGGACTGAGCCCTGCGGTACCCCACTCGTTACCTCTCCCCAGTTTGAGAAGATCCATTGATAAGCACTCTTTGAGTCCAACTCTATAGCCACCTGTGGATCCACCTGATCGTTGTTTCATATAGCACACTTTTAACTAGTTTGCTAATCAGGGTATCATGGGGCACTTTGTCAAAAATCTTTGCTGAACCTGAGGTACATTATGTCTACAGCATCCCCACAGTCCACAAGGGAGGTTACCTGATCAAAAAATGAGATCAGATTAGTCTGGCAGGATTTGTTCTTGACAAATCCATCTTGGCTTTGAGTAGTCACTGCACTGTTTTCAAGATGCTTACACATGACTTGCTTGATAAACTGCTCCAGAATTTTCAGGGACTGATGTCAGACTGATTGGTCTGTAGTTCCCCGGTTCCTCCTTTTTGCCCTTTTTCAAGATAGGGACAACGTTAACCCTCCTCCACTCATCTGGACCTTCACCCATCCTCCATGACTTCTCAGAGAGAATAGACAGCGTTTCTGAGAGTTCTTCTGCCAGTCCCTTTATTACTCTAGGATGCAGTTCATCTGGCCCTGGAGATCTGAACTCATTCAAAGTAATTAGGTGTTCCTTGACCATATGCCTATCGATCTCAAGCTGCAATCCTGCCCCTTCAGCCTGTACTTCGCCTTTGCTGGGGGGGTCATAGACCCTCTTTTGGGAGAAGACTGAGCCAAAGTAGGAACTGAGCACCTCTGCCTTTTCTTTGTCATCTGTTATCATTTTGCCATCCTGATTTAATAGCTGAAGCACCATTTCTTTCCTCTGCCTTTTACTATGCACGTAGCTGAAGAAAGCCTTTTTGTTGCTTTTAGCATCGCTCGCTAACCTCAGCTCGTTCTCAGCTTTAGCCTTCCTAATGCCATCCCTGCAATTCTGTGCTACCTGCCTGTACCCTTCCTTTGCAGCTTGGCCTTCCTTCCACTTCCTATATGTGTTCTTTTTTGTTTTAGGTCATCTCTCAGCTTTTTGTGAAGCCACATTGGCTTCTTCTGTTGTCTTCCACCTTTTATCTTGTTGGAATTGTTTGTAACTGTGCCTTTAGAATTTCCTTTTTTAAAATCTCCCACCCACCTTGGACTTCTTTTCTCGTTAGAGTCACTTGACATGGGACCTTACTTATCATTGTTCTGAGTTTATTAAAATTGGCTTTCCTAAAATCCAGGGTACGTGTTTGGCTACACTCGGCTTTTCCTTCCTTTAGAACCAAGAACTCAAGTATGACATGGTCACTTTCCTTCAGAGTTCCCATAACTGCTACTTGATTCACTAAGTCATCTCTGTTGGTTACGATCAAGCCAGGATAACCAATCTCCTAGTTCCTTCCTCCAATTTCTTTAGGATGAAGTTATCAGCAACCCCAGGCAGGAATTTCCTGGAGGGGCCATGTTTTGCAGAATTTGTCTCCCAACAAATATCGGGGAAATTGAAGTCCCCTATTACTACTACATCATGCTTCCTTGAAACATCGGCTATTTGCTTTTCAAAAGTTTCATCCTCATCTTCTCCTTGATTGGGTGGCCGGTGGTGGACTATGACCACCATGTTCCTTTTATTCTTTGCTCCATTTATTTTAACCCAGATGCTCTCGATGGGGCTAACAAGCTCATCCTCTTGTATTTCTGTGCAGAAATATGTATTTTTAATGTATAGCCCAACTCCACCTCCCTTTCTTTTCCTTCTGTTCTTTTTGAACAAGCTATATCCTTCAATTGCTGTATTCCAGTCATGGGAGTCATCCCTCCAAGTTGCAGTTACACCTATCAAGTCATAATTTCCCTCCCGTATTAAATAGAGTTGAAGTTCATTCTGTTTGTTTCCCATACTCTACAGATTATTATTGGGTGATATTAGAGCTGTTCTCTCTGTTCCAGTGCAGTGGAAGCTGCAGCTGGTACAGAACGCGGCGGCTCGCCTGATTAAAGGCAACCACCGGCGAGATCACATCACTCCAGTGCTGAAGGAGTTGCACCGGTTACCAGTTGTTTTCCGGGCCAAATTCAAGGTGTTGGTTTTGACCTTTAAAACCCTATACGGTTCCGGCCCAGCCTATCTTAAGGAGCGCCTCCAGCAGCACCAGACAGGCCGCTTAACAAGATCAGCCTCGGATGGCCTTCTCTCTGTCCCATCAGCCAGGACAGCTAGACTGGTGGGGACGAGGGAGAGGGCCTTTTCTGTGGTGTCCCCCACTCTGTGGAACTCCCTCCCTAGGGAACTCCATCACGCCCCCTCTTTAATGAGCTTCCATCGTGCATTAAAAACGTGGCTGTTCAGGCAGGCATTTGGGGTGGGTTAGGGTATTTTAGAAAATGTTTTTATTGTAGAATTTTATTGTTTTATTGTATGTTGTAGATCGCCCAGAGTGGCTGGGTGACCAGCCAGATGGGCGATTAATAAATTAAATAATAAATAAATAAAATAAATGAGCCTTCAACCATTGTTCCCCCCAATTTTGTGTCCCTCTCTCATGTGCTTTATCATCTGGCTTCCTTCCTACATGTTTCTGAAGACTCTTATCAGGCGCTATTAGAGTTGTTCTCTCCATTGCGGTGCATGAGCTTTCGTCCATTGTTACCCCCAACTTTACGTCTCCCTTCCCCGTTGGATTCAGTTTACAGCCCTCCTGATGAAGTTTATGCTGTGGCCAAACTCATTCTTCCCAGCCCCTATGAGGTGCAACCCATCCCTTGCCAACAGTCCATCTTCCAGGAAGTATAGCGCATGGTCCCAGAATCCAAATCACTCACGTCAGCACCACCTTCATCGCCAGTCACTCACCTGGAGTATTTTTCTTTCCCTTTCTCTCCATCTTCTAACTACTGGAAGGATGGATGAGAAAACTATCTGGGCCCCAAAGTTCTGGAGTTGCCTTCCCAAAGCTTCAAAGTCTGATGTGATTTCTTCATAGCTCTGCTTGGCGGTATCATTTGTTCCCACATGGATGAGAAGAAAGAGATACCTGTCAGTAGGCTTCATGAATATAGGCAACCCTTCAGTCCTGTCTCTAATCTGTCCTCCCGGGACACAGCATACCTGGTGAGTCCATGGGTCTTTGCGACATACTTGGTTTCGATCCCATGCAGCAAGGAGTCTCCCACTACTCCTACTCTTCTCTTCTTGTTGTTGTAGGCCTTGGTTTCCTCACCTCTGCCTGAATGACCTTCACCTCTTGCTCGCTCTCCTGTGAGGTCCCTTGTAATTCTTCCTCTGCAGGCTGTCCCCTAGTCTCATCCTCAAGTACCTGGAAACAGTTCCATAGCTCCACTGCTTCCACTGGTGCAGAGTGGCTTCTAGTTCTTCTCCTCCTAACAGTCACCCTTTTCCAAGGAGTATCCTCTACTGCGTTTTTCCTCGCCTCAGCATTTTCCTCTTTTGCCTCAGCTTGCTGTTACTCTTCTAGCTTCTGGACTTGGCTTTGGTGCTGTACTTCCACCATTCTGTCTAAGAGCTCTTCGTCTTCTCTTATTCACTATTGGGTCGACACTTACTGCTCCAGGCCTCTTACTTTTTCTTCCAACAGCGTGATCAACTTGCACTTGTTGATCACAGGTATATTCTGTGATGTATGTTCTAAGAAAGGAGGCGGAGGAGGCTAGATGGGTCAGATCAAGGGAACAGCTGGTCTAGCATTCTTTTTGCAATAGTAGCCTGTTTTTTTTTGCCACGATAGGCTACGTAAATATTTATGTAGCCTATCGTGGTAAAAAAAGGCAATGCAAATGGCGGCCGCCGTAGCCACTGCCATTTGCGCCCCTGTCTTTCGCCGTGATAGGCTACGTAAATATTTACGTAGCGTATTGCGGTAAAAAAACAGGGGCGCAAATGGCATAGCAGCCGCCGTTTGCACCCGTCTTTCGCCGTGATAGGCTACATAAATATTTACGTAGCCTATCATGGCCAAAACCATGAACGCAAATGGTGGCCGCCGTAGCCGCCGCCATTTGCGTCCGCAGACTCCAGACGCCTGCGAATGCACCCGGCTGGCGGCTCCGCGGAGTTGCCACAGAGCAGAGCCAGCCAGGTTAGGATTTCGGGGGGAGGTGCGGACTGCCTCCCCCCCACCATGAATCACCCCTGCGAAAAGGTAAGTGACTTTCGTACATCCCTATTGAAGATACATAATTTGTGATGTTTGCCTCCCTTTATCGTGGCCCCTTTTGGACAAACCATCCGTGCTGTGTAAAGGTGGATGTCCTGGGGAGGCCCTGCTCCTACCTGCAAGCCTTCCATAGATGGTGCCAACAGCTCTTCCTATGCATATAGCCACTGGGCACACCTGGCTTGCCTGTGTAACTGATGCAGGGTTCCTGACTGCACTTACAGAGCCTGGGCTGGACCTAGATTTGTGCTAGATCAACTGCTCTGATGGAAGAGGACTTCCCCGCCCTCTCCCCCCAGCCATGGCGGCCCCTGCAGCCCCCTGAAAATGCTACATAGGGAATCAGGAGACCCTGCTGAACCAGGTGAGGTGAGCTGTACTGGGGAGGATTTGCCCCCCAGATCGGGCAGAGGGACCTTCTGTGAGCAGAGCCTTCCTCTCATGGGAGACAAATCCTGGATATCAGGGTGCCTGAGGCCTGAGGGCCACATCTGGCCTGCCTGGGCTCCCAGTACGGCCCAAGTGGCCACCATTCCTCTCCCTGGCCTCACCCACTTACCACCACCACTGATCCTGGGGTGGTTTGTCTCCTGGCTTCTCCCCATTCTGAAAGGATGAGATGCTTCTCCTGGTTAACAATGGAGTCCCACTGGTATGGAAATGTCTGTTAGAAGAAAAATAAATTTTTAAAAATTGTTAGGGACCTCTCGCTTGACCTCCCCTGCTGAATTCCCCTGCCAAACTCCTGTTTGCTCACTCTGCTCGCTCTCTTTCTGGGAGCTTGCTTGCTTGTATAGCCCCTATACCAGCTGGGGCAGCTTCATCCGCTCTGCTCAGTTAGGAGTCAGGAAACAGACTGAAACTCCCCACCGACATGGCTGCTGGGAGTAATCAGGCCATACCCCTTCAGCCCCAGCTCTCAGGACATGCGCCTTCAATTGCAGCTCTCAGGAGCACATGGTGAGCACATGGCAACTCCGAATCAGAAGCCTTTGGGCTTACTCCAGCCCATTCACCACTTTGTCTTTGTCTCCTCTTCCGCTGCAACTCCCTTGCCAAACTCTTGTTTGCTCTCTGTGTTCACTTGCTCTGATCACCGCTCTCTGGGAGCTTGCTTGCTTGTATAGCCCCTAGACCAGCTGGGGCAGCTTCCTCTGCTCTCCTCAGTTTGGAGTCAGGAAACAGCCAACATTACTCATTGCTGATATTTTTTTTAGAATTGCATTTTAATGTCGTACTTTGAGCCACCTTGAATGTTTTATTGAAAAGGTGGGATGTAAATTGAATCTTGCAAGCTGTCATGTGAGGAGTTACCCTAAAAGGAAGTAGAAGATGATAATAAAATAGAGTTGTGGAAAGATATCCCAGAAATTCTTCTCTGTCCTGCTCTTTGGGGAGAAGGCTGTCCTCTCACTGGTGCAGTTCCAGGAGAGGGGCAACAAGGGCGGCATTCCTTCCCTTCCTCTTCCAGGCCCTCAGAGCCTTTGTGGATTCTTGTGTCCCGTTAGGCTGGTTGCAGCAGTCGCGTGTTTGCAGCTGAATAGTGGTGATGGAGGAGCTGTTAAACTGAACAGTTGGCATGCACATGCGCCTTGTTCTGACTGTCTGTCGGCCCCTTCGCATCCACAGATGCGATCATGCCTGCTAGCAGTCACTGATTTCTGCCTTGGCCTTAGAGAACCAGGTATGGGAAAGGCCTGATATTTAATTTTCTACCCCTTGTCCGCTGACATTTTTTCACTTAAAGAGGGGTTTCCCCAGGAATCACCTTCCCAATTGCCGGGAGTGTTTTTTGATTGATTGATAAATAAATAAATAAATAAATAAATAAATCCCTGTAGATAGCTAATCAGTGTTTAGTGTAATGGAGCTAAGTGAAATACCATTTCAGGAAAGAGAAATGTCGCATGAACCTAAAGATATAAGCACAAACCCCAACATGTCCCTTACTGAACATTCAGCTGGTATGATTTCTTTTTCATGAAGGCTCTGACTGAATCACATCTGTTTACATTAAGATCTACCCATAAACCACTTTTATGTAGAGTTCAATACTGTTGTTTATGATGGCTTTAACAATAACAGACGTATCACGTCTGCAGCTTCCTCTTGATTTTTCAGAACAGACCAACGTAAGATACCATGTGGCTTTGTTACCCTGATTGCCCCCCTAAAAATGCTTCAAAAGCTTTTGGAGCCCTCATAAAAAAACAGCTGCAGGATGAACCACTTCAGCACAAAGAGCAAAATAATGGGCCTCGCCGGGCTTTAGCAGGGGATAAGCGCAGGCTGTTAAGCATGTCAAAATCTTTGCCCAGTGATGGATGGGGTGTCCTAAATGGAGAGCTGTCTGGGAAGTAATGAAAATGGATAGCCAGGGGTCTCTCACTAATTGGGAAAGATTGTCTGGTGACAGCGAAGGTTAGTCACTACACTGCAAGCTGAAAGACGAAAAATGGACAAAGCATCATGGATTCTCAAGAGGAAGATTTAAAACACAGAAGCCAGCTGTGGAGATACAGGGCTGGTGTATTTTCAGAATTGTGGGTTGGCGAGCCTCCCCTTAACGAACATGTGTTTATTGACAGACAGATAGACAGACAGACAGGCAGGCAGGCTTTTAAAATATACTTTGCTATTCAACCTTCTGGTTGGAGAATGGCATGTGCAGGGGAGAAATTTATTTTAAACATTTCAAAACTGCACCTTCATCCCCCAAAAGAATGTCAGGGTAGTATCCAGACAAATCTAATATTCAGTACAAAGCAATGGCATGTTGGGGGCCCTTTTGGGGCTGAAAGGCAACTCAGAAATAATTTTAAAAATAAAGTTTTGGATATCATTGGCCGATATCAAAATCCTTGCACAGCTCTGGAGTTGGCTGGTTGCTGGCTCTGGGGCACAATTTCATCAATGCAAAGTATAAATAATACAGATTCTGGGGATGGGGGTGTACCTGGGTTGGATTTAGATGCCAGAAACCCAGGATCAAATACTTGCTGATACTTTACAAGTATCCATTATATGTCCATTATATGCCCTATATGTCCATTATGTTAATTATATGTCCATTATTTCCATTATATGTCCATATATGACCATTATATGTCAGATTTCTCATGCAGAGGTCTTTTGCAGCTCTCGTTCTCAAAAGTGTCGTATTGTGAGATATACTGGTGCCTGGCCTTCTGCGCTTGTCTGGTCAACAAAGACATACCTTTGAAAGGAACTCAGGGGATCAAACATAAAAATGCCAATATTGTAATGCCCTTGTACAAATCTATGGTGCAGCCAAACATGAAATACTTTGTACAGTTCTGGTTTCTGCACCTCAAAGAAGATGTTGTAGAACTGGAAAAGGTGCAGAAAAAGGGAACCAAAAATGATCAAGGGTCTGGAGCATCTCCCCTATGAGGGAAGAGTTCCAATGGCTGGGACTGTTTAACTTAACGGGGGAAAGTTGAGAAGGAAGAAGATGATAGAGGTGTACAAAATTATGCATGGCATGGAGGAAGTGGATAGGGAGACATTTTTCTTCCTATGTCATAATGCTAAAATCTGGGGTCCTCCCATGAAGCTGATTGGTGGCAAATTCCGGATATGTAAAAGGAAGTACTACTTTACACAGCACATACTTGGAATTTCCAACCACAAGATGTAGTGATGGCTGACAACTTGGATAGCATTAAAAGGGGATTAGACAAATTCATCGAGAATAAGTCATGACTGCTATGTGCAACCTGATTTTACTGGGTGGGTTTAGCATGATTTTTCTAAGTGGACCTGGAAAAAAAATTGCATCAAAGGGTGGAGAATTCAGTCAGTCAGTCAGTCAATCAATCAATCTCATCAGAGACAGTGTTGGTCAGAATACGAGTTGCTATGGAACATGAGTGGGAGGGTGCTATTGTGCTCATGTCTTGGTTGTGGGCTTTCCATGGGTATCTGGTTGGCCACTGTAGGAAACAGGATGCTGGATGAGATAGGCCCTTGGGACACAGGTGAATCATTCCCACTCCATCTGACTAGCTAATTTCTCTGACCTGAACAGGTGTGTCTGTGTCTCACTTGGCCAAGAGAGAAAACTGCAGCTGTATGGACAGACTCCACTCAGCAACAGGTTCTTAAATCCCAGCTGAGTGTTCTGGGCTTCAAGAATAAATTTAGGGGTGGTGGCAAGCAAGACGCATCACCATAGACCATACAATTAAGATGTTTAGAAGCATAATAAAAATAGTGGCTAGCATATTCTTATTAAAATTAATGTTAAAGTTCTTATTCCTGTCAACTAACAAAATGGTAGTCATGAAGGTCTTATGTTTACCTAATTGGCAGCCACAGTTGGCAGAGCTTAGGAAATCCTGCTTAGCAGGCTTCTCATTTTCCCAGGATCTTTCTGCTCAACCATGTTAAAAATCTCAGTATTCTGACTTTAGCTCAGGTCCTTTATCCTGAACAAACATCTCTGCAGCCTGACTCAAACAGGAGCTGCAGAGCCAGTCATAGTTCCTGCACCTAGCTCCAGGAGGTCCTCTCCCTAACGCAGCCAGGCTCACAGCTAACTTCAGAAGCACCCTTGTGAAGGTCCATCCCCTCCCGTCCTGAGTTAAGGCGCTTCTTGCTTCTAAGAACTCACCAGCCTGCCTGTTGGCAGCTCCCTTGCCCCAGTCCCAAGAGCCCGCCTTGCGCTCAAAGCTAGCTCAGTGCATACACAGAACGGATCACTCTGCAGTTACAGACAGCACACACAGATGATAATGAATAGCCCTAACCCTATAAAATACTATAAATATTGATCAACCCTACATGCTACATGCATACTTTGCCACATTTGGGTTGGATCCAACCTGGCTTCTCTGATGTTCTTACGTCTGTTATGGTGACTCCTTTTCTGCTTCCAGTCTCCTGGAATTCATGGTCTTGCTTCTGGCCTGGAAACCTTGTGCTCCAGGTCTAGAATTTGGTATGGCTGCCCACAGCCTCAGCCTGGTCCAGACAGTAAGGGAGATGGCAAAGGAGGAAAGGCGAGGCCTACGGAGGAACAGAACTAGAAGATGGTTGAAGGGAGAGGACACTGCCACATCAGTCTACATCCGTGGGACTAAGGACCCCTTTGCACAACACCTGAATAAGATGGCACAGGAAGCATGAAGGAGTTGTACTTTCTGTTCCCTTAGAAGGATCTTGTGTGGGAGGGAAGATGCACAAGATTCTGGCCCAGACCACTTTTGACAACTGTCTCATGACAACTGGAAGAATAACTTCATAAGCCACTTTAAGAACTCCAGCTGTACAGCAAGATAATAAATCTGTTTTCATGATCTTCTGGTACCCCCCAGGTCCAGGTAAGGTGTGAAGGCTTCCCCTCTCAAGTAGACAGATCCGGGGCCCTGCAAAGCCTGTCAGTTTTAATGTTATATATATATATAACTTTGATCTGCTGAAACGTGGGATAGAAAGAAGAGCATTAGGAGGTGATTGGAGGCTGCAGGGGAAGTCCGCTGTGCAGCTACAATCCAGACCAAGGGAGGAAGCGGGGGTGCTCTCTTGCAACGTCTGTCTCTTGGCCCCACGGTCTCTCTCCCCTCCCATCTCCAAGATGTTTTGATGTGATTCTTCAGAACCTTCTCTGAGACTAATTTGCCTTTGTTTATGCGGAGAGGCAGCAGGATCTCTCTGCTGGGTGCATCAGGAATCAGAGTCCTCTTCTGGCTCCTGCATTGACAGGAAATCCCAGAACTGATGGGAATCTGAGATCCCTGCCCCCATTCAACAACTCATTACTTAGTTATGAAGAGTAAGTGCGTTAACACTGCTACAAAAGCCAGCAGTATTTTTGCAAGAAATGTTAACTGCATAGAAAGCAGCCAGTTGAGGATGCCCCCTCTAAATTACTGCTGCTTAACAATGCAAATGTTGGCTTTGATCACATTAATGCCAATTACAAACAAAACAGAGCTTTTGCAAGGCTTTTAATTTTTCATTCCCAGTGAGATCAAAATCTGCCCAGCAACTGGCAATTAAACACTTTTCTTTGGGAACACCAGAAACTTTAACATGGCATTTGAAATACGAGTGTTGGATACATGTTAATGAGGGTTACTGCTGAGCATCTAATTTATCAAGTCATTCTGTGGACACAACCCCGAGCTTTGAAGAGCCTCTTCAAAGGAGTTACATCTCCCCCAGTCCACGTTCAGCCCAATCCCACACTCGTAATTGCTGATCATTTGATGACACATACTTGGGGAGGTAAGGAAGCTGCGGTGTCCCAGCTGCCACTCTCCTTGCTCATTCTTTTCTGCCCATTCTAATTATACACAAGGCGCTCTGTGAAGGAACGACTGTGTCAGCAATTTCATCAGAACATCTCATGTTGTAAAGAAATCCAGATTGACATGGCGCGTCCCTGGGACTAGAGCTCACAGATGTGCACAGTTCCGTTTCTCTCTGCTCTCTTCCCAAGGGTGCATCTGCAAGGGAGCTCTTCCTGCCCCTCCTTTGGCACTTTAAGGGTCACTTAAGAAGTCTGGGTAAAAGAACACCCAACAAAGCGGTATGGGGCAGTGCTGCTGGAGATCACCGCTGGCAAGGTAGCACCTTGGCATCAGAGCGCAGTGCTCCCTCTGGCCGGTCAGGTGCGCATCTTGCTCAGCCTCAGTGCTGCATAAGTACATAAGCAGAGCCCTGCTGCATCAGACCCAGGGTCCCTCTAGTCCACCATTCTGTTCACACAGTGGCCAACCGGCTGTCGACCAGGAAACCACAAGCAGGGCATGAGCGCAACAGCACCCTCCCGCCTATCTTCCCCAGCAACTGGTGTACATAGGCTCATTGCCTCTGGTCCTGGAGGTAGCACATAGCCATCAGGACTAGTAGCCATCGATAGCCTTCTCCTCCTGGAATTTATCCAACCCCCTTTCAAAGCCATCCAAATTGGTGGCCATCACTACATCCTGTGGCAGCAAGTTCCATAGTTTAACCGTGCACTGTGTGAAGAAGTTCTTCCTTTTATCTGTCCTGAATCTCCCACCATTCAGCTTCATGGGATGACCCCATTGGATTCTAGTATTTTGAGAGAGAGGAAAAAATGTCACCCTATCCACATTCGCCACATGATGCATAATTTTGTAGACCTCTATCATGTCTCCCCTTACCCTCCTTTTTTCCAAGCCAAACAATCCCAGCTCTTGTAACCTTCGCTTATAGGGGAGATGCTCCAGCCCCTTAATCATTTTAGCTTCCCCTTTCTGCCCTTTTTCCAGCTCTGCAATATCTTTTTTAGGTGTGGTGACCAGAACTGTACTCAGTATTTCAAGTGTGGTCACACCATAGATTTGTATAGGGGCACTATGATGTTGGCAGTTTTATTCTCAATCCCTTTTCTAATTATGCCAAACATGGAATTTGCCTTTTTCACAGCAGCCACACACTGGGTTGACATCTTCATCAAGCTGTCCACCACAACCCCAAATCTCTTTCCTGGTCATTCATTGCTAGCTCAGGTCCCATCAGGCTATACTTGAAGTTGGGATTTTTTGTTCCAACATGCATCACTTTATACTTGCTTACATTGAACCGCATTTGCCATTTAGATGTCCATTCTCCCAGTGTGGAGAGATCCTTTTGGAGCTCGTCACAATCCCTTTTTGTTTTAACCACACTAAATAATTTGGTGTCATCTGCAAACTTGGCCACTTCACTCCTAATTCCAGACCATTTATTAACAGGTTGAAAAGCATTGGTCCTAATACAGATAAGTGTGGGACCTCACTATTAACTTTCCTCCATTGGGAGAATTTACCATTTATTCCTACTCTCTGCTTTCTGTTTTTTAATCAGTTACTGATCCATAAGAAGAGCTGTCCTCTTATCCCATGATTGCTAAATTTGTTCAGGAGTCTTTGGTGAGGGACCTTGTCAAAAGCCTTTTGGAAGTTCAAGTAAACAATGTCTACCGGATCACCTCTGTCTTCATGTCTATTGACATTCTCAAAGAATTCTAAAAGGTTAGTGAGACAGGACTTACCTTTGCGGAAGCCGTGTTGATTCTTTTTCAGCAGGGCTTGTCCTTCTATACGTTTACTCATTTTATCTTTAATAACACCTTCAACCAATTTACCTGGAACAGACGTTGAGCTAACAGGCCTGTAATTTCCTGGAAACCCCCCCCCCATCTCTTTTTTTAAAAAAGGGTGTTACATTGGCTATCTTCCAGTCCTCTGGTATAGAGGCTGATCTTAGGGACATGTTGTATATTTTGGTTAGATGGTCAGCAATTTCATATTTGAGTTCTTTGAGAATTCTAGGATGGATACTATCTGGGCCTGGTGATTTATATGCTTTCCATTTATCAATAAAGTTGAGAACTTCATCTTTTGTTGCCACTATTTGCCTCAGTTCCTCAGAGTCCCTTCCTGAAAACATTAGTTCAGGCACGGGTATCTGTCCTATATCTTCTGCAGTGAAGATGGATGAAAAGAATTCATTCAGCTTCTCTGCAATGTCCTTGTCCTCCTTCAGAACTCCTTTAATGCCATTGTCATCCAGTGGTCCAACTGCCTCCCTAGCTGGTTTTCTGCTTCTGATATATTTAGATAATTTTTTATTGTTGGCCTTGATGTTGTTAGAGATATGCTCTTTGAAATGCTTTTTTGCATCTCTTATTGTCTGCTTGCATTGTCTTTGTGGAAGCTTGTGCTTGCTTTTGTTTTCCTCACTTGGGCAAACTTCCATTTTCTGATAGGGATGTCAGAGAAATCCACTGTGGATTCAAATGAGGCCAGATTCTTTGGAATCCAGCCTCAGGAATCTGCAGGGGATCAGGACCACTTACCTCCGCTCAAGGAGGATTGGAGGTGGAACGGCACTTGGCTGCTTCTTGCCAGCCAGAGCTGTTCGCCTCTTCCCTGTCCCTGCCGATTGCCATGTCTTTAAAAAAAAAAAAAAAAAGGCGATCTGGAGGTTGTGCCCATAGACTTATACACAAATAGAGTCATGAATCTTGTGTATAAGTGTATGTGTCCATTTCATAAATTTCGTAGATTTCATCAATGCTGCCTCCGACAAATTCTGCAAATTACCTGGGAAGACAGATGGACTAATGTCAGCGTACTGGAAGAAGCAAAGACCACCAGTGTTGAAACAATGGTTCTCCAACATCAACTTCGCTGGACCGGCCATGTTGTTCGAATGCCTGATTATCGTCTTCCAAAGCAGCTACTCTACTCCCAACTTATGACTGGAAAACGGAATATTGGTGGACAGCAAAAGAGATTTAAAGATGTTCTCAAAGCTAATCTAAAAAAATGTAACATAAGCACTGAGAACTGGGAAGCTCTGACCCGTGAGTGTTCCAGCTGGAGGTCAGCCGATATTAAAGGCGCTATGGACCTTGAAGAAGCACGAGCACAGGGCGACAGGGAGAAACGAGCGTTGTGTCAAGCAAACCCTCATCGCGACCGCCTTCCCCCTGGAAACCTGTGTCCTCGCTGCGGGAGGCTGTGTGGATCCAGAATCGGCCTTCGCAGCCATCTGCAGACCCACTGCCAAGACTCTGTCTCTGGAAGACAATCTTACTTGGTCACGAGTGATCGCCATGATATGCAAGATTCGTGGCTTTATTTTGCATGTAAGTCTATGGTCACAAGCAATCAGCAGGATGTGCCCATAGACTTATATGCAAAATAGAGCCGTGAATCTTGCGTATAAGCCTATGGACACGTAGACTTATACGCAAGATTCATGACTCTATTTGCGTATAAGTCTAAGGGCACATCCTCCCGATGGCCTTTTTTTTTTTAAAGACATGGCAATCGGCAGGGACAGGGGGGAGGCGAACGGCTCTGGCTGGCAGGAGGGAAGGTAAGCGCCCCCAAGCCAGTTCCCCCCCCAGAATCCGAGCGGACCGGAACTGCTCTGGAGGATTCCGGAGGGGAGGAACGGATCGCCTCTCTTTTCTCTAATAGCTCCCTTAACCCTGCTCATTAACCATGTTGGTGACCTCTTGGACTTGGTGCTGCCTTTCCTAACCTGTGGTATACATTTTAGCTGGGCTTCTATTATTTCAGTTTTGAGTAATCTCCAAGCATTCTGAAGGGATTTAATCCTCTTGACTCCCCCTTTTAACTTCCTTTTCACCAGTTCCCTCATTTTAGAAGAGTTTCCTCTTTTGAAGTCAAATGTGACTGTGTTGGACTTCCTGGGCAATTCTCCACTTAAATATATATTAAATCTGATAGCACCGCGATCACTGTTTCCAAGTGGTTCAACAACATTTACATCTTGTACTAGGTCCTGGGCGACACCACTTAGGATTAAATCCAAGGTCGCCTCCCCTCTGGTTGGTTCCATGACCAAGTGTTCTAGGGCACAATATTTTAGGGCACTGAGAAATTTAACCTCTTTGCATTTGCATCTGAATCGGTTTTCACCATGAACCCCCAGAATCTTGTTCTCAAATGCTGTAGCTCAGTCCTTGAAATGTGAACTAAGAAGAAAGGCCACTGTACTTCTGCACATGTGCAAAATGCCTTCCTCATGCCACTGCGTTGCCTTCAGTGGCCCCAAATGCTTACCTCCCCCACCTCTGGAACACCATCCATGCAGGGATAGTCTCCCCCTGTGAGGTGTTCTTCTTAGTGCGGGATCACTCCAGAAAGAGCATCTTGTTCAGAGGTGCCATTTTGTTCACTGCCAAACTCTTGTATTGACTCTGATTTGTCAAAAGTGACATCCCTTTCAGGTGTTTGTTTGTGTAGCATCACCATGCACGTATGTGTGTGTGTTGCGGGGGGTGGGGTAGCACGGCAGAACCCACTCACTGACTGAGGTACATTAATTAGAACTGGGGCAGGAAGCCCCTGCAAGTGAACAGGGGTGTATAAGAACATAAGAAGAGCCCTGCTGGATCAGACCAAGGGTCCATCTAGTCCAGCATCCTGTTCACATGGTGGCCCACAGGAAACCCATAAACAGGACATGAGTGCAACAGCACCTCCCACCCATGTTCCCCAGCACATGTACACATAGGTGGTGGTGAAGGGGGGAAGCTTGCAGCCAAGATGCAGCCCTCCCCACCTGCACTTGTTCTACGTGAATGCATGCCTGAAATGGGGCTTGAGTGTATCTGACTCAGGAATGAGGCTTCTCCTGAAATGGGTCATAGAAGAGCATCTCATCCGAATCTTAAGAATAAGGAGAGACTCCAGCCTGAAATGCCCGAACTAGAACTCATCAAGACATTTGGACTCTATCTGTTTGGGCATGAATAGAGACCATGTTTAGTAAGGCAAGGCTGATGGCGATAGCACCCGTCGCTATTCTTGGGAATGGTCACCATGCTTACCTTGCATACGTTTCAGCTGTAATTGAATAATCACAGACTGTACATTTTGCATTTCATTACAATCTTGCTGCCTGCCTGCCTGTCTCTTTCTAGCATCTGTCTGCCAACTGAGGATAAAGCTTTCTGCACCTGACGAAGTGGACTGCAGCCCACCAAAGCTTATGCCACAATATATGTGTTAGTCTTTGAGGTGCCACAAGACCCTTTGCTGTTTTTGCTGCAATGGACTGACTGCAACCCTATGCCCACTTACCTGGGAGTAAGTACAATTGAACTTAAGGGGGCTTACGGCTTGGTAGGCAGATATGTATTGGAGTGCCCTGCATGACAGCTGCTCATCTGGATATTCCTAGAACAGGTAATAGACTAGCACCCATTAGAGTTTTTGAAACTCTATCTATCTATCTATCTATCGCAAGGAAACCAGGAATTTAACCCTCTTCCTCAAGGGGGAAACAAAATTAAGAACATAAGAAGAGCCCTGAGTCTGGATCATTCCACAGGGCCTCTCAAGTCCAGCAGTCTGTTCGCAGAGTGGCCAACCAGAAGTCTTTGAGAAGCCCACAAACAGGACAGAGTAAGCCATACTCCCACTCATGTTCCCCAGCAACAGGTACTGAGGGGTACACTCCCTCTGATCCTGGAGGTAATATATAGCCATCATGACCAGTAACCATTGATAGCCTCACCCCCCTCCACACTGTTGTTGTTCAGTCATTCAGTCGTGTCCGACTCTTCGTGACCCCGTGGACCATAGCACGCCAGGCCTTCCTGTCCTGCGCTCTCTCCCGGAGCGTGCTCAAGTCCATATTCATTGCATCAGTGATGCTATCTAGCCATCTCATCCTCTGCCGTCATTGACTACGCTAAAGCCTTTGACTGTGTGGATCACAACAAACTGTGGCAAATTCTTAAAGAGGTGGGAGTACCAGACCACCTTACCTGTCTCCTGAGAAACCTGTACAAGGGTCAAGAAGCAACAGTAAGAACCAGACATGGAACAACCGATTGGTTCAAAATTGGGAAAGGAGTACGACAAGGCTGCATATTGTCGCCCTGCTTATTTAACTTATATGCAGAGTACATCATGAGAAACGCCGGGTTGGATGAATCACAGGTTGGAATTAAGACTGCTAGGAGAATTATCAACAACCTCAGATACACAGACGATACCACCCTAATGGCAGAAAGCGAAGAGGATCTAAAGAGCCTCTTGTTGAGGGTGAAAGTGGAGAGTGCAAAAGCTGGTTTGAAACTCAACATTAAAAAAACGAAGGTCATGGCATCTGGCCCCATCACTTCCTGGCATATGGAAGGGGAAGAAATGGAAGCAGTGACAGGTTTTATTTTCTTGGGCTCCAAGATCACCGCAGACGGTGACTGTAGCCATGAAATTAAAAGACGCTTGCTCCTTGGGAGAATCATAGAATAGAATCATGGAACAGTAGGGTTGGAAGTGGCCTACAAGGCCATTGAGTCCAACCCCCTGCTCAAGGCAGGAATCCAAGTCAGAGCATCCCTGACAAATGGCTGTCCAGCCTCGTCTTGAACAACTCCAGTGTGGGAGAGCCCACCACCTCCCCAGGTAATTAGTTCCATTGTCGTATTGCTCTTACAGTCAGGAAGTTTTTCCTGATGTTCAGCCGGAATCTGGCTTCCTGTCATTTGAGCCCATTATTCTGTGTCCTGCACTCTGGGATGATCGAGAAAAGATCCTGGCCTTCCTCTCTGTGACAACCTTCCAAGTACTTGAAGAACGCCATCATATCACCCCTCAGACTTCTCTTCTCAAGGCTAAACATGCCCGGTTCTTTCAGTCCCTCCTCATAGGGCTTTGTTTCCAGTCCCCTGATCATCTTCGTTGCCTTCCTCTGAACCCTCTGCAGCTTGTCTGCATCCTTCTTAAAGTGCGGTGCCCAGAACTGGACACAGTACTCCAGATGAGGCCTAACCAGTGCTGAGTAGAGGGGAACTAGTACTTCCCGGGATTTGGAAGCTATGCTTCTAGTAATGCAGCCCAAAAGAGCATTTGTCTTTTTTGCAGTCACATCACATTGTTGGCTCATATTCAGCTTGTGATCGACAACGATTCCAAGATCCTTTTCGCTTGTAGTGTGGTTGAGCCACGTATCCCCCATCTTCTAACTGTGCATTTGGTTTCTTTCTCCTAGGTGCAGAACTTGGCATTTATCCCTATTAAATGTCATTCTGTTATTTTCTGCCCAGCACTCCAGTCTATCCAGAGCACTTTGAATTTTGTTTCTGTCTTCCAAAGTATTAGCTATCCCTCCCCATTTTGTGTCATCTGCAAATCTGATCAGCATTCCCTGCACCTCCTCCTCCAAGTCATTCATAAAAATGTTGAAGAGCACTGGGCCCAGGACTGAGCCCTGCGGTACCCCACTCGTTACCTCTCCCCAGTTTGAGAAGGTCCCATTGACATGCACTCTTTGAGTCCGATTCTGTAGCCAACTGTGGATCCACCGGTTCGTTGTTTCATCTAGCCCACTTTGAGCTAGTTTGCTCATCAGGATATCATGGGGCACTTTGTCGAAAGCTTTGCTGAAGTCGAGGTATATGATGTCTACAGCATTCCCATGGTCTACAAGGGAGGTGACTTGATCAAAAAATGAGATCAGATTTGTCTGGCAGGACTTGTTTTTGACAAATCCATGTTGGCTTTGAGTAATCACGGCATTGTTGTCAAGGTGCTTCCAGATGGATTGCTTTATCATCTGCTCCAGAATTGTACCAGGGATTGATGTCAGACTGACTGGTCTGTAGTTCCCAGGTTCCTTCTTTTTACCCTTTTTGAAGATAGGGACAACGTTAGCCCTCCTCCAGTCATCTGGCACTTCATCCATCCTCCATGATTGCTCAAAGAGAATAGACAGCGGTTCTGAGAGTTCTTCTGCCAGTTCCTTTATTACTCTAGGATGCCGTTCATCTGGCCCTGGAGATCTGAACTCATTCAAAGTAATGAGGTGTTCCTTGACCATATGCCTGTCGATCTCAAGCTGCAATCCTGCCCCTTCAGCCTGTACTTCGCCTTTGCCAGGGGGCTCATAGACCCTCTTTTGGGAGAAGACTGAGCCAAAGTAGGAATTGAGCACCTCTGCCTTTTCTTTGTCATCTGTTATCGTTTTGCCATCCTTATTTAATAGCTGAACCACCATTTCTTTCCTCTACCTTTTACTATGCACGTAGCTGAAGAAAGCCTCTTTGTTGTTTTTAGCATCCCTTGCTAACCTCAGCTCATTCTCAGCTTTAGCCTTCCTGACGCCATCCCTGCAATTCTGTGCTATCTGCCTGTACTCTTCCTTTGTTGCTTGGCCTTCTTTCCACTTCCTATACGTGTCCTTTTTTGTTTTCAGGTCATCCCTAAGCTTTTTGTGAAGCCACATTGCCTTCTTCTGTTGTCTTCCACCTTTTCTTCTTGTTGGAATTGTTTGTGATTGTGCCTTGAGAATTTCCTTTTTTAAAAGCTCCCACCCATCTTGGACTCCTTTTCTCGCTAGCATCGCTTGCCATGGGACCTTACTGATCATTGTTCTGAGTTTATGAAAATCAGCTTTCCTAAAATCCAGGGTACGCGTTTGGCTACACTCGGCTTTTGCTTCCCTTAGAACCAAGAACTCAAGTACAACATGGTCGCTTTCCCCCAGAGTTCCTGTAACTGCTACTTTATCCACCAAGTCATCTCTGTTGGTTAGGATCAGGTCAAGGATAGCCGATCCTCTAGTTCCTTCCTCTACTTTCTGTAGGAGGAAGTTATCCGCCACACAAGTCAGAAATTTCCTGGAGGGGCCATGTTTTGCAGAATTTGTCTCCCAACAAATATCGGGGAAATTGAAGTCCCCCATTACTACTACATCATGCTTCCTTAAAACATTGGCTATTTGCTTTTCAAAAGTTTCATCCTTGTCTTCTCCTTGATTGGGTGGCTGGTAGTAGACTCCGACCACCAGGTTCCTTTTATTCTTTGCTCCATTTATTTCAACCAGATGCTCTCGAGGGGGCTACCAAGCTCATCCTCCTGGATTTCTGTGCAGAGATATGTATTTTTCACATGCAGTGCAACCCCACCTCCCTTTCTCTTCCTCCTGTTCTTTATGAACAAGTTATATCCTTCATATATATCCTTCATATATCACAAGTTATATTCATAAGGGATATGATTTAGGTCATACCTGAATGGTTTAGTGGTTTTCCCTACGTTCTTCAATTTCAGCCGAAATTTTGCAAGAAGCAGCTCATGATCTGAGCTGCAGTCAGCTCCAGGTCTTGTTTTTACTGACTGTATGGAGCTTCTCCATCTTTGGCTGCAAAGGACATAATCAATCTGATTTCGATATTGACCATCTGGTGATGTCCATGTGTAGAGTCACCTCTTGTGCTGTTGGAAAAGAATGTTTGCTATGATCAGCGTGTTCTCTTGGCAAAACTCTATTAGCTTTTGTCCTGCTTCATTTTGTATACCAAGGCCATGCTTGCCTGTTATCCCGGTGATTTCTTGACTTCCTACTTTAGCATTCCAATCCCCTATGATGAAAAGGACATCTTTTTGTGGTGTTAGTTCTAGAAGGTGTTGGAGGTCTTCATAAAACTGATCAACCTCAGCTTCTTCGGCATCAGTGGTTGGGGCATAGACTTGAATTACTGTGATGTTGAATGGTTTGCCTTGGATTCGTACTGAGATCATTCTGTCGTTTTTGAGATTGTACCCCAGTACTGCTTTTCCCACCCTTTTGTTGACTATGAGTGCTACTCCTTTTCTTCTAAGGGATTCTTGCCCACAGTAGTAGATATGATGGTCACCTGAATTAAATTCGCCCATGCCTGTCCATTTTAGTTCGCTGATTCCCAAGATGTCGATGTTCAATCTTGCCATCTCATGTTTGACCACCTCCAGCTTACCTTGATTCATTGATCTGACATTCCAGGTTCCTAAACAATATTGTTCTTTACAGCATCGGATTTTCTTTTCACCACCAGACACATCCACAGCTGAGTGTCCTTTTGGCTTTGGCCCAGCCGCTTCACTCTTTCTGGCGCTACTTGGAAATACCCTCTGCTCTTCCCCAGTAGTATATTGGACACCTTCCGACCTGAGGGGCTCATCTTCCGGCGTCATCTCTTTTAGCCTTGTGATACGTTCCATGGGGTTTTCTTGGCAAGAATCCTGGAGTGGGTTGCCATTTCCTTCTCCAGTGGACCACATTTTGTCAGAACTCTCTGCCATGACCTGTCCGTCTTGGGTGGCCCTGCACGGCATAGCTTATGGCTTCACTGAGTTACACAAGCCCTTTCGCCACAACAAGGCAGTGATCCATGAAGGGGCCCCCTCCACATACATTTGTGTAATAGCCTTTTAAAGCCATTCAAGTTGGTGGCCGTCACTGACATTGGGGCAATGAAGAGCAGCTATTCAAGGGGCAATAAAGAGATAATTCATCACAACCTCCCCCCCCCCGCCGCCATTATTAGTATAGCAGCAGATGAAACAAAGGAAACTTTCAATTAAAGGCACAGGGAGCTGTTAAAATCCTCAGTAGCAATGGGTCTGTCCACACTGAACAGGCAGGCAGATGGTGGAGGTGCATTGTGCTGCAAAATGTCAGAGCAAATCAGTTTTGAAAAGACGTGGGAAGACAATAAGGACAGTGGAGTGGAATGGGCTGACAACAACATCATCTGGATGTTCTTCAAAGCCCAAGTGAGCAAAGAATATTAATTCCAGAGAAAAGGGTTTGTGTGGAAGCAACCCAGAATAAAGCTACCTCGTTCCAGTGTTAATCACGACACGTTTTATTTGGATAAAGCATATTGCCTCTTTATGAGATCATCTTTGTGATGACACTGTAAATCCTCCAGGGAAAACAGCACAACTTTCTCAGCATCTTCTCTGAAAAATAGAGAATGCAGGAGGTGGGGGAGGGGAGGTTGCAGGGCGCATAAGGGAAACAACATGGTTGTAGGGGGATGGCCAAGGTAAAGGCCAAGCCGACACAACTGTTTTGGGGATGAAAATTTATTTCCCCTACAAAGGGAGGGGACAATGTGAATGGGGAGGGGCCGTTTTCATGAAGAGGCCGAGCGAATCCCTCATATTTTGCAAACTCAGCAGCAGAGGAGGAGGGAAGTGTCACATTAACAAAGAACTCCACTTCAGGTGGGAGTCTGGGAAAAGGACACGCTGCTATATTCTGGCTGGCTGTTCACTGAGACTCTGGAGCTGTGACATAGATAAGCGCCAACAAAAATGTACCAAGACAGAGAATGTCCTGCTGAGCTGTGGCTTATTGACGTGTGGCAAAGGGGAGGTGGAGAGGGAGTGCTGCTCGCTTGCCGGAAGCGCCGTTCTTGGCTGTGCCGCTGCCCTTCCAATAACACGAATGTTGTTGCTGCTGCTGCTGCTAACAGTAGCAAAGCACCGTTAACATACATGGTGGTGCGCGTAGAGAAACATTTCGGTACTTGCACTTACATTTTCCTCTCTCCCCGCCCCCCCGCACTTTTTCCCTTCATATAATTTCTTTGCAATGGTAAGCTATCAATTTTAAGATGTAAAGCTGTTTAAAGCTATGCTGGCTGGGAATGCTGGGTGTTGTAGGACTTTTCTCTCTCGAAACATTCATAGGATTGCGCTGTAATTGTGTTGGCAGCTAATAAGTCAACAAGCAAACAGCAGACCAGGAGTTACTGAGGAGAGGGCATCTTGCACCTGCTGCCATAAGGAAATCTCTTCTCTTTGATGACTGACATGGCCCAGGGCTTAACGCCAGCAAAGGGTGAACGAATGTGCCAGTTTCACTTTCTCATAGATCATAGAATCATAGAATAGTAGGGTGGAAGGGGCCTACAAGGCCATCGAGTCCAACCCCCTGCTCACACATCACATTGTTGGCTCATATTCAGCTTGTGATCGACAACAATTCCAAGATCTTTCTCACTTGTAGTGTTGTTGAGCCACGTATCCCCCATCTTGTAACTGTGCATTTGGTTTCTTTTTCCGCCTGCCATACAGTTGTTGAAGATGAGGAGCTTGTCAGAAAAAAGAGGCAGCAACCTTAATTCAGCACCCCAAACATGGCTGAATCCACTGGGATACAGACCAGGCTTTTAAGAGCAAAGCAGTCAAAGCCCTGGGCCTGGATGGATGAATCTGCCAGTTTTGGTTTCTCCAACATTCAATTTTTAAAAAAATCTCAAAAATGAACTGGACTGAAATTCTCACACATCCCTAATTCCAGCACTAAAAAAGTTTCTGGGGATAAATCTACATGCGCCTCAGCTGCATGTTAAGTCACAGGCTCGCTTAGCCCATGCCTGAGTTGGGATTTGAACCCAGGGAAGCTCATGTGGGATTTAACACTTTTACAATATGGTCCTCCATCCTACGCATACTTATTCTGCCACATCACTGAACTCAGTAGGGCACCCTCCCAAGTAAGTGTTCCTGGCATGAATTGCTTCAAAGGACCATGCAATGATATTTGAGCTCTAGGCTGGTATGCATAATCAAAATAGACCAAAACATGTACATTGATGGGAAATGGTCAAAACACATTTATTTCTGGTCACCAAATTGATGACAAAATACTTTTAAACTTTTTCTCCTGAGGAGCAGTTGTTCATCAATCATCCACGTTCTCTGCCTAATGAAAGGACGTTTTAATTATAGCCCATCATGGCAGTGCGTATGAAGAAGCCAGCTGGAAATATTTAAGTATTATTAGCATCAATACTAAGAGCTGTGATTAAAATAATAATAAGACCCCTCCTCACAAAACCCAGGGTCTGATGAGCAGGAAACCTCAAAGAACGCTAAATCAAATTCCATGTGGAAAATGACTGAAATAATAATACTTTTGGGATGCAAATTTTTGATGGGTTTTGAAGGAAGGTATGTGTTTTGCTGATATGACAATATCAATCAATCTAATTAGATCTTGTTTTCATAATTGCATGCAATTTGCATGAACAATATAGCTCTAGCTAGAGAAAGCCTAGCTGGGAAAGGATGCCAGAAACGTTCCACTTTTCTTCCTCTTGCCTTTTGTGTGTGTGTGCAAAAGGAGAGGGATATTTTCAAACTTGGGCACCTATTTATCAGCCACACCATCTTAAGTGGTGACAGGAAGGTGGGACATCCCATACTCTAGTTATAGTTTCTCAAGGGGTGGGTTGATTCTGCTTCATGTCTTGTCTGATTGAATCCCAATCTTTGGCATGTCAGCAAATGAATGCCTTGATGTTTTTGTGATCATGGACTCTGACTCCATGACCCTGAACCAGTTCACTTTAGAGTACAAAGCCAGGCTTGTCTCAAGCAAGATGCAAGTAAAAGCAAGAACACTACCCTGGAGCAGGGATGTACGAAAGTCACTTACCTGTTCGCGGATTATGCTGATGCTGGGGGGGAGGCGCTCCATCCCTCCCTCCGAAATTCTGGCTGGGGGGGGAGGCACTCCTTCCCTCCCCCCCTGAATCCTGGCCGGCCGGCTCCGCTCCGCAGGGATTCTGCGGAGCCGTCAGCCGGCTCCGCCAGCAGCCAGACATCAGGCCGCTGGCTAGCAGGGCCGCAAATGGCGGCGGCCATAGCTGCCGCCGTTTGCATCCCTGCAGTCAGCCATGATAGGCTATGTAAATGTTTACGTAGCCTATGGCTGATTAAAACAACAAAAACAACAATGCGTGTATGCAAATGCGTCTACGCTATTTGCGTTCCCCTTATTTTCGCTGTAGTCTACGTAAATGTTTACGTAGACTAAGACGTGCCAAAATAAGGAACGCAAATGGCGGCGCCCATGGGCGCCGCCATTTGCGTACGCGCATTGTTGTTGTTGTTTTTAATCAGCCGTGATAGGCTACGTAAACATTTACGTAGCCTATCACAGTGTTTTTTAAAATTTAGCCGTGATAGGCTACGTAAATGTTTACGTAGCCTATCACTTTTTTTGTTTTTTGGTTTTTTTTAAACTTGGAAATGGCGGCGGTGGTGGCAGCCGGTCGGAAGACTGGCTGCCGCAGCTACCACCGTCAGGAAGATCCGCCCCAGGTAAGTCCCGTCCCGGGGGGGGCGGGGGGGCCGGCCGTTCTGCCACCAATTTCCATGGCGGAACTTTCGTACATCCCTACTCTGGAGTCTTTGTTAGCTTGGCAGGGAAGTGGCAACCTCAACGTAAGTACACCTATTCCTTGGCCTTACAAAAGGGAAGAAGAATTTTCCCCTTCCATAAACCCTTAAAGGCATAAGATCCTGCCAGGAGAGTCGCCTTACTTTGGAGCAGAGAGAGAGAGAGAGAGAGAGAGAACAGAAAGTTGCCTTAACAAGGAGCAGAGCAAATTGCAAAGAGGGCACCACCGACTAGCTGAGCATGGTAAAATTAGAGGACACTGGTGGTGATAAATATCTCATATTGGGCCATGTAACTGAGTTTCCCTAACCTCTAGACCAGGGGTGGGCGGAAGATGTTTGGGACTTCAACTCCTGACGCTCTATCAGCATGGCCAATGGTCAGGCATGCTGGGAGTTTGTCAACTCTAGACCAGCCTTTTACAACTGGGAACCCTCCACATGTGTTGGACTATAACACATCTGGAGGTCTTGCAGGCTGAGAATGCTGGGAGTTGCAGTCCAGCACAGCTGGAGGGCCCCAGGTTGGGAACTTTTCTAGGCTCTAATAGATTGGTGAACCTTCAGCTGTTGCAGTGAAAGGTGGAGAAAGTTTTGCATGAAAGTGAGGTGGGAAGGGAATGAGTGGGAATGGGGGAACTCAAGCAGAAGTGGTCCTGTGCACCCCCGTTGACGATCTGAACTGGTTTGTGTGAATAGACATGGACAGAATGGGGTGCATGTATGTTTGTGTTTCCATGCCCTGTTGGGCCATTTGAGGTCAGCAAGGTGTGCTTTGCCATTGTGGCAGAAAAGAGGGCTTGTGTAATGGGCACAAATGCACTGAGATGGTCAGGTTGGTGTTGTTGGTGCTGAGGGGAGACCACATTGCCCCCAAACAGTCAGTTTTACTCATAGTTTTACTCATAAAAAAATCTGAGAAGCTCCTTAATAATGTGTGTACTTTGGTGAGTGACCTAGATTTGACTAACGAGCTGAATAATCTATTCTTTGCTAGTTACATGGGAGCTACAGACTTTGGAGACATTTGTGCCTGCCTATTTAATCCTGAAAATAGGTTAGTCTTTGTGTGGCTGCACAGATCAAAAAAATATATTTCATTGGGCTGAGGAAATAATGGGGTTGTTGTTGGATGATGCTAGGCATTTGTGTACATGAATATATGCAAATGTATTTTCAGAAGAAGGATTATCCGTGCCAAAAGGATTAGAAGAAGGGGGAGAATATATAATAACTATGCCGTTTCCTGGTTGTGAAATGTGCAATATGTTCCACTGTTCTAAAAGTGCATGATGCCAAGTCCTCATATCAAATTTGACTTTAATGGACTGAGGATAAGCTTACAGGAGTTAAGATCTTCATAGATGGGTTCCCCTGATCTGTGGGTGAAGACAAACATAGGAATTCCATTTGGAAGGTGAGCTCAAGTTAAAAGCTTGCCTTACACACTATTGGGACCAACATTCGTCCCCAGGCCTGCTCCACCCCTTTGCCATATTATGAGTTTTGCTCAGCTCTGGAGGGCTCTGCAGTGGCCCTGCAGGGCCTCTGGATGCTGCCAATGTGTCGCCATGATAGCACCATCAATGCACACAGCACCCCTCTCCAGGGTGCTGAGGCATTTTTCCAGGGTGAAGGAGGAACAACAGATCGTGGAGATCTACTTGAACCTGCTCAGTCCCACCATTTTGTGTGGACTCTGATCATATGTGCAAAAACTGTGCTGAATTCCAGCCCCCCTCTCAACTCGCAGTCACAGATCCCCCCCCGCCCCATACCTATGCTTTAAACGTTCTGTATTCTCTCACTAGGTGCCGCTGTTTGCTGTGTCTTTTGTCCATAGGGCTCGTGCTCTGCTCACTCGTAAGCCCACATGCTCAGAAGCCAGTGGGGGGAAGAGGCTGCCTCTTGTGTGGATTAAAACCCCCCAGAAAAACAGAATGCAGGATCTGCTCCCAAACTCAGGCACCCAGGCCACTTCATGCTGAGGTATCTACTGTGCACTTGCCCTGCCTCAAACACAGAGTTTTGCAGGGAGTCCAGGCGTTGTTGTCTTTCATTTGTAACCCTCCCGTGTTTTCGCATGGCTTCTTCTACCCTTTTTTCTTCCCACAAAGAATCTGTTTGGGATGTAAAGACGGAATCGCTTTTGATAGTGCTAAGAGTTGTCAGCCTGGAAGCAACTCCAGTACAGAAAGCAGAGGTCTGATTCTGAAAAAGAGATCTGTGCATAGGCTCTGTGCATGTATTCCTTGGTGGATTGGGAATGCTGGGAATCAGTCAGATGTGCCTTGGACGGTGCATCCTGGTGTGGGTACCGGGCATTGCTTTCAGATGGGTGGGTAATTAAATACACATTCCTGTCCACATCTTGGAGCAGCTGGTGTTGCATATTGTAAATATTGTTTAGAGTGCAACTAAAAATAGACCTGGGCATTTGGATCCAAATCACTCATACTGCATGTTCCACGGCAATCCCCCTCCCTCAGTGGGTCCACCTTCTCCCTGCCACTGCCACCAGCTGCCCTTGCCCCTCCCCCTCTTCCTTGCCACTGCTGCCACTTGCTTGCTTGACAGGCAGGGAGCCAGGGAGCCAGCAGGCCAGGGCATCTGCTGCTGTGCTGCCCCTCCTCACCCCTCCGTCGCCTGAGCCGGCATGCGATGCAGGTGAGTAAACAGGTTGCAAAGGTGAAGAGGGGGAGCAGCTCTGGGGGGCGCTTGCCAGGGCCCCCTGACAGGTGCCAGCCAGCCAGCCAGCCCTTGATGCCAGCCCTGTGTGTGGCCAACCTCTGCGTTGTGTTGGATTGGAAATGGAGGAGGGCCTTCTCAGTGCCTGTGTCTAGGTGATGGATCTGCCCTCTCTGGACAGCTCATCTTGGCCTTTCTTGGATGGCTTCCCTTGATTTTTCTGGCAGCCATTTGACCTGCCAATTGCTTTTATTTTTAATGTGCCAAGCATTTTATTCTATCCAGTGTTGTACTTTTTGCATTTACTGTGAAGTGTATTTTATTGTGATATATATTAGGCACCTGAGCATTTTAAATGGAAAGACAGGGTAAATATATTCTAATAAACAGACACATAAATCTCCAGCTCTGTTATTAAATTTGTATCCCTTTACTTGTTTTCTACCAGATATGAGTTCTATGCAATCCAAATGGAATTGGAAAAGCAAAACTACCTTCCCATTTTGTTGCTGTATTCCTATTAGAAACATAACCATTTTTAATGCACGGTTTTGTTGTATCTGGAGGGCTAAGTGGCAACTTGCAAGCCCCCAGCAGCCTACCTGATTGCAAAGCAATTAACATCATCTCTTCTCCAGGATCTTGTTGCTTCTTTCTCTAGATCAGCAGGCGCAACTGGGCAAACATCAGCCCCCTGGCTCTGCAAGATCTATTTTTATTTTTGCTCCAGGGAACTCAAAAGTTTCATTGCCTGTATTTTGAAGACTGGCTGGTCCATGAAAGATGTTCTTTCATTCCTTCAGTAGCCCTTGAATAATTGCAATTTGTTTTCAGGTAGTTAGAAGCTAGAGGGGCACATTAAGGCGACAGATGGTGGTAGAGGCAGGGAAGGGTTCAGATCTCCAACCACCCATCTCTTTTCCTTCACCAAAGGCCAGATCTACACCTTGTGTCATATCATTATGATCCCATCACTGTAATGCTCTATCCTGCTTGTGCATTTATACCTTGTAAGCCACACAATGACATTTGTTGCAGTATATTGGACAATGTGGAATAAAAGGCAAGCAACAACACTACAAAAGTGGTATGTTGAATGTGGAATGTGCCCCCAACAGTTATCAGTGCACATCAGTGCCTCCATAAAGCAGTAGTGTAGATCTAGCCAAAGACTCCTGAGCAAACTTAGCAGCCATGGGGTAAGAGGAGTTCTTTTTATGGACTAGTAACTGCTTAAAGAACAGGAGACAAGAGTGTGAAGAAATGGACAGTTCTTGCAACGGAGGGATGTAAACGGTGGGATCAATGCTTTTCAACTTGATTACGAAAGAACTGGAATTAGGAGTGAGCAGTGAGGTGGCCAAGTTCACTGATTACACCAAAGTATTTGTTGTTTTGTTGTTTATTCGATCAGTCGCTTTCGACTCTTTGTGACTTCATGGACCAGCCCGCGCCAGAGCTTCCTGTCGGCCATCGCCACCCACAGCTCCCCCAAGGTTGAGTCCGTCACCTCCAGAATATCATCCATCCATCTTGCCCTTGGTCGGCCCCTCTTCCTTTGGCCTTCCACTTTCCCTAGTGCCAGCATCTTCTCCAGGGTGTCCGGTCTTCTCATGATGTGGCCAAAGTACTTCCGTTTTGCCTTTAATATCATTCCATCAAGTGAGCGGTCTGGCTTGATTTCCTGGAGTATGGACTGGTTTGATCTTCTTGCAGTCCAAGGCACTCTCAGAATTTTCCTCCAGCACCACAGTTCAAAAGCATCTATCTTCCTTTGCTCAGCCTTCCTTATGGTCCAGCTCTCGCAGCCATAGGTTACTACAGGGAATACCATTGCTTTCACTATGCGGACCTTTGTTGTCAGTGTGATGTCTCTGCTCTCAACTATTTTATCAAGATTTGTCATTGCTGTCCTCCCAAGAAGTAAACGTCTTCTGAAAGTCAGCGTCTGCAGTAATCTTTGCACCTAGAAAGACAAAGTCTGTCACTGCCTCCACGTTTTCTCCCTCTGTTTGCCAGTTCTCAATCCAGCTGGTTGCCATCATCTTGGTTTTTTTGAGGTTTAACTGCAACCCAGCTTTTGCACTTTCTTCTTTCACCTTCGTCATGAGGTTCCTCAGCTCCTCCTTGCTTTCAGCCATCAAAGTGGTATCATCTGCATATCTGAGATTGTTAATGTTTCTTCCAGCGATTTAAACTCCAGCCTTGGCTTCATCAAGCCCAGCACGTCGCATGCTGTGTTCTGCGTACAGGTTGAATAGGTAGGGTGAGAGCATACAACCCTGCCGTACTCCTTTCCCAATCTTCAACCAGTCTGTTGTTCTGTGGTCTGTTCTTACCGTGGCTACTTGGTCGTTATACAGATTCCTCAGGAGGCAGACAAGATGGCTTGGTATCCCTATACCACCAAGAACTTGCCACAATTTGTTATGATCCACACAGTCAAAGGCTTTAGAATAGTCAATAAAACAGAAATAGATGTTTTTCTGAAACTCCCTGGCTTTCTCCATTATCCAGCGGATATTGGCAATTTGGTCTCTAGTTCCTCTGCCTCTTCGAAACCCAGCTTGTACATCTGGCAATTCTCATTCCATGAATTGCTGGAGTCTCCCTTGCAAGATCTTGAGCATGACCTTACTGGCATGTGAAATAAGTGCCACTGTTCGATAGTTTGAACATTCTTTGGTGCTTCCCTTTTTTGGTATGGGGATATAGGTTGGTTTTTTCCAATCTGTTGGCCATTCTTGTGTTTTCCAAATTTGCTGGCATATGGCATGCATCACCTTGACAGCATCATCTTGCAAGATTTTAAACAGTTCAGCTGGGATACCGTCATCTCCTGCTGCCTTGTTATTAGCAATGCTTCTTAAGGCCCATTCAACCTCACTCTTCAGGATGTCTGGCTCTAGCTCACTGACCACACCGTCAGATCTATCCCCGATATTATTATCCTTCCTATACAGATCTTCCGTATATTCTTGCCACCTTTTCTTGATCTCTTCTGCTTCTGTTAGGTCCTTGCCATCTTTGTTTTTGATCATACCCATTTTTGCCTGGAATTTACCTCCGATGTTTCTAATTTTCTGGAAGAGGTCTCTTGTCCTTCCTATTCTGTTATCTTCTTCTGCTTCTGTACATTGCTTGTTTAAAAGTAATTCATTATCTCTTCTGGCTAACCTCTGGAAGTTTGCATTTAATTGGGCATATCTCCCCCTATCACTGTTGCCTTTTGCTTTCCTTCTTTCTTGGGCTGCTTCCAGTGTCTCAGCAGACAGCCATCTTGCCTTCTTGGTTTTCTTTTTCTTTGGGACGTTTTTTGTTGCTGCCTCCTGAACAATGTTGCGAACTTCTGTCCATAGTTCTTCTGGGACCCTATCTACTAAATCTAGTCCCTTAAATCTCTTCTTCACCTCCACTGCATATTCATGAGGAATATTCGTGAGCTCCTATCTAACTGATCTGTGGGTTTTCCCTATTCTCTTTAGTCCGATTCTAAATTGTGCAATAAGAAGTTCATGATCTGAACTACAGTCAGCTCCAGGTCTTGTTTTTACCGACTGCATAGATGTCCACCACCTTTGGCTACAAAGGATGTAGTCAATCTGATTTCGGTGTCAACCGTCTGGTGAAGTCCATGTATAAAGTCGTCTCATAGGTTGTTGGAAGAGAGTGTTTGTTATGCACAGTGAGTTGTCTTGGCAAAATTCTATCAGTCTATGTCTTGCTTCATTTTGTTCTCCCAGACCATGCTTGCCTGTAATTCCAGGTGTCGTTTGACTACCCACCTTAGCATTCCAGTCTCCTGGAATGAAAATAACGTCTTTGTTTGGTGTACTAGGCTAAATGTTATTTAAGGCTATTTTTATAATTCACTTCAGTTTCAGAATTCAGATGCACACACAACCACCACCACTGCGGTCAGCACAATAACTGCCTTTGGTAGCACATCAGAACATAAGCAGAGCCCTGCTGGATCAGACCAAGGGTCCATCCAGTCCACCATTCTCTTCACTCAGTGGCCAAACAGCTGCCTGTGGAAAACTCACAAGTAGGACGTGGCGCAATACCACCCTTTTGCTCATGTTCCCCAGCAACTGGCATACATAGGTTCCCTGCTTCTGGTTCTGGAGGTAGCACATAGCCATCAGGACTAGTAGCCATTGATAGCCTTCTCCTCCAGGAATTCATCCAACCCTCTTTTAAAGCCATTCAAGTTGGTGGCCATCACTACATCCTGTGGTAGCGAATTCCATAGTTTGACTATGTGCTGTGTGAATAAGTCCTTCCTTTGATCTGTCCTGAATCACCCACCCATCGGCTTCGTAGGATGACCCCACTGGGTTCTAGTATTATGAGAGTGGTAGAAAAATGTCTCCCTGTCCAATTTCTCCATACCAGGCATAATTTTGTACCCCTCTATCATGACTCCCCCTTATTCGCCTTTTTTCTAAGCTAAACAATCCCAGCTGCTGTAACATTTCCTCATAGGATGCTAGATACTTTCAGTCTGTCTGGCTCTCTTCCTCCCAACCTCTTCTCCTTTGCAGAATGTGGCATGTGCTGGAGTGGCCATAGCTCAGTGATAGGTCACATATCTTGCAAGCAGAATGTCCCAGGCCGTGCCCTTTTCAATTCAAAGACTCTTAGTCTCAGGTAGCAAAAGATCTACCTCTATGCAAGGGCCAGGTGAGCAGCTGCCTCTCTGAGGACACAATCCTGGACTAGGTATGCTTCCTCACTGTGCAGCAGCCATTGATGTTCACCTCGGCCTTTTTGTGCAGGGAACAGACGGATCATTTGTTTAACTCTCCTGAGCCCATTCAAGAAGGCAATTACTCTGGAATTTTGACTGTGCTCCTCGTAAAACCTTCTCTGGAACCTTTTTTATTTCCAGCCGTGAATAACAAATGAACAAGTTACCATGGTCTTGTAGCAAATGTCAGGAATAAAAAATTTCTTAGTGCCAGTTAAAAAGGAACATTTTGGTGCTTCCATGCCGAGCGCTTTCTGCATCAATGCTCCACATTGGCCTCATCAGGTTAGCTGCCTTTCATCAATCGTCAGGCAGCATCACATTTTCTGCTGGAGATACAGTTTTGCAAAATCAGCTGTTCTGTGCTCTGAGTACCAAAGGTTCTGTGAAGGGATAACGAGCAGGAAATGGCTTTTGGTGAGATCGGCTCTGGCTCACCTCTTCTCAGCCCTCCTTTGTCTCTTCCTCTGCTCCCATCCTGGTGCCTTCGGATGCCATTTTGCACCGTGTGTTTGCCAGACCTCTCAATTCCCTCCCCTCCTCCATGTCCTCCTTTAACACACCCTCTCTTTCTTGAACACAGTTCCCATGGCCCCTGTGGCCTGCTTTACTTGAGAAGGGCACTGAAGATGCCCCTTTGTCCAGTGGAAATTGCCACTCATTCCATCTTAGTGGCCAGTTCTCCTAAATCCCACCCTCCGTGGGCCCGTCAGCTCCGTGCAGGGGCTCAGAGCCTCCAGATCTTGAACAGAAAGCAATGCTCTGCCGGCCTCTGGTGCTGCCAGGAAGGGATGCTGACTGGGTGGGAAAGACCCTATTTGACTGGCACTGCTTGCGCAGCTATTTAACTCGCAGACACCCTCCAGCACCAGGGGTGGCATTATATGGGAACGTGGCTCTCACACTGTGTCTGCATGAAGGGGGCTGCACAGAATCTGATACCTGAAGCCGCAGCCCTGGGGTTTCATTACAAAAACACTGTAATGTTTTACAGTGTAAAACAGGGGGGCGGGGGGGCAGACTGTTTCGCCACCGATTTTGGGGGGCCGAATGCACTGGCATTCGGCCTCACCGAGATTCGTGGCTAAATTCTCTGACATCCCTACTTTTTTCATTGCAGCTAATGATTCAATGCAGGGAAACCCATGGTATGACATTAACCATAAGCCATAAAGTCATTGCTTACTTCAAATCATTGGTGAATAGCTCTTGAAAATTCCAGACACATCTTCTTCAGTGACCTTAGTGTCATCTCTGTTCTCACCTGGAATATTTCCCACTTCATAGCATCCAGATGTGGATGTGTGTGTGAGTTTTTGTTTTTGTTTTCCATTTACAGGGTTGATTTTCTTATGGCTCATGTATCCTGGCTCTGATCCAGAGGGGCTGGGCATTCTAAAGTGGGGTGTCCCCGGAAGATGGAGTGACAACCATGGCCCATGGGTAAGGCAGAGAGCAGAGAAGGCATCTTTTCTTTTGAAAGTAATGTGGAAGTGGGGTGGTTTTGCACAAAGGACAAGCTGTGGCAGATGGTACCAGGAGGGAAAGTGCACACAAGGATTTCAGACAGAATGTCAAGGTCCTGAAGAGCCACTGAGGCGTGGCAGCAGTGCCCGTTTTGGAATATGGGCCTGGGAAGCAGGTGCACTGAACTCCAAAAGGGAGAAGAAGCGGGGCTTCCTTGTAAGGAACTGAGGTTAGTTATTGGGTGTTTGGATTTATTGGGTTTTATGTATTTTATGAATGTTTTGGGAAGCTGCCTTGGGTTTATTTTATATAGAAAAGTGGGGTGAAACTGTCTGATAAGTACATAAATAAGGCCTCAGGCACAAAGGACTCTTTCACACAACTTAGTTCCACTGGATCATTGTATGTCTGATTCCACTGTGTGAACTAAGAGATCTTGCTTTCAGGAATGAATATGCTGTAGACATCATATACCTCAACTTCAGCAAAGCTTTCGACAAAGGGCCCCATGATATCCTGATGAGCAAACGAGCTCAAAGCGGGCTAGATGAAAGAACGATCCGGTGGAGCCACAGTTGGCTGCAGAATCGGACTCAAAGAGTGCTTATCAATGGGACCTTCTCAAACTGGGGAGAGGTAACGAGTGGGGTACCGCAGGGCTCAGTCCTGGGCCCAGTGCTCTTCAACATTTTTATGAATGACTTCGAGGGGGACGTGCAGGGAATGCTGATCAAATCTGCAGATGACACAAAATTGGGCGGGATAGCTAATACTGGGCAGAAAACAACAGAATGACATTTAATAGGGACAAATGCCAAGTTCTGCACCTAGGAAAAAGAAACCAAATGCACAGTTAGAAGATGGGGGATACGTGGCTCAACAACACTACAAGCGAGAAGGTTCTTGGAATCGTTGTCGATCACAAGCTGAATATGAGCCAACAATGCGATGTGGCTGCAAAAAAGGCAAATGCTCTTTTGGGCTGCATTAATAGAAGCATAGCTTCCAAATCCCGGGAAGTACTAGTTCCCCTCTGCTCAGCACTGGTTAGGCCTCATCTGGAGTACTGTGTCCAGTTCTGGGCACCGCACTTGAAGAAGGATGCAGACAAACTGGAGAGGGTTCAGAGGAGGGCAACAAAGATGATCAGGGGACTGGAAACAAAGCCCTATTGTAGCAGCCATATTGGGGGTCAGACTAAGTAGCCTCATGCAGTCTCATGCTTCATGTTCTTGCTGAGCTCTTTCTCCCTTGAATATATTGTTGTAAGCTGACGAGACACAGGAATTCCTTATCTTGTCAAAGGTCATACAGTTGTATATCTTGTTCTCTGCTGTTCTCTTCTGTTCTCTCCTTATCATGGCTACCCTATAACCCAGTTCTTGTATTATAAACAATGGTGCTAGGAGGAAAAATGTTGAGGATTGCAACCCCATGCGGGAGGGGGAGGAGGAGCCGTTTCATATGTGTCACAATGTCTATAAAACCAATGTGCTAATGTAAATCGGGGCTTCTGGCTCTTTGGAAACGATTCCAGCCTTAAGCCCGCGCGTTAAATAAAGAATCTCTTTTTCCTTCACTCCGTGGTCTCTCTGACTCTGGGTTCTGCAACATAAATGGTGCCGTGACTCGGATCTGGCAGGCTCTGAGCCAGACAGGTGGCAGTTGCCTGCTCTTGATCGCCGCACCGGGAGGACGAGCTCGGCGCATGCCTCCCTTTCTTGGCGCCACCGACCTTTTTGTCGAGTGAATGGGAGAAAGCCTGCACCGGGATCGCCCAAACGGTAGTGAGCAGCAAGAGAACCTTGGGAAGCGGAGGAAGGAACTTGAGCCCTGCCTGTATCGCAGCTGCAATTGAGTTGAAACCCACATTGGAAGCCTTCAGGAGAAAGGCAAGTATATGGGAAAAAGAGGGCCCCGCCTTTAGGGAGAAAGGCCACTGGGCAGAAAAAAAGAGGGCCCCGCCTTGTGAAGAAGGTCAGTGTTGGTGGTATACGTATACAAAAGAACCTACTCCTTGCGGGTAGAAGGGGGGCCTGATCACACCCCCGAGTGGGCGCCAGTACCTAGCACGCCAGTACTCAGTAGGAAGCTGAGGAAGCTGGGGAAGCCGTTTTCCGCTCTGGTAAAAAGTGGGAAAAGTGGGTGGCAGGGACATATGGATGTAGTGGAGAGATTGATGATTGTGTGAGTGGCTACTGCGGTTTCTGAAGCATACCGTTGACCGTCCGGGTGCCCAGGCCAGTAGCAAAGTGCGTGGTGTGAAAAATCCTCTTGTGTCGGCCAGTGAGACCCCTTACTCACTGACCAATTCCCATTCCCTAATTGTGTCTGTCTTCAATTTAGGAGGGAGGCTATGGGTGGTGGGGGAAGCAAACCTTGCACCCCCTTGAGATGTATGTCAAACAAAGAAGGAAAAAGGTTTTTTTTAAAAGATTCAGAATAAAGAGAGAAAACAGCAAAAAGCTCAAGGTCGAGCTGAGAGGAAAAAAAACAAGATCTGAGGCTGTTAATTAGAAAAATGTTGCAGGACAGTCTGGCTTTTAACAAAGCGTGGGAGCGTGAGAGTGTAAGGCCGAAGACGTAGCTGTTAGCCTAGTGCGCCGGGAAGGGGGGGGGCAGGAAAATTGCCCACAACATTCTGAGTTGTGCAACATCATCACCTCGCCTAATTGAGATGAAATCCCTAAGAAATGGAAACTGAAAATGAAGACCCAGAAGATGAAGGCAAAATAGAAAATAAAGGTGAAGAATCAGCCCCAGAGCACAGGCTAGACCCCTCTTCGAGTGAAAAGTGTGCCATAAGACTGTCCCAAAGCAGAATGAAGCGGAGAGACCACGTTGAAGATCTCTGTCAAGGTAACCGTGTTTAGCTTTGAACTGTGTTAAAATTGCATAGAGCCTGTAGCTACTGACCATCAGCTATATGATTTCTGAAGAGCGTAACCATTAAGCTTTTGCCGTGGGATTCCCTGCAATGAAGAAATCTCACTGATTTGAGTGTCCAGTGTTACACTGCCTAAGTGTGTGTGCTAAAGAGACCGAGAAACCAGACAGCATGTTCCTGGCCAAGCCAAAATCACGCTACTGCCATGCTCCTGGAAGCTGCAATAAACTGTGTAAGCTGGGAGACCCAACCTGATTGAGAAGATATTGGAGCAACTGTCTTGAAAAACAATGAGATCTGTGTAGCTGGCTGGCTGACGCTGTCAGCGATGTTACAACTTTAAATTAAGACTGTTTTCCTGTTTGAGACCCCAGCGAAGAAAGCTAACCCGAGTTATTTGTTGCCCGTGCCAAAGCAAGAATTTGGCTGCCCTGTACCTCATCGTGTCCTGTTTTGAGCTTGGGATTTACAAATACAAACAAACTGAGAAGCTTGCCTTTGAAGTCCTGCAAATCACCCCACCGCCTCCCCGAAGATTAATGGCTGCCTGAAAAATGCAAGTATAAGGCGATGCCCATCACCCCCCAGCGTCCTGAGTTTCGGCACTCAGTGTTTCAGTGCTTTCGTGTACCAGGTTAGAAGAGAAAAAAAAAAAAAGAGTAAGTTTTTAAAATGTCTGTGAGAGAACCTGACAGAAGTAAAATAAAATTTACAGAGGAGTTGCCCAAGTTAAAGCGTCACGGCTAGAGAGCTGAGCTGTGCGGCTCTGTTTAGACAGAGGCCTTGCTAAAAAGTTAAAGGCCCTTGTCTGTCAGAAGGGGTGTAGGGCCACACTTTCCCTTTTTAAACTGATGCAAAAGTAGAGAGCCTTTGCTGGAAACATCGCATCTTCATTGCCCAGAGCCGTCTCTGTTTGCTTCCATCAATGTCTGGGCTTTTTAGAGACACTCTGCACATGAACTAAAATTTTAAATTGTCAAAGACTTGCCATAGACAGTGCTGTGAAGCTTTTGATAAACTTGAACTCTCATCGCTGTGGACCATGTGTCTGTGTTTGTAGTCAGCTCAGTGTACAGCAGGCTAAGTTTGATCTGTGACTTTTAAATTTCCTTCTGCTAAAACTCATGCAGCATAGAGTTGCCGAGGCAAAAATGGTGACCTAGAACTCTTTGCGTGTGTGGGTATGCCTGTCCCTTGATTTTGATGAGCCCTGAGCTTTCAGCCAGAAGAGCAGTATAATTGCTGGATCTGCTCCATCATGCCTTACCATGCAAGAAGTGTTTTCCATTCATTGTGTTAAATTGCAGAAAAAGTTTGTTGTGTATATTTTATGATTTCTTAAATATCATAAAGTATATGTGATATTTGCAGATTAGTGTTAGTTGCAACTCCAAATGATACTAAGTGTGGTTCCCAATGGATGACGAAGAGAAAAGACAAAAGCAAGTAGAAAAGAAGGAATAGAGAAAGTAGAAGACAGATAGAAAAAAGAAGAAAGAAAAGGCAAGAGGCAAAGAAAAAAAAAATTGTAAAAAAAGAAGCGTGGCCATAGTTGCCCCCAGGGTAAATTAAAAGCAGCTGATTGTGCCTGGAGCTTATTACCTGGGGTAAAGTAGCCACAATAATGTAATAGTTCTTTAAAATGAAGAAAATGTAACTAGAAGGAGAAGAAGAGCCTATCCCAAATGTGTGTCAGTGGGACTAGTGTAAGGCAGAAAAGTTTAAGTAAGTTTAACTTGAAAAAGACAAATAAAGAGACAAGGCTGGTGCATGGAGCAGAAAGTTTTATATAAAAAGTTTGAAACATGATCTGCAATACAGGCAGATCAGCAAAGAAAAAGAAAGCAAAAGAAAGAGAAAAAATTTGTCTTCCCATACTAATAAATAAAAAGTGTTATCAAGCACTTTGGGAAGCGAAATTGTTTACAGGAAGCTGTGCCTGAGAACCAAACACTTCTAGCCTATGCTGAAAATGCTTGCTAGTGTTATGGGTAACATGTATGGTATAAAACCCATTTAGCGCAATAGCTCGTGGTTCAGAGAAGCTGTCTGATCCAACCATTAAGTACGCCTGTGTGCTGTAAGTTACCCAATAAAGTCTCCTTGTAAGTAACCCCCCCCTGCTGGAATCCCAAAACACAAGTGGGGCTAGAGCGCCTCACCCAGTATCAAACCCTGCTGTTAGAAGCCATGAAAGCAGGTATGAAGAAGTCAGTTAATATGACCAAAGTGTCTAAAGTGCTGCAAGGTGCCACCGAGGCCCCAGAGCGTACTTGGAGCGTCTTTCAAATGCCTATCGCCAGTATACCCCCCTCCCTCAGCCCAGAGGCCCAAAAAGACGTGGACGAAAGAAAAAAAAAGAAGACCCGGCAGAGGCAGAAGATTCTTAAAAAAGAACCAGTGTGCCCAGTGTGGACAAGATGGACATTAGTGGCATGAATGCCCAAATAAAATAAATCAAATACACAAAGGAGAAAACCAAAGGGGCCAGAATGGGCGAAGAGGGAGACAGCTTGAGAGGGGCCGTGACATTGACTGTGAGGGGCCGTGACATTGACTTCATGATTGACACTGGAGTGGCATCAAGAGCAAGCAAACGTTAGCCTTAAACAAGAAGTCCAAACACTGAACAAAGGTCTTCAAGCCCAGCGTCGCTTTGTCTTAAAAAAATAAGCCATTCCCATCACAGAAGTTCATCTTTTCCAACCAAGAGTTAAAGTGTGAGTTAAAGAGGGAAAAATAACCCTTTGACTCCCAGATAGAGAAGACTGAAAACTGTCATACTTTCCACCCCCGCAGCTATGAAAGCAGCTGGAGTTAAACCCTGGATACATTAGACAAGAGTCAAGAGAGCGAGAGGGGGAAAGTAGACTGTAAACAGGAATCCTGAAAATCCTTTAAAAATCATTCTGAAAAAGCAGTAAGAAGACTCAGGCTAGACCTTACTGTGGACACACCGGGAAACTGTCCCCCTGCGTACGGTCAGACCTGCAACTGAAGAATTGAAGAAGGGGACTAGACCCTACTGCAGCTTGCCAGGTGAATAGCTGCCCAGCGTACGGTCAGATCCCAAAGAAGATCAAACATGCGTGTTGTAGTGTTAGTAGTGCTGCATTGTGTTTCCTTAATAAGGTGCAAAAAGGGGGGTCTACCCCTAGAAAGAGAAAGTTTGTCCCAGTGATTTGCTGATAATTACTGGCTTCACCTGGCTAACATCATGAAAATAAAACATTTTTGTTTGCCAAGAGGTATACCTGCAAACAGGCTTATTAGCTCTTGCCTAATACCTGTCTGTAGACATCCTGAGAAAATTCAAAAAGATACCATGTTAAAAGTTTATGGTGTAAGTTTAACTTATTCCCAAAATGCTAATTGGGGCATGGTTGCAAAGATCCTACCCCCTACAGAGTTCACTCTACGCACCCCCATCATTGCTGAAACAAATGCTACGTGTGCACAAATGCTTAATTGTCAAAATTTTTTCCAGAAAATATAAAGCTATCCCTGGCCCCCTTCCACTGTAATAAAATTCAAAACATATCTTTTAATGATGCCCACATACTTTTGCCTCATGGATGGTTTTAGACATGTAATTCCCGCACTTGGTCATTCATTCCTGCCAACTTGTCTGATAACCACCCATGTTGCCTCAGCCGCCAATTGAACTGGTGCCAATTCTTCCCCTGTAGCCCGAGAAAATCCGTCAACGGCAGCCTCGAGCACTCCAACTAACTAAAAATTGTAATAGTCATGTGCAGTTATATTCTGACTCGGAAAAATTGGCCTTAGCAATGTCATTAGTTGGGGTTCCAGGTTTAGCCTTGGCTAATGGTCTAAAGAACAACCGGTTAGCTTGCAGCTTAGCCAAAAGCATAAATGCCACCTCACGAGCATTGTCATTGTTAAATAAAAAGCTGCGTGATCTAAAAGGTGCAGTTCTAGAAAACAGAGCTGGTATAAATTACCTCTTCCTTCTTCATCATTTAAGTTGTGAGACACACCAAAATCTCTGTTGTTTTAACTTAACTGATAATGGCAATGCTGTAGATGAACAGATCAACAAGCTGCACAATATAGTAGCTAACAAAACAATAAGACAAAACAATTAGCTCAGTTAGTTAACCCCTTGGCTTCCAGATCTTAGCTAGCTTAAAAGCATTGTTCATCCTAATTCTACCAGTATTGTTCATAAAAGTTCTGTTATGTCTCTGCGTTCCTTGTCTTATGCGCTGTTTAACCAATCTGTTTTATGTCTCAGCTAGTAAAACTGCTGCCCTCTATGCTCTAATAGCCCAACAAGAGGCTAAGTAATATGTATGTCACAAAAAGCTTTGTATAGTTATCAGAAATGCTATAATTGTAATGAAATTATGCATTTAAGGGGGGAATGTAGCAGCCATATCGGGGGTCAGACTAAGTAGCCTCATGCAGTCTCATGCTTCATGTTCTTGCTGAGCTCTTTCTCCCTTGAATATATTGTTGTAAGCTGACGAGACACAGGAATTCCTTATCTTGTCAAAGGTCATACAATTGTATATCTTGTTCTCTGCTGTTCTCTTCTGTTCTCTCCTTATCATGGCTACCCTATAACCCAGTTCTTGTATTATAAACAATGGTGCTAGGAGGAAAAATGTTGAGGATTGCAACCCCACGTGAGAGTGGGAGGAGGAGCCGTTTCATATGTGTCACAATGTCTATAAAACCAATGTGCTAATGTAAATCGGGGCTTCTGGCTCTTTGGAAACGATTCCAGCCTTAAGCCCGCGCGTTAAATAAAGAATCTCTTTTTCCTTCACTCCGTGGTCTCTCTGACTCTGGGTTCTGCAACACTATGAAGAGAGACTGAAAGAACTGGGCATGTTTAGCCTTGAGAAGAGAAGACTGAGGGGAGATAGGATAGCACTCTTCAAGTACTTGAAAGGTTGTCACAGAGAAGAAGGCCAGGATCTCTTCTTGATCATCCCAGAGTGCAGGACAGGGAATAATGGGCTCAAGTGACAGGAAGCCAGATTCCGGCTGAACATCAGGAAAAACTTCCTGAGTGTTAGAGCAATACGACAATGGAACCCATTCCTGAGGGAGGTGGTGGGCTCTCCCACGCTGGAGGCCTTCAAAATGAGGCTGGACAGCCATCTGTCAGGGATGCTCTGACTTGGATTCCTGCATTGAGCGGGGGGTTGGACTCGATGGCCTTGTAGGCCCCTTCCTACCCTATGATTCTATGATGGGCTGCTTGTGTGTTTGTTTTTCTGTTTCTACCCTGAGTTCTCCCTCCCCCCATAAGCCTGAGGAGTCTTCAGTAGGGATGGACGAAAGTCCCTTACCCGAAATTTTTGGCGGGTGGGGAGGCGCCCCGCCCCTCCCAGCCGAAATTCAGGCTGGGGGGAGGCGCCCCATCCCTCCCCGCCAAAATTCTGGCCGGGGGGGAGCGCCCCGCATCTCCGGCCGCGAAAGAAAAAAGTTATGTAAAAAAAAAAACACGTGATAGGCTACATAATGATTTACGTAGCCTATCACGGCTAAATTTTCAGTCAGCCGTGACAGGCTACGTAAATGTTTACGTAGCCTATCATGGCTGACTTTGAAAAAAAAAAAAGCGCGCATGCAAATGGTGGCGCCCATGGACGCCGCCATTTGCGTACGCGCTTCCCCCCCAAAGTCAGCCATGATAGGCTATGTAAAGATTTACGTAGGCTATCACAACTGACTTTGGAAATCTAGCCGTGATAGGCTACGTAAATCGTTACGTAGCCTATCACATTTTGTTTTTTGTTTTTTACTTTACTGGGAAATGGCGGCAGCGGCAGCTGGTTGGAAGACCAGCCGCTGCCACCGCTGAACTGCCGCCGAACCGCTGCTGAACTGCCGCCAGGACCCGCCGCCAAGAGGGACATTTGCACGAGGTAAGTCCCATCCCAGAGGGGTGGCGGGGGGGTGGCGGAGAATTTCCCCACCAATTTCGGGGGGCCGAATGCGTTGGCATTCGGCCTCCCGGAGATTCGTGGAGAAATTCTCCGACATCCCTAGTCTTGAGAATGATCATTACCCAGGGCTCCTGGGTACACACTAAGAACCCTGAAGCCCTGGGAATCCTAACAGCCACAATGCTGCATTGGGGACCACTAAGGCAGCATCAGCAAGAAAGGTGATCAAACTAATCAATGCTGAGCCCAAACATCGACTCAGGCTCAGTTTCTAAACAGTCTGGTTCCTAACTGGGGAAGTTTGTTCTCTAGGCTGCTTAATTCTCAACTTCAGGTACATGGCCCATTGAAGCCAATCAATACAAGAGAATTTTATCAGTGTCCAAACACCTTCTGAATGAAGAAATCTGAGAAGACTACAGAGATCAGTCTGTTTCCTGTCTCCTAGCTGATCAGAGCAGAGGAAGCTGCTCCAGCTGGTCTAGGGGCTATACAAGCAAGCAAGCTCCCAGAGAATGAGTGATCAGAGCGAGCGAACAGGGAGAGCAAACAGGAGTTTGGCAGAGGAGTTCAGCAAAGGGGAGGCCCCTAACAATTCAAAAGAATCTGGCCTCTGGAGTCCGTGGAGTATTGGAAGACTTACCTCTGCCTCCTGGAGGAATCCTCGTCAGCTGGATCCTCCCTGCCGGCCGGCTCCGAAACGCCAGCAATACGACCACCGTTGCCGTATCGCTGGCTGGGCTGATTGACTGTGGATGCAAATGACATCCACTATGCCATTTGCAGCAATAACGGTCTTAGTTTAAGGTAAATGCAGCCATAAATGGCTGCATTTACGTAGCTTAAACTAGACCTTTACGGCCGCAAATGGCGTAGTGGATGCCATTTGCATCCCTGCTTTTTCATGCAATAGGCTACACAAATATCTTAAATCCATGCAACATCAGTTGTGCCACTGAAGGGATGGATCAGAAAAGTGCTCAGCACAAAGAGATGCCCCTCCCTTTGTCTCTTCAAAAGCCTCTGACGCAGTATTGCACTCCCTTTGCTTGCCTTTGGAAACATGTTCAGCACTGTTATTCCCCAACACAATGGCTCCCCCAATGGCTGCCTAACCTGTACGAGCTCAACAAGGAGATTTCAGTCATTTCCTCTGTGCCCTTTGTGGCTCTTTCCAGCCTGAAAGAACAGGCAGCTAGGGATGTACGAAAGGTACTTACCTTTCGCGGATTATGTTTATGGTTGGGGGGGAGGCGTTCCGCCCCTCCCCCCAGAATCCTCGCCGGGGGGGAAGGTGCTCCATTCCTCCCCCCCTGAATCCTGGACGGCCAGCTGTGCTCCGCAGCAATTCTGCGGAGCCGCCAGCCGGCTCTGCCAGCAGCCGGACATCCGGCCACTGGCTAGCAGGGATGCAAATGGCGGCGGCCGTAGCCGCCACCGTTTGCGTCCCTGCAGTCAGCTGTGATAGGCTACGTAAATGTTTACGTAGCCTATCACGTCTGACTTAAAAAAAACAACAACAACGTGCGCATGTCCTTATTTTGGCACGTCTTAGTCTACGTAAACATTTACGTAGACTAAGATGGCGAAAATAAGGGGAACGCAAATAGTGTAGGCGCTATGCTATTTGCGTTCCCCCTATTTTCGCCATCTTAGTCTACGTAAATGTTTACGTAGACTAAGATGTGCCAAAATAAGGAACGCAAATGGCGGCGGGCCATGGCCGCCGCCATTTGCATATGCGCGTTTGTTTTGGGTTTTTTTTTAAAGTCAGCCGTGATAGGCTATGTAAAGATTTATGTAGCCTATCACGGTTTTTTAAAAAAAACCTAGCCGTGATAGGCTACGTAAATTTTGTTTTTAAACTGGAAATGGCGGCGGCGGCAGCTGGTCGGAAGACGGCTGCCGCTGCCGCCGCACCGCCGCCGGAGCCGCCGCCAGAGCCGCTGCTGCCAGGAAGATCCGCCCAAGGTAAGTCTTGTCCCGGGGGGGGGGGGGCGTGGGGCAGGCCGTTCCGCCACCGATTTCGGATCCCCGAGATCCGTGGCAGAATTTTCGTACATCCCTACAGGCAGCCCCTCACTGGGTTTCAGGGAACTCTGAAGAGGAAATCCTTCCCTACATGTGTTGTCAGTCTGGACAGAAGAGTCTTAGAAAAACAGTTCTTGTGGAATCTTAAAAGTGATTCTTATGTTTGCTGCTGTGTGGGTTATATGTAGACCTTCAAGGTCTTTTTGGCTCCCCAGGGAGCAAAAGTGGTTTCAGCTGCTTCCCTTGGCCACAGAAGAGTCCAGAGCAGGAGAACCGGATCCTGGCAACATAGGTCAGCATCAGAACTGGGGCTTTCTTAAAAAGAAGGGAAGAACCTAGTGGTGGTTTGATGGGGATTTCACAGAATCATAGAATCACAGAATAGTAGGGTTGGAAGGGGCCTACAAGATCATGGAGTGCAACCCCCTGCTCAGTGCAAGAATCCAAGTCAAGTCATTTGGCTATGAAATAATTGATTGATTAAATTAATTGATGTTGGGGGCTGCTCAGATCCCATCTCAGTTATTTTCAAAGAAAACAGTGTGGTGGTGGTGGTGGTGGGGATCATTATTTCAGCAAATACAGTACCATCTCCCAGGGAAGCAGAATGAAGAAGATGCTTTGACTATCACCCCAATGGCATTTCTTTTGCCATTTATTGCAAGCACCTAGTCCCCAAACTCAGACTCCAAGTACAGACAGCCATCAGAGGCTTATCTGGGCTTAGAAAAAGGGGGAGATTAAGTACTAGTGAATACATTGCACTTTAATTCACAATGCATTTCACCACTGTTGTCAAAAAACAAAGAGCATTGTGGCACCATAAAGGAGGAGTGGGCAGCCTTTTAACGGCTGAGGATCACATTCCTTCAGCAGAAATCTGTTGAGGTCTGAACTCTGAGTGGGGCAAGGGTGGGCCGGGGCAGAGTAGGTAGTGTGCAGGACCAGACCCCTGTTCATCCATCCACATGTTCATCCTGCCTCATGCTAGTGGATACTGGATAGCAGTATTTAACATAATTAAACATTTTCATTATGAAACATTTTATCTGTTTTTTTTATTATTAGCTCTGGTAGGATATAAATAAAATAACTCGGCAAGTTCTCATTCGAGTTTCCCTTTTGAAGTTCCTTTGTTCAATGACGGACACTTAAAGGTCAGTAGCAACGTGGCCCGGGAGGCTGAAGTGTTCCCACACCGGGTTTTGAATATGGCCATTTCCTGTATCAGTTTTGTTCCCATTTATTATTTTGAGTAGAGACCAGCCTGTTTCTCCCACGTCAGATGAAGCAGAGCATTGCTGGCAGATGGCATAGAACATGCCGGACGATGAGCAAACAGATGAACCCCTGATGCTGCGGATGACGCATTCAGGCCCTGCAATGCCAAATTAGTCATGGGGACGGGCTGGAGTCTGGGTCTGCCCCGAGGCCTGGTTCCTGGGTCTGTATCTCTGTTGCTGCTGGAGAGCAGCTGTTTGTGGTTTGGCTGCTGCGCAAGTCCAGGCCCACGGCCCAGGGCCTCCGAGAGGAAAGTGCCACTGTCCAGGATGAGACGCTGGAGCGGTTTTAGCTGGGAACTGCAGGTGACAGCAAGTGGCGTTCTGCCTTTTTCTCTTCCTCATAACGCCTCTGTCAAGTGCGTCCATGTTAGTTCCACTTGACATCTGGGGAAACTGACATGGAGAGTGATGGGTGGTGAACAGCGACAATAAATAAATACAACCATGAGCCACAGCCAACCCACGGGCCATGGTGTGCTTATTAATGAATGAAACACAGTTCCAGACATCTGTTGGTTTGGTTGCGTTCACGTTACCCTTTTACTCTTAAACAAATCCTGAGGCATGCACCTGAACATGGAAGGTGACAAGGTGCCTACAAGGGAAGAGAAAGGGGACTTGCTGTAGCGCCAGAGAAAAGGCCCAAAGCCAGGGAGCCCAAAGACCTGGCTCTGTGGCCATCCTGTCCCTCCCTGGCGGCAGCTGCTGTGGTGGCAGATGGGAACCGCTGTCTCACTTGCCCTTGTGTCTGCAACTTCAGTGAACAGGGCCCGGGGGGATTGTCTTCACTCTTTCTACTTGCACAGCAGTTCCAATTTGCAAACATTTCCCACAAATTACATTTAAAATGTATGAAATGTCACTGCTCGTTCCGTTAACTAGCACTGAGTGGCTCCGTGACAGACGGCAGGCAGAAAGCTAGGAAGTCAAAGATGATGTGATTTTCCTGCTAATAAGAAACAAAGGCCCTGTGTGCGCGCGCGTGCACCTTCCTTCTGCCGCTTCTTCAGCAAAACAGGCGCTCTTATCTTTGCTGAAGTGGGCCTCATCCACCAGGCACTACTTCCCTTGAACAGGCGGGACTCTAGATTTCCTCACAGTCCTGCTCTGTGCCACTACACTTCCCTGCTCTTTGGGAAGGGTGGGGACGCTCTGCATCCTGCCCCTGATTCCCAGGGTCAGCCAAAGCATATTGCAGGCTCCTGCAGTCGCTGTCTGTTTCAGGCACAGTTGCGTAATAGATAGTAAGCCTGCCTGGGCATTGTCTGTGGAGGCCCGGCGACCGGGCCCTGCCCCTGGTGGGAGAGCAATGGCTTCTCTGCCCCAGAGAGAGTCTTCTGGGTCTCAGTGGCACTTCTCCCATGCGCTCATGTGCTACATTTCTCGCAGACCAGGAAAACAGGGGTTGTGGTGGGCAGAGGAAGTGTTTGGCACCGGCTTCTGCCCTGCCTGCTGCTTATCTGCTTGGAATTCCCGCATCTGACAGCTCCGTTTCTAAGCCTGTAAGTTAGCAAATCTGTGGCTAACAGCAGCTGGGGGGGGGGGATTTGGATCAGGGGCCCCGTGGCACAAGGCTGAGGCCCTGTAGCCTTGCAGTTGAGTTGCTGGGAAGGCCTCCTGCCTGCCTTTCCTCCCACCCTCCTCCTTGGAGGGCAAGTCACAAGCTCTCCGAGTGGAATCAGAGAAGGGCTCCTCCCTGGCCCAGGAGATCACCAGCTGCACAACAGATGGTACTCGAGGCCTCTGCCCCCCGCCCTTCCAGATCTCACCAGATCTCTCGCAGAGCCCAGATCCAAATCCCTGCACAAATAGCTGTTTTTTGCCACATAAAGAAGACATCAGGCGCGCAGATCTTAAAATCCCCATGCCACATGCAGGCTGAGCCCCATACACCCCCTACTTTATAGCTGTTTGGCAGGGACCCATTTTTGAAGAAACATGCGCTGATGTGGCTTTGGCAGTAGAACCACCCTGGTGCCATCTCACTCCCCTCTGTGATACTGCTGATCCCAATTATATTACGGCTGATCAAAATGTTCCACCAGCGGCATGTCTGCTGCTCAGGAGGTTCAGAACAACATTCAGGTCGGGGGCTTGCTTAAGATCGCCAAGTGGTCTCCATCTTTTTTCTCCAAACTTAAAACAAGGGCAGTCCGCTGCCCTCAGCAGCCAGCTGCTGATCATGTCGAAAGTATTTTTTAAGTAAGGCACTGGAAATGTTGCTATGTGGTGGTGCAGCACGATTCCCAGCGACAGTGCATTTTTAAAAGAGAAAAAAGATGGCTGCCCCCAACTATAAAGCTGAAATTTAGCGCACACATTGGCCAGCACACTGTGATGGACAGAACGCTCTCAAAAGGTGGACTTCTGTACGTCTCTCCCCTTTCAAATAGGTGACGTAAGGTCTGCAATCGTTTACCCACTTACATGAGAGTAAGCACCATTGAACTGAATGGGACTAACTTCTGAGTAGACAGGTATAGGATTCTGCTGTAGTTATGCCCAGCATAACTAATACACTTTCACATCAGCTAGAAAGGTGGAATACAGTCAAGTTTAGGCCAAGCTATGACCTTCCAGGCCCAATTCACAGGACTGCTGTGCTCTTGCTCAGTCAGTTGCACCCTTTTCCCACATTTGATTCATGCAATTTTTAAAAAAAAAAGTTCTGTGGAATGCAAAACATGGACTCTGGTATGCTGAACATTGCAAAATGGTTGTGCAAATGAGCCTTCAGTCAGCCACCACTAGCCGACCCAGTGACTGGATCTGCTAATTTGTCATATACTGAGGAAAGCCTGCTTAACTGATCAGGCATTGTGAGATCGTTTCAGACGATATCATAGAGTCATAGAATAGTAGGGTTGGAAGGGGCCTACAAGGCCATCGAGTCCAACCCCCTGCTCAATGCAGGAATCCAGGTCAGAGCATCCCTGACAGATGGCTGTCCAGCCTCGTCTTGAACGCCTCCAGCGTGGGAGAGCCCACCGCCTCCCTAGGGAATTGGTTCCATTGTCGTATTGCTCTAAGAGTCAGGAAGTTTTTCCTGATGTTCAGCCGGAATCTGGCTTCCTGTCACTTGAGCCCATTATTCCGTGTCCTGCACTCTGGGATGAGCGAGAAGAGATCCTGGCCTTCCTCTCTGTGACAACCTTTCAAGGACTTGAAGAGCGCTATCGTATCTCCCCTCAGTCTTCTCTTCTCAAGGCTAAACATGCCCAGTTCTTGCAGTCTCTCTTCATAGGGTTTTGTTTCCAGTCCCCTGATCATCTTTCTTGCCCTTCTCTGAACCCTCTCCAGTTTGTCTGCATCCTTCTTAAAGTGTGGTGCCCAGAACTGGACACAGTACTCCAGAGGAGGCCTAACCAGTGCTGAGTAGAGGGGAACAAATACTTCCTGGGATTTGGAAGCTATGCTTCTATTAATGCAGCCCAAACTAGCATTTGCCTTTTTTGCAGCCACATCACATTGTTGGCTCATATTCAGCTTGTGATCGACAACAATTCCAAGATCCTTCTCACTTGTAGTGTTGTTGAGCCTCGTATCCCCCATCTTGTAACTGTGCATTTGGTTTCTTTTTGCTAGGTGCAGAACTTGGCATTTATTCCTATTAAATGTCATTCTGTTGTTTTCTGCCCAGCGCTCCAGTCTATCCAGATCACTTTGAATTTTGTTTCTGTCTTCCAAAGTATTAGCTATCCCGCCCAATTTTGTGTCATCTGCAAATATGATCAGCATTCCTGTTACCTCCTCCTCCAAGTCATTAATACAAATGTGGGAGAGCACTGGGCCCAGGACTGAGCCCTGCAGTACCTTACTCGTTACCTCTCCCCAGTTTGAGAAGGTCCCATTGAGAAGCACTCTTTGAGTCCGATTCTGTAGCCAACTGTGGATCCACCGGATCGTTGTTTCATCTAGCCCTCTTTGAGCTAGTTTGCTCATCGGGATATCATGGGGCACTTTGTCGAAAGCTTTGCTGAAGTCCAGGTATATGATGTCTACAGCATTCCCACGGTCTACAAGGGAGGTTACTTGATCCAAAAATGAGATCAGATTTGTCTGGCAGGACTTGTTTTTGACAAATCCATGTTGGCTTCGAGTAATCACGGCATTGTTGTCAAGGTGCTTCCAGATGGATTGCTTTATGATCTGCTCCAGAATTTTCCCAGGGATTGATGTCAGACTGACTGGTCTGTAGTTCCCAGGTTCCTCCTTTTTACCCTTTTTGAAGATAGGGACGATGTTAGCCCTCCTCCAGTCATCTGGCACTTCCCCTGTCCTCCATGATTTCTCAAAGATAATAGACAGCGGTTCTTCTGCCAGTTCCTTTATTACTCTAGGGTGCAGTTCCTCTGGCCCTGGAGATCTGAACTCATTCAAAGTAATGAGGTGTTCCTTGACCATATGCCTATCGATCTCAAGCTACAATCCTGCCCCTTCAGCCTGTACTTCGCCTTTGCCAGGGGGGTCATAGACCCTCTTTTGGGAGAAGACTGAGCCAAAGTAGGAACTGAGCACCTCTGCCTTTTCTTTGTCATCTGTTATCGTTTTGCCATCCTGATTTAATAGCTGAACCACCATTTCTTTCCTCTGCCTTTTACTATGCACGTAGCTGAAGAAAGCCTTTTTGTTGCTTTTAGCCTCCCTCGCTAACCTCAGCTCGTCCTCAGCTTTAGCTTTCCTGACGCCATCCCTGCAAGTCTGTGCTACCTGCCTGTACTCTTCCTTTGTTACTTGGCCTTCTTTCCACTTCCTATATGTATCCTTTTTTGTTTTCAGGTCATCTCTAAGCTTTTTGTGAAGCCACATTGGCTTCTTCTGTTGTCTTCCGCCTTTTCTTCTTGTTGGAATTGTTTGTAATTGTGCCTTGAGAATTTCCTTTTTTAAAAGCTCCCACCCATCTTGGACTCCTTTTCTCGTTAGCGTCGCTAGCCATGGGACCTTACTGATCATTGTTTATTATTTATTAATTATTTATTATTAAATTTATTAATCGCCCATCTGGCTGGTCACCCAGCCACTCTGGGCGATGTACAACATACAATAAAACAGTTTAAAACAATAAAATTCTACAATAAAAACATTTTCTAAAATACACTAACCCACCCCAAATGCCTGCCTGAACAACCACGTTTTTAATGCACGACGGAAGCTCAATAAAGAGGGGGCATGACGGAGTTCCCTAGGGAGGGAGTTCCACAGAGTGGGGGCCACCACAGAAAAGGACCTCTCCCTCGTCCCCACCAGTCTAGCTGTCCTGGCTGATGGGACAGAGAGAAGGCCATCCGAGGCTGATCTTGTTAAGCGGCCTGTCTGGTGCTGCTGGAGGCACTCCTTAAGATAGGCTGGGCCGGAACCATATAGGGTTTTAAAGGTCAAAACCAACACCTTGAATTTGGCCCAGAAAACAACTGGTAACCAGTGCAACTCCTTCAGCACTGGAGTGATGTGATCTCGCCGGCGGCTGCCTTTAATCAGGCAAGCCGCTGCGTTCTGTACCAGCTGCAGCTTCTGAACCGTCTTCAAGGGTAACCCCACGTAGAGCGCATTACAGTAGTCTAAACGAGAGGAGACCAGGGCATGTACTACCGATGGGAGCAGGTGGTCGGGAAGGAAGGGACGCAGCTGCCGTATCAGATGGAGTTGATACAGCACTGTCCGGCTCACAGCTGACACCTGAGCCTCCATGGACAGCTGGGAGTCCAAAATGACCCCCAGGCTGCGGACCTGGTCTTTCAAGGGTAGCCGTACACCATGCAACACCAGGTCAACATCCCCTAGCCTCCTCTTGTCTCCCACCAAAAGTACCTCGGTGTTTTCAGAGTTCAGCTTCAGCTTATTCCTCCCCATCCAGCCACTCACCGTCTCCAGACATTTGGACAGGGATTCTACGGCCAACCTTGGTGAAGATTTGAATGAGAGGTAGAGCTGCGTGTCATCCGCGTATTGATGACACTGCACCCCAAACCTCCTGATGAAGCCCCCAGCGGCTTCACATAGATGTTAAATAGCATCGGGGAGAGGATGGAACCCTGTGGCACCCCACAAGTAAGTGGCCACGGGTCCGAACCCCCCTCTCCCAGTGCTACCCTCTGGTACCTGCCGGACAGGAAGGACCGGAACCACCGCAATACGGTGTCTCCAATGCCCAACCCCTCCAGGCGGTCCAGGAGGATACCATGGTCAACGGAATCAAAAACCGCTGAGAAATTGAGGAGAACAAGGAAGGAGCATTCACCCCTATCCAGAGCCCTCCGCATATCATCTACCAAGGCGACCAAGGCCGTTTCTGTCCCATGCCCAAGTCTGAAGCCCGACTGAAATGGGTCTAGATAATCAGTTTCTTCCAAGTGTGCCTTCAACTGCACCGCCACCACCCGCTCAATCACCTTGCCCAAAAATGGCAGATTTGAGACTGGGCAAAAATTGTTCAGAACTTGAGGATCCAAGGAGGGCTTCTTTAAGAGCGGTCTTCTCACTGCCTCCTTGAGGGCTGATGGCATCACTCCCTCCTCAAGGGAGGCGTTCACCACCGCCCTGATCCCCTCACCCAGTCTCTCTCTGCAGCTCATAATGAGCCAAGATGGGCAAGGATCAAGTAAGCAGGTGGTCGGCCTTACAGATGAAAGCACCTTGTCCACTTCATCAGGAGGAAGACGCTGGAACCGATCCCACAAAACCGGTTTGCCACAGGCCGCCTCTTGCTCACTAACTGTATCCACAGCGTGCAGAGTAACACACCTAATCTGATCAATTTTATCTGCAAAGTGCCTTGCCAAGGCCTCACAGGAGGGCTTAGAATGCTCCAGTGGTTCCGGAGCCACAGGACCGACCAGGCTCCGGACCACTTGGAACAGCCTCCTGGGGCAGCACTCTGCAGACGCGATGGAGGCAGCATAATACTCCTTTTTTGCTGCCTTCACCGCCACGTGATAGGCTGAAGATACAGCTCTAGCCCGTCTCTGATCGTCTTTGGAGCGAGACTTCCGCCACCGGCGCTCTAGCCGTCTCACCTCCTGCTTCAGAGCTCGTAACTGCGGATTGAACCATGGTGCAGTCCGAGCCCTGTTCAGGGGGAGAGGGCGTTTCGGAGCCACCTGATCTAATGCTCCAGTGATTGCGGCATTCCAGCCACCCACCAGGGTCTCGACCGAGTGGCCGTTGGCATGCCCCAGAGAATCCCCAAGCGCGTTCAGGAATCCATTTGGATCCATAAGACGCCTGGGGCGGACCATTTTAATGGGTCCTCCACCCCTGCGGAGGGGTTGTGGAACCGAGAAGTCCAACGTCACCAGATAGTGATCTGACCATGACAAGGGGGTGGTGGATATACCCCCGACTTCCAGATCACTCACCGCTTCTCCAGAAACAAACACAAGGTCTAGTGTATGACTGGCTACATGGGTGGGCCCAGTTAGAATATGGTGCAGCTCCCAGGAGGCCATGGTCTCCATGAAGTCCCGAGGTGCTCCTGTGAGGATGGCCTCCGAATGTACGTTGAAGTCCCCCAACACCAGTAAGTTAGGGGACTGTACACGCACATCAGAGACCACCTCAAGCACCTCGGCCAGGGAGTCAGTCATGCAGCGGGGTGGACGGTACACGAGCAGAATCCCCAGACTGCCCTTCGGGCCCAACCTCCAGTACATGCACTCAGCAACCTTGGTCTCCTGGAGACCTGCCCCTATCATGGCAAGGGGAAAAAAACCCAGTGTACGCAAATGGCAATGGCTACCGCCATTTGCGTATGCTGGGGTTTTTCCCCCTGCCGTGATAGGCTACATAAATATTTACGTAGCCTATCACGGCTCAATACAGGGATGCAAATGGTGGCGCTACAACAGCCGCCGTTTGCGTCCCTGCAGGGCTGCCCAGCGGCCGAATGTACGGCTGCAGGCGGCCGGAGCCGGCCGGCGGCTCTGTGGCTTGGCTGCAGAGCGGAGCCGGCCGAGCAGGATTCCGGGGGCGAGGACAGGATCGCCTCCCCCACATCAAGGATTCCGGGGGGAGGGACAGAGCGCCTCCCCCCCACCGCGGATTGCCTGGCGCGGAGCCAGGTAGGTGTTTCATACATCCCTAATAATACCCTATTTTCCCTGTGCTAAACATTCCCAGGAAAGTGCTCTTAAAAACAGGAGCAAAACTGGAGGAACACAACATTATCTACAGTACCCATAAACAACTCTGAGTAAGGAATCACAAGTGCATGATAAATGCCTTGGGTAGAAAAGCTGAAAGAGCCAGCATTGCTCTCTGCAGGAAACCTGATGGTGCTAGGAGTTCTCTTAGATATTCAATAGGAATCTGTAGGAGGGCTTAACGTTGCAAACCCCAAATGCTTAGCTTGTATAGATGTGTAAATAAACCTTATATTTTGTTTATTTATTAACATTTATATACCAGCTTATCTGCTAAAAGCCCATCAAGGTAGTGTATCACAAGAATGGCATAAGCCTCCTGTGACCTCCATTCATGGAAACTGAACCTAGGATGAGCACTAGAATCCCTGACGTATCACACCACTCAGACAGAAGGTGCATGCATGTAACGCTATTAAACAGATAAGAGATAAGGATAATACTTGGCATTCTGTGGCACATCTGGGGTGTTCAACACATTTCACATACATTATCTCATTGGTCCTTACAACCGTTCTGTAAGGCAGGCCAATATAATTTCCCCCAAAAGAAATGGCTGGTCTAAGCTCACATTTTCCTGAAGGGAAGGGGCTGCTTATGTGGCACCCCACACCAACGGAATGGAGACAGGCTCCAAGCAGAGGCCCTAGAAGCAGGTACTGAATGGAGTCAGGCCTGGTGTCAAGTGGGACAGGAGGGCAGCATTCATAGCCGTTCTTCATCATCTGCAACTCTTATCTACAATCATCTCCGTTCTGCTGCATTTCCTTTTCAAGGAAGTGCTTTGAAATAGGCCCTGAATTGGCCTGAAAGTATAGAATCATAAAATAGTAGGGTTGGAAGGGGCCTACAAGGCCATCGAGTCCAACCCCCTGCTCAGTGCAGGAATCCAAGTCAGAGCATCCCTGACAGATGGCTGCCCAGCCTCGTCTTGAATGCCTCCAGTGTAGGAGAGCCCACCACCTCCTTAGGGAATTGGTTGCATTGATTGTCGCATTGCTCTAACGGTCAGGAACCTTTTCCTGATGTTCAGCCGGAATCTGGTTTCTGTCACTTGAGCCCATTATTCCGTGTCCTGCACGCTGGGATGATCAAGAAGAGATCCTGGCCTTCTTCTCGGAGACAACCTTTCAAGTAGATTTTAGCTTTGCTGTTTTAAATCTGTATTTTAAATCTCTGCATTGCTGCTAGGTTTTAGGGAGGTGCCCCATCCCTCCCCGCTGAAATTCTGGCCGGGGGGGAGCGCCCCACCTCTCTGGCCGTGAAAGTTCTTCTCCTGCCGGGATGCAAAGGGCGGCGGCCGTAGCTGCTGCCGTTTGCGTCTCTGGCCTGCAGTCAGCCGTGATAGGCTACGTAAATCTTTACGTAGCCTATCAAGGCTGACTTTGAAAAAAAAAAAAAGCGCGTACGCAAATGGCGGCGCCCATGGGCGCCACCATTTCCATTCCTTATTTTGGCCTGGGTAGTCTACGTAAATATTTACGTAGACTACCCATGCCAAAATAAGGAACGCAAATGGCGGCGCCCATGGGCACCGCCATTTGCGTACGCACTTTTTTTTCCCCCAAAGTCAGCCGTGATAGGCTACGTAAAGATTTACGTAGCCTATCACGTTTGTTGTTGTTGTTGTTTTTACTTGGAAATGGCGGCGGCGGCGGCAGCTGGTTGGAAGACCAGCCGCCGCTGCCGAACCGCCGCCGAACCGCCGCCGGGAGCCGCCGCCGCCAGGGACATTCGCCCAAGCTAAGTCCCATCCTGGGGGCGGGGGGGCGGACCGTTTCTCCACCAATTTTGGGGGGCCGAATGTGTTGGCATTCGGCCTCCCGGAGATTCGTGGAGAAATTCTCCGACATCCCTCGCTTCGGCTATTGGATGGTATAGAAATGAAATACATACATACATACATACATACTTGAAGAGTGCTATCATATCTCCCCTCAGTCTTCTCTTCTGAAGGCTAAACATGCCCAGCTCTTTCAGTCTCTCCTCATAGGGCTTTGTTTCCAATTTAGGACCAACAGACTACGATTTGGCAGCCACCGTGAGGCAAACAAATGGGAACTTCATGCAGGCCTTTGGGAGACACTGCTGGGAATCACGTCCGAGCAAGTGGATTGCTTTCACCAATAGGTAGGGAATTATCCTGCTTGTTATAAGCACACATGTGTCCTGCCACAATTACAGAGGCTGAAATATATCTGTAATCTACAGCCAGGAGAGGTGATTTCCATCTTTATGTGACATGAAAAATGCACCAAACACAGGTTTGCCCATACACAAAATTGCTTTTTTTTTTTTAGTTCCCCCTTTAATGCAAGAGATCAATCATTCTGTGGATTTTATTACTCAGAGTTTAGCTTTTTGTTTTGACAGATGGCCCGTGTGCCATTTCGAGTACAGCTCTATATCACTCCCATTAAGTGCACATTGGAATTCCCCAACTCGGGGATCTTAAAGAGACAAAAATAAATGGGGGGGGGGGAGATACCTGCCAGCGCCAAATCCATTCACCTTGAAGCCCCACCAAAGATGGCCTGGTCCTTTTAAAAGGGCTTGTTTGTGTCAGAGCAGAAGACAGCCTTCGATCCAGTCGCACTTCTGACTGGCTTGCTCATTTACACACCACACACGAATCCTGACCCTCCTGCAGTTGCTAAAAAGCCAACCAGGAATTCAAACAGTGCTTGAAATGACATCTTCTCACAGTCTTGGAAAAGTGACAGAGCCTCAAAATAAGGAACGGGCAGTAATTAATGCTTTAGCAACAAGAACAATAAAACCCCTTTTGTTCATAAAGGTTCCACAGGTCCTCTTTCTATACAGCAGAACCTCCATCCACTCACTCACCCTGCCCGCCCCCCAAATCCAAACTTCCATGCGTGACTCTACTCAAGGCTTGTATTCTGCTGTTGGCCTGCCTCATTCACAGAATTCTACAGGAGTCCAGACGTTTTCATCTTCCACCCATAACTGCATGTCCCCTGGTTCTGAGTGTCCACACTATAATGAGCAGGACTCAGAACCAGATGGGTCATCCCAGTCCAGCCCTCAGCACCCCCCGCTATATCTGCGCAGCCAGAGGACATTGCTCTCCCACCATCGGACTCTGAGGATGACTCCCCTGCAGTTTCTCCTGTTCCTCAGCCAGGCAGGAGCACGAGACTCCGTCCCTTTAGGAACTGCTGTCTGTATCCAGTGGGAGTGGAGCCTCTGAAAGACCAGGCTCTGCCAGCCTTCCTAAGGCCTCGCTTGGCTGCAGCCCTTCGCTGGGACAACAGCTCCTTAGGGGACAACTCTCCAGGCAGCAGTCCATGCAGTGCACTCTCCAAGGCCCTGCCTTGATTGACCCGGGCCCTGCCTTGCTTAGACGGTGAATGCTGTGGTGCAGACAGCTTTATCTGGGCCTCACACCGAGTCAGGACAGTAACCCAGCCAGGTTTTCCCACTGCTTCTTCCATCTTTTCTCTTACAGCAGAAAATCCAGTAAGGAGGAAAAGACAAAACAGCTGTGCAATCATTGCAATGCCATCTGATTGGTAGCACGAGGAGCCCTCCATCTGGAAGCAGCGCATGATGCACACAACCAGAGGCAGCGGCTGTGCAGAAAGATCCATCCCGGGGAAAATGTCTCCAGAAGAGTCAAGCAAGTGATCCAAGTGGTGGTGGGCATTTGTTTGTTTATTTATTTATTCACTTAATTTCTTAAGTGCCCATCTGGCCGGCTGGCTGAGGTGGCCTGGGAGAGCCAGGGCCTGCAGGAGAGGCCACCACCATCACCGGGGAAGAGGCGCGCCTGCTGCTGCTGGGCCGCCGCCACCACCACCACCTGGCCTTCCCTGTGGACTCCAGCCTGGCATTATTTTTAAGGGGATTTTTAATTGTTGTGTGTGCGTGTGTGTGTGTTTTCTTTTTCCTGGGGGATTTTGTTGTGGTTTTAGGGGTGGGTAGCCTGCCTGATAGGCGGGAGCGAGGGGGCATGTGTCCGCTTGATGGAGGCAGTGGGGGGAGTGTTGGGGGCCAGAAGATACCGAGGCTGGGCGGCAGGCGCTGGCGGAGCGCTAGGGGCAGGCCATGCCAGGTAAGGGGAACGAGGGAGAGATGTGTAGTATCTGTCCCCTGCTCCGGGCCTGTCCAGAGCCAAAGGATGGCTGGGGGAGGCGTGACCCCATCTTCTGGCCTTCGTTTGCTGCTCTGCAATGCCAGGTCTGTTACCCAGAAAACCTCCCTCATCCATGACATGATCCTGGGTGAGGGTGCAGACCTGGCATGTATTACGGAGACCTGGCTGGCCGAGGCTGCTGCTCCAACCCTTGCAGCCATGTGTCCAGCCGGATTTTCGTATGCACAGCAGCCGAGGGCTGGGGATCGGGGAGGGGGAGTGGCTGTTATCTACCGAGAGTCCTTGGTCTTCACCAGACCCCCTCTCCGGGAGACCAAGGTTGCTGAGTGCATGTACTGGAGGATGGGCCCGAAGGGCAGTCTGGGGATTCTGCTCGTGTACCGTCCACCCCGCTGCACGACTGACTCCCTGGCCGAGGTGCTTGAGGTGGTCTCTGATGTGCGTGTACAGTCCCCTAACTTACTGGTGTTGGGGGACTTCAACGTACATTCGGAGGCCATCCTCACAGGAGCACCTCGGGACTTCATGGAGACCATGGCCTCCTGGGAGCTGCACCATATTCTAACTGGGCCCACCCATGTAGCCGGTCATGCACTAGACCTTGTGTTTGTTTCTGGAGAAGCGGTGAGTGATCTGGAAGTCGGGGGTATATTCACCACCCCCTTGCCATGGTCAGATCACTATCTGGTGACGTTGGACTTCTCGGTTCCACAACCCCTCCGCAGGGGTGGAGGACCCATTAAAATGGTCCGCCCCAGGCGTCTTATGGATCCAAATGGATTCCTGAACGCGCTTGGGGATTCTCTGGGGCATGCCAACGGCCACTCGGTCGAGACCCTGGTGGGTGGCTGGAATGCCGCAATCACTGGGGCATTAGATCAGGTGGCTCCGAAACGCCCTCTCCCCCTGAACAGGGCTCGGACTGCACCATGGTTCAATCCGCGGTTACGAGCTCTGAAGCAGGAGGTGAGACGGCTAGAGCGCCGGTGGCGGAAGTCTCGCTCCAAAGACGATCAGACACGGGCTAGAGCTGTATCTTCAGCCTATCACGTGGCGGTGAAGGCAGCAAAAAAGGAATATTATGCTGCCTCCATCGCGTCTGCAGAGTGCTGCCCCAGGAGGCTGTTCCAAGTGGTCCGGAGCCTGGTCGGTCCTGTGGCTCCGGAACCACTGGAGCATTCTAAGGCCTCCTGTGAGGCCTTGGCAAGGCACTTTGCAGATAAAATTGATCAGGTTAGGTGTGTTACTCTGCACGCTGTGGATACAGTTAGTGAGCAAGAGGCGGCCTGTGGCAAACCGGTTTTGTGGGATCGGTTCCAGCTTCTTCCTCCTGATGAAGTGGACAAGGTGCTTTCATTGGTACGGCCAACCACCTGCTTACTTGATCCTTGCCCATCTTGGCTCATTATGAGCTGCAGAGAGAGACTGGGTGAGGGGATCAGGGCGGTGGTGAACGCCTCCCTTGAGGAGGGAGTGATGCCATCAGCCCTCAAGGAGGCAGTGAGAAGACCGCTCTTAAAGAAGCCCTCCTTGGATCCTCAAGTTTTGAACAACTTTCGCCCAGTCTCAAATCTGCCATTTTGGGGCAAGGTGATTGAGCGGGTGGCGGCGGTGCAGTTGAAGGGACACTTGGAAGAAACTGATTATCTAGATCCATTTCAGTCGGGCTTCAGGCCTGGGCATGGGACAGAAACGGCCTTGGTCGCCTTGGTAGATGATATGAGGAGGGCTCTGGATAGGGGTGAATGCTCCTTCCTTGTTCTCTTCGACCTCTCAGCGGCTTTCGATACCGTTGACCACGGTATCCTCCTGGACCGCCTGGAGGGGTTGGGCATTGGAGACACCGTATTGCGGTGGTTCCGGTCCTTCCTCTCCAGCAGGTACCAGAGGGTAGCACTGGGAGAGGAGGTTTCGGACCCGTGGCCACTTACTTGTGGGGTGCCACAGGGTTCCATCCTCTCCCCGATGCTATTTAACATCTATGTGAAGCCGCTGGGGGCTATCATCAGGAGGTTTGGGGTGCGGTGTCATCAATATGCGGATGACATGCAGCTCTACCTCTCGTTTAAATCTTTACCAAGGTTGGCCGTAGAATCCCTGTCCAAATGTCTGGAGACGGTGAGTGGCTGGATGGGGAGGAATAGGCTGAAGCTGAACCCTGACAAGACCGAGGTACTTTTGGTGGGAGACAAGAGGAGGCTGGGGGATGTTGACCTGGTGTTGAATGGGGTACGGCTACCCTTGAAAGACCAGGTCCACAGCCTGGGGGTCATTTTGGACTCCCAGCTGTCCATGGAGGCTCAGGTGTCAGCTGTGAGCCGGACAGCGCTGTATCAACTCCATCAACTTTAGCTGTATCAACTTTTTATTGTTTTAAATTGTTTTATGGGGGTTGTACATCGCCCAGAGTGGCTGGGTGACCAGTCAGACGGGCGATTAATAAATTTAATAAATAAATAAATAAAATAAATCTGATACGGCGGCTGCGCCCCTTCCTTCCTGACCATCTGCTCCCATCGGTAGTACATGCCCTGGTCTCCTCTCGTTTAGACTACTGTAATGCGCTCTACATGGGGTTACCCTTGAAGACTGTTCGGAAGCTGCAGCTGGTACAGAACGCAGCGGCTCGCCTGATTAAAGGCAGCCGCCGGCGAGATCACATCACTCCAGTGCTGAAGGAGTTGCACTGGTTACCAGTTGTTTTCTGGGCCAAATTCAAGGTGTTGGTTTTGACCTTTAAAACCCTATATGGTTCCGGCCCAGCCTATCTTAAGGAGTGCCTCCAGCAGCACCAGACAGGCCGCTTAACAAGATCAGCCTCGGATGGCCTTCTCTCTGTCCCATCAGCCAGGACAGCTAGACTGGTGGGGGCGAGGGAGAGGGCCTTTTCTGTGGTGGCCCCCACTCTGTGGAACTCCCTCCCTAGGGAACTCCGTCATGCCCCCTCTTTAATGAGCTTCCGTCATGCATTAAAAACGTGGTTGTTCAGGCAGGCATTTGGGGTGGGTTAGTGTATTTTAGAAAATGTTTTTATTGTAGAATTTTATTGTTTTAAACTGTTTATATTGTATGTTGTACATCGCCCAGAGTGGCTGGGTGACCAGCCAGATGGGCGATTAATAAATTTAATAACAAAAAAATAAAACAATAAAATTCTACTTTAAAACATCACATTTCTAAAAATACCCTGTAAAGGTAAAGGTGTCCCCCCAGTTGTGTCCGATTCTAGGGGGTGGTGCTCATCTCCATTTCCAAGCCGAAGAGCCAGCGCTGTCCAAAGATGCTTCCGTGGCCATGTGGCCGGCATGACTGAACACCGAGGTACACGGAATGCTGTTACCTTTCCTGCCGAAGTGGTACCTATTTATCTACTTGCAATTTCTTGCTTTTGAACTGCTAGGTTGGCAGTAGGGATGGCGGAGAATTCCGCCATGGATTTCAGTGAGGCTGAATGCACTGGCATTCGGCCCCCCGAAACCCGTGGCGGAACGGCCTCCCCCCCCGCCACCCCGCAGAATCCCCCCGGGATGAAGCTTACGTGGGGTGGAGGCAGCTCTGGCGGCGGCGGCTGGTCTCTCAGCCAGCTGCTGCGGCCGCAAATGGCGGCCGTCGTAGCGGCCGCCATTTGCGTCCTTCCAGGCTGCCCTGATAGGCTACGTAAGTATTTACAGAGCCTATCATGGCAAAAAAAAAGGGAACACAAATGGCGGTGGCTACGGCGGCCGCCATTTGCTTTCCCTTTTTTTTTTGGCCGTGATAGCCTACGTAAATATTTATGTAGGCTATTACAGCAAAAGAGAGGGGCGCAAATGGCATAGTGGCCGCCATTTGTGCTCATCTCTTTTGCCGTAATAGGCTACATAAATATTTACGTAGCCTGTCACGGCCCCCCCAAAAAGGGAATGCAAACGGCGGCCGCCGTAGCCGCCGCCATTTGCGTTCGCTGTTTTGTTTTTGTTTCTTTTGCCGTGATAGGCTATGTAAATATTTACGTAGCCTATCACGGCAAAATACAGGGACGCAAATGGCGGTGGCTACGGCCGCCACCATTTGCGTCCCCACAGGCTGCCCAGTGGCCGGATGTCTGGCTGCGGGCAGCCCCGGCCGGCGGCTCCGTGGAATCGCCGTGGAGTGGAGCCAGCCGAAGAGAATTTCAGGGGGAGGGACGGAGCGCCTGCCCCCCACCATGAATGTCACCCTTCAAAAAGGTAAGTGACTTTCATACATCTCTAGTTGGCAGGAGCTGGACTGAAGACAGGAGCTCACTCGGTCACGTGGCACGCGGGTCTCCAACCGCTGTCCTGCCGACCTTCCGGTCTGCAGTTCAGCATCTTAACCACTAAGCCACGGCGGCCCTAATACCCTAGCCCACCCCAAATGCCTGCCTGAACAACCATGTTCTTAATGCATGGCAGAAACTCATTTCTTTCTCCCTTCTCCCTGGAGTTACACCAGCCAATCTGTGACCATGGGGGAAGGTGCCTACCCAGCCCATGCTGGAGCAAACACCCAACAAAGCTTTCCCAGCGGTGCTCCCAGCCCTGTTCCTCTGGTATTGAGTCAAGCAGGGCTGGCAAACCTCCTGCACCCACCAGCTATCAGCTGCCAGTGTCGGGGGGGCCCTTCTGCACGGCATGGCTGTACGGGCTCAGGGGTGTTCCCCGGCAGAGGTCTCCAGCCAGGTGGGAGTTCCTGGGGCACCACTGACACAGTGTGGTTTTATTTCCCCATTTTCTGATGTTGTTTGCCCTGTTGGCTCCCCTCCATCTTTCCTGAAACTGATACTCCAGCAATCCTCTTCGTACGCCTTGGCACTTCCATATGGCCTTCCTGTGAATAAACCATTCGTCCTCCATTCACACCTCCCTCTGAACTTGGCAAGGATGTTTCATATGACTGCCACATTGGATGGTTGATGCAGCAATCTTCTGTTTCGGGATATTTACAGTTTGACACTTAATTGTTTTGAAAATAATGGCACATCCTGGATATTTACAAGTTGCGGTTACTTGGGAAGGTCAGGCTTCACATTTTATTACAAGAACAACATTTCAGTTCTGATGAGTAAAGAACAGGAGACACGTCACATATCTTCTGTGCCATTTGGCTGATTCTTAAGAGCCACTGTCTCCCATCCTCTACAAAAGCAGTGGCTTCATGACACATCTTCATGCTCAAAGCAAGCTTCTCCCTTCTGCAAGAATGTGCTCTATCTATGTATGCTTCTTGGAGGGTAGAAGAGCAAACTTTCAAACAGTTCTGGCCGCATGCCATCCAACTGAATGCTGAACAATGGCAAAGATGTGATGCAGAAACAGAAAACCCGAATGCTCCTTGGCATATTTATTTTTATACATAGCTCTCAGCAACAGTTGACAAAGAGATTTTGGAAAGCAGCAGTCATGTATTACCATTCTGCTTACATCCATTCTGGTGACCCCAATGCATAGATATGGAAATAAATGTGCGCACAATTGATCCTTAAAAAAGAAAAAATGGGGGGAGGGGAGGAAAGGGAGGCCACAATGCAACCATCTTATAGCCTTAATATTCTAGGACTATGAAAGAATTTCCTTTAAGCTGCATTAAGTGACTTCCAAGATTGCAGCAGATGAAACCTCCAACATTGTACAGGGAGGGTAGGCAAAAGAGAGAAGCTTGAATCTCTTGGGCTTGCTGTGCCAGGGGAACATTCATCACTGTCTTTGGGCTTATAAACTTGAGGAGAGACTAAACAGGAATGTACATTTGCCAAGTTCCGTCAATAAAAACATTGATTTCAAGGCCTGGGAAAGGACTGGAGGTGTTTTCTCCTGATGAACTACCAGTACCATGTTCCCTGTATTTGTGATATTTGTGGAGGGCAGACTGAGAAGCAAAGGAATTAGCATTTTGATATTTGGATTAGTGTCTCCCATGAAAAGTAATTACCTTCTTGTGAGCAAGTTGCATAAGCAGTGCAGCAACGTTTTTTAACAGCAGCATTTGGTGGAAGCTTAAATGAGAATCAAAGAGTTGAGGGGATCCCTGTAGTGGGTTTCTACAGCCTGGAATCCTTGGATTTGCATTGATCAGGCATAATGGACATCCACATGGCTCCAAGGCTTTGACAAAGCACACACATCAGAATTCACATAGAGGGATGGAATAAAAGATTGGGGAGAGGTGCCTGGAATTTATTGACCAAACCTGAATTTAGGGCTTCACGGTACCCAATCAGATGTGTGCATTTGCTTTATAAACATAATCCAAGTTGGAACTGGTTTCATTCTCACAGATCCTTTCAAGGCACCCTGAAATTTTTGAGGGTTTTGAAAAGTGTGCCGAGAGTTCTCACTGAGGGATAGCTGGCCTTCTCAGAGAGTTAGTGCCTTGCTTAGAGCTTCTAACTTAGAAGCCACAGGGACAACTCCCTTCGTTTCAATGTACACTACAGAAAGAATGCGTTCCTGAGCGCAGCATTTCTTGGCTGATAGTGAATCACAAGTTCGTCTTCCTAACAGGTTGTTAGCAAATAACATTCAGCCCAGAGAACATTCAGGGGCTGCGTGCTCCCATGAAAGGCACCGCAAACTGAGCCAAAAATATCCTTTAATGAACCAACTTGAGAACCCGTGATCAGACCAAAGACAACTTGTGAATGCAAGTAAGGCAGAAACTTGTCCAGTTCATTTTTTAAAAAATCAATGATTAGGCTAGCATGGTATTATTTAGCTTGGAAAAAGTTTTTAAAAACTTGTGTATGATCATTTCCAATGATGTTATCATTTAACTATTCAGTTGTAAATGTATAATGTAAGCATCTGCGGATTGGTCTTTGAACTCTGCCTTCTATCATTTTATCTTACCTAAAGTCAATGTGCAAACTGGAGAAATACATCATCCAAGCTCATTCATTAAATGTGCACACCTGCAAATGCTTAACTGGCACACGAAAGAGGCTTTCAGTTTCTCCTCTCTCACGCACATGCAGGCTTCTTTCCCAATTTGTTAGCTGCGAAGTTTTAAGATGCAGAGCCTGCTGCGTAACAGACATGCTGACAAATTGACATTTCAGATGGAGAGGGGATAAAGAAAGGAGATAAAGGAAAACCCTGGCTCACATTCTTTCACAGTTATTTTTTTCCACAGTGGGCAGACATTCTGCAAGCTTTAAAATTACCCTACAGAACACAAGAAGAAGAAGAAGAAGAAGAAGAAGAAGAAGAAGAAGAAGAAGAAGGCAACAACAACAACAACAACACAGATGTTGCTGCTTGCCTTCTTTGTTTTTCCCACAGGAAAATGCAGGCCATGAGATGCAGGCCAGTGTCGGGGAAGTCGTGGTCCAAAAGACTGGAGGTCACACGTGTTCGGAGGATTTGGTAAAGCACTTTATTCATGCAGGAGGTTGCTCTCCTGAGAAAACAACAACAACTCCAAAATGGTGGCACACACATATATACATATAAAAGGCGGCCCCTGGGCAGAGTGGATCCGCCTTCAAGGCAGCCTCCATGCAAGGGTTACACAGGCAATAGCAACTTTTGGCAGCAACTTACAACCAATCATATTAAGATAACATAGCAAGGGTTCTGCACATGCTCAGTTATACCTCACTCATGTGGGCATGATGCTCTCATCATGAGTCTTGGCACATACGCAATGGTATCTGTTATCAGTGGCCTGAGTACTTCAAGGCGCTTCCTTGCATGAACACAATAGATTGCAAATGTACTTTGTCCATCTCCAGCTACTGGAGGTAGTTTCTTACTGCTTCTCCCACACCGGGAAGGTGCCTTTGTCATGCACCCATAGCAGGCTGAGAGGCTCAATCCCACATGGCTGCAGTGTGTATGTGTGTGTGTGAATGCCTGAAGCAAATGGGTGCAGCCAATTACAGGCATCTATCCCTGGCCAGAAGGGAGGGCCAAGACCAGGTGGGAAAGCTGATCAGACTGTGGCGGAAGTGATTCCTTTAGGGTAGTAAAGGAGACAACGTTCCTTTTGATGGGATTATTTGGTATTTCTGCCCCCTTTTAGAAAAGCAGTTAGTGGAGAAAAAACAAAAGGCAAAACAGAATGGGCATTTACCAGTCCCACATGCCCACAAAGGCTAAAAAAAAGGAGACCACCTTTCTTTAGTGAAGGAAAGAAAAAATGGTTTACTCAGTTTCTTGCATATACAAATACAGATACAGTGTATAGTTTCAGACAAAGTTTGTTCAGTCCATTTTAGGGGTGTACAGATTCCCCACCATCTGTTCCAGTGGGGAATCAGTGGTGGGGGGAGGTGATCCATTCCTCCCCCCTCCGGAATCCTCCAGAGCGGCTCCGGGGAGGGGGACCAGCTTGAGGGCAGCTTACCTTCCCTCCGGCCAGCCAGAGCCGTTCGCCTCCTCCCTGTCCCTGCCAATTGCCATGTCTTTAAAAAAAGAAAAGAGAAAAAAAGGCGATCGGCAGGATGTGCCCATAGACTTAGACGCAAATAGAGTCACGAATCTTGCATCTAAGTCTATGTTCCATAGGCTTATGTGCAAGATTCATGACTCGATTTGTGTCTAAGTCTATGAGTACATCCTGCCGATCGCCTTTTTTTCTCTTTTCTTTTTTTTTGAAGACATGGCAATCCGCAGGGACAGGGAGGAGGCGAACAGCTCTGGCTGGCAAGAAGCAGCCGAGTGCCGTTCCGCCTCAAGTCCTCCTGGAGCGGACGTAAGTGATCCCGATCCCCTGAGGATTCCTGAGGCCGGATTCCAAAGCGGATTTCTCTGACATCCCTAGTCCATTTCTTTGTGTTCTATAACACTGGCAGGAAAGACAGAGAGAGAGAGAGAGACCAAGCCATGTGCTCCCAGTAATGGAGGAAGGTCGGGGGGGGGGGAAGGGGAGGAGCAAGAAGCCACACTGTAGGCTTTAGAGATCCTATGGCTAGCTAAGCCCATGCATTAACTAGCTAGCTAGCTGCAACACTGCCCCCTGCCTGTAACTTGCAGACAAGGCTGCAATGTTCCCAACACTTTTAAGAGAGGGGAAATGCACAGACATTTTCCCCATGCCTGGTCTTCTAGACTAGCCCGTGCATTAATTGTGCTTTCTGACTCTGGGCCCCAGGGACCCTGCCCTTAGCCCACCAAGGGTCAGCTTCCAGCAAACAATCTCCTTCATAGTAACTGAGGGGAGTGGAGCCACCACACTGTAGAGATGAGGGAGAGTCATAGAAGAGTAGGGTTGGAAGGGGCCTACAAGGCCATCGAGTCCAACCCCCTGCTCAATGCAGGAATCCAAGTCAGAGCATCCCTGACAGGTGGCTGCCCAGCCTTGTCTTGAATGCCTCCAGTTTTGGAGAGCCCACCACCTCCCTAGGTAATCGGTTCTACTACTGTCGTATTGCTCTGACAGTCAGGAAGTTTTTCCTGATCTTCAGCCGGAATCTGGCTTCCTGTAACTTGAGCCCATTACTCCGTGTCCTGCACTCTGGACAGATCGAGAAGAGATCCCGGCCTTCCTCTCTGTGACAACCTTTCAAGGACTTGAAGAGTGCTATCATATCTCCCCTCAGTCTTCTCTAGGGATGGTGGAGAATTCCGCCACAGATTTCAGTGACTGAATGCCAGTGATTTTCAGCCACTGGCATTCAGCCCCCCGAAATCCGTGGCAGAAGGGCCTGCCAACCCCCGCCCCCCTGCGGATTCCCTCTGGGACAAAGCTTACCTGGGGCGGATGTTCCGGGTGGTGGCGGTGGCTGGTCTTTCGACCGGCTGCCACAGCTGCCATTTGCATCCTGGTCTTTGTCGTGATAGGCTACGTAAGTATTTACGTAGCCTATCATGGCAAGCCAAGCAAAAAAAAAAAAAGGCGTACACAAATGGCGGTGGCTACGGCGGCCGCCATTTGCGTTCCCTATTTTTTGCCGTTTTAGCCTACGTAAATATTTACGTAGGCTATTACGGCGAAAAAAAGGGGAATGCAAATAGCGTAAATATTTACGTAAGCTATTACGGCGGGAAAAAAAAGGAACGCAAATAGCACCCACTGCGCTATTTGTGTTCCCCTTTTTTTCACCGTAATAGCCTACGTAAATATTTACGTAGGCTAAAACGGTGAAAAATCGGGAATGCAAATGGCAGCCGCCGTAGCCGCCACCATTTGCATACGCTGGTGTGTTTTGGGGGGGGGGTTAGCCATGATAGGCTACGTAAATACTTACGTAGCCTATCATGGCAGCCTGTCTGGACGCAAATGGCGGCTGCTACGGCGACCGCCATTTGCGTCTGCAGCAGCCCGTCCGCGGCCAGAACTCCAGCTGCGGACGGGCCTGGCCGGCTGCTCTGCGGAGCCACCGCGGAGTGGAGCCAGCCGGGCAGGATTCCGAGGTGGAGGACCGGATCGCCTCCCCCTCCGTCGAGGATTCCGGGGGGAGGGACGGAGCACCTCCCCCCCACCGTGAAAAATTCCGCGGAAAGGTAAGTGAGTTTCGTACATCCCTAAATTTCAAAAGGCAGGCCAACCTTACCTGTCTCCCACTCTCACGCCTCACCCTGTTTGCATCCCTTCCACTTTGGAATAACAGTGGTATCCCCATTCGGCTTGGTTTTGTACTTCTCCACAGGATCCTGTGCTTGCCAGCATCTGATGGGTGAAAAGAGGTACACATGTTTTATGTTAAGTCCAGAAGGAGCTCACACACTACACAAGTGGATGAATTCTCTCAGTTTCTCATTTTTCTAGTCATAAGTTCTGTCCCAAACTTTGAGAATTTTTTTCCAATCTTAAGTTCCATTTGTCCTGGGGTGTGTTCCCACTTTCCACGCTATCGGCTTCACTTTGTTTGCAGCTTTGTTGCGATGTTTCCCCAACAGCATCTTCTCCTTTTCCAGTTTCCACAGCGCTTAATGTCTCAACTTATCATCGCTGTCGCCTGGGGCTCTGTGCTGTTTCCACCGAGCTCTAATCGAATCATTTTCTTATGGCTGGGTGAGGTCTGAATGGAGCCTGGGCTGGGTCCGAGGACCTCATCCGTGTTCACGCCTCCTCGGCCGTGTTTCCAGGACAACGAAAGGAGAAGCTGAGGGAGGAGTACGGGATTTTTAAAAAGGAACCAGCTTTGCTGTGAAGAGAGGCTTCCCCCTCCTGCCTTTCCTCTTTCCCCTGAAAGTCCCGATGCACCTGCATTTCAGGAGCAAGCCTCACTGACCACAATGGAAGTTACTTCTGACTAGACAATAATGGGTTTGTTGTGGGAAAGAGAGTGAAACCAGCCCTATTTTAACACACAGGATCTCTATATGGGAGCTGTGGATGAGTTCCGCCCTAAGGCAGTGGACCGACACCTCGAGATCGCGCTTAATCGCACTTAAGGAATAGGGCTTAAAAGTGTGCCTTTCAGCTGAGGGGAATCTCTGTAAGTTCCAATGTAGGCACAAAGGCAAGCCTCATCAGCACAATGGGAGTGACTTCTGAGGAGACACTAATGGGTTTGCTGTGGGAAAGAGAGCAAGTCCAGCCCCCATTTTAACGCACCGGATCTCTACATGGGAGCTGCGGATGAGTTCCGTCCTAGGGCGATGGGCCGGAGCCTCGAGATGGTGCTCAATCGCATTTAAGGAATTGGGCTTTGATATGCGCCGTGTCAGTTGAGGGGCTTCGCTGTCGTTTCTGTGGTCACTGAGAGGGCAACCCTCATTCAGCAGAATGGGAGGGAAAAACCCTTGACTGGGGCCATGGGCGGTGTTCTAGGGCTTATTTTCAATGATGTTTTAAAAGCTGCTCCCTCGGCATCCTGGTCCAAAACGGCAATGAAATTTCCAGAAAACAGGGAGGGAAAGGGCTGGGGCACTGAGGTCAGAGCGACACACCCACGAAGGCTGGGCTACACGCCCCGTGGGCAGGACTACGATACCGGACCCAGTGTGGTTGAGGAAACAGGTCAGTAATGGAGCTGGAAAAGGCGGACTAAGAGCAGTCTCAGAAGAGGCGGTTGTACAGCGATAAAATGCGGGGCTGGTGCTGAATGGCCACGCCGTCATGGAAACACAGAGACCTCACTGTGCAGCCAGGCTGGAGTGAATCGCTGGTGGCAACACAGCCCTGGACTTTGAGGTTTTTTTTTAAGAGTTTACATGAACATTTGTACACATTTCTTGAAATACATGCATTTTTGTACACATTGTTGCCTACTATACACCTTCTTTGCAAACAATTGTTCTAATAGAATGCATTTTCAACATTATTTTTTCTACTATATACTCTTCACGTGCACTTTCCCCCAATATGCATTTTTTCATTGGAGAACACTGAAAAATTCAGAAACATGCACATTTTGAAGGATAACTGAGTTTTGGTTCTCATATTAGTTCAAAGGTGCAAAATTAGGTAAGCTCACATTAAAATGCACACTGAACAAATATCTCCCTCATCCCTACTAGGGATGTACGAAAGTTCCCTTACCTGGCTCCACCGGGTTCTGCTGGGGGGGGGGGAGGTGCTCCATCCCTCCCCCTGGAATCCTCGCCGGCCAGCTCTGCTCCGCGGGGATACCACAGAGCTGCCGGCCGGCTCCGCCAGCAGCCAGACATCCAGCCACTGGCTAGCAGGGACACAAATGGCGGTGGCTGTAGCCGCCGCCATTTGCCACCCTGTAGTCAGCCGTGATAGGCTATGTAAAGACGTAGCCTATCACGTCTGGCTTAAAAAAACAACAACGCGCGTACGCAAATGGCAGCGGCTACGGCCGCCGCCATTTGTGTTCCTTATATTTGGTCGTCTTAGTCTACGTAAATATTTACGTAGACTAAGACGGCGAAAATAAGGGGGAACGCAAATAGCGCCCGCTACGCTATTTGCGTTCCCCTTATTTTCGCCGTCTTAGTCTACGTAAATATTTACGTAGACTAAGATGGCCAAAATTAAGGAATGCAAATGGCGGCGGCCGTAGCCACCGCAATTTGCGTACATGTGTGTGGTTTCTTTTTAAACCAGACGTGATAGGCTACGTAAGTCTTTATGTAGCCTATCATGTCTTGTAAAAAAACAAAGCGACAATACTGCAAATGACGGTGGCGGCAGCCGGTTGGAAGACCAGCCGCCGCCGCCGCAGCCGCCGCTGGAGCTGCCGCTGCCCGGAAGATCCGCCCCAGGTAAGTCTCGTCCTGTGGGGGATCCACGGGGGGGGGGCAGAGGGGTGGCAGGCCGTTCCGCCACAGATTTTGGGGGGCCGAATGCACTGGCATTCGGCCTCACCGAGATCTGTGGCAGAATTCTCTGCCATCCCTCATCCCTACAGACATCTCCCTGGAACCATGTGAGCTGTTGAGACCCATTCTACCTCTCTAACTAGTATGTGGCCTCCCTTCTAACCTTTGCTTCCAAACTCCTGCAACGTGTCATCTAGTTTCATTGCTTTGCTTTGCCTTTCTTTCTGCCGACTTCTTTCTTGACCCCTATAGTTTGGGTTCTACTCCACTGAAATTGCCCTCACTAGAATTTCCAGTGATCTTCCTACTGCCAAATCTAAAGTCTCCTCAATCTGATGGTGCTGCTTTCTAGCCTCCTCTTCCCCCTGACCTTAGATCTTGGGGAAGCTCTTCTCAGCTGTTTTACTTCCAACCTTTTCAGTTGCTAGTTCAGCATATCTCCAGGTAAAGCTCCACCTGTGACTTTCCCTTCTCTGACTGGGAATTTGCTTTGGCAGTATAATCCTTTGTGAGTAAGAATTTTCTGTGGTAGAAAATAATCTGTAAATAAATATTCTTCCTTCAAATTTACAACATTATGCGTAGGAGATTGCTGAGGGTGGATATGATTCATAAATACACTATCCAATTATTGCATTTATTATTAGGTTTTGGCACTTTGCTGAGCAGGCTCAAGAATAAGACAACACAACATAGTAGAAACTGGCAAATAAACTGGCATGCTGCTGAGCTGAGCAGAAATGTCCATGGGCCAACGTCAGAATGGGCATCACTTAAATGAGTTATTTTCTGCTAGTTACAGATTGGGCCCAAATTCACTCATTTATGAGATTCCAAACTGGAAAAGTTCCTTTCCAACAGCCCAAATTCTGATTGTCACTGGCATCATTACTTGAAACTGAAAAAAATCATACCTTGCTTCTGTTATTAGCATGAGCTGAATCTTGTAATGCAATTAATCTAGCTATAGTCATGAATTTTCATACAAAGTGGAATAATGTGCACTACATCACTCTATGAGTTGTTTCTTATCATTTGTGGAATTGCCTAATATAATGTTCTTGATTTGGGGGAGGGGGGCACAACTGATTGCACAATCTTCTTAAATGATGTTACCTCTATATTTGAAATATAGACAAAAATCTTAGCAATGCCATTATTTTGTTCCTGTTCTTAACAATGCCAATCTTTAGTTCTTATTAGTCTCCATTTTACTGATACTTATGCACAATTCAGGTGATTTTGCTTTGGGTGGCCTTTATTTACTCCTAGGTGTCACTTGGATCATCCTCATAGAATCATAGAATCATAGAATAGTAGGGTTGGAAGGGGCCTACAAGGCCATCGAGTCCAACCCCCTGCTCAATGCAGGAATCCAAGTCAGAGCATCCCTAACAGGTGGCTGTCCAGCCTCGTCTTGAACGCCTCCAGTGTGGGAGAGCCCGCCACCTCCCTAGGTCATTGGTTCCACTGTCGTATTGCTCTGACACTCAGGACGTTTTTCCTGATGTTCAGCCGGAATCTGGCTTCCTGTTACTTGAGCCCATTATTCCATGTCCTGTACTCTGGGATGATCAAGAAGAGAATCATGGCCTTCTTCTCTGTGACAACCTTTCAAGGACTTGAAGAGTGCTATCATATCTCCCCTCAGTCTTCTCTTCTCAAGGCTAAACATGCCCAGTTCTTTCAGTCTCTCTTCATACGGCTTTGTTTCCAGTCCCCTGATCATCTTTGTTGCCCTCCTCTGAACCCTCTCCAGTTTGTCTGCATCCTTCTTAAAGTGTGATGCCCAGAACTGGACACAGTACTCCAGATGAGGCCTAACCAGTGCTGAGTAGAGGGGAACTAGTACTTCCAGGGATTTGGAAGCTATGCTTCTACTGATGCAGGCAGCCCAAAAGAGCACTGGCCTTTTTTGCAGCCAGATCACATTGTTGGCTCATGTTCAGCTTGTGATCAACAACAATTCCAAGATCCTTCTCGCTCGTAGTGTGGTTGAGCCACGTATCCCCCATCTTGTAACTGTGCATTTGGTTTCTTTTTCCTAGGTGCAGAACTTGGCATTTGTCCCTATTAAATGCCATTCTGTTGTTTTCTGCCCAGCACTCCAGTCTATCCAGATCACTTTGAATTTTGTTTCTGTCTTCCAAAGTATTAGCTATCCCTCCCAATTTTGTGTCATCTGCAAATTTGATCAGCATTCCCTGCACCTCCTCCTCCAAGTCATTCATAAAAATGTTGAAGAGCACTGGGCCCAAGACTGAGCCCTGCGGTACCCCACTCGTTACCTCTCCCCAGCTTGAGAAGGTCCCATTGAGAAGCACTCTTTGAGTCCGATTCTCTGGCCAACTGTGGATCCACCGGATCGTTGTTTCATCTAGCCCACTTCGAGCTAGTTTGCTCATCAGGATATCATGGGGCACTTTGTCGAAAGCTTTGCTGAAGTCGAGGTATATGATGTCTACAGCATTCCCACGGTCTACAAGGGAGGTTACTTGATCAAAAAATGAGATCAGATTTGTCTGGCAGGACTTGTTTTTGACAAATCCATGTTGGCTTCGAGTAATCACGGCATTGTTGTCAAGGTGCTTCCAGATGGATTGCTTTATGATCTGCTCCAGAATTTTCCCAGGGATTGATGTCAGACTGACTGGTCTGTAGTTCCCAGGTTCCTCCTTTTTACCCTTTTTGAAGATAGGGACAACGTTAGCCCTCCTCCAGTCATCTGGCACTTCCCCCGTCCTCTATGATTTCTCAAAGAGAATAGACAGCGGTTCTGAGAGTTCATTGTCTTCCTTGTTGTGTTGTGCTGGAAACTTCCACAATTGTGAGGGGCTTCACTTACTTTTGGACAAAGCTAAGCTAACCTTCTGTTTTGTGTGAGATTCATACCAGGTTTTGAACATGTGTGGCAGATTCATGAACAGGATTCATGAACACAGTGCCAGTGGCTGAAGAGACCCAACTTCAGATCCTGAGGCAGCTGTGAAGGCTGTTGGGTGACCTTGTACCAGTCACTCTCAGTCTAACCTGCCTCACAGAGTTTTGACAATGAGATGCAGAGGAGAGAGAACCACATATACTGCCCTGAGCAACTTGGAGGAAGGGTGGGATAAAACATAATGAGCTTTTTTCCCTCAGAGACTGGGGAATGACAGAGAACAATGGAAAAGATGGGTTGATTAGGAAACGTACAACCCACTTGTCCACTTGAAAGTAAGACCCTATGTGTTCAGTGGGGCTTACTAGATCACCATGCATAGGACGGCAGCTTTAATGTCTTGCCGAGAAGACTGTGGGAATTGGCAATGAATGCCTAATTTTGTTTTCTTACTTTAAAAAAAGGTGCGATAAAAATGTAGGTCTAACCTAAAAGGAAAAACACCTGAATGGCTTTGATGGTGGCTTGCCTCCAGCCACAGATGTCCTCAGGCCCTTCTCATCATTCTGGCACATGAGACAGAGGGGCGAGAACAAGCCAAATGCCACAGGACCGGCTATGCTAAAGAAGAGAGCTTTTGTCAAGCCTTGCCCAGAGATCAGACTGCAGCATGCTCCATTAAGCCAGAATTAGGGATCAAACCGCAGCCCACAGATGCAAGGAGGCCCATGAGTTAAGTGAGAACACCATAGGGACTGTTCCAGAGAGAAAGGCAAAAAAAATGATTAACTGCTACTGATGTATCCTACGTATTTGGGAGGCCATTTGTCACCAAGAACAAAGTGTGGAAAGGGGGCTTTTTTATTGGAAGAGTAGCAAGGGATGATGTGCAAGCTTACAAATTTTACAGGGCTCTGCTGCATTAGGCAGAATGGAAAAGAATGAAGCAGAAACTCAGGGCCAGGCCAGTTTGTACACTCAACAGAACTGAGTGGTAAAGCTTTTCCTGGACTGTTGCACTTTAGGCAGGATGTGTGCGGGGGGGGGGGGGGGCATTTACCTGATTGAGTGCTCTGTCATTAGAAAAGACCTCCTCCCACAGAAAGCTACTATGACAAGGGCCATGTTTCCATGACAATGGAAGGAGAAGCCAATGGAGGAGTACCGGATTTTTAAAAAGGAATCGGCTTTGCTGCGCTTTGGTCCATGCAGGGCTCCACCAGCAGGTTCTCCGCACCGGTAAAAATCGCTTCACAGAACATACTTCCCGGTGGGGGTTGGAGTGAGCGTCATCTGACTGACAGGGGCTGCTCAACCAATAGGAGAGGCTCCCCCCCCTCTTTTCCCCAGAAAGTCCAGATGCACCTGCATTTCAGGAGCAAGCCTCATTGAGCACAATGGGAGTTACTTCTGAGTAGACACACATATGCTTGTGCTGGGAAAGACCGTGCCGGGGGGGGGGGAATGACACAAAGATGGGGAAATAGCCCCCATTTTAACCTGCAGGATCTCTATAGTGAAGCTGTGAAATAGTTACTTCCTAAGGCAATAAACCAAACAAAGGAGAATCGGGGCCTCAAGGTCGCGCTTCACTGGACTTAGGGAACTGGGCTTTAAAGTGTGCCATGTCAATTGAGGGGGATCTCTGTAAGTTCTGTATTTAGAAGGCAAGCCTCATTCAGCACAATGGGAGTTACTTCTGAGGAGACACTAATGGGTTTCTGCAGGGATGGGAAACACACAGGAGACAGGACACACCCCTTGACTGGGGTCAGGGTGAAAGGCACACCCCGGGCAAGACTAGCACACCTGAGGTCAATGCAGGGGTTGGGGCGCACAACAACTACACCGCTGAGAACTCGAGGAAGGGCATTGGCCTTTATGCCCTCTCAGGAAATCCGGTTTCCCCCAGTAAGCTCCAGGGTGGCTGCTGGATGGCCACGAAGCCATGTATCCCTAGCGACCTCCACACGCAGCCGGCTCGGGGTCAATCGCTGGTGGAGACGCCCCCCAGGAGAAGGGCTCATCCAGTCCTTCCCCATGATTTCCTTCCACCTGCCAGGGGAACATTCAAACATGCAACTCTCCACTTCAGCATGTGGTACACACAGGGAAGCAAGTACAGTAACGTGTGACGACGTGATTCTGCATGATGTGTAAACTGGCCCTCATTAGAATATACAGAGCATGTGGGAAAGGCAAGGGAAAAATTTGAATGGACGATAATTAGAAATGGACAAACTCATTCATGAGAATTCCATGCAAGAGTCCACCGCACCAGCTATTTTTTTTTTTTGGGGGGGGGGGATGATTGTTCTGTAGAATTCAAGGACTTGGCAGTTTCCACAGGAGATTACCCAGCAGATCCCACCTGTCTCCCTGTTGGTCCTGTCCATGCCAGGTGTCTGAACTCATTTAACCAGCATCCCAGAATGATAAAATTAGGGCATCTACCCCTTCAGTTCTTTGCAGCGGGGCAGAGGGAGCAAAACACAAGCCACAGCAGTAATGGAGAGCGGCAACACCAGGGCCCCATCTACATGGTGCCCGACTCGTCCATCGCATCATTGGTTCGTCGAGCTGTGGATGCTGGATGAGCCAGATATACGGGGTGAGTTACTGCGCAGTTTTGCTGCGGCGCAGGAGCCTGGTAAGTGCTGTCGCCACTGTAAGCAACTGCATCCCTCTCTGCCGAGCACCGACAGAGAGGGGCACAACTGCTCTCGGTGGTGGTGGCACAAAGCGCCACTTCCCTCTCCCATCGCAACTGCGCCCTCTCAGCTGAGCACCGGCAGAGGGGGTGCAGTTGTTCTCGGCGGAAGGATGGGAAGCGAGGGGGAGGGAGAGAGGGGAGAGGGGAGGAGAAAAAGGCGTCACACCCCACGTCCACCGCAAACCGCGCTGTCACCCCGAGGGATGGTTAGACAGCGCACCCCGCTGTGGTGAAGCCACAGCAGCCAAAAAATTCGGAGGAAAACTACATCATGGAAATCTGCATTTTCCAGGCGGAAACCATGGAAGACTGCGAGGTGGCAAGTGCATTGTTTGTGCCGAGGGACCTCAACTCACACCCACCCCAGAGTAAAAGGTGGGTGTAGATGCGCCCCAGAACAGGGTAACCCAGTACCATGAAGGCCACCCAACTCCTGAAATGTATGAATATGTATTCAAAATGTCATTAATCCCAGCAAGGTTCAAGGCTCAGCCTCCTCATCACGAGAAACTAAAAGACAAAAAAAGGAAAAGAAAACTGGAAAAAAGGGGGGGGGAATTACTTTAGGAGTCTAAGTCGCTCGTGGCAATTCATCCCTTGACTCCTAAAACCATGGCTACAAGCAGACGGCTGTGCGTTCCCTCCAGTACACCTCCGCATGCCAGCTGTTGGGAAGCACAAGCTGGAGGGTGCTCTTGCCCTCCTGTCCGGCTTCTCATTGGGGCAGCTGGTTGGCTACTGTGCAAGCAGAATGCTGGACTAGGCCTTTGGTCTGATCCAGCATGGCTCTTCTTCCATTCTTAAAAAAGCCCCCGTGGAGGCCAATGAGGGCTTCCTTACCGCCACTAACTCCTGCATGGGGGGATTTGGGAGGAAGGGAGTCAGCTTGGGAGGGAAGGATTTCATCTGCCTGTCTGCTGTGATCCTGATCTGTACTGGCCCTCTGTGCTTACTTTAGAGTAAAACACAGAGAGGGAGCTGCACACCACACTTCTAACAGAATGTGTAGTTTGATCCTATGCCCACAGCCATCACCACATCCTGTGACAGTGAATTCCAAAAGTTACTTATGTGTGGTATGAAGAAAAATGTCTGGATAATCCCCCCCCCCTCTACACACACACACACACACACACACACACACACCGCTCCTTCCTTCTCATGATATAGGGAGGGAATTTACTCTGCTCACTTTCTCCACACCACTGCACCATCTAAAAAGCCTCAGATGCACTAGCCTTTTCAACGCTTTGAGAATTTGGGTTGCACTTCACTCTTTTCTCCAGCTCTACAATGGCCTTTCTGAGATGGGCTGACCAGATCCGCCCACAGGATTCCGGGCAACTCTGGCCCATAGATTCGTTTTTGAGACGGGATGGTTTATTTTCAGCCCCTTTCCATGCTCATAGCATTGAGCATGGAATCTGCATCAACCGGAGGGGCTTTTAAGCCTGGCCTGATGGAGTCCCCCAGGGAACGGGAGACTGAAATGACAGAAGGCCAACGCGCCTAGGTGACGGCAGCCGAGGAATATTAATTGCCTGAACTAATGAGCAGACGGGGCAGGAGTCACCATTTCTCATGATGTGAAAGGCTGGACTTCAGCCTTTTCAGGCCATCAAAGTACGTTTTGTTAACAAGACAGGTGATTTTTTAAAAGTTAAATTTATGGTTGGAGGAGTGCCACAGACATAATTCAATGTCCAGCCTTATCGCCCCAGCTATATTCCATGGCAGGAGAAATGACAAATGGCTGCTCTGTGCCAGCTAAAAGTGCTAATGGAATTCATTGTCTTCCCATCTCGGGGAGGGGGGGGAGGCACTTTTAAGCAGGGAGCATGTAATAAACTCACATGGTATGTATAATACATGTGCCTTGTTTTCTCCACCCCATATAATTTCAAAGAGTTTCTTTAAAGATCAATTTTCTCATTATAGGCAGGATTCTGTCCTAAGGTGAAATTGTGGTACCAGCAGGAAAGCATCAAAAGGCACCATCACGGGCCATTGTTCTTTTCATCAAGACAAAAGGACACAAAAGAGTGTTAATTTTCTAGAAATCTACATGCTCAGGTTATTTATTTCTTGCTCTTTTAAACCACCCAACAACCGAAATTCTCTAGGTGGTACACAATACATTAAAATCATAAGATACAAACAATACAACACAGCACATAACTGGTAGTAGAAGAGTGCTGAAACTGGTCGGTTCTATGCTGAGTGGGATTTAGTATGCAGAGCCCCAAGGAGAACCTGCGAGGGTTGGTCTCCCGGCACAGGCTCTTGCAGAGGATGGAGCCCAGACATGTGCCATATGCTTAGCCCCACCCACAATAATCAGAGAGAAAAGCACAGATGGTGATAGGCACTCGGACCTGCGTCTCTGAATGTGGGTCTACCATGGTCAGGCCTAAAATGGGTGGTGATCTTAGAATCATAGAATAGTAGGGTGGAAGGGGCCTACAAGGCCATCAAGTTCAACCCCCTGCTCGGCGCAGGAATCCAAGTCAGAGCATCCCTGGCAGGTGGCTGCCCAGCCTCATCTTGAATGCCTCCAGGGTGGGAGAGCCCACCACCTCCCTAGGGAATTGGTTCCATTGTTTTATTGCTCTGACAGGATGTTTCTGATCACCTTTGTTGCCCTCCTCTGAACCCTCTCCAGCTTGTCTGCATCCTTCTTCAAGTGCAGTGCCCAGAACTGGACACAGTAGGTGAGGCCTAACCAGTGCTGAGTAGAGGGGAACTAGTACTTCCCGTGATTTGGAAGCTATGCTTCTACTGATGCAGGCAGCCCAAAAGAGCACTGGCCCTTTTTTGCAGCCAGATCACATTGTTGGCTCATGTTCAGCTTGTGATCTACAACAATTCCAAGATGCTTCTTGCTTGTAGTGTTGTTAGGCCACATATCCCCCATCTTGTAACTGTGCATTTGGTTTCTTTCTCCTAGGTGCAGAACTTGGCATTTATCCCCATTATATTTAATTCTGTTGTTTTCTGCCCAGCGCTCCAGTCTATCCAAATCACTTTGAATTTTGTTTCTGTCTTCCAAAGTATTAGCTATCCCACCCAATTTTGTATCATCTGCAAATCTGATCAGCATTCCTGCACCTCCTCCTCCAAGTCATTAATAAAAACATTGAAGAGCACTGGGCCCAGGACTGAGTCCTGCGGTACCCCGGTCATTACCTCTCCCCAGTTTGAGAAGGTCCCATTGAGAAGCACTTTTTGAGTCCGATTCTGTAGCCAACTGTGGATCCACCGGATCGTTGTTTCATCTAGCCCGCTTTGAGCTAGTTTGCTCATCAGGATATCATGGGGCACTTTGTCGAAAGCTTTGCTGAAGTTGAGGTATATGATGTCTACAGCATTCCCACGGTCTACAAGGGAGGTTACTTGATCAAAAAATTAGATCAGATTCGTCTGGCAGGATTTGTTTTTGACAAATCCATGTTGGCTTTGAGTAATCAGTCACTGCCTTGTTTTCAGGGTGCTTACAGATGGATCGCTTTATCATCTGCTCCAGAATTTTCCCTGGGATTGATGTCAGACTGACTGGTCTGTAGTTCCCAGGCTCCTTCCTTTTACCCTTTTTGAAGACAGGGACAACATCAGCCCTCCTCCACTCATCTGGCACTTCCCCCGTCCTCCATGATTTCTCAAAGAGAATAGACAGTGGTTCTGAGAGCTCTTCTGCCAGTTCCTTTATTACTCTAGGATGCCGTTCATCTGGCCCTGGAGATTTGAACTCATTCAAAGTAATTCGGTGTTCCTTGACCATATGCCTATCGATCTTAAGGTGCAATCCTGCCCCTTCAGCCTGTAGTTGGCCTTTGCCAGGGGGATCATAGACCCTCTTTCAGGAGAAGGCTGAGTCGACAAAGTAGGAATTGAGCAGTTCTGCCTTTTCTTTGTCATCTGTTATCATTTTGCTATCCTTATTTAATAGCTGAACCACCATTTCTTTCCTCTGTCTTTTACTATGCACGTAGCTGAAGAAAGCCTTTTTGTTGCTTTTAGCATCCCTCGCTAACCTCAGCCCATTCTCAGCTTTAGCCTTCCTGACGCCATCCCTGCAAGTCTGTGCTTCCTGCCTGTACTCTTCCTTTGTCACTTGGCCTTCTTTCCACTTCCTATATGTGTCCTTTTTTGTTTTCAGGTCATCTCTAAGCTTTTTGTGAAGCCACACTGGCTTCTTCTGTTGTCTTCCACCTTTTCTTTTTGTTGGAATTGTTTGTAGTTGTGCCTTGAGAATTTCCTTTTTTAAAAGCTCCCACCCATCTTGGACTCCTTTTCTCGTTAGCGTCGCTAGCCATCAGACCTTACTTATCATTGTTCTGAGTTTATTAAAATCAGCTTTCCTAAAATCCAGGCTTTTGCTTCATGATGGGGGCCACTGTTCAGGGGATGCTGATCTCTCCCTTACCCCTCCACAGCTCTTTCCCTGGGCACTCTGCTCCCAGCCAGGCCCACTGGCAGGGATTATTTATTTATTTTGGTCTTATAGGCCCCTTCCAACCCTACTATTCCATGATTCTGTGATTTATTTATTTTTATACCACCCAATAGCCCTCTGCCTTCATCCTTGCAAGTAACAAGTCCTGAAGAAAGGGAGGTCAAGTGGTTTCTAGCTTCAGGTAGAAGCAGGCAAGAAAGAGATGAAGGAAAGCAGAACTCATCTCTCCAGCAAGGCCTGGTGCATCTGGTGGGCGCGGCTCTCTTCCTCAAACAGCCGTTGTGGGGGAGAGATGGTTAGGGGAGGAGGACCGATGAGGTGGTCTCTGGAAGGTGGCAAATGCAGAAATGCTCTCCTTTCCTCAGAATGGAGGGTGGAGAACAAAGGGGATTTATGTTGTAGAGGGTCTAGCTGCAAAGCAATGTAAAGGCACCCTTACGCTTGCTTTCAACGTTCTTCCAGAGCTTTGAAATAAAACACCTCATTTTGAAAAAAAAAACAAGGTATGCAGAGGAATATTTAGCGGTATTTACAGTGCAATTGATTGGCTTGATGGACCGTAGCATCTTCCTCGCAGCTGCTCTGGCTTGTCTGGCAGATATATAGTTCTAGGCATAGTAAACAGCTGATGGTTTGCTTTATGGCCGCTGGAATGGCTGCAATGTTCAGTGTAAATCTGCATTTACAGATGGTCATGGTGAAGTGCGCGGCGCCAGAGCCAGCTCCGGCCCGGCCTTGCCGAAAGAATTCGGCACACACAACTGGCTGGGACGGCTCCTCCACGCCCTGCAGTCAGTCAGAATGAGGCTTGTCTATGAAAGCTTTTAGCTGATGAATTTTTGACACATTAGATGCTAATGCCGCCAAAGGAGCTGTTTATGGCCCATCGTATGATTACGGCAGATGTGCCAGAACATCAGACAGCTCGCACTGGAAATCCTTATGCGCTCTTTATTACTGGGGAATGGCTGATCCGTGCGCCAAGGCAGCTCTTCCAAAATGCAGATCCTCCTCCTGCTATGAGACCGGCTGGCGCGAAAGACCCCGGGGGTGTTGAGCTGCTGCACACAAAGCAATCGCCATCACACTTCAGGTGAGAGTGGGTGAAAGGGAACTCTGCGCCATATGATGGAGGCAGTTGGGAAGTGCCACTTCTCAAAACATACTTTTTTTCCCCTTTCCTGGTGAGTTCTGAAAAAGAAAATGGTTCTGCAAGTTTGGGGCAATTTAAGTTGAGGTACAAAAAGCCAGCTCTGGTGATCATCTATTGGCTAGTGCCCATAACATAGGGGTGTACGAAACCTACTTACCCGTCCGCTGAAGGGGTCTGTGGGGGGGGGGAGGTGATCTGTCCCTCCCCCCGGAATCCTCCCCAACCGGCTCCACTCCGCAGCAAGTCCATGGAGCCACCGGCTGGGCCCGTCCGCAGCCTGACTTCCAGCCACTGCCACAGAAATGGTGTCTGGCGTAGCGGACGCCATTTGCGTCCCTGCCCTTGGCCGTGATAGGCTACGTAAATATTTACGTAGCCTATCACGGCCAAGGGCAGGGACGCAAATGGCATCCGCTACGCCGGACGCCATTTGCGTCTGCAGTCCAGCAGCGGATGGCTGCGGACCGAAGATGACGGACCCGGACTGGCCGTCGCCAGGTAGGGTCCGTTCCGACCAGCCTATGCAGGGTGGCGGGGGGGGGGGGAGCAGTCTGTTCCATCATGGACCCTGGGGGGGCGGATTCTAAAGAATCCGGCCTCATTGGAGTCCATGGCGGATTTCTCCACCATCCCTACCATAACATCACAAACACTTGTGCCCATCCATCACATTTGTATCCCTTCTATTCTTGAAGGAACTTCAGTGTCAGGGTTGAGTCCAAGTGCCTTGAGCTGTCTGACAGCTCCAATTCTGAATCAAAGTTGGAGCAGCTAGATCAGAGGCCGGGGGAGGGGCCCTCCATATTGAGCCAAGATGCTGGGAGAGATTCCTCCAAAGGCCTTGACAAACAGATGGCCCAGGCTGAGTTCCTGCCCCCTCCCTCCACCATGAGAACTCAAGTTTCCGAGGAGGAGGAGGAAGAGGGGTGTAACTTGAGAGACACTAGGGTGTGTCGCAAAGCAGGAAAAGTTAGGGGCAGGGCTCAGACGCTCCGCCAGGATAGCCACTCTTGGAAGCCAACATAGGAGGGAACCACCCTAAAGGAGGGTGCAAGTCTGGCCATGAGAGGTTCACGTCTAAACTGTCGGTGACTTCACTACCCTCAGGTTCATCTCCTCTAATTAGGAATCCCAGATTAGTGGTTTAGGGGCCTGAGGCAGTCTGAGAGTTTCCTGGAATCTGCATTTGTAAAGAGGCTAGTCAGTAGCAAAATAAAGTAGTATTAGTGTGAAGCTTTGTCTCCTTGTGGTGTTGATTGTGAGGGGGAAGGATGATCCATTTCTGACATCTGGGCACTGTATATGGGTTTTATTTCATTTTAGCAGTACACTAACCACGTGGCTGAGAGTGACTGGCCCACAGTCACCCTGTGATCTTCCTACTAAGTGGGGATTTGAATCCAGGTCTCCCTGATCCTAGCCGAATATCCAATCTATATCCCATAGACTATCCTCTAGCCACTCACCACCCCACCCCACTTCCTCCAAATGGTGCTCAGCAATGCTCTATCAATCATATGTTTGATAAGTGGGGTGGGGTGGGGATACTCACCTACAGCAGCATGTGCATAGCCTGTCCTGAAAAAAGCAGAAACCTCTGGACTGGGACCTCATCTGCAGAGCAGGACTTCCAATGAGGTGTGAGCTGGGCCTCCTCCCTCTCCTGGCAGGCTTGAAGTGCTTGCAGCATGACCTAGATTCCAGACTTTGAATGCTGCTGGTTCCTGATGTTGAGTTGCATCAGTTTTGCCCACTCAGCTATTTCTGCAGAGGATGGTGAATAAGCAGGGTGATGGGTCTGAAAAGAAAGTCTACAGGCCTTTGGGACTTTGGGGTGGTGTAACCTCCACATTGGGCCAATATGTTATTCTCAGACCTGCCGCCGGAGCTGCTGCCATCTGGAATCCCGGGGGGTGGTGGCAGGGGGGCAGGCCGTTCCGCCACGGATTTCGGGTTGCCGAATGCCAATGCATTTGGCCTCACTGAAATCCGTGGCGGAATTCTCCACCATCCCTAAGGACAATGTGGATTCAGAAAGATTCGCGTTGTTTATAGTGATACTGATGGCTTTTGGCAGATCCTTGTAAAGTTGCTAGAATATTGTGTTTTACTCCTGGAAATCACCTTTGTAAAAAATGTCTTCATGTTTGTAGGCATCTTTTAAAGGTTAGAGTCATTAGGCACAATATTACATTTTTGCCAGCGTTCTAACCTTTTCCTAATTAAGTTAGCTACACAAACCCTCTTTCATATCAAAGGGGGGTGGGGTGGGGAGGGGGCATGAGCCTGAAACATACCAATGGAGGAAAGGCTCTTGGAATAATGACATTTTCCCAACTATCTTGTACACAAATAGACCCCTGCAGAGACTCAAATTCAAAATGACAAACAAGAGTAATCTGTTTTCCACTCTAGCATTTTATAAGAAAATGGAGCAGCATATAATATAAATCAAACAAATTTGCTGTCATTAGCCTTGGTGCATTTTATTCCTAAGATTTCATTGGGAAATACCGCTGGCTTATGATGTTTCAGACTATTAGTAACTGTAACCATTTGCCAGCATGGGAATTGGAAATAACAACGATATCAGAAGATCCATAGTAAACTGGAAGCATCCATGAAAATCAGAGAGTAATTCTTTTCTAGCTTCCTCCCATCCCCTCGCAAATGAGTATCTTGCCCTTACCCTGATGGGTTATAGTACCTATAGAAAGAACCAGAAATAAACTCTCAAGTATAATATCGCAGACTCACAAGCCTCCTGATCCAGAGAGTTCTGTATGTTTGTTTTTAGAAACCTCCCATTTCCTTGATTCCAGAGGCCGTGCTACCTCGGTTTGGCTTCCTTTTGGAGGAGAGATCACTGGAACCTTATGCCATTTCTGTAATATCTGGATTTGTTTACAAATGTACAAGTAGACCATAAGTGGAGGTAATTGGCATAGCACTCCTAGTAGACAGAAGATCCACTGCCCCACATCAGACCCCCAGAGAGATCCCCCCCCCAATGCTTTCAGGCCTCAGCTAAGCCCTTGCCTCTGTCTCATTCTTATAGAATCATAGAATCATAGAATAGTAGGGCTGGAAGGGGCCCACAAGGCCATCGAGTCCAACCCCCTGCTCAAGGCAGGAATCCAAGTCAGAGCATCCCTGCCAAATGGCTGTCCAGCCTCGTCTTAAAGGCCTCCAGTGTGGGAGAGCCCACCGCCTCCCCAGGTCATTGGTTCCATTGTCGTATTGCTCTGACAGTCAGGAAGTTTTTCCTGATGTTCAGCCGGAATCCGTCTTCCTGTCACTTGAGCCCATGATTCTGTGTCCTGCACTCTGGGATGATCAAGAAGAGATCCTGGCCTTCTTCTCTGTGACAACCTTTCAAGGACTTGAAGAGCGCTATCCTATCTCCCCTCAGTCTTCTCTTCTCAAGGCTAAACATGCCCAGTTCTTTCAGTCTCTCTTCATAGGGCTTTGTTTCCAGTCCCCTGATCATCTTTGTTGCCCTCCTCTGAACCCTCTCCAGTTTGTCTGCATCCTTCTTAAAGTGTGGTGCCCAGAACTGGACACAGTACTCCAGATGAGGCCTAACCAGTGCTGAGTAGAGGGGAACTAGTACTTCCCAGGATTTGGAAGCGATGCTTCTATGAATGCAGCCCAAACTAGCATTTGCCTTTTTTGCAGCCACATCACATTGTTGGCTCATATTCAGCTTGTGATCGACAACAATTCCAAGATCCTTCTCGCTTGTAGTGTGGTTGAGCCACGTATCCCCCATCTTGTAACTGTGCATTTTGTTTCTTTTTCCTAGGTGCAGAACTTGGCATTTGTCCCTATTAAATGTCATTCTGTTGTTTTCTGCCCAGCGCTCCAAAAAAGGACACTCATTTTAGGGGCACGGGGTGGGCTGCGTGGCACACATAGCTCTTTCTTCCATCACCTCACCAGCACTTGCTCAGTCCAAACACTGGGCATCCCAGTGCCCGGCACCTGGATGCTGCCCACCCAAACACCGGGCACCCAGCCATTGCCTTCCCTGGCCTCTGGCAGTGGCTTTTTCTGGGTAACCCCACAGCCCTCTTTTCCCATCTCTCCATTGGACACACCGCCACTGTTGAGGCCGAACATGCATCTACGCATGTATGATGCCTGCATGGGCCCGGCTGGCTGCTCTCTGCCTGCTTGTTCAGTGAGGGCAGGGTCTTCCCCAGCAGTGGGAATAACGCGTTGGGAGAAGTGACTATGTGAGACAGCCAGTCAGCCTAGCCAGCAACAAGAAGCACGGCCAATGCTGCGGTGCTGGTTCAAAAAGTTAGTAATGGCGGGGGGGGGGCAGGAGGCTGCCTCCCCCCCCGCCGCCCACATTCACCACCTGATGTGGCAGGAACTTAAAATGGAGACTCTGGGGCAAATGTTTGAACTGGAACCAAGAGCCAAGTTTGTTTATATTTGTTTGGATCTTAATAGAAAGAATGATTTCATGTCCCATTACCGCTGTAAATTTACTCAGCCAGGAGAAAATTGTAGACCACTGTTGGCAACGGTCACTATGTTTATTTTAAATTTTAATTGAATTGTTACAGACTTTTTGCTTTTCATTGCCATTTGGTCCCACTTAACATAAGAAGAGCCCTGATCAATCAGACCAAGGACTGATCTAGTCCAGCATTCTGTTCACACAGTGGCCAACCAGCTGTTGTCCCAGAACCCACGAGCAGGACACGAGGGCAACAGCTGGTGTACATAGGCGTACTGCCTCTGATACTGGTATGTAGCCATCAGGACTAGTAGCTGTTGATAATCTTCTCTGCCAAGAATTTCTCTGATCCCCTTTTAAAGCCATCCAAAGTGGTGGTCATCACTCATGTTGTGGAAGTAGGGATGTCAGAGAATTCCGCCATGGATCTCAGTGAGGCCGGAATGCCAGTGCATTCGGCCCCCGAAATCTGTGGTGGAACGAAGCCCCCCTGCCCCACCACCCCGCAAAAGGCACGCAAAACAGAGGACTTACCTGGTGCCATTTGTGCTGCTTTGCGAATGGTGGCCGTGTCTGCAGCTGCCATTCGCTTCCCCATTTAGGCCATGATAGGCTACGTAAATACTTATGTGGCCTATCACGGCTAATTCAGGGACACCATTTGTGTCCCTACGGAGGCTGTGATAGGCTACGTAACTATTTACATAGCCTATCACGGCAAAAAAAGGGAATGCAAGTGGCGGCGGCTGTAGCCACTGCCATTTGCGTTCCTGTTTTTTTGCCGTGATAGGCTACGTAAATATTTACGTAGCCTATCATGGTAAAAAAATGGGCGCAAATGGTGTAGCGGCTGCCATTTGCGCCCCTGTCTTTCTCTGTGATAGGCTATGTAAGTATTTACATAGCCTATCAAGGCCAAAAATATGAACGCAAATGGCGGCCGCCGTAGCCGCCTCCATTTGCGTCCGCAGGCTCCACATGCCTGAGAATGCACCCGGCCAGCGGCTCCGCAGAGTTGCCGCGCAGCAGAGCCAGCCAGGTTAGGATTTCAGGGGGAGGTGCGGAGCGCCTCCCCCCCACCGCGCATCAGCCCTGTGAAAAGGTAAGTGACTTTCGTACATCCCTATGTGGAAGCGAATTCCATAGTTTAACTATATGATGTGTGAAGAAGGACTTCCTTTTGTCTGTCCTGAATCTCCCACCAGTCGGCTTCATAGGATGACCCCACTGGGTTCGAGTATTATGAGAGAGGGAGAAAAATGTCTCCCCATCCCCCTTCTCCACACATTGCATAGTTCTGTAGACCTCTATCATGAATCCCTTTACCCTCCTTTTTCCCAAGCTAAACAATCCCAACTGTCGTAACCTTCCCTCATAGGGGAGTTGCTTCAACCCCTTGATCATTTTAGTTGCCCTTTCCTGCTCTTTTTCCGTCTCCACAATGGCCTTTTTTAGATGGATTACGTTCCTCCTCCTCCTCCTGCCCACACACACGTGTATATTTGAGAATAACATTTCATGAATCTGGTGGATTCTAGTCCACAGAAAAACTCCATTAAGAAATGTGTTTGTCTTTAAAGTGCTACAAGCCTTGGTTGTTGTTTTCCTGCCACAGACTAGCATGCTGTAAAATTAAAGGATACTCAAAACAAAACAAGATATTCTGCAACATCAGGCTTGCAGAAGAAATGCTGCCTAAAGCCTGGCCAAATCACTGTTATTCTGAGGAGATCAGGAAGACAACCAGTGACCTCCCCTCTGGGGCTGGATTAGACGAATTGGTCTTTGAATATGAATGCATGGGATAGTCGCATATTTTAGGCCTGAAGAAAAATGGTTTGGAATCAGTACACAAAAACACTTTCAGCCCCCCCGGCCTGCCAGCCACGCCGGCTCCGTAGCAGATGGGGGAAGAGCAGCTCCTTTTGCACTTGGTATTTCTTCGGCAGTGGAGGGGTGTGTGTGTGTGGGGCTGCTGGGGTGACTGCTGGGCAAGAAGATGGGATAATAGTTCTGTGGGTCCAAAGCAAGCTCTCGCCTCATGCACATCTGTATCACTTAGCAGCATTAGCCACAACGTGCGCCACACCCCCGCATGCAACCCCCCCTTTGATTCATATCTTATTGCCATAGCAACAATCACTTCTGCACATTACAGGCATCCAACAGCACACAGCTTCCATTTGTTTTCCCTTGTTGATCATGTGAGAGACTTTGTATCAGGACTGTTAAAACCAAGGGGGGAAATCTGAAAGCTGGTTACATTTGTGCTGTGCAGAACACCAGGGATCTTAAGGGCACGGCTACACTACACATTTAAATGGATTTGTCTGAGATGAGTTTAACTGTCCAGACTTCCACTCTGGAACGCTGGGGATTGTAGCTTTTCCCTTCACAGGGCTGAGAATTCTCTGGTAGCGAACCCTAAGCACAGGATTGAGCCTTGGTGGGGGGGGCGGGGGCGGGGGCAAGGAGTGAGTCCCGCAGGGAGGAAGGTGTGAGAGAGATTCCGCAAGTGCTCAGGCTGTATGGCTATTGGCTACTTGGCTTTGCCATCAGCCACCCACCCAGACAGCTAACCAGCCAGCCGGTCTGCCCCTAGTCAACACAGCCCACATGGGACGGCTATGGAGGAATCCTGTGCCCCCCCTGCCCACAGCAGTCATGCATTTGCTGGGGCTGATCTCAACCAGCAGGTGCCATCCTAGTGCCAAATGCTATCTAAAGCACTGTTGCTTTCAGGAGACCAGGAAGACGAGCTACGTGGTTGAAGCAGCTTGCACAATAAGAGGAAAGGATGCTTCTGCCTTCTGCCTAAAAATAATAAAAGTCTGACAAATGGCACCCAGAGGCCCACAGACTGGCTGTATCGTGTTTTCTGGAGAGTTGGCAGCCCAACAGAGTCCTTTCCAGTAGGAGGTTCCCCTGAAGAAGCACCACTGACATGAACTGGTGCTGCAGAAATTAGGGCTGTGCACCACCTCGTTACGAAGTCCGAATAATGAGGCGAAGCGAGCTGTTTTGGAGCAAAAGCCTCATGATGCGAGGTGGTTCAGAGCAGTACCGAGGTGCCCCAGGGCGAAGCGCCTCCTCTGCCTCCTATATGCGGAGCTCGACTGAATGCCTCAGCGGTCTAGACAGGCTATCTCCAAAATGTACCACCTTCTCAATGCTCACGTGGAGGGGCATGAGGAGGAGGAGGAGGAGGGAGGGACGGGGAAGGCGAGCGCGGGAGGAGGAGGGAGTGCGCTTTGGCGAGCAGGAACCCTCAGCCAGAACCGACGCTAGCAGTCTCCAGTCAGAGAGATCATTGGAAGAAGGGGGTATATACTTCGGCGGAAGGCTGCGTTCAGTCACTGCGCTAGCTGGGTCTTTGGGAGAGAGGGCTGGTGTGGGTAGATGATCGTTTGAGCATGTGTGTGCACTTGCATTCCTAGGAGTTGTTCCTTCAACTTATTCAATTTTGATTGCGATTAGGCTCTCCTCAGAATTTAAATTAAAAGGAAACAGCTTGGTTGTACTGGGAGTGTTCCCTTCCCTCACTCCTTGATCGTCTGTCCCCATTGGGACAGTGTCTTTTGCAGCACCTCGTCCAGCCACTTTCTCCTATATCTTTGTACCTCCAACTCATTTGTTATTTGTATTTGATTAGATTCATCTCTCCTTTCCATATTTTTTCAAACTAACATAGCTTTTTCTTGCAAGTTGCTGGTATGCTCTCCTGCCATTCCTGTGTTTGTTTGTTTATCTCGATTTTGGACTCCGGAAAAGGCTGCATTTGTTGTGTAACGTTGAGCTTTATTTCTACTTTCTCTGTTCTATTTTCTTGTCGTTTTTGTCAGTCAACTGTGTCTCTGTTAGATTTTTACAAACCGAGTCTTATTTAGAATTTTAAAAACAAACATTGACTTCGGGGCATGTCCCCCCCCCCGGCCTTTTAAGTCATATTCAAGCATTCAGTTTTTTCTTTCTAAATCCCTAAAGAAAGACATATTATAGCAGCCTATGTGTAGTGGTGTTTGTCCCCCCACCCCCATGCTGAAGTGAACTGTCTGTGTCTTCTCTGTGTTGATCTTCCCAAAACAGAAATTAAAGAAGGTGTTGGTTTTTTATTAGGGTTTGATTTGGCTGTTATCTAATCGCCTGCACTGTCGCCCTGTATTTCTTGAAGTTATCCTGCCTTCTATAAAAGAACATGAAATATAAAACAATAAATTAAAGACTCCCACCATTTGCTTAGGTAGTTCTGCTTTTCTTTAGGTGGTGTGTGTGTGTGTGTGTGTGTGTGCGCGCGCGCACGCGCTAGGTTGTAGTTCCACCAACACTATACATACAAATTTCAAGGCAGTGTTGAAAAAGCCTGAGACACACAGTATTTCTATTAATTACCTTCTTATTTCAATAACAGTCCACTGTGTGGCAAAGCAACTCAGCACAATATGAGGCATCTTTGGGGTGTTGGCAAGAGCAGAGGTGGGGACAAGTTACAGCTCTTTGCTTTGGGAGTTTTCCTGGAAAAAAAATCAAATTTCACCTGCATCTTGCACACAAGCCAGTGGGCCAAAGTGCCTGGAATTTGGCAAGTAGGATGCCCTGGGCACATCCTGCTGATCGCATGTGCACATAGACTTATACGCAAAATAGAGCGGTGAATCTTGTGTATAAGCCTATGGACACATAGACTTATACACAAGATTCATGATTCTATTTGCGTATAAGTCTATGGGCACATCCTCCCAATCACTTTTTTTTTTTTTTAAGACATGGCAATTGGCAGGGACAGGGAGGAGGCGAACGGCTCTGGCTGGCAAGAAGCAGCCGAGTTCCATTATGCCTCCAGTTCTCCTGGAGTGGAGGTAAGTGGCCCCGATCCACTGCTGATTCCTGAGGCTGGATTCCAAATAATCTGGCCTCATTTGAATCTGCTGCGGATTTCTCTGACATCCCTACCCTCAAGGTGGGCTGGGAGGTGCCCAGGTGTCACATGCATGTGTGGAAACAGGGAGAAGTTACAGCTATTGGCTTTGGGAGTTTTCCTGGAAAAACTCAAATTTCACCAGTGCCTAGCACACATGCCAGTGGACAAAACTGCCTGGGCTTTTGGGGGTGCAATGCCCTGGAGGGGGGCTGGGAGATGCCAAGATGTCACGTGCGTGTGTGGAAAAAGGAAGAAGTTACAGCTGTTTGCTTTGAAAGTTTCTGTGGAAAACTTCAGATTTCAACATCTAGCACAAAAAACACTGGGCTAAACTGTCTGAAATTTTGCTGGTGGCCACCTCTCCAGGGGTGTGGAGAGGTCCCCAAATTTCATGCCTGTATAGTAAAAACTAAAAAGGTTATGACCATTTGTGTTTTCCCATGAAAGTCAATGGGAAAACGCCCAAAACGTGCTATCCAGCTTTCCGAATCTTGCTTCAGATTCGGATCCAAGTAGGATCGGAAGGGGTCTGAATCGGTCCGAGGTGGATTGGGGTTGGTTTGGATGATCCAAAGTGGCATCCAAAGCAGATCGGGCACAGGTATCTGTCCTGTATCTTCTGCTGTGACAACAGATGCAAAGAATTCATTCAGCTTCTCCACAATCTCCTTGTCCTCCTTCAGTACTCCTTTAACTCTATTGTCACCCAACAGTACAATTGGCTCCCTAGCTGGTTTCCTGCTTCTGATATATTTAAAGAATTCTTGATTGTTGGCCTTGATGTTGTTAGCAATATGCTCTTCAAAATACTTTTTTCCATCTCTTATTATCTGCTTGCATTGCCTTGTGCAAGCTTGTGCTCCCTTTTGTTCTTCTCACTTGGGCAAACTCCCATTTTCTGAAGGAAGCCCTCTTTTCTAAATATCTTCCTATTAGAGAAAAGAGAATTCCTACTCAGTCTGAAGCTTTGAAGTGGGCAACAATGCTTTGGAAAGACAATCAAACCTCACCTTCAGGTACCTCCCAAAATCTGGTCATGTACACCCGGAGAACAGCAAAGGACACACCTTTTTCCATGTACACTGCATGCTGGACAAAAAGGCTCATCCTGCACATGTAGAAATCTGGTTTCTGCCAGGTCAGACTATTTGCCCCTTTATCCAGCATGGTCCACTTGGTGTGGAGGTGATTCTCCAGGTGTTTTTCATCACCTGCTGCTACCTGATCCTTCAACTGAAGATGCTGGGAAGCGAAGCTGGAACCTTTTGCATGCAAAGCATGCACTCTGTCACTGAGCCGCAGTCTCTTCCCACCCAAGATTCCCTACATGGATTTACATCAAATCCCTTCTCATTTGTACCTCTTTCCAAAGGCATCAACTGCTGCTGGCCAATGGGTGGGGAAGGAAGGATTGCATGCAGCCTCTTCACATGCCTCTCTGTGCGGGCCACATCAGAAAGTCCCATTGTGCACTGGGGCAACCAGCAATGGATTCCTTATCACCATGGACTGCATTTACAGTAGATAGGCATCCCTTAATTTAGAAACTGACAACCCTTGAAGGATAGCCTTGTAAACTGTGTCATTTATTAAGAACATGGGACTCCTTGCTATCAGAAAGTGGACCCCCCCACAGAGAGAGAGATTGAGAGAGAGAGAGAGAGAGAGAGAGAGAGAGAATAGTGGCTACAGTACTGGATCTCCCAGTAGGAAACTCAGAATGAAGTGCCAGCTCAGCTGAGAAGCCCACTGGGTGGCCTTGGGTCACTTTCCCAAAGCAATGCACACAGAGCAGATGGCAATGTGATGTCGCCACATAGGAAACCCAAAACTTTCTTGGCTACATGGCTTTGTATGTGACACCATCATTCTGATTATGCAGCCCCTGATCCGCTGGGATCATGTAGGAAAAGTGCCAGGAAGGGCAGCACAAAAAGGAGGCTTGTGGTTTGCATGTGTGTGTCATCGGATACTGTAGCTCCTCCACAGCCCTTTTTTCATGTGGAAAAATATTCATTCCTCAAATTCATGGCAGTTCTTTGGGGAAGAAAAAGATCCCCAGGATGGAGCATAGCTGGCTGAGGAATGCTGGGAGTTGTAGGACTTTTTTCTGTCTAAACATGCATAGGATTGTGCCTTTAATGACCCATGTGAGTGTGTGTGTTTTAGCAGCAAGGAGGGGGGGGGACAGGGGTAGAGATTGCCCTGTGGTGTCCCCCAAGTGCCCACCCCCCATTATTTTCTCCTGTATAAGTGAATGGCTGCCATGCATTATCATTCATATTGGGAAAAGGAAAGTACTGCTCTTTGGGACAGTATGGCAAGAAGACCAAAACCTAATCATGGGAGAGTCAATTCTCTCTTCCAGGAGCTCCAAGCCCTCCCTCCACCTTTTGTGGGGGATAATAAATAAGCAACATATTTATGGAGGCAGAGAACAGACCACTCTGGGTATGGGGCACATTTCCTGTGCACATGCCTGGTGACATGTCTGGGACTTGCTGGACAGAACACCCTCCTTCATTCTGATGGACTTGCACTAGAGACATTCCTGGAGAATGGCATCTATTGGATAGAAAAGCCCTGAACGAACCCTTTTGTTCCAACTGTGCTAGTATGGCATGATCTAAAAGCTAATTTAATTTTAAATTCCATTTAGGTAAATCCATATATAAATGTTCCACTTTATTGCAAAGCTGTAATATTTCTTGCTATTACTATTTTGAGCTGTAATTAATCGTTCATGTTATTAGGCCCAGAATTACAAGCTGGGCCAGTTAGGCAGGGCTATAACAAGGAGCTTGTATCCTATTAATGTGCCAGAAAGGTATATTTCATTTTCTTTATTGCGGGGAAAAACGGAGCACCACCTGCTGAAAATATAATTATTGTTACTTTATTTAAAAAAGGAAATGGAAGCTTGCCTTTTTGCAAATATTTGGCCATCCTTCACTGCCATGACAACAGAACATTATCTGAGGTATAACAAAGGCTGCATTCATCAGCAGAGATACTCAGAAATAAGTTCCACTGAAACTCGCAGGGCATTATTTTGGTGTAAACCAGCTTGGGAGTGTATTGTAAGACATCCAGAGAAATGTACCAGTTCTGGATTTCTGAGAAAAAAAAGGTTTATGGATGAATCCTGCAAGAAATTCCCCTGCACACAACCGTGTTGTAATGAATGTGGGCAGTGCACAGAGGTTTGCACTGAGAACGTCCTGCTTAATTCTTCCTCTTCATTATTTTTCTAGCCTTCTATTTTGAAGTTATAGCAGCCAGTCACAAACACTTTCTTTGAAATCCCCTAACAATGTGGTCAGTGAATCAGAGAACTTTTCAGTAAGTGACTGACTCTGAGTGAAGGCTTCCCAAACTGGCACCACTCGAATAAAACTGAGTTCCTTGCAAGCCCTTAGCTTCTTTGGAAAGATATTTAATATACTTCTTACATAAAACCTAATAGGATGGTCAGATCTAAGGTCTTGCATGCAAACCTTAAATGAATGAACTTTTCTTCTTTGCAGATCTTGCAAAACATTGCTAGATACATTTTCAAAGATCTCTGTCTTACTGTGAAGAATCAGTGAAACCATGAGGTTAAACTTTTATGGATAACATGTAAATAAGACTGTTTTCTGTGAGATAAGGTCATCTTGTGTAGACTACAAATAGTTAAGGCTCTGAGGGGAAAGCCTGACATTTTGCCCCTTGTTGTTCAGTCGTTCAGTCGTGTCCGACTCTTCGTGACCCCATGGACCATAGCACGCCAGGCCTTCCTGTCCTGCGCTCTCTCCCGGAGCGTGCTCAAGTTCATATTCATTGCATCCGTGATGCTATCTAGCCATCTCATCCTCTGCCGTCCCCTTCTCCTTTTGCCTTCAGTCTTTCCCAGCATCAGGGTCTTTTCCAGGGAGTTTTCTCTTCGCATTAGGTGGCCAAAATATTGGAGCTTCAGCTTCATTATCTGTCCTTCCAATGAGCACTCAGGGTTGATTTCCTTTAGGATGGACTGATTTGACCTCCTTGCAGTCCAGGGGACTCGTAAGAGTCTTCTCCAGCACCACAGTTCGAAAGCATCCATTCTTCGGCGCTCAGCCTTCCTTATAGTCCAGCTCTCACAGCCATACATTACTACTGGGAAAACCATAGCTTTGATTAGACGGACCTTTGTCGGCAAGGTGATGTCTCTGCTTCTTACTATGCTGTCTAGGTTGGCCATAGCTTTCCTCCCAAGGAGCAAGCGTCTTTTAATTTCAGGGCTACAGTCACCGTCTGCGGAGATCTTGGAGCCCAAGAAAGTAAAATCTGTCACTGCTTCCATTTCTTCCCCTTCTATATGCCAGGAAGTGATGGGGCCAGATGCCATGATCTTCGTTTTTTTAATGTTGAGTTTCAAACCAGCTTTTGCACTCTCCTCTTTCACCCTCAACAAGAGGCTCTTGAGATCCTCTTCACTTTCTGCCATTAGGGTGGTATCGTCTGCATATCGGAGGTTGTTGATAATTCTCCCAGCAATCTTAATTCCGACCTCTGATTCATCCAACCCGGCATTTCTCATGATGTACTCTGCATATAAGTTAAATAAGCAGGGTGACAATATGCAGCCTTGTCGTACTCCTTTCCCAATTTTGAACCACTCGGTTGTTCCATGTCTGGTTCTTACTGTTGCTTCTTGACCCTCGTACAGGTTTCTCAGGAGACAGGTCAGGTGGTCTGGTACTCCCATCACTTTCAGAATTTGCCACAGTTTGTTGTGATCCACACAATCAAAGGCTTTAGCGTAGTCAATGAAGCAGAAATAGACGTTTTTCTGGAATTCTCTTGCTTTCTCCATGATGCAGCGAATGTTGGCGATTTGATCTTTAGTTCCTCTGCCTCTTCGAAACCCAGCTTGTACTTCCGGTAGTTCTCGGTTCGCATACTGCTGAAGCCTAGCTTGTAGGATTTTGAGCATCACCTTGCTGGCATGTGAAATGAGCGCAATTGTGCGGTAGTTTGAACACTCTTTGGCGTTGCCCTTCTTTGGAATTGGAATGTAAACTGACCTTTTCCAGTCTTGTGGCCACTGTTGAGTGTTCCAGATTTGTTGACATATTGAATGCAGCACTTTAACAGCATCATCTTTTAGAATTTTAAATAGTTCGGCTGGAATACTGTCATCTCCGCTAGCTTTGTTGTTACTAATGCTTCCTAAGGCCCACTTGACTTCACTCTCTAGGATGTCCGGCTCAAGTTCAATGACCGCACTCTCATGGCTATCAGGGACATTCAGATCTTTCCTGTATAGTTCTTCTGTGTATTCTTGCCACCTCTTCTTAATCTCATCTGCTTCTGTGAGGTCCCTGCCTTCTTTGTCCTTTATCATGCCCGTCTTTGCACAAAACGTTCCCTTGAGATCTCCAATTTTCTTGAAGAGATCTCTAGTCTTTCCCATTCTGTTGTTTTCCTCGATTTCTTTGCATTGTTCATTTAAGAAGGCCTTCTTGTCTCTCCTTGCTATTCTCTGGAACTCTGCGTTCAGTTGGGTATATCTTCCCCTTTCTCCCTTGCTTTTCGCTTCCCTTCTTTCGTGAGCTACTTGTAAAGCCTCATCAGACAGCCACTTGGCTTTCTTGCATTTCTTTTTCTTTGGGATGGATTTCGTTGCTGCCTCCTGAACAATGTTACGGACCTCCGTCCATAGTTCCTCAGGCACTCTGTCTATCAGGTCTAATCCCTGAAATCTATTCCTCACCTCCACTGTATATTCATCAGGGATATGATTTAGGTCATACCTGAACGGTTTAGTGGTTTTCCCTACATTCTTCAATTTAAGCCGAAATTTTGCAAGAAGCAGCTCATGATCTGAGCTGCAGTCAGCTCCAGGTCTTGTTTTTACTGACTGTATGGAGCTTCTCCATCTTTGGCTGCAAAGGACATAATCAATCTGATTTCGATACTGACCATCTGGTGACGTCCATGTGTAGAGTCGCCTCTTGTGCTGTTGGAAAAGAGTGTTTGCTATGATCAGCATGTTCTCTTGGCAAAACTCTATTAGCTTTTGTCCTGCTTCATTTTGTACACCAAGGCCATGCCTGCCTGTTATCCCGGTGATTTCTTGATTTCCTACTTTAGCATTCCAATCCCCTATGATGAAGAGGACATCTTTTTTTGGTGTTAGTTCTAGAAGGTGTTGTAGGTCTTCATAGAACCGATCAACCTCAGCTTCTTCGGCCTCAGTGGTTGGGGCATAGAGTTGAATTACTGTGATGTTGAATGGTTTGCCTTGGATTCGTACTGAGATCATTCTATCATTTTTAAGATTGTACCCCAGTACTGCTTTTCCCACCCTTTTGTTGACTATGAGTGCTACTCCATTTCTTCTAAGGGATTCTTGCCCACAATAGTAGATATGATGGTCACCTGAATTAAATTCGCCCATGCCTGTCCATTTTAGTTCGCTGATTCCCAAGATGTCGATGTTCAATCTTGCCGTCTCATGTTTGACCACCTCCAGCTTACCTTGATTCATTGATCTGACATTCCAGGTTCCTAAACAATATTGTTCTTTACAGCATCGGATTTTCTTTTCACCACCAGACACATCCACAGCTGAGTGTCCTTTCGGGTTTGGCCCAGCCGCTTCACTCTTTCTGGCGCTACTTGGAAATACCCTCTGCTCTTCCCCAGTAGCATATTGGACACCTTCCGACCTGAGGGGCTCATCTTCCGGCGTCATCTCTTTTAGCCTTGTGATACGTTCCATGGGGTTTTCTTGGCAAGAATCCTGGAGTGGGTTGCCATTTCCTTCTCCAGTGGACCACATTTTGTCAGAACTCTCTGCCATGACCTGTCCGTCTTGGGTGGCCCTGCACGGCATAGCTTATGGCTTCACTGAGTTACGCAAGCCCCTTTGCCACAACAAGGCAGTGATCCATGAAGGGGATTTTGCCCCTAGCCTATGTTAAAGGATACATTGTATGCGTGGCCTACAGTTGGAAGTTTGCCAAGAAACAGCAGCACCAATACATTTGGTATGCAAACAAAGTATCTATGACTTTGAGGAGGCTGACAGTTATGTCCCAAAAGTCTACTGAATGTGCACTGGAAAGTGGACTCAGAAAGGGGGGAAAGGTCAGGCATTGATAAGTCCAGGAGGGCACATTCTGTCTCCACTCATTGGCCTTTAACTCTAGGCCAATGGATGGCCTGTTTGCCAGAGGGTAACGTGTGACTGGATGGAAAGCTCTTGCTGGAGGGAATGAAAGCCCAGACATAGCTCTGCCAAGGTTAGTTGTGGAGGGATTCAAATGAGCCGGTGTCAGGCAAAGAAGAGTGTGAGGAGAAGGAGCCGCAGCAGTTAGCAGAGCCTGGAAAAAGGGGAGGCTGAAGCGGGAGCAGAGCTGAAAGCGACAGTCAGAGGAGACAACAGAGTGGCAGCAAGCACTGGAAGGAGGCCAGAATAATGGCAACAGAGCTGAAATCACAGAGCACAGAAGCGGAGCAGATTCACAGACAGAAGAAGACTTCCACAGTAGTCCCACAGGCACAGTGAGGACAGATTATTCAGCTAGTTGCAGTTTTGCTCAGGAAGCTGTGTGTTTAAGGGAGCAGCAACAGAAAGATGCCTTCTGCACTGTGTCCTTACTAGTGACTCCCTAACAAGAAGGAAGACTCAAGGCTTAAATCTCTGGGACATACTGTCCATCACTAAATGGCACTATGAAATACCTTGTTGTCTGTACCTTTCACTTACCTGTAGAAAAAAGGTGTCAATTAAAACAAATACTTTAAAACATATCTTGCTTTTCTTGGTGCGGTATCTAAACCTGTTCCCTGTTAGAGGGGCTGGGTTTAGGGCAAATTCTAAGAGCATCTCTACACCAGCCTAAAGTCCCCCATTTAAAAGGGGGCTTTCTGCTTCCATTTAAATGCAGGATCACGGCAGACTCCCTTTACATGTGCTTCCTTTGCACCCTCCCCTTTCCTCCTCCTTCTCGTCCTTATCTGAGTCTTCCATATGTTTCATTATACAGCCTCTAGATGGCACTGCGGTCTGGCTCCTCTTCTTGCAGCTTTTCCTCTTTTCACAAGGGAACTCAAGCAGAACTCAAGTGCTGTAATTTGATAGCTCATTATCTCCGATCTTTTAACAAATGAGATAAAGGTCATTTAGTGTGGGAGATGCCCTGGAGGTTGACGATGTCATCTGAAGGACCCGCAAACTTCTGTGAGGAACCTGTCTCAACAGCAGGATAAAAGCTCTGTGTGAAGAAGCACTAAAATTGAGTTGGCATAAGACTGGCAATAAATAGTGTTTGGGCAGGCTGGCAGGGGGAATGTGTGACTAGCCAATGAAGAAATGTCTACAGGTGCTTTGATGAAGAGGCTTGTTAATCTACCTGGGAAATGCTGACAATTGTTGGTCGTGGCAGGAGCTCTGCCTTCCTCCAATTCCAAGTGACAGCTTGACAGCCTCTTTCCTTCGCTGGCAAATGGATGGTTTAGGAAACAGCCATTTTCTGGGGCATGAGTTTTCTTTTTAAACTACCCACAATATTATCAAATGGTGTGGGTTTCATCACTAGAAAGTGTTCCTGGAGGCAAACTGTTGCCCATGCAACTAGATCTAAACAGGAGAAACGACAACTTGTAAAACTGGATTTCTTCAACACAGTGGGGCTGCTGAGAAGCAGGGCTTGAGGGTCAGGGATAACCTGCTTGGATGTTAGGGCCAGGCTGTAGCCAGCTAGGAATGGCATCCTGTGAAAGGCAGGTGAGTGAGAGAGGCCGGTGGTGGAGAAGCCCAACCCATGATGAACCAGGAGCATTTGGGCGGGGACTGGATGAGGGATTTGTTTCAGTTTGTTTTTGACCAGAGTTTACCCAGTAGACACCTCCTGGAACTGAACATGGGCCTGAGGGCAATCTGTGGCTGACATCTGTAGGTTTTGCAATGTGATTCATGGAACAACAACAAAAATGCATTTGAAAAATGTTCAGGAAAAAACATGTACTTTTGAAAAATGCACTAAAACACACTGTCATCAATGGGAAAAAAATTCATGCATTTTAAATGTGCACAATTGATGCAGACATTTAGGAAAATGTACCCTGGGTGGCTCAGGACTTCATGGCCGCCATGACAGCCATGAGCTGTCCCAACATGTCATCAGCCCGTCACATGCAAAAGGGCACGCGCTTTATCTGGTTTTCTCGACTGGGCAGGAGGATGGTGATTTGAAAGTAGGGGAATTAACACCTGTCCCCTTGTCATTGTTGGATCACTTCCTACTGAGGTTTAGACTCCCGGCAGCCTTCCCCCACTGCAAGGGTGGGGGACCTATTAAAATGGTCCACCCCTGGAGGCTATTGGATTCTGTTGGATTCCAGAGGGCTCTGGGGGATTTTCCTTCTGTTGAAGCCCAGGTTGCTCTGTGGAATGCAGAGATTACTTGGGCAGTTGACATGATCACACCTATGTGCCCTCTCCCTCTGAGCAGAGCCTGGCCAGCTCCTTGGTATGCACATGAGCTGAGGGCAATGAAGCAAGAGGGGGAGATGTCTAGAATGCAAGTGGAGAAAAATTTGTGCTGAGTCTGACTGAACACAGGTTAGAGCTCATTATCAAGCCTACTCTGTGGTGGTGAGGCTGGCAAAGAGACAGTTCTTTTCCACCAGCATTGCATCTTCTCAAGTGTTGTCTGGGATATACAAAACCACTTACTTGTTTCGTAAGTGGCATCCATGGTGTGGGGGGGGGAGGCGCTCCATCCCTCCCCCCAGAATCCTCCCTGGCCGGCTCCGCTCTGCGGCAACTCTGCGGAGCTGCCAGCTGGGTGCATCCGCAGTCGGTCATCTGGCTGCAGCAGGTCTGCAGACGCAAATGGCGGGCAGAGTAGCAGCCGCCATTTGCATCCCTTCACTGAGCCATGATAGGCTACGTAAATATTTATGTAGCCTACCATGGCAAAGAGCGGGGATGCAAATGGTGTCTGCTGCGCCATTTGCATCCCTGCTTTTGCTGTGATAGGCTACGTAAATACTTATGTAGCCTATCACGGCTGCTTACAAGGATGCAAATGGTGGCTGCTACGACGGCCGCCATTTGCGGCCGAAGCAGCCCGGCCGCGGCTGGAACTCCGGCTGCCGTTGGCCCCAGCCAGCGGCTCCGCAGAGCCGCCGCGGAGCAGAGCTGGCCTGGGAGGATTCTGGGGGGAGGAACGGAGCATCTCCACCCCCCACGGATGCCCCGGCACAGAGCCAGGTAAGGGATTTGTACATCCCTACTCCAGGCACTCTTGAATGAAACGGATTATCTAGATCCATTTCAGTTGGGCTTCAGGCTTGGTTTTGGAATGGAAACTGCCTTGGCCGCCCTGTGGGATGACCTTTGCTGGGAGAGGGGCAGGGGGAGCAATTCTGTTGATTCTCCTGGACCTCCCAGCAGCTTTTGATACCATCGACCATGGTATCCTTCTGGATAGGTTGTCTGGGTTGGGAGTTGGAGGCACTCCTACTTGGATGGCTGATTCCAGAAGGTGGTGCTGGGGGATTATTGCTCTGTGCCATGGCAATTGTGCCATGGGATTCCACAGCGCTCTATTATCTCCTATGCTGTTCAACATCTACATGAAACCACTGCGGGAGGTTATCCAGAAGTGGGGGCTGAGATGCCATCAATATGTGGATGACACCCAGCTCTACCTAGGGATGTCAAAGAATTCCACACAAATTTTAAATGGGATCGAATTCTGACAAATCTGGTCCACGGAATCCTACTCGGAACGAGGCGGCCCATCAAGCCGAACCAGAGCTCACGCGGACCCTTTTTTTTTTGTCCGCTGAACAGTGGCTTTTACAAAATAATCATGAAAAGAAATCCGTAAATCGGAAATGGAAGAAGAACGCGAACAGCTTTACCCTTTTTACAATAATAAATAGGCATTTTCCCTGTGGCCTGAGGCTTTCTTTTGCTGGGGCTGAGTCATGAAGTCCATGGAAATCTTCCATCTTTTCTGTTTATTGTCTGTGGAGGTGAGGTCAGGTGAGGTCAGGTGAGGTCAGGTGAGGTGAGGTCAGGACAGGTCTGATGAGGTCAGGTGAGGTCAGGTGACCGGAAGTTATGTGGGGAATCCCCGCAAAGGGCTTTACCCTTTTTACAAAAATAAATAGGCATTTTCCCTATGTCGGCGAGGCATACGGAGACCGACGGCAGGCTGTGAAAAGGATTTTTTGTTGGTTCTTATGGAATTATTTACGTAAGTTCGGGGAGCTGGAAAAAAGGGGGGGAATCCGGGGCATGCTGACGGCGGAATGGGGCAGCCTTGGCTCTGTGGAATCCTCATGGAGCAGAGCCACTCTGCGAGGATTCCGGGGGAAGGAACGGATCTCTCCCCACCGCGGATTCCCCACCAGAACCGACAGTGGGGAATCTGTACATCCCTAGCTCTACCTCTCTTTCTCATCAAACCCAGGTGAGGCAGTGGCTGTTCTGAATCAGTGCCTGGGCACGGTAATGGACTGGATGAGGGCCAATAAACTGAGACTCAATCCAGACAAGATGGAGGTGCTGTTAGTGGGTGGTTCGTCTGCCCGGCTAGGTGATATTCAACCTGTTCTGGAGAGGGTTGCACTCCCCCTAAAGGATCACGTTCGTAGTTTGGGGGTGCTCTTGGACCCAGAACTCTCACTTGAGGCACAGGGGAACTCAATGGCACAGAGCATTTTTTTTTTTTATCAGTTTAGGCTAATATACCAACTATGCCCTTATCTGGACAGAGAGAGCCTCACTACAGTTATCCATGCTCTGATAACCTCTCATCTGGATTACTGCAATGCATTATACATGGGGCTGCCTTTGAAAACAGTCCAGAAACTTCAGCTAGTCCAAAAAAGGGCAGCAAGATTATTAACGGGGATTGGCCAACAAGCTCATATTACGCGGGTAGTTTTCCAGCTGCACTGGCTGCCAGTCCATTTCCGGGCCTGATTCAAAGTGCTGGTATTAACATTCAAAGCTCTTAACGGCTTGGGGCCAGGTTACCTGAAGGATCGCCTCCTCCCATATGTGCCTGCCCGGACCTTAAGATCATCAGCAGCAGCCCTTCTCCGTGAGCCCCTGCCAAAGGAAGTGAGGCGGGTGGCTACTAGGAGGAGGGCTTTTTCTGCTGTGGCACCCCGGCTCTGGAATGAGCTCCCTAGTGAGGTTCACCTGGCACCTACATTGTACTCCTTTCAGCGCCAGGTGAAGACCTTTTTATTTTCCCAGTATTTTAGCATTTTAGCTTCCTAGTCTTTTTGCTCTGGTGTTTTAAATCTGTATTTTAAATCTCTGCATTGCTGCTAGGTTTTATTCTAATTGTACTGTTATTTTGTGGTTTTAAGCTTTCATATTTTATATTGTTTTATGCTGTGCTTTGTGGTTTTAATTTTTGTGAACCTTCCATTGAGCTTTGGCTATTGGGCAGTATAGAAATGAAATAAATAAATAAAACAAATAAAAATAAATACAACGTGCATGAAGTTTGAAGCTTGCAATCTGATAAGGAGATGAGTCAGAATGAGCTTTTCCATTCCAACTCTATAATTCTTGACTCAGAGATGTCTGTAAGCAGAGGTATCAGCGGGTGCCCTACCTACGGCCAATTCTCTTAAGACCTGACAAAAAGACAGGGGATAGTCAGCAACATTCAGGTGATGAGTTTCAAGGGGAGCTAAATGGCACAAGAAGGCGGAAGTGATGGGCAGAGATGGCTCATCTTTCTTCCCCCCACGAGGCAAAGGGAGGGGACAAGTGAGGTCTCTATGAGTAGCAGGAAGTTAATCTGTGCTGGAGGTGGCTCTGGAAGGGGGCAGAGAGCTGACTGTGCCCCCTGCTGGAAACCCTGGGGCAGTATGGATCCCCTGGAAATGTGATAGGGGGCACGAATGTGTTGGAGGGCTAATGCTGTGGACCCTCCTCTTATCCTCAGTCTTTGTATATGTGTCAGTATACCTTAGAGCATACAAACTCTGTAAGTCTCCAGGAATCTACTCCTAAGGAAACGGAGCAGTGGGTAAGTAATGGAACCCCCGAAACCTCTCGCTGCTTAGACATGGGCTGCACGTGCATAACATGACTAGGGAAGCATCAATAAAAGGACGCACGAAAGCAGAGGGACCCTGTCTCAGCGGCAGAGCCCCTGCTTTGCGTGCAGAAGGCCGCAGGTTCCGTCTCCAGCTTCTCCACCTTAGAGTACCGCAGGCAGCGGGTGGTGGGAAAGGACCTCTCTCTGCCCGAGTCCTTGGGAAGCTGCTGCCAGAGAAGCCATGAGTGGCCTGGAGGGACCAGCGCAGCCTCCATGTCTTGCTAACTCTTCACCTACACTTTTCTCAGAGGGGTTGCAGCAGCTGCTCCCCCACACACACTTCAGCAGTACGTTGGGGGGAGTCCAGGAGGCCATTTGCCATGTGGTAACTAATCACAGTGTGCATAGAGCCACTTGGTAAATTGGGCATCTCTAGTGTTTTTCCAAGTGTGGAAGACTTCTGATCAGGGGCAGGAAGTGGAAGCATGTTAAGATGCCCCTCAACACTCAGCAGGATCATAAGACAATGGTTACATGCGCAGCATGGTATATTGCCACTCTTTAACTGATTGTCTGTACGGACCCACAGATGCCTCCCCATGGGAAAAATGCACAGGTTTCGCCTTTGCACGGAAAGGACGGTGTGAGTCACTTGCGCTTCCTCTCTCTGTTAGTGTTCCTTCATGAAGAGTCAAGCAGCCCGAGTCCCGCTCTCATGGAGGCTAGCTGGAGGTCTCAGCTCAACTCCTATGAGCATATGCAGAGGGCCTTTCCCTCACCACAAAATAGCCACAGGCTGCTTACATATTCATGGTGGCCTTAGAGGGCACAAGGACCAGCTGGAGCATGGGTGTCCTCAAAGGTCTGCGCTTGGGCAATCCTCTCTTTAGAACAGGCCTGTGGGTTATGTATTCCATTTCCTTTAATTTATTTACAAGATTCCTAAACATACAGCCCAATTGCAGCAGGGGACGACTTGGGCTGGGCTGCTGCGGAGTACTTTCCTTTGCCAAACAGCTGTCAGTTAATAGAGTTTCCAAATAAACATCATTAACTGTCCTGCTTCTGAAATCAATTTGTCCCTCATGCCCCCCCAAATGGAAACAAATGCCGATGCCTCATTTGTGTACATTTGCCATTGTTTTATTTAGCTTCCCTACCCCTCCCGGTATTTCTTGTTGCCTTGATCATGCAGATCAAGGGTGGTTCAACTCAAGCAATTATTCCATCTGGACCTTTTCCAAGGAAGCAAAAGTTTGAGTGTTTCTGTAACAGCCCTTGATGCAACGCAGCTGGCATTGCAATGAGGGACACAGCAGCAGCGCATGGCTTTTCAAGGGCACGTGCAGCCCTCTCTCTGTAAAACAATTAGGCAGAGCTTGGTTCAATTAGTGCCATGTTCCTTGCAATGCGTGGGGAATAGATCTGGTCTCCTGGCACAGGCCTGTGGCCATTGCTCCACCAGCTTCACACCCGCTCCCATCCAAAGGCCAGCCCCGTCCTTTCTCCATGACTACCCCCGAGGGTTGCTCCCTCCCTCCAAATCCCTCCTCTTGGCCCATGTTTTCCATGAATCCATCAGCATGACCCATGAGTCCCCATTCGGTCCTGAAAGAAGCACGTGGCTTCCCTGCCTCCCCTTCCCTACCACCATCTGCCCTCCTCTCCCCTTCCTCTGTTGCCTCACTTGGGTGGAATTTGAGATGGTGAGCTCCTCAGGGCCAGGACCTGGCCTTTTATATTCTGTGCAGTGCCATGCACATGGAAGGGGATAGATGTGTGTGGCTGTGTGTGTTAGGAAGCCTTCTGCCTGGATCATGCCAGCTTGGAAGGACAGCGTGGCCATTTATGAATTGCCAAAAAAGAGGGCAAAAGAAGACAAATGTGCATAAAATTTGTATACATTAATTTATATCGATAGATGCAATTATTATAATTTAAACAGAAATACAATACAGCTCGTCCTATTGAGGAAGTCTGTGACTAGGTGACCTGTGTCTGCTGTCCAGGTGCTTTTGATGGGCAACTTCAAGGTCCTTTAGCTTTTCTTTCTGAGGATTCTTTATCTTTAAACCAGACTGGGACTGGACAGCCCTTCAAATAGAGGATGCCTTCCAAACAAAGGTCAGCCCTTTGTGAAAGAGGACACACAGCCACCCTGTTTTTAAAGGGGGCTGGGATGGTGGGAAGGAATTCAACCAGCAGTTGTATCCACAGGACCTAGGAGGAAGAGTAGCAGGGGGGCGTTGGTGAAAGTGTTGCAATGAAGATTGTTGAATTCCAGCACATTGACTCAAAATGTGGAGCAAGATAAAAGAAAGGTTTATCTTACCAGGCATGAATACATGCAATAGGACTATTGGTGAAGACCTCTTTCTGACTGTGATGAGAATGTTGGCCCCTTGAGGTTGACCACTTCACCAGGTGGCCCTTCCCCTCCAGATGAGGCATCAAAGGGCAAGAGTGTTAAGGAGCCTTGGGAGAAGCAGGGCGTTGCCAGGAATGTTAGCCAAATGCATACAGATACAGTATATCTCCAGGTGCATCTTTTCGGGGTTTGGTTTCACATTCCATGGTGTACAGCTCCCCTCTGACTGCATGGGGTGAGGGAAGAGAAAATCCCCCAGCCTAGCCCAGCCCTGAGTCCTGAACACCTCCTCTGGTTTATCCCTGGGATATCGTTGGTTTGGGCCTAGCCCAGGTGCCAAAATTTATGCCAATTGGATTGCTAGCAATTTACAACTCTTGCTGGCCTTTCTTCTTTCCCTTTGTGTTAACAGCACTGTTCCCTTGTATTTATGAATGTGACCTTCTATTCTGCACTCCTGGCATGGCTTGATAAATTAGACACTTCTCACACTCACACACACACACCGCAGATCTCACTGTTTAAAGATTAATCAGGAAGCCTCTGGCAGAATCTCACCTGCCACTGGCTTAAAATATCCCTTTCCCTTTGATTCTCTGTGCTGTGGGCAAGTCCCTCCGGGACCAATAAGGCAGGCAAGCTGGAGAGAGTTGAACTCCTCTGTCAGAATGGGGACAAGCTCCTCACTACCCATCCCCTCCACTTCACATCCCTAATTGCACGCCCTTCTCCTGGCTGCACAGGGGTGATGTTTCAAGAAGCCAAGGACTTCCTCGGTTTTGTAGCAAATCTGCTTTCCCCAGGATGGGTTTCACCCCCTCACAATAGTTTGCATCTGCTTCCTCATACATGGAAGGACAATATTACTGTTTTGCCTCCCCTCATGTGTTTGCTTAATTTAGGGCCAAAATACACATTACATGCAAAAATGTGCAATGGTAGCCCAAATCCCCCTTTTCTTCATGAAAAGCCTCTTTTGGAAAGGGCAACACAGAGCGGTGGAGAACGTGAACCCACCCTGGCCATTGGCTCTCCACCCCACTCCCCTGGCTTTCCCCACTGTATGGTTCCAAATGTGTTTGTGTGAGTGTAAGCCATGTTTGGACAATCCCCCAAGCAGGACTTGAATAGAAAGGCTGAGAAAGGGTTAAGCACCCATCGCTCCGCTGCTTGTCTGCTCTCAGGTTGCCACCATCCTAAGGCAGCTGGTCATTAATAAAAAGGAAGCCACTGCTCTTCAGTTCGCAGCGCTATAGCAATGCCCAGCCTCTAGGCAAATCCTGTATCTAGAAGTCAGGTGCCTCTTCCCTTTGGATACATAGGGAGGGAAAGGGCTATGCACCACCAGGCCAGGGGGTGACATTCACTTGTTTCGCATTTTAATATGAGCTGACCCAATTCCCAAACTAATATTCAATCATCCTTATATCTATCTATTTTATTTCACAAAAATACTATACAGCTTTTCGTTAAAAAAAAAGATAAATCCCGAAATGGATTAAAAGATAAAATCATGATGTTGTTCAGTCCTTCAGTCATGTCCGACTCTTCGTGACCCCATGGACCAGAGCACGCCAGGCCTTCATGATAAAATACAGTAAAACCCATCATTGAAACAATGGTAAAAAGAATAGAATTTCATTAAAATAACCAGGGGTATGCACTTCTCTGAAGTCTGTGATGCAAAATTCTCTGAATTCTGTGATTCTCTGATCAAAAAATGTGTACAGAATGCATACATTTGGGAACATTGCTTATGAAGAGGCACATCCTGGGGGAAAGTGCTTGCCAAAATTGTGTATATTAGGGAAAACTATGCACAAAAATCATAAAAATATTAGTATGGACAGATGCAGAAGTTGGATGGGACGACCTTGGGCTTGAAAGAGATGCAGACATTCTGGAAAGTGAAACAGACAGACTGGTCCATCCCTACTAGCCACCCAGACCAGTCTTGCCTGACGGAGGGGGCGCCTGGGGTCAGAGGAAGGGAGGCCTTCAGTGGCCAGCAGCACAGCCCACGTGTCCTGGTGCTGAGGACTCTCCGTGGCTTTGTCTTCCCTCAGCTGTCCCCAACCTGCTGCCCTCCAGGTGTGTTGGATGACAACTCCCAGCATTCCTGACCATTGACCATGCTGGCTGGGGCTGATGGGAGATGGCACACGCAACATCTGGCTGTGGGAGGCTGCCTTAATGGCCTTTGGCCTCTATTACCCGAAGCACCGCAGTCCTGGCCTTCACTCCTCCAGCTCTGCCACCCTCCGTCCCCGGAAGTCTTCCATTCTGTTGCAAGACTGTGCCAGTGCAGTGCCAAAAGTTGTCCTCCGATTTCCTGAAAGTTTTCTCCCCCACGAAAGAGATTTCCTTTTTTCCACCTCATTCTGAGGACTCTTTTGAATACCTTTTGGTGGTGACTTTGAGCTTACAGTATCGCTGCGAAGGGGTCAGGGGAGCTGTGTGTGTCTTTCTTTCTTCCCTTTACCCCTCACTCCATCACTCTGCAGCCTCTCTCGCTGATTAGGAAAAAGCTCATGGGCTACGACAACTCACAGTGTCTTCCCCTGGGCACTGATCAAAGTGCGGGCAGGTGGGAAGGCCCCAGACTGCCAAAGAGACAGGTGTCCAAGGAGTGACAGGACACCCACACACAAGCCTTGGCTACAAGAACTCCGCCCCACCCCCACAGGAATGCCACACTTCCCTCTCTGCATTTTGTTCCAGAAGCAATTTATTTTCCCTCTAACTAAATGGGGAAAAAGACGAACACAGCACCCAATTTCTGTCCTAGGCTGTGGTTATGGCTGGAGCTTGCACGCACCCATAAAGTCTGTGGGATGCCATCATTTCTCTTCCCTCCATCAAATCCCTCCTCGAAATATGCCTTTTGCCTGAAGCCTTTGGCTTAACCCCTCAATTCCACACATGCGCTTATGCCAAATTACAGTATACAGGAAGCTGCCTCAGACTAGGTGTGGCTACCTGTCCACCTAGCCCAGGAGGGTCTTCTCTGACTGGCCCTCCAGGGTCTCGGGCAGGAGTGATCCTCCCATCACAGGCGGCGACCTGATCCTTTGAACTGGAGATGCTGCCGGGGACCGAACCTGGGAGCAGGCCTCCTGCACGCATGGCTAGTGCTCTCCCACTGAGCCATGGTCACCTCCCCAAGTGCCCACTTCCCCACCTGTGTGCTCACAGGTGCTTCTTGGCCTTTCTCTTTCCTCTCTCCCTTCTACTGGCAACATTTGGATCATAAGCTCCATGGGCCAAAGACAAACCCTTTTTGCTTGCATCATTCTGTAAAACTGCCCTGTATGTTGATGATGCCTTCCTCATCATCGTCTTCATCCTCATCTGGGTATATTTTTGAAGTCATGTTCCTTCCCCTTAAGTGCACTGCAGAAAATGTGCTTCTCCTCCATTTCCATGGGAAGACAAAAAGCCATATTAACCTTTAATGGAAAATCTGTCACCAGCAGAAAAAACGTATTGGAGTGTCAGTTAAAAAGCCCGTTCATTATGACATTGACAACATGGCTGGGATGAGAGACGATTCCTTGGAGCTCCTTCTGTGCATTGTACATTCAGCTGAGGTGGCGCTACAGACGGCAAGGTGGGCTGCACCCATCCCCCCACCCCACCCCGCCAATTACACACATTGGCCCCATTTGCACAACCCCTCATCCCCTTTGTGAGGAGAAGGGGGTGGGATCCTGCAAATGAAGCCTCCATGAAATCAGCTTCCAGAGGGGAAACCATGTTAGTCTGTTGCAGCAACGGCAATAAAGAGTCTTTTCCGTATTCACCCCACCCCCGCCAGTGGTGTGTGTGTGTGTGTGTGTAGCATGCTTGGTGAAACTCATCTTTAAAGCCACCTCAGCCCTTGAACATCATCACATCTTGTGGCCACAAGGTGCCTTTTCATTGCTGTCCTTCCTCAGGCTTCACCTGACAGGGGACTGGGAAGGCAGATTCCACAGACAGTGGAAATGGAGGCTCTGATGTAATGCCAGAACACCAGAACCAACTGGGTGGCTCCTCCCTGGAGCCAACGTCTTCTGGGCTACAGAGCTACGTTCTCTAAGAACATTGACAAGCAGGGGAGTGGTGGAGCACCTGCATGGCCAACCACCTACATGTGAAGTCTCTTCTCAAACCATGCTGTCAGTATCCCACACCAGCAAAGAGCTGTTTCAGGTCATCTTCCTAGTATCTGTCAACAAGGTCCATTTTAATTTTTCCCTTCTCCTGAGTATAAGGCCATTTTTCAGTCTCCCTCCACTGGACTTCCCTTGTAGATCTCTCACACCACATGAAAATCCATCTGGCAGGCCATTTAGTGGATTGTTCTGTCCTGCTGGACACCATGCTTGAATTCAGATGTTCTGAATGATTGATCTATAATGATAATGCCTTATTTCCAACAACAGTAGGCAGCTTACAGAGGATTTAACAAAACAACCATGATCATAAAACACCATAAAATACACCTTAAAACCAACATGCTGAAAAAGAACATCTCTTTGCAGAGCAAAAACAATTCTCTAGCAGCTTTTAATGGCCCAGGGATGTGGTATCCTTCTTAGTGGCTGAAGGATGTAGTCATTACTCTTGAAAGGGCAAGTCCGTTGGCATGCCATTTGGAAGAGTTCCCCCACCCCCTTGCTCATCTGTATTCATCCAAACAGAAGACATTAAAAGGACCGGCAAAAAGATGGAGCAAAGATAAAATGCTGACTTTGTTTTTGTCTGACTTGTGGCAGAACTGCACGATCCTCCTCATTGTTTGTCCATCGTTGCTGCACGGTCTTGTTCATATGCACACCGGAACTTTTGATGAGGGCCTGTGACAGGGTCTTTGATGCATCAGTTGAATTGTTTACATTTGTCATGGATGCTTTAGTTGTTGTATGGAGAGTATTTTCATGGATCATTGTTTTTAGCTGTTTTAAATTTTGTATCGTTTAATTTTGTTGTTAGTTGCCTTGAGTCTTTTTTTTAGAGAAGCATCTAAGAAACCAAAGAAATAAATGAAAATATATAAATAAACTTGCATGTGTCTTTGGGCATGTTATTATTTATGTATTTATTAGATTTATTTTGAGATATGTTGACAAAGATGGGTTTGTTGGCTGGGTGGTGGCTTTGCAGGTCGTTCTTTGCGTGATTCTGTAGATATGGGGAGGAACTCATATAATCATAGAAGAGTAGGGTTCGAAGGGCCTATAAGACTGTCGAGTCCAACCCCCTGCTCAATGCAGGAATCCAAGTCAGAGCATCCCTGACAGATGGTTGTCCAGCCCCATCTTGAATGCCTCTGGTGTGGGAAAGCCCACCACCTCCCTAGGGAATTGGCTCCATTGTCGTATTGCTCTCACAGTCAGGACGTCTTTCTTGATGTTCAGCCGAAATCTGGCTTCCTGTTACTTGAGCCCATGATTCTGTGTCCTGCACTCTGGGATGATGGAGAAGAGGTCCTGGCCTTCCTCTCTGTGACAACCTTTCAAGTACTTGGAGAGCGCTGTCATATCTCCCCTCAGTCTTCTTTTCTCAAGGCTAAACATGCCCAGTTCTTTCAGTCTCTCTTCATAGGGCTTTGAACCAAAGAGCACACAATAAAACAATATAAAATATATAAAACATTAAAACCACAGTATAACAATACAACCAGAATAAAACCTAGCAGCAATGCAGAGATTTAAAATACAGATTTAAAACAGCAAAGCTAAAAGTCTACTTGAAAGGTTGTCACCGAGAGGAAGGCCAGGATCTCTTCTCGATCACCCCACAGTGCAGGACATGGAATAATGGGCTCAAGTGACAGGAAGCCAGATTCCAGCTAGGTGGAAAACTTCCTGACTGTCAGAGCAATATGACAATGGAGCCAGTGACCTAGGAGGTGGTGGCTCTCCCATGCTGGGGGCATTCAAGAGGAGGCTGGACAGCCACTTGTCAGGGATGCTCTGACTTGGATTCCTGCATTGAGCAGGGAATTGGACTCGATGGTCTTATGGGCGCCTTCGAACCCTTCTATTCTATGATTCTATGAAAATTAAGATTAAGCCCTTTTTAGTGAAAGGATTAATTATTTATCATATGGCACATTTACATTGCATTACAATTAGTGAAAGGAAGGCGCAACCAAAGAAAGTTCTCAAATTTACGATTGCCTCAGTCTCCTGCCTCCATGGAAGCCAGGTCCCCTGCTAGGTGTAGGCTACTGACATGTCACTGGCTAATACAAAAATAGCACAAGGTTCTTTTGCTCTGGCTTATCCTTTTTCCTTTTCTTTTTTTAGGCAGGAATGTTATTTGACTATGATTTAAGAACCGTTTTAGCTCAGCCCAAGGGAGTCAATGACTTTGTGGAACACAATATAATGTCTAGTAAGACTCCAGATTACTAGTTGCCGAGAAAGCAGGAGTGCACCTGCATGCAGCATCTGCTTATCGGCGACAAACAAGAATAAAATTAGCCATGGAAATCAATTCTGCATATAAATGGGCAGACGCCATTGCTAGCAATGCGGACTGCGCACAACGGCAAAACCTGGGCCCCTAATACAGCATGCAGCATGCCCATGCCGGGGGAGGGGGGCAGTAGGATCTTCTGCCCACTGCCAAAGGCCTGCTGGGCATGGGGGGTGGGAGTCATGGGGAAAAACCACCATCGGCTGGCAAACACTGCACCTGGCCAGGCTGTGCGTGGGTGTGTTGGGCGCATGTCTCTTTGCTGCCGGGCCTCCAAAGCCAAGTATGCTGACTGGAACAGACCACACCTGCACCAGGCAATCCCAGGAGGCAGCATGCGGGGCAGGAGAAGCCAGTGAGCGTAGGCTGGCCCGGTGGTGGTTTCAAAAAGACCTGGCCGGGGCAAAACCTGAGATCAGTTTGGATGGGCTTGGTGGGCAGGACTGGTGGCTTTGGCCGGATCAGAGAGCAGAGCGGGCTTCCAAGGCCATCCGGTCCAGCCCTTGCTTGATGCAAGAAACCAAGCGCGAGGGGGTCCCCGACAGGTGGCTCTCCGGCCTCTGCCTGAAGGTGTCTGGAGTGGCCGCTGGGAAAGAGGCAAACGCCAGGCCAGGTACAATCTGGAAGGGAACTGAGAGTGAAACGGCCCAGATCGCCCCGCCCTCATGCACATCTGTGGCATGGCCACGCTTGGAATGCTGTGCACAGCTCTGGTCACCACATCTGAAACAGGGCATTGCAGAGCTGGGAATGCACAGACAGGGGCCACTACAATGACCAAGGGGCTGGGGCATCTCCCCAGGGAGGGAAGCTCACAACAGCTGGGATTAGGGGCGGAGTCGGAGTCTGAGGAGGGGGTGGAGTCTGCTGGACCCCCCTCATCTGGCCTCCTGGACCCCACTCCCCGAGCCGTGAGGTGCTGACGGACCCGGCTGTTGAGTGCCCTGGAGCTGGGAAGGCCACCGAGGACTCGTCCTGCCTCCACCAGCTGTCAAATGAGGCCTTGACGACTGGCGCGGGCAGGATGGGCCTCAGTGGCGCCCCAGCACTCCGGTCCTGGCCTCCTCGGGAGAAGGACGGGCCTTGAGTGCTTCGGGGGTGCACCACACCGAGGACTCTGGCACCCAGCCCTTGTGCACATGAAGCATCGGGGCTGGACTGCCACGAGTCCTTGGCGCAGAGCGGAGGGGCGGCTTGCCGGGCAGGCCGGCGGGGCACGCAGGGCAGCTTGCCGCGCGGGTCCGGATGGCGCAGGCCGGGGCGGCAGCTCGTTCAGCTCCCCAACCCAGACGGAGATGAGCCCGTCCTTCCCCAGCTGGGCTTGTTTAGCTTGGGAAAAAGGAGGGCGAGGGGAGGCATGGTAGAGGAATACAAATTATGCCTGGGGTGGAGAACATGGAGAGGGAGACGTTTTTCTCCCTCCCTCAAAGGACTAGAACCCAAAGGGGTCCTCCCATGACGCTGATTGGAGAGAGATCCAGGACAGAGAAAAGGGAGGGCTTCTTCACACAGCGTGTTGTTAGACCATGGAATTCGCTACCACAGGCTGTGGTGATGGCCACCAATTGGGATGGCTTTTTAAGGGGGTTGGACAACTTCCTGGAGGAGAAGGCTACCAATGGCTACCAGTCCTGATGGCGATGTGCTTCCTCCAGTACCAGAGGCAGGGAGCCTCTGCACGCCAGCTGCTGGGGAACGTGGGTGGGGGGGGGTGGGGTGCTGTTGTGCTCATGCCCTGCTTGTGGGTTCCCGGTCGACAGCTGGTTGGCCACTGTGTGAACACAACTCTGGACTAGATAGACCCTTGGTCTGATCCTGCATGGCTCTTCTTATGTTGTTATGTTCTTAAGTGTCCAGAGAAGGAAAGTCCAGAACCACCCTTCTAGGTCATTAGTTCCATTGCTGAACTGCTGTTACCTTCAAGAATTTACTCCTAATGTTCAACCAAAATCTGCCCTCCTCATCCTGCTTTCTGGGCCGCAGAGAACAAGTCTGTGCACTCTTCTAAGTGACAGCCCTTCAGGTATTTGAAGAGTGCTTTCATGCTCCCCCCTCAGTCTTCTCTCCTCTGGGCTAAACATCCCCACCTCCTTCAACATTTTCTTGAAAGACTTGTTTTCCTTACTCTGAATATCTTCATTGAGCTTTTCTACACAAGTCAGTTAATCAGCTGTTAATCCACTGTGATTACTTTCAGTTTCGTCACAGAATTGAGACCCACGCACTACGCAAGGAGAATTTCCTTCCCTGCTTTTCTGCTACATAACCTCTAGGTGGCACTGTGGGATAGTGGAATAGTACAAATACACAAGAGGAAATTATACTTCTGTTTGCTTTCACAATTAAATGCCACATTTTCCCTGCTCAAAAAACCCTCACTGAAAGTGCTTTTTCTATGTTTTTTACATAGACATAAGTGCCTCCCTCCAGTTTGATAAGTGACCACCGAGGAGCAGTCTTTCAGAACAGTTTTCCAACCAGGTGTGCACCCACCTGGGCGAGCCACATCTACATGGCACCCATTTCATTGTTTGCTCGGTAGGAGTGTGCAGTATTAGCACTGCAAATCAACAACTGGGGCAGTAGATGGGAGAGTTAATGTGGGCTTCCCAAGCCTGGAAGAGCAGAGAGCACAGAGCTGGGGCAGAGGGTGCGTGACTAGCATGCAGGACTTGCTTGTGAGTAGATGTTCCCAACAAGCCCTGCAAACACATCTCTGAGGTGAGCAGGCAAGCAGGCAGCTGCTGCCTCCTGAGATTGAGTTGGCGCTGAGAGCGGAGAGCACGGAGCTGGGGAGGAGGACAGAGCGAGTAGCACGTACTCTATTATTTGCCCAGGCTCACCGCCCCCCACAGACACAGGCACAATGAAGTGCTTCTGAGTACGTGTGTGTGAAAATCATCCGCCCTGGCAGACCACCCTTTCTCAACTGTGCAGCTTCAAATCTGCAGGCATCCGGCGTTCTCAGCTGTGTTGCTTTGTAGCTGAACATCTCCACCCCCAGGCTCAATAGGCAGCGATGTGGAACTGAGGGCAATGAGTTACTTCCCGGTAGACACGCTTGCCCCTCTGCTCTCCCGCCACCCCTGCCCCAGGCTACTTTCCCTCCCACCAATCAGCACGGCTTCCACCAGCCCGCTCCTTCATGTGCCTGTAACTGCGGAGCTGTGCAGGAGGAGGAATGGGGAGGGGCAAAAAGGCGTCACATAGTGACTGCCACTAACAAAGCTGTGATGTCAATCTGAGGAAGGGGCAGACAGCTCAACCCCCACGGTGAACCTGCAGCACCTGGAAAACTCAGAGCAAAAGTACTAACGGAAAAACCTGGATTTCTCTGTGAAAACCATGAAGCGGCGGCTGCGTCATCTTCCCTTCGAAGCAGCACTGGGGCAAGTGGCTCATGCAGATGGGGCCCTGATGGTGTTATCATCTAGCCCAGATTTAACCAGTTTGCTAGCCAGAGTATAATGGGCGACTTTGTCAATACTGAACTGAAATCAAGATAAATTACATCCACAAAGTTCCTGCAAGCAGCCACTAAGGTAGTAACCATAGCAAAAAAAAAAAAAAAAGGTGTGTGTGTGGGGGGGTTGATTGGGCTGGCAGAATTTTATTTGTGACAAATACGTGCTGGCTTCTGCTAATCACTGCATTGTTATCCAGATGATTACAAATGGACTTGACTGTAATATGTTCTTGTATCTTCCCTGGTATCGAAGTCAAACTCACCTGTATGTAGTTTCATGGATCCTCTGGGAAGATCAGGGGGTGGAGTCTGGCTTTTTTTCTGGCCCAGGGGTGTGGCAGATCAAGGAATGGGACCCAATGAAGAAAGCCTACCAGCCCCACAGATGCTGTGTAGTCAACAAAATATCTGGTATTGAACTGGAGACATACCTATATGAGCATGTCAAACAGTGAATGGCCAGGTAAGATCCCTGATGGTAGATAACCTTCTTAAATGGGAGGCAGAAGAGGGCTGCTGGGAGGTGGAAGGGGCCTGGCAAGGACCTAGGAAGAAGGAAGGTGAAGGGGTGTGTGTGTGTGTGAGAGAGAGAGAGAGAGAGAGAGAGAATGAACTGGCTGCAAGGGTCTAATCTGGCCCGCTCCCCCCCCCCCGTTCTTCCTCTCCCTATCGTAGCCTTCTGAGTCTGCTCTTTGTTTAAAGGGTGTACACACTGGGGTTCAGTTATTCATCACGACTGATTCAGCCTTAAGCATGTTGTACCACCTGCGCATCTTCATGGCGTGCCTCTTGTTGCTGTCCAATCAGATGGCGGCCCATCTCCTGTGCCAACAAATCAACGCGACCGGTCTTTCATCACCCGTGCAAACTCCCAGTCTAATGAACCACCAGAGAGACCAGTCAAAGCACCGAGTTTAGTCTGGCCAAACTAACCGAGTCATAAAAGTGCAGTTATTGTGCAACACGGTGGTCGTGCTAGCTGTGGCTTACGGGCCAGCACACCGAACATTTTCAACGCACCCCTGCAGCAAGTTCCAGCACCCGACACCCTGTCTCTTCCTCGGTGGCTACAGACTGGGTTGTGAAAACAGCCCCACACATGTGCAGAGTGCCTCCCCATCATCATGGTTTGTTTGTTTATTTATTTAATTTATTAATCGCCCATCTGGCTGGTCACCCAGCCACTCTGGACAATGTACAACAATAAAAACAGTTCAAAACAATAAAATTCAACATTAAAAACATCACATTTCTAAAATTACCCTAACCCACCCCAAATGCCTGCCTGAACAGCCACATTTTCAATGTGTGGCAGAAGCTCATTAAAGAGGGGGCATGGCGGAGTTCCCTAGGGAGGGAGTTCCACAGAGTGGGGGCCACCACAGAGAAGGCCCTCTCCCTCGTCCCCACCAACCTAGCTGTCCTGGCTGATGGGACAGAGAGAAGGCCATCCGAGGCTGATCTTGTTGAGTGGCCTGTCTGGTGTTGCTGGAGGCGCTCCTTGAGATAGGCTGGGCCGGAACCGTATAGGGTTTTAAAGCTCAAAACCAACACCTTGAATCTGGCCTGGAAAACAACTGGTAACCAGTGCAGCTCCTTCAGCGCTGGAGTGATGTGATCTCGCCGGCGGCTGCCTTTAATCAGGCAGCCTACCAGCTGCAGTTTCCGAACCGTCTTCAAGGGTAACCCCACGTAGAGCGCATTACAGTAGTCTAAACGAGAGGAGACCAGGGCATGTACTACCGATGGGAGCAAATGGTCGGGAAGGAAGGGGCGCAGTCGCCGTATCAGATGGAGTTGATACAGCGCTGTCCGGCTCACAGCTGACACCTGAGCCTCCATGGACAGCTGGGAGTCCAAAATGACCCCCAGGCTGCGGACCTGGTCTTTCAAGGGTAGTCGTACCCCATTCAACACCAGGTCAACATCCCCCAGCCTCCTCTTGTCTCCCACCAAAAGTACCTCGGTCTTGTCAGGGTTCAGCTTCAGCTTGTTCCTCCCCATCCAGCCACTCACCGTCTCCAGACATTTGGACAGGGATTCTATGGCCAACCTTGGTGAAGATTTGAACGAGAGGTAGAGCTGCGTGTCATCTGCATATTGATGACACTGCACCCCAAACCTCCTGATGATAGTCCCCAGCGGCTTCACATACATGTTAAATAGCATCGGGGAGAGCATCGGGGAACCTTGTGGCACCCCACGAGTGGCCACGGGTCCAAAACCTCCTCTCCCAGTGCTACCCTCTGATACCTGCCGGAGAGGAAGGACCGGAACCACCGCAATACGGTGTCTCCAATGCCCAACCCCTCCAGGCGGTCCAGGAGGATACCGTGGTCAATGGCATCAAAAGCAGCTGAGAGGTCAAGGAGAACAAGGAAGGAGCATTCGCCCCTATCCAGAGCCCTCCTCATATCATCCACCAAGGTGACCAAAGCCATTTCTATCCCATGCCCAGGCCTGAAGCCCGACTGAAATGGATCTAGATAGTCGGCTTCTTCCAAGTGCGCCTTCAACTGCACCGCCACCACCCGCTCAATCACCTTGCCCCCAAACGGCAGATTCAGGACTGGGAGAAAGTTGTTCAGACCTTGGGGATCCAAGGAGGGCTTCTTTAAGAGCGGTCTTATCACTGCCTCCTTGAGGGCTGATGGCATCACTCCCTCCTCAAGGGAGGCATTCACCACCGCCCTGATCCCCTCACCCAGTCAATCTTTGCAGCCCATAATGAGCCAAGATGGGCAAGGATCAAGGAAGCAGGTGGTCGGCCTTACAGATGAAAGCACCTTGTCCACTTCATCAGGAGGAAGAAGCTGGAACTGATCCCACAAAACCGGTTTGCCACAGGCTGCCTCCTACTCACTAACTGTATCCACAGCGCACAGAGTAACACTCCTAATCCGATCAATTTTTTGAGTTCAAACCTTCCCCAGGAGGTTTGAACTCAAGCACCTCTAAGAACTTCCTTGCTGGATCAGACCAAAAGTCCTGCTCACCCAGCATCCCGTTTCCACCAGGGGCTGAACAGCCCCCATGCCCCGTCCCCTGCAACACTCACAGGCAAGCAGCTCATCAACGTGACATTCCCAGCATTCAGCATCATTCAGTGAGCTCTGAGCAACGAGCTTCTATTTACCTTTCATAGTTAATAGTCGTGGTTAGAGCACCAAATTGGAGCTCAGAATTCATTATGCAAATTGCTGCTGTATAATAATTTACTTTGGCGGAAATGTGGGCTTCTGCAATTTACTCAGAAGAGGGGCTTTCAGGCCCTCTGCCTCGGGGGCTGGGTCTGCTTCCACTGGTCTGGCAAGGAGACTCCTGTGCGGCTGCCGCAGAGCCCGTGTCCGGTGCAGAGGACTCTGGAACACCCCGTCCGTTCCTGCAGGGTGTCACCCGCCCAAGCAGGCCTGCTGCCCCTCGCCCTGTGCCTGGCAGTGCTCCCTGGACCACCCTGTGATCATACATCGCAGGAGAAGGTGGATCATGTCAGGAAAACCTGCCCGCCCGCCATGACTGAAGGAACTGCTGAGAAGCTCACGAGAAGCCCGGTACTCGAGGAGCCTGGCTTGCAAACTGCGGGTTCAGGTGGCAGAGTGGACTGTTGGGTGCGACAGCCACCTTCGGAAGAGACGAATGTGCTACTGTCTCCTCCGCATCGTCACCTCAGCGCGCTGGCCCATCACGTGAGCGGGGGTGGGGCAGGACCGTGCCTGCTGCCCCCCACGCCCCTGCATTCAGCACGTTTGAAAAGGGGAACTGACCTGCTCACCGCTGCGCACGCAGGGATTCTGGTGGCACAGAGGCCCGGGTACATGCGCCTGCTGTGTGCTCAGCATGCGGAGCACGCCGCTCTTGCATTTTGCCTGCGTGTGGAGGAGACTTTGCGAAAGGGGCTTCTGGCCTGAGCCAGCATCTGGGTGCTGCGGCCAGCCGGATGAGGACTAACAGGATGAAATGAGGGCAGACCGGATGAGACGCTGCTTTGCTGCTGCTGCATGTGGCCCCTGGCCCAGCTGGCTCAGCGCTGCTTACCCTGACCAGTCGTAGCTCCTCAGCGGCCCTTTCCAGCCCTCCCGGGAGATGCCGGGGCCTGAGCCTGGCCTTCATGCGCGCAGAGCAGGGGCGCTGCAGCCCCTCCTTGCACCCGCTGGCGGAAGCCAGGGAGCCAGAAGTGAGGCCTGCAACATCTCATCTGGCCTCGGAGGGTGAGGCGCACAGTCTCCCCACCCGAAGAGGTTTGGAGCCAAGGTTTTTGGCCCGGCCACTTTGTGAACAGCAGCTGCTGCTCCGGCCTGTGAGCACCTCTATCAGCTTCAGGCTGCATGGGCCGCGCCCCTTCTTGGGCAGAGGAAATCCTGCCATGCTGAACCATGCTTGCATGACCACCAGGCTGGACTGCTGGACTGCACTCTGCATGGGGCTGCCCTGGGGACAACTCAGTCAGAAGCTCCAGCTACTGCAAAAACACAGCTGTGTGCCCCCTCACGGAAGCACATCGCTGTGAGCATATCCAGCGGACCAGGTTCCAACAGCGATGGCTGCTGACACATTTCCAAGCTCACCTCAAGTCCTGGTGTGGACCTTTACAGCTCCTTCTGGCCAGGACCCTGCGCAGCTCAGAGCGCGCCTCCCCTGCATTCTCCGTGCCGGGCTCCAGAGGCCTTGCTTCGTGCTCCTTCCAACCTCGCTGAAGCCAGACTGAGCAGCACCCCTCCCAGCAATTGCCCTGGGGCTGAGGAATGAGCTTGCCCTGGAGAGGCGCAATCCCCCATCCCCCAACTTTCCCTCTGGAGGGGCCGTGGAATGCATCTCTCCCGCTTGGCCTTCTGTCTCGGTTTGGCCTTCCTCCTGGTGCTGTTCTGCTGTGTTCTGCTTGTGGTGGAATTACATCGTCAGCATTGTTTTTATGGGCTTTCATTTGTTATTGCAAAAGCCCCCTGGAATACTGGAATAGCAGCTGATCGATGGTATTTGTGAATAAATGGTCACACCAACCACACCTGCATGAGCCCCTGCCTGGGGCATTTGCATATTTAGCGCACTCCTTCCTGCCCTGCCTCTAAGGAGCTCATGGTAGCGCACATAGTCCCCTAGCGCCCATTTCATCTTCACAACATCCCTGCAGGTCGGTTAGGCTGGGGGAGAGTGAACGACCCACGTTCAGCCAGGGAACCTGGGCTCCATGGCCCCAGGCTGGCACCCCCTCGCCCAGCGTGATGCCCTCCAGATGCTCTGGATGTCAGCTCGCGTCAGCCCCAGCTGGCATGGCCAGTGTTCAGGGATGCTGAGAGTTGTAGGGCTGTCACAATGAGGCACATTCTGTCGTGGGGACAGGGTGGCAACGTTGCCTCTGCCCTGTTCTAGGAAGGAGCTTGGCCCTGGTGAGGAGGTGGCCCCTGGGGCCTTATGCTGGCCAGAGGAAAGCTTCTTGGATGCGCTCACACCTCCCTTGGGCACCAGGCAGCTGCCAACACAGAGCAGAGCCATGTCAGCCAGTCTCCTGGGGGCGCCAAGCAAGAATTTCCCCTTCGCTGCACAACAGTTAATTAATGGTGGCAGTCCTCACTTCAGTCCGTCTATCTGTCTGGTGCCTTCATTCCGGAGTGTGGAGAGCAAGACACTTGCACCAGGGATCACATTTCAGAGCACCCCGGCCAGGAGACAGACCATCCCAAAGCATTGGAGGCTGAGCCCCAGCATGTTCACTGGAGGCCCCACAGGGAGGAGAAGTGAACGGGAGCAAACAAAGCCAGCGATAAATAGAAGGGATGGGAGAAGGAGTCCAGGCACAGCAGACGTTTCCCCACTGTTCCGGCAAGGACGCCGCCCTTCTGTCTGGCTCTTCAAATCTAGGACTGGGGGCATGGGGCGGGGATCAGGTGAATTCCTTGCTCACTGGGAGCAACAGGTTGAAAGAGCAGCTCTGAGCCAAGAGGTGCTTGTCGAGTCCCCGAGTCCATTGGAGTGCCTGGGAACATCAGTGTTAATCACATTTTTTAATTGCAATCACTTCTGGAAAAGGATTTTCAGGCAAGAGCAGCGGTGGCAGCTCCAAGTGGAGAGCAGAGCCCAAAAGAAGCATCCTGTGTGCAGCGACTGCGGAATGTAAAGTGCTCTGACACGGCTGTTTGAACCGCAGGGCCTGACCATCAAAAGGAAAGAGGGAGCGTCGAGCACAAGCTGGGCTTGCAATCCTTCTGCAAGTCCCCGGGTGGAAGACTGCGGGAAAGACGGACTGTAGGATGCGCCGAGTGAGAGGTGGTTTCAGGACATGTGTGGGCAAGTGGCATCTTCAGGCCACATGTGGCCCATGGATGTGTCCACTGCAGCTGGCAGGGGCCCTCCTGGCACGGCCAAAATGCACTGGCTGGTTCCAAAATCATGCTGCGCCCCGGTCACCAGTCAGCTGTTTGGCACACTTGTGGGGGCGTGAATTACACGGGGAGGATGGTGTGATGCATGACTCTCCCTACATGCTGCCCTCCTACAATTGCACCCCCATTCCACCAAACAGCTGATCAGCAGCCCAGGGGAGCAAAGTTTAAATGGGAAGGATGGTGCTCAGAATAACTCTTCCAACGTGCCACCCCCCCATTTAAATCGCACACTTTCTCCCCCACTGAGCTGTTCCTATAGTCAGCCAGCTGGGCAGTTGGCACACAGCAGTGGTGGAGGCGCAAAGGGATCTCAGTGCACAAGGAGGGGAGCTGAATATCCCCATCCCGGCATGCTCAGTCAGGGGTGAGTGTGTGTGTGTGTCAGGGGGAGGGTGTGTGTGTGTATTTGTGTGAGAGAGCATGAGGAGGAGGGAAAGGTCTTTGTGTGCGTTTGTGTTCAAGGGAGCAGGGGCAAGGATACGCCATGCATGTGTGAGAGGGAGGGGGAAAAGCTGTGTTGGGCTCTGTGTGCATATTTGTGTGTGAGAGGGGTGTGTATGTGAAAGTGATACCAGAGCTGGCCATGGCCAGTTCCAGCCCAGGATCTTCCCATGGCCACCTTTGGCTATGCCCACCACCAGCATGTGGTCCTGGAACCACTGCCATACGTGGCCCTTAGGGGCGAAAAGCTGCCCATCCCTGTTTTAGGAAAACACTTGGGTTCCTCAGGTAAACTGACTTCCGAGGATATCAGTGAATATCTATATGGTGGAGCCATGTGCCTGCTGCTGTTTCATTATACAGCCATTAGATGGAGCTGTGATATAGCAGAATTGTGCATTTTCACCTGGCTTCTATGGCAATTATAGCAGGATAGAGAGAAAATACTAGACTTTCCTTGGCATGAAAAAAAACACGCAATAATGGTTACAAAGAACAGGAGAGGTCCTGGAGGATGACGATGTCATGTGAAGGAGCCACAAACTTCTGTGAGTAATGAATCTCGATCACAACATAAAAGCTCCACGTGGAGAAGCCCTTTCCCTGCTGCATGTGTTTGCTTTAAAATAGAGTGGTCGTCCGTCCCCCCCTGGCAACCAAAGAATAGCTCGGCTTCGCCCAGAGTGTTCAGCCACTCACAGCATAGTGGCAGCTTTGCCCACAAGCACCCTTGCACAGTGCTGGTTGCGAAGGGTGCACAAAATGCACATGCAAAACAGAAGTTGTGGGAAGAGCAGGAGAGGAAATCTTCAAGGTGCTCTAGAAATGTGTAGTTTATTAGGCTTGAGACATGTTGAAGGAAGACCCTTCATCCATCTGGGGCAGCAGCGGCAAAACAAAGTAGCCTCTGTATTGTCCGTCTTGTGTGTTGTCTGTTGCAAAGCAATTCACATGAAATATGTTTGGCCTAATAAATGACACATTGCTCAGGCACCTTGAAGGGTCCCTCATCTGTCCCCCCGCCTCCATACTGGGGCCTTCATATGGCTGACGGGCGGGGGGAGGGAGAGAGAGAGAAGCAAGGGTGATAGAGAGATTGCGGGCGAGGGGACAGGAGGCGTGCTAAGGTAAGAGACTGACAGATGTTCTCACACAGCGCAGTTAGTGTAACAAAGGGAAGGAAGAAGCAAAGCTGGCGGAGGGAGGCGAGGGCAACTTGGGAGGAGTGCAAACCAGTTGGCTATGCTCTCTTCCGGCTCCCTGAGTTTGGACATGCAGCAGCCACACCTCAGAGCCTGAGAGCATTGCTGGATCAGTCCAAAGCTCCATCCAGTCCAGCATCCTGTTTTCCACAGAGGCCAACTAGGTGCCCCGCTGGGAAGCACGCAAACTGGACGGGAGCGGAGCAGACCTCTCCCACTGCCATTGCCCAGCAACTGGTGCTCTGCCTCTGACCCGTCCTGACCAGGAGCCATGGGTGGCCATATCCTCCATGAGCATAGCCAGCGTGGAACAGCCTCTGACCCTCCGGAAGGCACAGAGGCACTGTAAGCACGGTTAAACCAGGATGCAGGGAAGCTGCCGCCCTGCATCATTTCTGCAGCTCTCCTGGGGAAGGAAGCAGGCTGCCGGCAGCTGAGGACACAGGTGACTGGGAGCCAACTTGCTTGCTAATCTCACCCCCTCCCGAAGGGCCCAAAGAGCAGAATTTCACATACCGATTCGAACTAATCAGTCAGTTCCTGGGCTGCAAGTCTCTTGCAGTGAGAATACCTTTATGCCTGCTGAAGCCTCCTTGTGTGACATTGAGGAGATACGGAGCTTTTCTGCGTGCTGGCTGTGAATAATGCATTTCCCATATGCAATCAGAGGGAGGCGATTCTATGGGACTATCAAGTCTGACACGGGTTAACATACTGTTGTTTTGGTTCTTGTGCAATTTGCTTAGAGACCTCTGCTTTCTGCTAGCCATTCAGGAGACACGCATCACACAGATAATCTTTCTTTCTGATTAAATCCCTCTGGAAATGGTGAGGCACAGATTCAGGCTGAGCCCTGAAAGACACCAAGGTCAACCAAGTCTTCCACAGGATACCTGTGATCCATACTGGCCCAGAAGATGGCCAGTCCATCCCATTACTCATCTAGAGGAATTCCAATAATAAAGGCTATCTGCCATCAAACAGCCAGTGTGGTGTAGCAGTGACCGGGTTGGGCTGGAGCTTGGGAGATCTGGGTTCTACTCCCCATTTGGCCTTGAAACTCACGGGGTGACTTTGGGACAGCCACTGGCTCTCAGCCCAACCAGCCTTACTAAGTTATTGTGAGGATAAAAGGAGGAAGAGGGGGGCCCTGACAGCTGATTTGGGTTCCTTGCAAGAGGAAAAAAGGGGAGATATAAATGTAGCAGCGGCAGCAGTGGTAGTAGTAACACCTTCGATCCTTCGCAACATTTGGTTCTGGACTGGCTGACCGGCAGGGGCTGAGGCCTGGCCAAAGGAAGTCTTTCTTCACAAAATGCAGGAACTCCAGGAATTCCCTGTGGCAGCTGTGGAGACACCCGCTGGTCCCTCAGGGGCCGCTCCGGCTGCATCGGCCGTTCTGCAGACAGACCCCTGCCTGCAAAGGATTTGCACTTCTGCCTCGGGCCTGTAGCTGATTCACTGCAGTGCAACTCCAGGTCTGGCTAGGTGGGCTTCTCATAGACAAGGGCTTCAGGATGAGAGCTGTTTTCTTATCTCTGGGAAAGGCTATCAGAGGCCTTGTGGATTAATCACCAGAGATGTGATTGAAAGCTAAGGATTTTTTTTTTTTTAAGCAAACAAACACACACAGCAACAGCAAAAAAACTGAGAGCCAGTACAGTGTAGTGGCGAGAGCGCTGGACTGGGAGCCGGGAGATCCGGGTTCGAGTCCCCACTCGGCCATGGAAGCTCACTGGGTGACCTTGGGCCAGTCACAGACTCTCAGCCCAACCTGCCTCACAGGGCTGTTGTTGTGAGGATAAAATGGAGAGGAGGAGGATTATATATGCCGCCTTGGGTTCCCTAAGGAGAAAAAAAGGCAAGATATAAATGTAATAAATACATAAACCAAAAACCCAGCTGCAAACTTCATCCGCTTCTGACAAACAGAAAAAAAAGTTATAGCTGCTTTTTGTTTTCCCATAATAATCAATGAGATGCATGAAACCTTGGATTTAAAAACATAAGAGCCATGCTGGAACAGATGAAGGTCCACCTAGTTCAGCATTCTGTTTCCCATGGTGGCTAAACAGATGTCCCAATGGTCCCTGCTCTAACTGGGTCCAGTTCTTTGCTAGGCAAATACGGGGACGAATCCATTCCAGAAGTTAATTTAGTGAGTCCAGGGGTCAGCAGCATGGAGGACGAAACATAAACCAAGGTCAGAGTAATGGAAGACTGGTGCTAAAAATGAGACATTGTTTCCTGTAGGGCTGTGCACCAGTTCGGCCCAAAGCCCAAGTTCCGAGCCAAAGCAGGTGGTTCAGGCCACTTCAAGCCACTCCTGAGGCAAGGTGAAGGGGACACGAAGCAGCATGAAGCGGGTCAGGCCGCTCCAAAGCCCTTCAGTGGTGCTTTGGAGAGATCTGGAAGCCCAGCCGCACTGCTGCCACGACCCGGCCCCAGCTCCTTACCTGGGCCCTCAGGATGCGCGCCGGCAGCCTTCTTCCAATTCCAGGGAGTTGCCCTTTCTAAAATGGCGACTCCCTGAATTTCTGGGAATAGATCCTGTGCCATTTGCTGGCAAGCATCCGGAGGGCCCAGGTGAGGAGCTGGGGGCAAGCGCACTGGCAGGCCTGAAGCAGGACACCCCTCCCCCGCAGTCCGAAGTGCATTGGGTCCACCTCGGAAACCCCGAAGCAGCCACTCAGGCAAATCCGGGGTCCCCGCACAGCCCCAGTTTCCAGCAGCTCTCAAGGTGCACCTGAGAGCTGATCCAGCCAAAGCCCCACCCCGGGCTCTGTTGCGCCACATTCAAGGCTTGTGACAGAAGTCCTCCTCACGGAGAGAGCCCAGCTCACGAGGAGCCCTCTTCAGGAAGCAGGCACTCCTTTGCCTGGTCCCCTTCCGACCATGGGCCTGAAGGCGCTGGTGCTCTTGGGGGCTAGGTGGTGGACCAGTGTCTCCTGCTGCCTCCGAATCTGAGCTTTCCACCTGTCAAGGAGGACGATCCAAAGCCCTCTCTCCCGAGGGCCCAGGAACTTGCCCATTCAGCCAACATTCAAGTTGAGCAGACAAGCCCTGCTTGCATTTACGTGGCACTGGCAATAAATCTGTATCGATTTTCCCGGCATCCTCAGAGCACACATCATTCAGTGGTGCTCTTCCTTGAATCACAGCATGAGAAAAAGGCAGGCCCTCCCAAGTAACCTCAGCCAGCATTCCCCACCCTCACTGTGAGGCACAAGTCCAGATACCCCAAACATCCTTCAGTAGTGGGGACGTTTCCCAGACAGGTGATGGGATGGCAGCTGAGACTTCCCTTTGGAGCTTCTCAGGAAGTAAACTCCACACTCTCTTTGAGATGCTTGCCCTGTTGACAAACTGCTCTTAGAGTTCATATTTTTTTCTCCCCAATCTGCCTCCCAGGTGCCATTTCCTCAGGCCATAATAGCTACTATGAAGCATGATTATCCCTTTCGTTTGGATATCATTTTAGAGCTATGAAAACAGCCAACATCTCCCTTCTAAACCCCCAGCTGCTCCCAGGTGGAGTCAAAGGACATTGTACATTATTCCATCTCTCCCTCCTTAACAGATCTAACAGGGAAAGAAAAAAGATGAAAGAAACAGTGGGAAAATAGGGATGTACGAATCCTTACCTGCCAGTTCGGGGGGGGGGGGGTCCGAGGGGGAGGTGATCCATTCCTCCCCCCAGAATCCTCTTCGGCCGGCTCCACTATGCAGCGATTCCGCAGAGCTGCTGGCCGGCTCCAAAGTGCCAGCGATATGGCCGCCATGCCATATCGCTGGCTGAAGGGGACTTCTGACTGCGGACGTAAATGGCGTCTGGGACGCCATTTGTGGCCGTAAAGGCCTTAGTTTAAGGTAAATGCAGCCGTAAATGCAGCCACATCTCAAAATTGTTCAGAATTCACAGCCTTCCCTTATTGTTTTACTGTGTACCTTTTTGGTTTTAATTTTTGTGAACCACCCAGAGAGCTTCAGCTATTGGGTGGTATAGAAATGAAAAATAAATAAATAAATAAATTAAAAACAGAGTTAAAACATTAACAACAGCAGAATAAAAAGAGCACCCAACCCAAGAGACCTGCTCACATGCCAAAGGCCGGCTTGAAGAAAAACATAATTGCCTGTTGGTAGAAAGACGGCAGAGAGGGAACCAACCTGGCCTCCCTTGGCGGGGAGTTCCAGAGGCTGGGAGCGGCCACCGAGAAGGCCCTCTCTTGCATCGCCACCAAACCTTCCTCTTAAGGCAACGGTACCAAAAGAAAGGCCTCTCCTGAAGATCTTTAAAGTTTAAACCCAGGCAGCATCATATGGAGAAGGCGGTCTTTCAAGCAGCCTGGTCCCAAGCCATATCGAGCTTTACAGGTCATAACCAGCACTCTGAATTGTGCCCAGAAACAGAATGGCAAACCTCTTGTAACAACGGAGTCATGGGCTCCATGTAACGGGCTCCATCAACAGTCTGGCCACAGTGGAAGTTTCCAAACAGTTTCAAAGGCAGCCCCACAAGGAGTCCCTCCCCCCATGCAGAGTGCCCATCTGTCCACCCACCCACCGAGAGAATTACCCGCTTGGTTGATCAGCATTTGGAGCGGGGCCCTCCTGAAGGTCTCAAGAGGCTTCATGGAGGGAAAGCTGCCTGAGCCAGGATGCCCTGTTGTGTCTTCCCTCCCAGTTGCTGGCTGGCATCATGGGCATCTTCAGGCTTCTTTTAGGAGGAGGCCTGGCCCTGCGGCCCTGGGCCCACCTGCAGCCCTCAACCCCGTCTCAGATGCCCCCTGCATGCAGTCACTTCAGACCTCCGGCAAGAGCGAGTGGCCCTTTCCTGGCTGCCTGCTGGTTGGGAAGGAAGAAGGAGAAAGAGAGAACAGAGGGTGGCATAAAGGGGAAAGGGGTGACTTGCCGTCCTGTGCCCTGGGCCTGCCAACCGCTGATGTACAGCCCTGGCAGAGTCCCTGCAAGGGAACGCCTCCCTTGACAGAAAAAAGGTTGCCGGCTGGCAGGGTCTCAAGAGCCCCCTTCCACGTCATCTGCCAGCGGAGGTGCCGGGGACGGAACGTGGCGCCTTTTGCTTTCAAAGCCAGGCCTCTACTGCTGTGGCCCCTCCCCTTGCAGGGAGATGGAGACATCACATCAATGCCTCCCGCCCAGAAGCCCCGCCCCCACTGCAATTCTGCGAGGCTGCTCGTGTACCCACACCACTGTTATTGCTCAGAATGTGTTTTTGCTGCTACTTATATTATCAGCTTATTTTTATTTGTTTAAGTACTTACTTACTGTACTTTTAAACGACACAATAACCAAATTTCTCTGCACTGTATACTGTACATGAAAACAAAATGCAAAATAAAACAAAGACACCGTATTGCGGTGGTTCCGGTCCTTCCTCTCCAGCAGGTACCAGAGGGTAGCACTGGGAGAGGAGGGTTCGGACCTGTGGCCGCTCACTTGTGGGGTGCCACAGGGTTCCATCCTCTCCCCGATGCTATTTAACATCTATGTGAAGCCGCTGGGGGCTATCATCAGGAGGTTTGGGGTGCGGTGTCATCAATACGCGGATGACACGCAGCTCTACCTCTCATTCAAATCTTCACCAAGGTTGGCCGTAGAATCCCTGTCCAAATGTCTGGAGACGGTGAGTGGCTGGATGGGGAGGAATAGGCTGAAGCTGAACCCTGACAAGACCGAGGTACTTTTGGTGGGAGACAAGAGGAGGCTGGGGGATGTCGATCTGGTGTTGAATGGGGTACGGCTACCCTTGAAAGACCAGGTCCGCAGCCTGGGGGTCATTTTGGACTCCCAGCTGTCCATGGAGGCTCAGGTGTCAGCTGTGAGCCGGACAGCGCTGTATCAACTCCATCTGATACGGCAGCTGCACCCCTTCCTTCCCGACCATCTGCTCCCATCGGTAGTAGTACATGCCCTGGTCTCCTCTCGTTTAGACTACTGTAATGTGCTCTACGTGGGGTTACCCTTGAAGACGGTTCGGAAGCTGCAGCTGGTACAGAACGCGGCGGCTCGCCTGATTAAAGGCAGCCGCCGGCGAGATCACATCACTCCAGTGCTGAAGGATGTGCACTGGTTACCAGTTGTTTTCCGGGCCAAATTCAAGGTGTTGGTTTTGACCTTTAAAACCCTATATGGTTCCGGCCCAGCCTATCTTAAGGAGCGCCTCCAGCAGCACCAGACAGGCCGCTTAACAAGATCAGCCTCGGATGCCCTTCTCTCTGTCCCATCAGCCAGGACAGCTAGACTGGTGGGGACGAGGGAGAGGGCCTTTTCTGTGGTGGCCCCCACTCTGTGGAACTCTCTCCCTAGGGAACTCCGTCATGCCCTCTCTTTAATGAGCTTCCGTCGTGCATTAAAAACGTGGTTGTTCAGGCAGGCATTTGGGGTGGGTTAGGGTATTTTAGAAAATGTTTTTATTGTAGAATTTTATTGTTTTAAACTGTTTTATTGTATGTTGTACATCGCCCAGAGTGGCTGGGTGACCAGCCAGATGGGCGATTAATAAATTTAATAATAAAATAAATAAAATAAAATAAAGATAAAACCAGCAGGAAAGAATAAAACTATTGCAACATCATAACATCAAATTAAAACCAGCAGGAGAAGAAAGGCACTAAAAGCAGATCTTAAAATGCCTGCAAGAATAAAAAAAAACAGTGCTGGAATGCATTCCACAAACAGGTGCCACCACTGAAAAGGCCCTCTCTCTTGTAGCTACCCACCTCACCTTATTTGGTAGGAGCACCCAGAGGAGGGCCTCAGACAGTGGTCACAATGTCAGGGTTGGTAAATATGGTGGTGGGGTGGAGTACAGTGGCCCTGCAAGAAAATGCTGCAATGTGCTCTCTCTCCTTCTAATCTGAGTACTCCTGTCCTTCAGAGCACCACCCATGCCCTCCCCTAGAATTCTCACCTCCACCCCGACTCCCAGTTTTCCTTTCCAGTTGGCGCTCTGCATTCCATAGCTCCTGGACATGTTCAGTTCCCTTCGGACAATCTTTTGGATTCTGCCCACCCCAAGTTTTACTTTTACAAGATTCTTTGTACTTCTGCAAACCTAAGGTTCCTCCTGATCACATTGGTACCTGCCTCTTATTTCTCATTTTCTCCATTTTGGCTACTACCCGGTTGGCACACACCACCCGAGTTTGCTATTAGAAGGCATGACTCTGTTGCAAACTGGAGAGATGGTATACAGATGTGAATGAATAAATCTCTTAGCCTAACCTACCACACAGGGTTGTTATGGAGACAAAACGGGGGGAGGGGGACATGTATGTTGCCTTGAGCTCTGCGGAGGAAAGGCAGGACATAAATGAAATGTAATAAATAAGGCTTCCTACTGGATTATTCCTCATGAGAGCCATCAGGGGTCACCATGCAGGGCCCAGGTTTTCCCAGTTACCCAGGAATAAGAGCCTCCGACAGTTAGGGCCAGTTGAACAGAACATCAGGGAATCAGGACTCTTTAAAATGGCTCCAGGACTCCCAGAGAGGTGGAAGGGGGCGGGGGAGCAGCAAAGGGCAACAGTCTGAAAGCTGGAAAGGTGGGGGGAAGACAGGGAAGCCAAAGCAGGAGGAAGGAGTCCCAGCGGTGGCGCAAACCTAAAGGAACTAAGACCAGAAGGTAGAAAACCTGGAAAGGCACCTGCTGGCTCTCTTGAAAGACAAAAACCTGAAACAGATGTCTGGCTGCCAAGAGAGACCTTCCAGCAGGGACAGCAGCAAACGGGAGGGATGTACGAATCCCACTCACCCATCCGTTCCGGAGCATCCGAGGTGGGGGGGAGGTGCTCCGTCCCTCCCCCCGGAATCCTCCCCAGCCAGCTCTGCTCCACTGCAACTCCGTGGAGCTGCCGGCCAGGGCCGGCTGCAGCCGGAATTCCGGCTGCTGCTGGGCTGATGCGGCCGCTACGCATGGCTGCCAAGCCGTGATAGGCTACGTAAATACTTACGTAGCCTATTACGGCAAAGAGCAGGGGCACAAGTGGCGTAGCGGCCGCCATTTGCGTGGCTGCCTTTTGTCGTGATAGGCTACGTAAATACTTACGTAGCCTATCACGGCTTGGCAGCCACGCAAATGGCATAAGTATTTATGTAGCCTATCACGAAGAAAGGCAGCCACGCAAATGGCAGCTGCTACGATGGCCACCAATTGTGGCCGCAGCAGCCCGGCAGCAGCCAGGAGATCAGCTGGAGCCACTGCTGCATCCGCTGCCAGGTAAGCTCCGTCCCAGGGGGATTCCGCGGGGTGGCGGCAGGGGGAGGCCGTTCCACCATGTATTCCGGGGAGCCAGATTCTAAAGAATCCAGCCTCACTGGAGTCTGTGGTGGAATTCTCTGACATCCTTAGCTAACGGACAGATGCAAAAAGGAGCGTACACAGGACGACTTAGCTACTTCCCCCCCCCTACACACGCACAGCACCATATTGCTTTTCTGCTACCAGGGCCAGATCTACATGGAAATGCACACAGAAGTGCTTTCAGCTTTTGTCCAGATTATCGTGCATCGGCTTTGGTCTGTCAGCAGCCCACAAAGCAAGAAAACCGGGGTATACACCACCTCAAAACCCGCTTTCACAAGCCACACAAGAGCACTTTAAACTGCCTTGCTACGGGGTTGGGCAGAGTCCTGCCAGTTGGAGTGAATGCCAAGAACCGCAGAGATGCTGCTCAGCGAACGAGAGAGTTCCCTGCACTGTCCATGCTCCTCTTACTGGCTGCCCCCTCCTTCCCCTCGGTCTATTCTTGCGTTTTCAGTGTATCGCAGTTCTATGCTTCTATGAAATACCGCTGCTGCAGGCTCCCGCTACTGGCTGCCCCTTCTCCGTCCCCTCTGTGAAGGAAACTGCCCTATTGTGAATAGGAAAAGAGGCTGGAGAGCGAGTGCACCGCTGTGGAGGCCTGAAGCAGTGCAGCGCAGATTTCCTCAATGGGGAAAAGACGCTACAGATCCTTAGTGGGTAAATGCTTGTGAAGGGGAAGTGGTGCTACATGGGAAGAAGCCTGTGTCCCCAAAGAGGAAATGGGGGGCAGCTCCCTCCCTTGAGCAGGTCCCTGCCAGGTCACAGAAGCAGGCACACCCAGGATTCAATGCAGGGACAGGGCACATTGCAGCGGAACTGCTCTGGCGCCGTACTTAAGAGAAACAGCACACTAGCATGAAGATGCTCCTTTTCCAGAGGGAACCTGTGGGATGGCTGCGGACTGGCGACAGCATCGTCTGTCATGAAGGATCCTGATATGCTCCCCTCCACATTAACTCGGCCGTCTGGAGTGGCTCCGGGATGGGGCCTGGAAAGAGAGAGGAATCCCCTTGTGAATCTGCCAGTTTCACTTTCTCCACATTCAGACTTTTTAAGTCTCAAGTTCTTTCTCTCCCAAATACAAAGAACTTTGTGAATTTGGGTAAATTCCGAATAAAGAGAAACAGAAGCAACGTTCTTGCCTCTCTGCGGCAGCCACATTCCACAGGAGCAGCCATCATCCACCTCCCTCTCCCAGGCAGGTCGTGGCCGCTACCAGCTTCTGCATGGGAAAAGAAGTGGGGAAACCAGGAGTCTGGGCCAGGCCCGGCCCAGCCCTTCAGCACAGCACTGGGGCAGAGGGAGGAGCACTTTCCAAAACGCTCACAGGCATTTTGTGAGACCTTTGCTCTGTCTCGCTGTCAGGAACAGTGATGGCACAGCATTTCTGCCTCTCTCTCCCCCCTGCCATGGGCTCTGTAGATCCCGCTGCTTCTCTTGGAATGAATGATGCGTTTATTTATTAATAGCCTCCCTTGCTGGGGAGTTCAAATCCCTGTTGGAGTTATCTTGGGTTTTGTTCAGTGATATAAATTACCCATCCAAACGATCCCTGTGATTTTCCATTTGGAGAACCTGTGGCACAAAAGGCTGCTCATTAACTCAGGCACAAAATATGAGAACACTGTGTGGAAAGAAAAGCGTCGCAAGCCGCTCTTGCCTGGGAAATTTGTGCAGGCTTAAAATGAAAATGCAGTCACTCTCCGTGAACAAATAGTGATCATAATCACGGTAGCAGTAAGAAAAAATGCATGGCAGATCCTTCCTGGTGACTGTTTTGGGTCTGGCTAAGCTGAATTACCAGGGATTTTCTTCTTCTTCTTCAGCTTGAGAGGGCAAGTTCATTGCAGGAAAATGTAAAAGTCTTGCTTCTTAAACCCAAAGTGACAGTGGTTGATCAGCTCGTAATGTTACATCTGTGTCGGGCACTTTCTAATCCAATGGGCAACTGAATGTCTGAATGGACTAAATGGAAAAGGGTTGTGTTTGATATGGACGTTTTATCTGTGGTAACGGGCATCCGCTGGAATCTTTCGGGGGTGGGGGGGAACTACACAGCAGTTTGTGGTTGCAATTTGTGCGTATAGCATGCACTGCTACACACACCTGTGCATTTTTCTTGTGTGTGCTCTTTGTTGCTTAGGATCAGATTCTATGATATTTAGAAGCCTACACAGAGTAGTAGAAGGTCCTGGGAATTGAGGAGATCGTTACCTTGTCGTGGTGCTGGAGCTTGAGCACCTCAATGACGTCGTGAGCTAAACCGTGAAGGGACACCCAAGACGGGAAGGTCATGGCAGAGAGGTCAGACTAAATACGGTCCCTGGGGAAGGAAACGGCAACCCACCCCAGTATTCTTGCCATGAAAACTAAATGGATCAGTACAACCAGAGATATGTCGGTATACCATCGGAAGATGGGACTCCCAGGTCGGAAGATGGTCAAAATGCTACTGGGGAGGAAGACAGCATAAGTTCAACTAGCCCCAGATGTGATGACGCAGCTAGCTCAAAGCCAAAAGGATGGCTAGCAGCCGATGGTGCTGGTGGTGAACGACGAATCCGATGTCCTAAAGATAAACACACCATCGGAACCTGGAATGTAAGATCTATGAGCTATAATCTATGTGGTTATTGGGGAGATGTCAAGATTAAATATAGACATTTTGGGTGTCAGTGAACTGAAATGGACTGGAATGGGCCACTTCACATCAGATGACCACCAGATCTACTACTGTGGACAAGAGGACCACAGAAGAAATGGAGTAGCCTTCATAATTAATAATAAAGTGGCTAAAGCAGTGCTTGGATACAATCCAAAAAATGACAGAATGATCTCCATTCGAATTCAGGGTAAGCCATTTAACATCACAGTGATCCAAATATACGCCCCAACCACAGATGCTGAAGAAGCAGAAGTAGATCGGTTTTATGAGGATCTGCAGCACCTACTGGATAGTACACCAAACAAAGGTGTTATTTTCATTACAGGAGACTAGAATGCTAAGGTGGGTAGTCAAACGGCACCTGGAATTACAAGCAAGCATGGTCTGGGAGAACAAAATGAAGCGGGACATAGGCTGATAGAATTTTGCCAAGACAACTCACTGTGCATTACAAACACTCTCTTCCAACAACCTAAGAGACGACTTTACACATGGACTTCACCAGATGATCAACACTGAAATCAGATTGACTACATCCTTTGTAGCCAAAGGTGGCGGACATCTATGCAGTCGGTAAAAACAAGACCTGGAGCTGATTGTAGTTCAGATCACGAACTCCTTATTGCACAATTTAGAATCGGACTAAAGAGAATAGGGAAGACCCACAGATCAGTTAGATAGGAGCTCACTAATATTCCTCATGAATATGCAGTGGAGGTGAAGAAGAGATTTAAGGGACTAGATTTAGTAGATAGGGTCCCGGAAGAACTATGGACAGAAGTTCGCAACATTGTTCAGGAGGCAGCAACAAAAAAGTCCCAAAGAAACAGAAAACCAAGAAGGCAAGATGGCTGTCTGCTGAGACACTGGAAGCAGCCCAAGAAAGAAGGAAAGCAAAAGGCAACAGTGATAGGGAGAGATATGCCCAATTAAATGCAAAATTCCAGAGGTTAGCCAGAAGAGTTAATGGTTAGCTTTATTTAGGTTTAGCACGAACTCTCTTTTTCATCTTTTTTATTTATAACTGTTTATAAATATGGCATGCATATTTCTGCATCATCTATTATTGCTGTATTTGGATCCATATTACTTTATTGATACCTCCTCTCTTTGTAGCTTTGGCATTCTCATTTTGATTTAGTTTTCACATATTGTTCTGTAAAATTGTTAAAACCCATTCCTTTGCTTAGCTTTAAAAAAATTCCTGTGGGACGTTGATCTGCACTGGAAATTCAGCCGAAGAGGTTTTGTGCTGGAGCCTCTGGCACTCAGCTTCCCGTGGCCCCAGGTTCCTGCCTCAGTGTCCCAGTGTCCCAGATGCTCCAGTGAGCCACACACCTTTCACAGGCAGGTGTGAACAGGTTCTGGCTGCCACTCACAGCTTGCTTGCTGAAGAGAGAGCTTGGATTCCTGACCCTGACCAATTATTTGGGGCTGATGATGGGATTCTTGCCAGGAGCCAAGCACTTGGATAAGAGGCTGATGCTCTCTGAAGCCGTTAGAGACCCCCAGAAGTTTCCCAGCGAAGTCCTGGAGCTCATGTTTCTACTTCAGCTTCCAGACTACACACTGGCTTAGAAAATGCTTGTTACTAAAGGGCTGGGAGCCATCATAGCAAATGCCCCTGGAAAACCTATATTGGCCACTCCCTTTCTCAAGCAGAGCGAGACTTGGAAACACCAAATACGTTCATTTCTCAATCATTTTTCTCCCAGAGGGTTCAGGCCAAAGACTTCACAAATAAGGGAAGATCTTGGCATGTTGTTTGATTGGCCTGCTATTCCTATCCTAGTGCCATGTCCCGGGACCAGGAGCGCTCATAGACTGAAGCCTCCGGTGAGAGCAACTCTGAAGAGGCACCAGAAGCAGCCCCTGGTCCTTCTGAACTGGGGTTGACTGTCTCGGATGTCACATACTATCCACGTGAACCCCAGGAGGTGCCACCACCCTTTGCCTCTGAAGAGTGGACCTCAGACTCCTCTAGTGTACAGGGAGACCCAGAGAAGTGGCTCTGAGCTGGCTCCTCCCTCCTCTAAACTTCACTCCCCAGGAGAACCCCATGGCGGCAGGAAAAGGCTGCTGACCCTATAGCAGCCAAAAGCAGCACCTGACGGCATAGAACTTCCAGGAAGACATAAGAACATAAGAAGAGCCCTGCTGGATCAGACCGAGGGTCCATCTAGTCCAGCATTCTGTTCACACAGTGGCCAACCAGGGCTGGATCTACACTTACTGCCTTTTTAAATTTCCAATGAGGTTTCACCGCCCACCTTTCATGCTACGCATTAGCCACCTCGAATTGGAACCGGAATTTCCCACTTCCGTGCTCCCGCTTTCAATACCCTAATATCCCGGTATTTCCCCTTAATGTGCTCTGATTTTCCGCCTTCGCTACCGTATCCGGTCGTAGTCCCCTCCCCCACCTGTCCGCATACGGCGGTGTTTGTATTTCCCTCCTGTTCAATCTCAGCTCTCGACGGCCCCATGTCTTCTTCCGGCTACTGATCGCATAGCTTCCTCAGCAGCCCCCGTTTCCTCAGCAACAAGCAAAGGGCTGGATGTGCGCGCGCTTGTCTGATCTTGGACGCTAAGCGGGGTCAGCCCCGATCAGTAGTTGGATGGGCAGCCGCCTGGGAATCAGGCTTCCTGCATTGAGCAGGTGGTTGTTCTATCCCTTCAAATTAGATTAAGTTTTACCCGCTCCTATCCCCTGCTCTGGATGTTTGTTTTTTTAATTAAGGCGTTATCCTCACAGAATCGGGGCTTCTCCGCAATGTTTTTTTTCCTAATTCAGGCATGATCTTTGAAGATTCGAAGTTGTGAAGCTTCGTTGTGAAGACCGGCCATGGTCAGAAGTCAGGCAGCGGCCGGCCCTGGCCAGCTGGGGAGGATTCCAGGGGGGAGGGACGGATCACCTCCCTCCCACCACGGATGCCCCCACCCGGAACAAGGTAAGGGATTCATACATCCCTAATTGCTCTAACAGTCAGGAAGTTTCTCCTGATGTTCAGCCGGAATCTGGCTTCCTGTAACTTGAGCCCATGATTCCGTGTCCTGCGCTCTGGGGTGATCGGGAAGAGATCCTGGCCTTCCTCTCTGTGACAGCCTGTCAAGTACCTAAAGAGCACGATCGTATCTCCCCTCAGTCTTCTCTTCTCAAGGCTAAACATGCCCAGTTCTTTCAGTCTCTCTTCATAGGGCTTTGTTTCCAGTCCCCTGATCATCCTTGTTGCCCTCCTCTGAACCCTCCTCTGAACGCTTTCCTGCTTGTCTGCATCCTTCTTCAAGTGCGGTGCCCAGAACTGGACCCAGTACTCCAGATGAGGCCTAACCAGTGCTGAGTAGAGGGGAACTAGTACTTCATGGGATTAGGAAGCTATGCTTCTACTAATGCAGCCTCAAATAGCATTTGCCTTTTCTGCAGCCACATCACATTGTTGGGGAGTGAGGGGAGACCTCCATCATGTCTCCCCTCACTCGCCTTGTTCCCAAGCTAAACAGTCCCAGCTGTTGTGACCTTCCCTCATAGGAGATGCTCCAGCCCCTTGATCATTTTAGTTGCCCTTTTCTGCACTTTCTCCAGCTCTGCATAGGGATGGATGGACCCATCTCTGTCCAAGGCGAGGGGAGTTCGACAAGCTGCCCCCCAGCTCACGTCGCCTGGACCCACTCAACAAGTCTCCCTGCTTGCCCTGCCCACCTGCTGAGCTGTGCAAGCCGCCCCTCCTCTCCACACCAAGGATGCTGGCAGTCCAGCCCTTGTGCTTTATGTGCACAAGGACTTCACTGCTGAGTCCTTGGTGTGGCCAGCCCCCAGCATTCATGCCCAGGCTCTCGAGGAGGCCAGGGTGAGAGCGCTGGCGTGCCACAGTGCTCCCAGGTGCTCGCCGAGCTCTGGGGTGCTTAGCAGGCAGGTCTGTCAGCGCCCTAGGGCTCAGCGAGCACAGTCTGAGAGGCTGGACTGGGGGGGGGAGTCCATTGGACGCCACCCCTGTTTCAGACTCCCATGCCATCCCTAGCTCTACAATGTCCTTTGTTAGGTGTGGTGATCAGAACTGTACACAGTATTCCAAGTGTGGTCACACTAGGGATGTATGAATTACTTACCTGCCATTCCGGCGGGGGGGGGTCTGCAGGGGGGGAGGCGATACGTCCCTCCCCTCGGAATCCTCGCCAGCTGGCTCGGCTCCGCAGCAATTCCGCGGAGCTGCTGGCCGGCTCCAAAGCCCCAGTGATACAGCCGCCATTGCCGTATCACTGGCTGGACTAACGTACTGCAGACACAAATGGCATCTGGCAGAGCAGATACCATTGAGTCCCTTCTCTTTGATGTGATAGGCTACATAAATATTTACATAACCTATCACACGAAGGAACAGGGACACAAATAGACCATTTGCGGCCCTGTTTTTTCATGCAATAGGCTATGTAAAGATTTACATAGCCTATCACGTCAAAGGGCAGGGACGCAAATGGAGTAGCAGATGCCATTTGCGTCCGCAGTCTGTCAGTCCAGCCAGCGGTACGGCAATGGTGGCCGCATTGCTGGGGCTTTGGAGCTGGCAGCAGGCAGGATCCAGCCGGCGAGGACTTCGCGGGGAGGCGGAGGTAAGAGAGCTGATCCTCCACGGACTTTGGGGGGCTGGATTCAATAGAATCCAGCCTCATTGGTGTCTGTGGAGGATTTCTCCGCCATCCCTAGGTCGTACCATAGATTTTTATAAGGGCAGCATGAGACTGGCAGTTTTATTCTCAATTCCTTTACTAATTATGGCTAACATGGAGCGGCCCTTTTTTACAGCAGCCTCACACTGGGTCGACATCTTCATTGAGCTGTCCACTGTACCCCAAGATCTCTTTCCTAGTCGGTCATCACTAGCTCAGATCCCATCAGGCTATACTTGAAGTCGGGATTTTTTGCCCCAATGTGCATCGTTTTACACTTGCTTACATTGAACTGCATTTGCCATTTAGATTAGGGATGTACAAAACCCCACTTACCTGGCTCCACCGGGTTCTGCTGGGGGGGGGGAGGTGCTCCGTCCCTCCCCCTGGAATTCTTGCGGGGGGGGAGGCACTCTGCGCCTCCCCCCGGAACCCTGGCTGTCCAGCTCCGCTCCGTGGGGATTCTGCAGAGCCGCTGGCCGGCTCCGCCAGCAGCCGGACATCCGGCCTCTGGCTAGCAGGGACTCAAATGGCAGTGGCCGTAGCCACTGCCGTTTGCGTCCCTGAATTCAGCCGTGATAGGCTACGTAAAGACTTATGTAGCCTATCACGTCTGGGTTAAAAAAAAAAAAAAGTATACGCAAATGGCAGCGGCTACGGCCGCCACCATTTGCGTTCCTTATTTTTGGCCGTCTTAGTCTACGTAAATATTTACAAAGACAAGAAAGGGGAACGCAAATAGCGTAGTGGATGCTATTTGCGTTCCCCTTTATTTTCACTGTCTTAGTCTACGTAAATATTTACGTAGACTAAGACGGCCAAAAATAAGGAACGCAAATGGTGGCGGCCGTAGCCGCTGCCATTTGCGTATACTTTTTTTTTTTTAACCCAGACGTGATAGGCTACGTAAGTCTTTACGTAGCCTATCACGAAAGGGCGGGGGGGAACACAGACCGCAAATGGTGGCGGCGGCGGCGGCGGCAGCGGCAGCCAGTTGGAAGACCAGCCGCCGCCGCAGCCGCTGCTGGAGCCGCCACCGTCTGGAACATCCGCCCCAGGTGAGTCTCGTCCTGGGCGGGATCCGCGGGGGGGCGGGTGTGTGTGGCAGGCCGTTCCGCCACGGAGTTCACGGGGCCAAATGCACTGGCACTCGGACTCACTGAGATCCGTGGCGGAATTCTCTGACATCCCTAATTTAGATGCCCATTTTCTAGGGATGTCAGAGATTTCCGCAACGGATCTCAGTGAGGCCGAATGCCAGTGCATTTGGCCCCGCAAAATCCATCACGGAATGAAGCCCCCACCCCCCCAACTCACGAAAGGCGTGCGGGACGATGTACCCGCCACCCCCAACCCACAAAAGGCACGCGAAACAGAGCACTTACCTGCTCCCATCCGCGCTGCTTTGCTTCCTCTTCATAGCCGTGATAGGCTACGTAAATACTTACGTAGCCTATCACGGCTAATGCAGGGACGCCATTTGCGTCCCTGCGGAGGCCCTGATAGGCTACGTAAGTATTTACATAGCTTATCACGGCAGGGGGAAAAAAACCCAGCGTACGCAAATGGCAGCGGCTACCACCATTTGCGTACACTGGGTTTTTTCCCCCCTGCCGTGATAGGCTACATAAATATTTACGTAGCCTATCACAGCTAAATACAGGGACGCAAATGGCGGTGGCTACGACAGCTGCCATTTGCATTCATGCAGGGCTGCCTAGCGGCTGGATGTCCGGCTGTGGGCGGCCAGAGCTGGCTGGCGGCTCTGCAGCTTACCCACAGAGTGGAGCCGGCCAGGCAGGATTCCGGGGGGGAGGACCGGATCGCCACCCCCCGTTGAGGATTCCAGGGGGAGAGACGGAGCGCCTCCCCCCCAGCAGAAACAGAACGGAACGGAAGGTAAGTGTTCCGTCCATCCCTACCATTTTCTGAGTTTGGAGAGATCCTTTTGGAGCTCTTCACAATCCCTTTTTGTTTTAACCACCCTAAATGTGTTGGTGTCTTCTGCAAACTTGGCCACTTCACTGCTCACTCCTAATTCCAGATCATTTATGAACAGGTTGAGAAGCATTGGTCCTAATACAAATCCCTGTGGGACCCCACTATTTACTTCCATCCATTGGGAGCATTTACTATTTCTTCCCAGGCTCTGGAACCAGCACAGGTTGGACAAAGAAATCCCAGGTGGGCTTTCAGCTGGGGATGGCAGAGAAGGCCATGAAGATACCACCCGACCTCCCTATCTGAGTCTTCCCTAGCTCTGCAGGGCCTGACAGGGGTTGTAGGAGGGCAACCGCATGATAATGGGTGGAAAGAGGAGGGTGATTGGTGAAGCTCGAAATTCAGCAGCTGTATGGAGGGGAAGAAGACAGGAAAGTGAAATGCTAAAGAGCACATGGCAACCAACCAAGCCCTGGTTGCACCAAGCCCTTCAAGTGGAAGGAGGAACTAGGAAACATAATATCTGCAGAGTCACACTTGGGCTTGACGGAAATCTGCCAGTTCTCATCACTTGGAAGAGAGCTATGTCCAATTGGCTGGATTAGTCAATATTCTCCAAGGAATGAGAGGAGCAACTGGGAGATGGTGATAGGCACTTCAAAGGGGGGACGAGTTTGAATGTTTTGTCACGCATTGGAGTGGATGTGATTGCAAAGCAGGACACGCTGGGCCAGTGATCCAAATGAAACCAGAGTCTCGAAAATAGGCAGATGCTCCCAGGAGCTTGGTCTGATGTGCCCTCCTCTGAACCCATCCCATTGGGCAAAAGGTGGAAGGCATAAGGACCAAGCTACACATTACCTGCAAAGATGGATGTAAAACCTTGATGGCAGCTGCTGCTAAGGAAAAGCAGGAGGGGGTGGGGGGAAAGAGGCCCTAGACCTTCCCACAGCCACTTGTCTGTTGCTGCGGTGGTCCCCCAGCTGCTTCCCCCCCCCCCGGGTTTTGGAAACTCTCACGAGCATGCGCCGGGAACTGCAGAGGGGAACCGGTGGTGGTGGTGAGTTTCAAAGGGAACACAGCAGGCTAGGGAAGGGTTAGGTATGTCACCCTTGCTCTTCTCCATTCAAAATCATCCCCTCTTGAAGCCGCTTCTCCTTGCATGACGCCAGCAGCAGCCCAAGACATTTTGGTGCCCAAACGGTGCCCTTCTGAGAGGGCTAACGGTTTAAAACACCCTGCCTTCATCTCCCCCGCCCCTCCTTTGCTCACTTTTCTGCGTGGCGGGGAGGGCCCTGTGTGACACATGCATGCTCTGCAGAAGAGACAAGGGCTGTGTGGAGTTGAAGGGGTGGGGCCTGCTGGTGCAATCCTGCTCCCCCTTCGGTGTGCTCAGTAATTCTCTTTTACCATTTGAACAGGGGAGAGAGAGGGGGAGAGAGGGAGGTGTATTTCCAGTTAGCTTTCTCCCTCAGAGGCGTATTTTCCCCCACAGCTGCTGATGCTCTTAGGTGTGATGAGATTATTGATGGCTTTAATCCAAGTTCATTGTGAAGGAAGCGGCTTTGCATTCAGCGAGAGCAGCTGCAGCCTTCTTCTCCTTGTGTGCAAAGAGACAATACCTGCATTTGTGCCTTGCATTAATCCATCCTGGAGGAAATTAGAATCCCATCTACAATTCAAGCATGCACAGTAATAATAAGGTAGAAAACAACACACACACACACACAGGCACACACACACAGGCACACACAGTCTGGCCAGCCAGCCCTTCCTTTGAGAGCCAAAAGGGTTAACCTGCTTCCTTTTCAAATGGGGAACATTATTTAATTCCACTCTGTTTTCTTGATTTTCTTCCTTTCTTTTTTAAATCTTCTTGTGCCTTTTGGCAATTTATTGCTAAGCTCTCCCGAAAGGGGCCTGACAAAAAGTACATTAAATGGTGTGCTATGGGGCTCCTTCCTCACTTTTGTGCTCACCTTGTCCCTTTGCAAGGCTCCAGCCCTTGGCTAATGAACGCAGAAAGGGATGTGTGCCCGACAGGCCCCCAGTCGGGGCGGTGGAGCACGGCTTTGATGCTGAGTATTCTCTGCAACGATGACCCGCTGGAGCTGCAAGACCTACAGAATTGCCTGACATCATCATCTATTCCAGGAAAAAGTGGCTCAAAAGGACAGTGGATGACTAGGCCAGAACCAATGATGGAACACATCATTACTGGGAATTACTTCCCAGTATGGCTCAGGAGAAGCGCAGAAGGTAGGTTTACACAACTGGTACACCATTGCCAATTCCTTTGTAACACACAGGTGAAGGTGAGCTGCAAAAATGTCAGAGGGGTCCCTGGTAGGTGGTCTGAGGCTCTTGACCCACCTCCCTTTCACTGTTGGATAGAAGATCATATAATTGATATGTTGTTTTATAAGTGATAAAAAGATCATATCATTGATACCCATCTCTGGGTTACGCTTTCCATGGGTCATTAAAGGGCCTAGAACAAAAGAACTTGGAAACAGAAGTCCAGGCTCCCGAGATGGCTGCTGGAGGTGTCCCCCTCCCCCTCCCCCTTGTCAAGTGGGGAAGGCCCTGAGGTGTGGTGAACAGAAATCTGGAAAGGGGGTGTTAGTTGCACAGCGGCACTGGCTGTGACTCCTTTACCTGCAAACTGCTTTGTGAATTTGCACTTGGAAATGATTGCCTTATGTTCCAAGTATGCTCCAAATCCTCCTTTGTTCTACAGTGCACAATGAGCTGCTTTTACGTAGCGTTCAGGGAACATTCGTGCCCTTCCCCTTTAGCTATGGGCTCAGTGTCCACCCTGACACCTCCCTCCCTCCCCCCCAGGTAGCATTTAGTAAAATGTGTGATGTGACCTCACTGTTTCCCCAGTGAGGCTCCACTTCCTTGGCTGCAGCTTTCAGGGCTGGAAGAGACGTGCAGTGCAGTGGTGTTGCAGGACTAGACATTGCCAAGTATGGCGGGGGGGAGAAGGTGCCATGATGTTGTTCTCAGAGGGAGCTCCCTGTCTCTGTTTGTATCTAGCTCCAGCCTCAGCCGCTGTACAATGGGAATAATATTGTTCTGCTTCACAAAGTTGTTGTGACACTGAATGTCACACCCTGTAAATGATATGGCATAAGACTTCCGTGATCAAATGATCAGTCACTGCTCTCATCGTTACCCATTTTAAATGCAGCTTTGCAACTGACAAGACAACACAGAGAGCTTCAGTTCCTCCACAAAAGCAGCCTCTTTTATAAGTGAACCTAAGCTGTAGTAAAAGTTTATGGAGTAAAAATTACTAGTTATATGAGTTTGCATTTTAAGCTGCATAAATTTTAACGATCTCCTCTGCTCAAGTTAATTTAGTGCCTTTATAAATGGCTAAAGAGGAGCCAACTTTGTTTTCATCGTTGTATCCAAATGATCCATTTCAGATTTGGACACTGAGTTGCTAGAAGCTGGGATGCTGCAACAGCCCATTGGAGAAATGCCTAGGATACCGTCTGGAGAGATCGTGGAAATATTTCCTCTAAGGGCACAGAATGGAAATAATGCCAGTGAAATAACTGATTGCTGGTGAGTGGATGGAACACTTTTCACTGGAGGAGGAGCTCCAAAGAAAAGCATTTTAGAAGAGGCGTCTTACTTCTCTCTTCTTTCAACCTCTCCTGAAGTGTGTAGCTTGGCATATGAAGATGATGCTCAAATCATTTTTATCCTGCTCTTCAGTCAAAAGGCTCATGGGAATTAATAACTAGGCCGTCCCTGCTCACTTGCAACTGAAAAGACAGAAGACACAAGGAAAGAAAAAAAAGGAAAGAGCACATGGTGGTGCGGCTTGGTTCAGTTGCCTAGTTGGGGAATATGCCGAATCTGGAACAAATTGTACCCAGGTTTGCGCTGCCTTTATTGGCCTTCTGGCCCAGCATGTGCTTTGCTGCCCGTTCCTCTTCTCTTTCTTCGCTGCTCCAGTTTCTTTTCTCCTTTTCAGTTCAAGCTTAATCTGTTTTTTCTCCCATCCTCTCAGGGCAAGATGTTTCCTCAGATGCTCTTCTGGGGGCCATTGGGGAGGGAAGGGCCAACAGTGGGAGCTAGGTGGTGGCAGCTCAGCAAGTTGTGGCCCTCCTCCTCCTCCTCCTGCCTATGCAGGGCACCTGGAAACATTGCTCTGAACCGAGCTTTGCAGTGCAAGATGGTGAGGGGTGACCCCTGGGTGGGGTGGCTTGCCTGCCTTTAGGCAGACAGATGGCTGGAGTATGTTATCTATTACATTTTAAAGCCCTGCCCTTCCTCCAGGAGCTCAAGGGAAAGTACATGGTTATCCTGTTCCCCCACAACAGCCTTGCAAAGTAGGTTATAGGCTCATAGGGAGCCGTATACAGAGCCACCCCATTGGTCATAGAATCATAGAATAGCAGGGTTGGAAGGGGCCTACAAGGCCATTGAGTCCAACCCCCTGCTCAGTGCAGGAATCCAGGTTAGAGCATCCCTGACAGATGGCTGTCCAGCCTCGTCTTGAAGGCCTCCAGTGTGAGAGAGCCCACCGCCTCCCTGGGGGATTGGTTCCATTGGCCTATTGCTCTGACAGTCACGAAGTTTCTCCTGATGTTCAGCCGGAATCTGGCTAGGGATGTCAGAGAATTCTGCCACGGACTCCAGTGAGGCCGGATTCTAAAGAATCCAGGTGCTCCTGAGAGCTCCAACTGCATTGGGGGTGTGTGGCCTGAGTACTCCCAGCAGCTGTGGGCAGGAAGCTTCAGTCTGTTTTCCACCTCCCAGCTGAGCAGAGCAGAGCAGAGCAGAGCAGAGCAGAGGAAGCTGCTCCAGCTGCTCCAGGGACTACAGAAGCAAGCAAGCTTCCAGAGAGTGAGCGACCAGAGTGAGCAAACAGGGGGAGCAAGCAGGAGTTGGCCAGGGGAGTTTGGCAGGGGAGGTCAAGGGGGAGGCCCCTAACATTTTTTAAAAAACTATTTTTCTTGTAACACACACTGCCACACCAGTGGGATTCTGCTTTTAACCTCTAGTGAGTAGAGGATAGGGATGTACGAATTGTGTACCTTCAGTGCCGCTTGACTTCCGCAGTTCGCAGCCAGTGCTCTGTTCCGTCCTTAACAAGCCCCCGGAATTCTCCTTTTTTTTCTGCTCTGAAAATTACGAAGATAAATCCGTACCGACAACCGTAATTCTGGTGCACAGCCATCTCCGGGAGTCTGCATAACTTCCATAAGAATGGCTATTTTTCATAGATATTTACAAATTTTTCCCCCTGCCCTGAGACGTGCAGTAATTACTTTCAGCCAAAACACTTCCGCCTCCTTGGGGCTTCCCAAAACAAGGCTGTCCCAGGTGTGCCTGAGCGATGCACTCTTGGTTTAAAGCAACGCTGTTTGAAAGAGAGAAAAAACCTTTTAAAATGACCATGCCGGCCTGGAGCCCTGCACGAGGTATTATTCTCTCTGCTAAGCTTTATATTTCCACATCCAGCATTGTTGTTGATGTTGTGAGGCTAAAATGGAGAGGAGAACCAACTCTGTGCATGTCTACTCAGAAGTAAGTCTTATTGAGTTCAATGCGACTTACTCCTACACATGTCAGCACCCCACTTGTCCCCAGCTTAGCTTTGGACAGGAGACCAGCCGCTGGAGCCGCCAGCGCCAGAACCGCCACATCCGCCTCAGGTAAGTTCCGTCCCGGGAGGATTCCACGGGGGGGAGGGGAGCAGGAGGCTGTTCCACCACAGATTCCGGGGGCGGAATTCTCTTCCATCCCTATTCCACATCCAGCTCATGATCAAACCTCCTGTTAGTTATCTCACTGGGTGACTTTGGGCTGGCCTCTATCCACTACACCACACTTCCGTTATGAAACTCATGAAAAAGTAGGGATGTCAGAGAATTCCGCCACGGACTCCAGTGAGGCTGGATTCTTTCGAATCCACCCCCCCTCCCGGAATTCGTGGCGGAATGGCCTCCCACCCCCCGCCCCCCTGCGGAATCTCCCTGGGACGGAGCTTACCTCGGGCGGATGCGGCGGCGGCGGCAGCTATGGCAGCGGTGGCTCCAGCTGGTCTCCTGGCCACTGCCGGGCTACTGTGGCCACAAATGGCCATCGTAGCGTCTGCCATTTGCATCCTTGCAGGCAGCCATGGTAGGCTACGTAAGTATTTACGTAGCCTATCACGGCAAAGAGCAGGGACACAAATGGAGGCTGCTACGCCATTTGTGTCCCTGCTCTTTGCCGTGATAGGCTAAATAAATATTTACGTAGTCTATCACGGCTGCCTGCAAGGATGCAAATGGAGGCCGCTACAACAGCCACCATTTGCGGCCGCAGCAGCCCGGCCATGGCCGGAACTCCGGCTGAGGCTGGCCCCGACCGGCAGCTCCATGGAGCTGCTGTGGAGCGAAGCTGGCCGGGGAGGATTCCAGGGGGAGGGACGGAGTGCCACCCCCCCCCACCGCAGATGCCCCGGCGCTAGGGATGTCTGAAAGTCACTCACATTTTGACGAAATGTGATTCGAGGTGGGGGGGAGGCTCCGTCCCTCCCCCCCGAAATTCTGGCTGGGGGGAGGCGCTCCGTCCCTCCCCCCCCAAATTCTGGCTGGGGGGGGGAGGCGCTCCATCCCCCCCAAATCCTGGCTGGCCAGGTGCGCAAATGGCGGCGGCCGTCGCCGTTTGCATCCCTGTAGTCATCCGTGATAGGCTACGTAAATGTTTACGTAGCCTATCACGGCTGAGTAAAAAAAAGAAAAACAAAAAAAGAAAACAAAACCGCGCGTATGCAAATGGCGGCGCCCATGGGCTCCGCCATTTGCGTTCCTTATTTGGGCACGTGTAAAAAATATGTTCTGACATCCCTATCTGTTTCCCACTGACTTTGGTGGCAAACTATTAAGTAAGCCTAAAGCAGCCAAAACTCAATTGTTTTTGTTTTACTGTCCTATTTTTGTACAGTTTGAACAAAGTTTTTAGATCCTGTACTCATACGGGAAAACTGGTCTGATTTGGAGAAAATTATTTTTTGTTTGGTTTAAATCTCACAATAAAGCTTATTTTATTTATTATTACATTAATATCCCACCTTTTCCCCTCTTGCAAGCATCCGAAGGTGGCTTATTTCGTCCTCCTCTCTGTTTTATCCACGGTCTATTTTCAAGGGAGATTTGGTCTCTTTAGGCTTCCTGAGCAGTTTGCTGCCAAAAATCAGTGGCAAAACGGTGTCTTTTCCCCTGGCGCCCAGGGGACCGTGGCCCCCATTGGGGGGTGGGGAGTGGCCCCTGGACTCCCTGAAGTTGCCCATCCCTGCTCTAGATGGTCATGGTGGTGGTCTGTTTCAGAGTAGAGGGGCTTTCTACAGTTCTAGGCGTTACTGGGTGCCCAAAGATGCTCCTCTGAACCTTGCACCCTTTCCTGCATGAACCCCTGCTCCTCTGCTTCTGAGATGTATCATGAGGGTGGCAGTGGCAGAGAGGGGCCCGTCTGCTGTGGTGTTGGTATGCAGAGGTGAGTGATCACAAGAAACACAGCTAGGCATCAGTCAACTATCAAATGCTAAAAGCAAACACAGGAACACCAGATGACTGTTACTGATTGCATATATTGAATGAAAAATATCATTTGCTGAAAATAATAACATCAGATATTAGATCTGACATATTAAATACTGGCCATAACATATTGGGTATTAAACTTTTGACAAATCATTGCTGTGGGAACACCCAGCAGTGGGTTATTGGATGGCCTGAGAGGAGGTGCCAGTGCATTTCAGCGTCTCCAGTGGTCTCTCAGCACTCACGGATCATGGCATTAGCACCTTGGTGGAGACCGTATCCCAGCCATATCACCAGGTATGGTATCTGCCTTTTCATTTTGATGAAAGTTTGCAATTCCCTCCTTGGTGGCGATTTTGTTCCAGTGCAAGCGTTCTGGGGAGGGGGAGATTTCCTCGTCCAATTTGCCACATATTGAGCTCAGAATCTAATTATTGAGGGACCTTCCGATGCCACTCAGCCCTGTCTGGCTAAATCTGAATTTTAAATGGTGAAACAATTATTTCCTCCTTTCATGTCATCAGGCAGGACTGTGGTAATTATACACCAAGGTGTCAAGCCAGGCTCAGCGTCTGAAAAGAAAACTCTGCAGCAAAGAGGCAGCAGCCGTGACTCTGACAGCCACTTCATACTGTATCGAGCAGTTGTGTTTGCTGTGGCTACTCCAGTGTAACACCAGGGTGCCCTTCAGAGACACAGACTGTGTGAAGGGTGAACATGTGCAGCAATGCAGGGAAGCCATAGGCACCGGGGTGCCCCGTCACATGGGCATGGGTGGCCCATCGGCCTTTATGGCATCGTTCCAATGGAGGACATGAAAGAGAAGCTGGGCCTGTCTGTGTGATCACCAAACGCCCGTTTGCCCCCTTGACTGCCCCCCACTGCTAGGGATAGGCCCATGAGAAACTGTCCATACAGGCCGATGGGCCCAGCTGGGCAGGGGCGCTTGCAGGGAACACGAGCGCAACTTCCATGTGGCAAACGCGGAGCTGTGGTTGCGTCAGTGTGATGAGGCTCCAAACGGAAAATACATCCTGATGCGGAGAGGTGGACAGTCTGCCCTCTTCTGCGTACGCTGCTACCGCGGTGTCTCCCAGAGTCACAGGTCAACGCCTATGCCAGTCTCCTCCCCAGGGCAGGGGGAGTCCATGTGGCCCCCTGGCAATGAGCATGCTGGAGAGGCCCCGGGGCTCAGTGGCTGTGTGCAGAAGATCCCAGGTGAAATAGCCCCTGGGGTCTCCAGGTGGGGTCAGGGCAGCCACGCCTGATGTGGATCGGGCCCATGTGCCCTTGACACTCATTTGGCTCTGGGTGACACGAGACCAGGTGATACGAGGCCCTCACCCAGGAAGCTGCCTTGCACCAAGTCAGGCCCCGTGGGGGCATCTGGCCCAGTCTGACTGGCAGCCACTCTCCTGGGTGCCCCCAGGCAGGGAACGGTCTCTCCCGGGCACCTCCGGCCTCACAGAAAATGCCTGGACTTGGACCTGGGACATGCAAAGCACCTGCTCCACCACCGAGCCACAGGCCCTCTTCAGCCTGACCGTCCTACCTGTAAGGCTGTTTACTTTTAAAGAAAAGTGTTTGTATCACAGCAGATCATACAAGACCACTGATTTAAAATAAATTCAGAAAAAATTAAGTCCTGCAACTGCCATACCATCTCAGTTCATTCCATCAAATTGTCAGAATGTCCACTGGTGCTAAATTATTGGCCAGAGGGTTTTTCTGTTTTAACCTGTTGTTAATGCAACGTGCCCCTGAGGTGCAGCAGGCCACACAGTTTGGATGAAGACCTGCGTTACATATTGCATAAGGCATCATCCTGGTGTGTTATTTCTAGAGTGAGTCATACCTACTAGGCGCTTGGCATTAGATAGCATTCACAACGATCTCCCTGTCGGCTTGCAGTCTAAACCAGTGGAGGGATGAGAAAGAGGGAAAGGGTTAAAGAAAGGGGCATTGCAGTCAGTGCTGGTCAGGCAACAGAAAATGAAAATAGCCAAGATTACACAACTGACGTATGAATAGACTAGAAAGGCAAAATTCTGTAGCTCCAGTAAAAGAGAAATGACATGCAGCAGAAAGGAGGAGGATATTTAATAAGAAAGATGGTATTGGGAGAGTGAGCCTTGTGTGGCGCAGAGTAGTAGGCGGCAGTATTGCAACCGAAACTCTCCCCATGACCTGAGTGCGATCCCAGCGGAAGCCGGGTCTCGGGTAGCTGGCTCAGGTCGACTCAGCCCTCCACCCTTCCGAGGTCAGTAAAATGAGGACCCAGCTTGCTGGGGGAAAGGTGGTCACGACTTTCTACTACCGGCCACCCAATCAAGGAGAAGCCAAGGATGAAACTTTTGAAAAGCAAATAGCCAATGTTTTAAGGAAGCATGATGTAGTAGTAATGGGGGACTTCAATTTCCCCGATATTTGTTGGGAGACAAATTCTGCAAAACATGGCCCCTCCAGGAAATTCCTGACTTGTGTGGCGGATAACTTCCTCCTACAGAAAGTAGAGGAAGGAACTAGAGGATCGGCTATCCTTGACTTGATCCTAACCAACAGAGATGACTTAGTGGATAAAGTAGCAGTTACAGGAACTCTGGGGGAAAGCGACCATGTTGTACTTGAGTTCTTGGTTCTAAGGGAAGCAAAAGCCGAGTGTACTCAAACGCGTACCCTGGATTTTAGGAAAGCTGATTTTAATAAACTCAGAACAATGATCAGTAAGGTCCCATGGCAAACAATGCTAGCGAGAAAAGGAGTCCAAGATGGGTGGGAACTTTTAAAAAAGGAAATTCTCAAGGCACAATCACAAACAATTCCAACAAGAAGAAAAGGTGGAAGACAACAGAAGAAGCCAATGTGGCTTCACAAAAAGCTTAGGGATGACCTGAAAACAAAAAAGGACACATATAAGAAGTGGAAAGAAGGCCAAGTAACAAAGGAAGAGTACAGGCAGGTAGCACAGAATTGCAGGGATGGCGTCAGGAAGGCTAAAGCGGAGAACGAGGTGAGGTTAGCGAGGGATGCTAAAAACAACAAAAAGGCTTTCTTCAGCTACGTGCATAGTAAAAGGCAGAGGAAAGAAATGGTTGTTCAGCTATTAAATAAGGATGGCAAAATGATAACAGATGACAAAGAAAAGGCAGAGGTGCTCAATTCCTACTTTGGCTCAGTCTTCTCCCAAAAGAGGGTCTATGACCCCCCTGGCAAAGGCGAAGTACAGGCTGAAGGGGCAGGATTGCAGCTTGAGATCGACAGGCATATGGTCAAGGAACACCTCATTACTTTGAATGAGTTCAAATCTCCAGGGCCAGATGAACTGCATCCTAGAGTAATAAAGGAACTGGCAGAAGAACTCTCAGAACCGCTGTCTATTCTCTTTGAGAAATCATGGAGGACCGGGGAAGTGCCAGATGACTGGAGGAGGGCTAACGTTGTCCCTATCTTCAAAAAGGGTAAAAAGGAGGAACCTGGGAACTACAGACCAGTCAGTCTGACATCAATCCCTGGGAAAATTCTGGAGCAGATCATAAAGCAATCCATCTGGAAGCACCTTGACAACAATGCCGTGATTACTCGAAGCCAACATGGATTTGTCAAAAACAAGTCCTGCCAGACAAATCTGATCTCATTTTTTGATCAAGTCACCTCCCTTGTAGACCGTGGGAATGCTGTAGACATCATATACCTCGACTTCAGCAAAGCTTTCGACAAAGTGCCCCATGATATCCTGATGAGCAAACTTGCTCGAAGTGGGCTAGATGAAACAACGATCATGTGGATCCACAGTTGGCTACAGAATCGGACTCAAAGAGTGCTTATCAATGGGACCTTCTCAAGCTGGGGAGAGGTAACGAGCGGGGTACCGCAGGGCTCAGTCCTGGGCCCAGTGCTCTTCAACATTTTTATTAATGACTTGGAGGAGGAGGTGCAGGGAATGCTGATCAAATTTGCAGATGACACAAAATTGGGAGGGATAGCTAATACTTTGGAAGACAGAAACAAAATTCAAAGTGATCTTGATAGACTGGAGTGCTGGGCAGAAAACAACAGAATGGCATTTAATAGGGACAAATGCCAAGTTCTGCACCTAGGAAAAAGAAACCAAATGCACAGTTACAAGATGGGGGATACGTGGCTCAACCACACTACGAGCGAGAAGGATCTTGGAATTGTCGTCGATCACAAGCTGAATATGAGCCAACAATGTGATGTGGCTGCAAAAAAGGCAAATGCTATTTTGGGCTGCATTAATAGAAGCATCGCTTCCAAATCCCGGGAAGTACTAGTTCCCCTCTACTCAGCACTGGTTAGGCCTCATCTGGAGTACTGTGTCCAGTTCTGGGCACCACACTTTAAGAAGGATGCAGACAAGCTGGAGAGGGTTCAAAGGAGGGCAACAAAGATGATCAGGGGACTGGAAACAAAGCCCTATGAAGAGAGACTGAAAGAACTGGGCATGTTTAGCCTTGAGAAGAGAAGACTGAGGGGAGATATGATAGCACTCTTCAAGTACTTGAAAGGTTGTCACAGAGAAGAAGGCCAGGATCTCTTCTTGATCATCCCAGAGTGCAGGACACGGAATAATGGGCTCAAGTTACAGGAAGCCAGATTCCGGCTGAACATCAGGAAAAACTTCCTGAGTGTCAGAGCAATACGGCAATGGAACCAATTACCTGGGGAGGTGGTGGGCTCTCCCACACTGGAGGCGTTCAAGACGAGGCTGGACAGCCATTTGTCAGGGATGCTCTGACTTGGATTCCTGCATTGAGCAGGGGGTTGGACTCGATGGCCTTGTAGGCCCCTTCCAGCCCTACTATTCTATGATTCTATGACTGGGGAAGGCACTGGCAAACCACCCCGCTACAGTCTGCCAGGAAAACGCCGGTGCAAGCGGCATCCCTCTAGGGGTCAGCAATGACCCGGTGCTTGCACAGGAGGAACCTTCCTTTCCTTTCCTTTCCTGTTGGGAGAACAAGGGAACAAAAAGGAAACACAAGAGAAGGCAGAATCCATCAGTCAGTCGGTCCACATATGCTAGGAATACGGGCAGAGCTTGCTGCGCCACTAAGCCCACGCAAAATGCTGACGCGGCCACTGTGGCTTTTGCGATTAAGAAACCCAAAGGGCCCAGCTGAATCACGGCATGTTTACGAAGAGTCAAGGAGGTGCCTGGATATGGGATTTGTGGCTACAAACCACTTAGGCACGTCGTTGTGTAGCAATAATTCATCTTCCTATTCACTTAGAGGAGCACGGGCGGCTCCGTTGTGCAAATCTCCCCATTTATCTTCCTTCCTCGGACGTGTGCAGTAATGAGGCGAGTTCGCTGCTCTGGGTTGCCAAATCGACCCTTTGGACTGGCTCGTAAAGACCTGGCAACTCTGTCCATTTTTATTGAGATTTAGGATCAGCTGCAGCCTTTTCATTAGCACCACTGATGGGCAGCTCTTTGTGGGCCTCCCAGAGCCTCCTCAAGCTGAACGACTTCTGCTCCGCCTGCCCACTCCCTGCTGTTTGCCTTTTTCAAATCTGCGTCCGGCAGGGAGGGAGGCGGCTCTTGCTGACAGGGAGAACATCGGAGGCTGCAACCTCCACATCGACTCTGATGCCCTCTGCGGAAATTGGAGTAATGGAGTGGAAAGGGAGCTGGGAGACCCTGGGCAGCGGGGGGGGGGGATTCTGACAGGTTCCACATCTCAGAGATCATATATCTTTCTTCCCTGTTTCATAGGAATGAAACCCCCCACCTCATTGCCATTTTTCAGTCAGAAGTATCTCCAAGTTTTGAAAAATCCCAAATATTCTAGCAAATCCATACTTAGTGGTATTGAAATATAATGCACATTTTGGCAAAAAAAGTTACAAAAAACATTCATTCCCCCAAATTGGGAGATTGGGGCAGCTGGGCAGGGGACCCTCACAGGGGCACTAGGGGCAGGACAGGCTCTGTGCTTTTGGTGGGGCAGCTTGCGAGGTCCCTGGCTGGGACTGTTTCGCTTACAGGGAAGGCAAATGTGGGGAGGCCTGATAGAGGTGTGCAAGATGATGCATGGTGTGGAGACATTTTTCTCCCTCTCTCAAAATACTAGAATCCACAGGGGTCATCCCATGATGTGGATTGGTGGGAGATTCAGGACCTGTTTCTTCAGGTCCTGAAGGAAGTGTTTCTTCACACAGCGGATAGTTAGATTATGGAATCCACTTCCACAGGCTGCAGTGATGGCCACCAGCTTGGAGGGCTTTATAGGGGGATCAGACAAATTCATGCCCACAGCTTTCAGTCTTCAGTGGAAGCTGTGCTTTGCCTTCCACTGTCACCTAAGGTGTGCTGGCTGGGCATCTGGGGCAGGGCCTTCTTGGTGGTGGCAGCCAGACTGTGGAAATCCCTGCCAAGGGAGACCCAGCTGGCTCCTTCTCTTTGTGCTTTTGCTTGTGCGAAAAACAACATGGTTTAGACTCCCTTTTCAGTAGGGCCCTTTGGGATCATTTCGTGTCTGCGATGTTTATTAGTGCTGCTGCTCTTTGGGTTTTTTGTTTACTGGTTTGTGTTGTTTTATTGATTGTTGGCTTCTGGCTGCCTTGAGGGTCTTCTTTTAGGAGACCAAGGAAGGGCATAAGCATTTGAACAATAAATAATAAAACATGGAGGTGCCACAGCATTCCCACAGGGCGGATGCTAAAGGTGAGAGAGACGGGCACTAATTGGCTCTTCACTTTCTTTTTTGCTGCCTTTGCTGAAGGTGTCCAGCAGGAGAGGGCTGATTCGTGGCCATGTCAAATCCTCTTGACCGAGTGGATGAGCCTGGTGCCTGGAAGAGTACCCCAAAAAGGGAGGAAGAGATGGTCTCCTTGCTTCTCTTCCCTCAGAAAGGAGGACCCCTCCAGGCAGCTCTGAAAGCAAAGTTCAAGAGCAGAAAAGAAAATACCCCCCACCCCAGGATTGTTGCTGCATCATGGGCTTGGAACTCTCTTGTCATGATTCCACACACACACAAACACCCCCCCACACACACACACACATCCCTTCCCCAGAACCACCCTTGCTGTTTGGAAGTGAACCCTCCTCTGTGTTTCTCTGCGGTTTTAAATGAGCGGAAATGGCTTTGTCCCCTGGAAGAGAGTGAGTTGTTATTCAGGGATACGGGAACGCGATGGGGCGCTCTGTCAAAACACGGCTGCTCTGCCTGAGACAGGGTGTGGATGCTGGGTGGGTAATAAGTTAAATTAATTTCCACAAAATGAGCTGGTGACAGGATTTCCATAACTCATTATAAGTTGGCGCCACACCTGCCGCTCTAGCCCACGTGGCCGGTTTCTCAGCCGCTGAGCTGAAAACGAGGGCTTCCGTTTTGCAAACATGGGAAGAGCCGGTTTTATGCCCAGACCAGAGTGGACTACAGAAGAGGCCCGAGACTCGCCCACGGGGACCTTCGCAGATGGCTGGCCTGCCTCATCTCCGGAATGGCCAGGATGGGGATGGGGAACAAGAAGAGGCCCCGGGGCCCTGAGCTGGCAGCCACCGGGCACCTGTTGTGTCTCTTGGGTGCGGAGGGAGGACGCTTGGCAGCCCTGGGCAGAGTGGGGGTGCAGGATGGGTCCCGCTTCAAGTGCAGTATGGGAGACTCGAATCGGTCGGTGACCGCTGGTGGGCCAGTGCCGGCCAGCTCTGGCTGCAAACAGAGGGCTGGAATTGGGACCAGAATTTGGTGCTCTCCTGGGCTCTGCATGAGGACATGAGGAGGCTGCCGCCTTTGCATGCCTCAGGGGTTACTGGCCACCAGGGGAGCATGCTTGCGAGTGCCCACCTGCCTGCCCCCTCTAATTGTGCCCCTCTGTGCCTCTTCGTGCTTCTTCATGGCTTGGCTGGGGGCACCTGGACCTGGATGCAGAGTTCCTCCTTTGCTTATCAGTGGGCCCTGCTGCTGCCCAGCAGGCTGGTGATGTGGGGGCCTGGGCCAGGTCTGAACTCAGAGGGTCGAGAGGGACACAACCTGCTGGGGAAGTCCTGCAGATCAGCCCCTACACTGGGGATTTTGGTTCCAGATAGCTGGGGAGTTCTGGGGTGCCTTCAGGTAGTTTTGCCCTGTTCCAAGCCATGCTGCCTCGTAGGTCTGGCGGACTACAGCACCCATGAGGCAGAAGGACTGTGAGTCTGGCGGGGGGGCAGGGGGCTGGCCTCCTCTCTCCATAAGGCGTGGATCGCATGAAGACTAACAGCCGAAAGAAGCAGGAACCTGCACGTGTCTTGCCAAGAAAAGGGTTCCGTGCTCCACGCCGCAGTGGCTGTGTAATTCCTGAGACGTCCCCCCTCACCCACCCGTTTAGCTGTTCTAACTTTTGAGAAGCGTCAGGAAGTGCCCCTGAAATTTCAAAATGCAGCAAGACAAAGCTTGGCAGAGGGCCTTCTTTGAAGCCGCTATTGCCAAGCCAAAGAGGCCCGGGCCCGCCTTCCCTTTCAGCTTCTCGGGAGAGGAAGGCAGCCCTGCCGCCGAGTCGCATGGCTTGTGCCGGTTCATTAACGGAAGCCCCCGTTCTGGTTGCAGCGGCTTTCTGAAGACTCGTTAGAGAGGGAAATCAGAATGAATGGAACCGGGTCCATTTAGAGTCGAGAACAAAGGCTTCCTCCTGGACGAGGCCTCCCTGCACAACCCTCCGAGCGAGCTGAAAAGGAGGAACGGACCCTTCTGAGCATTTGGGAATGAAACAAAAGGGTTTTCTCTTCAGATTTCCTTTTGCCATCTTTAATTGAACATAAAGGGGAGGAGAGACAAAACTGTGAAGTTCTGCATTTCTGGTCTAGATGGAGAATATTAAACCCATCATATCAGAGGTCTGCAGAAAATCTAATTAAAGTAAACTCCGCGGGGGAGGAGCCACGAGGAGGTAAACGGAGAGACTCCCGCAAGACGCATCGAGCGATTGCTTTAGAAATGCGAGGAACAAATGTCACATTGACAAAGGAAGAGGAGAATTCTACAATGAATGGGCCAGAAAGAACGTACTACACGTTCAGAAAGAAAGTACTACACACTCAGGCGGCCGGCGGCCTGAGGGAATGCAAATACTGGCCATGTTCCCAAAGGTGCCAAGGAGACGCCTCTTTACTTGAAGCTGCTTGGTGTCCACGGGGCCGGCTCTTCCGAGAAGTGGGGTGAAGCCCTTGCCTCAGGCGGTGCATCCTGCGGGCGCCCCCAGTGCTCCAGAAAGCCACGTTGGCCACTCTCCTGCTCTGGCCGCTCTCTGGGCCGCCACCAGCCCGGTGCCTCGCGTTGAGGACCCCTCGAAGTGCAGCGCCACGTGGGGGGACTCTCTGGGAAGCCCCGCTGGCCACTCAGAGAGAGAGCCGTCAGCGCAGCTCTCCAGGGAGCCCGGCCCAAACGCCTCGCTGCGAGGGGTCCTTCCTGAGAGCGAGGCATTGGCAGGGAAGTGCCCCGGGGATCGCCTGTGCTGTCACGGCACCAGCGGTCTCCAGGGCCTCCTCCCACCAGTGTCTCACCGTGGGGGGGGGTGGAGAGGAGGGAGGGGGTGGGGTGGTTGCTGTCAGTTGAGGGAGGAGGCGGAGGAGGGTGGCGATGATGCCAGCGATGGCCAGCGACTGCTGCTCTTTGGGGAAAGGTAAATGGGACAGGAGTGGTGCCAGGCTGCTACTGTGGTGTCGTGGGCATGGGGGGGGAGGAGCTGGGCAGGTGCTGCCACCGCTGTGACATCGTGGCCAGGGGGAGGGTGGGGAGCTGCCGCTGCCTCCACCATACTCACTGGGGGGGAAGGGAGGAGGCAGGGTGGGCGGCTGCTGTCCTTGTCACAGCTGGGGGGGCAGAGAAGAGAGGGCAGGGGCAGGGTGGGAGGAGGAGAGGAGCGGGCTGGCATGCACTGCCACTGTCGCTGTGGCTGGGCGCGGGGGGGGGACGAGCGGGTGGCAGCATGACACGGGCTCCTTCGTCTGGGGCAATGCGATAAATGAAAAGGCTGGAAGCAGACTGAGCGGGATCACAAAGGAGGCGGTCCTCGTGCAGACCCACCGTCAAGATACGATGCCGAGTCAGCCGCCGAGGCTCATGAAGCTGTCAAGGGAGACGCATCCAAGTGGCTTTTCTGTCTCACAGGTAGGGATGTGATGTCAGAGAATTCCGCCACAGATCTCGGTGAGGCCAAATGCCAGTGCATTCAGCCCCCCGAAATCTGCGGCAGAACGGCCTGCCACCCCCTGCCCCCTGCGGATCCCCCCCGGGACGAGACTTACCTGGGGCAGATCTCCCGGGCGGCGGCAGCTGCGGCGGCTGGTCTTCCGACCGGCTGCCGCCATTTGTCTTGTAAAAAGAACAAAAACAAAAAACAACGTGATAGGCGACGTAAAGGTTTACGTAGCCTATCATGGCTGGGTTAAAAAAACAAACTGCGTACGCAAATGATGGCAGCTACGGCCACCGCCATTTGCGTTCCTTATTTTCGGCCGTCTTAGTCTACGTAAATATTTACGTAGACTATGACAGTGAAAATAAAGGGGAATGCAAATAGCGTAGCGGGTGCTATTTGCGTCCCTTTTTGATTCGCCGTTTTAGCCTACGTAAAGATTTACGTAAGCTAAAACGGGAAATCAAAAAGGGACGCAAATAGCGCTCACTACGCTATTTGCGTTCCCCTTTATTTTCGCAGTCCCCCCCCCAGCCCTCCGCGGCCGGAAATCCGGCTGCGGACGGCTCTGGGCTGGGCCTGGCCAGCTGCTCCGTGGAGCTGCCGCAGAGCACAGCCGGCCATCAAGGATTCCGGGGGGGAGGAACGGATCGCCTCCCCCGTCGAGGATTCCGGGGGGAGGGGCAGATCGCCTCCCCCCCCCCATCAACATAATCCGCAGAAAGGTGAGTACATCCCTACTTGCTGGTGCCTGAAGCAAGAAGCAGGATGAAAAATGGCTGCTCCAGAAAAGCCCACACGCCCTGATGGGTCAGCCGGATCTATTCTGTGCCTTGTTTGCCCACTTTGTCCCAAGACACATGAAACATCCAAGAGGGCAACGTCCATGTCCCCTGCCCCACCGAAAAAAGGAGGATCCCCCCCCCCCCCGGGACTGAGTCTGCCCTTTAGCCACAGAATGTGCCTGTGGAAAATTGAAAAAAGGGAAGGGGAAGGAATGGGGACGGCTGGCTCCAACCCTGAACACGAATACTCTGCTGCATTTTGTTGCAGGCTCCCCTTGTAACCTCTGTTCCCAATAAAGCTCTCTGCTGTCTTGACAATTCATTTCTGTTTCCATAATGCTGAAATGCTGAAGGTGCTCGCTGATCCGGGCAAGGTCTGAATCCGTAAGTTGTAAGGCGGGGGGGGGGGGGAGCTTGTGGCCCTCTAGACATGGTCAGTCTCCAACGCCCATCAGCCACAGCCAGCATGGCCAATGGTGAGGGATGACAGAAGCTGCAGCCCACCCACATCTGGAGGGCCACCGTTCCCCACCCCGCCGTGAGGGGATCCCCCTCTTGCCTCAGACACAAGCGCACTGGGCTGGATGGCACAAGGCAAAGCAACAGCCGCTTAACCCCTGAGGCTGAGCACTCCCCGGATCCACAGGGCTGTGGCGAGGGCTACAGTAGGGGGTGTAGAGTTCTTTGAACACTCAAAGGCACTATGTCAAGATTAAGCAGGAGTTGTTGTCGTCCTTATGACCCTCCTCAAAGCCACAGCGACAGGGAGAATCCAAAAGGTCTAGTAGTTTCATCTCCACCTGGAACAGGTCTTTTGTCAAGCCAAATTGCTCATTCCAGAGCACCCCGCCCCGCAATACTTTGCATAACAACAGGGAACAGTGCATTGTTACTGGGAAAATTTCCCTCCAGCTACTATGAGGATTGCAGTTAAACTCAGAGGAAACTGGGATTTCGGCGGGGGGGTGGCGGCGGCAGATGACATCCCTGTCTCTGCCAAGAAACAGAGCTGTCCCTGTGTCCCTGCGAGGCCTGGCTCCACGACACCACTGGCTGGGGTGCACCACATCCTACGAGGTTGCTTGGATTGAGGGGGCACAATCCAAGGGTGGCTGCTGTCACCAGGTGTCTCTCCTGCAACCTGTTCCTTAGCACTATTGAGCCAATAGGCAGCTCAGAAGACATTTCAGGCCCAGAGATGGATGCTACCAGTTGGTTCCAGCATGGAAAATGTTTGGTGGGCCATTTCCCCCTTCTGAATACCTCCCAAAGTCTTCTTACCCATCTGGGAATTGGTGACAGATTCTGGAAGCCTTGATTCCAGAGGCAAATTTCCTAGAATCCATCAGGCTCTGGAGGGTTCTAGAAGAAAGCAGGCCTTGCTGCACTTACCCAAAGAACATACAAAATGTTCTATAATTCTCACCAGGATTATATCCAAAGGCCTTAAAGGCTGAGCAGTCTCCAAGAGGAAAGAGACCCTCTGCATGTCACTCCGCACTGCGCATCAGACCTCCGTAGATTACTGAGCTGCTGCACCTGTTCTATCTCTGTGGGTTTGAGAGAGATTTTTTAAAAACTCTCCCGCTTGTAACTGGCAATTTTCTCCAGGCTGCCTGGGCAGTTTGAAGGGCTGGCTTGCTCAGAGGCAAGGAGATAGTGCTTTTATGAAGCGCGGCCCTCAGCGTTCCTTCCCCACAACTCAAAGATGATAAAAGTGTGACAAAGGCGATGCGGTGATGGCTGAATGATGTGCGCTCCTTGGTATCTTCCTTTTATCCTCACTTTCGGAAGCAGGGAAACAACTTAAAAGAGCGGAAGGGTTCAATCAATATTTAATTTCACAAACACTGAGAAATGCTGAAGCCAGGAAGGTGCCCAGGAAGAGTGAAGACTTCTCACTTTCCCTTCCCCATTCTGTGATCACTGTGGACCTGAGGGAGCCTTGACCATCAAGTGGTCAAAACCTGGGAAAAGGCTCAATGGAGCAGCTCCAGGAGCAACGCAAGCAACCAAAGGAAAAAAAAACACAAAGCAGGGAGGGGGGAAATATGCTGTGGTCCTGAGCTGCTTCGAGCCATCACTCTGGACAATGGCCAGCTTGACTAGTAGGCTGCCCTGTTTCCAGTTTTCCGAGCCTGTTATTGGCAGGAATGGGGGAATCAATCAGAGATTTCTGAGCTCCCCTTGGAAAGTACTTCAAAGCTCATTTCAGCTCAGTCCTGCTTGTTTTCTACCTGCTCTTCAGCTTGCTTGAATGGGGGAAGTGCGCACGTTGAGCGGGGCCAGTGCACTTTTCTGTGTTTCCCCCCGCTGACTACAGTGTGAAAATGCCCATTTTTTAAAAATGCACATTTCAAAGTGTGCAGTTAAAAACAATACACGTTTTTCAAATGCGGTCACAAATGTGGGGATTTGGCAGTATTTCTCGAGGAAACAAAACAACAGCGCCCGTTCGCACTTGGGCCCGCGAGTGGGACGCGCCTGCGATGTGCGAACAGACACGAAATTCTCAAACATCCGTGATTATTGAGCAGAGGGAACTGCGGTCCACTCTGCGGCCGGGCCGGGCCGGGGCGCGCGGGAAGCCCGGCCCAATAGGCCAAGTGCGCCCGCGCCGAAAGTCCGGCGCCGGCTGCGGGCCCCGCTGCGCTCTCGGGAGATCGGCAGGAGCGCGGCGCGCCGCCCGGCCCCAGCAGCCTGCCGGCGCCTCCCTGGGCGAGCGAAGGCCTGGCGCGGCGCGGCGCCGCCCGCTCGACGCCTCGCCGGGGCCGTCCCGGCACTTCCGCCGCGCCCGCTGCCCGCTGCCCTGACCGGTGCGTCGCCCGAGCCTGTCCGCGGGAGGGCCCGGCCCTGGGCGGGCGCCCCGCGCCTGGCGTCGCCGGCGCGATCCACGTCGGCGGCGGCCGCGGCAGGCGCTTGCGCGGGCGAGGCCTCCGCTGGCCTCCGCTGCCGGGCCTGCCAAGGCCGCGGCGGCGCTGCCCCGGCCCGGGGGCGGCCGCGGCGCCCGGCCCCCGCCAGCCAGCCTCCCCCGCCTCGCGCACAGCGGCTCGGGCCGGCGGCCGCCCCGGGGAGCAGCGCCCGCCCGCCCGCTCGCGCGCCTCGGCTGCGCGGCGGCCTGGCCTGGCTCGGCTCAAGGCGCCGCGAGCCGGCAGGGGCGGTGCCGCGCTCCGCGGCCGGCGAGCTCCGTCGCGAGCAGCGCTCGGCGGTCCCCAGCGGGGAGGCCCGCCGGCGGCCGCCAGCTCTGCCCCGCAGCGCCCGCGAGCGGCGCGGCGGCGGGCGCGGGCGGAAGGCGCGCGAGGAACGCCGAGCCCGCGCCGCGCGAGGGCGGAGGCGAGCGGCCCGCCGGGCCCGCGTTTCACCGCCCCGATGCGGCGCACCTGCCCCGCAGGCCGCCCGTGGCGGGAGGCCGCTCCGCTCCGCTCCGCTCCGCGCCCGCGGCTAGCCGGCGCGCCTCCTGCTCCGCCCGGCAGATGGCGGCCGCCCGCAGGGAGAGCGGGCCGCCCGCGCCCCCCCCGGCCCCGCGCGAGCCTCCGGCGCCCCGCGGCAGGGCTGTCGCAGTCGCGGCGCGCCGCAGAGGCCGCTCGGCGAACGACGCGCCGCTCTGCGCCCCCGGCCAGCCCGGGTGAGTGGCAGCCCGCTGGAGACCTCGATGGCCGAAACGGCGGAGACGAGGCAGCGTGCGGCAGCCGCGGGGGGGCTCGCCGGCCTGCGGCGGAGGCAGATGGGCTTCGCGGAGGCTGGCTCGGGTGCCCGAACTGCGCGTGCCCTCCGCGGCTCACAGTGCGAAGGAGCGCGGGAGGCTCCTCGAGGGAGACACGTGTAACGGACCAGCACAACCCCCCAAGCAACGGGGTTTTACTGCAGGGTGTTCGTGTGTCTGTGTCTGTGTGTGTGGGGGGGTAGTTCTTAATTTTAAAGTTTCATTAACAATGTCACATTACATAGTATGTTGTTATATTGGATGGTTACACCATGCACGCTGTGACCCTTCCCCAATGAATGCCCATTAGGTGTTCATCAGAAAGGCGCGTCCCTCCCTCCACATGCAGAGATGCATGTATGGACAGCCCCCCATGTGTAGAAGCTCTCCATGTATATGTCTGAACAGGCAGAGAACTCTTTCCACTGAACAACGAATGGACATTCGCCGTGGCAGTGTGGCACCAGCACGGGGCCAGCAACGCATGGCCCTGTCATCCCTCCACGCTTTCATGCGCTGCATGTCAGGGGACCAATGCACCCTTACTGTACTTAGCCTCCTAGGGTTGGCATGGTTCAGAAATGAAGCAAATAAGTATTGAACAAATAAACTTTGGGGAAGCCTTGATACAGTGCCAGAGAAGACTGAACTGATCTGGAGCAGGTATGTCCACCAAAGAAGGCTAGAAAGGAAGGATGTTTCCCAGCCTCCTCAGACCAGCAGACCTAGACACCAGGAGGCTTGACCAGACTCTCCCAGAATCTGGTGAGACAGACATGATGTCTCAGAATGGAAGTCAAGAGGGACATAGAGACGTCCAGGGTGGCCCAGCAAGAGCAATCTCAACCTCTCCTAGTCATTGTTCAGTCGAGTCCAGCTCTTCGTGACCCCATGGACCAGAGCACACCAGGCCTTCCTGTCCTCCGCTCTCTCCTGGAGTGTGCTCAGGTTCACATTCATTGCATCGGTGATGCTATCTAGCCATCCCATCCTCTGCCATCCCCTTCTCCTGTTGCCTTCAATCTTTCCCAGCATCAGGGTCTTTTCCAGAGAGTTTTCGCTTTAGGTGGCCAAAATATTGGAGCTTCAGCTTCAGTATCTGTCCTTCCAATGAGCACTCCGGGTTGATTTCCGTTAGGATGGACTGATTTGACCTCCTTGCAGTCCGGGGGACTCGTAAGAGTCTTCTCCAGCACCACAGTTCGAAAGCATCCATTCTTCGGCGCTCAGCCTTCCTTATAGTCCAGCCCTCACAGCCATACATTGCTACTGGGAAAACCATAGCTTTGATTAGACGGACCTTTGTCGGCAAGGTGATGTCTCTGCTTCTTACTATGCTGTCTAGGTTGGCCATAGCTTTCCTCCCAAGGAGCAAGCGTCTTTTAATTTCATGGCTACAGTCACCGTCTGCAGTGATCTTGGAGCCCAAGAACATAAAATCTGTCACTGCTTCCATTTCTTCCCCTTCTATATGCCAGGAAGTGAGTGGGCCAGATGCCATGATCTTCGTTTTTTTAATGTTGAGTTTCAAACCAGCTTTTGCACTCTCCACTTTCACCCTCAACAAGAGGCTCTTTAGATCCTCTTTGCTTTCTGCCATAGGGTGGTATCGTCTGCGTATCTGAGGTTGTTGATAATTCTCCCGGCAATCTTAATTCTGACCTGTGATTCATCCAACCTGGCATTTCTCATGATATACTCTGCATATAAGTTAAATAAGCAGGGTGACAATATACAGTAATGTATGGCTGTGAGAGCTGGACTATAAGGAAGGCTGAGCGCCGAAGAATTGATGCTTTTGAACTGTGGTGCTGGAGAAGACTCTTACAAGTCCCCTGGACTGCAAGGAGGTCCAATCAGTCAATCCTAAAGGAAATCAACCCTGACTGCTCATTGGAAGGACAGATACTGAAGCTGAAGCTGAAATATTTTGGCCACCTAATGCGAAGAGAAAACTCTCTGGAAAAGACCCTGATGCTGGGAAAGACTGAAGGCAAAAGGAGAAGGGGACAGCAGAGGATGAGATGGCTAGATAGCATCACCGATGCAATGAATATGAACTTGAGCACACTCCGGGAGAGTGCGCAGGACAGGAAGGCCTGGCATGCTATGGTCCATGGGGTCACAAAGAGTCGGACACGACTGAACAACAACGTATTCCTTTCCCAATTTTGAACCAATCGGTTGTTCCATGTCCTGTTCTTACTGTTGCTTCTTGACCCTCGTACAGGTTTCTCAGGAGACAGGTAAGGTGGTCTGGTACTGCCATCTCTTTCAGAATTTGCCACAGTTTGTTGTGATCCACACAGTCAAAGGCTTTAGCGTAGTCAATGAAGCAGAAATAGACGTTTTTCTGGAATTCTCTTGCTTTCTCCATGATCCAGTGAATGTTGGCGATTTGATCTCTAATTCCTCTGCCTCTTCGAAACCCAGCTTGTACTTCCGGTAGTTCTCGGTTCGCATACTGCTGAAGCCTAGCTTGTAGGATTTTGAGCATCACCTTGCTGGCATGTGAAATGAGCGCAATTGTGCGGTAGTTTGAACACTCTTTGGCGTTGCCCTTCGTTGGAATTGGAATGTAAACTGACCTTTTCCAGTCTTCTGGCCACTGTTGAGTGTTCCAGATTTGTTGGCATATTGAATGCAGCACTTTAACAGCATCATCTTTTAGGATTTTAAGTACCTCAGCTGGAATACTGTCATCTCCGCTAGCTTTGTTGTTAGTAATGCTTCTTAAGGCCCACTTGACTTCACTCTCTAGGCTGTCTGGCTCAAGTTCAGTGACCGCACTATCATGGCTATCAGGGACATTCAGATCTTTCCTGTATAGTTCTTCTGTGTATTCTTTCCACCTCTTCTTAATCTCATCTGCTTCTGTTAGGTCCCTGCCTTCTTTGTCCTTTATCATGCCCGTCTTTGCACAAAACATTCCCTTGAGATCTCCGATTTTCTTGAAAAGATCTCTAGTCTTTCCCATTCTATTGTTTCCTCGATTTCTTTGCATTGTTCATTTAAGAAGGCCTTCTTAACCTCTCCTCACATGTACATTATGGCTACCAGCCTCTCCTCACATGTACATTATCCATGACATTTGGTTGAGTGAACAGGACAAGAGGTTTTCTGGCCTGTAGAAACTAATGTAGAAGACACCGTATCTCCAAATGATTTTTCTGCAAGAATAGTGTCAATAAACTGTTATGAATACTTTAACATTTACAGAGACAAGTCTATTAAACTGGATAGGTACAAGAAGTTTCACTTTCAGCAGGTGAGATGAAGGAATGCACACTGCTAAAAAGTGAACTCTAATTTCCAATGTAATATTGTCATTAAATTACTGTAAAATTAAAATGGAGCTCCCTCAGGAACTGAAAGCGATTATATGTCAGAAATGAAGAGATTGCAATGAATAAAGGCCACATCTGTTTAGCTAATATCATCACGTTGTGAACACTGAAATGCAGGTCCATAATTCATCCTGCTTTTTTAAAATTTCCCTGTAATGATTTCTGCTATGTTTTTGTAAGTGTGCGAGTGCTTGACAAACGGAACATCATCCGCCCATCCTGGCAGGGTGTGATTAAGAAAAAGAAAGAAACAATAACTTACAGAAACTTAGTCAAGGGAAGATTATGCAGACCACACATCTGTCTAGTTGCCTTTTCCTTGAATTTCCAGTGCACGATCCTTGCAGGGCTTGGACAGCCCTGTCCAACTTGTGACTGTTAACCTGAAATTGCAACATGGGGCCATTTTAAAAATGTTAGCTTGGACATTATTTTTACTTGTATTTTCTCTCAGATTTTGCTCTTTCTCTCTTTCCTTTGCTCTACTCTTTTCCACCTCTCCAACATCTCCTTTCCCTTCCCTCATCCTTTCCCTTCCCTCACCAACTGCTGGGTGTGGTGCTGCTGGGATAAAGTCAAGACCAATTGTGGGTTGTGACCCACCACTAAAGAACAAAGAACATGGCTGGACTGTTCAGCTTAGCGAAAAGGCGAGTGAGGGGAGAGATGACTGTGGTGAACAAAATGATGCGTGGTGTGGAGGAAGTGGATAGGGAGCGGTTTTTCTCCCTCTCTCATAATACTAGAACCCAGTGGGGTCCTCCCATGAGGCTGATGGGTGGGAGATTCAGGACAGATACAAGGAAGTCCTCCTTCACACAGCACAGAGTCAAACTGTGGAATTCGCTACCACAAGATGTAGTGATGGCCACCAATTTGGATGGCTTTAAAAGGGGGTTAGACCAATTCACAGAGGAGGATAAGGCCATCAATGGCTGCTGGTTATGAGAAAATGACATTTTTATTCAAGCAGGCCTTTGGCATGTAAGCTGGTCTGTTTTATTCTCTTGTTGTTGTGTTTTAGCTAGGGCTGTGCAGGGACCCCCCAGCCCACTCAAGAGGCAAATTATTTGGAGCTTCTGAATTGGCCCCAACCCGCCTTGGGCAGATACGGAGCTGGGCCAACCCACTTCGGCCTCTGCATCTGAAGCACGATCCGGACAGCTGAAGTGCCCCCCCAACCTGTCCTGCACTCGCCCCCAACCCAGCTGCGCGATCCCCCTGCCCCTCCTTACCTGGGCCCAGGGGGAGCAGCCACTGCGGTCTTGCAGGGAGTCCCCATTTTCTTTTACGTGCGAGTCTTCTTCTTCCGGTAAGTAAGTGGTGCGTAGATTGCAGCCATACAGGGGCCGTGTACGCATTTACGGCTGTGAGCTGTACACCATTCCCTTATCGATTGTGATGGCAGAGGGAGCTCCCCACGGCCGGGTCTAGGTAAAGAGCAGGAGGCTCGTGCAGCTGGGTGGGCGGCTGCCTGGATCGGGTCGAAGCAGTCTGAAGTGCTTTGGGAGCGGCCCAACCTGCTTCAGGCGTCTTCAGATCCTTCCAACCTGCTCCAGAACTGGACCGCTTCAGCCTGAATCACCCCAATCCACTTTGGGGTTTGGGCCGAAGAGGTGCACAGCCCTATTTTTGACTGTGTAGTGTATTTACATAAATACGTTATGTGTCTTGCATAAAATGTATTTATTTGATTACTCTTTTAACACATCTTTATTTAAAAAAATAATTACTTCCTATGATTGCTAGCTGCCTTGAGTGCCATTTTCTTGGTGAAAAGTCAGGGTACAAATCAAATAAATACATACATAAATAATGGGTCTATGCTGCCTCTCGTATCAGAGGCAGTTTGCCTCTGTAAACCAGTTATATGGCAACACGAGCAGGGGTGGTGGGTGTTGTTGCAGTCATGTCAGGGCCTGCTTCAGGCTCCTTGGCCCATGTATGAACAGAATGCTCAACTTAATGGGCCCCTGGGATGGACCCTCCATCACCAGGAGTTCGGGCCACATGATTCTGGCAGAGCTTCATGTCTGCTGCCGTATACAATGGCCCTTAGAGACCATGAACACCTATCGGAGCTGGGAGCAGGTTCTCCGAGGCGTTTCCCAGGGCTTGGAGCTGGTTGGGAATATTGAGGATTGGGACCGCTCCTCCACTGAATGATGGATTGTGGGGGGACGGGCATGGAATTTTCAGGTTTGTAGGCAAATGCCTCCCCTCCTGCCAGTGGTGCCATGGGCCCAGGCTTGCAGGGGTGAAGCACTGCGATGTTTTGGTCAACAGGGACAGTGACCTCACCTGCCGCCTCCGTGACTCCCTGTCCCCTCTGAGCTTCGCTGCGATCCTCACCATCGCTGGGGACAAGGTGGATTTTCCCAGGAATGAGGTACTGGTAATGGGCACTTAGGATGCATTTGCTTTATTAAAAAAAATCTGCTCCTCGTGGAGATGAAAACTGCTAGAACTGGGTTGCTGACTTTGATACAGAGTTTTTCTCCCTGGTTCTGGAAAAAGAAACTCCTGGTAAATCTTGTGGTATTAAGCTGTCTCAGGACATGTTGTGTCTCTCTCCCTTTCTCATGCAATCTCAGGTCCCTCCAGCCAAAAGCCAACATGCTAATTGCTACTCTGTCCTTTGCCAGCTGACTATTCTATGATCGTTGACTGATCCTAACAAATTGGGCATTGTGCCATGTACTGCTGTACTCACACGTAATACACAACACACACACACATGCGCACCCATTTCAATACAGCTGCCAGGATCCTGGACTCTCCTTGGGGGCATGGCTATTGAGATGGCCATGATGAGAGTCTGCACTTCAAAACGGAGCATGGCTGAAGCTGCTCAACTTGACTCCTCTGAGAAGTCAGGCAGAGGGATAAAGGCACACGGGGAAAGCCACAGTCATTCCAGACAGGCTGTTCTAAATGGTCCCTGTGGCCATTCAGCATGCAACTCTGTGGCTGCTTTTAGTGATCAACTTCATCCTTGACCTGGATGTTCTTTACTGGCTCTGTCGCTTTGGAAATGGGATGCTTTTTTGTTTTTTGCAGGGGATGGGATCCTGCCCTTTGTCATTCCTGCAACAGCTAGCAACCTGGGCCTTTGTTCATGGAATGGGAGATGGCCGAGGTGCTCCTGCCCCAAAGCCAGCTCCGTCACTTCTGCCACTGCTGCTGCTCCTACCAGAACACCAGGAATCGTCATGCAAAAATCGATGCTGAGAGTGGCGGACAGAGATCAGATCCATCAGTGGCTGTCGCTTGCGCCTATACCTAATCGAGAGTGCGCACAACCAGTCCCTGAAGCTCAATTACTTCTAGGAAAAGGGACATTAAAGGGAACGCTTCAGAACGCGCCAGTTCAGCTGCACACCATAGAAATGAATGGGCAACACACGGAGTTTGCCTGGCCCGTTTCATGCTACTAGCTCAGTTGTGCTGAAGTCAACTGGATGAAAATAACACTAGTTCCCATGCTCAGCCTGTAATTAACCCTAGATACATGTCCCTGAAATACTTGCACAGTCCTTCTCTGTTTATCCCTGCCTCTACTTCCCTCTGTTTCTGCTGTTATGTTGAGTTATAGATTGTAAGCACCTCAAAGTAGGGACCGGTCCTCTTGTACTTTGCAAGGTGCTATGCATACTGATGGCTGCTGCTGCTGCTGCTTCAGCAACAACAACAACAAAGTGGCCCAGAGACCTCACCGAAGCTGGTATTCCACTGGTTGTACCATGTAATGATACATGCTGATGTCATCCAGCGAAGTTGCACCAAAGGAGATCATTATGGAATGATCTCCCTACTAAGACCTGTCTGGTGCCAACAATGTCATCTTTTTGGCACCAGCTTAAGACCATCCTCTACACCCAGGCCTTTAATGGCATAGGATGGGGCATTTATGCCAGCTGTCTAAACAGGTCTAGTATTTTATTGAAATTGTTTTAAAAATTTGGATATTTCATAGAATCATAGAATAGTAGGGTTGGAAGGGGCCTACAAGGCCATTGAGTCCAACCCCCTGCTCCATGCAGGAATCCAAGTCAGAGCATCCCTGACAGGTGGCTGCCCAGCCTCGTCTTGAAGGCCTCCAGTGTGGGAGAGCCCACCGCCTCCCCAGGTCATTGGTTCCATTGTCGTATTGCTCTTACAGTCAGGAAGTTTTTCCTGATGTTCAGCCGGAATCTGGCTTCCTGTCACTTGAGCCCATGATTCCGTGTCCTGCACTCCGGGATGATCGAGAAGAGATCCTGGCCTTCCTCTCTGTGACTCTGTGACAACCTTTCAAGTACTTGAAGAGCGCGATCCTATCTCCCCTCAGTCTTCTCAAGGCTAAACATTTAAATGTTTATGCTTTATTGTATCTTACAAATGGTTGTGAACCACCCAGACAGCTTTGGCTATTGGGCAGTATAGAAAGGAGGAGGAGGAGGAGGAGGAGGAGGAGGAAATGTCTTCCTAGATTGCAGTAAGGTCCATACAACCTGACAGCAGCCAGGCAGATGCCTCTGGAAGTTCCTAAAAGTGATCTAACCATCCGTTGTTGCTCACCCCAAAGCTTGTGTCTTGGAGGTGCCTCCGCAAATGGAGGTGCCCGTTTAGCTGCCATGGCTAATATTTATTTATTCATCCATTCATCCCATTTCTTAGCTGCCTTTCAAGACCGTAGTCTTCCCAATGCGCTGTACAACATAAAAACAATACAACAATACATATTAAACATGCACAATTTTAAATAAAATTAGTTTCAGTAAAATACAGTTTCAAAATAGCTGTTGATAGACCCATTCCTCCATGAAATTGTCTCACCGCCCTTTAAATAAGTGTCCAAACCACTGGATTCCATAAGTTAATGATGGACTGCAGCATGCCATCAGTGGGCAGGTAGTGCCCGTAACAGCAGAGAGGTGTGTGGTACTTTAAAGACACACAGATTTATTAGGGCATAGACTTTAGTGTCCATGTCATGCAGGTTTATTTAAGGCACCTCCAGATGTGGTGCACACTTACCAAACCCATGAGCAGATCTGGCTTGCTCAGTACTTCACAACTGGATCTTGGCCTGGCCCGGGCCTCCTCTAGACAAGCCCTTCAGGCTCTCCTAGACTACAACAGGTGCCCCTCCATCCAGTGGGCACAGATAGGTGAGGCTGTGGATGACACCCTGATGAAAAGAGTTCCCCCCACACTGCCCCCCATGCCTGCTAGAGGAAGAGCAGCATCTGGGCTGCTGCTTTCAGCCCAAACTCCCTGAGCACAGTAGATGTTCAGCAAATCTGTAGCGAAGCGGGGAGACTAGATTCCAAATTGCCACCTTGAGGACTAAGGAACTGAAAAGGTGAGATGGACATTGTGTATTTGCTTGATTTGATTTGCGGGGAGGGGCCATGGCTCAGGGCCAGAGCCCCTATTTTGCATGCAGAAAGGTCCCAGGTTTGGTCCCAGCATCTCCAGGGAGGGCTAGAAAGGGACCCTGCCTGAAAGCCTGGAGAGCCCTGGCTGCCAGTCAGCGTCGACAATGCCAGCCTTGATGGACCAAGGGTCATAGAATCCTAGAAGAGCAGGGTTGGAAGGGGCCCACAAGGCCATTGAGTCCAACCCCCTGCTCGGTGCAGGGATCCAGGTCAGACCATCCCTGACAGGTGGCTGTCCAGCCTCGTCTTGAATGTCTCCAGCGTTAGAGAGCCCACCGCCTCCTTAGGGAATTGGTTCCATTGTCGTATTGTTCTCACAGTCAGGACGTTTTTCCTGATGTTCAGCTGGAATCTGGCTTCCTGTCACTTGAGCCCATTATTCCGTGTCTGACTCAGGATAAGATCAGTTATGCCTTCTCCTTTGTTCCTATATCCCACCTTTCTGGCAAAAAATCATGTGTGTGTGTGTGTATATATATATATATATATAAAATCCGTGTCTGTCTATCTGGCCTTTTTATGCCCCACCCACCTCCATATTGTTCACTGGTGGTGTTGGCGTTGTAACACCGCCTCCCTGTCAAATCATGTGGACTCGGAAGTAGGGATGTACGAAAGTTCCACCACGAATCTCGGGGAGGCTGAATGCCAGTGCATTCATCCCCGCCGAAATCGGTGGCGGAACGGCCCCCCACCCCCACCCCCGGGATGGGACTTAACTTGGGCGAATCTTCCTGGTGGCCGCAGTGCGGCGGCGGCGGCTGCGGCGGCCGGTCTTCCAACTGGCTGCCGCAGCCGCCATTTCCAGTTAAAAAAAAAAAAAGTGATAGGCTACATAAAGATTTACGTAGCCTATCACGGCTAGATCTTAAAAAAACGTGATAGGCTACGTAAATGTTTATGTAGCCTATCATGGCTGACTTAAAAAAAAACCACGCGCGTATGCAAATGGCGGCGGCCATGGCCGCCGCCATTTGCGTTCCTTATTTTGGCATGTCTTAGTCTACGTAAACATTTACGTAGACTAAGACGGCGAAAATAAGGGGAACGCAAATAGCGTAGACACCACGCTATTTGCGTTCCCCTTATTTTTGCTGTCTTAGTCTACGTAAATGTTTACATAGACTAAGACGTGCCAAAATAAGGAACACAAATGGCGGCGGCCATGGCCGCCGCCATTTGCATACGCGCTTTTTTTGTTTTTTTTTAAATCAGCAGTGATAGGCTATGTAAACATTTACGTAGCCTATCACGGCTGACTGCAGGGACGCAAACGGCGGCAAACTGCTAGCCAGTGGCCGGATGTTTGGCTGTTGGCGGAGCCGGCTGGCGGCTCTGCAGAATCGCGGAGCACAGCCGGCCGGCCAGGATTTCGGGGGGGAGGAACGGAGCGCCTCCCCCCCCAGCCAAGATTCCGGGGGGAGGGACGGAAAGCCTCCCCCCCAGCATCAACATAATCCGCGAAACGGTAAGTGACTTTCGTACATCCCTACTTGGAAGCACTTAGGGGCAGCAGGAGAGAAGCTCCATCCCTCCCACCCCATTAGGAAGCTGCAGCAAGGAACTGGTGGTAGGGAGACCCAGACCAGGGTTTGAGGGGGGGCTATGGAGCCCTGGCGGGAGGGGCTGATCCCTTGCCATTCTCGTCAGGTGGCCTTTGAGGTGTCTTTCTAGATCAGGGGTGGGCAAACTGTGGCCCTCCAGATGTTTTGGCCTACCACTCCCGTCGTCCCCAGTCAGTATAGCCAGTGGTGAGGGATCATGGGATTTTCTGGCCAAAACATCTGGAGGGCTACAAGTTGCCCACCCCTGCCCTGGTTGCTAAATGGGCTCTCCTTTGGTGCCCTGACTATACTGGGCACTGTGCAGCCAGGAGTTGTAAGCAACAAATGGGTGTCTATGGCGCTCCTCATTGCGACCCTCACTGCTTTACATAAAGAAGGAATATAGTGGAATATAACCACATTCTAAGTGTATCTAAAGCCAATCTTTTAAGGGGAGAATGGGGTAAGCAAAGGCAATGCTTGGGGTGCTGGGAAGGCAGCACCTCCTGCAGAGGCCAGAGACGTCCAGACCTGGTGGGCTCCCAGCAACCTTGCTTAGAGCCTTCGAAGCTGCTGGTGATGGTGAGCCATCCAGTTTAGGCCAATGTATGGGAAGCACCTGCACCGGAATAGCTCCGTATCTCAAGGAGCACCTGAGCCCTCCTGCAGAGATCTCACGTCTTCCAGGCTTACTGTGAACTAGACTGGCACCGCCATTCCCAACCTCAGGAAGGAGGAAGATATAAGGAACATTCACATTGCAAGATATGCAGATGGAAGTGTGGGTGGGGATGGGGACGGGGTGGGGGGGGAGAGAGAGAGAGGTGTGTGCAGGAAAAAAAACAACCATTGATCATGGCCACCTTGTGATATGAGAACCCGCCTGGCTAACTGGAGAGGGAACAGAGCTTGCAGGCCAACTGCTTGCCGGGATGCCCGTCTCTTGTCGCTTTGCTCCCTCAATACCGTAAATGCTGTTAGCAGATACATCATTAATTGAAACTCACTCTGCAGGATAAGTTGACCAAGTTTGCAATCACAGAATAGGAAGAAGATCCATTTTGCACATAACGAGCGGCCATAGTTTAATTAAGCCATGGTTGGTCGTGGCCGCTTTGCATCCAGTTTGGCAAACAACGCAGGAATGCCCCATTCCTGGGTTGTTGTTTGGTGTGATCTCTGAACCCTGCACTCTGAATTGTTGAGGGGGGAGAAACAACCCAGAGTTGTAACCCAACAACAACCCATGGGTTAAAACTGGGTTGTTTCTCCCTCAACAACCCAGAGTGCCAGGTTCAGGCATCACAGCAGACAACCCACAAATGGGGCATTCCTGGGTTGTTTACTAAACTGGATGCATTGCAAAGTAGAAGTGAGTGGGTGGGAGGGAGGGAGGCAGTGCCCATGCGCCCTCACTCGTGCATGGCCCCAACAACCTGTGTGTGGGCTTCCCGTGGGCAGCTGGTTGGCCACTGTGTGAACAGAATGCTGGACTGTTTGTTTGTTTAATTAATTTCATTGCTATACTGCCCAATAGCTGAAGCTCTCTGGATGGATCTTGACCTGATCCAGCATCAGGGCTCTTCTGATGTTCTTATGTTGTTGTTACGTGCAAGCTGGGTAGAAGAAAAACCCCAAAGCCCTGCAGCTGTTCTCCTGAACCAGAATCTCTTATGCTCTGAGCTTTCCAGCCTTCTTCAAAGGCATTTTGTTTTGTGTGAGCATGCTCAGTCACTGTTAATCGAAAGGAGAAGTAGCCACCTGTAATGTGAACTGGCATTTGGGCCAAAGGAGGCTTTATATTTTGCACCACAAAGCCAATGGAAGCCTAGGCAGTTAGTTCCCTGATACCGAGCCCACCGCCCAGCATCGTGCACTCTGGCTAGCAGAAGCACTCCAGGTCAGAGAGACTCATCACCTGCCACTGGATGGCCACCTTTCAGGGATGTTGTAGCTGCATCTTGCCTGGAGCAGGGAGCGGGATGTGAAGATCTCCAGCACCATTTCCAACGCTATGGTCACATGAACTTTTTCACTGGGGCTGCCAGGGATCCAACCTGGGGACCTTCATCACACAATGCCTGTGTCCGGCCACTGCATGGTGACGCTCCCCTAAATAAAGCCAGAGAGAAGCCTCCACTGTGGGACTGCAGTTAAACAGCACTGAACCCACCTTTCTTCAGCCATCTTTGTGGCATCCACCTCTTGTGAAACCATGTTGCATCGGATGCCAGACCATTTGGGAACCCAGGATTGGTGTAAAAGGGGCCTGAAAGCCTCCAAGCTCTGGGCTGAGGTGCTGACGTCATGCCTGCAGGGAGCCTCAGTCCCTGCTGTGGCCTTCCTCTGTCCTGAATGGAGGCCCCCTGCATCCTCCTGTGTCAGGTAGGCCACATGAGAGCTGGTGACGCAGGAAGGGCCCTTCCAGGGCCTGAAGGCCTGCTCCAGGAACTGTGTCCACCACATCCTGAGCCAGCGTAGAGACGGTGCCAGCACCTTGCGCTAGAGGCACCACCGGTGTATCGGGGACTCTTGTGTGGCCAAATTTACTTACAGTGCTGGCAGTGGAAGTGTCCCTCTTGTTTCTCGCAACATGCTTATTATCAATGAGTTTGACGATGACTCTTGAGATGAATAACGTCTTTAATGTACACAAAACAAGCTTTTATAGTTCTGTGACGTGTGGTTCTAACACAGCCACAGCACCACGTTTATACCCGTAATAATGAGTGGATGTCAGGTGGATCCATCGTTTTATTCGCCTTATTAAACCAGGGGCTGTTAAGGAGAATGGGAAGCTGAAGTGAAAATATTACTTCATTTCTTTCTCTCAGCACTGAAGTTCAGCCATAATCTTATCTTAACTGTAATAATGCCCCCCAACCCATTTTCAACAAATGCCATCTAATCCTAGTTCTTCCTTTTAAAAAATACACAAACAAAACATGGAAACAAATGTAGACTATCTAGTAAATTCTAAGCATTTGTCATCTTAAGATATGGTGTGTAGGGAAACACAAGATAAAGAGAGAATAGGGCTGGAATGTACAATTTGTGTAACTTTCTATCCTTGGGCAGGATTTGCATTGGGCCATGTCTGGAGGAGAGTTTTGTGCTTTAGCATCCAGTCTCGGAATGTGTGAGCCACCCCCAGGGCCTGCAAGCTTCACAATGGGAGCGTCTGGGGATTTTATTACGATCATACCTTCTCATGTGAGGGGTGCAGATTCCCCCATCTGCCAGAAGACAGGGGCACTGCTTTCACTGCTGTGTGACACTGTTCTCTGTTGATGTCAATTGAGTGGTTATTGCATCGGCTGTCCTTACATTGTGTAGATGTATCTGTCTGCTCTACAAAGTCATCTGTGGCTCAGCTTGTCTTCCCTTGATAGTCTGAAGATAGCTTCTGTTTCTTCTGAGCATTTAATGGTGTGGAATAATTACTGGAGGAGGAAAACTTACAGCTAGTTCCATACATTGCTTTGGGTACTCTGGGAACAGAGTTGGAAAATGAGACTCAGGCCCCATCTACATGGCACCGCTTTCACCCCCCACCCAGTCGCAACTCCACAGCATTTCAGATTCGAAGTAGTTTCTGGTGGTATACACTCGCGATCTACTGTGTGCTTCCCTAACAGACTCCGCCGTGCCTTTTTTGCCATTAAGTGTGCTGCACACTTAATGGCAAAATGCTGCACACTTAAGTGTGCAGCACTTAATGCTGCACACTTAAGTGTGCAGCTGTGCAGTCCCGTGAGTGTGGGGTGCAACACTTCAGTGGCTGTTTTGTATCTGAGGGGCTCTGCTGTGTCTTTCTGTCCCTCATTAGGTAAAAAGTGAGTGTTTTGTGCTCCTTCATTTCCGCACCATCAGTTTGTCAGTTCCCCAGCCTGAGATTTTCATGATGGTTCGCAATCGCACTCACAAGTGTGAGAGGTACATGCCTACCCATCGCACGGAAATGGTGGCCAGAGAGATGTTGGTCCTCCCCCAAGACCCCCCTGGCCCTTGGGCACTGAGTCCAAAAGCAACCATTGCGAAGATACGAAGCTGCAAAAATGTGCGAAAGTGTGATTAAATGGATGAAAACGCATCTCTGTGCCACTGTAACTCTGCAGCTGCGAAGGGGTGGGGGGAGCAAAGGGGCATCACAGAGCGGCGCAAGCAGTACACACGCCTACAACATGCCCACCGCAAAATGCAAAGTCAGTTTGGGGACAGATGGCTTGCAACCACGGGAAACCTGCAGCAAACCAAAAACATTGCAGCGAAACTCCTTTGCAATCCGTATTTTCCAGGAGAAAACCATGGATGGCTGCGAAGTGGAGACTGCATCGTCTAATCAAAAGGACCTTGACTCACACCCGCCCCAGAGTAAAAGGCTCACGTAGATGGTCCCTGATATTATAAAAGAAAGAACAGCAAAAAGTTAGATAACTGAAAAGAACCGATGAACAAGTAACAACGTACAACCAGCAGCACCAAAGCAGCTGCGATGGAGTGAGTTGGGTCAGTCTGCTATCTTCATGCAGTAGCTGTGCAGCCCCATTGGGGCCTAGTCCCTTGGCTTGTGCAGGCCACCATAAACAAACCTTATGCCGGAGATCCGCCCACGAGGCCGCAAGATTGAGTGAGGGCCCACGAGGCGGAAACTCCAAACACCTTCTGGCGAACCACTGAAACCAAGTGAGTGTCAGATGTCTTGGTGGGTGCCCTCGCTCTGGGTTCAGCCAGTTAAATTAAGTGGAGGAATCAGAAGTTGGGCAGATGTTAGTGAGGTGTCCTGAGCCACTGGGGCTCGCCATTGCATTCCCCTCAGGTCGCGGCTGCAGAGGCCAGTTGGGCATGCTTGTGAGTGTGGGTGACCAGCAGAGATGAAACTCACCCAACAGCCAGCAGCCAGCAGGAGCCAGGATTGCAGCCAGTTGGGGAAGAGAGGCTGGCTTATTTGTTGAGTCAATTTATGTAGTACTTACCATAGCAAAATATACCTCTAAGTATACCCTGAAGGGAGGAGGCAAAGAAAAAGAAGACTGAGTGAGAAAGAGGGGATGAGCAAGGGGAGAGAAAATGGGGTTGGGGAGGGAAGATAGACTGTGAAATTAATAGATTTCTGTTTGGCTCTTTCTAGTCACATACAAGGATACCAATCAAGTTCACCTTCTTAAAGACCAAGTGCTTTGTAATTCCCCAATGCCTGGGCCCCAACAGTACCAAAGACTGCCTCACAGAGATCCTGCCATTTCGCTCTGAGCAAGCTCCTTTTGTGGGCACTTGTTAATCTGAAGTGTGTGTACAGGTCTCATATATTTGAGGTATCTTGGAAATAACTGGTTGCACATTGTTGTTTATTCGGTCAGTCGCTTCCGACTCTTCGTGACTTCATGGACCAGCCCACGCCTGAGCTTCCTGTCGGCCGTCACCACCCCCAGTTCCCCCAAGGTCGAGTCCGTCACCTCCAGACTATCATCCGTCCATCTTGCCCTTGGTTGGCGCCTCTTTCTTTGGCCTTCCACTTTCCCTAGCATCAGCATCTTCTCCAGGGTCTTCTCCTGTCTTCTCATTATGTGGCCAAAGTACTTCAGTTTTGCCTTTAATATCATTCCCTCAAGTGAGCAGTCTGGCTTTGTTTCCTGGAGGATGGACTAGTTTGATCTTCTTGCAGTCCAAGGCACTCTCAGAATTTTCCTCCAACACCACAGTTCAAAAGCATGTAAAGCACTGCTTTAGCCACTTTATTATTAATTATGAAGACTACTCCATTTCTTCTGTGGTCCTCTTGTCCACAGTAGTAGATCTGGTGGTGATGTGAAGTGGCCCATTCTAGTCCATTTCAGTTCACTGACACCCAAAATGTCTATAATCTCCCCCAGTAATCACATCCAATTTGCCCTGGCTCATAGATCTTACATTCCAGGTTCCTATGGTGTGTTGATCTTTATAACATCGGATTCGTCGTTCACCACCAGCACCATCGGCTGCTAGCCATCCTTTCGGCTTTGAGCTAGCTGCGTCATCACATCTGGGGCTAGTTGAACTTATCCTTTGTTCCTCCCCAGTAGCATTTTGACCATCTTCCGACCTGGGAGTCCCATCTGCAGATGGTATACCGACATATCTCTGGTTGTAGTGATCCATTAAGTTTTCACAGCAAGAATACTGGGGTGGGTTGCCATTGCCTGCCCCAGGGATCGTATTTAGTCTGACCTCTCTGCTATTACCTTCCTGTCTTGGGTGTCCCTTCACGGTTTAGCTCATGACATGGCGTCATTGAGGTGCTCAAGCTCTGCTATTTGGTCAGCAAGTTTTCAGTGCTTCCAGACCTTTCCCTGCCCTGACTCTATCTTGTTCTCTGGCTTGTGTCCCAATTGTCAATGGAGATATCTCAGGATTGAGAATTTAAGGAGGATCTTATTTGGAGACATTGTGAATCTGGTCCTGAGTTCTCACTCAGTACAGATTCCCCAAGCACAAACTCACAGTATCCTCCAGGGACGTGTTCGTTCTTCTGGGCGTAATTAGTAGTGATTTATAAAATCTCTCTTTTGGATGAGGAGGGCATGGATTCAGGAGAAATAAGGCCTAGGTGGGAATGTCTCACAGTCCTCTGGAAGATGCCAGATAAATCTTAGCAGTCCTGACAATTACATCTTTACAGAAACTCTTGCAACAAAGAGCTTAGAGGGAAGTGAACTTATTGGGGAAAAACATCTCATATTAGAAGAATTCCCTCAAGCCAGCCTGAAGGTTGGGGCATTTCCGTGGAATCTTCCCAGACAAACAAACAACAGAGGCCGGCTTAATATAGTCTGGTGGTAGAAGAGACCCGTCAGACTGGCTGCGCAGTGACGGCTCCTGAAGGGCGGCCGGCCAGCATGAAAGCAGGTGTCCTTTCACACTTGGCCATGGGCAAAACCGAACTGGACCATGCAGGGAAGATGGCAGAAATGTTTGCATCAGTTAGGCCAACAGAGGTGGCTTGAAGAAGGTGTCTGTGGTCAGGTCAGGCTTGGCTTCCTTTCTGTATTACAGAATCAAGAACACTTGGGAACGTCGGGAGAGTGAGAGAGACGAGAGCCCCTCTAAAAACCTGCCACTTCCTCCTGAACTGAAACTGTGCTAAGCAATAGCTGGGAAATGTCAGCGGTGCTCAGCGGTCCTCAGAAGATAATGACGTGCAAATGGAGGGGCTGATTGGAAGCGAGAGGATGGCATGTTAATAAGTCCCAGGAGTCCAGGGGCAGGCCAAGTGGGGAGCGTTTCCAAAGCCAAATGCAAGATTAGCACCGCACCTGATCCGCTCACACTGGAGAGCGGCAGCCCTTCATTTTACTGTTCATAACATGTTCATAATTCCCACAATGCTGAGCGGCCAGCAAGGATGAATGTAACTTAATTCGACCTGCTATTTAGGTCCTTGCTCTAAATTTACAGCAGGAGAACTGCACTGTGACCCCTGGTGAAGCTGCAATCCACTCTCTGCCGGGTTTGCCTCCTTCAGATAATTACATCTTCAAGAGAATCCTTATCTATTAGCTTATCCCTCATCCTCACCCCCCACACCGATGAGAAGTTCTGCAAAGGGTTTCAATTAAATGCTGAGGAGGGAATGTTACCTGCAAGGCATATATGAAGCCAGTTCCAGCTGGCCGGGGTGGATTATTGACCCAGGGAAATGCTCCGAAGAGGCAATTTGTTCATGCTCAAAATCTGAGTGATTGCCATATTTGGGATCAGGAAGACCTTTTGCCACCAGGGGAAACTAGGCAACTGAAGAAATTCCTTCTTTTTTTGCCATTTCGTCACCCTGTCCTCCCTGTAAAGTGCTGGATGTGCACCTTGAACTGGGACTCCCAGCGTGCAGGGCCCAGGTTCTCACATCCAGCACTGCCATTGCTCTGCTTCAGCGGAAGGCCTGTGCGCCATGCTTGGAAGGCACCATCTGGGTTGCAGTCCTGGCCTGTCAGGACGCTTAATCAGCTGACCTCCGAGGGCGAATAAAGCCCCAGCCTCAACTTGTCCAAGGTCTGTGGACACTGCCAAAGTGCCAGACCCCTGGCCTTGGAGGCTGTTTGACCAGGCACCTGCCTCTAGCCTTCATGAATGACATTTTCCAGTGATGGATTGAGTGATTTAACTATTTGTGCATGTATGTATGTATGTATTTTCTATACCGCCCAATAGCTGAAGCTCTCCGGGCAGTTCACCAAAATTAAAACCACAGAGTGCAGCATAAAACAATATAAAATATGAAAGGGTGGGCAAAGTCTGGAGTTTGGGGACCTGCATTGCCCCTTCCCAAAAATCCTCTGGAGCCCACCCCCACCGAATTTCCAGGCGGTAGTGAAAACTGCAATGATTTTGCAGAGAGACAAGGTGTGTGGAGAGCTCATGCCTCGTTTCCTAACAGAATCAGACTTGCGGCAGCAGAAAACATAGCAGGAGCCCCCCCCCCCCCCCGCACCACAGGGATGGGGCTGCATGTTGCCCACCGCTGTCCTACAACAGAGTGGTCCACGCCCTTTGCTTTTCTCCCTTTTGCTCTCCTTTAAAAACAAACCAACTTGATACAATAATTCCTGAGGAAAGTGTGAGGTATCAGTTACAATACCTGAACATAGTGGTTCTTAGAGAGTAGGCTGGGCCTGCCTTGGTACATGCATGCGCACGCATGTGTGTGTGCAGAACACTCAAGAGTGAGCACAGAATTCCAGAAAGGGACAAGATCCTGAGGTGGAGCCCTCCTCCCCAGGTAAAACAAGGGGTGAGGTAACGTCCTCTGGCAATACTAATCCTCACAGTGCGTGCATGTGCGTGCGACGGGGAAGTGACTTCTCCCTGACTTCCCCATCATAACAGCATAAGAGTTAGGGATGTACGAAAGGTACTTACCTTTCGCGGATTATGTTTATGGTTGGGGGGGAGGCGTTCTGTCCCTCCCCCGGAATCCTCGCCGGGGGGGAGGTGCTCTGTTCCTCCCCCCCTGGAATCCTGGCCGGCCAGCTGTGCTCCGCAGCGATTCTGCGGAGCCACCGGCCGGCTCCGCCAGCAGCCGGACATCCAGCCGCTGGCTAGCAGGGACACAAATGGCGGCGGCCATAGCCGCCGCCATTTGCGTCCCTGCAGTCAACCATGATAGGCTACGTAAATGTTCACGTAGCCTATCATGGCTGACTTAAAAAACAACAACAACGCCCGTATGCAAATGGCGGCGCCCATGGGCGCCGCCATTTGCGTTCCTTATTTTGGCACGTCTTTACGTAAACATTTACGTAGACTAAGATGGCGAAAATAAGGGGAACGCAAATAGTGTAGATGCTACGCTGTGATATCTTTACGTAGCCTATCACGTTTTTGTTTTTTTTAAACTGGAAATGGCGGGGGTGGCGGCCGGTCGGAAGACTGGCCGCCGCAGCCGCCGCCACCGCACCACCACCGCAGCTGCCGCTGGAGCCGCCACCGCCAGGATGATCCGCCCAAGGTAAGTCTCGTCCTGGGGGGGGGGCAGCCATTCCGCCACTGATTTTGGGGGGCCGAATGCGCTGGCATTCGTCCTCCCCGAGATCCGTGGTGGAATTTTCGTACATCCCTAATAAGAGTAGCCTGCTGGATCCACCTAGGCTACAAGAGGGGCCCGGCAGATGCCCCGGGAGGTTCCCAAGCTGAGGATGGCGGCAGACGCTCCCCTTCTCCCCCTCAACGGTTGCCTCAGCAACCGGTATTCTGCGGCACACTGCTTGCTGCCTTTGAACATGAATATTCCACAGAGCTACTGTGGCTCACAGCCACTGATATTTATGTAGTAAAAACATTTTTTGGTCGCCCTTCAGACAGCCGTCAGGTTCTATCAAGTACAAGAAATAATGAAAACATCAATATGAAATCACAATAAATACCATGCAAAATAGCAACATAGAAAAAAAAATAACCTGAAAATAAAGCAGAGTAGACTAAACCTAGTCAGCCAATCGCCTCCCATGCTGGAAGGCCTGGGGAAGAGGGACACGCTCCCCATGCCTAGATCATCCACCGGAGCAATGCACACTGCCCCAGATCAGAGCTGAATCCTCCTGACATGGATTATGCACTGCATGAAGGGGAACTCCCTTTTGTCTCTCCTGAGTCTCTTGCCCGGAAATTAAACTGGATGACCCTCAGTTGCAGTATTATGGGAGCGAGTGAGCAAAAATTCACTCTATCCACTTTCTCCATCCCATAAATAATTTTACCAGCCTTAACCATGCCTGCCCCTGAGCTGCCTTTTCTTAACAAAATAAAAAGCCTGAAACATGGACACCCTCCCTGCGGGGGAATTGCTCCAGCCCGCTGATCACTGGTGCTCCAGCGCCACAATCGCCTCCTAGGGCCGCCCCCCTCCCAGCTGGGCGGCTTTCAGGCCCCCGGGAGGGCTCTTCTCCAAGCGACGGTCCGTCACGTGGCGACGCGGGAAAGAGAGAGCCTGTCTCTGGCTGCACCTCCCCATGGAGGTACGACTGGCATCAACACTCCGTTTTTTTCAGCACCAGGTCAAATGTGTTTTCCCCCACAGATATTTCAAGCTGGTTTATTAAACTGGTTGATGTGAGCTGTATGCATTTCTTGCCTTTTATTGCTGTAGTTGCTGTTGCTTCAGTGTTTATTATATATCCTATTAGGCTTTTAAAATTACATTTTGTAGACTGCCCTGGTATCATACGATGAAGGGGGGCATTAAGATACATTTAATAAATAAATACATAAATACATCTCAGCTTGATTTACAGGAGCTGCTCCTTTGTCTGAATTGTGTTTCGTGATACGGAATTTGAGAAAGGGTCAAGGATATTTTGTTTTCTTCCTCTTTCTAATGCCAGTGCTGGAGCAATGCCACAATCCGTGTGCGTGTGTGTGCGTGTGTGTATTTGCACACAACAGCAGACTGCATATCCACAGTGGCACACACAAGGATGTTTGCGTGCTCAGCTGTGGAACAGGTGGGTGCTGTTGGGCTGTGGGTGGGGCTGGGGGGGCAGCAGAATACGTTTAGAGGGGCAGAATCTGAATTCAACAATTTGGAGAAATAATACACCCCCCGGTGCCCCCCCCCCGCGGCACCTGTGCCCCACCGAGCCCGCCTCCCCGCAGGGCGCTCCGAGCACCTGGGCTTGGGCACCTGGCCAGCAATCTTCCCTCCCTCCCTCCCTCTCCTGGAGCAGCAGCCCTGGTGGCCCGACTGCCACAGCTGGGCAAGCGTGGGGGGCCTGGGGGGCCTGGTTGGGCACCGGGAAGCCGCTTTTACTGGAGCCTTTGTTTAAGGCTGGCTAATATAAAGAAACTCCAATCAATCAAGAGTTTATTACTGGTGCCTGTAATCAAGCTGTGCGCTCGAGGCTGCTGCTCTTTGCGTTTGACTAATTGTTCTTCTGGAGCTGTTGAGGACTGCTTAGCAAAATCCACACAGCAAGCACCCCCCTCCCTTTCTATTGTCATCTGTTCCAGGTGATGGATGGATGGATGGATGGACGGACAGATAGTTAGCAGATAGACAGGAAGATTAAATCCAGCAAACGTTAGCTATGACTAGGCTGTGCCACTAGAATCATAGAATCATAGAATAGTAGGGTTGGAAGGGGCCTGCAAGGCCATCGAGTTCAGCCCCCTGCTCAATGCAGGAATCCAAGTCAGAGCATCCCTGACAGATGGCTGTCCAGCCTCGTCTTGAACGCCTCCAGTGTGGGGGAGCCCCCCACATTTACGTAGACTACAGCGAAAATAAGGGCAATGCAAATAGCGTTGCCCTTATTTTCGCCGCAGTCTATGTAAATCTTTACGTAGACTACCCGTGTCCAAATAAGGAACGCAAATGGCAGCGCCCATGGGCACCGCAATTTGCGTACGCACTTTTTTTTTTTCAAAGTCAGCCGTGATAGGCTACGTAAAGATTTACGTAGCCTATCACGGCTGACTTTGAAAATCTAGCCGTGATAGGCTACGTAAATCGTTACGTAGCCTATCACTTTTTTTTTAACTTTACTGGGAAATGGCGGTGGTGGCAGCCGCTCGGAAGACCGGCCGCCGCCCCCGCCGAAACGCCACCGGGACCCGCCACCGAGAGGGACATTCGCATGAGGTAAGTCCCATCCCGGGGGGGGGGAGGGGGGCGGAGAATTTCCCCACCAATTTCGGGGGGCTGAATGCGTTGGCATTCGGCCTCCCGGAGATTCGTGGAGAAATTCTCCGACATCCCTACGGTCCACAAGGGAGGTTACTTGATCAAAAAATGAAATCAGATTCGTCTGGCAGGACTTGTTCTTGACAAATCCATGTTGGCTTCGAGTAATCACGGCATTGTTGTCAAGGTGCTTCCAGATGGATTGCTTTATCATCTGCTCCAGAATTTTCCCAGGGATTGATGTCAGACTGACTGGTCTGTAGTTCCTCCTTTTTGCCCTTTTTGAATATGGGGACAACATTCGCCTTCCTCCAGTCATCTGGCACTTCCCCCGTCCTCCATGATAGCTCAAAGAGAATAGACAGCGGTTCTGAGAGTTCTTCTGCCAGTTCCTTTATTACTCTAGGATGCAATTCCTCTGGCCCTGGAGATTTGAACTCATTCAAAGGAATTAGGTGTTCCTTGACCATATGCCTATCGAACTCAAGCTGCAATCTTGCCCCTTCAGCCTGTACTTCGCCTTTGCCAGGGGGGTCATAGACCCTCTTTTGGGAGAAGACTGAGCCAAAGTAGGAATTGAGCACCTCTGCCTTTTCTTGGTCATCTGTCATCGTTTTGCCATCCTTATTTAATAGCTGAACCACCATTTCTTTCCTCTGCCTTTTACTATGCACGTAGCTGAAGAAAGCCTTTTTGTTGCTTTTAGCATCCCTCGCTAACCTCAGCTCGTTCTCAGCTTTAGCCTTCCTGATGCCATCCCTGCAGTTCTGTGCTACCTGCCTGTACTCTTCCTTTGTTACTTGGCACTTTGTCGACAGCTTTGCTGAAGTCGAGGAATATGATGTCCACAGCATTCCCACAGTCCACAAGGGAGGTGACCTGATCAAAGAATGAGATCAGATTCATCTAGCAGGACTTGTTCTTGACAAATCCATGTTGGCCTCGAGTCATCACTGCCTTGTTTGCAAGGTGCTTACAGATGGATTGCTTTATCATCTGCTCCAGAATTTCCCCAGGGATTGATGTCAGACTGACTGGTGTGTAGTTCCCAGGTTCTGCTACGCCGGCCTCCATTTGCATCCCTGCCAAGCCATGATAGGCTACATAAGTATCTACATTGCCTATCATGGCAAAAGGCAGGGACGCAAATGGCGGCCGGCATAGCGGCCGCCATTTGTGGCTGCAGCCCGGCAGTAGCCGGAAGTCCCAAGATTTCTTTCCTCTGTCTTTTACTCTGCACGTAGCTGAAAAAAGCCTTTTTGTTGTTTTTAGCATCCTTCGCTAACCTCAGCTCGTTCTCAGCTTTAGCCTTCCTGACGCCATCCCTGCTATTCTGCGCTACCTGCCTGTACTCTTCCTTTTTTGCTTGGCCTTCTCTCCACCTCCTATATGTGTCCTTTTTTGTTTTCAGGTCATCCCTAAGCTTTTTGTGAAGCCACATTGGCTTCTTCTGTTGTCTTCCACCTTTTCTTCTTGTTGGAATGGTTTGTAATTGTGCCGTGAGAATTTCCTTTTTTAAAAGCTCCCACCCATCTTGGGCTCCTTTTCTCATTAGCATCGCTTGCCATGGGACCATACTGATCATTGTTCTCAGTTTATTCAAATCAGCTTTCCTAAAATCCAGGGTACGCGTTTGGCTTTTGCTTCCCTTAGAACCAAGAACTCAAGTGCAACATGGTCGCTTTTCCCCAGAGTTCCTGTAACTGCTACTTTATCCACTAAGTCATCTCTGTTGGTTAGGATCAAGTCCAGGATAGCCGATCCTGTAGTTCCTTCCTCTACTTTCTGTAGGAGGAAGTTATCTGCCACACAAGTCAGGAATTTCCTGGCGGGGCCATGTTTTGCAGAATTTGTCTCCCAACAAATATCGGGGAAATTGAAGTCCCCCATTACTACTACATCATGCTTCCTTAAAACGTTGGCTATTTGCTTCTCAAAAGTTTCATCCTTGTCTTCTCCTTGATTGGGGGGCCGGTAGTAGACTCCAACCAATAGGTTCCTTTTATTCTTTGCTCCATTTATTTTGATCCAGATGCTCTATGGGGCTGCCAAGCTCATCCTCCTGTATTTCTGTGCAGAGATATGTATTTTTCACATACAGTGCAACCCCACCTCCCTTTCTGTTCCTCCTGTTATTTTTGCACAAGTTATATCCTTCACTTGCTGTATTCCAGTCATGAGAGTCATCCCACCAAGTCTCAGTTATACCTATCAGGTCATAATTTCCCTCTTGTATTAAGAGTTCAAGTTCGTTCTGTTTGTTTCCCATACTCTGGGCATTAGTGTATAGACATCGAAGACCATGTGCTTCATAGTCTGGCTTTCTTCCTACATGTGTCTGAAGACTATTATTGGGCGCTATCAGAGCTGTTCTCTCCGTTGCAGTGCATGCGCCTACGTCCATTGTTACCCCCAACTAGGGATGGCCAAGTCATGACTAAGTCCCACTGAAAGCAATGGGGGTATAACTCTCCCTGTCTCTGGAAGGGGTTGTTCCACGGGCACAGCTAAGTAGTTTGCAGATGTCTATGTAGAGACACTTGTGCTGGGTAAACATGGTAACAATGTCTGGCTGCCTCCTTCCCTACCTGTGTGCTTCCTTGGTCTCTCTGGTTTGTTATAGTCTGAGGCAGAGTGCTGAGCGAGAAGGACCTCAGGACTGAAAAGGAGTGGGACCGTAGCTTCAGAGGCAGAGGGCGCCTGCATTGTAGGCAGAAGGAACCAGTTAGTCCATTAGCAGGGCTGGCAAAGACCCCGGAGCAGTGGTGGGAACCGCTGGCCCGCAGGCTGGATGGGGCTTGCCAGACCTCCCCATCTGGCCCACCAAGGCTCAGGCCACGGCCCCAGTTCACCCTGAAGCCCAGCACATGGGAAACCCGGGTGGGGGAGAAGGCTAGGCATGTGCAAATCAGCAAACCCTGAGCTCACTGCGGTGCTCCAAATTCCATCTCAAAGTTCATTCTGACTTGAGTCTGAATCAGATTGCTAACTATCAGATTTTTTCTTTTTGCATGAAAATCCATGTGTATTTTTGTGGGTATTTTTTCCAAAGGTACACATCAATTGTGCACATCTTTGAAATGGATGCATTCTTCTCCGATTGATTACAGCATATTTGTACACATTTTTCAAATTTACGCATGCCATCAAACACATTTTTGAGGGTCCACAAATCACACTGCAAGCTTAGAAATGGATGGGCTTCAACCACAGATTGCATCCAAGTCCATGTTCATCCAGAAGGTGCAAACTGAGTAAATTCTGATCAAAACCAAACTGATATTAATTTCTCATACATCTGTACAGAAGGTGGCTCTGCTCGTGAGCCGATAGAACACCTACTATGTTAACTACCGCACAATTGCACTCATTTCACATGCCAGCAAGGTGATGCTCAAAATCCTACAAGCTAGGCTTCAGCAGTATGCGAACCAAGAACTACCGGAAGTACAAGCAGGGTTTCGAAGAGGCAGAGGAACTAGAGATCAAATTGCCAACTTTCGCTGGATCATGGAGAAAGCAAGAGAATTCCAGAAAAACGTCTATTTCTGCTTCACTGACTACGCTAAAGCCTTTGATTGTGTGGATCACAACAAACTCTGGCAAATTCTGAAAGAGATGGGAGTACCAGACCACCTTACCAGTCTCCTGAGAAACTTGTACGAGGGTCAAGAAGCAACAGTAAGAACCAGACATGGAACAACCGAGTGGTTCAAAATTGGGAAAGGAGTACGACAAGGCTGCATATTGTCACCCTGCTTATTTAACTTATATGCAGAGTACATCATGAGAAACGCCGGGTTGGACGAATCGCAGGTCGGAATTAAGATTGCCAGGAGAATTATCAACAACCTCCGATATGCAGACGATACCACCCTAATGGCAGAAAGCGAAGAGGATCTCAAGAGCCTCTTGTTGAGGGTGAAAGAGGAGAGTGCAAAAGCTGGTTTGAAACTCAACATTAAAAAAACGAAGATCATGGCATCTGGCCCCATCACTTCCTGGCATATAGAAGGGGAAGAAATGGAAGCAGTGACAGATTTTACTTTCTTGGGCTCCAAGATCACCGCAGACGGTGACTGTAGCCATGAAATTAAAAGACGCTTGCTCCTTGGGAGGAAAGCTATGGCAAACCTAGACAGCATAGTAAGAAGGTCCGTCTAATCAAAGCTGTGGTTTTCCCAGTAGTAACGTATGGCTGCGAGAGCTGGACTATAAGGAAGGCTGAGCGCCGAAGAATTGTTGCTTTCGAACTGTGGTGCTGGAGAAGACTCTTACGAGTCCCCTGGACTGCAAGGAGGTCAAATCAGTCCATCCTAAAGGAAATCAATCCTGAGTGCTCATTGGAAGGACAGATAGTGAAGCTGAAGCTCCAATATTTTGGCCACCTAATGCAAAGAGAAAACTCTCTGGAAAAGACCCTGATGCTGGGAAAGACTGAAGGCAAAAGGAGAAGGGGACGGCAGAGGATGAGATGGCTAGATAGCATCACCGATGCAATGAATATGAACTTGAGCACACTCTGGGAGAGAGCGCAGGACAGGAAGGCCTGGTGTGCTGTGGTCCATGGGGTCACGAAGAGTCAGACACGACTGAACGACTGAACAACAACAACAAACAGCAAACTCTGACAAAAAAGAAAGCACTTTGAGAAATTCACCCCATGGTGAAACTGGAGTGCCATGTTCCTGTCCCTGTGGCTTTGACAGAAACATGATTTGAAACAGCAACAGAGTGTTTGCCCTTTCCAGACCAATCCAGCAACTGTGAGGCACCAGTCCCTCCGGAGCAGCCAGCCCTGCCAGAGGAAAAATGCTGAAAGCTGACATTTGGAAGCCTTTGCTCCCATGTTTTGCTCGCTGATATTCACGGTACCGTTGACTATCCTAGCCCCTTCCCACAAAACAGCTTCTTTGCATTTCAGCTCAGTTCTTTTTGTTTCATGACATGTTGTTTTCCTGCTAAGGTCAAGCTAAGATATAACATAGTTGTAGGGCTCAGTTGTTTTGAAACTGGTTAAACCTGGGATGGATTCCTGTGAACCTGAGAGGGTGAGGAGCCACTGGGTGACTTCTGCACCCCATGCCATGCCCCTTCCTGTGCTGTTTGGTCATGAAGGAATAATGACATCACATAGGGCTAATGCAGACAGCTGAATAGTGGGAATACCTTTGTTCAACCTGAGCAGGAAAGAAACAAAGCAGAATACAAGCTGAGCTAAAATGCAGGCCAAGGAGGAAGCTGTTTTGATGGAATGCACTGGCCCATTGGAAATCCCAAGCCAGATACCAAAAGTCTGCACACATGAAAGGAAGGAGGGGTAGATGGTTTAGGGTGGTCCTACTGTCCCTGTCCCAGTCCTCCATGCATCATCTGCAGCGGGGCTGACGTGCTTACATCCCAACGTATGAAGACTCTGATAGGAGGGCCCTTCAAAGATGGAGGCTAGTGACTGCACATTCAGGATCTATGCACAGAACGAGTGAGTGGAAGCAGGGAAATGGGGGCAGCAGGCAGGATCCCAGTCCCAGCCCCCAGCCCCACCAGGTATTCACTTGTTCATGCTTTGACTATGTGCTCATGGCTACAGTAGAAATCGGTGAGTCATATTCTGGAGGTATACAAAAAGGTGGGAGGGAGGGGTCCATGCCTTGGCTTCTTCTTCCCACATCAGTTTCTTCCCTCCCCTCCCTCCAAAGTGGAACAATATTAACACAGGAAAGAGTGATGGACTCCTTCCATGTGAGGATAAAATGGAACTGGAGATGGATGCATACACTGTGTTGTGCTCCTCGGAGAAAAGGTAGGCTATAAATTTAAGCACTGTTGCCCTGTTCTTCAGCCTAAAAGGCCTCTAGAGCAGCGATGGTCACTGCCTGCAGACTTACAGTCTAAACGACCTGAAAGTGAAAAGAAAACAACAACCCAATTCTTCAAGTGGCAGAGCAGATTTTACAGTGAACAGCTGGGATGGAAACTGTTCAGGGAGAAGAGGGCCCCGATTAAGGTGGTCTCGCACAGAGCTGGCGGAGTGGCCCTGCTTCCCCATCTTCCTTTGCCAGGTGACATTTATTTAAAGCTAATTAATTAACTCTCTGGAAAAGACCCTGATGCTGGGAAAGACTGAAGGCAAAAGGAGAAGGGGGCGGCAGAGGATGAGATGGCTAGATAGCATCACTGATGCAATGAATATGAACTTGAGCATGCTCCGGGAGAGCGCAGGACAGGAAGGCCTGGCGTGCTGTGGTCCATGGGGTCACGAAGAGTCGGACACGACTGAACGACTGAACAACAACAATTAATTAACTGACGTTGCAGAATGGTGTGGAAAGGAGCAGTGCTGCAGTGGCTCCTACACAGCTCAGGGTCACGCTGAAAGGGCCTTTCCAAGCTCCCCCAACCCTTCAAAGGAATTCCAGAAGGGTCTTCAGAGTTGTGTTCTGCCCAGCTGGTTGCCTTTGATCTGCCAAAGCATTCGCATAAACAGTCGCTGCCCCGAAATCCACCTGTTTCAGCCAGTCATCAGAACCCACGCGACAGACGGCAGAGAAGGAGAGCATCCGAGCGAGGAGAGCGAAGATGGAGGCTTTGGGGAAGTCAGTTGAATGGTGGCTGGTTCCACCAAGGCTCCACTGGGGCACTGAGGCTCAGAACCATCTGGAAGTTAATCTCTGACCGGGGAGATTTTCCTCTGAATCCGAGTTGTGTGAGACCTGGTGTCTTTCTCTGGCGAAACAGGTACTCAGCATGTGTGCAGAGCCACTGTCTTCTCTATCACTACTTCACCATGTTCCAAGGCTGAATAGGGGCTGAAGGCAAGTTCCAGGGCAAAGCTTCTGGGGCAAATTTTAGGAAATACTTAACGCTGTTAAGGTTCCTGAATGCTGGAAATTTCTTGGAATGTGGACAAAGGCCTTTGCTGACTGGCACACTGTGTGAATTGTTCCATGGCAAGTTAATGTCATTACAGCAAATTATGAGGGGTTAGGCCCAGTCATGCATATAGACTAGGGGGCCCAACCTTTTTGGACCCCTGACACGCTAGGGAATTTGAGAAACTTCTGTGGGGGGCATCACCACAAAATGGCTCCCATGGAGGATGTGGCTGGTCACATAATAGCTGCTGTGGGAGCCTGGTTACTTGCAAAGGACAAGTGACTCACCCAAGGAACTGAATAAAAGCAGAGGAAGGGTCTGAACTCCAAAGTCAAACCATGTATCTGACCCCACAAAAGCACAACAAAATACGCACATAAGGTTGCAAGGCCATTGTTGATTTTGCAGTTCAACAAATATTGTGAGTAAATGGTGGCTCATGCCCTGTTTTCCCTCAAAGTATAATTATAACTTCCATGGGTGTGACTCTATCTATTATGTTTTTTCCCCACCATCCTGTGCCAGCAAAAAGCCACCCGGCCTGCCATTCCCTCCGTCCCCCATCATCTTCCCTTTGATGCTGTGTATTAGTGTCCAGGTGTAATCAATCTCTTCTCAGCCATACATCAGCATGACGGTTAGCGAGTGGGGCAAGCCCGTCGAGTTCAATATCCATCATTTTAGCCTTGGTCTCTATGCAGATTGTCAAACCTTCTATCGAGAGCTCCGAGAAATTACCCCAATGAAAAGCTCCTCTCTGTGGAGCTTAGCTAAGCCTTGGTGGGAGACAGAGGGACAGAGTGGAAGGGCGCTAATAAGCAAGGGAGCATTTGCATGTATCATCATCATCACCATCCCCTCTTGAGGCTCAGAGATGAGGAGCCACTTGCATAACTCTCTCCATGGTTAAATTGGCCTGGGATGATCTCAGAAAATGTATGTGGCAACGGATGCTCCAGTCCGAATTGCAGCCTAGCCTTGAACTCGTGTGTGCGTGCATGGTGCTTAGAAGCAGCTTAAGGCCAGACTTTCTTCCTCTCGCTCAGCTTTGCTCCTCCCCATATGTAATAGCGGGGTAGTAATACCAAAAGTACTTTCAAAAGAATTACTGAAATAATGTCTGTACACGACGCACATGCAATCGTCGTCCTCCCCTTGTCCTGCAGCAAGGCTCCCTGCCCTCTTCGTAGCACAGTCTGTCCTTTCCCCCCATCAGCCTTGTGTGAGTCTTTCCCCAGCCCTACTTTCTCCTTGGCCCTCCTCTTATCAACAGGGCCTCCTATCCCTGTTCTTCCTTTCGGCTGCTTTGCTATCAGACCCTTGGACACTCATGTGGTGCTCCCTGCCTGCCTGCCGAGCACACCTGTCTCCGCGCCTCCCGTCCACCACAGCCTCTCCCTCCAGCCGCGCATCTGGCTTTGCTCCCAGTCCAAGGACGGCACGGTGTCTTGCCTTTCCGTGGCGAAGCGTTCTCTCTCACCAGTCAGGAGGGTTCAGCCGTCCATGACACCACAGCAGCTTGGCCAAAGGCTGCTGGGCTGCTGGGGAGGAGCAGGAGGGGAAAACCACGGAGAGCCGGCCGATGAATCTGCAGTTGGTGAAAATGAACGTGCTTGGGTGCTTGATGGCGGCATCAGAACTTTGGAATGCCCTCCGTTACGGCAGTCTGCCAGACTCCCTTTCTGGGGGTTGTCTCCATGGGACATTTGCTGCAAGTTAGCTGTGGTTGGAGGTCGTTTAGGGCACATGACGTCATGGCCATCCCGCAGCCATCTGGAGATCTGTGTGGAAAAAAAAGGTTTTTTCTGAACTACTTCTAGTCAGATTCTTTCCCTTAATTTGGCCTGTCTGTGCTTCTGTTGAGGTGTGTACCAACCCTCCGCATTTACTTCCGCATGATAGCCCTGCCCAGGGTTGGGTCTCTCACCTGGCTGTGACCTCACTGACCGCAGTCAAGGGGTGTTCCCCCAATGTTTCCCCTCCCTCCCTTCAGGAGTTTTGAGCTACCTCATGGTATTTACTTGGCCTTGCCTACCACTAACCTCTGGCAGCCACCCCCCAAAAAAGTACAGGTGTGCTCTGCTCAGCAGCCTGCACCTTAAAAAAACCCCTCTTAAATTGATACTGAGTAACAGTGCAATGTCGAAAATGTGCATTGTTGCTACATCGTGAACCTGAAGTAAGCACTCCAGTTTCACTAACCACAGCCACCTGGGGGGAGTGGAATTATTTACAAGCGGGGTATGGGGTGGGTAGACACAGAGTAAAAAAGGTGGGGAGGTCAATGAATGAAGCTAGTTCCCTGCCCCTGTCCAGGCTCCCTGCTGCTACTACATTATGAATGGAGAGCAACTAATTTTCCCCGTGTGTGCAGATTTCCTCGAAGAAACTAAAATCCCCAGTCCTCCAGTGCAGCATCTGAAGGCTCCTGAGAGCTCCCCCAGCCCAATTTCTCTACATCCCAGCAATCTGCTGCAGTTATTGCTCCCACCCCATTTTTCCCTAAGTGTGCACTTCAGTCGATTGCTTCCACCCCCCGCACTTTCTCCTTCCCCTTGCTCACAGTGAGAAGCTCCTGTAAACCAGGAAGAATGTTACTGTGATTAAGAAGGGATTTTACATAACAGAGAAATTACAGAACATCAAAGAAGCACAACAGCACAATAGCAATTTAAGATCACTGGAGAAGTGAAAGAGCACTTTAGGGCAAGTTACTAAAATTAGCCTTTAACCCTTTCTCTGCAGGGGAGCAAGATTTATTTCTTACTTCTGAGTAAACATGAACGGAAGGGGGGCATGTTAAACATTGAAAGCAGGCTACCCAAAGTGGTTGAGTGTCCCCACTACTGCAGCAATATGAGGGGTTGCTGCTGTGCTCCTGGAGATTTTCTCAATAGGAAAGGGAAAAAATACTTCCATTGAAACAGGAGGGAATGGGGCATCCCAGGACACTGCCGGGTCAAAGAGGCACACCTGGGATTTAATGTGGTGTGTGTGTGTGTGGGGGGGGGGACATGGCCAGCCCCTTCAATCTTTAGTAGAGATGTGCTATAGCAAATCTAGGGGATCATGATAAGTTGAAATAGTGCATGTGGAGAAGTCTTTAGTTCGCTGCTGAGGGGAGGCAGGGCAAAATCCCCCAGGAAAGAACTACTCCACCTGATGGTTCCAGCACCCGAAGTAAAATGAAACCAATGGGTCTGCGCATTTAGTCTTGTCTCTATTGCAGCTTTGGAGGGAAAATAAATTTTAAAAATTGGGTGGGGAGGGTGGGGGCTCTAACACATGCACTGGCCAGAGAAAGCAGAAGGGGCAGGACAAGGTGAGCGTGGCAAGGAGAGAACAGGCTCTCCAAATGATGATGTGGAAGAGACTCTGCCCAGCAGTCCCCCAAAGAATTTGCAGGAATTTGCAGTAAGCCGCCGTGTGACCTGCTGAGAGCCCAGGTTGGCTTTGAGATGAACTGGGTTTTCAAGCCCTGCGTGGCCCCAGACGGAGCAGGTTCGACTCCAGGAAAAAGCACAGCAAAGTGGTGGGTGAACCAAACCTGTCGCCATGGAGACCCCCCCCCCCCCGGTTTGTTTGTTTGTTTGTTGGCAGGCATTTATCGAAAACCTTTTCATTTTATGCTTTTAATATTTTATGATCTGCTGCTTTGATGGATTTTTTTTAATGGACCACTGCTTTAAAATTGATGTTTTTAGTTCTGCTGTTTTAGTATTGAACATATTGTTTTAAATGTTATGTTGTTTGATGATGTGTTGTCTTACCTTTTTGCTAGGCACTTTGGGTTTTAAACAGAAAAGCAGGAAAAACAGCAACATGCCTAGTGGCCAACCAGAAATGTTTATCCATGTTCATCTGCACCTTGAATAACTCCGCTGATCTATTTCACCGTGTGGGCCTGTAGGGTCCTGTTCAGCGACATAAAGTGCGACTGCGTCATGTGTCCCGCATCTTGCCTCACGGCCTGGGTGAACCCCCATGCAGTGCCACTTACAGAAGCAAGTGGAATCCGCACATGAAGCTCTTGCGAATTCTTTTATTTGGCAAGCGATTTCCCAAAGCATACATGAGGTTTAGGTAGTACACAACTACTCTGGAACAGCGCACATGATACAGCCATCATGTGGAGATTTAGTTTAAATCACTCAACATATGGCGAGCTGTTACTGCATAGCATCCAGGGCTGCCCAAGACGCTTTACTGCCCGAGATGAAGAACAAGATGGTGGCCTCTGCAGCAGCTGAACCTTACTTCAACACTGGTGATGGGATACTGTCCTCCACCACACTAGAGGCAGCAGGGCTGGTTTACGGAGCCCAGGACAGGGGGTGAGGCATACACAGTTCAGTTTCCCGGTCTGTCACCCAAGGCAATCACCTCACTCTGCCTAAAGGCCGGGCCTGATGCAGGAGAGAAACGTTGGCTTCGAGGGTGTTGTTATGGCAATGTGTTACAGGCTGCCTCTGACATACTGAGGCATAAACAAGCACCAGGAAAGAAACAAGGGCCATTTCATTTCTATTCAAAAAGGAGAGAAAGAGAAGCTGGTCATCACATCAAGCTACACTCTCCCAGGTGGAAGTAATTCCATTTGACAGCAGCAGAATGATTGATTCTATCATGGCTGACAGTGTAATAAATAAATCATTTTAAACAGAAACAAAGCAAAACTCTTCCAGGCAAACCAAAACTAAGGGGGGGGGGGGCTCTGTCAACTTTCAGAAATTCTGAACCTGGACAAGAGGGGGGAAAGGCAACTTGTGCCATCTGGGATTAGGATAACACAATTTAAACATGTTGCATTATCCTCTAAAGGTATTTGTGGTTTATTGAACTCCAGTACATGCCACAGGCTGAGGAGTGGTGGTGGTCGTGGTGGCGGGGCATCAGACGCCATCACTTCTCTCCATGAGTCTCTCTGCACAGACTTGACAGGTGTTTTCTTTTTCCTGACTCCTATTTCCCCTCAGCTGGTCTATTAGCCGCTAGAGCTCCCTTTCTGTCTTTTCGTAACATTTTGATAAGTTCTTCTATCTTTTAAACAATTTTGTTGGCTTTCACCAAAGCCTGAGCATCCAAGATAAGTGCTCTTAGAATCTGAACCCCTTTCTGAACTGCTAGCAAGTCTTTCCTCCTCCCATACCCCTGAATCTTTCCCCTTCTTCAAGCAATCTATTTACACGCTAAAACCTGCCCTAAGCTCCCTCCCCATATCATCTCAGAATCCTACTCAGTTACAAAATCTTCACCCCAAACCTAATTGGAGTTTTCTTGTGTCCATCTCTTCTCTCCTTTCCTTGGACAGAATGGGGGAACTACAGCAGCAAAGGGAAGACCAGAAGCTTATTTTATTTATTTATTTATTTCATTTCTATACCGCCCAATAGCCGAAGCTCTCTGGGAGGTTCACAAAAATTAAAACCAAACAACACACAAAACAATTTAAAATATATAGAACATTAAAACCACAATATAACAATACAACCACAATAAAACCTAGCAGCAGTACAGGAGTTTAAAATACAGATTTAAAACAGCAAAGATAAAAATTTAGAAAGCTAAAATGCTAAAATGCCTGGGAAAATAAAAAGGTCTTCACCTGGCACCGAAAGGAGTACAATGTAGGCGCCAGGCGAACCTCACTAGGGAGCTCATTCCAGAGCCGGGGTGCCACAACAGAAAAAGCCCTCCTCCTAGTAGCCACCCGCCTCACTTCCTTTGGCAGGGGCTCACGGAGAAGGGCCGCTGATGATGATCTTAAGGTCCGGGCAGGCACATATGGGAGGAGGCGATCCTTCAGGTAACCTGGCCCCAAGCCGTTAAGGGGTTTGAATGTTAATACCAGCACTTTGAATCGGGCCCGGAAATGGACTGGCAGCCAGTGCAGCTGGAAAAGTACTGGCATAATATGAGCTCGCAGGCCAGTCCCTGTTAACAATCTTGCTGCCCTATTTTGGAGCAGCTGAAGTTTCCGGACCGTTTTCAAAGGCAGCCCCACGTATAACGCATTGCAGTCATCCAGACGAGAAGTTATCAGAGCATGGATAACTGTGGCTAGGCTCTCTCTGTCCAGATAAGGGCGTACTTGGTATACCAGCCTAAGCTGATAAAAAGTGCTCCGTGCCACTGAGTTCACCTGTGCCTCAAGTGACAGTTCTGGGTCCAAGAGCACCCCCAAACTACAAACCTGATCCTTTAGGGGGAGTGCAACCCCCTCCAGAACAGGTTGAATATCACCTAGCCGGGCAGACGAACCACCCACTAACAGTACCTCCATCTTGTCTGGATTGAGTTTCAGTTTATTAGCCCTCATCCAGTCCATTACCGTGCCCAGGCACTGATTCAGAACAGCCACTGCCTCACCTGGTTTTGATGAGAAAGAGAGGTAGAGCTGGGTGTCATCCGCATATTGATGGCACCTCAGCCCACACCTCCGGATAACCTCCCTCAGCGGTTTCATGTAGATGTTAAACAGCATGGGGGATAAAATAGAGCCCTGTGGAACCCCATGGCACAATTGCCATGGCACAGAGCAATAATCCCCCAGCACCACCTTCTGGAATCGGCCATCCAAGTAGGAGCAGAACCACTGTAGTGCAGTGCCTCCAACTCCTAACCCAGACAACCTATCCAGAAGGATACCATGGTCGATGGTATCGAAAGCCGCTGAGAGGTCCAGGAGAATCAACAGGGTCGCACTCCCCCTGTCCCTCTCCCGGCAGAGGTCATCCCACAGGGCGACCAAGGCAGTTTCTGTTCCAAAACCAGGCCTGAAGCCCGAATGAAATGGATCTAGATTTATTTATTTATTTCATTTCTATACTGCCCAATAGCCGAAGCTCTCTGGGTGGTTCTAGATAATCTAGATAATCCGTTTCATTCAACAGTGCCTGGAGCTGTCCTACAACCACCCGCTCAAGCACCTTGCCCAGGAAGGGGATGTTGGCCACTGGCCTATAATTGTTAACATCTTCTGGGTCCAGGTTAGGCTTTTTCAGGAGTGGTCTAATTACCACCTCTTTTAAAGCGGCAGGCACCACTCCCTCTCTCAAGGAGGAATTTACAACCTCTTGGACCCAGCCGGACAACCCCTCCTTGTTTGATTTAATAAGCCATGAAGGGCAAGGGTCAAGCACACAAGTGGTCGATCAGACTTGGCCAAGCACCTTGTCCGCATCCTCAGGCCTCAGTAACTGAAACTCATCCAATAAAACTGGACCAGACGGTGCTCTGAATGCCTCTACCAATGGAACTGCATTAATGGTGGTGTCCAATTCATGACGAATCTGAGCGACTTTATCCTCAAAGTGCCGTGCAAACTTGTCACAGCGTGTTACCGAGGGTTCCACCGTCTCTCTTCCTGGCCCAGAATGTAACAGGCCGCGAACCACTCGGAAAAGCTCCACTGGACGACACTGAGAAGATGCAATGCTGGTGGAAAAGAACTGTCTCTTTGCCACCCTCACCGCCACAGAGTAGGCTCGATAGTGGGCTCTTACCTGTGTTCGGTCAGACTCAGCACGAGTTTTCCTCCACCTGCGTTCTAGCCGTCTCCCCTCTTGCTTCATTGCCCTCAGCTCAGGTGTATACCAAGGAGCTGGCCGGGCTCTGCTCAGAGGGAGAGGGCGCTTGGGCGCGATCGTGTCAACCGCCCGAGTCATCTCTGCATTCCACAGAGCGACCTCGGCTTCGACAGGAGCACCAGCCATACCAGCAGAAAAATCCCCCTGAGCCCTCTGGAATCCATCGGAATCCATTAATCTCCAGGGGCGGACCATTTTAATAGGTCCCCCACCCTTGCAGAGGGGAAAGGCCGCCAGGAGTCTAAACCTCAGCAGGAAGTGATCTGATCATGACAAAGGGACAGATGTTAATTCCTCCACTTTCAGATCACCATCCTCCTGCCCAGTCAAGAAAACCAGATCAAGCGTGTGTCCTTTTATATGCGTTGGGCCGATGACATGTTGGGACAGCCCCATGGTTGTCATGGCGGCCATGAAGTCCTGAGCCGCCCTGGATACAGCGGCCTTGGCATGGAAGTTGAGATCCCCCAGGACCATCATCCTGGGGGTCCTCAACACCAAGTCCGAGACCACCTCCGTCAGCTCAGGCAGGGAGTCTGATGGGCAGTGGGGTGGGCGGTACACCAACAGAATCCCCAATCTGTCCCGGGTACCCAACACAAGGTACAGACACTCAAGATCTGCACTCGAATGAGCAGGAAGCCTGGAGAGGGAGATTGAATTCCTATAGACCACGGCAACCCCCCCTCCCCGATCCTCAAGTCGGTGTTGGTGCTGCACCGAGTACCCAGGAGGGCACAGCTGGGACAGAGCGACCCTTCCCAGTTCCCCCACCCAGGTCTCAGTAATACATGCCAGGTCAGCCCCCTCATCCACAATCAAATCATGGATGAGGGAGATTTTATTTTTGGCCGACCTGGCATTCAGCAGCAGCACCACCAGACCCGAGGGCAGACTGGTAAGGCTGCAGGAACCATCAGGTTGGGGGAAGAACCAGAAGAGGGGACAGCTGTAAGGTGTCTAGCCCCTCTTCTCCTCAGCTGGCCTGTTAATCCCCCAACGCCATACCTCCCCCTGCCTGTGACCACAGTTATGGTGGCACCTCCCCCACCCCCTGAGTTGCCCAATAGTCCTCCCAGGCACATATTAAAATGTTAGGATATAAAATGCACAACAGTTTAAAAGAATATAAAAGATAAAAGAGATAAAAGAGAACAGCAGCTAAGAAGGAGCAGATAAAGTCCACGTTTGCCCCTTTCCCCTTGTCTTTAAAGCTGCTGCCCTCTGCTGCTGCGGTTTGCTGCTGGTATTGTGGCTGCTGGTGTCTCTGGAGAAGCAGGTGGGTAGGTCTTCAGATCCGACGCAACTCCAAGTGCGACGCTAAGTGCGCACTTAGCGTTGCACTTGGTGCGACGCCGAGGCGCTGCCTCTGGCAGCCCCGCCTTAAGTACCTGTGGGCGGGGGCAGAAGCAGGCTCAGGCTCAGGATCCACCTGGTGCAGCTGCTGGCTGGTCCTCCTTCCCCAGGCTCCTTCCCGAGCAGCCTCTGGCAGCCCCGCCTTAAGTACCTGTGGGCTTGAAGAGCAACAGCAAGATGAGGCAGTGGGAAATGCTGAGGTGAAGAAAAATGGAGTAGAGGATACTCCTTGGAAAAGGGTGACAGGAGAAGAAGAACTAGACGCCACTCTGCACCAATGGAGGCAGTGGAGCTGTGGAACTGATTCCAGGTACTTGCGGATGAGACTGGAGGACAGCCTGAAGGGGAAGAATCACAGGGGAACCTGCATGAGAGCGAGCAAGAGGCTGAAGGTCAGTCAAACAGAGGCGATGAAACCCAGGCCTACAAGAAGAAGAAGAGAAGAGTGGTAGTAGTGGGAGACTCCTTGCTGCGTGGGATCGAGACCCAAGTATGTCGCGAAGACCCGTGGACTCGCCAGGTATGTTGTCTCCCAGGAGGACAGATTAGATACGTGACTGAAAGGTTGCCTGCACTCATAAAGCCCACTGACAGGTATCCCTTTCTTCTCATCCATGTGGGAACAAATGATACCGCCAAGCGGAGCTACGAAGAAATCACGTCAGACTTTGAAGCTTTGGGAAGGAAACTCAAGAACTTTGGGGCCCAGATAGTTTTCTCATCCATCCTTCCAGTAGTTAGAAGAGGGATAGAAAGGGAACGAAAAATACTCCGGGTGAATGACTGGCTACGAAGGTGGTGCCAACAAGAGAGATTTGGATTCTGGGACCACAGGCTATACTTCCTGGAAGATGGGCTGTTGGCTAGGGACAGGTTGCACCTCACAAAGGATGGGAAGAATGTGTTTGGCCACAGCATGAAGAACTTCATCAGGAGGGCTTTAAACTGAATCCTACGGGGAAGGGAGATGTAATGTTGGGGGTAAAAATGGACGTAGGCGCATGTACTGCAATGGAGAGAACAGCTCTGTTAGCGCCCAATAATAGTCTTCAGACACATGTAGGAAGAAAGCCAGACTATGAAGCACATGGTCTTGGATGTCTATATATTAATGCCCAGAGTATGGGAAACAAACAGAACGAACTTGAACTCTTAATACAAGAGGGAAATTATGACCTGATAGGTATAACTGAGACTTGGTGGGATGACTCTCAAGACTGGCATACAGCAAGTGAAGGATATAACTTGTGCAAAAAGAACAGGAGGAACAGAAAGGGAGGTGGGGTTGCACTGCATGTGAAAAATACATATCTCTGCACAGAAATACAGGAGGAGGAGCTTGGTAGCCCCATCGAGAGCATCTGGGTTGAAATAAATGGAGCAAAGAATAAAAGGAACCTGGTGGTCGGAGTTTACTACCGGCCACCCAATCAAGGAGAAGACAAGGATGAAACTTTTGAAAAGCAAATAGCCAATGTTTTAAGGAAGCATGATCTAATAGTAATGGGGGACTTCAATTTCCCCGATATTTGTTGGGAGACACATTCTGCAAAACATGGCCCCTCCAGGAAATTCCTGACTTGTGTGGCGAATAACTTCCTCCTACAGAAAGTAGAGGAAGGAACTAGAGGATCGGCTATCCTGGACTTGATCCTAACCAACAGAGATGACTTAGTAGATAAAGTAGCAGTTACAGGAACTCTGGGGGAAAGCGACCATGTTGTACTTGAGTTCTTGGTTCTAAGGGAAGCAAAAGCCAAACGCGTACCCTGGATTTTAGGAAAGCTGATTTTAATAAACTCAGAACAATGATCAGTAAGGTCCCATGGCAAGCAACGCTAACAAGAAAAGGAGTCCAAGATGGGTGGGAGCTTTTAAAAAAGGAAATTTTCAAGGCACAATCACAATTCCAACAAGAAGAAAAGGTGAAAGACAACAGAAGAAGCCAATGTGGCTTCACAAAAAGCTGAGGGATGACCTGAAAACAAAAGAGGACACATATAGGAAGTGGAGGAAGGTCAAGCTAGGGATGTACGAAAGGCACTTACCTGGTCCCACAGCTTGCTTCGTGGTGGAGGGGAGGCGCTTCGGTTCTCCCCCCAAAGTTCAGGCCGGGGGGGTAGGTGCCCCTCCTCGCCCGGCCGAAATTTAGGCTGGGGGGGGAGGCACCCCGCCTCGCCCAGCCGAAATTCAGGCTGGGGAGAAGCGCCCCGTCTCCCCAGCGACGAAATACAAAAGTGAAAACAAAAACAAAAACAGACACCCGTGATAGGCTATGTAACGATTTACGTAGCCTATCACGGCTAGATTTCCAAAGTCAGCTGTGATAGGCTACGTAAACTGTTACATAGCCTATCACGGGTGTCTGTTTGTTTGTTTTTTACCGGCCGCCGCCGCCCCCGCCGAACCGCCGCCGAACCGCCGCCGGGACCCGCCGCCGAGAGGGACATTCGAGGGAGGTAAGTCCCATCCTGGGGGGGGGGGGTGGCGGGGTGGCGGCGGAGAATTTCACTGCCAATTTCGGGGGGGCCGAATGCGTTGGCATTCGGCCTCCCCGAGATTCGGGGAGAAATTCTCCACCATCCCTAGGTCAAGCAACAAAGGAAGAGTACAGGCAGGTAGCACAGAATTGCAGGGATGGCGTCAGGAAGGCTAAAGCTGAGAACGAGCTGAGGTTAGCGAGGGATGCTAAAAGCAACAAAAAGGCTTTCTTCAGCTACGTGCATAGTAAAAGGCAGAGGAAAGAAATGGTGGTTCAGCTATTAAATAAGGATGGCAAAATGATAACAGATGACATAGAAAAGGCAGAGGTGCTCAATTCCTACTTTGGCTCAGTCTTCTCCCAAAAGAGGGTCTATGACCCCCCTGGCAAAGGCGAAGTACAGGCTGAAGGGGCAGGATTGCAGCTGGACATCGACAGGCATACGGTCAAGGAACACCTCATTACTTTGAGTTCAAATCTCCAGGGCCAGATGAACTGCATCTTAGAGTAATAAAGGAACTGGCAGAAGAACTCTCAGAACCGCTGTCTATTCTCTTTGAGAAATCATGGAGGACGGGGGAAGTGCCAGATGACTGGAGGAGGGCTAACGTTGTCCCTCTCTTCAAAAGGGGTAAAAAGGAGGAACCTGGGAATGACAGACCAGTCAGTCTGACATCAATCCCAGGGAAAATTCTGGAGCAGATGATAAAGGGATCCATCTGGAAGTATCTTGACAACAATGCCGTGATTACTCGAAGCCAACATGGATTTGTCAAGAACAAGTCTTGCCAGACAAATTTGATCTCATTTTTTGATCAAGTAAACTCCCTTGTAGACCATGGGAATGCTGTAGACATCATATACCTCGACTTCAGCAAAGCTTTCGACAAAGTGCCCCATGATATCCTGATGAGCAAACTAGCTCAAAGTGGGCTAGATGAAACAACGATCCGGTGGATCCACAGTTGGCTACAGAATTGGACTCAAACAGTGCTTATCAATGGGACCTCCTCAAACTTTGGAGAGGTAACGAGTGGGGTACCGCAGGGCTCAGTCCTGGGCCCAGTGCTCTTCAACATTTTTATTAATGGCTTGGAGGAGGAGGTGCAGGGAATGCTGATCAGATTTGCAGATGACACAAAATTGGGCGGGATAGCTAATACTTTGGAATACAGAAACAAAATTCAAAGTGATCTGGATAGACTGGAGCGCTGGGCAGAAAACAACAGAATGACATTTAATAAGGATAAATGCCAAGTTCTGCACCTAGGAAAAAGAAACCAAATGCACAGTTACAAGATGGGGGATACGTGGCTCAACCACACTACGAGCGAGAAGGATCTTGGAATTGTTGTCGATCACAAGCTGAATATGAGCCAACAATGTGATGTGGCTGCAAAAAAGGCAAATGCTCTTTTGGGCTGCATTCATAGAAGCATAGCTTCCAAATCCCGGGAAGTACTAGTTCCCCTCTACTCAGCACTGGTTAGGCGCAGTTCTGGGCACCACACTTTAAGGAGGATGCAGACAAGCTGGAGAGGGTTCAGAGGAGGGCAACAAAGATGATCAGCGGACTGGAAACAAAGCCCTATGAGGAGAGACTGAAAGAACTGGGTGTGTTTAGCCTTGGGAAGAGATGACTGAGGGGAGACATGATAGCGCTCTTCAAGTGCTTGATAGGGATGTCAGAGAATTTCACTACGGATCTCAGTGAGGCCGAATGCCAGTGCATTTGGCCCCCCGAAATCCATGGCGGAACAAAGCCCCCCCGCCCTCCCGCCCCGGAAAGGCGCATGAAACGGGACACCTACCTGCTGCCGTTCGCACTGACTTGCGAATGGTGGCCGCGTCGGCGGCTGCCATTCGCTTCATCACTATAGCCATGATAGGCTACGTAAATACTTACATAATTTGCGTAATTCCATTTGTGTCTCTGCGGAAGCTGTGATAGGCTGCGTAAGTATTTATGTAGCCTATCACGGCAAAAAAAAGGGAATGCAAGTGGCGGCGGCTACGGTGGCCACCATTTGCGTTCTCTTTTTTTTTTCCGTGATAGCCTGCGCAAATATTTATGTAGGCTATTACGGCAAAAGAGGGGCACAAATGGCGTAGTGGCCACCATTTGCATTCCCTTTTTTTTGTTTGCCGTGATAGGCTATGTAAATATTTACATAGCCTATCACGGCAAAATACAGGGACGCAAATGGCGGCGGCTACAGCCGCCGCCATTTGCATCCCTGCAGGCTGCCCAGTGGCCGGATGTCTGGCTGTGGGAAGACCTGGCTGGCGGCTCCGCGGAACCTCCGTGGAGCGGAGCCGGCTGGAGAGAATTTCTGGGGGAGGGACGGAGCGCCTCCCCCCCTACCGCAAATGTCACCCTTCGAAAAAGTAAATGACTTTCGTACAACCCTAGTGCTTGAAAGGATGTCACAGGGAGGAAGGCCTAGGGATGTCAGAGAATTCCGCCACGGACTGCAGTGAGGCCGGATTCTTTAGAATCCAGTCCCCTGGAGTCCGTGGTGGAACGGCCTCCCCCCCACCCCACAGAATCCCCCCGGGACAGAACTACCTGGTGGCGGATGCGGTGGTGGCAGATGAAGTGGCGGCGGCAGCTCCGGACACTGCCGGGCTGCTGTGAATGCAAATGGCGGCCATCGTAGCAGCCGCCATTTGTGTCCCTGCTTTAGCTGTGATAGGCTATGTAAATATTTACGTAGCCTATCACGAGCTAGCGTAGGGACACAAATGGCGTCCCCTACACAAATGGTGTCTGCAGCAGCCCGGCAGCGGATGGAGGCCCTGCTGCGGATCAGCCCGGTCGGAATCCACCGAGGATTCCAGGGGGAGCAACGGATCGCCTCCCCCCACCTGCGGACCCCAGCGGAGCCAGGTAAGTGGGATGTCGTACACCCCTAGGAAGGCCAGGATCTCTTCTCGGTCATCCCAGAGTGCAGGACACGGAATAATGGGCTCAAGTGACAGGAAGCCAGATTCCGGCTGAACATCAGGAAAAACTTACTTAAAAAAAAAATACTTTAAATTCTATTTTTAATCTTTATAAATGAAATAAACAATAGCAACAACCCAAACATTATCTACAGTTTCCAACAATACAGTATTCTTAAGAGGACACAGCAATAATAAGAGAAAGAAGGGGGAAAAAAGGGGGAAAAAAGACAAAGACAAAGGGGGAAGAAAGCCAAAGGGGAAAAGAAAAAATATAAAAAAGTTTCGTCAAGGGATTAAATTTAAATTTCATTACACACAAACTTCAAGTATCATTCTAGATAATCAACCTTAAATTTCCATATCATATCGTCAGTCTTGTAACATGGAAGGAAGCATACAATTCATTTCCACTAAGCATATATTGCCCTTCAGTTAATATATAATCATAGAGCTTAAAAATTTAGCCAGTTAAAAATATTACTAATCAAGGTGTCATAGTATGAAAATAATAATAATAGTAAAAAAAGAAAAGAAAGAAAAGGGTAAAAAATAGTAACAAATCACCATTATCTTTTATATTATCTATATTTTAAATAATATCATTTCTGGATATATATATATGAATGTGTACATATCTATACACACGCAAATAAAAATTTATATAAAGTATATTATTTTTTATCTAATATAAAAAAGAAGAAGTAAGAAGAAAACAGAAATATATAAACAATCCTCTGCACTCGGCGCTTGTAGCCTAAACAAATCCAAAGAGCAATCTTGATTGAAGAATTCTCAGCTCACAAAGCTAGAAAAGATGTCTCCTGTGTTTTACTTTGTATGCCAGCTAACCAAGCCTCCGCCAATTCATGATTTAAATTTTTTTTCATCTGGCCTTCAAAAAGAATACAAAATATAGCAGGATATTTGATATGATATTGTAAATTCGTTTGTCTTGTGTGATTTCTCGCCTTGGTAAATTGCCTTCTTTTGTCAGCAATTTCTTTGGTGTAATCTGGAAATAGCATAACTTCATCTTGATTTCCCCTGAATTTTTTTGTAGAAACTCTTGCAAATTGGACTATGACAGTTGCAGTCCCATTGGTGCCACGAGCTGAACCTGGAACATGGTATGCGTGCTCAATATCCAGTAAATAATCAGCTGGCAGAGCAAGTAGCTCATGCAGAAATTTATCCAGGAATTTAGGCAGGCTTATCCCATCAGGCACACCTTTATTACCCAGGATGCGCAGGTTTGCCCTGCGTGAGTATGCCTCCAATTGAGAAATTCTAGCAGACATGACAGTATGACCAGCTTGCATTGTCGTTTCTTGCAGAGAAATCTGTTCTTGGAGGGCATTGACCTTCAGTTCCATGTTTTGCCAAGAGCTATTAATTAAATCCACGGCCCCTTGAAGGATAGTAATGGAATCTTGGATTGTATCCAGCCTCTCAGCCTGTTCTGCTAGTTGAAAAGACAAAGTTTTTTATCAAGGCCAGTACCTCCCCTAAATCTGCAGGGTCTTTAGAAGCCTTTAACACAGGGGGGGTTGGGGGGGTGGACGGTGGTCCGACAGTTTTCTTCCTTCCCTTTGATGCTGCCATCCCCCTCTTCCAAAGATAAGGCAGGTAGAAATAGTTAGAAACAAACAGTCACATAAACAGTCACGTAAACAAATTTTGCAGGTCCTCAGATGTTGTTGTTACTTTCAGTTCAAAATTACTAACTAAAATTGGCACTCGTCAGCCCTGAAGTCTCCTCACTACATAGGAGTTTCCAAAACAGCTTTGAGTAGATGATGCTCCGGAAAAACTGACCTTAGAATGCAGCCCCTCTGCTGCTTTGCAAAAGGAGTCGTCCTTCCAAGATCTTACCCAGATGGTACTCTAGCTTTCCCTGTTAATTCCAGGGTAAGATGAAAAGGTTTTCAACCGTTTAAAAGCTGTTTGAGGGGGTGACCTGCGGAGCCACCACAGGACACTTGCCAGAGCGACATGGCGCAGACTGGATGTGTCAAAACGTTCTGACAGAGCAATACGACCATGGAACCAATTACCTGGGGAGGCGGTGGGCTCCCCCACCCTGGAGGCGTTCGAGAAGAGGCTGGACAGCCACCTGTCGGGGATGCGCTGACTTGGATTCCTGCACTGAGCAGGGGGTTGGACTCGAGGGCCTTGTGGGCCCCTTCCAGCCCTACTATTCTATGATTCCTTCCCTTTCCAATTTTGATCTCTTTTCCGCTTTTCCCTAAAATAAATAAATAAATAAATAAATAAATACATACCCTTTTTGTCTTTTGTTAGTGTCTCCCCCCCCCACAACCACCTTTGCTTGTAGGTAGTTCAGTGTTCGCTTTTCTTTTGCTCGTGTGTGTGTGTGTGTGTGTGTGTGCTTGTGCTGTGTGGACAAGCAAACAGTGTGTGGCAAAGCTGTCTAGTCCACACTTCAAAAAACAGTGGGCAAAGCACCACACGCATTAACATATATTATTTAAACTATATAATACCGTGCTGAGTGGCAAAGCCAGCCCAACATGAGGCATCTTTGGGGTGTTGTTGGCAGGGCAGAGGTGTTGCTGGGACTGGCAGCCTTGGTAGGCCTGCTGGCTCTCCCCCAGTCCAGATAGTGCGTCCTGGTGTAGCAGGGCAGCTGAGTGTGGAGGCAAGTCAGGGTGCCCGGAGGTCCCTGCTTGAGGAGGCTGGTACAGGCAGCAGCAGCCATGCTCTTGCCCAAAGTGGAGCAGCATCTCCTCCTGTGGTGGGAGAGGGGGCCCCACCGGTGGTGTCTGTTGTCCTCAGCATGGTGGAGGGGAAGAGGAGGAGATCCTCCAGGTGTGGGGGAGGACGAGCAGCAGGCAGAGGCCCCAGCCCCCAACCCCCTTCCATTGTTCCCCCTGCTCGTGTGGCGCCCCCCCAGGCTCAAGGCAGGCAGTCTCTGTCTCCCCAGACACATCAGAGCAGCACCGTGTGGGACCACTTTGGGTTGGGAGCAGATCCCGGCACTGCCCTGTGCTGCCACCGCAAGGCATCCCTGAGCGGGGGAACAGCCGGGGCACCACAGCACCAGCAGCCGGCGCCTGCACTGAAGGAGGCAGCACCAGTTGGTCTTGCTTGGGGGAGAAGCCCCCAGTCCCAGCAGACAGGCAGCAAGGGCAAGCAGAAGGCTGGTAGTGCTGGAACTCCTGAAAGCTCTCCATCTCTCACCCCCAAGAGGCTTCGGCAGGCCACCATGGAGGAGATGGGGTGGGGGAAGTATGGGTCCACAAGGTGGAGTTTTCCAGCACCCGGCCAGGTCACCAACTGCATATATAAATAAATATAAACTGGATAATGATGTGCACTTTGCTACACTCTCAATTCCTTCGGTTCACTTGCATCATTTTTTGGAAATTAAAAACCGTCTGAAATTTGGCAGGTGTGGTTTGGCTAAAAAAAAAAAAATATTAAAAAAATAAAATAAATACAAAATATTCATTTTGTGTGTGGTAAAAAAACCCACGTTAGCACAAAAGCTACTCCAGCCTGTTTTCCCAGGTAATGTATATTCCAAATTCAGCCAAAGACAGCCTGAGGTCATCCACTGTGAAGCTGAATAGGAAAGAAGCAAGGGGTTATTTGCACTTCAAAGAAACCTACAGCAGAGATCAAGGATAGTGACCTCCTCCTAATCACCGCTTCAACACCTAACTTCTCTGATGATCCCTTTATGACTTTTGGTTTGAGTTTCTGAGAATAGAACATTTTACCTGTGTCTAACACAAAAACTAATGGGCCAAATTGTCTGAAATTTGGCAAGCGGAATCCCCTCCATGGGGACTGAGAGGTTCCCAAATATTATGCACCTCTGTGGAAACAGTGAAAAGCTATAGCTCTTTGCTTTGAGAGTTTTTGTTGAAAAAAATCAAATTTTAACTCCGCCTAGCACAAAAACTACTGGGTCAAATTGTCTGAAATTTTGAGGTGGGATCCCCTCCATGGGGATCCCCAAATTTCATGCATTTATCATAAAAACAGAAAAAGTTGTGTCCGTTTCTATTTTCCAGTGCAAGACAATGGGAAAACATCGTATCAGAATGATTTGGATATCCAAATCTCGCTTTGAATCTGAAGTGAAGCGGATAGGGTCCGAATCAGTCCGAAGCAAAGTAGGGCTGCTTCAGAAGGTCCAAAGTGGCATCCTAATCAAAGCAGGGGTCTGTGCACAGCCCTAGTATTTTTAATTCTGAAAATGCTGGTTCTCATTTAAACGCTTCCAAGCAGGGGTGGGCAATTTTTGGTGCTCCAGATGTTTTGGCCTACAATTCCCATCATTAGCTATTTTGGCTAGGGTGGATGGGAGTTGTAGGCCAAAACATCTGGCGAGCCAACCACTGTCCACCTCTGCTTGAAAGAAACTATTTCAACTGATATACCTTAATCTTAATAAACCATGCTTGCTATTCCTTTAAAAACCCTTGTCTTTGGATTCTGTGAATGGCCTGTTCCCAGTGGTGTCAATTTGTGTTCTGGTGCTCAAGAAGGGAGGATCTGACCTAAGTGTTCAAGTAACAAGAACGGGGATTTTGCTTAAACTTTGGAAAGGACTTCCTGATGGTGTGAGCGGTCCAACAGGGAACAAACTGCTGTTGAACGTGGTGGGCTCTCCTTCGATAGGGTTTTTAAGCAGATACTGGATGCTGCCCATCTGTCAGGGGCACTGGAGCATCAGATTTCCTGTGTCGGTTGGGGGTTGGGCAAGGGGTGCTTACAACTCTAGGACTTCCCTGTTCTAATTCCTACCAGGGGTGGATGAAACTGTCAAGTTCAATTCTGCTCAGTTTCTCAGTTTCCCAACATTCATTCCATATTCTGCAACTTTTTTAAGGTCTGCATGAAAATTCATACATTTTTGTATGCATTTCTCAAAATGTACACATTTTTGTACATACTGTTCCAAATATACACATTTTGTATGTATTTTTCATATACAATTTTTTCAAGCCATTTCCCCTAATATAAAGTATTTTTGTGCACACTTTCCCCCTATTATACATATTTTTGTGCACATTTTTTGGTTTGTGAAGTGCATTGCAACATTCCAAAAAGTGCAAATTATATCACCATATCACTGTATTCTGGTTCATGCTGTGTACCTCTGGGAAGCTCACATTAAAATCACCCAACAGATCTTTCACCCATCTCTAGTTACTTCTTACCATGAGCAGCCAGGATATATGTAGCTTACAGGATCAAATGGTCATCTTCCCCATGTACTGCTGCTTCATCTCCAAGCCAAGTAAACTCATGCCGAGATGAGAGGATGCACCAATCAAAGTTTGCCTGCAAGAGATTCATTTCTTTTTCAGGCCTTAAAAGCAGTGGAGCAGAAACTTGAGATGAGGCTACTGCTTAATTACATCCCTAACCTCTGAGGCCCTGGTTTGGTAGGTACTGCAGTGGGAGAGTTCAAGAGACAAGGGCCTTTTCTGCTGTGAACACCTTCAGAAGTGACGTCTGCTGCCTGAGACCCATCTTTGTTTCTCCCGATGAGCAGCTAAATCCCACTTTTTCCAAGAGGCATTTTCAGATGTTGGCTGTTAACATTTATTTATTAATTACAACATTTATATACTGCTTCACATCTAGACAGATTCTGGAGTGGTAACCAATAAAATATAAAAAGTAAAAAAACACTATATTTAAATTTTGTTTTTAAAACAGAGTACCAATAAAATCCCCTTCATGGATCACTGCCTTGTTGTGGCGAAGGGGCTTGCATAACTCGGTGAAGCCATAAGCTATGCTGTGCAGGGCCACCCAAGACGCACAGGTCATGGCAGAGAGTTCTGGCAAAATGTGGTCCACTGGAGAAGGAAATGGCAACCCACTCCAGTATTCTTGCCAAGAAAACCCCATGGAACGTATCACAAGGCTAAAAGAGATGACGCCGGAAGATGAGCCCCTCAGGTCGGAAGGTGTCCAATATACTACTGGGGAAGAGCAGAGGGTATTTCCAAGTAGCGCCAGAAAGAGTGAAGCGGCTGGGCCAAAGCCGAAAGGACACTCAGCTGTGGATGTGTCTGGTGGTGAAAAGAAAATCCGATGCTGTAAAGAACAATATTGTTTAGGAACCTGGAATGTCAGATCAATGAATCAAGGTAAGCTGGAGGTGGTCAAACATGAGATGGCAAGATTGAACATCGACATCTTGGGAATCAGCGAACTCAGATGGACAGGCATGGGCAAATTTAATTCAGGTGACCATCATATCTACTACTGTGGGCAAGAATCCCTTAGAAGTAATGGAGTAGCACTCATAGTCAACAAAAGGGTGGGAAAAGCAGTACTGGGGTACAATCTTAAAAACGACAGAATGATCTCAGTACGAATCCAAGGCAAACCATTCAACATCACAGTAATTCAAGTCTATGCCCCAACCACTGATGCCGAAGAAGATGAGGTTGATCAGTTTTATGAAGACCTACAACACCTTTTAGAACTAACACCAAAAAAGATGTCCTCTTCATCATAGGGGATTGGAATGCTAAAGTAGGAAGTCAAGAAATCACTGGGATAACAGGCAAGCATGGCCTTGGTGTACAAAATGAAGCAGGACAAAAGCTAATAGAGTTTTGCCAAGAGAACATGCTGATCATAGCAAACACTCTTTTCCAACAGCACAAGAGACAACTCCACACACGGACATCACCAGATGGTCAATATCGAAATCAGATGGATTATGTCCTTTGCAGCCAAAGATGGAGAAGCTCTATACAGTCAGTCAAAACAAGACCTGGAGCTCAGATCATGAGCTTTTTGTTGCAAAATTTCAGCTTAAATTGAAGAATGTAGGGAAAACCACTAAACCATTCAGGTTTGACCTAATTCATATCCCTTATGAATATACAGTGGAGGTGAGGAATAGATTTAAGGGATTAGACCTGATAGACAGAGTGCCTGAGGAACTATGGACGGAGGTCCGTAACATTGTTCAGGAGGCTGCAACGAAACCCATCCCAAAGAAAAAGAAATGCAAGAAAGCCAAGTGGCTGTCTGATGAAGCTTTACAAGTAGCTGAGGAAAGAAAGGAAGTGAAAAGCAAGGCAGAAAGGGGAAGATATATCCAACTGAATGCAGAGTTCCAGAGAATAGCAAGGAGAGACAAGAAGGCCTTCTTAAATGAACAATGCAAAGAAATCGAGGAAAACAACAGAATGGGAAAGACTAGAATCATAGAATCATAGAATAGTAGGGTTGGAAGGGGCCTACAAGGCCATTGAGTCCAACCCCCTGCTCAATGCAGGAATCCAAGTCAGAGCATCCCTGACAAATGGCTGTCCAGCCTCGTCTTGAAGGCCTCCAGTGTGGGAGAGCCCACCACCTCCCCAGGTAATTGGTTCCATTGCCGTATTGCTCTGACACTCAGGAAGTTTTTCCTGATGTTCAGTCGGAATCTGGCTTCCTGTAACTTGAGCCCATTATTCCGTGTCCTGCACTCTGGGATGATCAAGAAGAGATCCTGGCCTTCTTCTCTGTGACAACCTTTCAAGTACTTGAAGAGTGCTATCATATCTCCCCTCAGTCTTCTCTTCTCAAGGCTAAACATAGAGATCTCTTCAAGAAAATTGGAGATGTCAAGGGAACGTTTTGTGCAAAGACGGGCATGATCAAGGACAAAGAAGGCAGGGACCTAACAGAAGCAGATGAGATTAAGAAGAGGTGGAAAGAATACACAGAAGAACTATACAGGAAAGATCTGAATGTCCCTGACAGCCATGATAGTGCAGTCACTGAACTTGAGCCGGACATCCTAGAGAGTGAAGTCAAGTGGGCCTTAGGAAGCATTAGTAACAACAAAGCTAGCGGAGATGACAGTATTCCAGCTGACCTATTTAAAATCCTGAAAGATGCTGCTGTTAAAGTGCTGCATTCAATATGCCAACAAATTTGGAACACTCAACAATGGCCGCAAGACTGGAAAAGGTCAGTTTACATTCCAATTCCAAAGAAGGGCAACACCAAAGAGTGTTCAAACTACCGCACAATTGTGCTCATTTCACATGCCAGCAAGGTGATGCTCAAAATCCTACAAGCTAGGCTTCAGCAGTATGCGAACCAAGAACTACCAGAAGTACAAGCTGGGTTTCGAAGAGGCAGAGGAACTAGAGATCAAATTGCCAACATTCGCTGGATCATGGAGAAAGCAAGAGAATTCCAGAAGAACGTGTATTTCTGCTTCATTGAATACGCTAAAGCCTTTGATTGTGTGGATCACAACAAAATCTGGCAAATTCTGAAAGAGATGGGAGTACCAGACCACTTTACCTGTCTCCTGAGAAACCTGCAACAGTAAGAACCAGACATGGAACAACTGAGTGGTTCAAAATTGGGAAAGGAGTACGACAAGGCTGCATATTGTCGCCCTGCTTATTTAACTTATATGCAGAGTACATCATGAGAAACGCTGGGTTGGATGAATCACAGGTCGGAATTAAGATTGCTGGGAGAATTATCAACAACCTCCGATATGCAGACGATACCACCCTAATGGCAGAAAGCGAAGAGGATCTCAAGAGCCTCTTGTTGAGGGTGAAAGAGGAGAGTGCAAAAGCTTGTTTGAAACTCAACATTAAAAAAACTAAGATCATGGCATCTGGCCCCATCACTTCCTGGCATATAGAAGAAGGGGAAGAAATGGAAGCAGTGGCAGATTTTACTTTCTTGGGCTCCAAGATCACAGCAGATGGTGACTGTAGCCATGAAATTAAAAGACGCTTGCTCCTGGGGAGGAAAGCTATGGCAAACCTAGACAGCATAGTAAGAAGCAGAGACATCACCTTGCTGACAAAGGTCCGTCTAATCAAAGCTATGGTTTTCCCAGTAGTAACATATGGCTGTGAGAGCTGGACTGTAAGGAAGGCTGAGCGCCGAAGAATTGATGCTTTTGAACTGTGGTGCTGGAGAAGACTCTTACGAGTCCCCTGGACTGCAAGGAGGTCAAATCAGTCCATCCTAAAGGAAATCAACCCTGACTGCTCATTGGAAGGACAGATAGTGAAGCTGAAGCTCCAATATTTTGGCCACCTAATGCGAAGAGAAAACTCTCTGGAAAAGACCCTGATGCTGGGAAAGACTGAAGGCAAAAGGAGAAGGGGACGGCAGAGGATGAGATGGCTAGATAGCATCACCGATGCAATGAATATGAACTTGAGCACACTCCGGGAGAGAGCGCAGGACAGGAAGGCCTGGTGTGCTATGGTCCATGGGGTCAAGAAGAGTCGGACACGACTGAACGACTGAACAACAACAACCAATAAAAACCATGGCTGGTCACTCAAGGAAGGCTTCTTGAAATGAAGATGTTTTCAAGAGGTGCCCAAAACACCAGACCTCCAGAGGCAGGGAGTTCCATAGAAAAGGGGCCACCACACTGAAGGCTTTTCTCTGGGTGGACTCCAGTCGGGCCATGGGTCCATGTGGAACCACCAGGACCATGCCCCGTGTTGATATTTAACATGGATTGTTGAGTTGTTTCAAAATTGCTGTAACACCGTTGTTCATAACAGGTTTAAGTGCGTTGTATGCTTCTCTTTTTGATGTTAGCATTTGCTGCCTTGATTATCCTGAGTGGAAGCCTGGATAAAACCTGTCTGAAATACATTAGGAAGAAAACAAGCAGGCAAGCAAGCAAAGAGGGCCTCATCAGCCACGGATGGGGTGCAGTCTCTTTGTGCCTGGAAATTCCTTTTTCCAGAGCCACCCAGCATAGGCAGATGCTGACTTGGACTATTCAAACTGAGCAGGTTCAGCTTTTGAGTAGGAATGATTTTGAGATGTGGGCATGCAGCCTGGCTTGGTGGGCCAAATGCTGCAAACGTTCCCATTTCCTTCTATATAAGATGTCAATGGAATTTCTTTCCCAATACATGTAGGATTGGAATGCAAATACAATCAAGGTTTCTTGGGTTGTTGTCTGGGCTTTTCTTTCTTTTGCAAGCTCCAGGGCTTTATCTAAGCAAAGGGTTAGCCTCTGGACCTCTTTTTTTTTTTTTTTTAATGCTCAGCCATATTCTGGGGGTATGTTGAATTTTTTAAAAATCCCGTTCACATACCAAGCATGTTCAGAGAGCTTTTCACCCCAGTGGCCCCCTCGGACATAATCAGACCCAGAATGTGCAGGAGTGGAGCCAGCAGGTCTTAAAGAAATGAGAAGCTTTGATGGAAGGCCAGGGGCCCTGGTCAGCTTGACATGTGGCCACCAGACTGCAGGCTCAGCATTGTGATCAGTGCCCCCTCTGGGACATGATCTTTTCAGTAATTGTTTCCCCCGGGGTGAGTGCAGTAAAAAGCCCCCACCCCGCCCCTACAAATCAACAAACTCCGTTTTGCCTTTGGTTCTCCCTCATGGCATCACTAAATAAATTTCCTGAGCAAAGGCACAAAGCGTGATCCACCGGAGATTGACAGCAGGCCTGATGGGCTGGGGAACTTCTCTAGGATGTGCCTGTCGGTTGGCAAGAGGCCTCCATGCTGTGTGTGGGTTATTTATGAGCCCCCTATGGTTTGTGGATATTTATGAGATGCAACACCTGCACGGCGTACAAAATGCAGAGCTTTAAAATGAAGGCAGAGGAAGCCTTGTCACTTCCGATGAGCTCGGCACTCCAAAAAGGCAATTTGTACAATTGCCTGCAATTGCTCGGCATGGCATGTGCTCTCTGCACTCCCTCTGCTTAGCGGGTCCCCCACCCCACCCCCTCGGGCAATGTCTCAAAGGAGGAATGGCCTCACGCCAGAAGAGTTTCAACTACGAGGGGGACAACCCCCCAAATCCCACGCGACCCTCTCACCTCTGGCCTGACAGGAAGAGCATTCTTAATACATGAATTCATATGACAAGGGTTTCCAAAAAAATAATCACTACAGTGTATGCAGCACCAGCGGTGGGCGAGAGGATATGGAGGCAATGGACCACGAGCTCACCACAGTCATCTCTGCTTCTTTCTTTCTTTCTTTCTTTCTTTCTTTCTTTCTTTCTTTCTTTCTTTCTTTCTCTCTCTCTCTCTCCCTCCCTCCCTCCCTCCCTCCCTCCCTCCCTCCCTCCCTCCCTCCCTTTCTTTCAGTACCTACAGGCCTCCTTTCAGGACAAAGTACACCCATAACAAAAGTGTAAACGTAAGTCCTTCTTCACACAGCACAGAGTTAAACGATGGAATTTGCTACCACAAGACCTAGTGATGGCCACCAATTTGGATGGCTTTAAAAGGGGGCTGGACAAATTCTTAGAGGAGAAAGCTATCAGTGGCTACTAGTCCTGATCAGGGATGTTGGAGAAATCTGCAACGAAATCAAATGAGTTTGGATTTTTATGAATCCAACCCATGGATTCCTCAGCAGACTGGGTTTTCTCCAGTCAGGTGGATTCCATGGAATTGCAGACTGTTTTTCTAACTTTCCCAAAATTTTGCACAAATTTGGTAATTGAATATATATATATATATATATATACACACACATACACACACATACATACATACATACATACATATATATATCCCAGTAAAAAATGCACATTTCCCCCATAAAATAAGTGTAAAAATGCTCATTTAGGGGGATTTGCGCATTTGGGGGGATTTATACATTTTTGCAAATGTGAATTCCTAGATCCTTCTCGCTCGTAGTGTGGTTGAGCCACGTATCCCCCATCTTGTAACTGTGCATTCTGTTTATTTTTCCTAGGTGCAGAACTTAGCATTTATCCCTATTAAATTTCATTCTGCTGTTTTCTGCCCAGCATTCCAGTCTATCAAGTTCACCTTGAATTTTGTTTCTGTCTTCCAAGGTATTAGCTATCCCGCCCAATTTTGTATCATCTGCAGATTCGATCAGCATTTCCTGCACCTCCTCCTCCAAGTAGGGATGTACGAAAGTCACTTATCTGTTCGCGGATTATGCTGATGCTGGGGGGAGGTGCGCCGTCCCTCCCCCCGAAATTCTGGCTGGGGGGGAGGCGCTCCGTCCCTCCCCCCCTCAAATCCTGGCCGGCCGGCTCCGCTCCGCAGGGATTCTGCGGAGCCGCTGGCCGGCTCTGCCAGTGGCCGGACATCCAGCCGCTGGCTAGCAGGGACGCAAATGGCGGCGGCTGTAGCCGCCGCCGTTTGCGTCCCTGCAGTCAGCCGTGATAGGCTACGTAAATGTTTATGTAGCCTATCACGGCTGATTAAAAAAACAAACAAAACATGCGCGTATGCAAATGGCAGCGCCCATGGGCACCGCCATTTGCGTTCCTTATTTTGGCACATCTTAGTCTACGTAAACATTTACATAGACTACAGCGAAAATAAGGGGAACGCAAATAGCGTAGACGCTATGCTATTTGCGTTCCCCTTATTTTCGCCGTAGTCTACGTAAATGTTTACATAGACTAAGACGTGCCAAAATAAGGAACGCAAATGGCAGCGCCTATGGGCGCCGCCATTTGCTTACGCGCATTTTTTTTAATCAGCTGTGATAGGCTACGTAAACATTTACGTAGCCTATCACTTTTATTTTTTTTTTAAACTTGGAAATGGCGGCGGCGGCAGCCGGTTGGAAGACTGGCCGCCACAGCCGCTGCCGCCGAACCGCCGCCACAGCCGCCGCCGGAGCCACCGCCGCCACCGCCGCCAGGAAGATCCGCCCCAGGTAAGTCCCATCCCAGGGGGGCGGGGGGCCATTCCGCCACCGATTTTGGGGGGCCAAATGCGCTGGCATTCGGCCTTCCCGAGATCCGTGGCGGAACATTCGTACATCCCTACCTCCAAGTCATTAATAAAAATGTTGAAGAGCACTGGGCCCAGGACTGAGCCCTGTGGTACCCTGCTTGTTACCTATCCCCAGTTTGAGAAGATTCTGTAGCCAACTGTGGATCTACCGGATCGTTGTTTCATCTAGCCCACTTTGAGCTAGTTTGCTCAAAGGATATCGTGGGGCACTTTGTCGAAAGCTTTGCTGAAGTCAAGGAATATTATGTCCACAGCATTCCCACAGTCCATAAGGGAGGTTACTTGATCAAAACATGAGATCAGATTCGTCTGGCAGGATTTGTTCTTGACAAATCCATGTTGGCGTCGAGTAATCACTGCATTTGAGTAATCACTGCATTGCTTTATCATCTGCTCCAGAATTTTCCCAGGGCCTGTAATTAGGTTTTCCTTGACCATATGCCTACTGATCTCAAGCTGCAATCCTGCCCCTCCTGCCTGTACTTCGCCTTTGCCAGGGGGATCATAGACCCTCTTTCGGGAGAAGGCTGAGTCGACAAAGTAGGAATTGAGCAGTTCTGCCTTTTCTTTGTCATCTGTTATCATTTTGCTATCCTTATTTAATAGCTGAAACACCACTTCTTTCCTCTGTCTTTTATTATGCATGTATCTGAAGAAAGGCTTTTTGTTGCTTTAGCATCCCTCACTAACCTCAGCTCGTTCTCAGCTTCAGCCTTCCTGACGCCATCCCTGCAATTCTGTGCTACCTGCCTGTACTTTTGCATTGTTGCTTGTCCTTCCTTCCACTTCCTATATGTGTCCTTTTTTGCTTTCAGGTCATCTCAAAGCTTTTTGTGAAGCCACATTGGCTTCTTCTGTTGTCTTCCGCCTTTTCTTCTTGTTGGAATGGTTTGTAATTGTGCCTTGAGAATTTCCTTTTTTCAAAACTCCCACCCATCTTGGATTCCTTTTCTTGTTAGAGTTGCTTGAAATGTTCCTTGAAACATTGGCTATTTGCTTTTCAAAAGTTTCATCCTCATCTTCTTCTTGATTGGGGGGCCGGTAGTAGACTCCGACCACCAGGTTCCTTTTATTCTTTGCTCCATTTATTTTGATCCAGATGCTCTATGGGGCTGCCAAGCTCATCCTCCTGTATTTCTGTGCAGAGATATGTATTTTTCACATACAGTGCAACCCCACCTCCCTTTCTGTTCCTCCTGTTATTTTTGCACAAGTTATATCCTTCACTTGCTGTATTCCAGTCATGAGAGTCATCCCACCAAGTCTCAGTTATACCTATCAGGTCATAATTTCCCTCTTGTATTAAGAGTTCAAGTTTGTTCTGTTTGTTTCCCATATTCTGGGCATTAGTGTATAGACATCGAAGACCATGTGCTTCATAGTCTGGCTTTCTTCCTACATGTGTCTGAAGACTATTATTGGGCGCTATCAGAGCTGTTCTCTCCGTTGCAGTGCATGCGCCTACGTCCATTGTTACCCCCAACTAGGGATGGCCATGTCATGACTAAGTCCCACTGAAAGCAATGGGGGTATAACTCTCCCTGTCTCTGGAAGGGGTTGTTCCATGGACACAGCTAAGTAGTTTGCAGATGTCTATGTAGAGACACTTGTGCTGGGCAAACATGGTAACAACGTCTGGCTGCCTCCTTCCCTGCCTGTGTGCTTCCTTGGTCTCTCTGGTTTGTTATAGTCTGAGGCAGAGTGCTGAGCGAGAAGGAACTCAGGACTGAAAAGGAGTGGGACCGTAGCTTCAGAGGCAGAGGGCGCCTGCATTGTAGGCAGAAGGAGCTAGGAAAGCATGGACTCGACCTTGGGGGAGCTGGGGGTGGTGACGGCCGACAGGAAGCTCTGGCATGGGCTGGTCCATGAAGTCACGAAGAGTCAGAAGCAACTGAGCAAATAAACAACAAGGAAAGCACTTCCTAGCTGCATAAAGTGGCTTTGGGGGACAGGGCTCTACACCTTGGATAGCTCCTTTAGAGTTTTGACTGGTTCTGACTAAATCCTGGAATGGAATCACAGCCCCGCTGAAAATGGAGCAACCAGCCCCAACGGAGTAAAGCTCAACCTGTCAAAAACTTCACCATACGCCCACCTGATAGCAACAGGCTATCAGAACTTCAGTCAATGTTGGAAACTTGGAATACACCCAAGACCAGTGACAAGAGCAACAGCTAGAACACAGCACAGCACAGTCTGTGCAAGGAAAGCGGCACAAAGGCAACATTAGTTGAAAGCAAGGCTTGGGACAAAACGATATAAAAAGCGGAAAGTACTGCTTGAAAGGCAGTAAGGGCAGTGGCATGTGCCCCAACAGGTATCAGTGCACTACTTTTTACCCGGTGAAAAGCATGAGTGTAGATCCTCCATTGGTAACCTGGAAAGCCTCCTGGTTTTACTGGAACTGTAAACTTGTTTGGATTTCTTTTGTGCACTGAACGATTGGGTCTTCCGTTGTGATGCTCAAGAACTGATTCTGGTCAAGGAACTACGTTGTACTCTGTTATCTGTGGACCTTTTTAGGAACTGTAAAAGCTTATAGCTAATTTCTGGAATTACCGCAATAAAATATTTTCCTGAGAGTTGTGCCTCAGCTTCGGGAAGTCAGGTGTCAACAGCCTGTGCAGCAGAGATTTGGCGCTGCCCAGAGGAAGCCCTGAAACAAGCGGCAATGCGCATTTCTTGATCGGGACGGGTTGGCAGAACTCCCTTATGGGAGCTCCACTGACCTGGCCCATTCCAGCGATGAGCCCTTCCGCTCATTCCCGGTTGCCCCGGAAGCACTGAATCGCCACTCTGCTAGCAGTGGGAGCCGCTTGTGGGCAGGGATTGGTGGGGCATGGGGGAATTGGCGGAGGTGGAAGTGCCCCACTGGATTCTGTCCACGGAGTCCACCTCAAGGCAGCTCTGTTCTCCAGGCAGCACACGAGAGACTCGGGTTCGCAACAGGGCTACGCATTAGTACAACACATGAGAAAACACTCAGTTCTGAGGAGCTGCAGGTCACACTGCCTCAGCTCCAAGGCCTGAATGAAGATAAAGATGGCGAGGACACAAACGGGCCTCCAGGATGAAAGAGAAATGAAAACTTGCAGGCTCTCACAACCCTGTATACACATACATATATCACACCCACGGCTGCTACAGCCAGCTTCAAAGCCCCTCCTTTTATTTCTCTTTTAAAAAACCAAAACCCAACACACCAGGCGAATGGGTGACAGCATTGTAAGGTTGCCATACACCACTCTAACTACACCCCGCCCCGTCCGCAAAATGGGTGCAACAAAAATGGGCTGCTTTGCAGGGCTGGTGTAACCCATACACTGTCAGCCACAGCCCACCTTCTGCAATATGGATATAATAATGATGGACTTTATCTGAATGCATCTTTGGGGTAATATTTTTAATGTTGATGAACTCAGGGAGAAAATGTTTTTGATAAGGCCTGAGTTAGAAAGATCACAAACACTTGTCTTTGCGGCTGTCCTTTGTGTTGGGTTAGACACACTGCTGCCCAATCACAGGTACATTCCTAAAAATTTCTTTTATGGGGCAGTAATCACTTCCAACTAGGGAAGATCCAACATAATATCTAAAAATGCACCACGAAGTTTCTCCTCCAGACTGTAGGAGTGTCAGTCACTGCTATGACTTCATTCATTGGCTAAAAACACTGAATGGTGGGATTGGGCTAGTTTCTCACAAAACAAATGGGCAGAAAACTGGCTGCGCATTTAATTAATTAATTAATTAATTACATTTATATCCCACCTTTTTTCCTCTTTGAGGAACCAAGGCGGCATACATAATCCTCCTCTCTATTTTAGCCTCACAACAACAACCCTGTAAGGTAGGTTGGGCTGAGAGTCTGTGACTGGCCCAAAGTCACCCAGGGAGCTTCCATGGCCGAGTGGGGACTAGAACCCAGATCTCCCGGCTTCCAGTCCAGCACTCTTGCCACTACACCATGCTGGCTCCCAGAGATATTTTGCCTCATATCTCGGCTTTTGCAAGGCCTAGAGACTTTTTTTAAAGTGAAAGCTGGGCATTTGGCGAATAGGGCACATCCAGGGCGGCAACCCCTGATCCTGCCTGTGGATGCTTAGGCGACTGATAAGGAATAAGGTCAGAGCAGACAGGGAGGGGGAATTAAACCCTTTCCTTCCCTGTCCTGAAGCTCGTATTGTCTCAAGGGGAAATCCCCCACTGGTGCCGATGGAGGATTTCTTCCCAATGCAGACTGAGCTTTCAGAAGAAGGGTTTTCCTCAGGACTGCTGTAGGGCTACAGGAGAGGAGAAGGTTGCCCCCCCACACCCCGTGCTTGCTTTGCACTGAAATCATAGAATCATTAGGGTTGGCGGAGAATTTCTCCCCGAAACTTCGGGGGGCCGAGCGCCAACATGTTCGGCCCCCCGAACAAGTTTCGGGAAGAAATCCTCCGACCCCCCCCCGCCCCCCGCACCCCCCCCCCCCGGGACAGGACTTACCTTCACCGAATGTCCCTCCCGGTGGCTGGTCCGGCCGGCGGTTCGGCGGGTGTTCGAGCGAGGCGGGAGAGGCAGCCGGTCTTTTGACTGGCTGCCGCCGCCGCCATTCCAATAAAAGAAAAAAAAAAGAAGCCCCCTGATAGACTACGTGACGATTCACGTAGCCTATCACGGCTAGATTTGCAAAGTCAGCCGTGATAGGCTACGTCAATCGTCACGTAGCCTATCACGGGTGACTTTAAAAACAAAACAAAACGTGTGTACGGATAATGGCGGCCCCCATAGGGAGCCGCCATTCCCCTTCCTTATTTGGTCGCTGTAGTCTACGTAAACATTTACGTAGACTACGGCGAAAATAAGGGCAACGCTATTTGCATTGCCCTTATTTTCGCCGTAGTCTACGTAAACATTTACGTAGACTACAGCGACTAAATAAGGAACGCGAATGGCGGCTCCCTATGGGGGCCGCCATTAGCGTACGCGCTTTTTTTTTTTTTAAGTCACCCGTGATAGGCTACGTGACGATTGACGTAGCCTATCACAGCTGACTTTGCAGATCTAGCCGTGATAGGCTACGTGACGATTCACGTAGCCTATCAGGGGGCGTTTTTGTTTTTTTTTAACTTTCGCGTTCGCGGCCGGGCGAGGCGGGAAGCCTCCCCCCCCCCCGGCCTGAACTTCGCTGGGGGAGCAGCGAAGCACCTCCCCCCCACCGCGAACGTCCTTTGAGGACAGGTAAGTGACTTTCGTCCACCCCTAAGAATCATAGAATAGTAGGGTTGAAGGGGCCTACAAGGCCATCGAGTCCAACCCCCTGCTCAAGGCAGGAATCCAAGTCAGAGCATCCCTGACAGATGGCTGTCCAGCCTCGTCTTGAAGGCCTCCAGTGTGGGAGAGCCCACCACCTCCCCAGGTCATGGGTTCCATTGTCGTATTGCTCCAACACTCAGGAAGTTTTTCCTGATGTTCAGCTGGAATCTGGCTTCCTGTCACTTCAGCCCATGATTCCGTGTCCTGCACTCTGGGATGATCAAGAAGAGATCCTGGCCTTCTTCTCTGTGACAACCTTTCAAGTACTTGAAAAGCGCTATCCTATCTCCCCTCAGTCTTCTCTTCTCAAGGCTAAACATGCCCCGTTCTTTCAGTCTCTCTTCACAGGGCTTTGTTTCCAGTCCCCTGATCATCTTTGTTGCCCTCCTCTGAACCCTCTCCAGTTTGTCTGCATCCTTCTTCAAGTGTGGTGCCCAGAACTGGACACAGTACTCCAGATGAGGCCTAACCAGTGCTGAGTAGAGGGGAACTAGTACTTCCCGGGATTTCGAAGCGATTCTTATATGAATACAGCCCAAAATAGCATTTGCCTTTTTTGCAGCCACATCACATTGTTGGCTCATATTCAGCTTGTGAACGACAACCATTCCAAGATCCTTCTCGCTCGTAGTGTGGTTGAGCCACGTATCCCCCATCTTGTAACTGTGCATTTGGTTTCTTTTTCCTAGGTGCAGAACTTGGCATTTGTCCCTATTAAATGTCATTCTGTTGTTTTCTGCCCAGTGCTCCAGCCTATCCAGATCACTTTGAATTTTGTTTCTGTCTTCCAGGGTATTGGTTATCCCGCCCAATTGTGTGTCATCTGCAAATTTGATCAGCATTCCCTGCACCTCCTCCTCCAAGCCATTAATCAAAATGTTGAAGAGCACTGGGCCCAGGACTGAGCCCTGCGGTACCCCACTTGTTCCCTCTCCCCAGCTTGAGAAGGTCCCATTGATAAGCACTCTTTGAGTCCGATTCTGTAGCCAAATCAGTGGGGCTCACTTCCCAGAGAGCACGGTTAAGACTGATCTGTAAATTTCCCCCACAATATTTTACGTTTAAGGTGAGAGGAAACTCCCTCACACAGTCTTAATAAAAGCAGCAGCTGCAATAGGTATTTCCAAGGCGGAATTGCCTGACAGGGAAAACAGCCACGGGGGTGACACGGGGGTGCTGGTGGTGGCAGAGTGCCACACTGCCTTTCTCCTCCCGCTGCGTCCGGCTGCTCACTCTCTCCAGTCACAGAGACATTTATGCTGAGTCAAACGGCCTCCTCAGAAGCAGCCAGGGCCCAGCTGTCAATTGGGAGAAGGAACGTACTCCGTTAGTGAAGCAATTAAGCTCCTCTTAATACAGATAACATGGTAAGCAAGAATAATTAATGAAAGTAAACTTTGAAGCTCCCCCGTGGCACTGGAACACTGGATGCTGTGGCTTCTTTTTTCAGATGGAATTGAAGGAAGACTCACAAGAAGAAGCTTTCATGGCGTAGGAGAAGCACACAAGAAGAGCTGGAGCCCTGCTGGATCAGACCAAGGCCCTCTCTAGGCCAGTGTGCTGTTCTCACAAGGGCCACCCAGATGCCCCAGTGGGAAGCCCACAAGCAGGACATGAGTGCCATAATACCACCCTCCTGCTCATGCTCAGATTCAGCATCGGGGCTCCATTTCACTAATGCTTGATGTGTAGGCTGTAAGCTGTCACTCACAGGTCTGAGACTGAGCACAAGGGAGAAAGACTAGATCCACTGGATCTCATCTGCCTGTGTCTGTGACACCCCCTCACCAGCATCCGAAAGGGGCTGAGGTCTGGTGAAGTAGCAGCCCACCTGCCCGCTCTCCCGACAGCTTCTGCTGAACACCCTGGAGATCACTGGGAGCTGACTGAAGCCTGGGCTTCTCGCCTCCCTGCAGTGTCTTCATCCACAGCCCCAAAGGTGCACACCAAGGTGCCCCACCTGCAACCAAGTCAAGGACTGGCCATGGAGTTTGGTGCCTGGACCCATTTGGACTGAGTTGATTTCACCTGAAGATGCTTGGAGAAGTTCAGTCCCATAGGCCACCTTGACCCTTGCCCTTCTTGGCTTGCAACCAGAGATGCCACTGTGCTTAGCTCACCGGTCGAACGTCACCTGTTCATAATGCTCCCCTTCTTAATGAGCCGGGACCAATATTTTATGAATTTGCTATTAATTTTGGAATTGACCAGGATCTTCTGAGCATGTGCAGCCTGCATCGAAATGCCATTTCTGTACATGTGCTGCGTTGGTTGGATTAAATCTTTGCTTGCTTATGGTAAACTGTGAGCGTGTCACATCTCTCATACTCTTGTCGGATCAGATTTTGGTTGTTGTTATTTGGTCAGTACTTTCTTTTTCATACAGTAAGTAAACTAGTACTTTGTTTAGTTGTGCTGATGGGTGGAGTGTTTCTGCGAGAGGCCATGTGAATACAGCCAATCAGGAAGGAGGTACATAATGCGACAACACATGATGTCACGACACACTATGCATCTCCAAACTACAGCTCCCAAGATGCAATTGATACTGCAGATGTGCAAAAGTTCATTTATGGGGAACAAGAGTTCATGTTAAGAGAGAACTCTCATCTGAACTTGCATGGGTGAGTTCGTTATTATCCAAGGAAATGACAAATTCACCTGTGGTAAGTTTATATAATCACAGAATCATAGAATAGTAGGGCTGGAAGGGGCCTATAAGACCATCGAGTCCACCCCCCTGCTCAGTGCAGTAATCCAAGTCATTCCCTGCTCCTCCAAGTCATTAATACACATGTGGGAGAGCACTGGGGCCAGGACTGAGCCCTGCGGTACCCCACTCGTTACCTCTCCCCAGTTGGAGAAGGTCCCATTGAGAAGCACTCTTTGAGTCCGATTCTGTAGCCAACTGTGGATCCACCGGATCGTTGTTTCATCTAGTCCACTTTGAGCTAGTTTGCTCATCAGGATATCACGGGGCACTTTGTCGAAAGCTTTGCTGAAGTCGAGGAATATGATGTCCACAGCATTCCCACGGTCCACAAGGGAGGTGACCTGATCAAAGAATGAGATCAGATTCGTCTAGCAGGACTTGTTCTTGACAAATCCATGTTGGCCTCGAATCATCACTGCCTTGTTTTCAAGGTGCTTACAGATGGATTGCTTTATCATCTGCTCCAGAATTTTCCCAGGGATTGATGTCAGACTGACTGGTCTGTAGTTCCCAGGTTCTGCTACGCCGGCCGCCATTTGCATCCCTGCCAAGCCATGATAGGCTACGTAAGTATCTACATCGCCTATCATGGCAAAAGGCAGGGACGCAAATGGCGGCCGGCATAGCGGCCGCCATTTGTGGCTGCAGCCCGGCAGTAGCCCGAAGTCCCAAGATTTCTTTCTTCTGTCTTTTACTCTGCACGTAGCTGAAGAAAGCCTTTTTGTTGTCTTTAGCATCCCTTGCTAACCTCAGCTCGTTCTCAGCTTTAGTCTTCCTGACGCCATCCCTGCTATTCTGCGCTACCTGCCTGTACTCTTCCTTTTTTGCTTGGCCTTCTCTCCACCTCCTATATGTGTCCTTTTTTGTTTTCCGGTCATCTCTAAGCTTTTTGTGAAGCCACATTGGCTTCTTCTGTTGACTTCCACCTTTTCTTCTTGTTGGAATTGTTTGTGATTGTGCCTTGAGAATTTCCTTTTTTAAAAGCTCCCACCCATCTTGGACTCCTTTTCTCGTTAGCGTCGCTTGCCATGGGACCTTACTGATCATTGTTCTGAGTTTATTAAAATCGGCTTTCCCAAAATCCAGGATACGTGTTTGGCTACACTCGGCTTTTGCTTCCTTTAGAACCAAGAACTCAAGCATTGAGCAGGGGGTTGGACTAGGCCAACCAGCTAGGGTTGGCGGAGAATTTCTCCCCGAAACTTCGGGGGGCTGAGCGCCAACGTGTTCAGCCCCCCGAACAAGTTTCGGGGAGAAATTCTCTGCACCCCCCCCGCCCCCGCACCCCCCCCGGGACGGGACTTACCTTTGGCGAATGTCCCTCCCAGCGGCGGGTCCGGCCGGCGGTTCGGCGGGTGTTCGTCCGGGGTGGGAGCGGCAGCCGGTCTTTTGACCAGCTGCCGCCGCCGCCAGTCCAATCAAAGAAAAAAAAAATGCCCCCGTGATAGGCTACGTGACGATTAATGTAGCCTATCACAGCTTGATTTGCAAAGTCAGCCGTGATAGGCTACGTAAATCGTCACGTAGCCTATCACGGGTGACTTTAAAAAAAAAAAGAAAAAAGTGCGTACGGATAATGGCGGCCCCCATAGGGAGCCGCCATTCGCGTTCCTTATTTGGTCGCTGTAGTCTACGTAAAGATTTACAATGTTTTAAGGAAGCATGATGTAGTAGTAGTAGTGAGGGTGAAACAAGCTCCCTGCAGCTGTTTTTTCTCTGGCTGATGGATAGAGCCAAGTTGGTCTCCCCCTTGCCATGCTATTTTTCCTGGGAGGCGGGGTGGGGTGGGGGCGTACTGCCTCTCAGTGCCTCCTGATTCTCTGGGTGATTTCAAGGTGCTGGCATTTACCTTTAAAGCCCTGAACATTATGGGTCCTGGTTATCTCAGGGAGGTCTCCTCCTGTATGGATTTCCACCCCCACACCCCATACACACACACGCTACACACACATATTTAAGATTTATCCATGAGGCCCTGCTTAAAGTATCATTTGAATGGAGTTCAGGTTCTGTTCCACAAAGTGCAGGGCCTTTTTGGTTTTAGCCTTGACACGCTGGATTGCCTTTCTGTCAGAGACCAATTTCCACCCCCTGCCCCCAGCTTTTTTGTAAACCTTTGAAAATTGAATTGCTGAAATGTTATGTATTTCTTTGCTGCAAATTGTTTTATGATATTGATGCAATGTGATCTATTTAATTTTTTAGTCTTCAACAGTGCTTTGAAAATTGTCATCAACGGGAGGTATTTACATTAAATTACATTAATAACCTATCAAGGATTACCAGTACTCAGTAGATATCCCCAGTATAGCAATCTCATTGCAACGCGTCCTCAGGATCATACCTTTGCTTGTGCACTCTTTGTGCTCTTTTGGGAGGACAAGGGCTGTCTTCACTGGGAAGAAATTCATAGACTTGGAGAGACCAACATGTGACTGACCAGGAAATAGATCTTGGGTTTGTGGTGGACAGCTCAACGGAGATGTCAACCCAGTGTGCAACCACTGTAAAAAAAAAAAAAGGCAAACTCCATGTTAGGCATAATTAGAAAAGGGATTGAGAATAAAACTGCCAACATCATACTGCCCCTGTACAAATCTATGGTGCGGCCACACTTGGAATACTGCATACCGTTCTGGTCACCACACCTAAAAAAATATATTGTAGAGCTGGAAAAAGTGCAGAAAAGGGCAACTAAAATGATCAAGGGGCTGAAGCAACTCCCCTATGAGAGAAGGTTACAACAGCTGGGATTGTTTAGCATGGGAAAAAGGAAGGTGAGGGGAGACATGGTGTGGAGAATGTGGATAGGGAGACATTTTTCTCCCTCTCTCAAAAGTCTAGAACCCAATGGGGTCATCCCATGAAGCTGATTGGTTGGAGATTCAGGACAGATAAAAGCAAGTACTTCTTCACACAGCTAGGGATGTATGAAAATCACTGACCTTTCAGGGATTATACTGATGGTGCGGGGGGAGGCGTTCTGTCCCTTCCCCTGGAATCCTCGCCGGGGGGGGAGGCACTCCGTTCCTCCCCCCCCGGAATCCTGGCTGGCTGGCTGTGCTCCGCAGCAATTCTGCGGAGCCGCTGTCTGGGTCCGCCAGCAGCCGGACATCTGGCTGCTGGCCAGCAGGGACACAAATGGTGGCGGCCGTAGCCGCCGCCGTTTGTGTCCCTGCAGTCAACCGTGATAGGCTACGTAAATGTTTACGTAGCCTATCACGGCTGATTAAAAAAAAACACAAACAAATGCGCGTACGCAAATGGCGGCGCCCATGGGCACCGCCATTTGCATATGCGCGTTTTTTTTTTTATCAGCCGTGAAAGGCTACATAAACATTTACGTAGCCTATCACTGTGTTTTTTAAAAATTTAGCTGTGATAGGCTACGTAAATCTTTACGTAGTCTATCACATTTTTTTTTTTTAAACTTGGAAATGGCGGTGGCAGCGGCCGGTCAGAAGACCGGCTGCCGCCACCGCCGCACCGCTGCACCGCCACCGGAGCTGCCGCTGCCAGGAAGATCCGCCCCAGGTAAGTCCCGTCCCGGGGGGGGTGGTGGGCCATTCCGCCAACGATTTCGGGGGGCCGAATGCGCTGGCATTCGGCCTCCCCAAGATCCGTGGTGGAACTTTCACACATCCCTACACACAGCACGTAGTTAAACTATGGAATTCGCTACCACAGGAAGTGATGGCCACCAGTTTGGATAGCTTTAAAAGGGGGTTTAGACAAATTCCTGGAGGAGGAGGCTATCAGTGGCTGCTAGCCCTGATGGCTATGTGCTACCTCCAGGACCAGAGGCAGTGAGCCACTTGCTGGGGAACATGGGTGGGAAGGTGCTGTTGCACTCATGCCCTGCTTGTGGGTCCCTGGTCGACAGCTGGTTGGCCACCGTGTGAACAGAATGCTGGACTAGATGGACCCTTGGTCTGATCCAGCATGGATCTTCTTATGTTCTTATGAGTGACAGCCAAGGGGGGAGTTCACTCTTCCATCTTGTCCTTGCGATCTGTTTGATATTACACAGAGCATGGGGCTGGGTAGGGAATGGGATTCTGTAATGGGGGGGGCTACCAGGAGGGTGGGCATTTTGCCATCTACTGATGAACCACTGCAAGACACAGTTGGTGGAGCCAGGATATAAATCTGTGCTAATTGGCGAATGCAATAATACTGTAACTTTATTCTAACAAGAGCTCTCAGTGGGGAGGCTTTAATGAAACAATTATTCTTTCCAATAAAATAACAATTAGTGGTTGGGATTGAACTAATTGTTGCTAACCTGGAGCAGTGAAACACACCAAGGCGGCCACAGACGGTTTCTTTGTGCAGAGTTGCGTCTTGCCAAGCAACATGGCCTGGAGGAATCTTCTGCACACAGGCAAGAGCTGTGTATCCCATTGGCTAATTTGCTTTCAGGAAGAAGGCAGTTAGTAAGTGGCCATGATTTGCCAGGGTTTTCTCTCGAGGACGCCCTATTGACATGACAAGGAGTGGGGCTTCCTCCTTCAGCTTTCCAAGCCGCCTCTTTTGTGAAGACTTTGGCATAATCTCTAGAGAACCATTTCTGATCTGCCATTTCATGCTGGATTCTGCAGTCTACACCAGAGGTTTTTTGCAGGCTGGGGCATCGACAGACCAGAATCCACTGGCTCGATGCATCCTCCCCATCCCACCTTTGACCCATCAACCAAGTATCCTTCCCTACAATTTTGGCTGCCTCGACATTAAAGAAACCCCCCGCAGTCCCCCCAATTTGGTAGCCTCTCTGCATTTACAACAGCTCCCAGGTGGTGACCCTGTGATTGCTGAGAGGGGAAGCTTTTACTTTTCAAGGTTCCATAGAACTCAATGAACAGGCACCATCTAGTGGCTGTTTTAATCGCATTCCAACTTAAAAAGATAGTTCATTCGTTCCGTATCTTTCTGATATGGAATAACCAGGAAATACCTCTGGATGTGCCCTGGAGGTTGACGACGTCGTGAAAAGGACCCACAAACTTCTGTGAATGAGCAATCTCAATAGCAAGATAAAAGCTCTATGTGAAGGAGCTTTTATCCAACCCTACTATTCTATGATTCTAAGGAGCCCTTTGTCTATCTGGGGTACCAGGTAAATCCTCTTGGCAGGAATAATTCTGACCTAGACTTGCCAATGTTTGAAAATCACTTCAAAATTTGGAGTGCTGTTAAAGTAGAATATTGGAAATTGTGCAATAGTGAAATAGCTGGCAAATGGCTTTCAGAAATCAACAAAGACTCTGGTGGCACGTTAACCGTTAGCACATTTATTATGGCATAAGCTTTTGTGAACCACAGTCCACTTCATCAGAAGCAAGTGTTATCCTGACATGCCAGTTTATATACATGTCTCTCTGTGTGTGTGCATATGTGTTTGTGTGGGTATAAACAGTAAGGTCAGAGAGAAATTTGGTCATCTTGTTGCTCACCTTTAAGTCCAGATCATTTATAAATATTAGAAAGCATGGGTCCCAACACTAGTTTTCAGATGACCTCACTTCTTATTCCCCTCCTGCCTTCTGGTTCCTGTTCCAGTCCATTTACTGATCCCTAAGATGACCCCTTCATGGATCACTGCCTTGTTGTGGCGAAGGGGCTTGCGTAACTCAGTGAAGCCATAAGCTATGCCGTGCAGGGCCACCCAAGACGCACAGGTCATGGCAGAGAGTTCTGACAAAACGTGGTCCACTGGAGAAGGAAATGGCAACCCACTCCAGTATTCTTGCCAAGAAAACCCCATGGAACGTATCACAAGGCTAAAAGAGATGACGCCGGAAGATGAGCCCCTCAGGTCGGAAGGTGTCCAATATACTACTGGGGAAGAGCAGAGGGTATTTCCAAGTAGCGCCAGAAAGAGTGAAGCGGCTGGGCCAAAACCGAAAGGACACTCAGCTGTGGATGTGTCTGGTGGTGAAAAGAAAATCCGATGCTGTAAAGAACAATATTGTTTAGGAACCTGGAATGTCAGATCAATGAATCAAGGTAAGCTGCAGGTGGTCAAACATGAGATGGCAAGATTGAACATTGACATCTTGGGAATCAGCGAACTAAAATGGACAGGCATGGGCGAATTTAATTCAGGTGACCATCATATCTACTACTGTGGGCAAGAATCCCTGAGAAGAAATGGAGTAGCACTCGTAGTCAACAAAAGGGTGGGAAAAGCAGTACTGGGGTACAATCTTAAAAATGATAGAATGATCTCAGTACGAATCCAAGGCAAACCATTCAACATCACAGTAATTCAAGTCTATGCCCCAACCACTGATGCCAAAGAAGCTGAGGTTGATCAGTTCTAGGAAGACCTACAACACCTTTTAGAACTAACACCAAAAAAAGATGTCCTCTTCATCATAGGGGATTGGAATGCTAAAGTAGGAAGTCAAGAAATCACTGGGATAACAGGCAGGCATGGCCTTGGTGTACAAAATGAAGCAGGACAAAAGCTAATAGAGTTTTGCCAAGAGAACACGCTGATCATAGCAAACACGCTTTTCCAACAGCACAAGAGACGACTCTACACATGGACATCACCAGATGGTCAATATCGAAATCAGATTGATTATGTCCTTTGCAGCCAAAGATGGAGAAGCTCCATACAGTCAGTCAAAACAAGACCTGGAGCTGACTGTGGCTCAGATCATGAGCTTCTTGTTGCAAAATTTTGGCTTAAATTGAAGAATGTAGGGAAAACCACTAAACCATTCAGGTATGACCTAAATCATATCCCTTATGAATATACAGTGGAGGTGAGGAACAGATTTCAGGGATTAGACCTGATAGACAGAGTGCCTGAGGAACTATGGACGGAGGTCCGTAACATTGTTCAGGAGGCAGCAACGAAATCCATCCCAAAGAAAAAGAAATGCAAGAAAGCCAAGTGGCTGTCTGATGAGGCTTTACAAGTAGCTCACGAAAGAAGGGAAGCGAAAAGCAAGGCAGAAAGGGGAAGATATATCCAACTGAATGCAGAGTTCCAGAGAATAGCAAGGAGAGACAAGAAGGCCTTCTTAAATGAACAATGCAAAGAAATCGAGAAAAACAACAGAATGGGAAAGACTAGAGATCTCTTCAAGAAAACTGGAGATCTCAAGGGAACGTTTTGTGCAAAGACGGGCATGATCAAGGACAAAGAAGGCAGGGACCTAACAGATGCAGATGAGATTAAGAAGAGGTGGAAAGAATACACAGAAGAACTATACAGGAAAGATCTGAATGTCCCTGATAGCCATGATAGTGCGGTCACTGAACCTGAGCCGGACATCCTAGAGAGTGAAGTCAAGTGGGCCTTCGGAAGCATTAGTAACAACAAAGCTAGTGGAGATGACAGTATTCCAGCCGAGCTATTTAAAATCCTAAAAGATGCTGCTGTTAAAGTGCTGCATTCAATATGCCAACAAATCTGGAACACTCAACAGTGGCCACAAGACTGGAAAAGGTCAGTTTACTTTCCAATTCCAAAGAAGGGCAATGCCAAAGAGTGTTCAAACTACCGCACAATTGCGCTCATTTCACATGCCAGCAAGGTGATGCTCAAAATCCTACAAGCTAGGCTTCAGCAGTATGCGAACCGAGAACTACCGGAAGTACAAGCTGGGTTTCGAAGAGGCAGAGGAACTAGAGATCAAATCGCCAACATTCGCTGCATCATGGAGAAAGCAAGAGAATTCCAGAAAAACGTCTATTTCTGCTTCATTGACTACGCTAAAGCCTTTGATTATGTGGATCACAACAAACTGTGGCAAATTCTTAAAGTGATGGGAGTACCAGACCACTTTACCTGTCTCCTGAGAAACCTGCAACAGTAAGAACCAGACATGGAACAACCGAGTGGTTCTAAATTGGGAAAGGAGTACGACAAGGCTGCATATTGTCACCCTGCTTATTTAACTTATATGCAGAGTACATCATGAGAAATGCCGGGTTGGATGAATCAGAGGTCGGAATTAAGATTGCTGGGAGAATTATCAACGACCTCCGATATGCAGACGATACCACCCTAATGGCAGAAAGCGAAGAGGATCTCAAGAGCCTCTTGTTGAGGGTGAAAGAGGAGAGTGCAAAAGCTGGTTTGAAACTCAACATTCAAAAAACTAAGATCATGGCATCTGGCCCCATCACTTCCTGGCATATAGAAGGGGAAGAAATGGAAGCAGTGACAGATTTTACTTCCTTGGGCTCCAAGATCACTGCAGACGGTGACTGTAGCCATGAAATTAAAAGACGCTTGCTCCTTGGGAGGAAAGCTATGGCAAACCTAGACAGCATAGTAAGAAGCAGAGACATCACCTTGCTGACAAAGGTCCATCTAATCAAAGCTATGGTTTTCCCAGTAGTAATGTATGGCTGTGAGAGCTGGACTATAAGGAAGGCTGAGCGCCGAAGAATTGATGCCTTCGAACTGTGGTGCTGGAGAAGACTCTTACGAGTCCCCTGGACTGCAAGGAGGTCAAATCAGTCCATCCTAAAGGAAATCAATCCTGAGTGCTCATTGGAAGGACAGATACTGAAGCTGAAGCTCCAATATTTTGGCCACCTAATGCGAAGAGAAAACTCCCTGGAAAAGACCCTGATGCTGGGAAAGACTGAAGGCAAAAGGAGAAGGGGACGGCAGAGGATGAGATGGCTAGATAGCATCACGGATGCAATGAATATGGACTTGAGCACGCTCCGGGAGAGAGCGCAGGACAGGAAGGCCTGGCGTGCTGTGGTCCATGGGGTCACGAAGAGTCGGACACGACTGAACAACTGAACAACAACAAGATGACCTGGCCTCTTGTTCCATGACAGTTATGTTTACTTGGAACCTGGTTCTGTTGAGGGACTTTGTCACAATCTTTTTGAAATTCCAGGTCAATATTTTTGACTGGGTCACCCTTGGACACATGCTTGTTGACACCCTTGAAGAACCATAAAAAGTTAGCGAGAGTGGAGTTATATGCAGAAGCTACGTCTATTCTTACTCAGCAAAGCTTGTTCTTCTGTATGCTTAAGTTAGGCTCACCTGCCTGTAACTTGCTAGGTGCCCTGGATACCTTTTTAAAAACTTGGCATTATTTTGGGCACTTTCCAATCCTTTGGTACTGAGGCTGATTTCAATAACTATGAGACAAGTGATGCAGTCTTTGTTGTTGTTGTTCAGTCGTTCAGATGCAGTGATGCATCTTACTACAATAAAAAATATGTGTGTTAAAATCCACTGTTGTAGGCTTAGAAAATGGAATTTTCAAATGGTAGGGTATCCTAGCATATTAAATACTGATCTGATCATCTAAAATATCCACCTGTAGTAGGCTGAAAGGGGTTCACCCAGGCAGTCTGGTAGAGTGTGTATGTATGTCTGTGTAGGTATACATGAAGCTGAAAGGAGCAGGTGGGCGCTGGGGTTTGAGAAGTGGGGCTGTCGCCAGGGTGCGATGCTTCGGCAGTTTAGCACTGTGCTAACATAAATTATGCTGCGCTAGCCTAAGCAACTGCTAGTGCAATGCCAGTAGCATTTGCTGGCAGGCGGGGTTCCCTGGATAGCACGTTGCCCCAGCTAATGCTGTTGCTGTGGCGCTAGAGCGTGCTCGCTTATGCTAGTGCAATCAATGGAATTTATGTCGGCTCTATGCTGACTTGGTGACTGCCCTGAGTCTCCAGGGCTTCGTCCTCTGAAGGAAACTAACCGCCACCTCCTTTTTAGATGAATGTTTCACGATACGAGCTGTACTTTACAGGTATTTAAGGTGATTTTAATGCTTTCTGAATTTAGAGTTTCCTAGAGAAAAATTGCTTTATAAATCTAGATGTAAATAAAATACCCATCAAGCTGTTCTGAACATCCCACCACTGTTCAGGAAGGGGACGGTTGGAGACGCATGCCTCTGCTAAAGTTTGCTAGATCAGGAGTGGGGAACCTTTTTTCCTGTCGAGGGCCACAGATGCCACACATGCCAGTAGTGGGGTGGAGTCAAGGCCAAAAGTGGGTGGGGAACCCCCACCCCTCTGTCTCTTTCTGGCGCCTCATTCTTTCTCCCTCTCCCTTCCTGCCCATCAGGCTGCCAGAGCAGGGACAGTGTGTTCTTGCCAGAGGTCTGATCAGATGGCATTCCAAAGACTTTTGAGGGCTGTGTCCTGTCTCCTAGCTGAGCTGAGCAGAGGAAGCTGCTGCAGCTGGTCTAGGGGCTATAAAAGCAAGCCTTGGAGGGAATCACCAGTTTCTTTTAAAATGGTGACTCTTCTTCTGGTAATTAAATGTTGCATAGACTGTGGCTGTAAAGGGGCCATCTACGCAGCATTATAGCTCGTGGGGCTCGTGTAGCTGGGCGGCAGGGTGGGATCTGATCTTGTCCAGATCCTGAGGCCAGAGTGGGTCGGCCTGGCTCCAGATTGGGCTGAAGCAGGTTGGGGTCGATTTGGGAGCTCTGAATTGGTCCCTGCACAGCCCTACTTTTGAGTGTCACAGGTGGTCCCAGGGCCACAGATTGTTCACCCTGGCAGTAGATGGAACAGAGTATAACAGAAGGCATATTCATCCCAACTGAGGTTTTAGAGAGCTGAGTTTCCCCTGCCCCGCCCAAATTTCTCCACGTGCATGAGTCATTTTCACTTCTCCACAAAGTGACCCATGAAGCAATTGCAGGAGATGAGATCAGGAACGATAAGCAGTCAAGTCAGCCAGTTCTGATGTTTATGGCTCTGAATAATTTTAATATGTGAACATGTGAAAGCCAAACTTTCAGGAGATGCATGCAAAGTGGAAGGAAAGCAGATTGCTCTATATAAAGGCCAGGCATGTGGCATATGCTCATATCACGCCCCCTCAATATTTCTCATCAGCTGAAAGCAGGGATCTTGGAGGGAGGGTTCATTCATTGCTTCGAGAACCAGAGCATCACAGACTGCCTTGGAAGGGATCTCATGGGAAGCCCCGTGCTACCCTCTGCTAACAGCAGGAAGTCAGTTCAAAGATCTTGGCTGGAGAGAGGACACCTTCCCACACATACCTCGAAGGGTGGGCACCTTCGGAGTAACGGCTGGAAGGGATCCAAAGAGATCATCCAGCCATTCCTCCTGCCACATGGACAACATTCTCCAGCTAATGACCCAACGAAATATTTGCCAGAGCTGCTCTTGAAGACAATTCCCCAATGCCACCCGTAGCTGATTGTGATGGCAGTTCTGATCCCCTTATTTCTTGTTGTCAGTAGGGATAGGAACAGACTCCCTCTTCCTTAAGGTTTCTTTTTAGATTATTATTATTATTATTATTATTATTATTATTATTATTATTATTATTATTATATTTATATCCCGCCTTTTCCCCAATACTGGGACTCAAGGTGGCCTTGAGATGGCAAAAAAGTCCCCTCCTTCCTCCACACTAAACTTCCACACATATCCACGATGGTGCTGCCTATGCTGAGTCAGGCCAGGTGGCCAAATAGCCCAACTCCCGCTGCCTCTGTTTTCGTGTCTTTGAACAGGAGCTCACCAAGTTCTTAACCTGCCCTGCGGCCGCCCAAGGTCCTTCTAACCAGCGGTGCAGGGGAGTGGACTCAGGACCGGCAACATGCAAAGCACACGCTCTGCCACTGAGCCCCATGACCCAGGCCCTGTCACGCTCCTCTGGTCCCGTGATGGTGGGGCTGTCTGAGAGGTGAGCGAGGGCTGAGGAGTACGGGGGAAGGGCCTCCGGAGGACCTGCAGGTTAAGCCGGAGCAGATGTGCCTCATGCATTAAACATGGGTGAGCACGGGGGCAGAGAGACGTTTGCGCTGCAGTAATTCAATCAGGGGGACGTTATAATGTAATAAAGTGGGAGAGTGATGGCCTGTTGTGTATGATAATTCATTCTTTCTGTCTGCTTTCAATGATGCACAGATCTGCTTAGTGGGTTTATGGAGATTTAATTTACGCCATCGGATGACACAACTGAACAGCCCAGTGAAATACACCCCAACATAATACTCAGTGTTTTAAAGTGCATCCCTCTTTATGGCCTGCTGTGTCACCAAAGAAAAAGGTGAACATCACTCATGTCAAGCACAAATCACTGGAAAAATTTCCCTCCCTGCCTGCCTTGCTCATTCCTCAGTTCTGCTTTCTTTCTGAGGATATTTTGCCCCAACGTGTATCAGTTTCATCTCAGCTGCTTGCTTTCCCTCTGAGGCTATCCTTGCTAAGGGCACAAGCCTTGCTCTTCTATGGCCAAGGGCGCAGGAAATGGTCTTAGGAAGTGGTCTTAGGAAGTGGGTGTCAGGGGTTTCTGACGGGAGACTTCCTTGGGCCTACCTTGAGATGCTGGGCATTGAAGATGAGACTCCCTGCATGCAAAGTACGTCTCCCCACCCCCCCCAAGCCACAAGCATTCCACTCACACAGAAGGCCTTGTGGAAGTCTTTGTGGTTGACTGTTCCCTAAGAAAGAAGAATTATTGAAGGGGTTTGTCCCACTTGGTTCCTCATCATGAGCAACGATGACTGCTCTTGCAGCTCTCTTGAGTTATTGGGTGGTGTAGTGGGCTGGTTTTGGACTGGGACTCCAGTATCAGAGGCAGTGACCCTATGTACAGCAGTTGCTAGGGAACATGGGCAGGAGGGTGCTGTTGCATTTGTGTCCTCCTTGTGGGTTCCTGGTCAACAGCTGGTTGGCCACTGTGTGGAGTGGACAGAATGCTAGACTAGATGTACCCTGGGTCTGATCCAGCAGGGCTCTTCTGATGTTCTTATGAGTGAATTCTCTGCTCATTCATGAAGTTTATAGGGTAGCCTTAGGCCACTCATGATTTCATAGCCTAACCTACTTCATAGGGATGTTGTGTGGGTGTGGATAACATGGGATAGCTAATTTAGGATCCTTGGAGGAAGAGAGCAGGATCAGAGCCCAAACATGGGAGGAAAAGTGAGTACACACCAATCCCAGAGAATAATAAAGGAATGCAATAAGAAACATTTGCCTATCCCTGGTTAAACCTTGAAAAGAAAACAATCCACATTCACTGAAAGACCTAAAAACCCTACACATATGTCACGAAGAACATCAAAACATAAGAAGAGTTATGCTGGATCAGACCAAGGGTCCATCTAGTCCAGCATTCTGTTCACACAGTGGCCAAATAGCTAACCACAGGAGGAAACCCAGAAGCAGGACATGACTGCAACAGCACGCTTCTGCCCATTTTCCCCGGTAACTGGTGCACCTAGGCATACTGCTTCTGATACTGGCAGTAGCAGATAGCCATCAGGACTAGTAGCCATTGACAGCCTTCTCTTCCATGAATTTGTTTAATCCCCTCTTAAAGCCACCCAAATTGGTGGCCATCACTATTTATTTATGTATTTATGTATTTAAAAATTTCTTGGCAGCCTTTCAGGGCAGAAGCCCTCCCAAGATGGCTTACACCAGTAAAATACATAAAAACAGTTAAAATATTAAAAGTGATAAAAACAATAAAAGCCAACAATAAAACCAGCAACAACGATAACAGCAGTAACAGCAACAATAGCAGTCATATCAAGAGAAGGCCATGGTAAAATAATATGTTTTCAAGGCCTTCTAAAAAGCCTGCAATGATGGAGCATGGTGGACCTCTGATGGCAACTTGCTCCAAAGGTGTGGGGCCACCGTGGAGAAGGGCCTTTCACGTGTTGTCGCCCACCTGACTGCTGTCACAGGTGGGCAAATGAGAAGGGCCTCTCTTTCTGATCTTAAAGTGTGGGCAGGCTGATATGGGTGTTGGCGGTCCTTCAAGTAACTTGGTCCCAAACCATTTAAGGCTGTAAAGGTCAAAACCAGCACTTTGAATTGGGCTCGAAAACACACCGGTAACCAGTGCAGCTGGCTCAGTATAGGCATTATGTGATCAAATCGCCTCGCCCCCACCAGTACTCAGGCAGCCGCATTCTTCACAGCTGAAATTTCTGAACCGTCTTCAAGGCAGCCCATGTATAGCGTATTACTGTAGTCCAGCTGGACATCACTAGTGTGTGGTGTGTGGATAACTGAGGCAAGGTCTGTCCTCTCCAGATAGGGCTGCACCTGGCATACCAGTCTAAGCTGGCAAAATGCACTCCTGGACACTGCAGCCAACTGGGCTTTAGCACAGAGTCCAGGAGGACTCCCAGGCTGCGCTCGTGGTCTTTTAGGGGAAGGCAACCCCATCCAAGACCAGTTGTAAACCTCCATCGCTATGTTTTGTGGGGGCGAATTCCACAGTTCAGCTATGCGCTGTGTGAAGAAGTCCTTCCTTTGATCTGCCCTGAATCTCCCACTGATCTTCCAGTGGGTTCTAGTATTATGAAAGAGGGAGAAAAATGTCTCCCTATCTGCTTTCTCTATGCCGTGCATAATGTTGCGCACCTCCATCACGCCTCCCCGCACTCGCCTTTCCTCTAATGGTACAATGAATTAAAGTCAGCTGCTAATGTACATTATTTACGGATTGTTTATATCCCCCCCCGCGCTCCTCCAAGGAGCTCAAGGCAGCATACATGGCTCTCCCCACCCCACACTTTATCCTCACGACAACCCTTCCAGGTGGGTTAGACTGAAAGGTACTGACTGGCTCACAGTCACTCAGTGCACTTTGAAGTGGGGTTGCCCCGTCCCCAGACCATACGGGCATCACTTTAAATGGCTTTCACCTAGACGTACAAAGAGCCACGGTGCGTTTTGATTCCTCGCCATTTAAGGCCTTGAATCATAGAATCATAGAATAGTACGGTTGGAAGGGGCCTTCAAGGCCATCGAGTCCAACCCCCTGCAGGAATGGGGAATCCCTGCAGGATTCCTCAATGCAGGAATCCCAGTCAGAGCATCCCTGACAGATGGCTGCCCAGCCTCCTCTTGAACGCCTCCGGTGTGGGAGAGCCCACCACCTCCCCAGGTCATTGGTTCCATTGTCGTATTGCTCTAACAGTCAGGACGTTTTTCCTGATGTTCAGCCGGAATCTGGCTTCCTGTCACTTGAGCCCATGATTCCATGTCCTGCACTCTGGGATGATGGAGAGGAGATCCTGGCCTTCCTCTCTGTGACAACCTTTCAAGTGCTTGAAGAGCGCTATCCTATCTCCCCTCAGCCTTCTCTTCTCAAGGCTAAACATGCCCAGTTCTTTCAGTCTCTCCTCATAGGGCTTTGTTTCCAGCCCCCGGATCATCTTTGTTGCCCTCCTCTGAACCCTCTCCAGTTTGTCTGCATCCTTCTTAAAGTGTGGTGCCCAAGATCATCACCAAGATCTGTCCCAAATTTTCTTCTGCCATAGGAAAGAGTTCTTAATTAATCATCCCATTAGTCTCTCTGCTTAATTTAACTAACAGAAAGCTTCCCTTGGGTGAGTCCTCTCACTACAATGAATGGCTGCACATAAGCCACGAGGCGTGCAAGACAGCCCCTGTGCTTCTAGCTCTGAAGGCGGGGCCTCTGTGTGTGCAGGGCATCCAGAGTTTTACCAATTGGACTGTGATGGTGGTATCATCAAGGTGCGCGATGCTAGGCCCAAAGAGATCTAGCTCTGCAGTGGGCACGTGGGTGTCTGCAGGAAGGGGTGGAGGGGAGGCAATGGTCACCTCACCCTGGCTGGGCCATAATCTCTAGATTCCCAGCTTTCATTTCAAAAAAGCAGGTCTCTCACCCCTGTAGAACCCAAAACAGGAGGCAAACTGTGCAGCCACCATTCTGCTCGCTCATTTTGTGAGGAACTAGCCTGCTCCCAGCTTTTGGTGCCTTTAGGCAATGAACGAAATCATCCTTAACACACTCCTATCTGGCAAAGGAACTTTGTGGCTCATTTTTAAGCCTTTGGGGATCTTCCCTGTTAGGAAGTAATAATTGCAGTCTCCTTTTTTTTTTTTTTTTTAACAGTTTAGACATCCAGGAGTTTAATGTAGCTGAGTTTGGGCCATAGTGTGTCTACCCAAAACCAAACATTAGCAGGAAAGACTAGAGCTCATGATCTTTCTAACTCAGATTTTGTTAATATTTTTCCCCAAGTTTAAAATGCTAGAATTCTTATCCTGACAAAGTGTGCAGATAAAGTTAGTCTTTATTATACTTGCGCTGCAGGAGGCTGGGCTGGGGCTGAGAAGATAGGGCTGCACCAGTCCTGCACAGCTGGCCAGCACTGCTATTCCCACGGGGGGGGGGGGTGGCGAAAGCCCCCACCAACACTCCTCTGGATCTTTTCAACCCAATTAGTGAGAGTTCTGCTCTGAGCTTGAAGCCAGGAGTGCTACGTGGTAACACCCACAGACGGCCTAACCAGTATGTGCAGGGCCAGCCGTACAGAACGGAACCTCTTACAGGCCGGTAAGACACAGGAAGAACCCCTCTCACTCCAAATGTGCATCTTTGAGCTACCACAAAGGTTAGACGAAGGAATGGATTACATTATAACACATAAAGGACCAACATCTTACTAAAATAATAGAAGTTAGTGTTTTCTTGTGTACTAATAAATAACCCTGCTGAGAAGGTAACTGAATCTACTGTGTGTTGCCTGCAAAGCAGAGCCTAGGGGCAGGCTGCCAGTTGAGTAGGTCACCCCACTGATATGAACCATGTCCTTCACTCCTGTCATGGCTGTTGGCCCAAGAGCCATTACAGGGGTGAAAGGAGTCAAAGAAAGAATTGCGGGTTTCAGCTGTGAATAGACAGACGTCGTTCAGACTTTCATGTATTTGTTACATGTTCTATACTGCCCGATAGCTGAAGTTCTTGGCTAAGGGCAGTGGAGCCATAAAATATCCAAGATGATATTGTTAAGACAGCCAAGCTATTTTTGTGCGTTTGGGTTTGTTTCTTTTGCTCCAGATGTGTGTGTGTGTGTGGGGGCGTTATGTTGTTGTTGTTGTTGTTGTTCAGTCGTTCAGTCGTGTCCGACTCTTCGTGACCCCATGGACCATAGCACGCCAGGCCTTCCTGTCCTGCGCTCTCTCCCGGAGCGTGCTCAAGTTCATATTCATTGCATCCATGATGCTATCTAGCCATCTCATCCTCTGCCGTCCCCTTCTCCTTTTGCCTTCAGTCTTTCCCAGCATCAGGGTCTTTTCCAGGGAGTTTTCTCTTCGCATTAGGTGGCCAAAATATTGGAGCTTCAGCTTCATTATCTGTCCTTCCAATGAGCAGTCAGGGTTGATTTCCTTTAGGATGGACTGATTTGACCTCCTTGCAGTCCAGGGGACTCGTAAGAGTCTTCTCCAGCACCACAGTACGAAAGCATCAATTCTTCGGCGCTCAGCCTTCCTTAGAGTCCAGCTCTCACAGCCATACATTACTACTGGGAAAACCATAGCTTTGATTAGACGGACCTTTGTCGGCAAGGTGATGTCTCTGCTTCTTACTATGCTGTCTAGGTTTGCCATAGCTTTCCTCCCAAGGAGCAAGCGTCTTTTAATTTCATGGCTACAGTCACCGTCTGCGGTGATCTTGGAGCCCAAGAAAGTAAAATCTGTCACTGCTTCCATTTCTTCCCCTTCTATATGCCAGGAAGTGATAGGGCCAGATGACATGATCTTAGTTTTTTTAATGTTGAGCTTCAACATTAAAACTCCCTCACTCCAAATAAAGTTTTGTTGGAGTTCATGATGCTTCTTGAATATAACGCTCTTCTGCATTACTACTGTTCAATTCTCAGGATCTTCTGCTACTCTGTGTTGGCTTCTAATTGTCATGGAATGTGGTGCTAAGCAACAAAGGGCACACACAAGGAAAGTGCACAGGTGTGTTGTAGCAGGGCACTCTATGTATGCAAATCACAACTACAAATTGTTGTGCAGCTCTGCCCCCTGCCCCCCGGAAAACTTCCTGTGGATGGGTCCGCCCCTGGATGGTCATGCAGACGTCTAGGACATTACATGAAAACTGTGCAAACATTGCATTGGGGGTGCTGAGCATGCTCAAGGAGAGGGGGATTGTGCCTCCTGGGCCCACTCCTACCACCAATGTGCATCCAGTGTAACTTCTGAAAGGGCTTACATGGGCATGCAGGTTCTCTGCATCCACACACAGCACATATGTACCTATATTGCCATAACTGACATGTTTCTTTACACCAAAGAATTCTGGGAACTCTAGTTTATTGAAGGTGCTCCGGATCCATTTTTACAGATGACAGGTCATGACCTTTAAACCAGTTTAAGTCTCTGAGTTGGTTTTGATATCTCTTCCTTCTCCTTCTCCTCCCCCTCCTCCTCCTCCTCCTCCTTTTTCTTGCTTGGGGATTTGGGATTGAGCAGGATGATCTCCCAGAGATCCCTTTCAACTTGGTGGTTCTTCACTCTGAGAGGGTGGGCCTGACACCCACCGGGCACATCCAATGTTAGGTAAATTAGAAGTGGTAGGCTGCCATGGGAACTCAGTAGTAGGCTGTTGGCTCTTAATGGCTGGCAATGTCTGAAAGGGGTGCCTCTGCCTCTTCCCCAAATGCCTGCAGTTTCTGAAACGCCGTCAGAATGAGATTGTACTGAACACAGAGAAAGCTGAGTTGGACTTCACAAGGAATATGTTGGGGGAGTGGTGAGCATCTGTGGGAGTGTTTGATGCTATTACCCTCACCTATGTTCAAGCTGTATATTTGTAAATAAACACACATGCAATAAAACATCATTTATTTATTTATTTATTTATTTATTACATTTATATCCTGCCTTTCTACCAAAAAATGGCATTCAAGACAGCTATCAATAGTAGAATTAAAAACAAACACATACAATTAAAACATAAGAACAGGTTAAAAACACAGTTAAATCACATCAATAAAAAGAAATAACAGCGCCCAACCAACTAGAACCTAGCAGCAACCAGCTTACATGCCAATATCCTGCTGGAATAAAGATGCCTTTGCTGGTGGAAGGGCAACAGAGAGGGAGCCAGCCTAGCAGGGAGTTCCAGAACCTGGGAGCAGCCGCCTAGAAAGCCCTCTCTCATCTCTCCCCCAATGGTGCCTCCTCCAGTCGTTGTGTGACTGAGAGAAGGGCCTCTCTCAAAAATCTGAAAACCTGGGCAGGCTCTTATGGGAGAATGCAGTCCCATAGGCCTCCTGCGACTTCCGTCCAAAGGAAACTGGACCCAGGCAACCACTGCATCCCTCCCATTGCTCAGAGAACTGGGGAGTGCAAACAGTGGGTAAGGGGAAGGGGAAGGGATCTGAGAAATAAGGCGCCCTGTGGGCCCCTGAGGTCTCTAAAGGACATATTGCCCATTTTACTAAGAAAGAAAAAGGATAATGTTGTTCATGTTTTAAGGGAACCAACGATTTAGAGATATGTGTAGAGTCAAGAGAATTTCTTCAAAACTTGGGCGTACAGGGAGATGATGGTAATTTAGAGGAAAAAGCTTCTGTGCAGCATCCTATAAACTGGATGCAAATACACAGCAAACTGCACTTGCAACGGAAAAGAGCTGCAGAGGTGGAACCACGTGATGCACACGTGGTGAGTCCAAAGGAGGAGCACGCCATGCCCTGAGGCTCTCCAGAAGAGAGAGCGCCTGTGTCTCTTCTTGATGGGCCCCGTCTCAGTAAGGAACACACTAAAAATAGCAGAAATCGTAATGAAAGGGAGAGAGAGATTAATGGTTATTGTTGTACACAAATGGGTAATCAGGAAGGAAACCGCTCCGGCCTGGTGTCTAAATTTAATTTACGGATATACAAATCTCTTCCTAATGAGAGTCTAGCAAGTATATTATGTAGCGGAAAAGGAATCTCAGTCTCTGAAAGAAATATTCACTGATTTCACCCATTACCTCATACTCTAAACAATGCGGAAAGACAGGCTATAATGTATGGCTACCCAAGAAAGAAAGGCAGTTGTTATCGCAGCCTGCTGACAGAGCATCCCTGAAACACAGCTGCTTGTTGAGCAGAGCCGAACCGAAATTGGGAAGGGTCCAAAATAATTTTTTGAGATAATTTCTTGGGATAAGCTTGCCTTGTTTCTTTCTCAAATGTGACGGGATCTGTTTCACATCATGTCGTTGTTCTCCTTGTTGTTGTTTTAACAGAAGGCTGCTTTGCGTCGGGATGGCTGTGTGTACCTCGAGAAAACAGGCAAGACCTGGATGGCAATTCTGGGAATGCCTGAGAAGCTCCAAGACCGAGTGCAGCACTTCTACTGACTGCCTTGGTAGGAAGCGGATTCGTCAGAGATCAAAGGGAGCCCTTCTTTCCCCGGCACATGATGAACTCATGGGGTTCTCTCCCCCCGGGTGTGGTGACAGCCATTAGCACAGAAGAGGGAATGAGACAAATTCCAGGAGGAGACGGGGGAGAGGTCTGTCAGCAGCAGCTGTGGGCCACGATGGCAGCTACATGGAACCAAGAGGTGGTATAACATGAGTCCGGATGCTGGGAACAAACAATATGCATGCATGTGTTTCTTCACACGTGCATTCCTTCACTACGTTCTATACCGAGTAGCAGCCGAGGTTCAGCACTTTCAAGCCTGTTTGTGGGCTTCTTGGAGGCATCTCATTGGTTCCTATCGGAAACAGGATGCTGGACTCAATGAACCTGATCCAGCAGGATGATGTTCTTGGTCCAGCTCTCTGAGATCACACTGAATCTGTCTTCTCTACATGCTGCCATGGATTCTTCTTGCAGGTTTTTATTGCCTAAGGCTCAATTGCTAGTGCAGGGGAACATCAGTCTCTAGCAGAGCCTGAGAACTTCCACTAGTTCTCAACCGATGTCTACAGCTAGGTTCTGCCAGAATCTCCATGGAGTATTTGAGCAATGTGACACTTGACATCAGCCCATGGCAGCAGCCAAGCCCAGAATCAGTGGCCATGCCACCCCTCTCCCTCCTCTTCCCTTCTGCTCTATGCCACGCACAGCCATGCACCCTAAATAAAAATGCAGCAGGATCATTGCTGACTTGCATTCTAAGAAAGTGGCCAGAGCGGTGGAGCCGATGGGCTGCGTGCCCTGGAGCAGTGCCCAAATGCCACGAGACTTTTGCCATGGCATGTTAAGGGCATGTTTAGGGATGCCATAGCTACACACATGGCCACATTCCCCTCTGCCTTGTTTAGCAGATGGTGCAGGAAGCCGGCATTAAGCGGCATCAATATTTGATGCCCTCAAACACTCTGAAATATTTACTAGGGGACGCCAAAGCAAATCAGGTCAGCAAGCAGCTGGGGTAGCAAAGGCCTCTTGCACCTGCGGCGTCATGTGGCTCCCTCCCTCCAGACCTTTCCTTTCCAAGAGCAACACCAGACATTTTCACGCACGGCAGTGCTTGAACATTTATCTTCCTCTGTCAGGACCTTCCAGCACATTGGAAAAAAAGAAGAAGGATGCAGTGGTTATATAGACTACTGCACCGTGGAAAAACCAAAGAACTAGTTCTGACTTCTGCTTGTGTGTACATCTGTGTGTGTGCGTGTGTGTGGCATAGGAAAGATGGGTTTCCTTCTCCCATTCCTGACTCCGTGTCTTCTGCCACGCTGCTTCTTCTCCTCCTCTCCTTCAGTTGCATCCTTTTAAATTGTGTATTTATGAAATGTTCATCCAGTAACTCATATAAGGTCCAAAATACCAGCTCTTTTCAGAACATGACTAGTATACCTTCTTATAATATGTTGTAAGTTATAACCAGTGCTGAGTGGAAAATGTGAAAAGTTTAACTTTCAGCTGATACTTTAAGACAGGATTTGGGGTGAAAGAAGGGAGGGGTGGGGGCAAATTTTGAAGGTTGGGGGAAAAAAACACTTCAGCTGGTGGCCACAATTTTGTTTTGTTTATCCCCAGAATGCCTCTAAGAATGACATAATGTCATGGCAAGTTGGATTCTGGGAAAAACAAAATGGCAGCTATCAGCCAGAAAGTGAAAGGGGGACAAGTGAGTTCACCTCTGTCCAAACTTTGCCTCAGTCTGAAAAACACAAAAATGGATCCCACCCCCAATTTCATGGCTGGCACATGGGACTGTGAAATGGGGCCAGGGGAGGGGGTCCCAGCAACATGTTAAGCAAAAGCCTTGCTTCCATTTTGAAACTTCATGGCAGTTCTTGACTCAGATTTATCTCCTCCCTCCAGACCATAAAAACACAACAGGAAGCACTGCCTCATGGGTCTTGTGAAGCCTTTCCTGACTTGTCCCTCCACAAGCCTTCATCCTGTCAAATTTTCAGGATGTGCTGGGGCTAGAATCAGGAACCCACGGGTGCTGCATGTGGGGAGGCTGTCTCTGGGAAGTAAAGGTCTCCAGGATACTGGAGTGGCTCACCTCCCAGCTTGCCCACGGGCAGGAAGAGCGATAAATGCGTCCTGTCGAGGCTTTGCCTGGGCAATGAGAGTATTGACTGGCTCTCGGCTCCTGCTAACAATGGCTTACAACTCTGCTCTGACACAAATGTAAATATGCAGCTCCCTGGGCAGATGTGATGCCACCTCTATGTTCCTCAAAGTTCGGCATATCAACTAATCAGGGAATGACTGCCCCACTGGCAAGGGTGCTGAAGATCAAATTACCAAGCATATTTAAGAACAGTGGCCCAAGCAGCCATAACTTCTGCTGGCCCATTCAGAGTGAGGGCAGTGCAATGCAAGCAGTATTTAACTCACTCTGAATTGGCTTTTTTGCTCTCAATGATGTTATTTAATAGCCAAATCTGACTGGCAACATGGTATCATGAGATCATCATCATGACATGAGGGGCAGGGAGTGTATAGTAAATTAAAATAAGCCCTAAAATGTGGGCACATCAAAGGTCCATTTTCCATGACCCAAATGCTCAGATATGAAGCCCATGCATTAATGTGCAGGCTTGAAACAGCTGCGCCAAGCTACGTGCAGCAGCAGTGCAGCCAGCCAGCTCTCACTCCCAGGGATGCTCCTGTCGAAAGATGGAATGATTTACTCCCAGGTAATTACAGGAAAGCGTTTTATGGCCGGAGGCAATTGTCATAATTCTGCTTAGAAATTAACTCCCCTTTCACGCTGCAACATAATTCAGAGATGGGAAACAATGGAGACAGCTTGTTTATTCCTGGCACGGGTGCCTGCGCCTAGCGCTTGCACACTGATTTCGGGGCAAGGATGCCAATGCAAGCAAGTGCTTAACTCTGGTGAAGGCAAAAGATGGGTCACCAGGTGGTGGCAAATACTGGTGGTGGTTGGCCAAGTCTCCTTGTTTGCAGGAGGCGGGGGGGGGGAATAGCTTTTAGAGAGCAGAAGTGGACTGATACCTCCAGTGCACAACTAGGAGTGCACGAAAGCCACTTGCCTGGTCTCGCAGCTTGTTCGCGGTGGGGGGGAGGCGCTTCGCTGCTCCCCCCGAAATTCAGGCCGGGGAGGAGGCGCCTCGCCTGGCCGCGAAATAAAAAGTAAAACAAAAACAAAAACACCCCCGTGATAGGCTACGTGACGATTAACGTAGCCTATCACGGCTAGATTTGCAAAGTCAGCCGTGATAGGCTATGTAAATCGTCACGTAGCCTATCACGGGTGACTTAAAAAAAAAAAAGCGCGTACGCAAATGGCGGCTCCCTATGGGGGCCGCCATTAGCCGTAAGCGCTTTTTTTTTTTTTTAAGTCACCCGTGATAGGCTACGTGACGATTAACGTAGCCTATCACGGCTGACTTTGCAAATCTAGCCGTGATAGGCTACGTTAATCGTCACGTAGCCTATCACGGGGGCCTTTTTTTTTTAACTTTTATTGGAATGGCGGCGGCGGCAGCCGGTCGAAAGACCGGCTGCCACCCCTGCCCCTGACGAAGACCTGACGAACCGCCGCCGGGACCCGCCGCCGGGAGGGACATTCGGGAAAGGTAAGTCCCGTCCCGGGGGGGGGGGTGCAGGGTGCGGGGGGGGGGTGCGGAGAATTTCTCCCCGAAACTATTTCGGGGGGCCAAACACGTTGGCACTCGGCCCCCCGAAGTTTCGGGGAGAAATTCTCCCCCATCCCTATGCACAACCCCGAAGAGCCTCTTCTGTTTGCCATGGAGAATAGCTTGCGATTTCCATTTAGACAGGGTGCTTCCAGACAGGATTTTTTGGCCATGCAATCGCCTGGTCTCATTCAAGGGCTTTAAATGTCATCTCTAGCACCTTGAATTCCGACTGGAGAAGTACAGCCTTAAGACCGGTGTTATGCGATCTTTATGTGATGTTCCAGTCAACAGTCTGGCTGCCGCATTTTGCACTAGCTGCAACTTCCAAGTCTTCTTCAAGGGCAGCCCCACGTAAAGTGCATTGCAGTAGTCTAATCGGGAAGTTGCCAGTGCATAGGGATGTATGAAAGTCACTTACCTTTTCGCAGCTTGGATTCTCAGTTGGGGGGAGGCGCTCGCTGGGCCAGTTCTGCTCTGCCAGGGCCATCCACTGCCACGGCCAGCTGCTGCGGACGCAAATGGCGGCCACTGTAACGGCTACCATTTGCGTCCGGCCAGGCTGCCGTGATAGGCTATGTAAGTATTTACGTAGCCTATTACGGCAAAGAGCAGGGGCGCAAACCGCGGCCGCTACACCATTTGCGCTGCTGCTCTTTCCGCGATAGGCTACGTAAGTATTTACGTAGCCTATCACAGCAAAGGCAGCTACGCAAATGGCATGGTGGCCGCCGTTTGCGTGGCTGCCTTTGCTGTGATAGGCTACATAAATACTTACGTAAATTTGCATCCGCAGCAGCAGGCCAAGAGAGCAGCTCCCGCCGCTGCTGCCAGAGCCGCCACCACCGGAACATCCGCCCCAGGTAAGCTTCGTCCTGGGGGGGATTCCGTGGGGGGTGGGAGGCCGTTCCGCCACGGGTTTCAGGGGGCTTCACTGAAATCCGTGGCGGAATTCCCGCCATCCCTACCACTGCATGCACTACCGTGGCTCGGTTATCCCTGTCCAGGAAAGGCTATAGCTGACGGATCAGCCAAAGCTGGCCCAAAGTACTCCAGCCAAGGAGTCCAGTGACAGGGGTGGATCTAGGAGTGCTCCTAAGCTACACACCTGCTCCTTCAGGGGGAGTACAGCCCCATCCAGAACAGGCCGCTTACCCAATTCCCAAACTCGGGAACCACCAATTAGGGATGGGCGGATTACTTACCCTGTTCCGGGTGGGGGCATCCGCTGTGGGGGGGGGAGGCGATCCGTCCCTCCCGCAGGAATCCTCCCCAGCTGACTCCACTCCACGGCGAGTGTGCGGATCTGCTGGCCGGGCCCACCCGCAGCCAGACTTCCGTCCACTGCCAGGCTGCTTCAGTTTATTGGCCCTCATCCATCCCATTACAGCCTCTAGGCACCGGTCCAGCACCTTTGCCGCCCCAGCTGATTCTGACAAGGAGAAGTAGAGCTGAGCATCATCAGCGTACTGGTGACACCCAACCCCAAAACTCCTAATGACCTCACCCAACGGCTTCATATAGATGTTGGACAGCATGGGGGATAGAATAGAACCCTGTGGCACCCCACAGCTTAATAGCCATGGGATAGAACAGGAATCCCCCAATACCACTCTCTGGAATCAGTCCCGCAGGTAGGAGCGGGGCCACTGTAACACAGTGGCCCCAGCTCCCATCCGCAAAGCCGATCCAGTAAGATACCGTGATCAATAGCACCAGGGATGTCAGAGATATCTGCCATGGATTCAAATGAGGCCAGATTCTTTGGAATCCGGCCTCCGGAATCTGCAGTGGGACAGCTCCACTTACCTCCGCCCCAGGAGGATTCTGTCCAGAACAGCACTCGCCTTGATGCCTTAACTGGACCCGTTCGCCTCCACGCCGATCGCCATTTTTCTTTAAAAAATGGCGATCGGCAGGATTTGCCTGTAGACTTATATGCAAAATTCACGGCTCTATTTTGCACATAAGTCTATGGGCACATCCTGCCAATCGCCATTTCTTAAAGAAAAAAGGTGATCGGTGTGGAGGCTCTGACACTGGATTCCTGCGCAGAGGTTCAAGCCAGGTGGCTCTGCGAAATCCTCGCGGAGCAGAGCTGCTCCGGAGGATTCAGGGGGGGGGATGGATCACCCCCCTGGGTGGATTCCCCACCAGACCAGAAGGTGTGGAATCCGTACATCCCTAAATGGTACCAAAAGCCACTGAGAGATCCAGGAAGATCAACAGGGTAGCACTCCCCCTGTCTTTCACCCAGAGTAGGTTGTCAGTCAGAGCAACCAAGGCCATTTCAGTGCCATATCCTGGCCTGAAACCAAACTGAAATGGGTCCAGGTAATCAGTTTCCTCCAAGAACGTCTGAAGCTGCCCAGCCACCACACGCTCAAGCACCTTGCCCTCAAGCACCTTGCCAGGGAGGGCCTCTTCAGGATAGGGTGCACTACAGCCTCTTTCAAGGCGGCAGGAACCAGCCCCTGACAGAGCGAAGCATTTACCACTCCCTGAACCCACCTGGCCAATCCCCCCCTGCTAGATCATATTAGCCAGGATGGAGCAGATTATAAAGCATGAAAACTTCCTGACTGTTAGAGCAACACGACAATGGAACCAATTACCCGGGGAGGTGGGGGGCTCTCCCACACTGGAGGCGTTAAAGATGAGGCTGGACAGCCATCTGTCAGGGATGCTCTGACTTGGATTCCTGCATTAAGCAGGGGGTGGGACTCAAAGGTCTTGTAGGCCCCTTCCAACCCTACTATTCTATAATTGTATGATTATATGATTCTATGGGCAAGGGTCAAGCTTACATGTGGTGGGACAGACTGATTCAAGCATCTTATCCACATCATCAGGCTGCAATAACTGAAACTGATCCCAGGAAACACAACTAGACAGAGCAGTGGACACCTCCCCAGACTCCGCGATAATGGTGGTGTCAGGTTCTGAGCGAATATGAGTGACTTTCTCCTTAAAGTGCCTAGCAAATGTATTACAGCAAATGATGGAGGGTTCCAATCCCAATCCCAATGATGACATTTAAAGCCCTAAGTGGCTTGGGGCCTTGATATTTGAGGAGCGCCTCCCCCTATATATGCCTGCCCCAGGATTGAGATCTGCTGGAGAAGCCCTCCTCTGTATCCCAGCAACATGGTGGGATGTGGAAGAGGGCCTTCTCTGCTGTGACACCCTGGTTGTGGAATGTCCTCCCCTTGGAGGCCCAATTGGCGCACACATTAGTTCATTTCGGTGCCAAGTTAAAACGTCTTTTTACCAAAGCCTTTGAGTGCTAATTGGATTCCCTGAGTTTGCACACTGTTTTAACTGTTTTATTGTTTTAGATTTTAAATTGATATTAGCTAGTTTAATGATTTAATATGTTTTTAGGTATTTGAATTATTTATTGTTTTACACTGTTTAAATTAATTTTATCTGTACACCGTCCTGAGATCCTAACGATATAGGGCGGGATACAAATGTTTTAAATAAAACAAACAAACAAACAAATTTACAGGATGTTAATTGCGCTGGTGGTGGTGGAGCCAGGGGTGGGGGGAGGCGATGATGGTGTCTTTCATTTGTAAAGCTCCTTTGTTTTCCCATTGCTTCTTCCATCTTTCTTCCACAAAAAAATGTGTCAGGAAGGGAAAGATGAAGCAGCTGTACAATGTCTTTTCCTTGGCAGTGCCAGGAGCCGTCCCTCTGGAAGCATCCACAGTGTGTGGTGATGGTGATGGTCAGACAACTGAGGGGGCGGTGGGGAGCGAGAAGCACGCGATGCATGGGAGCGCACGGGCATCTGCACCTACTTTGGCTTCGTTTCAGTTGGGATGATGCCTGTGCCATGCAATTGTGTTGATGCTTAAACTGTCCTAGGGTGGAGTGAACTTTCCACACCCTAATCCTGAAATTTCAAAAGATGTTTTGGTTGATGCATTGTATTAGGGGTATACACCAACCATCCTGATTTGGAATTTCAGAAAAAACACTATTCATCATGGACAGGTTTGGAGGCTGCCCAATTTGACCATGGGCCAAAGCCAAAGCAAGATTTGGAGCTCCAAATGTTTGTGCCTCCCATTGACTATCACTGGACATCAACAAATGGATATCTCCTTTTGCTTTTCTTTTTAACAGAATTAGATGATATTAGAAGAAACAGTAGACCATTTTGTGGGGAGGAAGGCTGCCAAAGTTCAGACAGATAGGTGCAGGAGGTGTTGTGTAAGGGGAGTCTTTACAGTTCTGGGATAGGTAAGGTTCATTAATTCCCCCCGTTGTTTGGAGAGAAATTTCTATGAAAACAGCAAACACTATAGAAGTGCCCCTTGGTAAGACTTTTATGCCAAATTACAGAAGGGATTTGTGCTAGGGGTGCCATCAAAGTTGATGTAGAGCTGGGATGGGAACTCTATGGATTCACATTGGAGGTGGAGATAGGCTAACAAACAACAGCAAGAATAACGAAAGCTGCATTTTAGCAAGGGAGGATTGGGGTTGTGGCAATGAATTAGAATGGAAAAAGAAGGATTCAGGAAAAGGACAGGAAAGTTGGAATGAGGATGAGGATCGGTTTAGATCAGGATTGGAATCAGGAAGGATGAAGGGCTACACAAAAGCCAACTCCTCCCCGCACCTTCAAAGTTCTTCGAAATGCCCCTGCTTAGCTGAGTCAGAGCAAACCCAGAGCATGCCTGAGCAAAGCACTATCGAAGACTCAGCATCCCTCTCCCAAAGCTCTGTGACTGGAGGCCCCTCCTCAACCATTTCCTCTGATGAGAAGGTAAACTTTCCCCCCTCCTCCCACCTCTTCTCCAAATGGTGATTTTCCTATTTGGAAAAGCAAAAGTAAAACAGCACATTTTTGCAGATGCAGGACCTGCCTTCCTGAAGCCTTCAAAGTGCTCACACAGCCTTGGGAAGGTCCACATTCAGCTCTGGTTGCCTTAGAAGGAATCCCACTTCACCAAAGCAATCTCTCCTAAACTGCCTGATTCGACTCAGGCTTCAGGATGCAGCCAAATCTGATGTACATCCTCAGCTGATCTTTCCGATGTCAGGGGATATGAAAGGGAAATACGCACACAGGGAAAAGGAGCTGCAGCCTGCAGAGAGCAATCCTATGCCCCTAGGCAGTGTCTGAGTGGGCAAAGGAAATGGGCTATTTTGCCCTATGAGGCTATCGCTCTTTCCCTCACCCCTCCCAGCCATCACGGAAAGCTCCACAGTGGCTTCCTCTCCCTAGGTCAGTACCGGGCCCAGAACGGGTGAGGAGGCAGGGCCTCCTTCTCAGGGGCACCCCCATGTTGGCAGGAGACCAGGACAGCCAGCAAGAGCCATTTGACCCAAATGCCTCCTCCCGCCTCTGCTCACCATGGGAGGGGGACATTTAGGTGTGCTCCTGGCATACGTTGGTACATCATCTCTGTTACAATATCCTTCTTACTATGTGGGTTCAGGGATTGCATACTCATGTAGTTCAGCCCTCAGATCACTTGTCAGACTAGAGTCAGGAATCAGTCAGATGCACCCAAGTCTTAACAGAGCAGCAGCAACCTTATTCTGACTTCAGTGCAGTCAAGAACAGGAGTGGCACTCAAAGATTTTAATCAACGGGTGGGCGGATCATTCTGCTTCTGGTCAATGTCGTTTTTGCCTGTGTTAATTCCCATTTCCTCATTAATGAGCAATTTTTTAAAATCTACATGAAAACTTGTATATCTATTTGCATTTCTGAACATATTTCCTCACAGAATATGCACTTATAAACACATTTTGTCTAAATGTACGCATTTCTAAGCATATTTTAGCTCCAGACACCAACTGAAAGGCAAAACAAAAATGCGTTGCTCGGTTCTTTGAGCCGAGAACTGCATCACTACAGTGGAGAAATGCGAGATCTGAAAGGTGACTGCACTCTGACCTGCACCTCAGCTAGGGAGGGCTAGGGGTGGACGAAAGTCCCTTACCTGTCCTCGAAGGACGTTCGCGGTGGGGGGGAGGCGCTTCGCTGCTCCCCCCGCGAAGTTCCGGCCGGGGGGGGAGGCTTCCCGCCTCGGCCCGGACGAAATTTAGGCCGGGGAGGAGGCTTCCCGCCTCGCCCGGCCGCGAACGCGAAAGTTAAAAAAAAAACAAAACCGCCCCCTGATAGGCTACGTGATGATTCACGTAGCCTATCACGGCTAGATTTGCAATGTCAGCCTTGATAGGCTACGTCAATCGTCACGTAGCCTATCACGGGTGACTTAAAAAAAAAAAAAGCGCGTACGCTAATGGCGGCCCCCATAGGGAGCCGCCATTCGCGTTCCTTATTTAGTCGCTGTAGTCTACGTAAATGTTTACGTAGACTACGGCGAAAATAAGGGCAACGCAAATACCGTTGCCCTTATTTTCGCCGTAGTCTACGTAAACATTTACATAGACTACAGCGACCAAATAAGGAACGGGAATGGCGGCTCCCTATGGGGGCCGCCATTATCCATACACACTTTTCTTTTTTTTTAAAGTCACCCGTGATAGGCTACGTGACGATTGACGTAGCCTATCACGGCTGACTTTGCAAATCTAGCCGTGATAGGCTACGTTAATCGTCACGTATCCTATCAGGGGGCGTTTTTTTTTTCTTTTATTGCAATGGCGGCGGCGGCAGCCGGTCGAAAGACCGGCTGCCGCTCCCGCCCCGCTTGAACACCCGCCGAACCGCCGGCCGGACCCGCCGCCGGGAGGGACATTCGGCGAAGGTAAGTCCCGTCCCGGGGTGTGTGTGGGGGGCGGGGGGGTTCGGAGGATTTCTCCCCGAAACTTGTTCGGGGGGCCGAACATGTTGGCGCTCGGCCCCCCGAAGTTTCGGGGAGAAATTCTCCGCCAACCCTAGGGAGGGCAGATCAGGTTGGGCTGAATCGGAATCCGTAGACACAGAGTTCCTCAAGCACCCCTGCCGTAATCCTCACCGCGGCCTCGCAAGGTCGCTTGGTATCGATCGTTCTTCCCATAGTCAGGCGGCAGAGGAGTGGGGAGGCCAGAAGAGCTGGGGGTGGGCAAGGCCACATCCAGTGAGTGCATGGGAAGCGTGAAATTCAAAGCGGGGTGCCCTGATCCACGTTCACGGGGCACTCTTGCACGTTTTCAAAACTAGTGAGCTCAGCGGGGCTTATTTCCCAGCAAGCGGGCCTATGTTCCCACTGTCAGTCCCTCAGATGCTACGTTAAACAAGTAGCTGTTTTCAACAGCCGAGAAAAGAAGCAAGTCACCGACCTCATCAGCCCCAGCAGGACCAGCTTCCCAGGAGCCTGGGAGCCTGAAGTCAGCATCCTCATCCCCACTGCTTGCTTGGACTTTAATGTGCACAGAGCGGTAATCTTAGTCTCCCTGCCCATGTTTTCTCCAGACCGGTGCAGCCGCTTTGGGGCCAGGCTGCTCCTGCCAAGCGCTTCAGGCAGGAGAGGCACAATTGCCGGCACGCCTCCCGAGATCTTCCTTGGACTGCTCATCGGAGAGTGGCAGCGGCGGCGGCGGCGGCGGCGGCAGCGGCAGCTACAAGAGTCCAAAGGAGCGACTGGGAGGATGGAAGCGGAACGCGAAGGCAGCCACCCACGGCGCTTTGGGCTGTGGAAGGGGGCGTGTCCGTGGCATGTTGTGGGCATTGACAAAACCACAGGTGCCGTCAGCAGCCTTCATTCTGCTCCCCAGAAGGCTCTGCGGAAATCGATACCGAGTCAGCAGCCCTGGGCTGACGAGGCTGTCAGCCTTTCGGATGGAGCAAACATCTACAGTGAGTCAATCCACACTGTTCCCAGTCTGAAATAGCAGCGGACATCGTGCATGTGGGCTGGGTGAGAACCAGAAGTGAAATGCCGCAGCACGCGGGACGAGGCATCAAGTCTGCGCCCCTCCCCCCAACTGCCAACACCATGATGTGGGTATAATTGTGGACTTCCTCATTCTTATAATTATATCCTTCTTCCTGCATACCAGGTCAGCTCGCAATAAATGCAAAAAGGCACAATAATGTGTACTGCACAAAACAACATACAAACACCATTCTTTATTGAATGCATTTCTTGGCTGCCTTTCAAGACTGCAACCCATGGTGCAACCACACTTACAATACTGTGCACAGTTCTGGTCACCGCACCTAAAAAGGACATCGTAGAACTGGAGAAAATGCAGAAAAGAAGAGCAACTAAAATGATCAAGGGGCTGGAACAACTCCCTTATGTGGCAAGGTTGCAACAGCTGGGACTGTTTAGGTTAGAAAAAAGGTGAGTAACGTGGGACACAACAGAAGTGTACAAAACTACACATGGGGTGGAGAAAGTGGATAGGGAGACATTTTTCTTCCTCTCTTATAATATTAGAACCCAGGGTCATCCCATGAAGCCAACTGGTGGGAGAGTCAGGACTTCTTCACTAGGGGTGTACAAACTAGGGGTGCGATCCATCCCTCCCCCCCAGAATCCTTGCCAGCCAGCTCTGCTCTGTGGTGAGTCCACGGAGCCGCTGGCCAGCTCCGGAGTGCCAGCGATACAGCCACCATTGCTGTATTGCTGGTGGGCTGGAGTAACTGTGGCCGCAAATGGCATCCAGGATGTCATTTGCGGCCATAAAGGCCTTAGTTTAAGGTAAACTTAGTTTAGCTTAAACTAAGGCCTTTACGGCCACAAATGGCGTCCGGGACGCCATTTGCATCCTCAGTCAATCCGCTCCGGAGCTGACTGGCGGGGAGGATCCGGCCAGCAAGGATTCCTCTTGGAGGTGCAGGTAAGAGATCCAATCGTCCGCAGACTTTGGGGGCCCGGATTCAATAGAATCTGGCCTCATTTGGGTCCGTGGAGGATTTCTCCAACATCCCTCCGACATCACACAGCGGATAAACTATGGAATTCACTTTCAAAAGATGTAGTGATGGCCACTCATTTCAAATGCTTTTAAAGGGGGATTGGACAAATTCCTGGAGGAGAAGGCTATCAGTGGCTACTTGTGCTGATGGCTAAATGCTACCACTAGTATCAGAGGCAGTATACCTATGGACACCATTTGCTGCGGAACATGGGTTTCCCGTGGGCAGCTGGTTGGCCACTGTGTGAACAGATTGCTGGACTAGATGGACCCTTGGTCTGATCCAGCAGGGCTCTTCTGATGTTCTTAAAGCTCAGAGGCTTGCTGGCCAAGTATGGTCTTCATGTGTTGTCCAGAAACTGAAAGAACTGGGCACGTTTAGCCTTGAGAAGAGAAGCCTGAGGAATGATAGCGCTCTTCAAGGACTTGAAAGGTTGTCACAGAGAGGAAGGCCAGGATCTCTTCTCGATCATCCCAGAGGGCAGGACACGGAACCATGGGCTCAAGTGACAGGAAGCCAGATTCCGGCTGAACATCAGGAAAAACTTCCTGACTGTCAGAGCAATACAACAATGGAGCCAATGACCTAGGGAGGTGGTGGGCTCTCCCACCCTGGAGGCATTCAAGATGAGGCTGGACAGCCATCTGTCGGGGATGCTTTGACTTGGATTCCTGCACTGAGCAGGGGGTTGGACCTAATGGTCTTATAGGCCCCTTCCAACCCTACTATTCTACGATTCTAGCTATGGCTGCCCCAAATCCATGAAAGGCAGGAGGTAGGGATGTCGGAGATGGCTGCCGCCATTTGCGACCCGGCAGGAGAAGAGGATTCGCGGCCGGAGGGATGGGGCGCCTCCCCCCCGGCCAGAATTTCGGCAGGGAGGGATGTGGCACCTCCCCTCCCGCCCAGAATTTCTGGGGGAGGAACGGAGCGCCTCCCCCCCACCGCGAAGCAAGCTGCGGGACCAGGTAAGGGACTTTCATCCATCCCTAGCAGGAGGACAATCTGGGGGGGATAGAGGGATGGCCACCCCGGCTCCTTTCCAGCTTTGCAGACATGTTCTGCTGTGCTGTCGCCTCGCCATCCCTGCCCTTTGATCAGAGAATGTGCTGGGGTGCCGGGCGGGGCTGTCTGTCTCTCCCATCTGGCTGTGCTCGTTTTCCATTACTATAAATCAAATGTGTTGTGCTTTTGTGAGTGCATCTTCCTTGCCATGCCGCTTCCCCTTAAAATGCAGAAATCTATTTAGGAGGATAAATTGCCCTCCAGCTGCGGAATCTGTGAGTTTCTGCTCCACTGCCTTTTTAAAGCTTGCTGTGTGTATTTGGTGATTGGGGGGGGGGGGGGTTAAATGTATGTACTGCACATAAACCTTGTGCATCCTCCCATCCAGGTATGAAGTAACTTGGCTTGTACAAACCCTGTAGTCCTCAGTGCATGGAGAAGATGTCTGTTAGACCCTGAAAGCTATTTGCAGCCTGCTTGCTCACAGCAGGAACAATGGAACCTAGGAAGGTGCCTTATACTGAGGGCTCCTTCACACGGAGCTTTTATCCTGCTCCTTCACTGAAGTTTGTGTGCTCTTTACATGACTCCGTGACCCTGCCGTGATCCTCCAGGGCGTCTCCTGCACTCAATGTAAGGATGGACGAAAGTCCCTTACCTGGTCCCGCAGCTGTTTTCGGTGTGGGGGGGAGGCGCTCCGTTTCTCCCCCCGAAATTCTTGGCAGGTGGGGAGGCGCCCTGCCCCTCCCCGCTGAAATTCTGGCCGGGGGTGAGCGCCCCGTCTCCCCGGCCGCGAAAGAAAAAAGTTATGTAAAAAAAAAAAAAAGTGATAGGCTACGTAACGATTTACGTAGCCTATCACGGCTGACTTTGAAAATCTAGCCATGATAGGCTACATAAATCGTTACGTAGCCTATCACTTTTTTTTTTTTTACTTTACTGGGAAATGGCGGTGGCGGCAGCCGGTCGGAAGACCGGCCGCCGCCGCTGCCGCCGTACCGCCGCTGAACCGCTGCCAGGACCCGCCGCCCAGAGGGACATTCGCACGAGGTAAGTCCCAACCTGGGAGGGGAGTGTCGGAGAATTTCCCCACCAATTTCGGGGGGCCGAATGCGTTGGCATTCGGCCTCCCCGAGATTCGTGGAGAAATTCTCTGACATCCCTAACTCAATGCCCTCTGTTCCGTTTTTAAATAGATCGCAGATAATGAGCTATCAAACTACCCCCTTGTGTTCCGCTTCAGTTTCCTCTGTGAAAAGAGTTCAAGTGGCAAGAAGAGGAGCGAGATCGATGAAAGATAATGGAAGACTCAGATACGGGGAGAAGGAAGGCGGGGGGGGGGAGGAAGTGCATCTAAAGTGGGTCAGTTGTGATCCTGCATTGAAAAAGGAAGCAGAAAGCCCTGTTTTAAATGCAGGATTTTAGGCTGGGGCAGAGATGCCCTTAGGGGCCGCGGTGGCTTAGTGGTTTAGACACTGAACTGCGGACCAGAAGGTCGGAAGGACAGCAGTTGGAGACCCGTGTGACGGAGTGAGCTGAGCTCCCGTCTTCAGTCCCAGCTCCTGCCAACCTAGCAGTTCGAAAGCAAGAAACTGCAAGTAGATAAATAGGTGCCGCTTTGGCAGGAAAGGTAACAGCGTTCCGTGCACCTCGGTGTTCAGTCATGCCGACCACATGGCCACGGAAGCGTCTTCTGTCAGCGCTGGCTCTTCGGCTTAGAAATGGGGATGAGCACCACACCCTAGAGTCGGACACAACTGGGGGGACACCTTTACCTTTACCCTTAGAGATGCCCTTAGTCAGAGGCTTGGTCCACCTGATCTGTCCGAGCACGAGTCACTCAGCAATTCCACATTCTCTACTGACAATATGGTGGTACAGTATATTTTAATTCTGCTTCCAGTGGATTGCAGAAAAGAACTCTAGTGTGGAAGCAGCCACGGTCTAAGTACATGCAAAACAACTGAAATCAAGGCTGCTTCCGGATGGAGGGTTCTGTTCCTAGCACTACCAATCAAAAGGAACTATGCAACTTTTCGGCCTCTACATTGAAGAGGTTATCATCTGTGGTGGTATCATTATTTGGTAATGAGGCCTCCTTTTGGAAAGGAAATTAGCAGAGAAAAAACAAAAAGGCAAAACAGAATGAGTGTTTAGCAACGCCACATGCACACTGGCTATCTTGCCACAATAAAGGGGACCACACCTTCCTTCAGTGAAGCAAAGGGAACAGTTTTACTCACAAGTATTCTTGCATATACAATGCAGGTACAGTCAGTGCAGAGTTTCAAAAAAAAGTTTGTTCAGTCTATTTTGTGTTCCATGACACAGGCAGGAGTGAGAGAGCAAATATGTGTGCTCCCAGCAATAGTGGAGGTCGGGGGGGGGGGAAGGGGGGAGCAAAAGGAAGAAATCACAGGAAACCACATTGTAGGCTACAGAAATCCTGAGGCCAGCTGTGGTCAAAACTCCCATGAACTAACCAACGGCAACATTGCCACCTTCCTGTAACTTGCAGATGAGGTTGCGATGGTCAAAGTTTACCTAGGGATGTGGTGGGCTCTCCCACCCTAGAGGAGTTCAAGACGAGGCTGGACAACCACCTGTCAGGGATGCTCTGACTGACTTGGATTCTTGGACTGAGCAGGGGGTTGGACTTGATGGCCTTGTAGGCCCCTTCCAACCCTACTATTCTATGATTCTATGATTCTATTCCCAACAATCTGGTCCCCTGTAATATTCTGTGGCTGTGATGGGAGTGGAAATGTCAAGACCAGGGAAGGCATGAGCCTCATCCCCCTTTTGAGGAGTTCCAAATATGGGTGGCATTTTCAAGATCTTGTACTTGTCGCAGCTTTAAAATCTTTCCTTGAATTTTTCCTCTCTGTACCGGGATCTTGCTATTCCCACTCGTCCCCTCGGCTCCTTCCTTCAGGGCAGAAAAGGCCTTGCCCCTGCCGCATCCCAGATGCGGTGCATCCCAGAGGGGTGCATCCCAGAGGGGTGCGAGCTTAAAGCTGGCTGTGTGGGACACAGGAGATGTCGCTGCTCAGCGTGAAGAGGAAATGCCCATGCCGGCGTTGGCTGGGCTGGTGCCAGAGGGGCTGTGGAAGCTTCTGCTCCCTCAGCCGACCTCTGGGTCCCCTCACCGGTGCAGCAGCAGGAGGGGTGCCGCAGGAGGGCGAGGTGAAGAGGAGGCCTTCGCCCTCTCCAGCGAGGCAGCAAGAACACTGGTGGAAGTAACAACCGGTGGTGCAGCAAGGAGCCAGTCAGACCAGAGGTCTGGTGCTGGTGGGGGCTGTGAAGCAAGCAGCCCCCGCCAGCCACATGTGTGGCCTCGCCAGCCACACCGCAGGCCAAGCGCGGCAGCGTGCCCACAGTGCACGGGCCATAGTCGGAGCATCCAGGAGCCTAGGGTTGGGTGCTGGGGTGGGAACGGAAGCCCCTGGGGCATTCCACCAAAGTGGCAGCTGGCCGAGGCCTAGCACTAGTCCTCTGTGTGCTCAGGACTGGGAGGCAGCCTCTCGGGAAGCCCCACTGGCCTCCTCCCAGGCGGCAGCAGGGGTGGGCATGCCAGGGCCAATATCAGGGCCCCTAGGAGCTGGTCCGCGGACTTCAGATGGGGCCTGAATATAGGCTGAGCGCAATATGGGCTGGAAGAGAGGGGAAGGGGGACGTGCCACCCAGACGTTGGCCGGTGATGGGGCAAAAGGGGCTACCGTATGTAAACCTGCCACGGTCTCAGCCAGACCTCTTTTTCCCTTCCAAGGTGACCACTCTCCTGCCTTAGTCTGCAGCGCTGGCTCTGCCAGTCGCATCTGGGCTGAGTAGCAATGTTTTGCCTGAGTAGCAAAGGCGCAGGTTTGCAGGGGTTTTCTTGGCTATTCCACACTGTTCAGCTGGGGATCAGTGCCGTGAGTGCCAGGAGCGGGGTTGTAAATAGGTTTCGGATGGTCATACCGGCAGGGCTGCTCTGTGGACACCTTTAAGGTGACTGGAGCTCCTGAGAAAGGTCACTCCGGGCTGTGGGACACAGGGCATGATCAGGGCCTCTTCAGGAACCTTAAGGTTTGGTGTGGGGGTCACCCATGCCCTTGCTTCAGTCCCCCTTTTGCCACAGAGCCCTGCCAAGGCGACCACCCTACCCCAACCAACGGAGGGGGCGGGGAGTGAACCGGGAAGGCAGTTGGGCGGCCTAGTCACCCGACACAGTGTGTCTCCCCTCTTTGTATCACCAGTCTGGTTGCAAATGGGCCCCTTTTGTAGCCTGCTGCTTTTGAAATCCTCTCACAAAATAGCCCCTCTCGAAGCATGCTTGCTTGCAACTCTTTTCCCCATCACTTTTTTCATTTTAAAAAAATCATTTTGGGCCAGCTGTGCCTCCAGTTAAATACTGTCACACCAAATGACAGCCAGAAAGTGGGCTTTTCTACTAATTAGCTCTTAAGACGAAAGTAGCATGGGGAGATTGAAAGGATCTGTTAGGAAACAGTCCATTAGCAATGGGGCCCATTTTTCAGAGCCCCGGAAGCCCTTGAGAAGCCAGATTGATCTGCACAATTGCAGCTAAAATCAAAGCCGTGTGACGTCTGCACGTCTTCTGACTTGCTGACATCGTTTATTTGACATCCTGAGGATTTGACTTTTGTTCTTATTTTTAAAAGCAACCTTTTGACTTCCCCAGGCAACGAAGGAAAGTTGAAAGATTTGGTGTCTGGTGAAATCACATTTGCAAAAGATGGGGCTGAGAGAGTGGGAGTGGTGAGCGAAGTGTTCAAGTCAAGCGGCCAAAAGGGAGAATCCAACACGGAGTCGGACAGGCTCCAGGTTTGAGGGGCCCCCTGGCAAAGTGCCGTCTGGAGGACCCCTCCCAGTGTGGGTTTAACCCCAGCAGGGTGGGCCGCAGCAATGAGGGCACCCCGAGCAGCACCGGGTCGCTTTGATTCCCCAGGCCCCTAGCACAGTGTCTCGGGGGGATGGGGCGAAATTAAAATCCCAGCTCCCACATCCTGCATTGATGAAGTGCAGCCTTCTTCTTCTTACAATAATAGTAATTATTATTACCGGGGAGGTGGGCCTTTGCGGTGGGCTGTGCTGGGCTGTATGCCTGGGTTGCAGACCCTCAGGCCCGGAGGCCTGATCCAGCACACACGGGGTCCCGATCCCATCCTCCAGGGCCCTTAGCAGGCCCTGCCCCTTCCTCGGCCCTGCCCCTTTCCCCCAGCTGCCACTCGCCTGGCGGGCTCCCAGCTCTTGTGCAGCCCCCCCCCCCCCCGCCCAGTTCCGAAGGGTTGAGATGCTGCTCCGGGGGCTTCCTGGCCAGCAGCAAGCGCGTCAAGCGAAAATGGGTGTTTGCCCCGCCCCTTCCGCTGTGGCCCTGCCCACCACTAGAATGTAGCCCCCGACAGCTGCTCCGGCGGGGAATTCAGCCCTCAGGCTGAAGCAGCCCAGCCACAAGGCCGCTCTCATAAGAGGAGGGAAGGAGGCTAAATTGTGGGTCCTGCTAGAAGGGCAGCGTTACATCCTGCCTTTCCTCCCAGCAGCTGAGCGTGGCATGCCTGGTTCTCTCCCTTCCCATTTCGTTTGTTTTTTTATTTGAACTATTTCTATGCTGCCTGTGTTGTGAAACATATCCAGGTAGTTAGTATACAACAATAAAACTACAATACCTATTATAGGGAAAACAAAGCCCAACTATGGAACATAATCAGTAGGCCATGAACTAAAATGCGTAACAGAAGATGTCATGAGTCAGTAAACACCCCAAGCTGATTTTTTTAGAGACATTCGACACGCACCTAAACTGCAACAGACTCAGTGGCACATGTTTAATTTCTTGGGCCGGGGGGATTCCTGGGGGTGGTCACCACCATGGAAAAGGTTGTTTCTAGAAGGACAATGGAGAAATACAGGGACTGGTCCAGTGAGCTTCATGAGTAAGTGGGAGTTTGAGCCCGGGTCTCTCCAGTCTCAGTCTGACACGAAACCACACCACACTAGCTCTCTGAGATACGCTTATTTCCCAGTCCTTGACAAGTGACAAGGAGCAGGGCCTTTTTAGTGATGGTGTTACCAGTGCAGAGGAATTCCCTCCTAGAAAGACCCATTGGGCAAGTTCCCTGCTGAGCTGTAGAAGGCTGGTCACGGTTTTCCTTGTCCCAAGGGCCTTCCGGGCATAGTCCTGGATCTCTGCTTGTCTGCCCGTGGTCCTTTTGGCATTGTTTTGAATAACAACTGCCCCCAAAAAAGCCTGTGGGCGTGGGGCGGGGTATGAATTCAGTAAACCAAGCAAAATGAAGCGGAGCAGCGTGCCTCGGCTTGGTGAGTGTAGTGCCACTCAATAAATGTAATTCCACTGTGACCGTTTACAGCAAATACACAGCAATTATCCTGCAATCAGAAGTTAATTGCCTTTTGCATCTGTCTGCCCTGATGGAGCCTCTTTTGACAGAATCTGCTGAAAATATGCCATTGTGTTTGGGATGGCTTTTCCTGCTCCTCCCCACCCTGACACCTTCCACCCCTGCCTAATTCAAAAGTCACTCCCAAGGCCGGTCATTTACAGACAATTGAGGGGCGAGGCTCTTCAGTGCTGATCATTCCATCCCTGGCAGAAAGTGACTCACGATCTGGTCCACTGCAGGAGGAACAGAAAACATGTGATCAGAAGCAGAGCATCCTGATAGGGAGTAAAAGCCACAGAGCTCAACACAGACGCTGTGCAGGGCTGTGTAACCGGCACTAATGGTCAGGAAGGAAGAGCGGACCAGTCGGGACTCCTCCTCGGAGGCGGAGGTCCAGGAGCCCCCGGCCCCTGCAAGGCCCGGCCCTGCCAGTAAACCAGGGGGAGCCCTGGCCTGAGGGGCCCCTACCATGAGGGCGTTGCCCGTGGAGGACAAGGACCGTGCCTCGGAGGTGTGGGCAGAGGAACCCCCAAGCCCTGGGGAGAGGCGCTGCCTGACAAGACAGGAGCTCAGCGGGAGGGCTGTCCTGAGCCAGAGGCCTCCGTGTGAGGGAAGGCCTACGTGCATGCAGGAGCCGTGCTCATGAGGCGGACCGTTTCAGCTGCAGCCACCCAGCTCACAGCTGAGGCTTGGGTGTGGCTCTGTCCAATAGCCTCTGCATAAAAACAGCAGCACCCACGAGGCTGAGAGAGCTGCAGCCTGGAAACAATGTTGGCCGGACCGCCCTGAATCCAGCTTTCCGTGCTGTGAGGCTGGACTGTGGTCTTGACTGATTCCTGTGATGCGTGCTTCTGGACTGAACTCTGCCCCTCCTCCTGCCTGCCCCTTGTCTGCTGTGTTGCCTCAGAATGAGGGTGGATGGACACCCATCCAGCCCCTGCCCGTGCACCCCTGTGTTCATGCAACCTGGGCCTGTGCTCATGCCCCTGCCCCCACTTGCTGGGCCTCCCACACTCACCTGGGAGTGGTCGGGGAATGCTGCAAGCACCAGTTTAAGGAAAAAATGGCACTCGCAATATATGTGGATTTTTGTGAGCGCCTTAAATGGCAATCGCGAGAATGTGCCTACTAGTATAAAGACAGAAGAGGGCCGTGCATAGCCCACATACACAGGATTACCGGCATTTTGCAATTGCAAAAATGTGCATGTTTCTATCTGTGCAAAAGGGGGCTGTGCATAGCCCCTCTATGCAAGATTACAGGCTTCTGTGCCTGCAAGATCTGGGCATATGGAAGCTGTCAGTTCACGTTATGCTTGCTGGGAATGGGGCGGTTATTTTTGTAATGGAGTTTGATGCGGGGCGGGGGGGAGAGAAGGGGGTTGTTATCAAGCGATAACCAATAACCAGTGGCAAAAGAGTTTGACTTGTCTCTGGCGCAGCCCCAAATCCCAGAAAGCCCGCCCAGTGCCTCGCAGTGCGGCTCCTCCCCGTGGGCCCAGGCCCGAGCACGCAATGCAACTTGCCCCATGGAGGGAGGCTGCATTCCCCACTAATCACTTCCCACCTTGCCAGCCAGTGGAGCTTAAAATCCACTGACCTTTCTGGAGGCCGGCAGGGATTGGCGGCTGCGTCTCCATCCTTTGTTTTCACTCTGCACTTCATTCCTTTTGCTTCATTAGGCCTGCAGTGGAAAGACAGGTTAATAAAAGGCAAGATTTAGATCACTCGCTACCCAACAGTGCAGAAAAACAGAAATCAATCTCAGGGCGTTCAAACAATTCCTGCCCACACATTTTATACTCTACTGAGCTGGAGAGGAGCAAATGCCCTCTTGCTAATTGCAGGGTGTTTGCTAACCAGCAAACAAAACCTGACATTCTGCTGCCTATTTGGGGCTTTGCTTCCAGGGGAAGACTTTTGCTGTCGTGGATTTATCTGCTTTCAGGCATTTTTCTGTGGACTGTAACAACCTTAGGCTGCAAATCCTACACGCAGTTACGCTGCATAAGCTCCACTGAAGAAGTCAATGGGATTTCCTGGGCAGCGTTGCCACCTCATTCTTCTCCAAGCCAGTAAATAGCTTTATGTGTCCTTCTTTCCAGTTCCAGGCTCCAGATGATTCTGCAAGGGCCTATTTGCGTCTATTAACACCCAAAGCCCGCCTTTGCTGTGAAGCCTTTGTATAAGCCCCTAGGCCCTGCTATCATTTAAGCCCAAAGACATGTCACTGAAACAACCACATCTGGCTCCCCTGTTTGCTCCTGCCTGCCTCTGCTTCCCTCCCCCTTCTGCTTCCCCATCCCCCGTATTGAATTGGAGATGGTAAGCTCCTCAGGGCAGGGACCTGACCTCTTCCACTCTGCTGGCTACCAAAACTCAGCCCCAGACAAAGAGGTCTCACAATCCTTCTGAAAAATGCTCAGGTTTGCTTGGGGAAGATTCCAGATGTTGCATCAAGTCATTCAAAAGATGCTTAATTGATATGGGCATACCTTTCTTTGGGTGAAACATCTATTCCAAGGGGAATTTCAAATGTGCACTCCCTCAGTGTCCAACATTTCTAGGGAGGGGAAGGATCTTGACATGGAATACTGACAGCCTGTTGGGGGGGAAAGATGAAGTTTTTGTACATGCCCAAAGGCCTATTACATTCTGACCCATGAGAAGAACATATAGAGCACTTGACAGTCCATCATGATGAACTTGCACAACAATCTCCAAGTAAAACTGCTCATATCCATGCAACTCAGATGCCAGAGATGTCCAGCTGATGTGACATTGGCCTCTGCTGGTCCAGTTATAATGGATTCTTCACCATGGACCTTCAAGGGGGCTCAAATGCAACTGTGTTTGATTGGACTTGTTCTGAGTTTTCTGCCAACATCACCCTGGCTGTTATCCCATTTGTAAATCTGTTTTTGAACATCTGATTGTCTTTTACCCTAATATAGTAAGTCGATTCCATCATAATAGCAACATCACAAAACCTAAAAAAGTATGTGGGGGGGATCAGATTAGGGAAGTGCGATATTCTTTTTTCCATAGGAAGCAATGGGATTCCATTTTTCTAATATAATGTATTTGTAATATTAATTTCACTTATACAGAATTGTGTGCATTTTCTGATAACATACACACTTTTTAATACATTTTTAACGAAGAACTACATTGCAAAATTCAGGGAAGTGCCCATTTCAAAGGATAACCGAGTTTGCATCTTGGTTTGGAAATATGAATGAATTCCTCTCCCATCGCTAACTCCATCTCCAGCATCTCTCATGTTCTAATCTATATATCTGTACATCTTCTGTGCAGTCCGAAAAGATGGCTGCTGCTTCAGTGGAGGGCCGCAAGATCAGCGCACGCCACCCATCGGCTGCCCTACCAGCAAGAGCTGTGCAAGGCAGAGGGCTTTATAGCCTCACCCTCCTCCTTTGGAAAGGGTTCTGCTGGGTAGGCTCTAAGCCCAGCTTACGGCTGTGCACTGCACTGCAGGGCTGGGGCAGGGGCCAAAGAGGCCTTTAGCCCTGGCAGACCCTCGGCCTCTCCTTTCCCCTCCTGCCTGCCCGGTGGCACGCCCCTCTCTCCCTCTCCGTCCTTGGAGCCTGGAGGTACTCCGACCTTGGGTGAGGAGCTGCTGCAGAGCCTTCAGTGGTACCTTGGAGGGACTGGGAGGAGATCTACAGCTGGGTCGCCTTCTCCATGGCCAGAGTGCTGTCTCCAGCCTTGGAGGAGGGGATCTCCTGGGCCCGACGGTGCCCCAGTCACTGTGTACTCTAGGGGCCATGCGACGGCTCTGCCTGAGGCGAAGTTTTTAAAAGGGTTCATTGCAGTTAAATTCCTTCTAACATTGTCACCCCTCCACTGCAAGTCGTCTGAAGATAAGCCTGTTCATACACCTTTCTCCACATCGCTGGCCATGCTGGCTGAGGGGCTCAGGTCGGCCAAGGGTGGTTTAGATCAATGAGTGAAACACGAGCCGTTCCTACGGTCAGTTGTGTGTGTGTTTAAATCCAGTAAAAGCTTTAGATTACATGATGCATTTCAGTCAAAAGTCTTAGCACAGTCAAGCCTGCAGGCTCTCATATTTCTGGCATACCCCTCGGGGTTCATAATTAATTCCAAAAGGGGGTTCCCGCAGTTCTTGAAGCCTAATTAAACCCGCCTAAGGCCAAAGGCTTTGTAAACTAGGCCCCATGGACAGCAGCATAATTATTGCCTGCCTGCCTGCCTGTCTATCCGAGGAAGCCAATCATCCATCTAACTGACTTGCAGAGTGTACAGTAATTGCAGGCGATGCCCCACGCTGATTTCCAAATGGCGCTTGAGAAACGTCCATGCCTGCCCCTTAGAGCAACAGGCCTGAAGTGCAGCAAGAGGCCCGCTCACAGCAATGGCGTGGACGCCGGTCTCGTTTCGGCGCCAAGTGAAAACACGGCCGTTCCCCGAGGCCTTTGAGGGCTCAGTGCGTTCCCCAGTATGCTGTTTCAGCTGCTTCATTGTTTTGGATTTTAGCTGGTATTAGCTTGTTTAGTAGTTTAATATGTTTTAGGTGGTTAAATTATTTAGTGTTTTATACTGCTTAAATTGATTTTATCTGTATGCTGCCCTGAGATCTTAATGATATAGGGCGGGATAGAAATTTTTTAAATACATACATACATACAATGTCGTTCCCTCTTTTTGGATGTCTGTGGCAGATTAACTGTTGATGGTAATTAATTTAAGAACACCAGGACCTATGAAGACCCCTGCTTGATCTGTCTAGTCCGGCCTCCCGTTTCCCACCGTGGTCATTGATTGTGGGAAGCCCACAAGCAGGAGATGAAGACAACAGCACACGACCTTGGAACATGTAGGACCCCTTCACCCATCTGACCTGCTGAAAGCTACCAGTGGCCTCCGGAGTGGGCCTTTTCAGTCACAGCCCCACAGTTACGGAACGCCCTCCCCAGAGAGGCCTGCCTCCTGCCTCCTTCGTTGTCATTTCAGTGTCAAAGACCCTTTCATTCTCACAGGTCTTTCAGCCCTCCCTCCCGCTGCAATGTTGTGTTATAAAGTAGTTTTATCTTTTTAAGGTCTTCTTGTTGTGATGCCTGTTATTTGAGTCCCCGCTGTTTTTAATGGATTGCCACTTTTAATTGCTTGGTTGATTTGCTGCTTCTGATTTGATGGATATGGATTTTATGTGTGTTTTCATTGTATCTTGCCCTGAGAGCTATTTTCTATAGAGCAATGAATGACTCTTAAAAATAAATGTATTTCCTGCCTTTAGGGCATTCCAACAGGTTCCAGGCCTTCAGATCCAGAGAAGGTGCCCTGTAGCATTGTCCTGCTAAAGAGTATAGCAAGGGCAGGCTGGAATTTGGGTGCGGGGGTGGTGGGAGAGCAGACTCAGGAGCTGCAAACGTTTAACAACCTCCTGTATTTACCTTTTAAATTTTATTTTGGAGGATGCCTAATCTCAGCTGCATCTTTCACTGATCCGCAGCTTTGGTGCAATTTAATAAAAACAAAACAAACCACAGGTTTTTTCCTGAGTTGATCCCAGTCAATTAGGGGTTAGATAGGCAATGTGATGACATCCTGTCCTCAGGCAGCCACATAGATTTGGCTAGGTTTTTACGTCATGAAGCCAGATCAGACTGAGGGCAATGGCCGCTGCTCTCGCTCTGAATGGGTGAACGTTTTCCACTCCAAAGCACATCTAAAGCAATGGAAACTTCCACTAGATTGATTCCATGGGTGACCCCTATGGCCTCCTCCACAAGTCGAAAGGATGCACAGAGGGGGCCACAGGGCTGCGGGGGGGGGGGAGGGTAACCCCATCAACTGCAGGAACTGCGCATCATTTCCCCCAACACATTTTCAGTGGATGTCCGTGAGAAGGAGTTACCCGCATGTATAGAGGCAAAGAACCCACTCTTTGCACTGGATGTTTATTGGGGAAGCAGCACCTGGTTCTGCTGCTGGGCAGGGATAGCCCCAGGGTTGTGTGAGACTCCTGTGATGCCACCAAAGGCACAGAGCTTAAGGGATGGCATATCCGATACCCGGTGACTCAGTCTTTCCTGCAATAGTGTCTCAAAGGCAGATCAAGAGCAGGGATGGCGCGGGTGCCCAACTGGGTCCTGGAATCTGTCAGGCCCACCCCCGCCTCCTGGACCGCACCCGCTGAGCCTCTGGCCTCGCTCGTGCCCTCCTGGACGTTCCCTGCACTGACCCGGGCCAGTCTGGGAGCGCCCACCATCTTGCTGAGCTTGTATTTACAAAAAAAGAGGAGGTCTTTCAAAAATGTGCATATTTAACGGCCCATTTATACCTCTAATATTGCATAGGTCAATATTATAGCAAAGAGCTATATTTTTTGTGTGCTTCCACATATGTGCATGGAATTTGGGGACCTGGAAGTAGGGATGTACGAAAGTCACTTACCTTTGGCGGATTATGTTGATGGTGGGGGGGGGAGGCGTTCCGTCCCTCCCCCCGGAATCCTCGACGGGGGGGAGGCACTCCGTTCCTCCCCCCCGGAATCCTCCGCGGCCGTCTGTGGTCTGCGGCACCTCCGCGGAGCAGCCGACCAGGCCCAGCCCAGCCCAGAGCCGTCCACAGCTGGATTTCCAGCCACGGAGGGCTCTGGGTAAAAAAAACAAACCGCGTACGCAAATGGTGGCGGCTACGGCCGCTGCCATTTGCGTTCCTTATTTTTGCCGTCTTAATCTACGTAAATATTTACGTAGACTATGACTGCGAAAATAAAGGGGAACGCAAATAGTGTAGTGGGCGCTATTTGCATCCCTTTTTGATTCACAATTTTAGCCTATGTAAATATTTATGTAGCCTATCACAGCAAAAAAACCACAGCGAACGCAAATGGCAGCCACATTCGCAATGCAGCGCAGACGGCAGCAGGTAGGTGCTCCGTTCTGGGCCCATTTCGCGGGGGGGGGGGGGGGCTTCGTTCTGCCATGGATTTCGAGGGGCCAAATGCACTGCCATTCGGCCTCACTGAGATCCGTGGTGGAATTCTCTGACATCCCTACCTGGAAGACTGTATAGAGATGACTGAGCCTGCCAAAGTTCAGAGTTAGGTCTAGTGGCTTTTGTGCTAGCCACAGGTAAAATTTGCTTTTTCTAAGAAAATCTGTCAAAGTAAAGAGCTATACTTTTTTTGTACTTCCACATAAATTCATGGAATTTGGGGACCTAGCAGGTCCTACGGAGCTGACTGAACCTACCAAATTTCAGACAGTTAGGTCCAGTGGCTTTTGCGCTAGCCATGCGTAAACTATACTTTTCTCAAAGTCTAAAACAAAAAGTAAGAACTGTCAAGCCACCCAGGGGATTAGAGATCCTAGTCAGAAGGTGTTTAAGGAGACCATTAGGTAGGCATGGCAGAGAATTCCGCCACAGATCTCGGTGAGGCCGAATGCCAGTGCATTCACCCCCCCCCCCGAAATCCATGGCGGAACGAAGCCCCCCGCCCCCCCCACCCTGTGAAATGGGCCTGGAACAGAGCCAACCTTTGTCGGCCATTCCGGTGCTCCCCGAATGGTGGCCACGTCTGCAGCTGCCATTCGTGTCTTTTGAATGGCCATGATAGGCTATGTAAATACTTATGTAGCCTGTCATGGCTAACGCAGGGACGCCATTTGTCTCCCTGCGGAGGCCGTGATAGGCTACGTAAATATTTATGTAGCCTATCACAGCAAAAAAAGGGAACGCAAATGGCAGTGGCTATGGCAGCTGCCATTTGCATTCCCTTTTTCACCGTGATAGGCTACGTAAATATTTACGTAGCCTATCACAGCTAAAAAAGGGAACGCAAATGGCGGCTGCTGTAGCTGCCGCCATTTGCATTCCCTTTTTTTTTTTTTTGCCGTGATAGGCTACGTAAATATTTACGTAGCCTATCATGGCTAAAGCGGGAATGTAAATGGCGTAGGGGACGCCATTTGGGTCCCTGCTTTAACCGTGATAGGCTGCGTAAATATTTACGTAGCCTATCACGGGCCGGCGTAGGGATGCAAGGGGCGTCCTCTACACAGGACGCCATTTGCGTCCGCAGCAGACCGGCAGCAGCTGGAGGCCTCGCTGCAGGTTGGCCCGGCCAGCGGCTCCACGGTCTGGCCGTGGAGCGGAGCCAGCCAGGCAGGATTCTGAGGGGGAGGAACGGATCGCCTCCCCCCACCTGCGTAACCCGGTGGAGCCAGGTAAGAGGGGTTTCGCACTCCCCTACCATTAGGAGGTCACTATCCCTAATCTCTGGTGTAGGGTTTTTTTGAGGTGCTCCCCCCTACTTTTCTTTTCTGCTCTTACATGCCCACTGTTGGGAGCTTGCCTAAAATGAAATTTTGAAGAGGGAGAAGGAAGGGAAGAGAGAGCTCCATGTGAAATACGGGTATTTCACAGTGCATCTGAGTGATTTTACTGGCCTGAACTGGATACTTTGCCTTCTGCAGAAGTTTAGTAGCTTCAGTACAGCAAAGGATCCAGTCAGCCTCCACCAACTTCTTTCTCCGCCTCCACTTTACTTTCTCCTAAATAGCTGCAGGACTCAAATTATTCCAAAGGGAGGGTTAGGACTATGTGGCGTCATGACTGAGAAACTGCTGGGGCTTTTAAATAGGTTCTGCAGTTCTAAAAAAGCTGGAAAAAGCCCTCAGCCACCTCACCTCATGACGTTCATTTAAGTACGTGCAGTCCTTACAAACCCTCCACAGCCTCCTAAATTCCTCTGAAGTACCACCGCTCTGAAAGGAGCCACTTGGCTCAGGGAACTCTCTCTACCCCCCACCCCCGCAGACATTTCCATTCACCAGTCTTCTTTTCTTCTTCCCTCCCCTCCCCTCCCCTCCCCTCCCCTCCCCTATCCTGTTCTTTCTTTCTTTCTTTCTTTCTTTCTTTCTTTCTTTCTTTCTTTCTTCCACCCAGAGCATATCTTGGGGAATTCTTAAAGAGAATTCTCTTCGGTGGGCAAGAGAAGTTCTGAACTGTATTTGACTTCATACAAGCAGACAAGAGGGTTGGCTTTTCTCCTCCTCCTCACTCAAGTCTTTGAGAAGAGTGGGTTCACATGGGTGCAGAGAAACAAACTGGGGCTGTTTTGTTTGTCCGTTGCCACTATCCAGCAACAGGAAGGGCTGCAGCTCAGTGGCACAGCACATGCTTGGCATGCAGAAGGTCCCGGGTTCAATCCCCAGCATCTCTAGGCAGGGCTAGGATAGAATCCTGCCTGAAACCCTGGAGAGCCGCTGCTGCCAGTCAGTGTCAACAATACTGGGCTAGATGGACCCTGGGTCTGACTCAGTATAAGGCAGCTTCCTATGTTCCTATGAACAGAAAGCTTTAATTTTTAAAAAATAGGAATTTGGGGTTTTTTTTTTTAAGTGGAGGGGAGATAAATATTGCTAATTTATGCAATCCTATGGTTAAGACGCTGAACTGCAGACTGGAAGGTTGGCAGGTCAGCAGTTCGAGACCCGAGTGCTGCGTGACGGAGTGAGCTTCCGTCTTCAGTCCCAGCTCCTGCCAACCCAGCAGTTCGAAAGCAAGAAACTGCAAGTAGATAAATAGGTGCCGCTTTGGCGGGAAAGGTAACAGCGTTCCGTGCACCTCGGTGTTCAGTCATGCCGGCCACATGGCCACGGAAGTGACTTCGGACAGCGCTGGCTCTTCGGCTTAGAAACGGGGATGAGCACCGCACCCTAGAGTCGGACACGACTGGTTGGGGACACCTTTACCTTTACCTATGTATGCCTACTGAGAAATCCCATTATGTTTAATGAGGCTTACCCTCAGGAAAGTGTGCATAGGATTCCAGCACAAGTTACTTTTGCAGGGAGGTTTGCACCTTGATGTTCTGCATGTTTACTCAGAAATAAGTCCTGAGTTGTGAGCATGGTACTGCAGGATTAATACAGTGCCTACCCAGTTCTGTCTAATGAATTTGACTACCGTTTCAGCTCAATCCTATGCAAGTTTTGTCATTTGTGGGTTTGGGTTTTTTTTGCATGAACTGAACTCTAGCTTAAGTGGTGAGGGAAAAGCACTTAGTGCATGCTCAGAGTTTCTCCATAACTGAGCCCTAAACAGAGTAATTGGCAGAATCCTGGTGAAGTCTTGGCACAAATGAAGTTATGGGAAGGAACATACAATGACAGCTTGTACATAAGAAGGAGGAGGTAGAGAGGAGTTGCACAAAACAAGACACCTGTTTTTATGAAAAGTTGCTGGAAGGTGGTAGGATAAGGACGGATGGTTGCATGGAGGGGAATATAATTGGTAGGCGGAGAATGCAAGTGCCCAGTGATGAAAGAACATTCTGCACATGCTCAGAAGCAATCTCTATTTAGAACATAAGAAGAGCCGTGCTGCATCAGACCAAGGTCCATCTAGTCCAGCATTGTGTTCACACAGTGGCCAACTAGATGCCCAGGGGAAACCCGCAAGCAGGACATGAGTGAAATAGCACCTTCCCACCCATGTTCCCCTGCTGCTAACATTGGTGAAATGTAAATAAATTCTAGTAATTCTAAATTAGAATGCATGTATATCCTTCAGAAACTTTGCAGGTTTCTTGCCTGGGTGGATACCTCATGACCTGTGCATTTTCATACAAATTTACTGAAAAACTATTGGGGAAGGGGTGAACGGAAGGGAAAGTAAATCACTCCCTCCCCCAAACTGGAGAACTCCCCTTCCACATGAACTGCTGCACCTATCCTTCTGAAACTTTGCTGGTTTCTTACTTAGGGACAACTGTAGGCTGTCTGTAACTTTCAGAACAATGGTCCACAAGGAACATAGGGAGATAAGTATGTCCTCTTTTGGAGACCTCAAAATGTGAAGGCCACCCTTGCACAAAAACCTTTGTGGCTAGCATTCTGAAATTTGGGAGACATGATCTCCTCTGATGGGGCAATGAATCCTGAAATTTTTATCCAATTCTTCCAAGGAATTGAAACGTTATTGGCAGTTCCCTTTGAAAGAAAATCAAAATATAAACCCTGCGCCTATTTTTCTGACATTGAGCAGGTGTAATCCCCTTCTAGAGGGCTACTATGCCTGAATTTATCCAGTTCTGACCGAGAGAAAAAAGTTACAGTGTTTTTTTTTCTAATTTCCCATGGTAGTCACTCAACAGGAAGCATAAAGACTCATTTTTCTAAACCTTGACTCACGTTTGGTGCTGAGCTGAAGTGGTCTGACTACAAATTGGCCCGAGCAGAAGTGGGATGTTTTCCAAAATGCTGAATTGGGGTCTGACTTGAAGTGGGGTGGGGGGTAAGTGCACACTTCTTATGTATGTATGTATGTATGTATGTATGTGATCTATACACACACGCAAGCACACTGCATGCACATACCACACACACATATTGGACGTGCGTTTAGACTCGTGTGTGTGTGTGTGCGCAAATTTATGTTATGGGCATGTCCCCCTGATCTTTTCAGACCCTAGCAATGCCCCTGGTTGTCACAGAGAGGAAGGCCAGGATCTCGTCTTGATCATCCCAGAATGCAGGACACGGAATAATGGGCTCAAGTGACAGGAAGCCAGATTCCGGCTGAACATCAGGAAAAAGCTCCTGTTAGAGCAATACGACAATGGAACCAATGACCTAGGGAGGCGGTGGGCTCTCCCATACTGGAGGCATTCAAGACAAGGCTGGACAGCCATCTATCAGGGATGCTCTGACTTGGATTCCTGCATTGGGCAGGGGGTTGGACTCGATGGCCTTGTGGGCCCCTTCCAACCCTACTATTCTATGATTCTATGATCATCTCATTATGTCAATTCCGAGAATAGTGGTTCCTGTGACAGGGGAAGGCAGACCTTGTGCACCCTAGGGATGTCAGAGAATTTCTCCACGAATCTCTGGGAGATTGGTGGAGAAACGGTCCGCCCCCCCACCCCGGGATGGGACTTACCTTTGGCGAATGTCCCTCGCGGTGGCGGCTCCCAGTGGCGGTGCGGCGGCGGCGGCCGGTCTTTCGACCGGCTGCTGCCACCGCCATTTCCAAGTAAAAAAACAAAAAACAAACAACAAACCTGATAGGCTACATAAAGATTTACATAGCCTATCACGGCTAGATTTTCAAAAAACACCGTGAAAGTCTACGTAAATGTTTACGTAGCCTATCACGGCTGACTTTGAAAAAAAAAAAAAAAGCGTGTATGCAAATGGCGGCGCCCATGGGCGCCGCCATTTGCGTTCCTTATTTTGGCACGGGTAGTCTACGTAAATATTTACGTAGACTACGGCGAAAATAAGGGCAACGCAAATAGCATTGCCCTTATTTCCGCCGTAGTCTACGTAAATGTTTACGTAGACTACACGTGCCCAAATAAGGAACGCAAATGGCGGCGCCCATGGGGACCGCCATTTGCGTACGCGCTTTCCCCCCCCCAAAGTCAGCCGTGATAGGCTACGTAAACATTTACGTAGCCTATCACGGCTGACTGCAGGGATGCAAACGGCGGCGGCTACGGCCGCCGCCATTTGCATCCCGGCAGGAGACGAGATTCGCAGCCGTGGAGACAGGGCGCTCCCCCCTGGCCAGAATTTCGGCGGGGAGGGGTGGGGTGCCTCCCCCCCAACCAGAATTTCTGCAGGGAGGGACGGGGTGCCTCCCCCCCCCCGGCCAGAATTTCAGGGGGAGAAACGGAGCGCCTCCCCCCCACCGTGAAGCAAGCTTCGGGATCAGGTAAGTGACTTTCGTCCATCCCTAGTGCCCCCTCTCGACTGCTGCATTTCCAGGCCTCCCATTCATACACTCATGGGTTGCAGTGTTTGCATTCCTGTCAAGCCACTGTATTCAGAGTGGTAGCTAACCAGGGTTGGCCAAAGGACAAGTAGTATTTCAGCAGAGGAGCATCTTTGCCACCTCCTTATATTCAATTTGTCTGTCTGTCTATCTATCTATCTATCTATCTATCTATCTATCTATCTATCTATCATCTATCTATCTATCAATCATCTATCTATCTATCTATCTATCTATCTATCTATCTATCTATCTATTTAATTAAATGACCCATACATAAATGTGTCTGTGCATTTTACATGTCCACTTCTTTGAATACCATATTTCTTAATGTCATCTCTAGTTTGTGCCATTTGCTGGAGCTAGGAAAGTACGGATTTTGTTAAATCTGTTCCATCTGTGTTTTGCAGATTGGCAGGTGTCTCTTGTTCCATCGTCTGCTCATATGCAGAATCAGACTTTTTTTAGGGATGTGCAAGAATTTCCAATTGCAGAAGTGTGCATTAGTACCCATGAGCATTAGCACAAGTGCACACTGGCTACAGAGCACATTAACGCTAATGCACCCTTGGGCCGGTGTGCATTATGTTCTTAAGTGTGAATTTGCACACAGCATCCCAAAAAGTTAAACGACAAAAAAGGTCGCCCAGAACGTGGAATCTGGATGACTTGGAACAAGCCGATGGAGAACAGGCAGGCTGGATTCATAGAAATCTGAACTCATTTGAATCTGTGGTGGATTCCTCTGACAGCTGCTGAGGGCATAGTGAAGGGAAGGGAACCTGGCCCTGCCCGGAACAAGACACTGCTTTTGGCTCGACAAGTCTCCTTGCAGAGATGGACTTGGCCCCCAAATTACTAAGGTACCAAAAGAGAGATCTTGCAAGGAAGGAGGATGACTGTTGTGCTGATGAACAGGTTGAGATCTGTTTGTTTTCGACATGCCTGTCATTACCTTAAGATAATAAACACCACTGCTTAATGGCATAATTATGACTGAGCACCATAAATAGAAAATCACAGTGTGAAAATCTTCTGCAACCGAAGGCAAGCACACATGCACCAGAAATGCAAATGTCGCTCCCTCTTTCTCTCGCTCCAGCCCGCCCATCATTACACTAATGATATTGCCCTCACTCTGGGGCTAAATAACATATTATTGCTTTGTAACAATGCACAGTCTGAAATGTATCCATACCATGGTGGGCAAGTGTGACTGAGGGGAGAGGAACTGTAGGTGGAGAGAGGTCACGGAGAGGTGGTGGACATGGTTTAAGAGATGTGTGTTTCCAGCAATGGCAGACATCCCCCCCCCCCCGCCGCAAATAGGTTTTGCAGGTTTTTGAAACAATTTAAAATTATTTTAAATTACGCAAGTCTGCACTGAGCAAATGAAACACAAATAAACCCAAATCCAGGCAGTGAGAAGAGGATATGATGTTAGGAAATGTCAAATCATGGAGGTGGGGGGAATCCAGGTTTGCTGATTCAGTGGACCTGATGGCCACTACACCCATCACTGCCCCCCCCAACAATTCAAATGTCAGCCAGAGAACTGCCTTCTCACAGCCATCTTGCTTCATCTTGTATTCCAGAGAGTCCTGTGGTACTCCAGAGATAAGAAAAATAATAAAATGGGTTTGTGGTGGTGGAAAACTCCTTGAGTGGAACCATGTTCTTCTAATACCTCTTCTTTTCTTTGATTTTAAAAATGGTTTGTGTAAAAATTGTTTTGATTTTCCAGAATAACACTGGCTCAGAAAATAGGGTTTTTAATATTCAGAGTACTTCAGAGGTGAAACAGCTGAAAGCAATTCTGATAGCTCTGCCAACAAATTGTAGTTAAAATTTCAAGTTTGTTTATTTCACCTGCATTTATGTACCTCCTTGATAGTGTACAGAGAATACTATTAATGGCTGGCAATGGACTTGCAAATGCAGTTTGCGTGGGAGCAGCTCTTGCATGGAGCGTGTCTCTCTGTGTGTGTGTTTAAATTGCCTGCTTTCATCTTGAATGTGTTTTTTTAGAATAAAAAGTCGTCCATTTGGCGTGCTTTATTTTGTGACTTGAGCACTTGATAAGAAATTCTGTTCGTGATCACTGAAAAATTTGGCTACAAATTAGCAGTGTGGGGAACCGGGACTAGCACCGTGTTGCATTTTTGGATCTATTCAATTCTGACCGTTCATGGTGGGCGGTGGATTGCACCCCAAAATTGTGGGAAGGGGTGAGAATTTCAGAGAACGTTCTCTGTGTGCAGGGCTTCAGGGCTTACCTCACCGTAAGGAGGTGGCGGGGGGGCCCTCCGTCTTTCACAAAGGTCACCCTGGTCTGCCCTTGCAGCCCCCCTGGTGGCTGGTGCTTCTGAGAAGCCCCCCAGAGGGCGCGCCGGGCTTCCTCCCTCGGGGCTTCCCAGGGCTGCAGCCTGCTGAGGGCCGAGTCGTCGCTGTCGTTGCCACCGTCATTGCCAGGGTATTGGTGTGGAAAGAAGAATACTGACAGCGAACAGTTGGCTACCCGAGTGGTGTTGTCAGGACCAAAGAACGTCCCCCTTTACACGACGTGTGAACGGCTCATGGAATTCCCTGGTGAGGACGTGGCCGTGGCCCCTTCTCCAGACAGCGTAAAAATGACGACGAGACAGACTCATGGAAGATGAGAGGCCCACGGCTGTTAGCCACAAATGGAGCCCTGATGTGCAAAGGCGATGCACCCACATACCCCACAGGCATTTCAGAGTGGGGCTGCCAGAGCAGAGGGCTGGGGTGTGCTGGGGGTGGGCCGGTCATCAGAGCCTGTTTGCTGAGCCCCTCCCACTGGCTACTGCCATCAGCTGACCAGCCACTCTCCTATCCACAGGCATTTCAGAGCGGGGGCTGCCCAAGGCAGCGCCTCTGCGTGCGACGCAAAGAGCACACTTCGCATCACACCTGAGACGTGCAGAGGAGCGCACGCAAGACCCGCCCGCCGCCTCTCCAGGGGGGCCTGCAACCAGCTACTAGTAGCCAACCGCAGCAGCAGAGGGCAACAGCTGCACAGAACAGGAAGGGAGGGGCAAACGCAGACGTTCACGTGCTCCTTCTTAGCTGCTGCTCTCTCTTTTATCTTGTTTTATCCTGTATATTTTAACATTTTTAATATGTGCCTGGGAAATACATTGAGTAACTCAGGGGGTCGGGGGGGGGCACCATAACTACTCGGATGGTGGTTAGCCTTGAGAAGAGAACACTGAGGGGAGATAGGATTGTGCTCTTCAAGTTCTTGAGAGGTTGTCCCAGAGAGGAAGGCCAGGATCTCTTCAGTCATCCCAGAGTGCAGGACACGGAATCATGGGCTCAAGTGACAGGAAGCCAGATTCCGGCTGAACATCAGGAAAAACTTCCTGACTGTTAGAGCAATACGACAATGGAACCAACTACCCAGGGAGGTGGTGGGCTCTCCCACACCGGAGGCATTCAAGGCGAGGCTGGACAGCCACCTGTCAGGGACGCTCTGACCTGGATTCCTGCACTGAGCAGGGGGTTGGACTGGATGGTCTTATAGGCCCCTTCCAGCCCTACTATTCTATGATTCTATAAAACAAGGAGGGGATGTCCGGCTGGGTTCAGGAGGTTGTAAATTCCTCCTTGAGAGAGAGAGTGGTGCTGGCCTCTTTAAAAGAGGCAGTAATCAGGCCACTCCTGAAAAAGCCTAACCTGGACCCAGAGGATGTTAACAATTATAGTCCAGTGGCCAACATCCCCTTCCTGGGCAAGGTGCTTGAGCGTGTGGTTGTAGGTCAGCTCCAGGCACTGATGAATGAAACAGATTATCTAGATCCATTTCAATCGGGCTTCAGGCCTGGTTTTGGAACGGAAACTGCCTTGGTCGCCCTGTGGGATGACCTCTGCCGGGAGAGGGACAGGGGGAGTGTGACCCTGTTGTTTCTCCTGGACCTCTCAGCGGCTTTCGATACCATCAACCATGGTATCCTTCTGGATAGGTTGTCTGGGTTGGGAGTAGGAGGCACTGCACTGCAGTGGTTCCGCTCCTACTTGGATGGCCGACTCCAGACGGTGGTGCTGGGGGATTATTGCTCTGTGCCATGGCAATTGTGCCATGGGGTTCCACAGGGCTCTGTTTTATCCCCCATGCTGTTTAACATCTACATGAAACCGCTGGGGGAGGTTATCCGGAGGTGTGGGCTGAGATGCCATCAATATGCAGATGACACCCAGCTCCACCTCTCTTTCTCATCAAACCCAGGTAAGGCAGTGGCTGTTCTGAATCAGTGCCTGGGCACGGTAATGGACTGGATGAGGGCCAATAAACTGAGACTCAATCCAGACAAGACGGAGGTACTGTTAGTGGGTGGTTCGTCTGCCCGGCTAGGTGACATTCAACCTGTTCTGGAGGGGGTTGCGCTCCCCCTAAAGGATCAGGTTCGCAGTTTGGGGGTGCTCTTGGACCCAGAACTGTCACTTGAGGCACAGGTGAACTCAGTGGCATGGAGCACTTTTTATCAGCTTAGGCTGGTACACCAACTACGCCCTTATCTGGACAGAAAGAGCCTAGCTACAGTTATCCATGCTCTGATAACTGTTTTTAACTGTTTTAAAGTTGTTTTTAATTATATGGTTGTGTGTATTGTTTGTGTGCTTTTATGTGTGTTTTGTAAATGTCTTTTAAACTTTTTATATTGTATTTAGTGTTTTAACTTTTGTAAAGTGCCCAGAGAGCTTCAGCTATGGAGCAGTATAGAAATGCAATTAATAATAATAATAACAACAACAACAACCTCTCATCTGGATTACCGCAGTGTGTTATATGTGGGGCTAGGGATGTACGAATCCCACTCACATGTCTGTTCCGGGGCATCGGTGGTGGGGGGGAAGTGCTCCGTCCCTTCCCCTGGAATCCTCCCTGGCCAGCTCCACTCCACGGCGACTTTGCTACGCCAGCTGCCATTTGCGTGGCTGCCAAGCCATGATAAGCTACATAAGTATTTACGTAGCCTGAAGCCACGCAAATGGTGGCCGCTACGCCATTTGTGTGGCTTACTTTTTCTGTGATAGGCTGCGTAAGTATTTACGTACGGCAAACAGCAGGGGCGCAAATGGCGTAGCGGCCGCCATTTGCACCCCTGCTCTTTGCCATGATAGGCTACGTAAGTACTTACATATCCTATCACAGCAAAAGGAAGCCACGCAAATGGCGGCCAGTACGATGGCTGCCATTTGCAGCCGCAGCAACGCAGCAGTGGCCAGGAGACCAGCCGGAGCCGTCACCGCCGGCAGAGCCGCCACAGCCGCCGGAGCCGCCACCAGGTAAGCTCTGTCCCGGGGGATTATGCGGGGTGGCATTGGGGGGGAGGCCGTTCTGCCATGGATTCTGGGGGGGGCGGATTCTAAGGAATCCGGCCTCACTGGAGTCAGTGGCGGAATTCTCTGATATCCCTACATGGGGCTAGGGATGTACAAAGCCCTTACCTGGTTCTGGTCGGGGCATCCACTGGGGGGGGGAGGTGCTCCGTCCCTCCCCCTGGAATCCTCGATGGGGGGGGAGGCGATCCAGTCCTTCCCCCTGGAATCCTGCCTGGCTGGCTCTGCTCCACGCTGGCTCCGCGGAGCAGCCGGTCAGGGCTGTCCGCAGCCGGACTTCCGGCCACGAACGGGCTGCTGCGGACACAAATGGCAGCCGCCGTAGCGGCCGCCATTTGCGTCCTTCCAGGCTGCCGTGATAGGTTACGTAAGTATTTACATAGCCTATCATGGCATGCCCCCCCTCAAACCGGTGTACGCAAATGGAGGTGGCTATGGTGGCCGCCATTTGCGTTCCCTATTTTTCGCCGTTCTAGCCTACGTAAATATTTACATAGGCAATTACGGCGAAAAAAAAGTGAACTGCAAATAGCGTAGTGAGTGCTATTTGCATTTCTTTCTTTTTTTCACCGTAAAAGCCTATGTAACTATTTACGTAGGATAAAACGGTGAAAAACCCCCGCAAATAGTGCCCACTACGTTATTTGCAGTTCCCTTTTTTCGCCGTAATTGCCTACGTAAATATTTACGTAGGCTAGAACAGTGAAAAATAGGGAACGCAAATGGCGGCTGCCGCAGCCGCTGCCATTTGCGTACACTGTTTTTTTGGGGGGGAGGGTTAGCCATGATAGGCTACGTAAATTCTTACGTAGCCTATCACAGCTGCAAGGATGGCAATGGTGGCCGCAGCAGCCCGGCTGCGGCACGCCAGGAGACCAGCTGCCGCCGCCGCCGCATCCGCCCCAGGTAAGTTCCATCCCAGGGGATTCCGCGGGGTGGGGGGCGGAGGGCAGGAGGCCGTTCCGCCACGGATTCCAGGGGGGGCAGATTCTAAAGAATCCAGCCTCACTGGAATCCGTGGCGGAATTCTCTGCCATCCCTACACGGTGGTGCTGCCTTTGAAAATGGTCCAGAAACTTCAGCTAGTCCAAAATGGGGCCGGCAAGATTGTTAACAGGGACTGGCCAATGAGAAAAACTTCCTGACTGTTAGAGCGATACGACAATGGAGCCAATGACCTAGGGAGGTGGTGGGCTCTCCCGTGCATTCGAGAGGAGGCTGGACAGCCATCTGTTGGAGATGCTCTGACTTGGATTCCTGCATTGAGCAGGGGGTTGGACTCGATGGTCTTGTAGGCCCCTTCCAACCCTGCTATGATTCTATCACATTACGCCGGTAGTTTTCCAGCTGCACTGGCTGCCAGTCCATTTCCAGGCATGATTCAAAGTGCTGGTATTAACATTCAAAGCCATAAATGGCTTGGGGCCAGGTTATCTGAAGGATCGCCTCTTTCTATATGTGCCTGCCTAGACCCTAAGATCATCCTCAGGGTCCTTTTCTGTGAACTCCCACCAAAGGAAATGGAGGCTACCAGGAAGAGGGCATTTTCTGCTGTGGCACCCTGGCTGTGGAATGAGCTGCCTAGAGAGGTTCACCCGGCACCTATGTTGTACTTCTTCCGGCACCAGGTTTTATTCTCTCAGTATTTTAGCATTTTAGCTTCCTAGTCTTTTAGCTCTGGTGTTTTAAATCTGTATTTTAAATCTCTGAATTGCTGCTAGGTTGTATTCTGGTTGTACTGTTATTTTGTGGTTTTAAGCTTTCATATTTTATATTGTTTTATTCTGTGCTTTTTGGTTTTAATTTTTGTGAACCGAGCTTTGGCTATTGGGCGGTATAGAACTAACTAACTAACTAACTAAATCAATAAATACCAGATAGAAAAATGTTGTTGAAGCATGGGATATACATTTAATAAATAAATATATAATGATTAATGGATTTCAGATGCTGGGGACAAAGAATCAGGGAGAGGTTGTTGCCCTTCGGTCCCGCTGTGTCCTACAACTATTCACTGTTGGAAATAGGATACTGGGCCAGAGGGAGGCTCAGTTGTGTTCAGCCAGGCCGTTCTTTGTTTTCTTCTTAATAAGAGCACAGATCTCTTTGATGATGTGCGGAGTGCAAACGAATTTATTTATTTATTATATTTACATAGTCACCCCAGAGAACAGGTTCTCTGAGGAGCTTCCAAAATAATATGAAATACAATATGAAAACAATCAAAACTAAAATACAATTGAGGGTGCTGTTGCACTTGTGTCCCACTTGTGATTTCCCGGCCGGCAGCTGGTTGGCCACTGTGTGAACAGAATGCTGGACTAGATGGGCCCCTTGGTCTGATCCAGTGGGGCTGTTCTGATACTAGTATGTTCTTAAACACATAGTCTTTCAGAAGTGTTCCAAATTAGTGGGAAACGTCCTGAAGAGACTTGCATCCTTCTACTGGTCCCCATCCCCTGACACAAACACGCCACCACCTCACCCCATCAATGGGTCCTCTATAGGCCCGAGACACAGACTAAGAAATTTGTTTGCTGAGAATTGAGAAGGTCAGTTTGTAAATATAAACACACCTGAGTAGAAGGAAAGGGTTGAAGAAACTTTAAATATTTACTGGAAGTTTTTATTTATTTATTTACTACTTTTATACCCCACTTTTTTTCCTCCTTAAGGAACCCAAGGTGGCGTACATTATCCTCCTCCTCTCCATTTTAGCCTCACAACAGCAACCCTGTGAGGTGGGCTGGGCTGAGAGTCTGTGACGGGCCCAAAGTCACCTATTGAGCTTCCATGGCTGAGTGGGGACTAGAACCCGGATCTCCTGACTCCCAGTCCAACACTCTCGCCGCTACACCACACTGGCTCTCAAGTTATTCCTTTCAAGGAGTTAAAAACATTCTTTCACATGAGCTGCTGTGAGAATTATTTCTGAGCCTGAATTCAGCATCAAAGGCTTTTTCTAAAACTTTAATTTATGGATCTGTTGGGGAAAAAAACCTCACTCTGAACTTATCAGACTCTAATTTCAACGGCTTTGCTGCTCTGGTTGTATCTTACATCACAGACTTCAAACATAATCATGCTCACTTCCCCCCCCTTTGGGTTCTAGGTAAAAAAGAAGAAGAAACATTCAATTGCGGAGCCAGGAAGTGCTGTTCAGAGAGACCTCGGCAGATGTGCTGTAATCCGGGAACTGCACTTCCTCGTTGGCTGGAATAGGAGGCCTCAGAGTCCCTCGGGATCGAGGTGGAAAGCCCCGTCTGGACTGCTGGTGGCGGGCAAAGGCTCCTGTGATCCAAAAAAAGTAAGGCTAAATTCCCAGCATATGGAAAATAGGCGTGCCGGGGGTAGACCAGAGCCCTCCCCGCTGGCCTGCTAGAGTGCAGGGAATTGTTTGGATGGAGGATCATCTAGCTATGGGAGCCCCCCCCCCCCAGCATCTTCGCCTGAAGCGGTGCACTGCAGCTGTAACCCCCTTGCCTTCTGTATACATCGAGATGGGTGAAAAGTTTGCTTCAGTCTGGTTTTACCCAAATTCACTCCCCCGCCCCCCATATTCAGGACAGAAAGAACTTGAGAAGGGGGGAAATGAATGTGGCAGAAACTGCAACCAGGAGATTCATCCACCCAGGCCTAGGCCTTTGGGTGCTCAGCGATTCAGGTCTCCCTTTCGAGCCCTGTGGTTCCAGCTTGTCACTTCTGAACAGGGATGCAGGGGAATTTCACTTCTGTTCACAACTCATGCAAACATGTCCCATTTGCAGCTTCAAATGTGGACACAAGCAGGTATCATAAAAACTAAAAAAGTTATGTCCATTTGTGTTTTCCCATGCAAGTCAATGGGAAAACACCCAAAACGGGTGATCCGGACATCCGAAACTTGCTTCGGATTCAGATCCGAGTCAGAGCGAAGGGGCTCCGAATCGGTCCGAGGTGGATGGGGTCACTTCAGAGGATCCGAAGCGGCATCCAAAGTGGATTGGGGGATCCATGCACAGCCCTAATAAAAACAGTGAATACATATGTTAAAAAGTACATGTTTTTAAAATCTCAGGTCTCCTTATTTTAATTTTATTTAATTATATGGCATCTAAAAATCCAATGGCAAATACTTTTCTTTGCCCAAGAGAAAAAGCTAACAAAGCTGCAGTATTTTGGATCTTTCAGAGACCCAGTAAACAAAATGCCACAGCTAGAAGAAGATCTCTTGAAACACTTTATTAAGGACTACTTAAAATTAAACGTCAGGGATCAGGGGATGCGTCTATTGATCTGGAAAGGGTATAGTTTGGCATGATCCAATAAAGGCTCACAGTACCCACGCACCGGGGAAAAGAAATGTTATCGCTATTTTCACCCAGGGGGAAATAAAATTCTTCCTTTTTCATGTGCAATTTTCTTAGTATTAGGAACACCACATTCCCTGAAAGTGTGAGCAGTTAGTAAACCAGGCTACAGGAAGAGAAAGATGCAGCAACTTGCAGAGTCTGACCCCCCCATCCCCGCCCCCATGCTAGCCATGAGAGAATACCAGCAAGGCAGATTTACCAAAGAACGTGCGCTCCTCATCTACTTGAGGAGTATTCAGAATGCATTTTGAACTCCTGGTTGGCCGTCTCGTATGCAAAACTCCAGTCCTTCACTTAAATGGTTAGTTTGCACCCATCCCCAAACCAGTCAGGGTTATGGGATGGTGGGCTCTGTGAAGGTCCAGAGAATAGAATAGAATAGAATAGAATAGAACCGAACAGAATCTGTGTGGTTGGTGCAGATAAAGCCCTGTGCCCTGCTTCTTGCTGGCCCTAGGAAATGGCTTTAGAGATGGATGTTGAGAAACTGGGCTTGGACTTGGAGTGGTGGCTCTGTTAGATGAGGCTCCAGATCTCCTCTCTCCAAGAACCCAAGAGGAACTCTATTCTTCTGAGGGCACAATCTAATCTTATGTGTGTTTAGACAGAAAAAAGTCCTACAACTCCCAGCATGCTCCAACCAGCCAGCCTTTTTTCTGTCTAAACCTACGTAGGATTGCACCCTGAGTGGCTACCAGTTTGTGGCTGAGTGGCTGTTAGCCATTTGCTTACCCAGAGATGTTGTTTTCATGCTGTTTCTCATCTGGCTGAAAGGTGGACCCAGGGCAGCCCACAGATTCCCCCCCCCCCGATGTCATTCAGGAGCAACATGTCCTGCCAGGCAGCATTGTGAGGCCAAGTCAGCACTAGCTTTGGATGAGAGAGATTTGGCTTTGCATCACCACTTAACCCTAAAACTTGCTGGGTGACCCTGGGCCAGTCATAAGAACATCAGAAGAGCCATGCTGGATCCTTGCTCCCACAGTGGCCAGTCAGATGCCTCTGGGATGCCCACAACTCAGAGGGCAACTGCCTTCTCCTGCTGTTGCCCAGCAACTGGCACTGTCTCTGAAAATGGAGGTCTCATTGCACTCATGGCTGTGGACAGAGACCTCTCCTCCTGCATGGATTTCTCTCTCGCAGACAGACTGCCTTGCAGAATTGTGGTAAGGGTAACCACTGGCTGGGAACCTTGGAGGAGGGGTAGGTTTACCGCAAGAAATGGCACCTTTGCATCTCACTTACCTCGATGAATTTATCACTATTTCCCCCCTTTCCTTCGTTCAGACCATGATTGTTAACGATGGAACGTCTGTGTTCAGGGGCTGCGTTTAGTCTCATAACACTGTCAAGAACAGCTGAAGATGAAGTAGCCTGAGAACGGAGACACACAGTACAACCCCCCTGTGCAGCTCATGGCCAGAGATTTCACCAGCCTGACAGAAGCCCTTCTCAGTGATTTCCAAGGCTAAAGACAAAAAGGGTGAAACCCCTCTCACCCCCCTCCCCCGCTAAGGGAAGGACAAATGTCTTAAAAATAAACTGTCTGAGATAGATTAGGCCTGTTCTCTGCTAAGAGATGAAGATGAGTCTGGAAGCTGAGCAGAGCAGAGGAAGCTGCTCCAGCTGTTCTAGGGGCTATACAAGCAAGCAAGCTCCCAGAGAGAGAGAGTCATCAGAGCGAGCAAACAGGAGTTGGCCAGGGGAGGTCTGCAGGGGAAGTCAGGGGAGCAGCCCCTAACATTATATATATATATATATATATATATATATATATATATATATTTGTTGTAACACACACTTTCATACCAGTGGGACTCTGTTGTTAACCTCCAGTGAATAGAGGACAAAGCACACGCTATCCCAGTACAATCAGGAAGAGAGAAACATAAAAGGAATAGAGACTATAGAAGGAAAGCACTCTCCAGTAGGGATGCACGAAAGTCACTTACCTGGTCTCGCAGCTTGCTTCGCGGTGGGGGGGAGGCACTTCGCTGCTCCCCCCGAAGTTCAGGCCGGGGGGGAGGCTTCCCGCCTCGCCCGGCCGAAATTCAGGCCGGGGAGAAGCGCCCCGTCTCCCCGGCTGCGAACTTCAAAAGAAAAAAAAATGCCACTGTGATAGGCTACGTAACGATTAACGTAGCCTATCACGGCTAGATCTGCAAAGTCAGCCGTGATAAGCTACGTTAATCGTCACGTAGCTAGGGATGGGGGAGAATTTCTCCCCGAAATTTCGGGGGCCCGAGTGCCAACGCATTCGGTCCTCCAAATGTTGTTCGGGGAGAAATTCTCCGCCCCCCCCCCCGGGATGGGACTTACCTTTCACGAATGTCCCTCCCAGCGGCGGGTCCCGGCGGTGGTTCGGCAGGTCTTCGTCAGGGGCGGGGGCAGCAGCCGGTCTTTTGACCGGCTGCCGCCGCCGCCGCCATTACAAGAAAAGTAAAAAAACAACAACACCCCAGTGATAGACTACGTAATGATTAACGTAGCCTATCACGGCTAGATTTGCAAAGTCAGCCGTGATAGGCTACGTTAATCGTCACGTAGCCTATCACGGGTGACTTAAAAAAAAAAAAAAGCGCGTACGGCTAATGGCGGCCCCCATAGGGAGCCGCCATTCGCGTTCCTTATTTGGTGCCTGTAGTCTACGTAAAGATTACGTAGACTACGGCGAAAATAAGGACAACGCAAATAGCATTGATATTTGTTGGGAGTCAAATTCTGCAAAACATGGCCCCTCCAGAAGATTCCTGACTTGTGTGGCAGATAACTTCCTCATTCCTCCTACAGAAAGTAGAGGAAGGAACTAGAGGATCGGCTATCCTTGACTTGATCCTAAGGATGGACGAAAGTCCCTTACCTGGTCCCGCAGCTGTTTTCGGTGGGGGGGGGAGGCGCTCCGTTTCTCCCCCCGAAATTCTTGGTTGGTGGGGAGGCGCCCCGCCCTTCCCCACCGAAATTCTGGCCGGGGGGGAGCACCCCGTCTCCCCAGCCACGAAAGAAAAAAGTAAAGTGTAACCCCCCCCCCCAAAAAACGTGATAGGCTACATAAAGATTTACGTAGCCTATCACGGCTAGATTTTCAAAGTCAGCCATGATAGGCTATGTAAATCTTTATATAGCCTATCACAGCTGACTTTAGAAAAAACAAAAAAAAGCGCGTACGCAAATTTGCGTTCCTTATTTGGGCACGGGTAGTCTATGTAAAGATTTACGTAGACTATGGCGAAAATAAGGGCAACGCTGCGGGACGTAAAGATTATTGTAGCCTATCACGTTTTTATTTCTTTTACACTTTACTTGGAAATGGTGGTGGTGGCAGCCGGTCGGAAGACCGGCCACCGCCACCACCGAAACGCCGCCGCACCGCTGCCGGGACCGGCCTCCGCAAGGGACATTCGCGCGAGGTAAGTCCCATCCCGGGGGGGGGGGAGCGGGGGGGGGGTTGTCGGAGAATTTCCCCACCAATTTCGGTGGAAATCTCCCGGAGATTCGTGGAGAAATTCTCCGACATCCCTACTTGATCCTAACCAACAGAGATGACTTAGTGGCTCAAGTAGCAGTTACAGGAACTCTGAGGGAAAGCGACCATATTGTACTTGAGTTCTTGGTTCTAAGGGAAGCAAAAGCCGAGTGTAGCCAAATGCGTACCCTGGATTTTAGGAAAGCTGATTTTAATAAACCCAGAAGAATGATAAGTAAGGTCCCATGGCAAGCGACGCTAACGAGAAAAGGAGTCCAAGATGGGTGGGCATTTTGAAAAAAGGAAATTCTCACGGCACAATTACAAACCATTCCAACAAGAAGAAAAGGTGGAAGACAACAGAAGAAGCCAATGTGGCTTCACAAAAAGCTTAGGGATGACCTGAAAACAAAAAAGGACACATATAGGAAGTGGAAAGAAGGCCAAGTAACAAAGGAAGAGTACAGGCAGGTAGCACAGAATTGCAGGGATGGCGTCAGGAAGGCTAAAGCGGAGAACGAGGCGAGGTTAGCGAGGGATGCTAAAAACAACAAAAAGGCTTTCTTCAGCTACGTGCATAGTAAAAGGCAGAGGAAAGAAATGGTTGTTCAGCTATTAAATAAGGATGGCAAAATGATAACAGAGGACAAAGAAAAGGCAGAGGTGCTCAATTCCTACTTTGGCTCAGTCTTCTCCCAAAAGAGGGTCTATGACCCCCCTGGCAAAGGCGAAGTACAGGCTGAAGGGGCAGGATTGCAGCTTGAGATCGACAGGCATATGGTCAAGGAACACCTCATTACTTTGAATGAGTTCAAATCTCCAGGGCCAGATGAACTGCATCCTAGAGTCATAAAGGAACTGGCAGAAGAACTCTCAGAACCGCTGTCTATTCTCTTTGAGAAATCATGGAGGACGGGGGAAGTGCCAGATGACTGGAGGAGGGCTAACGTTGTCCCTATCTTCAAAAAGGGTAAAAAGGAGGAACCTGGGAACTACAGACCAGTCAGTCTGACATCAATCTCTGGGAAAATTCTGGAGCAGATCATAAAGCAATCCATCTGGAAGCACCTTGACAACAATGCCGTGATTACTCGAAGCCAACATGGATTTGTCAAAAACAAGTCCAGCCAGACAAATCTGATCTCATTTTTTGATCAAGTCACCTCCCTTGTAGACCGTGGGAATGCTGTAGACATCATATACCTCGACTTCAGCAAAGCTTTCGACAAAGTGCCCCATGATATCCTGATGAGCAAACTAGCTCGAAGTGGGCTAGATGAAACAACGATCATGTGGATCCACAGTTGGCTACAGAATCGGACTCAAAGAGTGCTTCTCAATGGGACCTTCTCAAACTGGGGAGAGGTAACGAGTGGGGTACCGCAGGGCTCAGTCCTGGGCCCAGTGCTCTTCAACGTTTTTATTAATGACTTGGAGGAGGAGGTGCAGGGAATGCTGATCAAATTTGCAGATGACACAAAATTGGGAGGGATAGCTAATACTTTGGAAGATAGAAACAAAATTCAAAGTGATCTGGATAGACTGGAGTGCTGGGCAGAAAACAACAGAATGGCATTTAATAGGGACAAATGCCAAGTTCTGCACCTAGGAAAAAGAAACCAAATGCACAGTTACAAGATGGGGGATACGTGGCTCAACCACACTACGAGCGAGAAGGATCTTGGAATTGTCGTCGATCACAAGCTGAATATGAGCCAACAATGTGATGTGGCTGCAAAAAAGGCAAATGCTATTTTGGGCTGCATTCATAGAAGCATCGCTTCCAAATCCCGGGAAGTACTAGTTCCCCTCTACTCAGCACTGGTTAGGCCTCATCTGGAGTACTGTGTCCAGTTCTGGGCACCACACTTTAAGAAGGATGCAGACAAGCTGGAGAGGGTTCAAAGGAGGGCAACAAAGATGATCAGGGGACTGGAAACAAAGCCCTATGAAGAGAGACTGAAAGAACTGGGCATGTTTAGCCTTGAGAAGAGAAGACTGAGGGGAGATATGATAGCACTCTTCAAGTACTTGAAAGGTTGTCACAGAGAAGAAGGCCAGGATCTCTTCTTGATCATCCCAGAGTGCAGGACACGGAATCATGGGCTCAAGTTACAGGAAGCCAGATTCCGACTGAACATCAGGAAAAACTTCCTGAGTGTCAGAGCAATACGGCAATGGAACCAATTACCTGGGGAGGTGGTGGGCTCTCCCACACTGGAGGCCTTCAAGACGAGGCTGGACAGCCATTTGTCAGGGATGCTTTGACTTGGATTCCTGCATTGAGCAGGGGGTTGGACTCGATGGCCTTGTAGGCCCCTTCCAACCCTACTATTCTATGATTCTATGATTCTATGAATCTGATCTCATTTTTTGATCAGCTTCAGGTAACCTCCCTTGTGGACGGTGGGAATGCTGTGGACATAATATACGTCGACTTCAGCAAAGCTTTTGACAAAGTGCCCCATGATATCCTGATGAGCAAACTAGCTCAACGTGGGCTAGATGAAACCACGATCTGTTGGATCCACAGTTGGCTACAGAATCGGACTCAAAGAGTGCTTCTCAATGGGACATTCTCAAACTGGGGAGAGGTAACGAGTAAGGTACCGCAGGGCTCAGTCCTGGCCCCAGTGCTCTCCCACATGTGTATTAATGACTTGGAGGAGGAGGTGCAGGGAATGCTGATCAAATTTGCAGAGGACACAGAATTGGGTGGGATAGCTAATACCCTGGAAGATAGAAACAGAATTCCAAGTGATCTTGATAGGCTGGAGTGCTGGGCAGAAAACAACAGAATGACATTTAACTGGGATAAATGCCAAGTTCTGCACCTAGGAAAAAGAAACCAAATGCACAGTTACAAGATGATGGATATTTGGCTCAACAATACTACAAGCGAGAAGGATCTTGGAATTGTGTTAGATTGCAAGCTGAATATGAGCCAACAATGTGATGTGGCTGCAAAAAAGGCCAATGCTCTTTTGGGCTGCATTAATAGAAGCATAGCTTCCAAATCCCAGGAAGTATTTGTTCCCCTCTACTCAGCACTGGTTAGGTCTCATCTGGAGTACTGTGTCCAGTTCTGGGCACCACATTTTAAGAAGGATGCAGACAAGCTGGAAAGGGTTTAGAGGAGGGCAACGAAGATGATCAGGGGACTGGAAACAAAGCCCCATGAAGAGTAACTGAAAGAACTGGGCATGTTTAGCCTTGAGAAGAGAAGACTGAGGGGAGATAGGATAGCGCTCTTCAAGTCCTTGAAAGGTTGCCATAGAGAGAAAGGCCAGCATCTCTTCCCGATCATCCCAGAGTGCAGGACACGGAATCATGGGCTCAAGTGACAGGAAGCCAGATTCCAGCTGAACATCAGGAAAAACGTCCTGACTGTCAGAGCAATACAACAATGCAGCCAATTCCCTAGGGAGGTGGTGGGCTCTCCTACACTGGAGGCATTCAAGATGAGGCTGGGCAGCCACCTGTCAGGGATGCTTTGACTTGGATTCCTGCATTGAGCAGGGGGTTAGACTCGATGGGTCTTGTAGGCCCCCAGTTAGGGATGGACGAAAGTCCCCTACCTGGTCCCGCAGCTTGCTTCGCGGTGGGGGGGAGGCGCTCCGTTTCTCCCCCCGAAATTCTTGGCAGGGGGGAGGCACCCCGTCCCTCCCCGCCGAAATTCTGGCCGGGGGGGAGGTGCCCCATCCCTCCCCTCCAAAGTTCTGGCCGGGGGGGGAGCGTCCCATCTCCCCAGCCGCGAATCTTGTCATCTGCCGGGATGCAAATGGCAGTGGCTGTAGCTGCCGCCGTTTGCGTCCTTGCAGTCAGCCGTGATAGGCTACGTAAATCCTTACGTAGCCTATCACGGCTGACTTTGGGGGAAAAACAAAAGCGTGTACACAAATGGCGGCGCCCATGAGCGCCGCCATTTGCGTTCCTTATTTGGGCACGTCTAGTCTACGTAAATATTTACGTAGACTACGGCAAAAATAAGGGCAATGCAAATACCATTGCCCTTATTTTCGCCGTAGTCTACGTAAATATTTACGTAGACTAGACGTGCCCAAATAAGGAACGCAATTGGCAGCGCCCATGGGCGCCGCCATTTGCGTACGTGCTTTTTTTTTTCAAAGTCAGCCGTGATAGGCTACGTAAGGATTTACATAGCCTATCACAGTGTTTTTTGAAAATCTAGCTGTGATAGGCTACGTAAATCTTTACGTAGCCTATCACGTTTGTTGGTGTGTGTTTTTTTTTCACTTGGAAATGGAGGCGGCGGCGGTCAGTTGGAAGACCGGCCGCCGCCGCCACGCCGCCGCCACGCCGCCGCCATGCGGGACATTCGCTGAAGGTAAGTCCCATCCCGGGGGGGGCGGACCGTTTCTCCCCCAATTTCGGGGGGCCGAATGTGTTGGCATTCGGCCCCCCGGAGGTTCGTGGAGAAATTCTCTGATATCCCTACCTTACAACCCTACTATTCTGTGATTCTATGATTCCATGAGTCCTGTGTGGGAAACAGGCCTCATCCACCTAAGACACATGACTTACACCTCTGAAGTATAATGGTTGCCTCTTATTTCCATTATGTTTCTCCTTCTGTTGGTGGTGGTGGGGGGGGGGAGGGAATCATGTATTAAAAAAGAGGACACCTCTTTGTATAAAATGTGCATAAGTCATTTTATTTGTATTGAATCAAATTTAGACATAATTACTGTAATTGTATAGGAATACAGTCCATTTCACCATAGTGTGGAAGACTGTGACCGGGTGACCTGTGTCCCTGGCTTACTTGGTCTGCTGTCCAGGTGCCAACCTCGCAGCCATTCTGCAACCGACTGAGGGTTGTGAACATCGACTGCTGCCTGTGTTTGCTGTTGTCAGGCTGGTCCAAAGAGTGTTACAAAAGGGAGTCCATCCAACTCAAGAGGTCCTGCTTAACTCTTAACGCTCTTGAATAATACTATGTTTATTTTGATTTAATTAATGCTCACACATTTCTCACCATCTCTGTGCTAAACTATGGTCCCCTCTCCACATGAAGGATTTTTGGAAGAGGAAAGGTTCTTATCTGCTGTATAGGTTTTTTGAATCAAACCGTGAAGTCTGCTAAGAGCCCAAATTGTTTATATGGGTACCTGTCGTCAATTGGCTTGTAACTGGAGTTGACAATAGACATCTAGGCCAGCTCAGAGTCTGAAGGAACTTTACAATAGGCAAAGATTTCCCAAATAATATCTCTTTCAGAACCAGTTAGAGTGTTACTCGGGCCTTGGCTCTTATCCATAATGTCGTAAGTGTAATTGCTTCTTCGTAGAAAGGTATGAAATTAAACTCACAAAATGTCAAGGTCTTTTGTGCTGCTGTGCACACAGGGGGTTCCCAGGACTTTTACTTCCCAGCGTCTTAAAAACGCCTCTGAAATAGGCTTGCTCTTGCTTGCTTCAATGGCACTTCTTATGAGACATGGAAACGACAACGGCTCCTCCTCTCAGAAGAAGTGTTCAGTGGGAAGCTAATGTTGTCCCCATGTGGCTGGATTTTCAAACTCCCTGTGAAATGCTCTGTGATCAGGAATTTCCCCCCATGATGAATAACCCTTGACGGTGCTGTGTAGTGGCTAAGAGCACGAACTGTTAAGCAGGAAGCCCTCGCGTAAGCCACAAATGCTCTCAGACTCAAATGGTGGTCCACCAAGGTGAGTGCAACCCACCAAGTTTCAATGGGACTGCGAGGAGGATGTAGTTCTGTGTCTGTGGTCCAAGCACTGGGCAGCCACCCACCATTGGCTCTTGCGGAGAGTATCTCTATTGCAACAGTGAGCTTTCCCCCATCGTTATTTTTTCTCCTGGCATCTTTGATTTTCTTTTGGCATTGTGGTGGTGGTGGGACTTGGGTGGTGGGACTATTATATGACAACTGGAAGTTCTTTGTCTGTAGTTACAGTAATATATGTGTGTGTGTGTATACACACACACACACACACACAGAGCTTTTCAAGACTGTGGTCTTCTCAAGGCAGCTTTCAAAAAGAATAAAATTCAGTATCAAAGAAATGATAAAAACTCCTATTAAAACAGACCAGCTAAAATAAATCAACTTTCAAACATCGAATAGCAGCAAATACCATAAAACTTTTTTCAATTAAAAATCAGAGAGAACAAGTATGTTTTTCGCCCTCTTAAAAGCAGCCACAGACTGAGCCAGTCAGATCGGGGCCGTGGCTCGGTGGCGGAGCCCCTGCTTTGCATGCAGAAGGTCCCAGGTTCAATTCCTGGCAACTCCAGGTAGGTCATGAAAAACTCCTTCTTGACATTTTTGTGAACTGCCCAGAGAACTTCAGCTATGGAGAGGTATAGAAATATAATAAATGAAATGAAATCCTGGAGAACCCCTGCTACTCACTGTCGACAATACTGGGCTAGATGGACCAAGGGTCTGACTCAGGATAAGGCAGCTTCCAATGTTCCTGTATTCCATAGGGTACTGGGGTCACCACTGAAAAGGCCCTCTCTCTCATGCCAGCTGACCAGATTGATCTTAGCAGTGGGCCAGTGAGCAGGGCCTCCAGAAATGATCTTAAGGCATGGGCAGGTTCACCTCTGTATAAGCAGTCCTTCAGATAATGTGGATCCAAATTATTTGGGCTTTAAAGGTCAACACCAGCCTTTTGAATTGGGCCGAGAAATGCACCGCCACCACTGCAGCTCATACAGAATTGCTGTAATATGATCTGCAAGGATGGGAACGGCTACATCCTGTACCAGCTGCAGTTTCCAAGTTGTCTTCAAAGGCAGCCCGTGTAGAGGGCGGTGCTGTAGTTCAGTCTGGATGGGACTTGTGCATGTGTAACCAAGGCCAGGTCCCCTTTCCCCAGGCAGGGCCACCATGGGTGGAGCAAGTACAGTGGGCAAAGGGTGTTCCTGGCTCCTGCCAACCCCAGCTGTGCTGTCCTCAGTGATGAGCCCACAAGGCCCCTCAAGGTACAGAGTTGTTGGTCCTTCAGGGGGAGTGAAACCCTGTCCAAGACCATCTGAGCGCATTACAAACAGGGACGACTGGTCCCTGGCCCAAGGGACTTGCATTCTAACACACACACCCCATCCTACACACAGCAAAAAAAGGAAGGGGGGAATGGAAGGGGAGAAATGGAGCCATGGGTAATTAGGGGAGATGGATATGTGATTACACCTGGCTTGGGTTACTAGGCACTAGGCAGATGATCCAAAGACTTCCCAGAAAGAAAAAAGAGCATTGGGGAGGGGCCATAGCTCAGTAGACACGCACATGCTGTGCATGCAAAGGGTCTCAAGCTTGATCCCTGATGACTCCAGAGAGGTGAGGTAGCATCAAGAGCTGAAATGAAAGATGAGAGAGATCCTGGATTTGGGGCGGGGATATGGATGGCAAGACTGAGCTCCAGAGGGGAATAGTCTCACGCAGTGAACCTCAAGGGAAGAGAAATAGGGTGGGGTGTGCAGAGGCTGGAACTGGCAGAATTGTAGAAGGAGGAGGAGGAGGCCACCCACCACCACCATGACCTTCAGGGCAGGTTGAGTAGAAGACCAGATGAGGCCTAACCAGCATTGGTTAGGCCTCATCTGGAGTACTGTGTCCAGTTCTGGGCACCACATTTTAAGAAGGGTGGAGACAAACTGGAGAGGGTTCAGAGGAGGGCAACGAAGATGATCAGGGGACTGGAAACAAAGTGCTATGAAGAGAGACCGAAAGAACTGGGCATGTTTATCCTTGAGAAGAGAAGACTGAGGGGAGATAGGATAGTGCTCTTCAAGTACTTGAAAGGTTGTCCCAGAGAGGAAGGCCAGCATCTCTTCTCCATCATCCCAGGGTGCAGGACACAGAATCATGGGCTCAAGTTACAGGAAGCCAGATTCCGACTGAACATCAGGAAAAACTTCCTGAGTGTCAGAGCAATACGGCAATGGAACCAATTACCTGGGGAGGTGGTGGGCTCTCCCACGCTGGTGGCCTTCAAGACGAGGCTGGACAGCCACCTGTCAGGGATGCTCTGACTTGGATTCCTGCACTGAGCAGGGGGTTGGACTTGAGGGCCTTGTGGGACCCTTCCAACTCTACTGTTCTATGATCCTATGATTCTAAGAATGACAGACCCCTGAGGGAGAGAGCAGCAACACCGGTAGCATCGGAGGGGTGAAGCCAGCTCTCATTGAGGGCAAGTGGCATGAGGGACATAAAAAAGGAAAACATGATGGACTGTGTGATTACTGGATGCGGGAGAAGCAATTCCAGAGGGACTCGGAGAAGGGGAGCAGGTGCGGGGTGGTGGTGGGGACAATGAAGAAGAATGAGACTTGGAGAGAGGGTGTGTGTGTGTGTGTGTGTGTGTGATAAGGTTTGGAACTGGTGTCTCAGGCTGTCCACCCGGGCACACACAGGCTCTTCAGGAGCCACTGGGAGTTCAGAGCAGCATGAGGAATTCACCCCCTCCTCATTGCTTCCTGCCTCTGAGTGAAACTCTTGGGATTTCTACCCAGTCTTCAGCCTGCCCCACAAAACCACTCCTGTCGATAGGGCTTGTGTACAAACTTAATCCTAGCCAAAATGCCAACTTCCCGTTCCCTCCCAGAAGGTGGCTTGCACACACTCCTGAGGCTTTGCCCTCCCTGTTTGACTGTTCGTGAACAGTCCATGGTGTTAGCAGCAGATGAGGCAATCAGAACTGTCAGTGACATGAGCACGATTCAGTATAGATGAAGCACCTGGAGGAGCACCAGGCAGTTGCTGGTTTGGGGGCAGGGCAGCCCTCCAAGGGCTCTGGTGCTTCCTAGCGCAGCTGGAGACCCTTCTTAACAGCACAGCCCAGTTCTGCGACATCCAAAGCTGTAACACAGAACAAGTGCCTTCCCATCCCCAGGCCTGCGTAGGGAAACTTGGGGGTTTGTGAATTCTGGGAGGAATTGACCTGATCCACAACTCCTGGCCTAATGTGCAGAAAGGAACCTAATTCACCACTGGCTTCCATGCGTCCCAAATGCTCCAGCCCAGTTCTCAGCTCATAAAAATATGCTAAATGTGCATTTTGAGAGAATATACATGTAAAAATACCTGTTGGATATGTATTTAAATGTGAATTTTCATGCAGATTTCTTTTCTTCTTTTTTAAAATTTGCAGTGTAATGTGGAAACCAGGCAGACTGGACGCACGGGTGAAAACGGTTGCAGGTTTCAGTGACTCTTCTCCTGGACAAGAGCAGATAATTCTGTGGCAGCTCTGAAGGGCTGGGCGTCCTCTTGTCAGGAGCGAACTGGTGGTCAGCTGACCTGCTGCCAGCAGCTACGCTACGTGCGGCTGAACAGAAGGCGGGTCACCGCAGATTAACTTCATCAGGTTGGCTCCACCAGGCCAGCCTACTTTTGTCCCTGATTAAGTCTTCCTGTGCAGTGTAGAGGTGAAGGGACAAAGACCCATGAAATTACCTTTTCTATTACCCTCCTTGTCACAAATACAAGGGAAGGTGCTTAATTCACAGCAAAGGTGAATGGAGCACATGGGCCAGAAATCCCCCTTGAGCTGACCCACAGCTCAAGACGTCAGCTAATGTCAGTGCTCACCGCAGCTTCCAGGCACGGCTGGCTGTCAGCCATCGCAGCAGAGTGCTGAAGCAGCTTCCCCTGTCTGCCTGGGTGTAGGGACGTGCAAGAATTTTTCCCCCATTTGATTAACGCTAGGACTTGCCCCATTTGAATGCACACCCTGAATGTGAACATGAATGCATTTTGCAGGTAAAGCTTACACATTCCCGAACTTGCAATTCTCATTTGCAAAATGCATACTATAGAAAAATGTGCATTTTTATGCTTTAGTTGAGGGTGGAAAAGCACACCTTTGGTGTGCACTCCCTGAAAAATGTGTTCTTTCCCCATTCAAATAAGGGAGGAAATGGCAATGCAGGAATGGGAACGAGGCGGACCAAGCTTCAAGGCGGAAGTCAGAGCACCTTGATGAGCTCCAGACTCACTGGTTTCCCCATCCTTGCCTGTGGGCAGCCGGGCCTTTTCCAGCAGAAGTTCATATTATCTGGATTGCAGCAGCCTCAGCTCTGGCGCCCTTCACAGCAAGGCAAAGTCCCCCTTCATGGCCCTCACTGCGATCTCACCAGTGGGGCACGGGCCGTGGAGTGGGGACTCAGGATAGGGCCTTCTCGTGGGCAGTGCCCCGACTATGGAACTCCCTCCCTGGGGAAGCGAGGCAGGTGCCCTCATCGCTGAGTGACAACTAAAAATATAGATTTCACCTGGGCTTTTGAGACACAGCTTGGCCCTGGGAGCTTGCTGCTTTTAGACTGTGTGTGTTGTAGGGTTGGCGGAGAATTTCTCCCCGAAATTTCGGGGGGCTGAGCGCCAATGTGTTCGGCCCCCCGAACAAGTTTCGGGGAAAAATTCTCCGCCCCCCGCCCCCCCCAGGACGGGACTTACCTTTCCCGAATGTCCCTCCCGGCGGCGGGTCCGGCCGGCGGTTCGGCGGGTGTTCGCCCGGGGCGGGAGCGGCAGCCGGTCTTTGGACCGGCTGCCGCCGCCGCCATTGCAATAAAAGAAAAAAAAACAAAAACGCCCCCATGATAGGCTACGTGACGATTAACGTAGCCTATCACGGCTAGATTTGCAAAGTCAGCCGTGATAGGCTATGTAAATCGTCACGTAGCCTATCACGGGTGACTTAAAAAAAAAAAGCGCGTACGGATAATGGCGGCCCCCATAGGGAGCTGCCATTCCCGTTCCTTATTTGGTCGCTGTAGTCTACGAAAAGATTTATGTAGACTACGGTGAAAATAAGGGCAACGCCATTAGCGTACGCGCTTTTTTTTTTAAAGTCACCCGTGATAGGCTACGTGATGATTAACGTAGCCTATCACGGCTGACTTTGCAGATCTAGCCGTGATAGGCTACGTTAATTGTCACGTAGCCTATCATGGGGGCGTTCTTTTTTTTTTTTTTTAACTTTTTAGTTCGCGGCTGGGCGAGGCGAGGCGCCTCCTCCCCGGCCTGAATTTCGGCCGGGCGAGGCGGGAAGCCTCCCCCCCCGGCCTGAACTTCGCAGGGGGAGCAGCGAAGCGCCTCCCCCCCACCGTGAGCAAGCTTCGAGGACAGGTAAGTGACTTTCGTCCATCCCTAGTGTGTTGTGCTCTCTTTTTTAGCTTTATGGTTGATAAAGCTAAAAAAGCTGGGCTCTGGCCCCAAGGAATGGAAGCTCCTTTGGGGATGTCCGTTCCTCAGGCATGGGAGGGGCAGATCTCATGAAAGGCAGTCAGGGTCTGGAAGGAAGACAGCTTCCCCCAGCTTGGTGCCCTCCAGATGTGTTGGACCGCAACTTCCATAATCCCACAGGCAACCATCACCCCAGACCGCTGCCTCCAGGTCCCGCTGTGGGGTCTGCCACTTCGGGGCCAGCAGGGGAGAGTCCGCCCGTGCTGGCAGGAGAGCAGTTGCAAGAACATCGGCCTGGCCCTCGGCTGCTCTTTCTTCTTTCTCCTGCTGGAGAATTCCTCAGTGCCCTCATTGGTATTCACAGTGTGCATCGACCTCATAGCCTCTGAAAGATCCCAGAACATTAACAAATTATTGTAATACTGTTGCGCACATAATGTATTTTAAACAGCAGGGAGTTGAAAGCGGATCACTTTAAACGAGGAGAACATCCTCGGGTGTAACTACGGGCACTGCCCCCTTCAGTAGTGTGCCCATTCGTGTCCTTCGTTGCTTTTATTACGTTACTGTTCATTGCACCCTTCTTGGGTGCTTTCCAATTCATTGACTTAGAAAAAAAACCCCGCACAGCAAAGCCTCCTGGAGCTGAATCCTTAGCTGGGATGCAGTGATGACTTGACGCTCCTTGGATGTAGGCAGCATCAAGGCATATTCCAGAAAGTGGAATGTTTTATATATTTTGCATTTTATTGTGTGCTCTTGGGTTTTAATTTTTGTGAACCGCCCAGAGAGCTGCAGCTATGGGGCGGTATAGAAATGAAATGAACAAATGAATGAAGTGTGCCTGCCACAGCAAGAATCTGAAGTTCACCCAGGAAGTGAAGAGAACAAACAGGAAGTTGTATGAGTGGATCATCCGGCACCATTTGCAGTGCCAGCTTCAGGATTTGGGGGAACTGGACAGATTTGCTTGCCCAGAAATAAAGAAATCACATTTATATTATCCCCCCATCTGATTTTTTAAAACAATATTTCCAGATGTGGATATTGCTGGATTCCAGAGGTTATTAACAGACAGCAGGGTTTAAAACAACAAATCTGACAAATTATTGTTGAACAAGACTGCGTTAAAAGTTTTCATGATGTTAACATGGAGAATGTGTGTTTTGAACAGTCACTGCATTTCAAATAATTTTCGATTTGAAGCCTTAGAATATTGTGTTCCCGACAAGCAATGTACAGTGCAATTAAGCTGGAAAAAGGGGGCTAGTTGTGAGATCCTTCCCTGAGAAACGTAAGAAGGCGCCATTAAAAGAAGCTGCCTCTGTCAATGGCTGACGATCATATGTCCATGTCAGGGCAATATGTATTAGGCCACCCAAATGCCACAAAATAGTGTGCAAGCTTTTTGTGTTCTGCAGAACTCTTCATCAGGCAAGACATTACACAAAGCCAGGGGGCAGGGAGGAACACAACTGGCTAATGTTGACGCTGTGGACTCCGGTAGGCAGAGTCTTAAGATGGCGGTGGGAGGAGGCCATAGAGATCAGATTAGGCTCTACAGGAGGGATGGGGGCTCAGTGGTAGAGCCCCTGGTTGCATGCAGAAGGTTGCAGGGCCAATTTCTGGCCTCCTCAGGTAGGACTAAGCAGGAACCCTGCCTGAAACCCCGGAGAGCCACTGAGAGTCAGGGGGCTGGGTGGACCAAGGGTCTGACTTGGTATAAGGCAGCTTCCTGTGTTTCAGGGTGCAACTAGGGCTGCCCCAGGACTGCTGGGGTGAAAGGCACAGATGGTGGTTGACACCCCCCCCATTTTTGAAAATATAAACTCTAGCTGTTTCCCAGCTCTCTTTCCGTTGCTGAAAAGTTCTGGAGAACTTGGTAGCTGGCACACTATGTTGTGACATTTTGCTTGGCCTAAAGCAGGGGTGTGGAACCTCTGGGCCGTATGCTGAAGGCAGGCGCCTGCGGTCCTGGTCTGGCCCTCCGGGGCTCCCCAGCGGTCACACCTCCTCTGTCCCAGCCACTGCTTGCTGGTCTCCTGGCTATTGCGCAGTCCCCCCCCCTTCTGAAAGGCTGAAGTGCCTCCCCTGAGGCCTAGTTGCGGACAGCGGGGGCTCCCTGCCCAAAGGTGCTGTTGTTTGGGGCATGTTGCCCCGCCCACCACTGGCACGTGGCCTCAGGGGCATCTTCGAAAAGGCATCCAGCCCCTGGGCTGAAAGAGGCTCAGCACCGGCCTGCTCCAGCGTTTGGCCCTTCGATGGATTTTGGATTTTTCTTCCCTTGGGGCCAACACAGCCACCTCTCGCTTTTTATATTTACGACAGGGAAGGAAAGACCCGTCCGCTCTGTGCATCGATCTCCTTGTGCGCGCAGAGCAGAATATGCGGTGGAGGAAGTCTCTCCATGACCAGCAACGCCCCCCACCCGCCCCGCCCCAGGCGGGAGCCGCCATGCAGGCATGCGGGCGAATGCTAGGGCGTATGCGGGGGGCGGGGACATTGACAGGCAGGGGCAGACTTGACTCTGCCTGTGTTTGCAAAGAAGCTTTCAGAGAATTGCCCCTAGATGCGATTGCTGCTTTTTGTGTGTTAGCTCTGAGCTGTAGTTGGAGCATCTGAACTTAAGGGGAAACCGTACTTTAAAAACGCCCCCCGTCCCCCAAAAGCGACGGTGTGAAGTCCAAGATCATTTTCCGGTTGCTGTCGCTTAAACTGCCCCCGAGGTCTGCGCGAGGGAGCGCCCCTCACCCCCTCCGCACACGGGTGGCTGCCGCTGGCACACAGGCTCGTCTCCTTATCACTGCGGGCGTCGGAGACTCAAGGTCACGAGGAGCGAAGCCGCTGCCGTGGCCCTCTGTGGAACTGGCTGATTAAGCCATCTAGGAGCATTCGCAATTTTCCAACTTTTTTTTTTCAATTAGGTTCCTAGATTAAGGTCATAAAACGTAGATTAGAGGCTAAGGTCATAAAATGTAGATTAGAAGAGCAAAGGCCCGGAATCTTTTATAGGAAGGGAATAAAGGAGGTATTTTATGGCTGTACATTGTAGCCGGTGGCTTTTCCGCCTGCGCTCCCCCCCGGCCCTCCCCAGTCCCTTTTTCCGCACTGGGTTGGGTTCTGCAGTGTGCTTTGGAATATCAGAAAACCTTGAGGTAAATTAGGTCAATTTTTTTATTTCTTTGCCAGCATAATTCCTGAAACAAACTAACAGTCTGCATCGCCATTTTTGCCAGGAGATTCTCCCCCCGCCCCACGACCTTTGGTCAGCTTAGATCAGTGAAGGGAGAACGGGTAGTGTTGAAGTTCTCCATTTTCTGCCTTGATGCTTGTCTTGCCTCATTCTCCCTCCCAAGTGCAGACATCTTCTTTTTCCCCCGACCAGGAGAAGTGTCCAGGCACGGCACGCACCCCGAAGGCACACTTTTCCCCCAGAGGATAAAGCATGAAAATGCAGGTTTGGGGCAGGAATGCTGATTTTCAGGAGGGCACACTTGCACAACTGCACACTTTGAAATGTGGATGCAAGCTCACGGAATTCCAAAAAAATCCTGAGCAGTATGCTCTTGCTTGCTGCGAATAGGACATGTGTGCATGAACAGAAATGAAATTCTCCTACAGCCCTCATTCAGAGTGGAAATCAGGTTAAGCTTGGAGGAGCCCCAATCCTGGAAACATGCTGGGAGACCCAAGGTGCAAATATTTCAGATAAACAACGTCTCTGTGGACCGAACGAGGGCAGGTCCTTGACAGGCCTGGGCATGCGCTGCTGCATCGTTGACTTCGCCATAAATGTGGCTGGTGGTGTGGCCGTGCTGGGATCACTTTCAGGTGAAGCTGCTGTTCACCTGCTGAGTCAGAGCAACGGAGCCACCCATTCCCTTGTACAGTGGCGGATGTCTGGGCTAGCAGGTGACACGGCCATGGCAGCAGAGTACAGCCCTGACTGACGGCGGTCTCCTCTCGGGTGGTCTCCTCTCGGGTCGCCTCTCGGCTTGCGCTTGCCATACAAGACGTGACCTGCAAAGGGGCCTTTGTGTTCTTCTTGGCTCTGCACACATACACAATGTGCAGCCCCCATTCCCTGATGGAGCCATCAGGATCCGTGCCCGTCGGCCTTTGTGCAGATGGGGATTCAGGGTCGGAGGTCAGCTGCTGGGCTGGCAGGGGGATGCCAGCCCCCTTTGGAAATCACCTGTATGTATGCTGTTGTGAGCGTGTTTGCGGCCTGTTTCTGTGTCCAAGGGAATGCTCATGCTCAGGGAATGGACAAAATGAGGAATTTGAAGAATATTTGAAGAACTAGGGAATATGAAGAAGCTGAGCTGGGGGCAAGTGGGGTGCAGACATGTGTAGGAGTAAGTCGCATTGAACTCAATAAGACTTACTTCTGAGGAGACATGCACAGAGTTGGTTCTCCTCTCCATTTTAGCCTCAGAATGTCAACAACAATGCTGGATGTGGAAATAGAAAGCTTAGCAGGGGGAATAATACCTCGTGCAGAGCTAGGGGTGCATGAAAGTCACTTACCTGGTCTCGCAGCTTTTCGCGGTGGGGGGGAGGCGCTTCGCTGCTCTCCCCGTGAAGTTCAGGCCGGGGGGGAGGCTTTACGTAGACTACAGCGACCAAATAAGGAACGGGAATGGCGGCTCCCTATGGGGGCCGCCATTATCCGTACGCGCTTTTTTTTTTTTTTTTAAAGTCACCCGTGATAGGCTACGTGACGATTTACGTAGCCTATCACGGCTGACTTTGCAAATCTAGCCGTGATAGGCTACGTTAATCGTCACGTAGCCTATCACGGGGGCGTTTTTTTTTTTTTTTACTTTTATTGGAATGGCGGCGGCGGCAGCCGGTCGAAAGACCAGCTGCCGCCTCTGCCCCTGTCGAAGACCCGATGAACCGCCGGCTGGACCCGCCGCCGGGAGGGACATTCGGGAAAGGTAAGTCCCGTCCCGGGGGGGGGGTGCGGAGAATTTCTCCCCGAAACTTGTTCGGGGGGCCGAACACGTTGGCGCTCGGCCCCCCGAAGTTTCGGGGAGAAATTCTCCGCCATCCCTGTGCAGGGCTCCAGGCCGGCATGGTCATTTTAAAAGGTTTTTCCTTTCTTTCAAACAGCACTGCTTTAAACCAAGAGTGCATCGCTCGGGCACACCTGGGACAGCCTTGTTTTGGGAAGCCCCAAGGAGGAGGAAGTGTTTTGGCTGAAAGTAATTACTGCACGTCTCAGGGCAGGGGGAAAAATACGTAAATATCTACGAAAAATAGCCTTTCTTACGGAAGTTATGCAGAATTACGGCTGTCGGCATGGATTTATCTTCATAATTCTTGGAGCGGAAAAAAAACAGGAGAATTCCGGGGGCTTGCGAATGACAGTACGGAGCACTGGCCGCAAAATGCGGAAGTCAAGCGGCACGGAAGGTACACAATTCGTACATCCCTACGAAATAGTGCAACCGCACTACCGTGACAGTGCGAAGCAAAAATAAGGAGCTGTCAAAAGTGTGCTATTGCCAGTGGGGGAAATGAAAGGAATGGGAAAAAGGGATGCATGATTTTGATGGAGCGTTGGGTGCCTCCTCACTTACTTGAACAGATCCTACAAACTTCCAAGGGTTTATCGGCACCACCCCCCTTGGGTGCAAATTGGGTTTTCTGCTCCTCTGAGCAGCTTGGAGAGAGGCAGTGCGGTGTGAGGGCGGGGAGTGGTATCCAGTGCAAAAGAAGCTGGGATACCGTCCCGGCCGAGCGGGAGGACTGCAGAGGGAGGAGGGGCAAGGGCAGGGAAAGGCAAGGATGCACAGCAGCTTATTTGTCCGGTCGTGTGGAGGATACAGTCGCTTAGCTACTGTGAGTAGCTTATACACCACCTTGGCTTAAAGTGACGTGCGAACCCGACCTCTTTCTCCCCCTTCGCACCCAGCAGGCTTCCAGAGAAGGGCCAGGTTGCCCTGCTAGAGGTCTGAACGAAGCTCGTGCCAAAGGCTTTGGGAATTAGGCTAGGAGCCACTTGCAGCCCTGGGGCTGCAGGTGTCCCACTCCGGCATTACACAGAAGCCAGAACTCAGATTTCCCCCCAAGTGTATGCAGAGAGCTACAGACAACCACCAGTCCCTGGCTAGGGGTCGTCTAGGACAGAGGCACTTGCTGTATTCAGGCATTGCTGTTTTAAGTGCATGCGTGGAACACTTCTGGTGTTGCTCTACACAAAAATGTGGAAAGTGGGCCAGCGTAAATTGAATGGAGGCTCTCTGTCTATTTGCGTGCCTAGGGCTCAAGGTAAGCTATGATGTAATGAGCAAAGGGCTAGATGTGCCTGATCTCACCTGATCTCAGAAGCTAAGTAGGGTCAGCCCTGGTTAGTAGTTGGATGGGAGACCACCTGGGAATCAGGCTTCCTGCATTGAGCAGGGGGTTGGACTCGATGGTCTTGTAGGCCCCTTCCAACCCTATGATTCTATGATGTGAAAACAGCAGGCACTATCCAGTCAAAATTAATTGTTTTAAGTATCTCCCATTGAAATGACTGTGATCTGAATGCCCTTAAACCTTAGTGAGAGTATGCATTATGAATAAATCGAATTCAACCAGAAAAAAGCCTTAACATTACATTTATACTAGTGCTGTGCCAAAAATGTCTCCCACATTTGTTTGCTTGTTTTTTGGCCATTTTTATTCAATTCCATAGAAAAGAAATTGCTTTCAAAAAGAAATTCAAAGTAGAGGAAAATTTCAGAGAAATTCTCATGGGTTGGTTTCTGGATTCTTGTGCTTGCGTTAATTAGGAGGTGGCCAAGGAGTGTGCGTGAGTGTCCTGTCTTTCACTTTACAATCATCTTTCTGGCAGCCTGCAGCATCCTCGGCTTCCCACACTTCAGGTAAAGCCCAGACATTGTGAGGTAATTCATCCCACTGGGCTTTTTAAGAACGGGAAATGCAGGCAGCCGGGGAAGCTAGTTGTGAGCTGCAGAGCAACAGATATATGTGCAATGGAAAGAAAACACCCACACAGCACCAACAGTGATTAGGTAAGTTCAAAAACACCACCATATCCGTGATGAAACACCCTGGAAATGAAGCAGAATAATGGAAGCTTCATGGGGGAAGAAAACTTTCAGGAAATAGCAGGACAGATTTTGGCACAGTACTAGCTGCACCTCTTCCCTGGAGCTGGACACAATACTGCCTCCTTCACACCTACATTGTGGTGGGTGCAAAATGGGGACCAGGCTGCCAACACAGCTGGCAGTGCAAAAAAGTAAAACCCTTAGGAAAAATGACAGAAACTGTGCTAGAACCCCTGCCAGTGGTGAGCCCTACCTGTGAGAAACTGCTGAGAAATTCTCCCCTGGAGGTTCTTTGACATTGTTATGACAAAAATCCAGCCTCAGTGAGGGCTCCTGCCAGTCATTCTGAAACATGCTGATGGCTGAGCGGCTAGTCTGGCTACTAAAGGACAGCATAAGGGCAAGTCCACAGATATAGGCCAATACCAAGGATGACATTCGGAGCGCATTGGCTGTCCAAACATGGATAGAATAATAAAGAAAGATGCCGTTCTCATCTTGCAGGGACTGGGATGGCAATTTATGGAAGGAAGGGGTCAGTAGGTTGACTTCTACTTGCTAGCACGAGATTCTTATCATATCTGGCTACGGGTGATAGGTTTCATAGCAAATCATTTTCTGCCAGGTTCTGTGGAATTCTTCTCACTGTCCCTGTCAAATGGGGCCTTTAAAAAAATAATGCTTTAATTCTGTGTGCAGTTAGATTTGTGTCTTCTGGGTTTTGTGGTTGTTGATTTGAACTGGCTGGCTGGGGTTTTGCTCCTGCTTTCAGGTTCTTGGAAAACTCTTACTTTAAAACACTTATACAGCACCTACAGATGTCTAACCGTTGTACAGAGATAAAAAGATAAGGCAGTCCTGCCTGAGGCACACGATATAAAAGGAAAAGGGGCTGGGGAGAGAAGAGGAAAGCGAGAACTGGAGCAGCTGCTCCTCTGGTTGGCTGATGAGGGCCAGGTTGCTCCCCCCCCTTGACATGCAGTTCTTGGGGGGGGGGGCAGCAGGTGCAACTTCCCAGGGACCCTTAGTCCCTGGGCCAGAGTGTGCCTCCCTTCAGCTCTGCTGGGAAATACCTTGGGTTTTACCAGGGTCTTGAGCTCACACACGGGATTGTCTACACCTTTGCATAAATAAACATCATGATGTCTCTGCTGTTTTAACCTCCAGTTAACCTAGACGTTCCAGACATGATTTTTTGCATGGCTGAGTCTTCAGTTTAATTACAATTGATATATATTGATCTACTGACTGTAAATGTATTTACAGCATGTTGTAGAAGAGACTGCAGAATGAAAATGGCCGAGCTATGAGACCAGAGCATCCTTCCTTCCTTCCTTCCTTCCTTCCCTCTCTCTCTCTCTCTCTCTCTCACGCACGCACGCACCGCACACATACTCCTAAACTTGAGCCTTTAATTCCTGTCATTCCCATTCTGTTGACCACTTCTAAAGGACTGGAAATCAATTCTAAATCCAAAGCAATGCATATTTCTGCAGCTGGTCCATGGTGAATTCCCCTCTGTTGGCAAGAGCCCTGAATAAGACTGTCTTTCTCCTCAAGGGTTGCATGCTTTTTATTCGACAAATATTGATCTGTTTTTAATAAGGCTGAAAACGACTTACAGCAAAGATCCAAAGTGCCACTGTATTTATTTTGAAAGGAGGCATTGACAGAAATTGGTAGAACTCTAGAGGTTGTTATGGATTTTATTTTCAGCTTTTCTGCTGATTTAAGCTGAGTGTTTTCCAAACTCAAGATTTTGCCTAGGTGTTTAACAGTGCCCCAAAGTCCTTCTTGGCAAAGCTGTTACTGAACATCCCCCCCCCCCCGGTTCCATTTCAGATTATTTAACTGAATGACTGATTTCCAGAATCTCTCTCTCATTTTAAATAAAATTCCAAAAACATCTCACAATAAACATTAAAATTCAGCAACAAATACAAGCATAAACACAAAAGCATGTAATATTTAATTGCAGCAGCAAAAAGACAAAAGCAGTGCTAGGCAGTAAAAATAAAAATAAAGGCTAGATGAAATAGCAGTTCAGCAGCCAGTGAAAAGTTTTCACCAGATAAAAATAAAATTATTGTTCAATAAAAGCTGAAACAGATTTTTTAAAGTATTAACTGCATGCCTAAACTTAACAAGACAGGTGCCAGGCAGACCTCTCTGCGGAGGGCATTGTATAAAGGGGACAACACCACTGAAAAGACCATCTCTGCAGTCGCACCTCCAAAGGCAAAGGCACCAGGAGGAGGGCTCCCACTTTGCTCCGGAAGTGCTGAAGTGGAGGGTGAAATTGGCAAGTTCTTTGACCAGTCCGGAGTATGGCTCTGCTGGGCTAAACAAAGTAGTGTGTGGAGAGGATGAAACAGACAAGGAGATTGACAAGAGGGGGTTATGCCTCTGCAGGGCTGTATAGCGGATGGGCGGACTTGCAATTGCGCATGCTTGTTACGACACCATTTGGGCAAATTTCAATATCCACAAATTTAAAAAAAAAAAAAATTATTCTGGCACTTCCAGAATGGAAACACCGCGGAATCCTGTTGGGCTTAAGGGGGATGGAATTCCCAGCATTGCACAGCCCCAATTGACCAGAAATTGCAAATATCTTCATATTCAAGACAGGAAAAACTTGAGATTTAAAAAAATCGTCTGTGGGAGAAACTAGAACCGATGCATTTATCTATCGAGGCCCAGGGCTTCGTGCTTTGGCTTAAATCCCTGCTGTTCCAGAATTAGGGTCGCCACCTCTTTCCCGCCGACAGTCTCCTCATCTTCAACAGCCATACAGCAGGCAGGGACAACATTGGCCTCTCCATGCTGGGAATCGCTGCACCTGCTGAATGTGGCTGGTGCAGATGGGTGAGGACTGAGTTTTGGTTCATTTTTTATAAGGATTTGCCAAATCTCTTCATATTCAGGATGGAAAGAACTTGAGATTGTTTTTTTAAAAAAAATGCAAAAGTGGGAGAAGGCAAATCTGGCAGATCCTCCGTCCCTGGTCCCAAGTCCTAGATGTCCTTAGAGGTCAAAAGCTTAAAACCAGTCCTTTGACTTGGGCCTAGAAGCAACTGGAAGGGCAGTGAAGCCTCCACATAGGCTGCAGTCCTATACACACCTATGTGGGGGTAAGTCCCACTGAACTCAGTGGGGCTTACTTATGAGTAGACATATATAGGATTGCACCATCAGAGTTCTTGGGGCAACGCAAAGGGTCTGAGATCTTAAGGATGGCAACTCTTGGAGCATGTGTAAACAGGTCTCTCCCCCATCTCTCCCAGAGACAAAACAGGGGCAAGCAAGTGATGGTCCTTTGCCAGGGATGGGGCCCGGGGCCTGTGAGCTCCAGGCCACAGAGTGGCGGTTGGTGCATCAGGTAACATGAATGGCATTTTCTACAGGCAGCATCAGTAAAGCAATCAAGGCAGTTTTCAATTCTGGGCCTTTTCCTGCTCAGCTCTCTTAATTCCTCCCATTACACCCCTCTGAAGAATGATTTGGCCCTGTAGTCCGACACATTACAGATTTCAGCAAACCTATAAAATCTTGCATAAAAAGATTCATATTTAGAGCTTTTGAAAACCCGGGCCAGAATCATTGGCAGGGAAATTGTTCTAAAGCAAATAGAACAAAATGCACCTCTTAAAAAACAAAAAAAAGTAAATAGGCACAGGGCCCCTAATCTGGATTGGGACCCTGATGGATTATGGGGGTAGTAATCCCTTGCCTGTGGCTGTGGTACAAGTCCAGATTGGGGGACCCCGGCTGCCGTTTGCATTGGACGGAAAACTCCATTTCATACCATGGATGCACGAAGGGCCCTGATCCAGATAGAGACTGCAGTGTGTGTGTGTGTGTGGGGGGGGAGCTTTAAAGCTCCCCAATCTCTTAGCATTCCAGTCCAGGTCGGATGACAGCTATTCATTTGTTTTCAGCATTTGTCATGTCTAATTTGGCCTGTATTTCAGCAAAGATCAAACCAGAATGCTGAGAAGCTCCATGAGCTACGGGTGGTTGAGGGACATTTAGGAAAAGGGACAGAAGCTGAATGACTACTGCCTAATAGAGTGGGCAAAAGAAGATGGGAAACCTATACTTCTGTAATGCTGGATTCCAAAACAGCAACGTACACACAGAAGAACTGCCATGTTTTGCCCAGAGAGCTTCGGCTATTGGGCGGTATAGAAATGAAATGAAATAAGCAAATAAACAAACAAAATGTTTTGCAAGAATATTCTTCTGCCCTCTGCAATTCAGTTGGAGGCATTTCTGCTTGGAAGTAAGCACCATGAAGTGCAATGAGCCTTACTCCCATGTAAGTGTGTGTGGGATTGCAGCCTTAGCCTTTGAAGGGCGGTGCACTCTCAAACGAGGTGGGGGTGAGCCAGGATGGGGGGTACTGTTTTGTGCATCTCTGGTGATGCCCCCCTCCCCAGCACGGAGTCCCACCCTCACCCTTCACCTCCCCGTTGACTGTGTTCCTTGGGTGTGGCTAGGCCTGGGCGTGGGAAGGCGGTTCCCTCTGGCCGACTTGAGCGGTGCAAAGGCTGGTTACACCCATGCACGCGCTCACTGTGTGCTGGGCCTTGTGCTCGCTGAGGCGCCACACGGCTCTGGCTGGACTTCCCGTCAGGCTCTGCTTGTTGCTCTTCTGCCTTCTGCTGCTGCTGTCACTGCTGCTCCTCTCTCCCCGTAGGCTAGAAAATACAACAGCAAGGTCGTGGAGGACCTGCCCTGGCTGAGACACTTTCCGGACAGACCAGAGGGACCTAGTTGTCCCCCGACCCGTGCAAGTTGGACTCCCCCCCCCCCGCTTCCCAGCTGCTTCTGATCAGCTGCTTCATGACATGAAGAGGGTGTCTTGATGAAACGGGAGCCCAGGCTGTGGGGGAAGTTTCTCTTCTATAATGAAGGCCAGCTACCTCTTAAGGACACTGCCTGCTCCTTCACACAGGAAGGATTCCCCCCATCAGGGGGGGCTGCAGAAACGGTGAAGGCCGAAGGGCACAGGATCGGTGCAATCACCGAGTGCGCCCATTTGGGCGCCTGGTGCCGCATGTTGGCCGATGTGTGTAGCGGGGATCAGGGGGCTCCCACTCTTTGGGGCCCAAGGGCACATGCTGATTCTTGATAGTGTTTTGGGCACAGGCCCAGAGCGGCTGCTGTGGGAGGGGGGTCACCCACTGACAGCCACAAAACCCAAGGGTCTTCTGAGATAACTAACAGGAGGTCTGATAATGAGCTGGATGTGGAAATACAAAGCTGAGCTGGGGGCAAGTGGGGTGCTGACATGTGTAGGAGTAAGTCGCATCGAACTCAGTAAGACTTACTTCTGAGTAGACATGCACAGAGTTGGTTCTCCTCTCCATTTTAGCCGCACAACATCACCAACAAGGCTGGATGTGGAAATAGAAAGCCTAGCAGGGGGAATAATACTCGTGCTCTAGACCGGCATGGTCATTTTAAAAGGCTTTTCCTTTCTTTCAAACAGCGTTGCTTTAAACCAAGAGTGCATCGCTAAGGCACATCTGGGGCAGCCTTGTTTTGGGAAGCCCCAAGGAGGAGGAAGTGTTTTGGCTGAAAGAAAACGGAGAGGGAGAATTTCAATTGAAAAAGAACACCCACAAGCAAGGCGGTGAGCACAGTTCATTTTTCTTTTTTTAAAACTTACGTATTTATTATCGGAATATACTACCTTGTGTTTTTATTTACGAAAATTTCACGACTCTGTGTGGATGACAAAGAAAAAGCCGCATGACTGCTGGCTCCGCAGGACCACGTGGTGCCGTTCCGCAGAGGATTCCGTGGCACGGACTGAAGGGAATTCGATCCCATTTCAGTCCATGGCGGAATTCTCTGACATCCCTATTGTTTTCTGCCCAGCACTCCAGTCTATTCAGATCACTTTGAATTCTGTTTCTGTCTTCCAAAGTGTTAGCTATCCTGCCCAATTGTGTGTCATCTGCAAATGTGATCAGCATTCCCCGCACCTCCTCCTCCAAGTCGTTAATAACAATGTGGAAGAGCACTGGGCCCAGGACTGAGCCCTGCGGTACCCCACTCGTTACCTCTCCCCAGTTGGAGAAGATCCCATTGAGAAGCACTCTTTGAGTCCGATTCTGTAGCCAACTGTGGATCCACCGGATCGTTGTTTCATCTAGCCCACTTTGAGCTCGTTTGCTCATCAGGAGATCATGGGGCACTTTGTCGAAAGCTTTGCTGAAGTCGAGGTATATGATGTCTACAGCATTCCCACGGTCCACAAGGGAGGTGACTTGATCAAAAAATGAGATCAGATTCGTCTGGCAGGACTTGTTTTTGACAAATCCATGTTGGCTTCGAGTAATCACTGCATTGTTTTCAAGGTGCTTACAGACTGATTGCTGTATAATCTGCTCCAGAATGTTCCCAGGGATTGATGTCAGACTGACTGGTCTATAGTTCCCAGGTTCCTCCTTTTTGCCCTTTTTGAAGATAGGGACAACGTTAGCCGTCTTCCAGTCATCTGGCACTTCCCCCGTCCTCCATGATTGCTCAAAGAGAATAGACAGCGGTTCTGAGAGAGTATAGACAGTGGTTCATTTCACAGAAAGGCAAGCCAATTTCCCACAAATTACATCTTATAAAATTAATTGCCCCAAACTTATTTTCTCCAAATATGAAGATCACCCCCAAATCGTTTCCCCAGAACACATACACACAACAAAACCACACATCCTACCACACACACATACCCCATTGTCAACACACACACACACACACACACACACAGCCCTTCAGCCCACACACAAACACGAGGTTGACAACACATACACCAAGCCAGGCTCTGTGTCTCGGGTCAGACCCCTCCCCGCCTACACACACACAGGCCCATCCATTCACAGACACACAACCACGTGTGCTGTCCATCCATCACACAAATACGAACAACCGTGCCTCCCCCCACTTCTGCCCAAGGTCACTTCCTAGGTGTTCTCCACTGGCTTTCCCCCTCTCTGGCAGCTTGAACCATCCACCCTAGTTAGCTCTTCAAATCCCCGCCGGTCCTCGCTGCCCCCTGCATCCTACAAGCAGCTTCCCCAAACAACTTCCCCACTTTCCCCCTGTCATTTCAGTTTGGACTGGTTGACAGGCAGCAGAGTGCTCGCCTCCGCCTGCCCAGCTCTCCCCTTTCTGCCCTTCCCGCTCCATCTCTTCCTTTCAAAGAGTGCTCTGCCCTCCCCTGGGGGCCCGTATGGGCCAGAGGCATTCTCAGGAAAGGAGAGGAGGAGGGTGGGATGGCTGGATGCTGTGAATCTGTAGCTTTCAAGCAACCCACGGTCAAAAATACTCTAATTTTTAAATAATGACTGAACAGTTCACCTTCATCGCTTAGGAAGGTCTGGGGACCAGAGAGGTGCCCAGGTGTGCCACTGGGTGCATGGGCACCATGTGCCAATCCGAGTGGTAGATGAGCTGTCGCAATGCAGTCTACGCCTGCCCGTAGGACCCAATCCTGTGCAAGCTGCACGCTGCATGGACAGACATCTCTCTGCAAAGGAAGATCCCATTTACTGGAGGGCTGTTGAATGGCAGCAGAACTCTGCAGCTAGTGGGGTCCTCTCATTTCGCTCCCAGGCGCAAGGTGTGCTCAGCACTGCTGTCTCAGCACTGCAGCGGCAGTGAGCTACAGGCTTGGGCAAGAAGACCTATGCAACGGGTCTTTATGAGGTAAAGACTTGCACCGGTGGGGCATTTGACAGTAGCTGTGTTCCTGACAGTTCTGAAGATCTTGATGAGAATTGCAGCTTGCAGTGTAACATCTCCTCGGATTCTGAGCTCAGGTGGCTCAAGACGGTGTTGGTGCTCCCACCTTGGGAGAGGCCGTAATGCACATGAATGACCGGAGTTATTCTGAATGCTCCAGAGGGGCGACTGAGAACAGCGCTGCCTCTGCAGAAGGCACTTCTGGCTGCTAGCAGAAGAAATCATTTTGATCACTGTGGTGATCAAATCAAAGACATTTCTATAGTAATACAAATTAGCAGGCCCCCCATGCATGAATTAAACAAAAATGTAGTCGTCCGTGGTGAGGCAGTAAGTGGAGAATAAAATGGGCCATTAAAAGTGAAGGAAAAGCAAGTCTGAAGCAGCCTCTAAAGGGGATGTGGAAATGAAAAACAAAGAAAAGAGATCAAAGGTAAAAAAAGAAAAGAAGTCCCATCCCGCCTGCTGTATATGTGTCAGCTGCCACTCCTGCACTAGGGCAGAGTGATGCTTGTAGAAGTGGTTCTCTTCTGAGGCCTGCTGAGATTTGCATCCTATTGTAATAGCCTGGAAAGAAAAACGGGCACTTCTGGTAGACAAAACTAGAATGTCAAAATGAAATTCTCCGTGGATGCTTTGAGGCTGTCAGTGGTTTTTTTGTTGACTTTGACATCACCACCATTTTTAAAGGTTGATTATTTTTTCTCTTTTTAAAAAAGATGACCAGTTGCTGGATGATGCTTCTCTTATGAAAATCAGAAGGAAAAATAACAATGGGGAAGAAGAGCAAGTGGGAGGGGGTTAAACTCATCATTGATTGTCAAAGCCATTTTGACAATAGTCTGTTTTCTTCTCCCTCTGTGATACTGCTCCAAGACAGGTAAGGCAGAGGCAGAGGCAGGGGCAAAAGATAAGAGTTGGGGTGTGTGTGTGTGTGTGTGAGAGAGAGAGCGACAGACAGACAGACATTTATATAGATGATTCATTTTTGTTAGAGCAGCCAGGTAATAATGCTGGGATGATTCTCTGATGATGATGACAATCCCTACATTTTTTTAGAACTCATATTCTTTCCATTCCAAATATGAGGAAATCTGAAAATTTTGGTAAATTCTTATCAAAACAAATAAAATGAAATTATCAGCCATCTGTAAGGGATGAATTCAAGAGGTCCAGCTATTCCCAGCACAGAGAGGATCATGTTGGACCAGTCTACCACATAGCTGTAAAAGATGAGGAGCCTCTTGGAAAAAAAGAGGTGGTGACCCTAATCTGGCACCACAGTCATGGCTGAAATCATAGGGTTTCAAACTCAGACTTCTAAAACCTAAACATGCAAAGCCCTGGGCCTGGATGGATTGTCTGTCCATGTCATTTTCTCCCACTGTTGAATTTTTTAAATGTCAAATTCTTTCTGTCCTGAATATGAAGAAATTTGCAAATTTTAGTAAACCTTTATAAAAAATGAACTGAAATGAAACCCTCACCCATCCTCGTGCAACTGGAGCCAGACATGAAGAGAAATCAGGATCCGAGGGAAAACAAGAAGGCACGATCTGGAACAAAGAGCGAGACCAAAACCGCAGCCCGTGCTAGAGCTCAGGCAGACCTCGCTGCGAGAGCGAGGCCCAGTGGGAAGAGGACGCCCTGTAGACACATCCCCGCCCAGAAGGATGCAACCGTTGGCCATGGGGCAGGGGAGTCAGTCCGGAAGGTTCCTTACTGCGTGTGCTGCGTTGCCATGCTAGGGTGCTCCACACAGTTCCACAGCTTCTGGCAGATTAGAAATCTAACACAAATACATAAAATAAAATGTGCAGACAAGGAAACACTGGCCTGATCTTGCCTTGACTGGCAGCACTGTCCAGCAAAGGCGGCCAGGCCCCCTTTGGACCCCCCCCCCCAACCTTTGAGCCAGATTAGTGAAAGAACTTCTATCCAAAAGTCGTACCAACTAGGGATGGGAAAATTTGTCAGTTCTGGTTTCCCTCCTTTATCCTGTCTCGTTTAGTTTGTCTTGAACTTTGAGAATTTCTGTAGTCTTACGTTCAGTTCATCCTAAACTTGGACATTTTTTAAAACTCTGCATGAAAATTCATAAGCATTTTTACATGCATTTCCCCTGTTGTGTGCATTAACTGCATTTTGTATGCATTTTTGTCTAATATACACATTGTTCCTAATATAAAGCCTTTTTGAATGTTATTTTTCCTTAGTATATATATATTTCCATATGTATTTTTTTATTGCAGAACTCCATCACAAAATTCAGATAAGCACGAATTTCAAAGGATAACTGAGTTTTAGTTTGCATCATGGTTCAAAAGTGTGGAATTAGGTAAGTTCACATTAAAATGTGAAGTGAACAAATTTCTCCCTCATTCCTACTACAAACCCTTAAGGAAAACTGGCAATATACTCCATATTGGCTTCTTTTTCTGAACCCCTGGGTTAAGTGAAGGTATTCCACGCCAATACCTTTTGCTGTCCTTGTCCCTCTTTTTCAACAGAAGCTCTACTCTGCAGGGGCTTAGAGGAGATCAACACCACACCTGTAAGGTGGGACCCTGAAGTTCCAAGTGCCATACAAAGTGTGAGTCTGCCCTCTCCATGGCATGCTCCTGTCACTGGGACTTCCCTGAGGCCCTGGCACATATGGCATCAGGCTAGCAACCCACCATTGGGAGAGTCCACACATCCCTGACTTGCCCTCAATATCTTGTCAGTTACACCCATGGGGTTTCTCTAAGCTGCAGCACCCACAGGAGTGGCAGAGGTGGAGCCAAAGAACAGAAGAAGAGTCCTGCTGGATCAGTTCAGAGGTTCATCCTGATTCCCAACACGGCCAACCAGATGCCCTAAGGAAGCCACCCAGCAAGCCTGGTAGGCAGTAGCCCACTCCTGCTGTGGTGGTGTCCAGGGGCAAGTGCCCTCGCGACTGGTAGCCATTGATGGACTGTTGGCAATGCACAGCCCTCCTCTACCCTCCACCCAAAGAGGGGTGCTTGAATTGTGCTGTTGTCTGGAATTTGAGTTCCTACCCAGTTGTCATGGAACACATTTTGCTAAAGCGGCCTTTGTCGTCATCATCATCGTCACCACCATCTATTTATTTGAATGCTGCTTTCCCACAAAACTCTGTCCAAAGTAGCTCCCAAGTCCCAACATAACAAGTGAACAGTAGCATATATAATTTACAACATACCAAACAGCAGTCAATATAACAGTATTCCAAAAATACAGTAGAAATGATTACCAATAGCCATAAAGTTGCCAGATAAATGCATAATAGAAATATCAATACATGCAATATCCAGTAAATACATTAACCTAATCCAACCGCTGAGCACTAAACAGGAAAGAGAATAAAGCATTAGGAGTGAGCAGTGAAGTGGCCAAGTTTGCGGATGACACCAAATTATTTAGCTGGTTAAAACAAAAAGGGATTGTGAAGAGCTCCAAAAGGATCTCTCCAAACAGGGAGAATGGGCATCTAAATGGTAAATGTGGTTCAATGGAAGCAAGTGTAAAGTGATGCACGGTGGGGCAAAAAATCCCAACTTAGCCTGATGGGATCTGAGCTAGCGGTGACTGACCAGGAAAGAGATCTTGGAGTTGTGGTGGACAGCTCAATGAAGATGTCAACCCAGTGTGTGGCCGCTGTTAAAAAGGCAAACTCCATGATAGGCATAATTAGAAAAGGAATTGAGAATAAAATGGCCAATATCATACTGCCTTTATACAAATCTATGGTGTGGCCACACTTGGAATACTGTGTTCACTTCTGGTCACTGCACCTAAAAAAATGTATTGTAGAGCTGGAAAAGACAGAGTGCCTGAGGAACTATGGACGGAGGTCCGTAACATTGTTCAGGAGGCAGCAACAAAATCCATCCCAAAGAAAAAGAAATGCAAGAAAGCCAAGTGGCTGTCTGATGAGGCTTTACAAGTAGCTGAAGAAAGAAGGGAAGCGAAAAGCAAGGGAAAAAGGGGAAGATATATCCAACTGAATGCAGAGTTCCAGAGAATAGCAAGGAGAGACAAGAAGGCCTTCTTAAATGAACAATGCAAAGAAATCAAGGAAAACAACAGAATGGGAAAGACTAGAGATCTCTTCAAGAAAATTGGAGATCTCAAGGGAACGTTTTGTGCAAAGACGGGCATGATCAAGGACAAAGAAGGCAGGGACCTAACAGAAGCAGATGAGATTAAGAAGAGGTGGAAAGAATACACAGAAGAACTATACAGGAAAGATCTTAATGTCCCTGATAGCCATGATAGTGCGGCCACTGAACTTGAGCCGGACATCCTAGAGAGTGAAGTCAAGTGGGCCTTAGGAAGCATTACTAACAACAAAGCTAGCGGAGATGACAGTATTCCAGCTGAGCTATTTAAAATCCTAAAAGATGCTGCTGTTAAAGTGCTGCACTCAATATGCCAACAAATTTGGAACACTCAACAATGGCCACAAGACTGGAAAAGGTCAGTTTACATTCCAATTCCAAAGAAGGGCAACGCCAAAGAGTGTTCAAACTACCGCACAATTGCGCTCATTTCACATGCCAGCAAGGTTATGCTCAAAATCCTACAAGTTAGGCTTCAGCAGCATGTGAACCGAGAACTACCGGAAGTACAAGCTGGGTTTCGAAGAGGCAGAGGAACTAGAGATCAAATCGCCAACTTTCGCTGGATCATGGAGAAAGCAAGAGAATTCCAGAAAAACGTCTATTTCTGCTTCATTGACTACACTAAAGCCTTTGATTGTGTGGATCACAACAAACTGTGGCAAATTCTTAAAGTGATGGGAGTACCAGACCACCTTACCTGTCTCCTGAGAAACCTGTACGAGGGTCAAGAAGCAACAGTAAGAACCAGACATGGAACAACCGAGTGGTTCAAAATTGGGAAAGGAGTACGACAAGGCTGCATATTGTCACCCTGCTTATTTAACTTATATGCAGAGTACATCATGAGAAACGCTCGGTTGGATGAATCACAGGTCGGAATTAAGATTGCCAGGAGAATTATCAACAACCTCCGATATGCAGATGATACCACCCTAATGGCAGAAAGCGAAGAGGATCTCAAGAGCCTCTTGTTGAGGGTGAAAGAGGAGAGTGCAAAAGCTGGTTTGAAACTCAACATTAAAAAAACGAAGATCATGGCATCTGGCCCCATCACTTCCTGGCATATAGAAGGGGAAGAAATGGAAGCAGTGACAGATTTTACTTTCTTGGGCTCCAAGATCACCGCAGACGGTGACTGTAGCCATGAAATTAAAAGATGCTTGCTCCTTGGGAGGAAAGCTATGGCACACCTAGACAGCATAGTAAGAAGCAGAGACATCACCTTGCCAACAAAGGTCCGTCTAATCAAAGCTATGGTTTTCCCAGTAGTAATGTATGGCTGTGAGAGCTGGACTCTAAGGAAGGCTGAGCGCCGAAGAATTGATGCTTTCGTACTGTGGTGCTGGAGAAGACTCTTACGAGTCCCCTGGACTGCAAGGAGGTCAAATCAGTCCATCCTAAAGGAAATCAACCCTGAGTGCTCATTGGAAGGACAGATAGTGAAGCTGAAGCTCCAATATTTTGGCCACCTAATGCGAAGAGAAAACTCTCTGGAAAAGACCCTGATGCTGGGAAAGACTGAAGGCAAAAGGAGAAGGGGACGACAGAGGATGAGATGGCTAGATAGCATCACCAATGCAATGAATATGAACTTGAGCACGCTCCGGGAGAAAGCGCAGGACAGGAAGGCCTGGCGTACTATGGTCCATGGGGTCACGAAGAGTCGGACACGACTGAACGACTGAACAACAACAAGAGCTGGAAAAAGTGCAGAAAAGGGCAACTGAAATGATCCAGGGGCTGGAGCATCTCCCCAATGAGAGAAAGTTGCAACAGCTGGGATTATGGAAAAAAGGAGGGTGAGGGGAGACATGATAGAGGTGTACAAAATTATGCATGGTGTGGAGAATGTAGATAGGGAGACATTTTTCTCCCTCCCTCAAAAGACTAGAACCTGGGGTCATCCTAGGAAGCTGATTGGTGGGAGATTCAGGACAGATAAAAGGAAGGACTTCATACAGCACAGAGTTAAGGTATGGAATTCGCTACCATGGGGTGTAGTGATGGCCACCAATTTGGATGGCTTTAAAAGGGGGTTCGACAAATTCTTGGAGGAAAAGGCTATGTGCTACCTCCAGGACCAGAGGCAGTTAGCCTATGTACACCAGTTGCTGGGGAACATGGGTGGGAGGGTGCTGTTGCGCTCATTCCCTGCTTTTGGGTTCCTGGTCAACAGCTGGTTGGCCACTGTGTGAACAGAATGCTGGACTAGATGGACCCTTGGTCTGATCCAGCAGGGCTCGTCTTTCATCCTCATGTTCACAGACATATAAGGAACACTCCCAACAAGGATAAATAGGTCTCCATTGCACAATGGGGTTCTCCACAATTAGCCAACAAACACTGGTTGGCAGCCACACCTCTTTCCCTTCGAGCTCTCAGCTGGTTCTCCTCTCACAGCCCCTTCCCCATCTCTCACCTGGGGAGGTAAAGATTGCCAGCCCCACTTCCAGCCCCACATACACACTAGGTTTTGATGTTACTCAGTTTCTCTCCACCAAGCATACCTACTTTCCAGCACTGGTCTTCAGGCAGCACTGGCTTTATTGGGCTTGAAGGCATTGGGTGGGGTAAGGGAAGTGGAAATGCTCAACCTGTTGATGTTAGCCTCTCCCGAAGGGGTTGATGGGAGTTGGAAATCCAGAACCTCTGGAGGACACCAGTCTGGGGAAAGCTGCACTAGAGTTTTCCATGAAATGCATGGTACAAAAGAGACAAGCATGAATTAAGAAGCTTTCAATGGGATGAAAAACTTACAAATAAGGTATTGAAAATAAATGTTAACCCTGAATGGAAAGAGTCTGGTTTGTGTTTCATCTCTCTTTGGTTTTGTGCAAGGCAAAGAAAAGAGGAAAACTTGAACTTTCTTCCTTGCAGAGAAAGGATACATCATGGCTGAGCAAAGCCCCAGGGTACCTCAGGCATATTATCAAGTTTCAGCATAGCATGGATGTTCACAGCTCAGCTCTAAAGCCTGGGGAGACGAGGGACTTTGTAAGTATAACACTGACAGACGTGCACAATGCCAGCAGCAGTGGGAGAGATAGGACCGCTGTAATTTCTGAAATGAAAGGTAATGAATGCATGCCGTGCATGGAAAAGCTTTTGCATAACTTTAAACATTGCTTGTAGAAAGAAAGTTGTGTGAGTGATTAAATGGGGATAGAAATGATAACACCACAATTTCGCCACAGCCTGGAGGGGTGGGAGTGGGGAGAAAAGTTTGCTCTGGCATTTCCAAATGGAAGGATCATTTGTGAATTTCAGACGTATTTATCCCCTCTTGACAGTGGAGGAGAATGCGATGAGGAATTCTGCTTGTGCAGCAAAAATTATCTTCATTTTTTTCTTTGTAAATAACAAAATAACACAAAGTCTTACTTACAAAGCCTTCCACCATCTAAGCAAATAGAAATTCAGTGAAACATCTGTATTTTGCTACTGCATAAAGAGGAGCAAAATTATTATTTTTTTGACCTCCGGACCTGATAACATTAAGATCTGAGCATGAATAACATGGCCCGGGGTGTTGTCGTCATCAGACATATGCAGAAAATGCATCTGTTTTAAGTGGCTCTCGTGAAAGTAGGGATGTTCGAAAGGTACTTACCTTTCCGCGGATTATGCTGATGTTGGGGGGGAGACGTTCCGTCCCTCCCCCCGGAATCCTGGCCGGGGGGGAGGCGCTCCGTTCCTCTCCCCCGGAATCCTGGCCGGCCGGCTCCGCCAGCAGCCGGACATCCGGCCGCTGGCTAGCAGGGACGCAAATGGCAGCGGCCGTAGCCGCCGCCGTTTGCGTCCCTGCAGTCAGCCGTGATAGGCTACGTAAATGTTTATATAGCCTATCACGGCTGATTAAAAAACAACAACGCCCGTATGCAAATGGCGGCGCCCATGGGCGCCGCCATTTGCGTTCCTTATTTTGGCACGTCTTAGTCTATGTAAACATTTACGTAGACTAAGACGGAGAAAATAAGGGGAACGCAAATAGCGTAGAAGCTACGCTATTTGCGTTCCCCTTATTTTCGCCGTCTTAGTCTACGTAAATGTTTACGTAGACTAAGACGTGCCAAAATAAGGAACGCAAATGGCGGCGCCCATGGGTGCCGCCATTTGCGTACGCGCGTTTTTTTGTTTTAATCAGCCGTGATAGGCTACGTAAACATTTACGTAGCCTATCACGGTGTTTTTCTAAAATCTAGCCGTGATAGGCTACGTAAATCTTTACGTAGCCTATCACGTTTTTGTTTTTGTTTTTACCTGGAAATGGTGGCAGCGGCAGCCGGTCAGAAGACCGGCCGCCGGAGCTGCCGCCGCCACACCGCTGCCGGAGCCGCCAGGAAGATCCGCCTAAGGTAAATCCCATCCCAGGGGGGGCGGGGGGCCGTTCGGCCACCGATTTCGGGGGGCCGAATCCACTGGCACTGACCAGCTCTGAGAACTAAGCAATGTGTTCCACCAAATCAGATGAACACCTACAAGGCCTTCCTGGGCTGGGCCATTTCAGATGGCAGATGTGCCTCTACCTAAAAACAACAGAACACCTCCTCACATGTAGAAATCCATCACATCAGGAAAAAAGGTTCCATCATAGGTGTTTCTTCCTGGGTCATTTTTGACTTGCAATGCTACCCAAGTTGCTGGCTCTGAGGTTTTTTTTTCCCCCCCTGTGTGCCGTTGTGCCCTCTTTGGAGGGGTTTTATGTATGTATGTATGTATGTATGTATTACATTTCTATACTCCCCAATAGCTGAAGCTCTCTGGGCAGTTCACAGAAATGAAAAGCACAAAGTACAACATAATACAATATAAAATATGAAAGCTTAAAACCACAAAATAACGGTACAACCAGAATAAAACCTAGCAGCAATGCAGAGATTTAAAATACAGATTTAAAACAGCAGAGCTAAAAGATGAGAGTGCTAAAATAAGGAAAATGGCACCGAAGGGAGTACAAGATACGCACTAGGCAAACCTCTTTAGGGAGCTCATTTCACAGCCGGGTGCCACAGCAGAAAAGGCCTCTTCCTAGTAGCCACCCGCCTCACTTCCTTTGGTAGGGGCTGAAGAAATCAAAACTTTTACAGGCTGCTATTCTGGGAGTAATAAATGTTTAAGTTGCTTGTTATTTACTTAAGAAAATATGACACTTTGCACCACATTTGAGCACCAGATACCTCTTGTACATTACTTGGAGCAATCTCATGATGTCAGGGAGACATTTGTCTCCCTCTCTTATAATACTACAACCCAATGGGCTCATCCAAACAAGCTGAGTGGTGGGAGAATCAGGACACATAAAAGGAAGTATTTCTTCACACAGCATGTAGTTAAAACTGTGGAATTCACTTCCACAAGATGTAACAATGGCCACCAACTTGGACAGCCTTAGAAAGGGATTAAATAGATTTATGGATGATAGGGTCATCAGTGGCTACTAGTCATGATGGCTACATTTTACTTCCAGGATTTTTAAATTATTATTATTTTTACTTCCAGGGGGAAGTGTGCCTTTGTATACCAGCTGCTGGGAACACGAGCAGGATGGCACAGTTGCACTCATGCCCTTCATGTAGGCTTCTTTATTTATTTAAAATATTTCTTGGCCACATTTCAGGGCAGGGGCTTCCAAGAGACATCTGCTTGGCCAGTGCTTGTAAAGTTAGCGGTGATGGCCAGGAGGGCTTTCGTGGAAGCATCTCCAGATGCAGAATTTGGGCATTCAGACCAGCTTTTGAGTGCTGAATATGCCTGTTCAAGTTGTAATTAGGAATGGGCAATCTCAGTTTTGATTTCTTTCAGTTTCTCATTTTTTCAATCTTGAGTGGTTTGCCTTGAACTTTGAGAATTTCTCCAGTCTTAAGTCTGCATTGTTGTACTGATTTTTGCTTAATATACTCATTTTTTTGTAAACCATTTTCCTAATATAATGCATTTTTTAGCAATATTTTCCCTAATGTACACATTTTGTATACATTTTTGATTCAAGGTCAAATTGCAAAATTTGGAGAAGTGCAAATTTCAACTGATAACTGAGCTTCAGTTGGGACAATGGTGTGAAAGTGCAAATTTAACTGAACAAATGTCTCTTCTGAGTTGCAGTTACTGCTTGTGCAGATCGTTCAGGAATTCAAAGCAACTACTTCCATTCCCTTTGCAAAAATGATTGGGTGAAGCATCCTTTTCAAAGGCCTTCTTACACCTTCATTCAGCGTAATCCAATGGAATATGGAGGAGTCAGGTTCTCTCTCTGAAGATTAGTTTTGGGGCAACAGCCATGGGAGACAGCGCTCGCCCTCATATTTATTTATTTATTTATTTATTTATTTATCATGTTTCTTTGCCTCCCATTAGCCAAAGCTCTCTGGGTGGTTTAAAAGGCAATGCTTAAACCATAAAATTAGGGATGTACGAAAGGGACTTACCCTGTCCCACAGCTTGCTTCGCGGTGGGGGGGAGGCGCTTCGCTTCTCCCCCCGAAGTTCAGGCGAGGGGAGGGAGGCGCCCCGCCTCGCCTGGCTGAAATTCAGGCCGGGGAGAAGTGCCCCGTCTCCCCGGCTGCGAAAGAAAAAGTGAAAACAAAAAACAAAAAACCCCGTGATAGGCTACATGACGATTTACTTAGCCTATCACGGCTAGATTTCCAAAGTCAGCCGTGATAGGCTACGTAAATCGTCACGTAGCCTATCACGGGTGACTTTGGAAAAAAAAAAAGCGCGTACGCAAATGGCAGCGGCCCATGGGTGCCGCCATTTGCATTCCTTATTTTTGCACGTCTAGTCTACGTAAAGATTTACATAGACTATGGTGAAAATAAGGGAACGCTATTTGCATTGCCCTTATTTTCGCCGTAGTCTACGTAAATCTTTACGTAGATTAGACATGCCAAAATAAGGAACGCAAATGGCGGCGCCCATGGGCGCCGCCATTTGCGTACGTGCTTTTTTTCCCCCCAAAGTCACCCGTGATAGGCTACATGACAATTTACGTAGCCTGTCATGACTGACTTTGGAAATCCAGCCATGATAGGCTACGTAAATCGTCACGTAGCCTATCACGTGTGTGTGTGTGTGTGTGTGTTTTACTTTTTTATTTTGTAATGGCGGTGGCGGCAGCCGGTTGGGAGACCGGCCGCCGCCCCTGCCCCCGCCGAACCGCCGCCGAACCGCCGCCGGAACCTGCCGCCGGGGGGACATTCGGCCATGGTAAGTCCCATCCTGGGGGGGGGGGCGGCGGAGAATTTCCCCAACACTTTCGGGGGGCCGAATGCCTTGGCGCTCGGCCTCCTGAAGATTCATGGAGAAATTCTCCGCCATCCCTACATAAAATACGATAACATTGTAAAACGGATGGCCCGCTTTTGGGCTTCCCGAAGGCACCTGAATGTGGGCTGCAGGATGCTGGGCTGGATGGACCTTTGGCCTGATCCAGCAGGGCTCTTCTTACGTTCCTCTCCTGTGAAAAGGCAGGTGCGAAGGAAACATACTCCCTTTGTCTAGGAAATAAAAATATCTTGAGTCAGCCCCCAACTCGAGTTGAATGCCAGCTTAATGTGAAGCTAAAGTCTCCCTGACGGATTCTACCTTTTACTATGACATCAGCTGAAATGTGCCCCATAATCGACCTGGGCAAGGTTATACCGTGGCGCCTCTCTGCCTGTTAGCTGTCAGTCACGTTGGAAGTCTGCAAAATTTGAGGCAGGAGAAGACTAATTTGCTGCTAAGAGGCACCATGGAGGAACAGTCAATATTTCCCGTTTGAACACTCAAAGCAGGTATACTTAGCGAAGTGATGCCTGTGGGCCTCACTTCTTGGCTGGATGCCGGTGCACTAATCAGCAGCGGCCAAAGGGATTATTTTCAACTGGATATGGGTAAACAGAATTGATTCATCATTTACTTTCATAATTTGATTTATTTTTCAGATGCTGCCTCATCTCAGGTGCTTCGCATGAGCACGTGACGTTTCGCACAGTGCTAAAAAAGAACTAAGCAATAAAATACCCGATTATTAACTATAACGTACTTTCAGCCAGTGATCCCAATCTAAGTAAAGATAGCTATATCCAGGTGGAATCCTCTACATGCCTACTCAGAAGCAAGTCCTGTTGAGTCCAGTGGGCTTACACCCAGGTAAGTGCATACAGTATTGTACTCCAAGTCTCACTGAAAGCAATGAGACCAAAGTTAGTCATGGCCAATGGGTTTCAATGGGATGTGCAGCACAATCCTTTGCATATTTACTCAGAAGTAAGTCCTAGTAGGCTCAGTTGGGCTTACTGCAAGGGATATTTGCATAGAATTGTGGCCATAGTCCTAATTTACTTCAGCTGGATTGGGGTCAAGGCTATTAGAGTATAGTACATGAAAGCCAACTGCAGGATGCTGACATCCAGGCTTTGCTGTGCCCCTGGCAGGGGTAGGGATGTACGAAAGTCACTTACCTTTTCGCGGATTGTGTTCGTTGGTGGGGGGGAGGTGCTCCGTCCCTCCCCCCGGAATCCTCGATGGCCGGCTCTGCTCCACGGCGGCTCTGCAGAGCAGCCGGCCAGGCCAGGGCCGTCTGCAGCCGGATTTCTGGCCACGGACTGGCTGGTGTGGATGCAAATGGCAGCCGCCATAGCGGCCGCCATTTGCGTCCAGCCAGGGAGCCGTGATAGGCTACGTAAGTCTTTACGTAGCCTATCACATCTGGGTAAAAAAAAAAAAAAAAGCGTACGCAAATGGCGGCGGCTACGGCAGGGGCGGGGGGGTGGCAGGCCGTTCCGCCATGGATTTCTGGGGGCCAAATGACAGTGCATTTGGCCTCACTGAAATCCGTGGAGAAATTCTCTGCCATCCCTAGGCAGGGGGCATCCCTGAGCTGGGACTGGAGGCCATCGCTGGCACCAGATCTCTGGGCATTTCCACACATGGGACTCCAAGGCCCTTTGAGCCTGGCTCCTGCTATTCACGTTGAAGCCTGAGCAGTGTTGATGCCAAGGCACTGCCATGAAGCCAAGGAGCCTCCCGGACAGTGCAGGTTTGCCTGACTGAAGCAGGACTCAGCATTCAGTGAGGCAGTCAAGGTATCCAGAAAGCTCCAATCTGGGTGGGAACACTGAGGGAGGGAGGGAGGAGGTTTCACACCTATTTCAGATGAAACAAGTGAAAAGTGCTCTTGGCCGTTGTACCATCTAGAGCGGCAAGTGCCAGCAATGGAATCAATGCGCCTCTGCATGTGACAGAACCATTTCTGCTGTGCGATTGCATTGCACTAGTGCATGCGTGCGTGCTCACATAGATCAAATGCTGCTATGTGGATTGGAAGCATATGCAATGACCTGATATCAAGTAAATAATCAGATGGGACAGGGAGTATCTCATGCAAAAGTTTATCCACAAAAATAGGCAATTTTACATCATTAGACAGATTTTTAATCCCAATAATACGGACATTGGATCTGCGTGTGAAGGCCTCCAGTTGAGAAATTCTGTCAGAGACATTTTTAAAACAAACTTGTGTCGTAGTTTCATTCGCTGTCACTCGGTCTTCTAGCTCGTTAATTTTCGTCTCCATTTTTTGCCAAGATAAAGTTATGTTATTTCCAGACTATATCAAAGAGGTGGCGAATAAAAGAAGGCAATTCATCAAAGCGAAAAATATGGCAAAACAAATGAACTTACAATATTACTTAAAATATCCTGCCACACTTTGCATTGTGTCTGAAGGTCAGATGAAGAAGTTTCTAAATCATGAAATGGTGGAGGCATGGCTGAATGTTAAAATGCGTGAGAACTCTGTCACAATTCCATGAACTGGAATCTTCAAACAAGCTCTGTTAACTATTTATGTATAGTCTACGTGATCCAGGCTAGGTCAGAAGATAAATGATTATACATATATTCATTTATTCTCTTTCATCTTTCTTCTTTTCTTGCTTTTCTTTTTTATTTCTTTATTTCAAAATAGATAGGATATGCTGTATTTAAATATATTGTTTGCGGGTGTATTGTGCACATGCATTTATATATCTAGTATGAAATATATCACTGATTGTTGAAGGTTTATTTTAAGTTTTATTATTATATAACACTTTAATCATCATTATTATTATAATCATTATTATTATTAATATAGGCTACTGGGAATGAACTGTAGGCCTGTTTTTTTGATATAAGATTGATATGATATTGAAATGTAAGGTTGCTTATTAAACTGTAAGATTGTTAATGTTATAGATATAGTTTTTAAAATAGAATGGCATCGGAGGCCGGGGGGTATTAGAGTTTAAACTTAATCCTTTAAAGGGGAGGGGGAGGGGGAGGGAAAGGGAAAGAAATTTCTTTTCTTTACTTCTTTACTTCTTTTCCTCTTTTCTTTTTCTTTTTCTTTTTCTTTTTTCCATTTCCTTTTCCTTTTTCTTTTTGTTATTGTTGTGTCCTCATAAGAATATTGTATTGCTGGGAAATTGTAGTATTGATCAAGTTGTTGGTATTCTTGGTATTGTTTATTTCATTTATAAAGATAAAATAAATAAAAATATATTCAAAAAAGAAAAAGAAAAAAGGAAACATACGCAATGACCCTTGACTGGGATCTGTCTTTTGTGTACTGGGGTGTCCCTTTTTGCAGAGGGCTCAGCTGAAGGCTAGGAACAAGGAAGCTTCTGGATGCCGCTGTAATTATTTCAACAACAGGGAATGTCAGAAGCACCAATACACCCATCAGCACCCGCCCCCCATTCTGTCACGTACAAGAGGGGTGGGCTGTCCTCCGGGGCTCTTGTGGGCTTCGTACCTGCAGCGCCCCCTGTTGGTATTAACTGCAGTACGAAGCGGTCATGAAGGGTGAGGGGGGGCAGGCGGCAAACACAAGGGGGCCTGGAGCCGCCAGATCCCCGGTGGAGGCACCTGGGCGACCCCCAACATGAATGGCAGAATAGCCGCAGAGGGAGGGAGAGGCGGCCTCCGCTGCCGGCAGCTCCCAGCAGAGTTTACTGATTGGGCTCTTTCACAAAAGGGCGGGGGGCTGCTGGCAAGCTGATCAGAATGGATGAGGGCACGGCCCCCTAGGGGAGACTCCAAATTGTTCCTGCCCTCCCTTTCGCACCTTCTGCTGGTATTTTCTGTTTGTTCTGTCTGTTAAAGATATTTCCAAATGACTGAACTGTGAAAAGTTGTGGCGGGGGGAGGTATCATTTGTACAGCGACATCGGCGCTGGCAAGCAAGGAAGGTCATTGTGCCTGTGATAAACACCAGACCTGCAAAAAGGAACATTTTTGGATTGTTCCCTGGTATTCAGCTAACTGTGCTTCATTAGGAGGCCTTACATGATATGTGGAAAATGAGCGGAATTTTTTTTTTTACATTTTCCCATTGACTTGCATTGGAAAACAGAAATGGACATAACTTTTTTAGGTTCTACGGTAAATTCATGAAATTTGGAGACCTTGTAACCCCCACAGAACTGATTGAATCTCCCAAATTTCAGGCAGTTAAGTCCAGTGACTTTTGTGCTAGCCATGCATAAAGTTTCCTTTTCTCAAAGACTAAAACAAAAAGTAAAAACTGTCAAGCCACACAGGAGATTAGAGATCCTAATCTGAAGGTGTTTAAGGTGACCATTAGGAAGGCACTATCCCTAATCTCTGTTGTAGGTTTTTTTTTTTTGAAGTGCAAAAAGTACTTTCCTTTTGTCTGTCCTGAATCTGCCACTATTCAGCTTCACTGGATGACCTGAGGCTCCTTATTAAAGGAAGAAAAAAGTTAAACATCTCTTTGGCTGCAATACACATTACCTTGGACAAAGTCACACTGAACTCAGTGTATTTATTGCACTGCTCCTCTTTCAGTACTCCATATCATTGTATAAACCTCCCCCTTATTTGCCTTTCTTCTAAATTAAATTGCCCAAACACTGAAGCCTTTCCTTACAGAGGAGTGATTGCACACCACTCTCAATCACCCCATTGTGATTGGAAACTGCTGGGTTAAAAGTTCATCCCTATTGGCAGCTCGATGTCACTTGCCAAGGCTCAGTTTTCCCCTTCCAACTCCTCCTCTCCCCCTCCTAATCTTAAGGAAATTGCTACATTTCCCAGACAGGCTGTCTGGGCTTCAGAATCATCTGAAGAGATCTGAATCAATTTGGACTGATTGGATCCACTTGGACTGATCTGGACTGATTTGGTCTGAATAACCTTGCTTTTGTTTGGAATTTTGATCTGGATCTGAAGCAGTGCACAGCCCTACTTAATACAAGCCTGCTTCTTCCCTCTGAGCTCAATGGCCTTGCTGTTACTAGGAGGCCTTAGGGCTCAATCCCTTGGCAGACCAATAGGGACTCCAGTGTGAATGCACCAGCCTTTTAAACTAGAGAGGAGACTGCCACCTTTCCTTCCACAGTCTGCTCATTGTGTTTTCTCCCCCCCCCACCTCACTTTTCTACTCTTACATGCCCACTGTTGGGAACTTGCTTGCAATGAAATTTTGAAGAGGGAGAAGGAAGGAAGGAAGGAAGGAAGGAAGGAAGGAAGGAAGGAGCTTCATGTGAAATACTGGTATTTCACCAGCATCAGATTTTACTGCCCCAAACTGGAATCTTTGCCTTCTGCAGAAGTTTAGTAGCTTCAGTACAGCAAAGGATCCAGTCAGCCTCCACCAACTTCTTTCTCCGCCTCCACTTTACTTTCTCCTAAATAGCTGCAGGACTCAAATTATTCCAAAGGGAGGGTTAGGACTATGTGGCGTCATGACTGAGAAACTGCTGGGGCTTTTAAATAGGTTCTGCAGTTCTAAAAAAGCTGGAAAAAGCCCTCAGCCACCTCACCTCATGACGTTCATTTAAGTACGTGCAGTCCTTACAAACCCTCCACAGCCTCCTAAATTCCTCTGAAGTACCACCGCTCCGAAAGGAGCCACTTGGCTCAGGGAACCCTCTCTACCCCCCACCCCCGCAGACATTTCCATTCACCAGTCTTCTTTTCTTCTTCCCTCCCCTCCCCTATCCTGTTCTTTCTTTCTCTTCTTTCTTCCACCCAGAGCATATCTTGGGGAATTCTTAAAGAGAATTCTCTTCGGTGGGCAAGAGAAGTTCTGAACTGTATTTGACTTCATACAAGCAGACAAGAGGGTTGGCTTTTCTCCTCCTCCTCACTCAAGTCTTTGAGAAGAGTGGGTTCACATGGGTGCAGAGAAACAAACTGGGGCTGTTTTGTTTGTCCGTTGCCACTATCCAGCAACAGGAAGGGCTGCAGCTCAGTGGCACAGCACATGCTTGGCATGCAGAAGGTCCCGGGTTCAATCCCCAGCATCTCTAGGCAGGGCTAGGATAGAATCCTGCCTGAAACCCTGGAGAGCCGCTGCTGCCAGTCAGTGTCAACAATACTGGGCTAGATGGACCCCGGGTCTGACTCCGTATAAGGCAGCTCCCTATGTTCCTATGAACAGAAAGCTTTAAAAAAATAGGAGTTTGGGGTTTGGTTTTTAAGTGGAGGGGAGATAAATACTGCTCATTTATGCAATCCTATGTATGCCTACTCAGAAGCCCCATTCTGCTTAATTAGGCTTACTCTCAGGAAAGTGTGCATAGGGTTCCAGCACAAGTTACTTTTGCAGGGAGGTTTGCATCTTGATGTTCTGCATGTTTACTCAGAAATAAGTTCTGAGTTGTGAGCATGGTACTGCAGGATTAATTAACTGCCCAACCAGTTCCAGTCCAATAAATTGACTACCCTCCCAGCCCAGTCCTATGCATGTTTTGTCGTGTGTGTGTGTTTCATTTTGCATGAATAAATGGAGCAAAGAATAAAAGGAACCTGGTGGTCGGAGTACACTACCAGCCACCCAATCAAGGAGAAGACAAGGATGAAACTTTTGAAAAGCAAATAGCCAATGTTTTAAGGAAGCATGATGAGGTAGCAATGGGGGACTTCAATTTCCCGGATATTTGTTGGGAGACAAATTCTGCAAAACATGGCCCCTCCAGGACATTCCTGACTTGTGTGGCGGATAACTTCCTCCTACAGAAAGTAGAAGAAGGAACTAGACGAACGGCTATCCTTGACTTGATCCTAACCAACAGAGATGACTTAGTGAATAAAGTAGCAGTTACAGGAACTCTGGGGGAAAGCGACCATGTTGTACTTGTGTTCTTGGTTCTAAGGGAAGCAAAAGTTGAGTGTAGTCAAACGCGTACCCTGGATTTTAGGAAAGCTGATTTTAATAAACTCAGAACAATGATCAGTAGGTCCCATGGCAAGCGACTCTAACGAGAAAAGGAGTCCAAGATGGGTGGGAGCTTTTAAAAAATGACATTCTCAAGGCACAATTACAAACAATTCCAACAAGAAGAAAAGGTGGAAGACAAAAGAAGAAGCCAATGTGGCTTCACAAAAAGCTTAGGGATGACCTGAAAACAAAAAAGGACACATATAGGAAGTGGAAAGAAGGCCAAGTAACAAAGGAAGAGTACAGGCAGATAGCACAGAATTGCAGGGATGGCGTCAGGAAGGCTAAAGCTGAGAACGAGCTGAGGTTAGCAAGGGATGCGAAAAACAACAAAAAGGCTTTCTTCAGCTACATGCATAGTAAAAGGCAGAGGAAAGAAATGGTGGTTCAGCTATTAAATAAGGAGGGCAAAACGATAACAGATGACAAAGAAAAGGCAGAGGTGCTCAATTCCTACTTTGGCTCAGTCTTCTCCCAAAAGAAGGTCTATGACCCCCCTGGCAAAGGCGAAGTACAGGCTGAAGGGGCAGGATTGCAGCTTGAGATCGATAGGCATATGGCCAAGGAACACCTACTTTGAATGAGTTCAAATCTCCAGGGCCGGATGAACTGCATCCTACAGTAATAAAGGAACTGGCAGAAGAACTCTCAGAACCACTGTCTATTCTCTTTGAGCAATCATGGAGGACGGGGAAGTGCCAGATGACTGGAGGAGGGCTAATGTTGTCCCTATCTTCAAAAAGGGCAAAAAGGAGGAACCTGGGAACTACAGACCAGTCAGTCTGACATCAATCCCTGGGAAAATTCTGGAGCAGATGATAAAGGAATCCATCTGGAAGCACCTTGACAACAATGCCGTGATTACTTGAAGCCAACATGGATTTGTCAAAAACAAGTCCTGCCAGACAAACTTGATCTCATTTTTTGATCAAGTAACCTCCCTTGTAGACGGTGGGAATGCTGTAGACATCATATACCTCGACTTCAGCAAAGCTTTCAACAAAGTGCCCCATGATCTCCTGATGAGCAAACGAGGTCAAAGTGGGCTAGATGAAACAACGATCCGAGGATCCACAGTTGGCTACAGAATCGGACTCAAAGAGTGCTTATCAATGGGACCTTCTCAAACTGGGGAGAGGTAATGAGTGGGGTGCCGCAGGGCTCAGTCCCAGGCCCGGTGCTCTTCAACATTTTTATTAATGACTTGGAGGAGGAGGTGCAGGGAATGCTGATCCAATTTGCAGATGATACAAAATTGGGCGGGATAGCTAATGCTTTGGAAGACAGAAACAAAATTCAAAGTGGTCTGGATAGACTGGAGCGCTGGGCAGAAAACAACAGAATGACATTTAATAGGGATAAATGCCAAGTTCTGCACCTAGGAAAAAGAAACCAAATGCACAGTTACAAGATGGGGGATACATGGCTCAACCACACTACAAGCGAGAAGGATCTTGGAATTGTTGTCGATCACAAGCTGAATATGAGCCAACAGTGTGATGTGGCTGCAAAAAAGGCAAATGCTCTTTTGGGCTGCATTAATAGAAGCATAGCTTCCAAATCCTGGGAAGTACTAGTTCCCCTCCACTCAGCACGGGTTCGGCCTCATCTGGAGTACTGTGTCCAGTTCTGGGCACCACACTTTAAGAAGGATGCAGACAAACTGGAGAGGGTTCAGAGGAGGGCAACAAAGATGATCAGGGGACTGGAAACAAAGCCCTATGAAGAGAGACTGAAAGAACTGGGCATGTTTAGCCTTGAGAAGAGAAGACTGAGGGGAGATAGGATAGCACTCTTCAAGTACTTGAAAGGTTGTCACAGAGAGGAAGGCCAGGATCTCTTCTCGCTCATCCCAGAGTGCAGGACACGGAATCATGGGCTCAAGTGACAGGAACCAGATTCCGGCTGAACATCAGGAAAAACGTCCTTACTGTCAGAGCAATACGACAATGGAACCAATTACCTGGGGAGGTGGTGGGCTCTCCCACACTGGAGGCATTCAAGATTAGGCTAGACAGCCTTCTGTCAGGGATGCTTTGACTTGGATTCCTGCATTGAGCAGGGGGTTGGACTCGATGGCCTTGTAGGCCACTCCCAACCCTATTATTCTATGATTCTATGAACTCTAGCTTCAGTGGTGAGGGAAAGGCACTTAGTGCAGGCTCAAAGTTTCTCGTAACTTAGCCCTAGTTCTGAAAACAGACTAATTGGCTGAATCCTGGTGAAGTCTTGGCACAAATGAAGTTATGGGGAGGAACATACAATGAGAGCTTGTGCATAACGATGAGGCAGAGGAGAGTTGCACCAAACAAGGCATCTGTTTTTATGAAGAGTTGCTGAAGGATGGTAGGATGAGGAGAGATGGAGGTTGCATGGAGGGGAATAGAATTGGTAAGGGAAGAATGTAAGTGCTCAGTGGTGAAAGAAAAGCATTCTGCCTGTGCTCAGAGGCAATCTCTATTTAAGAACATAAGAAGAGCCGTGCTGCATCAGACCAAGGTCCATCTAGTCCAGCATTGTGTTCACCCAGTGGCCAACCAGATGCCCATAGGAAACCCACAAGCAGGACATGAGTGCAATAGCACCTTCCCACCCATTTTCCCCTGCTGCCAGTGTTGGTGAAACGTAAATAAATTCTAGTAATTCTAAATTTGCATGCATGTATATCCTTCAGGAGCATTGCAGGTTTCTTGCCTGGGGGACACCTCTAATGACCTGTGCATTTTCTAGGGATGATGGAGAAATCTGCCACGGATCGCCTACCCCCCCCCCCCTGCGGACTCCTGCAGACCAAAGGTAAGGGGGTTTTGTACACCCAAAACTATTTGGGGGGGGTGAAAGGAAGGGAAAGTAAATCACTCTCTCCCCAAAACTGGAGAATTTCCTTCCACATGAACTGCTGCACCTATCTTTCTGAAACTTTGCTGGTTTCTTACTTAGGCTTTGATAGTGTCCCTTAAATTTCAAATTTTGCCACATTTGTGCAAAGTGATGTTTCAGCACTGGTCATAACGGGGCTCTTGCTCATTGGCTGGGAGCAAAATATCATCTTCCTTGTGCCTGTAATGGAGAGTTCTTAGCTGTAGGTCTGTGGAGATTTGTGTCCTTCATAAATTCTGGAAATCATGCAGGGCTTTGAGAGTCCCCCCCCCCTTTTTTTCTTTTTTTTGCATCGGTTTTTCTTTATTCTCCTGAACCCCCCTAGGGAAGGATAGGTGCTGGAGGAGCAAACCTACAAGAGGCTGCTCCTCCTCATAAACAGAAAGGGCCTTTTGGGGTTGCCTGCTCTGGGTCTGTGGTTTCACACGTTTGGGGCTTTTAGCTTAGGGAAAAAAAGGCAAGTAAGGGAAGACATGATAGACGGGTACAGAATTATGCCTGGTGTGGAGAATGTGGAAAAGGAGACATTTTTCTCCCTCTCTCCAACTACTAGAACCCAAAGGGGTCATCCTATGAAGCTGATTGGTGGGAGATTCAGGACAGATCAAAGGAAGGGCTTCTTCACACAGCACATAGTCAAACTACGGAATTTGACAAAAGATGTACTGATGGCTGCTAACCTGAGCAATTCTAAATTGGGAGTAGACAAATTTGTGGAGAAAAATACTATCAAAGGCTATTAGTCATGACGGCCAAATGTTATTTCCCATATTTGCATGTTTGTTGCTGGGGAGCATGAGCAGGAGGGGGTGGGGAGGACGGGAGGACGGGACCATCGCTCCGTGACAGGGTCCTGCTTTGCATGCAAAAGGTTCCACTTTTGATCCCCTGCAGCAACTCCAGGCAAGGCTGGAAAAAACTCTTGTGGGTTGATGCGTAAGAGACATTGTGGCCTGCTCTGGGTTCATATCCTTATGAACTGCCCCCCCCACCCCGCCGGTGGAATAATGTGCACCATTTACTGAGAACTCACTTTGCTGTGTTAGGGGCAGGGGGCTGCCAGCTAATTAATGATGGTAACTCTCTGGACTGCAATTGACTAATGGATCATCTAACTGTACATGCCTTCCGTTACATATTGCCTTGCCTTGACAAAGGCACTGTTTTGTGTGCGGGGGGGGGGGGGGGTAATAAAAAAGAAAGAAAAGTAGGCCTGAAACCCTGGAGAGCTGCTGCTGCCAGTCAGTGCTGCCAATACTGGCCCAGAAGGACCATGGGTCTGACTCAGTATCAGGAAGAAGCCAAGTCTGGCACAATGCACAGCGGGGGGAAGGTGGGCCACGCAGTGGGCATGTCATGTTATCTCCTACAGGGCCGTTGCTGAGGCAGATTCGTTGGGCCTCCACAAGGTTTTTATTCACAAGCATTGTGCCATGTTCCTGACTCGTGTGTCCCCATTGGTTCTGCTGGACCTGTCAGTGGCTTTCGATACCATCGACCATGGTATCCTTCTGGGCCGCCTCGCTGGGATGGGACTTGGAGGCACTGTTTTACAGTGGCTCTGTTCCTTCTTGGAGGGGCAGACCCAGAAGGTGGTGCTGGGGGACTCCTGTTCGAATCCCTGGCCATTGGCCTGTGGAGTCCTCAAGGTTCCGTCTTGTCCCCCATGCTATTTAACATATACATGAAACCACTGGGACAGGTTATCTGGAGTCTGGGGGTTTGGTGTCACTAGTATGCTGATGACACCCAACTCTACTTTTCCTTTCCATCTAACTCCAAGGATGCTGTTGTGCTGCTAAACTGGTGTCTGTTGGCAGTAATGGGCTGGATGAGGGCAAACAAATGGAAGCTTAATCCAGATTCCAGACAAGACAGAGGTGCTCCTGGGCTCTCTTCACACCCTGCATTTTACCCCACTACAAACTGTTCCTTTTGATTCCCAATCCTTTCCGGAATACACTGGCCCTGGACACAGGCATCTCTCATAGCCCGCCCCTCCGCTCTATACCTTATACCTGGGGCGCATGTTCCGGATGGCAGCGGCTTCGGCGGCGGCTCTGGTGCCGGCAGCTGGTCTTTCAACCAGCTGCCACGGCCACCATTTGCATCTTGGTCTTTGCCATGATAGGCTACGTAAGTATTTACGTAGCCCATCACGGCAAGCCAATAAAAAAAAATTAAAAAACAGCATACGCAAATGGCGGCAGCTATGGCGGCCGCCATTTGCGTTCCTTATTTTTCACCGTTTTAGTCTACATAAATATTTACATAGGCTATTAAGGTGAAAAAAAAGGGGAACACAAATAGCGTAGTAGGCACTATTTGCGTTCCTTTTTTTCCGCCGTTTTAGCCTACGTAAATATTTATGTAGGCTAAAACAGTGAAAAATAGGGAACGCAAATGGCGGCCGCCATAGCCGCCGCCATTTGCGTACTCTGTTTTTTGTTTTTCTGGGGTTGCCATGATAGGCTATGTAAATACTTACATAGCCTATCATGGCAGCCTGGCTGGATGCAAATGGCGGCCGTTATGGCGCCCGCCATTTGCGTCCACAGCAGCCCATCCACAGCCGGAAATCCGGCTGCGGACAGCCCTGGCCAGCTGCTCCACGGAGCCACCGCAGAGCGGAGCCGGCCAAGCAGGATTCCGGGGGGGAGGACCAGATCGCTTCCCCCTCCCGTCGAGGATTCCAGGGGGAGGGACGGAGTGCTTCCCCACCACCACGAAAAATTCCACGAAAAGGTAAGTGACTTTCGTACATCCCTATGGGGGAGGAGAAAAGGCACTTTTAATAGCCCTTGAAATCCTGTCAAGCCTTTCGCCTTCATAGCTGAGAAGGGAGACTCCCCCATCCACCCTGGGAAGAAAAAAGCCCATGAAACCAGTGAGCAAAAGGGGGAAGAAGCAATCAGTGATGTCAATGGGAGGGGGAAGTTCCAAGTAAATGCATTGAAGGAGATCATAGGATCATAGAATCATAGAATAGTAGGGTTGGAAGGGGCTTGGATAGTTCTGTTCCTGTCCAGCTGCTGCCAGACTCGATGCAGTCCCCGATCCACTCAGGGCACTCATGAAGAGATAGCAGCTCTGCTGCTGCGCCCACGCCATGATTCACGGGATGGCTCCTGGCCCACTTTGTTGCTCTATAATTGCTGGTTGCAAATTGCTGATCGCAAATACACTCTTTTTAAGGAGCAATTTATGAAAGCGGCATTTCAATTAATCAGACAATGAAATGCTCTGATTTTCTCTCTCTCTTCTAGGATCTAATGAAAATCCACTCTTTCTACCCCCACCCTCTCCTACTTGCAGATTGTTCAATTTGGCAAGTGTTTCCAGGTTTTTATTCACTATATATTGTTTAAAACACCCAATGAGAAATTAAAAACGCATACAGTACATTGCAAATTATCCATCAGTTTGATGCTTAATGCTCAGAGAAAGTACCAAGCATTTCTTTTTCGTTTTTTGCAATGGTGGTGTGTGAATGGGGTTATTAACCAGGCAAGCATGAACTTGTTACTTACAACTTCATCTTGTCTTTACAATAGTACAGCTTTGTTAAAAGTGAAGTAGGAAAGGTAGAATCTTGAAGCTTCTTCTGGCTGTCTAGTATACAGATCATGCATTAAAGGGGGGCATAGTGGATTAATTTCAAGAGCTCTGGGGATATTTACATCCACTCCATGACTTAGTTGTGTGTAGTTGGTCTGTATCTGCAGATCAGCCACACAACTCTGAAACCTAGGGATGTATGAAAGTCACTTACCTTTCTGCGGATTATGTTGATGGGGGGGGGAGGCGTTTCATCCCTCCCCCCGGAATCCTCGATGGGGGGGGAGGCGATCCGGTCCTCCCCCCGGAATCCTCGACGGCCGGCTGTGCTCCACGGCAGCTCCGTGGAGCAGCCGGCCAGGCCCAGGCCAGGGCCGTCCGCAGCCGGATTTCTGGCCGCGGAGGGCTCTGGGTAAAAAAAACACAAATGACTGAACTGTGAAAAGTTCTTTGTGTGGGGGGGAGGTATCATTTGTACAGCGACATCGGCGCTGACAAGCAAGGAAGGACCTTGTGCCTGTGATAAACACCAGACCTGCAGAAAGGAACATTTTTGGATTGTTCCCTGGTATTCAGCTAACTGTGCTTCATTAGGAGGCCTTAAATGATATGTGGAAAAAGAGCGGAATGAATATGTAGAATTCACCTCTGGATTGAAGTGAATTCAATGCACTGGCATTCGGCCTCACCGAGATCCGTGGCGGAATTCTCTGACATCCCTAGGCCTTCTCCTCAGTGATAACCTTCAACTACTTGAAGAGCGCTATCCTATCTCCCCTCAGTCTTCTCGCGAAACATGCCCCGTTCTTTCAGTCTCTCTTCATAGGGCTTTGTTTCCAGTCCCCTGATCATCTCCTTTGCCTTCCTCTGAACCCTCTCCAGTTTGTCTGCATCCTTCTTAAAGTGACTGTGTGTGTGTGTGAGCATGCAAGCACGCATGCGCACAGTGTGCATATGGTGTGCTTGCATGTGTGTATGTGTGTGTATAGATTACATACATACATACATATATATAGGGGTGCACGAAAGCCACTTACCTGGTCTCGCAGCTTGTTCGCGGTGGGGGGGAGGCGCTTCGCTGCTCCCCCCGAAGTTCAGGCCGGGGGGGGGGAGGCTTCCCGCCTCGCCCGGCCGAAATTCAGGCTGGGGGGGAGGCTTCCCGCCTCGCCCGGCCGAAATTCAGGCCGGGGAGGAGGCGCCTCACCTCACCCGTCCGTGAAATAAAAAGTTAAAAAAAAAAAAAACGCCCCCGTGATAGGCTACGTGATGATTAACGTAGCCTATCACGGCTAGATCTGCAAAGTCAGCCGTGATAGGCTACGTAAATCGTCACGTAGCCTATCATGGGTGACTTAAAAAAAAAAAAAGCGCGTACGCAAATGGCGGCCCCCATAGGGAGCTGCCATTCGCGTTCCTTATTTGGTCGCTGTAGTCTACGTAAAGATTTACGTAGACTACGGCGAAAATAAGGGCAACGCAAATTCCTTATTTGGTCCCGGTAGTCTACGTAAAGATTTACGTAGACTACAGCGTACGTGCTTTTTTTTTTCCAAAGTCGCCCGTGATAGGCTATGTGACGATTTACGTAGCCTATCATGGCTGACTTTGGAAATCTAGCCGTGATAGGCTACGTAAATCGTCACGTAGCCTATCACGGGTGTGTGGTTTTTTTTTTAACTTTACTTTTTTATTTTATAATGGTGGCGGTGGCAGCCGGTCGGGAGACCGGCCGCCGTCCCCGCCCCCAACGAAACGCCATCGAAACGCCGCTGGGACCCGCCACCGAGAGGGACGTTCGCCGAAGGTAGGTCCCATCCCGGGGGGGGCGGGGGGCTGGCGGAGAATTTCCCCACCAATTTCGGGGGGCCGAATGCGTCGGCACTCGGCCTCCCGAAGATTCGTGGAGAAATTCTCCGCCATCCCTGCTGAAATTATCATCCCGTTTTGACCAAGGGAAAAAAGTAACGTTTTTTCCCTATTTTCCTATGGTAGTCAACAGGAAGCATAAAGACTCATTTTTCCAAACCTTGACTCAGGTTTGGTGCTGAGCTGAACTGGACCGTCTACAAATTGGCCCAAGCAGATGTTTTCCAAAATGCTGAATCAGGGTCTGAGTTGAAGTGGGGTGGGGGTGGGGCCAGTGCACACTTCATATATATGTATGTATGTATGTAATCTATACACACACATACACACATGCAAGCACACCATATGCACACTGTGTGCATGCGTGCTTGCATGCTCACACACACACACAGTCACTTTACGTGCTTGCATGCTTCACACACACACTTTACCGGCGGCGGTTCGGCAGGTCTTTGTCAGGGGCGGGGGCGGCAGCCGGTCTTTTGACCGGCTGCTGCCGCCGCCGTTCCAGTAAAAGTAAAAAAAAAACAAACGCCCCCGAGATAGGCTGCGTGACGATTTATGGAGCCTATCACGGCTGACTTCACAAATCTAGCCGTGATAGGCTACGTTAATCGTCACGTAGCCTATCACGGGGGCTTATTTTTTTTTTTTACTTTTCTTGGAATGGCAGTGGCGGCAGCCGGTCGAAAGACCGGCTGCTGCCCCTGCCCCTGACGAAGACCTGCCGAACCGCCGCCGGGACCCGCCGCCGGGAGGGGCATTCGGGAAAGGTAAGTCCCATCCTGGGGGGGGGGAGCGGGGGGGTGCTGAGAATTTCCCCCCGAAACTACTTCGGGGGGCCGAATACATTGGCACTCGGCCCCCTGAAGTTTCGGGGAGAAATTTTCCCCCATCCCTAGTTGTGGGTGCCGTTTGCAGCCATAAAGCTGTAGATTAGCCTAAATGCAGCCATTTATGGCTGCATTTAGGTTAATCTACCAGCTTTACGGCCTCAAACGGTGTCCACTACACCATTTGCGTCCCTGCTTTTTCACGCGATAGGCTATGCAAATATGTTCCGGCTGAACATCAGGAAAAACATCCTGACTGTTAGAGCAATACGACAATGGAACCAATTCCCGAGGGAGGTGGGGGGTCTCCCACACTGGAGGCATTCAAGACGAGGCTGGACAGCCACCTGTCAGGGATGCTCTGACTGGGATTCCTGCGTTGAGCAGGGGGTTGGACTCGATGGCCTTGTAGGCCCCTTCCAACTTTACTATTCTATGATTCTATGATTCTATGATTCTATGACTGTAATATCATTTTTTTTTTACATAGATCACAAGAGGACTTTGGGACAGAGGACAACACTCTCCCTCACACTTCCCCCATTGCATGTCACAAGCCGTCCCCACCCCTCCATTGCTGGCGTCAACCTTGCTTCTTTTTCTGAGCCATATTCCATGGGAAGGGTGATAAAGATTAAAAAAACCTGGCTCACATTCGCTGTGTACATTCCCTTTCAGAATAGTGCCAATGGAATGATGACCCTGCTAGAGACACATTCTCAAAGGAGCGGGTGGTTGGTTTGGGTATTTTCCCTCTTTCACTCAGGCTGCATCTATCACTATGAGCCCCCACCATCAGCAGCTTATCTTTGTCCAACTTTTCTGGTTCCTCTCCACCCAGGGAGTTTGCCTCTTTCCGAATAAAATATCATTATAGCTATCAGCTTACAACAGAATACCATGAGCCATAAATTTTTAATACACCCCTGTCTGGCACTGTGACAGAGAAGGTGCTAAGAGGACATTGGTGGGGTGGGGCAGGAGTGCCGCAGTTTTGCAAACGAGAACATTAACTTGCTTCTCACATCTGTTTGGAACAGTATCCCTGATGCAAGGTGCTCTTGGAAACAGCAGTGGGGAACTTGGAAGAGCATTCTCATGAGTGATACAATGGTTCTCTCTGGAAGGGGCTGCGCTGTGCGGTGCTGCTGTTGGGTGAGCCACAATGACTGACCCTTGTCGGGGCGCTTGTGACGTGGCATCGTTCGCCTCTTCCTTGCCCAGACGGCCCTTAGCTCTCCCTTCCCCAACCAGAAGCCCTCCAGAGGTGTTGGGCTACAGCTCCCAGATTCCGTGCTGGCTGGGGGATTCTGGGAGTTGTAGTCCAACACAACTAGAGGGCCCGAGGTGGGGGGAAGCTGCCTTAGCCTCATTTGCCCACACTGCCATTTTGAATAGTTTGTTTCTGTATTTTTAATGTTTCTTTTCACAGCTCAACTCACAGTTCCAGGTGCTAATAGGGATACTGAATGCAGGTCCCCTAACCCAGGTGAGGCAGGTGAGGTCCTGAATAGATGCCTGAGTAGGGAAAGGGACAGGATGAGGGTCAATAAACTGAAGCAGAATCCAGGTAAGAGGGAGGTACTGTTAGCAGGAGGTTTGTCTGAGCAGTTGAGTGTTCAGCCTTTTCTGGAGGGCGTGGCCCTCCCCCGGAAAGACCAGGTGTGCAGCTTGGGGTGCTCCTACATCCACCAATGTCGCTCGAGGCCCATGTGGTCTCAGTGGCCAGGAGTGCCTTTGATCAGCGTAGGCTGAGAGACCCGCTGCAGCCCTCTCTGGACAGAGATAGCCTGGTGACATGCATTGGTCACCTCCCAGTCGGATTACTGTAATGTGTTGTACATGAGGCTGCCTTTGAGGTCGGTTCAGAAACTTCAGTTACTTCCGAGCTGCTAGGTTACTAACTGGGATTGGCCGATATGATCACGTGATGCCAGTGCTTCATCAGCTGCACTAGCTTCCAGTCCATTTCTGAGCCCAGTTCAAAGTGTTTGCATTGACTTTTAAAGTGCTGAATGGCTTGGGACAAGAGTATCTAAAGGAATGTCTCCTCCCATATGTACCTGCTCAGACCGTTAAGTCATGTTCAGAGGATGTTCTCTGAGTGCCCCCACCAAGGGAAACTAGGTGTGTGGCTACCAGAGAGAGTACCTTCTCAGTGGTGGCACCCCACTTATGGAATAAACGCCCCCCAAAGGTTCACCTGGCATCTATGTAGTTATCTGTTTGATGCCAGGCAAAGATCTTTCTTTTTTTATGGCTCTGGATAGGGGCGAATGCTCCTTCCTTGTTCTCCTCGACCTCTCAGTGGCTTTTGATACCGTTCACCATGGTATCCTCCTGGACTGCCTGGAGGGGTTGGGCATTGGAGACACCATATTATGGTGGTTCCGGTCCTTCCTCTCTGGCAGGTACCAGAGGGTTGTACTGGGAGAGGAGGTCTCGGACCCGTGGCCGCTCACTTGTGGGGTGCCACAGGGTTTCATCCTCTCCCTGTTGCTGTTTAACATCTCTGTGAAGCTGCTGGGGGCTATCACCAGGAGGTGTTATCAATATGCGGATGACACGCAGCAGTACCTCTCGTTCAAATCTTCACCAAGGTTGGCCGTAGAATCCCTGTCCAAACGTCTGGAGACGGTGAGTGGCTGGATTAGGCATGGCGGAGAATTCTGCCACAGTTCACAGTGAGTCCGAATGCGCTGGCCCCCGAAATCCATGGCGGAACGAAGCCCCCCCCCACAAAATGGGCCCAGAACGGAGCCTACCTTTGTCGGCTGTTCCGGTGCTCCTTGAATGGCGGCCGTGTCTGCGGCTGCCATTCATGTCTTTCGAATGGCGGTGATAGGCTACGTAAATACTTATGTAGCCTATCATGGCTAACGCAGGGACGCCATTTGCGTCCCTGCGGAGGCCATGATAGGCTATGTAAATATTTACGTAGCCTATGACGGCAAAAAGAGGGAACGCAAATGGCGGCAGCTACAGCAGCCGCCATTTGCGTTCCCTTTTTCACCGTGATAGGCTACGTAAATATTTACGTAGCCTATCACGGCTAAAGCGGGAACGCAAATGGCGTAGGGGACGCCATTTGCATCCCTGCTTTAGCCGTGATAGGCTACGTAAATATTTACGTAGCCTATCATGGGCCGGCGTAAGGACGCAAATGGCGTCCCCTACACAGGACGCCATTTGCATCCGCAGCAGCACGGCAGTGGCTGGAGGCTCCACTGCAGGTTGGCCCGGCCGGCGGCTCGACGGTCTGGCGGCAGAGTGGAGCCAGCTGGGCAGGATTCTGGGGGGGAGGAACAGATCGCCTCCCCCCCGTCGAGGATTTCGGGGGAAGGATTGCCTTCCCCCACCTGCGGAACCCGGCGGAGCCAGGTAAGTGGGGTTTCGTACACCCCTAGGCTGGATGGGGAGGAACAAGCTGAAGCTGAACCCTGACAAGACCGAGGTACTTTTGGTGGGAGACAAGAGGAGGCTGGGGGATGTTGACCTGGTGTTGAATGGGGTACGGCTACCCTTGGAAGACCAGGTCTGCAGCCTGGGGGTCATTTTGGACTCCCAGCTGTCCATGGAGGCTCAGGTGTCAGCTGTGAGCCGGACAGCGCTGTATCAACTCCATGTGATACGGCGGCTGCGCCCCTTCCTTCCTGACCATCTGCTCCCATCGGTAGTACATGTAGGGATGGTGGAGAATTCCGCCACGGACCCTGGGGTGTGTGTGTGTGTGTGGATTCTTAAAATGGACCACACTACCCCGCCATCCCACGAAGTCCGACCTGGCCGGGTCTATCCATGGCGGTCTAACCCAGGTCTGGGTCCAGGTCCGGCTGGGTCTATCCATGGCAGTCTTTGGACACAAATGGCGTCCGGCGTAGCAGACGCCATTTGCATCCCTTTGCCTTACCGTGATAGGCTACATAAATCTTTACGTAGCCTATCATGGTAAAGAGCAGCGATGCAAATAGCATCTGCTATGCCAGACGCCATTTGTGTCCAAAGACCAGCTGCAGCCGGAAGTCTGGTAGTGGCCAGACTCGCCACAGAGTGGAGCCAGCTGGGGAAGATTCCGGGGGGGGGGAGGACCGGATCACCTCCCCCCCCGTGCACCCCCAGCGGAGCCAGGTAGGTGGGGTTCCTACACCCCGAAGTACATGCCCTGGTCTCCTCTCGTCTAGACTACTGTAATGCGCTCTACGTGGGGTTACCCTTGAAGACGGTTCGGAAGCTGCAGCTGGTGTAGAACGTGGCGGCTCGCCTGATCAAAGGCAGCTGCCAGCGAGATCACATCACTCCAGTACTGAAGGAGCTGCACTGGTTACCAGTTGTTTTCTGGGCCAAATTCAAGGTGTTGGTTTTTACCTTTAAAAACCTATATGGTTCCTGCTAGGGATGTACGAAACCCCACTTACCTGGCTCTGCTGGGGTCCGCAGGTGGGGGGAGGTGATCCGTTCCTCCCCCTCGGAATCCTGCCCGGCCGGCTCTGCTCCGCAGCCAGTCCACGGAGCCACCGGCTGGGCCGATCCACAGCAGGGCCTCCACCCACTGCTGGGCTGCTGCAGACACAAATGGAGTCCTGTATAGGGGACACCATTTGCATCCCTATGCTAGCCCGTGATAGACTACGTAAATATTTACATAGCCTATCACGGCTAAAGCAGGGACGCAAATGGCGTAGGGGACATCCCTGCTTTAGTCATGATAGACTATGTAAATATTTACGTAGCCTATCATGGGCAAGCATAGGGACGCAAATGGCAGCCGCTACGATGGCTGCCATTTGCGGCTGTAGCAGCCTGGCAGTGGCCGGCCGGGAGACTAGCTGGAGCCGCCGCTACTGCTGCTGGAGCTGCCGCCGCCAGAGCTACCGCCGCATGCGCCACCAGGTAAACTCCATCCCGGGGGGATTCCATGGGGCGGCAGGGGGGGAGGGCATTCCGCCACGGATTCCAGGGGGATCCTTCTTTAGAATCTGGCCTCACTGGAGTCCGTGGTGGAATTCTCTGACTTCCCTAGTTCCAGCCCAGCCTATCTCAAGGAGTGCCTCCAGCAACACCAGACAGGCCACTCAACAAGATCAGCCTCGGATGGCCTTCTCTCTGTCCCATCAGCCAGGACAGCTAGGCTGGTGAGGACGAGGGAGAGGGCCTTCTCTGTGGTGGCCCCCACTCTGTGGAACTCCCTCCCTAGGGAACTCCACCATGCCCCCTCTTTAATGAGCTTCTGCCACACACTGAAAATGTGGTTGTTCAGGCAGGCATTTGGGGTAGGATAGGGTATTTTTAGAAATATGATGTTTTAATGTAGAATTAGAATAACTGTTGTATTATTGTACATCGCCCAGAGTGGCCAGGTGACCAGCCAGATGGGTGATTAAAAAATTTAATGAATGAATAAATAAATAAATCTTTACCTATTCTTGAGCTGTTGTTGCTTTGTATCGCATTCTTTTAAATATTTGCATTGTATTTTATGTTATTAACTGTATTGCATTTTAGTCTTTTAATTGTTTGCAATCCAATCAGGAATGTTTATTGGGTGGATTAAAAATATAACAACTAACTAACTAAACATTCTTGAAGCACATCAGTCTCTGCATCACACCTCATCCATTTTTGTATTATTTAATACATTTGTATCTTACACCTTCAGTTCTTAAGGTGCCCAATCTGCTCAAAAATAAGTCTAATTAAATTCAGTGGGGCATACTCCCAGGTAAATGAGTATGGGATTATAGTCTTTGCTGTATTTTCACTCTTTCTGATACTTTGGTATCAATTCAATAGTTATCCACAAAGGACTCAGTTTGTTGCAGGCTGTGTCTTCACCTAACTATAAAGTACTGGATAAATACTGGTTGTTGTTGTTCAGTCGTTCAGTCGTGTCCGACTCTTCGTGACCCCATGGACCATAGCACACCAGGCCTTCCTGTCCTCCGCTCTCTCCCGGAGCGTGCTCAAGTCCATATCCATTGCATCGGTGATGCTATCTAGCCATCTCATCCTCTGCCGTCCCCTTCTTTTTCCTTCCGTCTTTCCCAGCATCAGGGTCTTTTCCAGGGAGTTTTCTCTCTGCATTATGGTGGCCAAAATATTTGAGCTTCAGCTTCCGTATCTGTCCTTCCAATGATCACTTAGGGTTGATTTCCTTTAGGATTGACTGATTTGACCTCCTTGCAGTCCAGGGGACTCGTAAGAGTCTTCTCCAGCACCACAGTTCAAAAGCATCAATTCTTCGGCGCTCAGCCTTCCTTATAGTCCGGCTCTCACAGCCATACGTTGCTACTGGGAAAATCATAGCTTTGATTATACGAATCTTTGTCGGCAAGATGATGTCTCTGGTTCTTCCTATGCTGTCTAGGTTTGCCATAGCTTTCCTCCCAAGGAGCAAGCGTCTTTTAATTTCATGGCTACAGTCACCGTCTGCAGTGATCTTGGAGCCCAAGAAAGTAAAATCTGTCACTGCTTCCATTTCTTCCCCTTCTATATGCCAGGAAGTGATGGGGCCAGATGCCACGATCTTCGTTTTGTTAATGTTGAGTTTCAAACCAGCTTTTGCACTCTCCACTTTTCCTGTCAACAAGAGGCTCTTTAGAGCCTCTTCACTTTCTGCCATTAGGGTGGTATCATCTGCGTATCTGAGGTTGTGGATAATTCTCCCGGCAATCTTAATTCTGACCTGTGATTCATCCATCCCAGCGTTTCTCATGATGTACTCTGCATATAAGTTAAATAAGCAGGGCGACAATATGCAGCCTTGTCGTACTCCTTTCCCAACTTTGAACCAATCGGTTGTTCCATGTCCGGTTCTTGTTTCTGTTTCCTGCCTCCCAGCTGAGCAGAGTAGAGCAGAGCAGAGCAGAGCAGAGAAAGCTGCTCCAGATGGTCCAGGGACTATAGAAGCAAGCAAGCTCCCAGAGAGCGAGCGACCAGAGCGAGCAAACAGGGGGAGCAAACAGGAGTTGGCCAGGAGAGTTGCAGTGGTAGAAGAGACAAAGGAGACAGAGGCAAGAGGTAAGTGGGCTGCAGGAAGCCCAGGGGGTTGTCCTTTATCCTTCTGAGTGGCTGTGAGCTCACCAGGTGCTTCTGAGAGCTCCAACTGAATTGGGGGTGTGTGGCCTGAGTACTCCCAGCAGCTGAGTGGGCAGGAAGCTTCAGTCTGTTTCCCGCCTCCCAGCTGAGCAGAGCAGAGCAGAGCAGAGCAAGCTGCTCCAGCTGGTCCAGGGACTACAGAATCAAGCAAGCTCCCAGACAGCGAGTGACCAGAGCGAGCAGACAGCGGGAGCAAACAGGAGTTAGCCAAGGGAGTTCAGCAGGGGAGGTCAAGGGGGAGGCCCTTAACATTTTGTTTTTGTTTTTGAACTAACTTTTTTTCCATTTATTTGTCTTGCAACACACACTTCCACACCAGTGGGACTCTGCTTTTAACCTCAACTGAGTAGAGGAGCAGGCACAGGCTAGTCTAGAACAATCGCAAAACTAGACACAAAAAGGGAGAACAGGCTATGGAAGGACAAGACTCTCCAGTGGTGGTGACCTGCAAGGTATGTGCAATGTTTGTTTTCTTGCCTGAGAACAACATGGCCTACACCTGCAACTAGTGCAAGTCAATCACACTGCTGGAAGAAAAAGTAAGTGGACTGGAGCGGCGACTGTCGACCCTCCGGGGAATAAGAGAACACGAAGAGCTCTTGGACAGAATGGGGGAACTACAGCAGCAAAGGGACAACCAGAAGCTTGAAGAGCAACAGCAAGATGAGGCAGTGGGAAATGCTGAGGTGAAGAAAAATGGAGTAGAGGATACTCCTTGGAAAAGGGTGACAGTTAGGAAAAGAAGAACTAGATGCCATTCTGCACCAGTGGAAGCAGTGGAGCTGTGGAACTGATTCCAGGTACTTGCGGATGAGACTGGAGGACAGCCTGCAGAGGAAGAACCACAGGGGAACCTACATGAGAGTGAGCAAGAGGCTGAAGGTCAGTCAAACAGAGTCGACGAAACCCAGGCCTACAGCAACAAGAAGAGAAGAGTGGTAGTAGTGGGAGACTCTTTGCTGTGTGGGATCGAGTCCCAAGTATGTCGCGAAGACCCGTGGACTCGCCAGGTATGTTGTCTCCCAGAAGGACGACTTAGAGACATGACTGAAAGGTTGCCTGAACTCATAAAGCCCACTGACAGGGATCCCTTTCTTCTCATCCATGTGGGAACAAATGATACTGCCAAGTGGAGCTACGAAGAGATCACATCAGACTTTGAAGCTTTGGGAAGGAAATTCAAGAATTTTGGGGCCCAGATAGTTTTCTCATCCATCCTTCCAGTAGTCAAAAGAGGGATAGAAATGGAACGAAAAATACTCCGGGTGAATGACTGGCTACGAAGGTGGTGCTGACGAGAGAGATTTGGATTCTGGGACCACGGGCTATATTTCCTGGAAGATGGGCTGTTGGCAAGGGACGGGTTGCACCTCACAAAGGATGGGAAGAATGTGTTTGGCCACAGCATGAAGAACTTTATCAGAAGGACTTTAAACTGAATCCTACGGGGAAGGGAGATGTAATGTTGGGGGCAACAATGGACATAGGCGCATGCACTGCAACGGAGAGAACAGCTCTGATAGTGCCCAATAATAGTCTTCAGACACATGTAGGAAGACAGCCAGACTATGAAGCACATGGTCTTCGATGTCTATACACTAATGCCCAGAGTATGGGAAACAAACAGAACGAACTTGAACTCTTAATACAGGAGGGAAATTATGACCTGATAGGTATAACTGAGACTTGGTGGGATGACTCTCATGACTGGAATACAGCAAGTGAAGGATATAACTTGTTCAAAAAGAACAGGAGGAACAGAAAAGGAGGTGGGGTTGCACTGCATGTGAAAAATACATATCTCTGCACAGAAATACAGGAGGATGAGCTTGGTAGCCCCATCGAGAGCATCTGGATCAAAATAAATGGAGCAAAGAATAAAAGGAACATGGTGGTCGGAGTCTACTACCGGCAACCCAATCAAGGAGAAGATGAGGATGACACTTTTGAAAAGCAAATAGTCAATGTTTTAGGGAAGCATGATGTAGTAGTAATGGGGGACTTCAATTTCCCTGATATTTGTTGGGAGACAAATTCTGCAAAACATGGCCCCTCCAGGAAATTCCTGACTTGTGTGGCGGATAACTTCCTCCTACAGAAAGTAGAGGAAGGAACTAGAGGATCGGCTATCCTTGACTTGATCCTAACCTACAGAGATGACTTAGTGGATCAAGTAGCAGTTACAGGAACTCTGGGGGAAAGCGACCATGTTGTACTTGAGTTCTTGGTTAGGGAAGCAAAAGCCGAGTGTAGTCAAATGCGTACCCTGGATTTTAGGAAAGCTGATTTTCATAAACTCAGAACAATGATCAGTAAGGTCCCATGGCAAGCGATGCTAGCGAGAAAAGGAGTCCAAGATGGGTGGGAGCTTTTAAAAAAGGAAATTCTCAAGGCACAATTACAAACCATTCCAACAAGAAGAAAAGGTGGAAGACAACAGAAGAAGCCAATGTGGCTTCACAGAAAGCTTAGGGATGACCTGAAAACAAAAAGGGACACATATAGGAAGTGGAAAGAAGACCAAGTAACAAAGGAAGAGTACAGGCAGGTAGCACAGAATTGCAGGGATGGCGTCAGGAAGGTGAAAGCTGAGAACGAGCTGAGGTTAGCGATAGGGATGGGGGAGAATTTCTCCCCGAAACTTCAGTGGGCCGACTGCCAAAGTGTTCGGCCCCCCAAAGTAGTTTTGGGGAGAAATTCTCCGCACCACCCCGCCCCCCGCCCCCTCCCCGGGACGGGACTTACCTTTCCCGAATGTCCTTCCCGGCGGCGGGTCCCGGTGGCGGTTCGTCGGGTCTTCGACAGAGGCAGAGGTGGCAGCCAGTCTTTTGACTGGCTGCCGCTGCCGCCATTCCAATAAAAGTAAAAAAAAAAACAAAAAAATGCCCCCGTGATAGGCTACGTGACGATTAACGTAGCCTATCACGGCTAGATTTGCAAAGTCAGCCGTGATAGGCTAGGTAAATTGTCACGTATCCTATCACGGGTGACTTAAAAAAAAAAAAAGCACATACGGCTAATGGCGGCCCCCATAGGGAGCCGCCATTCCCGTTCCTTATTTGGTCGCTTTAGTCTACGTAAAGATTACGTAGACTACGGCGAAAATAACGGGAATGCTATTTGCGTTGCCCTTATTTTCGCTGTAGTCTACGTAAAGATTTACATAGACTACAGCAACCAAATAAGGAATGCGAATGGCGGCTCCCTATGGGGGCCGCCATTTGCGTACGCGCTTTTTTTTTTTTTAAAGTCACCCGTGATAGGCTACGTGACGATTAACGTAGCCTATCACGGATGACTTTGCAGATCTAGGCGTGATAGGCTATGTTAATCGTCACGTAGCCTATCATGGGGGCGTTGTTTTTTTTAAAACTTTTTATTTCGCGGCCTGGCGAGGCAAGGCGCCTCCTCCCCGGCCTGAATTTCGGCCGGGCGAGGTGGGAAGCCTCCCCCCCGACCTGAACTTTGGGGGGAGCAGCGAAGCACCTCCCCCCCACCGCGAAGCAAGCTGCGAGACCAGGTAAGTGGCTTTCGTGCACTCTTAGTTAGCGAGGGATGCTAAAAACAACAAAAAGGCTTTCTTCAGCTACGTGCATAGTAAAAGACGGAGGAAAGAAATGGTTGTTCAGCTATTAAATAAGGATGGCAAAATGATAACAGAGGACAAAGAAAAGGCAGAGGTGCTCAATTCCTACTTTGGCTCAGTCTTCTCCCAAAAGAGGGTCTATGACCCCCCTGGCAAAGGTGACGTACAGGCTGAAGGGGCAGGATTGCACCTGGAGATCGATAGGCATATGGTTAAGGAACACCTAATTCCTTTGAATGAGTTCAGATCTCCAGGGCCAGATGAACTGCATCCTAGAGTCATAAAAGAACTGGCAGAAGAACTCTCAGAACCACTGTCTATTCTCTTTGAGAAACCATGGAGGATGGGGGAAGTGCCAGATGACTGGAGGAGGGCTAATGTTGTCCCTTTCTTCAAATGGGCAAAACGGAGGAACCTGGGAACTACACACCAGTCAGTCTGACATCAATTCCTGGGAAAATTCTGGAGCAGTTAATAAAGCAATCCATCTGGAAGCACCTTGAAAACAAGGTAGTGATGACTCAAAGCCAACGTTGGTTTGTCAAAAACAAGTCCTGCCAGATGAATCTGATCTCATGTTTTGATCAGGGAACCTCCCTTGTGGACCATGGGAATGCTGTAGACATCATATACCTCGACTTCAGCAAAGCTTTCGACAAAGTGCCCCATGATCTCCTGATGAGCAAACTAGCTCGAAGTGGGCTAGATGAAACAACGATCCGGTGGATCCACAGTTGGCTACAGAATCGGACTCAAAGAGTGCTTCTCAATGGGACCTTCTCAACCTGGGGAGAGGTAATGAGTGGGGTACCGCAGGGCTCAGTCCTGGGCCCAGTGCTCTCCCACATTGTTATTAATGACTTGGAGGAGGAGGTGCAGGGAATGCTGATCAAATTCGCAGATGACACAAAATTGGGAGGGATAGCTAATACTTTGGAAGACAGGAACAAAATTCAAAGTGATCTGGATAGACTGGAGTGCTGGGCAGAAAACATCAGAATGACATTTAATAGGGATAAATGCCAAGTTCTGCACCTAGGAAAAAGAAACCAAATGCACAGTTACAAGATGGGGGATACGAGGCTCAACAACACTACAAGCGAGAAGGATCTTGGAATTGTTGTCTATCACAAGCTGAATATGAGCCAACAATGTGATGTGCCTGCAAAAAAGGCAAATGCCATTTTGGGCTGCATTAATAGAAGCATCGCTTCCAAATCCCGAGAAGTACTAGTTCCCCTCTACTCAGCACTGGTTAGGGCTCATCTGGAGTACTGTGTCCAGTTCTGGGCACCACACTTTAAGAAGGATGCAGACAAACTGGAGAGGGTTCAGAGGAGGGCAACAAAGATGATCAGGGGACTGGAAACAAAGCCCTGTGAGGGGAGACTGAAAGAACTGGGCATGTTTAGCCTTGAGAAGAGAAGACTGAGGGGAGACATGGTAGCACTCTTCAAATACTTGAATGGTTGTCACAGAGAGGAAGGCCAGGATCTCTTCTCCATCATCCCAGAGTGCAGGACACGGAATCATGGGCTCAAGTGACAGGAAGCCAGATTCCGGCTGAACATCAGGAAAAATGTCCTGACTGTTAGAGCAATACAACAATGGAACCAATGACCTGGGGAGGTGGTGGGCTCTCCCACACTGGTGGCATTCAAGATGAGGTTGGACAGCCATCTGTCAGGGATGCTCTGACTTGGATTCCTGCATTTAGCAGGGGGTTGGACTCAATGGCCTTGTAGGCCCCTTCCAACCCTACTATTCTATGATTCTATGATTCTTACTATTGCTTCTTGACCCTTGTACAGGTTTCTCAGGAGAGACAGGTAAGGTCGTCTGGTACTCCCATCTCTTTCAGAATTTGCCACAGTTTGTTGTGATCCACACAATCAAAGGCTGTAGCGTAGTCAATGAAGCAGAAATAGACGTTTTTCTGGAATTCTCTTGCTTTTTCCATGATGCAGCGAAAGTTGGCGATTTGATCTCTAGTTCCTCTGCCTCTTCGAAACCCAGCTTGTACTTCCGGTAGTTCTCGGTTCGCATACTGCTGAAGCCTAGCTTGTAGCATTTTGAGTATCACCTTGCTGGCATGTGAAATGAGCGCAATTGTGCGGTAGTTTGAACACTCTTTGGCTTTGCCCTTCTTTGGAATTGGAATGTAAACTGACCTTTTCCAGTCTTGTGGCCACTGTTGAGTATTCCAGATTTGTTGGCATATTGTATGCAGCACTTTAACGGCATCGTCTTTTAGGATTTTAAATAACTCAGCTGGAATACTGTCATCTCCGCTAGCTTTGTTGTTAGTAATGCTTCCTATGGGAGACATTATTAAAATAATCACACTGCCATTGAATCCTACTGTCTGTGACAATCCTCATGATTTTTCTGATGACACTGTGACACCACACCTGGGATGTCCTCATAGATGCTCATAAACAAAATCAGGTGGGGTTCAATTGCAGTTGAGACTGTGAGGCCAAAGAAAAGGGATTCCAAGAAGCAGCAGCGGCAGCACCTGGAAGAGGGAGGGGTGTAGCTCAGTGGCGGAGCGCCTGCTTTGCATGTAGAAGGTCCCAGGCTCCATCCCTGGCAGCATCTCCAGGTAAGGCTAGGAAATAATCCTGCCTGAAACCCTGGGGAGCCATGGCTGCCAGACAGTGTCACCTGTACTGGCCTAGATGGTTTGACCCAGTGTAAGGCAGCTTCTGATGTTCCTGTGAAGAGGAGGTTGAACAACACCTGATCTTCAGCAAGGTAAGTATTTTTCCCCCTGTAACTCATTCAATGTTCTCAGATGTGCTACTTGCAAAGGTAATATCGAAAGTAGAAGATATTTGGTTCAGCACTAGAAGAGAGCTATTTTAAATCTGATATGGGAAATTCAAAATCCTATTTAACTGTTATTTCTGAGAGCAGCCCACATAATGAAAAGTGGCAATGTTCTGGCAGCAAAAAAAGGCTGCTGTGAGACCGCTGCAGAATCTAACATCAGCCGGGCCCGTCCTCCAGACCCAATTAACAAGGCCTCCCCTCAACTCCTGGTGGTCCGAAGACTCAAGATAAAGGGGTGGTTTGCTCCTGAGATCTGCTGCACCCTTGAACAGAGCTGGGGAACCTGTGGCCCTCCAGATGTGGTTGGACTCAAACTCCCATCAACCTTAGTCAGCATAGTCAAAGACCACGGATGATGGGGTGTGTACTCCAACAACAGCTGGATGGCACCGCTTCTTTGCCCTGTCCTGGAATGTGCACTCCCACCCTGAGGCATCTTGCTCATCTCCTTGGAACTCTTTCGCTTTCCTTAAAACCTTGTGCTTTGCCCAAGCAGAAGCATCCAAATTCATCCCCAAAGCTTGCTTTTAGAGGAATCTGGGAGGCAGACAAGGCTTCCCTTGGATCCTCATTTGCAGAAGCTATTGGAGCCATCCATTTAGCTTAGCTTTCATTTCAGAGGGGACAAAGCAGGAGAAATACCCAGTGGATCATGTCCAGTATTATCAGCTATGCAGCCCTCTCAGCGAAAATTGGAAAGATCTGGAAGGATAATAACGGGATGCAATAGAGTGCAACAAGAGAAGAATTTGCTCTCGTTCCAGCTAGGGATGTCAGAGAATTCTGCCACGGATCTCGGTGAGGCCGAATGCCAGTGCATTTGGCCCCCCAAAATCCGTGGCGGAACGAAGCCTCCCCACCCCCCCACCCCATGAAAGGCATGCGAAATGGAACACCTGCCTGCCGCTGTTTGCTCTGACTTGCGAATGGTGGCCGCGGCCGCCATTCGCTTCATCACTATAGCCATGATAGGCTATGTAAATACTTACGTAGCCTATCACAGCTAACACAGGGATGCCATTTGATGCCTATCATGGTAAAAAAAAAAAAAGGTGGCCGCCATTTGTGTTCCCTTTTTTTTGGCCATGATAGCCTACGTAAATATTTACGTAACCTATCACGGCAAAATATAGGGACACAAATGGCAGCTACGGCAGCTGCCATTTGCGTCCCTGCAGGCTGCCCAGCGGCCGGTGTCAGGGTGGACACTGAGCCCATAGAATCCCAGAGTAGTTCTGATTCGGAGGAAGAGCAGTCGCTCCTGGGAGAGGAGCGCGCCCCTTTTTCCCAGGGCCCGCAGCTGACAGAGATTCCTCCCACCCACATTCCTAGATTAGAAAGCAGTCCAGGGAGTGACCCAGCACCGATAGCAGACTGGTTGGATGCGCGGCGCAGACGCAGAGAGCGGCGCCAAATGGAGAGCGCGGAAAGGAGGCGTAGCGCCCGGTTGGCGCTCAAAGAACGGTTGCGCCCAGAGGATCCAAGGGAAAAGGGGAGGGATTCTCCCTAGTCCTTAAGTTCAGGGGTCTGCCAGTAACTGCTTTTCAAACGGGGACCAACTGTTCTAACTTAGAGCATAGGGATGCTGCTGCTCAGATCTAGTTGCTACCTGTAGAGCTGTTAAGTTGTAAAAGAAGAATAAAGCTTTGAAAAGAGTCCCTTTGTCTATGTCTGGACTTGGCTACTGGATTAGACTGAGAGCCCTCCAAGGAGCCCTTGACAGCCGGATGTCCAGGTGCGGGCAGCCCCGGCTGGCGGCTCCGCGGAATCTCTGCAGAGCGGAGCCAGCCAGAGAGAATTTCAGGGGGAGGGACGGAGCGCCTCCCCCCCACAGCGAATGTCACCCTTCGAAAAGGTAAGTGACTTCCGTACATCCCTAGTCCCAGCATCTGCCAGAGGCAGCGATCTGCACACCCCTCCCTCCCTCGCCCGCCCAACTCTGGTTGCTGTGGCGACTTTCTAGTCCGCCCCCGGATATTCTGAGCAATGCCAGTGAGTCGGCCTGTCCCAGCTGGTCAACAGGCGCCTGATCGCATTACCTTCCATCATCACCATCACCATCACCGTTATCACAACAAGCCTACAATGCTCTACGTGCTGTACAAGGAAAAAACAGTTCCTCCTGCAGCCTTACAATCCAAAGGGCATGATGCGAGAAGAGAAGGGAGTGGGGGAGGATGAGGACGAGGGCGCCCGGCATTGGCACAGCTGTACCCTGCTGTCCAATGGATGGGTGCAGGTTGGCGCCCCGCTAGCCACGACACTCTTCCTGGGGCGCAGCCTCCTGGCGCCTCTTGGTCTCCTGGCTGGGGGCAGAGGCCAGTGTGCGCATCCCCTCGGCTTTGCTGCCCCAGGGCAGGAGGCCATTGGGGCTGACTGTTGTGGGCTGGGACTGGGGCTGGGACCTTCCTGGAGCGGCTCCTTCCCTGGCCAGTGGAGGGTGCCAGGCGAGTCTCTTTGAATGGTCCCCTGCCACAGCCTGGGCTGCAACCTGAACAATGGAGAGGAGGGGAGGCAAGCAAGCCCCCCCATGGGCAGATCAATTCAAGCCCCTGTGTCCACTGGTTGAGGTTGGGAGTTGGGTGGGGTGGGGTGGGTGGAGTTAGGCACCCTACCACCAGCAGAGAGGAGCCCTACCGACCCTGCTGACCCAGTTCTATCCACAGAACGCTCCAGAGTTTCTGCTGGTGGTTTGAGGCCTACAGAGGCAAGGAAAAAGGTCAGGCCTAGAGGCCTGGAGGGCTTTTCTTTGCTGGGAGGGGGTATCCCTGAGAGGAGTAATTTCATTTCCCTGGTTAAGTTTCAGTTTCATTTCCAAAGTTAAGTTTCATTTCTTCAGGGTTGAAGCAGTACTTTCAGTTGTGGGGGAGGAGGGTATATAAAGAGAGCGAGGGAGGGCAATCACAGCGGAGTCAGAAAGGGCAGAGCCTGAAGTGGGAGCAGGAAGAAGCAGCCTGGAGAAGTCTAAGGACAGCTAGGGTAAAGGAACTTGAGCTTTACAGCTTTTATTTTCTTTTAATGCCTTTTGTATCACTCAGCAATATTGTGTAAATACCTTTAGTTGTGATTTGTGTGCTTTAATTTGCCAGTACATTGTTGTGGTTAAACTCTGTCTAGAGTGTCAGTCTGCAGCCACCCCGCAGCTTCCCTCTGGAAAAGGTGCATTCTCGGAAAGTCCTTTCCCCCCATTCTCAGTAGGGTGCTTGTGGACACAGGCTTTATTCCCTACTTAGCACTACTTTGCACTGTTTCATCCTTTCACAGTATGTAGCCTGTTTTCCCCATGGACAATAGTGCTGTTTCAATTATTCAGAAAAGGGGAGTAGCCTGCTTTACCCATTGACAATACATAGCCTGTTTTTACCATTCATAGTACTGCAGTAGTGCAGTTTCTACCTTTCGCTATATCGCAGTAGTGCTATTTCTACCTTTCGCTATATCGCGGTAGAGCTATTTCTACCTTTTTGTATATCGCAATAGCTCTGGTTTAACCATTCACAATATCCCACTGGTGGATGAGAGGGGAGAAATACGGGCAAACTACAGGGGCTTAATTCAGCACTTTCATTAGACTTCCCTGTGCAGGGGCGCATGGACAGGGGTGGGGAACAAGCCTCTTTCATTGGCTGAACTGCACCTATGGGGTTGATGACATTCAGTTCTACTCACTGGACTCTGTGCACCTGACCCCAAAGAATGGGGGTTTCAAGTGCTGTGTGACCCATGAAATCGTGTTTTTAGGTATTGTACACTCTGCTTTTCTTGCTTCCTGTGCAGCGGATGGACCAAAGCAATTTCATGAAAATCCAGATATAACCACAAAATGCTTCAGAAACCATCACCATGTGGATGTGGCCCTGGTCATCGACTAGTTTTAGTTAGAATGGGATGTGGGTTGGTAGGCCAAGGCTTCCCCTCATCTCTCTGTGAGGCCCGGTGGAAACAGCTGCACTGGTGCGCCTTCTCTCTGTCTTTTTACCTCTGTGTTGGCAACTGGGAGTGGGGGGGAGAGGAGCCGGACCCTCTGGAGAACTGGATGTGGCTCAGGGGAGGCGGCTGCTTTGCCCCTTTGCTGCACTATTTATGACATATATAAATTCCTTAAGGAGTTTCATTTGGCTGAAGAACCTCTTCCCGTAAACACTTTCAGTCTTGAATGGAGACAAAAATTATACAGGATTTGAAAGAGACCTCAAACCACAGAACCAGATCTCCGAATCCTTTTTGGAGTTAATCTGGCTAAACCCTAATGAATATCATGGGAATCCTAAAACAGGGCAGGAAATGTCATCTTGGAAGTCAACCCAGGACATTTTCGCCCTACACTGTGCAAAATGCCTGTGTACACACATGAGCAGAAGAACAAAGCAAAGTAATCACAATGTAGACTTGCCTGAAGTGGCTTCCTTGTCTGTTCTGAATCTTTTCTTTTGATTTCAAGGCTACAATAAAAAGTTAAACTCAGTCAGAACCTCTTTCTAGCCTCAGGTTCCCTTATTAGTTGAAAGAAGGATCCACTTCAAAGTGTTCCCTGTGCACTGAATGGCACTCAATCAGAGTTACTCAAAGCAGCAAATTCCCTCTCCCAGTTGTGTGCTCAGATGAACGCACAGCTCCACAGAAGCAGAATTCCTCATCACAAGGACCAGGGCCCGCCTTTCTCTGTAACCACCGACTGCATTTCCATCATTACAGAAGATATTCAAGAGCCAAATTCTGAGGACCGCAAGACACTCGTTTTGTGAATCCCTCCTGCCCATGGTGACAGATTTGGGCGCTCCCTGGCTTCACTCCCTTGTGTCTGCAAAGAGAAATGTGCAAAGGAGATGGAACTGGGCCCAGAGGTCTGCCACAAATGTAGGCCCCTTTCAACCCTACTGTTCTATAATTCTATGGCTGCAGATTAGTGGAAAGTTTGCAGATGTCAGATTCCCATCCTGGACTGGGGGTGGGGGGGAGTTATTTGTCTTTGGCTGAGCAAAAGCGTAGGCACATTTCCTCTATGTCTCTCCATCCCAGCCAGCTCTCACAGCACTGAGATGGTTTCTGAACGAAAGTCTTCCCTCGGGACGGAGGGGGAAACAACAAGCCTCAGAGCACCTGACCTTCTACATGCCAAGCAGGGGCTTTTCCACTGAGCCATGGCCCCTCCCTATTGAGCTTTACTGATGTATTTAATTTAACCATAGTTCCAGATTTATAACCATTCATAACTCTAAACACCTGTCCACTTACTTTAAATAATACATTGATTCTTCACAGGTTGTGAGGGGTTCATTACATCATCATTACATTATCCCTAGTTGGCTGGTTGCCTCCCTCTAGGAAAGGAAGGGAAGTCTTGACCAATGAAAAAAAGAATTTAAGCAGCGACAGTAGAATGGGGAAAATGGCATTCAAAAGTCAATAAAAAAAGAAACAGTTAAAAGGGGACCGCACATGTAAGGATGTTTTGGAAAATATTTCTGCCTCCATTCCCTGAAAGCTTCAAAGGTATGGAAGGGTGAGCTTTCACCTGAACCTTGAAAAGGGCAAACATCAGCTTGGCCCTGATAACATTACGAATGGTATTAGGGGGAGAGTTTTTTTCTCCATCTGACCTAATGAAATTGATGAGCAGCAGACAAAAAAATGCTTCTTCAACAATGCATATAGAATTCACTGCGACAAGATGGCTGTGCAGGGCACGAGCTACATTAAATAGCACCAGGGAAAGGCCACCCTCCATAGGCCCTGTTTGGAGAAGCATAGAATCATATCATAGAATCATAGAATAGTAGGGTTGGAAGGGGCCTTCAAGACCGTCAAGTCCAACCCCCTGCTCAATTCAGGAATCCAGGTCAGAGCATCCCTGACAGGTGGCTGTCCAGCCTCGTCTTGAAGGCCTCCAGTGTGGGAGAGCCCACACCTCCCTAGGGAATGGGTTCCACTGTCCTATTGCTCTCACAGTCAGGACGTTTTTCCTGATGTTCAGCCGGAATCTGGCTTCCTGTCACTTTGAGCCCATGATTCTGTGTCCTGCACTCTGGGATGATCGAGAAGAGATCCTGGCCTTCCTCTCTGTGACAACCTTTCAAGGACTTGAAGAGCGCTATCCTATCTCCCCTCAGTCTTCTCTTCTCAAGGCTAAACATGCCCAGTTCTTTCAGTCTCTCCTCATAGGTCTTTGTTTCCAGTCCCCTGATCATCTTTGTTGCCCTCCTCTGAACCCTCTCCAGTTTGTCTGCATCCTTCTTCATGTGTGGAGACCAGAACTGGACACAGTACTCCAGATGAGCCCTAACCAGTGCTGAGTAGAGGGGAACTAGTACTTCCCGTGATTTGGAAGCTATGCTTCTATTAATGCAGCCCCAAATGGCATTTGCCTTTTTTGCAGCCACATCACATTGTTGGCTCATATTCAGCTTGTGATAGACAACAATTCCAAGATCCTTCTCACTTGTAGTGTTGTTGAGCCACGTATTCCCCCATCTTGTAACTGTGCATTTGGTTACTTTTTCCTAGGCGCAGAACTTAGCATTTATCCCTATTAAATGCCATTCTGATGTTTTCTGCCCAGCAGTCCAGTCTATCCAGATCACTTTGAATTTTGTTTCTGTCTTCCAGGGTATTAGCCATCCTGCCCAATTTTGTGTCATCTGCAAATTTGATCAGCATTCCCTGCACCTCCTCCTCCTCCAAGTCATTAATAAAAATGTTGAAGAGCGCTGGGCCCAGGACTGAGCCCTGTGGTACCCCACTCGTTACCTCTCCCCAGTTTGAGAAGGTCCCATTGAGAAGCACTCTTTGAGTCCAGTTCTGTAGCCAACTGTGGATCTACCTGAGAGTTGTTTCATCTAGCCCACTTTGAGCTAGTTTGCTCATCAGGATATCATGGGTCACTTTGTCAAAAGCTTTGCTGAAGTCCAGGTATATGATGTCTACAGCATTCCCACAGTCCAAAAGGGAGGTGACTTGATCAAAAAATGAATCTGCATCAGCATCTGCATTTGCATCAGACTCTGCATCAGCATCTGGCTGGCCTCTCTTGCACACAGGCCATGGGCTGCGGGACATCAGAGGATGTCTGGGTGGGGCTTAAGCTCGGCGATTTCTCTCTAGCTCGGCCCCCCCAGACACCAGTCTGCGGATCCCCGCGCTTGCCCCTTTCAGCAGTGCTGAGTTGGGCAAGCGCGGGGATCCCTGCTTACCCGTGAGCACCATTTTGCATAGAAATGGCAGGTAAGCTACTTATGTAAATCACAATTTCTGCAATATGGTGGCAGCAAATAGTTCAATTTACGCAAAATTACAGGCATAAATGGTCTAATAAAGCATGATCTATGTAAGAAGCTTGCCCATGATTTGTATGCAAAATGGCGGCTGGCGGGAAGGAGAGGAGCTGCACACCGCTTGCCAGGCAGCTGCAGGCTGTCAGGCAGCTCACCCAGCATTCCAAGTGGTGTGAGGGATAGGTATGGGGGGGGGTGTCACCCATCCCTACATCGACCCACTTTGACCTAATCCAGCAGGCGCCTTCTTATGTTCTCCTTCACACCATTCTTGGAGGCCAGTAGAAGCACATCTGCCAGTTGGTCAGTGCTAGCGTGGTCTTCTTACTTTGGGAACCTAAGACCATGACACAAAGCTTCAGATGTAGGCTGGTCTAGCCAAAGCCCCCCCCCTTCACCACACACGCACACACACACATACACACGGCAAGTTCACGCATCATGCTAAGCCACCATGGGTTGGTTGGTTCTCTCACTAACCCAACAGATGGTTGGGTGCTCTGTGGCTTATTTCCCCCTCCGTCCCCTTCAGTTCTTCAGCCAGCTCCCAGGGTGTATCCCAAGTGCCTTTGGAGCAGAACTCTTTGCTTCCTTGGTCCCTATGTCAGCACCCTTTCTGCAATTGGTCCACTGGGGTTGCCAGCTCCCGAGGGAAACTCCCCCTCCCCCACATCAAATTACCAAAAGGAAATAATTTTCTGAGCACTTATGAACACAGTAACACATTCACAAAGCTTTTTTAAAAATTTTATTTTATTTGGGGGGGGGGGAGTCTTGTGCAAGACAGCTTGTCTGCTATTTCAGCCAGCATACTGATATCCCCCTCTTGTAAATGTCATTGACAATTTCATCCTCCACTTCGGGGCTTTCCTTGCTAGGGAACACCTTTTTTTTAAAGGCTGCTTCATGTACTCCTGCAGTAATTACACCTACCCTGAAAGCTCCTTCTCATGCAGCTGCTGGCCACTTTTGGCCCTCTCCACCTTCATGCATATTGCTTCCCTCCACTGGGCTCCATTGTTAGCTGCCAGATATACCTTTGGGTTACAGATAGGGATGTCAGAGAATTCCGCCATGGATCCCAGGGAGGCTGAATCCCAGTGAATTTGGCCCCCTGGAATCCGTGGTGGAATGGAGCAACCCGCCCCACCACCCCGCGAAAGCCCCGTGAAATGGAGCCTACCTGGCTGCGGCTCCGGTGGCGGCGGTGGCGGCTCCGGTTGCTGCCAGGCTGCGGCCGCAAATGGCGGCTGCTACACTGGCCACCATTTGCGTCCCTTCACTGAGCCATGATAGGCTACGTAAATATTTTAGTAGCCAATCACGGCAAAAGCAGGGATGCAAATAGCTCAGGGGACGCCATTTGCGTCCCCGCTCTTTGCTGTGATAGGCTAAGTAAATATTTACATAGCCTATCACGGCTCAGTGAAGGGACGCAAACGGCAGCTGTTATGCCGGCCGCCATTTGTGTCTGCAGACCTGCCGCAGCCGGATGTCCGGCTGCGGATGCACCCAGCCGGCGGCTCCGCGGAGTCGCCATGGAGCGGAGCTGTCCGGGGAGGATTCCAGGGGGAGGGATGGAGCGCCTTCCCCCCCACTGTGGATACCACTTGCGAAACAGGTAAGTGGTTTCGTGCATCCCTAGTTACAGAGCAGATCATATGAACATTTCACGGCAGAGCAGAGAGGCAGATCTCTAAAAATATGCAAATTTCATGGCAGAACAGCAAAGCTGAGGGGAAATTTCATAGTAGCGGACTTTCACATCTGCGCACTTGCACAAGGCTGCACAAAGCACATTTCTTGACTGTAATGTGTTACCTATTTAAGCCCTGTGTCCCTCTAAATCTCACTGAGAATTATGCAAATCCTTTCCACCCAGACCCTGCCTGTCTACTGTGCAAACCCCTGGAACTGAATAAGAGGTTCATGATAAGATGACCATTCTTTTTCATGGAGCTTCTGCACTGGAGAGACTTACAGTGGGCATTATCCCAAGACACTCCTTGGTCTTAGGTGTGGAGACATACAAACTCCTCCTGATGCCAGAGGTGCCAGAACTATCCTTCTGCAATGTCACTGGAATCTTCCTTGCTATATTACTTTGTCTTTCTCAGTTTCCCGAATTTCCGAACAGAAGCGTTCATGTTGGGTTGTCAAGAGATGCTGACACCAAATCTCCTGCACTCCACACAGCAGGGGGAATTCAAATTGGGTCAGTGACAATTATGAAGAAAAAACTCATCCACAGCCTGGCTTGACTGACAGGTTGAATGTGTGACAACTTCAGGTCCCCTGGAACACTCCAGAAGAGCAAATGGCTTCAGAGTCAGGCAAATCCTTCCTGCAGTTTTTTGACATAGCATTTGGGGCTCGCACATTACGCATATAAATGTGCAGCAGAGCAGGTGGTGCATTCCAAACACAGCCACCCGAATTATCGGAGACACTTCTGGGTCTGAATTGCTTTTTCAACATGGTATAGCCTGGGGCTGGCTATACTTTAAATATGAGTAATTGCTCTTGCTGGAGTTTCCAGAGGACGCCAATTCCCTCTCCTTGGGATTCTTCTCACTATGGGTGATCAGTAATTGTTTTTGGAAGAAACAAAAAGGGGGGAAAAGGAGAGCACAGAGTGAAACAAACAGTGCTGGATAATGAAGCATGTCTGAATGCTTAGCTGCTGCTCAGATCAAAGGAACAGGAGTAGCAAAGAGGAAGGTTTTGATCTCCAGGGAGTGGAATGCAAGCTCAAATCTCAACCCTGATGTTGGCAAACAGACTGTCTCCTCCCTCCCAGTCTGGACTACATTGGAGCCAATTGATTAGGGAAGGCATTCACAAACCACCTGGGACAAGACATGCATGGATGACACAATCCGAGGATTAGGGTGAGCCCAAAGCAGCAACCCTTGGATGAAGAGGAGGTTGCTCTATGTGCGATCTAATTGTTCTGGCCTTTGGTCCTGCCAATCAGCAGGACATTCTGCCCCATCTCTGCATCCCGTGTGATTGCATCTTGCACTTTCTCCCAGTATGAAGATGCACCAGTGGCCGGGCCTCATTGGAAGCTCCCTGTCACCCTGCCCCCCGAATCACTCATCTGGGAACATCTCTTCCCTCCACCCAAGCTTCATTTGCCCTGCTGGGGAAACCTACAGGACTCTGTAGGGCATCCGCCCCTGGCCTGGTGGGCCAAATGCTGGGGACCATAGGCCCTGGAAAGCCCACGGACACTGCCCTCCTTTCAGTTGCTTTTTGAAATGGTCTTGCACTTGGAAGAAAAGCGCTGGGTCAGGAGGCAGCCAAGGCTTCATTCTGGGGGAACGAAGCTGGTGGCAGTAGCTCCACCGAGGACTTCACCTATCTGCACTGCTCCTTTCTGTGGTGGCAGGACACCCTGGTGAGCTTGTGGGGCCTCAGGATGGTGCGGGGGAAGCCCTCTGGGCCACGCTGCCCAGGGCTCCGCCATGCCTGGGGACACCCGTCTGGTGGACAGGACAGGCAGCTAGGGGCCAAGCCGGTGAGGCCGGGGAGGTGGCACCCTGAAGCACAGGGTTCGGCCCGCCAGCCTTGCCCTTGATCCAGGGGGCTGGTGGCACTGGGGAGCCTTTTTAGCACACCTGGGCTAGAGTGAGGACTGAGCGGTGAGGAGGCCAAGATGTCTGATGGCGCCAAATACAGTAGGGTGGTTAAAAGGGGTGCAGGATGGCAAAGAGCTCCCAAAGGACCTCTCCGGACTAGGGATGAAAGAACCAGGGATGCTTGAACTTGCTGAAAATCTCCGAACTTTCCATCAAAGCTTGGTTCAGCTTGCTTCCATTTTCGTTCGCAACTTGTTTTTCAGTTCGTTTGAATGGGAAAAGTCCACATCTTTCAAAAGTTGTGCATTTTTAAAATTTGCGTTCTTGAAACTGAGCATTTTTAAAGTGCATATTTTGTGAACGCAAATGCCAGTCCAGGAATTTGCGAGCATTTTCAGAGAGAACATGTGTTTGAGTTTGGGGTTGCAATGGGGCATTTTCTAATGATTTGCAAACTGAAATGTAGGGATGGCGGAGAATTTCTCCACGAATCTCCGGGAGGCCGAATGCCAACGCATTTGGCCCCCCGAAATTGGTGGTAAAATTCTCCACCCCCCCACCCCCCCGGGATGGGACTTACCTCCTTCGAATGTCCCTCTTGGCGGCGGGTCCTGGCGGCGTTTCGGCGGTGTTTTGGCGGGGGCGGGGGCAGCGGCCGGTCTTCTGACCGGCTGCCACTGCCGCCATTACAAAGTAAATTAAAAAAAAAAAAGCACGTGATAGGCTACGTAACAATTTACGTAGCCTATCACGGCTAGATTTCCAAAGTCAGCCGTGATAGGCTACATAAATTGTTATGTAGCCTATCATGGGTGACTTTGAAAAAAAAAAAGCGCGTACGTAAATGGCGGCGCCCATGGGCGCCGCCATTTGTATTCCTTGTTTGGGCAGGGGTAGTCTACGTAAAAATTTATGTAGACTACGGCGAAAATAAGGGCAACGCAAATTGCATTGCCCTTATTTTCGCCGTAGTCTACGTTAATCTTTACATAGACTACCCCTGCCCAAAAAAGGAACACAAATGGCGGTGCCCATGGGCGCCGCCATTTGCATACGCTTTTTTTTTTCCCCCCAGAGTCACCCGTGATAGGCCACATAACGATTTACGTAGCCTATCACGGCTGACTTTGGAAATCTAGCCGTGATAGGCTACGTAAATCATTACGTAGCCTATCACGTGTGTGTGTGTGTGTGTTTTAAATTTACTTTTTTATTTCGCGGCCGGGGAGACGGGGCGCTCCTCCCCGGCCTGAATTTCGGCGGTGAGGGATGGGGCGCCTCCCCCCCAGCCTGAATTTCAGCTGGGCAGGGCGGGGCGCCTCCCCCCCGGCCTGAACTTCGGGGAGAGAACCAAAGCGCCTCCCCCCCACCGCGAAGCAAGCTACGGGACCAGGTAAGGGACTTCGTCCATCCTTACTGAAATGAAATTCTCATACAGCCCTCCTCCAGACTAGGGGAATGGGCATTCACATCATGGCAACTGTAGCTCAATGTAAGTACAACCTTAAGTGATGCACGCTGAAGAAACAATCCTAACTTCACAAACCCTGATGGGGATTGTTTATTTATTTATTTGAAATACGTTTAAGCCACCTTTCAGGCCAGAAGCCGTTTGAGCTGAAGGCAGTTGAGCTGACAGTGATGGACCTTGAAGGGGATCCTGGGATCATGCTGAACAGACTGGTGAAAACATAGACCTGCTCTGTGGCTGCTGTGAAAAAGGCAAATTCCATGTTGGGGATCATTAGGAAAAGGATTGAAAATAAACCTGCCAATGTCATCCTGCCCTTGTACAAATCAATGGTGCAACCACACTTGGGATAAGTGTTTGCAGTTCTGGGCACTGCATCTCAGAAAGCACAATCAGAGTTGGAAAAGGTACAGGAAAGGGCAACCAAACTGTTAAAGATAGTATCCAGTGTGTGTGTGCGTGTGCGCGCGCGGGGGTGTCATTCATTTTTCAAAAATTTGGTCTGGTGTGAATTGTGTACAACATATGCACCCAGTTTTGTTTAATGTGGCTATTCTTGACTGGAATGCCTTGAATTGTGACTTTCAGCTTCAATAAACAGAATTCTGTACAACGCTCATTAAGACAATGCATGTTGCTCGTGGTTTCACATGGACCCATGGCCCGGTTGGAGTCCACCAGGAAAAGAGCCTTCAGCGTGGTGGCCCCTTTCCTATGGAATTCCCTGCCTTTGGAGGTCAGGCAGGTGCCAATGTTGTGTTGCTTTCAGCACCTCCTGAAATTGAAAACATTGTTATTTCAGGAAGCCTTCCTTGAGTGACTGGCCAGGTTTATCATACTTGGTTTTATCAGAATTCTGTCTTTTTTTAAAAAAAAATTAAATTATTTTAACGTGGTGTTTTTATTCTTTATCATGCCTGCTATTCACTGCTCTGAGGTCTTTGGATGTGGAGAGATATAGAAATACTGCAAACAAACAAACAAACAAACAAACAAGACAATCAATGCTTTTCTCCTGAGCTGGAGACATATCGAAAAAGTAGCAAACTGGATATATTCACTCCATTGTTACTTTCCCTCATTCCTTCAAGAGTACTTAGAAGCATAACAACAACAACAACAACAACAGTCTGTTGCCACTAGGAGTTCTGGTCTTTCACCTTTTCTGTTGCCACTAGAAGTTCTGGTCTTTCACCTTTTCTTCCGACGGTGGTCTCTAAGCATGTTTCCCCAAATAACCCAGGCCTGACATTAGAGGGAGAGCAGGGCTTACAGGCTTCGAAAGGCTTTCGTTTGAAAGACTGCTAGGTTCTGCTCCATCTCTTTAGACCTGATAGAATGTGAGGGTGGGGTCTGTGGGACATCTGCTGTAGTTCCCTGTCCCCAAAATCTCAGTGTGATCAGGGGATGCCTGGAAAAGAAGACAAAATTGCATTTCCACTTAAATTAAAATGAAATGCATAAATCAGTCCAGAGGCATCCTAGAATGTGACCTCTGAAAAGAAACCAATGAAACAAAGGTTGACAGTCGCCTTTTGTGAGTGGGTAGGTCTGCATTTTTATGCCTTCTCTTTGAAGAAAGTTCCATCTCATGACAACAAAACATCATAATCCTTAAAGCTCCCTTATAACAAATGGATGTGCCGTCTGCAGTTCCCAGCCAAAAGAACAACCTTTCAAATTCACCAGAGGCTCTTGTGATTTATCAGTCATTTTGTTAATAATGAAAATAAATTGGCTGGTAAGCTCCTCCTGGCCTGAAGTCTCAGCAGTTCCTTGTCATTCTGGTGGTGGTGCAGACATACTTCTATCAGACATCAGATGACTTTGGGGCATCGTCAGAGCAACCCCACAGTTCCCCAGCCAGCCAGCCAGCCTCTAGTACATTTGATGCTCGCTATTCTGCAGGGGCAAGTAGTGTTAGCACCATTTGGAAACACGGTGGTCTTGCTGCAGAAAGCCAGAGCACAAGAGCATAAGTCTGACTGATCCACCCTGCTGGATCAGACCAAAACCCGATCTGGTCCAGCATACTGTTCCTGCAGTAGCCGACCAGCTGCCCCAGGAAACCCACCAGCAGAGATGGCCGCACCAGCACCATCCTGCTCGTGCTCCTCAGCATCGGGCCTGGGAGGTGCTGCTTCTTCTGCTGGAAGTCATGCGCAGCCGTCATGGCTAGCAGGTGGTGGCCTGATCCTCCCTGAATTTGTCTGATCTCTTATGAAGCCATCCGAGTTGGTAGCAAATTCATGTAACTGTCCTGAACCTCCCACCATTCAGATGACCCGGGTTCTAATACTCTGAAAGAGGAAGGAGAAGTCTCCTCATCATACTTCTCCAAACTGTGCATAGTTTTATATACCTCTATCATGTTCTTCCCTTATGTAAATTCGGTCCTGTTTAACCTCAGAACCTGCCCCAAATGGGTCTGAAGCACACGGTAGGTAACCAAGCTAATCCCAACAGACAGACATCACTACAGACAAAAGTATAAACTGAAATCTCTTTAAGGCTTTCTTTCAGGAAAATACAAAATATAAAGAAAGTGGCATGGTGGAAACTTTCTCTACAATTACAGGGAAAGAGAATGCAACAAAAATAGAAGATTAATTAAAAGAACTGCAATTGCCAATGCTGGTATTATGAATTTAGCTAATAGGATAATGGCTTGAGCTTCTAACATTGTTATGACTCCTCCTTCCAACTTTATCCTGTTTACTACTTGCGGTTTAAAGCTAAACTAAAACAAAACTAAACTTAACTAAAACGTAAGTGTCAACCCTCCTGTTACTTCTTCCTGAACCTTCCTCACTATATAAAAGCTACACTAAAGCATTACTAAGTTCCTCTAGGCATGTGAAGAATATGGGTAGGAGTTAGAGTGAAAGGAAAACCTAAGACCTGGAAATAATTCCATTTTCCACCTCTGAAGATGGGATTCCAAATCCCATCCTCAGAAACAACCTCCAAGTCTCAAGTTCAGAAGTCACTCTAAGTACCAAACCCAGAAATCATTCTAAGTTCTACTTTCAGAAAATATTTTAAGTTCCAAAGTCTAAGAGTCTAAAGAGGTCCGTAGTTACCCAAATCCTGGTGGGGAGGCAGAAAGAGCGAAGTGCAGCAGCAGCAGCAGGAACAGGAGCGGCCAGGAGCTCTCATGACCTGTGCCTTGATGCCCTTGCTCTGGTCAGACTCAAAGGTGGGGCCCAAGGAGCGATGAGACAACCATCCTCCGATCAAAATGGGGTGCACGTGGTTAGAGCATTCGCTCCCCAGTCAGAAGCCGGGTGTCTCATCTGTCTCCCACAATCTCACATGCTTGGGGATCATGTCTGGCACCATTACAAACGGGTTACTTCGAAATGCCCCAAAATATGGCATGTTATCTTGACTGACGCATTTCTCCCTGGTGTATCTTCTTTGAACTCCCGGTCATCTTTGGCCGTTTCTGGTCGTATTTCTGGCCCGAACACCTCCTCCCTCCCAGCTGTCGCTCGTGCGCAGGGCTGCGGCTTCCCCGCCCACCTCGCATCGGGTGAGGCCGTTCTCTTCCCAGCGGGCGCACACCGCGGGATGTCAAAACCGTACTTTTCCCCCTCTCAGCGGGCCTCCGAGCAGGCTCAGCTCTGCTGTCCATCTCCCTCAGACGCTCTGCCAGCACTCCGTGGCCTTGAACAGGCTCCGTGAAGCCGCTTGTACAGACAGCTGCATTTCCCCCCTTTCTTCAAAGACAGTCCTGCAAAATCTTAGCTGGAGTCTCAGTTAGTGAAATATTATCAATTAGCATGGAGTCAAACTTCAGGGTCTTCTCACCCAGTGCTTAAAAGTCTGGAATATAAAACTGGTTAAGAGTCTGGGATCTTTTAGGCGCTCTGCTTGTATGTCTCCCCAAAACCCTCACTCAGGTCATTCAACCATTCCAGATAAAATTAGTCATCTTTACTCTTTGTTAACCCAAAGAGGTAACACCTTACTCGTTGGAAGACCAGCCGCCGCCGCTGCTGAAGCCGCCGCTGGAGCTGCCGCCGCCTGGAACATCAGCCCCAGGTAATTCTCGTCCCGGGGGGGATCCGCGGGGGGCAGGGGGGATGGCAGGCCGTTCTGCCATGGATTTGGGGGGGAAGATCCGTGGCGGCATTCTCTGACATCCCTACGTGTACCCTGGATTTTAGGAAAGCTGATTTTAATAAACTCAGGAGAATGCTAAGTAAGGTCCCATGGCAAGCAACGCTAATGAGAAAAGGAATCCAAGAAGGGTGGGAGCTTTTAAAAAAGGAAATTCTGAAGGCACAATTACAAACACTTCCAACAAGAAGAAAAGGTGGAAGACAACAGGAGAAGCCAATGTGACTTCACAAAAACCTGAGAGATGACCTGAAAGCACAAAAGGGCACATATAGGAAGTGGAAAGAAGGCCAAGCAACAAAGGAAGAGTACAGGTAGGTAGCACAGAATGGCAGGGATGGTGTCAGGAAGGCTAAAGCTGAGAATGAGCTGAGGTTAGCGAGGGATGCTAAAAGCAACAAAAAGGCTTTCTTCAGATATGTGCCTAATAAAAGACAGAGGAAAGAAATAGTGGTTCAGCTATTAAATAAGGATGGCAAAACGATAACAGATGACAAAGAAAAGGCATAGAATCATAAACCCCCAACAGCGGACGCAAATGGCGGCGGCTACGGTGGCCACCATTTGCGTTCCCTTTTTTTCGCCAATTTAGCCTATGTAAATATTTACATAGGCTATTATGGCTAAAAAAAGGGGGAACGCAAATGGTGTAGTGGGCACTATTTGCGTTCCTTTTTCTTTCTCGCCGTAATAGCCTACGTAAATATTTTACTCTGACATCCCTATTTAAAACAGAACTAAAACAGCAGGAAAAAAAAGGAACACAAATGGTGCCCACTACGCCATTTGCATTCCCTTTTTTCCCACCGTAATAGCCTATGTAAATATAGGGGTGTACGAAACCCTGCTTACCTGGCTCCGCTGGGTTCCGCTTGGGGGAGGAGGCGCTCCGTCCCTCCCCCCGGAATCCTGGCCGGCCGGCTTCGCTCCACAGGGATTCCGCGGAGCCACTGGCCGGCTCCGCCAGCAGCCGGACATCTGGCCTCTGCCTAGCAGGGATGCAAATGGCGGCGGCTGTAGCCGCCACCGTTTGCGTCCCTGTATTTAGCCGTGATAGGCTACATAAAGACTTACGTAGCCTATCACGTCTGGGTTAAAAAAAAAGGCGTATGCAAATGGTGGTGGCTACGGCCGCCGCCATTTGCGTTCCTTATTTTTGGCCATCTTAGTCTACGTAAATATTTATGTAGACTAAGATGGTGAAAATAAGGGGGAGCGCAAATAGCGTAGTGGATGTTGCTGGCAGAAGGTGGCCAATGAAGAAGGGGCCTGTTCAGCTGCATTCAGGAGTCTACTGTATAGGACTGGGGCTTCTGCTGAAAAGGTCCTGCCTTCTACCCTGGCAGATGTAACTGACGCAAGCAGCATCATGCGGATAGGGATGTCAGAGAATTCCGCCACGGATTGAAATGGTATTGAATTCCCTTCAGTCCGTGCCACGGAATCCTCTGCAGAATGGCACCACGAGGTCCTGTGGAGCAAGCAGTCATGCGGCTTTTTTTTGGTCATCCGCACAGAGTCGTGAAATTTTCGTAAATAAAAATGCGAGGTAGGATATTCTGATAATAAATACGTAAGTTTTTTTTTAATGAATTGTGCTCACCGCCTTGCTTGTGGGTGTTCTTTTTCAATTGAAATCCGCCCTCTCCGTTTACTTTCAGCCAAAACACTTCCTCCTCCTCAGGGCTTCCCAAAACAAGGCTGTCCTAGGTGTGCCCGAGCGATGCACTCTTCGTTTAAAGCAATGCTGAACTCAATAAGACTTACTTCTGAGTAGACATGCACAGAGTTGGCTCTCCTCTCTGCTCATGCAGGGCTCCAGACCAGCATGGTCATTTTAAAAGGTTTTTCCTTTCTTTAAAACAGTGTTGCTTTAAACCAAGAGTGCATCGCTCGGGCACACCTGGGGCAGCCTTGTTTTGGGAAGCCCTGAGGAGGAGGAAGTGTTTTGGCTGAAAGTAATTACTGCACATCTCAGGGCAGGGGAAAAAATATGTAAATATCTATGAAAAATAGCCTTTCTTATGGAAGTTATGCACCATTACGGCTCTCGGCACGGATTTATCTTCGTAATTCTTGGAGCGGAAAAAAAAAGAGGAGAATTCTGGGGGCTTGTGAACGACGGTACGGAGCACTGGCTGCAAAATGCGGAAGTCAAGCGGCACGGAAGGTACACAATTCGTACATCCCTACTAGGGATGTACGAAACTCACTTACTTTTGCCCCGTCCCTCCCCGCAGTATCCTCGACTGGGGGGGAGGCGATCCAGTCCTCCCGCCCGGAAACCTCGATGGCCGATTTCTGGCCACGGATGGCCTGGTACAGATGCAAATTGTGGCTGCCATAGTGGAATTTGCGTTCTTTTATTTTTCGCCGTTCTAGCCTACATAAATATTTACGTAGGCTAGAATGGCGAAAAATAAAGGAACGCAAATAGCGTCCACTACGCTATTTGCGTTCCTTTCCCCCCCCCGCTGTTTTATCTTACGTAAATATTTACGTGAGATAAATCAGCGAAAAATAGGGAATGCAATTGGCTGCCGCCGTAGCCACCGCCATTTGCGTACGCTGTGTTTTTTGGGTTTTTTACATTAGCCGTGATAGGCTACATAAATTCTTACGTAGCCTATCACGGTCCAAGGACGGCAATGGCGGCCGCAGCAGCCCTGCCTCAGCCGGCCAGGAGACCAGCCGCCACCACCGCCGAATCCGCCTCAGGTAAGTGCCATCCTGGGGGGATTCTGCGGGGGGGGGGCGGGGTGCAGGAGGCTGTTCCGCCATGGATTCTGGGGGGATTCTGGAATCTGTGGCGGAATTCTCTACCATCCGTATTAAAACCTCATATTGAGCTCAGAAAACAACGGGCAACCAGTGCAGATCTTCCAGTATTGAGGAGACGCGGTCAAGATACTGTGCACCAGTTAACAGCCAAGCTGCTGCATTTTGCACCAGTTGAAGATTCCAGACACTCTTCTTGGGGAGGCCCATGGGGAGTGCATTGTAGTAGTCTAACCGTGACGTAACCAAGTGTTGCCAGATCAGATAGTGAGGGTGGCGGGCCCAGGGTGAAAAATGGGGTCTAAGCACAAAAACCCACTTCTGTACAAAGATCACCCTTCCCTGGAACTGAGGAATCAAGTTTTTAAAAATGCAGATTGGAACAACTGGTGCTGCTGTGAAATTGTCAGGTTTGGATTTTATGAGAAACTGGAAGCGAAGGTAGAAGTATTTGCCCCACAGGTTGCTGCGCACATGGGCCTCACTCAGGAACAGGCTCTGCCCATCAAGCAGTTCCTGTGGCTGAGTCCTCAGGGTGCTGCTGGTCTGGGTCAGACAGGGGAGGAAACCTAAAGAAACAAATCAAGACTCACAAAAACAGGGAGAAACTGACACCAGCCCGCTCCCCATTCCTCTCTGGGCTTGCTGTCGGCTGCCCTCAGATGAGGGAACACGTTTGCCTCTTCCTGCATTCGTTGTCCCTAATCGATAACAGTGCTTTTCTGGCAGGCCGTCTGCTGAAGCAAGGAGGGAGTTTGTGCGCAGTGGACTGACAGCGTTGCTTCCAATCCATCATTCTCCTTTGCAAAGGGAGGCCCTGCCAAGGACAGAAACTTCCCGCACCGCGGCCTCGGCAAAAGCAGGATCAATTGGAAATAATTGGAGCGTTGTGTAGCTGCTCGGCAGAACGCGAGCGCAGGGGACGGCTTGCTGCTTAGTTGACCTGCCGTTCCAGCTGATCCCGGCCTGTGGAAGGAGAAGCTCCGCATCACTCAGGGCCGCCAGCAGCCCTCTGGGCCCCCCGCTCTATTCGCTCGGTGCAAGGGGAGGATCAGGACCGCCTCCACAGGGCCACTCTCCCTAGGGGCAGCGCTGCTTCCAGGCTCTTTTTTGCGGGGCGTGGGAAGACGCTCCCGAGGCCCCCTCCGCAGGGCTGTCCTGCCTCCTGTGCACCACCTCTTCTTCTGGGCCCGTTGCACCCGCTTCCAGAGGCAAGGGGAGCCCCTGCTCAGCCGTGGGCTCAGCTGGAGCCAACGTGCTGGCCACGGCACCTGCATCGAGGGGGGAGCCCTGGGGAGCACAGGGACAACGTACCGGCGGAGTGGGCCTTGCAGGGGCACAGAAGCAAGCGCATGGGCAGCGGTCGTCTCAAAGCCTCCCAATGCACATGGACACTTGCTTCCTGAAGCGTGTTTTGCAACTTCAGAGCCTTTCCCCATTGAGCATGGCTGGCGGCATCCAAGGAGAACGTTCTTTTCAAGGGGGACGGCTAGTCAAGCAAGTTGGGCTGGTCTTTTGGCAACTGCTGGTCCTTTAAGCAACTGAGATGACCACCCCTATCAAATAGTTGGCTCTACCAAATCAGCTCGTAGTGGCAGGACAAAAATCCAGCCATGATGAGCAGTGTGCAGTGGCAACTCAGGATGGCACAGGCGCCCGATTCTGTCTGGGAATCTGGTGGAACCCCCCGCCTGCAATCCCGAGCCCCGCTTGCCAAGCCCCTGCCTGCGCTTGGCAAGCAGCCTGCACTCACCCCGGTGGCCTCATTGAGCTCCGCGGTCACCATTTTTTGGAAAATAAAACGGCGATCACAAAAATGCACATTTGCATATGCGAAAATGTGCACTTTGTGAATTTGCATATTTGCGTGTGTGCAAATATGCACATTTTTGCAAAAACGCAAGTATGTGCATTTTTGTGATCACCATTTTATTTTTCAAAAAATGGCGACTGCAGAGCTCAATGAGGCTGCCGGGGTGAGTGCAGGCTGCCTGCTGCATGTGGGAGGGGCTCGAGCGTGGTGCGGGGACCAGCAAGCAGGGGCAAGAGCTGGGCGGGTGCCCGGAGAACCCAGACGGGGGTGGATTCACACATCCCTAGCAGTAGCATTCTGAATGGATGAGCGTAGCCCGCTCCTTTCGACAAGGCCTCATTAACGCAACCAGTACCGCTGCTTATCCTTTCTTGCAAGGTTGTCCCCACAACCTTGTCCCCAGAGCCGTTATAGCATCAGGGAACGCCAGGCCCAAGAGTTCGTTCAGTTCCTCACCTTTCAGGTCTCATCCCCCACCCCCGCCCCACCCCATGCTTTTGTTCAGCAAGGGCTCCACCTGCTTGCAGTCAAGAACAACCGGTGCCTCGTGTTCTTCAATGGACTTTGGTGGCGTAAAAGTGGCTTTAGCACACAGAGCTGGCTGGGTGATGCACTAGTTCCAGGAGTGGGTCAGTGGAAGATAGGGGAGGCTGGCTGCATCTGACCTGGCTTCATCCTAGAGGAGGATGTGGGGGCTGCCTTTCGTCTGGAGCCTCAGCACTAGAACAAGTGAGAGCCCCAGCATTGTCCCTCGAGGTGGCCTAGTCCTTGCAGCCAGGTCATTCTGTAGCTTGCAAAATGTCCTGTTCATCTTCATCAGCATCCGCATCAGCACCATCAGCACCCCCCCCCCCCATCGGAGGCAGCAAAGGCCAGCTGGCTCTCAGCAGCTTGACTGTCTCCGTGCACGAGGCAGCTGGGTTATGGGGCAATGTTAAGGGCTCTCTTTGTGGAGAATGATGGTTATCAGTCCTTGAAGGCTGCTTGTGGTAAGTAGCGCGTTCCACTTTAAAAGACCAGAATATGTTCCCATTTGATGGAGCCAAAAGCCTTTCTTAACTCAGGGCCAGGTCAGCCGGGAGCATGCAAGGAAAAAGTTGTACATTTCTCCAGCAACAGCTCCCTTGTGGGATGCAGAACCGACCACATGTAATTTACCGAGCAAATTCTTGTCCTTCGCCTCTTGTCCTCGTGTAATTCACGGTCTGCTGCTCAGCTGGCCTAAGAGAATGTGAAATACATAAATTTTACTCAGCAAGCCCTAAGCTGAGGCTGTGCAGTATAAATAAATGCACACAGAGGAACATTGCGTAAGTGGTTGAGATAAAATACGAGAAGCTCCAGAGGATGCCTGCAGGGATCCACATTGCTTTCGAGAATTTGGTGCCACACAAATGTGAATGTTTCTGTTTGGATGTCGGTGGTTGTTACTAATGGCTGTCACTCTCAGCATGCCAGACTGACCCTAAGTGGGAACACTGAGCTTTTCTACAAGAGGGCATTGATCCACTGTGTCTGCTTTCGGTGTTGTTGCACAATTGAGATCCAAGCACTACATGAACAGCATTTCCTTTCTTGCTTTTCTGCTACATAACCTCTGGGTGGCACTGTGCTATAGCAGAATAATGCAATTACACAAGTGGAAAAGGGGTTTTCTTTCACTTTCACATAATACATTTCCCCTGCTCTAAAAACACACACCAAAAGTGCTGTTGAAAAACAGAAACAAAACTGGAGGGTCATGTCCTCATCTAAAGAATCCATGAACAAGAGCGAGTAGAGAATGATGAGCACACAATAAATAACAGTATAGAAAAGTTTTCACTGACTGGGGTACCACATATATGCTGCCTGCACATGAAACCTGGGCCCAATGGAACTGAGAACTTTGCTGGGGCTGCAAGGCTAAGAGAAAGGCTACGGGGTGAAGCCTACACTGCATTTTAAAAAGATGTAAGCCAACAATGCCCTTCACTGTACTGGAGTAGGGATATTAGAGAATTCCACCACAGATCCCAGGGGGGCCGAATTTCAGTGAATTCAGCCACCCAGAATCCATGGTGGAACAGAGCAACCTGCCCCACCACCCCGCGAAAGCCCCCCAGAACGGAGCCTAACTGGTGGCTCTGGCTGCAACTTCGGCTCCAGCGGTGGCTCCAGTGGTGGTGGCGGCGGCTCCAGCCGCTGCCGGGCTGCTGCGGACGCAAATGGCGTCCTGAGTAGGGGACGCCATTTGCGTCCCTATGGTAGCCTGTCATGGCTAAAACGGTTATGCAAATGGCGTCCTCTACACCATTTGCGTTCCCATTTTCTCTGTGATAGGCTACGTAAATATTTACGTAGCCTATCACAGCTAAAGCGGGAATGCAAATGGTGTAGGGGACGCCATTTGCATCCCCGCTTTAGCCATGACAGGCTATGTAAATATTTACGTAGCCTATCACGGGCTACCATAGGGATGCAAATGGCGTCCCCCACTCAGGACGCCATTTGCGTCCGCAGCAGCCCAGCAGGAGCTGGAGGCCCCGCTGCGGGTTGGCCTGGCCAACGGCTCTGCGGCCTGGCTGCGGAGCGGAGCTGGCCGGGCAGGATTCCGGGGGGGAGGAACGGATCGCCTCCCCCCCCGTCGAGGATTTCGGGGGGAGGGATGGAGCGCCTCCCCCCCCCATGGATGTCCCTGGACGAAACCAGGTAAGTGTTTCGTACATCCTTATACTGGAGTGTAGTTCAAGGGTCTTAAACACACGATGTCAGTGGTTGTGCCCCTAGAAGGCCAGTGCCAGGACGTGGTGCTGAGGGACCCCTGGTCAGCCCTGTGATGTTGATACCACAGGCCTCCGCAGGACTCTGCCCCCCCCCCCCGCATGCTATCCAATGTCTTAGGTCACATGGAGATGTGCAGTGAAGTGCTATCAGTACACGGATGGCATCCACTTCTGGGAGGACATCCATTCTCTTCCGCATCCACTTCTGGGAGGACACGCTGGATGGTGCTGGAGATCAGTGATGGGCCAACGCTCGGTCTTGACAGTGGTGGTGGGGATGTTCACCATCCATGTCCTGAGTGTGGCACCCCCTGCTGGAGGATCGCGCAGGAGAGGTTGCCGATTGATCCACCCTTATCAGCCAAGGCCGCCCAAGTGCATCCGTGGCATGCCGGCAGTGCCCCCTCCTGGACAGAGATGGCGCAGCTACAGTTGTTATCCACGCCTCCAGGCAGCAGTGCCTAGTATTCAGGGCTGCCCTTGAAGACTTCTCAGAAACTTTGGTTAATACAAAACACAGATGTTAAGTTACTAATTGGGACTGGGATACATGCCTTGCTTAAACATATGGCTGAATGATCCCCCCAACACCCCCCCCACTACCCCATTCATAGATAGTGAACTTTGGTGATTTGGGGGTGTGAGAATTCTTGTTGTAGGGGTGGGGTGTGTGTGTCACCTATGAATGCAGAGTTCCTTCCTTTTTCTTCCTGGACTATGGTTGGACTACACGTGTGTGTGTGTGTGGGGGGCATTCCCCGCCTCCACAAGCATGGTCGGAAGGAAAGGCAGCAGCACCAGGGGAGCACTGATGTCTCCACCGTGGAGAGAGGAGTTCGGCAGCGGCCGCTCTGGCAGCTTTCCTTATCTTTCATGAGGACTAGCTGCGGTGCAGACACGGCCTCCAACCCCAACCCAGGGAGACAGTGACATTCCTGGACTCTGGACTCTGATTCTCTCCTACTTCATAGGCTAACCAGTGGTTGGAAGAATGGGTTCCAGCACCTCTCCCCAGTTCTGGCCAATAGAAGCTACTTCGCCCATTTGTGATGCATCCCCTCTTTGTTTCTTGCATTCGGGTGACTGAGATCATCAACAGTTGCCCTTCACCGAGTTTTCCTTTCACTTTTGTTTTATCTCATTCATCCTTGTGCTGCCCCGTCCAGTATTCATCAGATACATAGCACATCTTCATTCTAACCTGAAGCAAAGGCCACTTCATACAGACCTCTGCGTCGTGTGACCCACAGGGCTGGAAGTACCTCAGCGGCCGTGGTGGGCCACCGGGGCTCAGGGAAATGCCTCCGCGGGGGCTGTCTGTCAAGCTCCTGTCAGGCCGCTGGGCTGCATTCGGCTTGGTTGGTCCCAAGACGTGCCGTCCTGGCTTAGCAGTTCTCTTTCTTGCCCACACCAAGTTCCTGGAATGACAGCAAGACCTTAGTTAACAGTAGGCTGTGCCAAGGCTTCTCGAATTTCTAGAATTACTTTGAAAGGAGCGCGTCTGGATTCAGCTGAAAAGGTAACGATGGAAAAATGCTCACTCGGCCAGACTCCTGCATCGTTCTGGCGGTGCTGGGCATTCTTTTGTTCACAGGGGTGGAGGTGCTTGTTCTCAGTGCTGTTTTCCGTCTTCCCCTTCGTCTTTCTCGTCCCTGGCCTCACATGCCCCCACGCTGCCACTGAATCCCTCACGCTGCTGTGACCCACGTCCCTCAGGCACTTTTGACATGGGGCGCACAGTGCCTCGCAATGTCACCAGCCAAATCACGTAGGTTGCTGTGGCCAACAGGATTAAGGGCACTTCGGCCCAACGACTCTCAGTGTTGCAAGAAGGACACAGGTGGCGGAGGAACGGCGGAGAGCAGCACAGAAACGACAGGCGTGTCTTTCAGTGACCTCAGGAGGTCTCTCAAAGGGGACACACCGTAAAGCATACACAAAAGGAGGCCATTTAGATGCCAGGGCGTTTGGAGGGACAGCTGTCAGGCTGTCTTTCTCCCACACTTTTAAAACCTCAGGTCTTGAACAGGAAGAGCCTTGCACACTTTGGTAAATTCTCATTAAAAAACCCCCTGAAATTAAATTCTCACCCACCTGCACCAGCCAAATCCAGAGGAACATCAGCTGTTAAAGATGAGGAGCTCGCCAGAAAAAAAGAGGTGGCAACCCCAATTCAGCACTGCAAACATAGCTGAATACACAGGGTTTCAAACCCACACTTTTAAGAGCACTCAAAGCTGTCGCCCTGGATGGACGAATCTGTCAGTTTGGGTTTTCCCACATTCGTTTTCTTAAAAAATCTCAAGTGTTTTTGTGCTGAATACAGAGAACATCATGAATTCTGCTCTGGTAATTTCTTATCAAAACTGAACTGATATGAAACTCTCACCCGTCCCTAGGTACAACTAGGGGTAAACTCTTAGCCCTGTACGGTGTCCCCTGTGAAGTTCATCCTGAACATGAGTCTGCTGTAATGGGCAATAATACTGATGGACCATTGTCGTTATTTTAAGCTGCAGCATGATGTGTTTCCTGGAAAGGGATAATGTTTGTCTAATCCTCAGCAAATGTTTTCCTCCAGGCTCCACTGTTCGAGATACTCAGCAGTGACTGATGGTTGTTCCTTAAAGTTTCATAGTGGATGGATTTCCCCTTTCCCCTTGAAGTTCCATTGGCACTCATTTTTAATTTCAGCCAGAATGTCATGCTGATGTCTTAAACTGAAGATAACATTTCAAAGCTGAAATGAGTGCCTCTAGATGCAAATTACCAGGGCAGGAATTCATTTTTCTTAAATCAAATTATGTGGGCAGTCAAAGGCTGCAGGGTTATTCCCCTGAAATTTAGAAATTAAGATTGAAAAAAACTTCCAAGAACATTTTACTCTGTTGGAGAAACAGAATAGAGAGTGGAACGCCTCCAGAAAAGTGAATGCAGCTGTAAGTGTGTGGTTTAAAAACAGAATTCTTTCTGTGATTATGCTGAGTTATAGTGCCATTATTTGCACTTGGACTTCATTAGGAAGATTTCTGAGGAGTTAACAGAGGAAAGAAAAGCTCTTGGATGCCATACATTTCTGAAATACTTTCAAGCATTACCATGTTAAGGCAATTGTTGGATGAACTGGGTTGGCTCATACTATGTGGGGAATGTGGAGTATGCACAAATGATGGCTTTGGGTTTTGCTTAGGGGAAAGCACACCTCGCGAAGAGGGGTGCTGAAAGCTGCTGACCATGGCATGCACCACACTGTGTCACGAAGTCATGCACCAAAATGTGGAAATGGCTCTGATGGCTTTACAGAGGATTAGACCAATGCATGGAGGCGGGGTGTGTGTGTGTCTGTCAATGCATGACAGCTCTACTTGACAGTACTGGACCCGTGGGCCAGTGTCTGACTCGATGGTCTTGTAGGCCCCTTCCAACCCCACTATTCTTTGCTTCCATGGCATTGCACAGCTGCTCCTCTGCTTCCGCACCCCACTGTCCTGGTTGCGGCCTGAGCCCTCTGCCTGCAGCCGCTGCTGCCTTCCTCTTCCAGCTGGCAGGCATGTCGTGCACCTTGTTGGGTCTGGAAGGTGTGAACCGGGTAAATCCTGATCTAAGATGCACCGAAACGCGTGCCTCACCCACCCCGAATACGGGGCCCCGGGAGTGCTTAGGGCGGTCGTTTGGAGAAAGGCCCTGCTATCCTGCTACACAGGCTGCAGCTCACTCTCAGCCGCGAGGCTTGTCCAGGGCATGGCTGTGACCGAGCCAATGGAATACAAATCCAGAAAAGAGCGAGAGAAGCTTGAGCCTTAATCACACTCACTCTTAGCATTTACAGAGTACTTTAGGGTGAGTGTCTGGAGTGTTTGTATAGATCGAGAGAGAGTTCCTTAGCCACGAGAGTGGAACACGTCCTTCGCTTATCAGCTCTGGTGCGAATCGGCCGGTAGGGATGGCGGAGAATTTCTCCCCGAAACTTCGGGGGGCCGAGCGCCAACGTGTTCGGCCCCCCGAACAAGTTTCAGGGAGAAATCCTCCGAACCCCCCCGCACCCCGCACCCCCCCCGGGATGGGACTTACCTTCGCCGAATGTCCCTCCCGGCGGCGGGTCCGGCCGGCGGTTCGGCGGGTGTTCGAGCAGGGCGGGAGCGGCAGCCGGTCTTTCGACCGGCTGCCGCCGCCACCATTCCAATGAAAGAAAAAAAACAAACAAACGCCCCCGTGATAGGCTACGTGACGATTAACGTAGCGTATCACGGCTAGATTTGCAAAGTCAGCCGTGATAGGCTACGTTAATCGTCACGTAGCCTATCACGGGTGACTTTAAAAAAAAAAAAAAAGCGCGTAAGGATAATGGCGGCCCCCATAGGGAGCCGCCATTCGCGTTCCTTATTTGGTCGCTGTAGTCTACGTAAAGATTTACGTAGACTACAGGGACCAAATAAGGAACGCGAATGGCGGCTCCCTATGGGGGCCGCCATTCGCGTACGCGCTTTTTTTTTTAAAGTCACCCGTGATAGGCTACGTGACAATTAACGTAGCCTATCACGGCTGACTTTGCAGATCTAGCCGTGATACGCTACGTTAATCGTCACGTAGCCTATCACGGGGGCGTTTTTTTTTAAAAAAAAAACTTTCGAGTTCGCGGCTGGGCGAGGCGGGAAGCCTCATCCCCGGCCTGAATTTCGGCCGGGGCGAGACGGGAAGCCTCCCCCTCTGGCCTGCACTTCACGGGGGGATCAGCGAAGCGCCTCCCCCCCACCGCGAACAACCTTCAACGAAAGGTAAGTGACTTTCGTCCTCCCCTATTGGCCGGTGCTCCTCGCCACTCTGGCACGGCACCAGCTGCGGGCAGGAGCGTTGCTGCAGCTGACCCGGTTCACACCTTCCAGACCCAACGAGGTGGAAGCCACGCCGGGTGGTCTGCCTGTGGCTTGGTGGCTCACACGTCGGCCCAGGATCTTCCGGCCCAGGAGACGCAGCACCACTCAAGAACAGTCCAGCCACCGGCTGCCCTCTCCTGCTCAGTCCCATGCCCAGGATGTGGAGCCATCCCATGGGGCCCAAGGAGAATGACCCGCAAGCCAGATGTCCGTTCTTAATCTTGGCACAGTGCCTAGGTGGGCTGCTGCTCTGGAACAGGGTCTGAGGAAGCCGCGGATATCTAGCCTGCCAGCGGAGATCCTGGAAAGCCAGCCGCCTCTTCCACCACGTCCTTCGAGCGTCCGTCTGGCTTCCTGCCTGGGAATGAAGCCGACGTGATTACTGGATGCTGGGGGAAGATTTCAGGCACGCGTTAGCCCATCATCCTCGCCTCACCCAGGGCCCAGCGGTAGAGGCAGGGTGCTTGCTGCTGCTCCTTTCCATGGCATGCGCGGCGGACTAATAAAAGCTGGCAGCGTGTCACAAGCAATGACTGCGGTGTGCGAACCACCGCAAGCAGAGCGCACAGACGGCTCCTGCCAGGTGGAAGAGGAAGGCGGCGGCGGCTGCAAGCAGAGGGCAGGCTCGGCGTTGCCCTGGACAGTGGGGCGCCGGAAGCAGAGGAGCAGCTGTCCACCGTCGAGTCAGACCACAGGCCCACAGACCCAGGATTGTCCCATGCAGCTGTCCTGAATTGATGGCCCCCCACCTCCATGCATTTGGCTAATCTCCCTGTAAAGCCATCAAAGCCATCCCCACGTTTGTTGCAAGTATTCGTGATGTATCGTGTGATGAAGAAGAAGGGCTTTCTTTGATCTGCCCAGAATCTGTGTCTGCAGCCACCATTCGCTTCCCCATTTAGGCCATGATAGGCTACCTAAATACTTACGTAACCTATCATGACAAAAAAGGGAACGCAAATGGCGGCTGCCGTAGCTGCCGCCATTTGCGTTCCTGTTTTTTTGCTGTGATAGGCTATGTAAATATTTACATAGCCTATCACGGCGAAAGACGGGTGCAAATGGTGGCTGCTACGCCATTTGTGCCCCTGTTGTTTTGCTGTGATAGGGGTTAGGGTTGCTATCATGGCCTAAATGGGGAAGCAAATGGTGGCCGCAGACGTGGCCGCCATTCGCAAAGCAGCGCGAATGGCACCAGATAAGTGCTCTGTTTTGCACGCCTTTCACGGGGTGGTGGGGCGGGGGGCTTCGTTCCGCCACGGATTTCGGGGGTCGAATGCACTGGCATTCAGCCTCACTGAGATCAGTGGCGGAATTCTCTGACATCCCTATGACTGCCTGAGATGACACAACATCTGAGATCCTCTTTTGAGGCTGTTTCCCAACACGTGACTTTAATTGCAGCTAATGCTCTGAAATGGCTGTAGGGATGTACGAAAGTCACTTACCTTTTCACAGGTGTGATTCGCGGCGGGGGGGAGGTGCTCCGTCCCTCCCCCCGGAATCCTCCCTGGCTGGCTCTGCTCCACTGCGGCTCTGAGGAGCTGCCAGCCAGGGCCATCCGCAGCCAGAGTTCCAGCCGCAGCCGGGCTGCTGTGGACGCAAATGGCGGCGGCCGTAGCGGCCGCCATTTGCATCCTGCCAGGCTGCCATGATAGGCTATGTAAGTATTTACGTAGCCTATCACAGCAAAGAGCAGGAACACAAACGGCGGCCGCTACCCCATTTGCACCTCTGCTCTTTTTGAGATAGGCTACATAAGTATTTACATAGCCTATCTCGGTAAAGGCAGCCACACAAATGGCACAGTGGCCGCCATTTGCGTGGCTGCCTTTACCGTGATAGGCTATGTAAATACTTATGTAGCCTATCACGGCAGCCTGGCAGGATGCAAATGGCGGCCGCTACAGCGGCTGCTATTTGCAGCCGCAGGAGCCGGCTGAAAGACCAGCCACTGCCGCCGGAGCTGCCGCTGCTGCCGGAGCTGCCACCGCTGCCACCCCAAGTAAGTTTCGTACTGGGGGGATTCTGCAGGGTGGCGAGGGGTGGGAGGCCGTTATGCCACGGGTTTTGGGGGGCTGAATGCCAGTGCATTCGGCCTCACTGAAATCCGTGGCGGAATTCTCCGCCATCCCTAAATGGCTGTTTGTCTCCACTTGGGCTCTGAGGAACAGGGTTAGCAGGCCGGTGCCCCTGGCAATGCAAACCTCTTGGTGGCGCCTGAGCTTCCCACTTACATGACCACACGCTCGCAAAACCAGCCCCTCGGGGCTTAGAAAAGGGTGCTCTTCTCCGTTCTTTAGGGACCATGCAGAGGAAAGCAACAGGAATGATCCAGCCAACCTTCAGCACTTTTAAGTCACATTGACTTCAGTGGGAGACTCAGGATCAGTGCAACTTGCATGTGGAACACAGTAAGGTGCCTTAGACCGAGGGCAGGGGCGTCCCCACGGATGACTTGCTGCGAGCTGGCTTGATTTTGAGGTCAACTCAGAAGTAACCCCCATTTTTATTATTTTTATTTTATTTATATTATTAAATTTATTAATCGCCCATCTGGCTGGTCACCCAGCCACTCTGGGCGATGTACAACATACAATAAAAACAGTTTAAAACAATAAAATTCTATAATAAAAACATTTCCTAAAATACCCTAACCCACCCCAAATGCCTGCCTGAACAACCACGTTTTTAATGCACGACGGAAGCTCATTAAAGAGGGGGCATGACGGAGTTCCCTAGGGAGGGAGTTCCACAGAGTGGGGGCCACCACAGAAAAGGCCCTCTCCCTCGTCCCCACCAGTCTAGCTGTCCTGGCTGATGGGACAGAGAGAAGGCCATCCGAGGCTGATCTTGTTAAGCGGCCTGTCTGGTGCTGCTGGAGGCGCTCCTTACGACAGGCTGGGCCGGAACCATATAGGGTTTTAAAGGTCAAAACCAACACCTTGAATTTGGCCCGGAAAACAACTGGTAACCAGTGCAACTCCTTCAGCACTGGAGTGATGTGATCTCGCCGGCGGCTGCCTTTAATCAGGCGAGCCGCTGCGTTCTGTACCAGCTGCAGCTTCCGAACCGTCTTCAAGGGTAACCCCACATAGAGCGCATTACAGTAGTCTAAACGAGAGGAGACCAGGGCATGTACTACCGATGGGAGCAGATGGTCGGGAAGGAAGGGGCGCAGCCGCCGTATCAGATGGAGTTGATACAGCGCTGTCCGGCTCACAGCTGACACCTGAGCCTCCATGGACAGCTGGGAGTCCAAAATGACCCCCAGGCTGCGGACCTGGTCTTTCAAGGGTAGCCGTACCCCATTCAACACCAGGTCAACATCCCCCAGCCTCCTCTTGTCTCCCACCAAAAGTACCTCGGTCTTGTCAGGGTTCAGCTTCAGTCTATTCCTCCCCATCCAGCCACTCACCGTCTCCAGACATTTGGACAGGGATTCTACGGCCAACCTTGGTGAAGATTTGAATGAGAGGTAGAGCTGCGTGTCATCCGCATATTGATGACACTGCACCCCAAACCTCCTGATGATAGCCCCCAGCGGCTTCACATAGATGTTAAATAGCATCGGGGAGAGGATGGAACCCTGTGGTACCCCACAAGTAAGTGGCTATGGGTCCGAAACTCCTCTCCCAGTGCTACCCTCTGGTACCTGCCGGAGAGGAAGGACTGGAACCACCGCAAAACGGTGTCCCCAATGCCCAACCCCTCCAGGCGGTCCAGGAGGATACCATGGTCAACGGTATCGAAAGCCGCTGAGAGGTCGAGGAGAACAAGGAAGGAGCATTCACCCCTATCCAGAGCCCTCCTCATATCATCTACCAAGGCGACCAAGGCCGTTTCTGTCCCATGCCCAGGCCTGAAGCCCGACTGAAATGGGTCTAGATAATCAGTTTCTTCCAAGTGTGCCTTCAACTGCACCGCCACCACCCGCTCAATCACCTTGCCCAAAAATGGCAGATTTGAGACTGGGCGAAAGTTGTTCAGAACTTGAGGATCCAAGGAGGGCTTCTTTAAGAGCGGTCTTATCACTGCCTCCTTGAGGGCTGATGGCATCACTCCCTCCTCAAGGGAGGCGTTCAACACCGCCGTGATCCCCTCACCCAGTCTCTCTCTGCAGCTCATAATGAGCCAAGATGGGCAAGGATCAAGTAAGCAGGTGGTCGGCCGTACCGATGAAAGCACCTTGTCCACTTCATCAGGAGGAAGAAGCTGGAACCGATCCCACAAAACTGGTTTGCCACAGGCCGCCTCTTGCTCACTAACTGTATCCACAGCGTGCAGAGTAACACACCTAATTTGATCAATTTTATCTGCAAAGTGCCTTGCCAAGGCCTCACAGGAGGCCTGTGAGACCACAACCATTGTGGTCAATGAGGCTTGTCCCCTAAATGCGCACTCCCAAAGTTACCGAGATCCCCATCAATTGAAATAGCACATTTTAAAGCACTAGTTAACTCCCCTAAAGGCTATGAAATGCTACCTTGAAGCTGTGATTCTTTGATGTTTGGCTTATTGTTGTTAGGAAGTAATTAATGCACAGCTTCTATCGTTCACAGCATCAGGTTAGAAAGGGGGCTGGTTAGAGCCACAATCAAGTGCTTACGGGGGTAAAGGTTGACTGGAGTAAATCCCCTAAATGGGAGCTTAAAGGGGGAGGAGAAAGGTGATAGAGCCTGGACAGGGAAAGCCCCTCTTACTGGTTGAGCATCCCCTGCCAGTCTGATGACCTTCAGTTCCAATCTCCCTTCCCACCCAGAAGTATGTTCCTGTCAAGCAAATTACAAAGGTGTGGTGCACGCACTCCTTTGTGGGTCCCTGTGCAGACCAAAGCCAATTCCTTGAAAAATCCAGGTAATCCTCTATTTGCTTCTCCTTCCATTGTGTGGAGATCCCTGCCTCCCCCCCCCCCAGTCAGAATGTTGGTCATCCATCTACCAAGCACTGTTGCCTCTGGCTGGTCATGACTCCCCAGAATCTCAGGCAGAGAAGGCCGGGGCTCCACCCCACCACAAGCTGTTGCAACCTGGTCCTTTTTAGGGGAGATGCCAGGGATGAAACCTGGACCCTTCTGCACTCAGAGCTTGTGAGTCATGGGCCTTCCCCTCAACTTTGGCTAGAATGAAAATTCACAGTTCCCTCTGGGCTGGATCAGTTTTTAAAATCAACCCTCCTCCTCCTCCTCCTCCTCCTCCTCCTCCTCCTTCTTCTTCTTCTTCCTCCAAAAATCCAACCAACCATCAAACAAAGAAACAAACCCACATGGCTTTTGACACGTCACAACATTTCTGGGGAAAAAGCAACATGGCACCCCTGCCTTTAAAGCCCTGCCCAGCTTGGAAACTGGGCACCTAAATGGCTGCCTTCTCCAGCATGCGCCTGACTGTACCCTAAGGTTGTCTTCAGAAGGGCTACCAGAGGGAGGCCCTTCTCAGTTCCGGTGTCCGGCCTGACCCCTGGAATACTCTCCTAAGGGAGCTTGCCTTGCCCACCACCTGTTTTGGTGTCTTTGGGTACCAGTCTTGGTGGACCACGGGTTGGTCCAGGAGCTTCCTGCCAGGCCTTTAATATTTCTGATGAGATCTGTTGTAAAGGAGTTGTTTTTGTCCTGGTATTTTATCTGTGGTTATTTGATTTGTGTTTTTTTTTAAATGTTGTTCTTATTATCTTGTAAGCTGCCCTAGAAATATTTTACATTGAAGGGTGAGATATAAATAAACAATTAAATAATAAACTGTAATCCGTAGGCAGCTTCACCGTAATTAAAAACAACACCATAACCAATTAAACAGGAGAGCAAGCCAAAAGCAAACAATGCTATCCTATAGGAACTGAAAACCTGGCCTAACAACGGGTAATGTCAGTAACATTCCTGATTCCTATAAAGAGGACAGAACTGCACATTGATTATTCCAAGTTTTTCAAGCCAAGCTGAGTCAGACAACTTACTTGAGATGATTTTCCTCTAAATTTGCTATTTTAGAACTCTCTGAGTGAATTGTGGTTTAAAATAGTTTCATTTCTGATGATTTCCTGTTATTTCATTATTTATTGCATTTTCATGCCACCGTCTCTTCAACAAGCTCAGTGTGTAATGCAAGATTCCCCCCTTTATCCTGACAGCAGCCTTGTGAGGTAGTCTTCCCAAAGAGAGAGACATGAGAACTTTTGGCATCCCCGTGTTTCCTTTTCTCTGGATTGGCTTTGCTGTTGGTTCCCCTACTCTGTTGCAACATCTTTTATTGATTTTCAGATACCACCACTTCCTTGCTCATGCTCTCCTCTCTCTCTCCTCTTTCTCTCTCTCTCTCTCGGGGAAGGAGGGGGAGCCAGAACAAGCCTGAGCTGAGATCCAGAAGCCTTTAATGCAGTTCGGATAGTGAGGCACGTTTTGGAGCTGAGCCCCAAATCTCGCTGAGGTCACCTTGTGAAAACAAAGTGGGGCATGGGCCCCGGCAGCACAAGAACACACCCTGCGTGGCGGCAAACTATTCACCTGGCTTTATGTCAATTGCTTTTGAGAGCAGAGACATGTTTGTCCAATTTACCCAGGGAACGGCTGGGAGAGCAGGGAGTGCCAGACACGTCCTCCAGGTCGCATTAATGACCTCCGAAGCTGAAGTGCCTGGGGGAATCAGTGCACCCCTGTGCTGCTCCCGAGGCCTGTGCGTGCGCCAGTTGATGGCAGCGCCCCTGTCAAGCCCGCAGAGCAGCCCCAGGCTCGAAACCCCCAAGCGACTGCACCGGCAGGTCATCGTTGAAAAGCAAACCGTGGCACAGGGCACGTGCAGGGGATTTGCAAAGCCCACAGCGCCCTGCGTGGGCAGAGCAGGGCTGGAGAGCTGATGGGCAGACACTGTGGATGCCAGGCGTGCCGTGGGGCGAGAGGAGGGGCAGGCCACCCTGCGGGCTCCGGCGCTCCAGCCCTCGGGAAAGGCCCTGCACGGGAGGAGTCTCGGTGGCCAGGGGCAGCCTCCAGGGCTCAGGGCAGCCAGAGCTTCCCCGGGCGCCGCTCCAGAGCCCGGCTGCTGGGCCGGACCGAGGGCCCTCCAGCCCAACAGCTCGCTTCCGTGAGCGAGCGGCCAGCCAGGTGCGTCCAGCCAGCCCAGACGAGGGCACAGCCGTGCTGGCCGTCCCTGTTGCTCAGGCCCTGAGCGACCCGGCGTGGTGATGCTTTTGGCTCAGCAAGCTCAGTGGGCCTGGGGAAGTGGGGTGTTTCAAGGCCCTAGGGTGACAGTGGTGTTCCAAAAACATCTCTACGTGCCGGAGCAGTGGGACGCGTGACTTCCTTATTCATTTATTTCCAGGACAGCATCGCTCCTTGAGGTATCAAGCCTGGCCAGAGGTTTCGGTGCTCCCGAGGAACAGCTCCCTGTGGTCTGAAAAGGGCCTCCTGCTCTTCCGGGGCACCTCCTGAGCAACCTGGACGCTCTCTGGGAGGGAGGCATCGCTCCAGATATGTGAAAGAAGGGAGAAATGCGAAGCGTCGAATCTGAATTTTCACAGGCATTTGCTGTTGGCCGGAAGACATTTCGGGGGGCAGCCCATGACCATTCTGCAATCACAGGGCCTTCTTTGCTCAAAAGGCCACAGCCTGCTCCCTGTCCTAGCTCCGGAAGTGTTGCTTTGCCAGCAAACACAGCTGAGTCCCTTTCCTTCTCCCCCTTCCCCGCGTCGCATGGCTGCTTGTTTCCGGTGGTATCGATTGGCTCCTCGGACGCTTTTCCTCGCTCTGCTGGGCTCCCTCTGCTCCAGTTCAGCGTCTTCCCTTACGCTGCTTTTAGCACTCCAGGCTTCAAAGTGTCCTTCCCTGCTCTAGCATCTGGCTTGATCACTGCCCCTTCGGGGCCTGGCCCTGATAATGAGAGGCACTTAGAGCCCAAATCTCCACCTTGCCTGCAGAGAGGTTAAAAGGCCTTGGATACAGACGGGAAACGCAGGGCCGGGTGTTCCTGGGAAAAGAAGCTCTCCAATGAGGGAGCCAAAGAGCGGCCTTTTTCAAAGAGCTGGCCACACAACAGCATTTCGGGGAGGCGTAGTGCAAATTGCGGCCCACCGAGCTGGACGTGATGGTTCGTGCGTGGGCGTGCTGCCAAGCCATCCCAGAGGCCTCGGCAGGCCGCAAGCTACGCAGGCCTCATCAGCGAGGAACGGATCGGATCCTTCTTTGGCAAGGCCCTATGGCCGTTCTCACACGGTCACCATCCAGGAACACTGAACACGTGGAGGGGAAGCATCTCCACTGCTGGTCTCCGGGGTTTCCTTGTGAATAGGGCCTAAACATGAGGGGGCACAATCCTGCTCCCCTTTCCTGTGTTTGGTAACCCTGGCAACCCCTCCCCCTTTGCTACACTGTGAGGATTACGTAGGAGCATAGGAAGCACCATAGACGGGGCCAGACCCTGGGTCCATCTTGCCCAGTGCTGTCGACACTGGCCGGCCGCAGCGGCTCTGCGGGGTGTCAGGCGGGACTTTCCCCCACCCCTCCTGGAGAGGCTGCCAGGGATCAAACCGGGGACCTTCCGCACGCACAGCAGGGGCTCTGCCACTGAGTGACGGCCTCCCTGTGCTGTGGCGCGAGGAGCCACCAGCGAAGCAGCTCCACGGCAGGGCTTGCGAGCATCTGGAGGCCTGCAAGCCGTGAGTGCGGACACTCCCTGGCCGACTGCCACACCTTCGGAGAGGCAGCACCTGAGACAGCTGCGGCGCCAGCGCTCCAATCCGTCCTCTTCTCTCGGTGGCTATTCCGATGCCGGAGTGCAGGCAGGAAGCCCTCGCTGGCTCGGCTTCGTATCGCCTCACTGTGAAGCCAGCTCGGAGGGAGGGCACTGTCAGCTGAAGGACGGCTCCCAGCGGCAGCCCCACAGGAGGGGCAGGGGCTCGCCATGGCCAACAAAACCATGAAACAGGGGTGTGTGTGTGTCATGGGAGAGTGTGGCTGCCCCACCAAGCCCCCACTTTGGAGTCAAGGAGTTATAAAAAAAAATTGGGCCCCGTTCTAGATTGTTATGTACGAGGGATTGGTTTCACAGTGCTGCCGTTGTCACACACACACACACGCGCGCGCGCGCGTACATGCACAGACACACGCACAGAGCCTCTACAGCTAAGTGATGCTGCTGGATCTTGGCAGGAGAGGGGAGCAGGCCTCCCCTTCACCTCCATTTTCTAAACTCACCACAATCAAAGTTCAATTAAGCGCTGTGTGAAGAAGGACTTCTTTGTCCAGAATCTCCCACCATTCAGCTTCATGGGGTGACCCCATTGGGTCCTAAACTCAGCCCCCCCCCAAGCCCACTTAGTCCGGGGTTGAAAATCACCCAGCTGCACCCTGCCTCTGTGTCGCTTGTGGGATGCCAGCACTGTCACACCACAGGTTTGGAGTGGAGTGATGCTGGTGCTGGACTGTTCCGACCTCCGGGATCATAAACGCCCCGATCCAGAAGGAGGCTTAGTTCCCGCATGCGTATTCCCAGGTGGGCGCTGTGCGAGCAGCTCTCCCACGCCTTTCAGAGCCAGTCTCGTTGAGAAGGCTCAGCACAGGGCGATGACTCTGAACGCTTGGCATAGATACGTCTACACTCGATGGATGCAAGATCAGATGGTGCCATCCAGGAGGAGCCTCCTCTTCGGCACAAGTCAGCAAAGGGCGGGATCTAGATTCACAGTGAGTGCGAGTCACACCTACTGCCTGCCTGGTTCCCCTCTGATCTGATCGTTTTCATATGAGGGGCAGCAGCAGCAGTGGCGGCTGCAGAGAAGCGAGGCGAAGGACGGGGGCATCCCGCCTGCCGTGCTGGTGCTTCTCTCCTGTTGCATCTGAGGAGGGAGACCAGCTGGCTTTTGAGGAGATCTGCCTGGATGAATGGCTGAGACTGTTGCGCCTGCCCCAGCTGGTGCGCGTCACTGGTGCCCTGTGAACATGCCTGGGTGGCCTTATAAAGTAGAGCCGCTGCTGCTAGGTCAGCTCTTGAGGGTTGACTCGGCAGTGCCCCTTTGCATGACGCAGCTCAGTGGGTCATCTGGAGTTTGGGGCGCACTGTCAGCAGTACGCTGGTGGCACGCAGCTCTTAAAAAAAGATTTACGTAGCCTATCACGGCTAAAACAGGGACGCAAATGGCATAGTGGACGCCATTTGCGTCTAGGGATGTTAGAGAATTCCACCACGGATCCCAAGGGGGCTGAATTCCAGTGAATTCGGCCCCCCGGAATCCGTGGTGGAACAGAGCCCCCCACCCATCCACCCCGCGAAAGCCCCGCGAAACAGAGCGTACCTGACTGCTGCCGGGCTGCTGCGGACGCAAATGGCGTCCTGAGTAGGGGACACCATTTGCGTCCGTATGGTAGCCCGTGATAGGCTACGTAAATATTTACGTAGCCTATCATGGCTAAAGCAGGGACGCAAATGGCATCCCCTACTCAGTCCCCTATCACGGGCTACCATAGGGACGCAAATGGCGTCCCCTACTCAGGATGTCATTTGCATCTGCACCAGCCTAAAACGTCTGGGTAAAAAAAAAAAAAAAGGCGTACGCAATGGCGATGGCTACGGCCGCCGCCATTTGCGTACGCGGGTTGTTGTTGTTTTTTTTACCCAGAGCCCTCCGCGGCCAGAAATCCGGCTGCGGACGGCTCTGGCCTGGCTGGGCCTGGCCGGCTGCTCTGCGGAGCTGCCACGGAGCACAGCCGGCTGCGGAGGATTCCAGGGGGGAGTAACGGAGTGCCTCCTCCACCCCATCCAGGATTCCGGGGGGAGGTACAGAACGCCTCCCCCCCCACCATCAACATAATCCGCAAAAGGTAAGTGATCTTCGTACATCCCTACCCCCATCTCCCCGATGAGGCCCACCTGGCACCAGCATTGTTCTCTTTTTGGCGCCAGGTTAAGACCTCTCTCTTTTCTCAGGCATTTGACAGCACATGATGACGCTTAGTCAGGTCCTGGATTTGTTTTATGGTTATGGTTGATTGCTCAAAGTTGTTTTTAGATATATGTTGCCTCTGTTTGTGCTGACTGTTTGTGTGTTTGTAATATGTAAATAGTTTTTAAACGTTGCAAAATGTATTTTTTATGGTTTTTAATCTTTGTAAACTGCCCAGAGAGCTTCAGCTATGTGGTAGTATAGAAATGTTAATAATGATGATGATGATGATAATAATGATGATGATGATGATAATAATAATAATAATAATAATTTTGGGTTCCTCCTGTAGGAATTCTGAGGGCAAGGGGGAGGCCATCTTTCTTCTGTCTCTGCTTTAACCTGTGGCAAGAGGACAGGTTTGACATGAGGGATATAGAATCATAGGAAGGGTCCAACCCCCTGCTCGATGCAGGAATCCAAGTCAGAGCATCCCTGACAGGTGGCTGTCCAGCCTCGTCTTGAAGGCCTCCAGTGTGGGAGAGCCCACCACCTCCCCAGGTCATTGGTTCCATTGTCGTATTGCTTTGACAGTCAGGAAGTTTTTCCTGATGTTCAGCCGAAATCTGGCTTCCTGTCACTTGAGCCCATGATTCCGTGTCCTGCACTCTGGGATGAGCGAGAAGAGATCCTGGCCTTCCTCTCTGTGACAACCTTTCAAGTGCTTGAAGAGCGCTATCCTATCTCCCCTCAGTCTTCTCTTCTCAAGGCGAAACATGCCCAGTTCTTTCAGTCTCTCTTCATAGCACTTTGTTTCCAGTCTCCTGATCATCTTTGTTGCCCTCCTCTGATGTTTGTCTGCATCCTTCTTAAAGTGCGGTGCCCAGAACTGGACACAGTACTCCAGATGAGGCCTAACCAGTGCTGAGTAGAGGGGAACTAGTACTTCCCGGGATTTGGAAGCTATGCTTCTATGAATGCAGCCCAAAAGAGCATTTGCCTTTTTTGCAGCCACATCACATTGTTGGCTCATATTCAGCTTATGATCTACAACAATTCTGAGATCCTTCTCGCTTGTAGTGTTGTTGAGCCACATATCCCCCATTTTGTAACTGTGCATTTGGTTTCTTTTTCCTAGGTGCAGAACTTGGCATTTATGCCTATTAAAATTCATTCTGTTGTTTTCTGCCCATGTTGGCCTCGAGTAATCACTGCCTTGTTTTCAAGGTGCTTTATCATCTGCTCCAGAATTTTCCCAGGGATTGATGTCAGACTGACTGGTCTGTAGTTTCCAGGTTCCCCCTTTTTACCCTTTTTGAAGATAGGGACAACGTTAGCCCCCCTCAAGTCATCTGGCACTTCCCCCGTCCTCCATGATTGCTCAAAGGTAATAGACAGCGGTTCTGAGAGTTCTTCTGCCAGTTCCTTTATGACTCTAGGATGCAGTTCATCTGGCCCTGGAGATTTGAACTCATTCAGAGTCATTAGGTGTTCCTTGACCATATGCCTATCGATCTCAAGCTGCAATCCTGCCCCTTCAGCCTCTTCCTCGCCTTTGCCATAGAACCTCTTTTGGGAGAAGACTGAGCTAAAATAGGAATTGAGCACTTCTGCCTTTTCTTTGTCATCTGTTATCATTTTGCCATCCTGATTTAGTAGTTGAGCCACCATTTCTTTCCTCTGTCTTTACTATGCTCGTATCTGAAGGAAGCCTTTTTGTTGCTTTTAGCATCCCTCGCTAACCTCAGCTCGTTCTCAGCTTTATCCTTCCTGACACTGTCCCTGCAATTCTGTGCTACCTGCCTGTACTCTTCCTTTGTTACTTGGCCTTCTTTCCACTTCCTATATGTGCCCTTTTTTGTACTTTTCAGGTCATCTCTAAGCTTTTTGTGAAGCCACATTGGCTTCTTCTGTTGTCTTCCACCTTTTCTTCTTGTTGGAATTGCTTGTGGTTGTGCCTTGAGAATTTCCTTTTTTCAAGGACCCACCCATCCTGGACTCCTTTTCTCATTGGAGTCGCTTGCCATGGGACCTTACTGATCATTGTTCTGAGTTTATTCAAATCCATTTTCCTAAAATCCAGGGTACACATTTGATTACAGGGTACACATTTGATTACACTTCCCTTAGAACCAAGAACTCCACTACAACATGGTCGCTTTCCCCCAGAAAAGTTTCTGTTTCAGTTTCAGTTTCCCGTAACTGCTACTTGATCCACGAAGTCATCTCTGTTGGTCAGGATCAAGTCAAGGATAGCCAGTCCTCTAGTTCCTTCCTCTACTTTCTGAAGGAGGAAGTTACCCACAACGCAAGTCAGGATATGATAGTTCTTGGTAGACTTTTAGCATAATATTAAGAGATGGGTGCTCGGTTAGAGGGTCCTGGGATACCCTTTTCCTTCTTTTTTGGCTCCTGCTGGTTCTCCTTAGGGATTTGTGAGAAATTTGTTTACAGTTCATTTTTGATCAAGATTTTATCCAGTTTGCAACTTCCAGACCACACACAGACTTCTGTCATAATACTAGAACCCAGGGTCATCCTTTGATGGTGATTGGTGGGAGGTTCAGGACAGAAAAAAGAACATAAGAAGAGCCATGCTGGATGAGACCCAGGGTCCAGCCAATCCAGCATTCTGCTCACACAGTGGCCAACCAGCTGTCGACCAGGAATCCACAAGCAGGGCATGAGCGCAACAGCACCAGAATAGACTCCTTCACACAACATAAATTATGGAATTCGCTTCCACAGGATGTAGTGATGGCCACCAATTTGGATGGCTTTAAAAAGGGATTGGACAAATTCTTGGAGGAGAAGGCTAACAATGGCTAGTAGTCCTGGTGGCTGTATGCTGCCCGAAGTATCAGAGACAGTCTGCCTATGCTGGGGAACATGGGTGGGAGGGTGCTGTTGCACTCATGTCCTGCTTGTGGCTTTTCTGTGGGCAGCTGGTTGGCTGCTGTGCGAACAGAATGCTGGACTAGATGGGCGCCTGGTCTGATCCAGCAGGGCTCTTCTTATGTTCTCACATTCAGATGCAGTCAAAGTCCATACATTTCTGTGCTTGCAATGTGATTTGCAAATCCCCCCAAATCCGTTTGACAGCATGGATTCATTTGAAAAATGTGCAAGAAAAAATGGATACTTTGAAAAATGTGCACAAATGCACTTTAATCAATGGGTGAAGAATGCGTGCATTTCAAAGATGAGCACAATTGATGCGTACATTTGGAAAATATATGCAGAAAAATACAGATTTTCATGCAAACAGATAAAAACAAAGCTCGCTATCTGATATGGACTGAAGTCAAAATGAGCTTCAAGATAGAATTAGGAGAACTTTGGCAAGCACAAGTTTTGCTGATTTGTACATCCCTAGTTCTTCTCTGCTTTAATGGTGTATTCCAATATTTTGGCATATTGGCCACTTAAGTAGGATATAAGGATGTATATTTTTGACTAAAGTTACGTGCTGTGTTTTATTATCCCCTTGTTATTTACTAAAAGGGTTGTATTGTCAGAATTCCTTGACTTAGGCTGCTACCCTAAACACACTTATTGGAGCAAGCCCAATTAAAAACATTGGGATTTATTTCCAAGTAAACATTCAAAGGATTGCACTGCACATATTTATGCGTTGTGCATTATGCTTATTCACTGGATGGCTAATGAGGTCCTGAATTGAAATTGGATGGATAGGTTGTTGTAGCGTTTTTATTGTTAGATAATTTTTCATATTCTTTGGCTTGTTGATGTTATTATTGTATTGTATTATTGAGTTTGCTTTGGTATACTAATGTTAGTCATTTTGAGCTTTCTTATGGAAAGAAACATCAGGCACAAAACATTACAATGAAATGAAATGTGAGAAATGTAAGCACTTGCTTCTACATGAAAACTTCATAAATAAGATTAATGGCAATTAAGCGTGGCAAGATTAGCTTTGCAAGAGTTTAGTTGTAGCCCAAATAAATCTTTGCCAGAACTCAGCTGCTCTGCATGACAATAAAAAGGCACTTTTACAACAAGACCTGCTCACTCCTTGTGAACTTCAGCTATTCAATATATGCTGCTGCTTCTGAGGGCTGTGTGGCACAAGACGCTGATCCCCTTTGGGCCTAACCCACCTCACCCGTTTGGACCTGTGGCCCAGGGAGGGGGTGACATGGGAGGGGCTCCCATGTCACTTGAATAGGGGTGCCCTGATGGCAGGGTGATTAGAAGCACGCCACTGGACAGGGCCAGGGGCTCTCACCCAGTATTCCCACATGATAGAGTCTGGGCTTGGCCCTTAGAGGCCTGCACATCCACCACTCATAGATCTTGTTTTTCTCCAACACACGTGGCCCTGGTTTCATCCACCTGGATGTGTCCTTCCTCTTTATGTCCACCTCTGCTCACAACTCCCGCCACGCATACAATCGCTGTGATGTGGATGTGCTTAAAGCTCATGGATATGTATGTAGGGATAACATATTCAGCTCCCCCCACCCCCCGCTCTGATCCCTGATTTCTCTAGTGCTCTACAAGGCATGAATATTGTATGAATAGCAAGGATATGTAAATCAATTCTGCGTTGCTGAGGCAGGAAAAAGAACAGTGAAATGACGGGGGCTGCATCCCTGGGCCCTTTCCCCTGGACGTCGGTCCCATTGAGCACAGCGGGATTCATGTCTGAGTAAACACGCACAGGGTTGCCTGGCATTTTGCACCACAAACGGGGCTGTGCTGGTTGGTCCATTACAACGAAATTCACGGAGACAGCAGAGCAGCCCCTTTCCTAGTCCCAGGCCAATGTTCCAAATGCAGTGTGCGGATGTCTCGGTCACCCGGAGCTGGAAAGTTTAACAGGCTGGACACTTCACAAACTGGGGAAAGAGGTGTCTGTGAGAGAGCTTTGCGGTAAAACTAGTCTCGTTTCAGCCATAAGAGCTCTTGCGGACCAATTCCTTATTATTCATTTATTTCTGGAAGTTATGCCCACCCTTCAGTGGCCAACTGGCTTTCCAAGGGTGGCTTATGCAGCAAGGAAAAAAGAGGAATTAAAAGCAGGGGAATTAAAGCAACAATGAGAAGAATGGAGGCTCTCCTGAAAAGCCACTGGCAGTTGCCTGCATCCGTCTTTGCTATGTGTTTTGCGCTTACAAAGGGAGGTCTTTCACTGGCTCCTCTGTCCCAACACACGCCAGCGTGCACCGAGATCTGTTCTGCCCTGCCCCTTCTTCCTCCCTTTCTTCCCTCGCTCCCTCCCTCTGTGCCTTCAGAAGCAAGGAGGAGGAGGAGGTGTCCACGAGGACGGTGCCCCTGGGCTGATCACCCTCGTTGCTCTCATGCCGATAATGCATCTGTGTCCCTCTGACCTTTGGGATGTGATGCTCCATCGCCTGCCGAAAGGCCAGCGGAGTGCTGTACTGCGCCGCTGACCTTCCCCGCGTCAGCCTGAAGGGCCAGCATTTATGAAACGGATGGTGAACCGTGCCGATGGGGCTGGCCCGAACCCAGCGGAGGCAGCGCACCAGCCAGCCCTTCCGCGCACGGAGGGGGCTGCCCGCTGGCGATCTTCCCGAGGGGGGGAGCAGCTGGAGCCAGACGGGGCCTCTCGCTGAGGAGACTCCCTGGTCTTGGTCCCTCCCCCTCCATTCGCTTTGGGTCAGAGGCCCCCCGTCTCATCAAACTGCGAACAGGCTAATAGTCGCACATGGCTATTTATGCCAGGCTAAATGGGACCCGCTTCGTCGTCGGAGTCTTCCGCCTGGCTTGTGAGCGAGGGTGTGTGCGGGGGATTGGGCACCGCATGACTGCAGGCCATGCCCGGTGGTGCCCTGGAGGATGTCTCCCCAGCGCAGACCGTGCTGGCAAGCAAGAGGCATAGCCTCCGCCTCTTGCCCTAGCGTCTGCAGGCAGGGCAGAGTGGAGCTGGGTGGGGGCCTTCTCGGGCTGGTGGGGCCGGGGTGCTGCCCGGCCAGGCAGGAGCAGGTTCGAGGCAAGGCGTGCCAAAGCAGAGGGGGCTGTCCGGCCACCGGGTCGGCCTCGGACCCGAAGCGCTGGGCAGGAGGGGGTGCTGCTCCAGCAACAGCCAGCTGGGGAACGAGCCGTGACAGCGGCCTCTGCGGCCCGGCCCCTTCCTGGGGCATGCTGAGCTGTTTCTTCCTCCTCTCAACTGGGGCCCAGAAACTGAGGGCCAGGCAGGCCTGCGCCTCCCAGCTGGGGCTTCTCTTCGCTGTCTCTGCTCCTGGGGGACGGTTGAGGGCCTGGAGCTGCAGTGGGCCCGGGAGGGGTGTTGGGTTCCCTGACTCTGAAGCCGCCCCAGGTGGGCATCTTCGGGAGGGGGGTGTCTCAGAAGGCCCACCATACGAGGCCCGCGCACCTGGGTCTCAGGGTGTGCCGGAGCTGGGGCGGGGGCCTTGGCTCACCAGGGGCGGTCTCATCCATTTCTGGATCTGGGCCCAGACTGTTCTTGCTTGACACCCAGGTTAGCAAATCCTTGACTGGATCCCCCCGACCCTCATTTCACCACAAAGGCCAGTAACAGACGCTGTTCCCCACCTCTGTTTCTGTTTCTCCCCTGCCATCCTCTTCAGTCCCTGGTCAGTGGCTGCTTTTTAGCTAGGTTCCTCCTTTGACCGTCAATGACTGAGCGGTCATGAAGGCTGCTTTGGTTTCACACCTGGACTCATTCCCACATGGATCAAGATGTGGGCAAAGGGCACCTTAACCCTCTCCTTCCCAGCAGAAACAGCAGCAAAAGCCGGCAGGGACCCTTCCCCCATTAGGCAGATCAGCCATTCACATCAAGACGCTGGCAAAGCTCCCCTGGAGGAGGGGCAACGGCACGCCTCCCTTGTGCACCCCCTCTTTGGATCCTCTTTGCCTGCGGTGCCTTGGCAGATCCTCAGGTGGGCCTCGCATTTTGGGAAGTGGCTTGAAGAGCCTTTTGCCTGGACTCGGGCTTCTCCTAAAGGAATAGGGGGGGCGTCCTTCTTGCTTAGTGCCCCAGCGCATTCACCACACTTCGTGGGCAATTTGGCACGAGCACTGACATTGCACCAGCATAAACAGTGTCTAGCGCACATCACTAACAGTTGCTAGTGCAACGGGTTTTCCCGGAAAACCCCCTGCACCGGCAAGCGTCACTGACGTTGCACTGGAGGTCACAGACTCTCGTGCAATGGAGTTACGTCAGCGCTCAGGGTGAATTGGATGCTGCCCCATATCTGCTTTATCCTTTGCGCCACAGTGTTATCAAAGGGCACCTGCAGAGAGAGCTTCGGCTACTGGAAGGTATAAAAATGTGATTAATGATAAATAAATAGGTCAGCTTGTAAACTGGAGATGCTCAGAGTTTTCTTCATTTGTTCATTTCTATAGTGCCCATTAGCCAAAGCTCTCTGGGCAGTTCAGAGCAATGAAGACCATAAAATACAACATGATAAAATACAATATAAAAGTTTAAAACTACAGTAAAAAATTAAAAAAACCTAATGGCAGTGCAAAGATTTAAAATACAGTAACAGATTTAAAACAACACAAACTGACTGAAAGACTCAAATGCCTGGGAAAATAAGGTCTTCACCTGGGGCCCAAAAAGAGCACAATGTGGGTGCCAGGTGAGCCTCTCTGGGCAGATCATTCTGCAACCAGGGTGCCACAACAGAGGAGGTCCTCCTCTTAGTAGCCACCCACCTCATTTCCTTTGGTGGAGAAAGCCAAGCGGAGATGGATAAAGCATCTTTAGTTAATAACTAGTACAGGGAAACTCTGCTTTTTGTGGGATTAACGACTCAGTGATTATGAGTTGCAGGTCAAGCCTGGATTATTAATGTCACTAGGTCATGCCAGCATTTCATGAAGCTGATGAGGCTTGCTGCAAAATTGTATCAGTCCAGATCCATGTGCTCAAGGAAATTGCTAAGCCTGCTTGGCTTGGAGAGGCTTGTCCTGAGATGGGATTTCAAGGGAGACATGCAGATCAAATATCCTCTTGGGAATCCATATCAAATGGACCAATTGCAGACTGTTCCATGCACACATGGACTCTGCTAGATGCTCGGCTCGTCCCTCTCAGTGCTCTTTGTACTTCACTGATGGGCAACAGATTAAAAAGCATAACAGGGCAGGTTGTTTGTGCATTCAAAGGTTCTGAGGCATTTGCATTTGCTGATTAGAAAATTGAGTTCTCCGATAAACTCTACCCTCTCAGCCCATCTCTTTGTGCTTTTATCAGATGAAGATATTGCAGCTATCTATTAAGTCCTTGATGGAACCGCAGTTAATGCCCGCTTAATGGAACCGACATCTTTACAGCAATCTGATGTGGTGCTTGTCACTGATGCAAACTTCCCTGATTAATTAAATAAGACATTGGGATTCATAAAGCAATTGCTGGAAAATGAAATTTTATTTACATCTAAATGCATTTTAAAAAATAAATAAATCCCAGAAATTTAATTTCATGTTATGCGATCTCTCATATTCTGTCAGCCTTGTGTGATCTCAAAATTAATTTTCTTCTGTTCTGATATGTTTCCAAGCCTGAAATATTTTTTCATGAATATATAAGTTTTTGCTTCCCCCCAACAGGCCAATATCCTGAGGATGCCTCTTGCAGCCAACCTGTGGCAAACAGGACAGACAAAAGGAAGTCCTTCTTCACACAGTCCATAGTTAAACTATGTCATGCCACCATAAGCTGCAGCGACCGTCACCCACCTGGATGGCTTTAAAAGGGGATTAGACAAATTCATGGAGGAGAAGGCTATCAGTGGCTACTAGTCCTGAGGGCTGTATATTACTACCTCCAGGATCAGAGGCAGTGTGCCTGTGTACACCAGTTGCTGGGGAACATAGGTGGGAGGGTGCTGTTGCACTCATGTCCTACTTGTGGGTTTCCCACTGAGGCATCTGGTTGGCCACTGTGGGAACAGAGTGCTGGACTAGGTAAGACTGTGGCCTGATTCCAGCATAGCTCTTCTTATGTTCTAGTTGAAAAGACCAGCTCTACAGGGGAACATGATGTGGCCCTGTTATCATCACACAATTGGCGGAAGCCTTGTAGCCTCTCTGGTCTGAGCCCCTGCTTGGTCCATCGCTAGAGCATCCCCAACAGTTAGCTGTCCTGCCTCTGCTGGAAGACCACCAGCATGGGAGGGCCCATCACCTGGGCAGGTAAGGTAATAGATTCCAGTGTTGTACTGCTCTGACTGCCAAGAGGTTTCTCTTACTATCCAAAAGAAATCTACCCTCCTGCAACTTAATTCCAATAGACATAGACCTAGTATTGCTATCTGGACCAGGAGAGAGCAAGCCTTTGCCCACTTCGATGTGTCAGTCATTCATGTATCTGTAGAGTGCTCAAAGTGGGTGCCAGTGAAGCTGATCCAAGTAGGGATGTCCATCATTGGGAAATCCAATTCTTTTTTTTTACTTGATGGAGATCCGTGGCGTGTACAACTCGATTTGCTTGTGAGCCGAGTTCTGGGCTTTTCTCTGAACTCCAGGAACCCTTTTTGTGCATTTTTTTTCTGCAGGGTCTTCAGTTTGCACAAATTTCTGAGCAATTTGTGCGAAATTATGAGCAATCTGTGCAAATTGCTCAGAATTCTGTGCAAATTACAGAACCTGTGAAAAATGTGCTAAATGCCTGGAAAATCCTCAAACTGGCCCAACTTGCTGCAGACCAAGTTGGGTGCCACAGTGGGAAGCGGAATGAAGTCCAGAGGGCTGAACCTAGGAAAACTCATCGAACTCCACCCCCCAACACATTTCTCCGCATCTCTAGATTGAAGACCCCCGTTATAGGGTCTGTAAAATGCACACTAGATAACAGTAAGGCCACTGCATTTTGCACTAGATGCAGTTTTCTGGGCACTTTCAATGGCAGCCCCATGGAAACCACATTTCAATTAGGCCTGTGCACCACCTTGCCAACAAAGGTTCGTATAATCAAAGCTATGGTTTTCCCAGTAGTAATGAATGGCTGTGAGAGCTGGACTATAAGGAAGGCTGAGTGCCAAAGAATTGATGCTTTCGAACTGTGGTGCTGGAGAAGACTCTTACTAGTCCCCTGGACTGCAAGGAGGTCAAATCAGTCAATCCTAAAGGAAATCAACCCTGAGTGCTCATTGGAAGGACAAATAGTGAAGCTGAAGCTCCAATATTTTGGCCACCTAAAGCGAAGAGAAAACTCTCTGGAAAAGACCCTGATGCTGGGAAAGACTGAAGGCAAAAGGAGAAGGGGACGGCAGAGGATGAGATGGCTAGAAAGCATCACCGATGCAATGAATATGGACTCTGGGAGAGAGTGCAGGACAGGAAGCCCTGGCGTGCTGTGGTCCATGGGGTCACGAAGAGTCGGACATGACTTAACGACTGAACAACAACAACAACAACAACAACAACCACCACCACCACTTTGGCTCAAAGCCTGAACGTCGAGCCAAATTGGGCCGCTTTGGGCCACTTCAGGCCACTTCTGAGGTGGGGCAGAGGGGGCATGAAGTGAGATGAAGCAAGTCGGGTCTCTCCAAAGCGCTTCAGGGCACTTTGGAGTGATCCAGAAACCCAGCCATGCCACCGTCGCCACCCAGCCCCCAGCTCCTTACCTGGGCCATCAGGATGCATGCCAGCAGCCATCTTGTTCTAAGTATTTCTGGAAATGGATCCTACTCAAAATGGTAGTCATCAAGCATGCAAAATTAACGTAGTGTACTTGACAGCTTGACAGTCACCGTTTGTGCAGAATCTATTTCTGGAAATACAGGGAGTCACCATGGCGAGTCCCCAGAAGAAGAAGATGGCTGCTGGCGCACATCCCGAGGGCCCAGGTAAGGAGCTGGGGATGGCAGTGATGGCAGTGGCAGTTCCCTGGAAGAAGACAGCTGCTGGCATGTGGGCACAGGTAAGGAGCTGGGGGCTTGTGCAGAGCGGCAGGGGTGTCCAGAAGTGGGGGGAGTGGGCTTTGGACATCCAAATCCTGCTTTGGATCCAGAGGCCAAAGCGGGCTGCTCCCACCCCATCAGCCCGAGGAGGGTCGGGCCCACCCTGGAAGCCTCAAAGAGGCCTCTGAGGCAGAGCAGGGGGTCCCTGAACAGCCCTAATTTCAATAAATGTGCTGAAAGGTGATTAAAGCAAGGATCACTGTGGCCGGATCCACCTCCCTCAGGAAGGGCCAGCAGGTGAAGTTGGGTAAGGGCACCCTGGCCATTGCCACCCCTGCCTTCCTGGGAGCAGAGCTGCTTCCAAGCTGCAAACCTGATCCCCCAGGGTAGTGCAATATCATCCAGAACAGGTTGTCCTCCCACTCCCAGGTTGGCTTGTCTACTGGCCACCAAGAACTCCGATTTGTCTGGGTTGAGCTTCAGCTTGCTTGACCACCTCCAGTCCCTCACTGCCTCCAGGCAGTGGTCCATGGCTTCCACAGTCTCCTTGGCATCAATTGAAAAAGAGATAGAGCTGGGTATCATCAGCATAAGGATAAGGCCCGGCCCCCAAACCCTGGATGACCTACTGCAGTGGCGTCATGTAATGTTGAAGAGCACACGTGATACAATGTACCCTGAGGAACCCCATAGGCCAATGGCAATGAGGCCAAGCAGTGCCCAGGAGCACCTTCGGGAGTCCTCAGCCAAACAGGGCCGCCTGAGTCCCATTTCAGCAAAATGCTCCAGAAGGATGCCTTGGTCAACGGTAATGAATGCTGCTGAGAGGTCCAGCAGAACTAAAAGGGGTCCACTATTCCTGTCCAGTTCCTGGCACAGGTCATCCAGCAAGTTAACCAAGACTGTTGCTATCCCCAAATCAAGCCTGGAAAGGATCCAAATAATCAGTTCTTTCCAAGGAGGTCTGGAGAGGGGATGCCACCACCCACCCTAAGCCCCTGTGTTAGAAAGGCAGATTAGAAGCTGACTGGTAATGATCTAGGGTGGTGGAAGCCAATGGAGGCTTCTTTAGCAAAGTTCTTGCAGCTCCTTCTTTTACAGGGCTTGGAACTAGGGATGTAAGAACTCACCCTAGTTCAGTTTCTCCGGGCATTTGCTGAGGCATGCCCCTGCTCGCACCCCTCGAACCTGTGCTTGGGCCACCCATGAGTTCAGTGAGTTCCCTGGGCTCACCGCGAACCCATTCGGTGAGCGCCGCCATTTTCACGCCTTTGATTTCTGCGCAAAACAGGAAGTTAAAAAAATGCTCATGTTCAAATATGTGCAGTTTGGAGCAGTGAAAGCTAAATAAACACAATATTAGAGGGATTATACTTCTAATATTGTGCTTATTTAGCTTTCACAGCTCCAAACTGCACATATTTGAACATGAGCATTTTTTTTAACTTCCTGTTTTGCGCAGAAATCAAAGGCGTGAAAATGGCAGCGCTCACCGAACGGGATTGTCGTGAGTACCGGGGAGTGTGAGCGGGCACGAGCGGGGGGGACGAACAAGGACAGCGTCTCGGCGGGTGCAGTTCGGGGGTCGCAGGTGGGGGTTGTCCAATGAATTCCCGAACCCAGTTGGGCGTCCATGACATCCCTACTTGGAAGATGGTCCCCTTCCTGTCTAACTGGAATTGCTTATGCAACACATAGACACACATGCACACGCACACGCATGCGCTCTCCAGTTGGGACTTCTTTTGCCTGCTTGTCTGCCCCTTATTTCAGGACTATGGCTGCACTGAGTATTTCCCCATTTCAGTTTCTGGAGCCTAGGTATTCTCTTTGGGGGGCCTAAAATGTTCCATGACCCACCCACCCCCTTAATGCTACAGTTGCTTATGTTCTCAGCCATTGTTTAAGGGAGCCCTCAACAGCCAGAGTTTACTGCAGAGTTGCAAAATGGTTCCATTTTTTCACAGCTTGACTAAAGACAGACAGGGATGATGTTTGAATGTGTTGACAAGGTGACCCCACAGTTTGAAAAATGCCCTCTCTGTCTTCAGCAGTTGAGAAATCCTGACATTGGACTCACTCATTTGGGAAGAGGCAGGCTTTGCACTCTCCAGAAAACGCAACTTTGAAAAAAAAAAATTGCCTGGTGCAAAATAATGCAGTAACTCCCCACATAATCGTACACATTTTGTAATGTTGTATAGGTTTTATTAATGGAGTTTGGCATGACCTATAATGGTCACGACAAGTTCTCTTTTGCATTGCCTTTACATTTTAGATTAAAGCTTTGAAGAGGACAAGGAAATGTCATGGCGAGTGACACCAAGGGGTATGTGTGTGTGTTAAATTGTAGAGAGGTTTCCGTGTGTTGTGAGAATTAGTGGCCACTTCTGAGTTAAAACTATTGACATACAAGGTTCCAACTAAAGGGAGGTGAAACTGAGAGCAGAGAAGCATTTACATCCCACCTTGGTCTCTGGCTAGCGCCAATTTTGGATGCAGCAGCCCTGCCCAGCAGACTCTAATCTTCCCCCGAGCACCTGCTGCACAATTAAAACCACAACAAAACCTTTTAGGGAGGAAGTCCAGGGTCTCGGATCAGTGCCCTGCTATGCGCAGCTGTAAAGCTGTCGCAAGCTTTACTGTTTCATTGAACTGCCTGTCAAATGAAATTAGTGCTTGGAGCACAAGAAGGTGCCACCGAGTCCTGCTGGCCCATTTTGGTTTTCCATCTGGGCTGGTTCTGGAGAGAAATGGCTGGCACGGCTGCTAATTACTTTTCCTCTTGGCCAGAGGTAAGACATTCTTGCTCATTACAGAATGGAGAGTAGAACAGATGTGGCGAAAGTGGAAGGAGAGGATGGGGCTCCTCCGGCTGGCCTCCCTCCCCATCCTTGGCTGGACAGCCTTGCCGCTCGTCCAGGGCCCTGAAAGCCAGAAGCTGCCGTAGAAGCAGCTACTAAAAGGTTGCTGGATATTTGGGGAGGGGGAAGTGTGAGGGGTGAATCCTTCTCCATTTTTTTCAATGTGGTTACATTCTTCTGACTTTAGTGGGTTGGAAATATTAGATCAGGTAGAGAATTTCACAGCCAGCGTCAATTTGTTTGGGAGACCCCAGCAGATATTTGGGTAAAAGGGATGAGGCCCCGCCAGAGAGGCTGGAGGGACGGCATCAGTCACTCCTTCCTCAGGAGGTGGTGGCCATCTGGTTGCAGGCTTGACTGAGGGGCAGGCAGTCCTTTGGGTGAGAACGGGTGGGGTTTGGGACTGGACTGGTATCATGGGGGTGGGGATTTTGGATTACACCAGCATCGCCTAGATTTTAGTTGTTTCTCTGCATGATTTGGATGTTGATGGCAACTGACATTGAGCAAGGGACCTTTCCTGTAATGACCAAGGGACAATGTCCAGCAAACCCAGAGTGGTTCTGGCCATGGAGTTCTGTATTCCTGGGCAAGGGAAGATCTGGACAAAGGGCTCCTTCATCCTTCCCTCCATCCCATGGGAACAACAAAGGAGGCTTTGGCCAAGCCCTGGGGAGACGGAGCAGCTCATTCTCATGTGACACACTGAGAAACTGAAGGAGTTGCCTGTATTGGCTTGCACAAGGGAAGCTGCCAAGGTCTCTCATAAGGAGGATGTGTGTGGATCGGGTACGGTGTTCTGGGTCAGATAGAAAACTCCTGGGGACAGGACATAGCTCCCAGACCATCAGCCACCTCTCCCTAGTGTATAGACACAGCAGGCAGCAAACATGTACCCAGCTCTTCCCCTATTTCCGTGGAATGGCCATTCTCTGAATGAGCTGCCACATGGTGGCAGTGTGAGGCTGCTCGGAGGTCTGAGCAAAAGAGGTCTCCCCAAATTCTCCGCCCTATTTGCAGGTGACAAAATTGGGGGCAGGGGCATTTCACTGAATGTTCTCAGGCGGTGGCGGGGGGGGGGGGGGCAGAATTCTCCAACAGTCATGGGGGCTGCAAAATGCAGTTCTCAGAAAATGTCTCAGAAAAATCCCAAAAGAGAAATCTTGGCCTAGTTAATACTGAACAAAACCATATTGTTTGTGTTCATACTGGTGGATGAAGAATGCGGCGGGTTAAGGGTGGGGGGACAAGTCCTTGGCTTCTTTCAACAATATTAACATAACATTAAACCATAATTAAAACTGGTTCCAAAGTTATGCCTGAAATTGTTCACAATATTCAAAGGTGCTGAAATTGGCATGTGTGTGTATGTGTGTGTGTGTAGATTCACTGAATGTTGTGGAGCAGATGATAAAGCCAGTGTGGTGTAGTGGTGAGAGTGACGGACTGGGAGCCGGGAGATCCGGGTTCTAGTCCCCACTCGGCCATGGAAGCTCACTGGGTGACTTTGGGCCAGTCACAGACTCTCAGCCCAACCTACCTCACAGGGTTGTTGTTGTGAGGATACAACGGTGAGGAGGAGGATAATGTAAGCCGCCTTGAGTTCCTTGCGAGGGGGAGAAAGGCGGGGTATAAATGCAATAAATAAATAAATAAATAAATAAATAAATAAATAAAGCAAAAATTCTGGAGCAGATGATACAGAAATCCATCTATAAGCACCTTGAAAACAATGCCGTGATTACTCGAAGCCAACGTGGGTTTGTCAAAAACAAGTCCTGCCAGATGAATCTGATCTCATGTTTTGATCAGGGAACCTCCCTTGTGGACCGTGGGAATGCTGTAGGCATCATATACCTCGACTTCAGCAAAGCTTTCGACAAAGTGCCCCATGATATCCTGATGAGCAAACGAGCTCAAAGTGGGCTAGATGAAACAACGATCCGGTGGATCCACAGTTGGCTGCAGAATCGGACTCAGAGAGTGCTTATCAATGGGATCTTCTCAAACTGGGGAGAGGTAATGAGCGGGTACTGCAGGGCCCAGTGCTCTTCAACGTTTTTATTAGTGACTTGGAGGAGGAGGTGCAGGAATGCTGATCAAATTTGCAGATGACACAAAATTGGGCAGGATAGCTAATACCCTGGAAGACAGAAACAGAATTCAAAGTGATCTTGACAGACTGGAGCGCTGGGCAGAAAACAACAGAGTGACATTTAATAGGGATAAATGCCAAGTTCTGCACCTAGGAAAAAGAAACCAAATGCACAGTTACAAGATGGGGGATAAAGGTTGGGCTCAACAACACTACAAGTGAGAAGGATCTTGGAATTGTGGTAGATCACAAGCTGAATATGAGCCAACAATGTGATGTGGCTGCAAAAAAGGCAAATGCTATTTTGGGGTGCATTAATAGATGCTTAGCTTCCAAATTACATGAAGTACATCATTTGGAAGCTATACTTCCAAAGGTTGAAAGGTTGTCCCAGAGAGGAAGGCCAGGATCTCTTCTCGATCATCCCAGAGTGCAGGACACAGAATAATGGGCTCAAGTGACAGGAAGCCAGATTCCAGATGAACATCAGGAAAAACCTCCTGACTGTCAGAGCAATACGACAATGGAACCCATTCCCTAGGGAGGTGGTGGGCTCTCCCCCACTGGAGGCATTCAAGAGGAGGCTGGACAGCCACCTGTCAGGGATGCTCTGACTTGGATTCCTGCATTGAGCAGGGGGTTGGACTCGAGGGTCTTGTGGGCCCCTTCCAACCCTACTATTCTATGATTCTATGATTCTAGGGTCTACCGCCTGAATTTTGCTATCACTCCACGTGAGTACTCAGAAAACCCCTCAAGGGCTTTTGATAATTTATTATGAAAGATGGGATTTGGTTTGTTTTTTTAAGATGAACAGGGAGATATGTGCAATAATTTGTCCAATGTGTCTTTCAGTGTCTATGAATTGTTTGAAACATGCATGTTGAATAAGAACAGTTACCTTTAAGTTCAGAAGCTTTTGCCTGCATCTCATGTAAACCTCCTTACATAAATAAACACCTTATAGAGAAAGGATTCCTTTACAAATGAGCTCATGTAGGGTGCATGAAAGCCGGGCATAATGGAAAACTAATTACAAAACCATTGAACTGAATGACTGGAATAATTTTGTCTCATAAAAATGAAGGATCTTAATAATAAACAATGAACAAAGAGTACCAAAAGGTGTCAAATAAAGAGAATAGTTTTCTGCAGTAATGAAAAAGTGAAGACAACAAATACGCTGTCACTCATTTTCTCAAATACTCAGCTTTAATCTTTTGCTGCATATGAATGCAAACAAACACAACAGGTCTCAAAGTCGCATGAGGACTGAGGGCACGATACAGCGAAGGTGATGGACTTTGGGGATGACGCTTGTTTTCTGAGGAAGAGTGTCTGAGCACATCCTTCACTTTCCCATTGAAATCAATGAAAACTCCCCCCCCACACACATACTTTTTTAACTTGCTGGACAGAATGCAGAAAAACTTTCAGGATTGCATGCCTGGTGGAGGACAATTAGACATGGTGATAGGAACATAGGAAGCTGCCTTATACGCGTACGGCCGTCGTTGGTCCACCTGGCTCAGTAGGGCTTAGGCTAGAGCTGTGCCAAAATCTGTCATCCAATTTCCTGAAAGTTGTCTTCTCCCATGAATGAGGCTGCTGTTTTCCTGCCTCATTCTTGGGGGACTTTAGAATTTTCTAAAATGGCCATTAAAAATAGCGTTTTTGAGCATACCTTATGACTGAGAGGTGGCTGAAGGTGCTTTATCCCCCCCGCCGCCTTTCTTTCTCTTATAGATTTCTCCATCGCTCTGCAGCCTGCCCAGCTGCCTGCGCTTCCTGATCTGCAAAAGCCCCATGGGGAAAGACTTGCCTCAGGATGTCTTCCCTTGGGTTTAATTGAAGTGCGGAAAGTCAAGGCGGCCGCAAACCACGAGAGAGAGGACTTAAGTCAGGACGCTGACACACAGCTCTTGGCCACTGCATAACAAAGGTTAAGTGCAAGAAACCTGTACTCCAGTGACAAAAATTTCACCCAATATTTCCTCTCCTTTGATTTGTCCCCCCAAAGCAAGTTCTTTTCTGACAAAATGAGTGAGAACAGCTTAAAAATGTGGAAGAATTTTTCAGCATAGCACTGTTTCAGGTGGGAATCTTTCTTTCCCAGCCCTACCTGCAGGGACTGGAAACTGAACCCAGGACTAGTGAACTGACTTTGAATGAGACTCAGGGGGCCACCCCTCTGCCCCCCTTGTTGCCCGAAGCCAGATGTTTGGCTCCCACATCTGGCTGATGCCCCCACTCCAGAGGAATCCGCAGTGGCCCAGCTGTTTGGAGCTGTCAGAAGCAGGGCAGGCACAGCTTCCACTAAGCATCCTGGTCACCTATTAGCCACAAAAATGGGGTGGAGATGATTAAAGTGGCTGAACAGCTTCTCGCTGTACCGGCATGGAAGGCTTGGATCAGCTACTTTGCTTCATTCCCCAGACTCTGAAGAAGCTTATACAGCTTCGGGGGGGACGGTACTTCTTTCAACGGAGATGTTGACACAGCCCAGTAGACACTAACTGGTTTGTGCTGGGAAACACAGGGGACAGGAAACACCCCTTGACCGGGGTCATGGTGAAAGGCACTCCCCTGCGCAGGGCTGGCATACCCGAGGTCAGTGGGACAGTTGGGGCACACGACACCGCGGAGAACCCGACTTGAGGAAAAGAACTAGACTTCAAGCTGTCTCAGGAAATCCATTTTTTTCCAGATAAGCTCCAGGGTAGCTGCTGGATGGCCACGAGTCATGTATCCCTAATGACCTCAACACGCAGCCGGCTCAGAGTAAATCACGGGTGGAGACACCCTGCAGGATAGCTGGTGTCTGAGTCAAAGACAAGCAGGCAGGGAGAGGCTGCTTATTTCATTTTCAGCACAAAATCACTCTCCCCAAACTGCTCTCTTCAGTGTGTGTGTGTGTAGGAAGGCATGGGGAAGCTTGCATCTTTCCTCCCACGGGCAGAACATCAGCTGGGACAGGTGTGATTTCTGAGTTGAAAAAGGACTAGTGAGCAAAGGGTGAGTCAGCCCCATCAAAGGTGCGCACACGCACACTCGCACAAGGAGGAAAGACTCACAGAGCTCCAGATAATGTGTCCTTTGAACCTCCATCTCCTCCTTGCATTCATTCAAGCTGTGGACTGTTGTAGTGAAGGACAGTGGGAGGAGGACCTACTCAGGCACTGGAGCTCCAGGCTCTGGTGTTGAGCGTTGCAGTGACTCAGGCCAGCCCTGAACACTTGAGGAAGTTGTCTGTCTCATCTTCACAAAAATAGCCCACCGCGGGGGATGCAATGGGTAATAGGCTGCCATGACTCAGCGAGGAGCAAGCAACAGCCACTTCCCAGAGTGGCCGGGTCGAATACAGCTTAGTTTGCTTATCATTCTCCAGAGTGCTTTGAAAACAGCCTTTGGCAGTTCCCTCCAGGATACAGAGAGCGAGTCGGGCCCTGCAGGGAAGAAGCCAAAGATGAGGCAGTGCAGAGCTTGATACAGCTATCTTATCATCATCTTTTCTCCATCCGCAGTGAGGGAGTCTCCCTTCTTTTTGTTCCTCCAGCATGAAGTGCAGCACACATGGGTGCAGAAATTCCACAAGGTCACACACTTTGCCACCCACAGAATTAGTGCTCAAATTTCAGGGGGCAGAAAGGGCGGGGGAGGGACTTTCCTTTGGCATTACACCTCTTGGCCCCTCTTCGGAGGAGACCACGGAGGGCATGATGGAGCTAACGTTGTGGATATTAACCTTAAATGTGAGCGTTGCACAGAAGCACAGCATCTCTCCCCCAAAGCAAGAGCTGAAGAGGGATAAATTATTACGCCCCCCTCCCCCATCATAAGGCAGGGTCCTGGACCCCAGCCCCAACCAGCCCCGCACCCATGCAGTCCCAGCCGCCATGTTGCGCAGCAGCCCAGCAACATGGCAACATTACCTGTGGTTAATCTTGAAGAGGGTCAGTGTGGGGCTCACATCTGTGCAGAAGCTGCACCCTCGGTTTTGGAAAGTACGCCCCAGTCATAGAGGTGTGTGTGTGTGTGTGGGGGGGTGAGACTGTGTCTACTTTAGAAAACATTCAGCAGCTGCTCAGAGGCATCCTTCTCTGTAATGTTCCTTCTCACATCCTGTTGCTGCCCCCCAGGGGCTAGGTTGCACAACCCCTTAAAGCTGGCCCTCCCCCTCCCCGAAAGGCTGAGGTGGGCCAGCCCAGGAGCTGAGCACTCCCACCTGGGAAGCATCCGGCCAAGGCTCTGGCTTTGCACGGGCCATTTTGTGGCGCCTGGCACTTGTGCAACAGCCTGTGCTTTTATAATTTGCTTGATCCCTGCGCTTTGCCTCTTTATTGAATGTTTATAGCACAGCCTGCCTTGGCACTGATGGAAGCTGGCAGCCCCATCACACACAGGTGCAGTTTCCCTGATTAAAGATGAGAGAAAGACTCTGGCAAGAGACTGGGGGGAAAATCCTTCCAAAAAGATTCTCCATTGCAATTAAAATTCCAGGCAGCCAAAATACAAGCGAACAACAACAACAACAGCAACAGAAGCTTTTCCGGCTTCCGCCTTTATCTATAGTATTTGGGGAGGGGTGTAATCCTAACATGAAGAAGGAAAAGAGCGACGCAGATAATTGATGCTGGCAGTCTTCGACATGGTTAATGTCTTGTTGAGAGGTGCCAAAGCTTACACATGTTTTGCCCCTAATATGGATAGAGATGGGAGAATCCCCCCCCCCCGCCCTTGATTTAAAATGGGCTCCTTTTTAGAGAACTCTTGCGGGGAAGCTGCTCCTGACAATTCTCAAGTAGCCCAGAAACAGTGGTCCAGGCCCCAACGCTTCCCACGGAACTGCCCTTCATGAGTGTGAATTTTGTTTCGGTTCAGTTTTGATAAGAATTTACCAAAATTCACACGATCTTCGTATTTAAGATGGAAATATGAGATTATTTTTAAAAAAAAATACTGGGAGGGAGGAAACTACCCAAACTGACAGAATCATCCATCCAGACCCCGTGCTCTGAGTGCTTAAGAACTATTTATTTATTAGATTCATATACTGATTAGCTGTATTTTTGGATATGTTCAGTGATATATAAATGGATTAAAAATGAATGAATGAATAACTAGTTTTTTAAAGTCTGGCTTTGAATCCCCATGTATTCAGCCATGTTGGTCGTGCTGAACTGGGTCGCCACCTCTTTTTTCTGAAAGGCTCCTCAGATACATGGCAAGCAGGTACAATATGGTCCTCTCCATGCTGGGATTGGATTCATCGGTTGAACTGGGCTGGTACAGACAGCTGAGTGTTGCTGGATGTTACATTTGAGGAAAAGAGATGGGAGCAGGGCAGCTTGGAAAAGCCCAAGTGGAAATAACTGAGCCAAAGTTCAAACACACTTTGGCTTGGCTCATAAAAAGCTTGTGATATCTGAGCTACTTCTCTCTCTCTCTCTTTGTGTGTTTGGGTTCTACCCTCCACAAATTCCAAAACTCAACAACACGGAAAAGCATGAGCTGATTGGTTGTAACTTTAAAACATGCACAGAACCCTGCTGGATTAGAGCAAAGGCCTGTCTAGTCCAGAATTCGATCCCACTGTGCCCTACCAATGTCCGTGGGAAGTCCACTACTAGGACATGTGTGCACGAGAACACTCCCCCTCGTGTGATCATTTTCTGATCTTCTTATCATTCTCTATCCTTCCTTGTAGTTTTAGATTCTTGCATAGTTGTGTTAATAAAGTCTTTACTTTCTATGAATGCAGTCTTCTTCACTGGTACTCACCCTACTTGCATTGATACTTAATAACCTGTGACCACGGACCAGGGGATCATGTGTCTTTATAGAATCATACAATCATAGAATAGTAGGGTTGGAAGGGGCCTACAAGGCCATCGAGTCCAACCCCCTGTTTGATGCAGGAATCCAAGTCAGAGCATCCCCGACAGATGGCTGTCCAGCCTCACATTGAAGGCCTCCAGTGTGGGAGAGCCCACCACCTCCCCAGGTAATTGGTTCCATTGTCGTATTGCTCTGACACTCAGGAAGTTTTTCCTGATGTTCAGCCGGAATCTGAACATCAGGAAAATGCACTCTGGGATGACCAAGAAGAGATCCTGGCCTTCTTCTCTGTGACGACCTTTCAAGTACTTGAAGAGTGCTATCATATCTCCCCTCAGTCTTCTCTTCTCAAGGCTAAACATGCCCAGTTCTTTCAGTCTCTCTTCATAGGGCTTTGTTTCCAGTCCTCTGATCATCTTTGTTGCCCTCCTCTGAACCCTCTCCAGTTTGTCTGCATCCTTCTTAAAGTGTGGTGCCCAGAACTGGACACAGTACTCCAGATGAGGCCTAATCAGAGCTGAGTAGAATGGAACTCGTACTTGCTGGGATTTGGAAGCTGTGCTTCTATTAGTATTAATGCAGCCCAAAAGAGCATTTGCCTTTTCTGCAGCCACATCACATTGTTGGCTCATATTCAGCTTGTGATTGACAACAATTCCAAGATCCCTCTTGCTTATAGTATTGTTGAGCCATGTATCCCCCATCTTGTAACTGTGCATTTGGTTTCTTTTTCCTAGGTGTGGAACTTGGCATTTTTCCCTATTAAAAGCCATTCTGTCGTTTTCTGCCCAGCGCTCCAGATCACTTTGAATTTTGTTTCTGTCTTCCAAAGTATTAGCTATCCCGCCCAATTTTGTGTCATCTGCAAATTGGATCAGCATTCCCTGCACCTCCTCCTCCAAGGCATTAATAAAGATGTTGAAGAGGACTGGGCCCAGGACTGAGCACTGTGGTACCCCACTCGTTACCTCTCCCCAGTTTGAGGAGGTCCCATTGAGAAGCACTCTTTGAGTCCGATTCTGTAGCCAACTGTGGCTCCACCGGATCGTTGTTTCATCTAGCCCACTTTGAGCTAGTTTGCTCATCAGGATATCATGGGGCACTTTGTCGACAGCTTTGCTGAAGTCGAGGTATCTACAGCATTCCCACGGACCACAAGAGAGGTGACTTCATCAAAACATGAGATCAGATTCATCTGGCAGGACATGTTCTTGACAAATCCATGTTGGCTTCGAGTCATCACTGCATTGTTTTGAAGGTGCTTCCAGATGGATTGCTTTATCATCTGCTCCAGAATTTTCTCAGAGATTGATGTAGGGATGTTGGATAATTCTGCCATGGACTCCAGTGAGGCCGGATTCTTTAGAATCTGGCCCCCCAGAGTCCGTGGCGTAATGCACTACCCTCCTCGCCACCCCCCGAAATCCCCGGAACGGACCTACCTGGCAGCGGCGGCTCTGGGTTGTCTTCCGTGCTGCTGCGGCCGCAAATGGCGGCCATAGTAGTGGCCGCCATTTGCGTCCCTGCTGTAGTCATCATTGGCTACGTAAATATATACGTAGCCTATCACGGCCTGGCGTAGGGACGCAAATGGCGTCCCCTATGCAGGACACCATTTGCGACCACAGCAGCCTGGCAGTGGATGGGCCCCCCGCTGCGGATCGGCCCGACCAGCGGCTCCCTGGACTGGCCACTGAGCGGAGTCAGCCAGGCAGGATTCTGGGGGGCAGGGAGGACCGGATCACCTTCCCCCCCTCGAAGATTCCGGGGGGAGGACCGGATCGCCTCCCCCCCCGTGGAACCCAGCGGAGCCAGGTAAGTGGGGTTTCGTACACCCCTAGATTGATGTCAGACTGACTGGTCTGTAGTTCCCAGGTTCCTCCTTTTTACCCTTTTTGAAGATAGGGACAACGTTAGCCCTCCTCCAGTCATCTGGCACTTCCCCCGTCCTCCATGATTGCTCAAAGAGAATAGACAGCGGTTCTGAGAGTTCTTCTGCCAGTTCCTTTATTACTCTAGGATGCAGGTCATCTGGCCCTGGAGATATGAACTCATTCAAAGTAAGTAGGTGTTCCTTGACCATATGCCTATTGATCTCAAGCTGCAATCCTGCCCCTTCAGCCTGTACTTCGCCTTTGCCAGGGGGGGTCATAGACCCTCTTTTGGGAGAAGATTGAGCCAAAGTAGGAATTGAGCACTTCTGCCTTTTCTTTGTCATCTGTTATCATTTTGCCATCCTTATTTATTAACTGAACCACCATTTCTTTCCTCTGTCTTTTACTATGCACGTAGCCGAAGAAAGCCTTTTTGTTGCATTTAGCATCCCTTGCTAACCTCAACTCATTCTCAGCTTTAGCCTTCCTGACGCCATCCCTGCAATTCTGTGCTACCTGCCTGTACTCTTCCTCTGTTGCTTGGCCTTCTTTCCACTTCCTATATGTGTCCTTTTTTGTTTTCAGGTCATCTCTAGGCTTTCTGTGAAGCAACATTGGCTTCTTCTGTTGTCTTCTACCTTTTCTTGTTTTTGGAATTGTTTGTAATTGTGCCTTGAGAATTTCCTTTTTTAAAAGCTCCCACCCATCTTGGACTCCTTTTCTTGTTAGCGTCGCTTGCCATGGGACCTTACTGAGTTGGATTCCTGCATTGAGCAGGGGGTTGGACTCGATGGCCTTTTAGGCCCCTTCCAACCTTACTATTCTATGATTCTATGATAATTGTTCTGAGTTTATTAAAATCAGCTTTCCTAAAATCCAGGGTACGCGTTTGACTACACTCGGCTTTTGCTTCCCTTAGAACCAAGAACTCAAGTACAACATGGTCGCTTTCCCCCAGAGTTCCTGTAACTGCTACTTGATCCACTAAGTCATCTCTGTTGGTTAGGATCAAGTCAAGGATAGCCGATCCTCTAGTTCCTTCCTCTACTTTCTGTAGGAGGAAGTTATCCGCCACACAAGTCAGGAATTTCCTGGAGGGGCCATGTTTTGCAGAATTTGTCTCCCAACAAATATTGGGGAAATTGAAGTCCCCCATTACTACTACATCATGCTTCCTTGAAACATTGGCTGTTTGCTTTTCAAAAGTTTCATCCTTGTCTTCTCCTTGATTGGGTGGCCGGTAGTAGACTCCAACCAATAGGTTCCTTTTATTCTTTGCTCCATTTATTTCGACCCAGATGCTCTCGATGGGGCTACCAAGCTCATCCTCCTGTATTTCTGTGCAGAGATATGTAATTTTCACATACAGTGCAACCCCACCTCCCTTTCTGTTCCTCCTGTTATTTTTGCACAAGTTATATCCTTCACTTGCTGTATTCCAGTCATGAGAGTCATCCCACCAAGTCTCAGTTATACCTATCAGGTCATAATTTCCCTCTTGTATTAAGAGTTCAAGTTCGTTCTGTTTGTTTCCCATACTCTGGGCATTAGTATATAGACATCGAAGACCATGTGCTTCATAGTCTGGCTTTCTTCCTACATGTGTCTGAAGACTATTATTGGGCACTATCAGAGCTGTTCTCTCTGTTGCGGTGCATGAGCCTTGGTCCATTGTTACCCCCAACTTTACATCTCCTTTCCCTGTAGGATTCAGTTTAAAGCCCTCTCGATGAAGTTCTTCATGCTGTGGCCAAACACATTCCTCCCATCCTTTGTGAGGTGCAACCCGTCCCTTGCCAACAGCCCATCTTCCAGGAAGTATAGCCCGTGGTCCCAGAATCCAAATCTCTCGCGCCGGCACCACCTTTGTAGCCAGTTATTCACCCGGAGTATTTTTCTTTCCCTTTCTATCCCTCTTCTAACTACTTAACCAAGTGCATATCACCGAAGGCCCATGAGCGACGACAGAGATCAAGTTGCCATCTGTGATTGGTGGGCTCAGGGCGTGTATCAATGAAAAGCGTTATCTTCCAAGGCACACTTGGAAGAAACTGATTATCTAGACCCATTTCATTCGGGCTTCAGGCCTGGGCATGGGACAGAAACGGCCTTGGTCACCTTGGTGGATGATATGAGGAGGGCTCTGGATAGGGGTGAATGCTCCTTCCTTGTTCTCCTCGACCTCTCAGCGGCTTTTGATACCGTTGACCACGGTATCCTCCTGGACCGCCTGGAGGGGTTGTGCATTGGAGTCACTGTATTACGGTGGTTCCGTTCCTTCCTCTCTGGCAGGTACCAGAGGGTAGCACTGGGAGAGGAGGTCTTGGACCCGTGGCCTCTCATTTGTGGGGTGCCACAGGGTTCCATCCTCTCCCCGATGCTATTTAACAACTATGTGAAGCCGCTGGGGGCTATCATCAGGAGGTTTGTGGTGCGGTGTCATCAATATGCGGATGACATGCAGCTCTACCTCTCGTTCAAATCTTTACCAAGGATGGCCGTAGAATCCGTGTCCAAGTGTCTGGAGATGGTGAGTGGCTGGATGGGGAGGAATAAGCTGAAGCTGAACCCTGACAAGACCGAGGTACTTTTGGTGGGAGACAAGAGGAGGCTGGGGGATGTTGACCTGGTGTCGAATGGGGTACGGCTACCCTTGAAAGACCAGGTCCGCAGCCTGGGGGTCATTTTGGACTCCTACCTGTCCATGGAGGCTCAGGTGTCAGCTGTGAGCCGGACAGCGCTGTACCAACTCCATCTGATACGGCGGCTGCGCCCCTTCCTTCCCGACCATCTGCTCCCATCAGTAGTACATGCCCTGGTCTCCTCTCATTTAGACTACTGTAATGCGCTCTACGTGGGGTTAACCTTGAAGATGGTTCGGAAGCTGCAGCTGGTGCAGAACTCAGCGGCTCGCCTGATTAAAGGCAGCTGCTGGTGAGATAACATCACTCCAGTGCTGAAGGAGTTGCACTGGTTACCAGTTGTTTTCCGGGCCAAATTCAAAGTGTTGGTTTTGACCTTTAAAACCCTATATGGTTCCGGCCCAGCCTATCTCAAGGAGCTCCTCCAGCAACACCAGACAGCCCGCTTAACAAGATCAGCCTTGGATGGCCTTCTCAGTGGCCCATCAGCCAGGACAGCTAGACTGGTGGGGATGAGGGAGAGGGCCTTTTCTGTGGTGGCCCCCACTCTGTGGAACCCCCTCCCTAGGGAACTCCGCCATGCCCCCTCTTTAATGAGCTTCCGCCGTGCATTAAAAACATGGTTGTTCAGGCAGGCATTATGGTGGGTTAGGGTATCTTAGAAAATGTTTTTATTGTAGAATTTTATTGTTTTAAACTGTTTTATTATATGCTTGTACATCGCCCAGAATGGCTGGGTGACCAGCCAGATGGGTGATTAATAAATTTAATCACTCACTCAATCAATCAATCAATCAGAGCTGTTACTTTAAGCCATGTTGTAGGGTGCCAATAGCTCCGTTTCAAAGGGCTCAATAACTTAACTGCAAATTAGGCATGTCAGCCAAAAAACAGAAGTGGGGAAGAAAGAAAGGGAGGTCCCTGAAGCTACAAAGCAGCATGAATTTGCCACCTTTATTTATGAGAGCTCCTTCCATCAATAATGCTAATAGCTTGATTTACAGCCAGCTTCCTGGCTCAGAGCCCTGATAAATCAGAGAGCTTAAAGAGCTCTTTTGCTAGTCAGCTGAGCTCTTAAGGGCAGAACCAAGAAATGCAAGTTGTTGAGGTTTGATTTCCATCTAGTTTCATTTTGGTTCTTTCATTTTAACCGGTCTAGGAAGCAGAGAGAGAGAGAGAGAGAGAGAGAGAGAGAAGAGTTAGAAGGCAGCACAAAACCATAGAAGCATACTTATGCTTAAATCTACAGTGGGTGTTCGTTGTTGTTGCTGTTCTTCCCTGTATGCAACTGTACATTTAATGTTTTAAAAATGAAAATTGAAGACTCAGTCCTCAGTCAGCATCCTTCCATTGGTGCTATTTATGGCAGTGTTTTTTACAAGGTGAAGCCAATGCAAAGAGAGTGTTCCTGTGTGTGTGTGTGTGTGTGTGTGTGTGTGTGTGTGAATCCCTCTGAGTTGCTATGGCAATAACCAATCAGAGGAGCCTCCTGGGGGAATCAGGAAGTGCCTGAGACCACTCAAGGTCCCACCCACAGCTGCGGGGGGCGGGCGGGGGGCGCTGGCTGTGGCAGTAGCAGAGAGGAAGACCTAGTGCAAAAAGCTGCCTGGGTACAACTCATCCTCCCATGCTGCTTAATACTGATTCAGGGATAGGTCCTGAAAGTCAATGGGCCCCTTGAGTAGATGACCGAACGAAGAATGCTTGTAGAAATGAGTGTATTCATATTAACTCCTCAGCCAATGAATAACTGGGACACTGGGGAGGCAGGGCATTTGGGGTCAGCATATCGATTTGCCCTTTATCTCAAGACAAAGAGAGAAAAGGAAATATGCAAAATTATAGCTGACGTAACAGTCTTTGAAAATGGCATAAAGATACAGGAAACAAAGACATTCACAAAGAACTGGTGGCGACCAAAACGATGTAAGAATTAACAGAGACCGTGAAGGGTGCAGTCCTGGACTTTAATTATGCTGGCTGAGGGGCTTTGGAGTTTAGTGGAAGCACCACAATGCCACCACCACAGCAGCTGTCCTGGTGGCGTAGCTGCTGCGTGGGCCAACTCCCCCGACAAGCCTACAGAGTAGGGATGTACGGAAGTCACTTACCTTTCGCGGATTATGTTGGTGGTGGGGGGGGAGGCGTTCCGTCCCTCCCCCCGGAATCCTCGTTGGGGGGAGGTGCTCCGTTCCTCCCCCCCGGAATCCTCCGCGGTCAGCTGTGCTCCGCAGCAGCTCCGTGGAGCAGCCGGCCAGGCCCAGCCAGGCCAGCTTTGACCATGCCAGACGGTGAATCCTCCTTTTCCTATTATCATCCTCCTCATTATTATTATTATGCACTTAACACAGATTTTTGAAAAGTGTCACTTCCCTACATGAAGGCTCAAAGCATGTGATGTTACACAGGGTTCTGTGGGGTGGCCAGGCCTAGCCGCCGCCATTTGCATACGCCTTTTTTTTACCCAGACATTTTAGGCTACATAAAAACTTACGTAGCCTATCATGTCTCTGTAAAAAAAACAACAACTGCAAATGGCAGCGGCAGCAGCCGGTTGGAAGACCAGCTGCTGCCGCTGGAGCCGCCGCCGCCCAGAAGATCCACCCCAGGTAAGTCTCGCCCTGGGGGGGATCCGTGGGGGTGGCGGGGTGTGTGTGGCAGGCCGTTCCGCCACAGATTTCAGGGGGCCTAATGCACTGGCATTCGGCCTCACCGAGATCTGTGGCGGAATTCTCTGCCATCCCTACTGCAGAGCCTCATGAAGAGGTGAAGAGATGCTGGAACAGCGGGAACATCTACTGGTGAAGAGGTGCCGCTCGGCCATCTGAAGCAGGGCAGGGAGATGTGGGCACCATGGAGGGAGAGCACACTGATTTTCCTCACATCCTGACCCTTTTGCAATTCATGGCCAAGTTCCCACGTGGCCAGATGCCATGAAGGGAAGGGAAATAACATTTTTGCTTGTTCCCCCTGGTGAAATGTCAGCCAGCACCTCCATCGCCTCCACAAAAGAGCACAGGATAAGGTGTAACTCAGCACCCGACCCAAGACACAACCACCAGTATATAAACCCCACTGAAGGAGCCCCCCCCTTCAGACTACAGGGCATGTGGCGATGTCTCTGTAGCCTCAGGTCAGATGCACACTTCGCTAGAGGGCACAAGGGAGAGTGCCGGTGACGGGGAACTATAGAGAAAGGGCACATCAATGACTGATAATCCCTTCCTCCTTTTAGCAAGGAACTCCATAAAACCAAGGGAATGCATTCGTACTATTAACTAATACAGATATGTGTACACAGGTTTTCTCTTGGCTCCCTGAAAGCCCCTGCCCCCTCCCCACAGAACCCTGTGTAACATCACGTGCTTTGAGCCTTCATGTAGGGAACTGACACTTTTCAAAAATCTGTGTTAAGTGCATAATAATAATAATGAGGAGGATGATAACAGGAAAAGGAGGATTCACCGTCTGGCATGGTCAAAGCGGGCACTGTAGGCCTTGCTAGGGATGGCTCCTCTCACGGCTTCACCATGCCCCATCACAAGTATAACCATGCCTTCAAAAGTCACTGGGCAGTGTACAAAAATTAAACGTTTTCAACACTTCTGGCATAGAGAAAGCCTGCTCATTTATACCCTGGCAACCTCCAGGTTAGACTACTATAATCTGTTGTACATTGGGCTGCCTTTGAGGAGCATGTGGAAACTTCAGCTACCCCAAAATGCAGCTGCCCAGGCATTTGACTGGGACCAGCAGGTGGGGGCATCGCTCACTAACCCTTAAATACCGTCGTCAATTACTGGCCAATCTCCAAGCCCGACTCGGCATGCCAGGGCTCCTCTTTCGTGCTTTGCCTGGCACCTGAAGGGATGCCCACCTCCAACCCGGCCCATGTGCTGAGGTCCCCCGGGACCCTTCCCGGAGCGCTGTGGCCCTCCAAAGCAAGGCTAGTGGCAACTGGGGAGGGGTGGCCGGCCCACTGATGGAACCCCTTTCGCAGACAGGCCAGCCTTTGCTGTCACCAGGCAAAGTCGTTCTTTATTTTTTTAAATTGTTGGTGGGGGGTGAGTTTTTGGGGGATTCCGTTGTGTTTTTAGGGGTGGGTAGCCTGTCTGATGGGCAGGAGCGAGGGGGCATGTGTCCACCTGATGGAGGCAGTGGGGGAGTGTTGGGGGCCAGAACATACTGAGGCTGGGAGACAGGTGCTGGCGGAGCGCTAGGGGCAGGCCACGCCAGGTAAGGAGAACAAGGGAGAGATGTGTAGTATCTGTCCCCTGCTCCGGGCCTGTCCAGAGCCAAAGGATGGCTGGGGGAGGCGTGACTCCATTCTCTGGCCTTCAGTTGCTGCTCTGCAATGCCAGGTCTGTTACCCAGAAAACATCCCTCATCCATGACATGATCCTGACCTGGACGAGGGTGCAGACCTGGCATATATTCTGGAGACCTGGCTGGCTGAGGCTGCTGCTCCAACTCTGGCGGCCATATGCACAGCTGGGTTTTTGTATGCACAGCAGCTGAGGGCTGGGGATTAGGGAGGGGGAGTGGTCTCCCTTTCCGGGAGACCAAGGTTGCTGAGTGCGTGTACTGGAGGTTGGGCCCGAAGGGAAGTCTGGGGATTCTGCTCGTGTACCGCCCACCCCGCTGCACGACTGACTCCCTGGCCGAGGTGCTTGAGGTGGTCTCTGATGTACGTGTGCAGTCCCCTAACTTACTGGTGTTGGGGGACTTCAGCGTACATTTGGAGGCCATCCTCATGGGGGCACCTCGGGACTTCATGGAGACCATGGCTTCCTGGGAGCTGTACCCTATTCTAACTGGGCCCACCCATGTAGCTGATCATGTGCTAGACCTTGTGTTTGTTTCTGGAGAAGTGGGGAGTGATCTGGAATTCAGGGGTATATCCACCACGCCCTTGTCATGGTCAGATCTCTATCTGGTGACATTGGACTTCTCAGTTCCACAACACCTCTTCAGGGGTGGAGGACCCATTAAAATGGTCCGCCCCAGGCATCTTATGGATCCGAATGGATTCCTGAACGTGGTTGGGGATTCTCTGGAGCAAACCAACGGCCACTCGGTTGAGACCCTGGTGGGTGGCTGGAATGCCGCAATCACTGGGGCATTAGATCGGGTGGCTCCAAAACGCCCTCTCCCCCTGAACAGGGCTCGGACTGCTCTGCACCACTGTTCAACCTGCAGTTATGAGCTCTGAAACAGGAGGTGGGACATAGGGATGGACGAAAGTCCCTTACCTGTTCTCGAAGCTTGCTTCACGGTGGGGGGGAGGCGCTTCGGTTCTCCCCCCAAAGTTCAGGCGAGGGGGGGAGGGGCCCCGCCTCGCCCGGCCGAAATTCAGGCCGGGGGGGAGGCGCCCCATCCCTCGCCAGCGAAATTCAGGCCGGGTAGGAGCGCCCCGTCTACCCGGCCGCGAAAAAAAAAGTAACCCCCCCACACACACACCTGTGATAGGCTACGTAATGATTTACATAGCCTATCATGCCTAGATTTCCAAAGTCAGCTGTGATAGGCTACGTAAATCATCACCTAGCCTATCATGGGTGACTTCGGAAAAAAAAGCGCGTACGCAAATGGCGGCTCCCATGGGAACGCCATTTGCGTTCCTTATTTTGACACGTCTAGTCTACGTAAAGATTTACGTAGACTACGGCGAAAATAAGGGCAACGCAAATAGCATTCCCTTATTTTCGCCGTAGTCTACGTAAATGTTTACGTAGACTAGACGTGCCAAAATAAGGAACGCAAATGGCGGCGCCCATGGGCCGCCGCCATGTGCGTACGCGCTTTTTTTTTTCCCAAAGTCACCCGTGATAGGCTACGTGACGATTTACGTAGCCTATCATGGCTGACTTTGGAAATCTAGCCGTGATAGGCTATGTTAATCGTTACGTAGCCTATCACAGTTTTGTTTTTGTTTTTTACACTTTGTTTCGCAGCCGGGGAGATGGGGCGCTTCTCCCCGGCCTGAATTTCGGCCGGGCGAGGCGGGAAGCCTCCCCCCCGGCCTGAATTTCGGCCGGGTGAGGCGGGACGCCTCCCCCTCTCGCCTGAACTTCGGGGGGAGAAGCGAAGCGCCTCCCCCCCACCGCAAAGCACCCCTGCGAAAAGGTGAGTGACTTTCGTACATCCCTAACATTCAGCCAAGGTAAGTCCCAAACCGGGGGGGGGGGAGGCGGGGGGCTGGCAGAGAATTTCCCCACCAATTTCGGGGGGCCGAATGCGTTGGCATTCGGCCTCCTGAAGATTCGTGGAGAAATTCTCCGCCATCCCTAGTAGGACAGCTAGCGTGCCGGTGGTGGACGTCTCGCTCTGAGGATGATCTGTATCTGTATCTTCAGCCCATCACGTGGCAGTGAAGGCAGCAAAAAACGAATATTATGCTGCCTCTATCCTGTCCACAGAGTGCTGTCCCAGGAGGCTGTTCCAAGTGGTCCGGAGCCTGGTCGGTCCTGTGGCTCCTGAACCACTGCAGCATTCTAAGGCCTCCTGTGAGGCCTTGGCAAGGCACTTTGCAGATCAAATTGATCGGATTAGGAGTGTTACTCCGCACGCTGTGGATACAGTTAGTGAGCAAGAGGCGGCCTGTGGCAAACCGGTTTTGTGGGATCGGTTCCAGCTTCTTCCTTCTGATGAAGTGGACAAGGTGCTTCCATCTGTAAGGCCGACCACATGCTTACTTCATTGTTGCCCATCTTGGCTCATTATGGGCTGCAGAGAGAGACTGGGTCAGGGGATCAGGGCGGTGGTGAATGCCTCCCTTGAGGAGGCAGTGAAGCCATCAGCCCTCAAGGAGGCAGTGAGAAGACTGCTCTTAAAGAAGCCCTCCTTGGATCCCCAAGGTCCAAGAAACAAGGTCTGAACAAGGTCTGAACAACAACAAGGTCTCAAATCTGCCATTTTGGGGCAAGGTGATTGAGCGGGTGATGGCGATGCAGTTGAAGGCACGCTTGGAAGAAGTCAATTATCTAGATTCATTTCAGTCGGGCTTCAGGCCTGGGCATGGGACAGAAACGGCCTTGGTCACCTTGGTGGGTGATATGAGGAGGGCTCTGGATAGGGGTGAATGCTCCTTCCTTGTTCTCCTCGACCTCTCAGTGGCTTTTGATACCATTGACCACGGTATCCTCTTGGACCACCTGGGGAGGTTGGGCATTGGAGACACCGTATTGCGGTGGTTCCGTTCCTTCCTCTCTGGCAGGTACTAGAGGGTAGTACTGGGAGAGGAGGTCTCGGACCCGAGGCCACTCACTTGTGGGGTGCCACAGGGTTCCATCCTCTCCCCGATGCTGTTTAACATCTATGTGAAGCAGCTGGGGGCTATCATCAGGAGGTTTGGAGTGTGGTGTCATCAATATGCGGATGACACGCAGCTCTACCTCTCGTTCAAATCTTCACCAAGGTTGGCCGTAGAATCCCTGTCCAAATGTCTGGAGATGGTGAGTGGCTGGATGGGGAGGAATTAGGGATGGCGGAGAATTTCTCCCCGAATCTTCGGGGGGCCGAGCGCCAACGCATTCTGCCCACCGAAATCGGCGGTGAAATTCTCTGCCCCCTCCGCCCCCCCTGGGACGGGACTTACCTTTGGCGAATGTCCCTCCCAGCAGTGGGTCCCAGAGGTGGTTCGGCGGCGGTTCGGCGCGGGCGGGGGCGGCGGCCAGTCTCCTGACCGGCTGCCGCCACCGCCATTGCAAAAAAAAAAAACTAAAGTAAAAAAACACAAAACCCCCGTGATAGGCTACGTAACGATTTACGTAGCCTATCACGGCTAGATTTCCAAAGTCAGCCGTGATAGGCTACGTAAATCGTCACGTAGCCTATCACAGGGTCTTTTTTTTTTTTTTTACTTTTTGTTTCGCGGCAGGGGAGACGGGGCGCTTCTCCCCGGCCTGAATTTCAGCTGGGCAAGGCTGGAAGCCTCCCCCCCGGCCTGAATTTCGGCTGGGCGAGGCGGGAAGCCTCCCCCCCTTCGCCTGAAGTTCAGGGGGAAAAGCGAAGCGCCTCCCCCCTACCGCGAAGCCAAGCTGCGAAAAGGTAAGTGACTTTCGTACATCCCAGCGAGATGTCCCATCCCAGCTGTCCATGGAGGCTCAGGTGTCAGCTGTGAGCCGGACAGCGCTGTACCAACTTCATCTGATACGGAGGCTGCGCCCCTTCCTTCCTGACCATCTGCTCCCATCAGTAGTACAAGCCCTAGTCTCCTCTCGTTTAGACTACTGTAATGTGCTCTACGTGGGTTACCCTTGAAGACAGTTCAGAAGCTGCAGCTGCTACAGAATACGGCGGCTCGCCTGATTAAAGGCAGCCGCCGGCGAGATCACATCACTCCAGTGCTGAAGGAGCTGCACGGGCTACCAGTTGTTTCCTGGGCCAAATTCAAGGTGCTGGTTTTGACCTTTAAAACCCTATACTGTTCCGGCCCAGCCTATCTCAAAGAGCACCTCCAGCAACACCAGATAGGCCGCTCAACAAGATCAGCCTCGGATGATGGCCTTCTCTCTGTCCCATCAGCCAGGGCAGCTAGGCTGGTGAGGACGAGGGAGAGGGCCTTCTCTGTGGTGGCCCCCACTCTGTGGAACTCCCTCTCCAGGGAACTCCGCCATGCCCCCTCTTTAATGTGCTTCTGCCGTGCATTAAAAATGTGGTTGTTCAGGCAGGCATTTGGGGTGGGTTAGGGTATTTTCCCCTTCATGGATCACTGCCTTGTTGTGGCGAAGGGGCTTGCATAACTCAGTGAAGCCATGAGCTATGCCGTGCAGGGCCACCCAAGACGGACAGGTCATGGCAGAGAGTTCTGACAAAATGTGGTCCACTGGAGAAGGAAATGGCAACCCACTCCAGTATTCTTGCCAAGAAAACCCCATGGAACGTATCACAAGGCTGAAAGATATGACGCCGGAATTTGAGCCCCTCAGGTGAGAAGGTGTCTAATAAACTACTGGGGAGGAGCAGAGGGAATTTCCAAGTAGCGCCAGAAAGAGTGAAGCGGCTGGGCCAAAGCCGAAAGGACACTCAGCTGTGGATGTGTCTGGTGGTGAAAAGAAAATCCGATGCTGTAAAGAACATTATAGGGATGTACGAAAGTCACTTACCTGTTCGCGGATTATGTTGATGGTGGGGGGAGGGCACTCCGTCCCTCCCCCCGGAATCCTCGCTGAGTGGGGAGGTGCTCCGTTCCTCCCCCTCGGAATCCTCCAAGGCTGGCTGTGCTCCGCGGCATCTCCGCGGAGCAGCCGGCCAGGCCCGGCCAGGCCAGAGCCGTCTGCAGCCGGATTTCTGGCCGCAGAGGGCTCTGGGTAAAACAAAAAACAAAACCCCGTGTACACAAATGGCGGTGGCTATGGCTGCCGCCATTTGCATTCCTTATTTTTGCCCTTTTAATCTACGTAAATATTTACGTAGACTATGAAGGCGAAAATAAAGGGGAACGCAAATAGCGTAGCGGGCGCTATTTGCGTCCCTTTTTGATTCCCCATTTTAGCCTACGTAAAGATTTATGTAGGCTAAAACGGGGAATCAAAAAGGGACGCAAATAGCGCCCGTTACACTATTTGCGTTCCCCTTGATTTTCGCCATCATAGTCTATGTAAATATTTACGTTGATTAAGAGGGCAAAAATAAGGAACGCAAATGGCAGCGGCCATAGTCATCGCCATTTGCGTATGCGGTTTTATTTTTTTTAACCCACCCAGCCATGATAGGCTACGTAAAGATTTACATAGCCTATCATGTCGTGTTTTCTTTTTTTAAACATAGTCATGATAGGCTACATAAATCTTTACATAGCCTATCACGTCTTTCTTTTTCTTTCTTTCTTTTTTTTTTACCAGAATGGAAATGGTGGTGGCGGCACCCAGTCGGAAGATCCGTCCCAGGTGAGTCTCGTCCCGGGGGGGATCCGCGGTGGGGGCGGTGGGTGGCAGGCCATTCCGCCACGGAGTTCGGGGGGCCGAATGCACTGGCATTCGGCCTCACTGTGATCCATGGTGGAATTCTCTGCCATCCCTAGAACAATATTGTTTAGGAACCTGGAATGTAAGATCAATGAATCAAGGTAAGCTGGAGGTGGTCAAACATGAGATGGCAAGATTGAACATTGACATCTTGGGAATCAGCGAACTAAAATGGACAAGCATGGGTGAATTTAATTCAGGTGACCATCATATCTCCTTCTGTGGGCAAGAATCCCTGAGAAGAAATGGAGTAGCACTCATAGTCAACAAAAGGGTGGGAAAAGCAGTACTGGGGTACAATCTTAAAAATGATAGAATGATCTCAGTATGAATCCAAGGAAAACCATTCAACATCACAGTAATTTAAGTCTATGCCCAACGACTGATGCCGAAGAAGCTGAGGTTGATTGGTTCTATGAAGACCTCCAAAACCTTCTAGAACTAACATCAAAAAAAGATGTCCTCTTCATCATAGGGGATTGGAATGCTAAAGTAGGAAGTCAAGAAATCACCAGGATAACAGGCAAGCATGGCCTTGATGTACAAAATGAAGCAGGACAAAGGCTCATAGAGTTTTGCCAAGAGAACACGCTGATCATAGCAAACACTCTTTTCCAACAGCACAAGAGTAGGGATGTACAAAAATCACTTACCTTTCGGGGATTATGCTGATGGTGTGGAGGGAGGCGTTCCGTCCCTCCCCCCGGAATACTTGCTGGAGGGGGGAGGCGCTCCGTTTCTCCCCCCCCCCCGGAATCCTGGCCGGCTGGCTGTGCTCCACAGCGATTCTGCGGAGCCACCGGCCGGCTCCGCCAGCAGCCGGACATCCGGCCGCTGGCTAGCAGGGACGCAAATGGCGGCAGCTGTAGCCACCACCATTTGCATCCCTGCAGTCAGCCGTGATAGGCTACGTAAATGTTTACGTAGCCTATCACGGCTGATTAAAAAAAAACAAAAAAAAACCACACGCGTACGCAAATGGTGGCGCCCATGGGCACTGCCATTTGTGTTCCTTATTTTGGCACATCTTAGTCTACATCAACATTTACGTAGACTAAGATGGCGAAAATAAGGGGAACGCAAATAGCATAGACGCTACGCTATTTGTGTTCCCCTTATTTTCACTGTCTTAGTCTATGTAAATGTTTATGTAGACTAAGACGTGCCAAAATAAGGAACGCAAATGGCGGCGCCCATGGGCGCTGCCATTTGCGTACGCGCGTAGTTGTTGTTGTTCTTTAAATCAGCCGTGATAGGCTACGTAAATCTTTACATAGCCTATCACGTTTTTGTTTTTGTTTTTGTTTTTTTACCTGGAAATGGTGGCAGCGGCGGCAGCCGGTCGGAAGACCGGCTGCGGCAGCTGCCGCCACTGCACTGACACCAGAGCCGCCGCTGGAGCTGCCGCCGCCTGGAAGATCCGCCTAAGGTAAGTCCTGTCCCAGGGGGGGCGGGGAGCGGGGGGCCATTCCGCCACTGATTTCAGGGGGCCGAATGCGCTGGCATTCGGCCTCCCTGAGATCCGTGGCGGAACTTTCGTACATCCCTACACAAGAGGCGACTCTACACATGGACATCACCAGATGGTCAATATCGAAATCAGATTGATTATGTCCTTTGCAGCCAAAGATGGAGAAGCTCTATACAGTCAGTAAAAACAAGACCTGGAGCTGACTGTGGCTCAGATCATGAGCTGCTTCTTGCAAAATTTCGGCTTAAAAAATCCCTTACGAATATACAATGGAGGTGAGGAATAGATTTAAGGGATTAGACCTGATAGACAGAGTGCCTGAGGAACTATGGACGGAGGTCCATAACCTTGTTCAGGAGGCAGCAACTCAATCCATCCCAAAGAAAAAGAAATGCAAGAAAGCAAAGGGGCTGTCTGAGGAGGCTTTACAAGTAGCTCACGAAAGAAGGGAAGCGAAAAGCAAGGGAGAAAGGGGAAGATATATCCAACTGAATGCAGAGTTCCAGAGAATAGCAAGGAGAGACAAGAAGGCCTTCTGAAATGAACAATGCAAAGAAATCAAGGAAAACAACAGAATGGGAAAGACTAGAGATCTCTTCAAGAAAATTGGAGATCTCAAGGGAACGTTTTGTGCAAAGACGGGACAAAGAAGGCAGGGACCTAACAGAAGCAGATGAGATTAAGAAGAGGTGGAAAGAATACACAGAAGAACTATACAGGAAAGATCTGAATGTCCCTGGTAGCCATGATAGTGCGGTCACTGAACTTGAGCCGGACATCCTAGAGAGTGAAGTCAAGTGGGCCTTAGGAAGCATTACTAACAACAAAGCTAGCGGAGATGACAGTATTCCAGCGGAGCTATTTAAAATCCTAAAAGATGATGCTGTTAAAGTGCTGCACTCAATATGCCAACAAATTTGGAACACTCAACAGTGGCCACAAGACTGGAAAAGGTCAGTTTACATTCCAATCCCAAAGAAGGGCAATGCCAAAGAGTGTTCAAACTACCGTACAATTGCGCTCATTTCACATGCCAGCAAGGTGATGCTCAAAATCCAACAAGATAGGCTTCAGCAGTATGTGAACCGAGAACTACCGGAAGTACAAGCTGGGTTTCAAAGAGGCAGAGGAACTAGAGATCAAATTACCAACTTTCGCTGGATCATGGAGAAAGCAAGAGAATTCCAGAAAAACGTCTATTTCTGCTTCATTGACTACGCTAAAGCCTTTGATTGTGTGGATCACAACAAACTCTGGCAAATTCTGAAAGAGATGGGGTATCAGACCACCTTACCTTTCTCCTGAGAAACCTGTACGAGGGTCAAGAAGCAACAGTAAGAACCAGATTTGGAACAACCGATTGGTTCAAAATTGGGAAAGGAGTACGACAAGGCTGCATATTGTCGCCCTGCTTATTTAACTTATATGCAGAGTACATCATGAGAAACGCCGGGTTGGATGAATCACAGGTCGGAATTAAGATTGCTGGGAGAATTATCAACAACCTCCGATATGCAGATGATACCACCCTAATGGCAGAAAGCGAAGAGGATCTAAAGAGCCTCTTGTTGAGGGTGAAAGTGGAGAGTGCAAAAGCTGGATGAGATCATGGCATCTGGCCCCCTCACTTCCTGGCATATGGAAGGGGAAAAAATGGCAGTGACAGATTTTATTTTCTTGGGCTCCAAGATCACCACAGACGGTGACTGTAGCCATGAAATTAAAAGGCGCTTGCTCCTTGGGAGCAAAGCTATGGCAAACCTAGACAGCGTAGTAAGAAGCAGAGACATCACCTTGCCGACAAAGGTCCATCTAATCAAAGCTATGGTTTTCCCAGTAGCAACGTATGGCTGTGAGAGCTGGACTATAAGGTAGGCTGAGCGCCGAAGAATTGATGCGTTCGAACCGTGGTGCTGCAGAAGACTCTTACGAGTCCCCTGGACTGCAAGGAGGTCAGATCAGTCAATCCTAAAGGAAATCAACCCTGAGTGCTCATTGGAAGGACAGATACTGAAGCTGAAGCTCAAATATTTTGGCCACCTAATGCGAAGAGAAAACTCCCTAGAAAAGACCCTGATGCTGGGAAAGACTGAAGGCAAAAGGAGAAGGGGACGGCAGAGGATGAGATGGCTAGATAGCATCACGGATGCAATGAATATGGACTTGAGCACGCTCCAGGAGGGAGCGCAGGACAGGAAGGCCTGGCGTGCTCTGGTCCGTGGGGTCACAAAGAGTCGGACACGACTGGACAACAAGGGTATTTTTAGAAATGTGATATTTTTAAATGTAGTATTTTATTGTTTTAAATTGTTCTTGTTGTACATCGTCCAGAGTGGCTGGGTGACCAGCCAGATGGGCGATTAATACATTTAATAAATGAATGAATGAATGAACAAACAAATACATATTTCCCCAGCTTTAATTCTTAAACTGTAATTATCTTCATTTTGACATTTTTTTTAAAAAAAGCTGCTCTTAAAATGCCTTTTAATTTTGTTATTACATTGTTATGTCTGTTGCTGGATTTTTGTAGGGCAAGCTGCTCTCAGAATATTTATACGGCGGAGCAGATGGGTGGGATAGATATTTTAGAGACAAATACATTAAACCCCAAACCAAACTGGTCTTGTCCACAGGCTTCAAGTCTGAAGTTCAAAGCAAAACACACTCAGGAGGAAAGGGGAGGGAAGTGAAAGAGAAGGGATCAAAAACACCAGGGTGTGGAGATGTAAAATTTATGGAAATTTTGAGACCATGGGGGAAAAAAAACATTTTTTTTTTCTGGGAAAAAAATGGAAATTTCGGAAAAATTGAAAAATAAGCAATACTTGTTTTTTTTAGTGCTTTTTACAGAGCTAGAGTCACTTTGTTGCTTTAAGACAGCCTTTCCCAACCTGGTGCCCTCCAGATATTTTGGACTTCATTTCCCATCAGCCTCAGGCAGCATGGCCAATGGTCAGGAATGCTGGACACTGTAGTCCAAAACATCCAGAGGGCACCATATTGGGGAGGGCTGCTTTAGAACATAAGGCAGCCTTTCTGTTCCTAAAGTTATTTTATGTTTGACTTAATTTCCTCATAAAACTATCATATTTTAAAGCTTTAATAGTAAACTCAGTTAGTAAATTTGTAATTCTTGTCTGAATAGATTAGAACTACATTAAATGACTGCTAAAGCATCAGAAACATAGAACCCTATAGAACAAAACCTTTAAATCAATAATTTTTAATAAGGAACAAAATAAACAACTATGCTGGGAATCTTACTGAGAATTTAAAAAAAATGTTTTTCCCCATGGCTTCGTTATTTCCAGACATTTCACATCTCTAGTCTTTCTATAAAAATGTTCTTATTACATAGTTTTAAGAAATCATTTTGTGGGGAGTAAAGGTCGGGTAACAATATATAAATATTTTGCCTTAAATTCTAAAGAAAATATTTCATAATCCAAAGCTGCTCAATTTTTCCAATTTTTCAGAAAAAAACAAAAATGGTTCTTGGGAAAAATGGGAAGACCCCCCCCCCCAGAATTTTTCTCTTTTTTTCTGGGCCTTCACATCTTTACCACGGTGCCCTGTCAACACCAAGTGGGACATTTGGGTCTGCTTGCAACCCAGGCAGAGCAGAGCAATTGAGGCTGCAATCCTATATGTGCTGACCTGGGAGTGAGTCCCATCAGACTCCATGATGGGGCTTACTTTGGGGAACACACATATCGGATTGCACTGCATTTCCCTAGATTTTGCAGGAATTCTCTGTGTCTTTTTCTTTTTTCTTTTCTTACTCTGAGATGAGAATTGGCACCATTTCAGACTGACCTAGTTCTTCTGGATTGGAATGATGCAATTGCTGTGCCCAGTGCTTTGCAATTACACTCCTCTCCTCCAAGGGTTAATAGGGGGCTTGAGTCATACTGCAACTGCAGACAAGATGTCCTTCAGTCCTCCTGAAGGACAAATTCCATGGCTGCCTGGCAAGGGCTTTCCAGTCCACAATCGCTAGAAAGGAGCACAAGCCGGTGGAGTGCAGGGGAGCATGGGAAGCGGAAAGCCGGCCAGTGAACAAACATCGTTTGCATCGCTGTCGCTGAGCTGAAATAGCAATGCAGCAGCGTGTCACACAGGCCTGCCAAAGAGCCCCTCTCAGCCAGCTGTGATCTCTCCTCGCTCTGATTCAGTGGCAGGCAGCCCAGAAGGAAAGAGGCCTGGAACACAAAGAAGGCAAAAGGAAAGCAACTCTCAGGCGGATCCACAGCTGGCTACAGAATCGGACTCAAAGAGTGCTTCTCAATGGGACCTTCTCAAGCTGGGGAGAGGTAACGAGTGGGGTACCGCAGGGCTCAGTCCTGGGCCCAGCGCTCTCCCACATTGTTATTAATGACTTGGAGGAGGAGGTGCAGGGAATGCTGATCAAATTTGCAGATGACACAAAATTGGGCAGGATAGCTAATACCTTGGAAAACAGAAGCAAAATTCAAAGTGATCTGGATAGACTGGAGCGCTGGGCAGAAAACAACAGAATGACATTTAATAGGGATAAATGCCACGTTCTGCACCTAGGAAAAAGAAACCAAATGCACACGTACAAGATGGGGGATATGTGGCTCAACAACACTGCAAGCGAGAAGGATCTTGGAATTGTTGTCGATCACAAGCTGAATATGAGCCAACAATGTGATGGGGCTGCAAAAAAGGCAAATGCTATTTTGGGCTGCATTAAGAGAAGCACAGCTTCCAAATCCCAACAAGTACTAGTTCCCCTCTACTCAGCACTGGTTAGGCCTCATCTGGAGTACTGTGTCCAGTTCTGGGCACCACACATGAAGAAAGATGCAGACAAGCTGGAGAGGGTTCAGAGGAGGGCAACCAAGATGATCAGGGGACTGGAAACAAAGCCTTATGAAGAGAGACGAAAGAACTGGGCCTGTTTAGCCTTGAGAAGAGAAGACTGAGGGGAGATAGGATAGCGTTCTTCAAGTCCTTGAACGGTTGTCCCAGAGAGGAAGGCCAGGATCTCTTCTCGATCATCCCAGAGTGCAGGACACGGAATCATGGGCTCAAGTGACAGGAAGCCAGATTCCGTCTGAACATCAGGAAAAACACTGTTAGAGCAATACAGCAATGGAACCAATGACCCAGGGAGGTGGTGGGCTCTCCTACATTAGAGGCTTTCAGGATGAGCCTGGACAGCCACGTGTCAGGGATGCTCTGACTTGGATTCCTGCACTGAGCGGGGGGTTGGACTCGATGGTCTTGTAGGCCCCTTCCAACCCCACTATTCTATGATTCTATGATCTTTCTTTCCTAAGCATGGCAGAAAGAGGGTCGGTGTCTACTTATACTTGGTCTGTTGAATTCCCTTTGGTGACAGGTCTTGATTTACGGATTGGGTGGTACTTGTGAAGCCAGAGCTGGACTGGGCATGTTACTCAGCCTGGTCGCACAGATCGTGATGGGTGGGACCCTCTCAGGGGTGGGACTGTTTACATGCAACAGCTGTTACCACTTACCCACGTGCACTGAAACGTGGAGTTAGTAGAACTGGGATTAATAAACCTTCAGGTTTCCTGGGAGCCCTGCAGCTTCAGCTGTTCTCTGCCCCTTCTTCACAGTGCTTGGCCCCTTGCCCATTCCTCTTCTCCTGTCTGGCAGAAGAAGGGCTTTCTCCCTTCTCCTGCCCCTCCCTGCCATTTCTCCAGCCAGCCTCTGCCAGGTCTCAGCATTACAATCTGCTCACCTCTCTGTAACGCCCCAGCTCAACCTCGTCGGAAGGGTTCGGAACCAGGGCTGGGCCAAATGATAATCCCAGCCTAATCTCAGGGGTGACCTCTCAGAGAATATTTCCCATTCCTATTGTTGCTCTCATAGCAGGTGTTGTCTTTGAGGCGGTGAGTTTGCAAAGCTCTGAATGTATATGTCCCCATTTATCCAAGTATTTCTGCTGGTGATGCGTAACCTTATATGGGGGACATTTAAAATGTTGCATTCATTATTTAAACATTTGTACCTATGTTTTAAGATACGTCTGTAACTCTGTATGGGTTTTATGATATCTCTTACAGTTATTCAGTTTAATTTCTGAAGAAGCAGTTATTGAGGAACAGGATTATAACAGGATCCTGTAAATATGACTAAGATTCACATTTATCTCACGATAAGATTCACGTTAATATCAAGATTTTTTGATTCCTGTTCTATTTGGTTACAATTCTGTATCTACCATGCATATTTTTTGTATTTTGTATATTTTGAATTGGTTTACTCCATTATCTTGATTCATGTTTTTTAAGTAGTTGGTTCCCATTGATACAAATCTTTGACCTTTCCCCAGTTGTGTGCTGCATCCGCATTGCTGTTTTTGTTCAACTGGTGCCTTACTTTGTTTCATGACCTCTACTCCCAAGGATCAAGGAGGGGGGCATGGAACATTTGGGTGGGTGGGGTTGTGCCAACAAATGCTTAGTGTATGAGGGGGCTGAGGGGTTCTTTTTCTTCCTCCATCGAAGCCAAGACATGCTCCACTCCAAGTGGCAGCCAAGAGCACCCAGAAGCCGAGCTGCTGCTGCCAAACACACTTTGAAAATGGCAGCTGGAAATGCCCCCGAGCACAACAGTAGGGTCATTTGCTGTCCCTATTTTAAAAGTGCCCCTCATGGCAGGGCGGCTTTCTAGAACTCTTTATCACGGCATGCATGGGTACATCCTGATGCTTTGACTACAGGAAGACACTGGAAATAAAAACCACCCTCAGCCACCCTCCCATCTGAAGGCCCTCAGAATTCTGCACCGCCTGCCCCCTGCATGTCCCTGATATTCTCCCCCACCCCCTTCATTGCAGGCAAAGCTCTGGTGAAGTGTGTGTGTGTGTGTGTGTGTGTGTGAGACTTTTGCCCAGATTTATGCAACAGAACCCTTCCAGTCTGGTACAGTCAATCCCCTGCACAGGTTTACTGTCATTTTGGTATATTTATCTAGCTGGTTTAAGAAAACCTCCACCAACGTATTTCCCACACACCCCTCATCCCTCCCCCTGGAATGGGACAAAGGGACCATAGTGGCCATGCACCAGGTTTGCATGCAGGAAGTTCCACCATGTTCAATCCCAGGAGACACCTCCCGTTGAAAGGATCCAGGGAAAGGGCGACAGGAAAGCCCCTCTCTTTGCCTGAGCCCCTGAGAGAGTGAGGCTATGAGAGCAACGGTTCTCTCCTGGTCCAAGGCAGCTTCCTATGCACTTTTCTATCTGTAAGGTAGTTGCCACAAAATATATCCCTTTTTCAGAAGGAAGGGGCAAGTTGCCATTCCAGCTCCATCCATGGTCCTGACCTGCCTTGTATGGTACAGCACAGCCTTCCTCAACCTCATGCCCACCAGAAGTGTTAGACTACAAATGCCATAATCCCCCAGCCAGCATCCTCCACTTCTGTCCACTTTCTGCCCCTCAAGCTCTTGAAAAGTTTGCTTATTCAGCAGCTATAGACTTCTGGTACAGTGGGATCATAATGCACAGGGACACTTCTTGAAACTTTTCACAAAACAGTTGACATAATATTTAGTGTTTATGTGGCATTTAGTGCTCAAACAGGCATTCTCGCAGAAATCTTTAATAATTACCCTGTACCAGGATTATTCCTCCCATATTGGAGACAGCAACCTGAGTCTGACAGATGGTGGTGACTGACCTAAGACCACCCAGAGACCTCAGTTTAAGAAGAGATTTGAATCAGGGGCTTCACAGCTCATTTCATGAACTGTTAATGCCACGTCAGCTCCGTTCCAGGAACTCACGCTCACCTCATCTGCAGAGCTGAGAGCTGCCATCTGTGAACCAGGACTCTGTCTTTCTGTTCTCATTGAGGTGCCAAAAAAATGCTGTCTGTCATGGGAGCAGCTACACCCCGATCTGTGTGTGGAAGGGAAACCAGGCCAAGCTGAGTGCCCCACTCCTGCTCGCCCTTCCCCTCCAATGAGACTTTCTGCTGCCACCAGGTGGAATTCTTTATTTTCCCCAACTGCCTCCAACAAACAGTGTGAAATCCCTCTGGCTCTCTTGTAAATGCTTTTAGGTAGTGTGGGGTGTGGCTCTTGGATGTGGGGTGGGTAATTCATCGGGAAAAGAGGCCACAAAGTTGATATAACAACATAATTATTAGGCAAAAGATTTTAACAATTGAATACATATATAGCATGTGCGCACACGAGCGTGCGCGAACGCACGCACACACACACCAACAAGAGCAAAAGTGATATGAAAGTAACCAGGGCAAATGCATCCAGCTAGTCTGACTTCCCTGTGTCCCTGGTCTCTCGAAGGTCTTCCCAGCAATACCTTACTACCAGAGTTCTGAGCTTTCCCAAGCTACTTTCTTTCTTGATCTTTTCCTCCCTTCCTTCTAGCTTACTAGCTTCTCTCTTCCTCTCTCTAAAAATCTCATTTTTGGTCTTCAGTTATAGGCTGACCATATGTACCGTTTTAAACAGGACAGTACCGTTTTTTTCATATTTCCCGACTGTCCCGTTGTTTTAATATAAATGTCAATTTTGTCCCGTTTTTAATTTTTTGTAAAAAACTGAATGTGTTTATCATAAGGCTCTATGCATGCAGTAACACTACTAGTGTGACAAAAGAGGAAGCTCCATTTTCTTCATCCAGGCCAGACCAGGCGTCCTGAGCTAGTGACAATCAGACGCCATCCCCTTGCTTGTCTGCAGTGGCGGGGAATTTGAGAGGCTTCGCTAAGCCCCCTTCAGCGTGTGGGAGCCAGGAGGGGGAGTCTTACTGTTGTTTCTACCATCATTCCGCCCATAGAGATTCTTTCTGCTAGGGATGTCAGAGACTTCCGCCACGGATCTCGGTGAGGCCAAATGCCAGTGCATTCGGCCCCCCGAACTCCGTGGCGGAACGGCCTGCCCCCCTGCGGATCGCCCCCGGCACGAGACTCACCTGGGGTGGATCTTCCAGGCGGCAGCTCCAGCGGCGGCTCCAGCGGCGGCTCCGGCAGCAGCGGCCGGTCTTCTGACTGGCTGCCGCTGCCGCCATTTCCACTCTGGTAAAAAAAAAAAGAAAGAAAAAGAAAGATATGATAGGCTACATAAAGATTTACGTAGCCTATCATGACTAGGTTAAAAAAACAAAACAAAACACGACGTGATAGGCTCCGTAAATCTTTACGGAGCCTATCACGGCTAGGTGGGTTAAAAACAAAAACAAAACGCGTACGCAAATGGCGGCAGCTACGGCCGCTGCCATTTGCGTTCCTTATTTTTGCCCTCTTAATCTACGTAAATATTTACGTAGACTATGATGGTGAAAATCAAGGAGCATAGCGGGCGCTATTTGTGTCCCTTTTTGATTCCCCGTTTTAGCCTACATAAATCTTTACATAGGCTAGAACGGGGAATCAAAAAGGGACGCAAATAGCGCCCGCTATGCTATTTGCGTTCCCCTTTATTTTTGCTGTCATAGTCTACGTAAATATTTACGTAGATTCAGATGGACAAAAATAAGGAATGCAAATGGCGGCGGCCATAGCTGCCGCCATTTGCATATGCGTTCCCCCCCCGAGCCCTCTGCGGCCGGAAATCCGTCTGCGGACGGCTCTGGACTGGGCTGGGCCTGGCCAGCTGCTCCGCAGAGCTGCCGCGGAGCACAGCCGGCCATCGAGGATTCCGGGGGGGAGGAACAGATCGGCCTCCCCCCCCCATCAACATAATCTGCGAAAGGTAAGTCACTTTCGTACATCCCTAATTTCGGTTCAACAGGCTGTTAGCTATTTTTTTTATTACAGCGGAACTCTCCGGTGGGACATTAGCATATACCGGCTTGTGATAGCAGTCGGAGTGTTCATTTTTTTCTTTTTCTTTTTGGTGTATGTTTAAGATTTTTTGCAGTCTGGCCACTGCAGACCTGCATTAGAGTGTTCAAAATGGTATGCCATACAGATTTGTTTACTGCTCATGTGATATTTTATAAGTATTTTATATATGTATATTTATGAGTGGTTTTTTTGTGTATATGCAATAAATTAGTGTTATTCATTTGCGCCCCTTTCCATGTTCTTTTGCAGTGAGTTTAGGTTGTTTTTTAGGTCTCTTATAGCCTGAGAGACCACAAAGGGAGCTGCAGTTGTTTTGTTATATTGTGTAGGGATGTCAGAGAATTCCGCCACGGATCTCGGTGAGGCCGAATGCCAGTGCATTCGGCCCCCCGAGATCCGTGGCGGAATGAAGCCCCCCCCACAAAAGGCGCATGAAAGGCACACGAAAGGGACCACTTACCTGCTGCCATCCACGCTGACTTGCAAATGGTGGCTGCGCTGCGGCCACCATTCGCTTCCTCATCATAACTGTGATAGGCTACGTAAATAGTTACATAGCCTATCACAGCTAACGCAGGGATGCCATTTGCGTCCCTGCGGAGGCCGTGATAGGCTATGTAAGTATTTACATAGCCTATCACGGCAAGCTAAAAAAAAAAATACAGCGTATTCAAATGGTGGCAGCTACAGCAGCCGCCATTTGCGTTCCCATCTTTTTGCTGTTTTAGCCTACGTAAATATTTACGTAAGCTAGGTGAAAAAAAGGGGAACACAAATAGCATAGTGAGCGCTATTTGCATTCTTCCCCCCCCCCCCGCTGTAATAGCTTACGTAAATATTTACGTAGGCTAAAACAGCAAAAAAAAGGGAACACAAATGGCGGCTGCCGTAGCTGCTGCCATTTGCGTACACTTTTTTTTTTTTTCCTGCAGGCTGCCCAGCGGCTGGATGTCCGGCTGCGGGCGGCCCTGGCCGGCGGCTCTGCGGAATCTCCGCAGAGCGGAGCTGGCCGGGTTAGGATTTCGGGGGGAAGTGCGGAGCGCCTCCTCCCCACTGCGAATCACCCTGTCGAAAAGGTAAGTGACTTTTGTACAACCCTAATATTGTGTAGTACACAATAGGAAGTACAGCACCTGTCGAGAGAATATTTTCTGTTATGAATGGTATGTGATCAAAGGAGAAATCTAGATTAAGTGTTGAGACAATGAGGGCTATGTTAGTTATAAAACAAAATTGTGTCATGTGTGTGAGAAGTTTTATGATAAGGTGTTGAAAGACTGAAATTTGCTGCATAGGATTACTTAATCGGAGAAATATTTATGGCACAATTGTGGTGAAATAAAGTCCCCTCTACATCTACCTAAATTTTTGTATGAGTTCTGTCACTGAAGGATAATAGTTAGCTCAATATGTTCATGTAATAAAACCTTTGTTATCGTCTTACTTTTTTCATGAGTACGGAATATTACATAACCCGTTCTGTTTTTGTCATCCCAATATCCTGTTTTTGTCTCAAGGAAATATTGTTAGCCTAATCTTAAAGCTAGAACTGGACATGGAACAACCAATTGGTTCCAAATTGGGAAAGGAGTACGACAAGGCTGCATATTGTCACCTTGCTTATTTAACTTATATGCAGAGTACATCATGAGAAACGCCGGGCTGGAGGAATCACAGGTCGGAATTAAGATTGCTGGGAGAATTATCAACAACCTCAGATACGCAGATGATACCACCCTCATGGCAGAAAGCGAAGAGGATCTCAAGAGCCTCTTGTTGAGGGTGAAAGAGGAGAGTGCAAAAGCTGGTTTGAAACTCAACATTAAAAAAACGAAGATCATGGCATCTGGCCCCATCACTTCCTGGCATATAGAAGGGGAAGAAATGGAAGCAGTGACAGATTTTACTTTCTTGGGCTCCAAGATCACCGCAGACGGTGACTGTAGCCATGAAATTAAAAGACGCTTGCTCCTTGGGAGGAAAGCTATGGCAAACCTAGACAGCATAGTAAGAAGCAGAGACATCACCTTGCCGACAAAGGTCCGTCTAATCAAAGCTATGGTTTTCCCAGTAGTAATGTATGGCTGTGAGAGCTGGACTATAAGGAAGGCTGAGCGCCGAAGAATCGATGCTTTCGAACTGTGGTGCTGGAGAAGACTCTTACGAGTCCCCTGGACTGCAAGGAGGTCAAATCAGTCCATCCTAAAGGAAATCAACCCTGAGTGCTCATTGGAAGGACAGATAATGAAGCTGAAGCTCCAATATTTTGGCCACTTAATGCAAAGAGAAAACCCACTGGAAAAGACCCTGATGCTGGGAAAGACTGAAGGCAAAAGGAGAAGGGGACGGCAGAGGATGAGATGGCTAGATAGCATCACCGACGCAATGAATATGGACTTGAGCATGCTCCGGGAGAGGGCAGAGGACAGGAAGGCCTGGCGTGCTCTGGTCCATGGGGTCACGAAGAGTCGGACATGGCTGAATGACTGAACAACAATCTTAAAGCTACCTTGTGCTCTTGTAACTTGGACCATCAGGAGGCTTCATCTTTGCCCTTAATTCCTTCTGCTGACCTCTTTGCAAAACTGAAGCTACTTGCAAATCTGTAACCTTTTTCTTTCATTCACAGCAAACTTTTTGGCACCGAAAGCGTGACCTTTAGCTCCTGACCTTTAGCTGAACCTCCTGTTTTCTTCCTTGCTCTATGGACTCATTGGCACCTGCCATCCCTCCATTGGCTTCCTGAACTTCTGACCTTTTGGTTTTAGGAGACACAGAAAGGAAATTAACCTCATAAAACCAAAAAAGCTACATGCAAAATTATAAAACACATCTGTTCCTTCACACTCCTCCTCCTCCTCCCCCTCTCTCTCCACTTTAGGACAGCTTCTTTTTGAAGGAATCGAAGACGTGACCACACACTGGCAAATGCCAAGGGCAAAGCAGGAATCGGAGAGGACAGGAAATGTCCCCTCCCATGTTGTGGCACGTAGAGGGTGTTCAGATGTGGATGAAAATGTTCACACATTCAGAATGAGGGCAAGAAGCATTGGCCTCGCTCTGGTTTAGCATCATGACAAATCTGATTGGCTACATGGTGCCATCGGGGCATCTGCTTAGAGTGAGAGCAACACTGCTTGCCCTTCATCTAGTAAGAGTCTGTGATGCTGCAGAACCAAATCTGATAGACCGCATGACGGTGTCGTCACATTGTTCACACGACAGCTAATTGGCTAGGCCTGCTTGAGGAAGAAAGCCCCCATCGCTTGTTTGTTTTAAATGGCACAAACTAATAAAATAAAACTGCCGCTCGTGAGGGGGAAATTGGTGAATATTCTGCACAGTTCTACCAAAAAGACATCCCTCACTGACATTGAGGTTTTATGTGTGATGAAACGGACCTGAATTAATTAGATTATTGCCCAGTGTTCTTCAGAAATGGCATTTGTGGGCCTGGCGTTGTCTTACCCTGTATATTTATCTTACTGGAAACAGAATTACATATGCTGTTTTGAAAAAGAAAACCACAGCCATTTGTTGAACTGAAAAACAAAAGTACAAAAGCGGAAAGAAAAGCTTCTTTCCTATTACATTATTTCCTCAGAAAAATAGGTGAGACCTAGAAGAGCAAATTAAATCTTGAAAGTTGGAATTTATAACACTTTGAGTTCCTCTCAGCTTTATTGATGAGTGGAGTGCATTGTCTTTGTTCACGATTGTCTTTCCTTTGTATATTTCCCCCATAAAACGCTTCACATGGCTATACAAATTGCATGACAGCTGCAGCTATAATATGATAACCTGGCTGTGCATTGTGGCAATGATGCAGGATCCATCAACAGGATTTAGGAACACCATCGCTTCAATGTGTTGCAGAGCTCTGGGCCCAAACTGCTTTGATTTAAGATGGGGCTGCTGGAATATAAAGCTATGCATGGCATAGGCTGGGGATGGTCCACCATCAGCCCCATCTGCCCCCCGACTGGGACTGGGACACCCACATTCTACTGGAGAGGGGTGCCCACCAGCTGGTAGGGTGGTTTGTGGCATTACCACACTTCCAACATTCTTGCACTATCACTGAAGAGTCTGGGACAGGACAGGGATAGAGAATATGGTGCCCGTGGGCACCAATGCATCTGCACCCATGTTTCTTGACACTCACCAAGGTGCTCTACTCCTCCCTCTTAAAAACACACAAAACAAAACATTTTCTTAGCAGCAGTTGAGATTGCTCTGTTGGTGCTGAAAACTGGGTTTGAAGAAGTTGTTTAAGGTACTGGGGCTCAGAACCCACCTCTGCCTTGTAGTCAGACTTTGGGGTGGGTTACTTGTCCTTTTGGGGCAGCGATTTTGTGGTGTTGGCCAGGACAGTATCTCAAATTGCCAAATCTGCCCATGGATCAAAACGGTTGCCTAACACTGCTCTACTCTTATTTAGTGCTGGGAAGATTCTTCAGATTGGGAGGCCCAGCTCCCCCCACCCTGCCTAAGCCAATATCAGTGGGAGGGTGCAGTGATCTCATGGCTGGGCAGGAGGTCTAGACACCAAGCAGCAGCTTGGCCCCAGGCTGGAGAGTTTGGCCACGGCTACAGTCTAGATCTATTCCCATGTTTATGTGGGTCCTTTGCAGCCTCGTGTCTAACCTTGCTCACAATCTGTACTGCATGGGTTAAGGGGATCCTTCACAACTGATTTCCCTGACGTAAGCAACACACACTCATACACGAAGGAAGAGGGTTCAAAACCAGTAATATGTATTAGGCCAGTGGATATACTGTAGATCAAAGAAATTGTACCATATACTCACTTCCAAATGTGAAGCAGCAAAAACATATGGAAAGGCTATTGTTTCCAGGTACTTGAGGATGAGACTGGAGGACAGCCTGCAGAGGAAGAAATACAGGGGAACCTTCATTGGAGCGAGGAAGAGGCTGAAGGTCACCCAAGCAGAGGCGATGAAACCAAGGCCTACAGCTACAAGGAGAGAAGAGTAGTAGTAGTGGGAGACTCCTTGTTGCATGGAATCGAAACCCAAGTATGTTGTGAAGACCCGTGGACTCGTCAGGTATGCTGTCTCCCGGGAGGATGGATTAGAGACGTGACTGAAAGGTTGCCTGCACTCATAAAGCCCACTGACAGGTATCCCTTTCTTCTCATCCATGTGGGAACAAATGATACTGCCAAACGGAGCTATGAAGAAATCACATCAGACCTTGAAGCTTTGGGAAGGAAACTCAAGAACTTTGGGGCTCAGATAGTTTTCTTGTCCATCCTAAGGATGGCGGAGAGTTCTGCAATGGATTTCAGTGAGGCTGAATGCACTGGCATTTGGCCCCCCAAAACCTGTGGCAGAATGGCCTCCCACCCCTCGCCCCCCCGCGGAATCCCCCCCGGGACGAAGCTTACCTGGGGTGGATGTTCCAGCGGCGGAGGCTCTGGTGGCGGCGGCGGCAGCTGGTCTCTCGGCCAGCTGCTGCAGACTCAAATGGCGGCCGCCGTAGTGGCCACCATTTGTGTCCAGCCAGGCTGCCGTGGTAAGCCTGGCTGGATGGCAAAGGCAGCCACGCAAATGGTGGCCACCACACCATTTGCGTAGCTGCCTTTGCTGGGATACGCTATGTAAATACTTACGTAGCCTATTACGGCAAGCCAAAAAACAACAACCCGCGTAGGCAAATGGCGACAGCTACGGCGGCCGCCATTTGCGTTCCCTTTTTTTCGCTGTTTTAGTCTATGTAAATATTTACGTAAGCTATTATGGTGAAAAAAAGGGGAATGCAAATAGCGTAGTGGGCGCTATTTGTGTTCCCCCTTTTTTTTGCCATAATAGCTTACGTAAATATTTACGTAGGCTAAAAAAGCGAAAAAAAGGGAACACAAATGGCAGCCGCCATAGCCGCCGCCATTTGCGTACGCTTTTTTTCCCCCCTGGAAGGCTGCCCAGCGGTCGGATGTCTGGCTGTGGGCGGCCCCGGCCGACAGCTCTGTGGAATCTCCGCAGAGCAGAGCCAGCCATATTAGGATGTCGGGAATCACCCCGTCGGAAAGGTAACTGACTTTCGTACATCCCTAGTCCATCCTTCCAGTAGTTAGAAGAGGGAAAGGGAAAGAAAAATACTCCGGGTGAATGACTGGCTACGAAGGTGGTGCTGGCGTGAGTGGGGATGTACGAAGGTTCCGCCACGGATCTCGGGGAGGCTGAATGCCAGCGCATTTGGCCCCCCAAAATCAGTGGCGGAACGGCCCCCTGCCGCCCCCGGGATAGGACTTACCTGGGGCGTATCTTCCTGGCGGCGGTGGTGGCGGCACCTGCGGCGGTTCGGCTGTGGCGGCTGCGGCGGCCGGTCTTCCGACTGGCTGCTGCCGCCGCCATTTCCAAGTTTTTTTTTAAAAAAAGTGATAGGCTACATAAAGATTTAGGGGCCGTGGTGGCTTAGTGGTTAAGACGCTGAACTGCAGACTGGAAGGTCGGCAGGTCAGCAGTTCGAGACCCAAGTACTGCGTGACGGAGTGAGCTCCCGTCTTCAGTCCCAGCTTCTGCCAACCTAGCAGTTCGAAAGCAAGAAATTGCAAGTAGATAAATAGGTACCGCCTCAGCGGGAAAGGTAACAGCGTTCCGTGCACCTGGGTGTTCAGTCATGCCGGCCACATGACCACGGAAGCGTCTTCGGACAGCGCTGGCTCTTCGGCTTAGAAACGGGGATGAGCACCACACCCTAGAGTCGGACACGACTGGTTGGGGACACCTTTTTTACATAAAGATTTACGTAGCCTATCATGGCTAAATTTTAAAAAACACCGTGATAGACTACGTAAATGTTTACATAGCCTATCATGGCTGATTAAAAAAAAACAAAAAACCCGCGCGTACACAAATGGCGGCGCCCATGGGCGCCACCATTTGCGTTCCTTATTTTGGCACGTCTTAGTCTACGTAAACATTTATGTAGACTACGGCGAAAATAAGGGGAACACAAATAGCGTAGACACTACGCTATTTGCGTTCCCCTTATTTTTGCCGTAGTCTACGTAAATGTTTACGTAGACTAAGACGTGCCAAAATAAGGAACGCAAATGGCGGCGCCCATGGGCGCTGCCATTTGCGTACATGCATTGTTTTTTTTTAAAATCAGCCGTGATAGGCTATGTAAACATTTACGTAGCCTATCACGGCTGAGTGCAGGGACGCAAACGGTGGCGGCTACGGCCGCCGCCATTTGCGTCCCTGCTAGCCAGCGGCCGGATGTCCAGCCGCTGGCGGAGCTGGCCGGCGGCTCCTCAGAATCCCTGCGGAGCGGAGCCGGCTGGCCAGGATTTGGTGGGGGGGAGGGATGGAGCGCCTCCCCCCCGGCCAGAATTTTGGGGGGAGGGACGGAGCGCCTCCCCCCCAGCATCAGCATAATCCGCGAACAGGCAAGTGACTTTCGTACATCCCTAGGCGCAAGAGATTTGGATTCTGGGACCACGGGCTATACTTCCTGGAAGATGGGCTGTTGGCAAGGGATGGGTTGCACCTCACAAAGGCTGGGAAGAATGTGTTTGGCCACAGCATGAAGAACTTCCTCAGGAGGGCTTTCAACTGAAACCTACAGGGAAGGGTGACGTAAAGCTGGGGGTAACAATGGACGAAGGCTCATGCACTGCAAGGGAGGGAACAGCTCTAATAGTGCCCAACCATAGTCTTCACAAACATGTAGGAAGGAAGCCAGACTATGAAGCACATGGTCTTCGATGTCTATATACTAATGTACAGAGTATGGGAAACAAACAGAACGAACTTGAACTCTTAATACAAGAGGGAAATTAGGACTTGATAGGGTAACTGAGACTTGGTGGGATGACTCTCATGACTGGAATACAGCAAATGAAGGGTATAACTTGTTCAAAAAGACCAGGAGGAACAGAAAGGGAGGTGGGGTTGCACTGTATGTGAAAAATACATATCTCTGCACAGAAATCCAGGAGGATGAGCTTGGTAGCCCCATCGACAGCATCTGGGTGAAAATAAATGGAGCTAAGAATAAAAGGAACCTGGTGGTCAGAGTCTACTACCGGCCACCCAATCAAGAAGACAAGGATGAAACTTTTGAAAAGCAAATAGCCAATGAAAAAGTAGAGGTAGGAACTAGAGGATCGGCTATCCTTGACTTGATCCTAACCAACAGAGATGACTTAGTGGGTAAAGTAGCAGTTACTGGAATCCTGGGGGAAAACAACCATGTTATACTTGAGTTCATGGTTCTAAAGGAAGCAAAAGTAGGGATGGCGGAGAATTTCTCCCCGAAACTTCGGGGGGCCGAGCGCCAACGTGTTCGGCCCCCCGAACAAGTTTCGGGGAGAAATCCTCCGCACCCCCCCGCCCCCCGCACCCCCCCCCAGGACGGGACTTACCTTCCCTGAATGTCCCTCCCGGCAGCGGGTCCGGCTGGCGGTTCGTCCAGTGTTCGAGCGGGGCGGGAGCGGCAGCCGGTCTTTCGACCGGCTGCCGCCCCCGCCATTGCAATGAAAGAAAAAGAAAAAAAACATGTCCCCTGATAGGCTACGTGACGATTCACGTAGCCTATCACGGCTAGATTTGCAAAGTCAGCTGTGATAGGCTACGTGAATCATCACGTAGCCTATCACGGGTGACTTAAAAAAAAAAAAGTGTGCACGGATAATGGCGGCCCCCATAGGGAGCCGCCATTCCCCTTCCTTATTTGGTCGCTGTAGTCTACGTCAATGTTTACATAGACTACGGCGAAAATAAGGGCAACGCTATTTGCGTTGCCCTTATTTTCGCCGTAGTCTACGTAAACATTGACGTAGACTACAGCAACTAAATAAGGAACGCGAATGGCGGCTCCCTATGGGGGCCGCCATTCGCGTACGCGCTTTTTTTTTTTTTAAAGTCACCCGTGATAGGCTACGTGACGATTCACGTAGCCTATCATGGCTGACTTTCCAGATCTAGCCGTGATAGGCTACGTGAATCGTCACGTAGCCTATCAGGGGACTTTTTTTTTGTTGTTGTTACTTTCGTGTTCGCGGCCGGGCGAGGTGGGAAGCCTCCTCCCCGGCCTGAATTTCGGCCGGGCGAGGCGGGAAGCCTCCCCCCCCGGCCTGAATTTCGGCCGGGCGAGGCGGGAAGCCTCCCCCCCCCGGCCTGAACTTCGCGGGGGGAGCAGCGAAGCGCTCCCCCCCCACCGCGAAAAAGCTTCGAGAAAAGGTAAGTGACTTTCGTTCACCCCTAAGCAAAAGCTGAGTGTAGCCAAACGCATACCCTGGATTTTAGGAAAGCTGATTTTAAACTAAGAACAATGATCAGTAAGGTCCCATGGCAAGTTACTCTAATGAGAAAAGGAGTCCAAGGTGGATGGAAGTTTTGAAAAAAGGAAATTCTGAAGGTACAATTACAAACAATTCCAACAAGAAAAAAAGGTGGAAGACAACAGAAGATGCCAATGTGGCTTCACAAAAAGCTTAGAGATGACTTGAAAGCAAAAAAGGATACATATAGGAAGTGGAAAGAAGGCCAAGTAACAAAGGAAGAGTACAGGCAAGTCGCACAGAATGGCAGGGATGACGTCAGGAAGGCTAAAGCTGAGAACAAGCTGAGATTAGCGAGGGATGCTAAAAGCAACAAAAAGGCTTTCTTCAGCTACATGCATAGTAAAAGGCAGAGGAAAGAAATGGTTGTTCAGGTATTAAATAAAGATGGCAAAATGATAAGAGATGACAAAGAAAAGGCAGAGGTGCTCAATTCCTACTTTGGCTGAGTCTTCTCCCAAAAGAGGGTCTATGACCCCCCTGGCAAAGGTGAAGTACAGGATTACAGCTTGAGATTGATAGGCATATGGTCAAAGAACACAGAATGGCTTTGAATGAGCTCAAATCTCCAGGGCCAGATGAACTGCATCCTAGAGTAATAAAGGAACTGGCAGAAGAAGGAAGGCCAGGATCTCTTCTCGATCATCCCAGAGTGCAGGACACGGAATAATGGGCTCAAGTGACAATAAGCCAGATTCCAGCTGAACATCAGGAAAAACGTCCTGACTGTTAGAGCAATACAACAATGGAACCAATGACCTAGGGAGGTGGAGGGCTCTCCCACACTGGAGGCTTTCAAGAGGAGGCTGAACAGCCATCTGTCAGGGATGCTCTGACTTGGATTCCTGCATTGAGCAGGGGGTTGGACTCGATGGCCTTGTAGGCCCCTTCCAACCCTACTATTCTATGATTCTATGAGTCTAAGAACTCTTGGAACCACTCTCTATTATCTTTGAGTAATCATGGAGGACAGGTGAAGGTCCAGATGACTGGAGGAGGGCTAATGTTGTCCCTATCTTCAAAAAGGGTAAAAAGGAGGAACCTGGGAACTACAGACCAGTCAGTCTGACATCAATCCCTGGGAACATTCTGGAGCAGATGATAAAGCAATCCATCTGGAAGCACCTTGAAAACAAGGCAGTGATGACTCGAAGCCAACATGGATTTGTCAAAAACAAGGCCTGCCAGATGAATCTGATCTCATTCTTTGATCAAGTAACCTCCCTTGTGGACAGTGGGAATGCTGTAGACATCATATACCTCGACTTCAGCAAAGCTTTCGACAAAGTGCCCCATGATCTCCTGATGAGCAAACTAGCTCAAAGTAGGCTAGATGAAACAATGATCAGGTGGATCCACAGTTGGCTACAGAATCGGACTCAAAGAGTGCTTATCAGTGGGACCTTCTCAAACTGGGGAGAGGTAACGAGTGGGGTACCGCAGGGCTCAGTCCTGGGCCCAGTGCTCTTCAACATTGTTATTAATGACTTGGAGGAGGAGGTGCAGGGAATGCTGATCAAATTTGCAGATTATACAAAATTGGGCGTGATATAGCTAATACCTTGGAAGACAGAAACAAAATTCAAGGTGATCTTTCTTGATAGACTGAGCACTGGGCAGAAAACAACAGAATGACATTTAATAGGGATAAATGCCAAGTTCTGCACCTAGGAAAAAGAAACCAAATGTGCACAGTTACAAGATGGGGGATATGTGGCTCAACAACAGTACAAGCGAGAAAGATCTTGGATCTGTGGTAGATCACAAGCTGAATATGAGCCAGCAATGTGATGTGGCTGCAAAAAAGGCAAATGCTCTTTTGGGCTGCATTAATAGAAGTATAGCTTTCAAATCACGTGAAGTACTAGTTCCCCTCTAGTCAGCACTGGTTAGGCCTCATCTGGAGTACTGTGTCCAGTTCTGGGCACCACACATGAAGAAGGATGCAGACAAACTGGAGAGGGTTCCGAGGAGGGCAACAAAGATGATCGGGGGACTGGAAACAAAGCCCTATAAAGAGAGACTGAAAGAACTGGGTATGTTCAGCCTTGAGAAGAGAAGACTGAGGGGAGATAGGATTGCGCTCTTCAAGTCCTTGAAAGGTTGTCACAGAGAGGAAGGCCAGGAACTCTTCTCCATCAGCCCAGAGTGCAGGACACGGAATCATGAGCTCAAGTGACAGGAAGCCAGATTCCAGCTGAACATCAGGAAAAACTTCCTGACTATTAGAATAACATGACACTGGAACCAATTTCCTAGGGAGGTGGTGGGCTCTCCCACACTGGAGGCATTCAGGAGGAGGCTGGACAGCCATCTGTCCAGGATGCTCTGACATGGATTCCTGCACTGAACAGGGGGTTGGACTTGATGGTGTTGTAGTAGGCCCCTTCCAACCCTACTATTCTGTGATTCTATGATTGTATGACTAACAGGGATGCCTGCTCTCCCATCCTGAGCTTTTGAAGGAGAAGAGGGGATATATATTTTCTGGAAAATCCTTTAATTGTAAGAATAAACACCTTTCCCCACCCGCTCCTATGCAGTGCTGTTGTTTCCCCTATGTACCGCTACTTTAACACCTCCCTTTTTCTGTGCATTATTACTTCTTCTTCCTGTATTAGCCACATTGGTGATCCCAGCCAATCACAGATCACTAGGAGTGCACGAAAGCCACTTACCTGGTCTCGCAGCTTTTCGCGGTGGGGTGGAGGCGCTTCGCTGCTCTCCCCCCGAAGTTCAGGCCGGGGGGGGAGGCCTCCCACCTCGCCTGGCCGAAATTCAGGCCGGGGGGGAGGCTTCCCGCCTCGCCTGGCTGAAATTCAGGCCGGGGAGGAGGCACCTCACCTCGCCTGGCCGCGAAATAAAAAGTTAAAAAAAAAACCGCCCCCGTGATAGGCTACGTGACGATTAACGTAGCCTATCACGGCTAGATCTGCAAAGTCAGCCGTGATAGGCTACGTAAATCGTCACGTAGCTTATCACGGATGACTTTAAAAAAAAAAAGCGCGTACGCAAATGGCGGCCCCCATAGGGAGCCGCCATTCGTGTTCCTTATTTGGTCGCTGTAGTCTACGTAAATGTTTACGTAGACTACGGCGAAAATAAGGGCAACGCAAATAGCGTAGTGTCTACGCTATTTGCGTTCCCCTTATTTTCGCCGTAGTCTACATAAATGTTTACGTAGACTAAGACGTGCCAAAATAAGGAACGCAAATGGTGGCACCCATGGGCACCGACATTTGCATACGCACGTGTTGTTGTTGTTTTTTAAGTCAGCCGTGATAGGCTACGTAAACATTTACTTAGCCTATCATGGCTGACTGCAGGGACGCAAACGGCGGCGGCTATGGCCGCCGCCATTTGCGTCCCTGCTAGCCAGTGGCCGGATGTCCGGCTGCTGGCGGAGTCGGCCAGCGGCTCCGCAGAATCGCTGCGGAGCACAGCCGGCCGTCCAGGATTCCGGGGGGAGGGACGGAGCGCCTCCCCCCCCACCATCAGCATAATCCTCGAAAGTTAAGTGATTTTCGTACATCCCTAAAGTGAGGACAATGGTCCCTCCATAGGCAAACACTTTCAAAGCCATCACTGGAAAATCCCAGCTGTTTTGATGCACTTTTTGATGCTATTAATCATGTTCACTGAAAAAGGCTGAGTACTTTCGCTTCAGCCCGAGTGACAACACAAAGGGCTAAGCTGGATGTTTTCCAAGTTTGACACTGTTTGCCTCACGTGAGTGAACTCGCCACTGTTCGGTCCACGCTGCTTCTGGACCCAGCGTAGCTCCTGGATGACTAGGTTGATGATGTTGCCAGGGGTGCTTCTTCACAGCTGGAGCTGGAGCCCTCGCCACATCCTTTCCTGCAGAAAGTGGATATTGTCATGGACACACATCTCTCGGGGATGTTCAGACTAGGAGAAGGTTACATGCTTTACGTGAGGCTGCCTTTGAAAAGTGTCCAGAAACTTCAGGTAGTGCAACACGCAGGAGCTCAGCTGCTGATGGAAGCCCCACTTAGACATTCCCACAGCATCAATATTGTACTACCTTCATTTTCTCTTTGTCTCTTTCCAGGCCCAATTCAAAGTGCTGCTTTTGACCTTTAAACTAGGGATGGCAGAGAATTCCGCTGCAGACTCAAATGAGGCCGGATCCCAGAGAATCTGACCTCTGGATTCCACAGCGGAATGGCATCACTTACCTCCAGGTCTGGAGGATTTTGTGCGGAGTGGCTCTCTGGCTCCCTATATAAGGCGATACGCTAATGGCGGCTGCCATTAGCATATTGCCTTATAGGGAGATGGAGGGCCACTTCATGAACTGTCCCGGACACAGAGCACCTCCCAAGGATTTCAAGGGGCCCTGAGTGGCATGGAGGGCCCCTCTATGAACCCCGCCCCCAGACTGGAAAGTGAGGTGTTCGTACATAGAATCATAGAATAGTAGGGTTGGAAGGGGCCTGCAAGGCCATCGAGTCCAACCCCCTGCTCAATGCAGGAATCCTTCTTTACACTAGTGCTGTGCTGAAAAATTTCTCCCACTTTTTTTTTTATTCATTCTCTTTCAATTTGATGGAAGAGAAACTTTTTTCAAAAAGAAATTCACCAGTGAAGACATTTCAGAGAATTTCTCATGGGTTGGATTTGGGTTTCATGAGCTTACCTTGCTTAGGAGGTGGCCAAGGAGTGAGCGCAAGCGTCCCACTTTTCATTGCACAATCATCTCTCTGGCCGCCTGTGGCCTCCTCAGCCTCCTATGCTTCAATGAAAGCCCAGTTTCAGGCACCATGAGGTAATTACTCCCATGTCCCATGAGGACATGCAGGCAGCCTGCGAGGCTGGCTGTGATTAGGTAAGCTGAAAAGTGCCACAAAAGTAGGGATGGTGGAGAATTCCGCCACAGATTCCAGTGAGGCTGGATTCTTTAGAATCCGGCCCCCCAGAATCCGTGGCAGAATGGCCTCCTGCCCCCCACCCCCTGCAGAATCCCCCCGGGACAGAACTTACCTGGGGCAGATGCGGCGGATCAGCAGCGGCGGCAGTGGCGGTGGCAACGGTGGCGGCGGCTCCGGTGGTTGGTCTCCTGGCTGGCCGCGGCAAGGCTGCTGCCACCGCCATTGCTGTCCTTGCAGCTGTGATAGGCTACGTAAACAAAAAACCCGCACCATACACAAATGGCGGCGGCTACAGTGGCCGCCATTTGCATTCCCTATTTTTCACCGATTTCTCTTATGTAAATATTTACATAAGATAAAACGGCGAAAAAAAGGGGAACGCAAATAGTGTAGTCGACGCTATTTATTTATATTTATTAAATATTTATTTACATAAAAAAATATTTACGTAGGCTAGAACGGCAAAAAATAAAGGAACGCAAATAGCGTCCACTACACTATTTGCATCCCCCTTTTTTTGCCGTAATAGCTTACGTAAATATTTACGTAAGATAAATTGGCGAAAAATAGGGAACATAAATGGCGGCCGCCATAGCCGCCACCATTTGCGTACGCTGCATTTTTTTTTTTTAGGTTAGCCATGATAGGCTACGTAAATTCTTATGTAGCCTATCATGGCTGTCTGGCTGGACGCAAATGGCGGCCGCTATGGTGGCCGCCATTTGCGTCCGCACCAGCCTGTCTGCGGCCGGAAATCTGGCTGCGGATGGCCCTGGCCGGCTGCTCCGCGGCCTGGCCGTGGAGCGGAGCTGGCCATCAAGGATTCCAGGGGGGAGGAGCGGATTGCCTCCCCCCCGTTGAGGATTCCGGGGGGAGGGACGGAGCGCCTCCCCCCCACCGCAAAAGATTCTGTGAAAAGGTAAGTGAATTTCGTACATCCCTACACAAAAGTAAATGATAAAACATCCTGAATGAGGCAGAAGAATGGAAGCCTTTTTCATTGGGGGAGAAAAATTCAGGAAATTGGGGAACAGATTTTGGCAGAGCACTAACCCCACCTCATCCCTGGAGCTGGACACAACACCGCCCCCACCTGCATTGAGGTGGATGCAAACTGGGGCCGGCCTGCCAAGAGAGTTGATGCTGTTGCAGCATGAAAACCCTCAAATCCCATACTAAAAAAGTCAGAAGCTGTGCTACAAGCCCTGCCAATGGGGAGCCCTACCTGTGAGAAACAGATGAGAATTTCTCTCCTCCTGGAGAAATTTGGTGAAATTGTCTCCTGAATTTCTCTGCCCATAAGTAAGATGGAGAATTTCAAGACGCCATTTGCACACAGCTCTACTTTAAAGCCCGAAACAATTTGGGACCCAGAAGTATGATGGACCGCCCTTCTCTGGTACAAATCTGCCTGCGGGGGAAGCTCAGCTCATGAGCTCACCTCCATTTCAGGTACAGTAGATAGATATGCAGAGTAGGTGGATATGCGTTGGTGATCTGGCTGGAGATTGATCTGGTTGGCCTCACTGGGTCCACCTTCAGCTGGCAAGGCAAAACACTGGTGCTTAGATAAGAATTTGATTGTGGTCTGCCTTGAAACAGCATGCAAGTTCTGGCTGTGAGTGACCTCTTTTTTCTTCACTCTTACATTATAAATAAATATATACAGGTTTTAGTAATACAAATTCTGCTCTGGCAATTTGGGTGTAATGTGTGAAATAGAGACCTGGAGTAAGATTTAACAACTGCAGGTCAGGAGCACTCACCCTGCCCCACCTTGCAGGTACCATGCAAGTGATGGCTGCTTGCCCTAGAGCAGCCTAGATATAAAACAATATTTTTTTTAAAATGGCCAAAAATGCATATTTCCCCCATAGGCATGAAAATGCACATATTGGGTGGGATTTGCACATTTGGGGGAATTTGTGCATTTGGGGGAGTCACGCATTTTTGCAAGTGCAAATTTATGCAAATGCAAATTCGTGCAAATTTGTGAAATCAGGTGGGTGATTCCGCCAATGAGCAGACAATGGAAGGAAAGGCATCTGACAATCTGCAAAATGCAGACCGAATGGATTATACAAAACCCATACATGCCTAGTTGAAGTCCAAAACATCTGGAGGAAGGCTTCTATGCAGGCACCACACTTTTTTTTTTAAGGGTGCTGAATATATTATCACAAGACGTGATTACTTTTGATAGCTTGCTCAGTCATTCATCCCTCTGGACTGCACACAAGAAATGGAAGCCATTTTCTGAAACAAACAAAAGTGGTACTTTTTCTTCCAGGAACCAAATCCAGTAACGTATCCATGTGTGCAATCTGAAATGCCTTTAACAGCCATTCCATCATGGCCCATATTGCATGAGATTCCTGCACTGTGCCAACATAACCATATATCTACCAGCCGAGAGGAATTTCATGGAAGGGCTGGATATAAATCCCTCAAATAAATACATAAATAGTGACATAACAATGAATATTCTTCAGGGTCTCGCACCCTCTCCTGCCTGCTTGTATGGGTTCAAGTAAATTGGGACTGCTCGCACCCAAAGCAAGAATAGGCCAACCAATTCCAGGCTTTTACCAGGTTTCAGGAAAGGAAATCAGATATTTTGAAATACAGGCTGAAGAAAGCCTTGGAGTGGAGGGAGATGTATGGCTCCAGCAACCACAAGAGGGCAATAATGTGAAGATAAATCTCCAAAAGGAAATTGAACATTATTCGTTTATAGGACAAGAGTAAGATATGCTACTATTTATGACCAGATAATTGAAGATGTTATTTAACCCCGAAGGGCAAATGTGCAGGAGACGAGAGAATGGAGAAGGCCTATCTGATATCAGTGCTTCCAGAGAGCCGGTGCAGCATAGGGATGCAATTTCACTATGATGTCCTAAAATGGTTTAATATGATTTTGCCAGATACCATAAGGAAAGTGGGAGAGGGGGAGGAGAGGAGGGGGAAATCAGTGCCAGCAAACCCTTAATAAGTGAAGTCCATATTACACTTTTGCTGTGGAGTTTATGTTGGCCTCTTATGCCTTTAACTGCTTCGGCCCTTTCGGACCCTTCTCCCTTCCTGCAACTGTCAAGGTCAGTCCCAGGTGTCTCACTTCATTGGTTTATTTTGAATAATCTGGATTACACCTTATAATTCATGGAATAATAAGGCATTTTACATCCATCAAAAAGAACAGCTAGTGCTTAAAGCATGTGAAGTCAGGCACCGGGCAAGTGGTGTGTGTGTGTGTGTTTTAAATTACGTATTTTTTTATGACTAAATTTGCGTAAAATTCTGGCAAGCAAAAAAATAAATAAATTCACATATCTGTGGAATCTGTGTGACTCGGGAAAAGCCAGTCCTCTGGGGAGTCTGCAGGTTGGATCCGTCGAAATCTGAGGTCACCTGATTCCATTGCGGATTTCTCCGATGCCCCTAATTCAGGCTGAATGTGAACTAGGGGTGTAAGGAACTCACCTTCGAGTCTGCTGGGGGGGTCTGGGGGGGTCGGCGATCTGTTCCTCCCCTCTGGAATTCTGCCTGGCCGGCTCTGCTCCGTGGTGAGTCTGCGGAGCCACCAGCCGGGTCCGTCCACTGCCGCCCTGCCTATCTTCGGATGCAAACGGCATCCGGCATAGCGGATGCCATTTGCGTCTCTGCCGTTTGCCATGATAGGCTATGTAAATCTTTACGTAGCCTATCACGGCAAATGGCAGGGACGCAAATGGCGTCCGCTACGCCGGACATCATTTGTGTCCGAAGACAGGCAGGAGCAGACAGAACAGGCGGCAGCGGCCGGCTGGCAGAAGGTAGGATTGGGCCCTGCGCGGATTCCCCTGGGTGGCGGAGGTTAGTCTTTTGTTCCACCACGAACTCCGGGGGGGGGGGGGCGGATTCTTAGAATCCAGCCTCATTGGAGTCCGTAGTGGAATTCTCCGCCATCCCTAATGGAACTCCAAATTGAGGGGGAATGTCAAAACATTCCCGGATTCTGACTCCATGTCTAAATACATCTGTATCTCCTAGTCTCAAAACCAGATTTTTAGCTATGAAAATATATCTATGAAAAAAGATCCATAATCATCATAACAGGTAATCGCTGTGTCAGTGACAATTGAATCCGTTAGGTCTATTTGTGTTTTAGTTCAAGAGACCCTATGTGGCCCATTTCCCTTCCTGGATTGATGGCATTCCCAGTTTATGGCTGTTGTTGCTCATGACCTGATGCCGTTGTGACCCCTTTGATTTACCCTGTCCAGTCTGGACACTAGGACCTCCATTGTCAACTATTCATCACTCTATATCCTGGCACAGACGTTTCCCAGAATGCCCAGTATCACAAGAAGACCCCCACGGGCTGTACATGGAGAAACACCTCACTCTCAGCCTCAGAGGCCCACTGTGTGGGGCTGGGTGCTCGCCAGCTGGGCGATATTGGCCACACGTGTGAATTGCGGCATACCGCCCCCCCAATCGGGATCATGGGGGGGGCAGAAGGTCAAAGCTCCCTACTCTCATGCTAGTGTCTTAATTTGTATCAGCCCCCCTGCCCACACTAACGTCTGCACAGAAAAGAAAACCCGAACCCAAAGAACACACAGACAGCTGCTAGCAATGCCGTCCGAGTCACATGCTGCATGACTCTGAGAGCGGCTTTCCATGCAAACATTCGAAAAGGGGGGCCAGTGCGTCAGGCTTCCTCTTTTGCTGGATGTAGGGTAAAGTGCCAATGGCAGTAATGAAGACTTGGAAGGTGAGAAAGATGTCCCACCCCTGAGATATGGGGAAATCTCACTTGGAAAACCTCGCTGGAAAGTCAGCGGGACTCATGTCTGGACTGTGGGTTTCCCACAGGCAGTGCGTTGACCAGGGGCCAAACAGAATGCTGGACCAAATAAACAGACAGGCCTTTGGTCTGATTCGGCGGGCTCTTCTTCCCTTCTTACGATAACTTCCTTCGGAGTCTCTCTGCAATACTTTTAGACTCTTGTCTTTGCAGCTGGAAACAATTTGTGTGAGAGAAAGTCCACAGTTTCTCCACTTAACTCTCCTTCAAGCACTCTTTTTATAGATGTAATGGGAAGACAAGCAGGGAACGTAGGAGTTTGGCATCTTAGGAACACACAAGAGTTATTGAGCTGGATCTGTCCTTCGTATGCTGTCTCTATCACTAACCAGGGTCTCTGCTTCGGTGGTGGTAATGTCTTATCTGGATGCAAACAGGGAATTGTCAATGTAGAGCTAAAACAGCATTTCACATGCATGGAGTTTTCTGAATGCAGAGTCTGGATTTTGCAATGTAGATTTTTGACAGAGAAATTTACAATGTGAATGAAAAAAAATGTCCTCCAACACTCATTCCCTTTCAGTTGGAATAGCGGAGTACCTAGGAAATCACACCAGAAATTATTTGCACCTCTCAATTTAAGGCAGTCCCTGGAATAGACGCCCTATAACAAAATCAAAATGGATTTAGTAAACCACAATAAAGAGTCTTGTGACACCTTAAATTTATTATGACATCCACTGTCATGGACGACAGCCCCCTTCACCAGATGCATGAAAGCTAGTTAAATTGTGTTCCTTATGGTGTCCTTTTTGCTAAAAAAAGACTGTCAAGACCCTCTGAGAATTACTTGCATCATAGAGTATTTATATGGAAGAGCATTTGCTGCCTGGAACCCAGGAGGAGGCCATCTTGGAAGAGATGGTTGTCATTCGCTCCTCATCATGGGGAGTAAGTATTACCACCAGGAGCCTGTGCAGGATGCCTCTCAATGCCAGTGGCTGGGGAACACCAGTAGGAGGGTGCACTAGCATACGCGGTCCGCTTGTGGCCATCCTGGGGCACTGGGTTGGCTAGCCTGGGAACAGAATGCTGGATCAGATGGACCTTGATCAGATCCAGCAGGGCTCTTCATATGTTATCAGAGGCAGCAAGCCTAGGTGCACCAGTTACTGGGGAACACGGGCGGGAAGATGCCGTTGCACTCGTGTCCTGCTGGGGGGCTCCTGGTCGACAGCTGGTTGGCCACTGTGTGAACAGAATGCTGGACTAGATGGACCCTTGTCTGATCTTCGTACGTTCTTATGTTCCTATCTTGTTAAATGGCTGACTTGATATTGTTTGGTGTGTCTTTTCCCTCCCGGGTAACGTAAAAACATATAATTTGGATAGATTTTCTTTAAATCAAGAGAGCCATTGGAAATGGTCCTAACAATACAGAGACAAAAAATTTGCAGGCACTCTGAAAATGACAACAGTGTCTTCGCTCTCATATCTAATTGTTACAGTTAAATCATAAAACAGCAAAATACAAGAGGAATATAACATTAAAAAAATCAATTAGGGATTGTGAAGGAATAGAACTGTCCATTTTTGTATTTAGCTTGGTTGTAGGATATTCTGGGGTTAAATCTGTGTGTGTGTGTGTGTGTGTGTGTGTGTGTGCTAGACAGTTTCAGCCAAATGGTTAATAGTTTAGGTGTCGAACATTTAATTAGAATATAGAAGTAAAGAAGTTTTATTTAGGAAGCAGGAGATTATAAAGTTCAGCAGAAGGTCTGAGGACGGGGTGGGGGAGTTTTAATGCAGAAATTAACAATAAACTTGTCTCCTGGTTGGTTGGAGCTGGGAGGAAAAACTAAAACAATTTTAGAAGATAAAGGCAAAAGGCAGAGAAGGAGAGTCCGAGAGAGAGAGAGAGAGAGAGAAGGAAAGAAGCCAAGGGCCCTGGGGGAAAGAAAGAGTCAGAGCTGCTGGGACTGGAGAACTGATGGTGAGAGCTGGACTAATGGCAGTAAGATATGGCCTGGATAAAATAGGGCCACAGTATAGATAGGTGAGCTGGATGCATTTATTCCTGGCTGTTTTATTGCCCCATTGCTCACTCCGGCTGCCTTTGTGTGCTTTTTCCTATCGGCATTTTTGTTCCGTAAAATTTAAGCATTAGTATTTGAAAATGCGTGGTGTCCTTTTTTGGTTATCCACCCCACATGGAATCACCAGGTGGACATCTGAGACTGAGAAAGTGTTAAGGCTGGTTTGGTGGAGGAAGCCAGAGAACAAAGGATTTCCACCCGGCGGCAGCAGAAGAGGCCACAGGAAGGGCGGGGCAGCCAGGGGCGCAGCCGCCCCCTCTTGCCTGCTCCCCCCACCCCTGAGGAACAGGGTGTTGCTGGTCCGTTGTGCGTCGGTCAGCGTGGCCTGCTGGGGCGAAAGGCTGCAGCACTAGCTACGAAGCAGAGCCGCTGCAGGCAGTCTCTCAAGCGCTTTGGAACCGCATGAGAAGCTGCAGGTAAGATGAAGTGTGGGGCAAGGGAGGCTCTTAAAAAGACTCATTGCTGCATGGGAGGGGCGGCCCAGCCTCTCTCGCGCACTGCTGTGGCCTCCCCCCAAACTCTGCCCCGCAGTAGTTAGGCTGTTAAAAAGCTTCCGGTGGTGTCAATGGGAGCTTTTTTAAAAAAAGCCCCTGGGGGGGAGGGGGGAGGTAGCCAGGGAGACATGTGGGGGGGACAAAATTACAGAGAGAATGAGAGAGAGGGAGAGAGAGAGAATGGGGTAAACAGGGAAGGAGGGAGAGAGAAAATGGGACGTGGCTATTTGGAAGGGCATATGCATGTGGGTGAGAAAGAGAGCCATGGGTGCGGTGGCCCTGGCCCCACCCACTCTTGTCTCAGGCCCCACCCACTGCTGGCATGCAGCCTCCAGAAAGTTTCCCATGAGGAAATGCAGGCCTTGTGCAAAAGCTTTTTCACTGCCCTTGTTTTAAGGTCATTAAAAAATATAATTATTTAATCCTTTTAACTATGGCCCACCTCAAGGCCTCTGGTGCATTCCCAATTAGGAGATAAATGCAACAGAGGAATAAATTCTCTGCATCCAGCGGGAAGGAACCTGATTCTCCAGATGAGCGTTTCCTTCCAGGCACCACTTCCATGCTGAGCACGTGAAGGTCCCCCAGGAGGCCCCCAGCTTCTTGTTTACTAAACAGCTCATCTGCTAAGCATACTAGGAGGGTCGTGGCAAACCTGAGTAATCTGGAAACAAACGCTTTAATGGAAGGCCTGTCTTGGGGAATCTCCCAGCAGGCTGCAAAGAGCAATGCAGCCAAATGCGTACTGCTTAAATTATGCATTTGCATCTGCCTCAAGGGAGATCCCTCCTCTCCCTTCACCTGAAGAACTCGGCCGTCAAAGTAAATCTCCTGCCACCTCTTTCTTTAAGAATGGAGCCACAAGCAAGAAAATAAATTAAGAGCCTGTTTAAAAACTGTGAACAATACTCCTGGCCGCAATTGCCTCAAAAATGAATTCTCTTGTTCAGTTAGGAAGCTGTATCTGATTTGGATGAAAGCTGAACCAGCAGTTAGCCTGCCTGTGGCTGTGATCCCATGATAGAATACCTGAGAGAAAGCGGGGATGGTTTGCAAAAATCAGAATATAACTTCTGGGAGGGGCTGGCATTGAGTGGGTGATCATAGCCCAGATTCCGGGAAAGCCACTAGTTATTAGGGCTGTGCATGGACCCCCTGATTTGCTTCAGATGCCAGTTCGGACCTTCTGAATTGCCCCGCTTTGCTTCAGACTGATTCGGACCCAATCCAAATCAGCAAGCATCCCTCCCCAGTCATCCTTGGTGTGAGAGGATATTTGTTTGTCTTCCGAGGAATGGGTTCCTTCTAAGGGATCAATTCCCTCTTCCTCAATGACTCCCTCCTTCCGCGAGACCCAACTTCTCCATGACAGCAGAGGAGCTGTCACCCTGGGAGTGGGACACAGCTAGTGGGTCCCTGAAGAACTCATCCACCAATCTCTCTGCCTCTCTGAGCTTCCCCAGGTCATCAACCTGGGCCTCAAAGGAGCACACTTGTTCCCTGAGAGCCAGGAGCTCAGTACACCGAGCACACGCCCATGACTTCCGTCCAGCAGGTAGATAGTCGTGCATGTGGCACTCAGTGCAATACACTGGATACCCCCATCCCCCGCTGGCTTTCTACCTTCATAACTGTTTTTTTTTATTATTTGGGTGTGTTTTCCCTGGAAATCTTGGTTGTTTACTATGAGAAGGTGGGGAAATAATTTATAGTTATTTACTTACAGTTACTTATTGTGAGTACAGAATAGGGAGGAAAGAGTCCACTGCCCTGGCTTCCTTGACCTTTTGCTAAACTCGCACGGTTGCTTAACTCGCTTGCTGACACTTTGTCACTGGGGCGCCTCACACTTGGGGAGCTCTTTGGGAGAGCTAAAGAACAAGGCAAGGAAAGTTTTTAAATAAATAAATCAATAAATAAATCTAGAAAAGAAAGGGAAGGTAATAGGAATAATTGAATTGAGAACACGCACACCACACAGCTCTAGCTAGCCAACTCTCTCTCTAACCAACTCTCTCACACAGTGAAACAAAAGCAGACAGATCTCCTGTTACATACAGCATTCCTCCGCCCTCCCTCCACCACTGATTGGAGACTGCTGGGTTAAGTTCATCTCTAATCTGACAACTGGAGTTGCTATTTGCCAAGGCTCACCATTCCCCCCCTCCACTTCCCTTCCCCACCCCTCCATCCTGCTCCTCGCCCCCCCGATCTTTCATAAGTTTATATATTTTAGAGACAGGCTGTCTGTGCTTCGGAATGGCTTCAAAATAGCTTCGAATCTCTGAGATGCACCAAGGAACTGGATATGTTGGAGAAAAAAGCCTGCATTTGTTCATTGCGAGAGAGTGGTGTTACTGGAGAGAGCTCTGAAGTTATTTGGCTACATCTGTGGTGTGCGTTGGGCTCTTCATAGTTTTCCAGCTAGATCCTTTTAAAAAACACACACAAAAAATTAAAAAGTACTTTCTTGTTCTTGCCTCTCCTCCCACCCCCCGCCCTTGTCAATTCCTGTATTCCTTCCCTTCACATTTTTGAACTCTATATCATTCAATATATATCCTTTTCTTTGCTTGTAGGCAGTTCTGTATTTGCTTTTCTTTTGCTCTTTTGTGTGTCTCTCCCTGTGTGTGCTTGTGTTGTAGTCAGGCAAAGCATTACACACGTCCACATTTCAAAATACAGTGGGCAAAGCACTACATCTGTTATTTAAATAATACTCCACTGTGGGGCAAAGCAAGCAAGCCTAATATGAGCCATCTTTGGGGTCTTCAATCCATTGCAGATTTCTCCAGCATCTCTACTGTTATAATCAAACAGAGTACTTGAGAGAGAGCGAGAAGGAAGTAATATGGATTTAGAGAATCATAGAATCTAGGGATGTACGAAAGTCACTTACCTGAACCGAAATTTGATTTGCGGTGGAGGGGAGGCGCTCCATCCCTCCCCCCGAAATTCTGGCCAAGGGGGAGGTGACCCATCCCTCCCCCCCAAAATTCTGGCTGGGGGGGAGGCGCCCCGTCCCTCCTGCCGCAAATCCTGGCTGGCCAGGAACGCAAATGGCGGCGGCTGTAGCTGCCACTGTTTGCGTCCCTGCAGTCAGCCGTGATAGGCTACGTAAATGTTTACGTAGCCTATCACGGCTGAGTAAAAACAAACAAACAAACACGCGCGTACGCAAATGGCGGCACCCATGGGTGCCGCCATTTGCGTTCCTTATTTTGGAACGTCTAGTCTACTTAAACATTTACGTAGACTACAGCGAAAATAAGGGGAACGCAAATAGCGTAGACACTTAGCTATTTGTGTTCCCCTTATTCTCACCATAGTCTACATAAATGTTTACGTAGACTTGACGTGCCAAAATAAGGAACGAAAATGGCGGCGCCCATGGGCGCCGCCATTTGCGCACGCGTGTGTTGTTGTTGTTTTTTTTACTCAGCCGTGATAGGCTACGTAAACATTTACGTAGCCTATCACGGTATTTTTTAAAAATCTAGCTGTGATAGGCTACGTAAATCTTTACGTAGCCTATCATGTTTTTTTGGTTTTTTTTTTTTCCTGGAAATGGTGGCGGCAGCAGCTGCCGCCGCCAAACTGCCGCCAAACCACTGCCGGAGCCGCCACCGCCAGGGAGATTCACCCAAGGTAAGTCCCATCCCGGGGGGGGCAGGGGGGCAGACCATTTCGCCACCGATTTCGGGGGGCCGAATGCGCTGGCATTCGGCCTCCCCAAGATTTGTGGCGAAATTCTCTGACATCCCTAAAGAATCATACAATAGTAGGGTTGGAAGGGGCCTACAAGGCCATCACGTCCAACCCCTGCTCAGTGCAGGAATCCAAGTCAGGGCATCCCTGACAGATGGCTGTCCAGCCTTGTCTTGAACACCTCCAGTGTGGGAGAGCCCACCACCTCCCTTGGGAATCAGGTCCATTGTCGTATTGCTCTAACAGTCAGGAAGTTTCTCCTGATGTTCAGCCAGAATCTGGCTTCCTGTCACTTGAGCCCATTATTTCATGTCCTGCACTATGGGATGATCGAGAAGAGATCCTGGCCTTCCTCTCTGTGACAACCTTTCAAGTAGGGATGTACGAAGGTCACTTACCTTTTCGAAGGGTGACATTCGTGGTGGGGGGGAGGTGCTCCATCCCTCTCCCCAAAATTCTGTCCAGCCGGCTCTGCTCTGCAGAGATTCCACGGAGTTGCCGGCTGGGGCCGCTCACAGCCGGACATCCAGCCACTGGCAACCTGCAGGGACACAAATGGTGGCTGTAGCTGCCGCCATTTGCACCCTGTATTTTGCCGTGTAAATATTTACATAGTCTATCACAGCAAAAAAACAAAAACAAAACAGCGGACGCAAATGGCGGCGGCTACGGAGGCTGCCATTTACGTCCCCTTTTTTCCCGCCATTTTAGCCTACGTAAATATTTACGTAGGATATTATGGCGAAAAAAAGGGAACGCAAATGGCAGCCACCGTAGCCGCCGCCATTTGCGTCCACTGTTGTTGTTTTTTTGCTGTGATAGGCTATGTAAATACTTACGTAGCCTATCGTAGCCTCCACAGGGATGCAAATGGCGTCCCTGCGTTAGCTGTGATAGGCTACGTAATTATTTACGTAGCCTATCATGGCTATAATGAGGAAGTGAATGGTGGCCGCAGACGCGGCCACCATTCGCAAGTCAGCACGGATGGCAGCAGGTAAGTGCTCTGTTTCGCACGCCTTTTGTGGGGTGGGGGGGTGGGGGTTTTATTCTGCCACAGATTTCGGGGGGCCGAATGCACTGGCATTCGGCCTCACTGAGATCCTGGCCTTCCTCTCTGTGACAACCTTTCAAGGACTTGAAGAGCGCTCTCCTATCTCCCCTCAGCCTTCTCTTCTCAAGGCTAAACATGCCCAGTTCTTTCAGTCTTTCCTCACAGGGCTTTGTTTCCAGTCCCCTGATCATCTTTGTTGCCCTCCTCTGAACCCTTTCCAGCTTGTCTGCATCCTTCTTCAAGTGTGGTGCCCAGAAATGGACACAGGACTCCAGATGAGGCCTAACCAGTGCTGAGTAGAGGGGAATTAGTACTTCCCGGGATTTGGAAGCTATGCTTCTATGAATGCAGCCCAAAATGGCATTTGCCTTTTTTGCAGCCACATCACATTGTTGGCTCCTAGAAGATGGAGCTAGGCACAGTAAGCTGACCAGACTTTAGAAATCCAGAAATTTTTACCACAGGGCATTTGCATGAATCAACCATCTCTTAAGTCCAAGATGGCAAATTGGCAGTCCACAGCCTTGATGCAAACTTTGTTTATCTGTTCCCAGATTAGCCAGTTTAGTAGTACTAGGGGAGATGGGTTACTTGCAGTTCAAAGAAACCTACAGCAGAGATTAGGGATAGTGACCTCCTCCTAATCACTGCTTAAACACCTAACTTCTCTGAATCTCTTTATGACCTCTGGTTTGAGTTTCTGAGAATAGCACATTTTCTCCATGCCTAGCACAAAAACTACTGGGTGAAACTGTCTGCCCTGCTCTAGATCAAGTCTTGGCAGCTTGCAAGCACGTACAGGGAGCGAGGCAATAGAATAGTCAAGTTGGCAAGCAAAGGGTCAAGCACACAGGTTTCAGACAAGGAGTTTTAAGCTAAGGCAGGAGTGGTCAAAGTCTAGGCACAGGTCAGAATGCAGGTAGGCAGGCAGGCAACAAGGATCAGGAGGCAGCAAGAGTAGTCAAGATCACAACAAAAGGTCAATCACAGTAAAACAGTCAGGTACGTTACGTTACGCGGTCCAGAAGAAGGGTTGCTGAGCAGTCCAAAAGGTCAGGGAACAGAGCATCAGACACAGGGCACGATTCACGAGGCAAGGCACACAGCAGAGGCTGGAAGGACCAAGTTGTTCCAACACTGGCTGGGTTTCCAATGAAGGTTTTTAAGCCCAAAGCCAGCCAGACCCACTCAGAACTCAGCTATAGCAATCATAGCTCCCTCTCTCCTGACAAGGATGGCCCAGCAGCCACTTTCCCCAAGGGGTCAGACTAGGGGACTGGAAACAAAGCCCTATGAGGAGAGACTGAAAGAACTGGGCATGTTTAGCCTTGAGAAGAGAAGACTGAGGGGAGATAGGATAGCGCTCTTCAAGCACTTGAAAGGCTGTCACAGAGAGGAAGGCCAGGATCTCTTCTCGATCATCCCAGAGTGCAGGACACGGAATAATGGGCTCAAGTGACAGGAAGCCAGATTCCGGCTGAACATCAGGAAAAACTTCCTGACTGTTAGAGCAATACGACAATGGAACCAATGACCCAGGGAGGTGGTGGGCTCTCCCGCCCTGGAGGCGTTCAAGACGAGGCTGGACAGCCATCTGTCAGGGATGCTCTGACTTGGATTCCTGCACTGAGCAGGGGGTTGGACTTGATGGCCTTGTATGCCTCTTCCAACCCTACTATCCAATGATTCCTATGATTCCTATGATCCTATGATCCTGTGGGTCTGGTGGTAGTCCCTGGTCTGGGGTATCCTGGGCATCTGGGGCCTCTAGCTCCTCCTCTGAGGAGGACTCCTCTAGTCGGGGCAGGACACGGTCTGACACTTGTCAGGTTCTCCACCATGGGGGCTGAGAGGTCCCCAGATTTCATGCACTTCTGTGGAAACAGTGAAAAGATATAGCTCTTTGCTTTGAGAGTTTTTGTTGAAAAAATGAAATTTTAACTCTGCCTAGCACAAAAACTACTGGGCCAAATGGTCTGAAATTTGGTAGGTGGAATCCCCTCCATAGGTTCTGACAGGTCCCTATACTTCATGTATTTATCATGAAAAATGAAAAAAGTTATGGCCGTTTCTATTTTTCAATGCAAGTCAATGGGAAAATGTCATATCAGAATGATTCGGATATCTGAATCTCACTTTGGACCTGAATCTGAAGCAAAGTGGATGGGGCCTGAATCGGTCCGAAGAGACATGAAGCTGCTTTGGAAGGTCTGAAATGGCATCCGAAGCGAAGCGGGGGGCCGTGAAGAGCCCTAGTTGCTGGACAGCTCCTTGCCTCATGGCCAGGCCATTAGAGCTGCATGTAGAACCAAGGAGCTGGTCAGCAGAGGTCTTGCACTAGCAACGTCCGGGTGATATGAGATGTCTTAAAGCTGCTCTTGCTGCCCCACCCATCCCTGGAGCATCAGAGGGGCCTGATCTGAATGCTGCTCGGCTTCACAGTTCATTTTCCTGAGTACGACTTAGAGACAGAAGGCCCTGCACTGCACCTTCAGCTCTGGGGTTTGTTTTAGACTCACTGCTGTCTGCTAGGGTTGGCGGAGAATTTCTCCACGAATCTTTGGGAGGCCGAGTGCCGACGTATTCGGCCCCCCGAAAGTGTTGGGGAAATTCTCCGCTGGCCCCCCGCCCCCCCTGGGATGGGACTTACCTTCGGTGAATGTCCCTCTTGGCAGCGGGTCCCGGCGGCATTTCAGCGGCGTTTCGGCAGGGGCTTGGGCGGCGGCCGGTCTCCTGACCGGCTGCCGCCACATCCATTGCAAAAAAAAAAAGTAAAGTAAAACAACAACAACACACACCCCTGATAGGCTACGTAATGATTTACGTAGCCTATCACAGCTAGATTTCCAAAGTCAGCCGTGATAGGCTATGTAAATCGTCACGTAGCCTATCACAGGTGACTTTGGGGGGAAAAAAAGCGCATACGCTATTTGTGTTGCCCTTATTTTCGCCGTAGTCTACGTAAATGTTTATGTAGACTAGACGTGCCAAAATAAGGAACGCAAATGGCGGTCCCCATGGGAGCCTCCATTTGCGTACGCACTTTTTTTTTTTTTCAAAGTCACCCATGATAGGCTATGTGACGATTTACATAGCATATCACAGCTGACTTTGGAAATCTAGCCGTGATAGGCTACGTAAATTGTTACGTAGCCTATCACGGGTGTGTGTGTGTTTTACTTTTTTTTTTTGCGGCCGGGTAGACGGGGCACTCCTACCCGGCCTGAATTTCACTGGCGAGGGATGGGGCGCCTCCCCTCCGGCCTGAATTTTGGCCGGGCAAGGCAGGGTGCCTCCCCCCCCTCGCCTGAACTTCGGGGGGAGAAGCGAAGCGCCTTCCCCCCACCGCGAAGCAAGCTGTGGGACGAGGTAAGTCCCTTTCGTCCATCCCTACTTTCTGCTCCTGGGGTCCTCAGAGAGCCTCCCAACTCTGCAGGGTGGAACATCTCCTATGGCCAATATCCCAGAGACCCCACCAGGGGCTGTTAACTCCTCCCGGCCCCCACAGCTATTTAGTAGGGCTGTGTATCGCCTCGGTACGAAGCCCAAATAATGAGGCAAAGCGGGCTGATTTCGAGGTGCCTCATCATGATACAAAGAGGATCAGACCAGCACTGAGGTGCCCCAAAGCAAAGCAGCTCCTCCATGAAGTGCCTTGTCTGCCTCGTATATTCGGAGCTCTTCTTATGCCTTCTGAGCAGCCCAGGCAGGCTGTCTCCAAAATGTATCAACTTCTGAAAGATCATGCAGAGGGGCATGAGGAGGAGGAGGGAGGGGGGAAGGTGAGAGGATGCGGAGGTACCAAATGTATCCATTTGAGAGAGATCCAGCCACCGGGAGAGGCAGGTGAAGGGAAGAGGAGAGGAGAGGAGAGGAGAGGGAGGAGGAGGATGAGGAGGGAGGGAGCTTTGCTGTGAGTCAGCCTTTGTTTGCTCATTGTGAGAGAAGTGGTGTTACTGGAGAGGAGAGGACTGTATGAATGTTAGTTGGCACAGCAGTGGTCTTCAAAGTGGGGTGCACACGCCGAGGGGGGGGCAAGATGATCCATTGGGGTGTGCGAGCTGCCTGATAACTGAGCAGCCTCCCGCTGCCCTGATGAGCTCCCATTGTTTGCAATGATGGTGGCGGCGGCAGCAGGATGGGACAGGAGCTGAGAGGGAAGGAAGCTCCATGGCATTCCTCTCTCCGCTCCAGTCCTAGCCACTGGGAGCAACTGCCCCAGGCTCTGCCAGGCATCGCAGAGGAAGCCTTAGCCCTCCCCACTCTCCTCTGGCTGAACAAAGCCGAGAAGAAAGTGCGTGCTATGGGGCCTGGGTAAAACGAGGATCCATAAAATCAAAAAGGGAGCCTCATGATTTCATAAGATTTTTAAAGGGGAGACCTACAAAACCACCATCCAATCACAAAGCACAGTTGCCTCTGTGTGGACTGAACCAGAAAAGTCATGGATTCACCACTCATAGGTGCAGCCACAGCACAAAAACAGGGGAAATGGCTGCCCCCATCCCCCGGAACAAGATAGCTGCTGGCACATGCCCAGAGGGCCCAGGAGCTGGTGGCAGCAGTCCACCCTCATTGGCAGGAGTCGTCCCCCTGCTGGGCGCTCTCCCCTCCTCGCAAGGAAGGGAGAGAGCGCAGCTGGAGGGAGACTCCTGCCCTCATGTCTGCCGGTGTTGGCGGGCTGTGGTGGGCAGTGTTTTTCTCAGCAGCATTTCTCCCAGCAGCGGCTTCCCCAGTGGCACCAGCAGCAGCAGCAGCTCCATCGGCAGCGGTGCCCCCCCCCAGAACAAGGGCCCAGGTAAGGGGCTGGGGGCTGCGTGGTGTGTTGGGGGGGGGCACGAAGCAGGATTTGGATGTCCAACTCCCATTTTGGCTTCATAGGCTGAGGTGGGTTGGGACCCCCCGAATCAGCCTGAGCCAAATCAGGCCCACCTCAGAAGCCCCAAAGCGGCCCCTGAATCAGATGGGGGGTCCATGCCCAGCCCTGCTGTTTAGCGCCTCGTCCAGAGCCAAGGCTGCGGGGGACATGTGGTGGTGCGAGGGCCCTGGGGACTCACCCTCCTCCTGTGAGGATGTCCCGCTTCTTTTTTGGTTTTGGTTTTGGTTTGAAATCCTGCCAGAAAATGGGTATCTTGGGAGTCCACGGTAAAATGACTTGGGCCATCTGGGCTAGGGGTTGTTTTGACGTTTCCCATGCCTCTTAGAAGTTGTCATTAAGAACATGAGAGAGACATCCATCTTTCTCCTCTGGAAACTCACCGTGGTCCTGAAAGGTGACGGAGGAAGCCTGTGTGTGGTGGGAATAACCACACACCGGCAGCATCTGTGACATGTGGCTTAAAACCTCTACTGAAGGAGACCCATCCTCTTCCTAGACAGTCTGTTCAATTGTCAGACATCTCATACCATCCAGAGGTTCATCCTACCATTTACGTAGTTAAAATCCTCTTTCCTGTAAGTTGATCCTGTTGTCTCAGTTCCTGCCCTCTGGAGCAACAGAAAACAAATTTTCTCCTTCATCTGTGTGTCAGCTCTTCAAATCATCTGTATGAGAGCCCTGCAAATATTTGCCTCTTCATTGTCTTTCTTCCATGGGCTAAGCATACCCAGATGCATCAACCGTTCCCCAGAAGACTTAGTCTTCAGGCCTCTCACCCTCTTTGTTGCCCTTCTCCGGACATCTTCCGGTTTGTTGACATCCGTCTTCAACTTTGGTCCCAGAAGGGGACAAAATACTCCACGTGGTGCCTTTGCTGTAGTGCAAAATAGAATGGTACAATTATTTAGGAACGTAGGAAGTTGCCTTATACCAGAAGAGACCAGTGGTCCATCTAGCCTAGCATTGTCGACACTGAGTGGCAGCAATGGCTCTCCAGGGTGTCAGGCAGGAATTTTCCCAGGCCTATCTGGAGATGCTGGGGCTGGGGCTGAACTTGCTTCCTACTGCATGCAAAGCAGGTGCTCTACCACTGAGCTGGGGCCCCTCCCATGATCTCTCATGATGCTGATGCAGCCTAAGATTGCATTAGCCCTTTTAGCCACTGCATCACATTGCTGACTGTTCTCATTTGTGATGTGAAATCCCTAGGTGCTTTTTGCATGTACTGCTGTCAGGCTAGGCCACTCATCCTGCATTCTGCTTTAAATCCTTGCAGACTGAGTGCTGAGTGGTCTGTTCTAGAAGCTTTCCAGGCACTGAAACTGACCCATTGGTGGACTTTCTGCTGAACACAGGCAAAAGTGACATATACTGGAAACACAGGGTAGTATCCCATTGTGCCCTGGCATCGGCGCTAATGATGTTGCACTGGTGTAAACTGATGCTTGCACAACTTAACGTGGGTTTGCTAGGGCAACAGGGAAAGGCAGTGGTTTGCTGCCAGAATTTGGCATCGGAGCTGACCTTTGGTGGCAAATTGCCACTTTTCCCCATTCCCCTAGCTAGCACCAGTTATGTGGCACAAGTGTTGGTGTGCGCTAGTGCAACATCACTACTGCTAGCACCAGGACAGAACTGGAGACCACCCACAGAGATCTGAAGAACCTGAACTGTTCCCATAACAGCAGTGCAAATGTTGCTGTTTTATAGACTCATAGAATAGTAGGGTTGGAAGGGGCCTACAACACCATCGAGTCCAATGCCCTGCTCAATGCAGGAATCCAAGTCACAGCATCCCTGACAGATGGCTGTCCAGCCTCGTCTCGAATGCCTCCAGTGTGGGAGAGCCCACCACCTCCCTAGGGAATGGGTTCCATTGGTGTAACAGTCAGGACGTTTTTCTGACATTCAGCCGGAATCTGGCTTCCTGTCACTTGAGCCCATTATTTTGTGTCCTGCACTCTTGGATGATCAAGAAGAGATCCTGGCCTTCCTCTCTGTAACAACCTTTCAAGTCCTTGAAGAGCGCTATCCTATCTCCCCTCAGTCTTCTCTTCTCAGGGCTAAACATGCTCAGTTCTTTCAGTCCCTCCTCATAGGGCTTTGTTTCCAGTCCCCTGATCATCTTCATTGCCCTTCTCTGAGTCTGAACCCTCTCCAGTTTGTCTGCATCCTTCTTAAAGTGTGGTGCCCAGAACTGGACACAGTACTCTAGATGAGGCCGAACCAGTGCTGAGTAGAGGGGAACTAGTACTTCACATGATTTAGAAGCTATGCTTCTATGAATGCAGCCCAAACGAGCATTTGCCTTTTTTGCAGCCACATCACATTGTTGGCTCATATTCAGCTTGTGATCGACAACAATTCCAAGATCCTTCTCGCTTGTAGTATTGTTGAGCCAAGTATCACCCATCTTGTAACTGTGTGCATTTGGTTTCTTTTTCCTAGGTGCAGAACTTGGCATTTATCCCCATTAAGTTTCACTCTGTTGATTTCTGCCCAGGGCTCAGTCTATCAAGAAAGATCACTTGGAATTCTGTTTCTGTCTTCCAGGGTATTAGCTATCCCACCCACTTTTGTGTCATCTGCAAATCTGATCAGCATTCCCTGCACCTCCTCCTCCAAGTCATTAATAAAAATGTTGAAGAGCACTGGGCCCAGGACTGAGCCTTGCAGTACCCCACTCGTTACCTGTCCCAGTTGGAGAAGATCCCATTGATACGCACTCTTTGAGTCCAATCCTGTAGCCAACTGCGGATCCACCGGATCGTTGTTTCATCTAGCCCACTTTGAGCTATCAGTCCAATACGCTATTTACGTCTGTATTTTTTTCGCAATAGGCTAGTGTATCATGGGAAAAAATACAAACGTAAAAGGCGTATTGGACACCACTTGTGGCCATAAAGCCCTGACTTTGACCTAACTGCAGCCGTCATTAGCATATTGCCTTACAGGGAGCCAGAGGGCCACTCTCAAACTGCCCAGACATGGCGCACCTCCCGAGGATTTCGAGGGGCACGGAGGGCCCCTCTACGAACCCCGCCCCCGGACCAGAAGGTGGGGGATTCCTACATCACTAGGTGCGCCTGTAGAGCTCCCTGTATAGTAGCCTTGTTCTTACCTCTGCATCTTGCTTTTGTTACCTATGGCTTTCTAGACTGTGGTGACCAAGGAGAAATAAGAAAGAAAGCCTATCTCGTGCTTATGCCTGTTCTGCAAACACTAGTCTGTACTGAGGCTGTGGTCTTCAAACGTGGGGCTCTGGAAACATCCATCAAGGGTTTAGTGGTAATTTCTCAAAGAAGTAGTGGCAATGCATCAGCCTGTTGGCAGGTAATTCTGGAAGCTTTCCCGCCCTAGTCCCAGTTGTGTCAGTATCACTTGCAGCTATTCACCGATGATGGAAAGATACCTGTCACATGTATTCATTCATAATAAAAATTATGTGCCGCCTTATCTGCTTAAACACCATCAAGGTGGTGTACAACAATTTAGAATAATAAAAGCTTAAAACAATAAAAAACCCATGAATGTTAAAAATAGTAAACACATGAAAACTACACATTTTGAAAGGCCAAATTGGAAAGATGAGCTTCTGCACCCTTTCTAAAGGCCAAGAGAGAGTGTGGGCCAACTGCAGTTGGAGTGCATTCCATAGCTGGGGGCAACACTGGAGGAAGCCCTGCTGTGGTGCCCTCAAAGTGGTGCCCTCAAAAGAGCCTCTCCTGCAGACCTGAATACCTGGACATCTTCCTGGTGAGACAGGTGGTCCTTTGCATAGCCAGGTCCTCAGCCACTTATGGCATTAGAGGTTAAGACCAACACTTTGAATTGTGCCCTGAGAGCAACTGGCAAGCAGTGCAGGTCTTTCCTGATACTGTGCTCAACATGCTCAAGGTCTGTCTTTATTTTTACTGGCATTAAAAAAGGCCTTCTGAGTTAAGCCCTGAAGTCTCAGGATCTCTGATGAAGAATTTTAGGCAAACCCTGACAGCTAAACTATTAGTGTTCTTTGTGGGAAACTGTGACAGTTAAACAGGAGCAGGAGACCTAGCAGACCACCTCCCCCAATGCATCATTTGAGGCGGCCTTGCTGGTCTTCCCAAAACAAAAGGAAGGTCGCCATGAGGAACTCTGATGGCGGGCCCTCTCTGCAGTGGCACCCGCCCTTGGGAAAACTCGCCCACGGGCACTTCGGGAGGCAGAAAATGTGGCACCTTTCAAGCGCCTCACACACCTCTTAGAAGCATAGAAGCATAGTATCATAGAATAGTAGGGTTGGAAGGGGCCTACAAGACCATCGAGTCCAACCCCCTGCTCAATGCAGGAATCCAAGTCAGGGCATCCCTGACAGATGGCTGTCCAGCCTCGTCTTGAAGGCCTCCAGTGTGGGAGATCCCACCACCTCCCTAGGTCATTGGTTCCATTGTCGGGTTGCTCTAACAGTCAGGATGTTTTTCCTAATGTTCAGCTGGAATCTGGCTTCCTGTCACTTGAGCCCGTTATTCCGTGTCCTGCACTCTGGGATGATGGAGAAGAGATCCTGGCCTTCCTCTCGGTGACAACCTTTCCAGTACTTAAAGAGCGCTATCCTATCTCCCCTCAGTCTTCTCTTCTCAAGGCGAAACATGCCCAGTTCTTTCAGTCTCCCCTCACAGGGCTTTGTTTCCAGTCCCCTGATCATCTTTGTTGCCCTCATCTGAACCCTCTCCAGTTTGTCTGCATCCTTCTTCACCCAGGCTTTCTCCAGGTTGTAACTGCCGTTGGGTTTTACTTTGGTTTTGCATGCTGCTTTTAAACTTTTGAAGTCTTATGTTTTATTGTGTTGTATTTTATGGTTTAAAAATTGGGCAGTATATAAGTGTGTGTGTGTGTGTGTAACAGGTTTCCAGACAGCATAACAGGTTTCCAGACAGTTTCTCTAGAAGAGACATGCTCAGGTGGAACTGTGTACTACTGTTAAAGCAGAAAACCAGGTGTGTTTGTAACAGTTTGAACTTATTGCACTGGGGGGGGGTCAGTGTGTGTGTGGATTTGCCCCTTCGACGTGTGTGTGCAGTAGCTTTGCTAAAGGCCTCTGGTGGTAAATCGCTTCCCGTTTCACAGCCTGCACGTGCCCTGCCTTGGAACTGTGGGCTGGAGGATGTTTTTGCAGGTGCCAAAATGCTGCATCTTCCATCCTCCCCTTCCAGACTTTTCTCTGCACTAATGGAACATCTCTGGTTGGCAGAATAGCTGCTAAATTTGATTTTGTCAATATCTTTGCCAGTATCTCTCTTGCAGGAAACACATTGCAATGCAATTATGCTCACACTGAACCTTTTACTGGGTCACAAATAAATCAAACTCTGAAAGGTCAGTGCTGGAAACTATTAGAGGTTCAGCCTTGAGCTATTGTGATGCTAAATTAAAGCCTAGCAGAGACCTAGCAGTGTGTGTGTGTGTGTGTGTGTGTGTGTGCACTTGATTCCTCCAATCATCCCTCCACTATAAGCATGCACTTACTATCCAATAGTAATTTCCAAAGACAATGGGAATATTTTACGTTAAGTATCCATTTAGTGACTGTTGAGGAGAATTTATTACCTTATCAGGCAAATTAATCCTGCCAGTGAACCAAATTCATTAAGATTAGTCTGTGGAGGACTTTTATACATGTGCAAAATATTAACCTCTGCATGTGTGCGTTTCTGCATGTGGATTCTAAAAGTCCTCTGTGGTTCCTCTCTCATGGCCAATTCACAGGCAACTGGCATCACCACAACCTCCTCACCCAATCCCAAACCACATGTGCAAAGCATCTTTAAGGCCATATTAAACATGACATTAATTGCATGACAACAACTAATGGGCATGTATTTTTTTTTTTTTAAATAGCAGCCATGAGGGATGAGAGAACTATATCTGGACCACTGAGGATGGAGAGGGAGAGAATAACCCTTTCCTCCCCTGCCATGGTCCTGATGACCCCCCCAACCCCCCACAGGCACACACAGCGTGTGCTCATGCACACACACACACACACACACACACACTGCTGTCTGCACTGGGAAGGAAGCCTCTGTGTTTGTGTGTGTGTGTGTGTGTGTGTGTGTGAAACCAAGGAAAGAACCCAGGCTCTAATGTCAAAGGTTTTAAACTGAGCAAATTCAAGCTAGGAGAATGGACTGAATAATATGTAATGCCATCATGAAGTGTATTTCCTGCCTCTTGCATCATTCTGATACTTGCTGCATTCAGGCCCTGAAACCCAAGTCTGCACTCTGACACATCACTGAGAGCTCTTGTAGCTCAATGGTCAATTCCATCCAATACTGGGAGAAGATCTATTTGTGCAAAAGGTGGACTGAAGCCTCAGAGAGTCTCTCCTGAGATGTCTTTGGCCAAACTTTACAAGAATCTACTATTTCAGCCTGAAAGCTGATGCTAATAATGGATGGCTTTTTAAAAAGCAAACAAACGAACTAGCAACTTGATTTCCACAGAGGCCTTACAGAATGACCTGTAATTTATGAGCTCCTGAGGCTATTCAGGCTTAAAGCAACGAAAGGACTACGTTGGGTGATGCTTGCTGCGAAAGCATCAAACTTAGCTTTCATTAAACAGAGTCAATTATAGATATCCTCCACTGATGCAGAGGTGGCCCTCAGGCACAGAAGGTGACCATTACTCATTGCATTCTTTCTTGGTCACCTGCAATTGGAAGTGAACACAGAAATGGGAACGTTCCCCTTTCCTCTTTCCCTTATTCCATTATCTGGAGGAATGGCATTTTCAGTTTTACAAAAAAAAAAAAAGGGGGGGGGAACAATTATCAGAAGTGGGAGATAATGCAACAAAATCAAAGGAAGGGGACAAGGCATAGGAAAGTTCAAGCATCAGTCAGGCCAGCTGGGACAAATACGTTTTTAACCAGTGGCAAAATGCTATCAAGTAACAAGCCAGGTTTTTATCCTAGGACAGGGACTTCCACAGCCTGGTCCCTGTAATGGAGAAGGCTCTTCCATCTATGTATGTCTGCAACTGGTAGGTGGCAGACAGAATGCATCAAGGGTCTCTCCTGCTGACCCAAGTGTCCAGGCAGGGCCACACAGGAGGAGATGGTCCTTTAAGTACTGGGGTCCCAAATGTTTTAAGGATTTAAAGGTAATAACCAGCATTTTGAAATGAGGTTGGAAATGAACTGGAAGCAAAGCCAGTGAAGCTGGAATAGCAGTAAAAAGATCATATGTTCCAAAATGCATGAATTCAGGACTTGAAGAAATTAGGCAATGTTAACTTGGAGAAATGAAGAGGTGCTGGAGTTGCTGTGTGACCACAGTGCCCAAAAAGCTGAGTGAAAGCACATCTCCCTGCAGGGCTTCCATCTTACAAAGGGTGGCACCTGGGCTCTGCATTGCCAGAAAGCTAAGAATTTTTGACCTAAAATCCCCTGCTTATAGGCTGAATCTGATTACACTGTGGTGAAGGAAAATGCACTCTTTGCATGATAAGGGAAACTCTTTGCTATTAAATCACATGGGAAATATAGTTCACATGAGCAGCATGACCCGGATGTCTGCAAGTATTTCTCTGTTACAGCGGAGAACCTGGGCCGCTGGTGCTCCGAGGGTTCTTGCAAGGGCTTGCATGGCTTGTTGACATGGCTTCTTCTTCTAGCCCACACACGTCCCAGTAAGTCCCCATGGGGGTGCCAGCGAAGACACGCAGCCCTGTTTTGGGTGCTGCTGGAATCAGAGCAGGACTCCTCAGAGAACAGTGTCCTTGGCCCAAGGTCCCATTCAGGCCTCAAGCCAAGGGAAGGATGTGCAAGAGCACCCAGCTTCCCTGCTCTTCAAGCTCTGAAGGGGCCCACCCCAGCCGTCTTGGCTCACTCGCTCTCTCTCTCTTAGCCAGCACTCTTTGCCTCCTGCCTCTCCAGCTGATGCCCATTCTGGTTTCCTCCATCTCTCCCATGAACACTTCCTACACCTGCCAATGGGTCCACCATGCCCCTCCCAGGGGCAGGATGAGTAGCCCAGCCAGTCAGTTGCATCTGGAGCCACACATGGTCTATCCTCTTGCTTCATTCAGGTTGGAGCTCTTGTAAGCAGCGCCGGAGGGTGTGTGTGCATGTTGTTGTTGTTGTTGTGATTGTCACTGTAGCCATTGTCGTTGTTGTTAATACCTTTCTATGAAAAGTATGGAGTGCAACATAATCACAAAAGCATATAATATAATCAATAAAAATGTAAGTACAACAAACCATGCCTAAAAGCAATAACAAAATACAGCCAACACTTAAGGCAAAAAAGAAATCCAGCTGCAGCAAGGGTAAAACATACTAGACATGTAAACAAACAACAATAAAACTAGGTGTTCCATGATAAAAGCCCATTGAAAGGAAAGTGTCCACAATTTCTTGGGAAAGACGCAAAGAGAGAGCCTGACAAATTTGAGCATTCCAGAGTCAGAAAAGGCCCCGTCTCTTCTGCTCACTGACCACATCTCCCCAGATGGCACAGAGAACAAGGCTTCTGGCATCAGGCAGGGACTGCTGCTTCAGGTGAGAGCAAGCTGTCCCTAAGGCCACCTTGTCCTGAGCCATTTCAGGCTTTGAAGCAGGGATGGGCAGCTGGTGGCCCTCCAGATGCTTTGGCCTAGATTTCCCATCAGCCCCAGCCAGCATAGCCAGTGGTGAGGGATCATGGGAGTTGTAGCCAAACCATCTGGAGTTGCCCACCCCAGCTTTAAAGACTAAAGCAAGCCCTCTGATTTCAGCCCAGGAACAAGTGGGACGCCACTTAGGGATGGGAAGATGATTTACACGATGGCTGAGATGCTTTTTTGTCTTGTATGAATGAGGGAAGTGTGCATCTCAAATGGGGAGAATGCACAAAAAGAGTACACCCAAATGCCCTCATAGAGTAAAGTGTGAAAATGTGCATTTTTTTTAAAGTTTGGGACTTTGTGAACATTTTTGGAAAACGTGCTCCTCTCACATTCTCAGGGACAATGTCCCTCATTCTCAGGGTCAATGTCCTTCACATGATTGGCAAACGTAAATGAATTCCTTGTACAGCGACATAAGATGGGAATTACATGCTTTGACCTGCAAGGGCCAGTCAAAAGTCTGACTGCCACATTTGGGACCAGCTGATATTTCCAGACTGTCTTTAAAGACAGCCCCACAGAGAGTGCATCACAGCATCCAGTCTGGAAGTCACTGAAGCAGGGAGGCCTGAAGCCAAGCCCACTTCTCCAGGACAGGCTCCACAGGGGCTTACTGCCTGAAGCTGATCAAAGGCGCCTTAACACCAGCAAGAGACGCCTCCTCGTTAGCCCACCTGGGAGAGCAGCTAGGTGGGTGACCACAGGAGAGGGAGACTTTTCCGCAGTGGCCCCGCACTCCTGGAATAAGTTGCCATCAGTGGTCCACCAGACCCCATCACTGCAGGCTTTTAAGAAGGCCCTGAAAACGTACGATTTTCCTCGGATTTCCCCTGACATGTTTGCTGTTGTTGCTGTCTCTAGTGCTGCCTTTATTGCTTTTAAAGACCATATCAGTCTTCGTTATGTGTTTTATTACTGTATGCTGCCTTGGGAGGGCTTCTGCCCTGGAAGGCAGTCAAATACTTTAAACTCTTAGCAACTTGAGAATCTGGGAGAAGCAATGGGTCAAGGAGAACAGCCAGGCTACGTACATGCAACCCCATCAAGGACTGATGGAGACACCTCATCAAGATCGCCAGTGTGTTGATGCGCTAGCAAGGGGAAAGACACCCGGGAGCAATCATGTGAAATGGCAATAGCGAGTCAGGTGGTCACAGATGCACGCCATGGCTGGTACTCACTCTGAGGCCACGCAATGAAGTCATCCATTCCCAGCATGGCCCAAATCAGCCAGCGTGATCCAGCAAGAAGCACATGGCCCTAGGATGGAGCCCAGGGAGCAAATAGGGCCAGCTGACTGAAGTCAGTCACCCACTGCTGGGCACCTCAGAGCTGCCACTTCCAGCCTTGAGGGGTGCTTGGAGATGAATATGGCCAGATGTTTCTTTCTTCTTCACTCTGTTACTGGATTACAATCATTCTGACCAGGTGAAAATCCCTCTCCTGGAGCGAAAGCACTAATTCAGTTAATGTCCTTTCCAGCCAGACCAACTTCTGACTTGCTGCACCGCATGGTGCTTTCGGATGAGAACAAAAAGGGCAGCAGCTTGTGCAGAGAATGAAGGAGAGCTGAGCCAGGCGATGCGGCAGAGGGATGTTAGAAGACGGTGGAGGCCTGGGCGGGGAGCATCACGCAGCAGGGGGGAAGTACCAGAGCAGAACAGGTGCCTCTTTTGACTGCGGAGTCTGATGCCGGGACCATCCGCCTGCATTTTTCATACAAGAGGAGCAACACATCCATGGCCCCGCTGACATGGCAAAGTATTGTGCCCATTTTTTCTATAAGGAATTGGGATCCAACTCCCCCAAACAAACCCTCGGACCACAATTTAACCCAGGGCTAGGCATACATTGACCCATGCAAATCAGCTGGCCTAACCAGGCTTAACTTCGTGTTGAATGGTGACCATTGGCTGCACAGTGGAAGTGGCTTGCCCTAAAATCCCATCCCATCCACAGCATCTGGGCAATTTATCTTCCATTATTTTCTGAGTTGGGAGCGGCTCACTTTTAATTCTGTTTATTAATCAAAATAATTATAGAGCACCTTCTGGCCACAAGGCCCTCAAGACAGTGTACAAAGCAGACATTACAAGAATTGCAAACAACCAAACAAAAATCAAGAACAGAAAAATAAAACCAACAAGAGAGTAAAACCAGGAGCATAGTAAACTACCTTATACCTCATCAGACCCTTGGTCCATCTAGCCCAGGACTGTCGACACCGATTGGCAGCCATGGCTCCCCAGGGTTTCAGGCAGGGTTCTTTCCTAGCCCTACAGGGAGATGCTGGGAATGGACCTGGGGCCTTTCGCATGCAAGGCTGGTGCTCTAACACTAAGCCAGGGCTTCTTAATCCCACAAGTCTAGCCTGCTTTGGTGGTGGGATGTACAACAGAGTTTCAGAGGAAGACCGTAAGCCATGATCAGGGTCATGTGGGAGGTTCATATGGTGCTACTACATTATGGCTAAAGAAGGTGGCTCCCTAAAGATGAAGGTTTGGCACATCTGCAGTGAAACACAAATCGCCCCCCCTCCCCACATGAACTCGGTAAAATGGCTGCCGCGCTGCCTTCCTGTTTCCTTCTGCACCAAGCGGAGGTGTCCAAGGTAGAGGATGCGAGACTAGAACAGAGCTCGGCATTTGCAACACACTGATCTAATCTCCACATATAAATGGCCTGTCAAGTGAAGGACATGGTCAGCTATTTAAATATTGACAAGACTTTCCCCCCTCAACTCCTGTTCACAGCTGGGCCAGTGCTGAGTTTAAGCAAATCACTTTGTCACACCATCTCACCAATTGCATATTATCCTCTCCTTCATAATTCCTTCGATGTCTCCTCTCACTCCTCTGACTGGAACTGCAGCCTGGGTCATCCATCAAGCTGCCTTCAGTATCTAACGGCTCTGCAATGACAGATGGTGGTGTCTTGCCGGCCCGGCTGCTGGACCGCCAAAAAGGAGGAGGAGCAATCACTGTCACCGTGGGTCAGAAGCTGTGGGAAATCTCAGCAAACGTTCTCATGCCCATCAAAGTGTGCGTGAAGGAAGCAGAGGAAACAGAGCACAACCACCCACAGAACACAGGGGATTTTTTTCGTGGACAGTATTCAGTATCTTGACAAGAAACTGGGCAGGCGAATCTGCAGACCTATCTTTAGGCCATCGACATGGCAGTGAAAAATTGTTCTTTTTCATGGAGAGGACTTTGTAGAGCTTTTCACACAACAGACAAGAGGCAGCTACTGTCCCAGACCTGGAGTAATTTGACCTGTATGGGGCACCAGCTTTCTAAAGAGCAGAAGGACAGTGTTTTCTGTTACCTGGGTGGAAGCCATGCAATATAAGATTTGGTTTATTCAGCTATGAATCTCAGATGTGGGGATCAAGTCAATGAACAGTTCATCAAACTATCTACAGAGGCTTCTGATTATATTGTTCTAAGTTTTTATATTGTTTCCTAAGGTTATGACTTAATACAGCAATAGGTTCTCAGTTCCCAGCTAGAACAAAGTCTAAATCTATGTGACTGCATTTGCTCTCATTCAAGCAGTTATTTTACTTCTTGCCTCTCCCTTCACTCTCCTTAAGAACATAAGCAGAGCCCTGCTAGATCAGACCAAGGTCCATCTAGTCCAGCATTCTGTTTACACAATGACCAACCAGCTGCCCATGGGAAACGCACAAGAGGGACATGGGTGCAACAGCACCCTCCCACCCATGTTCCCCAGCAACTGGTGTACATAGGCTCACTGTCTCTGGTGCTGGAGATTGTGCATAGCCATCAGGACCAGTAGCCACTGATAGCCTTCTTCTCCAGGAATTTGTCTAGCTCCCTTTTAAAGCCATCCAAGGTGGCCATCACTACATTTTGTGTAGGGGTGCACGAAAGTCACTTACCTGGTCTCGCAGCTTTTCGCGGTGGGGGGGAGGCGCTTCGCTGCTCTCCCTGCGAAGTTCAGGCCGGGGGGGGAGAGGCTTCCCTCCTCGCCCGGCCGAAATTCAGGCCGGGGGGGAGGCTTCCCGCCTTGCCCGGCCGAAATTCAGGCCGGGGAGGAGGCGCCTCGCCTCGCCCGGCCGCGAACTAAACAGTTAAAAAAACAACAACACGCCCCCGTGATAGGCTACATGATGATTAATGTAGCCTATCACGGCTAGATTTGTAAAGTCAGCCGTGATAGGCTACGTAAATCGTCACGTAGCCTATCACGGGTGACTTAAAAAAAAAAAAAAAGCGCGTACGCAAATGGCGGCCCCCATAGGGAGCCGCCATTCGCGTTCCTTATTTGGTCGCTGTAGTCTACGTAAAGATTTACGTAGACTACGGCGAAAATAAGGGCAACGCAAATAGCAACGCAAAGTGCGTACGCAAATGGCGGCGCCCATGGGCCCCGCCATTTGCATTCCTTATTTGGCCAGGGTAGTCTACATAAAGATTAACGTAGACTATGGTGAAAATAAGGGCAACGCAAGGTAAGGGATTTGTACATCCCTATTAAAATCTAGGGATGTACGAAACCCCCCTTACCTGGCTCCGACGGGTTCCTCTGGGGGGGGGAGGCACTCCGTCTCTCCCCCTGGAATCCTGGCTGGCCGGTTCCGCTCCGCTCTGCGGGGATTCTGCAGAGCCGCCGGCATCCGGCCGCTGGCTAGCAGGGATGCAAATGGTGGCAGCCGTAGCTGCCGCTGTTTGCATCCCTGTATTCAGCCATGATAGGCTACGTAAAGACTTACGTAGCCTATCATGTCTGGGTTAAAAAAACCAAAAACGCGTACGCAAATGGCGGCGGCTATGGCCGCCGCCATTTGCGTTCCCTATTTTTGGTTGTCTTAGTCTACGTAAATATTTACGTAGACTAAGACGGCGAAAATAAGGGGGAACGCAAATAGCGTCCACTATGCTATTTGCGTTCCCCCTTAGTTTCGCCGTCTTAGTCTACGTAAATATTTACGTAGACTAAGACAACCAAAAATAGGGAACGCAAATGGCGACGGCCATAACTGCTGCCATTTGCATACGTGTTTTTTTCTTTTAACCCAGACGTGATAGGCTATGTAAGTCTTTACGTAGCCTATCACGAATGGGGGGGGGAGACTGCAAATGGCAGTGGCAGCAGCCGGTCGGAAGACCAGCCGCTGCCGCCGAAGCCGCCGCTGGAGCCGCCACTGTCCGGAAGATCCGCCGCAGGTAAGTCTCATCCCGGGGGGGAACCGCGGGGGGCGGGGGGGTGGCAGGCCGTTCCATCATGGAGTTCGGGGGGCCGAATGCGCTGGCATTCGGCCTCACCGAGATCTGTGGCGGCGTTCTCTGACATCCCTATTAAAATCTCAACATTTTTCTCTCCTGAATATGGTTGTGAATTTTGGTAAATTCTTACAAAAAATGAATTAAACTATGGCTGTATGAGAATTTCGTTCCTGTTCTCAAATCATGCAAACATGTCCCATTTGCAACCCCAGACACAAATGTGAGCAGGAATGCAATGTGCATTCCATATGCAGAATGCCTCCAAAAGCCCAGACCATGATGGATGATCCAAACAGAGATGGCTTCAGGCAATGAAGACGAGATGTTCCTAGCAAAGGCTGTTCACCTTCACACCAGCTTAAACGGGAAGGCATGACTGTAGGACACCCCTTCCAGATCCCTTGACAGACAAGGGCTTTTAGCTTTTCCGCAAGGCCCTTGGCTAAACGGGGTGGCACTGCTCAGCCCTCCAGCAGCGATGCTACAACCTGGGTGACCCTTTTGCAAACCCCACCCCACCTCTCTCTGGTTCTCATGGACACCTTCCAGCCTCCCTCCTGCCAAGGCCAGCAGGTGGACAGGGAGTTGGGTGGCTCCCCCTGGCTCTGCTTGGAGAACAGTGAGAGAGAGAAGCTCACAGACTCTGACATTCCAGTAGGAGTGCTTGAAAGTCACCTCATCTCACAGCTTGCTTCGTGGTGGGGGGGAGGCACTTCGCTTCTCCCCCCGAAATTCAGGCCGGGGAGGAGGTGCCTCGCCTCGCCCGGCCGCGAAATAAAAAGTTAAAAAAAAAAACAAAAAACGCCCCCGTGACTAGATCTGCAAAGTCAGCCGTGATAGGCTACGTTAATCGTCACGTAGCCTATCACGGGTGACTTAAAAAAAAAAAAAAAGCCGCCATTCGCGTTCCTTATTTGGTCGCTGTAGTCTACGTAAAGATTTATGTAGACTACGGCGAAAATAAGGGCAACGCAAATAGCGGCGGCAGCCGGTCGAAAGACCGGCTGCCGCCCCCGCCCCTGTCGAAGCCCTGCCGAACCACCGCTGTGACCCGCCACCGGGAGCGACATTCGGGAAAGGTAAGTCCCATCCCGGGGGGGTGTGCGGGGTGCGGGGGGGGTGCGGAGAATTTCTCCCCGAAACTACTTCGGGGGGCCGAATATGTTGGCATTCAGCCCCCCGAAGTTTCAGCGAGAAATTCTCTGACACCCCTACATTCCAGAAACTGAATAGGCCCAAGCCCTTCCAGGCTACTTCCAATCAAATCCTGGCTAATAACCTACGAGGTCCACTGCAGTACTGAAGCTGGGGCCTGACATCTACTACTGGCCACCCAATCAAGGAGAAGGCGAGGATGAACTTTTGAAAAGCAAATTGCCAGTGTTTCAAGGAAGCATGACGTAGTATGCTTAGAATCATAGAATAGTAGGGTTGGAAGGGGCCTACAAGACCATGGGGTCCAACCCCCTGCTCCATGTAGGAATCTGCTTCCTTGGGGGACTTCAATTTCCCCGATATTTGTTGGGATACACATTCTTCAAAACATGGCCCCTCCAAGGGATTCCTGACTTGTGTTGCGGATAACTTCCTCCTACATAAAGTGGAGGAAGAAACTAGAGGATCGGCTATCCTTGACTTGATCCTAACCAACAGAGATGACTTAGTGGATAAAGTTGAGGTTCAGGATAAAAGGAAGTCCTTCTTCACACAGCACATTGTTAAACTATGGAATTCACTACCACAGGATATAGTGATGGCCACCAATTTGGATGGCTTTAAAAGCGGGTTTTTATTTATTTATTTATTTATTTATTTATTTCATTTCTATACCGCCCAATAGCCGAAGCTCTCTGGGCGGTTCACAAAAACTAAAACCAAACAGCACACAATAAAACAATTTAAAATATATAGAACATTAAAACCACAATATAACAATACAACCACAATAAAACCTAGCAGCAGTACAGGAGTTTAAAATACAGATTTAAAACAGCAAAGATAAAAATTTAGAAAGCTAAAATGCTAAATTGCCTGGGAAAATAAAAAGGTCTTCACCTGGCGCCGAAAGGAGTACAATGTAGGCGCCAGGCGAACCAGTTGGACAAATTCCTGGAGGAGAAGGCTATCAATGGCTACTAGTCCTGATGGCTATGTGCTACCTCCAGTAGCAGAGGAAGTGAGCCAATGTACACCAGTTGCTGGGGAACATGGGTGGGAGGGTGCTGTTGCGCTCATGCCCTGCTTCGGGTTCCTGGTCGACAGTTGGTTGGCCACTTGACTCAACTGGAATCAGAGTGGCGGGGGGGGGGGGCTCTGGTAAAACTGTAGGGTCAGCTCTGCACACTGTTCAGCCATTTCCCTTCCTTTCCATTCATGCCACTGGCAGATGTTGCTGGTGTTGTCCTACAAAGGGGCAGCTCACACGACACAAAAATCCTCAAGAATGATGCCATTTGTCCAGTTCTGAATTCTGCTTTATTATTGTGTCACTGAAGGCCCTGGCTGTGGATTTATGACCTGGTGGGTGGAGAGAGTGAGCTGCGCTGTTAACATTGGTTGCTCTTTTTCTGCATTTTACTGATCCTCGGTGCTCTTCTGAGCACTGAGCAATTAAAGAGCTCCTTATTTCTCTTGTCACTTGATTCTCCTGGTGCAGAAAGAGAGGACAGTGGCTGCTGCCAGAGGCCTCTTTCTCAAGGTCTGTTGTGGAAGAGAGAGCTGAGGGCGGGGCGGGGGGGGAGAGGCACATTGTCACATCAGCCTTGCCTCTGAACAAAGAGCTGTGATTGACACCCCTGCACTCTCGGAGCTGTCTGCACTACCCAGAGTGCATGAGGGGGTGAAGAATGCAGAACTGCTGGTGTCAGAAGAATCCAAATGATGTTATTTAGGCAGAGATGAGAAATGGCACCTCGGCTCTGCAGGACTGTATTATGAGGCATGGTTCTGGCAAGATCAAAGACCTCATTTGCTCTCTCAGCTCCAGCTGGCCTGTTCCTATCGGAGATGTCAGTTGTGGTGGTGCTGGTGCCGTGTATGTGGGGCAGGGGCAGGGAGCCCATGGTGGAAACGAAGTGATTTGAGTTTCTTCACTAGCCAGTTTGCAATTGATTCACAAGTGATTTAGCATATCACTGCCAAGGAAGCCAAATGCAGTCCCGAGGACCTCACTGGGACCTCCACATTACAGTGCAGCCTGCTGAAAAACAACTGAGGAGATGAGAAGACCTCCAGGGGCACTAATAGGAAATGGGACTTTAAAAAAGGTGCTGTGGCCAAATGCATTTCAGATAGGGGTGGACGAAAGTCACTTACCTGTCCTCGAAGCTTGTTCGCGGTGGGGGGGAGGCACTTCGCTGCTCCCCCTGCGAAGTTCAGGCCGGGGTTGGAGGCTTCCCGCCTCGCCCGGCCGAAATTCAGGCCGGGAAGGAGGCTTCCCGCCTCGCCCGGCTGCGAACTCGAAAGTTTTTTTTTTTAAAAAAACGCCCCCGTGATGGGCTATGTGACGATTAACGTAGCCTATCACGGCTAGATCTGCAAAGTCAGCCGTGATAGGCTACGTTAATCGTCACGTAGCCTATCACGGGTGACTTAAAAAAAAAAAAAGGCGCGTACGCAAATGGCGGCCCCCATAGGGAGCCGCCATTTGCGTTCCTTATTTGGTCGCTGTAGTCTACGTAAATCTATACGTAGACTACAGCGACCAAATAAGGAACGCGAATGGCGGCTCCCTATGAGGGCCGCCATTATCCGTACGCGCTTTTTTTTTTTTTTAAAGTCAGCCGTGATAGGCTACGTGATGATTTACGTAGCCTCTCACGGCTGACTTTGCAAATCTAGCCGTGATAGGCTACGTTAATCGTCACGTAGCCCATCACGGGGGCGGTTTTTTTTTCTTTTTATTGGAATGGCGGCGGCGGCAGCCGGTCTTTCGACCGGCTGCCGCTCCCGCCCCGCACAAACACCCGCCGAACCGCCGGCTGGACCCGCCGCCGGGAGGGACATTCGGCAAAGGTAAGTCCCGTCCCGGGGGTGTGTGCGGGGGGCGGGGGGTGCGGAGGATTTCTCCCCGAAACTTGTTCAGGGGGCCGAACACGTTGGCGCTCGGCCCCCCGAAGTTTCGGGGAGAAATTCTCCGCCATCCCTAAGCTTTGTACAAGACATTTTCCTAAATGTAGTTATTGGCAATTGCAGGCGGCTTCTGAAGAGCTTGCTGTACCAGATCAAAGCACGTTATGTTGCTTTGCCTGATGATACAAGATGTGCAAAACCTGAGCTGCTAGATTAAAGCTGAGTTCCTTACAGGGTCACAGCCCCTTTGCAAGAGTGCTGTCACCCTCTGAGCTAGATGGCTCTAAGGTCTTGTGCACGTGTCTAAGTCAAGGACAGGGAACCTCTGGTCTGCAAGCTGAACCTGGCCCATCAGGCCATTGGGACCTCAAGCAAAGCCCCCCCCCCGAGAAGGGTGAGGGGGCCAGAGTGACTGCTGCGGCCTGGGGCAGGGCTGCTCCCAAGAGCTGCAGCTCAGCCCACTTCGCTCTCCCCTCGCCTCCTCTGATCGGGGAAGCAGTCTGGCTCGGGGCCCATCTGGCTCTGTAAGGTGCCGGCTGAGGGCTCCTGCCCACGGAGCTCTTATCCTGCTGTTGAGACTGCTCGCTCACGGAAGTTTGTGGGTCCTTCTCATGGCGTTGTTAAACCTCCAGGGCACATCCAGAGGTGTTTCCTGGGTATTCTGTCTGAGCTAAATCATCCAGAACTGATGAACCGTTTTTTAAACTCGGAATGTAATGTGATTGAAACAGCCACTAGACGGCGCTGTTTCACGGCATTCTATGGAAACTTGACAATTAAAAGCTCCCCTGCTCAGCAATCACACGTGGCGTCTGGGAGCCTGCGATAAGCACGGACAGGCTCCAAGGTGGGAGGACTGTGGCGGGCTTCTTTGGTGTAAAGGCAGCCTGGGTCTGCTCCGCTCCTACCTCATCTTCATCTGAATCTCTGAATCACTCCCAGAACTTGAGGAGGGCTCAGATTCACTTTGGGGTGATGGAGGACCCTTGCTTTGCTTCAGATGAACATCAAATGTGTTTGGATCAGCCCAACTTGGTTGGAGGTAGGGATGGCAGAGAATTCTGCCACGGATCTCGGTGAGGCCGAATGCCAGTGCATTCGGCCCCCTGAAATCTGTGGCGGAACGGCCTGCCCCCCGCACACCCGCAGATCCCTCCCGGGATGAGACTTACCTGGGGCGGATCTTCCAGGCAGCAGCAGCTCCAGCGGGGCGGCTTCGGTGGTGGCGGCTGTGGCGGCTGGTCTTCCGACCAACTGCTGCCACCGCCACCATTTGCAGTCTGGAGGTGTGTGTTTTTTTTTAAAACAGAGACATGATAGGCTACATAAAGATTTACATAGCCTATCTTGGCTGGGTTAAAAAAAAAAGGTGTACACAAATGGCGGTGGCTACAGCCACTGCCATTTGCATTCCTTATTTTTCGCTGTCTTAGTCTATGTAAATATTTACGTAGGCTAAAACGGCTAATCAAAAAGGGACGCAAATAGCGCCCACTACGCTATTTGCGTTCCCTTTTATTTTCGCCATAATAGTCTACGTAAATATTTACATGGACTAAGACGGCGAAAAATAAGGAACGCAAATGGCGGTGGCCATAGCTGCCGCAATTTGCGTACGCGGGTTTTGGGTTTTTTTACCCAGAAAAAAAGCGGGTTTTTTGGGTTTTTTGCACAGCTGGCTGTCGAGGATTCTCGGGGGGAGGACTGGATCGCCTCCCCCCCGTTGAGGATTCCATGGGGAGGGACGGAATGCCTCCACCCCCCATGAACATAATCCGCGGAAAGGTAAGTGACTTTCGTACATCCCTAGTTTGAGGTTTGTGTAAATCTGATGCACACCCCTCTTAGAAGCCCACTGGTGCCTCTGGATCCCCTTAGCTTAGAGTGGGCTCCCCCTCCTCCCACACTGCTATCACTTCCCGGGTTGTACTTTTTGCATTTGGCAAAGGGGTGCCAGATCCTTTGCCTCCATCCTGAACCATGCCAGCGGTGATGGGGCGAGCCTCTGAAGTGTGAGATTGGCTTTGAAGTGCCAGGCCCACTGCTGCAGGATCATTCTGCCCAAGAGTACCACTTCACAGACGCTGGCATTGCTGGCTGCCCTGCTCACTGCAAATACGGTGTTCTTGTCGAGGTACTCAGAGGGAGGGAGGTGTGATCGTTTGACGATAGCCACTTGTGCTGGAGAAGAGCACAGAAAAGTGCCTTCGAGACAGAAAATCAATGGAGGTTTGTTCTAGACCTCATTTCTCCCCTAAGGAATGAGAATAGGGTTGAAGCAAAGACACAATGGCCATTTTTGCAAGTGCTACAAAATGTGCGTGATGCGGAGCCAGAGAGATACTCCAGCTCAGACCCCACAAAGATCAGAAATATAATTAACTCATGGAAGCCATTTGCATGGGATGCCGGGATGCTTCCTAGGATAAATGGGCTTTAAAAAGGGATTTGAGAAATGCATGGAGGATGCACCCATTGGTGTCTACTAGTAATAGCAGCTAAAATGAAGCCTCCATGTTTAGAGCAGTAAATCTCTGACTGTAAGACGACTGGAACAAACCACACAGAAGAGATGCTGTAAGTTCCACTGGAGGAAAACAAAGTGATATTAGATCGGGGCCCACCAGGTCCCCCAACACCTCTGAAAAACCTAGTGTGCCCAGGGTAAGGGTAAGGTATGTGGGGTACACGCCTGGATCCACAGGGCACAGAAATAAAAGCTAAAGTTGGTGTGTGTGTGTGTGAGTGTGCGTGCTTGGAATCCAGAGCAGATGTCCATGCTCATCTGAAATAGGGGGTGAAACCTCTGGATATATGCATGCACATGTCTAGTTCTTTTCCACCTAGAACTTTTCCACAAGCCACTGAGGTGCAGCTGTTTGAACTGGCCAATCAAAGCCCTGGCAAGTTAAAGCACCAGTCCAGAAAGCACAGTTTCCACTGGGAAAGCTGTCCACACAGTCATTAGCACTAGTAAAGAATCAGGGCCTTCCATCACCCTGGTTTGCATTCAGAACTCTGGTTGCACCCAAAGGAGAGGACGAGATCAGCCTAAGATCCTCTATTCAGTTTGGCACAAGGAACCTCTGGCAGGAGAGCTGAGCCACTCAGACTCTCGCGTGTTCTTGGGCGGGGGTGGGAACTCCCCACAAAACAAGATTTTAGAATGAGAAATTCTCATTTTCTTTAGATTTTGCTGAGCCCCCTGCCTGTACCCAGCTCTGCTCTCCTCTTTCCTACCTCCTTGCCCCAGTTTCTTTTTCCAACATCTGTGTCTATTATTTTACCGACAGACTAGCCAGGGCTCCTTGCTTCCCCCGCTGTCCAGCCTTTCACCCAAATGTGCAAAGGTGAAGAGGCCTGTGAGGGTGCTGTTGTGCCCCAGTTCCCCCAGTTTGTGGATCTGCAGACGCCTCCCCCCCCCCCGCCGCCCTGCCTCTTGATCTGGAGCAGAGACCTACAGAATCCCAAATCTCCCCTCTTTGATAGCAAGGCCTTTTTGCCCTCCCACCAGGGCTGTGTCTCCATGATGACAGAAGAAGCAGCCAATGGAGGAGCACCAGATTTTTTAATAGAAAGAATCCGCTTTGCTGCGCTTTGGTCCATGCAGGGCTCCATGAGCAGGTTCTCCGGACCAGTAAAAATCGCTTCACAGAACATACTTCCCGGTGGGGGTTGGAGTGAGCATCATCTGACTGACAGGTGCTGCTCAGCCAATAAGAGAGGCTCCCCCCCATCGCCTCTGCTTTCTCCTTCTCCCTGAAACTCCAGATGCACCCGCATTTCAGGAGCAAGCCTAACTGAGCTCGATGGGAGTTACTTCTGAGTACACACACATGCTTGGGCTGGGAAAACGGGGGGAAGAACACAAAGATGGGAAACCAGCCCCCATTTTAACCTGCAGGATTTGTATAACATTTGCTCTATAAGCGTTTGTGCTTTAAAATCTGCCATGTCAATAGAGGGGGATCTCTGGAAATTCTGATGTGCACATTCAGGGGACCAGCCTCGTTGAGCACAATGGGGATTACTTCTGAGTAGACACTAACTGGTTTGTGCAGGGATGGGAAACACAGAGGAAACACCCCTTGACCGGGGTCAGGGTGAAAGGCGCGCCCCTGGGCAGGGCTGGCACACCCCAGGTCAATGCGGGGGCTGGGGCCCACAGCAACTATACCACTGAGAACCTGACTTGAGGAAAAGAACTGTACTTTAAGCCATCTCAGGAAATCCGTTTTTTCCTGGGTAAGCTCCGGGGTGGCTGCTGGATGGCTATGATGGCATGTATCCCTATATGACCTCCAAATGCAGCCAGCTCGAGTAAATCACTGGTGGAGACATCCCCCAGGATTAGGTGACCATCTGTGTTCCATTTCCAACTACCTCTCTCCTGTCTCTTCAGGTCCCAGTCCGGATGTACAAGAATTTCACTTTATTTACATTATTTATGTACTACTTCACAGCTAAACAGATTCTGGAGCAGTGAGCAATAAAATGAATAAAACACCATATTAAACATTTTAAAAAAGAGAATACCAATAAAAACCATGGCTGGTCAGTCAAGGAAGGCTTCTTGAATAAAGATGTCTTCAGCAGGCACTGAAAACAACACAATGTTGGTGCCTGCCTGACCTCCAGAGGCAGGGAGTTCCACAGGAAGGGAGCTACCACCAGGAGCATCCCATCTAGGGATGTCAGAGAATTTATCCACGAATCTCGGGGAGGTTGAATGCCAGCGCATTCGGCCCCCCGAATTTGGTGGAGAAATGGTCTGCCCCCCCGCCTTCCCCCCGGGACGGGACTTACCTTATGCGAATGACCCTGGTGGCGGTGGCTCCAGCGGCGGTGCGGCAGCGGTGCAGCGGCGGCTGCAGCGGCCGGTCTTCTGACCAGCTGCCGCCGCCGCCATTTCCAAGTTAAAAAACAAACAAACAAACGCGATAGGCTACGTAAAGATTTACATAGCCTATCACGGCTGAGTGAAAAAAAACAACAACAACCGCCCATGGGCGCCACCATTTGTGTTCCTTATTTTGGCATGTAAAAACATTTACGTAGACTACGGCGAAAATAAGGGGAACGCAAATGGCTGCGCCCATGGGCGCCGCCATTTGCATACGTGCAGTTTTTTTTTTTCCACTCAGCCGTGATAGGCTACATAAACATTTATGTAGCCTATCACGGCTGACTGCAGGGACACAAACGGTGGCGGCTATGGCTGCCGCCATTTGCATCCCGGAAGGACAGGAGGATTCGCAGCCGGAGGGACGGGGCGCCTCCCCCCCGGCAGAATTTCGGGGGGGAGGGATGGGGCGCCTCCCCCCACCACGAATCAAGCTTCGGGTTCAGGTAAGGGACTTTCATACATCCCTAATCCCATCTGATGACTTCAGTGACCAGGCAGGTTGATAAGTAAAAGGTGACCAGAACTTGCCCTGTGCACAAACCCCGAAATGTGAACATGAACACTTTTTGCAAACAAAGCTCACACATTCCCAAGCTTGTGATGCTGGCTAGAACAGCGTAAGCTTCGCGAAAGTGTGTGCTTTAAAAAGTGCATACTTCGATGGTGGGTAGAAACTGCACATTTGGGTGCACACTTTAAAAAATGCTCTCCCAGATGCACACTTTCCCCATACAAACAGCAGCAATAGCAACAACAAAAAGCTTGCAATTGGGAGCAGACATGAGGCAGACTGAGCTTCCAGGTGGAACTCAGAGAACCTCCTGCTGATCCTCCCATCCCGGGAACTTGCCCTGTTGCAGTTGGGCCACCCGAGTGTCCCTTCACTTCTCTTGTGCCCCCCCTTCCATGTTTGGAGGGAGGTCCCCCCCCGTGCTATTATGTTGTCCCACCGAGCACAGTGTCTCTCCAGTTACAGTCTCAGACAGATTGCTGCTGGTGGTCATATCTATCAGAGTGAGCAGAAGGGTGTCCGGCATTAGGGCTGCTAGCCCTGTTTTATACATTCTGAAGACAAGCATATCAACAAGGACAATGGTGCTGGTGTATTAGGTCAGCGTGTTTCTTTCTGGCTTGGTCTGAGCTGGCACACAGAGAGGTCAACCGGGCTTCTCTAGAGTGATGGCCCTGGACCGTATCTACTCAGTCACAGGCCTGTTTTCAGCAGGTCCCATGCGAGTCTCTGTCCTGCTGAAAAGCAGGGATGGGCGTCACTTGGAGCCTCTTCTCTTCCTTTCCTGGTGCTTGTTATAGATGGTTATAGGGCTCCCACAAAGAGACTTTAATGTCCCCCCCCCAAGATAAATCCCTGCCCTGGCACATACAAATACAGTGAGGAAAAGCCCAATGGGAAATGGTGAGATCACTTGGCCTGGACACCTCCTACACATGCTCAAGAGAGGCGTCCACTGGAGACAATACTGGACTAGATAGATCTAAGGCAGCTTGCTACAGTAACCATCATTACCTCCCCAACCCAGATGTTATGAGGAGATATTTTCCTGGCCTTCAGCAGATCTCTTAGTCTTAGGTGATGGGGTCAATAGGGAAATGGCTGCATGGATTTCCTGGAAAGTTGCAGGAGGGCATTGGGTGCTACACAGTCAGATGGAAAAAGGAGTTCCTGTTAGGGATGTTAGAGAATTCCTCCATGGACTCCAATGAGTGGGTCGTCCTCGGAGTCTGTGGCGGAACGGACGACCCACCTCCGCCACCCCGCAAAGTTGCCCCGGAACAGATCCTACCTGCCACTGGCCGGGTCCCATCCATCTGCTGCTGTCCGCTGCTGGTCTGCGGAAGAAAATGGCATCCGGAGTAGCCGATGCCATTTACATCCCTTCTCTTTGCCATGATAGGCTACGTAATTTTTTACGTAGCCTATCACAGCAAAGAGCAGGGACGCAAATGGCGTCGGCTACTCTAGATGCCATTTGCGTCTGCAGACTGGCAGTGGACAGAAGTCTGGCTGCGGGCGGCCCTGGCCGGTGGCTCCACGGACTTGCCGCGGAGCGGAACCAGCCAGGGAGGATTCCGGGGGGAGGGACAGATCACCTCCCCCCCCCAAGCGGACCCCAGAGCGGAACGGTAAGTAGGGTTCATACACTCCTGTAGGCAAGTCGGTACATTGACGCTGAGGGCACAGCAGGAGCTCGGCTGCATTACACCATATGCTAGAAAGAGGGGTGGGCAGCTCATGTTTGCTCCAGGGGTCCTAAGTTCCTCTCAGTGGCTCTTGAGCTCACCATGACTCACAGACTTTGTCTTGCCACTGCCAGAATGCTGAGCAATGGTTTCTGGCTCTTGCATTAAGTTTCTGAATAGAAAAATGAAAATCCTCCCTCCAAAATCCACTAAGAAAACTCCAGTAAATAAAAGTTTTCCACCAAGTGATGACCTGGGAGGCCTCTCCTTTCGGTAAGGTCCATCTTATTTACATTTCAGGTCAACTTGTCTCACCATGCAATTTCCTCTAGAAGGCAAGAGAAGAGCTCATGCGAGGCCGGTCAGCAAATGGAAGTGGAGCCCCTGCCATTCCCCATGGCCTGTCCCACATTAGCTGCTCGAGTAGGGGGCTAATCAACTTAGTGCCGGGCCGAGGCCTTTGGCTGAATGCTCCGGCATGCCCCTAGCAGCGGGTGCTTGAAAAGCTAACTTGACTCTTGGAGCGTGTTGTTTCCAAATGATGCTACAGATGATGGTGCTCCTTTCCGAGGCAGGGGCTGCCGACAGAGGAAAATGCAAATCTGCTATCCTCGGGAAAGGGTGCCTTAGGATAGGGCAAAAACTCTGGAAATGCACACTGGCATTTGGCAGACACTTATAACTTTGTTTATGTATTGAATCTCATGGACTGCCATTGCTTCTGGGTTGTCCTTTCCTTTCCGCTCCCCTCCAATTTCCTCTCCCCTCCACGTAGACTAAGACAGCGAAAATAAGGGCAACGCAAATAGCGTAGCGTCTACGCTATTTGCGTTCCCCTTATTTTTGCCGTCTTAAGTCTACGTAAATGTTTACGTAGACTAAGACGTGCCAAAATAAGGAACGCAAATGTGTACGCGCGTTGTTTGTTTTTTCTTAAGTCAGCCGTGATAGGCTACGTAAAGATTTACATAGCCTATCACGGTGTTTTTTTAAAATCTAACCGTGATAGGCTACGTAAATCTTTACTTAGCCTATCACTTTTTTTTTGTTTTTGTTTTTTTTTAACCTGGAAATGGCGGCGGCGGCGGCAGCCAGCTGGAAGACCGGCTGCCGCCGCCGCCGTCACCGAACCGGCGCTGCTGCCAGGAAGGTCCGCCCAAGGTAAGTCCCATCCCGGGGGGTGGCGGGGGGGGTGGGCTGTTTCACCACTGATTTTGGGGGGCCGAATGTGCTGGCATTCAGCCTCCCTGAGATCTGTGGCGGAACTTTCATACATCCCTAAGTTTTTTAGGTGTGATGATCAGAACTGTACACAGTATTTCAAGTGTGCCCGCACCATAGATTTGTATAGGGACAGTATGATATTGGCAGTTTTATTCTCAATCCCTTTTCTAATTATGCCTAACATGGAGTTTGCCTTTTTTTACAGCGGCTGCACACTGGGTTGACATCTCCATTGAGCTGTCCACCGCAACCCCAAGATCTCTTTCCTGGGCAGTCACTTACTGCTAGCTTAGATCCCATCAGGCTATATTTGAAGTTGGGATTTTTTGCCCCAGTGTGCATCGCTTTACACTTACTTACATTGAACCACCTTTACCATTTAGATGCCCATTCTCCCAATTTGGAGAGATCTTTTTGGAGCTCTTCACAATCCTGGTTTTTTTTTTAACCACCCTAAATAATTTGGTGTTATCTGCAAACTTGGCCACTTCACTGCTCACTCCTAATGCCAGATCATTTATGAACATGTTGAAGAGCATTGGTCCTTATAGGGATGTACGAAAGTCACTTACCTTCCGCGGATTATGTTGATGGTGGGGGGGGAGGCGTTCCATCCCTCCCCCCGGAATCCTCGATGGGGGGGAGGCGCTCCGTTCCTCTCCCCTGGAATCCTCCGCGGCCGGCTGTGCTCCGCGGCAGCTCCACACAGCAGCCAGCCAGGCCCAGCCAGCCCAGAGCCGTCCGCAGCCGGATTTCCAGCCGCCGAGGGCTCTGGGGAAAAAACAAAACCGCATATGCAAATGGTGGCAGCTACAGCCGCCACCATTTGTGTTCCTTATTTTTGCCGTCTTAAGCTACGTAAATATTTACGTAGACTAAGTCGGCGAAAATAAGGGGAACGCAAATAGCGTAGCGGATGCTATTTGCGTTCCCCTTATTTTTGCCATCTTAGTCTATGTAAATATTTACATAGACTAAGAAGGCCCGAAATAAGGAACAAAATGGCGGCTATAGCCGCCGCCATTTGCGTATGCCTTTTTTTTTTAACCGAGTCGTTTTAGTCTACATAAAAACTTAGGTAGCCTATCACTTCTGGGTAAAAAAAAAATAAAAAAACTGCAAATGGCAACGGCGGCAGCCGGTCGGAAGACCAGCCGCCGCCGCTGCCACCGCCGCCCAGAAGATCCACCCCAGGTAAGTCTCGTCCCGGGGGGGATCCGTGGGGGTGGGGTGGGGGGGGCAGGCCGTTCTGCCACAGATTTCGGGGGGGCACTGGATTTTAGCATTTTAGCATTTTAGCTTTCTAAATTTTTATCTTTGCTGTTTTAAATCTGTATTTTAAACTCCTGTACTGCTGCTAGGTTTTATTGTGATTGTATTTTTATATTGTGGTTTTAATGTTCTATATATTTTAAATTGTTTTATTGTGTGTTGTTTGGTTTTAATTTTTGTGAACCGCCCAGAGAGTTTCGGCTATTGGGCAGTATAGAAATGAAATGAATGAATGAATAAATAAATAAATAAAAATTCGGCCTCACCGAGATCCGTGGCGGAGTTCTCTGCCATCCCTAAATTCCTCTGGGACCCCACTATTGACTTCCCTCCATTGGGAGAATTTACCATTTATTCCCACTCTCTGCTTTCTGTTCTTCAACCAGTTATTGATCCATACGAGGACCTGTCCTCTGATTCCATGACTGCTAAGTTTGCTCAGGAGTCTTTGGTGAGGGACTTTGTCAAAAGCCTTTTGGAAGTTCAAGTAAACAATGTCTGCTGGATCACCCCTGACTACATGTTTATTGACACGCACAACGATCTCTAAAAGGCTAGTGAGACAGGACTTACCTTTGCAGAAGCCATGCTGATTCTTTTTCAGCAGGGCTTGTCCTTCTATATGCTTACTAATTATATCTTTAATAATGCCTACAGCCAATTTACCCAGGACAGATGTTAAGCTAACAAGCCTGTAGTTTCCCAGATCGCCCTGGATCCCTTTTTGAATATTGGTGTTACGTTGGCCATCTTTCCATCCTCTGGTATTGTCATGCTAGGATAGATACCATCTGGGCCTGGTGATTTATTTGCTTCCAATTTATCAATAAGGTTGAGAACTTCATCATTTGTCACCACTATTTGCCTCAGTTCCTCAGACTCCCTTCCTGAAAACATCATAGAAACAGAATCATAGAATAGTAGGGTTGGAAGCGGCCTACAAGGCCATCGGGTCCAACCACCTGCTCAGTGCAGGAATCCAAGTCAGAGCATCCCTGACAGATGGCTGTCCAGACTCATCTTGAATGCCACCAGTGTGGGAGAGCCCACCACCTCCATAGGCATCTGTTGAGGCTAGGGGTGTACGAAACCCCGCTTACCTGGCTCCGCCGGTTTCCACAGCTGGGGGGAGGTGATCTGTTCCCCCCTCTGGAATCCTTGATGGGGGGGGAGGCAATCTGTTCCTCCCTCTGGAATCCTTGGGGGGGGAGGCGATCTGTTCCCCCCCCTCTGGAATCCTGCCCGGCCGGCTCCGCTCCTATGTGTCCCTATGGTAGCCCGTGATAGGCTACATAAATATTTATGTAGCCTATCATGGCTAATAAAGCAGGGATGCAAATTGCGTCCCCTGTGCCATTTGTGTCCCTGCTTTAGCTGTGATAGGCTACATAAATATTTACGTAGCCTATCACGGGCTACCATAGGGATGCAAATGGCGTTCCCTACTCAGGACGCCATTTGCGTCCACACCAGCCCAGCAGCAGCCAGAGCCACCGGCGCTGCCACCACCACTGCTGCCACCGCCGTCACCGCTGGAACCGAAGCTGCAGCCAGAGCCAGGTAGGCTCTGTTTCACAAGGCTTTCGGAAGGTGGAGGGGCGGGGGGCTCCGTTCCACCACAGATTCATGGAAGCCGAATTCACTGGAATTTGGCCCCCCTGGGATCCGTGGCAGAATTTCCTAACATCCCTAGTTCAGGCAGAGGTATCTCTCCGATATCTTCTGCAGTGAAGATGGATGAGAAGAATTCATTCAGCTTCTCTGCAATCTCCTTGTCCTCCTTCTGTCCTCCTTTAACTCAATTGTCTTCCAGTGGTCCAAGTGCCTCCCTAGCTGGTTTTCTGCTTCTGATATATTTAAAGAATTCTTTATTGTTGGCCTTGATGTTGTTAGCGATATGCTCTTCAAAATGCTTTTTAGCATATCTTATTGTCTGCTTGCATCATCTTTGTGCAAACTTGTGCTCCCTTTTCTTTTCCTCACTTGGGCAAGACTTCCATTTTCCAAAAGAAGCTCTCTTTTCTCTAATAGCTCCCTTAACTAGGGATGTATAAAAGTCACTTACCTTTTTGTGGAATCTTTCGTGGTGGGGGGGGAGGCGCTCCGTCCCTCCCCACGGAATCCTTGAAGGGTGGGGAGGCGATCCAGTCCTCCCTCCCGGAATCCTCGACGGCTGGCTCCGGGCTGTCCACAGCCGGATTTCCAGCCATAGACGGGCTACTGCGGATGCAAATGGTGGCCCCTGTAGCGGCCGCCATTTCCATCCAGCCAGGCAGCTGTGATAGGCTACATAAGAATTTACGTAGCCTATCACGGCTACCCCCCCAAAAAAACCGAGCGTACGCAAATGGCGGCGGCTACGGTGGCCGCCATTTGCGTTCCCTGTTTTTCGCTGATTTATCTTACGTAAATATTTACATAAGATAAATCGGCGAAAAATAGGGAATGCAAATGGCGGCCGCCGTAGTCGTCGCCATTTGTGTACACTCGTTTGGGGGGGGGGTAGCCGTGATAGGCTACGTAAATTCTTACGTAGCCTATCATGGCTGCAAGGATGGTGATGGCGGCGGCAGCAGCCCGGAGGCGGCAGCAGCCAGTGGCGGCCGGCCAGGAGACCAGCCACTGCCGCTGCTGCCGGAGCCGCTGTCGCAGCTGCTGGAGCCACAGCCACCACCGGAACCGCCGCCGGAACCGCCACTGCCGAATCAGTCACGCGGTGAATCATTCAAATAAATTTTGAAGGGATTTAACCCTCTTGACTTCCCCTTTCAACCTACTTTTTACCAGCTCCCTCATTTTAAAGAGGTTTCCTCTTTCGAAGTGAAATTTATTTATTTTTATTTATTTATTTATTTATTTCTATACCGCCCAATAGCCGAAGCTCTCTGGGCGGTTCACAAAAATTAAAACCAAACAACACACAATAAAACAATTTAAAATATACAGAACATTAAAACCACAATATAACAATACAACCACAATAAAACCTAGCAGCAGTGCAGGAGTTTAAAATACAGATTTAAAACAGCAAAGATAAAAATTTAGAAAGCTAAAATGCTAAAATGCCTGGGAAAATAAAAAGGTCTTCACCTGGCGCCGAAAGGAATACAATGTAGGTGCCAGGCGAACCTCACTAGGGAGCTCATTCCGGAGCTGGGGTGCCACAGCAGAAAAAGCCCTCCTCCTAGTAGCCACCCGCCTCACTTCCTTTGGCAGGGGCTCATGGAGAAGGGCCGCTCAGGATGATCTTAAGGTCCGGGCAGGCACATATGGGAGGAGGCGATCCTTCAGGTAACCCGGCCCCAAGCCGTTAAGGGCTTTGAATGTTAACACCAGCACTTTGAATCGGGCCCGGAAATGGACTGGCAGCCAGTGCAGCTGGAAAAGTACTGGCGTAATATGAGCTCGCAGCCCAGTCCCTGTTAACAATCTTGCTGCCCTATTTTGGACCAGCTGAAGTTTCCGGACCGTTTTCAAAGGCAGCCCCACGTATAACGCATTGCAGTAATCCAGACGAGAAGTTATCAGAGCGTGGATAACTGTAGCTAGGCTCTCTCTGTCCAGATAAGGGTGTAGTTGGTATACCAGCCAAAGCTGATAAAAAGTGCTCTGTGCCACTGAGTTCACCTGTGCCTCAAGTGACAGTTCTGGATCCAAGAGCACCCCCAAACTACGAACCTGATCCTTTAGGGGGAGTGCAACCCCCTCCAGAACAGGTTGAATATCACCTAGCCGGGCAGACGAACCACCCACTAAAAGTACCTCCGTCTTGTCTGGATTGAGTTTCAGTTTATTGGCCCTCATCCAGTCCATTACCGTGCCCAGGCACTGATTCAGAACAGCCACTGCCTCACCTGGGTTTGATGAGAAAGAGAGGTAGAGCTGGGTGTCATCCGCATATTGATGGCACCTCAGCCCACACCTCCGGATAACCTCCCCCAGCGGTTTCATGTAGATGTTAAACAGCATGGGGAATAAAATAGAGCCCTGTGGAACCCCATGGCACAATTGCCATGGCACAGAGCAATAATCCCCCAGCACCACCTTCTGGAATCGGCCATCCAAGTAGGAGCAGAACCACTGTAGTGCAGTGCCTCCAACTCCCAACCCAGACAACTTATCCAGAAGGATACCATGGTCGATGGTATCGAAAGCCGCTGAGAGGTCCAGGAGAATCAACAGGGTCGCACTCCCCCTGTCCCTCTCCCGGCAGAGGTCATCCCACAGGGCAACCAAGGCAGTTTCCATTCCAAAACCAGGCCTGAAGCCCGATTGAAATGGATCTAGATAATCCGTTTCATTCAAGAGTGACTGGAGCTGTCCTACAACCACCCACTCAAGCACCTTGCCCAGGAAGGGGATGTTGGCCACTGGCCTATAATTGTTAACATCCTCTGGGTCCAGGTTAGGCTTTTTCAGGAGTGGTCTAATTACTGCCTCTTTTAAAGCGGCAGGCACCACTCCCTCTCTCAAGGAGGAATTTACAACCTCCTGGACCCAGCCGGACAACCCCTCCTTGTTTGATTTAATAAGCCATGAAGGGCAAGGGTCAAGCACACAAGTGGTCGATCAGACTTGGCCAAGCACCTTGTCCGCATCCTCAGGCCTCAGTAACTGAAACTCATCCAATAAAACTGGACCAGACGGTGCTCTGAACGCCTCTACCAATGGAACTGCATTAATGGTGGTGTCCAATTCATGACGAATCTGAGCGACTTTATCCTCAAAGTGCCGTGCAAACTCGTCACAGCGTGCTACCGAGGGTTCCACCGTCTCTCTCCCTGGCCCAGAACGTAACAGGCCGCGAACCACTCGGAAAAGCTCTGCTGTGACTGTGTTTGACTTCCTTGGCACTTTTACACACACACACACACACACACACACACTGTTAGCACTGTGGTCGCTATTTCCAATTGGTTCAACAACACTCACATCTCATAGTAGGTGCTGGGTGGCATCTCTTAGGATTAAATCCAGAGTCACCTCCCCTCTGTTCGGTTCCATGACCAACTGTTCTAGGGCACACTCATTTAGGATATCTAGAAATTTAACCTCTTTGTCATGGCTGTAACATGCATTTGTCCAATCAATGTGGGGTTAATTGAAGTCACCCTTCATAACAAGTCTTCCTCATTCGGAGCCCTCCTTGATTTCGTTTTCCCTCTCAAGGTCACTCTGAGCATTCTGGTCTGGGGGACGATAGCATGTTCCTACCACTAATTTTTTTTGGAGCCTGGTATTGTCGCCCACGGTGCTTCTGTGGAAGAACCTGCCCCTTTTAGGTGTTCAAGTCCTCAAGACACTATGCCCTCTTTGACGTACAGAGCAACACCTCCCCCAGTATGCCCTTCCCTGTCCTTCCTACAGAGTTTGAATCTAGAGATGACCGTGTCCCAGTGGTTCTCTCTGCTCCACCAGGTTTCTGTAATGCCCACTATATTCAGGTTCTCCTTTAAGACCTCCCCCTTTTTAGCTTGGAGGCTTCTAGCATTTGCATAGGAACACCTGCATACGGTGTCTCTCCCCAGATGTCTCTGGCGTCTGCATTTTTTTTCTGTGGCCCTTAGGCCCCTTCGATTTGCTATCATGTTCTGCGATGTACTCCTAGCCTATTTCCTCCCCCTCTACATTTGACAATTGAAAACATTTTCATCTTCATTCTCTTGGGATGATTTAACCTAAACTGGATGCTTTGCAGCTGCTTTTGGCTTTGCCCCTGGGTTTAGTTTAAAAGCTAAACTTTTTAGCTTTTAACTGCCACCCTTTTTATGTTTAGCACCAGCAGTCTGGTTCCATTTTGGTTCAAATGGAGCCCTTCCCTCTTGTACAGGCCCAGCTTGTCCCAAAATGTTCCCCCATGCCCCCAAGTGAGTCCCACTTATGCAACAGAATTCATGGGACTCACCACTCGCAGAAGGGAATTCGTGGGGGTGGAAGTGCCCCATTGTATTCTGCCCTTCTCAAAAAAGAAAGAAAGAAAAAACAAAGATTCAAGATGACTTGCAATAGAATTAAAACATACCATTCTTTTTAAAAGTTACAACAACTGTCCATTACGTTACAACCACACCATAAAGCAACTAAGACATCAGTGACAACCCAGACAACTGCCCAGAGATCTTCAGCTATGGGGTGGTATAGAAATGTTAATAACAACAACAACCCTAGACAATTTGACCGCTGCAGTGCAGGCTCATACTGAAGCAGCAGGACCCAGGCCATTCAGGCTTTAGAGACTGCTAACAAAACTTTGAATTGGACCTGGAGGTGAAGGGGGAGTCACTGCCGTTGTCATAGCATCAGTATTATATGCGCCCAGGAACACGCTGCTTCATCCTCCACCAAGTGAAGCTTGTCTTCTCTTCTTCAGTCTCAGCCGTGGGTTGATTGAGGAGACCAAGTGGGAATAGATTTGCCAGTTTCATATCTGACAAATTATGGGCAATCCAGCTATTCACTGCATCAGTGGGACAAAATGAGTTGAGCATCCTGTGGCTTACTCTGGCAGCATGAGAATACAGTCACGTTTCAGTTTTATTAGCTATTCATTAGGGAGCTGAAAAACTGTTCATCAATGCCTAGTGATATTTTATATCCTCTTATAAGGATATTTTATATCCTCTTATAACCACTACACAGTGGTTTTAGTTTTCAGAAAGAGGTGGGCAAACTAAATTAACACTATGCATTATATTTCTACAAGAAAATGCATTCATATTTTTTTAAGTTCCAATTTAAAAAATAAATTTGCTCATTCCTGCAAACACATATTTTTGAAATTGAAACAGGTTTGGGTGACATCTGCAAATGGACAAAATTCTGCCTTAAATGTATGTAAATACTTGGAGGAGGAGGATCAAAGTATGAACAGACTCCATAAAAATGATGGCGAGGCGGGGGGGAGCTCTGACTGTCTGCCCAATGGTGGATGCTAACAGTGACACTTGGTATACATATAGGAGCTTTTTATCTTCAGACAACCTCCCTGCAATGTAGACTAATATTATTGTCATATTGCCATTCAGAATGAGCAAGCAGTGATTTGTGTGAGGCCAATTACTGGTGAAAATGTTCCTTCTTGGTTCAGGTTTTGAGCTGAAAACATGTCATTTCTTAATTGATTCTGTTTATGCTTCATTTATTTTTGCTTTAAGAACATAGGAAGAGCCCTGCTGGATCAGGCCAAGTATCCATATAGTCCAGCATTCTGTTCACACAATGGCCAACAAGATGCCCATGGCAAACCCACAAGCAGAACATGAACACAAGAGCAGCCAGTCACCCATGTTCCCCAGCAACTGGTCTGTAGGGATGTACGAAAGGCACTTACCTTTCGCGGATTATGTTGATGGTGGGGGGGGGGAGGCGCTCCATCCCTCCCCCCGGAATCCTGGACGGGGGGGAGGCGCTCCGTTCCTCCCCCCCCCCGGAATCCTGGCCAGCCGGCTGTGCTCCGCAGGTATTCTGCGGAGCCGCTGGCTGGCTCCGCCAGCAGCCGGACATCTGGCCGCTGGCTAGCAGGGACACAAATGGCGGCGGCCATAGCCGCCGCCGTTTGCATCCCTGCAGTCAGCCGTGATAGGCTATATAAATGTTTACGTAGCCTATCACGGCTGACTTAAAAAACCTACGCTATTTGCGTTCCCCTTATTTTCACCGTCTTAGTCTACGTAAATCTTGACGTAGACTAAGATGTGCCAAAATAAGGAACGCAAATGGTGGCGCCCATGGGTGCCGCCATTTGCATACGCGCATTTTTTTAAAAAAATCAGCCGTGATAGGCTACATAAACATTTACGTAGCCTATCATGGCTGACTGCAGGGACGCAAATGGCGGCAGCTACGGCCGCTGCCATTTGCGTCCCTGTTAGCCAGCGGCCGGATGTCCGGCCGCTGGCGGAGCCGGCTGGCGGCTCCGCAGAATCCCTGTGGAGCGGAGCCAGCCGGCCAGGATTCCGGGGGGGAGGGACGGAGCACCTCCCCCCCCACGAACATCACCCTTCGAAAAGGTAAGTGACTTTCGTACATCCCTACCAGTCAGCTTCATGGGATGACGGTCGATGACCCCAGTTCTAGTCTTTTGAGAGAGGGAGAACAATTTCTCCTCTTCCACATTCTCCACACCATACATAAGTTTGTACACCTCTATCATGTCTCCCCTTACTCAGCTTTTTTCTAAGCTAAACAATCCCAGACATTGTAACATTTCCTCATAGGGGAGCTGCTCCAGGCCCTCATTTTAGTTGCCCTTTTCTGCGCTGCACAGTGATTTATTAACTTTCAATTTATCAGTAAGGTTGAGAACTTCATCATTTGTCACCACTATTTGCCCCAGTTCCTCAGACTCTTTTCCCGGAAACACCTGGTCAGGCACCGGTATCTCTATCTGTCTTATCATGTCTTCTACAGTGAAGATCGGTGAAAATAATTCATTCTGCTTCTCCCAAATCTCCTTGTCCTCCTTTAGTACTACTAAAACTCCATTTTCATCCAACCATCTAACTGCTCCCTAGCTGGTTTCCTGCTTCAAATATAGTTAAAGAATTATTTATTGTTGGCCTTGATGTGGTTAGTGATGTGCTCCTCAAAGTACTTTGAGGAGCGTATCAAAGTACTCCCAGGCGCTCCAACTCTCCCGTTTTCACTCGGAGGCTTCTAGCACTTTCACAGAAATACCCATACGTGGTGTCCCTCCCCAGATGTCTCTGGTGTGTGCTTCGACTGTCAGCTTTTTAGAGATTTGTAATTATATTTCTGATTCTTTTTTAACTATAGCAAGCCATCATAAGAGCATGCAGGTAGCCTGGTTGGTGGGATGCAAAAAATGGTTTCATGGCTTGAGGTGAGATTTGGACAAAAAGTGAGGGATTGTTCTCTTAAGCACCACTGATAGGCAAGGAAAGTACAGACTGTGTGCGTGCTGAAAGGCATGCGTGTTCCTGATGAATGCACAGATCTCGGGGCCGAGCCCTGAAATTAGAAGTCGTGAACCAAATCTTGAATTGTGGGGTCTTTCAGGCCAAAATCCCCATTTCCTCACTTTGCTACATTCTGACATCCCCCTGCCCCCGCCGCCTGCCCATTCTGAAAGCTGCAACTGTAGATTGGAGATGAGCCTCTGGTGGGTTCAGACCCTGGAGACTGCGGTGACGGGCACTGCTGGGGAGGCTGCGTCATCACCGAGGAAACCCTTGGGACTCCCAGCGCTCATTGGGAGTGTGATCTCAGGTATGAATCTGTGGAGCGAGAGGACTGGCCTTCCTTTGTTGGCACTGCTGGATTCCTTCCCAGGGGTCTGTGTCTGATAAATAACCCACCTGTCGTTTCTGGAGCGGATCGCTTCAGCTGCTGCAATGATTAGATGAAGGCATGTCGGAGTATCTATTGGGAAGCCAAGTGTGGGAAGGAGCCAAAAGGTCCGAGCAGTGGATAATGTACTGTGAGCTCCCTCGTTTACAATGCCAGAGTTTGTAACTACTAATGATGATCTCATATTGCACTTAAGGTATATTAGGGCACCTGCAATTTGACAGCACAAATAAACAGGCCTTCACAAAATGTTTCTTGCAAGTGGATTTTTTAGCATTATAGGATGTGTGTGTGTGTTAGTGAAACACAAACTGTTCCCGCCTGCAACACACCAAGCTCCCTTTGTTCCCTGATCTTCACAGCCACAATCAGTTGCTGTTTTGTCACCATTTTTCATTTTATTTGATTCTTGCATTTTTTGGAAAGGAAAACAGTCTTCTTCCTAAGAATACTGACATGCCACAGAGCCTTTCCCCATCATACCTTTGACTGTGTTGTTTTTCTGTTTTAACATTATCCTCCTTGGGAGGGCTTGCCCTAAAATGTGGCACACAAGTACATTTTTATAGAAAAATGCATTGCACCACTCTTTCTGGGGAAAGGAAGGCCAGTTTGAAAAGAAAAGAAGCCTAGCACTCTCACTTGGGGGGCGTCTCCACCAGCGATTGACCCCGAGCCGGCCACGTGTGGAGGTTGCTAGGGATACGTGGCATCGTGGCCGTCCAGCAGCCACCCCGGAGCTAAACAGGGGGAAACCAGATTTCCTGGGACGGCTTAAAGGCTAATGCCCTTCCTTGAATCGCATTCTCAGCAGCATTGTTGCCATGCGCCCCAACTAGGGATGTCAGAGAACTCTGCCACGGATCTCGGTGAGGCCAAATGCCTGGCCGGCTGCTCCGTGGAGCTGCCGCGGAGCACAGCCGGCTGTGGAGGATTCTGGGGGGGAGGAACGGATCGCTTACCCCCCCGTCGAGGATTCTGGGGGGAAGGACGGAATGCCTCCTCCCCCAACATCAACATAATCCGCGGAAAGGTAAGTGACTTTCATACATCCCTAGCCCCAACCCCCGCATTTAGCTCGGGTGTGCCAGCCCCGCCCAGGGCTGTGCCTTCCGTGACCCCAGTCAAGGGGTGTTTCCTCCTATTGAGCTGAATGACGCTTGCCCTCTCAATGACCACGGAAATAACAGAGAAGCCCCTCAATTGACCCGACACATGTTAAAGCCCCATTCCTTAAGTGCAATTAAGTGCAATCTCGAGGATCCAATGCATTGCCTTAGGAAGTAACTCCTTCACAACTTCCTCATAGGGATCCTGTGTGATAAAATGGGGGCTGATTTCCATCTCTTTCCCACAAGAAACCCGTTAGTGTCTCCTTAGAAGTAGGGATGTACAAAAGTCACTTACCTTTTCGAAGGGTGACATTCGTGGTGGGGGGGAGGCGCTCCGTCCCTCCCCCCGAAATCCTCTCCGGCCGGCTCCGCTCCAGGGAGATTCTGTGGAGCCACTGGCCGGGGCCGCCCATAGCCGGACATCTGGCCGTTGGGCAACCTGCAGGGACGCAAATAGCGGCTGACATAGCCACCCCCATTTGCATCCCTGTATTTTGCCATGATAGGCTACGTAAATATTTACGTAGCCTATCATGGCAAAAAACAAACAAAGCAGTGAATGCAAATGGCAGCGGCTACGGAGGCCGCCATTTGCGTTCCCTTTTTTTTGCCGTGATAGGTTACGTAAATATTTATGTAGCCTATTACGGCAAAAAAACACACACAAACAGAATGTAAATGGCGGCCACTATGCCATTTGCGTTCCCCCCCTTTTTTTTTTGCTGTAATAGCCTATGTAAATATTTATGTAGTCTACCACGGCAAAAAAAAAAAGGGAACGCAAATGGCGGCTGCCGTAGCCGCCGCCATTTGCGTTGCCTTAGTTTTGCCAAGATAGGCTACGTAAGTGGCATCCCTGCGCAAATGGTGTCCCTGTGTTAGCCATGATAGGCTACATAAGTATTTACGTAGCCTATCACGGCTATATGGAAGAAGCAAATGGCGGCTGCAGACGCGGCCGCCATTCGCAATACAGCGCGGATGGCAGCAGGTAGGTGCTCCGTTCCGGGCCCATTTCCCGTGGTGGGGGGGCGGGAGGCTTCATTCTGCCATGGATTTCGGGGGGCCGAATGCATTGGCATTTGGCTTCACCGAGATCTGTGACGGAATTCTCTGACATCCCTACTCAGAAGTCACTCCCATTGTGCTGAATGAGGTCCTGCGGGTTAAAATGGGGGCTGGTTTCCTTCTTTGTGTTCTCCCCCACCTTCCCCAGCACAAGCATATGTGTGACTTCTCAGAAGTAACTCCCATTGTGCTCAATGAGGCTTGCTCCCAAAATGCAGGGGCATCTGGACTTACAGGGGAAAGGAGAAATGGGGGGGGTAGAGGGGTAAGCCTTTCTTATTGGCTGAGCAGCCCCTGCCAGTCATATGACTTCACTCCAAGCCCCACCCCCACCAGGAGGTATGTGCTGTGAAGTGATTTTTACTGGTCCAGAGAATCTACGCATGGAGCCCTGCTTGCAGCAAAGCCGATTCCTTTAAAAAAAATCCAGCACTCCTCCATTAGCTTCTCCTTCCATTATCTAGGGATGTACGAAAGTCCCTTACCTGATTCGCGGTGGGGAGGAGGTGCTCCGTCCCTCCCCCCAAAATTCTGGCCAAGAGGGATCCGCCCCGTCCCTCCCGCCGCGAATCCTGTCCTGCCGGGACGCAAATGTCGGCGGCCGTAGCTGCTGCCGTTTGCATCCCTGCAGTCAGCTGTGATAGGCTACGTAAAGGTTTACGTAGCCTATCACGGCTGAGTGAAAAAAAACACAAAAAACTGCCCATGGGCGCCGAAATTTGCATACGTGCGGTTTTTTTCCCCTTTCACTCAGCCGTGGTAGGCTATGTAAACGTTTATGTAGCCTATCACGTTTTTTTTTTTTAACTTGGAAATGGCGGTGGTGGCAGCTGGTCGGAAGACCGGCCGCCGCCGCACCGCCACCGCACTGGCGCCGGAGCCGCCGGAGCCAGGGACATTCGCACAAGGTAAGTCCTGTCCTGGGGGGGCGGGGGGGGGCAGACCGTTTCTCCACCAATTTCGGGGGGCCGAATGCGCTGGCATTCGGCCTCCCCGAGATTCGTGGAGAAATTCTCTGACATCCCTACCATTATCATGGAAACATGGCCCTGGATTCCCAGCACCAGGCATCTTCCCTGGTACCCGGAAGTCAGGTGTGAGCACTACAGAGGTGGCCTCTTTACCCCCAGCCAGGTGCAGCTTTAGCTTCTTTGCTTTTCAAATTGATCACAGGAGACAGCAACCACTTCAGCTCTTGGATGCCCACATTTTCTTTCTCTGTTTTATCCCTCTACAATTTCTCCCATGCACTCAGGGATCACATAACAAATGTGATGACTACATGCCTCCACAGAGCAGTAGGATTTGCCTAACCATGACCTCAGTGAGGGCAAATGAAGCCAATCCCTTTGCCCTCACTCTCAATGGGTGGGTGAGAGGGAATGCTGGGGACTGTTGCTGAGGCCGGTGGGCATCTCCACTGTGCACTATCACAGCATCAGTGTGGCACTGCAGAAAAACAGGGAGCATCAACGTGGTTTCAGTGGCATCAGGACACTATGCTTCCCCAGCCCCCTTGACTGAACACTTATGTGTTGTTTTGAGGCACCCTCCCCTGAAAAAAAAGAAAAGCCCAAACGGGGAATTTATGGAAGTGAAACTGAAGACCTTCGCCTTGCTTTTTATTAATGACTTGGAGGAGGAGGTGCAGGGAATGCTGATCATATTTGCAGATGACACAAAATTGGGCAGGATAGCTAATACTTTGGAAGACAGAAACAAAATTCAAAGTGATCTGGATAGACTGGAATGCTGGGCAGAAAACAACAGAATGGCATTTAATAGGGACAAATGCCAAGTTCTGCACCTAGGAAAAAGAAACCAAATGCACAGTTACAAGATGGGGGATACGTGGCTCAACCACACTACGAGCGAGAAGGATCTTGGAATTGAGGTCAATCACAAGCTGAATATGAGCCAGCAATGTGATGTGGCTGCAAAAAAGGCAAATGCTCTTTTGGGCTGCATTAATAGAAGCATAACTTCCAAATCCCAGGAAGTGCTAGTTCCCCTCTACTCAGCACTGGTTAGGCCTCATCTGGAGTACTGTGTCCAGTTCTGGACACCACACTTGAAGAAGGATGCAGACAAGCTGGAGAGGGTTCAGAGGAGGGCAACAAAGATGATCAGGGGACTGGAAACAAAGCCCTATGAGGAGAGACTGAAAGAACTGGGCCTGTTTAGCCTTGAGAAGAGGACTGACGGGAGATAGGACAGCGCTCTTCAAGTCCTTGAAAGGTTGTCACAGAGAGGAAGGCCAGGATCTCTTCTCCATCATCCCAGAGTGCAGGACACGGAATCATGGGCTCAAGTGACAGGAAGCCAGATTCCTAGGGAGGCGGTAGGTTCTCCCACACTGGAGGCATTCAAGAGGAGGCTGGACTGCCATCTGTCAGGGATGTTTTGACTGGGATTCCTGCATTGAGCAGGGAGCTGGACTCAGCGGTCTTGTAGGCCCCTTCCAACCCTTCTATTCTATGATTCTATGCTTCTTGATGATCCAGCTGTATTCCAAGTTCACTGTGTCTGATGGTGTTTCTTCTACTCCTTTCCGTCAAATTGTCTCCACCCTGGAGCTGAAAGGTAGCCGCTCATACACCAGAGGATTTCTCAGCAGCCAACTCAACAGTCAGCCCAGCTCATGTTGCATGAGAGGCCATGCTGGGGTGTCCCTTTGTTTGAACAGGGGCAGGAGGACACTTCTGACTTGAGTTGACAAGTCCAGGAGATGTGAGGGCTCCTCTGCCATTACAATGGTTAGATACAGTGTGGTATATAAATCCTGTAAATAAGGAAATAACAGAAATAAATATTCCATTGCTATAGGGATGAAGTAGCTGCACGTAGCAGAACCTTTCTCTTGGTGCGCTGGTGGCCCCATTCCTGCCATCATACCCTTAAGCTGGAGAGATCCAGCAACTGGGTGCAAGCTGGGAAATGGGAGGTAAGTGGTGCTTCCATTGTGATGAGATGTGCTGGGACTTCATCTAAAGGAGATCCTGTGCCCTCTAAATTCCAAGATGGTACTGTCTACTGTAGTTATTCCACAGTGATAGGAAGACACCTTGTGCATGCTCAGAGGCAGTCTGACTTTCGACCAATAAAAGGCTGTATTATTTATTTATTTTATTTATTAAATTTATTAATCGCCCATCTGGCTGGTCATCCAGCCACTCTGGGCGATGTACAAAGTATATAATAAAACAGTTTAAAACAATAGAATTCTACAATAAAAACATTTTCTAAAATACTCTAACCCACCCCAAATGCCTGCCTGAACAACCACGTTTTTAATGTACAGTGGAAGCTCATTAAAGGGGGGCATGGTGGAATTCCCTAGGGAGGGGGTTCCACAGATTGGGGGCCACTACAGAAAAGGCCCTCTCCCTCGTCCCCACCAGTCTAGCTATCCTGGCTGATGGGACATTGAGAAGGCCATCTGAGGCTGACCTTGTTAAGCGGTCTGTCTGGTGTTGCTGGAGGAGCTCCTTGAGATAGGCTGGGCCGGAACCATATAGGGTTTTAAAGGTCAAAACCAACACTTTGAATTTGGCCCGGAAAACAACTGGTAACCAGTGCAACTCCTTCAGCACTGGAGTGATGTGATCTCGCCGGCAGCTGCCTTTAATCAGGCGAGCCACCGTGTTCTGCACCAGCTGCAGCTTCCGAACCATCTTCAAGGGTAACCCCATGTAGAGCGCATTACAGTAGTCTAAACGAGAGGAGACCAGGGCATGTACTACTACCGATGGGAGCAGATGGTCGGGAAGGAAGGGGTGCAGCTGCCATATCAGATGGAGTTGATACAGCGCTGTCCGGCTCACAGCTGACACCTGAGCCTCCATGGACAGCTGGGAGTCCAAAATGACCCCCAGGCTGCGGACCTGGTCTTTCAAGGGTAGCCATACCCCATTCAACACCAGGTCAACATCCCCCAGCCTCCCACCAAAAGTACCGCGGTCTTGTCAGGGTTCAGCTCCAGCTTATTCCTCCCCATCCAGCCACTCACCATCTCCAGACACTTGGACACGGATTCTACGGCCACCCTTGGTAAAGATTTGAACGAGAGGTAGAGCTGCATGTCATCCGCATATTGATGACACCGCACCACAAACCTCCTGATGATAGCCCCCAGCGGCTTCACATAGTTGTTAAATAGCATCGGGGAGAGGATGGAACCCTGTGGCACCCCACAAATGAGAGGCCACGGGTCCAAGACCTCCTCTCCCAGTGCTACCCTCTGGTACCTGCCAGAGAGGAAGGACCGGAACCACCGTAATATGGTGTCTCCAATACCCAACCCCTCCAGGCGGTCCAGGAGGATACCGTGGTCAACACTATCAAAAGCCGCTGAGAGGTCGAGGAGAACAAGGAAGGAGCATTCACCCCTACCCAGAGCCCTCCTCATATCATCCACCAAGGCGACCAAGGCCGTTTCTGTCCCATGCCCAGGCCTGAAGCCCGACTGAAATGGGTCTAGATAATCGGTTTCTTCCAAGTGTGCCTTGGAAGATAATGCTTTTCATTGATACACGCCCTGAGCCCACCAATCACAGATATAAACTTGATCTCTGTCATCGCTCATGGGCCTTCGGTGATATTCATTTGGTAAAGTAGTTAGAAGAGAGATAGAAAGGGAAAGAAAAATACTCTGGGTGAATAACTGGCTACCAAGGTGGTGCTGGCGCGAGAGATTTGGATTCTGGGACCACGGGCTATACTTCCTGGAAGATGGGCTGTTGGCTAGGGATGGGTTGCACCTCCCAAAGGCTGGGAAGAATGTGTTTGGTCACAGCATGAAGAACTTCATCAGGAGGGCTTTAAACTGAATCCTACAGGGAAGGGGGTAACAATGGGGTTGTGGAACCGAGAAGTCTAACGTCACCAGATAGTGATCTGACCAAGACAAGGGGGTGGTGGATATACCCCCGACTTCCAGATCACTCTCTGCTTCTCCAGAAACAAACACAAGGTCTAGTGCATGACCGGCTACATGGGTGGCCCCAGTTGGAATATGGTGCAGCTCCCAGGAAGCCATGGTCTCCATGAAGTCCCGAGATGTCCCTGTGAGGACAGCCCCCAAATGTATGTCGAAGTCCCCCAACACCAACAAGTTAGGGGACTGCACATGCACATCAGAGACCACCTCAAGCACCTCAGCCAGGGATTCAGTCATGCAGCAGGGTGGACGGTACACGAGCAGAATCCCCAGACTGCCCTTCGGGCCCAACCTCCAGTACATGCACTCAGCAACTCTGGTCTCCCGGAGAGGGGGTCTGGTGAAGACTAAGGACTCTCGGTAGATAACAGCCGCTCCCCTGCCCCGCTCCCCAGCCCTCGGCTGCTGCGCATACGAAAATCTGGCTGGACACATGGTCGCAAGAGTTAGAGCAGCAGCCTCGGCCAGCCAGGTCTCCGTAATACATGCCAGGTCTGCACCCTTGTCCAGGATCATGTCATGGATGAGGGAGGTTTTCTGGGTAACAGACCTGGCATTGCAGAGCAGCAAACGAAGGCCAGAAGATGGAGTCACGCCTCCCCCAGGCATTCTTTGGCTGTGGACAGGCCCGGAGCAGGGGACAGATACTACACATCTCTCCCTTGCTCCCCTTACCTGGCATGGCTGCCCCTAATGCTCTGCCAGCACCTGCCGCCCGGCCTCACTATGTCCTGGCCCCAATGCTCCCCCCACTGCCTCCATCAGGTGGACACATGCCCCCTCACTCCCGCCTATCAGGCAGGCTACCCACCCCTAGAAACACAACGGAATCCCCCCCAAATTTAAAAACAATTTTAAAATCCCCTTAAAAATACTGCCAGGCAGGCAGGAGTCCACGGTAGCGATAGTGTGGCGCAGCAGCAGCAGGCCTGCCTCTTCCCCGGTGGTGGCAGCAGCTTCTCCGGCAGGCCCTGGCTCTCCCATGCACACGTGTTTGGAAGCAGGTCCTGTTGAATGCAGTGTTCCAAGTGAACCTACATTGGCTTGAGTTGAGCACCATGCTAGGCCCTATTTGGCCACCTTGACCCAGATCTCATGGGCAGGGCACTGGTTTCATGGGTATGAGCGGTCTTGTCCACAGACGTTTGCAAGTGGTGGCTGACACTCCACATCACCCTCCCTCCCTCGCTCCCTCCCTCGCTCCCTCCCTGCATCCCACAAGACTCTCAGGATGGATTTTGATCCTAATGGGCTATTTGTGTGCCATCTTTGTCCCTCTTGACAATTTCCAGAAAGCAATATTTTGTCTGGCTAATCTCCCCCTCCAGTATGTGTTAATGAAATCAACCATTTAAAGACCTCTCCTTTAATTAGATAAAATTGTCCCTTCAAACTAATCTTGATTTTAATCTCTTTACACAGGAAGGAGGGAGTCACGGAGTGGGGAGGGAGCGGGACTCCTTGATCTGGATTGAAGATGCTACAAAATGTCCTTGTCACGGATCTGACCTACTCCCTGCAGTAGCTGGCAGCTCCAGCCTTTTCATTCCTTCACCTTAATGGGTTATTGCACAAGGCAGCCCTATCCCTGGATGGGGGTCATTAACTAAGAACGCAGCTGCAGATCTCTGGTTTAAGGTTTTGCAGTGGCCACAAGAGCCCCAAAGGTTCTGGCCCTGTGAGCAAATAGTCATGCAGAGTGGAGGTCCACAGGAGCCTGCTCGTTCTGCTGAGGCCACTCAGGGAGTGCACGGTGCCCCGGAAACAACGCCACGTCATGCTGTAAGGTCATTCCCATAGGGCATCTATTTGGAAATGCCACAGACAGGCCTTTGGCCTGATCCATCATGGCTCTTCTTAGGTTTTTATTATCATCAGCCCCACTTTGCAAATGGGGAATTAAGTACGAGAGAGAATACGTTGCCCATGGCCGTGGCTGGTTCTTGATCAAAGTCCCCAATCAACTCTGTTATTCATTCAAGCTCAAACACAGTGGAAGCTGGCCCAGTGCTTCTCGTAGAATTAATCTCCTAGTAGAAGAATTAATCTTCTAGTTCTCTTAAGAACATAAGAATGGCCACACTGGATCAGACCAAAGATCTGTCTAGTTCAGCATTTTGTTCCAACAGTGGTCAACAGACGCCCCAATGGAAAGCCCACAAGCACGACATGAGCACAGTTGCAACCTCCCACCCATCTTCCCCAGCAACAGGCGCACACAGGCTCCCTGCCTCTGGTTCTGGAGGTGGCACAGAGCCAACAGGGCTGGCAGCCATGGTCAGCCTTCTTCTCCCCACGTCTGTCTAAGCCCTTTCAAAGCCATCTAAGGCCCTGATCATCCTTGTGTTGCAAAGCGAGTCAACGGTGCACTGTCCCCTAGAGTACCGCCCAGCCTCCGGATTTCCTGTAGCTCTCCGCCTTCGTGCTGGGTGAAGCACTGCTGCGGGCCTGAGATAAGAGTCGTGTTTTGGCTACAGCAGCATTTCCACAACAGCTGTTGTGACCTGGTTGTTAGACTCATTACCCAGCTGAGAGGGTCGGTCGGTCTGTCTGTCTGTCTTGTCTCTCTCTCTCTCTCACACACACACACACTCATTTACCCCCAACTTTCCCTGCTCTTTTTTCCCTTTTATTTTCTTCTAGAAAATGTGTTCTTTGTCTTCCTGCTTACTGACTGAAAACAGAAGACCCGCTTGTTTTTTTTCAGTCATCCCACAGAAGCCCAAGACTGAAAAAAATGGGACATAACTGAATTATTAATTATTCCAATAGTACCACCCAAAGAGATGATGGATTTGTTTTTCAAAACCTTATAACGTGTTGTGCTAATTTTAGTTATAATCCTTCATTGCTATTATTACTGTTATAGATAATGAAAAATTTTAATAAATTGCTGATCCAAGTTTCCATACCACCCCCACATCCTACACAAACACAAGGATCTGCCCAGGATCTGGATAATCCCTGTTAATAAACCAACACCTGCATGGAAGCTAAATGAGTAATGCTTCGTTAGACATCCCAGTCCTCAGATAAGGGCCTGAGATTTAGCTGATAGTGGGACAAGACCTCATGCAAAGCATCCTGGAGAATGAGAAACAGAGAGAGCGAGAGCGAGAGAGAGAGAGAGAGAGAGGCCCACTGTCAGTGCTGGCCACTGGTACTGAAGGCAGTGGTGTGTCTGTCGGAGCATCTCCTCCAGCTCATGTTTAATTCAGCACCAGCGTTTGCAGTGTAATAACATCAAGTCAAGCTTTCATTAAGATTTCCTCACTTGAAGTCTCAAAGCAACCAGTGTCTTTAGAGTTTAAGCATGGAGATGAATTGAAAAAAGGGAGAACTCTTCTCCATTTCAAGATAAATTCAGGAAAATGTTGGATTCAATTAACTTTTTTTAACCTTTTCATTAAATAATGCTATCTGATCCTCCATCGCCACATCCACACCAACCCTTTCTCAGCTTTCTTGTCCCACCTCCTTGGCTCCCTAACCACATCGGCCAAGTGGCTTCCTCAGGAGCTTGCAGTGGAGCTCTGGTTTCCTCAGGGAAAGCGCCAGGTGAGCCAGGAGATGGGCAGTAATTCTGATATACGTGAAGATGGCTATAAAAGGCACCAAGGGAGGCTGTCAAATTTCATCCATCTCATATCAAATTGCGGAGTTCTGGAAGGAAAGAAATGCTTGTTTGCTTGTTCACTTGATGCTTTCTGGCTTTCTGATGGCCTGGTTATTCATCTGATAGATTGAAACTGCGGTTTCACTGTGGCTTTGCTACTCACTGCAAACGAAGTTTCCTAGCAGACAGACAGTAGAATCTTATGAAAAGGGGCAGAACATTCCAATCTGGAACTAGATGTGCCTCAGTGGCCCTGTGGAAGACATGCACTGGGAGATGGATGGCAGAAGAGTGGCCCTGATGGTTCTTCCAGGTCTTTCATCAGCTTTTGAATGATACCATTGACCATGGAGTCCTTTTAGGTTGCCTGAAGGGGTGGGATATCTGAGCATGTCATTTCAATGGTTCCACTCCTTTCTGGACAATCAGTAGGTGGTGCTGGGAGACTACCATTCTGCTCTATGGCCATTAGACTGGAATTCCACAGGGCTCCATCTTGTCTGTTTGTTCTTTATCTTTAATATCACCAAGAAACTTCTGGCCGAGAGGTTTGGGCTGAAGTGTCATCACTATGCAGATGGCACTCAACGCTATCTTTATTCCCAAAATTAAGTCCAAAGGGAACAGCAAAGATGATGAACTAGTGTGTCTGGTGGTGTTGGTTCAGGAACGGAGGTGAATAAGCCGAAACTTAAGGAGCGCCTCCAGCAACACCAGACAGGCCGCTTAACAAGATAAGCCTCGGTTGGCCTTCTCTCTGTCCCATCAGCCAGGACAGCTACACTGGTGGGGACGAGGGAGAGGACCTTTTCTGTGGTGGCCCCCACTCTGTGGAACTCCCTCCCTAGGGAACTCCGTCATGCCCCCTCTTTAATGAGCTTCCGTCGTGCATTAAAAACGTGGATGTTCAGGCAGGCATTTGGGGTGGGTTAGGGTATTTTAAAAAAATTTTTATGGTAGAATTTTATTGTTTTAAATTGTTTTATGGTGTGTTGTACATCGCCCAGAGTGGCTGGGTGACCAGCCAGATGGGCAATTAATAAATTTAATAAATAAATAAATAAACTTAATCCAGACAAGACAGGGGTGCCGGGCACCTTGACCCAAGGCTTTCTTTGGATATCCAGGTGGCAGTGCTGGCAAGGAGGGTCTTTTACCAGCTTCCTTTGGTTTGCCAGTTGTGGCCTTTTCTGGAGAAGATTGACCTGGACTCACTGATCCATGCCTCAGTTACTGCCATGCGGTCTATGTGGGGATGCTTTTAACTACGGTCCAGAAACTTCAGTGGGGCTAAATTGCTGTGGCTGGAATTTTATCCAGAACCCAAAGACTGGGACAAGTCATGCTGACCTTACAATGTCTGCTTTGGTCACTGATTTATTTCTGGGCTAAAGTTAAATGGCTGGCTTAAGTGTTGAAATTCTTAAAAGGCTTGGGGCCAGATTACCTCAGGGACCATCTGCTTCCATGTGAGCCTGCCTGCTGGTTAAGAGCACCACCTCTGGATCTGCTCACAATTCCATCTTTGCATGACATTGGATGGGCAAATTCCCAAGAGATGGGTGGTACTAGGGTTATGGGACCCTGCCCCTTCGGAGGCCCAGAACCCCTTTCTCTTTTAGTCTTTGGCTGGGTGCTGGAGACATTTCTTTTCAGCAAACTGCTAATATGTGATAACTAGTCAGCAACATGAATGCCTGGAATTTAAATAGGTGCAGATCTGAAAACCTGATAGGCACACATCCTCCAGCAACTTCCCCTTGTCCAAAGAACCTGACTGGGAAAAGGAACCCAACAAACAGGCATTTTCAAGAGTTCCTTTGATGGGTTATGACTATGGTTGCTGTTTGTTGCTCTTGCTTGGGCAGAAGAAAATGAGACACGATTTTGTGACCCCTCCCCAGTGAATATGCATAAATATTGGGCATGAAGTCAGTAGACGTTTGGGCTGACATTCTCCTTTGAGCATGCCATGACAGGCAAAATATCTCAAGGGAGATTTCTGCAGTACTCAGCCAGAGGTGGTGCTTCATGCCACTTAGTGTGAACAACACCTGCAATGCATTTGTTTTTAACTTAACATTTTGTATTTTGCATTTTAATTTATTGCACACCACTCCAATATCTCCTGATGAGTAATGGGGCATATATTTTATAAGAAATAACAAGAACATCCATTTCATTGCTCCAGTTGCAGGACAAGCTGTGTCCACAGTGGGTGCTGCTGCTCTTTTCCGCTGCTGTCCTTGGTAACCCGTTTGGGTGAACGGTAACCCACCATATCCAGGGAAGGGGTGTCACTCCCCACTCTGGCTTGTCCAGCTGCGGCACCCCTTCCTTTGCTCCACTCAGGTGGGGAGAGCAGATTAAGGGACACTGTTTAGGAAGATACACAATGCCCCGCCTCTCGCAGACAGCAACACACCAGAGCACTGTTTTTGGATTTGTCAAAAACAAGTCCTGCCAGACGAATCTGATCTCATTTTTTGATCAAGTAACCTCCCTTGTAGACCGTGGGAATGCTGTAGACATCATATACCTCGACTTCAGCAAAGCTTTCGACAAAGTGCCCCATGATCTCCTGATGAGCAAACGAGGTCAAAGTGGGCAAGATGAAACGACGATCCGGTGGATCCACAGTTGGCTACAGAATCGGACTCAAAGAGTGCTTCTCAATGGGACCTTCTCAAGCTGGGGAGAGGGAACGAGTGGGGTACCGCAGGGCTCAGTCCTGGGCCCAGTGCTCTTCAACATTTTTATTAATGGCTTGGAGGAGGAGGTGCAGGGAATGCTGATGAAATTGGCAGATGACACCAAATTGGGCGGGATAGCTAATACTTTGGAAGACAGAAACAAAATTCAAAGTGATCTGGATAGACTGGAGCGCTGGGCAGAAAACAACAGAATGACATTTAATAGGGATAAATGCCAAGTTCTGCACCTAGGAAAAAGAAACCAAATGCACAGTTACAAGATGGGGGATACGTGGCTCAACCACATGACAAGCGAGAAGGATCTTGGAATTGTTGTCGATCACAAGCTGAATATGAGCCAACAATGTGATGTGGCTGCAAAAAAGGCCAATGCTCTTTTGGGCTGCATTGATAGAAGCATAGCTTCCAAATCCTGGGAAGTACTAGTTCCCCTCTACTCAGCACTGGTTAGGCCTCATCTGGAGTACTGTGTCCAGTTCTGGGCACCACACTTTAAGAAAGATGCTGACAAACTGGAGAGGGTTCAGAGGAGGGCAACAAAGATGATCAGGGGACTGGAAACAAGGCCCTATGAAGAGAGACTGAAAGAACTGGGCATATTTAGCCTTGAGAAGGGAAGACTGAAGGGAGATATGATAGCACTCTTCAAGTACTTGAAAGGCTGTCACAGAGAGGGCCAGGATCTCTTCTCCACCATCCCAGAGTGCAGGACACGGAATAATGGGCTCAAGTGACAGGAAGCCAGATTCCGGCTGAACATCAGGAAAAACTTCCTGACTGTAAGAGCAATATGACAATGGAACCAATTACCTGGGGAAGTGGTGGGCTCTCCCACACTGGAGGCTTTCAAGACGAGGCTGGACAGCCATTTGTCAGGGATGCTCTGACTTGGATTCCTGCATTGAGCAGGGGGTTGGACTTGACGGTCTTGTAGGCCCCTTCCAACCCTACTATTCTATGATTCTATGATAGGAGCATGGCTCATTTCACCCATGGTTTTTAACCTAAGACAAGTGAAAATGGCTCCCAGAATTTGTTTAGAAGTTCACATATTAGTTTGTTTTTGGAAAATCCAAGGCATTTGTGTCTAACAGGATGAAGCTGAGCTTTTAACGGTTTCAGTGTTTGTACTGAAATGTCAGTCTAAGATTTGATGTGTGTGTTTGTGCCCCGAGGAAGCTGTGGGCCACATGAGAGGTCATAGAATCATAGAAATATAGAATAGTAGGGTTGGAAGGGGCCTATAAGACCATCGAGTCTTATACACTATGTCTATACACTAATGCCCAGAGTATGGGAAACAAATGGAACGAACTTGAACTCTTAATACAGGAGGGAAATTATGACTGGATAGGTATAACTGAGACTTGGTGGGATGAATCTCATGACTGGAATACAGCAAGTGAAGGATATAATTTGTTCAAAAAGAACAGGAGGAACAGAAAGGGAGGTGGGGTTGCACTGTCTGTGAAAAATACACATCTCTGCACAGAACTGCAGGAGGAGGAGCTTGGTAGCCCCATCGAGAGCATCTGGATCAAAATAAATGGAGCAAAGAATAAAAGGAACCTGGTGGTCGGAGTCTACCACCGGCCACCCAACCAAGGAGAAGACGAGGATGAAACTTTTGAAAAGCAAATAGCCAATGTTTCAAGGAAGCATGATGTAGTAGTAATGGGGGACTTCAATTTCCTCGATAGTTGTTGGGAGACAAATTCTGCAAAACATGGTCCCTCAAGGAAATTCCTGACTTGTGTGGCAGATAACTTCCTCCTACAGAATGTAGAGGAAGGAACTAGAGGATCGGCTATCTTTGACTTGATCCTAAGCAACAGAGATGACTTAGTGGGTCAAGTAGCAGTTACAGGAACTCTAGGGGAAAGCGACCATGTTGTGCTTTAGTTCTTGGTTCTAAGGGAAGCAAAAGCTGAGTGTAGCCAAATGCGTACCCTGGATTTAAGGAAAGCCAATTTTTATAAACTCAGAGCAATGATAAGGAATGTCCCATGGCGAGCGACTCTACTGAGAAAAGGAGTCCAAGATGGGTGGGAGTTTTAAAAAAAGGAAATTCTGAAGGCACAATTACAAACCATTCTAACAAGAAAAAAAGGCGGAAGACAACAGAAGAAGCCAATGTGGCTTCACAAAAAGTTTAGAGATGACCTGAAAACAAAAAAGGACATATATAGTACGGATTCTACAGAATCCCTGGAATCCATGGCGGAACGGCCTCCTGCCCCCCCGCCCTCCCACGGAATCCCCCCGGGACAGCACTTACCTGGGGCAGATGCGGCGGATTCGGCGGTTCCGGTGGCGGCTGGTCTCCTGGCCGGCTGTGGCCGGGCTGCTGCCGCCACCATTGCCATCCTTGCAGCCATGATAGGCTACGTAAGAATTTATGTAGCCTATCACTGCTAACCCCCCCCCAAAATACCCAGTGTATGCAAATGACAGCAGCTACGGTGGCAGCCATTTGCGTTCCCTATTTTTCGCCGATTTATCTTATGTAAATATTTACGTAAGATAAAACGGCGAAAAAAGGGGAACGCAAATAGTGTAGTGGGCACTATTTGCGTTCCTTTATTTTTCACCGTTCTAGCTTACGTTCTAGCCTACGGGTTAGCCGTGATAGGCTATGTAAATTCTTATGTAGCCTATCACAGCTCGAAGGACGGCAATGGCCGCTATTTGCGTCCTTCCAGGCTGCCGTGATAGGCTACGTAAGTATTTACTTGGCCTATCATGGCATGCCCCCCCCAAAACGGCGTACGCAAATGGCGGCGGCTACAGCGGCCGCCATTTGCATTCCCTATTTTTAGCCATTCTAGCCTACATAAATATTTACGTAGGCAATTACGGCAAAAAAAGAGAGGGAACTGCAAATAGCGTAGTGGGCGCTATTTGCGTTTCTTTTTTTTTCGCTGTAAAAGGGAACACAATAGGGAACGCAAATGGCGGCAGCTGTAGCTGCCGCCATTTGTGTACGCTGGTTTTTTTTTGGGGGGGTGTTAGCTGTGATAGACTACGTAAATTCTTACATAGCCTATCACAGCTCGAAGGACAGCAATGGCAGCCGCAACAGCCCAGCCACGGCCAGCCAGGAGACCAGCCGCCGCTGGTGCCGGAGCCGCCGGCACCACTGCTGGAACCGCTGCCACCGCCGAATCTACCGCATCCGCCGCATCCGCCCCAAGTTGCATCCATCACGGGGATGGGATCCATCCCAGGGGATTCCATGGGGGGGCAGGGGGGCAGGAGGCCATTCTGCCACGGATTCCAGGGGGCCGGATTATAAAAAATCCGGCCTCACTGGAATCTGTGGAGGAATTTTCTGCCATCCCTACAAGTTATATCCCTCAATTGCTGTATTCCAGTCATGAGAGTCATCCTACCAAGTCTCAGTTACACCTATCAAGTCATAATTTCCCCCCTGTATTAAGAGTTGAAGTTCATTCTGTTTGTTTCCCATACTCTGGGCATTAGTATATAGACATCGAAGACCATGTGCTTCACAGTCTGGCTTTCTTCCTACATGTGTCTGAAGACTATCCGTTGCAGTGCTTGAGCCTTCATCCATCATTACCCTCAACTTTACATCTTCCAAGGGATGGTGGAGAATTCCACCACGGATTTCAGTGAGGCCGAATGCACTGGCATTCGGCCCCCCCAAACCCGTGGTGGAATGGCCTCCCACCCCCCGCCACCTCACGGAATCCCCCTGGAACGAAACTTACCTGGGGCTCTGGCAGTGGCGGCTCCGGTGGCGGTGGTGGCTGGTCTTTCGGCTGGCTGCTGCAGCTGCCATTTGCATCCTGCCAAGCTGCCATGATAGGCTATGTAAGTATTTACATAGCCTATCACGGCAAAGAGCAGGGACGCAAACAGCAGCCGCTACGCCATTTGTGCCGCTGCTCTTTCTATGATAGGCTACGTAAGTAATTACGCAGCCTATCATGTTAAAGGCAGCCATCCAAATGGCCATTTGCATCCGCAGCAGCCCGGCCACGGCCGGAACTCCGGCTGCGGACAGCCCTGGCCGGTGTCTCCATGGAGCCACCGCGGAATAGAGCCGACCAGGGTGGATTCTGTGGGGGAGGGACAGAGCGACTCCCCCCACACCGTGAATCACATCTGCAAAAAGGTAAGTAACTTTCGTACATCCCTATGTCTTCCTTCTAGGGATGTACGAAAGTCACTTACCTGATCCCGAAGCTTGATTTGCGGTGGGGGGGAGACGCTCCATCCCTCCCCCTGAAATTCTGGCCAGGGGGGAGGCGCCCCGTCCCTCCCCCCCGAAATTCTGGCTGGGGGGGGAGGCGCCCTGTCCCTCCGGCAGCGAAACCTCCTCTCCTGCTGGGATGCAAATGGTGGCGGCCGTAGCCGCTGCCGTTTGCGTCCCTGCAGTCAGCCGTGATAGGCTACATAAATGTTTATGTAGCTGACTTTATGTAGCTGACTTTAAAAAAAAAAGAAAAGCGCGTACGCAAATGGCCTGGGTAGTCTACGTAAAGATATTACGCGTTGCCCTTATTTTCGCTGTAGTCTACGTAAATCTTTACGTAGACTACCCGGGCCCAAATAAGGAACGCAAATGGCGGCGCCCATGTGCACCGCCATTTCCGTACGCGCTTCCCCCCCCCCCAAGTCACCCGTGATAGGGTATGTAACGATTAACATAGCCTATCACGGCTGACTTTGGAAATCTAGCCGTGATAGGCTACGTTAATCGTTACATAGCCTATCACATCTGTGTGGTGTTTTTTTTTCATTCACTTTGTAATGCTGGCGGCGGCAGTTGGTCAAAAGACCGGCCGCCGCCCCCGCCGAAACGCCGCCGGGATCTGCTGCCGAGAGGGACTTTCGAGGGAGGTAAGTCCCATCCTGGGGGGGTGGCGGAGAATTTCACCACCAATTTCGGGGGGCCGAATGCGTTGGCATTCGGCCTCCCTGAGATTCGTGGAGAAATTCACGGCCATCCCTACTGATGAAGTTCTTCATGCTGTGGCCAAACACATTCTTCCCAGCCTTTGTGAGGTGGAATCCATCCCTTGCAAACCGTCCATCTTCCGGGAAGTATAGCCCGTGGTCTCAGAATCCAAATCTCTCTTGTCGGCACCACCTTCGTAGCCAGTCATTCACCCGGAGTATTTTTCGTTCCCTTTCTATCCCTCTTCTAACTACTGGAAGGATGGATGAGAAAACTATCTGGGCCCCAAAGTTCTTGAGTTTCCTTCCCAAAGCTTCGAAGTCTGACGTGATCTCTTCGTAGCTCTGCTTGGCGGTGTCATTTGTTCTAGGGGTGGATGAAAGTAACTTACCTGTCCTCGAAGCTTGTTCGCGGTGGGGGGGAGGCGCTTTGCTACTCCCCCCGTGAAGTTCAGGCCGGGGGGGGAGGCTTCCCGCCTCGCCCGGCCGAAATTCAGGCCGGGGGGGAGGCTTCCCGCCTCGCCCGGACGAAATTCAGGCTGGGGAGGAGGCGCCTCGCCTCGCCCGGCCGCGAACTCCAAAGTTTTTTTTTTTTAAAAAAAACGCCCCCGTGATAGGCTACGTGATGATTAACGTAGCCTATTACGGCTAGATCTGCAAAGTCAGCCGTGATAGGCTACGTTAATCGTCACGTAGCCTATCACGGGTGACTTTTTTTTTAAAAAAAGCGCGTACGCAAATGGCGGCCCCCATAGGGAGCCGCCATTTGCGTTCCTTATTTGGTCGCTGTAGTCTACATAAATCTTTACGTAGACTACAGCGACCAAATAAGGAATGCGAATGGCGGCTCCCTATGGGGGCCGCCATTATCCGTACGCGCTTTTTTTTTTTTTAAAGTCTCCCGTGATAGGCTACGTGACGATTTACGTAGCCTATCACTGCTGACTTTGCAGATCTAGCCGTGATAGGCTACGTTAATCGTCACGTAGCCTATCACGGGGGCGTTTTTTTTTTTTTTTCTTTTATTGGAATGGCGGTGGCGGCAGCCGGTCGAAAGACCGGCTGCCTCTCCCGCCCCGGGCGAACACCCGCCGAACCGCCGGCCGGACCCGCTGCCGGGAGGGACATTCGGCAAAGGTAAGTCCCATCCCGGGGGGGGGGTGCGGAGAATTTCTCCCCGAAACTTGTTCGGGGGGCCGAACACGTTGGCGCTCGGCCCCCCGAAGTTTTGGGGAGAAATTCTCCGCCATCCCTAATTTGTTCCCACATGGATGAGAATTTATTTATTTATTTATTTATTGCATTTATACCCCGCCTTTCTCCCTCTCGCAAGGAACTCAAGGCGGCTTACATTATCCTCCTCCTCACCGTTGTATCCTCACAACAACAACCCTGTGAGGTACGTTGGGCTGAGAGTCTGTGACTGGCCCAAAGTCACCCAGTGAGCTTCCATGGCCAAGTGGGGACTAGAACCCGGATCTCCCGGCTCCCAGTCCGTCACTCTCACCACTACACTACACTGGCTCTCAAAGGGAAGAAAGGGATACCTGTCAGTGGGCTTTATGAGTGCAGGCAACTCTTCAGTCCCGTCTATAATCGGTCCTCCCACCAGGAGACAGCATGCCTGGTGAGTCCACGGGTCTTCATGACATACTTAGTTTCGAAACCACGTAGCAAGGAGTCTCCCACTACTACTTCTTTGTGTTGTCCACCTTCAGAACTAGTCCCTGGACTGCAGCACCTTGTCTGTCACTCAGCAGCTAGGCTTGGAGGAGGCTCTGGGCCAGACCTGTGGAGGGAGCAAGTCCCTCCTCTTTTGCGTACGTTGGCATCAGCCAATTCGGTCACACAAACAGGCCTTCCTTCCTTGGAGGAGAGGCAAAGACAAGGCTGCAGCCTGTTACGATCCCCTCCCAACTCTGACCCAGACGAGGAGGGGCGATCCAGATCAGCTGGACCAGGGGCGCTGAGGCAATGGTGCTGGACACCCAAACATCTCATGCCAACATCACTCTTGTGCCTGAGTCAGAGCCAGAACCTGAGTGTGGCAGACCAGGCCCCACCAAGCCAAGGCCCCAAATAGGAACCTCCAGAGACAGTAGCCTCCGAGGTTGGAACCCCAAAGGTACAGCTCCCTCATTGAGGGACTGGGAAGTAACAGTGGGGGCAGAGTGTGGGGCCCTAGGCCAGTTCACTGCCTTCTACTTCTTCAGTGCCTTCTACTCCTCATAGGGGAGAAGGGTCTGGCAGGGGGCAATCTAGCCATGGGTGGAGAATAGGCCTCAGGTCAGCCCCAGAGGACTATCCCACAAAGGAGGATGTTGCTCACTGGGCACTCTCTGGGGGCCTGCAGCTCTGGCCTGCCTTGCTGCCTTGTCCCATATCCCATGAGCGTCTGCTCAAGGTCAGCAGGACAAGACCCACCATTACCCCAACTAAAGGCACTGAAACTCTAAGTCATGTTTTTCTGGCGGAGAGAATCTCCACTAACGTGGCCAAGTGGTCGTGTTCCACTCCTCACCTAGCTTATCTAGGGGCAAGCAAAGTCTTAGCCAGCCAGGGCCACCCAAAGACATTTTGCTGCCTGAAGGAAGGACAGGATGGCAGCCCCTTCCCAACATTCCCCCCTTGTACAAAAGGTGTCCAGACTGGTTGCTGCATGATATTTCAACAGCTCCCGTCCCATGGCATCTCTTTGCCATTTTCCTTGCTATTTCCCCTACCAGGAGAACCACCCTGGAGGTGATGATGACCCTCTGCCATCATGAATGAACAAAGAAGGAATGGCTAGCGGTTACTGCCCCCCCGCTTTTCCTTAAAATCAAGTCTGGGGGTGTTTTGCCCTTCAAAGAATTGCTGCTGCTGCCACACTGGATGTATATAAATGAGAAAGAAAAAGCAGGTTGGACTCATTTTGGCACTTGCAATATTGGATGGAACGATATCGTAAATGTGTCCTGGCCTTCAGCATATATCACGGAGAACGAGAGCGCAGCCTACCCACTGAGGCTAAGGCAAGCAAGGCTCACATCCCAGCTTTTATGTGACTAATCAAGAGGGGAGGAAGTTGCTATCTGGGCGAAATCTAAACATCATGTCAGCATTTGTGGGATGAATATACAACTGGCCGTTTCCCGCACTCAGAATCTTCCCCAAATGGCCATGGCAGGGATTTGAAGACCATGGCCTGGTGCAGTGGAGGGTGGGGGTGCTGATGACTTCCAAAAGCCAGCTCTAAATCCCCAGCACCATTTGCCAGTGTAGCAGACCTCTATGGAGAGAAGAGAGAACAAAGGAGGATAGAGAGATGGGTGGGGCTCCCATCTCCCCTTGGGCCCAGACCCATTTTATGGCCTTGGCAAAGTAGCCAGGAGACTCACTTCCCATTTGTATCACAATGGGGATGATGGTGGCCTACCCCCGCTGGGAATTTGGGGGGCTGGGGACATAATGAACAAGAGTAACAAACTTTGCATGCTACAATGAAATGATGATGATGATTGATCCACAAATACATACCCCAAAATGGAAGTCAAATGAAATGGGTGCAAAAGGAAGTTCATTCTGCTGAATCGAAACGAATTCCCTGCCCCAGAAGCTGACTCAGAAAAGCATGTTGTGGTGCCACCCCTGCAGGCTTGAGATGGGAGACTGACTGAGCCCCACGGACAGAGTGCATTTGGCTTGGCCCCCAGTGAGAGGGTTTTGTTGCGGCTCTGCCACCTTCTCCTTCCTTCCTTCTCTTGGGGGCAGGGGGAGTCTCTTGCTAGCACATATGCTTGGAACTCACAGTTTCCTGATCCCTTGCACTGGCTTCTTCCAGAGCCAGGCAGGCGCTCGCCAAATGTGTCCTGTGTGTGGGCCGCAAAACAGACCAATTTGTCCATTGTTTCATCCGGAGGGCCCCTTCAGGAAGCACGGCCTGCCCCTGTTTTATATTCACAACGTGGGGCTTTACATCACGAAAAATTTTGATGTATCTTCTCTTTCATTTTTAATGAAAACATTTCAACTACTCAAAAGAAAGGTCACTGTGGTGCATTTAGAGCACAAATCATTGCACACGGGATGGAAAACAGTCAGTGATGGAAGATACCTGGGGGAAAAATGTCGGAGGTGGAGTAGAATTAAAGGCCCTGCAGGCCTCTGGAGCAAGCACAGAATCATAGAAGCATAGAATAGTAGGGTTGGGAGGGGCCTACAAGGCCATCGAGTCCAACCCCCTGCTCAATGCAGGAATCCAAGTCAGAGCATCCCTGACAGATGGCTGTCCAGCCTCGTCTTGAAGGCCTCCAGTGTGGGAGAGCCCACCACCTCCCCAGGTAATTGGTTCCATTGTCGTATTGCTCTGACACTCAGGAAGTTTTTCCTGATGTTCAGCCGGAATCTGGCTTCCTGTCACCTGAGCCCATGATTCCGTGTCCTGCACTCTGGGATGATGGAGAAGAGATCCTGCCCTTCTTCTCTGTGACAACCTTCCAAGGACTTGAAGAGCAGTATCCTATCTCCCCTCAGTCTTCTCTTCTCAAGGCTAAACATGCCCAGTTCTTTCAGTCTCTCTTCATAGGGCTTTGTTTCCAGTCCCATGATCATCTTTGTTGCCCTCCTCTGAACCCTCTCCAGTTTGTCTGCATCCTTCTTAAAGTGTGGTTCCCAGAACTGGACACAGTACTCCAGATGAGGCCTAACCAGTGCTGAGTAGGGGGGAACTAGTACTTCCTGGGATTTGGAAGCTATGCTTCTATGAATGCAGCCCAAAATGGCATTTGCCTTTTTTGCAGCCACATCACATTGTTGGCTCATCTTCAGCTTGTGATCGACAACAATTCCAATATCCTTCTCGCTTGTAGTGTTATTGAGCCACGTATCCCCCATCTTGTAACTGTGCATTTGGGTTCTTTTTCCTAGGTGCAGAACTTGGCATTTCTCCCTATTAAATGTCATTCTGTTGTTTCCTGCCCAGCGCTCCAGTCTATCCAGATCACTTTGAATTTTGTTTCTGTCTTCCAAAGTATTAGCTATCCCACCCAATTTTGTGTCATCTGCAGATATGATCAGCATTCCCTGCACCTCCTCCTCCAAGTCATTAATAACAATGTGGGAGAGCACTGGGCCCAGGACTGAGCCCTGCGGTACCCCACTCATTACCTCTCCCCAGTTGGAGAAGTTTCCATTGATAAGCCCTCTTTGAGTCCGATTCTGTAGCCAACTGTGGATCCACCGGATCGTTGTTTCATCTAGCCCACTTTGAGCTAATTTGCTCATCAGGATATCATGGGGCACGTTGTCGAAAGCTTTGCTGAAGTCGAGATATAGTTTTTCTACAGCATTCCCACGGTACACAAGGGAGGTGACATGATCAAAAAATGGGATCAGATTTGTCTGGCAGGACTTGTTTTTGACAAATCCATGTTGGCTTCGAGTAATCACTGCCTTGTTTTCAAGGTGCTTACAGACTGATTGCTTTATCATCTGCTCCAGAATTTTCCCAGGGGTTGATGCCAGACTGACTGGTCTGTAGTTCCCCAGTTCCTCCTTGTTACCCTTTTTGAAGATAGGGACCACGTTAGCCCTCCTCTAGTCATCTGGCACTTCCCCCATCCTCCATGATTGCTCAAAGAGAATAGACAGCGCCAGCGGTTCCAAGAGCTCTTCTGCCTAGGGGTGGACGAAAGTCACTTACCTTTCCTCGAAGGACGTTCGCGGTGGGGGGGAGGCGCTTCGCTGGTCCCCCCGCGAAGTTCCGTCCGGGGGGGAGGCTTCCTGCCTCGGCCAGGCCGAAATTCAGGCCGGGGAGGAGGCTTCCCGCCTCGCCCGGCCGCGAAAGCGAAAGTTTAAAAAAAAAACAAAAAACGCCCCCTGATAGGCTACGTGACGATTCACATGACGAATAGCGTTGCCCTTATTTTCGCCGTAGTCTACGTAAATCTTTACGTAGACTACAGCGACCAAATAAGGAACGGGAATGGCGGCTCCCTATGGGGGCCGCCATTATCCGTACACACTTTTTTTTTTTTTTAAAGTCACCCGTGATAGGCTACGTGACGATTCATGTAGCCTATCACGGCTGACTTTGCAAATCTAGCCATGATAGGCTACGTTAATCGTCACATAGCCTATCAGGGGACATTTTTTTTTTTCTTCTTTCATTGCAATGGTGGCAGTGGCAGCTGGTCGAAAGACCGGCTGCCGCTCCCGCCTCGCTCGAACACCCGCCGAACCGCCGGCCGGACCAGCCACCAGGAGGGACATTCGGTGAAGGTAAGTCCCATCCTGGGGGGGGTGCGGGGGGCGGGGGTAGTTCGGAGGATTTCTCCCCAAAACTTGTTCAGGGGGCCGAACACGTTGGCGCTCGGCCCCCCGAAGTTTCGGGGAGAAATTCTCCGCCAACCCTACTTCTGCCAGTTCCTTTATTACTCTAGGATGCCGTTCATCTGGCCCTGGAGATTTGAACTCATTCAAAGCAATTAGGTGTTCCTTGACCATATGCCTATCGATCTCCAGCTGCAGTCCTGCCCCTTCAGCCTGTACTTCATCCTTGCCAGGGGATCATAGACCCTCTTTTGGGAGAAGACTGAGCCAAATTAGGAATTGAGCACCTCTGCCTTTTCTTGGTCATCTGTTATCGTTTTGCCATCCTTATTTAATAGCTGAACAACCATTTCTTTCCTCTGCCTTTTACTATGCACATAGCTGAAGAAAGCCTTTTTGTTGCTTTTAGCATCCCTTGCTAACCTCAGCTCGTTCTCAGCTTTAGCCTTCCTGACACCATCCCTGCAATTCTGTGCTACCTGCCTGTACTCTTCCTTTGTTACTTGGCCTTCCTTCCACTTCCTACATGTGTCCTTTTTTGTACTTTTCAGGTCATCCCTCAGCTTTTTGTGAAGCCACATTGGCTTCTTCTGTTGTCTTCCACCTTTTCTTCTTGTTGGAATGGTTTGTGACTGTGCCTTGAGAATTTCCTTTTTTAAAAGCTCCCACCCATATTGGACTCTTTTTCTTGTTAGCGTCGCTTGCCATGGGACCTTACTGATTATTGTTCTGAGTTTATTAAAATCAGCTTTCTTAAAATCCAGGGTACGCGTTTGGCTACACTTGGCTATTGCTTCCCTTAGAACCAAGAACTCCAGTACAACATGGTCGCTTTCCCCCAGAGTTCCTGTAACTGCTACTTTCTCCACTACGTCATCTCTATTGGTTAGGATCAAGTCAAGGATAGTCGATCGTCTAGTTCCTTCCTCTACTTTCTGTAGGAGGAAGTTATCCACCACACAAGTCAGGAATTTCCTGGAGGGGCCATGTTTTGCAGAATTTGTCTCCCAACAAATATTGGGGAAATTGAAGACCCCATTACTACTACATCATGCTTCCTTAAAAAATTGGCTATTTGCTTTTCCAAAGTTTCATCCTCGTCTTCTCCTTGATTGGGTGGCCAGTAGTATACTCCGACCACCAGGTTCTTTTATTCTTTGCTCCATTTATTTTGATCCAGATGCTCTCGAGGGGGCTACCAAGCTCCTCCTCCTGGATTTCTGTCCAGAGATATGTATTTTTCACATACAGTGCAACCCCACCTCCTTTTCTGTTCCTCCTGTTCTTTTGGAACAAGTTATATCCTTCAATTGTTGTATTCCAGTCGTCAGAGTCATCCCACCAAGTCTCAGTTACACCTATCAAGTCCTAATTTCCCTCCTGTATTAAGAGTTCAAGTTCGTTCTGTTTGTTTCCCATACTCTGGGCATTAGTGTATAGACATCGGAGACCATGTGCTTCATAGTCTGGCTTTCTTCCTACATGTGTCTGAAGACTATTATTGGGCGCTATCAGAGCTGTTCTCTCCGTTGCAGTGCATGCGCCTATGTCCATTGTTACCCCCAACATTACATCTCCCTTCCCCGTAGGATTCAGTTTAAAGCCCTCCTGATGAAGTTCTTCATGCTGTGGCCAAACATTCTTCCCATCCTTTGTGAGGTGCAACCCATCCCTTGCCAACAGCCCATCTTCCTAGGTAGTATAGCCCATGGTCCCAGAATCCAAATATCTTGTGTTGGCACCACCTTCGTAGCCAGGCATTCACCCGGAGTATTTTTCGTTCCCTTTCTATCCCTCTTCTAACTACTGGAAGGATGGATGGTAAAACTATCTGGGCCCCAAAGTTCTTGAGCTTCCTTCCCAAAGCTTCAGTGTCTGACGTGATTTCTTCATAGCTCCACTTGCTGGCATCATTTTTTCCCACATGGATGAGAAGAAAGGGATACCTGTCAGTGGCCTTTATGAGTGAAATGATACCATGATGAGCATGCTTGGCACCAGTTCCTTGGGGATGGCCTTGCCACCTCTGGGGATGTACATGGCTGTGCAACACAGAATCCAAGAGCTTTGGGGGATCGCAAAGAAAACATCATCTGCTAGTCCTTGTGGATACAGGACATGATGATACTTCTCCTTTTGCTGAGGTGGTAGGAAGGAGGGGAAGCTTACAATCACCTTACTTGTGGTAACTGCTATTTCTTTCTGTTCCTGTTGGGGGGGAAAATCATTGGCAACAAGCAGTCCTGTAGGTTGAGTCAGGCAAGGCTTGCAAAAGTTCCATCTTGGGAATAGGAAGCAACTGCCACAGGCTCAGCAAATACAGCAGCTCCCACGGAGAGGGCAAATGTTACTTCGGGGTCCATCTAGGGGCATGGCGCACCAGTCCTGGGAATGCCTCTTGGCCACTGGTTGGCAGGAAGAATATACATTTTAGAGATCATAAATGATCCCAGCATGAGAGGGCCTGAGTTTAGATCCTGGACAACCCCATGCACGGTGCCTGACCTTATCAGAAAGGGCCCAGATGTTACAGGGGCCTCAACTCAACTTCAGCCTCAAGCTAAAAGGAGCTGTACCAGAAGAAGGGCTGAGAAAGATCCCTGTACTACTCCCCAGTTGAGGGTACAGAGCCAGAGACAGTCGGACCCACCAGTACCGTCCCAGATGGACCCATGGTTGGCCTGTCTCAATATAAGGCTGCTTCATATGTTCATGCTCACAGTCTGTGTTTCCCAGTGATCAAAGCGGGTTACAACAAAAACTAAAGCCAGTTCATGAAACCAATATCAAAGTACACCAAGTGGCTGAAGGAGAGGGACCCATCCCTTCTGTGCAGACCAAAAGGGGGGGCATGCTGTTTCCTCTCCTTGTAGCAAGACAGGTTTGCGCCAAACCACTGGAGAGTGGGCTGGATGGATCCTCATTTTCACTTCAACAATTAAGAACGCCCAAGCAGCAAGACTCACTGGAGACTTGCCCGGTTCCACGCCCTAATGAGGATTCTACATGACAGTTGATTTGGCGCGCTGAGCATTGATGTTTTCCTGGCATTCCCCCCCCCCCCCGCTTTCATGGATCACTGCCTCGCGTCACTTCAAGCCATTACTCAGCATGGGGAACCCAGTGGGGAGAGTGGCAAACCTGTTGATTGGCAGATGGAAGGACCCCTGGAGCATGCCCACCACGCTTCTCTCTGGGACATTTAGCTTTTCCCCTCTCCTCCTGCAGCAAAGAGAAGGGCAGTGTATGAAATAAATATTTCTTGGGCAGTGAATAATTTACACACCTCTTCAAAAAAGGAGCAATGCCCCTGACATTTCCAATTCCAATTGATGAGCTCTTCACAGAGAAAAGCATCCCTTCTGCCCACACTTAAGACTCTCATCAACAGCCCAGCAATCGGCATCCTGTGCAGGATGACGGCCGGAGCGCCGGGAGAGAGCGAACGACCTACCTCTGCCGGGCAGCTGGCACCAGCCTGTGGGCATGTCACAGGCATCACCAGGACATTTCCCCTGCTCCGTGGGAGAGCCACAGACTCCAGTGAGGCCAGATTCTAAAGAATCCGTCTTTTAATTCTAAAGACTCCCTGAGTCTGTGGCAGAATGGAGCAATCCCCCCCGCCACCAAGTGGAATCCCCCTGGGATGGAGCCTACCTTTGTTGGCCATCTGCTGCCCCGCGAATGGCTGCCCCGGTCTGTGGCCGGCATTATCATTCCACTTTAGCTGTGATAGGCTATGTAAGTATTTACATAGCCTATCATGGCTAATGCAGGGACTCAGGGACACAGCAAAGGCAGGAATGCAAATGGCGGCCGCTACGCCATTTGCATCCCTGTGGTAGCCGTGATAGGCTACGTATATATTTATGTAGCCTATCATGGCAAAAGGCAGGGATGCATTGGTCTAGAGGCTGCCATATGTGTTCCTGCCATTTGCCGTGATAGGCTATGTAAATATTAGGGATGTCCGAGAATTCCGCCACGGATCTCGGTGAGGCCGAATGCCAGTGCATTCGGCCCCCCGAAAAATGTGGCAGAATGGCCTGCCCCCCCACCCCCCCTGCGGATCCCCCCCGGGACAAGACTTACCTGGGGTGGATCTTCCGGGCGGCGGCAGCTTCGGTGGCTGGTCTTCCGACCGGCTGCCGCCGCCGCCATTTGCAGTCTGGTCATTTTTTTTTTACTGAGATGTGATAGGCTACATAAAGACTTACGTAGCCTATCACGTCTGGGATAAAAAAAACAAAAAATGGCGTATGCAAATGGCAGCAGCTACGGCCGCCACCATTTGCTTTCCTTATTTTTCACCGTCTTAGTCTACGTAAATATTTACGTAGACTATTACGGCAAATCAAAAAGGGACGCAAATAGCACCCACTACACTATATGTGTTTCCCTTTATTTTCGCCGTAATAGTCTACGTAAATATTTACGTAGACTAAGATGGCAAAAAATAAGGAACGCAAAATAAGGAACGCAAATAAGGAATGTTTGCATACGCCGTTTCCCTCCCCCCCCCCCAGCAGCCACCGCAGCTGGAAATCCGGCTGCGGACGGCCCTGGCCTGGCCGACTGCTCCATGGAGTCGCAGCGGAGCAGAGCCGGCCGTCGAGGATTCCGGGGGTGAGGACCGGATCGCCTCCCACCCTGTCGAGGATTCCGGGGGGAGGGACGGAATGCCTCCCCCCCCCATGAACAGAATCCGTGAAAAGGTAAGTCACTTCCGTACATCCCTAGTAAATATACGTAGCCTATCACAGCTACCGCAAGGATGCAAATGGTGGCTGCTACGGTGGCCACCATTTGTGGCCGCAGCCCAGCAGTGGACAGAAGTCCGACTGAGGGCAGCTCTGGCCAGCGGCTCCATGGGCTCCCCGTGGAGCTGGCTGGGGAGGATTCTGGGGGGGTGGGACTGATTGCCTCCCCCCCCAGCGGACGGCCCCAGCGGAACGGAGTAAGTCATTTGCATACCCCTAGGATGCACACGTTACATCAGCTGCCATCTTAGAAAAGGCCTTCCTCCTCTCCTGTGTGGATGAGAGAAGATGGCACCTCCCCCAGTGGGTTTTGTAAAGACATGAATTAATAATAATTTAAAATTCTGCTTCCTGATGAGTCAGGAACACTTTTTTTAAATCAAGCAGTAGGGCTGTAATAAGTGATCAATATATTATCTCTTTAAAAAAAGAACCCGCAACCTTATACAATACTCTATATTAGATTTTTATTTTGAATGCATATATGACATGCCCAGGCTGAATCTAGCCAAGTAAAGTTGCATTTAGGGTCAAACTGGAGCCCTGTTAATTGGACTGCCATCCACAGTGCCTTCCTGGAGTGGTCAGGCTACCGAATTCCCGAGAAGCATGGTAGCAAACCTTTAGAAAGATTTTCAACTTATAAAAAGAGAGAAATAAGACAGTGCTTCTCCTTCCATGTCTTGTACCTTTGGGTCTCATTTGGATGTGATATTTAGCTGCTCCAGTCATTTCGTGAGATTATGAACTACTGTAAAAGTAGTAAATCAATGGGTGCCTGTGTAACTTGGCAACAGACGAGCAATAAGTAGTTTGGGTTGTGGCTGACCCCAGGCATGACTGAGATGCGTATGCTGTGTGGGAAACCCTCAGAGCCAGAGGTGACGAGGGGCGGGGCGGGGCGGGGCGGGCCATCTGGCGAAGATGATGTAGTGGTCTTTACCTTACACGTTGCACCGAACTTGCGGCAATGAGATGACTGAAAAATCAATAATGAGGATTGTGAGGTCAGGAAAGAGGATTCTCCCAAGCTTGAATCTTAATTTCAGGACCAATTTGCCTCATGTCAGTGGAGGTTTAGCAGAACTGACAGCTAATTAATTATAAAGTGAGAGTGGAAGCTGGACATTTGAGGGCCGAGCACGGGAGCACTCTTCTTTGGTGCTGCCTGCCTTCAGAGTCTTCCCTTCCTTGGCTCTGAAAAGCGTTCTGTGGGGGAACCTGTGTTTGTCTTCCTGCTGTAAGAAGGAAATCAAACATGACAGGAACAATTACCAGTAGGTTCTGGGGGAGGGGGGAAAATGCACTCTTAAAATGCAAACATAAAAATAAATTAACATTCAACAGTTTGATTCCTCTCCCCGTACACCGCCTCCATCGCTTCTCTCCGCCATACACAATTTTACTATTATTTGAAGGCCACAGGGCTTTCTGGTTCGGGTTTTCTGTCTAACTCATGCAATGGAAACGTGCGTTGCAAAGTATGGATCTGCCAGTCACTTCATGTTAAGGTTCCAATTATAATTAGCTTTTTAAAAGTCTGAATATAAATTATCTAGAGGCAACGTTTTATGAAATAGTTGCAAGCTGCTGTTGTTAAACAGTTTCAAGCTGTTGGAGGCGGCCAACTGTTCCACAATATCATGGAGTCCGATAGGTTGTGCGTCACCTCCTGCAGATCGGAGAGGACCTGAATATCAGGATGACGACGACAGAATGATGCTGCCTGTGTGCTGGCGCTTTTGCCATTGCACAGGCGTTGATATCCACTAGTGTGCCGTCGACAGTGCCGGCACGTGGACGCTGCTGAATCCAGAACAAGAACAAGAACAACAGCTTAGCTGAAAGTCCAGCAAATGTTCATTGCACAAAAAGGTGCAACGTTTTCCCCAAATGACACCCACCCACACACAATGGACCCTTTTTGCACCAGTAAGGTGCTACTCACAGCCCGGTTTGATTGCTATGTTGAGGCTAGGGGTGAACGAAAGTCACTTACCTTTTCTCGCAGCTTTTTCGCGGTGGGGGGGAGCGCTTCGCTGCTCCCCCCGCGAAGTTCAGGCCGGGGGGGGAGGCTTCCCGCCTCGCCCGGCCGAAATTCAGGCCAGGGAGGAGGCTTCCCGCCTCGCCCGGCCGCGAACACGAAAGTAAAAAAAAAAAAGTCCCCTGATAGGCTACGTGACGATTCACGTAGCCTATCACGGCTAGATCTGGAAAGTCAGCCGTGATAGGCTACGTGAATCGTCACGTAGCCTATCACGGGTGACTTAAAAAAAAAAAAAAAAAAAAGCGCGTACGCGAATGGCGGCCCCCATAGGGAGCCGCCATTCGCGTTCCTTATTTAGTTGCTGTAGTCTACGTCAATGTTGACGTAGACTACGGCGAAAATAAGGGCAACGCAAAGAGCATTGCCCTTATTTTCGCCGTAGTCTATGTAAACATTGACGTAGACTACAGCGACCAAATAAGGAAGGGGAATGGCGGCTCCCTATGGGGGCCGCCATTATCCGTAAACCGAATGGCGGCTCCCTATGGGGGCCGCCATTCGCGTACGCGCTTTTTTTTTTTTTTTAAAGTCACCCGTGATAGGCTACGTGACGATTCACGTAGCCTATCACGGCTGACTTTGCAAATCTTGCCGTGATAGGCTAGGTGAATCGTCACGTAGCCTATCAGGGGACGTGTTTTTTTTTTTTTTCTTTCATTGCAATGGCGGGGGCGGCAGCCGGTCGAAAGACCGGCTGCCGCTCCCGCCCCACTCGAACACCGGACGAACCGCCAGCCGGACCCGCCGCCGGGAGGGACATTCAGGGAAGGTAAGTCCCGTCCCGGGGGGGGGGGCGGGGCGGAGGATTTCTCCCCGAAACTTGTTCGGGGGGCCGAACACGTTGGCGCTTGGCCCCCCGAAGTTTCGGGGAGAAATTCTCCGCCATCCCTAGTTGAGGCACCTTTTTAAAAATTAGTATCTCTTCTTTCTTCTTCAGTGAGGTCTTAATGCAGCCATTCAGATTGGGCTTCATGGCAGACAGAAGACTGCACTAGGAACAGAGGACCCACGAAGCCTGGAGCACCACACATTATCTCCACCGTGCCCCTCATGCAAACCCATAGCGCCGTCCCTCCAAGGTGGCTAAGAAGGAGTGACGCTTCTGGGCGCTTTTTGTGAGGCAGCGTGCTGGTGTGGTTAATGGCTCAAACGATAATTGGGGAGATCCAAGTTCCACTGTCTGTGGACACATGTACAGAGTTTGTACATACTTTGAATGTAGTATGTGAACACCCACACATACTTAATTAAGGTAGGGGAACCTCTCAGCATCTCTTTACCACCCCACTCCCCTGTGGTTTGGTTTCACCCAGGGCTACCACACCCTATGGACTCTCACTGGCCCAGTTTGGGAGGGTTTTTGAATGTGGGTGTGCATTTAAACTTTGCACAACTTTCTTTGTGCATACTGAACAATACGAGAACCATGTGTGTCACCAGCATTTGCTTAGGGTCTTAATATCAGCCTTGTCCAGTTGACCAAATTCCATATGTGCACAATACGTGCAAAGGGGCTGGGATCATGCCCGTTGGCCCACCACAGACTCTGCACATTCATCTGAACCACTGCACACATCTAACAGTCTCTGTGCAGAGATTTGGATGAATATACTGGTCAGTGTACAACCAGTGTACATCTCCCCCCCCCCCCGCCCCATGTTCATTATCCACTGAATTTGGTCAACTGATTACAGTTGTGTCTGGAATGGCTGTATGTACAATCATGATTATCCAATTGATTTATGGCTTCAGTGTTAGTCTCCTCTTCCTAGAAATGCTGAGTCCATGCAGAAAATCCTTTGATTGAAAGCTGGAACAACTGGTCCTACCCGTTATCTGTTTCTTTGTTTTCCTCACATAGTAATTAAGAAACTGCTCAGGCCTTTAACAACACTGGAGGTCCTTCTCCAACTTCACAGAGGATATCAATAAGGAAACAACTCCCCGGGCTGTAATAAAGACGGCCTTGGCTAATCCCTTTGCAACCTGACATGGTATTGACAGCATCAGGGCCATCGGGAGCAGCTCTAAAGGAACTGAGAAAGCTCTTTCAAACTCTCCAAGGTGTAGCTCTCAAGACTCCCCAACTCTCTCCTCTGCATTTGGTATGTTGGCAGGCCTCTCATTAGCCTTTCTGCAAATTAAGTATCCCTGGGGGTGGCTCAAAAGAGTTTCTATACAAGAGAGACCTTCCTTCCTTCCTTCCTTCCTTCCTTCCTTCCTTCCTTCCCTCCGTCTGTCCATCTGTCCGTCTGTCCTTCCTTCCTTCCGTCTGTCCGTCCGTCCATCAGGGGATGCTAACTTTGTGTTTCTGCAGCCATTTCCCGAGATGAGGTCTGAAGTCATATCTTGCCATACCTCCGAGCATGCAGAGCATTGCCAGGCTTGAGGGGGGACTGGGCAAGATGTCTGCAGGGGACCCTTCCACTCGGTCGCTCCTCTCGGCATGGGTGGAGGCCTGTTTTGCTTTTAACCGTGATCTGCTGGCAGCAGCAGGGTCCATCCACTGTCCATCTTAGTCCCGCAGTCTGTGGCCTGCTGCTGCTGCGGGTGGCAGAAGGGAGCCTGCCAGCTGTCTGCCACCCTGCGAGTGTGCTGGGCCTCGCTGCCCGCTGACTTCACAGCGCTGCAGGGCCCTGGGCAGGCCCCCGTTGCTCACTCCTAGGGGCAGCCCCGATCCCTTGAGAATGAATGCGGTGTGCAGACTGAGTATCAGCATATCGGACATTGCTGAGTGCCTGCCGAGGCTCAGGCCACAGCGTGGGGCCCACTGGAGTGGTGATCGCCAGGACCCCTGCTGCTGCTCACCCAGACCGCCCCCCGGCCTGGGTGGGGGCCCCAGCAAGCAAATGGCAATGAGTGGAAGGAACAGCAGTTGCCCCCCTCCCTGCTCCGTTGCCTGCCCTTTCTCTCTGGGCAGTATGGATTGGGACCGCAGACAGAGACAGGCAGACAGAGAAAAGGCAGTTGCAGGGAGGAGAACGGGGACCCATGAAGAGCGCCTCCCCAAGCCTGCCGCCCCATCTCTGCTGGCCCTTACGTCAGCTGCAGGCACGCTTCAGAAATCCTTTCCTCCTGAATTCTGACATGAACTGATGTGATCTCTGCCTCCTGGACTAATGTGCAGAAAGGAACTTAATTATCTACTGCCTTCCACTCTTCTCACATTCTCTGACACAGTTCTCAGCTTGAAGAAGTATTAAAATACATTTTAAAATATGTCTTCAAATAGAATGTTAATGTATTGTGCATCATCCGGAGAACTTTGGTTACTGGGCAGTTTAAATGCGCATCAATGAATGAATGAATGAATGAATGTATGTTTGCACAGAATTTTTATAATTTGCATTAACTACAAATTAATTTTATAATCAATACAGAAATGGGGGGAAATGGATGGACTCCTGCAAAAATGTTTCAGACCAGGGCTAGAATGATTCCTCTATCCCTAACCAATTGCGTGGGCTGACAATTTCTGGAGTCAATTAAAGTGCTGGTTGTAGCCAGCCAGCAGCCAGCTGTGCTCCTGCGACACCATCAGCCCCGTCCTGGCAGAAGGGACACAGGGTGAAAGTTGCCTTGGAGCCCCCGCACTCGCTGGGAAACAGACGGAGCTTCTCCCACCAAGGGTGGCTGCACGCGACGAAGAAGCAATGTGGGGCAGCTGATGCCAGCCCCTGGGGGAGAAGGACTCGCCCAGCAGGTGGGTGGAGGAGGGAGGGGCCTCCGGCTGCAAGAACTGAGCCCTGCCGCTGCATCCCTCGCGGGCAGAGGAGGGGAGCAGGAAGGAGCAGCTGGAAATGGGGCAAATGGAGGGGGAGCGAGGCAGAGTCAGGAAGGGCACGTTAATTTTGTGAACCGCCCAGAGAGCTTCAGCTATTGGGTGGTATAGAAATGAAATAAAACAATAAATCACCACAGGAGAAGGCGGCAGCTTTTCCCAGCTTTCCGCTTCTCTGGAGCAGCTCTCTGATTCTCTCTCTCTCTCTCTCTCTCTCTCTCTCTCTCTCTCTCTCTCTCTTATTCTTGCTTCCTTCCAAACCTCATCTCTGTATTTCAGTCTTCCTCTATGCAAAATTGCCTTTTTGCCCCAAATTCTAATATGTTAAATCTAGCCTGTTCTCTTATAACTGACCAACCTTTACCCTACATTCCTTCTGTTGAGCTCTGCTCACATTTTTGCAGAGCTGAAACCTATCTTGCAAAATTATAGAACTCTTGGAGGCACAGTGTAAACCAAATCTTTCTGCAGGCTCCTTATCTCACCAGTCATCTGATCAACCTCCAGCTGACAGCCCTTCACCTCCTCTGCCTTTGTAGCCTTATGCCACCAGGCCTGAATATTTGATCTTTTGGTTCCAGCAAATACAGAGAGAAAAAATTAACCCCATAACATCCAAGCTAAGCTATTCCCAAAGTTAGAAGGCAGTCCTGTTACTTCACAAACACAAATGTTCAGGGCATGTACAGGACCATGGAACCTCCGTACAGCAATGCAAGCCCTCAGACCCAAAGAGCAACAGGCCAAAATCACATCTCATGAGTTATTCCACTGGGACGGGAGTGTTCATTTTTAGGCATGGTTCAAGGAGTGTGGAAGGATTCATTAGAGGAGGCGGAATAATGCCTTTGAAAACAGGCCCCAAGAACTTAAACAAAAATAATTCTCAAGGGTTTTTATGAGTAAATTTTACTCTGGTTTTGTATATTTTTATGCTGCTGTATTTTACAAAATGTTGATGCTATTGTGAATCCTCTTGGGGGGAATGTTTCATTGTTTAATGTTGGGATAATAATAATGGATAATAAAAATGATGATGATGGTGATGGTGACGGTGGCTTGCCACTTTTGATGTGAGCACAGATTTGTCCCATGTGGTATTCTGACAAAACATCTTCCGAATTCCTGAGCTGATTCTAAAATGCAGCACTCGAAGCAGAAGAGACAGCCATCTGAGACTGGCTCTGCTGCAGATTCTGAGAATCCCTCCTTAGCAAAAACCATGGTGTTTGCAGCCTTCTCCAGATTGTTGTATAGAAAAATCAGGTCCTGTTTCTATGACAACCTAGCCTAGAAATGCAAAGCCTTCTTCCTTCTTGCTTTCCCCCAATAGATCGTTTACTTCTGTCTGTTAACTGTTTCCTTTGCCGTATGTGACGAATGAGCTAAATTAGCTATTAACCGAATTAGGAATGCAGCGTGTTTGCCCCTTTTGAATCTCATCACCACAACAGAACGTTCGAGACACTCGGCTGCAAGATAACCAGTTTTGCTGAGACATGGAGGCATAGATGCACAGTGACAGCCAGCCATGTTTGCTGAAACTCAGGAAGAAATGAAAATAAGGCCGAAATCCAGAGCCCATGTACTTGGGAGAAAGCGCCATTGAACTCAGTGAAACACATGCAAGTGTGGGCTGCACATGGGCAGGAGAACTTGATCCACATGTAGATCAACAAACGTGTCTGCCAGCAGCAGGGTGTGTGGGGACCTAGACTGCGCTTGTTTGCCTCAGCAGAAACCTCCCTGTGCTGATCTGAAGGTCAGTGCCTAGCCTTACACATCTACCTTCCGTCTGCCTGATCACATACAGATCTTGATCTCCCTCCCTCCCTCCCTCTCTGTCCCCAGGACACTTTTCTGAGGCCGCCCAAACCAAGCAGACCCTCTGTAGACTTGGTAGGGAAGCACAAAAGGATGGAATACTTCAACCATCCATGTGTGAAGCTGTGTCTCACATCCCATTCAAGAGAAGGGGCATGCTGTGGGCACCTTACACACCCTCCTGGGGGAGGACCAAGGAGGAATGGAATAGGGGAGGAAGGTAAAAATGTCTTTTGCATCTTGTGGCACATCTTCCATAGTTGCACCACCCATATATGCTATGCTACCCAATTAGGAAATTCAAAATTAGATATCTCCAAGAGAATTCTGGATTAAAATGTGCAGTTCCAAAGCCCAGTGCAAATCAACCTGGTCTCTTCGTACAAGAGTAATGAGACTTGTCTTATCTTTCATGCTTCCCAAATGGGAGACAGAAATGCCAGGCAATTAGTAATTGACGATTGGCTCATTGGTACCCGGTCCTCCAACCTTTGCAGCAAATATTGCACATATAATTTACTCACAGCTGACAACAGTGAGGTTGGGTCTTTTTATAGTTCCTTGGGTCTGCCTTATCACTTTGCTTGTATATTGAAATCACATTGTTTAAAGTATGCATTTTTGTACACATGTTTTTAAATGTGTACATTTTTGTGTGCACTTTTGCAAATGTCCACATTTTTTCAAGCTTTTTTTTCAATGAATACAGCAGGGTTTGTGTTCATTTCCCAAAATGCATACATTTTTGTGCACATTCTTTGAAATGTATGGTATGCCATCTCCTTGTTACAAGCTGAAGCTAAGTACCAAAGTTGACAACTTTAGTGAATAATAGGACGAGTTTGCCATTCCTTCACCACCATCCCCCATATTCACAAGCTGAATATAGGGATGGGGGAGAATTTCTCCCCGAAACTTCGGGGGGCTGAGTGCCAACGTGTTCGGCCCCCCGAAGTAGTTTTGGGGAGAAATTCTCCGCACCCCCCGCCCCCTGCACCCCCCCCGGGACGGGACTTACCTTTCCCGAATGTCCCTCCCGGCGGCGGGTCCCGGCGGCGGTTCGTCAAGTCTTTGACAGGGGCAGAGGCGGCAGCCGTTCTTTCGACCGGCTGCCGCCGCCGCCATTCCAATAAAAGTAAAAAAAAAAGACGCCCCCGTGATAGGCTACGTGACGATTAACATAGCCTATCACGGCTAGATTTGCAAAGTCAGCCATGATAGGCTACATAAATCGTCATGTAGCCTATCACGGGTGACTTTGAAAAAAAAGAGTGTACGGATAATGGCGGCCCCCATAGGGAGCTGCCATTCGCGTTCCTTATTTGGTCGCTGTAGTCTACGTAAATCTTTACGTAGACTACGGCGAAAATAAGGGCAACGCAAATAGCGTTGCCCTTATTTTCGCCATAGTCTACGTAATCTTTACGTAGACTACAGCGACCAAATAAGGAACGGGAATGGCAGCTCCCTATGGGGGCCACCATTATCCGTACACTCTTTTTTTTTCAAAGTCACCCGTGATAGGCTACGTGACGATTCACGTAGCCTATCACGGCTGACTTTGCAAATCTAGCCGTGATAGGCTACGTGAATCGTCACGTAGCCTATCAGGGGGCAGTTTTTTTCTTTCTTTCATTGTAATGGCGGCGGCGGCAGCCGGTCGAAAGACCGGCTGCCGCTCCCGCCTCGCTCGAACACCCGCCGAACCGCCGGCCGGACCAGCCACCGGGAGGGACATTCGGTGAAGGTAAGTCCTGTCCCGGGGGGGTGCGGGGTCTGGGGGGGTGCGGAGGATTTCTCCCCGAAACTTGTTCGGGGGGCCGAACACGTTGGCGCTCGGCCCCCCGAAGTTTCGGGGAGAAATTCTCTGCCATCCCTATAGCTTCCAAATCCTGGGAAGTACTAGTTCCCCTCTACTCAGCTCTGGTTAGGCCTCATCTGGAGTACTGTGTCCAGTTCTGGGCACTGCACTTTAAGAAGGATGCAGACAAACTGGAGAGGGTTCAGAGGAGGGCAACAAAGATGATCAGGGGACTGGAAACAAAGCCCTATGAGGAGAGACTGAAAGAACGGGGCCTTGAGAAGAGAACAATGAGGGGAGATATGATAGCGCTCTTCAAGTACTTGAAAGGTTGTCCCAGAGAGGAAGGCCAGGATCTCTTCTCGATCATCGCAGAGTGCAGGACACAGAGTGCAGGACACAGGGCTCAAGTTCCAGGAAGTCAGATTCCGGCTGAACATCAGGAAAAACTTCCAGACCGTCAGAGCAATATGCCAATGGAACCAATTCCCTAGGGAGGTGGTGGGCTCTCCCACACTGGAGGCGTTCAAGACGAGGCTGGACAGCCACCTGTCAGGGATGCTCTGACCTGGATTCCTGCACTGAGAGGGGGGTTGGGTTCAACGGTCTTGTAGGCCCCTTCCAACCCTACTATTCTGTGATTCTATGATTCCTCCACTCCCTTCGCCATCCATTGGCAGAAGCAGGAGCGGCAGGGAAGGTGTGCGGGGAGAGGACAAGCTGGAGGTTTTTTACTCCTTCCTCCAAATGGCCGGCCCTTTGTGCTGGCCCACAGCGTGCCAGGGCAGGCAGGCTGTGGGAGATGTGGTCTCTCAGGGGCTTCTGCCAACATATCTGCATGAAGGAAAGGAAAGGTGGTGGGCGCTCCTTGGGCCCCAGTAGGAACAGGGCTGAGGCTCCCAGTTCCAGAATCCCCAGCAGGGAACCGATGCCATCCGTGTCATTTCCACTGGGGAGTTTGGGTCTCAAGTCTCAATCCCAGCCCAAGTGGGAAAAGAACTCCACCAGGGCCTGGGGAACAGCCACCTCCTCTGCCTCGTGCTGCCCTACGTACGTTTCCAGGCCCTTCAGAAGCACAGGAAAGGAGAGGGAGGCAGCAGAGGGCACTTCCTAATGTCCTCTGAGCCTTTCGGAAGCACCTGAAGCCCATGCGCACAAAGGCTGGAGCCAATTGCCCTGATCCCAAAGGCTCGGCCCCTTTCCGGGCCAGCAGCAAGACCCCTGTGTGCCTGATGGAAAGCCTTTCAGGCAGTGGGCTAAGGTGACGTCTGCCCAGGAGACACCTTGGAGGTTGCTGTTCAACTTAGCAGATAGGACCCCTGGGGAACAAGGACCACATCCTGGTGCTGCAAGAGAAACCTCCTTACATCTTAGATGGGATCCCGAATCCCATGGTACTGGATCCAGGTGCTTGAGCTGACATCCATTCTCTAGAACAGCCTTACCCCAATCTGGTGCCCTTTGGCCATGGTTATGCTGAGGATGACGGGAGTTTTCATCCAACACATCTGGTGGCACCAACCAGGTTGGGGAAGGAATTCTTTGGCTCCCTCCCTTTCAGTTGCTCAGAGATTGAAAGTGGTAAACATCTCTCTCTCTCTCTCTCTCTCTCTCTCTCTCTCTCTCAGTCTCTCTCTCTCTCAATCTCTCTCTCCCCCCCCCATCTCTCTCTCTCTCTCTCTCTCTCTCATGTCTTTAATTGCCCAATCGAGCAGTGTAAGGTGCCTTGACACTGGAATTTATGGTGCGTTGGGTGATATATTGCATAGGTGATGGTCCTTTATTGCTTGGCTGGCTTTAAACTGCAAGCATCATTTGGGAATTCTGCTATTTGCACCATTTCATTCTGCAGGGGCTTGTCAGGCTGAAGCTCAGATAGTTCAGAAATGTTCCTGAGAAATGAACCTTCCCTGCTCCCATCAAACTGGGAGACTTTAAGTAGTGGCTCTTATTCACCAGGACTTGATGTCTGATTCCCACTGTTACATTACAAGGCTTTTTAATCTAAATCTTTGCAGGGTTTATTTAGGCCAGGGTGGACAACTTATGGTCCTCTAGATGTTTTGTCCTGCAACTCCCAGCAGCCCGAGCCAGCATAGCCAATGGTGAGGCATCCTGGGAGTTGTAGGCCAAAACATCTGACTGGAAGGCTGAAGTTGCCCACTCCTGATTTAGACCTTGAATCTCAACCCACTGGAAAGGAGCAGACAGCATTTCTTGAGTTTGCAGGGCCGCGTGGTATCGCATGGGATTCACATTAGGAGGCGAAGGGTGCTTCCATACAACATGAGTCCCTTTCGTTGTCACCCATTGTTCACACCTTTTATGAGGGCTCGGGATGACAATGCTGGCAAATTGCTCCATTCCAGTGTTTTCTTCTGTTTTCCTCTCATCCTTTTTCTTACTTGATTTGTGGCAATTTTATTTGTCATAAAATACATTTGCAGCACCAAACTATCCAGTGTGGACTTTTCCCCCTCTCATTTATACAATGCAATAGTGCTATTTTGCTATATAACCAAAAGAAAATTCAAAGGGGAAATTAGTAATTAAAAGGCAATTAAGAGGGCATTCATAAACAATGGCCATACTCAACAGGAAGCAACAAATCTGGGCTAAATCTTCATACAGGAAGCTCCTACTTAACATTGGAGGTAGAGATGTACGAATCCCTTACCTGGCTCCGTGCAGGGGCATCTGCGGTGGGGGGGAGGCACTCCGTCCCTCCCCCTGGAATCCTGCCCGGCTGGTTCCGCTCCGCGGCCAAGCCGTGGAGCCGCCGGCCGGCTTCAGCCGTCCGCAGCTGAACATCCGGCCGCTGGGCAGCCCTGCAGGGACGCAAATGGTGGCTGTCATAGCCGCCACCATTTGCGCCCCTGTATTGAGCCGTGATAGGCTACATAAATATTTACGTAGCCTATCACGGCAGGGGAAAAAAAACCAGCGTACGCAAATGGCGGTAGCCACCGCCATTTGCATACGCTGGGGTTCTCCCCCCCCCTGCCGTGATAGGCTATGTAAATACTTACGTAGCCAATCACGGCCTCCACAGGGATGCAAATGGCATCCCTGCATTAGCCATGATAGGCTACGTAAGTATTTATGTAGCCTATCATGGCTGAAGAGGAGCAAGCGAATGGTGGCCGCAGGACGGCTGCCATTCGCACAGCAGCATGGACGGGAGCAGGTAAGTGCTCCGTTTCGCACATCTTTCGTGGGGTGGGGGCAGCGCGCACTTCATCCCGTGCGCCTTTCGTGGGTTGGGGGGCAGGGGCTTCGTTCCGTGATGGTTTTTGGGGGGCCAAATGCACTGGCATCCGGCCTCACCAAGATCCATCGCGGAATTCTCTGACATCCCTAGCCAGAGCACCCCTCCCTCACGGCCCACCTGGTCTCTGACTACATGGCTGTGATGTTAGGCTTTGTTTGTTTTGGGGTGGAGTTTTTCCCCTCCCACTGCCACAGGCTGCACTCCCCCCACTGCTGCCCCAATGCTGCAAAAAGTAGGGGGAAGGGGGGAAACACACTATATTTCTCCTAAGCCTCTGGTTTGCTGCTGACTTTTGGGGACAAAGCGTGATTTTTCTCCATTTTTTAAAAAAGAAAAAAATAGGTGTGATGGGAGGCAAGGGTGGGGTAGGGGGGATTGGAGCCACACTGGGGGGATTTCATCTTTCCTGGCCACATGTTGCCCACCCTTGGCCTCTGTAATCACCCTCCTTCATGTGTTAGGGGTGGTGCATCTCTCCAGAATTGGTTTCCTGATGCAGACCATCACTTCTGATCTCTCTCTCTCTCTCTTCCTCTCAAATTGTCTGCCACCGTTCATGAAATTTCCATAGCGGTGTGCAAGCCTCTAAAGTGGGATTAGACAAATTCATGGAGGATGAGGGTATCAATGGCTGCCAGTTATGATGGCCACAACCACTCCCTAACTGGAGAGGGGCCAATGGAGATGGTGCTGGCTCCCTGTCTCATCTTGCTCCACCAGGGCTGTGCCTTGCAGCAGGACTTACTAAAAACAAATGACAACACATGGATTGCCATCGGGTTGCACTGCGTCCTTCTGAGTGTCCATAAGAAGAAAGGCACAGGTGTTCAAAATGGCCCCAGGGATTTATTTATTTATTTGTTTAATTTCTTAATCGCCCATCTGGCCAGTCACCTGGCCACTCTGGGAGATATACAATGGTACAATTTAAAACAGTAAAATTATACATTAAAACATTATTTAAAAATACCCTAACCTACCCCAAATGCCTGCCTGAATAACCAAGTTTTCAGTGCGTGGCGTAGGCTCATTAACGAAGGGGCATGGCGGAGTTCCCTAGGGAGGGATTTCCACAGAGTGGGGGCCACCACAGAGAAGGCCCTCGCCCCCGTCCTCACCTGTCTAGCTGTCCCAGGTGATGGGACAGAGAGAAGGCCATCTGAGGCTGATCTTGTTAAGGGGCCTGTCTGGTGTTGCTGGAGGCGCTCCTTAAGACAGGCTGGGCTGGAAGCGCATAGGGTTTTAAAGGCCAAAACCAACACCTTGAATTTGGCCCGGAAAACAACTGGTAACCAGTGCAGCTCCTTCAGCACTGGAGTGATGTGATCTCGCCGGCGGCTGCCTTTAATCAGGCGAGCCGCTGCGTTCTGCACCAGCTGCAGCTTCCGAACTGTCTTCAAGGGTAACCCCATTTAGAGTGCGTTACAGTAGTTTAGACGAGAGGAGACCAGGGTATGTACTACTAGGAGTGTACGGATTCCCCACTGTCTGTTCCAGTGGGGAATCCATGGGAGGGGGAGGTGATCCCTTCCTCCCCCCCCCAGAATCCTCCAGAGCGCTTCCACTCTGCTCGGATTTGGGGGGGGGGACTGGCTTGGGGGTGCTTACCTTCCCTCCTGCCAGCCAGAGCCGTTCACCTCCTCCCTGTCCCTGCCGATTGCGATCATTAGACACATAGACCACAGGGTGAATCGCCTGCCTGGTGTGAAGACTGCAGATACCACCCACCATCTAGAGAGCCCAGTAGATAGTACTGGTGGGAGTCAGTGGTCATGGTCCGTGGCGGTACCAATTACATGGGGAAATGTAGTTGTGAGGTCCTGGAAGCCAAATTTAGGGTGCTAGGTAGAAGGTTGGAATCCAGGACCACCACGGTGGCTTTCTCTGAAATACTAGCTGTTCCACATGCAGGGCCAGCTAGTAGGGATGTACGAAAGGCACTTACCTTTCGCGGATTATGTTGATGGTGGGGGGGGGAGGCGCTCCGTCCCTCCCCCCGGAATCCTGGACGGGGGGGAGGCGCTCTGTTCCTCCCCCCCCCCCGGAATCCTGGCCGGCCGGCTGTGCTCCGCAGGGATTCTGCGGAGCCGCCAGCTGGCTCCACCTGCAGCCGGACATCCGGCCGCTGGCTAGCAGGGACGCAAATGGCGGCGGCCGTAGCCACCGCCGTTTGCGTCCCTGCAGTCAGCCGTGATAGGCTACGTAAATGTTTACATAGCCTATCATGGCTGATTAAAAAACAACAACAACGCGCGTATGCAAATAGCGTCCCTTATTTTCGCCATCTTAGTCTACGTAAATCTTGACGTAGACTAAGACGTGCCAAAATAAGGAACGCAAATGGCGGTGGCCATGGCCGCCGCCATTTGCGTATGCGCGTTGTTTTTTTTTAAGTCAGCCGTGATGGGCTACGTAAACATTTACGTAGCCTATCACGGTGTTTTTTTAAACGTAGCCGTGATAGGCTACATAAATCTTTACGTAGCCTATCACGTTTTTTGTTTTTTTTTAAACTGGAAATGGCGGCAGCGGTGGCAGCCAGTCGGAAGACTGGCCGCCACCGCTGCTGCCGCCAGAGCCGCCGCGAGGAAGATCCGCCCCAGGTAAGTCTCGTCCCGGGGGTGGCGGGGGGGTGGCAGACCATTCCGCCACCGATTTCAGGAGGCCGAATGCACTGGCATTCGGCCTCCCCGAGATCCGTGGCGGAATTCTCTGACATCCCTGCCAGCTAGACAGGCAAAGCTGAGGAGTCTCAATGTGTGGATGAGAATGTGGTGCAGGGAGGAGGGGTTTAGATTTGTTAGGCACTCCAACTTTTAGGGAAAAGTTTTGGGATGAGCCAGGCCTGTACAAGAGGGACAGACTCCACTTGAACCAAAATGGAACCAGACTGCTGACTGCATGGGACACCACGCATAGGTGTTTCTATGCAAATGCTAGAAGCCCCAAGCCAAAATCGGAGAGTTGGAGTGCTTGATTTTAAAGGGAAACTGGGATATAGTGGGCATTACAGAAACCTGGTGGAGTGGAGAGAACCAGTGGGACATGGTCATCTCTGGATTCAAACTCTGTAGGAAGGACAGGGAAGGGTGTACCAAGGGAGGTGTTGCTCTGTACATCAAAGAGGGCATAGTGTCTTGCGGCCTTGAACACCTAAAAGGGGCAGGCTCTTCCACAGAAGCAACATGGGTGACAACACCCGCTCCAAAACAAATTTAGTGCTAGGAATGTGCTATCGTCCCCCAGACCAGAATGCTCAGAGTGACCTTGAGAGGGAAAATCAAATCAGGGAGGCCTCCAAATGAGGAAGTGTTGTTATGAAGGGTGACTTCAATTACCCCCACGTTGATTGGATAAATGCATGTTCTAGCCCTTCAGCAAAGGAGATCATTACTTTGTCATGGTGCTGGAGCTTGAGCACCTCATTGATGCCATGAGCTAAACTGTGAAGGGATACCCAAGACAGGAAGGTCATGGCAGAGAGGTCAGACTAAATACGATCCCTGGGGAAGGAAACGGCAACCCACCCCAGTATTCTTGCCATGAAAACTCAATGGATCAGTACAACCAAAGATATGTCAGTATACCATTGGAAGATGGGACTCCCAGGTTGGAAGATGGTCAAGATAAGTTCAGCTAGCCCCAGATGTGATGATGCAGCTAGCTCAAAGCTGAAAGGATGGCTAGTGGCTGATGGTGCTGGTGGTGAACAACGAATCCGATGTTCTAAAGATCAACATACCATAGGAACCTGGAATGTAAGATCTATGAGCCAGGGCAAATTGGATGTGGTTATTGGGGAGATGTCAAGATTAAATATAGACATTTTGGGTATGGAATGGGCCACTTCACATCAGATGACCACCAGATCTACTACTGTGGACAAGAGGACCACAGAAGAAATGGAGTAGCCTTCATAATTAATAATAAAGTGGCTAAAGCAGTGCTTGGATACAATCCAAAAATGATAGAATGATCTCAATTCAAATTCAGGGTAAGCCATTCAACATCACAGTGATCCAAATATATGCCCCAACCACAGATGCTGAAGAAGTGGAAGTAGATCAGTTCTACGAGGATTTGCAGGACCTACTGGATAATACGCCAAAAAGAGATGTTACTTTCATTACAGGAGACTGGAATGCTAAGGTGGGTAGTCAAACGACACCTGGAATTACAGGCAAGCATGGTCTGGGAGAACAAAATGAAGGAAAGCAAAAGGCAACAGTGAAAGGGGGAGATATGGCCAATTAAATGCAAAATTCCGAGGTTAGCCAGAAGAGATAAGGAATTGTTTTTAAACAAGCAATGCGTGGAAGTGGAAGAAGATAATAGAATAGGAAGGACAAGAGACCGCTTCCAGAAAATTAGAAACGTTGGAGGTAAATTCCAGGCAAAAATGGGTATGATCAAAAACAAAGATGGCAAGGACCTAACAGAAGCAGAAGAGAGCAAGAAAAAGTGGCAAGAATATATGGAAGATTGGTATAGGAAGGTTAATAATATCGGCGATAGATTTGACAGTGTGGTCAGTGAGCTAGAGCCAGACATCCTGAAGATTGAGGTTGAATGGGCCTTAAGAAGCATTGCTAATAACAAGGCAGCAGGCGACGACGGTATCCCAGCTGAACTGTTTAAAATCTTGCAAGATGATGCTGTCAAGGTGATGCATGCCACATGCCAGCAAATTTGGAAAACACAAGAATGGCCACCAGATTGGGAAAAATGAACTTATACCTAGGGATGTACGAAAGTCACTTACCGTTTCGCGGATCTGCTTCGCGGTGGGGAGGAAGGCGCTCCGTCCCTCCCCCCAGAGTCCTGCCCGGCCGGCTCTGTGGGGATTCCGCAGAGACGCCGGCCGGCTCCACCTGCAGCTGGACATCTAGCTGCTGGGCAGCAGGAACGCAAATGGTGGCGGCCATAGCCAGCGCCATTTGCGTCCCTGTATTTAACCATGATAGGCTACGTAAATATTTACGTAGCTGTCAAGGGCTCCTTGGAGGCCTCTCTCAGTCTAATCCAGTAGCTAAGTCCAGACACCGACAAAGGGGATTCCTTTCAGTAGCCTATCACGGCAAAGTAAAAAAAAAATATGTACGCAAATGGCGGCTACGGCCGCCGCCATTTGCGTTCACTATTTTTCGCCATTAATTTCCTCCCACAAAATTAAATTAAATTAAAAAATATTTATGTAGGCTAGAAAGGCGAAAAATAGCGAACGCAAATGGCGGCCGCCGTAGCCGCCGCCATTTGCGTATGCTGCGCCCGGCCGCGGCCGGCCAGGAGACCAGCCACCGCCGCACCCGCCTCACCCACTCCCACCGCTGCCGCCAAATCCGCCCCAGGTAAGTGCTGTCGCGGGGGATTCTGCGGGGGGGGGGGGGCAGGAGGCTCACTCTCTTTTCATACAAGAGAGTGAGTCTTTTTTCCTGATGCCATATGTGTGCTGAATGTTATCTTACTTCTCTGGAATGGAGAGAAAAGGGAACTTTGCTTTTAGATTTATTTTTAAATAGCATTGATTGATTGATTGGTTGATTGATTGATTGATTGTATTTTTATTCGTCAGCCAAAAAAGGCTCCAAGAACGGCTTACAATCAATGGGCAAAGAAGACAATCCCTGCCCGCAGGCTTACAATCTAAAAAAGACACAACACACAAGGAAAAGGCAATGGAGAGGGGAGAAAAAAGAATTAGGCAGACTGTCAGCAGGGCTGGTGGGGCGGCCCTGTCCCCCCTCTCATCTCCCAAAGGAGGGGCAGTCCAGCTGGAGCAGGCCCTGATGTTCCCTTTAAAATGGTGGTTCTAGGGGATGACCCTTTCCCTAAGATCCAAAGAGGCTGTGTGCATATTTGGGGTGTGGATCCCTAACTTTATTGGGTGGCTAACTACCAAGGACATATTTCCAACTGTATTTTGTGGTTTTTCATGTATGCTGCTTTTCCTCTCCCGGGCTCTAAACAAGGCAAGGCGAGTGAAGGCTGTGCCTGGATGGCATGATTGTGTTAGGAACCTAGCAGAGATCCCGTTCATGGATCACTGCCTTGTTGTGGCGAAGGGGCTTGCGCAACTCAGTGAAGCCATAAGCTATGCCGTGCAGGGCCACCCAAGACGGACAGGTCATGGCAGAGAGTTCTGACAAAACGTGGTCCACTGGAGAAGGAAATGGCAACCCACTCCAGGATTCCTGCCAAGAAAACCCCATGGAACGTATCACAAGGCTAAAAGAGATGAGGCCGGAAGATGAGCCCCTCAGGTCGGAAGGTGTCCAATATACTACTGGGGAAGAGCAGAGGGTATTTCCAAGTAGCGCCAGAAAGAGTGAAGCGGCTGGGCCAAAGCCGAAAGGACACTCAGCTAGGGATGTCAGAGGATTCTGCCACGGATCTTGGTGAGGCCAAATGCCAGTGCATTCGGCCCCCCAAAATCCATGGCGGAGCGGCCTGCCACCCCCCCGCCATTTGCAGTCTCATCTTTTTTTTTTTTTTTACATAGATGTGATAGGCTTCGTAAAGACTTACGTAGCCTATCATGGCTGGGTTAAAAAAAAAATGGCCGCTGCCATTTGCATTCCTTATTTTTCGCCATCTTAGTCTACATAAATATTTATGTAGACTAAGATGATGAAAATGAAGGGGAACACAAATAGCGCATGCTACACTATTTGCGTTCCCCTTTCTTTTCTTCGTCTTAGTCTACGTAAATGCTGACATAGACTAAGACGGCGAAAAATAAGGAACGCAAATGGCGGTGGCCGTAGCCACCACCATTTGCGTACGCGCTTTTTTTTTTTTTTACCCAGAGCCCTCCGCGGCCAGAAATCTGGCTGTGAACGGACCTGGCCTGGGCCTGGCTGGCTGCTCCATGGAGGAGCACAGCCGGCTGTCGAGGATTCCGGGGGGAGGGACGGAACGCCTCCCCCCCATGAACAGAATCTGCGAAAAGGTAAGTGACTTTCATACATCCCTACACTCAGCTGTGGATGTGTCTGGTGGTGAAAAGCAAGTCCGATGCTGTAAAGAACAATATTGTCTAGGAGCCTGGAATGTAAGATCAATGAATCAAGGTAAGCTGGAGGTGGTCAGACATGAGATGGCAAGATTGAACATCGACATCTTGGGAATCAGCGAACTCAGATGGACAGGCATGGGCGAATTTAATTCAGGTGACCATCATATCTACTACTGTGGGCAAGAATCCCTTAGAAGAAATGGAGTAGCACTCATAGTCAACAAAAGGGTGGGAAAAGTAGGGATGGCGGAGAATTTCTCCCCGAAACTTCGGGGGGCTGAGCGCCAACGTGTTCAGCCCCCCGAACAAGTTTCGAGGAGAAATCCTCCACACACCCCCGCAACCCGCACCCCCCCCCAGGACGGGATGTACCTTCGCCGGATGTCCCTCCCGGCGGCGGGTCCGGCCGGCGGTTCAGCGGGTGTTCGTGCGGGGCGGGAGCGGCAGCCAGTCTTTCGACCAGCTGCCACCGCCGCCATTCCAATAAAAGAAAGAAAAAAAAATGCCCCCGTGATAGGCTACGTGATGATTAACGTAGCCTATCACGGCTAGATTTGCAAAGTCAGCCGTGATAGGCTACGTAAATCATCACGTAGCCTATCACAGGTGACTTTTTTAAAAAAAAAAGCGCGTATGGATAATGGCAGCCCCCATAGGGAGCCGCCATTCCCGTTCCTTATTTGGTCGCTGTAGTCTACGTAAAGATTTACGTAGACTACAGCGACCAAATAAGGAATGCGAATGGCGGCTCCCTATGGGGGCTGCCATTAGCGTACGCGCTTTTTTTTTTTTTAAAGTGACGATTAACGTAGCGCTACGTGACGATTAACGTAGCCTATCACGGCTGACTTTGCAGATCTAGCCGTGATAGGAAGCCTTCCCCCCGGCCTGAACTTCACGGGGGGAGCAGCGAAGCACCTCCCCCCCACCGAGAACAAGCTTCGACGAAAGGTAAGTGACTTTCGTCCACCCCTAGGGAAAAGCAGTACTGGGGTACAATCTCAAAAATGACAGAATGATCTCAGTACGAATCCAAGGCAAACCATTCAACATCACAGTAATTCAAGTCTATGCCCCAACCACTGACGCCGAAGAAGATGATGTTGATCGGTTCTATGAAGACCTACAACGCCTTCTAGAACTAACACCAAAAAAAGATGTCCTCTTCATTATAGTGGATTGGAATGCTAAAGCAGGAAGTCAAGAAATAACTGGGATAACAGGCAAGCATGGCCTTGGTGTACAAAATGAAGCAGGACAAAGGCTAATAGAGTTTTGCCAAGAGAACACGCTGATCATAGCAAACACGCTTTTCCAACAGCAAAAGAGGCGACTCTGCACATGGACATCACCAGATGGTCAACATCAAAATCAGATTGATTATGTCCTTTGCAGCCAAAGATGGAGAAGCTCTATACAGTCAGTCAAAACAAGACCTGGAGCTGACTGTGGCTCAGATCATGAGCTTCTTGTTGCAAAATTTTGGCTTAAATTGAAGAACGTAGGGAAAACCACTCAACCATTCAGGGAAAACCACTCAACCTAAATCATATCCATTAGGAGTATACAGTGGAGGTGAGGAATAGATTTAAGGGATTAGACCTGATAGACAGAGTGCCTGAGGAACTATGGACAGAGGTCTGTAACATTGTTCAGGAGGCAGCAACTCAATCCATCCCAAAGAAAAAGAAATGCAAGAAAGCCAAGTGGCTGTCTGATGAGGCTTTACAAGTAGCTGAGGAAAGAAGGGAAGCGAAAAGCAAGGAAGAAAAGGGGAAGATGTACTCAACTGAATGCAGATTTCCAGAGAATAGCAGGGAGAAACAAGAAGGCCTTCTTAAATGAACATTTAAGGGAACGTTTTGTGCAAAGACGGGCATGATCAAGGACAAAGAAGGCAGGGACCTAACGGAAGCAGATGAGATTAAGAAGAGGTGGAAAGAATACACAGAAGAACTATACAGGAAAGATCTGAATGTCCCTGATAGCCATGATAGTGCGGTCACTGAATTTGAGCCGGACATCCTAGAGAGTGAAGTCAAGTGCGCCTTAGGAAGCATTACTAACAACAAAGCTAGCGGAGATGACAGTATTGGAGCGGAGCTATTTAAAATCCTAAAAGATGATGCTGTTAAAGTGCTGCACTCAATATGCCAACAAATTGGGAACACTCAGCAGTGGCCACAAGACTGGAAAAGGTCTTTTTACATTCCAATTCCAAAGAAGGGCAATGCCAAAGAGTGCTCAAACTACCGTACAATTGCACTCATTTCACATGCCAGCAAGATTATGCTCAAAATCCTACAAGCTAGGCTTCAGCAGTATGCAACCGAGAACTACCAGAAGTACAAGCTGGGTTCCGAAGAGGCAGAGGAACTAGAGATCAAATTGCCAACATTCGCTGGATCATGGAGAAAGCAAGAGAATTCCAGAAAAACATCTATTTCTGCTTCATTGACTTTGCTAAAGCCTTTGACTGTGTGGATCACAACAAAGTCTGGCAAATCCATAAAGAGATCGGAGTACCAGAACACCTTACCTGTCTCCTGAGAAACCTGTACGAGGGTCAAGAAGCAACAGTAAAACCAGACATGGAACAACCGAGTGGTTCAAAATTGGGAAAGGAGTACGACAAGGCTGCATATTGTCACCCTGCTTATTTAACTTATATGCAGATTACATCATGAGAAACGCCGGCTTGGATGAATCACAGGTCAAAATTAAGATTGCCAGGAGAATTATCAACAACCTCAGATACGCAGACGATACCACCCTAACGGCAGAAAGCGAAGAGGCTCTAAAGAGCCTCTTGTTGAGGGTGAAAGTGGAGAGTGCAAAAGCTGGTTTGAAACTCCACATTAAAAAAACGAAGATCATGGCATCTGGCCCCATCACTTCCTGGCATATAGAAGGGGAAGAAATGGAAGCAGTGACAGATTTTATTTTCTTGGGCTCCAAGATCACCGCAGACGGTGACTGTAGCCATGAAATTAAAAGACGCTTGCTCCTTGGGAGGAAAGCTATGGCAAACCTAGACAGCATAGTAAGAAGCAGAGACATCACCTTGCCGACAAAGGTCCGTCTAATCAAAGCTATGGTTTTCCCAGTAGTAACGTATGGCTGTGAGAGCTGGACTATAACGAAGGCTGAGCGCCGAAGAATTGATGCTTTCAAACTGTGGTGCTGGAGAAGACTCTTACGAGTTCCCTGGACTGCAAGGAGGTCAAATCAGTCCATCCTAAAGGAAATCAACCCTGACTGCTTATTGGAAGGACAGATACTGAAGCTGAAGCTGAAATATTTTGGCCACCTAATGCGAAGAGAAAACTCTCTGGAAAAGACCCTGATGCTGGGAAAGACTGAAGGCAAAAGGAGAAGGGGACGGCAGAGGATGAGATGGCTAGATAGCATCACCGATGCAATGAATATGGACTTGAGCACACTCTGGGAGAGAGCGCAGGACAGGAAGGCCTGCCGTGCTATGGTCCATGGGGTCACGAAGAGTCGGAGATGACTGAACTACTGAACAACAACAACAAGAGAGTAAAACATTCACACCTTCTGTAGGCCCCAGGCCTGCCGGGCAGATGGTAGGAACCACTCAAATCATGTTCTATAATAAGCAAGGGCAGTCTGTGCACAATGTAACTGTGCCCTGGTTCCCAGCGTCTGCGCATGCTGTATCTTCCTGGAGAAAACTGAGTTTTGGAATTGTGGTACTAAGGAAATACTCAAAAAGGCTGTGGGGCTGAAGCTCTTGGTAGCTGCCTGATCCAGCAAGCCTCTCATGTTCTTCAAGGGAACACTGACTCACGTTGTGTCCTTCACTGACTTCAGTGTTTTTGTGGGAAAAACACATTTGCTGATGCTTTCTGCAGTGCCACCAACTTCTCAGTGGTATTGTAATTAATTAATGTAGATAAAGTAGTTACAGGTAGCAACAGATAGCATCGTTATCTGTTTTATTATGGCTGCTTTCCCCGATCTACATTATACTGCTTTGCTTTCTTTATTGGAGAACATGATACACATTTTGAAGCCAGTGGCATATAATAATATGCAGATAACAATATACAAAGGATAGACAAGAATGATTTGATCTGCATTGTGCAAACCACACGCCCACATTTATGGGTTAGTGGCTTGAGTCTGCCATGCCAGCATAGAAGACAGAAATATATGTGGGGATAAAGGGACAAGTTTCAAGAAGTCCCTAACTTGGCAAATCCCCTCCATCTTTTCCAGATTTGGTCTTGGCTTCTTCTTATTCATGTATTTACTGGAAATATTTTAAACCCACCTTTCCACATTAAAACAACAATAACAACCAACGCAACCAACAGAACCAGAACAGGTCGATTATTTTTTTAAAAAGTAATAGTAATGTACAATGGCACTAAAACACAAAATAGCAGCTTCGTAATTTAAACCATGGATCCGTCTTTCTGAACCCACGAAGAGCCATGCTGGATCAGACCAAAGGCCTGTACCCAGCAGTGACTGCGTGCTGTGTAAAGAAGGGTTTCGGTGCCAACAGCGGCAGCCCATGCAGCAGTAGAGACTGGCAGCGGCGTACCACCAGCGGCGCACCCATACCTCTCGAGGGCTGGCCCCTCCTAGTCTGTGATGGTCTCCAGCCACTTAGTTATTTAGCTCCAAAACAGCTGTTCCTCGACCCAGTAAAAATGGCAAAACAGCACCTGACCACCTCTGACAAAATATCTGAATAATCTCTCACAACATTTGATAGGGAGGTGTCATGCTTTGAGGGAGTGAGCTGTTCCTCTCTCTAACAATCAACCACTCACTTCGATATTTTTTATTTTTTTATTTTTAAACTAACTTTTTTCCATTTATTTGTCTTGTAACACACACTTTCAGAGCAGTGGGCCTCTGCTTTTAACCTCTACTGAGTGGAGGAGCAGGCACAGGCTAGTCTAGAACAATCGCAAAGCTAGACACAAAAAGGGAAAAGAGGCTATGGAAGGACAGGACTCTCCAGTGGTGGTGACCTGCAAGGTGTGTGCAATGTTTGTTTTCTTGCCTGAGAACAACATGGCCTACAGCTGCAACAAGTGCAAGTTGATCACGCTGCTGGAGGAAAAAGTAAGTGGACTGGAGCGGCGACTGTCGACCCTCCGGGGAATAAGAGAACACGAAGAGTTCTTGGACAGAATGGGGAAACTACAGCAGCAAAGGGCAGACCAGAAGCTTGAAGAGCAACAGCAAGATGAGGTAGAAGTGGGAAATGCTGAGGTGAAAAAAATGGAGTAGAGGATACTCCTTGAAAAAGGGTGACAGTTAGGAGAAGAAGAACTAGACGCCACTCTGCACTGGTGGAAGCAGTGGAGCAGTGGAACCGATTCCAGGTACTTGCGGATGAGACTGGAGGACAGCCTGCAGAGGAAGAATCACAGGGGAACCTGCAAGAGAGTGAGCAAGAGGCTGAAGGTCAGTCAAACAGAGGCGATGAAACCCAGGCCTACAAGAAGAAGAAGAGAAGAGTGGTAGTAGTGGGAGACTCCTTGCTGTGTGGGATCGAGTCCCAAGTATGTCGCAAAGACCCGTGGACTTGCCAGGTATGTTGTCTCTCGGGAGGACAGATTAGAGACGTGACTGAAAGGTTGCCTGCACTCATAAAGCCCACTGACAGGGATCCCTTTCTTCTCATCCATGTGGGAACAAATGATACCACCAAGCAGAGCTATGAAGAAATCACGTCAGACTTCGAAGCTTTGGAAAGGAAACTCAAGAACTTTGGGGCCCAGATAGTTTTCTCATCCATCCTTCCAGTAGTTAGAAGAGGGATAGAAAGGGAATGAAAAATACTCCGGGTGAATGACTGGCTACGAAGGTGGTGCTGACGAGAGAGATTTGGATTCTGGGACCACGGGCTATACTTCCCGGAAGATGGGCTGTTGTCTAGGGACGGGTTGCACCTCACAAAGGATGGGAAGAATGTGTTTGGCCACAGCATGAAGAACTTCATCAGGAGGGCTTTAAACTGAATCCTATGGGGAAGGGAGATGTAATGTTGGGGGTAACAATGGACGTAGGCGCATGCACTGCAATGGAGAGAACAGCTCTGATAGCGCCCAATAATAGTCTTCAGACACATGTAGGAAGAAAGCCAGACTATGAAGCACATGGTCTTCGATGTCTATACACTAATGCCCAGAGTATGGGAAACAAACAGAACGAACTTGAACTCTTAATACAAGAGGGAAATTATGACCTGATAGGTACAACTGAGACTTGGTGGGATGACTCTCATGACTGGCATACAGCAATTGAAGGATATAACTTGTTCAAAAAGAACAGGAGGAACAGAAAGGGAGGTGGGGTTGCACTATATATGAAAAATACATATCTCTGCACAGAAGTACAGGAGGAGGAGCTTGGTAGCCCCATCGAGAGCATCTGGGTTGAAATAAATGGAGCAAAGAATAAAAGGAACCTGGTGGTCAGAGTCTACTACCGGCCACCCAATCAAGGAGAAGACAAGGATGAAACTTTTGATTTCTGCAAAACATGGCTCCTCCAGGAAATTCCTGACTTCTGTGGCAGATAACTTCCTCCTACAGAAAGTAGAGGAAGGAACTAGAGGATCGGCTATCCTTGACTTGATCCTAACCAACAGAGATGACTTAGTGGATAAAGTAGCAGTTACAGGAACTCTGGGGGAAAGCGACCATGTTGCACTTGAGTTCTTGGTTCTAAGGGAAGCAAAAGCTGAGTGTAGTCAAACGCGTACCCTGGATTTTAGGAAAGCTGATTTTAATAAACTCAGAACAATGATCAGTAAGGTCCCACGGCAAGCGACACTAATGAGAAAAGGAGTCCAAGATGGGTGGGAGCTTTTAAAAAAGGAAATTCTCAAGGCACAATCACAAACAATTCCAACAAGAAGAAAAGGTGGAAGACAAGAGAAGAAGCCAATGTGGCTTCACAAAAAGCTTAGGGATGACCTGAAAACAAAAAAAGGACACATATAGGAAGTGGAAATAAGGCCAAGTAACAAAGGAAGAGTACAGGCAGATAGCACAGAATTGCAGGGATGGCGTCAGGAAGGCTAAAGCTGAGAATGAGCTGAGGTTAGCAAGGGAGGCTAAAAGCAACAAAAAGGCTTTCTTCAGCTACGTGCATAGTAAAAGGCAGAGGAAAGAAATGGTGGTTCAGCTATTAAATAAGGATGGCAAAACGATAATAGATGACAAAGAAAAAGCAGAGGTGCTTAATTCCTACTTTGGCTCAGTCTTCTACCAAAAGAGGGTCTAATGACCCCCCTGGCAAAGGCGAAGTACAGGCTGAAGGGGCAGGATTGCAGCTTGAGATCAACAGGCATATGGTCAAGGAACACCTAATTCCTTTGAATGAGTTCAAATCTCCAGGGCCAGATGAACTGCATCCTAGAGTAATAAAGGAACTGGCAGAAGAACTCTCAGAACCGCTCTCTATTCTCTTTGAGAAATCATGGAGGACGGGGGAAGTGCCAGATGACTGGAGGAGGGCTAATGTGGTCCCTATCTTCAAAAAGGGTAAAAAGGAGGAACCTGGGAACTACAGACCAGTCAGTCTGACATCAATCCCTGGGAACATTCTGGAGCAGATCATAAAGCAATCCATCTGGAAGCACCTTGACAACAATGCCGTGATTACTCGAAGCCAACATGGATTTGTCAAAAACAAGTCCTGCCAGACAAATCTGATCTCATTTTTTGATCAAGTCACCTCCCTTGTAGACCGTGGGAATGCTGTAGACATCATATACCTCAATTTCAGCAAAGCTTTCGACAAAGTGCCCCATGATATCCTGATGAGCAAACTAGCTCAAAGTGGGCTAGATGAAACAACGATCCAGTGGATCCACAGTTGGCTACAGAATCGGACTCAAAGAGTGCTTATCCATGGGACCTTCTCAAACTGGGGAGAGGTAACGAGTGGGGTACCACAGGGCTCAATCCTGGGCCCAGCACTCTTCCACATTTTTATTAATGACTTGGAGGAGGAGGTGCAGGGAATGCTGATCAAATTTGCAGATGACACCAAATTGGGAGGGATAGCTAATACTTTGGAAGACAGAAACAAAATTCAAAGTGATCTGGATAGACTGGAGCGCTGGGCAGAAAACAACAGAATGACATTTCATAGGGATAAATGCCACGTTTTGCACCTAGAAAAAAGAAACCAAATGCACACGTACAAGATGGGGGATACGTGGCTCAACCACATGACAAGCGAGAAGGATCTTGGAATTGTTGTCGATCACAAGCTGAATATGAGCCAACAATGTGATGTGGCTGCAAAAAAGGCCAATGCTCTTTTGGGCTGCATTGATAGAAGCATAGCTTCCAAATCCTGGGAAGTACTAGTTCCCCTCTACTCAGCACTGGTTAGGCCTCATCTGGAGTACTGTGTCCAGTTCTGGGCACCACACTTTAAGAAGGATGTAGACAAACTGGAGAGGGTTCAGAGGAGGGCAACAAAGATGATCAGGGGACTGGAAACAAAGCCCTATGAAGAGAGACTGAAAGAACTGGCCCTGTTTAGCCTTGAGAAGAGAAGACTGAGGGGAGATAAGATAGCGTTCTTCAAGTACTTGAACAGTTGTCACAGAGAAGAAGGCCAGGATCTCTTCTTGATCATCCCAGAGTGCAGGACACGGAATAATGGGCTCAAGTGACAGGAAGCCAGATTCCGGCTGAACATCAGGAAAAACCTCCTCACTGTTAGAGCAATACGGCAATGGAACCAATTACCTAGGGAGGTGGTGGGCTCTCCCACGCTGGAGGCATTCAAGACAAGGCTGGACAGCCATCTGTCAGGGATGCTCTGACTTGGATTCCTGCATTGAGCAGGGGGTTGGACTCGATGGCCTTGTAGGCCCCTTCCAACCCTACTATTCTATGACTCTATTCTATGATATCCTTGACTAGCTTTGATACCATAAATAAGAAAGCCCGGGTGAGCCACTGATTCAGTTTTCTTCTAGCCTGTGGTTTAGGGTGCTGGACTAGACAGGGCTTTGGTCCGATGTAGCAGGGCTCTTCTTGGGTCTCCTATGGAAAGAGGAGATGCTGTAGACCAGAACAGCAAACTTCTTTCATTTCAGGTATGAAGAAAGGAAGAAAAGGTAGAATGGAATGTTTTTCACTGCCTACTTTTACCTTCTGATGGGGCATCATTAGGATTTGGTGAAGAGAAAACCTGACTACATGTTGCCCATCTTTGGCGCTCTGGTACATCTCTCCTTTCAGCTACAGGTTTTCTGGATGGAAATGGAAACTGGCACCAAAAGAAAAGCCAGGTGCTCAGCAATAGGGCCCTTGAAATACACACCTACCATGATAGTCCAAGTCACCCTCAGGGTCAGTAATATGGAGCAGCGCAGAGAGAGAGAGAGAGAGAGAGAGAGAGACTCTGAAGTCTCTGAAAAACACACTGAAAAAAATCTTGATGACATCTGGAGTGCCTGTAATCTGCTAAAGTTTAATTTAAATTTGTACCTCATACACGTGTCTCTCTTTACAATAAATAAAATGCCTGCAATTAGATCAGCAGCCATCTCCTTCAGAGATCCAGGAAGATAGAGGTAATTAAAAGAGCGGAAGGAGGTACATTCATGCCTCGTTATCTTTCAGTTGTTAAAAGGCAATGATTAAATAAAGTTGATGGAAGCTGCCAGAAAGATAGATTACCCTACCCAAAAGGGCTCCATCATATTTTTAGTTTTCTAATTTCTCAATAGAACTGATCAGAACAAGACTCTGCATTTAAGGGTCTAAATTACCAACTAATGAGCACTACAGTACTAATTTCCTTTCACTTTCCTCTCTGAATCTGCCTCTATAAGACCCTTAAAACCATTAATTGGGGAAAGACTGAAAGGACAGCATGACCATTGGCCTGCCCCAGGCAGGGCATCCCAACCTCCAACCCCTCCATCTTCACAGATCCACAAGCAGGGAGAGAAAAACATGGCTGCAGCTGACCCACATGCGCCAAGTCACATGCCAGGTGAAGGCATAAAGCAATGGCATGCTGTTGTCCCTTTAAATGGCTGCCTATCAGGAAACACAGCATTCCTAGGGTGGTCGCACCCTGGTTTTATGTAAAGGCATTATTATTATTGGGGCCGCGGTGGCTTAGTGGTTAAGACTAGGGGTGGACGAAAGGCACTTTTGTCGAAGATTTCGTCGAAGCTTGTTCGCGGTGGGGGGGAGGCGCTTCGCTGCTCCCCCCGCAAAGTTCAGGCCGGGGGGGGGAGGCTTCCCGCCTTGCCTTGGTCGAAATTCAGGCTGGGGGGGAGGCTTCCCGCCTCGCCCGGCCGCGAAATCCATTGTTTAAAAAAAAACAAAAAAAGCCCCCGTGGTAGGCTACGTGACGATTCACGTAGCCTATCATGGCTAGATCTGCAAAGTCAGCCGTGATAGGCTACATCAATCGTCATGTAGCCTATCATGGGTGACTTAAAAAAAAAAAAAAAAAGCGCGTACGCTAATGGCGGCCCCCATAGGGAGCCGCCATTCGTGTTCCTTATTTAGTCACTGTAGTCTACGTAAATGTTTACGTAGACTACAGCGACCAAATAAGGAACGGGAATGGCGGCTCCCTATGGGGGCCGCCATTATCCGTACACGCTTTTTTTTTTTTTAAAGTCACCTGTGATAGGCTACGTGACGATTGACGTAGCCTATCACAGCTGACTTTGCAGATCTAGCCGTGATAGGCTACGTGAATCATCACGTAGCCTATCAGGGGACTTTTTTTTTTTTTCTTTTATTGCAATGGTGGCGGCGGCAGCCAGTCGAAAGACTGGCTGCCACTCCCGCCCCGCTCGAACACCCGCCGAACCGCCGGCCGGACCTGCCACCGGGAGATACATTCGGCGAAGGTAAGTCCCGTCCTGGGGGGGTGCGGGGGGCGGGGGGGGTCCGGAGGATTTCTCCCCGAAACTTGTTCGGGGGGCCGAACACGTTGGCACTCAGCCCCCTGAAGTTTCGGGGAGAAATTCTCCGCCAACCCTAGTACTCGGGCTGCACCCCTTTGATTCAATTGGAGCTCTCAGGAGCACATGGTGAGCACACGGCGACTCAGATTGGAAAGGAGAGTCCCCTGGGCTCACTCCAGCCCACTCACTGCTTTGCCTTTGTCTCCTGTTCCACTGCAACTCCCCTGGCCAACTCCTGTTTGCTCTCCATGTTTGCTTGCTCTGATTGCTCGCTCTCTGGGTGCTTCGTCCCTAAATAGCCCCTTGACCAGCTGGAGCAGCTTCCTCTGCTGTGCTCAGCTCAGCTAGGAGGTGGGAAACAGTAATACTCTGTTATCTCCCTCTTCCATCACTATGGGTAGTCCAAAGTGTGTGTGTGTGGAGGGGGGCAGCATCACACCAAACTAACAAAACAAGGGACAAGCCACAAATGTGCAACGATCTTTAATATGGCACTGAAAGGAGGTTCCTCCCAGTGCACGATGGAGCAAGGCAGAATTGAGCTCTTTAGATGTTTCCGTTAAGAGGTAAGGGAGTGAATGTATTGCAACCATCATTGGGAAGTCAACTGATCACAACATCCTATTAACAAAAGTTGATAGCACCATTCCTAACTCCATTTGACATAATATACTGTGTAGGTAGTTCCTAAGGGTGAGACAAAATTGTTCTACTTCAGAGCATTTGAGATTTAGGAGGTGTCCTGTGGATATATTGGAGCCAGGAGGAGCCAGTCCTTTAATGTAGGGATGTACGAAAGTCACTTACTTTTTTGACGGGGTGATTCGCAGTGAGGGGGAGGCACTCTGCATCTCCCCCCGAAATCCTAATCCGGCCGGCTCCACTCTGCGGAGATTCTGCGGAGCCGATGGCCAGGGCCGCCCGCAGCCGGACATCTGGCTGCTGGGCAGCTTTCTGGGGAAAAAAAAAACCACGTACGCAAATGGCAGTGGCTACGGCGGCCACCATTTGCGTTTCCCTTTTTTTCGCCTAATAGCCTACGTAAATATTTACGTAGGGATGGAAGAAAGTCACTTACCTTTTGACAAAATGTGATTTGAGGTGGGGGGGAGGCGCCCCATCCCTCCCCCTGAAATTCTGGCCGGGGGGGAGGTGCCCCATCCTTCCCCTCTGAAATTCTGGTCGGGGGGGAGGCACCCTGTCCCTCCCGCCGTGAATCCTGGCCGGCCGGGACTGCAAATGGCAGTGGCCGTAGCCGCTGCCGTTTGCGTCCCTGCAGTCAGCCGTGATAGGCCATGTAAATGTTTACGTAGCCTATCACGGCTGAGTAAAAAACCCCAAAAAAACCGCACGTATGCAAATTGCGGCGCCCATGGGCGCCACCATTTGGTTTCCTTATTTTGGCACGTCTAGTCTACATAAACATTTACGTAGACTACGGCGAAAATAAGGGGACTGCAAATAGCGTAGCGTCTACGCTATTTGCGTTCCCCTTATTTTTGCCATAGTCTACGTAAATGTTTATGTAGACTAGACGTGCCAAAATAAGGAACGCAAATGGCGGCGCCCATGGGCGCCGCCATTTGCATCCACACATTTTATTTTTTTTTACTCAGCCGTGATAGGCTACGTAAACATTTACATAGCCTATCACGGTATTTTTAAAAAATCTAGCTGTGATAGGCTACGTAAATCTTTACGTAGCCTATCACTTTTTTTTTTTTTTTACTGGAAATGGCAGCGGCAGCAGCTGGTTGGAAGACCAGCCACCGCAGCTGCCGCTGCCGCCGAATCGCCACTGAACCGCCGCCGGAGCCGCTGCTGCCAGGGAGATTCGCTCAAAGTAAGTCCCGTCCTGGGGGGGGGGGCAGACCATTTCGCCACTGATTTCGGGGGGCCGAATGCGCTGGCATTCGGCCTCCCCAAGATTCGTGGTGAAATTCTCTGACATCCCTATATTTATGTAGGCTAGAACGGCGAAATATAGGGAACGCAAATGGTGGCCGCCGTAGCCGCTGCCATTTGCGTGCGCAGTGGGATTTTTTGCTTGCCGTGATAGGCTATGTAAGTATTTACGTAGCCTATCACAGCAAAGGCAGCTATGCAAATGGCGTGGTGGTCACCATTTGAGTCCACAGCAGCCGGCTGAGAGACCAGCTGTCGCTGCTGCCACCGCCGGAGCCCCCGCCAAAGCCGCCACCGCCAGAACATCTGCCCCAGGTATGCTTCATCCCGGGGGGGATTCCGCGGGGGGGGGGGAGGCCGTTCTGCCATGGGTTTCGGAGGGCCGAATGCCAGTGCATTCGGCCTCACTGAAATCTGTGGCGGAATTCTCCGCCATCCCTACTTTAATGAGAATGTCAAGGAATAAAGACAAACCCAGAACAGAAGGGATGATGCACATGTCAATTTCGCTTGGGAGAAGAGCAGGAGGCACCACTGGTGTGTGCTAGATAATGGTCCCGTAGCCAGAGACGGTGGGCGCCCATTATTTGCACTACACGTAGTAAGGATGTTACAAACTTGTATTCTGTCTGGTGCAACCAGATAGAAAGCCCATTTCCGGGTTGATGCCAAGTGTACCTCCCCAGCCTATGGCACAATCAAGAGGGCCTCACCAGCTCATTGGAGAGATGATCTAGCAGGGAAGTAAGAGAGGAAATACTCTAAGATGTTCAGGGACTTAGAGGTCAAAACCAAAGCCTTGAACGTGGCCCAGTTGCGAATTGGCAGCCAGAGGAACTCATTTAGGAGTGGTTGTATATTGGTATGATACTGCATCCCAGTGAGTAACCAGGCTGTTGCATTTTCTTGTTTCTCTTGTTTCTCTTTCTCTGTGACATCTGAACTAGGAAAGGCCATGCAAATTCTGACCTGCTGCCTGGATGCAATTATGGTTTGGATGAGGTCTAATAAACTGAAGTAGAATCCTGATAAGACAGAGACTCTATGGGTTGGCAGTTTCCAGGTCCAGAAATTGGGTTATTCTGGATGGTGTTGCACTCCCTCTGGAGGAGCAAGTACACGATTTGGGGTGCCCCTGGATCCATCCTTGTCGCTGGAGGCTCAGGTGATCTCAGTGGCCAGAGTGCCCATTACCAACTTTGGTTGGTGTGCCCACTATGCCCACGCCTGTATAGGGACAACCTAGCCATGGTGATGCATGCCCTGCTCTCCTCAGTTAGATCCCAGTGATGTACGCTATGCGCGGCTGCCCTTGTGCCTGGCTCGGGTGCTGCAGCCAGCGCAGAACGCAGCAGCTGGGATGCTGAGTGGAGCACCTAGCTGTGCACATGCCACACCTGTGTCAAGGGAGCTGCTCTGGCTGCCTATTAGCTACCGGGCCATGGCCAAGGGTTTGCTGTGGACATTCAAAGCCCTAAACAGGCTGGGACCAGGACACCTAGCGCTCCACCTTCCCCTCTGCACACCAGATGGACCCCAGAGATTTTCCAAGGAGGCCTTGCTGCTGCTGGTCATCCCTTGACCAGCAGTGAGTTGTCAGGTAGCCGCATGTAAGCAGGCCTTCTTGGTAGTAGCACCCACCCCCTGGAACCCTGTCCCCCATGGGTGGTCTGAGAGGTGGAAACTGGTGAGTTCCAAACGCCTCTTAGAAATGCATTTCTTCACTTGTAATAATCAGTCATGGCGCTGCATTTACAGCTTTGTTGTAATGTTTTTTAAAGGTATTTATTGTTTTATACTGTTTTTATACTGTTTTTATATTGTATGGTATGTGTTTCCCCATAAACCACTTGGAAATCTTGGGATGTTGTGTGTTATCGATGCAGTTTAAATAAATAAAGAATAAATAAATAAAACATATATAACCTAAGGTATTATCTGGTTGTCAGGAAAGATGTGTTTACTCAACATTGTCAGTAAAGTACTCTGCATAGGCTCAGAAGCATTATCATTTTTATCATTTATTTATTCAATCTATATCCATTTTGTCCTCCCAGCAACCATGAGAGGTAGGCGAGGCTGAGGGACAGTGACTGGCCCAAGGTCACCCAGCAAGCTTCATGGCTGAGCAGGGATTTGAAAGTTGCTCTCACTGTTTCAAGTCCAACATATCCACTATGCTACACTGGACTGCATGATTTCTAATTACTTAACACATCGTACCCTGAGCTCCAGCTTTGAAAATGGGGTTGCGGACTGAGCCCTGTCTCCTAATAAGTCCTGTACTCAGCATTGTCCAAGGATATCAGTTTTTGCAAAGAAAAATCCAAGCATTCTGAATCAATATTCAAGTTTGAGAGCAGCTCTTTGTGATGAGCACACTTGCTACCTCAAACATCTTCAGGGTGCCCTTGCAGAGTGTTAGGAGACATGGAAAAAGCTAAGTAAGAAATGAAGAATTGATATTCCTGGTTAAAGAAATCACATTTCATGTCTTGCTGTCCATTCAGGAAATCCATGAGGCAAGGACTAAAAGAAAACATGTTCGTCATACTTAAGACATACACAGTCTTAATAATAAGACTTGATAAGCAGTTCACTGCCTGCCCACCCACCTACCCCTGGACTCTGTGGGTTGTATCCATTGTTAGCCCTGCTTAGAGTACACCCATTGAGATGAATGGGACTTAAGTTAGTCATGACTAGTATAAGTCCCATTCATTTCAGTGGGTCCACACTAAGTAGGGCTAATATTGGGTATAACCCTGCGTTGACATTCATGGCTGGCATGTGGTACCAGGGGTGTATGGGGAATTCATTTCAGTCTGTTTTTCATTAGAATTTTACCCTGTTGCAATCCGCAGTCGAAGTCCATATATTTCCGAGCTTGCAATGTGATTCATGGGCCTGTGTGTGTGTGTGTGTGTGTGTGTGTGTGTATTCAACACCATGCATATATTTAAAAATGTGTACATTTCAAAATGTGTACATTTCAAAAATGTGCACAAATACACTTTAATCATGGGAAAAGAATGCACACGTTTCAAAAATGCATACACTTCAAAATGAATACATTTCAAAAATGTGCACAAACACGCTTTATCCATGGGAGAAGGTTGCATACGTTTCAAACAGGGTTAGGCAAAGTCACCCCCGTCCACACTGCATGCTGCTTGCTGGACCCCTGCCGACTGCTTGATCCTGCAAGCCATGGGGTGGTCCGCGGGCAGCTGGCGAGCGGTGCACAGCGTCCTGCCCCTCTGCCGAGCTACCATTCTGTTGAAAATGGCAACTTGGCCTTCTCCATAAAAGGCCAATTTTATGTATATGGCAGCCATAAAGAGGCCATTCATGCAACATTACAGGTGTAGATGGTCTAAGTAGTCCAAGTTGGGCAAGTGCAGCGGTCCGCGGACTCCAGTCCAGGGGGCCAAGTTGGCAGTAATCCACTGAGCTCAAGGCCCCAGCTGGACTCCGCCATCATCTCTGATGTCAAAAATGCACACAATTTATAAATACATTTGGAAATGTACCTACAGAAACCTGCACAGATTTCCACACGAAAAGAAAAAAACAAAGCTTGCAATATGAGTCAGAAGGGGCGTTGAGACGGAATTCAGAGGACTTCGTCGAGCTAGAGTTTTGTTGATTTACACATCCCTCGCATACAGATAGACTGTGGAGTAGACGGATGTACTATTCACATCTCATTCTTGCGCTTCAAGTGCTCCTATCCTTGTGTTCTGATGGTGTCTGCCCCAGAGAGAGTCAACTGGGGTATAATTAAGTTGCAAAAGACTCTAATTCAAGTGTGACATTGTCACTCTCTCCTCCTCCCAGAACTTCTTTGCTCGGGAGAACAATAATTAATATATTCATCAGGAAATGTTTAATGGTAGGCTTTCAATTTTTCAAGACATGTTTGAAGGATAGAACTGCAATCAAGAAGCTATATTAAAAACAAATCCCACATGATTCTGGCGCTTGGCAGCACAGATGCCGTGAAACTAGATTTCTGGGTTTGATTAAACATTCTTTGGCACGAGGGGAGACCTTGTGTCCTTTCTCTCCATGGCACTAAGTGAGACTTCTTTGCTTTCCTGAGCTGCACTTTAATTACATGCACACTGATGGTTAATTGGTTGTATGCTCAGGATGGACAAAAGGAAGCACTGCTTTGCATGACACACATAATTAACACATGGAATCTGGTGCCCCCAAAGGTGGTAATGGCTGCGACCTTAGCTGGTTTTGAAAAAAAGGATGAGAAAAATGCATGGATGATGGGGCCATCAACAGTTCTTGGCCATGAGAGCTCAAAGGAATCTTCATATTGAGAAGAGGTGCCCCTTGGCATCACAGATTCTGGGGACCAACACGGGAAGGCTGTGACCTTCAGGCCTTGCTTGTGAGATCCTAGGAACTTCTGGTTGGTCAGTGTTGGAAACAGATGCTGGAGTAGGTGACCCTCAGTCTGATCCAGCAGGGATACTCTTCCAGTGCTGAATAATATAGGTTGATAAGGTGGGTGGGGATGACAGGGCAGGGATAGCTGGACCAAGGAAGATGGAGATGGAAAATATATCCATCTCAAGGAACCAGGCAAGTCTTGGGTTGTGCTTTGGGTCTCCAGACATAAAATGTTGTAATCATAACCATGCTATTTGTGACCCCTACAAAGGAGAGCTGCAGTTACGTAGCAGTAAAGGACACAGTTATGGTGACTGCTATAGCGTTGCTGAGATTCATGTGAACTGAACACCATGAACCTAATTTCCTTATACTTTCAGGAATGGCTGATGTTTGCGTACATCACCATGAAAATGATGTCTGTCCCAACAAACCTGACTAACGGGAAGCTCAACCAGTGAAAATGATGCTGAGGAACCTGGGAAATGCTCTTGTAATTAGTTACCCATTCTTATTTGGACTGGATACTCCATGATCAGCTGACTTATAGGCTCATGTTATGTTTTTAAACAAACAAGTAAGAACAACTTGTTGTGAAAAAATCAACACAAAACCTGCTTGTTAAATGAGTCCTGTGCATAATGAGGTGGGAGGGAAAATGCAAATGCTGGTTTTTCTTCCATGAAGCAGAGATCCCAGTTTGAAGGAACCACAGCAATTGCTCCTTTGTGCTGCCTTGTATAGTGCTGGTATACAGAATATTTGTAAACACTGATTTTCTTGTGAAAACGTTCATTCTTATGAATTTTTCATCAAACAGGTACACATGCCATGCAAAGTTTGAAACTGGCTTTTTTTCTTTGTGTTTTTCTCTCACCTCCATTTAAGCCCAGGACTAGCCTTCTCCAGCCTAGTGCCCAGTTGGCCAATGGCCATGCTGGCTGGAGATGATGGAAGTTGTAGTCCAGCACAGCTGGAGGGAACCAACCAGGTTTGGGGATGGTTTCCTGATATACAAGGCAATGCTTACAGTGATCTGTGAAGCCGGAAGTCCTCATAAGAAAGGTGTACATGTGGTGTGTGTGTGTGTGTGCGTGCGTGCGTGCGTGCGTGCGCACTGTAAGACTCCATGGAGTTCTGCAGTCCCTACCTGGACTACAAGACCAAGCTTAAAGCAGCTTTCCAACCAGATGGAGCAAAGCTCAGGTAGCTTCCCTGTACACTTACTGACCCCCTATTCCCCAGCCCTACTAATAAGGAACCCATAAATACATAAGGAGAGTCTGGAAGCTGGAGCAATCCAAGGTGGGCCCATCAGATCCAGCACACTCTTTCCAACAGAGGTCAATGAGAGATGACTTTGGCAAGCCTCCGAGTGGGGCATGAGGTAACAGATCAACGACATGGATAGTTTTGGCTGACCTCCATGTATTGTCCAACAAGCAAAAAGTGGGAGAAAATAACAGTGAGTCTCATGGCAAGGGAATGCACCAGATTCTACATTGGATGTGTTAGAGGATTCTCCTTCTCCACATTACCATAAAAGCTAAAGCATTTATTTGCTTAATGAAAATTATTGTTTTGCTTAACAAAGTAATGTGTGTGTTTTGCAAATTGTCCTCCAAAATTAAAGCAATGGGACTGGAAGTGCAGCCTTACAGTTACTGAGCTGCACCTAAGGATGGAACTACATCTAAGATACCTGTCATTTGGCCAAGCTTAGGGTGGAGAATACTGTAATCTAATTGCATGTTCACTCTGCAATCCTTTCTTACTGGATCTGTACACAAGGATTTAGGGCAGTGGACAATCCCTAATCAAGGACTTGACCTGAGATCTAACCAGAGTTAAAAATTTGTTTCTTACAATGGGAGAGAATAAAATCAGTAAAGCTCAGAAAAAGAACACAAAATGTATGCTCACATTTCTATAGGCAAAGCTGCACCTTCCATGTATCATTAGTAAGGCCCTTTCCCCAACTTGCACCCCGCTTTCAGAATTGGCTGTGGTGGGGGATCCGTGGCATATCCAGAGGCTCCCCACTTAGAAGGACTTGAATGGAGGGGGGAATCCCTTTGCCCCCTCCCCATCGAAATATCCTGCAAAGATATGGAGAACCATGAGAAATGCATTGTTGGGATGATGAAAGCAAGAAAGGACCATGGGCAACATCTACAAAGCACTTCGGAATCTGTGTGGAATTTGAATTCGGACTGAGGCCATGTTCGTAATGATGCAGCTTTAAGTGCCAGTCGAGGACCTCCCTTTACCAGGCCTTTTCAGAGAGTTGGTGTTTTAATCATGGTGCTGTGTATTTGATGGTATATTTTAATATAACAAGGTATATTACAATGTACTTTAATTTCCCTGTAAGCCACTTAGATATATTTTAAATTATGGTAAGTGGAATATATTAACAATAACAACAACAACAACAACAGACATGACATGAGAAGTGGCCGTTTTTCCCAATCTCAAAAGTTATAATCAAGTTAGCTACTGATAACTAGAGGCTTTCTTTCTGTTTTTCCTAAATCTTCTCCCAGCTCAGTCCCAAGTGGGCATTTCATCTTGTTGCTTTCAGAGCCTGTGTTGAGGGTCTTGGACCCAGGGTCGAGTGCAGCGGTGCTGCTTCAAGCAAAGCCACTGAAAGAAGCGGCACATCGAAGCAGCCCCTGGTCCCCGGAGAGCTCTTGCTGCTCCCAGTCAGCTGCGCAAACACCCTGGGTCACTTCGGCTGGGCCTCTGACCTGCTCTAAAGCAGCTTCCCGTGTGTGCAACAGAAACTAATGTCCTTCACAAAAACCTGGCAACCTAACAAGTTACTTATTGCTGGGATGCAGTAATCAAGAGACTAAAGCACACTCCAACACCAAGAAAGAAGCGGAGTAGTTTGCTGAGACGGGAAAAGGACACACTTGAAAGGAAACTAATTAACTTGTGCAGACAAAAATGAACACAGCTGAGAGGATAAAGAGAAGGGAGCCACTGAAGAATTATCTGAAAAGTTTTCCCGACATGAGGCAACTCATGGGAATGAGCCCTCAGATGGGATAAATGTGGAAATTCTGTGCAACGCTAAAAATGACAACCCCACAGCCACATCAATGTATGCCCACCAAGCTGCCACATCTGATGAAGTGGCCACTTCCCACCATCCCCACATCCATCACAAGCACCCCCTTGCCTTCCTCCTAAGATTTTCTGTCTTGCACGAGGTTTAGCAAAGTTTCTTTTTGAATTTATACTTCACTCATGAGTTTTTTAAAATCAACCATAATCAATAAACACTTCCTCCCTTCCCATTCCTCCTGTGGTCTTAATTAGCCTTTGATTTCCTCCTTAATATCAAACTTGAACTGGAGGTTCATGGGCTACCATTTTGGGGAATAACTGGTTTGTTATTACAAACTTAAAATTGTTGTTGTTGTTGTTGTTGTTGTTGTTATTAACATTTCTATATCACCCCATAGCTGAAGTTCTCTGAGTGGTTTACAGAAGTTAATGACTGTTCCCCCTTCATGGATCACTGCCTTGTTATGGCGAAGGGGCTTGCGTAATTCAGTGAAGCCATAAGTTATGCCGTGCAAGGCCACCCAAGATGGACAGGTCATGGCGGGGAATTCTGACAAAATGTGGTCCACTGGAGAAGGAAATGGCAACCCACTCCAGTATTCTTGCCAAGAAAACCTCATGGAACGTATCACAAGGCTAAAAGATATGACGCCAGAAGATGAGCCCCTCAGGTCGGAAGGTGTCCAATATACTACTGGGGAAGAGCAGAGGGAATTTCCAAGTAGTGCCAGAAAGAGTGAAGCGGCTGGGCCAAAGCCAAAAGGACACTCAGCTGTGGATGTGTCTGGTGGTGAAAAGAAAGTCCGATGCTGTAAAGAACAATATTGTCTAGGAACCTGGAATGTAAGGTCAGTGAATCAAGGTAAGCTGGAGGTGGTCATACATGAGATGGCAAGACTGAACATCGACATCTTGGGAATCAGCGAACCAAAATGGACAAGCATGGGCGAATTTAATTCAGGTGACCATCATATCTACTACTGTGGGCAAGAATCCCTGAGAAGAAATGGAGTAGCACTGATAGTCAACAAAAGGGTGGGAAAAGCGATTAACGTAGCCTATCATGGCTGACTTTGCACATCTAGCCGTGATAGGAAGCCTTCCCCCCAGCCTGAACTTCACGGGGGGAGCAGCGAAGCACCTCCCCCCCACCGCGAACAAGCTTCGACGAAAGGTAAGTGACTTTTGTCCACCCCTAGGGAAAAGCAGTACTGGGGTACAATCTCAAAAATGACAGAATGATCTCAGTACGAATCCAAGGCAAACCATTCAACATCACAGTAATTCAAGTCTATGCCCCAACCACTGAGGCCGAAGATGCAGAGGTTGATCAGTTCTATGAAGACCTACAACACCTTCTAGAACTAACACCAAAAAAATACATCTTTTTCATCATAGGAGATTGGAATGCTGAAGTAGGAAGTCAAGAAGTCACCGGGACAATAGGCAAGCATGGCCTTGGTGTACAAAATGAAGCAAGACAAAGGCTGATAGAGTTTTGCCAAGAGAACATGCTGATCATAGCAAACACGCTTTTCCAACAGCACAAGAGGCGATTCTACACATGGACATCACCAGATGGTCAATATCGAAATCAGATTGATTATGTCCTTTGCAGCCAAAGATGGAGAAGCTCTATACAGTCAGTAAAAACAAGACCTGGAGCTGACTGTGGCTCAGATCATGAGCTTCTTGTTGCAAAATTTCGGCTGAAATTGAAGAACGTAGGGAAAACCACTAAACCATTCAGGTATGACCTAAATCATATCCCTTATGAATACACAGTAGAGGTGAGGAATAGATTTCAGGGATTAGACCTCACAGACAGAGTGCCTGAGGAACTATGGACGGAGGTCCGTAACATTGTTCAGGAGGCAGCAACTCAATCCATCCCAAAGAAAAAGAAATGCAAGAAAGCCAAGTGGCTGTCTGATGAGGCTTTACAAGTAGCTGAGGAAAGAAGGGAAGCGAAAAACAAGGGAGAAAGGGGAAGATGTACTCAACTGAATGCAGATTTCCAGAGAATAGCAAGGAGAAACAAGAAGGCCTTCTTAAATGAACAATGCAAAGAAACTGAAGAAAACAATAGAATGGGAAAGACTAGAGATCTCTTCAAGAAAATTGGAGATCTCAAGGGAACGTTTTGTGCAAAGACGGGCATGATCAAGGACAAAGAAGGCAGGGACCTCACAGAAGCAGATGAGATTAAGAAGAGGTGGCAAGAATACACAGAAGAACTATACAGGAAAGATCTGAATGTCCCTGATAGCCATGATAGTGCAGTCACTGAACTTGAGCCGGACATCCTAGAGAGTGAAGTCAAGTGCGCCTTAGGAAGCATTACTAACAACAAAGCTAGCGGAGATGACAGTATTGCAGCTGAGCTATTTAAAATCCTAAAAGATGATGCTGTTAAAGTGCTGCACTCAATATGCCAACAAATTTGGAACACTCAACAGTGGCCACAAGACTGGAAAAAGTCAGTTTACATTCCAATTCCAAAGAAGGGCAACGCCAAAGAGTGTTCAAACTACCGTACAATTGCGCTCATTTCACATGCCAGCAAGGTTATGCTCAAAATTATACTTTAATGAGCTTCCGCCATGCATTAAAAATGTGGTTGTTGAGGCAGGCATTTGGGGTGGGTTAGGGTATTTTAGAAAATGTTTTTATTGTAGAATTTTATTGTTTTAAACTGTTTTATTATATGCTGTACATCGCCCAGAGTGGCTAGGTGACCAGCCAGATGGGCGATTAATAAATTTAATCAATCAATCAATCAATCAATCAAATAAATAAATAAATAAATAAGATCCTACAAGCTAGGCTTCAGCAGTATGTGAACCGAGAACTACCGGAACTACAAGCTGGGTTTCGAAGAGGCAGAGGAACTAGAGATCAAATCACCAACATTCGCTGGATCATGGAGAAAGCAAGAGAATTCCAGAAAAACTTCTATTTCTGCTTCATTGACTATGCTAAAGCCTTTGATTGTGTGAATCACAACAAACTCTGGCAAATTCTTAAAGAGATCGGAGTACCGGAACACCTTACTTGTCTCCTGAGAAACCTGTACGAGGGTCAAGAAGCAACAGTAAGAACCGGACATGGAACAACCGATTGGTTCCAAACTGGGAAAGGAGTACGACAAGGCTGCATTTTGTCGCCCTGCTTGTTTAACTTATATGCAGAGTACATCATGAGAAACACCGGGTTGGATGAAACACAGGTTGGAAATAAGATTGCCGGGAGAATTATCAACAACCTCAGATACGCAGACGATACCACCCTCATGGCAGAAAGCAAAGAGGCTCTAAAGAGCCTCTTGTTGAGGGTGAAAGTGGAGAGTGCAAAAGCTGGTTTGAAACTCCACATTAAAAAAACTAAGATCATTGCATCTGGCCCCATCACTTCTTGGCATATAGAAGGGGAAGAAATGGAAGCAGTGACAGATTTCATTTTCTTGGGCTCCAAGATCACCGCAGACGGTGACTGTAGCCATGGAATTAAAAGACGCTTGCTCCTTGGGAGGAAAGCTATGGCAAACCTAGACAGCATAGTAAGAAGCAGACACATCACCTTGCCGACAAAGGTCCGCATAATCAAAGCTATGGTTTTCCCAGTAGTAACATATGGCTGTGAGAGCTGGACTATAAGGAAGGCTGAGCGCCGAAGAACTGATGCGTTCGAACTGTGGTGCTGGAGAAGACTCTTACGAATCCCCTGGACTGCAAGGAGGTCAAATCAGTCAATCCTAAAGGAAATCAACCCTGACTGCTCACTGGAAGGACAGATAGTTAAGTTGAAGCTCAAACATTTTGGCTACCTGATGCGAAGAGAAAACTCTCTGGAAAAGACCCTGATGCTGGGAAAGCTTGAAGGCAAAAGGAGAAGGGGACAGCAGAGGATGAGATGGCTAGATAGCATCACCAATGCAATGAATATGGACTTGAGCACACTCCAGGAGAGAGTGCAGGACAGGAAGGCCTGGCGTGCTATGGTCCATGGGGTCATGAAGAGTCGGACACGACTGAACGACTGAACAACAACTATGACTGTTCATTTCAAAGAATGGCAATATCAAGATCCTTTGTCGTCTTTGGTCTAGGTTGACATCTAAGTATCTAAGAAAGAAATCAGAAATAATACTCAGCAAATATCAGAATGTACAAATCTATGGTGCATCCACACTTGTAATATTGTGTACAGTTCTGATCACCATGCCTCAAAAATGATATTGTAGAGCTGGAAAAGATGCAGACAAGGACAACCAAAATGATCAAGGGGCTGGAGCAACTCTCTTATGAGAAGATGTTACAGTATTTGTAGCTTCTTAGCTTAGAGAAAGGTGAGTAAGGGGGGACACGATCGAATTATTTAAATTCGAAGTATGCATGGTGTGGATAGGGAGATGTTTTTCTCCCTCTCTCTTAATACTAAAAGCTGCAGTCATCAGAATGGTGGGACACTCAGGGCAGATAAAAGGAAGGACTAATTCACCCAGCACTTAGTTAAACTGTGGAATTCGCTGCCACAAGATGTAGCCATGGCCATCAACTTGGATGGCTGTAAAAGGGGGTTGGGCAAATTCCTGGAGGGTGAGGCTGTCAATAGATCCTAGTCCTGATGGCTATACATTACCTCCAGCATCGGAGGCAGGCAGCATGCCTCTGTATACCAGAGAATGCTGGGGAATTTGGGCGGGAGGGTGCTGTTGCACTCATGTCCTGCTTGTGAGCTTCCCAGAAGCAGCTGGTTGGCCACTGTGGAGTGTGGAAACAGAATGCCGGACTAGAAAGGTCTTTGGTCTGATCCACCACGCCCCTCCTTATGTTCTTATAACAGGGCCTGGTCCTGAATGAGTGCAATCACCAATAGACCAAGGCCACCCTTTCTGCCCTTGGCTTCACATTGATCATCTGTCATGTGGGATCATACACTGAGTCCATCCAGCCCAATGCTGTCTACTCCGATAGAAGCTCTGCAGGGCAGAGACAGGCCACTGCTCTCCCCAGCCCTCCTAGGACTGATCCTGGGGAGTGAACCAGGGATCTGAGGCCTGCTCCGGATGCTGCTCTGCTTCCAAGCTCTGCCTCTTCCCCCGTCAAGGAGCAAAGACTTCCTAGGAGGAGAAAGGGGGCCAAGACTTCTGGGATGTCCGACAACTGGTGGGTAAGCCAGTGTGTCAGTAGGTCCCTACACGGTTCAGTGGGCCCCACCAGAGTGTTTGTCTTCTTTAGCAAGAGCAGGTCTGATGAGCCTGCCTGGTTTTCTTACGAGGAATTATGAACATGCCTAGGAGTTTCGTTTTGTTTTAGACAAGGCTGTAAGCAACGTGGCCCACACATTTTCTTTTAGTCTACAAGGCTGGATAAATAATTGGCCAACACAGGATAAATACTTGATTTAGGGACGGACAATCTGGCCCCAGTAGAGAAAATGTATCATAAAGAAAAGAGCTCTTACATTGGTCATCTCTGGCTACTCACTGAATTGCTTTCTTGCGTCCCTCAAGAATTAGCGCAAACCTTTTCCAAATGATGCTTTGCTTGCACCACGGTGGGCCACCCAGGGAGGAGGAGGGGGAGGGATTGTCTGGTGTCCTGGGCACCCTCCCTCCTGGTTAATTCCTCTAGCCTAATGATCAGTCTGGTTCTGCACCAGCAAGAAACCTTCCTTGAAAGCCTTGAAACAATCCACTGTGTGGTAGAGGTCAGCAAGAAAGGCCATCCTTTAAATATCTTGCCCCTTATTCATCACTTTTTATGGATTTCCCTCATAAGCAGAAACATTGCTGTGGACAGAGTTTGCCTGCATATTTCTTTTTTTTATGATGGCAGAATTGCAAAGAGCAACCGCAAAGAAGCTTGGAAGGAATCACTAGGCGTCTGTAGCAAAGTAATTGGCTTGTTAGTGCAAATCAGTAGATGACATTCACCATTCCTGCCCCTCTGCTTTTTGTCCCCCACCCCCCTGCCCTCAGGATCAGCGGCCCCACCCCTGCGGGGGCCAGAGAGCCAGCACAGCAGACATCTGGGGGGCTGCAGCTCAGCGATGGGGCAGCAGAAGACCCCAGGCACCTTTGGCTCTGTGGCCTCAAGGCAGTCAGCCTGGAGAAGGCCTTCCTGTGCCAGAGGAAGCTGCTGCCCGTGAGGAGAGCCCCCTGCTCTGCCCCTGCAGCCGACTCCCTCCTCCTCCAGGCCCTTTGCCTCCTCTTCCATAATCAGTCTCTTTGCCACCGCCCCCCCCCAGCTCTCCGGCATTCCCTGTGTCCCGGGTCCCCATCCCCCGCTCTCCCCCCTCGGCGCCCTCACGCCTTCCTCACCCAACGCCCTGCATTCTGTCTGCATTCAGAGAGTTGCCCCAGTTGTGGTACCGTGACCGTCGTTCACTCATCCATCCCTAGAAAGAAGGCCTTGAATCTGGAGGAAAGGGGAAGTTCATCATCACTCTTGGGTGGCACTGTCCCTTTGTTCATCAATATTTCACTTCAGAGAACAGCCAGATGATACGCAGTTCCAAGGAGATGCCTATAAATCCATCAGAACTGCCATCTTCTGGAAAGAGTGTTTCAAGGTCTCATTGACGTTTCAGTCCGTCGTTGGTGTGCATTGCATAATGGATGTCTCCAGCAGCTGGTGCCAAATGCTCGTAGTGGGAGCTGGGGAATCTGTTAACATCCTTCCTTTCCTAACATCTCCCTTAGCTTCCTGCAGCATTCTGGGAGCTACTCAAAGTTGTGTTTCAACTGTGGAGCCTTGCTTGACCACCTGCCGTACCAGATTGAGAGAGAGAGAGAAAGGAACATGGGAAAGGCGAGGAGGGCCGTGCAACAGGGAGACCAGGGAGCAGGCACAATCTGCATATGCAAGGGGAAGTGTAAAAAGCCTTGCAGTGAATATGAAACATGCCAGAAGGCTCCTGTGGTATGGATGGCATGAGGGAAGGAGGAGGTCACAGCGTCGTGGAATTTCATGACACCCTTCAAACCAGCCAGTGCTGAGATCCCTCGTTTCAGCTCACTGGCTCACTCAGGGGTTACGGCCCTAATCAGGATTAGGAGACTCTCAGCCTGGCCAAAGGACCACAGGGCTCCCTTTCGCTCGGGGACGCCTGCAGCGCCAATGTCTGGACAGGTCAGAGGGGCTGCTCCGAGGAGGCTGCAGAGGGACTGCCCTGCTCTTCGGGAAGCAAAGGCAAGGGCAGCGTCGTGGGAGCTCCTTCCGCAGCCGCAACACACAAACCCGCCAGGGGACAATGACCGAGACAATCCATGTGCACACCTGGCACGTGCTCGGAGAGAAGAGGAGGGCAGGTTGGATTTGGGAAGAGCGGGATTTTTTTGTCCCAGAGGAGCACAGCGCTTTCAGGGGAAACGCTTTCTGCCACTCAAAAATGGCACCTGCAGTTTTGAAAAAAGAAACCCCTACTAACAGCCCCAGAGGTGATGGTGCAGCTAGCCCAAAGCCGAAAGGACGGCCAGCGGCCGACGGTGCTGGCGGAGAACAGCGAATGCGATGTTCCAAAGATCAACACACCATAGGAACCTGGAATGTAAGATCTATGAGCCAGGGCAAATTGGATGTGGTTATTGGGGAGATGTCAAGATTAAATACAGACATTTTGGGTGTGGAATGGGCCACTTCACATCAGATGACCACCAGATCTACTACTGTGGACAAGAGGACCACAGAAGAAATGGAGTAGCCTTCATAATTAATAATAAAGTGGCTAAAGCAGTGCTTGGATACAATCCAAAAAATGACAGAATGATCTCCATTCGAATTCAGGGTAAGCCATTTAACATCACAGTGATCCAAATATATGCCCCAACCACAGATGCTGAAAAAGTGGAAGTAGATCAGTTCTACAAGGATCTGCAGCACCTACTGAATAATACGCCCCAAAGAGATGTTACTTTCATTACAGGAGACTGGAATGCTAAGGTGGGTAGTCAAACGACACCTGGAATTACAGGCAAGCGTGGTCTGGGAGAACGAAATGAAGCAGGACGTAGGCTGATAGAATTGTGCCAAGACAACTCACTGTGCATAACAAACACTCTCTTCCAACAACCTAAGAGATGACTTTACACATGGACTTCACCAGATGGTCAACACCGAAATCAGATTGACTACATCCTTTGTAGCCAAAGGTGGTGGACATCTATGCAGTCGGTCAAAACAAGACCTGGAGCTGATTGTAGTTCAGATCACGAACTCCTTATTTCACAATTTAGAATCAGACTAAAGAGAATAGGGAAGACCCACAGATCAGTTAGATATGAGTTCACTAATATTCCTCATGAATATGCAGTGGAGGTGAAGAAGAGATTTAAGGGACTAGATTTAGTAGATAGGGTCCCGGAAGAGCTATGGACAGAAGTTCACAACATTGTTCAGGAGGCGGCAACAAAAAACGTCCCAAAGAAAAAGAAAACCAAGAAGGCAAGATGGCTGTCTGCTGAGACACTGGAAGCAGCGCAAGAAAGAAGGAAAGCAAAAGGCAACAGTGCTAGGGGGAGATATGCCCAATTAAATGCAAACTTCCAGAGGTTAGCCAGAAGAGATAAGGAATTACTTTTAAACAAGCAATGTACAGAAGCAGAAGAAGATAATAGAATAGGAAGGACAAGAGACCTCTTCCAGAAAATTAGAAACATCGGAGGTAAAATCCAGGCAAAAATGGGTATGTTCAAAAGCAAAGATGGCAAGCACCTAACAGAAGCAGAAGATCTCAAGAAAAGGTGGCAAGAATATACAGAAGATCTGTATAGGAAGGATAATAATATCGGGGATAGATTGACGGTGTGGTCAGTGAGCTAGAGCCAGACATCCTGAAGAGTGAGGTTGAATGGGCCTTAAGAAGCATTGCTAATAACAAGGCAGCAGGAGATGACGGTATCCCAGCTGAACTGTTTAAAATCTTGCAAGATGATGCTGTCAAGGTGATGCATGCCACATGCCAGCAAATTTGGAAAACACAAGAATGGCCACCAGATTGGGAAAAATGAACTTATATCTAGGGATGTACGAAAGTCACTTACCTTTTGCGGATTATGTTGATGGTGGGGGGGGGAGGCATTCCGTCCCTCCCCCCGGAATCCTCGACGGGGGGGGAGGCGATCCGTTCCTCCCCCCGGATTCCTCGATGGCTGGCTGTGCTCTGCGGCAGCTCCGCGGAGCAGCCGGCCAGGCCCAGCCCAGCCCAGAGCCGTTCGCAGCTGGATTTCCGGCCGCAGAGGGCTCTGGGGAAAAAAAAGGTGATGCATGCCACATCACGTGATAGGCTACGTGACGATTAATCGTCACGTGATAGGCTACGTGATGATTAACGTAGCCTATCATGGCTAGATCTGCAAAGTCAGCCGTGATAGGCTACGTAAATCGTCACGTAGCCTATCATGGGTGACTTAAAAAAAAAAAAAGCAAATAGCGTTGCCCTTATTTTCGCCGTAGTCTACGTAATCTTTATATAGACTACAGCGACCAAATAAGGAACGTGAATGGCGGCTCCCTATGGGGGCCGCCATTAGCCGTACGCGCTTTCTTTTTTTTTTAAGTCACCCGTGATAGGCTACGTGACGATTGACGTAGCCTATCACGGCTGACTTTGCAAATCTAGCCGTGATAGGCTACGTTAATCGTCACGTAGCCTATCACGGGGGCGTTTTTTTGTTTTTTACCTTTATTGGAATGGCGGCGGCGGCAGCCGGTTGAAAGACCGGCTACCGCCTCTGCCCCTGTCAAAGACCTGACGAACCGCCGCTGGGACCCGCCGCCGGGAAGGACATTCGGGAAAGGTAAGTCCCGTCCCGGGGGGGTGCGGGGGGTGGGGGGGCGGAGAATTTCTCCCCGAAACTACTTCGGGGGGCCGAACACGTTGGCACTCGGCCCCCCGAAGTTTCGGGGAGAAATTCTCCCCCATCCCTAAGCAACGGTAAGAACAGACCATGGAACAACGGACTGGTTCAAGATTGGGAAAGGAGTACGGCAGGATTGTATAATCTCACCCTACCTATTCAACCTGTACGCAGAACACATCATGGGACATTCTGGGCTTGATGAAGCCAAGGCTGGAGTTAAAATCTCTGGAAGAAACATTAACAATCTCCGATATGCAGATGATACCACTTCGATGGCTGAAAGCAAGGAGGAGCTGAGGAACCTCATGACGAAGGTGAAAAAAGAAAGTGCAAAAGCTGGGTTGCAGTTAAACCTCAAAAAAACCAAAATTATGGCAACCAGCTGGATTGAGAACTGGCAAATAGAGGGAGAAAACGTGGAGGCAGTGACAGACTTTGTCTTTCTAGGCGCAAAGATTCCTGCAGACGCTGACTGCAGCCAGGAAATCAGAAGACGTTTACTTCTTGGGAGGACAGCAATGACGAATCTTGACAAAATAGTTAAGAGCAGAGACATCACACTGACAACAAAGGTCCACATAGTGAAAGCAATGGGATTCCCTGTAGTAACCTATGGCTGCGAGAGCTGGACCATAAGGAAGGCTGAGCGAAGGAAGAGAGATGCTTTTGAACTGTGGTGTTGGAGGAAAATTCTGAGAGTGCCTTGGACTGCAAGAAGATCAAGCCATAGGCATGGCGGAGAATTCTGCCACGGATCTCGGTGAGGCCGAATGCCAGCACATTCAGCCCCCCGAAATCCGTGGCGGAATGAAGCCCCCCCCCCCGTGAAATGGGCCCGGAACGGAGCCTACTTTGGTCGGCTCTTCCGGTACTCCTTGAATGGCGGCCGCGTCTGCAGCCGCCATTCGCGTCTTTGGAATGGCCGTGATAGGCTACGTAAATACTTACGTAGCCTATCACGGCTAACGCAGGGACACCATTTGCATCCCTGCAGAGGCTGTGATAGGCTTCGTAAAGATTTACGTAGCCTATCACAGCTAAAAAAGGGAAAGCAAATGGCGGCTGCCGTAGCCACCGCCATTGGCGTTCCCTTTTTTTTTTGCTGTGATACGGCTAAAGCAGGAATGCAAATGGCGTAGGGGATGACATTTGCATCTCTGCTTTAGGGACTATCACGGGCCGGCGTAGGGATGCAAATGGATGGTGTCATTTGCACAGGACGTCATTTGCGTCCGCAGCAGCCCAGCAGCGGCTGGAGGCCCTGCTGCGGGTTGGCCTGGCTGGCGGCTCTGTGGCCTGGCTGTGGAGCGGAGCCAGCTGGGCAGGATTCCGGGGGGGGGACAGATTGCCTCCCCCTCATTGAGGATTCCGGGGGGAGGAACGGATCGCCTCCCCCCACCTGCAGAACCTGGAGGAGCCAGGTAAGCGGGGTTTTGTACACTCCTATCAAGCCAGTCCATCCTCCAGGAAATCAAGCCAGGCTGCTCACTTGAGGGAATGATCTTAAAGGCAAAACTGAAGTACTTTGGCCACATCATGAGAAGACAGGAGAAGACCCTGGAGAAGATGCTGATGCTAGGGGAAGTGGAAGGCAAAAGGAAGAGGGGCTGACCTAGGGCAAGATGGACGGATGATAGTCTGGAGGTGACGGACTCGACCTTGGGGGAACTGGGGCTGGCGACGGCCGACAGGAAGCTCTGGCGTGGGCTGGTCCATGAAGTCACGAAGAGTCGGAAGTGACTGACCGAATAAACAACAACAACTAACAGTATTGGCCTACTTTACTGGGTTGCTGTCACTCAGGATTACAATGCCACCTAATGTACCCGATGTGTGTCAAGGTCTTGGTGTTTATATGTCTTTGTTGTTGTTGTTTATTAACTTGATGTTGCTGTGGACAAGACGGGCAATGACAACCGCCTACTGCCGCCTTGCAAGGGGGCCTGGGATGCTGCAGTCGTCGCTGAATCTGAACACCTCACAGGTCAAGCCCCAGGTAGCACCTTCAAGCCACTCTCCTCTGTGCCACCTGGGATTCCCACGCACCCTCCTGCTCCCACCTGCCTTCCACAACCATGGCGAATAAATCCCCTTCCTGCCAGTGCAGGGCAACAAATTACAGAACTCACAATGACAGGCAGCGGAAGAGGAAGAAATGTATTCCTTTTCATTAAGTTTTTAAAGCTTACGGATTTTGTGGAATTGTTGCAGCAAACTGTAAATGATGTATGAATTTAAAAATTCATGCCTACCTATTGCATGGGGAGACTGAAAACACAATGTTGAAATCAGGGCAGTGTGTTTGTGGGGAACGCTTTACCTAAGAGGCACTCCCAGTGTGTGGCCCATGTGGTCCGGGATGTGACGCATGCCAGCAGGCTGCTCCACATGGCCTGAATTGAAGGAGGCTCCAGGGCTGATTCTTAAAGTGACTGGAGCCATTTCTGACAGGGACTGTGTCTTCACAGCAACAGAAGGAGAAGCGAATGGAGGAATACAGGATTTTTTAAAGGAATCAGCTTTGCTGTGCTTTGGTCCATGCAGGGCTCCACAAGCGAGTGCTTTGCACCAGTAAATTTCTTCACAGAACATACTTCCCAGTGGGGGTCGGAGTGAACGTCATCAGACTGGCAGGGGCTGCTCAACTGATAAGAGAGGCTTCCCCTCTCTCCTCCCCTTTCTCCTTTTCCCTGAAACTCCAGATGTGCCTGCATTTCAGGAGCAAGCCTCACTGAGCACAATGGGAGTTACTTCTGAGTAGACACACATATGCCTGTGCTGGGAAAGGGGGGGCACAGGGATGGGAAACCATCCCCATTTCTAACCGCAGGATCTCTATAACGATGGTGCGAAGTAGATACTTCTTAAGGCAATAAACCAAGCCACGGAGAATTGCAGGTTTGGTAAAACACTTTATAAACTCTAGGGAAAGTGCTTTAAACTCTGTATTCTGTCCAACGTCAAGTATGAAGCCGTTGGGAGCGGTCATTAGGAGTTTTGGGGTAGGGTGTCACCAGTATGCTGATGATGCTCAGCAATACTTCTCCTTGTCGTTGGAGTCGGCTGAGGCAGTGAAGGTGCTGGTCCAGTGCCTGGAGGCTATAATGGGCTGGATGAAGGCCAATAAACAGAAGCTAAATCCTGACAAGACAGAAGCTCTGTGGATTGGTGGTTCCCGAGTCCAGGAATTGGGTAAGTGACCGGTCCTGGATGGGGTTGCACTCCCCCTGAAGGAGCAGGTGCGTAGCTTGGGAGCACTCCTAGATTCACCCCTGTCACTGGAGCCCCAGGTGGACTCTGTGGCCCGGAGTACTTTGGGCCAGCTTTGGCTGATCCGCCAGCTACAGCCTTTCCTGGAGAGGGATAACTGAGCCACGGTAGTGCATGCACTGGTAACTTCCCGATTAGACTACTGCAATGCACTTTACGTGGGGCTGCCCTTGAAGACGACTTGGAAGTTGCAGCTAGTGCAAAATGCAGCAGCTAGACTGCTGACCGGAACACCCCATAAAAACCATATAACACCGGTTTTAAAGTAATTGCACTGGCTGCCAATACGCTTCCGTCGGAATTCAAGGTTTTGGTGATGACATTTAAAGCCCTAAGCAGCTTGGGGCCTCGATATTACCTAGGGCAGTGGTGGGCTCTCCCACACTGGAGGCATTCAAGACGAGGCTGGACAGCCATCTGTCAGGGATGCTGTGACTTGAATTCCTGCATTGAGCAGGGGGTTGGACTCGATGGCCTTGTAGGCCCCTTCCAACCCTACTATTCTATGATTCTGTGATTCTATGAGATTTGAGGGCGCGCCTCTCTCTCTATATGCCTGCCTGAGGACTGAGATCTGTTGGAGGTGCCCTCCTCTGTGTCCCACAGGTGCAAGACATACACTATGGTGGGACATGGGAGAGGGCCTTCTCTGCTGTGGCACCATGGTTGTGGAATGCCCTCCCCCCGCCCTGGAGGCCTGATTGGCATGCACATTGGTCTCATTTCAGCACCAAGTTAAAACATGGCTTTTTACCAAAGCCTTTCAGGGCTAAATGCATTCCCTAGCACATTGTTTTAACTGTTTTATTGTTTTAGATTTTAACTAGTTTTAGCTTGTTTAATAGTTTAATATGTTTTTAGGTGTTGACATTTATTGTTTTATACAGTTTAAATTTATTTTATCTGTATGCCGCCTTGAGATCTTAATGATATAGGGTGGGATAAAAATGTTTTAAATAAATAAATATTCAGGGGGATCTCTGTACATTCTGATGTGGGCATTCAGAGGGTAAGCCTCATTCAGCACAATGGGAGGAAACACCCCTTGACCAGGGTCTTGGTGAAAGGCACACCCCTGGGCAGGGCTGACACACCTGAGGTCAATGCGGGGGTTGGGGGCACAGCAACTATACTGGGGAGAACTTGACTTGAGGAAGAGAATTGGACTTTAATTGGACGTCTCAGGAAATCCGCCTTTTCCCTAATAAGCTCCGGGGGGTGGGGGTGGGGCAGCGCTGGACGGCCACGACACCACGTATCCCTAATGACCTCCACACGCAGCTGGCTCAGAGTCAATAGCTGCTGGAGACACCCCCTCTGTCTCAGGGGGCACATGATCTACACCCAAGATGCCAGCTGGTGCCAGCCATTGCATCTCCCCAGGGGAACCCTGGCAACTCTACTTTTGGGAGGGGATGTATTACGGGGATCTCCAAGAGAGAATTGTCAGCATCCTCTCTAAGCTACACTTCTTAGGATTCTTTGGGGGCAGCCATGACCGTTGCACTGCTCTGGTAGAATAAAATGACAAAGAATGTATCAGCTCACCAGAATATGGTGAGGGCATCCAGTGAGAGGCAAGGGGAAGGTCAGAATGAGCAGCACAAAAGAGAGTGCTGGCAAGAGGTGCCCATTTGGGGAGCATCAGGCCCCCAGACTGGGGGAGGAGGCAGGGGCTGCATGGCTCTCCCTTCCTCCCCTTTTCCATTTCAGTTCGCCATTGCCCAAAGTACCCCCTCAGAACTCATTTTTCATCTTCTGTTTCTACAACTAAGCAGCCAGCAGAGGTTTTGACAAGATTGCCTGTTGTCCTGTAGGAGTATAAAGAGGGATGTGTCCATTAACTATTTCTTTATTTATTTCCTTGTTTAAGACTTTTATATACCATTAAAAATACAATAAGACAAAAGCTAATGCAAATACAAAATGCACCAGATACTTTTAACAGTGCAGTGTGTTTAACACGTCTGCTCAGCGGTATGCCCCATTGAGCTAAATGGACTCACGCCCATAAAATTGTGTATGGGGTTGCAGCCTAAAAAACAGAAAAACACACACAGTAAAAACTGTAAGTGATTAAGAGTATATTAAATGTTGTTAAAAATCCTGGAAGAAGGACCTCAGAAAATGATCTTAACACCCCGACAGGTTGATATGGAAGGAGGCATCCCTTAAGATATGGCTCCTTCAGGGTACGTTGGAATGATCACCTTCCGTGACATCTGAGGATTTATAATATAAATATCCAGACAGTCGGGTATTCCTGCTTGCAGGGCTGGGTTTTTTGAATGAATCGCATCGCCCCCCTCCCCAAAATCGCTTGGTGTGTTTTTGGGGTGGCAGTGAGGGAGAACCTGGGGAGAGAGCATCTTCCAGAGGTGCCAACACCTCTCATTGGGAAAATGAGGCCTCGTAGCTTCCTCTCCCTTGCCCTCCTTCATTCTGATCCTGCAGAAATGGGAGAACTGAACTCAGGGCTCCAATGAGAAGATGAAGGACCCCCCCAACTGAAAGCTGCAGGTGTCCAGCCATGGACAAGGCGGTCCGGGTGGGTGAACGGCCCACCCCACCTAATCCTTCCTGGGGAGATCTTTAACAAGAGCTTCTTCACCAAACTGTCAATCCTTGCCTGATTGTCTCGAGCTGAAATCTTGGAACTGAAAAGGCCTCTTTAAGTTAATGCAAATCAGTCCGATAAACAGTCCAATGATCCCCGAGGGGTTCGGAAGCCATCTGTTATGCCTTCTTCCAGCCACCTGTAAGCGTCCTTTATTACTTCCCATTACTATCTGAAGCTGATTTGCTGTTGTCTGTGAGGGACCAAGGCTGGCTGTGAGGGAGGCAGGGGTGGGGAGCGCACCCACGCTCAAAAGGCCTGGGAGGAGGGAAGCGGTGAGGTGGGCCGCTGCTCTGTCGGGGGGGCTGCACCACTGCAGAATGCACCTCCAGGCTCAAAGGCTTGCACCAAGAGCTGGACTCTTACGGCCAGCCCCAAACCAGCCGGCAGCTTGGCCAAGGATGCCACACCCCCAGAAGACGCAGCCTGCCTGCCGTGCAGACATCCCTGGCAGAGGAGCAGCTGGCAGGGAGCGTGGGATGCAGGCAACGCCATGCCAGCAGTGGCATGAGATGGAGCAGCATGGAAGAAGGAGGCCTTCGCCTGATTGGCATGTGGGTGGGAGGAGTGCGAAACAGAAAACGTGAAGGCATTTTCATCCAGCTAGGCATGTCAGAGAATTCTGCACGAATTTTAAATGGGATCGAATTCTGACAAATCCAGTCCATGGAATCCTCCTCTGAATAGGGTGACCCAGTCGATCCAGACTGGAGCTCACGCAGACCCCTCTTTTTTTGTCCACCAAATGGTGGATTTTACAAAAATAATCACAAAAATAAATCCATAAATCGGAAATGGAAGAAGAACGCAAACAGCTTTACCCTTTTAATAAATAGGCATTTTCCTTGTGACCTGAGGCTTTCTTTTGCTGGGGCTGAGTCGCAAAGTCCATGGAAATTCTCCAACTTTTCTGTTTATTGTCTGTGGAGGTGAGGTCAGGTGAGGTTAGGTCAGGTCCAGTGAGGTCAGGTCAGGTGCGGTCCGGTGAGGTCAGGTCAGGTGAGCTCCGGTGAGGTCAGGTGACCAGAAGTTACATGGGGAATCCCCGCAAAGGGCTTTACCCTTACAGAGACTGATAGCAGGCTTGCGAAAAGGATTTTTCGGTGGTACTTACAGAATTATTTTTGTAAGTTTGGGGAGCCGAAAAAAAACGGGGGAATCCGAGGCATGCAGATGGCGGGACGGGGTGGGCCTCGGCTCTGCAGAATCCTTGTGGAGCGGAGCCACTCCATGAGGATTCCGGGAGGAGGAACGGATCGGCCCCCCCCGTGGATTCCCCACCGGAACGGATGGTGGGAAATCCGTACATCCCTAACAGCTTTATCCAGGCCTTCCTTTATTAGCTCAGAATTGTAAGATCATTTCGAGAGCCCTGCTGCTTCATCGGGCCCCTGGCTGGAGGCAGGGATGGCTGGATGAGGGCCAACAGACTGAAGCGGTTGTCTACCTGTGAAGACTGCCCAGATGCTGCAGGTCAGCCACGCCCCACTGCTGCTAGGCTACTAACATGCGCCGGGAACAAGCCCCATTCAGAGTACTGGTGCCTGCTTACCACTAAGGTCCTGGCTGGCTTGGGACAGGAATGCCTGAAGGAATGTCTTCTCCACCATCAACCTGCCATGTGCCAAGAGCTTCCACAGAGGCCCTCCTCTGGGTGTCCATCATCTGTACTGAGGCAGTGCCCCCCTCTTTTTGTGGTGGCACCTCACTTGTGGAACTCTTCCTCTTTCCCCTGGGAGGCTTCCCTGCCACCCAGACTAATTTCTTTAACTCACCAGGCAAACACCTTTTATTTTTTTTCCCAGGGTTTTAAGCTTTGATGTTAAAAAACCAAAAAACCAACACCCCCCCCCCCACACTCCTGTGGTTGTTTTTGATGCTGCCTTTTACTGTGGTCAACTATTTTATTGGTTATTGCTGTTTTATTGCTGTTTCATGAACCTCCCTGGATTTTTTTATTAAATTGAAGGGCAGTATAGAAATGTTTTAAATAAACAAACAATTACGGAGTCATCTAGCCAAGCATCCTGCTTCCAAGAGTGGGAGGCCAATGTCCTCGAGATGTCCACAGGTGCTGTGGCCCAGCTTTCTGCTTTGTGTTGGCAAGCTTACACAGAAACGCAGATATCAGTGAGGTCTTTGATTGTAGTTAGAGATGGAGAGGGAGTCCAAGGAGGGGGTGGAGTCTGATGGGCTCCCCTTGTCCAGCTTCCTGGACCTAGGGATGTCAGAGAATTCCATGACGGATCTCGGTGAGGCCGAATGCCAGTGCATTCGGCCCCCTGAAATCCATCGTGGAACGAAGCCCCCACCCCCCCAACCCACGAAAGGCACGCGAAACGGAGCACGAAACAGAGCACTGCTCCCGTCCACACTGCTTTGCGAATGGCGGCTGTCCTGGCTGCCATTCACTTCCTCCTCTTCCTAGCCGTGATAGGCTACATAAATATTTACGTAGCCTATCACGGCTAACGCAGGGATGCCATTTGCATCCCTGCGGGGGCCGTGATAGGCTACGTAAGTATTTACATAACCTATCACGGCAGGGGGGGGAAACCCCAGCGTACGCAAATGGCAGCGGCTACCGCCATTTGCGTACGCTGGGTTTTTTTCCCCCCTGCCGTGATAGGCTACGTAAATATTTACGTAGCCTATCACAGCTCAATACAGGGACGTAAATGGCGGTGGCTACAACAGCTGCCATTTGCGTCCCTGCAGGACTGCCCAGAGGCTGGATGTCTGGCTGCAGGCGGCCGGAGCCGGCTGGCGGCTCCGCGGCTTGGCTGCAGAGCGGAGCCGGCTGGGCAGGATTCCAGGTGGAGGGACGGAGCGCCTCCCCCCCCATTGAGGATTCTGGGGGGAGGGATGGAGCACCTCTCCCCCCCCCGTGGATGCCCCTGTGCGGAGCCAGGTAAGGGATTTGTACATCCCTACCTGGACCCCACTCACCAAGCCATGGGGTGCTGACGGACCCAGCCACCGAGTGCCCAGAGCTCAGCGAAGGGCTAGGAGAGCCACCGAGGACCCGTCCTGTCTCTGCCAGCTGGTGTGGGTGGAAGGGGCCTCAGTGGTGCCCCAGTGTTCTGGCCCTGTCTTTCTGCTGGGGAGGACAGGGCTTAAGCACTCAGGGGGTCCGCCATGCCAACGTCTCTGGCAGTCAAGGCCTTGTGTGCATAAAGCACAAGGGCTTGACTGCTGGAGTCCTTGGTGCAAAGGAGGGCCGGCTTGCATGTCTGGGTGGGCAGGCGGGGAGAGCGGGGAGGCTCGCCAAGCAGGTCTGGGCCACATGAGTGGGGGTGGGGGGGAGCTTGTCATGATCCCTCTCACCCTGGATGGAGATGGGTCCATTCATCCCTAATTGTAGTAGGTCAGGTTACATAGAACAACTTCTTAGACTCAATGATAAATGCTTGATGGTTATAATCTTTCATAAATCAGATAGTAAAGCATTTATTACCAGCGTATTGCTTAGTTAGAGAAACAGTTCTAAGGTGAGTATTCATACCGTGTCAAGTCACAATCTAAAGTCTCATGAGATAGGTCAGGTCATGAATTTCACAATATAGAATTCAAACAGACAAGGGTCCAAGGTTCACGATAAGTCCAAACAAGAAAGCATTCTGGGGGGCAAAGGAAGATGACATTCCCAGCAAAGGCTCATTAGCCTCTGCACCATCCGGCTCACAGGGTGAGAGTCAAAACAGATAACAGTTGAAAGTTCACAATCATAGTCCAGCCAGATCATGGATTACTTGGTACTGGATTTGAACAGACAAGGGTCCAAGATTGCCGGTAAGTCTGGCCAGCAAGTCTTTTAGTCAATTAAGACTCTGTTCAAGTAGCAGCTTCAAGGCGGCATTGACACACAGTCAAAGACCAAGTCCAACAGTAGATTTTCTATGAGACAGGACAGGTCTAGGCAAGAAAGCATTCTAGGCAATCCAAGAACAAGGTACATGGTTTATGGCAGACAAGAGTTCAAGGGAAGTCCAGGAGAAAGCGTTTGGGGCAATTTAAACAATGTTGTCCCCAGCAAAGGCTCTCCAGCCTGCACACTGGATTAAATACAGGGGAGGAGCTGCTAAAGCCCCCTTTCTGACGATCTGTCCGGACACGAGAATCTAGCCAGTCGGAGGACACTATGGCAGAGAGGGTGTCTCAGCTGGGGTGACATCCCTCCAAGCCCTCTCCCCTGCAAAGCGTTTCCCCGCTCAGTTCCAACAGAAGATTTCTCAGGTTGTGAATCAGAAATTTGACCCCAAGCCTTGTCTTGCAGCTGTGGCCGAAAGCGAGGCTCGTTCTTCTCTGGCCTGTGACCAGATGAGAGACCAGGCAGAGCCAGGCTCCCAGGCTCTGTGTTTCCCACAACTGGACTGGGCCTCTAATTATCCTGTTCTAAGCCTGAATCAGAATCTGGCTCTGAACCTGTGGGCTGCACAACAGTACTGGGCCAGTGGCACGGGGGTTAGGCCCAACAGCAAGGAAGCCATGAAGGGGAAGGCCATCCCTGGTTGCTTGTGCCCAGGAGCTGGTGTTTAGAGGTAAACTATCTCTGAACATGGGGGTTTTATGATCAAAGATGATCTACCTCTGACTGCTAGACCCTGGGGGCAAAGAAGAGGGGAGAGCGGTTGTTTCCATGACTGGCTTGTGAATCTGTAAACGTGAAGAAGGCGAGAAGGTGCTGTGCTTAGCCCATCCAAGGACTTCTCGGTGCTCAGCTCCAGCTACTGCTCATCTCGGAGGTCTTCAATGTTGTTTTATATTTGTGAAAAGTAAAATTACAAGTCACCGCACAGAATGTGTTAGGAGGCCAGAAACGTGGCTATGGGAAGACAAGGTGCTGGATGTGCTAATCTGGAATTCAGGGATTACAGAGTAATGGAAATGGTCTCTTAAATTTCACAGAATGCCTCCCCTACTCCATCACACAGATTTCACTCTTTTGAAGAATCACCAGCTTAGCTGTCCTCACTAAGGTACAAATGACATGAAAAGCCAAAATTCTGCTCTTGGATCTCTGGGTGATTGTGGGTTTTAGAGGGGGATGGGGTTAGCCTTTCCCCCATGCGCTTTCCCTGATTTAAATTTGCATACCCTAAGTTGATCTTAAATGAAGGCTGGAGGAAGATGGGTATCTATCCAACAGCAGGTTTGGAGAGGGAGTTTTGACTGGGAAAACAGTGTGTGTGTGTGTGTGTGTGAGTGTGTGTCGGGGAGGGGGATCCCCCACCCAGCCCCATGGCTCCTGTGGCTGTTCGTAAGTGTTTGAAATGTAGGGAAATATAATCACATCTCTCCCATGTGTCATCAGAAATAGTTTGGCCCTCAAGTTGTAAGCCTGGGCCATGCCACTTCAAACTGCAGCTGCTCCATACAAATGTGAGGGAATGCTCCTCCGTGCAGATCTCCAGATGACCTGCATGCAGCAAACAGGCATGAATGTCATGCCTAGTTTTCTCCCTGCCATACCAATTTTCTATGTGCAGAGATTCATTCGTTTGTTCATATATTTATTCACATATGGGTGAGCCTTCCTTCATCTCAGCCCCCGCCTGCACCTTGAAATGGTTCAGCCCAGATGCACATTTGCCATCTCAGTCGGTGAGGCTACAGTCAGCAGGTACAGTCAGGTGTCAGTAAATGATGTAGGAAGACACAGGCTGGAATTCCGGCTTCTGTGTCTTCCTACTTCATTTACTGACACCTGACTCTACCTGCTGACTGTAGCCTCAGCAATTCCATCCGGAATTCCATCCACAAGGAAGACAGTAGGCAGAGATGATCTCACCATTAGAATGCCGCTCCTGTCAACACATTTTCAAAGGGAAAGGTATTCGCACTAGGGATGTACGAAAGTCACTTACCTTTCGCGGATTATGTTGATGGTGGGGGGGAGGTGCGGGGGGGCAGACCGTTCTGCCACTGATTTCGGGGGCCGAATGCGCTGGCATTCAGCCTCCCCGAGATCTGTGGCGGAATTCTCTGACATCCCTAATTCGCACAGATCAGCCAGTCATGCACCCTCCTGTGCATATCCTCAGCAATGTGCCTGAGCACACTCCTTATCGCAATCACGAGCTCAGGGACAACTGACTCTCCATCTCTGCGGTGAACGTCGGTGATGACAGCCAATCATCTTCAGCGCTAAACACAAGCATGTATCTTCTTTCTGTTCAAGGTGATCCTGAAGTATGTTGTTTCCAAAGCTGAGGTGGGAAGGATCGAACAGCTGTGTTGGTGTTGCATTTCAAATTGGGCTTTATTGGGAATGGTTGGAGCACATCTCTGGTGCCTGGAGCACATTCACATTACTGTGTCCTATGCAAACCTTCCTATGTATGGCTGCAGTTAACTAGATACACCCCATGGCCTTTGCAGGAGATGTCAAGGCTTGAACCATTGTCAGGCCCCTGGCCAAACTGAGCTAGCAGAGACCTCGGAAGTGAAGTGAGGCATTGGGATTCCATGAGAAACCCGCTACCGCAGACGGCGCACGGCAGCCTGAGGAGCCTTGTCCCAGGGATGCCTTGCCAGAGGTTCCAAATTACTCCTTCAACCCCACCCTGAGCCATATCATGGCTCTAGACCGTCCTTCCTGGTCTCCAGGCTCTTCGGAGCACCAGTGGCAAGAGACCAGATGGGAGCCTCGGAGCGCTGCAGTGCTGCCTGGCCGCCAGGAGACCCTTTCTCCCAGGGCCTGTTCAGGAGGAGGGAGAAGGCCCAGCTGCAGTCCATAAAGAAGCAGTTCCCACTGAGCCAGGAAGGGAGGTAGCTGACTCCATGTATGTATGTCTGATGATGATGATGATCTTTCTGGATGCAGGAATTCTAGAGTAGAGGGGCAGCCACTAAGAAGCCATTTTTATGTATAGATGATGCAAACTCCTCCCTTTCGCCTGAAGAGGTTCAGGGCAGCTTACAAAATAAAAAATAAAACCTATTGTTAAAATAATAATCATAGAATCATTGAATAGTAGGGTTGGAAGGGGCCTATAAGACCATCAAGCCCAGCCCCCTGCTCAATGCAGGAATCCAAGCCAGAGCATCCCTGACAGATGGCTGTCTAGCCTCATCTTGAACGCCTCCAGCGTGGGAGAGCCCACCACCTCCCCAGGTAATTGGTTCCATGGTCGTATTGCTCTCACAGTCAGGAATTTTTTCCTGATGTTAGGCTGGAATCTGGCTTCCTGTAACTTGAGCCCATTATTCCGTGTCCTGCATTCTGGGACGATCGAGAAGAGATCCTGGCCTTCCTCTCTGGGACAACTTTCAAGTACTTGAAGAACGCTATCATATCTCCCCTCAGTCTTCTCTTCTCAAGGCTAAACAGGGCCAGTTCTTTCAGTCTCTCTTCATAGGGCTTTGTTTCCAGTCCCCTGATCATCTTTGTTGCCCTCCTCTGAACCCTCTCCAGTTTGTCTGCATCTTTCTTGAAGTGTGGTGCCCAGAACTGGACACAGTACTCCAGATGAGGCCTAACCAGTGCTGAGTAGACGGGAACTAGTACTTTGCCGGGATTTGGAAACTATGCTTCTATTGATGCAGCCCAAAAAAGTATTGGCCTTTTTTGCAGCCACATGACATTGTTGGCTCATATTCAGCTTGTGATCTACAATAATTCCAAGATCCTTCTTGCTTGTAGTATTGTAGAGCCAAGTATCGCCCATCTAATAATGATGTCAACAACAACAACAACACCCACCAGGGTTTAGTTAGATTGGAAGCGCAAAGTCTTGACTTCCCAGGTAAATACAAAGGTCTTTCCTTGCCTGGCACAGAAAAGACATCAGGTTCAAGGCCCGATGAGCCTGGCTGGCACATTCCTCAGGCTCCAAGGGTAAAACAGAATCCTCCCGCCCCGTGCCCCCATCCCAACAGCTGCTTCCTTCAAGGCAGTCAGGATCAGCCCATCAACTTCCTTCTGGTCATAGCCAATCAACTCTCTCCTGGCAGATGTTCTAAGCCAGAACAGCCAAAGGGCGAATGGCAGCATTACTGCAAGCACCTTGTCCATGTCCTTAACCTGCACTCACTGTAATTCACTCAGTCAGATCTTTTGGATGGGGGGGGGGAATGCCTAAGCCCATTACAGGTGTATGTGTGTGTGTGTGTGTGTGTGTGTGTGTGGGGCGAGTCCTGTTCAGCACTGAAATGACTGGCCAATCCTCTTCTGCAGCTAAAGGGTGGGTGGGTCAATGGGGCTTCAGCTTCCTGCAAGCCGTGGCAGTTGGAGGTGGCCCTTCCAGCTACATAGCTAAATAATTTAGCTCCCAGCTAAATATGAGCCCAAGTGGGCAGCCTCTGAGGCACATCCCTCGACTCCCCCACCTGCAAATGTGCCCCCATCGCCCAGCACATGGGTAGGAAGGGGGGTTGTTTTGTTTCATTTCTGAAAGAGAAGAAGTGCAGGAGCAGGGCCCTGGCACAGACATATCGATTATCTGTGATTAGGGATGTACGAAAGTTCCGCCACGGATCTCGGGGAGGCCGAATGCCAGCGCATTCGGCCCCCCGAAATCAGTGGTGCAACAGCCCGCCACCCCCCGCCACCCCCCCGGGACGGGACTTACCTGGGGCGGATCTTCCTGGCGGTGGCGGCTCCAGTGGCGGCGGTTCGGTGGCGGTGGCTGCAGTGGCCGGTCTTCCAACCAGCTGCCACTGCCGCCATTTCCAAATTTTTTTTTTTAAAAAGTGATAGGCTATATAAAGATTTACGTAGCCTATCATGGCTAAATTTTAAAAAAACCACCGTGCTAGGCTACGTAAATGTTTACGTAGCCTATCACAGCTGATTAAAAACAAAAATGTGCATACACAAATGCGTTCCTTATTTTGGCACGTCTTAGTCTACGTAAACATTTACGTAGACTAAGACGGCGAAAATAAGGGGAACGCAAATAGCGTAGACGCTACGCTATTTGCGTTCCCCTTATTTTCGCCATCTTAGTCTATGTAAATGTTTACGTAGACTAAGATGTGCCAAAATAAGGAATGCAAATGGCGGCGCCCATGGGCGCCGCCATTTGCATATGCGGGTTTTTTTGTTTTAATCAGCCGTGATAGGCTACGTAAACATTTACGTAGCCTATCACGGCTGACTGCAAGGACGCAAACGGCGGCAGCTACGGCTGCCGCCATTTGCGTCCCTGCTAGCCAGCAGCTGGATGTCTGGCTGCTGGAGGAGCCGGCTGGCGGCTCTGCAGATTCGCTGCGGAGCACAGCCGGCGGGCCAGGATTCCAGGGGGTGAGGAACAGAGCGCCTCCCCCCCGGCAAGGATCCCAGGGGGAGGGATGGAACGCCTCCCCCCGCACCATCAGCATAATCCCCGAAAGGTAAGTGATTTTCGTACATCCCTATCTGTGATGCTCACAAGAGCCCCCAAGTTGAACACAGAGAGAAACACCACCTGCGCAGAGGAGTTCCTGGGTATGTGCCAGGCCGGCTTTCATCCCCAAAGACGATTCTCTGTCCGGCGTAATCATAGCCGGGCCAAGGCCACTTCTGCAAACGAGCACCCCAGTGCCGCTGCTCCCTGGCTGCTCTCCGCCAAGAATGGAGAGCACTGCGTGGAGAGAGATTGCCATCTCTGACAGTCAGAAAACAATTCTCCTCCTTTTGCCACAGACTGTAATAGCAGACCATTCTTTCCGGTAAATATGAAGGGGCTTTAAGGGCGCCCGGATATGTGGAATACCACACTGAAGAGATGAAATGCAGTCTGGGGAAATATGAAATGCGCATCCAGCAAATTAATGGGTCTGTCAGGTGAAAACTGTAGGCAAACAGCAATAAAGAAATAATCCTGAGCAAATTGCTAGCAGTAAAATCCGGTTTCTCCTCCAGAGTTTGGTGCCTGCCTCCAGAATGACGGCCTGCTAATTCCTGAACAGGCAGAGCCACACGCTTCCCCAACGCCTCCCTTTGCAAAGACAGTGCGGTGCCTTCCATCATGGGCACATGCCTTGCTTTGCTCGCTTTGCACAAATCCAGACCCATAGGAGACACAGCTCCATGCCAAAGAAGGTGCCAGGGCATGGCTATGGAGTCCAGGGTGAGCCAAGAGCCGTGGGCCAGCCAGCAGCCAGCTCCAAAGAGTGAGTCAGGGCTGGAGGACAAACGAAGCTGCGGGGCTGAGGAGCAGGCCAGGGCCAGGGCTGAAGACTCTTGGCTAAGGCCAAGTGTGGCTGGCGTCACTCTGGGGCCCCAGCTGCTTCAGCGAGGGGGGAGCCTGGCCGCCGCCGGCAGTGTGCATAATTGCTGAAGGCTGGGGAGGTGCGAGGGAGCACCGCCCCCGCTGTCCATCAAGGCTCCCCCACCCACCGGAGCTGCTGGAGCCGCCGCCCGGAAGATCCGCCCCAGGTGAGTCTCGTCCTGGGGGGGATCCACGGGGGGGTGGGGGGGTGGCAGGCCGTTCTGCCACAGAGTTCGGGGGGCCAAATAGGGATGGACGAAAGTCTCTTACCTGGTCCCGCAGCTGTTTTTGGTGGGGGGGGAGGCACTCCGTTTCTCCCCCCAAAATTCTTGGCAGGTGGGGAGGCGCCCCGCCCCTCCCGGCCAAAATTCTGGCTGGAAGGGAGCGCCCCACCTCTCCGGCCACGAAAGAAAAAAGTTATGTAAAAAAAAAAAAAGTGATAGGCTACATTACGATTTATGTAGCGTATCACAGCTAGATTTTGAAAGTCAGCCATGATAGGCTACATAAATCTTTACGTAGCCTATCACGGCTGACTTTAGAAAAAAAAAACGCATACGCAAATGGCGGTGCCCATGGGCGCCGCCATTTGCGTTCCTTGTTTGGGCACGGGTAGTCTACGTAAAGATTTACGTAGACTACGGCGAAAATAAGGGCAACGCCATTTGCGTACGTGCTTTTTTTTTTTCAAAGTCAGCCGTGATAGGCTACGTAAAGATTTACGTAGCCTATCAAGGCTCACTTTGAAAATCTAGCCGTCATAGGCTATGTAAATCGTTATGTAGCCTATCACTTTTTTTTTTAACTTTACTGGGAAATGGCGGTGGCGGCAGCCAGTCGGAGGACCGGCCGCCGCCGCCACCGCAACGCCGCCGCAATGCTGTCGCAACGCCGCCAGGACCCGCCACCGAGAGGGACATTCGCACGAGGTAAGTCCCATCCCGGGGGGGGGCGGAGAATTTCCCCACCAATTTCGAGGGGCCAAATGCATTGGCATTCGGCCTCCCGGAGATTCATGGAGAAATTCTCCGACATCCCTAGGACGGAATGCACTAGGGATGGACGAAAGGGACTTACCTGGTCCCGCAGCTTGCTTCGCGGTGGGGGGGAGGTGCCTTGGTTCTCCCCCCGAAGTTCAGGCGAGGGGGGGGAGGTGCCCCGCCTCACCCGGCCGAAATTCAGGCCGGGGGGGAGGCGCCCCATCCCTCGCCACCGAAATTCAGGCCAGGGAGGAGCGCCCCATCTCCCCGGCCGCGAAAAAAAAAAGTAAAGTAAAAAACACACACACACACCCATGATAGGCTACGTAACGATTTACGTAGCCTAACACGGCAAGATTTCCAAAGTCAGCTGTGATAGGCTATGTAAATCGTCACGTAGCCTATCATGGGTGACTTTGGGAAAAAAAAAACCAAACCCATACACAAATGGCGGCGCCCATGGGGTGCCGCCATTTGAGTTCCTTAGTTTGGCACGTCTAGTCTACGTAAAGATTTACGTAGACTACGGTGAAAATAAGGGAACACTATTTGCGTTGCCAGTGTGGCGTAGTGGCTAGAGTGTTGGACTGGGAGCCCAGCGATCTGGGTTCTAGTCCCCACTCAGCCATGGAAGCTCACTGGGTGACTTTGGGTCAGTCACAGACTCTCAGCCCAACCTACCTCACAGGGTTGTTGTGAGGATAAAATGGAGAGGAGGAGGATCATGTAAGCCGCCTTGGGTTCCTTCCAACAGGAAAAAAGGCGGGATATAAATGCAATAAAATAAAAATAAAAATAAATAAAATAGACTACAGGGACCAAATAAGGAACGCGAATGGCAGCTCCCTATGGGGGCTGCCGTTAGCGTAGGTGCTTTTTTTTTTTTTTAAGTCACCCGTGATAGGCTACGTGACGATTAACGTAGCCTATCATGGCTGACTTTGCAAATCTAGCCGTGATAGGCTACGTTAATCGTTACGTAGCCTATCACAGGGGCGTGTGTTTTTTTTTACTTTTCTTGTAATGGCGGCGGCGGCAGCCGGTCAAAACACCCCGCCCCTGACGAAGACCTGCCGAAGCGCCACCGGGACCCGCCGCCGGGAGCGACATTCGTAAAAGGTAAGTCCCATCCCAGGGGGTGGTGGCGGGGGGTGGCGGAGAATTTCTCCCCAAACCTTCGGAGGACCGAATGCGTTGGCGCTCGGCCCCCCGAAGTTTCGGGGAGAAATTCTCCCCCATCCCTAGTTCTCAATTCTATCTATCTATCTATCTATCTATCTATCTATCTATCTATCTATCTATCATCTATTTCAGTTCTATACCACCCAATAGCTGAAGCTTTCTGGGCGGTTCACAAAAATTAAAACCAAAGGGCACACAATAAAACAATACAAAATATATAAAACATTAAAACCACAGTAAACAGTACAATCAGAATAAAACCTAGCAGCAGTGCAGGGATTTAAAATACAGATTTAAAACAGCAAAGCTAAAAGCTAAAATTATGTCTATCAATTTGCCTTTTTTACAATGGGTGCACATGGGTTGACATCTTCATGCAGCTGTCCTCCACAACCCCAAGATCTCTTTCCTGATCAGTCACCACTAGCTCAGATCCCATCAGGCTAAGTTGGGATTTTTTGCCCCAACATGCATCACTTTACACTTGTTTACATTGAAATGCATTTGCCATTTAGGTGCCCATTCTCCCAGTTTGGAGAGATCCTTTTGGAGCTCTTTGCAATCCCTTTTTTGTTTTAACTACCCTAAATAAGTTGGTGTCATCTGCAAACTTGGCCACTTCACTGCTCACTCCTAATTCCATATCATTTATGAACAGGTTGAAAAGCATTGGTCCTAATATGGATTCCTCTGGGACCCCACTATTGACTTCCCTCCATTTTGAGAATTTACTATTTATTCCTACTCTCTGCTTTCTGTTCATGATGAAGGATGAAAAGAATTCATTCAGCTTCTCTGCAATCTCCTTGTCCTCCTTTAGTACTCCTTTAACTCCATTGTAAGCCAATGGTACAACTGCCTCCCTAGCTGGTTTTCTGATTCTGATATATTTAAAGAAGTCTTTTTTTGTTGGCCTTGATATTGTCAGCGATATGCTCTTCAAAATGCTTTTTTGCATCTCTTATTGTCTGCTTGCATTGTCTTTGTGCAAGTGACCGGGCAGGTTGGTAAAGAAGAAGGCGCTGTCTCGGGTATTCTGGTCCCAAGTTGTTTAGGGCTTTCTACATGAGTACTAATATCTTAAACCTGGCCCGGGAGTGAACAGGCAGCCAGTGCAGTTCCCTCAGCAAAGGTGTCTCATGCTGAAAAGGGGCAGCTCCTGACAACAGCCAAGTTGCTGCATTCTGCACTAGCTCCAGCTTCCGGACCACCCATAAGGGCAGCCCCCATATAGCACATTGCAGTAATCCAGTCATGAGGTTACTGATGCGTGACTCAGATACATGACTGAAAGGTTGCCTGCACTCATAAAGCCCACTGACAAGTATCCCTTTCTTCTCATCCATGTGGGAACAAATGATACCGCCAAGTGGAGCTACGAAGAAATCAAGTCAGACTTTGAAGCTTTGGGGAGGAAACTCAAGAACTTTGGGCCCAGATAGCTTTCTCATCCATCCTTCCAGTAGTTAGAAGAGGGATACAAAGGGAACGAAAAATACTCCGGGGGAATGACTGGCTACGAAGGTGGTGCCGACGAGAGAGATTTGGATTCTGGGACCACGGGCTATACTTCCTGGGAGACGGGCTGTTGGCTAGGGATGGGTTGCACCTCACAAAGGCTGGGAAGAATGTGTTTGGCCACAGCATGAAGAACTTCATCAGGAGGGCTTTAAACTGAATCCTACGGGGAAGGGAGATGTAATGTTGGGGGTAACAATGGACGTAGGCGCATGCACTGCAACAGAGAGAACAGCTCTGATAGCGCCCAATAATAGTCTTCAGACACATGTAGGAAGAAAGCCAGACTATGAAGCACATGGTCTTCGATGTCTATATACTAATGCCCAGAGTATGGGAAACAAACAGAACGAACTTGAACTCTTAATACAGGAGGGAAATTATGACTTGATAGGTATAACTGAGACTTGGTGGGATGACTCTCATGACTGGAATACAGCAATTGAAGGATATAACTTGTTCAAAAAGAATAGGAGGAACAGAAAGGGAGGTGGGGTTGCACTGTATGTGAAAAATACATATCTCTGGACAGAAATCCAGGAGGAGGAGCTTGGTAGGCCTCTAGAGAGCATCTGGTTCAAAATAAATGGAGCAAAGAATAAAAGGAACCTGATAGTCACCCAATCAAGGAGAAGACGAGGATGAAACTTTTTGAAAAGCAAATAGCCAATGTTTTAAGGAAGCATGATGAAGTAGTAATGGGGGACTTCAATTTCCCCGATATTTGTTGGGAGACAAATTCTGCAAAACATGGCCCGTTCAGGAAATTCCTGACTTGTGTGGCGGATAACTTCCTCCTATGGAAAGTAGAGGAAGGAACTAGACGATTGGCTATCCTTGACTTGATCCTAACCAACAGAGAAGGGATGTCAGAGAATTCCGCGACGGATCTCAGTGAGGCCGAATGCCAGTGCATTCGGCCCCCCAAAATCCATTGCCGAATGAAGCCCATGCTCCCCCATCCCACAAAAGGCACGTGTGATGAAGTCCCCGCTGCCCCCAACCCACAACAGGCACGCAAAATGGAGCAGTTACCTGCTCCCGTCCGCGCTGCTTTGCAAATGGCGGCCGTTCTGCGGCCACCATTCGCTTCCTCTTCATAGCTGTGATAGGCTACGTAAATGCTTACGTAGCCTATCACGGCTAATGCAGGGATGCCATTTGCGTTTCTGCGGAGGCCGTCATAGGCTACATAAGTATTTACGTAGCCTATCACGGCAGGGGGAAAAAAACCCAGCGTATGCAAATGGCAGCGGCTACCGCCATTTGCGTATGCTGGGTTTTTTCCCCCCTGCCGTGATAGGCTACGTAAATATTTACGTAGCCTATCATGGCCAAATACAGGGATGCAAATGGCGGCGGCTATGACAGCCGCCATTTGCATCCCTGCAGGGCTGCCCAGTGGCCAGATGTCCGGCTGCGGGCGGACGGAGCCGGCCAGTGGCTCTGCAGCTCGGCCGCGGAGCGGAGCCGGCTGGGCAGGATTCCGGGGGAGAGGTCCGGATCACCTCCCCCCCATCGAGGATTCCGGGGGGAGGGATGGAGCGCCTCCCCCCCCAGCGGAAACAGAATGGAACAGAAGGTAAGTGTTCGGTCCATCCTTACAACAGAGATGACTTGGTGGATAAAGTAGCAGTTACAGGAACTCTGGGGGAAAGCCAATTGTAGTCAAACGCATACCCTGGATTTTAGGAAAGCTGATTTTAATAAACTCAGAACAATGATCAGTAAGGTCCCATGGCAAGCGACGCTAACGGGAAAAGGAGTCCAAGATGGGTGGGAGCTTTTAAAAAAGGAAATTCTCAAGGCACAATTACAAACCATTCCAACAAGAAGAAAAGGTGGAAGACAACAGAAGAAGCCAATGGGGCTTCACAAAATGCTGAGAGATGACCTGAAAACAAAAAAGGACACATATAGGAAGTGGAAAGAAGGCCAAGCAACAAAGGAAGAGTACAGGCAGGTAGCACAGAATTGCAGGGGTGGCGTCAGGAAGGCTAAAGCTGAGAACGAGCTGAGGTTAGCGAGGGATGCTAAAAACAACAAAAAGGCTTCCTTCAGCTACGTGCATAGTAGAAGGCAGAGGAAAAAAATGGTTGTTCAGCTATTAAATATGGATGGCAAAACGATAACAGATGACAAAGAAAAGGCAGAGGTGCTCAATTCCTACTTTGGCTCAGTCTTCTCCCAAAAGAGGGTCTAGGAGCCCCCTGGCAAAGGCGAAGTACAGGCTGAAGGGGCAGGATTGCAGCTTGAGAGTGATAGGCATACATGGTCAAGGAACACCTAATGACTTTGAATGAGTTCAAATCTCCAGGGCCAGATGAACTGCATCCTCGAGTCATAAAGGAACTGGCAGAGGAACTCTCAGAACCGCTGTCTATTCTCTTTGAGAAATCATGGAGGACGGGGGAAGTGCCAGATGACTGGAGGAGGGCTAATGTTGTCCCCATCTTCAAATGGGCAAAACGGAGGAACCTGGGAACTACAGACCAGTCAGTCTGACATCAATCCCTGGGAAAATTCTGGAGCAGATGATAAAGAGCCAGTGTGGTGTAGTGGCAAGAGTGTTGGACTAAGAACTGGGAGATCCGGGTTCTAGTCCCCACTCGGCCATGGAAGCTCACTGGGTGACTTTGGGCCAGTCACAGACTCTCAGCCCAACCCAACTCACAGGGTTGTTGTTGTGAGGATAAAATGGAGAGGAGGAAGATAATGTAAGCCGCCTTGTGTTCCTTGCAAGAGGAAAAAAGGCGGGGTATAAATGCAATAAATAAATAAATAAATAAATAAAGCAATCCATCTGTAAGCACCTTGAAAACAAGGCAGTGATGATTCGAGGCCAACATGGATTTGTCAAGAACAAGTCCTGCTAGACGAATCTGATCTCATTCTTTGATCAGGTCACCTCCCTTGTGGACCGTGGGAATGCTGTAGACATCATATACCTCGACTTCAGCAAAGCTTTCGACAAAGTGCCCCATGATATCCCGATGAGCAAACTAGCTCGAAGTGGGCTAGATGAAACAACGATCCGGTGGATCCACAGTTGGCTACAGAATCGGACTCAAAGAGTGCTTCTCAATGGGACCTTCTCAAACTGGGGAGAGGTAACGAGTGGGGTACCACAGGGCTCAATCCTGGGCCCAGCAGGGTGAGGCTGATTCAGTCCTGAGGCTGATTCAGTCCTGTAACCAGATCGAAACCCAGACTGCTGGGCTGACAGACCGTGGAAAGCCCGCACGTCCGTGGGGACTGCACACACCAGCCCCTCGTTGCATCTGCCACTTGGAGAGGCCCAGCACAGACCTGCCAGGAGGCGACGTCTCTTGGGGCCCTGTTGTACAGCACCAGCCAAGCACGCTCTGCTGCTGAGGGCACAGCCCAGGGGCCGGGCGAGGCACGCATGCTTGTGGGAAGAAGCCATGAGGCCCAGCAGAGCCTGTATTCCACCACAGGCCACGTGCCTGAGCAGGCAGCGCCTGGCAGGAGCCCAAAGGGACCACTCACCGCTCCATGTGGTGGGGAAAGCTGCTTTGCGGAGAGCTCTGTGGCTCGAGAAGCAACAGCCCCTGCCTCTCTGTTCGAGAAGTGCCACTGCAGATAACTGCCATGTAACTGCTGCAAACAACTCCCTGCTGACGGAAAATATCGGTGAATTGACAGCAACGTCATTGTTTGCAGGGGACCTGAGAAATGAGGCTGAAAGAATGGCAGGCAACCACTCATAATGCGTTTCAATTGCCTTTTATGCCTCACCTCCACAAAAGGGCCCTTTTGATAGTTGAAATGGAAAATCTCCCACTGGCAGAGGCTTCTGCAGGGAACCTGCATTAGAACACATACCTGAAAGCAAGCAAAAGTCGGGGGGGGGGGAGGTGTTGAAAAGCATCCAGATCAATGCACAATGGCACACGGCTAAGACACCCACAGCCGTGTTTCAGGAGCTGGACTTTGCCTTGTACTGCTGGTAAAAGAGCCAAAGGTTGATTGTCTCTCTGTCTCTGTGTGTGTGTGAGAGAGAGCAGTTTATTTGGTGTGGTTTCCTGGGAATAGTCATTAAAGTGGATGTTGAGTGAGAGAGCCCCTTCACAGAAAGTGTTCCCCCAACACTCCTGGTAAAAGAAAATGGCCAGTTTAAGTCTGCAGTGTCATGGATGATGATGATGATGATGATGATGATGATGATGATAATACATATTTGGGGCCTAGTTTCGGAATGGGTGAGGGTGAATCGAAGGGCAAGGATTGGATAAATATTAATTTTAGTTTATGAAGTCCTTGTGGTGTTGGGGAGTGAACTCCACCCCCAGAATGGGTGGTGGCTGTAGTGGTGGTGAATTTGGGGCCTGTTGTTCATCACCTTAAGCGGTGGAGGAGGGGACTCTTTTTTCTCTCTGTTCATTGTTTGTTGGTTTGTTTTGCCACAAGTTGTGGCAGCAGCAGCAAGCAGAGTGCTCTCTTTTCAGTGGCAGCAAAGAAAAGTCCAGATGAACGAGCATCCACAAAGGTACTGTTGGCTGAGGGTTCTGCTGAAATTGGAGAAGGCATTCATCCCTTACCCATGAAGCTCCAGGTTTGCAGTTTGGGTGTAACGTCCGGATTCAGGAGCAGTGGATCAGCTAGGGCTGGACTTTGGGGCCTGCAGCCCAGGGCCCCACAAAGGCCACCCAGAGAGCTGCCGCTGATGGCAGCCATGGTCCACAGGCCTGGACTTGAGTCGGCTCTTGGGCCAGCGGGGGCATGGAGAGAGCAGCCCGTCACTGCAGTATCCTTCCTCCCTCCCTCCTCCTCCTCCTCTTCCCCCTCCTCCAAAAAAGAACAACAACCCACTTTATTGTCAAGGGGTGGCTGGCTAGGCATGAGCGTGCTTACAGATGCTCATTTTATTATTATTTCTTTAAACATATATTATCCCTTTCTACAAGAAAATGAAGGTTGAGCTAAATGGCTTGCAGAAAAGGTGAACTGTGTGAAGGTTGCTCAGCCAGTCTGCAAAGGCAAGAATAACAGGGTCACCACTATGCAAAAGGTCTCCTAGTCAAACTCGTGGAAAAATCAGCTGGTTCCAGAGTACATCTCTTGGACACATTGGCAACATCCACTGAAATCAAGGACCAGTTCCTTTTTCCTCAAAATGTTCTGGTTCTGTTTTAATTTAGTAAAGTAAATGCATTAAATAAATCACCAGCCTGGCTTTGAGCAGCTCTCCTGGATGTTTCAAGACATGCAAAGGAAGGCGGTTAAATGTGCAGCTGCTGAACAATGCAGCTCTGCCAGACAAAATGGGTGTGTTGTCCTCCAAGGGTTCCCTTGGACGAGCTCAGGACAGGTGGCTCAGCAGACGAGACCCTAGTTCCCTAGGACTGGGTTTTGGGGATAAAACTGAGGCCACCGAGGCCACCAGAGGGCGTACTCCTGGTGGTTCTGCAGAGACCTATGGCCTGGCTGGAGTCCACCTGGAGAAGAGCCTTCAGTGTGATGGCCCCCTTCCTGTGGAACCTCCTGCCTCTGGAGGTCGGGCAGGCACCAACAATGAGTTGTTTCTGGTGCTTCCTGAAAACATCTTTATTTTAGGAAGCCTTCCTTGGCTGTCCAGCTACGGTTTTACTGGCATTCTCTTTTTAAAAATAACAAAATTTTAATATGGTGTTTTATTCTTTTATCTTTATATCTTTATTGTTCTCCACTCCGGAATCTGTTTAGATCTGGGCCAGATTTACACCTTGTGTCATATCACAATATACAGCCTTGTCGTACTCCTTTCCCAATTTGGAACCAATCAGTTGTTCCATGTCTGGTTCTTACTGTTGCTTCTTGACCCTCGTACAGGTTTCTCAGGAGACAGGTAAGGTGGTCTGGTACCCCCATCACTTTAAGAATTTGCCACAGTTTGTTGTGATCCACACAATCAAAGGCTTTAGCGTAGTCAATGAAGCAGAAATAGACGTTTTTCTGGAATTCTCTTGCTTTCTCCATGATCCAGCGAATGTTGGCGATTTGATCTCTAATTCCTCTGCCTCTTTGGAACCCAGCTTGTACTTCCGATAGTTCTCGGTTCGCATACTGCTGAAGCCTAGCTTGTAGGATTTTGAGCATCACCTTGCTGGCATGTGAAATGAGCGCAATTGTGCGGTAGTTTGAACACTCTTTGGCGTTGCCCTTCTTTGGAATTGGAATGTAAACTGACATTTTCCAGTCTTGTGGCCATTGCTGAGTGTTCCAAATTTGTTGGCATATTGAGTGCAGCACTTTAACAGCATCATCTTTTAGGATCTGAAATAGCTCAGCTGGAATGCTGTCATCTCTGCTAGCTTTGTTGTTACTAATGCTTCCTAAGGCCCACTTGACTTCACTCTCGCGGATGTCCGGCTCAAGTTCAGTGATCTCCGATTTTCTTGAAGTGATCTCTAGTCCCATTTTGTTGTTTTCTTCAATTTCTTTGCATTGTTCATTTAAGAAGGTCTTCTTGTCTCTCCTTGCTATTCTCTGGAACTCTGCATTCAGTTGGATATACCTTCCCCTTTTCCCCTTGCTTTTCGCTTCCCTTCTTTCGTGAGCTACTTGTAAAGCCTCCTCAGACAGCCACTTGGCTTTCTTGCATTTCTTTTTCTTTGGGATGGATTGAGTTGCTGCCTCCTGAACAATGTTACGGACCTCTGTCCATAGTTCCTCAGGCACTCTGTCTATCAGGTCTAATCCCTGAAATCTATTCCTCACCTCCACTGTATATTCATAAGGGATGTGATTTAGGTCATACCTGAACGGTTTAGTGGTTTTCCCTACATTCTTCAATTTAAGCTGAAATTTTGCAACAAGTAGCTCATGATCTGAGCCACAGTCAGCTCCAGGTCTTGTTTTGACTGACTGTATAGAGCTTCTCCATCTTTGGCTGCAAAGGACATAATCAATCTGATTTCGATATTGACCATCTGGTGCTGTCCATGTGTGGAGTCGCCTCTTGTGCTGTTGGAAAAGAGTGTTTGCTATGATCAGCATGTTCTCTTGGCAAAACTCTATTAGCCTTTGTCCTGCTTCATTTTTACCTCAAGGCCATGCCTGCCTGTTATCCCAGTAATTTCTTGACTTCCTACTTTAGCATTCCAATCCCCTATGATGAAGAGGACATCTTTTTTTGGTGTTAGTTCTAGAAGGTGTTGTAGGTCTTCATAGAACCTATCAACCTCAGCTTCTTCGACCTCAGTGGTTGGGGCATAGACAGCAAATCAACCCTGACTGCTCATTGGAAGGACAGAGACTGAAGCTGAAGCTCAAAGATTTTGGCCACCTAATGCAAAGAGAAAAGTCACTGGAAAAGACCCTGATGCTGGGAAAGATTGAAGGCAAAAGGAGAAGGGGACGGAAGATGATGAGATGGCTAGATAGCATCACCGATGCAATGAATATGGACTTGAGCACGCTCCGGGAGAGAGCGCAGGACAGGAAGGCCTGGCATGCTATGGTCCATGGGGTCACGAAGAGTCGAACACGACTGAACGACTGAACAACAACAAATTTTGCAAAAATGTGCTGGGCTGAATGCCCCCCCCCCATAAGCACCAATTAAATACTGTTTGGCCAAAGTCCTTTATTATGCTGGAGGAAGGCAGGCCCTGGCACAGAGTGGGAAGAGGGACATCTGACAGGCATGACATTCCACACTCACATTTTCACAATAGGCAAAACCATTGTTGAAAAGAATTTTTGTGAAATTCAGCACATTTTCCATCTTCAAAAAGTCCAATTTTGATGGTAAGATCAAAATTGCCATTAAAATCTCAGCCATTAAAACCTGCCAGTTTAGCCAGATGAATTACATTAATATAACATTTATTAAATTCTTTTGCAAGTCAACTGCCAGACAGTCACAAATGTGACATTCTGTAAAACGTCAACTACCACTGTACGCCAGCAGATATTTTCAGAATTTTGAGATCTCAAATGTTGTTGATGAATATCAAATTCTTGCTGAATATCCCCACATTCAGAATGTGTGAGAATTTCTTTTAGTTTGTTTTTGATAAAAATAAATAAATAAATAACCAACATTCATGAATGTCTTCATAAACAAGTTGGAAAGAACGTGAGGTTTTTTTTTTTTTAAACTATATTTATTTTTTTACTTACTTACTTCTGGTTTATAGCACCCAGTAGCCAAAGTATATGGGAGAAAGTCAAACTGAGAGATTCATCTCTCCAGGCCCATGACTTTGGGAGATCTTAAAAGTCTGGGATTGAATCCCTGTGATTTCAACCATATGTATTTATGGCACTGAATCAGGGTCTCCACCTCTTTTGCTCCTCATCTTCAACAGCTCCATAGCAGGCAGGTTCATCACGGTCCACTCCATGCTGTATATTTAGCTAGTGCAGAAGGGGGAGAATTTAATTTTGGTTCTTTTTTTGTAAGAATTTACCAAAATTCACAAATTGCTTCATGCGCAGGGTGGGAAGATCTTGAGATGTTGTTGTTGTTGTTGTTTTTAAATTGAATGCAGGAGAAAGCAAAATTCACAGATTCTTTGCTCCCTAATTCAGAGGCCATCCACAGTATATCCAACATCAACATTCACTGGGGAGAATTTGTGGAGGTGGCAAATTCATCTCCGCTCTAGACCACGGACTTGCTTCTCAACCACAGAGAAAATTAAAATGCAGAAAAAGAAGGGCAGATGCTTGCAGGTGCACCAAAGTGTGATGATTGAACCCAGGAGATCTTAAATAAGAATCACTTAGACACAACCAACTTCAGCCTTTGGTCTCCAACTCTGTTGCAAAAGATTTCTCAACCACAACAGTAGCACTGTGGAGGATTTCTGGTTCCAATTCTTAATTTCTATCCCTGCAGGACACTTTGCAAGCTGTGACTTTTGGAAGCAGCTTCTGTTCTTGTGTTACCACTTTAGAAAAACAACTCCAGTCTAACGTGCAAATATTATCAGTGTTTGTGCACAAATGTTGCCTGAATACACAAACATACTGTAACCAAAGGGGAAAGAGAGAGAGAGAGAAATTAATGAATTCATCTGAAATATGTTTTGAGACCGCCTACAGCGACCACAAGCTTATTAGACCAAAAGCGAGCCTATTTTTCATGTAAGTTTCATCCTTAGGAATGTGAGCAGATATCGGTGAGACCATTATTTTCTGAACTGGAGAGGCTAATGATCTGTGCAAAGACTTCCTTTTTTTAAAAAAAGAGACAAACATTAAACAAACTACAGATATTTGGGTGTTAATATTCTGTTGCCTAGATGGGATTTTGATAATCTAGTCAATTTCCCATCTTTGCCTTAGTTATCAGTTCCTGAGTCAGTGGCTTAGAAAGACTGCATCTCCCTCTGAACTTCAAACTTCACACGTGTGGCTCTTGAAGTGACTGTCGCCAGGAAGGGCTTAGATGTTTGAGGAGACGTGTGGAGGATTTTGCCAAGAATGATTTGTGATCCCACGTGGCCAGCCACAGAGAATGATCTCCTACGAAAACTTTGATAGAGAAGAGTTAAAGGAAATGACTGGTGCAAAGAAATGCACACAGCATTTAAAATATCAGAAGACTAGGTGCAGGGTATAGCAAGTCAGGAACAATGGAAAACAGTCCGAGACACAGTGGATGTTGTTGTTTTCTGCTCAATTGGCACAAAGTTGCAGAAAGTGTCTCATTGTTGATGGAATAGATGACAGTTTATTGAGAAAATGGATGGAAGTCTACACTGTTGTACACTGTAGCATTTGTGCATAGTATATAATATAGTGCAAGGGATCAGGAAGCTTTTAATGTTTGACGTGCTTTTAAAAGGAATTTATTTCCCCCTTCTGTGAGCAATTCACTATGTTCGTTGTTGTATGAAAGAGAGAGACACACACTATCTTTCTGTCATACACACACAATAGAGAAGTGCTTTGTGCAACTATAAAATCCTACCTGCTTGTAAAGCTTTCAAAGCAAGCATGCCCCTATATTTGTTCAGGCAGTGTGTGTGTGTGTGTGTGTGCGGTCCTTCTTGGCTTTTCATTAAAATAGGGTTGTTCCTGAGATTAAACATTTTGAATGTGGGAGAAACCAAAACTGAGTGACAGATACACCCATCCGGGCCCAGGGCTTTGACTGCTTTGCTCTTAAAAGTCTACCTTTGAATCTCTGTGGATGCCACCATATTAGTTAGGGTTGCCACCTCTTTATTCTGACAGGCTCCTGTCTAACATTTTTATGGCAGGCAGCAGCTACTTCATGGGTCTCTCCGTGTTAGGAATAGCTGTTCCTATTGGATTTGGCCAGTGCGAAAGGGTGAAAATTATGTATCAGTTCTGGTCAATGATCAGAATTTACCCAAATTTGCAAATTTCTTCATATTTGGGAAGGATTTTAAATATGCAAATGCAGGAGGAGGCAAACCGAAAAGATTTGCCCACCCCTGCATTGAGGGATGGGCGAGCACGTGATGTTCAAGAGCGCCAGGATGCACCGAGCATAATCTCGCTGCTTATCTCCTGCCCAGTTCCCACTTGCGATTGTGGCCTGCTCTGTGCAGGTGGGAAACTTGCACAAACTGAGCAGCACTCAAACAGGAGATTTGGGCAAGTTTCCCCAAATGTGCATGTATTTCCTTATTTGTGCAACTTTCCTCCATAGACTAAAGTGTGGCTGATTCAGGCTACAAAGGAAATTTGCACAAATTAGGAAATTTGCACAAATCAGACTGAGAATTGGGAATGAGACGAACGCAAACACACGTTTGACAATTTGTGAATGCTTTCGAGGGGCATATGCTTTTGCAACACTGCATTTGCAACACTGAACAGGGCATGCTTGCATGTTTTGCAAGCAAAAACAAAATTCTCATGCATCGCTTCCCACATCAAGAGCAAGGGTGCATGAACCCCCACTGCTCTTAGAGACCTCAGAGGGGGCATCCTTCTCACTCTTGGTTTCAGAGCTTCAACCCCCAGTGGATCACTGGTTTTACATTAAACAGCGAGAGAGAAGGCAGCAGAGGTGGCAAGAACAGTCGTTGCCCCCCCCAGCCCCGCTCTTGCCATGCTCCCTGGCTGCCTGACTGGAGCTGGTGCCCCCCCCCCCTTCTGAGCTGCTGGCTGGCACCACCTTTGCTGCCTCAAGCAGCGAGGGGAAAGTGCGGGGGAGGGCACGGGAAAGCCATTCCTGGAAGCCTGGAATGCTGCCACTGAATCCATTGCCACAGAGACCCAGATTCACAAAATGCAGCAAAAACACTTGAACAGCTGCGGATAAGGTCCTTCTCCATGGTCCCTCCCCAAAGCACTGTGATGGAAAGTCAAAGGAGGACACTGGAAAAGTGATCCCCTGGTTGGAAGGTAGAGCTGTCAGTCACAGGACTGCAACCCCCTCATCTCCCTCCCACTGCCTAGAATTGTCCTTTTATGGAGAACAGGGGGAAGATTCATAAATGAATCAACTGTCTGGAGAAACAGTAAACACCCTTCCGAAGCTCCACAGCAAGTCCAAAGGTTTGGGAGCAGACTGTCCCTCCAGACCACTTCAGAGAAGATACACTTTTCTTGAGAAGAAATCCAAATATCTCACAAGCAGCAGCCAGCTTGGGTGGTGTGTTTAGGCTCCATCTGAAGTGGGTGCACAGCACACCCCTACCAGGAAGCAATTTGGTGTGTCCAGATCATGTGAGATCTTGTGAGAGATTTGTTGGAGCCAATCAGAAGCTGCAGCATTAGAACAGAACGAGCAACGTTCTGGAGTGAGAGCGGCTGGGCCAGGCCCTCCTCTAGAGGAGAGGGAAAGGGGGGGAGGGAGCCAAGGAAGGAGCCACCTGACAAGGCCAAGATAAGGAACATATCACGAGACTGCAAGAAAAGGACATGTTCATGTGTCAGAACATTAATAGGACCTTATTAGAATATACCTTCCTTGTAATGTATTGAACTGAAACTGCTTTTTGCAATTATGGTGCATCTCATAAATGAGCACGCTTCCTAAATATGGAACTGGTGGCAAGTCTAGAGAGAAGGCTTGAAGTGCAGAAAACTCTAGGACTCACCATCTGAGGGGGAGAGAGCGAGAGAGAGTGAGGGAGAGAGCGCTTGCATAGGGAGCTCTAAAGACTGGCCAGTGAGAGACAGAGAGACAAGTTTCCCAACCTGTGTGAGATGCTGTCCCAGGAACTGCATCCCCTTAGTTCCTACTGGCATTCCCTACTCACAGGCCAACAGAGTGAGGCAACTTGAGGGTGAAGTTATTTATTTCATTTTATTTGTACCTCACCTTTCTACCAAAAAAATGGCACTCAAGAGTGCCCTAATAATCAGGCAGAGACATGGAGACAGGGACAGCAGGGAGTTGTCCATGCTGTTGATAGGATTTACAGGTCACAGATAGGGATGGCAGAGAAATCCTCCACAGACTCCAATGAGGCCAGATTCTTTAGAATCCGCCCCTCCGGAGTCTGTGGCAGAATGGACTACTCCCCCCCGCCACCCCCGAAATTCTCCCCGGACAGACCCTACCTGCTGCCGGCCGGTCCGGGTCCATCCGCTGCCATCCGTCCACTGCCCTGAACTGGGGTGCAAATGGCGTCCAGCGTAGCCAATGCCATTTGCGTCCCTGCTCTTTTCGGTGATAGGCTACAAAAATATTTACATCTGTTACACCATTTGAGTCCCTGCTCTTTGCCATGATAGGCTAAGGCTACGTAAATATTTACGTAGCCTATCACTAAAAAGAGCAGGAATGCAAATGGCGTCTGTGGCCCGGCAGTGGCCAGAAGTCTGGCTGTGGCCGGGCCTGGCCGTCGGCTCCGTGGACTTGCTGTGGAGCGAAGCCGGCTGGGGAGGATTCTGGGGGGAGGGACGGATCACCTCCCCCCACCCTGCGGACGCCCGAACCAGAATGGAGTGAGTACTTTGTACACCCCTAGTCACAGAACATGTGCAAGCACAGAATGTGGCTTTTGGTCTCCAGAGTGGGTAGAAGAATGACTGGCTACAAAGGTGGTGCTGAGAGAGATTTGGATTCTGGGACCACGGGCGATACTTCCTGGGAGATGGGCTGTTGGCTAGGGATGGGTTGCACCTCGCAAAGGATGGGAAGAATGTGTTTGGCCACAGCATGAAGAACTTCATCAGGAGGGCTTTAAACTGAATCCTACAGGGAAGGGAGATGTAATGTTGGGGGTAACAATGGACGTAGGCGCATGCACTGCAACGGAGAGAACAGCTCTGATAGCGCCCAATCTTAGTCTTCAGACACATGTAGAAAGAAAGCCAGACTATGAAGCACATGGTCTTCGATGTCTATATACTAATGCCCAGAATATGGGAAACAAACAGAACGAACTCGAACTCTTAATACAGGAGGGAAATTATGACTTGATAGGTGTAACTGAGACTTGGTGGGATGACTCTCATGACTGCAATACAGCAATTGAAGGATATAACTTGTTCAAAAAGAACAGGAAGAAGAGAAAGGGAGGTGGGGTTGCACTGCATGTGAAAAATACATATCTCTGCACAGAAATCCAGGAGGAGGAGCTTGGTAGCCCCATCGAGAGCATCTGGATCAAAATAAATGTAGCAAAGAATAAAAGGAACCTGGTGGTCGGAGTCTACTACCGGCCACCCAACCAAGGAGAAGCCAAGGATGAAACTTTGGAAAAGCAAATAGCCAATGTTTTAAGGAAGCACGATGTAGTAGTAATGGGGGACTTCAATGTCCCCGATATTTGTTGGGAGACAAATTCTGCAAAACATGGCCCCTCCAGGAAATTCCTGACTTGTGTGGCAGATAATTTCCTCCTATGGAAAATAGAGGAAAGAACTAGAGGATTGGCTATCCTTGACTTGATCCTAACCAACAGAGATGACTTAGTGGATAAAGTAGCAGTTACAGGAACTCTGGGGGAAAGCGACCATGTTGTACTTGAGTTCTTGGTTCTAAGGGAAGCAAAAGCTGGGTGTAGTCAAACGCGCACCTTGGATTTTAGGAAAGCTGATGTTAATGAACTCAGAACAATGATCAGTAAGGTCCCATGGCAAGAGACGCTAATGAGAAAAGGAGTCCAAGATGGGTGGGAGCTTCTAAAAAAGGAAATTCTCAAGGCACAATCACAAACAATTCCAACAAGAAGAAAAGGTGGAAGACAACAGAAGAAGCCAATGTGGCTTCACAAAAAGCTGAGGGATGACCTGAAAACAAAAAAGGACACATATAGGAAGTGGAAAGAAGGCCAAGTAACAAAGGAAGAGTACAGGCAGATGGCACAGAATTGCAGGGGTGGCGTCAGGAAGGCTAAAGCTGAGAACGAGCTGAGGTTAGCGAAGGATGCTAAAAACAACAAAAAGGCTTTCTTCAGCTACGTGCATAGTTAGGGATGTCAGAGAATTCCGCCACGGATCTTGGTGAGGCCGAAAGCCAGTGCATTCGACCCCCCGAACTCCGTGGCGGAATGGCCTGCCACCCCCCCCGCCCACCCGCGGATCCCCCCCGGGATGAGACTTACCTGGGGCGGATGTTCCATTTACATCCCTGCTGGTCATTTGCATCCCTGCTAGCCAGCGGCCGGATGTCCGGCTGCTGGCAGAGCCGGCCGGCGGCTCCGTGGAATTTCCGCAGTAAACGGCAGAGGAAAGAAATGGTGGTTCAGATATTAAATAAGGATGGCAAAACGAAAACAGATGACAAAGAAAAGGCAGAGGTGCTCAAATCCTACTTTGGCTCAGCCTTCTCCCAAAAGAGGGTCTATGACCCCCCTGGCAAAGGCGAAGTACAGGCTGACGGGGCAGGATTGCAGCTTGAGATCGACAGGCATATGGTCAAGAAACACCTAATGACTAGGGATGTATGAAAGTCACTTACTTTTTCGCAGGGGTGATTCGCGGTGGGGGGGAGGCGCTTCGCTTCTCCCCCCGAAGTTCAGGCGAGGGGGGGGAGGCGTCCCGCCTTGCCCGGCCGAAATTCAGGCCGGGGAGAAGTGCCCCGTCTCCCCAGCCGCGAAACAAAAAGTGAAAAACAAACAAACAAACCCCGTGATAGGCTATTAGGGGTGCACGAAAGTCACTTACCTGGTCTCGCAGCTTTTCGCGGTGGGGGGGAGGCGCTTCGCTGCTCTCCCCGCGAAGTTCAGGCCGGGGGGGAGGCTTCCCGCCTCGCCCGGCCGAAATTCAGGCTGGGGAGGAGGCGCCTCGCCTCGCCCAGCCGCGAAATAAAAAGTTTAAAAAAAAATACGCCCCCGTGATAGGCTACGTGACGATTAACGTAGCCTGTCACGGCTAGATCTGCAAAGTCAGCCGTGATAGGCTACGTAAATCGTCACGTAGCCTATCACGGGTGACTTTAAAAAAAAAAAAAAAAGCGCGTACGCAAATGGCGGCGGCCCATGGGTGCCCTTATAAGCATGCCCTTATTTTCGCCGTAGTCTACGTAAATCTGTACGTAGAGTAGACGTGCCAAAATAAGGAACGCAAATGGCGGCACCCATGGGCCGCCGCCATTTGCGTACGCACTTTTTTTTTTCCTGAAGTCACCCGTGATAGGCAACGTGACGATTTATGTAGCCTGTCACGGCTGACTTTGCAAATCTAGCCATGATAGGCTACGTAAATCGTCACGTAGCCTATCACAGGTGTGGGTTTTTTTTTAAACTTTACTTTTTTATTTTGTAATGGCGGCAGCGGCAGCCGGTTGGGAGACCGGCCGCCGCCCCGCCCCCGCCAAACCGCCGCCGAACCGCCGCCGGGACCCGCCGCCGAGAGGGACATTCGCCGACGGTAAGTCCCATCCCGGGGGGGGGGCTGGCGGAGAATTTCCCCACCAATTTCAGGGGGCCGAATGCATCGGCACTCGGCCTCCCGAAGATTCGTGGAGAAATTCTGCGCCATCCTTGCGGGCAGCCTGCTTGAGCGGATGATTAAAGTTTACAGTCAGCCAAGAAAAATGCCGGCAGGTTTAACCATGAAACATTTGGTGTATCTGTGCCATGTCTGAAATGGGTATGCTTATGAGGACCCAAAGAGACAGTGGCCAGATGAAGGGTCATTTGAGCTTGTAAATTAGCATATTTGAGAGGATTTTTAGAGTGAGCTGGGGATGTCAGAGAATTCTGCCACGGATGTCGGTGAGGCCGAATGCCAGTGCATTCAGTCCCCCGAAATCTGTGGTGGAATGGCCTGCCCCCCCGCCCCCCGCCCCCCGCGGATCCCCCCCGGGACGAGACTTACCTGGGGCGGATGTTCCAGGCGGAGGCTGCAAATGGCCATAGCCGCTGCCATTTGTGTACGCGGTTTGTTTGTCTGTTTTTATCCAGAGCCCTCTGCGGCCAGAAATATGGCTGCGGACGGCTCTGGCCTGGGCCCGGCCAGCTGCTCCGTGGAGCCGCCACGGAGCACAGCCGGCCATTCGAGGATTCCGGGGGGGAGGAACGGATCGCCTCCCCCCCCGTTGAGGATTCCGGGGGAGGGATGGAACACCTCCCCCCGCACCATAAATAGGGGTGGACGAAAGTGACTTACCTGTCGTCGAAGCTTGTTCGCAGTGGGGGGGAGGCGCTTCGCTGCTCCCCCCGCGAAGTTCAGGCCGGGGGGGGAGGCTTCCCGCCTCGCCCGGCCGAAATTCAGGCCGGTGGGGAGGCTTCCTGCCTCTCCCGGCCGAAATTTAGGCCGGGGAGGAGGCTTCCCGCCTCGCCCGGCCGCGAACTCGAAAGTTTTTTAAAAAAACAAAAACGCCCCCATGATAGGCTACGTGACGATTAACGTAGCCTATCATGGCTAGATCTGCAAAGTAAATCATCACGTAGCCTATCACGGGTGACTTTAAAAAGAAAAAAGAAAAAGCGCATACGCTAATGGCGGCCCCCATAGGGAGCCGCCATTCGCGTTCCTTATTTGGTTGCTGTAGTCTACGTAAATCTTTACGTAGACTACGGCGAAAATAAGGGCAATGCAAATAGCTTTACGTAGACTTTGCAAATCTAGCCGTGATAGGCTACATTAATCGTCACGGGGGCGTTTTTTTTCCCCTTTTATTGCAATGGTGGCGGCGGCAGCCGGTCGAAAGATCGGCTGCCGCCCCCACCCAGGACGAACACCCGCCGAACCGCCGGCTGGACCCGCCGCCGGGAGGGACATTCGGCAAAGGTAAGTCCCGTCCCGGGGGTGTGTGCGGGGTGCGGGGGGGTGCGGAGAATTTATCCCTGAAACTTGTTCGGGGGGTCGAACACGTTGGCGCTCGGCCCCCCGAAGTTTCGGGGAGAAATTCTCCGCCATCCCTAACCATAAACATAATCCAAGGAAAAGGTAAGTGACTTTCGTACATCCCTAGAGTCAGCCCATCCATGGCAAATAAATTATTGGTATTTGTGGGATGACATGGCACAGCAAGGATCTAGTAAGTTGGTCACGGCAAGTCAGAAAGAAAGAGTGAAGCAGTTATAACAGAAGGTCAGAGACTTGGAAGAGGAATGCATCCCACCCCCTGCCTCAGCCCCACCCTCTGCTCCCTCTGCCCTTCCCCCACTCCCTACTACTGTCACCCCCCCTTATAGTACCCCACCACTAGGGATGGACAAAAGTCCCTTACCTGATCCTGAAGCTTGCTTCGCGGTGGGGGGGAGGCGCCCCGTCCCTCCCCCCCCAAATTCTGGCTGGAGGGGAGATGCCCCGTCCCTCCAGCCAAACTTCTGGCTGGGGGGGAGGCACCCCGTCCCTCCGGCCACGAAACCTCCTCTCCTGCCGGGATGCAAATGGTGGCGGCCGTAGCCGCTGCCGTTTGCGTCCCTGCAGTCAGCCGTGATAGGCTATGTAAATCTTTACATAGCCTACCATGGCTGACTTTGGAAAAAAAAAAAAAGCGCGTATGCAAATGGCGGCACCCATGGGCGCCGCCATTTGCATTCCTTATTTTGGCACGGGTAGTCTATGTAAACATTTACGTAGACTACGGCGAAAATAAGGGGAACGCTATTTGCATTCCCCTTATTTTCGCTGTAGTCTACATAAATGTTTACGTAGACTACACATGCCCAAATAAGGAACGCAAATGGCGGCGCCCATGGGCGCCGCCAGTTGCGTACATGCTTTTTTTTTTTTCCAAAGTGAGCCGTGTTAGGCTACATAAAGATTTACGTAGCCTATCATGGTGTTTTTTAAAAATTTAGCTGTGATAGGCTACGTAAATCTTTACGTAGCCTATCACGTTTGTTTTTTGTTTTTGTTTTTTACTTGGAAATGGTGGTGGTGGCAGCTGGTCGGAAGACCGGCTGCCGCAGCTGCCGCCGCCGAACTGCTGCCGAACCGCCGCCGGAGCTGCCGCCGCCAGGGACATTCGAACAAAGTAAGTCCCATCCGGGGGGGGGGCGGGGGGCAGACCGTTTCTCCACCAATTTCGGGGGGCCGAATGCGCTGGCATTTGGCCTCCCTGAGATTCGTGGAGAAATTCTCTGACATCCCTACCCACCACTAGTCTATATCCGGCATTGCCAAGCATGGCTAAAATCGCCCGTGATGCCAGCGAAGATCTTTTAGATCTTTGGTCCCCTGTAGGGATGGCAGAGAATTCCGCAACAGATCTCAGTGAGGCCGAACGCCAGTGCATTCGGCCCCCCAAAACCCATCGCGGAATGAACCCCCCGCCCCCCCCCACGAAAGGTGCGCGGGACAAAGTGCCCGCCGCCACCACCCCACGAAAGGCACGCGAAACAGAGCACGTACCTGCTCCCGTCCGCGCTGCTGTGCGAATGGTGGCCGTCCTGTGGCCGCCATTCGCTTGCTCCTCTTCAGCCGTGATAGGCTATGTAAATACTTATGTAGCCTATCACAGCTAATGCAGCTACCGCCATTTGCATACGCTCGGGTTTTCCCCCTGCCGTGATAGGCTACATAAATTTTTACATAGCCTATCACGGCGAAGGAAAGGGATGCAAATGACGGCGGCTACGACAGCCGCCATTTGCGTCCCTGCAGGACTGCCCAGAGGCCGGATGTCCGGCTGCGGATGGCCGGAGCCGGCCGGTGGCTCTGTGGCTTGGCCGCGGAGTGGAGCTGGCAGGCCAGGATTCCGGGGGGAGACGCAGAGCACCTCCCCCCTGGCGAGGATTCTGGGGGGAGGGACAGAGCGCCTCCCCCCCAGCGGAACCCGGCGGAGCCAGGTAAGCGGGGTTTCGTACACCCCTAGTCCCCTGCTTATTCTGCTCCTCCCCTCCCTCCACTACCCCCTCCTCACTCCCCACCACCTAACCAAGCTCCTCAAAACCTCCCATCTGCTGCCCAAACCCCCTCTCTATCCCCTGTTTCCTCTACTTCCTCCACCCCTTCCACGTATCTAGCCCTCAAACCCCACTTCAAGGAATGTTGATTGAAGCATTGCAAGACCAGTTGCATCTGTGATGCAAAGAAGCATTATGGAGAGTGGTGGGTACAATGGTCCATCGAGGGAAAGTAGCTCTGAAGTATTTTGATCAAAATAAGAGGAGGAGAGAGGTGGCACAGTGCCGCGCAGCTCAGGATACTTTGAAACCCCCACAGGTCAGCACCCGAACTGCACGCTCCCCGGGCAGGCAGGGCACAGGCCCCAAACAATCCATGTCCCACGGTCTGCAGCAGACCTTGTAAATTTCAAAACCATGCTTCCCGCCCTGCGGGAAGATCCACAAGAATTCCGAGAATAATTATCTTGCCTATTCGCAATTTATAATCCAACCCATATGGATGTGGACTGGCCCCTTCACAGTATTTTTCCAGAGATCCACATCATTGGACCTAGAAGCAGTGGGAAACCGCCAGCTGCTTATAGCCTCACTGGTAGACCATTTATTACCAGAAATTGGCAGTAGAATCAAGAACGCTGTTGTGGGATGGAAAGGGCAAACGAGTATGCAGTTCATAGAGGCAGCAGTTCAGTTTGGGGAAAATGTGCATGCCGAAAAGAGCAAAAAGAAAGAATTGAAAACTACTCTCATGACCATGCAAATTAGTGAGCTCCAGGAGCGGTGAGGCATGCCCATCCCAGGCACCCGATGATCAGCCCAGCTGCAGTTCTAACCACAGTTCCAACTCAACAAAATTTCCAGCAGAGCCCCAACAGCAATGCACGCAGAAAAAGGGGACAATGTCATTACTGTAAAAAAGAAGGCTTCGGGATAAACAGTAAGGACCGCCCCCACCTCTGGCCAGGGACAGCAACCACAACAGTTTCCTTCCTCTTCACCAGCTACTCTCCCTCCGCCCCCATCAGCCTTTTACAACCCAACAGCAGAATCATGGGGACCTGGGCAATTTCTACAACAACCACAAGCGATCGCCTCAACTCCTGCCTTGCAAAGCAGCTCCCAATGAAATAGCCAAAAGGCCCATGTGTTTTCCCAAGAACCTACTGTAACTCTTTCAATATGTGGACAGTCTGTTCCATTCCTCATAGACACTGAGGCCACAATTTCAACCCTTAGAGAAGGTGTTGTCCCCCTTTCAAAATCGAAAAAAACTGTTACTGCAATGGGCATTGAAAGCACACCCATTCCCCACTCTTTTGCAGAACCTGTTGATTTTTCTGTTGGTCCTTTAACATCTGAACATGCATTTTTATTGTCTCCTTCAACTCCTGTGGACTTATTAGGATGAGATTTGTTGTGTAAATTGACTTTGAGAGCAACCATCACGTGTAGCCCTGATGGAGTATGGATTGACCTCCCAGTAGGGATGTTAGAGAATTCCGCCACAGATCCCAGGGGGGCCTAATTCCAGTGAATTCAGCCCCCCAGAATCCGTGGTGGAACGGAGCCCCCCGCCCCACCACCCTGCAAAAGTCCCGTGAAATGGAGCCTACCTGGCTGCGGCTGCGGCTCTGGCGGTGGCAGCAGCTCTGGCCACTGCCGGGCTGCTGCGGCCACAAATGGCGGCCGTCATAGCAGCCGCCATTTGTGTCCCTACGCCGGCCCATGATAGGCTACGTATATATTTACGTAGCCTATCACAGCTAAAGCAGGGATGCAAATGGCATTTGTGTTCCCGCTTTAGCCATGATAGGCTACGTAAATATTTACGTAGCCTATCACAGGCTTGCGTAGGGACACAAATGGCATCCCCTACGCAGGATGCCATTTGCATCCGCAGCAGCCTGGCAGCGGCTGGAAGCCCCGCTGCGGGTTGGCCTGGCTGGCGGCTCTGAGGCCTGGCTGAGGAGCGGAGCTGGCCGGGCAGGATTCCGGGGGGGAGGAACGGATCACATCCCCCCCATTGAGGATTCCGGGGGGAGGAATGGATCGCCTCCCCCCACCTGTGGAACCCAGCAGAGCCAGGTAAGCGGGGTTTCGTACACCCCTACCTCCCAGGACACCAAATCCCATCATTGTTTGCTATGCTTACAGAAGGGTTAGGGTGTGCCTCCTTCTTTGTGTGCAACTCACCCTAATGATGGGGGATTGCTGGCATCAGTGGAACCAGTGCAAATAGTTAACTAGCCTTGGCCCAAAGTAGAGCAATACCCCATCTTCCGGGATGCTGAGAATGGGATTGCTCCTATAATAGACTCCCTTCTTCAACAAGGGGTCTTCCAATTTTGTACTTCACCATGTAACACCCCTACATTGCCTGTAAAGAAAGAAGGAAAACTGGATGAGCAAGGACCCCCCCTTATTTCTCCTTTGCTTGAAGCTCTCCAGCTTCCCTCTGTTGCACCTCTCATTGCTCCAGTTACTTTCCAAGAATCAACAGTTTTGCAACATGCTGCCCCCAAAGATGAACAACAGCACTGGCTTACTTTAGGTTGCCAAGTCAGGCGTATTTGGGGGGCTAAAGGAAACCAGTGGCCCCATGTAGTCTCACCTACTGGCTGGTCCTTGTGTCCCATCAGCAGGGACACATGTGCAAAAGAGGGGTAACTAAACATCTTTTAAAGCAGTGGTTTGCTCCCGGAGCACACATAGCCACTGCAAAAACCTCTCAGAGTTGTGTAACATGCAAAGCTTTTGTGCTTGCAGGTGCTAACAAGGTTCAAATGGCCACACCACCAAGGCCTACCATCCCGCCTGAAGCCCTGCAGATGGATTTCATTGAGATGCCACCCTCGATGGGATTGAAATACTGTCTTGTTATTGTATGTACGTTCTGTGGTTGGGTGGAGGCATATGCCACGTGCAAGGCAGATGCTGTCACTGTGGCCAAGAAGTTATTGGTGGATTATATCCCTAGATTTGGGGTTCCCTCCCACTTGGAATCTGATCAAGGGTCACACTTCACTGCCACATTCATCAAGCACCTTTGTGCCGCATAACAGGTTGATTTAAGGTTCCATACCCCCTTCCGTCCCCAGTAGGGATGTACGAAATCCCTTACCTCCAGTCCACTGGGGGTCTGGGGGGGGAGGCGACCTGTTCTTCCCCCCTGGAATCCTTGCCAGCCAGCTCCCCTCCGCGGTGAGTCCGTGGAGCTGCCAGCCAGCTCTGTTCCGCAAGCGATACAGCGGCCATTGCAGTCTGTATTGCTGTCTGAGTGGAAAGAGGAAGTGAACCGGATGCAAATGGTATCCGCTATGCCATTTGTGTCCCCATTTCGTCTCGCGATAGGCTCCATGTCTTTATTTGCTTAGATATTTACATAGCCTATCGTGTGAAAAAAAAACAGGGACGCAAATGGCATCCACTACACCATTTGCGTCCCTGTTTTTTCACGTGATAGGCTACGTAAGTATCTACATAAATACGCTTAGCCTATTGCGAAAAGAAATGGGGACGCAAATGGTGTAGTGGACGCCATTTGCCTCCGATCACTTCCTCTTTCCACTCAGGACAGCGGAATGGAATTGGCTGGGCGGGGAGATTTGGCCTGTTGCATCCGGGGTGGCAGGGGTGAGTACATTCGTTCCGCCATGGACTCGGGGGGGGGGGCAAATTCTTTGGAATTCGGCCTCATTTGAGTCCATGGCAGATTTTGTGGCCATCCCTAGTCCCCAGTCTTCAGGGCAAGTGGAACGCATGAATGGAACAATACAAAAAACAGTTGCCTGTATTTGTGCAGATACTGGGCTCAAATGGCCAGAAGCCCTACCTTTGGCCTTAATGAGAATTAGAGATACTTCAAATAGGAAACATGGTCTCAGCTCCCATGAAATTGTGTTTGGAAGGCCATTGCCCACAGGGATTGCCCCCTCTCAGCTCCCCTCAGAGCTGACTGAAGAGTTTGATGATATTACTATTTTGTTGCACTAACTCACGTTCTTTCCAGATCCCAAAACCAGGTGAGAAACACGTTGGGAGAACTGCCCATGACACAGTGCCATAACATCCAGCCTGGACAGCATGTGTACATGAAAAACCACCACAGAAAGAACTGCTTGCAACCCACCTGGGAAGGGCCGTACCAAGTTCTTGTGGTGACTCGCACAGCAGTCCGAGTCGCAGAGTGCCCACATGAATCTATGCATCACATGGGAAAGCAGTGCCTGACCTAATACTCAAGCCTTCGACAGCTTTACACCACAGAAAGCTACAACCTCCACCACTGGAACAAGGACCCCAGCCTGCAGCAGTTCCAAGGTGTGAAGAACAGCAATTCTCAAAACAGTGGGAAGTGTATCCAGACAGCAAAAACCCACTGAAACTTATGGAAAAAGCCACCTAAGGGTGATGTGCTGGCAACCTCTCCCCTAAACCAGTGCCTCATGTAACTTGCACCATCTCGCTCACTGAGACCCAGTTCTCCAACCGACTGAGGACTCCAGAGAAGTGAGGAGTAGCCCCGAGAATAACATCACTGCAACTCATAGAAAACAACCATGAAGAGGGTTCTCTTGCTGAGTTGCTGCATGACTGTAGCATGGTGTGGTTGGGACTCAAACAATTACCTCAAAGCTGTAAGAGAATTTGCAGCAGCAGTTAACCAAGCTAGGTGTTGGGTATGTACCCATAATCCTACTAACCCCAGCGATGGACTCCCAGTGATTGGACTTCCATTGAACTTTATTGCCTTAATTTTAGGGATGACGGAGAATTCCGCCATGGATTTCAGTGAGGCCGAATGCACTGGCATTCGGCCCCCTGAAATCCATGACAGAATGGCCTCCCACCCCCCGCCACCCCGTGGAATCCCCCCGGAATGAAACGTACCTGGGGTTTTGGCGGCGGCGGCAGCTGGTCTTTCGGCCAGCTGCTGCGGCCACCACTTGTGTCCAGCCAGGCTGCCATGATAAGCTATGTAAGTATTTACATAGCCTATCACGGCAAAGGCAGCCACACAAATGGCCATTTGCATCCGCAGCAGCCTGGCAGCTCCATGGAGCTGCCGCGGAGTGGAGCCGGCCAGGGAGGATTCTGGGGGGAGGGACGGAGTGCCTCCCCCCCACCGCAGAAGCTCCACAACGGAACAAGGTAAGGGATTCGTACATCCCTACTTAATTCAGAGTAACAATAACTTTTGTTTTGTTGTTATCGAGCCAATATATCTAGCAGTAAAAAAAAAAAAAAAAGTTTCCCCACACTAAAAACGACAAGGATATTGCCCTCCTATTGATGGTGAAAAGCTGAGATGACGGTGATGGTAAGAGCATCCTAGCAGAAGCAGAAGCAGACCATCTGGGAAAAATAATGTGTTATGATACTGATACCCCAGAGTATCAAAGGAGGAAATTGTAGGGGAAGCAGTAAAAGATTAGAGGGGCCTAGAAAATCAGGGGTTGCCAAGTTCTCAGCTGTACCCTTAAAAGCAGCTTGATGATCTATAGTTTTCAGCAAGTGGTAATGCTTATCTCCATGCCCTGGAAAGCTTCACCTTGCTGATTTCTCCAGATCATGTTAGCAAAAGATTAGATTAGATTAGATTAGATTAGATTGTCAGCCTGTGGGCAGGGACTATCTTGTTTTACTGATGATATGTAAGCCACTCTGGAAAACCTTTTGGCTGAACGACAGGATAAAAATACTAGAAGTGCACAAAAGCCACTTACCTGGTCTCGCAGCTTGCTTCGCGGTGGGGGGGAGGCACTTCGCTTCTCCCCCCGAAGTTCAGGCCGGGGGGGGGAGGCTTCCCGCCTTGCCCGGCCGAAATTCAGGCCAGGGGGGAGGCTTCCCGCCTCGCCCGGCCGAAATTCAGGCCGGGGAAGAGGCGCCTCGCCTCGCCCGGCCGCGAAATAAAAAGTTAAAAAAAAACACGCCCCCGTGATAGGCTACGTGACGATTAACGTAGCCTATCACTGCTAGATCTGCAAAGTCAGCCATGATAGGCTACGTTAATCGTCACGTAGCCTATCACGGGTGACTTTAAAAAAAAAATAAGCGCGTACGCAAATGGCGGCCCCCATAGGGAGCTGCCATTCGCGTTCCTTATTTGGTCGCTGTAGTCTACGTAAATCTTTACGTAGACTACGGCGAAAATAAGGGCAACGCAAATAGCGTTGCCCTTATTTTTGCCGTAGTCTACGTAATCTTTACGTAGACTACAGCGACCAAATAAGGAACGCGAATGGCGGCTCCCTATGGGGGCCGCCATTAGCCGTACGCGCTTTTGTTTTGTTTTTTTTAAAGTCACCCGTGATAGGCTACGTGACGATTTACGTAGCCTATCACGGCTGACTTTGCAAATCTAGCCGTTATAGGCTACGTTAATCATCACGTAGCCTATCACGGGGGCGTGTGTTTTTTTAACTTTTTATTTAAAAAATAAATCTTTGCAAATCTAGCCGTTATAGGCTACGTTAATCATCACGTAGCCTATCACGGGGGCGTGTGTTTTTTTTTAACTTCTATTGGAATGGCGGTGGCGGCAGCCGGTCAAAAGACCGGCTACCGCCTCTGCCCCTGTCGAAGACCTGACGAACCGCCGCCGGGACCCGCAGCCGGGAGGGACATTCGGGAAAGGTAAGTCCCGTCCCGGGGGGGTGCGGGGGGTGGGGGGGTGCGGAGAATTTCTCCCCGAAACTACTTCAGGGGGCCGAACACGTTGGCACTCGGCCCACCGAAGTTTTGGGGAGAAATTCTCCCCCATCTCTAAAAAATACTTCACACAAGCAAACAAGCCTCTGTGGGTGAACAGTAAGAGACTACCTCCCGTAGATGGAGATGGACAAAGCACATTTGAAATCTACTGTGTTCATGCAAGGAAGCGCCTTGAAGTACTCAGGCCACTGATAACAGATACCATTGCGTATGTGCCAAGAGTCATGGTGAGATCATCATGCCCACATGAGTGAGGTATAACTGAGCATGTGCAGAACCCTTGCTGTGTCATCTTAATATGATTGGTTGTAAGTTGCTGCCAAATGTTGCTATTGGCTGTGTCACCCTTGCATGGAGGCCACCTTGAAGTCGGATCCACTCTGCCCAGAGGCCGCCTTTTATATGTATATATGACTGTGTGTGCCACCATTTTGGAGTTGTTGTTCTTCTCTCAGGAGAGCAACCTCATGCATGAATAAAGTGCTTTACCAAATCCTCCGAACACGTGTGACCTCCAGTCTTTTGGACCACGACTTCCCTGGCAGGACTAGCCAGTTGCCCATTAGGGGCTGAACTGGAATTTTGCAATGTCCCAACTAATATTTAGGCCCACAGCAAAATTATAAAATTGGCCCTCCCTCCTTACCCTTCCTGGATACACACACACACATACATATCCCTGAGATGCAGGACCTTTTTTGCCTACTCCACATCATGGGCCAGACATTAGGACGAACTGCACTTACGTGGATTATTTGGCTTTGATATTTGGTCACAATGGCAGGGAGTGTGGGCAGGGAGAGGGACTGCGCCAGGTTGCCTTGGTGCACATTCAGAAGCCTCTGCACAGTGAAAGGACAGGTATCCAAGCTACCCCTGATTGCTGGCCAGATTGGAAAGGTGAGCAACCCTTGGCCCTGAAGGCTTCCTCCCTCCCTCCCTCTGGACAGTGGAGCAGGGATGCAGCAGTAAGGGCCCGCCCTCAACTCATCTTTAGGTGAGAGGGTGAGGAAAACTGTGGGTCAGGGGGCTGACTGACCCAGTACTTCCCTTTGCTCTCCCGCCCCCTGCAAAGTTGGGGATGCCACAGGGAAAAGGTAAGTCTGGGTTCTCTCCTTGCAATTCCTTGTTCATGATCCAAGAAAGGTGTGCCCCTTACTCCTGCATCCTGTCTCACAGCTTCATTCCAGGGTGAGGAGGCAAAGAGAACCACAAGAAATGGAAGGATGCCCAGAAACCCTCCACTTTTTCAGAACAGGCAAGGGATCATAACCAGGGGTAGAAAGAGGGAGGGATGGGGGGGCAGTATAATATGTCTGTGCTAGGATGAAAGCTAGAAAACATTGCCTAATTTTCCTGTTCCAGGAGGAAGTGATTTAATGTAATTACAACAGTTGCCACAGGCCAACACAGAATTAAACATCCTTTTGCCCCTTAACCTTTATATTTATGACTTTATATCTATTATGCTAGCGTGTAGATTAACATAAGCCATCATGCACATACAGAAAACAGCACGACCCAGGTGTGTGTATGTGGTGTGTGTGTGTGTGTGTGTGTGGAAAATCTCATTCCTTGGTCCTGAGTGCTTTAAACCACTTTGTTCAAATCCAGTACATTTAACATCCAGGGACACCAAAAGCGAATCCGGCTCCAAATATCGTTTGCAGACGGGATTTCACCCCCCGCCCCGATTGTGTAAATTAATGTAGTATGCAGCAGTATGCTAAAGCAGAGAGGCATGACCTTTCTGATGAAGGTACAACTTCAGAGCTCGCCTCTTTCCGAGTGTCCTGTGTTTACACAGCATAGCCCACTAACCTTTGGGGAATAGACAAAGTTGCTACTCAGACAAAGCCCAGCATATTGAAAAGGTCACCACCATATAGTGGTCAAAATGCTGTCCTTTGCTGAATGGATTAAACTGCCCAGCAGCGGTTTCTCTCTCATGCCAGCCACGGGCAGGGGGACAAGCAACTTGATGAGACACCATCGTCAGGAAGGGATTGGAAAAGCCACTCGGGCCTGGGTTTCCCACTGTGAAGAGCTTGGAGCTGATGTGGCTGGATGATGGCTCTTTTGAAAGAGCAGCTGCCCCTGGAGCTCAGAGCCGGCTTCACTGCTGCTTGATCCTAGTTAGCTGCCCTCCCCCTTCCCAAGAAAAAGCCACCAGGCAGGATAAATGGGAACAAGCAGAAATCCATGGATTCTGTTTCATTGTATTCAATAAGGTTTCTCGCTACCCACTGGGATTCAAGATGAGTACATTCTTTAAAAGTTGCCTTGAGCATACCTGATGTTGCTGGATTATGGCATGTGGTCCTAAGCCAACTGCATCTAGAAGCAACTGTTGAGCTGTGCACACATTGCCCAGCCAGAATAAGCAGGGAGGAAGCTGATGGCCTCTTTGGGAGGAGTGGGCTGGGGGAACCGATTCCGCGCACACACACAGCTGGTAGAGGTGGTCATGCTGGTCAGCGATGTGACCAGAACGTTGCATGTGAATCCCCGTCCACTGCTGCATCAGCTGGGGAACCACAGGGTTCCTCCAGCTAGGGAACGGTTTGCTTGCACAGTTCCTCATCAAGCGAAAGATAGTTATGAGTAGGGATGGGGGAGAATTTCTCCCCGAAACTTTGGGGGGCCGAGTGCCAACGCATTCGGCCCCCCGAAATCAGTGGTGAAATTCTCCACCCCCGCCCCCCCCCCCGGGATGGGACTTACCTTTCACGAATGTCCCTCCTGGCGGCGGGTCCCGGCAGCGGTTCATCGGGTCTTCGTCAGGGGTGGGGGCGGCAGCCGGTCTTTTGACCGACTGCTGCCGCCGCCATTACAAGTGCAGTAAAAAACAAAACAAAACCCTGTGATAGGCTTGTTGTTGTTGTTCAGTCGTTCAGTCGTGTCCGACTCTTCATGACCCCACGGACCACAGCACGCCAGGCCTTCCTGTCCTGCGCTCTCTCCCGGAGTGTGCTCAAGTTCATATTCATTGCATCCGTGATGCCATCTAGCCATCTCATCCTCTGCCGTCCCCTTCTCCTTTTGCCTTCAGTCTTTCCCAGCATCAGGGTCTTTTCCAGGGAGTTTTCTCTTCGCATTAGGTGGCCAAAATATTGGAGCTTCAGCTTCATTATCTGTCCTTCCAATGAGCACTCAGGGTTGATTTCCTTTAGGATGGACTGATTTGACCTCCTTGCAGTCCAGGGCACTCGTAAAAGTCTTCTCCAGCACCACAGTTCAAAAGCATCAATTCTTCGGCGCTCAGCCTTCCTTATAGTCCAGCTCTCACAGCCATACATTACTACTGGGAAAACCATAGCTTTGATTAGACGGACCTTTGTCGGCAAGGTGATGTCTCTGCTTCTTACTATGCTGTCTAGGTTGGCCATAGCTTTCCTCCCAAGGAGCAAGCGTCTTTTAATTTCATGGCTACAGTCACCGTCTGCGGTGATCTTGGAACCCAAGAAAGTAAAATCTGTCACTGCTTCCATTTCTTCCCCTTCCATATGCCAGGAAGTGATGGGGCCAGATGCCATGATCTTCGTTTTTTTAATGTTGAGTTTCAAACCAGCTTTTGCACTCTCCTCTTTCACCCTCAACAAGAGGCTCTTTAGATCCTCTTCGCTTTCTGCCATTAGGGTGGTATCATCTGCATATCGGAGGTTGTTGATAATTCTCCCGGCAATCTTAATTCCGACCTCTGATTCATCCAACCCGGCATTTCTCATGATGTACTCTGCATATAAGTTAAACAAGCAGGGTGACAATATGCAGCCTTGTCGTACTCCTTTCCCAATTTTGAACCAATCGGTTGTTCCATCTCTGGTTCTTACTGTTGCTTCTTGACCCTCGTACAGGTTTCTCAGGAGACAGGTAAGGTGGTCTGGTACTCCCATCACTTTAAGAATTTGCCACAGTTTGTTGTGATCCACACAATCAAAGGCTTTAGCGTAGTCAATGAAGCAGAAATAGACGTTTTTCTGGAATTCTCTTGCTTTCTCCATGATGCAGCGAATGTTGGCGATTTGATCTCTAGTTCCTCTGCCTCTTCGAAACCCAGCTTGTACTTCCGGTAGTTCTCGGTTCGCATACTGCTGAAGCCTAGCTTGTAGGATTTTGAGCATCACCTTGCTGGCATGTGAAATGAGCGCAATTGTGCGGTAGTTTGAACACTCTTTGGCGTTGCCCTTCTTTGGAATTGGAATGTAAACTGACCTTTTCCAGTCTTGTGGCCACTGTTGAGTGTTCCAGATTTGTTGGCATATTGAATGCAGCACTTTAACAGCATCATCTTTTAGGATTTTAAATAGCTCGGCTGGAATACTGTCATCTCCGCTAGCTTTGTTGTTACTAATGCTTCCTAAGGCCCACTTGACTTCACTCTCTAGGATGTCCGGCTCAAGTTCAGTGACCGCACTATCATGGCTATCAGGATTTTCTTTTCACCACCAGACACATCCACAGCTGAGTGTCCTTTCGGGTTTGGCCCAGCCGCTTCACTCTTTCTGGCGCTACTTGGAAATACCCTCTGCTCTTCCCCAGTAGCATATTGGACACCTTCCGACCTGAGGGGCTCATCTTCCGGCGTCATCTCGTTTAGCCTTGTGATACATTCCATGGGGTTTTCTTGGCAAGAATACTGGAGTGGGTTGCCATTTCCTTCTCCAGTGGACCACATTTTGTCAGAACTCTCTGCCATGACCTGTCCGTCTTGGGTGGCCCTTCACGGCATAGCTTATGGCTTCATTGAGTTACGCAAGCCCCTTCGCCACAACAAGGCAGTGATCCATGAAGGGGTGTGATAGGCTACATAATGATTAACGTAGCCTATCACGGCTAGATCTCCAAAGTCAGCCGTGATAGGCTACGTAAATCGTCACGTAGCCTATCATGGGTGACTTTGGAAAAAAAAAAAAAAGCGCATATGCAAATGGCGGCCCCCATAGGGAGCCACCATTTGCGTTCCTTATTTGGTCCCTGTAGTCTATGTAAAGATTTACGTAGACTACGGCGAAAATAAGGGCAACGTGAAGCGTCTCCCCCCCACCGCGAAGCAAGCTTCGAGGACAGGTAAGGGACTTTCGTCCATCCCTAGTTATGAGGCAAGAGGCTTGGTTCAGTGCAGATGTGCCACTAGTTGGATCCAGAAGTTCTGTGTTGATTTCACCATCTCAACAACAATCTTTCTTTCTTTAAATATTTTTAAGGTAAAAACCCTCACAGGGTGGCTTGCATAAAGGTGCAATGTGTATGTGTACAATCAGAAAATGCATGATCACAAGTTCCATAGAACAGTAAATTAGAACAGCGGTATAATTAGGGATGGCGGAGAATTTCTCCCCGAAACTTCGGGGGGCCGAGCGCCAACGTGTTCGGCCCCCCGAACAAGTTTCGGGGAGAAATCCTCCGCCCCCCCTGCCCCCCGCCCTCCCCCCCAGGACGGGACTTACCTTCCCTGAATGTCCCTCCCGGCGGCGGGTCCGGCTGGCGGTTTGTCCGGTGTTCGAGCGGGGCGGGAGCGGCAGCCGGTCTTTCGACCGGCTGCCGCCCCCGCCATTGCAATGAAAGAAAAAAAACAAAAAACGTCCCCTGATAGGCTACGTGACGATTCACATACCCTATCACGGCAAGATTTGCAAAGTCAGCCGTGATAGGCTACATGAATCGTCACGTAGCCTATCACGGGTGACTTTAGAAAAAAAAAAAGTGTGTACGGATAATGGCGGCCCCCATAGGGAGCCGCCATTCCCGTTCCTTATTTGGTGGCTGTAGTCTACATAAATGTTTACATAGACTACGGCGAAAATAAGGGCAACGCTATTTGCGTTGCCCTTATTTTCGCCGTAGTCTACGTAAACATTGACGTAGACTACAGCAACTAAATAAGGAACGCGAATGGCGGCTCCCTATGGGGGCCGCCATTCGCGTACGCGCTTTTTTTTTTTTTAAAGTCACCCGTGATAGGCTACGTGATGATTCACGTAGCCTATCACGGCTGACTTTCCAGATCTAGCCGTGATAGGCTACGTGAATCGTCACGTAGCCTATCAGGGGACGTTTTTGTTTTTTTGTTTTACTTTCGTGTTCGCGGCCGGGTGAGGCAGGAAGCCTCCTCCCCGGCCTGAATTTCGGCCGGGCGAGGCGGGAAGCCTCCCCCCTGGCCTGAACTTCGCGGGGGGAGCAGCGAAGCGCTCCCCCCCACCGCGAAAAAGCTGCGAGAAAAGGTAAGTGACTTTCATTCACCCCTAGGTATAATGCAACGCCAGGCCAGGCCCGCTCCATTCAAAATCAGCAAGAACATCCTACAACAGCACCATAGCAGCACCACCTCGAAACCTTTAAGAAAAGGCCACTAGGAGTAAATGGTTTTTGAAGCCATTTAAAGGCCTGAATTGATGGTGCCAAATGCACAGCATTTGGGAGAGTGTTCCAGATGGATGGGGCTGCTGCGGAAAAGGCCCTGTCTCTGATTGATCTCAGAGCTGGAGTCAGAAGCAGGACCTCAGGAGAAGGGATGTGCAAGTCTGTCAAGCTCAGTTTCACTCAGGTTCTCATTTTTCCAGTGATGTTTGTTCCATCCTGGTTCCGCATCAGATTGCAAGGTTTGTTTATTCTGCATAGAAACGTGTGTGTATTTTGTGCCCTTAACCCCCCACACACACAGATTTTGGTGTGTATTTTTGTGAACTGCATCACAAACATGCAGATGTACATATTTTGATGGTAAAATGCATTCTGGTTCATGTTAAGTTTATCTTAAGTAAATATTTACGTAAGATAAAATGGCGAAAAAAAAGGGGAACACAAATAGCGTAGTGGACACTATTTGCGTTCCTTTATTTTTCGCCGTTCTAGCCTACGTAAATATTTACGTGTTTATAAAGAATCCGGCCTCACTGGAATCCATGGCAGAATTCTCCGCCATCCCTACTCAGAAGCTGAACTTAAACGTGGCCAGGGAAACTGTCCCCAGGATGCTCCGACTAGCACCTCATGATAGCCTTCTCTGACAGATAGTTTGCTGAATTTACAAAACGTTGAAAAGTTGATTTTCCAGTTCAATTTTGGGAATGCTTATAAAGACCCAAATTTTACATGTTTGCGGATATGTTTAAGCCATCCCTCTTAATATTAACTTGCAAGCTAGGTGTAGCATTGGTACACATTCTTTTCTGAATGTAAATCCCTGCATCAAAGAGCAGGCATTCAAAAATATCCACATATCACAACAATCCAGCTTAGCTGCTCAGTTTGGAAATTCTGGGTTGGATTTCTAGCCAAGAGGTGGAACAATCTGGAGGGAACCTGGATAAAGGGCTTTTAATTTCCCCACATCCATTATGGAATAAAATTAAGCAATGAACAGCATTCCAATAACTATTCATCTCAAGTAACTGCATTACAGAAACTTTCATCTCTGTTGTTTTGTCAACAAGACTGCACATTCCAAAATAATAAAACCCCAAGATGGTGGGTCATCCATTGCACCTTATCATGGCAATTTATCTTCCTGCTGCACAGAGATGATTGAAAGAGCCTGGGTGATTCCCTAATGCATTGCAGTCCACTTGATTGTTTCTTCTACATCTGGAGGGGGAGGTTGGAATGCATTAAAGTGTGTGTGTGGGGGGAGTTGTTCCATTCGGAGAGAACTCTTAGCAAGGCACTCTCAACCACAAACCAAGAATTCTTGTCTCAGTAGCAACGATACCATAACATGAGGTTAAGTGGTGGTGGTGGTGGAGGAGGAGGAGGAGCTGTCTTCGTGCCATGGGGGTTAAGAAATCCTGACCTCTGGCTATGGTCCACTGGGCAAATGTTTCACACCTAACTGGCTACCTCACCTACAGACTGCGAGGTGCCCCCCCCGCCTCAACGAGCAAAGCACTGAAGTTCTTTGAAGAGGGGAACGTACAGCTAATCCAAGGGTCATGTTCTCTAATATGGGATTGTGGGGAGGCATCGGGGTCACTGCACAGTCCCCGAGGTATTCCTGGGTGCCCAGCACGCAGCAGTAGCCAACCGCAGTTAGGGCTGGCTAAAGCTACACAGAAGAAAGGGGAATCAGGGCAGGGTCTGTTTAAATGGGCCCAGGACTCTGAGGGAGGAGGAAGAGGTGGGGCAGAAGCACAGGATGAAAGCCTGAGGGCTAGGAGCTCAAGGGGGCAGGGGAGGAAAGAGGCTCAGGAAGAGTGGCTGAATGGAGCCACCAGGAGTAACGATGACGGTAAGGTGGAGAAGAGCAAGGGGAGAATAGCAGCTGGGCTTCCGTGAAGGCCAGGGACCTACAGCAGAGGAGGGTCTGCCAACAAGCTCAGAAGAAGAGCTACCAATTCCGCCAGCAGCAGCCTGAAGCCTACAAGGCCTGGGGGAAGTGAAGAGACTGGCTGAACTCCCCAGCACGCTCCGGAGCAGGTCCTCCTGGCTGTTCCTCAGCTGCAGGCAGCAGTGTGTGAGCAGCCCTCCGATGCTACTGCCCTGGGGTTATGCACTCCAGCCCACAGCTGCCTGCACTGTGGACCTCCAGCCTGCTCCAGCAGATACTTGCCAGTATTGCCCTGAGAGCATCCACCCTAGTTCTGCATAGGGGTGTACGAAACCCCGCTTACCTGGCTCCGCCGGGTTCCGCAGGTGGGGGGAGGCGATCCGTTCCTCCCACCCCGAATCCTGCCCGGCCGGATCCACTCCACGGCCAGGCCATGGAGCCGCCGGCTGGGACAACCCGCAGTGGGGCGTCCAGCCACTGCCGGGCTGCTGCGGATGTAAATGGCGTCCTACGTAGGGGACGCCATTTGCATCCCTACGCAAGCCTGTGAGAGGCTACGTAAATATTTATGCTGCCTATCACGGCTAAAGCGGGAACGCAAATGGCATAGGGGACGCCATTTGTGTCCCTGCTTTAGCCGTGATAGGTTACGTAAATATATACATAGCCTATCACGGGCCGGCGTAGGGACGCAAATGGCGGCTGCTGCGACGGCCGCCATTTGCGGCCGCAGCAGCCCAGCAGTGGCCGGAGCCACCGCCGGAGCTGGAGCCACAGCCAGGTAGGCTCCATTTCACGGGACTTTCGCGGGGTGGTGGGGCGGGGGGCTCCATTCCACCACGGATTCCGGGGGGGGCGAATTCACTGGAATTCCACCCCCCTGGGATCCATGGTGGGATTCTCTAACATCCCTAGTCCTGTAGTGACTTACCTCATGCTGTGACTTGGTTTCCAGTCCCTGCAGCTACTTACTGTTATTGATTGGGAGACTCTGTGCTGTATCCTGGAACTACTTACTACAGGTACTGAAAGGAGATCCTGATCCTGGTGCTACTGATTTGACTGAGCCTGTGCTGTAACAGGCATTAAAAAATTCTATAATTTCTGCATCTTGTGGTCCCCGTAGTCATTTGGGGATGGAAAGAGGACAGAGGGACCTGTTCCGCTTGGCAGAGGGGGCGCATGTTGTGGCAGGGTTATTTAAAAAATCAACAAAAATCAAATGTGGAGAGCTGCCACCATGGATAGAGGAGATGGCGCTCATAACACGTATCTCATAATTTCCCATCATCTTCTATATTTATGTTCCCATACAGATGGGTGGATAGCTCGGCCGGTTGGGGCAGTCCTCACAGCCATAAAAGCTGGGGGCTAAAGAGTGGCTTTTCCTCACCATTTCAAAACTTCCTTTAGAGATGTATGAATCTGCAGAACTCAGGCTTGTTAAGGTTCTCCAGTTTCCAGTGGAAACCTTGTTCCAAGTCGAGTCTGTATCAGTTTGCAATGTTTTCCCCCCTTGCATGAAGATGTGTGTATATTTTGCTGCATATTTTTCCAAATGTACAAATTTTTGTGCACATTTTTCAATTGTACATTTTTCTCCCATTGACCAAAGCATTTTCTTCTGTGCACCTTTCAGATGTGCACCATTTCTGAACAGATTTTCTTTTGTTACTGACATCACACTGCGAACTCAGAAATATATGGGTATCCAACTGCGACTTATACTTGAGTCTCTGTTCAGGTCCAGAATGTTCGAATTGGATAAATTCTAGTACAAAATGAGCAGAAACAAATCTCTTTCCCATCCCTGGTTTGCTTATTGGTGACACTGGGCTTCGAATCCTCAGGAATTCTTGTGAGTGTGGAACCAGGAGGGAGTTCTCCCCCATGTTAATTGAAACAGAATGCAATGGGATGTTCTCTTGGGCAGTGGGTGGGGAGAGCAGGGCCCTTGCGTTCTGTTTGTCCCGCCATCTGGTTTAACTTGGAGAATTTCTAGCAGAATATTTTAATTGGTGCAAGTGGAGCTCGCCAGTTTTCAGTTTCCATCTTTCCCCCTCTACTAGTTACTGCTGCACACCCGTGCATGTGAACACTGATTAAAGCACAGCACAAAAAGAACGTGGGATGTTACTGCACCATGTTAGAAACACTAAGAAGAAATGTCTAGGATAGAGCTTAGCATGCTGGGCTAAGGCTGCCGAGTATTAGGCTCGCTCTCCTACTCAGTCATGAAACTCCTTTGGTGACCTTGGCCCAGTCACATGCTTTCAGCCAACCTACCTCACAGGGTTTTGTAATAATAAAATGGGGGTGGGGAGCGGTAAGCCACCTGAGCTCCTGGGGGGAAGGATGGGATAAAGATGTAATGAATACATTTGGAAGGGGCGGACTTGGGAAGCCTTCCTCGCAGGGGTCTGCAGCAGGATTGTGGACTGTGCCTGCCCAGCAGCAGATGTCAGGGTGGACTCTGAGCCCATAGAATCCCGGAGTAGTTCTGATTCTGAGGAAGAGCAGTCGCTCCTGGGAGAGGAGCGCGCTCCTCTTTCCCAGGGCCCACAGCTGACGGAGATTCCTCCCACCAGCATTCCCAGATTAGATAGCAGTCCAGGGAGTGACCGAGCGCAGGAAGTAGACTTGGTGGACGCGCGACGCCGACGCAGAGAGTGGCGCCAAATGGAGGGCGCAGAAAGGAGGCGCAGTGCCCAGTTGGCGCGCAAACAACGGCTGCGCCCAGAGGATCCAAGGGAAAAGGGGAGGAACTCTCCCTAGTCCTTAAGTTCAGGGGTCTGCCAGTAATTCCCTTTCAAACAGGGACGAACTGTTCCAACGTAGGGCATAGGTACTGTGCTGCTCAGATCTAGTTGCAATCAGTATAGTTGTTAAGTTGTAAAAGAAGAATAAAGCTTTGAAAGGAATTCCTTTGTCTGTGTCTGGACTTGGCTACTGGATTAGACTGAGAGAGGCCTCCAAGGAGCCCTTGACAGCAGCCCAGGACATATTCCTGGGGCAGGAGAAAGGGGCTCGGTGTCCATGCAGACCAGCCTTCGAAAGGTGAGTGGAGGGAGGTGTGTGTGTGGGGGACCTCCAACCTCAAATGCCCCGCTACTATTTCATCCATAATGGAAGCCTAGAAAAGACTAGACAAACTAGAAAAGACTAGAAAAACTAGAAAAACAAAGCCTAATATTTATGCTCCCTTAACAAAATGTGGTCCGCTGGAGAAGGAAATGGCAACCCACTCCAGTATTCCTGCCAAGAAAACCCCATCGAACGTATCACAAGGCTAAAAGAGATGATGCCGGAAGATGAGCCACTCAGGTCGGAAGGTGTCCAATATACTACTGGGGAAGAGCAGAGGGAATTTCCAAATAGCGCCAGAAAGAGTGAAGCGGCTGGGCCAAAGCCGAAAGGACACTCAGCTGTGGATGTGTCTGGTGGTGAAAAGAAAGTCTGATGCTGTAAAGAACGATATTGTTTAGGAACTTGGAATGTCAGATCAATGGATCAAGGTAAGCTGGAGGTGGTCAAACATGAGATGGCAAGATTGAACATCGACATCTTGGGAATCAGCGAACTAAAATGGACAGGCATGGGCGAATTTAATTCAGGTGACCAAAGGGGTGTATGAACCCCCGCTTACCTGGCTCTGCCGGGTTCTGCTGGGGGAGGGGAGGCGCTCCATCCCTCCCCCCGGAATACTTGCTGGCTGGTTGCGCTCTGCGGGGATTCCGCGGAGCTGCCAGCCGGCTCCGCCAGCAGCCAGACATCCGGCCACTGGCTAGCAGGGACACAAATGGCGGCTGCCATAGCCGCCGCCTTTTGTGTCCCTGTATTCAGCCGTAATAGGCTACGTAAAGACTTACGTAGCCTATCATGGCTGGGTTAACAACACACAAAAAAACACATACGCAAATGGTGGCGGCTACGGCCGCCGCCATTTGCTTTTCTTATTTTTGGCCATCTTAGTCTATGTAAATATACGTAGACTAAGACGGCGAAAATAAGGGGGAACGCAAATAGTGTAGTGGGCGCTATTTGTGTTCCCGTTTATTTTCACCATCTTAGTCTACGTAAATATTTACATAGACTAGGACGGCCAAAAATAAGGAACGCAAATGGCAGCGGCCATAGCTGCCGCCATTTGCGTATGCGTTTTTTTTTTTAAAAAAAACCAGACGTGATAGGCTATGTAAGTCTTTACGTAGCCTATCACGAATGGGGGAAAAAAAAAACAGACTGCAAATGGTGGCGGTGGCAGCAGCCATTCGGAAGACCAGCCGCCGCCGCCGAAGCCGCTGCTGGAGCCGCCGCCATCCGGAACATCCGCCCCAGGTAAGTCTTGTCCCGGGGGGGATCTTCGGGGGGTGGCAAGCCGTTCCGCCATGGAGTTCGGGGGGCCGAATGCACTGGCATTCGGCCTCACCGAGATCCATGGTGGAATTCTCTGACATCCCTAGGTGACCATCATATCTACTACTGTGGGCAAGAATCTCTTAGAAGAAATGGAGTAGCACTCATAGTCAACAAAAGGGTGGGAAAAGCAGTACTGGGGTACAATCTTAAAAATGATAGAATGATCTCAGTACGAATCCAAGGCAAACCATTCAACATCACAGTAATTCAAGTCTATGCCCCAACCACTGAGGCCGAAGAAGCTGAGGTTGATCAGTTCTATGAAGACCTACAACACCTTCTAGAACTAACACCAAAAAAAGATGTCCTTTTCATCATATGAGATTGGAATGCTAAAGTAGGAAGTCAAGAAATCACCGGGATAACAGGCAAGCATGGACTTGGTGTACAAAATGAAGCAGGACAAAGGCTCATAGAGTTTTGCCAAGAGAACATGCTGATCATAGCAAACACTCTTTTCCAACAGCACAAGAGGCGACTCTACACATGGACATCACCAGATGGTCAATATCGGAATCAGATTGATTATGTACTTTGCAGCCAAAGATGGAGAAGCTCCATACAGTCAGTAAAAACAAGACCTGGAGCTGACTGTGGCTCAGATCATGAGCTTCTTGTTGCAAAATATCGGCTTAAACTGAAGAACGCAGGGAAAACCACTAAAGCGTTCAGGTATGACCTAAATCATATCCCTTATGAATATACAGTGGAGGTGAGGAATAGATTTCAGGGATTAGACCTTATAGACAGAGTGCCTGAGGCACTATGGACGGAGGTCCATAACCTTGTTCAGGAGGCAGCAACTCAATCCATCCCAAAGAAAAAGAAATGCAAGAAAGCAAAGGGGCTGTCTGATGAGGCTTTACAAGTAGCTGAGGAAAGAAGGGAAGCGAAAAGCAAGGGAGAAAGGGGAAGATATATCCAACTGAATGCAGATTTCCAGAGAATAGCAAGGAGAGACAAGAAGGCCTTCTTAAATGAACAATGCAAAGAAATCGAGGAAAACAACAGAATGGGAAAGACTAGAGATCTTTTCAAGAAAATTGGAGATCTCAAGGGAATGTTTTCTGCAAAGACGGGCACGATAAAGGTAGGGATGGCAGAGAATTTCTCCCTGAAACCTCGGGGGGCTGAGCGCCAAAGTTTCGGGGAGAAATTCTCCGCGCCCCCCCCACACCCTGCACCCCCCCCGGGACGGGACTTACCTTTCCCGAATGTCCCTCCCGGCGGCGGGTCCGGCCAGCGGTTCATCGGGTCTTCATCAGGGGCGGGAGCGGCAGCCGGTCTTTTGACCAGCTGCTGCCGCCACCATTCCAATAAAATAAAATAAAAAAAAGCCCCCGTGATAGGCTACGTGACGATTAACGTAACCTATCATGGCTAGATTTGCAAAGTCAGCCATGATAGGCTACGTAAATCGTCACGTTGCCTATCACAGGTGACTTTAAAAAAAAAAAAAAGCGCGTATGGCTAATGGCGGCCCCCATAGGGAGCCGCCATTCCTGTTCCTTATTTGGTCGCTGTAGTCTACGTAAAGATTTACGTAGACTACGGCAACCAAATAAGGGCAACGCTATTTGCGTTGCCCTTATTTTCGCCGTAGTCTCCGTAAAGATTTACGTAGACTACAGCGACCAAATAAGGAACGCGAATGGCGGATCCCTATGGGGGCCGCCATTTGCGTACGCGCTTTTTTTTTTTAAGTCACCCGTGATAGGCTACGTGACGATTTACGTAGCCTATCACAGCTGACTTTGCAGATCTAGCCGTGATAGGCCACGTTAATCATCACATAGCCTATCACGGGGTCGTGTTTTGTTTTTTTTAACTTTTAATTTCGCGGCCAGGCGAGGCGGGAAGCCTCCCCCCCGGCCTGAATTTTGGCTGGGCGAGTTGGGAAGCCTCCCCTCCCGGCCTGAACTTCACGGGGAGAGCAGCGAAGCGCCTCCCCCTCACCGCGAAAAGCTGCGAGACCAGGTAAGTGACTTTCGTGCACCCCTAGATAAAGGACAAAGAAGGCAGGGACCTAACAGAAGCAGATGAGATTAAGAAGAGGTGGCAAGAATACACAGAAGAACTATACAGGAAAGATCTGAATGTCCCTGATGGCCATGATAGTGTGGTCACTGAACTTGAGCCGGACATCCTCCTAGAGAGTGAAGTCAAGTGGGCCTTAGGAAGCATTACTAACAACAAAGCTAGCAGAGATGACAGTATTCCAGCGGAGCTATTTAAAATCCTAAAAGATGATGCTGTTGAAGTGCTGCACTCAATATGCCAACACATTTGGAACACTCAACAGTGGCCACAAGACTGGAAAAGGTCAGTTTACATTCCAATTCTAAAGAAGGGCAACACCAAAGAGTGTTCAAACTACCGCACAATTGCGCTCATTTCAAATGCCAGCAAGGTTATGCTCAAAATCCTACAAGCTAAGCTTCAGCAGCATGTGAACCGAGAACTACCGGAAGTACAAGCGGGGTTCCAAAGAGGCAGAGGAACTAGAGATCAAATCGCCAACATTCGCTGGATAATGGAGAAAGCAAGAGAATTCCAGAAAAATGTCTATTTCTGCTTCATTGACTACGCTAAAGCCTTTGATTGTGTGGATCACAACAAACTGTGGCAAATTCTTAAAGAGATGAGAGTACCAGACCACCTTACCTGTCTCCTGAAAAACCTGTACGAGGGTCAAGAAGCAACAGTAAGAACCAGACATGGAACAACCGATTGGTTCAAAATTGGGAAAGGAGTATGACAAGGCTGCATATTGTCGCCCTGCTTATTTAACTTATATGCAGAGTACATCATGAGAAACGCTGGGTTGGATGAATCACAGTTCACAGGTCAGAATTAAGATTGCTGGGAGAATTATCAACAACCTCCGATATGCAGACGATACCACCCTAATGGCAGAAAGCAAAGAGGATCTAAAGAGCCTCTGTTGAGGGTGAAAGTGGAGAGTGCAAAAGCTGGTTTGAAATGCAACATTGAAATTAACAAAACTAAGATCATGGCATCTGGCCCCATCACTTCCTGGCATATAGAAGGGGAAGAAATGGAAGCAGTGACAGATTTCATTTTCTTGGGCTCCAAGATCACCGCAGATGGTGACTGTAGCCATGAAATTAAAAGACGCTTGCTCCTTGGGAGGAAAGCTATGGCCAACCTAGACAGCATAGTAAGAAGCAGAGACATCACCTTGCCGACATAGGTCCGTCTAATCAAAGCTATGGTTTTCCCAGTAGTAATGTATGGCTGTGAGGGCTGGACTATAAGGAAGGCTGAGCGCCGAAGAATTGATGCTTTCGAACTGTGGTGCTGGAAAAGACTCTTACGAGTCCCCTGGACTGCAAGGAGGTCCAATCAGTCCATCCTAAAGGAAATCAACCCTGAGTGCTCATTGGAAGGACAGATGCTGAAGCTGAAGCTCAAACATTTTGGCCACCTAATACGAAGAGAAAACTCCCTGGAAAAGACCCTGATGCTGGGAAAGACTAAAGGCAAAAGGAGAAGGGGACGGCAGAGGATGAGATGGCTAGAAAGCATCACCGATGCAATGAATATGAACTTGAGCACGCTCCGGGAGAGAGTGCAGGACAGGAAGGCCTGGCGTGCTATGGTCCATGGGGTAACGAAGAGTCGGATACGACTGAACGGCTGAACAACAACAACTCAGGTGTGCTGAATCTCAGGCCCGCGCATCAGCAGCCACCTGCCTGGGTATCCAGCCTGGCCCCCACTGGTTCCCCAGATGGCCACACCCCTCACTAGGCCCCATCCCTTTCCCCCATGGCCCGTTGCCTCCTGGCTTTTCCACGGGGTTTCTTTGTTCTAAAAGGCTGAAATGTCTCTCCTGAGGCTGAGTTACTGTCATTGAGAGCTTTATACCTCTAATGTTGCTTAGATCAAGCTTTCCCAGCCCGAATGTGCACATATTTAAATATGCACATTTTTAATTAGCACCCTTTTTTGTAAAAAACCCCCAACTCCTCAGCAAAATGGCGGATGGGACCCGGGGGGCTGCGGGCGGCTTGCTGAGCTCATGGGGGCTCGAGCGCACGGCCGGGGGGCTTGAGCAGGAGCAGTGCTTCAGCAGGTGCCTGCCGATCCGGGGTGGGGGGTTCGCACATCCCTACTCAGCAGCCTCAGCCTGCAAAATCCCTTGTTCCTGTGAGCATTGTAGTTGCCCTTCTTCCCAGTCTGAATTCATCTTCCTCAGGCAAGTGGGCCAGAACTGGGTAATAATAATAATAGTTAGGTGTTTGTGTGGGTAGATATGTAATGTTTGTACCGCAGCTGCTTCCTGCAGTAGTTGATGTCTCCGCTTCTGTGTCCTTTGCAAAGGTCAGGTCATATCATTAATGCCTCACTAATGGCTCCTTACTTGCATTCTTTATTTCATAGCCTACTTTCTAGGCCTTCATTGTGGGCCATTAAACCTGACTTCAGAAAACAGAAGGAGACTGACTTTCAATAATCAGCTTTGTTGTTAGAGACATAGGAATAGAAAATAAATTGTCCTTTAGGTTTGTTCCTGCAGTCATCCTGTTTGTGAAGACCTGTTATTGATGTCTCTTCATTGTTCTTTGGCATGAATAATACCCAATGCAACATGCATTGGGGGTTCATCAAAGCAACTTCACATATACCCTGATGGGACCTGATCTAGCAGTGACTGACCAAGAAAGAGATCTTCAGGCTGCCGTGGACCACTCTCTGAAAGTGTCCACTCAGTGTGCAGCAACTGTGAAAAAAGGCAAATTCCATGTTAGGCATAATTAGGAAAGGAATTGAAAATAAAACTGCCAATAGAATACCACCCTTATGCAAATCTAGAGTGCAACCACACTTGGAATACTGTGTACAGTTCTGGTCACCACACCTAAAAAAGGATGTTGTTGTGTTGGAAAAAGTGCAGAAAAGGGCAACTAAAATGACCAAGGGGCTGGAGGAAAGGTTACAACATCTGCAATTGTTTCGCTTAAAGAAAATGCAAGTGAGGGGAAACATGAAAGAGTTGTACAAATTATGCATAGTGTGGAGAAAGTGGATAGGGTGACATGTTTCTCCCTCTCTCATAATAATAGAACTAGGGATGGCAGAGAATTTCTCCCCGAAACTTCGGGGGGGCCGAGCGCCAACGTGTTCGGCCCCCAGAACAGGTTTCGGGGAGAAATCCTCCGCACCCCCCCTCCCCCCGCACCCCCCCCAGGACAGGACTTACCTTCACTGAATGTCCCTCCCGGCGGCGGGTCCGGCTGGTGGTTCGGCGGGTGTTCGAGCGGGGCGGGAGCGGTCTTTCGACCGGCTGCCACTGCCGCCATTGCAATAAAAGAAAAAGAAAAAAAATGCCCCCGAGATAGGCTACGTGACGATTAACGTAGCCTATCACGGCTAGATTTGCAAAGTCAGCCATGATAGGCTACGTCAATCGTCACGTAGCCTATCACGGGTGACTTTAAAAAAAAAAGTGCTTACGGATAATGGCGGCCCCCATAGGGAGCCGCCATTCCCGTTCCTTATTTGGTCGCTGTAGTCTACGTAAAGATTTACGTAGACTACGGCGAAAATAAGGGCAACGCAAATAGACTGAGACTTGCCTTCGTGGGTATGTTTTGTGTCCAGGGATGATGATTTCTAGGGGTGCGTAGAACCTCCCTGCTGGGAAAGTCTGCCTGAGGAGCACCTCCCCCCCCAATCTGCCCTTGATTCTCCTTCTGGCACATCTTCAGTGGCAGCTCCCCCCTTTCCGCCTCTGTGCTCAGGCAGCCTGCTCCGCCATGGCCACGGCACCAGCAGAGAGCAGGAGTGCTGCACCGCGAGGGGCTGCAGAGCAAGCAACTCCCGATGGCGCGAGTCACCACTGCAGTTTTGCCGGCCATCGTCTTCCAGCCCTGAAATGCACTCCGCTGCTGTTGTGACAGGGGAGAGGGAGAGGAGACGTGCTTCTCAGTGCAGCCACAGCATTCCTGTCGTTGATCTTTCACGCCGACGCGTGTGAAGCCCCACACTTAGCGCTCTGCTGGATGCTGCCGTGGTGCCCTAATGGCCATCTGAGAATCTAATCCATCACCAGGGACAGCTGTTCCATCAGCACCAAGCAGCTTTTCTTTGTCAGGCCACATGGTTTGGTGAGATATCAGGGGCGGAGGGTGGGGGTAGGAAATACATTAAAGGATGTCAAAAAGCCAGGAGAACATAACAGATAGGCATTACTTAAGCCACATCAATTTATAATATTAGCTCTCCTCCTGTACCAATTAATCTTTCCCTTTCTACGAGCCACAGCGCGGCTCTTTCTCCACAGAAGCAAAGCGCCTGTCACTTTCCAAATCAGCGTAATTTTGTTTGCGGAGAGACAAATTGTCAGGAGGGCATCACCTCGGATCATGTCTGAGCTGCCACGAAGAGAAAAACACAAATGCTGTGGCTCCCAGGGAGGGCCTTAGACCGCTGCCCTTGGCATCCGTTGGAGAATGACAATGCCAGGGAGGAACCAAGAGGCTAGGAAGAGAGGCTGAAGGGAGGAAGGGGGGAAAGGAGAGGCCTTGGAGGGAGTAGACCGATGAAATGTTGGCTGCAAATTGCACCTTTTGCACAATGTTACAGGCGTAATTGGTCTAATTGCACCAGGAGGAGGGGGAACCATCCGGCAGCTCACCCAGCATGCCAAACAGGGGCAGGTAAGTGGCAGGGGTGCAGCGAGTGGCACGGGAGTGGGGTGGATTGCCCATGCCTAGTCCAAAGCCTGAGCCAAACTGAGCCTCTTCAGACCATCTCTGGCACTTCCTGAGGCAAGGTGGTCTTCTCTGTAAAGGGACCAAAACTGAAACTGGACGGTGTGGGGCTACATTCACAATTCAGCTTTGGAAAGGCAGATGGTGTGTCTCCCCAAATAGCATCTTTTGTTTCATTTCTCTAAAATGCTGGGGGGGGGGAATAGGGAATGGGGATGTGACGGCTCTGTCATTTTCATACAAATTGCCCCCCCAAAACAGGGGGAGGGAAATTAATCCCCCCCATCTGTAGACTCCCCTTCCACATAAGCTGCTGCACCTATCCTTCTGGAACTGCCTTTTTTCTTACTTAGGGCCACCTCTATGCTGTCTGTCATTTTGAGAAGAACGATCCACAAAGAAGATAGGAGGTAAGGGTATCCCTTTTGGGATACCCTCAAAGCCATCCCTTTTCACCTGAAACTTGGCTCATTTCAGTGCAAATTTCATTCGATTCTGCCAAGAAATAATATTTTTTTTTGGTAGTTAGGGATGTATGAGAAATTTGCTTCAGTTTGGTTTTGATCAGGATTTACCCAGTTCACACGTGCTGGACCAAACATGGACTTGGATGCAATCTGCGGTTGAAATCCAAACATTTCTGAACATGTGATATGATTCAGGGACACCCCCCCCATGTGTTTGACAGCATGTGTACATTTGAAAATTGTGCATGAAAAATACATACTTTTGAAAAATGTGCACTAATATGCTTTAATCAATGGGAGAAGAATGTGCACATTTCAAAGATGTGCGCAATTGATGCTTACATTTTGAAAAATATGCATGGAAATATGCACAGATTTTCATGCAAGAAGAAGAAGAAGCTCACAACCTAATACAGACTTGAGTAGGGTTGTACGAAACTCTTACCTTTAGTTCCAGGCGGGGGGTATCTGCAGGGGGGGGAGGCAATCCATTCCTCCCCCCTAGAATCCTCTCTGGCTGGCTCTGCTCTGCAGCAGTTCCACGGAGCTGCCTGCCGGCTCCGGAGTGCCAGCAATTCAGCCGCCATTGCCATATCGCTGGCTGAGGAACACTGTCTCTGGATGCAAATGGCATCCAGTACGCCATTTGCAGCTGTAAAGGTCTTAGATTAAGCTAAATGCACTCGTAAATGGCCGCATTTAGCTTAATCTAAGGCCTTTATGGCTGCAAATGGCATACTGAACACCATTTGAATAAGGAGTCAGTCAGCCTCAGCCAGTGATATGGCAATGGCGGCCGTTTCGCTGGTGCTCTGTAGCTGACTGGCAGCTCTGCAGGATCGCCGCGAGGAGGATCCAGCTCTGGATGGGTCCTCAGGGAGGCAGAGGTGAGTGGTGCCATTCTGTCACAGACTCCAGGGGTCTGTGGCGGAATTCTCCGCCATCCCTAGGCTTGAGTTGGAACAAGCTTCCAGATGAAATTCGGAGAACTTTGACGAGCTTCAGTTTTGCTGATTCACACATCCATATTGGCAGTTCCCTCAAAATATAAAATAAAAATATAAAGATGTGTAGCACAAACCCCCCTGCACCCACTTTCCTGAAATTTTGCAAGCCAAAAAACATCCACTTCTGACAAACAGAAAAAGGGTTACAGCCTCAGATTTCAAAATCTCAACTCAGATTTGGTACCTGATACAAAGGAGATGGCCTCCAAACCAGTCCAAGCAGAATCAGACCATTTTCGAAAGCACTAGCTTTCGAAATGACTAGAAAGTCATTAGTGAGAAGAAGTCCCGAAGCCCATTTAGCGGCCATGCCCGACAGTAGATTAATAACAAAACCCACACGAACCTGTTCCATCTGGAAATCCTCAGGTCTAAGATGCATGTACAACTCTGATTGGGCCCTGAAAATCTGAAAAAGTCCTTTCTCACCAGAAAACTTCTCTGGCAACGTCACCGGGCACTTGCGGCATGGGGGAATCGGAGGGGGGGGGGTTGAAACGTTGCCTGTAGATTCTGCACGGCAGCCGTCAGTTGAGCCATCTCATCACAGAGCATCTGGTTTTCTTGCGCCAGAGCTTGCACCGTTGGGTTCCCAGCACCCTCCATAAGGCAGTAGGAGAAAAGAGGGAGAGAGGAGAGACAAAAAAAGAGGAACGGGGACCAAGCTGTCAAGGGCTCCTTGGAGGGCTCTCTCAGTCTAATCCAGTAGCCAAGTCCAGACGCAGACAAAGGGATTCTTTTCAAAGCTTTATTCTTCTTTTACAACTTACAACTCTACAGGTAGCAGCTAGATCTGAGCAGCAGCGTCCCTATGCCCTAAGTTGGAACAGTTGGTCCCCATTTGAAAGGCAATTACTGGCAGACCCCTGAATATAAGGACTAGGGAGAATCCCTCCCCTTTTCCCTTGGATCCTCTGGGCGCAACCGTTCTTTGAGCGCCAACCGGGCGCTACGCCTCCTTTCCGCGCTCTCCATTTGGCGCCGCTCTCTGCGTCTGCGCCGCACATCCAACCAGTCTGCTATCGGTGCTGGGTCACTCTCTGGACTGCTTTCTAATCTAGGAATGTGGGTGGGAGGAATCTCTGTCAGCTGCGGGCCCTGGGAAAAAGGGACGCGCTGCTCTCCCAGGAGCGACTGCTCTTCCTCCGAATCAGAACTACTCTGGGATTCTATGGGGTCAGTGTCCACCCCGACACTATCCTATCTCCCCTCAGTCTTCTCTTCTCAAGGCAAAATGTGCCCACTTCTTTCAGTCTCTCCTCATAGGGCTTTGTTTTCAGTCAAGAGGTTCCAGAAGCTTCCTACCTCTGATCCTGGAGGTAGCACAGAGCCATCAGGATGAGAAGCCATCGACACAGCCTCCTCCTCCAGGAATTTGCCCAGTCCTCTTTTAAAGCCAACCAAATTGGTGGCCATCACCACCTCTTGTAGTAGCAAGTTCCACAGTTCCACTAGAAGGACTTCTTTGGGATCCAGTAATTCATTTGTTCATCCATCCATCTGTCCCCATAGTTCCACCTATTCTCTTGTTTCAGTTGGTGATGAGTGCCCCCACTCTTCACATTGGAAAAAAGTGCCGAGCTCCTTCCCCTCCAACTTGGGACCCGCACACAGTTCATTTCCCAATGCCATAGGACTGAGGGTGCAAGACCCTCAGCCTGCCTCCCTGCAGCTCTCCCCTTACCTTTAAACCTGGTCAGGGGAGCCACAGCAAGAGGGGATGAGGGAGCTCTGACCTCTGGAAATTTGGCCATCTCTGTGACATCAGGCAAGCATCACAGGTATCTCTGCAATCGGTCCCATTAAAAGGGCTTTGGCTAGTGGAAGGCAGGCCAAGGCTTGGTCCCCTCCTGGTATCTCTAGTTAATAGGGCCTTGGGTAGTGGGTCCTGGACTGCAGCGGCTGCTTGAGGAGAGGAGGGGGTAGGGATGGGGCTGAGCCAAAGCCTGGCACATGTGGAAGGATCCCATTCCCAAATGGAACTCAAGGGCCCCCCCTCAGCTCCTCTCCTCATCCGTCCTACTCAAGCTGATTTCTTCTGTCCACTGAACTGACTTTCAGCCTTGTTTCATCTCTGATAAATACTGGAGAATCTCCCTCCCGCCCTCCCTCTCAAGTGTGGGACGCTGACCCACTTCCAGCATAGCTGTGTCTGTCTTTGTACTATCTGTCAAACTTGATTTCACTCAGGATCTCATTTTTCCCAATGCTAAGTTCTGTTTGTCCCAGTTACACTCTGTGTGTGTCGGTTTTTTTAGACCGCACAAAAATTGGACACTTTTTCATGTTATTTTTTTTTACTGGAGTTTTGTATGCACTCTTTCCAAATGTATGTATTTTTGCACACATTGTAGCAAATGTATGTTTTTTGTGTGTGCATTTTTGCGAATATATTCTGTGCACATTTTTTGAAATGCATGCATTTTTGTATGCTTTTGGGTGGGGGGTGAACTACATTGCAAATAGGACTGGGAGAAAATTGATTCAGTTCACATTTTAATTACATAATTTCACACTTTTGAACCTATATGTGCACTGACAGCTTACCATTCTTGCCCTCCCCCAAAGCATACTAGAGCCCCTAGTAAAATATGCCCTACAATTAGACAGTGAAACTGTCAGTCACTCAACCACAGTCCCTCCCTTCCTCCCCCCACTCATCAATGCATAGGGAAATGAAAGCAGAAGACATTGTTTCTGGAGAAATGCTGTCTGCCTTTCTGAACCCAAATTGTGGATGAGCCCTCAGCCGGGGTCCTGTTTTGGTTCGGAGAGAAGTCTGCTTTGCCTCAGGGAGCCCCAGAAGTGGTCCAAAGGGGCCCAGTCTGAGGCACATCCTTAATGTCACCTAATGTCAGATTATCATCAGGAGCTAGCAGCACAGTCGCACGACACTACCTTTGTGTCAGTGTCAGGATCACCGGCAGCCAGTTTGTTGCTAGGCTTAAAGACAGGGGAGAAAACAGGCAGAATCCAGCATGGCCCTTGTGTGGACGGGCAGGCGGCCCCACTGCCTCCGTTCCACAAGCAGCACCGGCCACTTGCGGAACGGCAATTCAGTGCTTCCGGTGCCAAGCCGAAGCAAGGGGGAATGCTCGTTTCTGGGAGAGGGCAGGTCAGCAGAGCACGCATTGCTGCTCGCTTGGGGGCTTGCCTCCAGAAGCGTTGCACTGCTGTTTCATGAGCAGTAGGGGCTGCTTGCAGGCCAGAAGCGGTGGGGCTGGCCATGCGCGGCCGAAGATGGCGGCCAGCTCCACTAGCAGAAGGGCAGCACCGGACTCTGCCCATGACTGCAGTCCCTATTCTAATGAAGCCACGTCGCAGCTTGGAACCACGACACAAACCCAAACTCATTTAGCCTTTGAAATTCACACTTCTCCAAATATTGCAGATGAGTTCTCCAATCAAAAAAAATGCATACCAAAAATACATACATTGGTGAAAATAATGTTAAAATGCATTATATTTGGAAACTTCCTTGCAAAAGAATATGCATATCAGGCAAAATGGAAACTGAAAATTTTGGCACGGGTAGTCTACATAAATATTTACATAGACTACCCATGCCAAACTAAGGAACCCATGGGCGCCGCCATTTGCGTACGCGCTTTTTCTTTTTTGTTTTTTCAAAGTCAGCCGTGATAGGCTAGGTAAAGATTTAGGTCCCTGCCTTCTTTGTCCATTGCACTTTTTTTTTCTTTCAAAGTCAGCCATGATAGGCTACGTAAAGATTTACGTAGCCTATCACGTTTGTTGTGTTTTTGTTTTTTTTTTACTTGGAAATGGCGGTGGTGGCAGCCGGTTGGAAGACCGGCCGCCGCCGCTGCGGCTGAACCGCCGCCGAACTGCCTCTGGGAGCTGCCGCTGCCAGGGACATTCGCTGACGGTAAGTCCCATCCCGGGGGGGGCGGGGGGGCAGACCGTTTCTCCACCAATTTTGGGGGGCCGAATGTGTTGGCATTCAACCTTCCAGAGATTCGTGGAGAAATTCTCCGACATCTCTATTCTCCTCTCCATTTTAGCCTCACCATGTCACCAACAAGGCTAGAAAGCCTAGCAGGGGGAATAATGCTTGTGCAGGGCATTATGGTCCTCCCCCCCCAGAATCCTGCCTGGCTGGCTCCGCTCCGTGGCGGATCCACGGAGCAGCTGTCCAGGGCCGTCCGCAGCCAGATTTCTGGCCACGGACGGGCTGCTGCAGACGCAAATGGCGGCCACTGTAGCAGCCGCCATTTGCGTCCAGCCAGGCTGCCGTGATAAACCACGTAAGTAAGGCCTTCCCTGTGGACTTCTGCCTGGCAGACTGCCAGTCCCTGCAGGACCAGGACCCCAGGTACCGAGCCAGCTGTGCTGCACCACCTGCCCTCCCTGGAGGGGCTACATAAGCTGGCTGGCTGAGGTGGCCTGGGAGAGCCAGGGCCTGCAGGAGAAGCCACCACCACCACCGGGGAAGAGGCGCGCCTGCTCCTGCTGGGCCTGCTGCTGCTGCTGCCGCCGCTGCAGCCGCCGCCGCCTCCGCCGCCACCACCACCACCACCACCACCACTACCATCACCATCACCACCACCAGGCCTTCCCTGTGGACTCCGGCCTGGCATTATTTTTAAGGGGATTTTAATTGTTTTTTTGGTGTGTGTGTGTGTGTGTGTGTGTGTGTGTGCGTTTTTCTGGGGGATTTTGTTTTGTTTTTAGGGGTGGGTAGCCTGCCTGATACCCCTTCATGGATCACTGCCTTGTTGTGGCGAAGGGGCTTGCGTAACTCAGTGAAGCCATAAGCTATGCCGTGCAGGGCCACCCAAGACGGACAGGTCATGGCAGAGAGTTCTGACAAAATGTGGTCCACTGGAGAAGGAAATGGCAACCCACTCCAGTATTCTTGCCAAGAAAACCCCATGGAACGTATCACAAGGCTAAAAGAGATGACGCCGGAAGATGAGCCCCTCAGGTCGGAAGGTGTCCAATATGCTACTGGGGAAGAGCAGAGGGTATTTCCAAGTAGCGCCAGAAAGAGTGAAGTGGCTGGGCCAAACCCGAAAGGACACTCAGCTGTGGATGTGTCTGGCGGTGAAAAGAAAATCCGATGCTGTAAAGAACAATATTGTTTAGGAACCTGGAATGTCAGATCAATGAATCAAGGTAAGCTGGAGGTGGTCAAACATGAGATGGCAAGATTGAACATCGACATCTTGGGAATCAGCGAACTCAAATGGACAGGCATGGGCGAATTTAATTCAGGTGACCATCATATCTACTATTGTGGGCAAGAATCCCTTAGAAGAAATGGAGTAGCACTCATAGTCAACAAAAGGGTGGGAAAAGCAGTACTGGGGTACAATCTTAAAAATGATAGAATGATCTCAGTACGAATCCAAGGCAAACCATTCAACATCACAGTAATTCAAGTCTATGCCCCAACCACTGAGGCCGAAGAAGCTGAGGTTGATCGGTTCTATGAAGACCTACAACACCTTCTAGAACTAACACCAAAAAAAGATGTCCTCTTCATCATAGGGGATTGGAATGCTAAAGTAGGAAGTCAAGAAATCACCGGGATAACAGGCAGGCATGGCCTTGGTGTACAAAATGAAGCAGGACAAAAGCTAATAGAGTTTTGCCAAGAGAACATGCTGATCATAGCAAACACTCTTTTCCAACAGCACAAGAGGCGACTCTACACATGGACGTCACCAGATGGTCAATATCGAAATCAGATTGATTATGTCCTTTGCAGCCAAAGATGGAGAAGCTCCATACAGTCAGTAAAAACAAGACCTGGAGCTGACTGTGGCTCAGATCATGAGCTGCTTCTTGCAAAATTTCGGCTTAAATTGAAGAACGTCGGGAAAACCACTAAACCTTTCAGGTATGACCTAAATCATATCCCTGATGAATATACAGTGGAGGTGAGGAATAGATTTCAGGGATTAGACCTGATAGACAGAGTGCCTGAGGAACTATGGACGGAGGTCCGTAACATTGTTCAGGAGGCAGCAACGAAATCCGTCCCAAAGAAAAAGAAATGCAAGAAAGCCAAGTGGCTGTCTGATGAGGCTTTACAAGTAGCTCACGAAAGAAGGGAAGCGAAAAGCAAAGGAGAAAGGGGAAGATATACCCAACTGAATGCAGAGTTCCAGAGAATAGCAAGGAGAGACAAGAAGGCCTTCTTAAATGAACAATGCAAAGAAATCGAGGAAAACAACAGAATGGGAAAGACTAGAGATCTCTTCAAGAAAATTGGAGATCTCAAGGGAACGTTTTGTGCAAAGACGGGCATGATAAAGGACAAAGAAGGCAGGGACCTAACAGAAGCAGATGAGATTAAGAAGAGGTGGCAAGAATACACAGAAGAACTATACAGGAAAGATCTGAATGTCCCTGATAGCCATGATAGTGCGGTCACTGAACTTGAGCCGGACATCCTAGAGAGTGAAGTCAAGTGGGCCTTAGGAAGCATTAGTAACAACAAAGCTAGCGGAGATGACAGTATTCCAGCCGAGCTATTTAAAATCCTAAAAGATGATGCTGTTAAAGTGCTGCATTCAATATGCCAACAAATCTGGAACACTCAACAGTGGCCACAAGACTGGAAAAGGTCAGTTTACATTCCAATTCCAAAGAAGGGCAACGCCAAAGAGTGTTCAAACTACCGCACAATTGCGCTCATTTCACATGCCAGCAAGGTGATGCTGAAAATCCTACAAGCTAGGCTTCAGCAGTATGCGAACCGAGAACTACCGGAAGTACAAGCTGGGTTTCGAAGAGGCAGAGGAACTAGAGATCAAATCGCCAACATTCGCTGCATCATGGAGAAAGCAAGAGAATTCCAGAAAAACGTCTATTTCTGCTTCATTGACTACACTAAAGCCTTTGATTGTGTGGATCACAACAAACTGTGGCAAATTCTGAAAGTGATGGGAGTACCAGACCACCTGACCTGTCTCCTGAGAAACCTGTACGAGGGTCAAGAAGCAACAGTAAGAACCAGAGATGGAACAACCGATTGGTTCAAAATTGGGAAAGGAGTACGACAAGGCTGCATATTGTCACCCTGCTTATTTAACTTCTATGCAGAGTACATCATGAGAAATGCCGGGTTGGATGAATCAGAGGTCGGAATTAAGATTGCCGGGAGAATTATCAACAACCTCCGATATGCAGACGATACCACCCTAATGGCAGAAAGCGAAGAGGATCTCAAGAGCCTCTTGTTGAGGGTGAAAGAGGAGAGTGCAAAAGCTGGTTTGAAACTCAACATTAAAAAAACGAAGATCATGTCATCTGGCCCTATCACTTCCTGGCATATAGAAGGGGAAGAAATGGAAGCAGTGACAGATTTTACTTTCTTGGGCTCCAAGATCACCGCAGACGGTGACTGTAGCCATGAAATTAAAAGACGCTTGCTCCTTGGAAGGAAAGCTATGGCCAACCTAGACAGCATAGTAAGAAGCAGAGACATCACCTTGCCGACAAAGGTCCGTCTAATCAAAGCTATGGTTTTCCCAGTAGTAATGTATGGCTGTGAGAGCTGGACTATAAGGAAGGCTGAGCGCCGAAGAATTGATGCTTTCGAACTGTGGTGCTGGAGAAGACTCTTACGAGTGCCCTGGACTGCAAGGAGGTCAAATCAGTCCATCCTAAAGGAAATCAACCCTGAGTGCTCATTGGAAGGACAGATACTGAAGCTGAAGCTCCAATATTTTGGCCACCTAATGCGAAGAGAAAACTCCCTGGAAAAGACCCTGATGCTGGGAAAGACTGAAGGCAAAAGGAGAAGGGGACGGCAGAGGATGAGATGGCTAGATAGCATCACCGATGCAATGAATATGAACTTGAGCACGCTCCGGGAGAGAGTGCAGGACAGGAAGGCCTGGCGTGCTATGGTCCATGGGGTCACGAAGAGTCGGACACGACTGAACGACTGAACAACAACAACAACAACAACAGCCTGCCTGATAGGCAGGAGCGAGGGGGCATGTGTCCACCTGATGGAGGCAGTGGGGGGAGTGTTGGGGGCCAGAAGATACCGAGGCTGGGCGGCAGGCGCTGGTGGAGCGCTAGGGGCAGGCCCTGCCAGGTAAGGGGAATGAGGGAGAGTTGTATAGTATCTGTCCCCTGCTCCGGGCCTGTCCAGAGCCAAAGGATGGCTGGGGGAGGCGTGACCCCATCTTCTGGCCTTCGTTTGCTGCTCTGCAATGCCTGGTCTGTTACCCAGAAAACCTCCCTCATCCATGACATGATCCTGGATGAGGGTGCAGACCTGGCATGTATTACGGAGACCTGGCTGGCCGAGGCTGCTGCTCCAACCCTTGCAGCCATGTGTCCAGCCAGATTTTCGTATGCACAGCAGCCGAGGGCTGGGGATCGGGGAGGGGGAGTGGCTGTTATCTACCGAGAGTCCTTGGTCTTCACCAGACCCCCTCTCCGGGAGACCAAGGTTGCTGAGTGCATGTACTGGAGGTTGGGCCCGAAGGGCAGTCTGGGGATTCTGCTCGTGTACCGCCCACCCCGCTGCACGACTGACTCCCTGGCCGAGGTGCTTGAGGTGGTCTCTGATGTGCGTGTACACTCCTCTAACTTATTGGTGTTGGGGGACTTCAACGTACATTCAGAGGCCATCCTCACAGGAGCACCTCGGGACTTCATGGAGACCATGGCCTCCTGGGAGCTGCACCATATTCTAACTGGGCCCACCCATGTAGCCGGTCATGCGCTAGACCTTGTGTTTGTTTCTGGAGAAGCGGGGAGTGATCTGGAAGTCGGGGGTATATCCACCACCCCCTTGTCATGGTCAGATCACTATCTGGTGACGTTGGACTTCTCGGTTCCACAACCCCTCCGCAGGGGTGGAGGACCCATTAAAATGGTCCGCCCCAGGTGTCTTATGGATCCAAATGGATTCCTGAATGCGCTTGGGGATTCTCTGGGGCACGCCAATGGCCACTCGGTCGAGACCCTGGTGGGTGGCTGGAATGCCGCAATCACTGGGGCATTAGATCAGGTGGCTCCGAAACACCCTCTCCCCCTGAACAGGGCTCAGACTGCACCATGGTTCAATCCGCGGTTACAAGCTCTGAAACAGGAGGTGAGACGGCTAGAGCGCCGGTGGCGGAAGTCTCGCTCCAAAGACGATCAGACACGGGCTAGAGCTGTATCTTCAGCCTATCACGTGGCGGTGAAGGCAGCAAAAAAGGAATATTATGCTGCCTCCATCGCATCTGCAGAGTGCTGCCCCAGGAGGCTGTTCCAAGTGGTCCGGAGCCTGGTCGGTCCTGTGGCTCCGGAACCACTGGAGCATTCTAAGGCCTCCTGTGAGGCTTTGGCAAGGCACTTTGCAGATAAAATTGATCAGATTAGGTGTGTTACTCTGCACACTGTGGATACAGTTAGTGAGCAAGAGGCGGCCTGTGGCAAACCGGTTTTGTGGGATAGGTTCCAGCTTCTTCCTCCTGATGAAGTGGACAAGGTGCTTTCATTGGTACGGCCGATCACCTGCTTACTTGATCCTTGCCCATCTTGGCTCATTATGAGCTGCAGAGAGAGACTGGGTGAGGGGATCAAGGCGGTGGTGAACGCCTCCCTTGAGGAGGGAGTGATGCCATCAGCCCTCAAGGAGGCAGTGAGAAGACTGCTCTTAAAGAAGCCCTCCTTGGATCCTCAAGTTTTGAACAACTTTCGCCCAGTCTCAAATCTGCCATTTTTGGGCAAGGTGATTGAGCGGGTGGTGGCGGTGCAGTTGAAGGCACACTTGGAAGAAACGGATTGTCTAGACCCATTTCAGTCGGGCTTCAGGCCTGGGCATGGGACAGAAACGGCCTTGGTCGCCTTGGTAGATGATATGAGGAGGGCTCTGGATAGGGGTGAATGCTCCTTCCTTGTTCTCCTCGACCTCTCAGCGGCTTTCGATACCGTTGACCACGGTATCCCCCTGGACCGCCTGGAGGGGTTGGGCATTGGGGACACCGTATTGCGGTGGTTCCGGTCCTTCCTCTCCGGCAGGTACCAGAGGGTAGCACTGGGAGAGGAGCTTTCAGACCCGTGGCCGCTCACTTGTGGGGTGCCACAGGGTTCCATCCTCTCCCCGATGCTATTTAACATCTATGTGAAGCCGCTGGGGGCTATCATCAGGAGGTTTGGGGTGCAGTGTCATCAATATGCGGATGACACGCAGCTCTACCTCTTGGTCAAATCTTCACCAAGGTTGGCCGTAGAATCCCTGTCCAAATGTCTGGAGACGCTGAGTGGCTGGATGGGGAGGAATAAGCTGAAGCTGAACCCTGACAAGACCGAGGTACTTTTGGTGGGAGACAAGAGGAGGCTGGGGGATGTTGACCTGGTGTTGAATGGGGTACGGCTACCCGTGAAAGACCAGGTCCGCAGCCTGGGGGTCATTTTGGACTCCCAGCTGTCCATGGAGGCTCAGGTGTCAGCTGTGAGCCAGACAGCGCTGTATCAACTCCATCTGATACGGCGGCTGCGCCCCTTCCTTCCCGACCATCTGCTCCCATCGGTAGTACATGCCCTGGTCTCCTCTCGTTTAGACTACTGTAATGCGCTCTACGTGGGGTTACCCTTGAAGACAGTTCAGAAGCTGCAGCTGGTACAGCACGCGGCGGCTCGCCTGATTAAAGGCAGCCGCCGGCGAGATCACATCACTCCAGTGCTGAAGGAGTTGCACTGGTTACCAGTTGTTTTCCGGGCCAAATTCAAGGTGTTGGTTTTGACCTTTAAAACCCTATATGCTTCCGGCCCAGCCTATCTTAAGGAGTGCCTCCAGCAGCACCAGACAGGCCGCTTAACAAGATCAGCCTTGGATGGCCTTCTCTCTGTCCCATCAGCCAGGACAGCTAGACTGGTGGGGACGAGGGAGAGGGCCTTCTCTGTGGTGGCCCCCACTCTGTGGAACTCCCTCCCTAGGGAACTCCGTCATGCCCCCTCCTTAATGAGCTTCCGTCATGCATTAAAAACGTGGTTGTTCAGGCAGGCATTTGGGGTGGGTTAGGGTATTTTAGGAAATGTTTTTATTGTAGAATTTTATTGTTTTAAACTGTTTTTATTGTATGTTGTACATCGCCCAGAGTGGCTCGGTGACCAGCCAGATGGGCGATTAATAAATTTAATAATAAATAAATAATTACGTAGCCTATCATGGCAACCCCCCCCAAAAAACAAAAAAACCACGGCGTATGCAAATGGCGGCAGCTATGGCGGCCGCCATTTCCATTTCTTATTTTTCGCCGTTCTAGCCTACGTAAATATTTACGTAGGTTATTACGGTGAAAAAAAAGGGGAACGCAAATAGCGTAGTGGGCACTATTTGCATTCCTTTTTTCCCGCCGTTCTAGCCTACGTAAATATTTATGTAGGCTAAAATGGTGGGGAAAAAAAGGAATGCAAATAGCACCCACTACGCTATTTGCATTCCCCTTTTTTTCACTGTAATAGCCTACATAAATATTTACGTAGGCTAGAACAGCGAAAAATAGGGAACTCAAATGGCGGCCGCCATAGCCGCCACCATTTGCATACGCTAGTGTTTTTTGGGGGGTTAGCCACGATAGGCTACATAAATACTTACGTAGCCTATCACAGCGGCAAGTCCGCCAATAGCGGCTGCAGCAGCCCGGCCACGGCCGGCCAGGAGACCAGCTGCTGCCGCCGCCGCCAGAACCGCCGCCGCCGAATCCTCCGCATCCGACCCAGGTAAGTTCCGTCCTGGGGGGATTCCACGGGGGGGCAGGGGTTCAGGAGGTCATTCTGCCACGGATTCCGGGGGGCCGGATTCTAAAGAATCCGGCCTCACTGGAATCCGTGGCGGAATTCTCTGCCATCCCTAATAATACCACACAAGATGAAGCTAGGGATGGTGGAGAATTTCTCCCCGAAACTTCGGGGGGCCAAGCGCCAACGTGTTCGGCCCCCCGAAGAAGTTTCAGGGAGAAATTCTCCGCACCCCCCCCGCCCCCCGCACCCCCCCGGGATGGGACTTACCTTTGGCGAATGTCCCTCCCGGCGGCGGGTCTGGCCGGCGGTTCGGCAGGTGTTTGTGCTGGGCGGGAGCGGCAGCCGGTCTTTCGACCGGCTGCCGCCGCCGCCATTCCAATAAAAGAAAAAAAACAAAAACGCCCCCGTGATAGGCTACGTGACGATTAACGTAGCCTATCACGGCTAGATTTGCAAAGTCAGCCGTGATAGGCTACGTAAATCGACACGTAGCCTATCACGGGTGACTTTTAAAAAAAAGCGGGTATGGGTAATGGCGGCCCCCATAGGGAGCCGCCATTCCCGTTCCTTATTTGGTCGCCGTAGTCTACGTAAACATTTACGTAGACTACAGCGACCAAATAAGGAACGCGAATGGCGGCTCCCTAAGGGGGCTGCCATTTCCGTACGCGCTTTTTTTTTTTTTAAAGTCACCCGTGATAGGCTACGTGACGATTAACGTAGCCTATCACGGCTGACTTTGCAGATCTAGCCGTGATAGGCTACGTTAATCGTCACGTAGCCTATCACGGGGGCGTTGTTTGTTTGTTTTTTAACTTTGGAGTTCGCAGCCGGGCGAGGAGGGAAGCCTCCTCCCCGGCCTGAATTTCGGCCGGGCAAGGCGGGAAGCCTCCCCCCCCCAGCCTGAACTTCGCGGGGGGATCAGCGAAGCGCCTCCCCCCCACCGCGAACAAGCTTCGACGACAGGTAAGTGACTTTCGTCCACCCCTAGATGAAGCAAGCAAAAATCATCGCAATACTCAAACAGGGAAAAACAGATGACCAACCAAAGAACTGTCGACCAATCGCATTGCTAAGCACTGTCTATAAGCTTCTCGAAAGGCTTCTGCATAATAGAATCAGCCAGAAGATACTCCAGAGAATTCCAGTGGAACAAGCTGGATTTCGCCCCGCACGAAGCTGCGCTAACCAAGTGCTTTCACTAACAACCTATATAGAAGCAGGATATCAGGCAAAGTAAAAAACATCAGTTGCTTTTATAGATTTAAGTGCAGCATATGATACAGTGTGGAGACATGGACTACTTTATAAATTAATATAAGTAGCCTCGTGCTGAAAAACTACCTGACTTATTGTTAATATGCTTGCTGGAAGAACTTTCTCTGTGACTATAGGAGAGGATACTAGGGTCCGTAAAATTTTAAACAATGGACTACCACAAGGCTCGGTTCTTGCACCTCTCCTTTTCAATCTATACATAGCTGACATACCACACACAAAGTCGAGGAAGTTTGGCTACGCGGATGATTGGGCTATAGCCACACAACATAAATCCTTTGAGACAACTGAAGATGTCCTCACTTCTGTTCTAGACACACTGGATAAATATTTCTGTAAGTGGAGGTTACAGCCCAGTCCAACAAAGATGGAAGTAACATGCTTCCACCTTTGTAACAGATCAGCAGGTAGAGCGTTCAACGTTCAATTTAAGGGAAACTGGCTCAATCACAACATGCATCCCAAATATCTTGGGGTCACACTGGATAGGACACTTTCCTATAAAGAACACTTGATGAAGACTGCTGCCAAACTGAGAAGTATAAATAACATTCTACACAAACTATGCGGCACTAGCTGGGGCTCGACAGCGGATACACTGAGAACGACCACACTCAGTCTGGTTTACTTAGCAGCAGAGTACTGTGCCCCAGTGTGGCTGAACAGTCCTCACACAAGAAAGATCGATACACAACTGCATGAGTCAATGCGTATTGTTAGTGGGATGATACAATCTACTCCCACATACTGACTGCCATATACCACCTCCGGATTCAAGACGAAAGAGCGCCCTTCTTAAAGAATTTTTGTTGTTGTTCAGTCATTAAGTCGTGTCCGACTCTATGTGATCCCATGGACCATAGCATGCCAGGCCTTCCTGTCCTCTGCTCTCTCCCGGAGTGTGCTTAAGTTCATTGTCATTGCATCGGTGATGCTATGTAGCCCTCTCATCCTCTGCCGTCCCCTTCTCCTTTTGCCTTCAATCTTTCCCAGCATCAGGGTCTTTTCCAGGGAGTTTTCTCTTCGCATTAGGTGGCCAAAATATTTGAGCTTCAGCTTCAGTATCTGTCCTTCCAATGAGCAGTCAGGGTTGATTTCCTTTAGGATGGACTGATTGGACCTCCTTGCAGTCCAGGGGACTCGTAAGAGTCTTCTCCAGCACCACAGTTCGAAAGCATCAATTCTTCGGCGCTCAGCCTTCTTTATAGTCCAGCTCTCACAGCCATACGTTACTACTGGGAAAACCAAGGGATGGGGGAGAATTTCTCCCCGAAACTTCGGGGGGCCGAGTGCCAACGCATTCGGTCCTCCGAAGGTTGTTCAGGGAGAAATTCTCCGCCCCCCGCCCCCCCCCCGGGATGGCACTTACCTTTTACGAATGTCGCTCCCGGCGTCAGGTCCCGGCGGCGGTTCGGCAGGTCTTCGTCAGGGGCAGGGGCGGCAGCCGGTCTTTTGACCGGCTGCCGCCGCCGCCATTACAAGAAAAGTAAAAAAAAACAAAACGCCCCTGTGATAGGCTACGTAACGATTAACGTAGCCTATCACGGCTAGATTTGCAAAGTCAGCCGTGATAGGCTACGTTAATCGTCACATAGCCTATCACGGGTGACTAAAAAAAAAAAAGCACGTACGCTAATGGCGGCCCCCATAGGGAGCTGCCATTCGCGTTCCTTATTTGGTCCCTGTAGTCTACGTAAAGATTTACGTAGACTACGGCGAAAATAAGGGCAACGCAAATAGCGAAAATAAGGGCAACGCAAATCTTTACGTAGACTACAGGGAACAAATTAGGAACGCGAATGGAGGCTCCCTATGGGGGCCGCCATTTGCGTACGCGCTTTTTTTTTTTTTTAAGTCACCCGTGATAGGCTACGTGACGATTAACGTAGCCTATCACGGCTGACTTTGCAGATCTAGCCGTGATAGGCTATGTAAATCGTTACGTAGCCTATCACGGGGCTTTTTTTTTCTTTCTTTTTTTTCTTTTGAAGTTCGCGGCCGGGGAGATGGGGCGCTTCTCCCTGGCCTGAATTTCGGCCGGGCGAGGCGGGAAGCCTCCCCCTCCTGGCCTGGACTTCGGGGGGAGAAGCGAAGCGCCTCCCCCCCCACCGTGAAGCAAGCTGCGAGACCAGGTAAGTGACTTTCGTACATCCCTAGGAAAACCATAGCTTTGATTAGACGGACCTTTGTCGGCAAGTTGATGTCTCTGCTTCTTACTATGCTGTCTAGGCTTGCCATAGCTTTCCTCCCAAGGAGCAAGCGTCTTTTAATTTCATGGCTACAGTCACCGTCGCCTCTTGTGCGTTGGAAAAGAGTGTTTGCTATGATCAGCGTGTTCTCTTGGCAAAACTCTATTAGCCTTTGTCCTGCCTCATTTTGTACACCAAGCCATGCTTGCCTGTTATCCCAGTTATTTCTTGACTTCCTACTTTAGCATTCCAATCCCCTATGATGAAGAGGACGTCTTTTTTTGGTGTTAGTTCTAGAAGGTGTTGTAGGTCTTCATAGAACCGATCAACCTCAGCTTCTTCGGCCTCAGTGGTTGGGGCATAGACTTGAATTACTGTGATGTTGAATGGTTTGCCTTGGATTTGTACTGAGATCATTCTGTCGTTTTTGAGATTGTACCCCAGTACTGCCTTTCCCACCCTTTTGTTGACTATGAGTGCTACTCCATTTCTTCTAAGGGATTCCTGCCCACAGCTACCAATATTGAATGACGTAATCTACTTGGAGCGAAACAGGTTAAGATCGAGACATCCAGCCATTTCTACTGCTAAAGTTCTTCTAGAAGATGATTTCAATATCCACAACACATGGAAACAACATTGGCTAGGAAATTGCCCTCCACAATGCCGAACCTTGCCCTGCACTTTGGAAAAACCACCTGGGTTCGACCAGCCCCATGTGATAGGGACAAACTTGAACCGAATTTGTACGGGTCATGGTAGATGTGCAGATGCCCTTTATAAATGGGGCAAAACAACATCATCAAATTGTGATTGTGGGGCTGAAAAACAAACTATCCAACATATAGTGACAGAGTGTCAAAACCAAGCCTACAATGGAGGCTTTGCTGATTTCCTGTCTGTGACATTCCTCAGGGCACAATTCTCAGGGCACAATTACAAACAATTCCAACAAGAAGAAAAGGTGGAAGACGACAGAAGAAGCCAATGTGGCTTCACAAAAAGCTTCGAGATGACCTGAAAACAAAAAAGGACAATTATAGGAAGTGGAAGGAAGGCCAAGCGACAAAGGAAAAGTACAGGCAGGTAGCACAGAATTGCAGGGATGGTGTCAGGAAGGCTAAAGCTGAGGATGAGCTGAGGTTAGCGAGGGATGCTAAAAGCTACAAAAAGTCTTTCTTGAAATACATGTGGAGGATGCAAAGCGGGGGCCAGGTTGGCAACATAGCTGCTGCTGCCACCGCCACTCGCAAAACCCTGAAAAGCCTTCGGGAAAAGGAAGAAGCCACACATCCTGCCTGTGAAGAGCCTCAGCTGTGGAAAACTGCTGGAGAATTTCTGCTCCTCTTGGAGAAATTTGGTGAAATTGCCCCCCCCCCCGCACCTCATTTCTTTGCAAACAAATAGGATGGAGAATTTTGGGAGGCGATGTGCACACAGCTTTACTCTTAAAGGCCAAGCAAGAATTTGTCACTTTAAATTTTTCTGACATTCAACTTTTAAAAAATAAATAAATCAGAAGTTCTTTTTATCCTGAATATAGAGACCTTAATGAATTTTGGTAAATTCTTATCAAAACTGAACTGAAACAAAACTCTCACCTATCCCTACTTGTGACCCTCTCCCCAAAGAAGTGTTTTTGAGCCCCCCACTCCGTTCTGTCCATACTCCGCTTGTCTTGGCTGCCTCTCCTGTCATCAGCGAGATGCCCCCTGCCACTCCGGCCAGCTCCTATGCCTTGCCTCCCTCCCTCGATGGGCCAGGGCAGGGAGCATTGGCCAAAGCATCTCACTTTCACTAGGCTCTGTGTGTCTGTCTGTCTGTCTGTCTGTCTGTCTGTCTGTCTGTCTGTCTCTCTGTCTGTCTCTCTGTCTTCCTGCCTTCCAGTTTTATGACTTGAGCAATTACATGTCCCCGTCCACCACCACCTACTAGCATTCCTTTGGGGAACAGGAATGTTGGTGGCAACCGAAACGCCATCCTCCTCGGAATCTGGCCAGCCAAGACTTTATCCATGCTGTCTGCGCATCTGGCCAGCACGAGGGCCGCCATGTGTCATCTTGCTGCCCATCATTTTCTGCCTGAAATGTTAGTATCCGTGTGCAAACTTTGACAGATATTTCTCTCCAGTGGAGCAACATGGGAGTTATTGCCAAATGGCTCATGAGACATCATCCAGGATAGTGACATAAAACATGAACATGAACACTAAATAAATTGGGAGCTTATTTTGCAAGCATGTTTTCCTGCGGGAGGGCAAGCTCCGTTACACTCCATCAGCAAATAAGTCCTTGCCAGTGGTATCAGTGTTGCCTTGGATGGGACAAGATTTGGAACAGAGCTTGACTCAAGCTGGGGAAGCTGGGGCAGCCTCCAAACAGTCCTCAAGGGTAGCAGTGAGGTGAGAGAAGGAAAAACCCCACTATCTTCCTCACCAATATTATTAATCTGCCATTCAGAACCTCAAGACTAGCTTACTGAAATGCAGTCTATATGGGACTGCCCTTGAAGACTGTCTGGAAAAACCTGCTGGTGCTGATTGCAAGCAAATTCACCTTCTCATGGATGATGCATTGCAGGGAGCATATCACATAAGTGCTCTGGCATCTGGGCTGCCTTCCAGCTGGCGACAGATGAATCAATCTATTTCTGGTCTACGTCACATTTCCATGTGTTCACTCATGATGAGTCAGTTCTCTCCCATTTCCTCATTAATCGTTGTTCTTGCTGTTTCTAAACCACACACAAATTTGTAATCAGATACATATTTTAGAACATATTTCGCCCAAAATATGCATTGATAAACACATTTTCTCCCAAATTACACATTTTGAAGTTCATTTTGATACTTCACTTTATGAGCTGAGAGAATTTCATGGAAACATTTGGAAATGTGAAAGGTGGTGGATAACTGAGTTCTGATCCACACATTCATTGTCCAGGAGCGATCCGGTCATTGATCTGGGACTGGGTCAGTTCAAGTGGACTTCATGATGGATGAATTCCTCAAGCATCTCTACATCCAGTGGCGTGTCAGACATAGTCTGAACTTTTGCTCTGTGCAGCCCTCGATGGCCTGGGCCCAATGTAACTAACTCCTCATTGGCCCATTTTGTCAGGGGCAGCCTGGCTGCACAGCACAGGCAGCTCCAGCGTTCCTTTTGATTTGGGCGGGGGGGGGGCGGGTAGGAGCAACACCAAAGCAGCCCTATGTTGTACAATAATTGTTCATTTCAAACCTGCTTTTTCCATTTTTAATTTAAATTCCCTAGACAATAGAATCATAGAATCACAGAATAGTAGGGTTGGAAGGGGCTTACAAGGCCATCGAGTCCAACCCCCTGCTCAATGCAGGAATCCAAGTCAGAGCATCCCTGACAAATGGCTGTCCAGCCTCATCGTGAAGGCCTCCAGTGTGGGAGAGCCCACCGCCTCCCCAGGTAATTGGTTCCATTGCCGTATTGCTCTGACACTCAGGAAGTTTTTCCTGATGTTCAGTCGGAATCTGGCTTCCTGTAACTTGAGCCCATTATTCCGTGTCCTGCACTCTGGGATGATCAAGAAGAGATCCTGGCCTTCTTCTCTGTGACAACCTTTCAAGTACTTGAAGAGTGCTATCATATCTCCCCTCAGTCTTCTCTTCTCAAGGCTAAACATGCCCAGTTCTTTCAGTCTCTCTTCATAGGGCTTTGTTTCCAGTCCCCTGATCATCTTTGTTGCCCTCCTTTGAACCCTCTCCAGCTTGTCTGCATCCTTCTTAAAGTGTGGTGCCCAGAACTGGACACAGTACTCCAGATGAGGCCTAACCAGTGCTGAGTAGAGGGGAACTAGTACTTCCCGGGATTTGGAAGCGATGCTTCTATGAATGCAGCCCAAAATAGCATTGGCCTTTTTTGCAGCCACATCACATTGTTGGCTCATATTCAGCTTGTGATCGACGACAATTCCAAGATCCTTCTTGCTCGTAGTGTGGTTGAGCCACGTATCCCCCATCTTGTAACTGTGCATTTGGTTTCTTTTTCCTAGGTGCAGAACTTGGCATTTGTCCCTATTAAATGCCATTCTGTTGTTTTCTGCCCAGCACTCCAGTCTATCCAGATCACTTTAAATTTTGTTTCTGTCTTCCAAAGTATTAGCTATCCCTCCCAATTTGGTGTCATCTGCAAATCTGATCAGCATTCCCTGCACCTCCTCCTCCAAGTCATTCATAAAACTGTTGAAGAGCACTGGGCCCAGGACTGAGCCCTGCGGTACCCCACTCGTTACCTCTCCCCAGCTTGAGAAGGTCCCATTGATAAGCACTCTTTGAGTCCGATTCTGTAGCCAACTGTGGATCCACCGGATCGTTGTTTCATCTAGCCCACTTCGAGCAAGTTTGCTCATCAGGATATCATGGGGCACTTTGTCGAAAGCTTTGCTGAAGTCGAGGTATATGATGTCTACAGCATTCCCACAGTCCACAAGGGAGGTGACTTGATCAAAAAATGAGATCAGATTTGTCTGGCAGGACTTGTTCTTGACAAATCCATGTTGGCTTCGAGTAATCACGGCATTGTTGTCAAGGTGCTTCCAGATGGATTGCTTTATGATCTGCTCCAGAATTTTCCCAGGGATTGATGCCAGACTGACTGGTCTGTAGTTCCCAGGTTCCTCCTTTTTACCCTTTTTGAAGATAGGGACAACGTTAGCCCTCCTCCAGTCATCTGGCACTTCCCCGGTCCTCCATGATTTCTCATGGAGAAATTGTACAAGGTACAAGAAAAACTCTTGTACAAGGTACAAGAAAAACATGATTTAAAATAACCAAGGGTGCAATCCTGTTCCTGTCTGGACAGAAAAAGTCCAGTATTCCCCAGCCAGCCATGCTGGGAGTTGTAGGACTTATTTCTGTCTAAACATGCATAGGATTGTGCCCTAATGAAAGTCTAACAGCTCAAAACAAAGTGAAATCTAAAAGCAAAAACAGCAATAAAAATAATAACATACCAGATGGAACAGCAAGTCGCACATAGTCTATATAAAAGTTTTCTGCAGATAAAATCAAAATAACTATTCATAATAATAATAATAATAATTATTATTATTATTTTAAAAAGATCTTGGCCTGGCATCTAAAAATTCACCAAAAACATGTCATGCAAACATCTCAAATGAGGGTTTCCCATAAAGCAGATGAACCTGCCTGAGCAGGAAGCTCTTAGTGTGCTAGCATAGAAATGCTAGAAATAAAATAAATAGGGCATTGCCACTCAGTCAACCTTTTCATAAATGATGCATCAGACCGATTAATTGGCTAAGTGTTTCAGTGCCGCCCCCCACCCCCCACATGCTTTTACCATTCCTACAAATAGGGAAAAGTGACCCTGTGCGTGCGCACGCGCACACACGCACACACACACACACGGTCGTGTGCTGCACTGAGGGCAAAAACTCTCTTCCACCCCTGCAACATATATGCCACCCTTCACATTCGTCCTACCTGCCTGCTGCTCTCTCCATGTTGGGGCATTTCACTTGTACCTGCAGTCAACTTGGCAAAGACAGCTATCTTCTTGGCCTGCCCTCCTCCCTCCCTCCTCAGTTCACTCCTGTGGGGAGTGAATGTAAATAGAGAAGCAAAGAATTCATATTTCTCAATTACCTCTCCTCATACCAGGCAACCAGTTCTGTGCATTAATGCACTTGCAACTGTTTACAGAACACAACAGATTGTAATACAAAAACCTCTGTCTAAGACTGCGCTTGAAAGAGCCCTAATCCCCTTTTCTAATTCAATTACTTTGTAGCACTTGAGTCAAATGGGTGTTCCAGCTCCAGACGGAACAGTGAAAATACCTGCGCCGGGAGCAAGATGCTCATGAAATTCTACTTCTATATCATGTTTGCATGAACATTCCTGTGCTGGTCCCATTAAAATGCCTCACTCCATCAAATTACCTGCTAATCAGAAACACTTCATGGTACAATGAGCCAGCAGAATGCGGCTGATGTGAATGGAGTCTTCCTAGGCACCGCAAACGTGGCTCCTGGCGGCGGGGGGGGGCAGCCGGGGGCCAGCCAGATGCTGCTCCTCTCCCTGGGGAGGCAGAGGCGCTGTCCAGGCCGGGGCAAAGGCCTCTCTGTTCCCCCGGGCTTCTTAGCCCTCCAGCTTCACAAATGTGTTCTCACTTTTTAGATCCTTGCACTGCTGTTGGCCTCCGCTCTTGGTCTGACTTTGGCTTTATTCTGTGGGCATTTTAATTTGTTTTAGATTTATATCAGGTTTTATTTGTTCTTTGTTCAGTCGTGTCCAACTCTTCGTGACCCCATGGACCATAGCACGCCAGGCCTTCCTGTCCTGCACTCTCTCCCGGAGCATGCTCAAGTCCATATTCATTGCATCCGTGATGCTATCTAGCCATCCCATCCTCTGCCGTCCCCTTCTCCTTTTGCCTTCAGTCTTTCCCAGCATCAGGGTCTTTTCCAGAGAGTTTTCTCTTCTCATTTGGTGGCCAAAATATTTGAGCTTCAGCTTCAGGATCTGTCCTTCCAATGAGCACTCAGGGTTGATTTCCTTTAGGATTGACTGATTGGACCTCCTTGCAGTCCAGGGGACTCATAAGAGTCTTCTCCAGCACCACAGTTCGAAAGCGTCAATCCTTCGGCACTCAGCCTTCCTTATAGTCCAGCTCTCGCAGCCATACCTTGCTACTGGGAAAACCATAGCTTTGATTAGGCGGACCTATGTCGGCAAGGTGATGTTTCTGCTTCTTACTATGCTGTCTAGGTTTGCCATAGCTTTCCTCCCAAGGAGCAAGCGTCTTTTAATTTCATGGCTACAGTCACCGTCTGCGGTGATCTTGGAGCCCAAGAAAATAAAATCTGTCACTGCTGCCATTTCTTCCCCTTCCATATGCCAGGAAGTGATGGGGCCAGATGCCATGATCTTAGTTTTGTTAATGTTGAGTTTCAAACCAGCTTTTGCACTCTCCTCTTTCACCCTCAACAAGAGGCTCTTGAGATCCTCTTTGCTTTCTGCTATTAGGGTGGTATCGTCTGCGTATCTGAGGTTGTTGATAATTCTCCCGGCAATCTTAATTCCGACCTGTAATTCATCCAACCCGGCGTTTCTCATGATGTACTCTGCATATAAGTTAAATAAGCAGGGCGACAATATGCAGCCTTGTCGTACCCCTGTCCTTTCCCAATTTTGAACCACTCGGTTGTTCCATGTGTGGTTCTTACTGTTGCTTCTTGTCCCTCGTACAGGTTTCTCAGGAGACAGGTAAGGTGGTCTGGTACTCCCATCTCTTTCAGAATTTGCCAGAGTTTGTTGTGATCCACACAATCAAAGGCTTTAGCGTAGTCAATGAAGCAGAAATAGACGTTTTTCTGGAATTCTCTTGCTTTCTCCATGATCCAGCGAAAGTTGGCGATTTGATCTCTAGTTCCTCTGCCTCTTCGAAACCCAGCTTGTACTTCCGGTAGTTCTCGGTTCGCATACTGCTGAAGCCTAGCTTGTAGGATTTTGAGCATCACCTTGCTGGCATGTGAAATGAGCGCAATTGTGCGGTAGTTTGAACACTCTTTGGCATTGCCCTTCTTTGGAACTGGAATGTAAACTGACCTTTTCCAGTCTTGTGGCCACTGTTGAGTGTTCCAAATTTGTTGGCATATTGAGTGCAGCACTTTAACAGCATCGTCTTTTAGGATTTTAAATAGCTCCGCTGGAAGACTGTCATCTCCGCTAGCTTTGTTGTTAGTAATGCTTCCTAAGGCCCACTTGGCTTCACTCTCTAGGATGTCCGGCTCAAGTTCAGTGACCGCACTATCATGGCTATCAGGGACATTCAGATCTTTCCTGTATAGTTCTTCTGTGTCTTCTTTCCACCTCTTCTTAATCTCATCTGCTTCTGTTAGGTCCCTGCCTTCTTTGTCCTTTATCATGCCCGTCTTTGCACAAAACGTTCCCTTGATATCTCCGATATAAAGCATTTTATCGCTTTAACCTCTTTTGTGAACCACTCAGAGAGCTTCAGTTATTGGATGGTAGGTAGTAAATCTGGGGTGGGGAACCTTTTTTGACCCAAGGGCTGGATTGCACTGGGATTCTGGGAACCCACCCACATGCCACATGTCATCAGCGGGCGTGACCACGGCATGAAGGGAGTGTGGCCAGATTCCAAAGTGGGTGTGGCAACCCAGCTCTCTCATGCACCATTCACACAGACAAGCATACACACCAGTGTCATACACACACACACACACACACATCCACACTATTCATCTGCACAAACCCATTCCACACCATTCACACACAAATACACACCCCATTTATAATAGGGTTAGAGTGAATCTGTACTCAGGTTTGCTTTGTTCTCAGTTCAGAATGTTAAAATCTCAAGTTCTTTGCCTTCCAAACTTTGCAAATTTTGGTAAATTCTTATCAAAAGCAAACTGAAAAACAAAATGAAATGAAGTTCTCATCCATCTGCAATGGCCAAATCCAACAGGTACAGCTATTCCCAGCATGGAGAGGAGTTGACCATGACGTGCCTGCCTGAAAAAGATGAGGAGGTGTCAGAAAAAAGAGGTGGAAACCCTAGTTCACCCCCACCCCCTCGACTGAATGAACAGGGTCTCGAACCCAGACTTTTAAGGGCAACGCAACCTAGGCTGTGGGCCCAGATGGACAAATTCTGGAGGGGGTTGCACTCCCCCTAAAGGATCAGGTTCGTAGTTTGGGGGTGCTCTTGGATCCAGAACTGTCACTTGAGGCACAGGTGAACTCAGTGGCATGGAGCACTTTTTATCAGCTTAGGCTGGTATACCAACTACGCCCTTATCTGGACAGAGAGAGCCTAGCTACAGTTATCCCTGCTCTGATAACTTCTCGTCTGGATTACTGCAATGCGTTATACGTGGGGCTGCCTTTGAAAACGGTCCGGAAACTTCAGCTGGTCCAAAATAGGGCAGCAAGATTGTTAACAGGGACTGGCCTGCGAGCTCATATTATGCCAGTACTTTTCCAGCTGCGCTGGTTGCCAGTCCATTTCCGGGCCCGATTCAAAGTGCTGGTGTTACATTCAAAGCCCTTCACGGCTTGGGGCCAGGTTACCTGAAGGATCGCCTCCTCCCATATGTGCCTGCCCGGACCTTAAGATCATCCTCAGCGGCCCTTCTCCGTGAGCCCCTGCCAAAGGAAGTGAGGCGGGTGGCTACTAGGAGGAGGGCTTTTTCTGCTGTGGCACCCCGGCTCTGGAATGAGCTCCCTGGTGAGGTTCGCCTGGCGCCTACATTGTATTCCTTTTGGAGCCAGGTGAAGACCTTTTTATTCTCCCAGGCATTTTAGCATTTTAGCTTTCTAAATTTTTATCTTTGCTGTTTTAAATCTGTATTTTGAACTCTTGCACTGCTGCTAGGTTTTATTGTGGTTGTATTGTTATATTGTGGTTTTAATGTTCTGTATATTTTAAATTGTTTTATTGTGTGTTGCTTGGATTTAATTTTTGTGAACTGCCCAGAGAGCTTCGGCTATTGGGTGGTATAGAAATAAAATGAAATGAATAAATAAATAAATAAATTTCTCAATTTCCATTTCTCCCAAACTCAGGTTGGTTGGTTTTTATCTCAAGTCCTTTTTGTCCCCGATATGGGGGACTTTGCAAAGGCCTTTGGGGAGGGCATTTTCACTTCCACTGTGTCACGCTGGACCTCCCACCCCAGCAGGCCACTGGAGGGAAAGCCCTTTTCTCCAGTCTGCTGCTGGTCAGCTCAGATATTGTCCTTGCTTGGGGAGAGGGGGTGGGGCTGAGCAAGACGGAGAGGTGCTCGCTGTCTCGCCCTCTTGCCCCTGTGCCAGGCCGCTGTCCTGGCTAGTGCCCAATGCAAAGCTTGTTTTCCACTGACCTTTCTTTTCTTGCTTACAAAGCCGTCTATGCTGGTGGCCACCACAGTATTGCATTGTGAAAAGTTGTGCATTGCGTAAAGGCTTTAGAGTGGGTCCAACAGACTTACTAAGATCTTCCTCCCCCTGGACTGATCACACCCTCCAAGGACCACTGCTTGCATTGCTTCTCTTGTCTCACAGGCAGGGGAGGGGCAAGAGCCTCCATGCCCTGGGTCCTCGGGATGGCTTAGGGCCCTCCATATGCAGCACAGCCACAGGGTCAAAGTGGACGTGAGGCTCAGTGATGTTTGTCTGCACAAGTGGGAGGCTTGACTTATCTTTATTCGTGATAAGGATGTGAATTAGGCCACAGGATTGCTAAGGTGACCAGGAGCCAGCACTCTGAGAAGCAGCAGCCAAGGCGAGCCATGTCAGCTGAGGAGACTTAACCAGCCCCATGTATTTGAAGCCTCCCCCTCTCTCCTCCAACAGGGCCGTGCCCATGTTTCATGCTGTAGTATGGGAAATTAGAGGGGTATTTCTTCTCAGCCATAGATAGATATTTTCCTCAGTTTTAATTAACTGTATTCAGCATCACATACTAATTAGAGTACTGCCATGTTATAACTTTATCAAATAAAGGAGAACATTTTCAGTGCTTTATAAATCTAGGATTTGCTGTGTTAAATAGCCCCAGGACACACACACACACACACACACACACACGCCCATATCCAGAAATCATAGAATCATAGAATCATAGAATCATAGAATAGTAGGGTTGGAAGGGGTCTACAAGGCCATCGAGTCCAACCCCCTGCTCAGTGCAGGAATCCAAGTCAGAGCATCCCTGACAGATGGCTGTCCAGCCTCGTCTTGAACGCCTCCAGAGCCCCCCACCTCCCTAGGTCATGGGTTCCAGTGTTGTATTGCTCTAACAGTCAGGAAGTTTTTCCTGATGTTCAGCCGGAATCTGGCTTCCTGCAACTAAATGGCCGAAACCTGCTAGTTTTGCATTGTAATTAATTCATTGCTTGCACTACTTACTATTCAGATGGGAGGGGAAGATGTAGAAGTGAAACACTTTAACATTTAGCTTTTTGGAGAAATGCAGAAACAGCTAAATTTTAAATCTTATTGGTAGAAATTAAGGCAATTAAGTATTTACTTAACAAATTCAATACTTTTACAAATTATTTATTCCCTTCCAAAACTTTGAAACTGAATTGAACTGCAACTGAGAATGCTTGGCGGGGAGGGATAGAATTAGGGCTATTTATTTATTTATTTGCTTGAGAGATTCCCTCCATTGCCACACAAGGGTAAACCTGAGATATAGTTGTCGTTGTTGTCATTGTCGTTGTTGTTGTTCAAGTGTGATGAGTGCCCTATGTTGCTGATGAGGGGCTGTGGCTGGAACAGAATGTCTTGACTTAAAGGCCGGATCCTGGTTCATGGATGATGTGAGATTTGTCTCGAAAACTACCAAGCTCACCCTCTTAGCCCCTAGAGTGTGCTAACACCAACTTGCTGGCACCTTCAAAGAAGTGGACATCTGTTTCTAGTTCTCAAGTTTTCAGAGGAAGAATGGAGGTGTTTCTAAGCAGGGAGTGGGCTTTACTTAGCTTCAGTATGGAAGTTGAGGGGGGATATACATAACTTCAGTATGGAAGTTGAGCTGCTATAGGAGGATCCAGGGGGTGGATTGGATCCGCCAAAAGAACAGAAGCATCTACTGTACCTCATGAGAAGCAAGACATGGTCTACATAGCCCCCATAGCTGGAGGAGGAGGAGGAGGGCTATAGCCAAGGATCTCTTGCAGGACTTCCCAGAAGAACAGCAGCAGTGGGAGTCCAGGAGCCCAAAACTGCCCTCATTCCGACCTGAACCCCTAGCTCAAAAACATGTGGAGACTTGGGTGTAGTTGGAGGGAGCAGGCCTTGGATGGAACCATCACTTGCCCGATGAGATGAGATGGCGAGTAGAGAGCCAAGGAGGCCCCCATCGTAGTATCCTCCCAGGACATAAGTCCCTGTAGATTGTCATCAGCATCAAGATACATCTTGTTACCAGGTGGCCCAAAGACTTTCTGGGGTGACACATATGTACCTAGCGTGTTACAGGTGTGCACCCAGGTAGGTTTCATGTCACTTTGCAAGACTGTACATCGCATCATGATCCTTGCCATTTTTCAACTGGGCCCGTGAACAGTGAGCATGCCATCCAAGTTGGTCTTGCCTGTTTTAGAGTTTCATGCTTGACATAACTACAGGTTGGACTCTTCAGCTTCCTGCACCAGAAGCAGAAGCAGACAGTCTCCTTAGAAATACAGTGAGGAGACCATTTAATTTTGGCCAGGGATAAATATATTTGTTAGAGCTGTGAATTGTTTTATCGCCGTGAAAATGATTTAAGAAAGATTTGAAGTGTCTCCTCAAAGTATTTTTCAGTGCCTTTAACACTAAATGGAAAGATTCGTATATCTCTGCCTGATTTAAATTTAAACTCTCTGATATGAAGTGTTTTTTTTTTTTTTTTTGCTTTCATGTGTTAAAAATATATGCTGCTACTGGATATAGCTCGTTCTCTGACATATAATAAATGGCTACCAGGGGTCACTGGTTGCTGCAAGATTGAAGAGAGAACTCCTGGACCAAATCCCATCATCTTCATTTCTCTGCAGCATCCAGTATTTAGAGTGGAACTGAAACAACTATTCTGGGAAGAAGAGGAAAGAGAGAGAGAGAGAGAGAGAGGAGAGAGGACTTTTCTCATTATGGGGTTTCATCTGCAAATGTGAAAAGCATTTTATGTTGCAGTTCCAACACTGCAACTTATTCATTGTACATATCCAATTATTCATTGTACGTATATCCAATTCTTCCTTTAAAGGGCTTATAGAGGGGACTGGGTGGGTATCCCAGTAGTCTCCCATCCAGATGTATTTCTGGGAGTTCTCCCCTGAGATGCTAGAATGTTCATGAACATTTTAACATCCCTGTTTGGAGGAGGGAGTACATAAGAACATAAGAAGAGCCCTGATGCTGGATCAGACCCAGGGTCCATCTAGTTCACACAGTGGCCAACCAGCTGTTGACCAGGAACCCACAAGCAGGGCATGAGTGCAACAGCACCCTCCCACCCATGTTCCCCAGCAACTGGTGCACACAGGCTCACTGCCTCTGGTCCTGGAGGTAGCACATGGCCATCAGGACTAGTAGCTATTGATAGCCTTTTCCTCCAGAAATTTGTCCAACCCCCTTTTAAAGCCATCCAAAGTGGTGGCCATCACTACCGCCTGTGGTAGAGCATTCCATAGTTTGGCCATGTGCCATGTGAAGAAGTTCTTCCTTTGATCTGTCCTGGATGTTCCACCCATCAGCTTCATGGGATGACCCAGCTGGGTTCTAGTATTTTGAGAGAGGGAGAAAAATGTCTCCCTCTCCACATTCTCCACACCAGGCATAATTGTGTGCACCCCTATCATGTCTAAGTAAGTAGTGTCACATGTGACAAGCTGGTGAGAACCACTTTATATACCTCAGTATGGTTCTTCAAATGACAAACATACATAAAGAAGGATGTGCTGAAGCACCTTTCAGGACTGGCCCTCAAGCCACAGATGTTTGCTGCACCAAAATGGTGATAATCTGCTCAATGCTCTCTGCTTGGACAATGCTTGGGGAACATACCTACACTCTCTCCCCCATCCCAGAGCAGGTGGCCTGAAGTGCCAGAACAGCAAAGACCTTACAGTGGCTTTTGGAGGCTCACACATATATGAATTCACAAGGTTCCATGGGCCAGAGTTTATGTGTTCACATAAAGTTCACTTTATGTGAAGCCCCCAAGAGGTCATGCCTTTGGAGGCACTGGCATACAGCAGCAGGGTACCTCCTTCAGGCTGCTCCTGGCTGATGCATGTCCAGGGGGGAGGCCTGGCAGGGCTAGGGTCCATGAAGGTCTTGGGGCCTCAGGTGAGGCATACCTGCAACAGGACTCCACAGGTTGCCCCATGGCTTTCAGGGAGTGATGTATGCTGAAGGACTGAAACCTTGCTCCTTGGAGGAGGCCACCTCTGTACTTGGGTGGCCAGGAGGAGGCTGAGGAAGGTGCCCAGCAGCTGTATAACAGTGCCCCCAAAAGAATGATGCTCTTGGGGGCTTCACATAAGAGCTAAACATACATTGAGATCGCATGGGCCAGTGTTAGGATGCTGCTGCTGCTACAGTCATCTGCTACTTGGGAGCAAGGGTCTGCTCATGAGGAGGAACACACAGCTGTAGCCAATGAAGCAGCAGCTGAAGCTGCAACTGCTGAATCAGGGTCACCAAGCCTATAATCCTGCAGACTTCATCCAGACCGTTGCTGGGTTAACTGATCTCATTGAGCCTCCTGGCTCCAGCTGCATGCTCAGGGCAGGCAGACAACTGCTGCAAATCAGTCAGGCCATAAATACAGATAGTCCATGCTGAATGTTATTTAATGATGTTGCATCTTAGTGAGCTGTAGGTAGAGATGGGTGAGAATCCTGTTTCACTTCAGTATTGATAAGTTCTTCACATGGGGGAAAGAAAGAACTTGAGATTTTAGAGATCTGAGTGTGGGAGGAAGTGCAAATGTGCCTGTCCCTCATAGGGTGTGGCATGGCCTGCACACTTCCATAGCCTCTCCAGGTAAATGGACAAGAGAGATGTAGGGTCATTTTCATGATGGCTGAACATCCAGGGAGATCATCTGGAAGGTCCTGAGGGGGCCAAGCTTCTCACATCCCCACCCATGGCTGCAGCCCTGATTGCCCTCCTTTGCCCCCATCAAATGACCAATATGTCTTCTAAGCTGTGCCTGCCATCAGCCTGAGTGTGTCGTCCTTGAATGAAATTGTACTGCCTCACTTTGACTGTGTAAGAAGAGCCTGAGGGAGGCTGCGTTAGCCCACCAGGGTTTGCTCTTTGCCCCAGGGAACCCACTCTTCAACAACTGGAGCACAGAGGCATCCCAAGGGAAGGCACAGTGCAGTGTTGATCACAACGGCTGACCTCACCTCCACAAAATGCAGGTGTGTTCCCTCAAGGAGCACAGGGGCCATTGTAAGTGATTTGGTTATTATACCACCTGATCCACGCATTTGGAATCACTGCCTGAAAACGCCACAGGGAAGACCCATTTTGGCCTTGGACAGGAGATTTGACAGAATGGCAGGACATCCCTGGGCTTGCCTCAAAGCTGTCAAGTGTCTAATCCACAATGGGAAGGGGATCACAGAATCATAGAATAGTAGGGTTGGAAGGGGCCTCTAAGACTGTTGAGTCCAACCCCCTGCTCAGTGCAGGAATCCAAGCCAGAGCATCCCTGACAGATGGCTGTCCAGCCTCATCTTGGATGCCTCCAGTGTGGGAGAGCCCACCGCCTCCCTCGGGAATTGGTTCCATTGTCGTATTGCTCTGACAGTCAGGAAGTTTTCCCTGATGTTCAGCTGGAACCTGGCTTCCTGTCACTTGAGCCCATTATTCCGTGTCCTGCACTCTGGGATGATCAAGAAGAGATCCTGGCCTCCTTCTCTGTGACAACCTTCCAAGTACTTGAAGAGCGCTATCCTATCTCCCCTCAGTCTTCTCTTTTCAAGGCTAAACATGCCCACTTCTTTCAGTCTCTCTTCACAGCGCTTTGTTTCCAGTCCCCTGATCATCTTCGTTGCCCTCCTCTGAACCCTCTCCAGCTTGTCTGCATCCTTCTTAAAGTGTGGTGCCCAGAACTGGACACAATACTCCAGATGATGCCGAACCAGTGCTGAGTAGAGGGTAACTAGTACTTCCAGGGATTTGGAAGCTATGCTTCTATGAATGAAGCCCAAAAGAGCATTGGCCTTTTTTGCAGCCTCATCACACTGTTGGCTCATATTCAGCTTGTGATCGACAACAATTCCAAGATCCTTCTTGCTTGTAGTGTTGTTGAGCCACGTATCCCCCATCTTGTAACTGTGCATTTGGTTTCTTTTTCCTAGGTGCAGAACTTGGCATGTATCCCTATTACATGTCATTCTGTTGTTTTCTGCCCAGCGCTCCAGTCTGTCAAGATCATTTTGAATTCTGTTTCTGTCTTCCAGTGTATTAGTTATCACACCCAATTTTGTGTCATCTTCAAATTTTATCAGCATTCCCTGCACCTCATCCTCCAAGTCATTAATAACAATGTGGAAGAGCACTGGGCCCAGGACTGAGCCCAGCAGTACCCCGCTTGTTACCTCTCCCCAGTTTGAGAAGATCCCATTGAGAAGCACTCTTTGAGTCCGATTCTCTAGTCAGCTGTGGATCCATCGTTGTTTCATCTAGCCCACTTCGAGCTAGTTTGCTCATCAGGAGATCATGGGGCACTTTGTCGAAAGCTTTGCTGAAGTTGAGGTATATGATGTCTACAGCATTCCCATGGTCTACAAGGGAGGTGACCTGATCAAAGAATGAGATAAGCTTCGTCTGGCAGGATTTGTTCTTGACAAATCCATGTTGGCTTCGAGTCATCACTGCATTGTTTTCAAGGTGCTTATCGACTGATTGCTTTATCATTTGCTCCAGAATTTTCCCAGGGATTGATGTCAGACTGACTGGTCTATAGTTCCCAGATTCCTCCTTTTTGCCCTTTTTGAAGATAGGGACAACATTCGCCCTCCTCGAGTCACCTGGCACTTCCCCCTCCTCCATGATTTCTCAAAGAGAATAGACAGCGGTTCTGAGAGTTCTTCTGCCAGTTCCTTTATTAGTCTAGGATGCCGTTCACCTGGCCCTGGAGATTTGAACTCTTTCAAAGTAATTAGGCATTCCTTGACCATATACCTACTGATCTCAAGCATGGATTCAGATTTAAGCTGGATCAACTGTACTCGTGGAAGTGGACTTCCCTGTCCCCTCCAGCCACCTGAAAATGCTACACTGGGAGCCAGGAGACTCTGATGAATGGGGTGAGCTGTGCAGGGGAGGGGGGTCCCCCCAAAGTCAGGCAGAGGTCCCTTCCACAAGCAGACCCCTTGCTCCAGAGGAAGGCAGATCCTACATCCAATCCAACCAGGTTGGACAATTGCACAGTGGTAGGGATGGGTAAGAGTAAGAGATTTGTTCCCTTCGTATTTTACTGTAAACTTACCAAATCCACACTTCCCAAACATGATCCAGAAAGTAGGTTGCCATAACAATCCATACATTTTTGAAGTTTGTGATGCAATTTGAAAGAAAGTCTATACAGAAATGCATATGTTTGAAAAACTGCACACAAAACTCATTTATTCATTGGGAAGTTGCTTAAACCCTGATGCTGGGAAAGATTGAAGGCAAAAGGAGAAGGGGACGGCAGAGGATGAGATGGCTAGAGAGCATCACCGATGCAATGAATATGGACTTGAGCACGCTCCGGGAGAGAGCGCAGGACAGGAAGGCCTGGTGAGCTATGGTCCATGGGGTCACAAAGAGCCGGACATGACTTAATGGCTGAACAACAACAACAACAAGTTGCTTGGAACATTTATGTTTGCAAAAATGCACACAAAATGTGCACATTTGAAAATGCATACAAAAATTGTGTCATTTTTATTTAAAAATGTGCATGAGAATCACTACAAATGTTTGTGCAGATAATCGCAGTCCAGCCGGGGGGGCTTCTCCCCAACAACCGAAGGAGATGGAAGGAGAAGCCAAGTCTGGCTTACCTGGATTTTTCAAGGAGCCGGCTTTGGTCTGTGCAGGGCTGCACCAGTGGGTGTATCACAGTCGCTTCACAGAACATACTTCCGGGTGGGGAAGGGCGTTGGAGTGAACGTCATCTGATGGGCAGAGGCTGCTCAACCAATAAGAGGGGCTCCTCCCCAGGCCCTCCCCCGGCCCTCCCCCCTTTCTCCTTTGATAAAATCCTGGGGTTTCCTCCCATGTATCCACAGAAATCACTCTATTTCTCTCTCTCTCTCTCGCACTCGTTCTCTCTCTCCCTGCCCCCCACCCCGACAATCATGGAAGGAATGCCATGTTCTCGCTGCCCTGCTGTGATCAATCAAAGCTTCAAAGCTTTGACATTAAGGCTCTCTAATGCATTATTTCGATTCATGGGAATCTTGGGAGTGCGCAGTTCGGGGACAAGCCTCACTGACCACAATGGGAGTTACTCCTGAGTAGACACACCTATGTTTGTGCTGGGAGAGACAGGGTGGGGAAATCAGCCCCCTTTCCAATCCGATGTTGCACAGGATTGGGATGATGGAAGGTGGTAGTAGTTACTTCTGAATGACAATAGACCCAACAATGGAGAATTGCAGCTCCAAGAAAGCACTTTACAGCCTTTAGGGAATTAGTGCTTTAAAACGTGCTGTTCCGATTGGGGGGATCTCTGTAAATGCTGGTGTGTGCATTCAGGGGACAAGCCTCATTGACCACAATGGGAGTTACTTCTGAGTAGGCACTAATTGGTTTTAATAAACTCAGAAAAATGATCAGTAAGGTCCCATGGCAAGCGACGCTAATGAGAAAAAGAGTCCAAGATGGGTGGGAGCTTTTAAAAAAGGAAATTCTCAAGGCACAATTACAAACAATTCCAACAAGAAGAAAAGGCGGAAGACAACAGAAGAAGCCAATGTAGCTTCACAAAAAGCTTAGGGATGACCTGAAAACAAAAAGGGACACATATAGGAAGTGGAAAGAAGGCCAAGCAACAAAGGAAGAGTACAGGCAGGAAGCACAGAATTGCAGGGATGGCATCAGGAAGGCTAAAGCTGAGAACAAGCTGAGGTTAGTGAGGGATGCTAAAAACAACAAAAAGGCTTTCTTCAGCCACGTGCAGAGTAAAAGACAAAGGAAAGAAATGGCAGTTCAGCTATTAAACAAGGATGGCAAAGTGATAACAGATGACAAAGAAAAGGCAGAAGTGCTCAATTCCTACTTTGGCTCAGTCTTCTCCCCAAAGAGGGTCTATGACCCCCCTCCCCCTGGCAAAGGCGAAGTACAGGCTGAAGGGGCAGGATTGCAGCTTGAGATCAATAGGCATATGGTCAAGGAACACCTAATTACATTGAATGAGTTCAAGTCTCCAGGGCCAGATGAACTGCATCCTAGAGTAATAAAGGAACTGGCAGAAGAACTCTCAGAACCATTGTCTATTATCTTTGAGAAATCATGGAGGATGGGGGAAGTGCCGGATGAGTGGATGAGGGCTAATGTCCCTATCTTCAAAAAAGGCAAATGCTCTTTTGGGCTGCATTAATAGAAGCATAGCTTCCAAATCCTGGGAAGTACTGGTCCCCCTCTACTCAGCACTGGTTAGGCCTCATCTGGAGTACTGTGTCCAGTTCTGGGCACCACACTTTAAGAAGGATGCAGACAAGCTGGAGAGGATTCAGAGGAGGGCAACCAAGATGATCAGGGGACTGGAAACAAAGCCCCATGAAAAGAACTGGGCATGTTTTGCCATGAGAAGAGAAGACTGAGGGGACATATGATAGCGCTCTTCAAGTCCTTGAAAGGTTGTCACAGAGAGGAAGGCCAGGATCTCTTCTCCATCATCCCAGAGTGCAGGACATGGAATAATGGGTAAATAAATATTTACGTAGGCTAGAACGGCGAAAAATAAAGGAACGCAAATAGCGTCCAATACGCTATTTGTGTTCCCCTTTTTTTCACTGTTTTAACTTACGTAAATATTTATTTACCCATTATTCCATGTCCTGCACTCTGGGATGATGGAGAAGAGATCCTGGAACGCAAATGGCAGCCGCCGTAGGGAATGCAAATGGCAGCTGCTGTAGACGCCGCCATTTGCGTATGCTGTGGGTTTTTTTTGGTTTTTTTCCCCCAGCCATGATAGGCTACATAAAGACTTACATAGCCTATCACAGCTGCTTGGCTGGATGCAAATGGTGGCCGCTACGGTGGCCGCCATTTGCATCTGCACCAACCAGTCCATGGCCGGAAATCCGGCTGCGGACGGCCCTGGCCAGCTGCTCCAGAGGGCCGCCGCAGAGCAGAGCCGGCCATTGAGGATTCTGGGGGGGAGGACCGGATCACCTCCCTGCCCATCGAGGATTCTGGGGGAAGGAAGGAGCGCCTCCCCCCCACGAATAGAATCCGCCAAAAGGTAAGTGACTTTCGTACATCCCTATCCGCAACCTTTGCACCAGGCAGGCAATTCACCATACGCTCTACACACCCATCACAAACCCAGCTGTCTATGTGTCTAATGATTGAATCTCCCACTACCACAAAGCCCCTCCCCCAAGAGGCACATCCTTGGTGGAAGAGGATATTTGTTTGTCTTCCAAGGAATGGGTCCCTTCATTTCCTTCTTCCTCAGAATGATGTCCTCCTTCCCCACTACCCACATTCTCTATGACAGCTACGGGTGTACGGACTGTACTCACCCTCGTCTGCTGAGGGGTCTGTGGGGGGGGAGGCAATCTGGCCCTCCCCCCAGAATCCTCCCCGGCCGCAGCCAGACTTCCGGCCGCTGCCACGCAAATGGCGTCCTGCATAGCAGACGCCATTTGCATCCCTGCCTTTTGCTGTGATAGGCTACGTAAATCTTGACATAGCCTATCACGGCAAACAGCAGGGAAGCAAATGGCGTAGTGGACACTATTTGCATCCCTGCTCTTTTCCGTGATAGGCTACGTAAATCTTTATGTAGCCTATCATGGCAAAAGGCAGGGACGCAAATGGCGTACGGTACGCTGGACACCATTTGCATCCGAAGACAGGCAGCAGCGGATGGGACAGGCGGCAGCGGACAGACGGTGGCAGGTAGGATCGGGTCGGCATGGATTCCCCTGGGTGGCGGAGGTGAGTCTTTCATTCTGCTGCAGACTCTGGGGGGGGGGGATTATTAGAATCCAGCCTCATTGGATTCCATGGCAGAATTCTCTGCCATCCCTAATGACAGCAGAGGAGCTGTCACCCTGGGAGTGGGACACAGCTAATGGGTCCCCGAAGGTCTCTTCCACCAACCTATCTGCCTCTCTTAGTTTCTCCAGGTCAGCAGCCTGGGCCTCAAGGGAATGCACTTGTTCCCTGAGAGCCAGGAGCTCATTACACAAAGCACATGCCCACGACTTCCATCCAGCGGGTAGATAGTTGCACATGTGGCACTTAGTGCAATACACTGGATAGCTCCCCCTGCCCCCAGCTTTCTACCTTCATAGCTGGCTTTTTTATTTGGGTGTGTTTTCTCTGGAAAACTTAGTTGTTTACTATGAGAAGGTCTGGAAATCATTTATAGTTATTTACTTACAGTTACTTACTGTGAGTGTGGAATAGAGAGGAAAGAGTCGACTGCCCTGGCTTCCTTGCCCTGTTGCTAAACTCGCACAGTTGCTTAACTCACTTGTTTGCTGACCCTTTGTCACCGGGGCTCCTTGTGCTCAGAGAGCTGGCTCCCTGGCAAGCAAAATGAATGCACTGGGTGTGGTCATCCAAGTGCTGGGCTTGGGTGTCATCAGTAGTAGGGGAGGGGCCTTGGCTCAGTGGAAGAAGAGCCCCTGCTTTGCATGAGAAGGCCCCCAATTCAATCCCTGGTATCTCCAGGTATGGCTGGGAAAATTCCTGCCTGACACCTTGCAGAGCCACTGCTGCCAGCCAGTGTCAACAACACTGTTCTAGATGGACTGAGGCTCTGACTCCATCTAAGGTAGCTTCTAATGTTCCACTGTTCCTGCATATGGGTAGGGATGGGCGGATTCCCTACCTGTTCTTCCTCTTGGGAATCCACCCATGGGGGGAGGCGATCCGTCCCTCCCCCCGGAATCCTCCTTGGCTGGCTCCACTCCACGGCAATTCCATGGAGCTGCTGGCCGGCTCCGGAGCACCAGCAATATGGCCGCCATTGCCATATCACTGGCTGGGCTGACTGACTAAATGGCTGCATTTAGCTTAAACTAAGGGATTTACGGCCGCAAATGGTGTAGTGGACGCCGTTTGTGTCTCTGGTTTTTCACGCAATAGGCTAGCCATTTACAGCTGCAGTTAATTTAATCTAATTGCTTTCCGTCCACAAATGGTATCTGCTATGCCATTTGCATCTGGAGTCAGTCAGCTCAGCCAGTGGTACTGCAATGGCGTCTGTATCGTTGGCGCAGCGGAGCCAACCAGAGGGGAGGATCTGGCCAGGGAGGATTCCTCAGGGATGCAGAGATAAGCAATCCATTCCTCCACGGACTCCAGAGGACTCAAAAGAATCTGGCCTCACTGGGGTCTGTGGAGGAATTCTCCGCCATCCCTATATATGGGCAACATCATCTACATGATAGAAGACACCGTCTCTCTAGTTTCCATCATCCAATTCTTGGGAGGCAGTGAAAATCATGAGGTGGTGTTTGGGGGCAGTTTTAGATTGGGTGAGGGTGAACAAAACAAAGCTTAATCCAGACAAGATGTTGGGACTGTTTTGAGGGATCTGATGTGCTGATCCTCGCGGAGGTGTAATGTGCCTTTGATGGTGGTACATTCCTGCTAACGCAGCAGGCTCACCACTTGGTGGCCTTTTTGGATCCCACAGGTCTGTGGGATGATGTGGGGGTAATGGCCAAGAGTGCTGTTCGCCAGTGTCATCTGGTAAGCTAGCACTTTCCTGGAAGATGGAGACCCACCTTCACTTGTTCATTTCTCTTGTCACCTCCATGTTGGATTATTGCAGTATGTTTTATGTGGGGCTGCCATGAAGACTGTTTGGAAACTTCACTTGCTCCAGAATGTGGCTGCCAGGGCGTTGGCTGGTGCCAGGAGATTGCAATCACTTTGCTCTTTTACCAACTCTATCTATCTATCTATCTATCTATCTATCTATCTATCTATCTATCTATCTATCTATCTATCTAGTATTCCACCTTCCTTCCATCATGGGACTCAAGGCAGCATACATTGAGTTGCCAGGTAGTCTCCCATTTAAGTCCTTAGCAGAGCCAGACCTGCTTACCTTCAGCAAGATGGAGACATCATGTGCCATCAGACCAGGCTCTGGGACTTCACTCACTACCAGTCTGTTTCTGGGCTCATCTAAGTGCTTGCTTTGACTTCTGCAGCCCCAAATAGCATGGGACTGTCCCATGCTGCATGCAGCTGTGCAGGAGCTCTGTTCCACTGCAGAGAGGCCCCTTCTGTGCCCCCATCCTGCTCTCAGAGGTGGGATGAGTGGGGATGGGGGGGGTCTCCTTTGTGAGGCTTGGAGTCTGCGGAAGGAACAGCATGCTTGGGAAGGATGTGCTGTTCCTTCCACAGCTCGCCTGTGTGATTCCAGCTTTGAGAGAAGTGCTGTCATGTTTGTAACCTTTAGCTGCTGCTATTTTAGTCATTTACTGTGGTGTTTTATTTGTAGATTTGTTGTTTTTATTTCTAAATGTGAGCCCCTCTTGAGTGCTGGTTTTGCAGAAAAGCTTCGTGCAAATGACTGGGAGAAAAGCATCATAATCATAACAACTCTACCACTCCTCTGCTTCTCCACCCCTCTCTACCAGTCCCTCCATGCTGCTTCCCCACATTTCTGCTCTTGCTACAGCTGTGGTGAACTTCTCCTCCACACTTTACGGGATGTCACAGGCAACTGGCTTCCCACCTTGCTACATGCAAGGTAGGCCATGCAGTGCAATCCTACACATGCATGTCTCCTGAGAAGGAAGCCCTGTTGACTTCTATGGGACACAGTCACTGCTTTCAGTCTTGGGGGAAGGAAGGAAGGAAGGAAGGAAGGAAGGAAGGATGCAACAGGAGCATGCAAGCCAGAGGATGGGAAATCCTTTCCTTGTGTATCCAGACAAGGGGCCCCAGCACTGTGGTGTTGAACACTTCCTCTGCTTGCAAAGAACCCGCATTCTGTCCCTATTAGCACCTTCACTTAACAGAATCTCTGGCAGCAAGGCTTGGGGAGAACTTTGTCTGCCCAAGACCTCAGGGCAACTACAGTGTTGAGCTAGGTAAAGCAGTGATCTAACTTAGCACAAAATGATGGAATGTGTACGTCCTTCCAGCCACCATGAGCCACTGTCATGGAGGAAGGAAGAGAAGGAGATGGAGAGAGGGAAGCATCTGTGTATTTTCCACGTGCTTGATCTCCATGCTTCCTTTGGTTGCCACCCATGAGGAAAAGGAGCTGCCCAGTAGGGAGGACATGGTGACTGCTGCTGAGTCGCTGAAGGGGTGAGACCAACCCTGCTACCCTTGCCCCAATTGAAGCGCCTTGTGAGGAGCCCCAATTGCCAGCCAGGCATCACCGGTAGCCTTCTGGCATCTTATTTACCTGTGGAAAGATGTTAGGAGGTGGCCAGTGAGAACAGAGAGCATTCAAAGCACAGCCATGGGGGATATGATGCTTATCAATCTTGTCGGAATTTATTAGCGGGCTTTGGACTTCTGCAGCCCAGGGGCATCATAGATTGTCCAAGGACATGAATTGTGTTGGCTGCTTTTCAGGAGGGGACAATGGGGAGAGGAGAAGATATATGAGCCACATTCTGTAAAAGCATCACTAAGCCATTTCTGGACTGTCTCACACTCAGTGACATGTATATATGTAAAGATGTTAAGGCTAGAAGGTGCAGTGGCTTTTCTGTATGTGTGTGCGTGAAATGTATTCTAAGCTGAAATCTAGATAAATCAACAGATAATTAAGTAAATGCAAACATGGCTAAGACTCCAGCAAATGAAAAGTTATGCCAGCTGGAATATTGAATTCAGGAGAAGAAAAGTCAATGAAGAAGAGAAACAGCAGGAGGACATAACATCAGAAGAGCCCTGCTGGATCAGACCTGAGGCCTCTCTAGTCCACAGTTCTGTTCCCACAGTTGTTGTTGTTGAGTCGTTAAGCCATGTCTGACTCTTCGTGACCCCATGGACCAGAGCACGCCAGGCCTTCCTGTCCTCCGCTCTCTCCCAGAGTGTGCTCAAGTCCATATTCATTGCATTGGTAGCCAACCATTTACACATGGGAAGCCACCAAACAGGGCATGAGTGCAGCAGCCACCCATGTTTCCCAGCATACTGTCTCTGATGCTGGAGGCACAATATGTCCACATGGCCAGTGCAAGGCTGATTACCTGTAGAAGTGCAGGGTGGGGGGATTTCATGACAGCGCTGGCCTGCCTAACGGCCACATAGAGAAGAAGCGGGGAGCAGGAGGCGCTCTTGCTAGCGTGTGTCCTCTGCCAGCCCCGGAGGGCTCCAGTTGCATCCAGGGAGGAGTCCTAAAGTGCCTGGGAGCCTGGGACAGGGAGCAAGAAACAGCCAGTTAGTTGCAAATGTTGTCTTAGAAAACTGGATTTGGGACACTTAGGCTGAATCTACACATAGCAGTTTTACCCTTATCATATGCAGTTATAACTATTGGTGCCCATTGGTGTCACGTGCACCAATAGTTATCATTGCAGTACGGTAACGGTAAAACTGCAATGTGTAGATTCAGCCATAGAGTGTGATTCGGTGCTCTAGGCATCTGCCTGAGGGAGGCCCTCACTCAGTCAGCCCTGGGGAACCAAGGAGGATGTTTCTGGAAGCTTCCCAAGAGCCAAGGGCTTATTTCTGGCTAAAATAATAAAGTGACTGACAGCAGGTGAGAAGAGTCTCTGAGGTGAAGAGTGAATCTCTCTTGAGGGAAGATTGGCTGAGACAGTTTCCCAAGAGCAGGAAGAAGAGACTGAGCAAACTCCCTGCAGAGAGGAGGCAAGAAGGGCAGGACTGGAACTCTTTCTTTGCTTCAGAACAGCAAGCTGAAATTTGCCAGCCATTCGTGCAGCTCTGGACTGCAGAGCCTGACTGCGCTCACAAGCACGTTCCAGTCAGACTTGCAAACTTCCATCGGCTGGGTAAGGGCACCTGGGGTGCTGAGCTACCACCTGGATGGATGCTCAGCTGCAAGGAACACAGCAGATTGTAGAACACCTGGGGAACGGAATTGCAATTAATACGCTAAAGCCATTCTCCTTTTCGTAATGTGCTGAAATCAGAATATGGTTGATATTACATTCCTGGCATGTGCGAGTGGTGAGTTGACTTGCAGGTTGTTTGCACAAGTGAGAAACTCTTCACAGTTGGAGTGGCCTGGTACTCTGGGGTTTCAAAGACACCCAACAGGACATTGTGCATGGTTTGCTTTGCAAAGGGTGGCTCTCGCCATGGAGAGGGCAGCTGTGTCGTGGTTTAAAGAAAGACTCTGTGGGAGGAGCTGCAGTCTGGCTACCCACACTCATCATATTTAGAAGTGGTCACGCCCTTTGACACTGGCAGTATTCACTGGGATTATTTTTAAAATGAAATGCAACAAAGTTCTGTGCTTGCTGATGGGGGAAGAAAGAGACAGAGGAAGTTATTCTTTATTAACTGGGTTCAGCAGCATACACAATATGTTCTGGACTGGTCCATGGCCAGAAAGAGCTGGTTACTGCTGGAGAAAGGGGTAGGATGATTTGGTCTTCCCTGGCATGAGCATGCTTGTGTTCTTCCAGGTGCCAGAGCCTTAGATCATTGGCTTGGGGCAGCTTGTTTCCCTAGGGATGGAAACATGGGCCAATTTAGCCTTGTCTCAGTTTCTCATTTTCCCAGTTCATGTCAAATTTTGAGTGTTTTCAGTTTTTTCTTTAAAGTTTGCATGAGCATTTATGCACATTTTATATACATTTTGCCTAAAATAGTCACTTCTTGCAAGCAATTTTCCTGATGGGATGCATTTTGAATGCTCTTTTCATTAATATTCACAGTTCTGTATGCATTTTTAAAATTGCAGAATTCCATCGCAGCACTGAGAGGAGTGTGAATTTCAAAGGATAACTGAGTTTTGGTTCATGCATTGGCTAGAAACTGTGAAGTCAGGTACATCTGCATTAAAAGGTGGACCAAACAAATTTCTCCTCCATCTCTGTGTGGACCTCTTGCTTCCAGTGACTCCCTGTTCTTCTTCTCTAAGTGGAATGCTGTCCTCTCTTGGCCTGTTCTGACTGTGATGATATCACATGTTAGTGACCACCAGAGAGCCTGCTCCAATCCAACCTTAATGAGAATGTGGGGTTCATTATTGCATCTCGGTGTGTCCTGAATAATGCCTAACATGCCAACTTGAAAAAGAGGTGCAACAGATGGCAGAAGGGCAAAGGAATTAAGAGGCAATAGCAGGCAACATTTGCAAACACCAAAGCAAGGTTTATGTTCTAGCCCAGTGCTATGAAATGTGTGTTTGTCTATGTGTGTGTGTGTGTGGGGGGGGGGGGATGCATCACCAAAAATTTGGGGATTTGTTTCTTTGGTGTGTGTGTTTTCTTTTCTTCTCATTTTCGCTTTGCAGTTTGAATGAACTTATTATGCAATGATATTCTGAGTGACCTCAATGATTTATTTTATTATTGAAAATCAATAAATGAATTAATTATGTACCTTTCTAGAACTTGCATCTTGATTGATTGATGAATCAATAAGTATAGAAACCACAAATGTAAGTTCCAAATAATTTGGGGGTATATATAAAATGAAATACATAAATTATATTTTAGGAATAAGAGTAGATATTAAAATGATATAACATTATTTTCATGGTGGTAGGGTGGCTACTAGACAAAATATAAATATAGGTGAGTTGATGATTGATACACTTATAGATGTGTCTGTGAATTAATTGTAATTTGTTTATTTATTTCACTTATAACTGCATGGTGGTAGGGTGGCTACTAGACAAAACTATAGCAGTGGTTGAGAAAGATGGAGTGTTAACTATTGGAGACATTCAGAATGGGGTCTATCCATTCTTAAAACAAAAATATTTTTAGGCCATCTTTAAGGGTGAAGGAGACAAACTTCAAGAGGCAGTCAAAGAGGCAGTTAAATAGAATTCCCAGATCCTGGACAGAAGACCATATAATTATGATGTATAAAACAGGGAAGAATCCCGAAAAACCTGTGGCTTACAAGCTAATAACTCTCTAAACATGGACTATTAACTAATTGAATTAACAGTATTCTGGGAAATTACAGAACAGAAGGTGGAACAGGGTTCATGAAGTGGGACAATTAATATGGAATGCCAGTAAAATTATGAATTTGATAGATCAAACACAGAAGCGGCAGCAACCTACACTGTTTTATTTTGTGGATGCAGAAAAAGCATTTGACTAGAAAGAATGGTGACAGGGACATTAAAGGCACTGAAGTAGACCAACATGAATGTAAAATTCCTGTTTCTATTACAAGATCCTACAGCTATAGTTCTTTAAAATAAATTAGAAACATTAGACATAATCTTGGTTACAAAGTGAATCCAGAAAAATCAGAGATGCTATAATTGAATATAGAACATAAACAAAAAGTGGAGCTTGAATTTATAACAGGATCAAAATGCAAAACAAGACGTATTAGACATCTGGTGTAATGCTTTCTGATAACATATACGTATAATCTAGTTGAGGGTAATTATATGTAAGTTCTTTATAAAGGTCAACAAGAAATGAGGACGTGGGCTAAAGTATCTATTTCATGGCTAGGAATGGTTCCTGTTATAAAGAGGAAATCTTACCTAGGATATTATTCCTCTTTCTCACATCACCAATCCAAGTAACACAACAGGGCTTAAGTAAAATTCAGTTGGAAATTAGGGATGTCAGAGAATTCCACCACGGATCCCAGGGAGGCTGAATTCCAGTGAATTTGGCCCCCCGGAATCTGTGGCGGAGCAAAGCAACCCCCCCGCCACCCCGTGAAATGGGCCTGGAACGGAGCCTACCTTGTGTCGGCCGTCCGGTGCTCTGCCAATGGCGGCTGCATCTGCCACATGGCCATTTGCGTCCCTGCGGAGGCCGTGATAGGCTACGTAAATACTTACATAGCCTATCACAGCCATTTGACAGAATGCGAATGGCCGACACAAGGTACGCTCTGTTCCAGACCCATTTTGCAGGGTGGTTGGGGGGTTGCTTCATTCCACCACAGATTCCAGGGGGCTGAACTCACTGGAATGTAGGCTATTACGGCAAAAAAAAAAAAAAAAGGAATGCAAATGGCGGCCACTATGCCATTTGCGTTCCATTTTTTCTTTTGCCGTAATGGCCTACGTAAATATTTACATAGGCTAAAACGGCAAAAAAAAAAAATGGAACACAAATGGCGGCCACAGTAGTCGCCGCCATTTGCGTTTGCTGTTGCTGTTGTTTTTGCCGTGATAGGCTACGTAAGTATTTACGTAGCCTATCATGGCTATAATGATGAAGCGAATGGCGGCCGCAGACGTGGCTGCAAATTCACAAACCAGCGCGAACGGCAGCAGGTAAGTGCTCTGTTTTGCGTGCCTTTCGTGGGGTGGGGGGGTGGGGGGCTTCTTTCCACCATGGATTTCAGGGGGCCGAATGCACTGGCATTTGGCCTTACTGAGATCCATGGTGGAATTCTCTGACATCCCTAGCTCTGACTTAGATTCCTGCATTGAGCAGGGGGTTGGACTCAACAGTCTCATAGGTAGGGATGGGGGAGAATTTCTCCCCGAAACTTTGGGGGGCCGAGTGCCAACGCATTCGGTCCTCTGAAGGTTGTTTGGGGAGAAATTCTCCGCCCCCCCGCCCCCTGCCCCCCCCGGGATGGGACTTACCTTTCACGAATGTCCCTCCTGGCGGCGGGTCCCGGCGGCGGTTCGGCAGGTCTTCGTCAGGGGCGGGGGCGGCAGCCAGTCTTTTGACCGGCTGCCGCCGCCGCCATTACAAGAAAAGTAAAAAAAAAAAAATGCCCCTGTGATAGGCTACGTAATGATTAACGTAGCCTATCACAGCTAGATTTGCAAAGTCAGCCATGATAGTCTACGTTAATCATCACGTAGCCTATCACGAGTGACTTAAAAAAAAAAAAAAAGCGCGTACGGCTAATGGCAGCCCCCATAGGGAGCCGCCATTCGCGTTCCTTATTTGGTCACTGTAGTCTACGTAAAGATTTATGTAGACTACGGCGAAAATAAGGACAACGCAAATAGCATTGCCCTTATTTTCACCGTAGTCTACGTAAAGATTTACGTAGACTACAGGGACTAAATAAGGAACGCGAATGGCGGCTCCCTATGGGGGCCGCCATTTGCGTACGCGCTTTTTTTTCAAAGTCACCCGTGATAGGCTACGTGACGATTAACATAGCCTATCACGGCTGACTTTGCAAATCTAGCCATGATAGGCTACGTTAATCGTTACGTAGCCTATCACAGGGCGTTTTTTTTCTCTTTCTTTTGAAGTTTGCAGCCGGGGAGACGGGGCGCTTCTCCCCGGCCTGAATTTCGGCCGGGCGAGGCGGGAAGCCTCTCCCCCGGCCTGAACTTCGGGGGGAGCAGCGAAGCGCCTCCCCCCCACCGCGAAGCAAGCTGCGAGACCAGGTAAGTGACTTTCATGCATCCCTACTCATAGGCCCCTTCCAACCCTACTATTCTATGATTCTATGTGGCTCAAATTCAATCTTCAGTCCAAGCCCACACATTGCCAAACCTGCAACATGATTAAGGATGATGGAGAATTCCGCCATGGATTCCACTGAGGCTGGATTCTTTTGAATCCAGCCCCCCAGAATCAGTGGCAGAAAGGCCTTCTGCCCCCCTGCCCCCCACGGAATCCCCCCAGGATGGCACTTACCTGGGGTGGATTCGGCAACAGCGGCGGTGGCTCTGGCAGTGGTGGCGGCGGCTGGTCTCCTGGCCGGCCGTGGCAGGGCTGCTGCCACCATTGCCATCCTTGGACCGTGATAGGCTATGTAAGAATTTACATAGCCTATCACGGCTAACCTAAAAAAGAACAACAACGCAGTGTACGCAAATGGCGGCGGCTATGGCTGCCCCCATTTGCATTCCCTATTTTTCGCCGATTTATCTTACATAAATATTTATGTAAGATAAAACGGTGGGAAAAAAAGGGGAACACAAATAGTGTTGTGGACGCTATTTGCGTTCCTTTATTTTCGTCATTGTAGCCTATGTAAATAGTTTCGGCGAAAAATAGGGAATGCAAATGGCAGCTGCCGTAGCCGCCACCATTTGAGTACACTGTGTTGTTGGGTTTTTTTACGTTAGCCATGATAGGCTACGTAAATTCTTACGTAGCCTATCACGGTTGTCTGGCTGGATGCAAATGGTGGCCGCTACAGTGGCCACCATTTGCATCCGCACCAGGCCGTCTGCGGCCGGAAATCCGGTTGTGGACAGCCCTGGCGGCAGCTCCGCGGCCTGGTGGAGCCGGCCATTGAGGATTCCAGGGGGGATGACCGGATCGCCCCCCCCCCCCGTCGAGGATTCTGCAGGGAGGGACAGAGCAAAAGTAAGTGAGTTTCGTACCTCCCTAAACATGATTAGTGGGCAAAAAAGCCACATTCATCAACATGTGTACATTTGAAAAGTGCACACTTTGGGGAAGATGCAGAGAAACACATTGTTCTCCCAATGATTGAAATGTGTTTATTTCAAGAGAATGTGCGCAATTTATGTAAACATTTGGAAAAAAAATATGCATGATAATATGCACAGATTTTCATTTGAAAAGAAAAAGACTCAAAAGATTGCCATCTGATACAGACACGAGTCAGCTTAGAGGTGGAATCCAGAGCATCTCAATGAGTTCAGGTTTTGCTGATTCGCACATCCATAAGATATGGGCAGTAGTGGAACTGACATAATCTGATGTAAAAAAGAGGGGGGAATAGAATTCAATGTATCAATTTTAGATGAACCATGAAGATTTATTTGTCCCTCAGCAACTTGGATTCAGAATTCCACTGCCTCTGGATATGGATGTTCCATCATTTAGCAAACGAACATGGCTTACAGCTATTGATAAACATTTCTGAAATGAATTTGTCTGATCCCCCTTTAAAACCAACTAAGCCAGTGTCCTTCAGGGTTCTCATGGCAGTGAATTCCATCAGGTAATTATGTATTATGGGAAGAACCTTCTTTTATCTGTCCTAAGTTTACCACAAATCAATGTCACCTAGCCTGTCGCCCCTACCCAAGTTCTAGAATTGTGCGAGAGGTGGAAAAAACCTCTTTCCACTCCAGACCGTGCATAATTTGATAACGCATGTACTTGGTCACTTTTCCCCTGTCCCGTTTACCCTGAGCTAAATAGACCCAGGCCCTTGGCATTTCCCCAAAGGGACGGTGCTCTGATCATTTTGACTGGCTTCTTGTGCACCTTTTCCACCTGTATGCAGGGTGCGTGTGTGAGAGAGAGAGGGATGGAGGGAGCACACATCTCCACTCTGAAGAACATTCCTGGAAATTGAAAAGAGGTGTTGAAATAAAGGATGCCTGACAGAGGCTTGTCCAGCATTAGTATTAAGAACTGGAGAGCAACCCTGATTTGAAATTAAATATTGTGCCAGTGATCGCACACTCCACGGCTATTTGTGGAATCTGTTCTCAAAGGAAAACGTGTTGTGGTATTTAGAAAAAAGTGTTATCAGTCAAAACTCCTGCTTTAAAAATACATTTGCATAACAGTTTTTTTTATAAATATCATGCATTTTAATATTTAGCAGACTTCCTGGTCTAGCACTCTGAATGAAAGTATTTTGCAGAGAGAGAGAGAGAGAGAAATTGATATAAATATGTATTTAACCATTCAGCTAGATAGAGAGTGTGGCAGGGGAAGAATTTTGGTCTGTGTGCTTCTTAAATCTCAAATGTGGATTAAACATTGCCTAAAGAAAGATTTAGCATATCATTATGCCTGTGCATTGGAGAGAACAAATGTGCGGTTATAGAATGTGCCACAGAAAGATGGAAATAAAATGAGAGCAAAGGCGTATATAAACCAGATGAGCAGAGATGGCTCATAGAGACTCTGAAGGCGGCAGGTCAGGTGCCCACTTTGCCTTCAGAATGGGATCCTCTCTAGGATGCAGCTGCCTCAAGAAGCATCTATGGCATGCAAGGAGACCTATGGCAGGGAACGCCATGCGTGCTCCCTTGGGACCCCTTGAATTATGCTGATCCAACTGTTATCAGATAGGAGAACTGACTCTTGGTATTTCCATGGCTGCAATAGGATGGTGCTCTATAGCTCATGATAGTCCGATGTGGGGAGTAGAGGCACGGGGGGGGGGGCATGTGGCACAGTAGAAATCAGTCTAATCTACTCCGGAAGATTCTTGCATGCAGTTTCCTTTGGGAACAGGGCTTTTGCTCAGCATTTGGCAGACAGGCTCCTACATGGCTTGCTGCTGCTAATTGGTTCCCCCATTTTATCTCCCTGAACCAAACCTCCAGACCAAACTTGGAGCTTCACCCACCAGCTGCAAAGCTCGCTCTTCCCTTTCCTTGAGAGTGGGGTATTCAAGACGAATCTAGGGAAGTCCTTATGTTCATTTTCTGGGTACCTGCACTGAGATGGAGGTAGGGGAAACCTTGGAGATCAGTTTTCTCTATCAAATATAGGCCCATGGAATCACAGGGTTGGAAGGGGCTACTGAGACCATTGGGGTGGGGGGGGTGTGTCTCCACAACAATGGAAGGAGAAGCCAATGGTGACTTACCAAGATTTTGCAGGGAGCCAGCTTTGGTCTGCGTAGGGCTCCATGAATGAGCGCACTGCACCATTCTAAGACCTTTCACAGGAACATACACCTGGTGGGGTGGGAGGATTGGAGTGAACGTCCTCAGACTGGCAGGGGCTGCTCAACCAGTGTGAGAGGCTTCCCCATCCTCCCTTACAGCTTACAAAGCTGCAAACGATTGAAGCTTTGCATTAATTACTCCAAAGCAAACATTAAAGAAACACAGGTGCATCCTTCTTTCTCCCCTAAAGCAGGGGCTGATCACCCAGTGTGAGCGGCTTCCCCCATCCTTCCTTACAGCTGACAAAGCAGTAAACAATGGGAGCTCCTTGTTACTTACTCCCTTACATCTGAGAAAGCAGCTTCCACATAGTGCTTCACAGCCTTTAGGAGAGTTAACCCTCTGAATACTTGAAGCACCGTCCAGTGCTCCAGCCAGCCCCCTTTCTAATCGCCTTTCTCCTTTTTGCTGAAGCTCCTGATGCTGCAAAGGATCAAAGCTCCAAATTAATTACTTCTGAAAAGCATGGAAGCAAACATCAAAGACATGCAGCTCCAACGTTAAGGCTCCTAAATGTGTTATTTCGATTCATGGGAATCTCAGGAGTGCACAGTTTGGGGACAAGCCTCATCGACCACAATAGGAATTACTCCCAAGTAGACACACCTATGTTTGTGCTGAGAGAGACAGGGAGGGGAAACCAGCCCCCTTTCTAGCCCGATGCTGCACAGAATTGGGATGATGGAAGGTGGTAGTAGTTACTTCTGAATGGCAATAGACCCAACAATGGAGAATTGTGGCTTCAAGGAAGCACTTTACAGCGTTTAGGAAATTAGTGCTTTAAAATGTGCTATTTCGATTGGGGGGGATCTCTGTAAATGCTGGTGTGTGCATTCAGGGGACAAGCCTCATTGACCACAATGGGAGTTACTTCTGAATAGGCACTAATTGGTTTGTGCAGGGATGGGAAACACCCCTTATCATAGAATCATAGAATAGTAGGGTTGGAAGGGGCCTACAAGGCCATCGAGTCCAACCCCTTGCTCAATGCAGGAATCCAAGTCAGAGCATCCCTGACAGGTGGCTGTCCAGCCTCATCTCGAACGCCTCCAGTGTGGGAGAGCCCACCACCTCCCAAGGTAATTGGTTCCATTGTCGTATTGCTCTAACAGTCAGGAGGGTTTCCCTGATGTTCAGCTGGAACCTGGCTTCCTGTCACTTGAGCCCATGATTCCGTGTCCTGCACTCTGGGATGATCGAGAAGAGATTCTGGCCTTCCTCTCTGGGAAAACCATTCAAGGGCTTGAAGAGCACTATCCTATCTCCCCTCAGTCTTCTCTTCTCAAGGCTAAACATGCCCAGTTCTTTCAGTCTCTCTTCACAGGGCTTTGTTTGTTGCCCTCCTCTGAACCCTTTCCAGTTTGTCTGCATCCTTCTTCAAGTGTGGTGCCCAGAACTGGACACAGTACTCCAGATGAGGCCTAACCAGTGCTGAGTAGGGGGGAACTAGTACTTTCCGGGATTTGGAAGCTATGCTTCTATTAATGCAGCCCAAAAGAGAATTTGCCTTTTTTGCAGCCACATCACATCGTTGGCTCATATTCAGCTTGTGATCGACAACAGTTCCAAGATCCTTCTTGCTTGAAGTGTTGTTGAGCCACGTATCCCCCATCTTGTAACTGTGCATTTGGTTTCTTTTTCCTAGGTGTGGAACTTGGCATTTATCCCTATTAAATGTCATTCTGTTGTTTTCTGCCCAGCTCTCCAGTCTATCCAGATCACTTTGAATTTTGTTTCTGTCTTCCAAAGTATTAGTATCCCACCCAATTTTGTGTCATCTGCAAATTTGATCAGCATTCCCTTGACCGGGGTCACAGTGAAAGGCACACCCCTGCACAGGGCTGGCACACCTGAGGTCAATGTGGGGGTTGGGGCACACAGAAGCTATACTGGGGAGAACCTAAGGAAGGCGGAGAATTCCGCCATGGATTTCGGGGGGCCGAATGCCAGTGCCTGCCACCCTCTGCCACCCTGGATTCCCCCTGGGATGAAGCTTACCTGGGGCAGATGTTACAGATGGCAACGGCTCTGGCGGCGGCTCCGGCGGCGGCTCCAGCAGCAGCGGCTGGTCTTTCAACCAGCTGCCATGGCTGCCGTTTGCATCCTGGTCTTTGTCGTGATAGGCTATGTAAGTATTTACGTAGCCTATCACGGCAAGCCAAGCCAACCCCCCCCCCCACAAAAAACAGCGTACACAAATGGTGGCGGCTACGGCAACCGCCATTTGTGTCCCCTATTTTTCACCGTTTTAGCTCGGAATGTTAGAGAATTCTGCCACAGATCCCAGGGGGGCCGAATTCCAGTGAATTCACCCCCCCGGAATCCGTGGCGGAACAGAGCAACCCGCCCCCACCACCCCGCGAAAGCCCCCTGGAACGGAGCCTACCTGGCAGTGGCTCTGGCTCCGGCTCCGGTGGTGGCTGCAGTGGCGGTGGCTCCAGCTGCTGCCAGGCTGCTGCGGACACAAATGGCATCCTGAGTAGGGGACACCATTTGTGTCCGTATGGTAGCCCGTGATAGGCTACATAAATATTTATGCAGCCTATGACAGCTAAAGCGGGAATGCAAATGGTGTAGGGGATGCCATTTGCGTCCCCGCTTTAGCCGTGATAGGCTACGTAAATATTTACGTAGCCTATCACGGGCTACCATAGGGACGCAAATGGCGCCCCCTACTCAGGACGCCATTTGCGTCCGCAGCAGCCTGGCAGTGGCTGGAGGCCCTGCTGTGGGTAGGCCTGGCCGGTGGCTCTGAGGCCTGGCCACGGAGTGGAGCTGGCCAGGCAGAATTCCAGGGGGGAGTAATGGATCGCCTCCTCCCCCGTTGAGGATTTTGGGGGAGGGACAGAGCTCCTCCCTCCACCACGGATGTCCCTGGACGAAACCAGGTAAGTGTTTCGTACATCCCTAGAGCCTACATAAATATTTACGTAGGCTAAAATGGCGGGAAAAAAAGGAACACAAATACCGCCCACTATGCTATTTGCGTTCCTCTTTTTTTCACCGTAATAGCCTATGTAAATATTTATTTAGGCTAAAACAGCGAAAAATAGGGATTGCAAATGGCGGCCGACTCAGCTGCTGCCATTTGTGTATGCTGTTGTTGTTGTTTTTTGCCCAGCGTAGCCTATCACGGCAGCCTGGCTGGACGCAAATGGCGGCTGTGGAGTGGAGCCAGCCAGGCAGGATTCTGGGGGGGAGGACCGGATTGCCTCCCCCCCGGCGAGGATTCCGGGGGAAGGGACAGAGTGCCTCCCCCCCACCATGAAAAATTCCGCAAAAAGGTAAGTGAGTTCGTACATCCCTAGGAGAACCTAACTTAAGGAGAAGAATCAGACTTAAAGTAGTCTCAGGAAATCTTTTTTTTCCATGAAAAGCTGCAGGGTGGTTGCTGGATGGCCATGACATCATGTGCCCTAAACGACCTCAAAACGGAGCCAGCAAATCAACCATGGAGACACCCCACAGGGCCAACCCCCTGCTAAGTGCAGGAATCCAGTTCGAAGCATCCCCGACAGGTGGCTGTCCAGTCTCTGCCTGAATACCTGTAGCAACGGAGTACCCACCACCTCCCTGGGAAGTTGGTTCCATTGTCTGACTGCTGTGTCCATGAGGACATTTTTCACTTCCGGCTCTTGTCTATATTCCAGTTATGACCTGGACTGCATGGTCTGGTTTGAGGGAACAGGGGTTGTGCAGGGCTCTGCCTTTGGATATCTCAGACACTGATTCTCTGCCCCCTCCCCAAAAAGGGAAGTAATGCTATGAAGGAGGCAATGCAGTTGCACAATAAAAGCCTCATCTGGAAACACCCCAGAACATCAGGACATTCAAGCCAGGATACAAGAAGCATCTAGATCCCAGGAATCAGCTGATCCCAAGGGGCCAATGGCATGCCACTCCATCACCCGCCTCTCCGCCCTGTTGCAAGAGGGGCTTCTCAGCTGGCCTCCTGGCCGGAACTGGGAAGCAGTGACTTATAACTCTTCACTGCCTTTCAACACAGAATGTTCACAAAGGTAGCTTACAAAAAATCAGAAATAAAAGTATAAAATAAATAAGTAAATTCAACAGTATAAAGCAATAATTTAAAAACTCTAGAAAAACAACTGTCGAAACTCCAACTAATTCTCATATTTCTGCAGAGACAAAAATGGGATTTTCCTGTTTCAGATACATCAGAGGAGATCAGAGAAGAGTGCACACCGACCTCTTGGGGGAGCCCAATCCATAGCCCTGGGGCCACCCCAGAATATGCCCTACTCCTGGTGCATGGAGTGCTCACATCCCTGGAGCTGGGCTTCCTGGGAGATCCTGACCCCTGCGGAGCACAGCTGAGAGCAGGCCCCCCCCACAGTGGAATGCCTGTGTGGCACCACCCAGGGAGCCAGTTTAAGGCCTGTGTGGGCCCAAACCCTCCACACCAGCCACCAGAACTGGGCGTGTGGCAAGAGGTCGGCACTACTGCACGGCTGAGTGACTGCAAGCTGTTTTGAGGAGACGGAACGAATATCTAACCAGATTCCAGGATTTTGAGCATTGTTGTTCTTCAGGGTTTCTGACCAGATGTTCGTGGAGATATATGCAATAAAAGACTGGACAGGGTAAACATCAGATGTCTCCCTCCACAGTCTGCTTAGCTATTCTTTTATTGTTTTCTTTTGTTTGTCAGGTTTTCTGGAAACCCAGATAAAGGTCCATCGGATGAATTCCAGAGCAGCAAAGACAAAGGATGAAGGAAATGAAGACATGAAATAATTATATTTTTGGATGTCTGTAACTGGAGTGATTTTCAACTTGACAGATGCCTTCTCTAATCCATTAGCCAACTACAGGCCAGTTTCGTGTGCGTGTGTGAACAATGCAACAAAAAAGACTACTTTCAGCAGCCTGTAAGCTGGACATTTCTGATTCTTCATTTCTTTCCCAAATTGTCTGACAGTATTAATTCACTGATGCCTAAACTGAAAAACAAAATGTCTTTGAATTCTGCACACATCAGTTTCAAATTCAGAATAATTAAAATAATTATATTTCCTGCTGCGAGTTCTAGTCTAATTGATTGAACCAAGCAATGAGGCCATTAGCAATTTCAAAAGAATGATCACACGAAGCCCAAATGTAATTATTATATCTCTTTCTCCCTCACTACAGAGGGACTTGTAGCCTTGCTTGAAACCCAGATAATGAAAAGTTTGCTCTTCTTTGAAATTCCTTGGAAACCCAGTTGTCCATCCATCTGCTAGAACCAACTGAATAAATAATTGTGATCCACTCCAGGTGAGAACATGAAAAGAAAGCAGCGTGTGGCTCTTCTAGGGTTGCAACTGTTTCTTGGGCTTGTTTGTGGCTGGCTGACAAGAGTTTTATGAGCTGCAGAGTAAAAAACATGTAGGCACATGTTTTTTACTCTGGGTTGAAATGAAATGAAAAAACCTTCCCCAAATTTGTCGACCCTTTCACATGCGCCAGGTTGTGCGTGTGTGTGTTGCGGGGAGGGGGTCATCTTTTTTTGTTTTGCTTTTGCAAGGTTTCAGGAAGCAATTTCTATGCCAGTGAATGGCAGCAGTTGCCCATTTTTTCTATAATGTGTTAAAATGTATTTTCTGCTCCCTGTTGGTGGTGGCAACAGTGGTGCTGGAACTCTCATCAGCAGGTACCAACTGGCAGCCACCATCCCCTGTCAACGAATGCCCCTGGCATCATTCCAGAGCATTCTGGGTGTGGGGAGAGGACCGCTGCAAATAAGAGCTCCAGCGCTGCTATTGCCACAGGTGGAAGGGAACACCTTTTTAAACAGTCAAAAATATGCCACTACAGCTCACCACCATGATAAGCATGTCCTCCCCTACTAAACCATTTGGGAACATTCAGAGCTCCACCTCAGAAAACGCTCACCAGAAGATTTTTCTGGAAGTTACAATAACCAAACATCCAGCCCACCCTTGGATACAGGATGGTGCTCATATGTTCCCCCCTCTGCAACTAATAGAATTCCAAGTGGGGCATGGAGGTGGGGGATGGAGATTCAGTTCAGGACTTCAGTGCAGGGGGAAAAGGGTAGTCCTCACAACATGGCCCCAGTCACCACAACAACTCCTCTTAGAAGAAGAAACGTGCACTAGGAGACCCAATCACGGGTGCCTCCAGAACCTTGGAGACAGTGTGGATCATTGCCACACGCCTTCATCGTCATGCAGTCCAAGCACACTTCCTCATCATTCACACATCATTTTTCTGACTTATCAACTATTCCTGACTTGAAATCTTCAAGTTCTCGAAAGGTTGTCACAGAGAGGAAGGCCAGGACCTCTTCTCGATCATCCCAGAGTGCAGGACATGGAATCATGGGCTCAAGTGACAGGAAGCCAGATTCCAGCTGAACATCAGGAGAAACGTCCTGACTGTTAGAGCAATACAATAATGGAACCCATGACCTGGGGAGGTAACAGGCTCTCCCACACTGGAGGCATTCAAGACAAGGCTGGACAGCCATCTGCCGGGGATGCTCTGACTTGGATTCCTTGTAGGCCCCTCCCAACCCTATTATTCTATGATTCTATTATTCTATGAAGCGCCTGTCCTGCCGCATGTACCTACATGTACAGCAGCCCCACTGCTGGAAGTCCTTCCACTGAGCTGCAGCTTCATTTTAAAAGTGGAGCATTAACTAAAAGTTAAAGGGAAAAAAGAAAATAAAGATGACAGCCCTTGGACTACTGGATGTTTGCCTCCCCCACGAACGTCCCCCTCCTCCTGACCTTTGACAGAGATTCTCCCCGAGCTTCTCACAGTTCAAGAGACACAATACAAAAGGGGCGGTGTGTGTGTGAGGAAATAAGCACTTTCAGGGACCACGGCCCCTGTGCTGCGTGAGACAGTTTGGGCAGGGGAGGAGCCACAGGGCAGTTGGTCCAAGCCAGGCATACTGAGTGGCTCAAACTGGGATCATTTTACAAATTGTTAAATGGTGAGAATTCATATTGGCAGACCGTTCTTATGAGATGTGATGAGATTTTTAAAAGAGGGGATTGGCCCTCTAATTGCAAGAGGGTAGTTGGGTGTGAAAATCAGAACATACCTGCCCCTGCCACTCCCGAGTTCAAATGCTACATGCACAAGTGGCAGCACGCTGGTGGAAGGAGATCGGTAGGTGATGTGAAGTGAGGGCTCTAATCTGGAGGAAGAGAAGTGAGACAAGAATGGTGAATATATTAGGGGTGCTTGAGGAATGTGATATATTCTGCTATGTGCTGACCTAATCCATGGGCTTCATCACATATCTAGATCCATTTCAATAGGCTTCAGGCCTGGGTATGGGACAGAAATGGCCTTGGTCACCTTGGTGGATGATATGAAGAGGGCTTTGGAGAAGGGTGAACGCGCCTTCCTTGTTCTCCTCGACCTCTCAGCAGCTTTTGATACCGTTGAACACGGTATCCTCCTGGACCACCTGGAGGGGTTGGGCATTGGAGACACCGTATTGCGGTGGTTCCGGTCCTTCCTCTCCAGCAGGTACCAGAGGGTAGCACTGGGAGAGGAGGTCTCGGACCCGTGGCCGCTCACTTGTGGGGTGCCACAGGGTTCCATCCTCTCCCCGATGCTGTTTAACATCTATGTGAAGCCGCTGAGGGCTATCATCAGGAGGTTTGGGGTGCAGTGTCATCACTATGCGGATGACACGCAGCTCTACCTCTCATTCAAATCTTCACCAAGGTTGGCCGTAGAATCCCTGTCCAAATGTCTGGAGACGGTGAGTGGCTGGATGGGGAGGAATAAGCTGAACCCTGACAAGACCGAGGTACTTTTGGTGGGAGACAAGAGGAGGCTGGGGGATGTTGACCTGGTGTTGAATGGGGTACAGTTACCCTTGAAAGACCAGGTCCGCAGCTTGGGGGTCATCTTAGACTCCTAGCTGTCCATGGAGGCTCAGATGTCAGCTGTGAGCCGGACAGCGCTGTATCAACTCCATCTGATACAGCAGTTGCGCCTCTTCCTTCCCGACCATCTGCTCCCATTGGTAGTGCATGCCCAGGTCTCCTCTCATCTAGACTACTGTAATGTGCTCTATGTTGGGTTACCCTTGAAGACGGTTCAGAAGCTGCAGCTGGTGCAGAATGTGGTGGCTCACCTGATTAAAGGCAGTCACCAGCGCGATCACATCCCTCCGGTGCTGAAGGAGTTGCACTGGTTACCAGTTGTTTTCCAGGCCAAATTCAAGGTGTTGATTTTGACCTTTAAAACCTTATATGGTTCCAGCCCAGCCTATCTCAAGGAGTGCCTCAAGCAACACCAGACAGGCCGCTCAACAAGATCAGCCTCAGATGGCCCAAGATCAGCCAGGACAGCTAGGCTAGTGAGGACGAGGGACAGGGCCTTCTCTGTGGTGGTCCTGACTCTGTGGCACTCCCCCTTAGGGAACTCTGCCATGCCCCCTCTTTAATGAGCTTCAGCCACTCATTGAAAATGTGGTTGTTCAGGCAGGCATTTGGGGTGGGTTAGGGTATTTTTAGATGATATTTCATAGAATCATAGAATAGTAGGGTTGGAAGAGGCCTACAAGGCCATCGAGTCCAACCCCCTGCTCAATGCAGGAATCCAAGTCAGAGCATCCCTGACAGATGGCTGTCCAGCCTCGTCCTGAAGGCCTCCAGTGTGGGAGAGCCCACCACCTCCCCAGGTAATTGGTTCTATTGTCGTATTGCTCTAACAGTCAGGAAGTTTTTCCTGATGTTCAGCCGGAATCTGGCTTCCTGTAACTTGAGCCCATGATTCCGTGTCCTGCACTCTGGGATGATCAAGAAGAGATCCTGGCCTTCTTCTCTGTGACAACCTTTCAGATACTTGAAGAGTGCTCTCATATCTCCCCTCAGTCTTCTCTTCTCAAGGCTAAACATGCCCAGTTCTTTCAGTCTCTCTTCATAGGGCTTTGTTTCCAGTCCCCTGATCATCTTTGTTGCCCTCCTCTGAACCCTCTCCAGTTTGTCTGCATCCTTCTTAAAGTGTGGTGCCCAGAACTGGACACAGTACTCCAGATGAGGCCTAACCAGTGCTGAGTAGAGGGGAACTAGTACTTCCCGGGATTTGGAAGCTATGCTTCTATGAATGCAGCCCAAAAGAGCATTGGCCTTTTTTGCAGCCACATCACATTGTTGGCTCATATTCAGCTTGTGATCGACAACAATGCCAAGATCCTTCTCGCTTGTAGTGTGGTTGAGCCACGTACCCCCCATCTTGTCACTGTGCATTTGGTTTCTTTTTCCTAGGTGCAGAACTTGGCATTTGTCCCTGTTAAATGTCATTCTTTTGTTTTCTGCCCAGCGCTCCAGTCTAATCCAGATCACTTTGAATTTTGTTTCTGTCTTCCAAAGTATTAGCTATCCCGCCCCATTTTGTGTCATCTGCAAATCTGATCAGCATTCCCTGCACCTCCTCCTCCAAGTCATTCATAAAAATGTTGAAGAGCACTGGGCCCAGGACTGAGCCCTGCTGTACCCCACTCGTTCCCTCTCCCCAGTTTGCGGAGATCCCATTGATAAGCACTCTTTGAGTCCGATTCTGTAGCCAACTGTGGATCCACATGATCGTTGTTTCATCTAGCCCACTTTGAGCTTGTTTGCTCATCCGGATATCATGGGGCACTTTGTCGAAAGCTTTGCTGAAGTCGAGGTATATGATGTCTACAGCATTCCCACGGTCTACAAGGGAGGTGACTTGATCAAAAAATGAGATCAGATTTGTCTGGCAGGACTTGTTTTAGACAAATCCATGTTGGCTTCGAGTAATCATGGCATTGTTGTCAAGGTGCTTCCGGTGGTGCTTCCAGATTTTAATCTGATTTTAATTTCCAGATTTCCAAGGTGCTTCCAGATTTTAATGTGTCATGTACACATTAAATAAAATAAACACAGAGCTTTTACCCTGTGATTGAGATTGCCCCTTCACAGAAATTTGTGGTAGCAATGTACGAAAGTCTTACCTGCATCCGCTCTGGGGCATCTGCGGTGGAGGGGAGGCGCTCCGTCTCTCCCCCCGGAATCCTCCCCAGCTGGCTCCACTCTGCTGCGGCTCCGTGGAGCTGCTGGCCGGGGCCGGACGCAGCTGGAGTTCCGGCCGTGGCCGGGCTGCTGTGGCCGCAAATGGCAGCTGTCGTAGTGGCCGCCATTTGCGTCCATACAGTCAGCCGTGATAGGCTATGTAAGTATTTACGTAGCCTATCATGGCAAAGAGCAGGGATGCAAATCGTGGCTGCTACGCGAGACCAGCCGGAGCTGCCACCGCATCCGCTGCCACCGCCAAGTAAGATCCATCCTGGGGGGATTCCGCGGGGTGGCGGGGGGGAAGAGGCCGTTCTGCCACAGATTCCGGGGGGGGGGGTGGATTCTAAAGAATCCGGCCTCACTGGAGTCCATGGCGGAATTCTCTGACATCCCTAGTTTGCTGGCTCTTTACATGATGCCCTGATCATCCAAGGCATCTCCTGCACTAAATGCCTGTTGTTCCATTTTTAAGTAGATTGCAGATAATGAGCTATCAAACTACCACATTGTGTTACACCACTTCAGTTTCCCCCGTGAAAAGAGTTAAAGTGGCAGGAAGAGGCGCGAGTTCAATGAAAGAGAATGGAAGACTCAGACACAGGGAGAAGGGCAGCGGGGGCTGGGGATGAAGCACGTGTAAAGGGAGTCGGTTGTGATCCTGCATTTAAAACAGAATTAGAAAGCCCTGTTTTAAATGCAGGATTTTAGGCTGGTGTAGAAATGCCCTATACTTCCTGGGCTAATGTGTGGATCAGAAGTTAGTTAGTCCCCTATGCCATTTGCGTTCCTGCTTTAGTCGTCATAGGCCATGTAAATATTTACGTAGCCTATCACGGCCTACCATAGGGACACAAATGGCATCCCCTACTCAGGACGCCATTTGCATCCGCAGCAGCCCGGCAGCAGCCAGAGCCGCCACCGGAGCCAAAGCCACAGCCGGAGCCGCAGCCAGGTAGGCTCCGTTTCACGGGGCTTTCGCAGGGTGGTGGGGTGGGTTGCTCCATTCCGCCACAGATTCCAGAGGGCCGAATTCACTGGAATTCGGCCACCCTGGGATCTTTGGTGGAATTCTCTAACATCCCTACCTGGCTGTGGCTCCGGCGGCTCCAGCCGCTGCTGGGCTGCAGCCGCAAATGGTGGCCGCTACGCTGGCCGCCATTTGCATCCCTGGCAAGCCATGATAGGCTACATAAGCTGGCCGCCATTTGTGTCTAGGGATGTCAGAGAATTCCACCACGGATCTCGGTGAGGCTGAATGCCAGTGCATTCACCCCCCCGAAATCTATGGCAGAACGGCCTGCCACCCCCCCCACCACGCCGTGGATCCCCCCCAGGATGAGACTTACCTGGGGTGGATCTTCCGAGTGGTGGCTGCTCCAGTGGTGGCTCCGGCAGTGGCGGCGGCTGGTCTTCTGACCGGCTGCCACCGCTGCCATTTGCAGTGTTGTTGGGTTGTTGTTGTTTTTTTTACAGAGACGTGATAGGCTACGTAAAGACTTACGTAGCCTATCACATCCTGGTTAAAAAAAAAAAAAACACGTACGCAAATGGCGGCGGCTATGGCCGCCACCATTTGCGTTCCTTATTTTTCACCGTCTTAGTCTACGTAAATATTTACGTAGACTATTATGGCAAAAATAAAGGGGAATGCAAATAGCGTAGTGGGCACTATTTGTGTCCCTTGTGTCCCGCCATTTGCATCTGTGTCTTTAGCCATGATAGGCTACGCATATATTTATGTAGCCTATCAAGGCTATAGACACGGACACAAATGGCGGCAGCTACGGCGGCTGCCATTTGCATCCATGTGCAGCTCAGTGGTCAGATGTCCAGCTGCGGGCGGCCCCAGCTGGCAGCTCCATGGAGTCACCGTGGCGTAGAGCTGGCTGTGGAGGATTCCGGGGGGAGGGACGGATTGCCTGGTGCGGAGCCAGGTAAGAGTTTTGTACATCCCTACAAATATTCCAGTGCACGTCTGAGGTCAAGACAGATCAACATTCTTTTTAAAATTGTTGTTCTGGGGATAGATCTGTTTAAAAATGTGCATTTTCATAGAAATGTCATTATAAACAATGTATTTAAATTAGGGATGGAGGAGAATTTCTCCACAAATCTCAGGGAGGCCGAATGCGAACGGATTCGGCCCCCCCGAAATTGGTGGTGAAATTCTCCGCCGGCCCCCCGCCCCCCCCCGGGATGGGACTTACCTTGTGCGAATGTCCCTTTCGGCGGCACGTCCCGGCGGCATTTCGGCAGCGTTTCGGTGGTGGTGGCGGCGGTGGCCGGTCTTCTGACTGGCTGCCACCGCCGCCATTGCAAAATTAAAAAGGAAATTAAAAAACAACAACACACACCCGTGATAGGCTACGTAACAATTTACGTAGCCTATCACGGCTAGATTTCCAAAGTCAGCTGTGATAGGCTACGTAAATCGTCACGTAGCCTATCACGGGTGACTTTGGAAAAAAAAAAGCGTACGCAAATAGCGTTCTCTTATTTTCGCCATAGTCTACGTAAATCTAGGGATGGGGGAGAATTTCTTCCCGAAACTTCGGGGGGCCGAGTGCCAACGTATTCGGCCCCCCAAAGTAGTTTCGGGGAGAAATTCTCCGCCCGCCCCCCGCCCCCCTCCCGGGATGGGACTTACCTTTCACGAATGTCCCTCCCGGCGGCGGGTCCCGGCGGTGGTTCAGCAGGTCTTCGACAGGGGCAGAGGCGGCAGCCGGTCTTTCGACCGGCTGCCGCTGCCGCCATTCCAATAAAAGTAAAAAAAAAAACAACGCCCCCGTGATAGGCTACGTGACGATTAACGTAGCCTATCATGGCTAGATTTGCAAAGTCAGCCATGATAGGCTACGTAAATCATCACGTAGCCTATCACGGGTGACTTTAAAAAAAAAAAAAAGTGCGTACGGCTAATGGCAGCCCCCATAGGGAGCCGCCATTCCCGTTCCTTATTTGGTCGCTGTAGTCCATGTAAAGATTACGTAGACTACGGCGAAAATGAGGGCAACGCTATTTGCGTTGCCCTTATTTTCGCTGTAGTCTACGTAAAGATTTATGTAGACTAAAGCGACCAAATAAGGAACGTGAATGGCGGCTCCCCATGGGCGCCGCCATTTGTGTACGCGCTTTTTTTTTTTTTCAAAGTCACCCATGATAGGATACGTGACGATTGACGTAGCCTATCATGGCTGACTTTGCAAATCTAGCCGTGATAGGCTATGTTAATCGTCACATAGCCTATCACAGGTGTGGGTTTGTTTGTTTTTTACTTTACTTTTTTTTTTCGCGGCCAGGAGATGGGGCGCTCCTCCCCGGCCTGAATTTCGGTGGCAAGGGATGGGGCACCTCCCCCCCCGGCCTGAACTTCGGGGGGAGAACTGAAGCGCCTCCCCCCCACCGCGAAGCAAGCTGCGGGACCAGGTAAGTCCCTTTCGTTCATCCCTAATTTAAATACACAATTTCTGGAGGAATTCTTTCTTTGAAAAAAATCACCCTAAAATAAATATAAAAAAAATGATGTTAAAAAAAAAAATCTTGTCTTTACTGTTTGGATTTCAGCAAGCATGTCCCCAGCAGCTCCACAAATCTTTCAACATTATCAGGAAAGCAAAATCTTTATCATCTGAATGTGCATCTGGAAATACAATGTGCTGATCTACAAAAGCTTAAGCCAAAATATATTTTAGTCTTTAAGGTGCTGGCCACTGGAATCTTTGTTATAATCTCTACTCAAGGATCCAGTTCTTTCTTTCTGTTGTCTTATCTCCTGCCAAGTATCCTTGTAAGATAAGCCAAAGTCTGGATAAATTAAAGGAAAAGGATTGTTCCCATATTCTTAAAAAAAAAAAAAAAAAAAAGCAAGCAAGAAATTAGAAATAGATCTGTCTGAGCCAATGAAAAGGGCAACAGTTCTATTGAGTCAGGAATCAAATTTACAGGGAGAACAGATGTCCAATTAAGAAATGAATTGGAATGCCAAATCACCATGAAATAGTTGAGAACATGCACAATTAATGACATACATCAAAGACGTCCATGGAAGTTTTCAGGCAGATTCTAAGAAGCCTTTTTGGAAAGAAGCCTTTACAACAACTGAAAAAGCTGAGCACAGAGAAGCTGAGAAACAGCCTGTGTGGTGCCATTCTGCTGGAGGAGGCCTGTGCTCCACAAGAGAGCCCGTTCCCTCCAAGACACCCTGTTCAGCCAGATGATGGAGCCAGCTGTGCTCGCCTGTCTGTGCAGGGGTGTCACCCGTTCTCCCAGGGCTGGGCTGCAGGTAGAGATGTAAGCATCTTGTACAAGCTGCTTTGTTTTGCAGATTGTCAGGCACTGTACTCTCCATCATCTTCTCATTGATGGATGCAGATCCCCCCCCCCTGGAAAAGCATGCCTCCCCCCAAAAATCTGCAAGAATGTATGGAACTTTCACTGGTATGTAACATTTTAGGGATGTACAAAAGTGACTTAGCTTTCACGGATTATGTTGATGGTGGGGGGGAGGCATTCCATCCCTCCCCCTGGAATCCTCGATACGGGGGTAGGCGATCCGTTCCTCCCCCCCGGAATCCTCGATGGCCGGCTGTGCTCCGTGGCAGCTCCACAGAGCAGCCGGCCAGGCCCAGCCAGGCCAGAGCCGTCCGCAGCCGGATTTCCGGCCGCAGAGGGCTCTGGGGGGAGGAAACCCCACGTACGCAAATGGCGGCGGCTACGGCCGCTGCCATTTGCATTCCGTATTTTTGCCATCTGAATCTATGTAAATATTTACGTAGACTATGACGGCGAAAATAAAGGGGAACGCAAATAGCGTAGCGGGCGCTATTTGCGTCCCTTTTTGATTCCCTGTTTTAGCCTACGTAAATCTTTATGTAGGCTAAAACGGCAAATCAAAAAGGGACTGCTACGCTATTTGCATTTCCCTTTATTTTCACCGTCATAGTCTATGTAAATATTTACGTAGACTAAGACAGCGAAAAATAAGGAACGCAAATGGCAGCGGCCGTAGCCGCCGCTATTTGCATACGCGGGGTTGTTTTTTTAAAAAAACCTACCCAGCTTTGATAGGCTACGTAAAGATTTATGTAGCCTATCACGTTGTAAGGAGCTGAACTGCAGACTGGAAGGTCGGCAGGACAGCAGTTCGAGACCCGAGTGCTGTGCGATGGAGTGAACTCGCGTCTTCAGTCCCAGCTTCTGCCAACCTAGCAGTTAGAAAGCAAGAAATTGCAAGTAGGTAAATAGGTACCGCCTCGGCGGGAAAGGTAACAGCGTTCTGTGCACCTCGGTGTTCAGTCATGCCGGCCACATGGCCACGGAAACGTCTTCAGACAGCGTTGGCTCTTCGGCTTAGAAACGGGGATGAGCACCACACCCTAGAGTCGGGCACGACTGGTTGGGGACACCTTTACCTTTACCTTTTTTTTTATCACGTCGTCGTTGTTTTTTTTTTTAGATTTTAAATCTAGCCATGATAGGCTACGTGAATCTTTACGTAGCCTTATCGTGTCTTTTTTTTTTTTTTAACAAGACTGCAAATGGCGGCGGCGGCAGCTGGTCGGAAGACCAGCCACCACCGGAGCCGCCGCCGGAGCCGCCGCCGCCCGAAAGATCCACCCCAAGTAAGTCTCGTCCCGGGGGGGATCCGCGGGGGGGCGGGGGGGTGGCAGGCCATTCCGCCACAGATTTCGGGGGGCCAAATGCACTGGCATTCGGCCTCACCGAGATCCATGGCGGAATTCTCTGCCATCCCTAAACATTTTATGTCCTTTTCTGTGGACAGTGTAAATTCAATGAGCAGAGCACACAGCAAAAAAGGCAGCTGTACTGCAGAGGCTGAAGAGAGATCAGAGATGTGTAAAACATTTAAAAAAGAACGGAAAACAGATACATTGTGATTTTGTTGTTTATTCATTCAGTCGCTTCTGACTCTTCATGACTTCATGGACCAGCCCACGCCAGAGCTTCTTGTCGGCCGTCGCCACCCCCAGCTCCCCCAAGGTCAAGTCCGTCACCTCCAGAATATCATCCATCCATCTTGCCCTTGGTCGGCCCCTCTTCCTTTTGCCTTCCACTTTCCCTAGCATCAGCATCTTCTGCAGGGTATCCTGTCTTCTCATTATGTGGCCAGAGTACTTCAGTTTTGCCTTTAATATCATGCCCTCAAGTGAGCAGTCTGGCTTTATTTCCTGGAGGATGGACTGGTTTGATCTTCTTGCAGCCCAAGGCACTCTCAGAATTTTCCTCCAGCGCCACAGTTCAAAAGCATCTCTCTTCCTTCGCTCAGCCTTCCTTATGGTCCAGCTCTCGCAGCCATAGGTTACTACAGGGAATAGTACCATTGCTTGAACTATGCGGACCTTTGTTGTCAGTGTGATGTCTCTGATCTTCACTATTTTATCAAGATTTGTCATTGCTCTCCTCCCAAGAAGTAAACGTCTTCTGATTTCCTGGCTGCAGTCAGCGTCTGCAGGAATCTTTGTGCCTAGAAAGAGAAAGTCTGTCACTGCCTCCACATTTTCTCCCTTGATTTGTCAGTTATCAATCAAGCTGGTTGCCATAATCTTGGTTTTTTTGAGGTTTAACTGCAACGCAGCTTTTGCACTTTCTTCTTTCACCTTCATCATGAGGTTCCTCAGCTCCTCCTCGCTTTCAGCCATCAAAGTGGTATCATCTGCATATCCGAGATTGTTAATGTTTCTTCCAGCGATTTTAACTCCAGCCTTGGCTTCATCAAGCCCAGCACGGCGCATGATGTGTTCTGTGTACAGGTTGAATAGGTAGGGTGAGAGTATACAACCCTGCCATACTGCTTTCCCAATCTTGAACCAGTCCGTTGTTCCATGGTTTATTCTTACCGTTGCTACTTGGTCGTTATACAGATTCCTCAGGAGGCAGACAAGATGACTTGGTATCCCCATACCACCAAGAACTTGCCACCATTTGTTATGATCCACACAGTCAAAGGCTTTAGAATAGTCAATAAAACAGAAATAGATGTTTTTCTGAAACTCCCTGGCTTTCTCCATTATCCAGCGGATATTGGCAATTTGGTCTCTAGTTCCTCTGCCTCTTCGAAACCCAGCTTGTACATCTGGCAATTCTCGTTCCGTGAATTGCTGCAGTCTACCTTGCAAGATCTTGAGCATTACCTTACTGGCATGTGAAATAAGTGCCACTGTTGAATAGTTTGAACATTCTTTGGTGCTTCCCTTTTTTGGTATGGGGATATAAGTTGATCTTTCCAATCTGTTGGCCATTCTTGTGTTTTCCATATACATTGTCATATCCTTATGCAACTTCTGTAGTTTTGTATGACCAAAGTTGCGTACAGTTCCACAAAGTTTAAAAATGGTCCACAAGTCCACAGAATCTATGCGACTCTGAGAAGCTGGTCCTCGGCAGATTCCATGGGGCAGATGCATGCTGGGGCAGATTAGTGGACAGCATGTACAATAGGAGCAGGCAACGCGTGGCTACTGGTGCCAGCACAGAGCGGGGATGCTGCCAAACAGCCATCCTGCCCGAGGAGATCGACAACAAGGCCAGATGCAGGTAGGGGTGGGGGGGTCACATTGCTTGAAGCCATTGTTGTGGTGATTTCTCATTTTCCCCTCAGAATGGGGCACTCTGGGGAATCCAAAAGGGTGGCCACCAGCCAGATGGTACTTAAAAGAGTAAACTTACTCCCCAGGTTGCCCCCCCTCCACACATACACACACACACACACACACACACTATGTAGAGATTAGGAAGACAGAGAATTTCTCCCAGAATCTTCGGGGGGCTGAGTGCCAACACATTCAGCCCCCTGAAATCGGCGGTGAAATTCTCCGCCACCCCCCGGGATGGGACTTACCTTTGGCAAATTTCCCCCCCATCGGCGGGTCCCGGCAGCGGTTCGTCGGCCTTTCGTTGGGGGTGGGGGTGGCAGCCGGTCTTCCGACCAGCTGCCACCGCCGCCATTACAAAGTGTAAAAAAACCCAACAAACCTGTGATAGGCTACGTAACGATTAATGTAGCCTATCACGGCTAGATTTCCAAAGTCAGCCGTGAAAGGCTACGTAAATCGTTACGTAGCCTATCACGGGTGACTTTGGAGGGAAAAAAAAGCGCGTATGCAAATGGCGGCGCCTATAGGCGCCGCCATTTGCGTTCCTTCTTTGGTCCCGGTAGTCTATGTAAAGATTTACGTAGACTACCGGGACCAAATAAGGAACACAAATGGCGGCGCCCATAGGGCGCCACCATTTGTGTACGCGCTACTTCTTTTTTTTTTCAAAGTCACCCGTGATAGGCTACGTGATGATTTACACAGCCTATCACGGCTGACTTTGGAAATCTAGCCGTGATAGGCTACGTAAATCGTTACGTAGCCTATCACGGGTGTGTGTGTGTGTTTTTTACTTTACTTTTTTATTTTGCAATGGCGGCGGCGGCAGCCGGTCGGGAGACTGGCTGCCGCCCCCGCCCCTGCCGAAACGCTGCCGAAACGCCGCTGGTACCCGCTGCCGAGTGGGACATTCGCCGAAGGTAAATCCCATCCCGGGGGGGGCGGGGGGCCGGTGGAGAATTTCCCCAACACTTTTGGGGGGCCGAATGCGTCGGCGCTCAGCCTCCCGAAGATTCGTGGAGAAATTCTCCGCCAACCCTACTCCTTGGTTGGGTGGCCGGTAGTAGACTCTGACCACCATGTTCCTTTTATTCTTTGCTCATTTTATTTTGATCCAGATGCTCTCGATGGGGCTACCAAACTCCTCCTCCTGTATTTCTGTGCAGATATATGTCTTTTTCACATACAGTGCAACCCCACCTCCCTTTCTGTTCCTCCTGTTCTTTTTGAACAAGTTATATCCTTCACTTGCTGTTTTCCAGTCATGAGAGTCATCCCACCAAGTCTCAGTTACACCTATCAAGTCATAATTTCCCTCCTGAATTAAGGGTTCATGTTTGCTCTGTTTGTTTCCCATACTCTGGGCATTAGTATATAGACATCAAAGACAATGTGCTTCATAGTCTGGCTTTCTTCCTACATGTGTCTGAAGGCTATTCTTGAGCACTATCACAGCTGTTCTCTCCACTGCAGTGCATGCACCTATGTCCATTGTTACCCCCAACATTACATCTTCCTTCCCCGTAGGATTCAGTTTAAAGCCTTCCTGATGAAGTTCTTCTCCATCAGGCATTGTAGCCCCAGTCATAAGGCATTATAGGTTAAAACTAGCACCTTGAATTGGGCTTGGAAGCATACAGGCAGCCCATGCAAGTGGGCCAGAGTCAGTCTTATATGTTTGGACCTTCTGGCCCCTGTTATCAATCTGGCTGCCACATTTTGCAGAGCTGCAGCTTCTGAGCCATCTTCAAAGGTAGGGATGTACGAAAGTCACTTACCTGTTCGCGGATTATGTTGATGGTGGGGGGGAGGCATTCTGTCCCTCCCCCCGAAATCCTCGCCGGGGCGGAGGTGCTCCGTTCCTCCCCCCTGGAATCCTCCGCGTCTGGCTGTGCTCCGTGGCAGCCAGGCCAGAGCCATCTGCAGCTGGATTTCCAGCCGCAGAGGGCTCTGGGAAAAAACAAAAACATAAAACCGCGTACGCAAATGGCGGTGGCTATGGCTGCCACCATTTGCGTTCCTTATTTTTGCCCTCTTAACCTATGTAAATATTTACGTAGACTATGACAGCGAAAATAAGGGGGAACGCAAATAGCGTACGCGCGTTTTTGCTTTTTTTTTTAAAGCCAGACGTGATAGGCTACGTAAGTCTTTACATAGCCTATCACGACTGAGAAAAAATAACCAGACTGCAAATGGCGGCGGTGGTGGCGGCAGCTGTTCGGAAGACCAGCCGCCGCCACTGCCTCCGCCGAAGCCGCCGCTGGAGCTGCTGCCTTCTGGAACATCAGCCCCAGGTGAGTCTTGTCCCGGGTGGGATCCGCGGGGGCGGGGGTGGTGGCAGGCCATTCCGCCATCCTTATTTTTGGCTGTCTTAGTCTATGTAAATATTTACGTAAACTAAGACGGCGAAAATAAGGAATGCAAATGGCGGCTGCCGGAGCCGCTGCCATTTGCATACATACTTTTTTTTTTTTTTTTACCCAGACGTGATAGGCTACGTAAGTCTTTATTTAGCCTATCATGTCTGGGCAAAAAACCCCCCAAAACAAAAGACCAGACTGCAAATGGCAGAGGCGGCAGCCGGTCGGAAGACCAGCCACTGCCACCGCTGCCGCCGTTGCCGCTAGAGCCACCGCAGTCCGGAACATCTACCCCAGGTGAGTCTTGTCCTGGGGGGGATCCATGGGGGGGTGGGGAGGCAGGCCATTCCGCCATGGATTTCAGGGGGGCTGAATGCCAGTGCATTCGGCCTCACTGAAATCCTTGGCGGAATTCTCCACCATCCCTAGGAATTGGGCTTTCCTGTGTGCTATTTCAATTGAGGGGGAATCTCGGCCTCATCCACCTCAGTGGGAGTGACTTCTGAGGAGACAGTAATGGGTTTGCTGTGGGAAAGAGAGCAAGTCCAGCCCCCATTTTAACGCACCGGATCTCTACATGGGAGCTGCGGATGAGTTCCGTCCTAGGGCGATGGGCCGGAGCCTCGAGATGGTGCTCAATCGCATTTAAGGAATTGGGCTTTGATATGCGCCGTGTCAGTTGAGGGGCTTCGCTGTCGTTTCTGTGGTCACTGAGAGGGCAACCCTCATTCAGCAGAATGGGAGGGAAAAACCCTTGACTGGGGCCATGGGCGGTGTTCTAGGGCTTATTTTCAATGATGTTTTAAAAGCTGCTCCCTCGGCATCCTGCTCCAAAACGGCAATGAAATTTCCAGAAAACAGGGAGGGAAAGGGCTGGGGCACTGAGGTCAGAGCGACACACCCACGAAGGCTGGGCTACACGCCCCGTGGGCAGGACTACGATACCGGACCCAGTGTGGTTGAGGAAACAGGTCAGTAATGGAGCTGCAGTAAGCTGGAAAAGGCGGACTAAGAGCAGTCTCAGAAGAGGCGGTTGTACAGCGATAAAATGCGGGGCTGGTGCTGAATGGCCACGCCATCATGGAAACACAGAGACCTCACTGTGCAGCCAGGCTGGAGTGAATCGCTGGTGGCAACACAGCCCTGGAATCTTTGGGCCAAATAGACATTTGTTTAAACCTGTGCCTAGCAGCTACATCTCCTCCCCCTTTTTACTCTTGAGTAGCTGTAGGGGGGCTGATTCAGATTGGGACCATGGTGTAGGGGGTATGGAGGCTTTTAAGGTCTGGACTGATCCTGCCACACCTACTCTAGAGTAAAAATGAATGAAAGACATAGCTGCTAGACACAGATGACTGTTTGAGCCCTCTGGCTGGTCAGATGAAGCTGCCTAATACAGAGTCAGACCATTGGTATACACACACACACACACACACACACACACACATCCCAGAATGGCCCTCTCTTAGCACCAATATGGGATTAAGTCTTAATAATTAAGGCAAGGGACCAGAGCATAGTGATACAGCATTTGTTTTGGATGCAGAACATCCCAAGTTCAGTCCCCAGCAGTATCACCAGTTGAAAGGATCAGGGAACAAGTGATGGGGAAAAGGCCTCTCTCTGCTCGAAAACCCTGGAGAGCCACAGCCAGGTGAAACAGAAAACAGTGGGCTGGATGAAAAAATACTCTGACCTGGGATGAGGCTGCTTTGTATGACTCTCCTGGGTGTGAGAGAGCGTTCTTTTCTATTAATTACCTAATCATGTATTTATTACAGTTCTATATTGCCCAGATTGCAATATCCAACTGATATGGCGGGCTCTCCTGTCAAAACCCTGGTTGATCTGTGGAATGCAGAAATGACCCAGGCAGTTGACACAATTGCTCCTGGGCGCCAAATCCTAGTGGATGCCATCGAACTCTGGTATGTGCCTATAGTAAAGTATATTCAGGGACAGTGAGGGTGTCAAAGAAACATCATCTTGCTGCTTCTATTGAATCTTCTTTCTGCCGCCCAGCAGAGCTCTTCGGAGTTGTCCAGGGGCTATTACATGCCGGCCTCAAGGATGCTGCAGACCCCTCTGAGGCCCGCTGTAATGCATTTGCGAGGCACTTCGAGGATGAGATCTCTGCATCTGCTAGGACTTGGACTCCAGTGTTATTGCAGGTGAATCTGGTGAGGTGTCCAGAGCACAGCCTGGTCCTGTTCTCCTGGATGAGTTTCAGTTGGTGCAGGCTGCAGCTCGAGGACGCTGACAAGGTGTTTGGACAGGTTCATGCAGCCACTTCCGTACTGGATCCTTGCCTCTCTTGGCTTATTAAAGCTGGCAGGGAAGGAACAGCTGGCTGGGCCAGGGAGGTGATCAATGCCTCCTTGCGAGAGGGGGTGGTCCTGGGCCGCCTCAAAGAATCCCGGTATTGGGGAAAAGGTGGGATAGCAGTAGCAGTAATGATGATGATGATGATGATGATGATGAGGTGGTGGTGAGGCCACTCCTGAAGAAACCCTCCTTGGACCCAGAAGATCATAATAATTTTAAGCCAGGGGCAAACGTTCCTTTCCTCGGCAAGGCTCTTGAGTGGGTAGTGGCCAACCAGCTCCAGACACTCTTGGATGTAGGGATGTACGAAAATTCCACCACGGATCTCGGGAAGGCCAAATGCCAGTGCATTCGGCCCCCCGAAATAGGTGGCAGAACGGCCCCCCCTGCCCCCCCGGGACGAGACTTACCTTGGACGGATCTTCCTGGCGGCGGCGGCACTGGGGGCGGTGCGGTGGAGGTGGCGGCGGCCGGTCTTCCGACCGGCTGCCGCCGCCGCCATTTCCAGTTTAAAAAAACACACACAAAAACGTGATAGGCTACGTGAATGTTTATGTAGCCTATCACGGCTGAAATTAAAAAAACAAAAACAAAAACACACGTACCATTTGCGTTCCTTATTTTGGCACGTCTTAGTCTACATAAACATTTACGTAGACTAAGACGGTGAAAATAAGGGGAATGCAGATAGCATGGACTTTTTTTGTGTTTTTTTGGTTTTTTACCTGGAAATGGCGGCAGCCGGTCGGAAGACCGGCTGCCGCAGCCGCCGCCGCCACCGCCGCCGCCCCGCTGCTGGAGCTGCCGTCAGGAAGATCCGCCTAAGGTAAGTCCCATCCCGGGAGGGGCAGGGGGGCGGGGGGCTGTTCCGCCACCGATTTCGGGGGGCCGAATGCGCTGGCATTTGGCCTCCCCGATCCATGGCGGAACATTCGTACATCCTTACTGAAAAGGGCAGAACAGGGACACCCTCTTAGATGCAGTGAACACTGATGGGCCAGATCCCCCTATCAGGAGAGATCACCAGAAGGGGAGCCTTAGCGCCTCCCCATATTTAAGCCGGTGCACAGGCTGAAGACCTTTGCTGAGAACGTCTTCTTAACTGCTTGGAATACTTTCTTGTCTGGACTAGGGATGTCAGAGAATTCCGCCACGGATGTCGGTGAGGCCGAATGCCAGTGCATTTGGCCCCCCGAACTCCGTGGCAGAACGGCCTGACACCCCCCCGCGGATCCCCCCTGGGACGAGACTTACCTGTGGCAGATCTTCCGGGCGGCGGCAGCTCCAGCGGAGGCTTTGGCAGCAGCGGCTGTGGCGGCTGGTCTTCCGACCGGCTGCCGCCGCCACCATTTCCAGGCTAGGGATGGCGGAGAATTTCTCCCCGAAACTTCGGGGGGCCGAGCGCCAACGTGTTCGGCCCCCTGAACAAGTTTCGGGGAGAAATCCTCCGCCCCCCCGCCCCCCGCACCCCCCCCGGGACGGGACTTACCTTCACCGAATGTCCCTCCCGGTGGCTGGTCCGGCCGGCGGTTCGGCGGGTGTTCGAGCGAGGCGGGAGCGGCAGCCAGTCTTTTGACTGGCTGCCGCCGCCGCCATTGCAATGAAAGAGGAAAAAAAAAAACGCCCCCTGATAGGCTACGTGACGATTCACGTAGCCTATCACGGCTAGATTTGGAAAGTCAGCCGTGATAGGCTATGTGAATCGTCACGTAGCCTATCACGGGTGACTTAAAACAAAACAAAAAAAAAGAGTGTACGGATAATGGCGGCCCCCATAGGGAGCACCTCCCCCCCACCGCGAACGGCCTTCAACGACAGGTAAGTGACTTTCGTCCACCCCTATTCCAGGCTTGTGTAAAAAAAAAAAAAAAAAAAAGACATGATAGGCTACGTAAAGATTTACGTAGCCTATCATGTCTAGGTTTTTTAAAAAACCCAACAACGACGTGATAGGCTACGTAAATCTTTACGTAGCCTATCATCGTTGGTTGGGTTTAAAAAACAAACAAACCCGCGTACACAAATGGCAGCAGCTACGGCCGCTGCCATTTGCATTCCTTCTTTTTACAGTCTTAATCTATGTAAATATTTACGTAGACTATGACAGCAAAAATAAAGGGGAACGCAAATAGCGTAGTGGGAGCTATTTGCGTCCCCTTTTGATTCGCCACTTTAGCCTACGTAAAGATTTACGTAGGCTAAAACGGTGAATGAAAAAGGGACACAAATAGCGCCCGCTACGCTATTTGCATTCCCCTTTATTTTCGCTGTCATAGTCTATGTAAATGTTTACGTAGATTAAGACGACCAAAAAGAAGGAACGCAAATGGTGGCGGCCGTAGCCGCCGCCATTTGCGTACGCGGTGTTGTTGTTGTTTTTTACCCAGAGCCCTCCGGGGCTGGAAATCCAGCTGTGGATGGCTCTGGCCTGGCTGGGCCTGGCCGGCTGCTCCGCGGAGCTGCCGCGGAGCACAGCCGACCGTTCGAGGATTCTGGGGGGAGGAACAGAGCGCCTCCCCCCTGGCGAGGATTCCGGGGGGAGGGACGGAGCGCTTCCTCCACCATAAACATAATCCGCGAACTGGTAAGTCACTTTCGTACATCCCTAGCTCTGGACTTATTGTGAATTTTGATCTCTTGTCTGCCTTGAATCTTGTATCATTAAGACTCTGTCTTGAAATAAATTACTGGGGTTCTGAGTGCGTATGAATTCTAGCCTTGGGATTCTTTCTTGAACAAACCAATGTGCCAATAGCCTTGGCTATTTTATTTATTATATAAATGCTGTAAATGCTTTTGGTTAGAAGATCAGCAATTTCACATTTGAGTTCTTTAAGAACCCTAGGAAGGATACCCAACATCCCTGGACTTAGAAGCCCTATCTGGATTATCCATGCATGACAGCAACATAGCTAGAACTCCTCACTTCTGCCACAGAGAGAACTATGCTAATTTCCCCATTCATGTTGCATATGTTTGGTGATTTTTTGATTTCTAACAAGTTGATTTCCCTGATTAATTGGTGTACATTTTAAATTCTAAATTTGTGGTTAAGAAATTCCTCTGTCATTGAAGAAACCAGCGTGTATGTGCGTGTATCATTGGGTTCCCTCCTGCCAGATGCCCTATTGCCAAAGTTCAAAGGTTCCTTAACAAATGTGTGTCTTGAGAACATGCACAAATTTATACTTATGTCTAGAGGAGGACATTCAGTAACACTTGGCAGCAAATGACAGCCAGAGGGTGAATCCAGACTCAACAGTTGCCAATTTTCAATATTTTTCTCCCACATCCTGCTGAGGTGAGCAAGACAGGAAGAGAGGAGCATGTGGGCGAGAAGAAAAGAAGCAGAAAGGATGCCCTTGCCCCCAGATTGAAGACCATATTGCTAAAAATATGAAGCCCAATAATAAAAGGAAATAGGACACTGGATAGGGAGCACCTGCACCACTGGCTGGCAATGGAGTTGAAGGTGCGCTAAAGGAAGATAAGGAGACGGCAGAAAAGCTGAAGGAATTGGTTGTGTCTGTCTCTATGGAGGAAGATGTAGGATAGATATCCATGAAGACCTGGGCAAATGATGGTGATAAGACTTGGGAAGAGTGCTGTGCGATGTTCGAGCTCGGTGAGGCTCTCCAGATTCCTCCCAGAAGCTCAGTTCACCTTATTTGCATTCCTGAATGTGAGCACTTCTTTTTCCAATCGGGAAAATATGCATTTTTAAAGTGTGCATTTCTCAATTTAAAAATGTACATTTTCCCTATAGGCTAAAGCATGAAAATGCTAATTTTGGACTGGGGGAGGGGGATGTGAATTTATGCATGCACTCAACTGTGCATGCATGCAAGTGCCCATTTTTTGGAAGTACACTTTCAGATGTTAATGCAGGTTTGGTAAATTGCAAAAATTTCCTAGAATTTAATTCCTGCTCACGTTCATGCAGGACATGTTTACATGATTTGTGAACAGGAACACAATTCTCTTACATCCCTAGATAAGACACAACGTTTTAGGCCTTATCAGTAAATCAAAAATTAAGAAATCACCAGATCCTGATGATATGCACTTGAGAGTCTTTATAGGCCATAAATGAAATTGTCAATCTTCTAAGGAAAACATGAACCTCATCTTTAAGATGGGCCTCCATAACCGTAGACTGGAAAACGGCCAATGTAACACCAATTTTAAAGAAGGGAGCCAGAGGAGATCCAGGAAATTACACGGTGCTGAGCTTAACCTCTGTTCCAGGTGCACTGCTTGCAGCTGAGCTCATGTGGCTGTTGGCTCCCCTGGCACCCCCTCCCACAGGCCTTGTGAAGTGAGCTCCTCCATCCACACAACTTATTCCACAACACAGAAATGCCCGGTGTGCCATGGAATGCACAGCAGCCAAACATGACAAAGTCTGCTCTGACCCTAAATGTCACCTCCAGGCTGTGGCTGATGCAGGAAGTCAACACTGTAGTGCATTGAGGGATGTGAAAAGCAGCTGCTGCAGCTGCCACCCCATTAAACAGGCCCACCTTATAAACTACCAAAGCATGTCAAAAAGGTAATAAATAATGGGGAAGTACCATTGTAGTTGTTCAGTCGTTAAGTCGTGTCCGACTCTTCGTGATCCCATGGACCATAGCACACCAGGCCTTCCCGTTCTCCGCTCTCTCCTGGAGTGTGCTCAAGTTCATGGAAGTACCATTGAAGGCAGGTAAATATCAAGAAGCTCGTGCAAATGGCAAAACCATTGTCATGATCATCATCATTGTGCCCCCCCCCTCAATAAAGAGAGGGAGGCTGAATATAGGAATCTTCCTTATGCAAGGTAAGGCTATTTTACCATCTACCACTTTTCCTTTTCACAAGCAATGCCTGGGATTGAACCTGGAAACTCCTGCATGCAAACGATGTGCTCTACCCGTGGTTCAGAGCCCCCTCCGCAACATGCATCAAGGCCAGCTCAATAGCAAGAGAGTCCACCTGCCCGGCCAAAGCTTCTACCTTTCCAAAAAGAACCCAAACCATCTCTGCGTGCCCAGCGCCCGCTCATGACAAGCTGCGAAAAGCACAAGTGTCAAGTGACACATCTCTCCCCAGCCCCACGCCCACCACTGCCCCCACTCCCAAACCCTGACTTGCATTTATTTTTAGACATAAAATATCAATATGCTGCCCTTCGTGGAAAGACTGCCAAAGCAGCTAGCGAATCTTAATCAAAGCTTTAAAACAGGTCAGAAAGATGCAAGAAAAATATGACTGAGCAGGCTTGGAACATGTGGGAAGGGATGTGACAAGGCCAATGGCAGAAAAGTGAGTGGGAAATTCTAAATATGCCCCATATTACGTGCATAGGGAATATTTATATCAGGGGGGTAGCACATAACTCTGTTAAAGAAATAAACAAACAAATAATTAAATTATCCCAGAAGTGGGTCCCTTTCATGCAGTCTTCTTTCCATAATAATACGGAAGAAAAAACCTCAGGATCAGGTTTAACTTTGGCTATATTCTCCATGAACAAATCTCTCTCTGGCCAGTTTGGTCAATTCCCTTGTTCAGTGGATTGCAGGGAGGGGGAGGAAATGCCCTTGTTTGCAAGCCTGCACATCAGCTATGTTCTTCTTACTGAGTCTTCATAGAATCATAGATTCATAGAGTTGGAAAGGAGCTTGGAGGTCATCTAGTTCAACTCATGTCCCGTGCAGGAAATTCAGGGCAGGATCCAGCCACAAGATCCCTGCTAGATGGCCATCCAGCCTCTGTTTAAAGCCCTCAAGTGAAGGAGAGCCATCACCACCCACAGCAGCCTGTTCAGCTGTTGACCTTCCCTTGGGAAGCTTCTCCTGATGTTTTGCTGAAATCTGCTTCACTTCTGCTTCCACCTGTTGGTTTGAGTTTTGCCCCTGGAGCACCCAAGAACAAGCCTCTTCCATCCTCTTCTGCGTGACAGTAGGGATGTACGAAAATCACTTACCTTTCAGGGATTATGCTGATGGTGCAGGGGGAGGCGTTCCATCCCCCCCCAGGAATCCTCGCCGGGGGGGGAGGTGCTCCGTTCCTCCCCCCCCGGAATCCTGGCTGGCCGGCTGCGCTCCGCAGCGATTCTGCAGAGCCGCTGGCCGGCTCCGCCAGCAGCCAGACATCTGGCCGCTGGCTAGCAGAGTAGGGATGCACGGAAGTCACTTACCTGGTCTCGCAGCTTGGTTCGCGGTGGGGGGGAGGTGCTTCGCTGCTCCCCCCGAAGTTCAGGCCGGGGGGGGGAGGCTTCCCTCCTCGCCCGGCCGAAATTCAGGCTGGCGGGGAGTCTTCCTGCCTCGCCTGGCCGAAATTCAGGCAGGGGAGAAGCGCCCCGTCTCCCCGGACGCGAACTTCAAAAGAACCCCCCCCCCAAACGCCCCTGTGATAGGCTACGTAACGATTAACATAGCCTATCACGGCTAGATCTGCAAAGTCAGCCGTGATAGGCTACGTTAATCGTCACGTAGCCTATCACGGGTGACTTAAAAAAAAAAAAGCGCGTACGGATAATGGCGGCCCCCATAGGGAGCCGCCATTCCCATTCCTTATTTGGTCGCTGTAGTCTACGTAAAGATTTACGTAGACTACGGCGAAAATAAGGGCAACGGTATTTGCGTTGTCCTTATTTTCGCCGTAGTCTACGTAAAGATTTATGTAGACTACAGCTACCAAATAAGGAACGCGAATGGCGGCTCCCTATGGGGGCCGCCATTTGCGTACGCGCTTTTTCCCCCCCCCCCAAAGTCAACCGTGATAGGCTACGTGACGATTAACGTAGCCTATCACGGCTGACTTTGCAGATCTAGCCGTGATAGGCTATGTTAATCGTCACGTAGCCTATCACGGGGGCATTTTTTTTTTAAAAAAAACAAACTTTGGAGTTCGCAGCCGGGCGAGGCGAGGCGCCTCCTCCCCGGCCTGAATTTCGGCCGGGCGAGGCAGGAAGCCTCCCCCCCCAGCCTGAACTTCGCGGGGGGAGCAGCGAAGCGCCTCCCCCCCACCGCGAACAAGCTTCGAGGACAGGTAAGTGACTTTCGTCCACCCCTAAGCCCAAGACAGCATTTGCTTTCTCGCGCTGCTGGCTTGTGTTCAGCTTGTGATCCACTAAGACACCTCCCGGGGTCCTTCTCACATGCACTCTCATCACGAAAGCAAGATGTGGGTTGAAGCTTGAGGAGCGCTGTGGGGATTCCCCTACCCAAACCCAACAAAATGGAGCACCATGGATACTCCAGGGCAAAGGACGTCAACACGTGGTGCACTCTGAACCACGACGGAGCCGCGCTATTTGTCGTGATGAAGAGTGGTCTTTTCCGAATGGTGGCCTCATCTTCATTTAGTGGTGGAGGTTCAGGACAGACAAAAGGAAGTACACATTCACACAATGCATAGACAACTGATGGAATCTGCTGCCGCAAGATGTTAGGACAGCTGTCAGCCTGCATCACTGTGAAGTGGGATTAGGCAAATTCATGGTGGAGAAGGCTATGAATGGCTGCTAGTCACGACACCCCCAGCATCAGAGGCAGCGTGGCTCTGCATATCAGTTGCTGGGAACACAAGAGGGAGGAGGCTGCCATGATCCTGCCCAGCTTGTGGACGTGACGGTCTTGTAGCCTTCGCCCCCAACCCTACTATTCTATGGTTGCATGTCTTCCGACTGGGGCATCTGGTTGGCCGCTGTGGGACCAGAATGCTGTTGGGCTCCATAGGCCTTTGCTCTGATTCTTATGGTGTTACTATGGGACTTCGGCCTCCCATTTCATTGGTAATATGCATGCTAAAAACCAAACTGTACAGAATTTTGGCACAGAATGATTTCGAATTAGCCTTCTCCAAGTTGTCACCATCTGTATAGTGCATGAGCGCTTTGACTAATTAGGGCCTGCTGGATCCCTTAATTTATGCTTCTTGATGAGGGTAAGCTAGAGAGGGCCAATGTAGTGGAAGAGGGCCTGCATCATATTCAGAGGGTGGGACGGGGTGGGTGGGTGGGGAGGGAGGGAGGGAGGGAGGTGAAATGGCGGGAACACCAATGAATCTTACCCATGTTACACTTGAAATTGTGTTAACATCCCCACCTGAGATCCAAGGCGCTGCAGACAGACTGATGTTCCCCGGCACTGGGATTCTAACAATGAAAAAGAACCTTGATCTATTTGACGAGGGAAGGACACAGCAATAAGGGTGTTTTATGAGGCTCTGGCCCACTTCAGTCAGGGAAGATCTGGATATGATTCAACGCCCTCTTGCTGGCAGCAGCGAGACAGCTAATCTGAACATGGCCCCGTTATACATCAGCGAAAACACCTTTTGTGCAAGGATAACAATGGGGATATTTATCGTGCCGATTACTCAGCGGCAGTTCAGCCCCTCTCAGTGCATCGGAGGCCGGCTATAATCTCCCTGAAATGCCGGGCCTGGAGTTGCTTATTGATTACAGGGAAATAAAATCAACACCTTCCCTGTTGTACATGAGCTGTTTTGTTTGGGGCTCAGAGCAGAGAGGCCAGCAGAAGAAAGGAAGGGACGAGCCACTGACTGAGGCTCGCGCTGGGTGTCTCCCTTCCCAGAAGCTACGAGCCAGAGCCTCCATGCCTGGATCTCTTCCTCCTTGCCCTCGAAGCCCATGTCTGGAGGGCAGCTGCCCTCAGCAATTGTAGCGCTAACTAGGAGGGGCACTGGAGAAAGAGTGCCAAGGAAGCAGGGTGGCCACTTTGCAGAGGACAGTCCTCTGCTTGAAGGGCTGGCTGTCCTCTATTTTGAAGGCCTCCTCTCTTGGCAGCTGTCCCGTTCAAGTCTGGTGGAAGGCAAAGAGCCGCAAGGTGGGAGGGCAGGGCAGGGCAGGGCAGGGCAGGGTGGGAGGGTGCCCATCTGTAGGCAGCAGCGCCTGGACAGTGGACTCAGCAGCAGAGCCCCACAGCACCCAGCTCCGCCTCCCCCGTGGCGGCGTATTGCGCAGCATTTCTGCTTAAAGGATGGCCATCATTTCTGGAACGTCACCTATACATATCACTTAGCACACACAGATGTTATGCAAACCCTGATGACACATGCCTGGCCACCTGAAAGAAGCTGTACCCCTAAAATGACTTATCTCACTTCATGTTTCTTTTCATGAGTGTCGGAAAGCTCTTCCTGCAGTTCTTTTCTGTGCTCGTTTCAAATGCATTTATGAATTCCCAGTGAGGTTCTCCTCTGTGACTGTTTTCTCCTCCTTCACCTCACTCTGCCTGGCCTCATTTGCCCACAAGGCCTATCGGCTGCAGTGACCTGCATCCTTTGTAAATGACACCATGATGCAACACCTGCCGCGATGACGCCACACCACGGACAGGCACGAGCAAAGCCACGCAGGTTGCCAGTGACAGCCAAGGGGATCCTGCAGCAGTGTGGGCCGATGGGACTGAGCAGAGTGACGGCAAAGAAGCATCAGCCAGGGGGTGAAGCCACTGATCACCTCACGCATGTGTTAGCTGAAGTACAGCTCTCCAGTGGTCGGCAGCGACGGTGCTGTTTTTGGAGCGAATATTGAAATCAGAGGCATTTGTCTGGCCTGCAGTGTCGAGCACCCCAAGGCCTGTATGCTACCATTTGGGTAGTGTGTTCATATTGTCCAGATGTTCACGATATGAACACACATCAGAAGCAGTGTGAGTTTTGCTTCTTGTGCTATAAGCTGCATCAGGAGCATCAGGTGTGTCTCCCCACCCCTGAAAGATAGGCTTTCCCCCAAGCCCAGCCAGTGGCTTTGTGGCTGGGCAACAGAGCGAACATCCTTCCTGTGTCCCCCTCCAATCCTGCTTTCTGTTGATCTTAGGCTAAAGTAGACCTTGGGCTTCTTCACATGGAGCTTTTGTCCTGCTATCGAGGTTGGTTACTCACGGAAGTTTGTGGGCCCTTTAGATGACGTTGTCAACCTCCAGGGCGTCTCCTGCACTAAATGACCTTTATTCCATTTTTTAAAAGATCGGAGATAATGAGCTACCAAATTACCGTGCTTGAGTTCTGCTTGAGTTTCCTCTGTGAAAAGAGGAAAATGCACAATAAGAGGAACTGGACCAATGAAATATGTGGAAAACTCAGATAAGGGGGAAAGGAAGAGGGGAAGGAAGCATGTGTCAAGGGAGTCCGTGGGGATCCTGCATTTAAAATGGAAGCAGAAGGCCCTGTTTTAAATGCAGAATTTTAGGCTGGTGTAGAGATGCTCCTCGAAATTGCTGTGGCACCTGCAGAAACAGCCCCTCCAATCCAGGCACAAAGGGACCAGAGCTTCAGCAGAATTCCTGGCTGCCTACCAAGGCTTCTCCACACAATTACATAGTATGGTAATGTTTTTGTGCAGCAACTTTGATCCAAAGCTAGGGATTTTGAGAGCATCGGGCTGGGGGCTGGAGTTCAGCAGGTTCCTGTTAACTTGTCCCCTGGACTGGAGTCTGTGGACCCCCCACACTTGCTTGACTCAGCACGCTTTGAGGTGGGCAAGCATGGCAGTCCCGCCGCTCCGCTGAGCTGCAAATTTGCTAGGGATGTACGAAAGTTTCGCCACGGATCTCGGGGAGGCTGAATGCCAGCGCATTCGGTCCCCTGAAATCAGTGGCGGAACGGCCTACCACCCCCCGCCCCTGCCGGGACGAGACTTACCTTGGGCAGATCTTCCTGGTGGCGGCGGCTCCAGCGGCGGTTCGGCAGCGGCAGCTGCGGCGGCTGGTCTTCCGACCGGCTGCCGCCGCCACCATTTCCAGTTAAAAAAAACGTGATAGGCTACATAAAGATTTACGTAGCCTATCACGGCTAGGTTTTTTTTTTAAAAAGGGATAGGCTATGGAAATGTTTACGTAGCCTATCACGGCTGACTTAAAACACACACACAAAAAAAACGTGCATATGCAAATGGCCATGGCCACCGCCATTTGCATTCCTTATTTTGGCACGTCTTAGTCTATGTAAACATTTACATAGACTAAGATGGCGAAACTAAGGGGAACGCAAATAGCGTAGATGCTACGCTATTTGCGTTCCCCTTATTTTTGCTGTAGTCTACATAAATGTTTACGTAGACTAGACGTGCCAAAATAAGGAACGCAAATGGCGGCGCCCATGGGCGCCGCCATTTGCGTACGTGCGGGTTTTTTTATTTTTTAACTCAGCCATGATAGGCTACGTAAACATTTCCGTAGCCTATCCCTTTTTTTAAAAAAAACCTAGCCGTGATAGGCTACGTAAATCATTTGCTTTTTAACAACTCCCTTTCCCAGTGTTATGAGATCCATCTGGAACTACTCACAATCTGCTTTTGGCTTAACTGTCTTGAATTTTTATAATCATCTAAGCATTTTTCTCCCATTTTCTTGTTTATAGAGTGGTATTAGAAAAAGTTCCTTGGGGAAACTGGCTTCTTTCATCTGTGAAACCCAGCCATTTAGGCCTATCCTGATTGATTCCCTTCTTTTAATCCAGTCACTCGTCCATGGGAAGGCATCTCTGTGGACGCCCAATCTGCTTAGCTTTATTAAGTGCCTTTGGCAGGGAGCCCACTTGTCAGACCCTTGATGGACCTTGAGTCCAGAAACACTCCCTTGACAAACGCCCTGCTGGTGCTTCCCAAATGCCGCGTGTGCCGGAGCATTGTGAATCATTGTTCCGGAAGTGGTTGTGACACAGGGTGCTGTTACACTTGCCTGTCTGCTGGAGCCGGATGCTGGCTGAGCTCACATGGAGGAGCGCTGCTGCATGGAGTGACCTGGACTGCCACCTCCCATGGGAGGAGGATGCACTGGGCCACTGCAATTCCCATGCTCTCAGCAGAAGCACTTTTGTACGTTCTCCATTCCGGTTATGGTCTTGAGTTCTTTGTGGCCACGTGCATGTCCAAGGCACCAGGGGGCACCAACCAGTGTGAAATGCCCCACACCTTAAATGGGCTTGAGGATGTAAGTAAAATATGCGGGTGACATGAATTATTTTTTGTCACACACTATTCAACAAGTTCTGAAACTTCTCTGACAATTGTTAACTGATAGGCAATACTGCTGCCTGAAGCCAAGGTTTTAAATTAGTGCTCTCTCTCTCTCCCTCTCTCGTTTTTCTCCTTCCTTCCTTCCTTCTTTATATGACTACTGAATTTATTGTTGTTGTATTATCTCTGACAAGGCAAAGGGGAGGTGCTGTTTGTGGGATTTTGCTGCTTCACATCAGGCAGAAAAATCTATCTGGCTGGTCCTTATATTTGCTGCTAAAATTAGGAAGATATTGAATTGTAGCTCTGTTGCTTCCAAATTCTGATTTGCTACATATCAAAAACTCCGCATAGAAAGGTAGATGTCAGGCCTTTTTTTTTTCATGTGGAAGTTTTCAAGCATGTAGCCCCCCCCCCCACACACACACACATGCAGATGCAGCATGAAGTGGTCTAATGCAGCTGTTCTTTGTGCGAACGTACAGATAGGGAAACTGAGGCTAAAGAAGCAGACTTGCCTGGGGTCACCCAACCACCTCATAGGTGAGCTGATTTCTTTATTCAGGCTTCCCAGTCCATAACACTCTCTGATTGTGCATCGTATCCCTTCCACTGTCCTATATCTGAACACCAATATGTGCAGCCCATTTCTTCTGATTCTTCTTTCGCATCCCTGTTTTATGAATGCCATTTTATGGCTATTACATTTGCCTGTTCAGAAATGCCATTAGGAGCAATATTAAAAGCCCCCGTCTTCACTGTATTTTATAGATTGGTAACTAAGCAAAAATAGTGTGAACTCTTAAAATGCAGACTATAAAATAAATGCATTTTAATACTTCCCTTTATAATGATGACTGACTTGTTCACATGCCTTAGAGTTTAGTTTTAAAGATTCTGGTTATCAAAAATATCATTTTATACCTTTGCTTATGAAGGGTGTACTTTGTGCTATCTGTTTCTGATTATTTTATACCTAAGAAGTTTAAATCAAAGGGCATTTAGTTCTCTTTCTTCCTCCTCTCTTTTTTAGGTCATTGGCTTTCCTTTTAAAAGTCATTTTAAAGAAATATTTTAAAATCGCTGAAATGGCCACAAAAAATACATGGGGATGTTCTGCAGTGTTCTGCATTAGGATATGCAGCTCCTTGCCCCAGCTTTGGCAAGACCCCTGTGCTCCTCTTTCCTTTCTCCCCCTCCCCTGTTTAACCATTATTTGGAGGTGGCCAAATGCTAGCCAAAAGAATACACAGAAGAACTATACAGGAAAGATCTGAATGTCTCTGATAGCCATGATAGTGTGGTCACTGAACTTGAGCCGGACATCCTCCTAGAGAGTGAAGTCAAGTGGGCCTTAGGAAGCATTACTAACAACAAAGCTAGCGGAGATGACAGTCTTCCAGCGGAGCAATTTAAAATCCTAAAAGATGATGCTGTTAAAGTGCTGCACTCAATATGCCAACACATTTGGAACACTCAACAGTGGCCACAAGACTGGAAAAGGTCAGTTTACATTCCAATTCCAAAGAAGGGCAATGCCAAAGAGTGTTCAAACTACCGTACAATTGCGCTCATTTCACATGCCAGCAAGGTGATGCTCAAAATCCTACAAGCTAGGCTTCAGCAGTATGCGAACCAAGAACTACCGGAAGTACAAGCTGGGTTTCGAAGAGGCAGAGGAACTAGAGATCAAATTGCCAACATTCGCTGGATAATGGAGAAAGCAAGAGAATTCCAGAAAAATGTCTATTTCTGCTTCATTGACTACGCTAAAGCCTTTGGTTGTGTGGATCACAACAAACTGTGGCAAATTCTGAAAGAGATGGGAGTACCAGACCACCTTACCTGTCTCCTGAGAAACCTGTACGAGGGTCAAGAAGCAACAGTAAGAACCAGACATGGAACAACCGATTGTTGTCCATGGTCCATGGGCATGGGGTCACAAAGAGTCGGACACGACTTAACGACTGAACAACAACAACAAAGGCTAGCCAAAGGCTAGCAGAATGAAGCAAAATTCAAGCAAGATGGAAGTGATCCTGAGACCCAGTGAGTGTGTTTCTAAGATGTCCATTGATTGACTGATTGATGGATTGATTTAAAATATGAATAAAATAAAAATGGACATCTTAGGGCATTAGAATTTGGGGAAGGTCTCTGGGGTAAAGGGAATAAGTTTGCGACATATGCATATGAAGCTGTCTTCTGCCCTGCCCCATCCCCCAATTTCAGCCATCCTTGGGTTGTTGTTGTTGTTCAGTCATGTCCGACTCTTCGTGACCCCATGGACCAGAGCACGCCAGGCCTTCCTGTCCTGCGCTCTCTCCCGGAGCGTGCTCAAGTCCATATTCATTGCATCGGTGATGCTATCTAGCCATCTCATCCTCTGCCGTCCCCTTCTCCTTTTGCCTTCAATCTTCCCCAGCATCAGGGTCTTTTCCAGGGAGTTTTCTCTTCGCATTAGGTGGCCAAAATATTGGAGCTTCAGCTTCAGTATCTGTCCTTCCAATGAGCAAGCAGGGTTGACTTCCTTTAGGATGGACTGATTTGACCTCCTTGCAGTCCTGGGGACTCGTAAGAGTCTTTTCCAGCACCACAGTTTGAAAGCATCGATTCTTCGGCGCTCAGCCTTCCTTATGGTCCAGCTCTCAGAGCCATACGTTGCTACTGGGAAAACCATAGCTTTGATTAGACGGACCTTTGTCGGCAAGGTGATGTCTCTGCTTCTCACTATGCTGTCTAGGTTTGCCATAGCTTTCCTCCCAAGGAGCAAGCGTCTTTTAATTTCATGGTTACAGTAGATGGCAGAAATTTGGGCTCTTTGGTAAAGGAGCCATGATATGACTGAGAAGAGAGGCTGCAGGCTCTGGAGAAAGCAGGAAACAGATAACTTCCAAAAGGCTGGAGGACACTACCTATATATTCATTTACAATGAAAAGTCAACCCTTATCCTGAAGGCTTCTTTGCAGCACCTTATGATGGCAAAAAAAGGGGAAGTGAAGCAGTGTGAAAATGAGGCAAAATGTCCACTAAGGAGGAGGTGTAAGCATCCGAATCTTCTCAATAAAGCTCACCTCTGCATTGTGTGACACAGCTTTAGCAATTCTGCCTTCTTTTAAAGCTAATTCCACTGCATGCGCTCAGTCTGGTAAAGGCAGCATTACCAGGAAGCTCAATGTGTTGGGAAAAACCAGAGGGCATTACATGTAAGAGCATGATCTGACTTGACCTGTGTGGATGGGGGAATGCCTTTGTGTTCCACATCTCTGTCTCCAGCAGGAAAAAGCATGACTTCGCGAAATGCGCAGGAAAGCTCCACCCGGCCTTAGCACCTCCATGCTGCCTGTTTAAGATCTTCTCGCATGCCACAACATTGCAGCCAGAGCCACGGGGGTCAATGCCACTCCACAGGGGCAGCACACACAAGCATCAGCACTGGAGGGGCAAGACAGCAGCCTGCACGGGCACCCGGCTGTCTGCCAGCCTCCTCCTCGATTCTCAGTGAGAGGCCACGGCCAGGAGTGCCTGCCTCAGCTGATACGCCAGCTGAACACGGGCCTTCTGACGTGTGTCCATGTCCTAGAAACCTTTCAGCTGGATGACTGCAATGTGCTGTATGTACTGCGACTAGGGGTGCACGAAAGCCACTTACCTGGTCTCGCAGCCTGCTTCGCGGTGGGGGGGAGGCGCTTCGCTGCTCCCCCCAAAGTTCAGGCCGGGGGGGGAGGCTTCCCGCCTCGCCCGGCCGAAATTCAGGCCGGGGAGGAGGCGCCTCGCCTCGCCCGGCCGAGAAATAAAAAGTTTTTTTTTAAAAAAACGCCCCCGTGATAGGCTACGCGACGATTAACGTAGTCTATCACGGCTAGATCTGCAAAGTCAGCCGTGATAGGCTACGTAAATCGTCACGTAGCCTATCACGGGTGACTTAAAAAAAAAAGCGTACGCAAATGGCGGCCCCCATAGGGAGCCGCCATTCGCGTTCCTTATTTGGTCGCTGTAGTCTACGTAAATCTTTACGTAGACTACAGCGAAAATAAGGGCAACACAAATACCGTTGCCCTTATTTTCGCCGTAGTCTACGTAAATCTTTACATAGACTACAGCGACCAAATAAGGAACGCGAATGGCGGCTCCCTATGGGGGCCGCCATTAGCCGTACGCGCTTTTTTTTTTAAAGTCACCCGTGATAGGCTACGTGACGATTTACGTAGCCTATCACGGCTGACTTTGCAAATCTAGCCGTGATAGGCTACATTAATCGTCACGTAGCCTATCACGGGGGTGTTTTTTTTTTTTTACTTTTATTGGAATGGCGGCGGCGGCAGCCGGTCAAAAGACCGGCTGCTGCCCCTGCCCCTATCGAAGACCTGACGAACCGCCGCCGGGACCCGCCACCGGGAGGGACATTCGGGAAAGGTAAGTCCCGTCCCGGGGGGGGGTGCGGGGTGCGGGGGGGCAGAGAATTTCTCCCCGAAACTACTTCGGGGGGCCGAACACGTTGGCACTTGGCCCCCCGAAGTTTCGGGGAGAAATTCTCCCCCATCCCTAACTGGGACTGCCTCTGAAGGCTGTGCAGGAATGTCACTTGGTCTGGGATGCAGCAGCCAGACTGGTGATAGACGTGAGTCGTCAGGGGCCTGGCACACCACCCCTGCCAGGGCGCCACTGGTACCAAGCAGTTTCCAGGCTAGTTTCAAGAGGCTGGTACTACCTAGCTTTGAAGCCCTAGGAGACTTGGGATTCTGACAGCTGAGTGACCCCCATCACCACCGACGTCCAGGCATGGATTTCTGCTGCAGACCCCACCTCCTCCAGAAGTGAGGTTGTCCGCCACCATTCATAGAGCATGTCATGCTATGGGCCAGCATTTAGGGAAGGTATTTTCACTCAAGGTTTACCAGATCCAAGAACCTGGACCACTAGGATGGGCCATGAAGACTCACTTATCTCATCTTAAGCAGGCTTTTAACATTTGATGGCATTTAGTTGGGTTTTATATTCTTCTTCCTGCTGTTAAGATAATGCTACCAATTTATTTTGTTTTTCTGCCTTTTTAATGTGCGTGTTCTGCCTGCGTGTTTTAAATTGTTTTGCAGTTTGAAAACTCAACAGAATAGATAAAGCAGATTATAAATCCTAAAGGAAATACATAAACTTGCGCTCCCTTTTTCCTATAGGTGGGAAGTCTGGATCTACACTAGTGCTTTTTATTGGTATTGAAGTGCACCGAGAACTGCGGGGGCACGTTATAGATTACGTATACAGCTTTCCCAATGTTATTTCCTACTTTTTATTCCGAATTATCCAAAATACCACAGCAGATGTCACTGTGTGTGCTATGAGGTATAAATGCGCCAGAGGGATATAGCATCACCATGATGGGATCGTATCGGTAGGACACGAGGGGTAGATTTGGCCTCAGGCAATCTTTGCAGGGCATGTCTGGAGGGCAGAGGGGGAGCACCTGGGCATCTTTGGGAAAATGAGTGTCTTCACCCATGTGCATGTTAAATATTATTGGGGTGCCTCAGCAACAGCAAGTACATGGGCAATGTTAGTAGCACAGTAACATCTATCCAGGTCCATGAAATAATGGTTTCTCTTAGCAAAGCAAGCCCCCCCCAACACACCCCACAAACGTTTGCTCTAGCTCTGTACAGAAACAGACACTTGTTCCTCCAAGCAAAGTTTCCCTTCCCTCTCCCCTCCCTCCTGACTACAATGTACATGGGGCTTTCATGTTAGTTTTTGCACATAGAGGAAATATGGGTTACATGGAATAGTCCCCAGATGTGAACTAGGAGCCATGTTCACATTCCACTTCATCAGCATCAACCTGGCATCCCCAAAATAAGAATGGCAGCAAGCCAGAGTGTTGCTGTCAGGTAGGGATGTCAGAGAATTCTGCCACGGACCCCAGTGAGGCTGGATTCAAAAGAATCCAGCCTCCAGAGTCTGTGGTGGAAAGGATCTCTCACCTCCACCTCCCTGCGGAATCCTCCCCAGCCGGATCCTCCCCACTGGCAGCTCCGGAGCACCAGCGATATGCCCACCATTGCCATGCCATATCGCTGGCTGAGGCTGACTCTGGACACAAATGGCATCTACTACGCCATTTGCGGCCGTAAAGCTCTTAGATTAAGTTAAATGCAGCTGTAAGTGGCTGCATTTAGCTTAATCTAAGAACTGTACAGCCACAAATGGCGTAGTGGATGCCATTTGCATCCGGAGTCAGCCCAATATGGCACGGCAATGGCGGCCACCCATATCACTGGTGATGTGGAGCAGTGCTGGCCAAAGAGGATTCCGGGGGGAGGGACAGATCACCTCCCCCCCATGGAACCCCCCCAGAACAAAAGGTAGGGGTTCCGCCCATCCCTACTGTCAGGGCCCGGCCTCAGCACCGCAGGAGCCTTGCAGGTCATGGCCGGGATTTGAGCAGTAGGTGCCCGGAAGGGCCGGGGCCTATGCAGCCTCTGGAATGTCGGAATCCATGTGAGTGTCTCTCTGTTGGTGTTCCCAGAGCAGAGCCGCGGGAGTCGCCCTCCTCCCCGTCCGCCCGCCGGTCTGGCCTTGGCAGGCAGGGCAGCTGGAAGCGGTCTGTGAGGGCCGGGCCGCGGTGGGGTGGGGTTTGCAGAAGGGTCGCCTAGGCTGAAGCCTCACTGCAGAGGGCTGATCAGTGATGCCCCGTTCAAGGGGCTCAAGGCCCTCGCCCACCAGGGGTCCGGGGGGGGTCCTACAGTTGCGCCTTCCTTGTCAAGCTGACGCAAAGGCGAAGAGCGTCTTGTCTTCATTGCCTGAAGCCTCCTCCGTTGGATCCATCATGGTCTGGGCTTCTGGAGGCACTCTGCATGTGGACTTCAACATTTTTATTAATGACTTGGAGGAGGAGGGAATGCTGATACAATTTGCAGATGACACAAAATTGGGCGGGATAGCTAAGCTAATTCTTTGGAAGACAGAAACAAAATTCAAAGTGATCTGGATAGACTGGAGCGCTGGGCAGAAAGCAACAGAATGACATTTAATAGGAATAAATGCCAAGTTCTGCACCTAGGAAAAAGAAATCAAATGCACAGTTACAAGATAGGGGATACGTGGCTCAACAACACAACAAGCGAGAAGGATCTTGGAACTGTTGTCGACCACAAGCTGAATATGAGCCAACAAGGTGATGTGGCTGCAAAAAAGGCAAATGCTCTTTTGTGCTGCATTAATAGAAGCATAGCTTCCAAATCCCGGGAAGTACTAGTTCGCCTCTACTCAGCACTGGTAAGGCCTCATCTGGAGTGCTGTGTCCAGTTCTGGGCGCCACACTTTAAGAAGGATGCAGACAAGCGGGAGAGGGTTCAGAGGACAACAAAGATGATCAGGGGACTGGAAACAAAGCCCTATGAGGAGAGACGGAAAGCACTGGGCCTGTGTAGCCTTGAGAAGAGAAGACTGAGGGGAGATAGGATAGAGCTCTTCAAGTCCTTGAAAGTTTGTCACAGAGAGGAAGGCCAAGATCTCTTCTCGATCATCCTACAGTGCAGGACACGGAATGAGTGGCTCAAGTGACAGGAAGCCAGATTCTGGCTGAACATCAGGAAAAACGTCCTGCCTGTAAGAGCAATACGACAATGGAACCAATGACCTGGGGAGGTGGTGGGCTCTCCCACACTGGAGGCCTTCAAGACGAGGCTGGGCAGCCACCTGCCAGGGATGCTCTGACTTGGATTCCTACACTGAGCAGGGGGTTGGACTCGATGGCCTTGTAGGCCCCTTCCAGCCCCAATATTCTATGATTCTGTTCTATGATTCTTTGACTCCCCCTTAACTGGAACTTTAGACTGCTAAGGACTTTCCACTGTGAGGTGTTTCATAGACTCTCGTTTGCTGTGGATTGTGTGTCTTGGTTTGTCCTCAGCTCAGTGTACGGCAGGCTGGGTGTGATCTATGCCTTTTGGACTTTCCTCTGCCTGGACACATGCAGCGCGGAGTTACCAATGCGAAACCGAGCCCCTTCCCTTGTGTTCAGAGCTGTGAAGATGGCAGCGGGGAAACCACGTGGATGAGGATCTCAGTCACGGTGGTAGCGTTTAGCTTTGGACTGTTCTGGAATTACTCAGAGCCTATAGCTACTGACGTCAGCTATATGATTTCTGAAGAGTGTAACCATTGAACTTTTTCCATGGGATTTCTTGCAATAAAGAAATCTCACTGATTTAGGTGTCTGGTTCATATATTGCCTGAGCGTGTGTGCTGGGGGGATTGGGAAACCTGACAGTTGCACTGGCAAGCCCAAATGAAGCCTATATGTCCCCCTACAAAGTAGGAGTGCTGTTGGAGGTGGTTCAGAGCAGGAGCGGCTCCAAATGAGGAACTAAAATATCCAAGAGAGGCAAGCCTCGAGCTGGCCCTCGGGGGGTAGGGGTGGAGAAGGGTTTTGCTTTGGCAAAGTGCCCAGCACATTTTGACCGGCAGCCATCCTCAGGGATCTGATATGATTTTCTTGCAAAGGAGATTCCATTTGGCATGTTATTCTTAGCTGGATGCTTTGGTGCATCTCACCTGCTTCCTGTATTTAAAAAACAAAACAAAAACATGCCAGCTTCAGGTTTTAATTATACTGTGCTCTGCTACTCCATACTGGTCAGGAAAACATCCCTCAACTCACTGCTGCAGGCACCATGGATGTTTTATTCATCTATGACTGTCAGCCGCCTGGAGTGCCATTTTTTGGGTAGAAAGACAGGGTACAAATGAGTGAATGCAGGAATGCTGCTGATTCACCCATGCTGCAGGCTCGCCTTTCCAGCCATCCCTCTAACCACGGAGAAACGAATGAAAGAGCCGTGTGCTCAGGGTGCCCCCGTGGGTGTCTCCCCCTGGAGTGCCAAGTCAATGCAAGAAGAGCCGGAGCGGCTCCTCCAGCAGAACAGCAGCTATGGCACCCGCTGTAATGCAGCCACGTTGCCTAGACTGGGGCCTGTGCTGGCCCCACTCCTCATGCAGATGGAAGGTGCACCAGCAGGAGCTGAAGGAGGACCCACAAGCGCAGGAGGAAATGAAGTTACTGAAGGAGGCCCTGCCACCCTTCCCCGTGCCACCTGACAGCTTAGGCCTGGGGTCTTCCTGCAGTGCGAGACAGGTCCCTTGTTCTGAACGGGGGCACCTGGGGGCTTTTGTTGCCACTCTAGAAAAGAGTTTTGGCCGGTGGTGGAACTATGAGCCATCTATCAGGCGACCCCTCAGAGTAGAGCTGAAACAAAATCTTGTAACATTTCAGCATCTGTGGAAATTGCGGAATTGCAAAATCCCGAAGTTGAGGTTGAAATCTAACCTCAAAGTTCAACACTCCGGTTTTATTATTTATTTAAAATAGTATCTGTGTCTCCTGCCTTTCCATCTGATGAGCTCCAAGGCAGCTTACATAAAACAAGAATAATACTGCCATATAAAGTATAATAATTGCATCCAACTAAAATCCATCACTGGCAACAAATCCCCAGAAGAAGGAAACTGCTATAATGGCCCCATTGAAATCCCTGGGCCTGGGCGAACAAAAGAGTGTTCACCTGGCAGCAAAAAGATGACAGAGGAGATGCCAAAGCAAAGCATCTGTGCCTGGGGGTATCCCCAAATTTGGGAGTAAGCAGAGCAGGGCCTAAGCAGTAGGTGAACTCAATCCATGGAAGTTGGGACTGATCCAGTGGGACTCTTGTTCTGTTAAGAGAGGTGTCCACCACAGGGTCATACCCAGAGGTACTGTTAGAGTCCTCCCTGGGGAACATGAAGGGTGGGGTTGCAAGTGTCCCTGGGCATGAGGCTTGCTTGCATCTGACACCTCCTGCATTGAATAAACATGTGCGCATACTTATTCTCTCTTCAGCTTAGCAGATTCAGCACATTCCAAAAGACAAAGCAGAGAACCTTTCATGCCTCGCTGGCCGCACATTTGCTGAATCAGCACAGAATTTACTTCAGCTTTGCTGAAGAAGGAGAACGGTGCTGTGAGCCAATTTATTTCTCCATGTTTCTGGGACATCCCTCGCACCCCCCATCCCACCCACTTTGGATGAATGAATGCAAACTGATGATCTCTGGCTACCACAAATCCTTCTGCTAAGCGGAGTTTTCTGCACTATGTTCACCTCCTTCCACTGTGGAAGCTTTACGATATTTGGAAACACATCTTTAAATAAAATCACAGTGAAGATGAAGGACACGAGGGACATCTTTATGCAGGAGATGCTGCAAGGTTGGTCCCCAGCTTCTTGCTCCACTGCTCCTTGTGCAATGCAGGGCAATAGAAGACCCTCGGCATAGGAGTGGCAGCTGTGCCAAACGCAAAGGCTACATGCGTGCAGCTGCCTTACACCGAGTCAGTCCATTGCTCTAGCGAGCCCAGCATGGCGTATTCCAGGGACAGGCAGAAATCAGTGGTCAGTGAAGAGAGAGGTGGACCAAACCACCTGTGTGACTTCCAGGAGAAACAAGGGCAGAGGTTCAGGACTCAAATGCACGATCACTTGCCTTTCTTGCTGTTCAGAAGTGTCCAACACTTGACTCAGTTAATGGCAGGCAGTCTTCCAGCATGGGGAGTCCCCCTAGACAAGGCAAAGTATTCAAGAATGAAGAGTTCTCATGGAGTTTGCAAGAAGGCTCAAGTTCATTCAGTTTTCCACCCCTCATGGTTTCTCGATTCAGCTGATAATTGGGGGGGGGTGCCCATTGCTCGAAGGCACTTCCCACTTCCTACCTGTGCAACTGAGGATAGGGTCTGCCTACAACTGAAGAAGTGGAGCACCTGAACATGAGAAGAACTTTGCCAGATTGGCAAAGCCTGCATAGTCCAACATCCTTCTTCCCATCAGTGGCCAAACAGGTGCCTCCAGGTCGTCCACACATCCCACGCGAAGGCAGCCGCTGCGTGGGTGAAAAAACTCCCTCTGTCTGTTTGTTCTGATGGATTCACCCTATTCACACCTCCGAAGCCTTTCAGCAAGCCAAGACAGAGTTGCATTCCAAAATTCACATTTTTGTGAGCTTTCCAATGCATCTGATCTCCAGAAAAATGCCCACCAAACACACACACACAGTAGGGAACCATGCACACAAAACTTGTACATTTTTAAAAATGTGCACAAAATGGCATTTCAGCAATGTGAAGTACCTGGAAAAATGTCTGTTTAAAAATGCACACAAAAATACATATACTAGGGAAAATGCATACAAAAAGTAAAAATGTCCATACAATTATTATTATTTAATTGCAAGCTCATGTCCATCCCTAGAGTTATGCAAAGCTGTTGCCCTGTTCATTGGGATTCTGTATCTGAACCGAGAGGTTCCATTTGGCTATCATGGCTGATAACTGTTGATAAACCATACACTTGCCTCTTTCTCTTTTTACATCATATGAGTCAGCAGCTATCACTCCTGGGCAGTGAATTCCATAACTTCCTTAGGGATTATAAGAAGCCTTTTTCTCTGCCCTGGATCTTCCATTTCCCTGTCCTTGATCTCCTGTTTCTCAGTCCTGTTGGGTGACCCCAAGCTTCCCCAAGGGGGAAGGATCAATGCACGAGGGCTCTGAATGCCTGTGACAATTGTCTCCTTGGGCTTGGTCTAATAAATTAATAAAAAAATAGCCAAGAGTTAAGGAATAATTGGCTTATTATCCTTAATTTTGTTTACTCCGCCATCACATTATTAAATTCCTCAACAAAGGGAGCTCCAACTGCACAATAATTAGCTGCAGGTGTGAGTTAGACAATTATATTTCCTGTCTCTTAAGCAATATATACCCATAACAGTTCACCAAAGCAGCTATTAAAGGGAGAAAACAGCATAACATTCTGTGAATTTCAATGGGGAAGATCAAGCCACTGCTTTGTGGAAAAGGCAGGGGATAATTTTAATAAACAAGTGAATGTCACCAGCTCTGCAGAATCTGAGACCTTTCTACATATGCTCCTCTTTTGACCTTTTTTAATGGAAACCTATAAGCAAAGAGAAAGGCACTGAGTAATATCAGTGGGTCTATATTAATATAATATAAAATAAAATAAATCTCACTCATCCATCTGGTTATTTGCTGTTAGGAAATTAACCCTGCTCATCATTTCACCCATCTCGTTGCTCCGACCAGCCCAGCCCAGAGACCCCCTTTAAGAGGGAACGGGCACTTAAACCTGGTAGCTTCTGCATGCACAGCATACAGCCAGAGCATGCAGTTTGCATGAAGAAGGCCCCAGCTTCAAGACCTGGCTATGCGGAGGCTTCCTATACTCATGTATTTATGTAGCACATGACTGAGTGTTTGGGGGAAGGGTAAGTGGAGGTGAAGATGGGGAGTGAGGAAATACAATGAAAAATCTCCAAGTTGAGTCATCCAATTTTCTTTTTTCTTTTAAGTGTTTGTTCCATAGTGAATCCATCATGAATTCATTGTTGTGTTGTGTTGTCTTGCCAGGAGTGGTAGACATGTGATAATCTCACAACCTGGCACAACCCGCGTTCAGGAGGCTTCTGCCCCAACTGGAATAGCTGTTTAATGATTATCTCCCTGCAAAAGGAGTTCCAGCTCCACTTCAAAAGTGTTTGGCAGGAGCCATGTGTCCTGGCCTCTCGGAGAGGGTGAAAAAGAAAATACAGAAGAAAGCCCTCAGACCAACTCATATTGCTGCAAGTTGAAATTCATTATTACTTCAAAATCTCATCAGCTTTGAACAGTGAATTCATAACTTGGTGAGCAAATTACACCGTATTACCTGGTCAGGTCGCCAGTCACTAGGCAAAACAAACCTCCCTGGGCAGGGAGTTCCAGAACCTCAGTGCATCAAGAATGTTTTGTGCTGTGTTTTACTGATACACAAGTGTGCTCCAAAGCATTGATAAAACACTGCACAAGACAAATCTTGACTAGATGACCTCCTGGTTCGCTTCCCACTCTGTGATTCTATGAATCATAATCGACGAGGAGTGATTTTTTTCCTATGCAGAGGAAAACAAAACTCATGAATGAATGGCAGGAACTGAAAATGCCATCAGACTGTGCATGCATAATACTCTATACAAAATTTTGAGTTTTAAAAAATGGAACAACTGAGATTTCTGGATGCACCAGTTCCATTTTGGAAACACTGCTAGGTAAGATAGAACTGCAAGATGTGGTGGTGGTGTGTGGAGATTTCAGATAAGGATAATTTTATTATTGATCTATTCATGTACTGGATAATTTGAATTCCACTTTTCCAAGTCTGAACACAAAGTTCTTAAGGGAGCTAACATCAGGTTTTAAAAACCAAAAATACACAATTAACCCCCCCCCCAACAACAACAACAGAAGCATCAACTATCAGTAAAATGGTGTGGTTCCTTTAGAGGGAGCAAAACAAGATTAAACTAAAGAGAAGCAAAAGCAAGCCTAATAAAACAGAAAGGCCTTCTGACTATGGTGGAAGAAGACCAACAGAGGGCTAAGTGCAAGTTCTCCCAGGGCATGGAGTTCCACATCGTGGGGGCCACAATTGAGTAGGCCCTTTACTGTGTTCCCACTAACTGTACTTCCAAAGATGGCAGGTCATGCAACACCTCACTGGATGTGCAGAAGAGTATAAATGGAGACGGTTCTTTACGTATCCTATAGTGTCTGAGGGCAGGTACATGACCACTCAGGGAAGTATCTTGGAACCAACAAATGTGCAAAGTGGAGGGAGGAGGGCATTTTAGTATGTATATATGTATGTATGTATGTATTATTTCTATACTGCCCAATAGCCAAAGCTCTCTGGGTGGTTCACAAAAATTAAAACATGAAGTGCAGCATAAAATGCATTTATGGGGAAGAAGCAGCAGGCAGGTGAGAGAGCTGCTTTACCCTCCTGCACCCACCAACTTTCGCCACAGGCCTGCCCCATGGTCACTTTCCCCCACGTTGATCCCAGTCTTGGATCAAATCCCCCTTCTATCCCAAGTTTGCACATCAAGGAAAAAACTGATTGGGAATCCTCTACTTCTGACTTTTTTACATCTCATCTTCTCAGAGGCTGCTAAATGCTGACAAGAGATATTGGAGAAAACAAAACAAAGGGAGACAATGCACTAGATGGTAATATGACCGATTCATAAAAACAACATTGTAAATGGCAGTATCCCTATTATATTATCTAATGTCAACCCTCTAACAACTATAATGAAGTGGGAAATGTACATGAATATCAACAGAGACAACTGATGCTGAACGAATATACGGCAGTACTAAAACAAGGAACTAGCATGCATGCATCTGCAATTCAATGCAATGCTGTGTTTTCTGGACTGGAGTGCTGTCAAGCAGAGTCTGTAAATCGACTGTTTATTTAAAACATTTCTATGGCACTTTCCTACCACACTGTAGTATTCAAGGTGCTTCGCAAGCAGATTAAACCAAATGAAAACAAAAATACAATAGCAATACAAAAACCTAGATCTCAAAGCAGGAGAGAGAGAGAGAGAGAGAGAGAGAGAGAGAGAGAACTAGTAAGTCGTAACAAACCACAGCCATACTCAAAGATGAGCCTGCAACCCAATAAGCAACAGTGTAGATAAATGGGGCCCCTTCATGGATCACTGCCTTGTTGTGGCGAAGGGGCTTGCGTAACTCAGTGAAGCCATAAGCTATGCCGTGCAGGGCCACCCAAGACGGACAGGTCATGGCAGAGAGTTCTGACAAAATGTGGTCCGCTGGAGAAGGAAATGGCAACCCACTCCAGTATTCTTGCCAAGAAAACCCCATGGAACGTATCACAAGGCTAAAAGAGATGACGCCGGAAGATGAGCCCCTCAGGTCGGAAGGTGTCCAATATGCTACTGGGGAAGAGCAGAGGGTATTTCCAAGTAGCGCCAGAAAGAGTGAAGCGGCTGGGCCAAACCCGAAAGGACACTCAGCTGTGGATGTGTCTGGTGGTGAAAAGAAAATCCGATGCTATAAAGAACAATATTGTTTAGGAACCTGGAATGTCAGATCAATGAATCAAGGTAAGCTGGAGGTGGTCAAACATGAGACGGCAAGATTGAACATCGACATCTTGGGAATCAGCGAACTCAAATGGACAGGCATGGGCGAATTTAATTCAGGTGACCATCACATCTACTATTGTGGACAAGAATCCCTTAGAAGAAATGGAGTAGCACTCATAGTCAACAAAAGGGTGGGAAAAGCAGTACTGGGGTACAATCTTAAAAATGATAGAATGATCTCAGTACGAATCCAAGGCAAACCATTCAACATCACAGTAATTCAAGTCTATGCCCCAACCACTGAGGCCGAAGAAGCTGAGGTTGATCGGTTCTATGAAGACCTACAACACCTTCTAGAACTAACACCAAAAAAAGATGTCCTCTTCATCATAGGGGATTGGAATGCTAAAGTAGGAAGTCAAGAAATCACCGGGATAACAGGCAGGCATGGCCTTGGTGTACAAAATGAAGCAGGACAAAAGCTAATAGAGTTTTGCCAAGAGAACACGCTGATCATAGCAAACACTCTTTTCCAACAGCACAAGAGGCGACTCTACACATGGACGTCACCAGATGGTCAATATCGAAATCAGATTGATTATGTCCTTTGCAGCCAAAGATGGAGAAGCTCCATACAGTCAGTAAAAACAAGACGTGGAGCTGACTGTGGCTCAGATCATGAGCTGCTTCTTGCAAAATTTCGGCTGAAATTGAAGAACGTCGGGAAAACCACTAAACCGTTCAGGTATGACCTAAATCATATCCCTGATGAATATACAGTGGAGGTGAGGAATAGATTTCAGGGATTAGACCTGATAGACAGAGTGCCTGAGGAACTATGGACGGAGGTCCGTAACATTGTTCAGGAGGCAGCAACTCAATCCATCCCAAAGAAAAAGAAATGCAAGAAAGCCAAGTGGCTGTCTGATGAGGCTTTACAAGTAGCTGAGGAAAGAAGGGAAGCGAAAAGCAAGGGAGAAAGGGGAAGACATACCCAACTGAATGCAGAGTTCCAGAGAATAGCAAGGAGAGACAAGAAGGCCTTCTTAAATGAACAATGGAAAGAAATCGAGGAAAACAACAGAATGGGAAAGACTAGAGATCTCTTCAAGAAAATTGGAGATCTCAAGGGAACGTTTTGTGCAAAGACGGGCATGATAAAGGACAAAGAAGGCAGGGACCTAACAGAAGCAGATGAGATTAAGAAGAGGTGGCAAGAATACACAGAAGAACTATACAGGAAGGATGTGAATGTCCCTGATAGCCATGATAGTGCGGTCACTGAACTTGAGCCGGACATCCTCGAGAGTGAAGTCAAGTGGGCCTTAGGAAGCATTAGTAACAACAAAGCTAGCGGAGATGACAGTATTCCAGCCGAGCTATTTAAAATCCTAAAAGATGATGCTGTTAAAGTGCTGTTAAAGTGTGTTTGATCCACACAATCAAAGGCTTTAGCGTAGTCAATGAAGCAGAAATAGACGTTTTTCTGGAATTCTCTGGCTTTCTCCATGATGCAGCGAGTGTTGGCGATTTGATCTCTAGTTCCTCTGCCTCTTCTAAACCCAGCTTGTACTTCCGGTAGTTCTCGGTTTGCATACTGCTGAAGCCTAGCTTGTAGGATTTTGAGCATCACCTTGCTGGCATGTGAAATGAGCGCAATTGTGCGGTAGTTTGAACACTCTTTGGCGTTGCCCTTCTTTGGAATTGGAATGTAAACTGACCTTTTCCAGTCTTGTGGCCACTGTTGAGTGTTCCAGATTTGTTGGCATATTGGATGCAGCACTTTAACGGCATCATCTTTTAGGATTTTAAATAGCTCGGCTGGAATACTGTCATCTCCGCTAGCTTTGTTGTTACTAATGCTTCCTAAGGCCCACTTGACTTCACTCTCTAGGATGTCCGGCTCAAGTTCAGTGACCGCACTATCATGGCTATCAGGGACATTCAGATCTTTCCTGTATAGTTCTTCTGTGTATTCTTGCCACCTCTTCTTAATCTCATCTGCTTCTGTTAGGTCCCTGCCTTCTTTGTCCTTTATCATGCCCGTCTTTGCACAAAACGTTCCCCTGAGATCTCCAATTTTCTTGAAGAGATCTCTAGTCTTTCCCATTCTGTTGTTTTCCTCGATTTCCTTGCATTGTTCATTTAAGAAGGCCTTCTTGTCTCTCCTTGCTATTCTCTGGAACTCTGCATTCAGTTGGGTATATCTTCCCCTTTCTCCCTTGCTTTTCGCTTCCCTTCTTTCGTGAGCTACTTGTAAAGCCTCATCAGACAGCCACTTTGCTTTCTTGCATTTCTTTTTCTTTGGGATGGATTTCGTTGCTGCCTCCTGAACAATGTTACGGACCTCCGTCCATAGTTCCTCAGGCACTCTGTCTATCAGGTCTAATCCCTGAAATCTATTCCTCACCTCCACTGTATATTCAGAAGGGATATGACTGAGGTCATACCTGAACGGTTTAGTGGTTTTCCCGACGTTCTTCAATTTAAGCCGAAATTTTGCCAGAAGCAGCTCATGATCTGAGCCACAGTCAGCTCCAGGTCTTGTTTTTACTGACTGTATGGAGCTTCTCCATCTTTGGTTGCAAAGGACATAATCAATCTGATTTCGATATTGACCATCTGGTGACGTCCATGTGTAGAGTCGCCTCTTGTGCTGTTGGAAAAGAGTGTTTGCTATGATCAGCGTGTTCTCTTGGCAAAACTCTATTAGCTTTTGTCCTGCTTCATTTTGTACACCAAGGCCATGCCTGCCTGTTATCCCGGTGATTTCTTGACTTCCTACTTTAGCATTCCAATCCCCTATGATGAAGAGGACATCTTTTTTTGGTGTTAGTTCTAGAAGGTGTTGTAGGTCTTCATAGAACCGATCAACCTCAGCTTCTTCGGCCGCAGTGGTTGGGGCATAGACTTGAATTACTGTGATGTTGAATGGTTTGCCTTGGATTCGTACTGAGATCATTCTATCATTTTTAAGATTGTACCCCAGTACTGCTTTTCCCACCCTTTTGTTGACTATGAGTGCTACTCCATTTCTTCTAAGGGATTCTTGCCCACAATAGTAGATATGATGGTCACCTGAATTAAATTCGCCCATGCCTGTCCATTTTAGTTCGCTGATTCCCAAGATATCGATGTTCAATCTTGCCATCTCATGTTTGACCACCTCCAGCTTACCTTGATTCATTGATCTGACATTCCAGGTTCCTAAACAATATTGTTCTTTACAGCATCGGATTTTCTTTTCACCACCAGACACATCCACAGCTGAGTGTCCTTTCGGGTTTGGCCCAGCCGCTTCACTCTTTCTGGCGCTACTTGGAAATACCCTCTGCTCTTCCCCAGTAGCATATTGGACACCTTCCGACCTGAGGGGCTCATCTTCCGGCGTCATCTCTTTTAGCCTTGTGATACGTTCCATGGGGTTTTCTTGGCAAGAATACTGGAGTGGGTTGCCATTTCCTTCTCCAGTGGACCACATTTTGTCAGAACTCTCCGCCATGACCTGTCCGTCTTGGGTGGCCCTGCACGGCATAGCTTATGGCTTCACTGAGTTACGCAAGCCCCTTCGCCACAACAAGGCAGTGATCCATGAAGGGGATATGCAGAGTACATCATGAGAAATGCCGGGTTGGATGAATCAGAGGTCGGAATTAAGATTGCTGGGAGAATTATCAACAACCTCCGATATGCAGACGATACCACCCTAATGGCAGAAAGCGAAGAGGATGTCAAGAGCCTCTTGTTGAGGGTGAAAGAGGAGAGTGCAAAAGCTGGTTTGAAACTCAACATTAAAAAAACTAAGATCATGGCATCTGGCCCCATCACTTCCTGGCATATAGAAGGGGAAGAAATGGAAGCAGTGACAGATTTTACTTTCTTGGGCTCCAAGATCACCGCAGACGGTGACTGTAGCCATGAAATTAAAAGACATTTGCTCCTTGGGAGGAAAGCTATGGCCAACCTAGACAGCATAGTAAGAAGCAGAGACATCACCTTGCCGACAAAGGTCCGTCTAATCAAAGCTATGGTTTTCCCAGTAGTAATGTATGGCTGTGAGAGCTGGACTATAAGGAAGGCTGAGCGCCGAAGAATTGATGCTTTCGAACTGTGGTGCTGGAGAAGACTCTTACGAGTGCCCTGGACTGCAAGGAGGTCAAATCAGTCCATCCTAAAGGAAATCAACCCTGAGTGCTCAATGGAAGGACAGATACTGAAGCTGTAGCTCAAATATTTTGGCCACCTAATGCGAAGAGAAAACTCTCTGGAAAAGACCCTGATGCTGGGAAAGACTGAAGGCAAAAGGAGAAGGGGACGGCAGAGGATGAGATGGCTAGATAGCATCACCGATGCAACGAATATGAACTTGAGCACGCTCCGGGAGAGAGCGCAGGACAGGAAGGCCTGGCGTGCTATGGTCCATGGGGTCACGAAGAGTCGGACACGACTGAACGACTGAACAACAACAGATAAATGGGGAAACCTCTTCCTGCTTCCTAAATTAGGTGCCAAGTGGATCTCCCATGGGTGAGAGTTCCCTAGAATCATAGAATAGTGGGGTTGGAAGGGGCCTACAAGACCATCGAGTCCCACCCCCTGCTCAGTGCAGGAATCCAAGTCAGAGCATCAAAGTCACTCTGCAGCATATGTCTCTGAATATTGACACCTTCCGCCTGGGGATGTGGGATGGGGGAGGGTCTCTCTCACGGCACGACACCGAGTGCCTTGTCAGCTCTTGCCCAGCGTCTCTCTCCCTGCAGGGGCAGGATTAACGTCTGAGCTCATTTGCTGTTGTTTAATTTAGAAATGTTCTCCACTTCAAATCCTGCTGGAGCTTCGCAATTCAGATGCTCTTCAGGGTGACAGACAGTCCATCAGTTGCCATGGTGCTTACCAGAGCTTTGAAGGAGAGAACCTGGCAAACTTGTTTGCCTTGCTTAGCAAAGACTTTCCAGGGGATTTTATCCCGCTTTATTTTTCAGCATCGAGGGAAATAAACTGTTTTAGTTCAAACACCACAGGACATAAAGGAAGGGGAATGTATGTACACATTTAATGACTAACCAGATTTCAATCAGTGCATAAAAATGAGTGCAGAAAATTTTATTTATTTATTTATTTATATTTATTTCATTTCTATACAACCCAACAGCCAAAGCTCTCTGGGTGGTTCACAGAAATTAAAACCAAACAGCACACAATAAAACAATTTAAAATATATAGAACATTTAAACCACAATTAGGGGTGGACGAAAGTCATTTCCCTGTCCTCGAAGCTTGTTCGCGGTGGGGGGGATGCGCTTCGCTGCTCCCCCCGCGAAGTTCAGGCCAGGGGGGGAGGCTTCCCGCCTCGCCCGGCCGAAATTCAGGCCAGGGAGGAGGCGCCTCGCCTCGCCCGACCGCGAACTCAAAAGTTTTTTTTTTTTTTTTTTAAACGCCCCCGTCATAGGCTACGTGACGATTAATGTAGCCTGTCATGGCTAGATCTGCAAAGTCAGCCGTGATAGGCTACGTTAATTGTCACGTAGCCTATCACGGGGGCGTTTTTTTTTTCTTTTATTGGAATGGCGGGGGCGGCAGCTGGTCGAAAGACCAGCTGCCGCTCCCGCCCCGGACGAACACGCGCCAAACCGCCGGCCGGACCCGCTGCCGGGAGGGACATTCGGCAAAGGTAAGTCCCATCCCGGGGGGGGGTGTGGGGGGCAGGGGGGTGCGGAGAATTTCTCCCCGAAACTTGTTCGGGGGGCCGAACACGTTGGCGCTCGGCCCCCTGAAGTTTCGGGGAGAAATTCTCCGCCATCCCTAAATATAACAATACAACCATAGAATCATAGAATAGTAGGGTTGGAAGGGGCCTACAAGGCCATCGAGTCCAGCCCCCTGCTCAATGCAGGAATCCAAGTCAGAGCATCCCTGACAGATGGCTGTTCAGCCTCGTCTTGAACGCCTCCAGTGTGGGAGAGCCCACCACCTCCCCAGGGAATTGGTTCCATTGTCGTATTGCTCTAACAGTCAGGACGTTTTTCCTGATGTTCATCCGGAATCTGGCTTCCTGTCACTTGAGCCCATTATTCCGTGTCCTGCACTCTGGGATGATCGAGAAGAGATCCTGGCCTTCCTCTCTGTGACAACCTTTCAAGTACTTGAAGAGTGCTATCCTATCTCCACTCAGTCTTCTCTTCTCAAGGCTAAACATGCCCAGTTCTTTCATTCTCTCCTCATAGGGCTTTGTTTCCAGTCCCCTGATCATCTCTGTTGCCCTCTGAACCCACTTCCGTTTGTCTGCATCCTTCTTAAAGTGTGGTGCCCAGAACTGGACGCAGCACTCCAGATGAGGCCTAACCATTGCTGATTAGAGGGGAACTAGTACTTCCCGGGATTTGGAAGCTATGCTTCTATTAATGCAGCCCAAAAGAGCATTGGCCTTTTTTGCAGCCACATCACATTGTTGGCTCATATTCAGCTTGTGATCGACAACAATTCCAAGATCCTTCTCGCTTGTAGTGTTGTTGAGCCACGTATCCCCGATCTTGTAACTGTGCATTTGGTTTCTTTTTTCTAGGTGCAGAACTTGGCATTTCTCCCTATTAAATGTCATTCTGTTGTTTTCTGCACAGTGCTCCAGTCTATCCAGATCACTTTGAATTTTGTTTCTGTCTTCCAAAGCATTAACTATCCCGCCCAATTTTGTATCATCTGCAAATTTTATCAGCATTCCCTGCACCTCCTCCTCCAAGTCATTAGTAAAAATGTGGAAGAGCACTGGGCCCAGGACTGAGCCCTGCGGTACCCCGCTCATTACCTCTCCAAAGTTTGAGAAGGTCCCATTGAGAAGCACTCTTTGAGTCTGATTCTGTAGCCAACTGTGGATCCACCGGATCATTGTTTCATCTAGCCCACTTTGAGCTAGTTTGCCCATCAGGATATTATGGGGCACGTTGTCGAAAGCTTTGCTGAAGTCAAGGTATATGATGTCTACAGCATTCCCACGGTCCACAAGGGAGGGGACTTGATCAAAAAATGAGATCAATTTTGTCTGGCAGGACTTGTTCTTGACAAATCCATGTTGGCTTCGAGTAATCACGGCATTGTTTTCAAGGTGCTTACAGATGGGTTACTTTATCATCTGCTCCAGAATTTTCCCAGGGATTGATGTCAGACTGACTGGTCTGTAGTTCCCAGGTTCCTCCTTTTTGCCCTTTTTGAAGATAGGGACAACGATAGCCCTCCTCCAGTCATCTGGCACTTCCCCCGTCCTCCATGATTTCTCAAAGAGAATAGACAGCGGTTCTGAGAGTTCTTCTGCCAGTTCCTTTATTACTCTAGGATGCAGTTCATCTGGCCCTGGAGATTTGAACTCACTCAAAGTAATGAGGTGTTCCTTGACCATATGCCTGTCGATCTCAAGCTGCAATCCTGCCCCTTCAGCCTGTAGGGATGGCAGAGAATTCCACCATGGATTCCACCCAGAATCCATGGCGGAATGGCCTCCTGCCCCCTCTCACCCCCCGCGGAATCCCCCAGGATGGCACTTACCTAGGGCGGATGCGGCGGATTCGGCAGCGGCTCTGGCAGCAGCAGCAGCTGGTCTCCTGGCCGGCCATGGCCATGCTGCTGCGGCTGCCATTGCCTTCTTCGAGCTGTGATAGGCTACGTAAGAATTTACGTAGCCTATTCCAGCTAACCCCCCCCCCCAAAAACACCAGCGTACGCAAATGGCGGTGGCTACGGCGGCTGCCATTTGCGTTCTCTATTATTCACTGTTCTAGCCTACGTAAATATTTACATAGGCAATTACGGCGGAAAAAAAAGGGAAGTGCAAATAGCATAGTGAGTGCTATTTGTGTTCCTTTTTTTTCACCGTGTTATCCTACGTAAATATTTACATAGGCTAGAATGGTGAAAAATAGAGAACACAAATGGCGGCAGCCATAGCTGCCGCCATTTGCGTATGCTGGTTTTTTTTTTTGGGGGGGATTAGCCATGATAGGCTACGTAAATTCTTACATAGTCTATCACAGCTGCCTGGCTGGACACAAACGGCGGCTGCTATGGCGGCTGCCATTTGTGTCCACAGCAGCCCGTCCATGGCCAGAAATCCGGCTGCGGATGGCCCTGGCTGGCTGCTCTGCAGCCTGGCCACGGAGCAGAGCCAGCCATCAAGGATTCCAGGGGGGAGGACCGGATCGCCTCCCCCCATCCCCCCATCCCCCCCCACCGCAAAAGATTCCACGAAAAGATGAGTTTCGTACATCCCCATCAGCCTGTACTTCGCCTTTGCCAGGGGGGTCATAGACCCCCTTTTGGGAGAAGATTGAGCCAAAGAAGGAAATGAGCACCTCTGCTTTTTCTTTGTCATCTGTTATCCCTTTGCCATCATTTAATAGCTGAACCACCATTTCTTTCCTCTGCCTTTTACTCTGCATGTATCTGAAGAAAGTCTTTTTGCTGCTTTTAGCCTCCCTCTCTAACTTCAGCTCGTTCTCAGCTTTAGCCTTCCTGATGCCATCCCTGCAATTCTGTGCTACCTGCCTGTACTCTTCCTTTGTAACTTCGCCTTCCACTTCCTATATGTGTCCTTTTTTGTTTTCAGGTCATCCCTAAGCTTTTTGTGAAGCCACATTGGCTTCCTCTGTTGTCTTCCACCTTTTCTTCTTGTTGGAATTGTTTGTGATTGTGCCTTGAGAATTTCCTTTTTTAAAAGCTCCCACCCATCTTGGACTCCTTTTCTCATTAGAGTCGCTTGCCATGGGACCTCACTTATCATTGTTCTGAGTTTATTAAAATCAACTTTCCTAAAATCCAGTGTATGCGTTTGGCTACACTCGGCTTTTGCTTCCTTTAGAACCAAGAACTCCAGTGCAACATGGTCACTTTCCCCCAGAGTTCCTGTAACTGCTACTTTATCCACTAAGTCATCTCTGTTGGTTAGGCTCAAGTCAAGGATAGCCGATCCTCTAGTTCCTTCCTCTGCTTTCTGTAGGAGGAAGTTATCTGCCACACAAGTCAGGAATTTCCTGGCGGGGCCATGTTTTGCAGAATTTGTCTCCCAACAAATATCGGGGAAATTGAAGACCCCATTACTACTACATCATGTTTCCTTGAAACATTGGCTATTTGCTTTTCAAAAGTTTCATCCTCGTCTTCTCCTTGGTTGGGTGGCCGGTGGTAGACTCCGACCACCAGGTTCCTTTTATTCTTTGCTCCATTTATTTTGATCCAGATGCTCTCGATGGGGCTACCAAGCTCCTCCTCCTGCAGTTCTGTGCAGAGATGTGTATTTTTCACATACAGTGCAACCCCACCTCCCTTTCTGTTCCTCCTGTTCTTTTTGAACAAGTTATATCCTTCACTTGCTGTATTCCAGTCATGAGATTCATCCCACCAAGTCTCAGTTATACCTATCAAGTCATAATTTCCCTCCGGTATTAAGAGTTCAAGTTCGTTCTGTTTGTTTCCCATACTCTGTGTCAGGAGTATGGATGGCAGAGAATTCCGCCACGGATTCCAGTGAGGCTGGATTCTAAAGAATTCTAAAGAATCCGGCTCCCGGAATCTGTGGTGGAACAGCCTTCTGCCCCCCCCGTCCCCCCATGGAATCCCCCCAGGACAGCACTTACCTGGGGCGGATGCGGCGAATTCGGCGGCGGCGGTGGCTCCGGCAGCGGCTCTGGCGGCTGGTCTCCTGGCCGGCTGTGGCCAGTCTGCTGCCGCCGCCATTGCCATCCTTGCAGCCGTGGTAGGCTACATAAGAATTTATGTAGCCTATCACAGCTAACCCCCCCCCAAACCCCAGCGTACGCAAATGGCGGCCTATTTTTTGCCGTTTTAACTTACGTAAATATTTACGTAGGCAATTACAGCGAAAAAAAAGGGGAACGCAAATAGCATAATGGGCACTATTTGCGTTCCTTTATTTTTTGCCAGTCTAGCCTACGTAAATACTTACATAGGCTAGAACTGGAAAAAATAAAGGAATGCAAATAGCGCCCACTATGCTATTTGCGTTCCCCTTTTTTTCGCTGTTTTATCTTATGTAAATATTTATGTAAGATAAATCGGCAAAAAATAAGGAACGCAAATGGCGGCCGCCATAGCCGCCGCCATTTGTGTACGCTGGTTTTTTTTGGGGGGGGGTTAGCCGTGATAGGCTACGTAGCCTATCATGGCTGCCTGGCTGGATGCAAATGGCAGCCACTACACCAGCCGCCATTTCCGTCCGCAGCAGCCTGTCCGCGGCCAGAAATCTGGCTGCGGATGACCCTGGCCAGCTGCTCCATGGCCTGGCTGTGGAGTGGAGCCGGCCGTCGAGGATTCCGGAGGGAGGGACGGAGTGCCTCCCCTCCCACCGTGAAAGATTCCGCAAAAAGGTAAGTGAGTTTCGTACATCCCTAGTCAGGAGCGCCCTAGTGGCCTCTTTCAGTACACTCCAATAGCCAACTCAAGACACAGACGAAAGGATTCTTTTCAAGGCTTTAATCCTTTTACAACTTAATGAGTCTTTGAGATGCTAATCACCAGTGACTAAGCAATGAACAGCAGAGTAGCCTATGCTCCGAGGAGGCAGTTGATCCCCGTTTGAAGGAGAATCACTTGAAGACCCTGAACTTATGGGCTAGGGAGAGATCCTCCCTCTTTCCCTTGGGTCAATGGGAGGCGGCCGTTGCTTGCACACCAAACGGGCGCTATGCCTCCTTTCCGCACCCTCCATCGCTCGTCACTCCCTGGGTCTGCGTCGAGCGTCTAGCAAGCCCCCCTCCCGCACTTTCTCACTGCTAGGATCACTATCAATCTCAGGAATGCCGGCAGGAGGAATCTCTGCCAGCTGCTGTGCCTGTGAGGAATGAGCTGGCTCCTTTCCCACGGATTGCTGATCCTCCTCAGAATCAGAACTGCTCTGAGGTTCTATCGGCTCAGTTTCCACCCTGACATCCTGGGCATTAGTATATAGACACAGAAGACCATGTGCTTCATAGTCTGGCTTTCTTCCTACATGTGACTGAAGACTATTATTGGGCACTGTCAGAGCTGTTGTCTCCGTTGCAGTGCATGCGCCTATGTCTGTTGTTACCCCCAACATTACACCTCCCTTCCCCGTAGGATTCAGTTGAAAGCCCTCCTGATGAAGTTCTTCATGCTGTGGCCAAACACATTCTCCCCAGCCTTTGTGACTTGCAACCCATTCCTTGCGAACAGCCCATCTTCCAGGAAGTATAGCCCGTGGTCCCAGAATCCAAATCTCTCTCGTCGGCACCACCTTCATAGCCAGTCATTCACCCGGAGTATTTTTCGTTCCCTTTCTATCCCTCTTCTAACTACTGGAAGGATGGATGAGAAAACTATCTGGGCCCAAAGTTCTTGAGTTTCCTTCCCAAAGCTTCAAAGTCTGACGTGATCTCCTCGTAGCTCCACTTGGCGGTATCATTTGTTCCCACATGGATGAGAAGAAAGGGATACCTGTCAGTGGGCTTTATGAGTGCAGGCAACCTTTCAGTCACATCTCTAATCCGTCCTCCCGGGAGACAACATACCTGGCAAGTTCACGGGTCTTCGCAACATACTTGGGTCTCGATCCCACGCAGCAAGGAGTCTCCCACTACTACCACTCTTCTCTTCTTCTTCTTGTAGGCCTGGGTTTCATCGCCTCTGTTTGACTGACCTTCAGCCTCTTGCTCACTCTCATGCAGGTTCCCCTGTGATTCTTCCTCTGCAGGCTGTCCTCCAGTCTCATCTGCAAGTACCTGGAATCGGTTCCACAGCTCCACTGCTTCCACTGGTGCTGAGTGGCTTCTAGTTCTTCTGCTCCTAACTGTCACCCTTTTCCAAGGAGTATCCTCTACTCCATTTTTTCTCACCTCAGCAGTTTCCTCTTCTGCCTCATCTTGCTGTTGCTCTTCAAGCTTCTGGTCTTCCCATTGCTGCTGTAGTTCCCCTATTCTGTCCAAGAGCCCTTCGTGTTCTCTTATTCCCCGGAGGGTTGACAGTCGCCGCTCCAGTCCACTTACTTTTTCTTCCAGCAGTGTGATTGACTTGCACTAGTTGCAGGTGTAGGCCATGTTGTTCTCAGGCAAGAAAACAAACATTGCACACACCTTGCAGGTCACCACCACTGGAGAGTCCTGTCCTTCCATTGCCTGTTCTCCCTTTTTGTGTCTAGGTTTGTGATTGTTCCAGACTAGCCTGAGCCTGCTCCTCTGCTCACTAGAGGTTAAAAGCAGAGTCCCACTGGTGTGGAAGTGTGTGTTACTAGACAAATAAATGGAAAAAAGTTAGTTAAATTAAAAAATAAAATAAAAAATGAAAAAATAAAAAAAATGTTAGGGGCCTCCCCCTTGACCTCCTCTGCCGAACTCCCCTGGCCAAGTGCTGTTTGCTCCCCCTGTTCACTTTCACTCGCTCTGGTCGCTCGCTCTCTGGGAGCTTGCTTGCTTCTGTAGTCCCTGCACCAGCTGGAGCAGCTTGCTCTGCTCTGCTCTGCTCTGCTCTGCTCTGCTCTGCTCTGCTCAGCTGGGAGGCGGGAAACAGACCACAATAAAACCTAGCAGCAGTGCAGGAGTTTAAAATACAGATTTAAAACAGCAAAGCTAAAAGTGTAGAAAGCTAAAATGCTAAAATGCCTGGGAAAATAAAAAGGTCTTCACCTGGCGCCGAAAGGAATACAGTGTAGGTGCCAGGCGAACCTCCCTAGGGAGCTCATTCCACAGCCGGGGTGCCACAGCAGAAAAAGCCCTCCTCCTAGTGATGGCAGAGAATTCTGCCACAGATTCCAGTGAGGCCGGATTCTTTAGAATCTGGCCCCCCAGAATCCGTGGCGCAACGGCCCCCGCCCCCCTGTGGAATCTCCCCGGGACGGAACTTACCTGGGGTGGTTGCGGCGGATGTGGCGGTGGTGGCGGCTCCGGTGGCTGGTCTCCTGGCTGGCCATGGCCGGGCTGCTGCAGCCGCCATTGGCGGCCTTGCAGCTGTGATAGGCTACATAAGTATATACATAACCTATTACGGCTAACCAAAAAAAAAAAAAACAGCGTATGCAAATAGAGGCGACTATGGTGGCTGCCATTTGCGTTCCCTATTTTTTGCCATTTTATCCTACGTAAATATTTATGTAGGCTATTACAGCAAAAAATAGGGGAATGCAAATAGCATAGTGGGCGCTATTTGCGTTCCTTTTTTTCTCGCCGTTGTGGCCTATGTAAATATTTATGTAGGCTAGAAGGGCGAAAAATAGGGAACGCAAATGGTGGCCGCCGTAGCCGCCGCCATTTGCGTACGCCTTTTTTTTTTGGCTTGCCGTGATAGGCTACGTAAATACTTACACAGACTATCACGGCAGCCTGGCTGGGCACAAATGGCAGCTGCCATTTGCGTCTGCAGCAGCCCGTCCGCGGCCGGCACTCCGGCTGCGGACTGCCCTGGCCGGCTGCTCCGTGGAGCTGCTGCGGAGCAGAGCCAGCAGGGCAGGATTCCGGGGGAGGGATGGAGCGCCACCCCCCCCCACTGTGAATCACATCCGTGAACAGGTAAGTTACTTTCGTAAATCCCTACCTCCTCCTAGTAGCCACACACCTCACTTCCTTTGGCAGGGGCTCACGGAGGGCTGCTGAGGATGATCAGGAGGGCTGCTGAGGATGATCTTAAGGTCCAGGCAGGCACATATGGGAGGAGCGATCCTTCAGATAACCTGGCCCCAAGCCGTTAAGGGCTTTGAATGTTAATACCAGCACTTTGAATCGGGCCCGGAAATGGACTGGCAGCCAGTGCACCTGGAAAAGTACTGGCGTAATAGGAGCTTGCAGGCCAGTCCCTGTTAACAATCTTGCTGCCCTATTTTGGACCAGCTGAAGTTTCCGGACCGTTTTCAAAGGCAGCCCCACGTATAACGCATTGCAGTAATCCAGACGAGAAGTGATCAGAGCATGGATAACTGTGGCTAGGCTCTCTCTGTCCAGATAAGGGCGTAGTTGGTATACCAGCCTAAGCTGATAAAAAGTGCTCCGTGCCACTGAGTTCACCTGTGCCTCAAGTGACAGTTCTGGATCCAAGAGCACCCCCAAACTACGAACCTGATCCTTTAGGGGGAGTGCAACCCCCTCCAGAACAGGTTGAATGTCACCTAGCCAGGCAGACGAACCACCCACTGACAGTATCTCCATCTCATCTGGATTGAGTCTCAGTTTATTGGTCCTCATCCAGTCCATTACTGTGCCCAGGCACTGATTCAGAACAGCCACTGCCTCACCTGGGTTTGATAAGAAAGAGAGGTGGAGCAGGGTGTCACCCACATACTGATGGCACCTCAGCCCACACCACTGGATAACTAGGGATATCAGAGAATTCCGCCACGGATCTCGGTGAGGCCAAATGCCAGTGCATTTGGCCCCCCGAACTCCGTGGCGGAATGGCCTGCCACCCCCCCACCCCCCGCAGATCAGCCCCGGAATGAGACTTACCTGGGGCGGATGTTCCGGGCGGCGGCTGTGGTGGCAGCAGCGGCTGGTCTTCCGACCGGCTGCCGCCGCCGCCATTTGCAGTCTGGAGACGTGATAGACTAAGTAAAGATTTACGTAGCCTATCATGGCTGGGTTAAAAAAAAAAAACGCATACGCAAATGGCGGCGGCTAGAGCCGCCGCCATTTGCGTTCCTTATTTTTGGCCGTCTTAGTCTACGTAAATATTTACGTAGACTATTACGGCGAAAATAAAGGGGAACGCAAATAGCGTAGCAGGCGCTATTTGCGTTCCCCTTTATTTTCGCCGTAATATTCTACGTAAATATTTACGTAGACTAAGACAGCCAAAAATAAGGAACGCAAATGGCAGTGGCTGTAGCTGCCACCATTTGCATACGTATTTTTTTTTTTTTTTTTACTCAGAGCCCTCCGCGGCCGGAAATCCAGCTGCAGACGGCTCTGGCCTGGGCCTGGCCAGCTGCTCCGCGGAGCCGCCGCGGAGCACAGCTGGCCATTCGAGGATTCCGGGGGGGAGGAACGGATCACCTCCCCCCCATCAAGGATTCCGGGGGGAGTGATGGAATGCCTCCCCCCCACCATCAACATAATCCGCGGAAAGGTAAGTGACTTTTGTACATCCCTATGGATAACTTCCCCCAGAGCTTTCATGTAGATGTTAAACAGCATAGGGGATAAAATAGAGCCCTGTGGAACCCCATGGCACAATTGCCATGGCACAGAGCAATAATCCCCCAGCACCACCTTCTGGAGTCTGCCGTCCAAGTAGGAGCGGAACCACTGCAGTGCAGTGCCTCCAACTCCCAACCCAGACAACCTATCCAGAAGAATACCATGGTCGATGGTATCGAAAGCTGCTGAGAGGTCCAGGAGAATCAATAGGGTCACACTCCCCCTGTCCCTCTCCCAGCAGAGGTCATCCCACAGGGCGACCAAGGCAGTTTCTAAAACCAGGCCTGAAGCCTGATTGAAATGGATCTAGATAATCCGTTTCATTCAACAGTGCCTGGAGCTGACCTACAACCACCCGCTCAAGCACCTTGCCCAGGAAGGGGATGTTGGCCACTGGCCTATAATTGTTAACATCCTCTGGGTCCAGGTTAGGCTTTTTCAAGAGTGGTCTGATTACTGCCTCTTTTAAAGCAGGCAGCACCACTCCCTCTCTCAAGGAGGAATTTACATCCTCCTGGACCCAGCCAGACATCCCCTCCTTGTTTGATTTAATAAGCCATGAAGGGCAAGGGTCGAGCACACAAGTAGTCGACCGACTTGGCCAAGGACCTTGTCCGCATCCTCAGGCCTCAGTAACTGAAACTCATCCAATAAAACTGGACCAGAAGGTGCTCTGAACGCCTCTACTAATGGAACTGCATTAATTGTGGTGTCCAATTCATGACGAATCTGAGCGACTTTGTCTCAAAGTGCCATGCAAACCCATCACAGCAAGCAACCGAGGGTTCCACAGTCTCTCCCTGGCCCAGTAGGCCATGAACCACTTGGAAAAGCTCTGCTGGATGACACTGAGAATATGCAATGTTGGTGGAAAAGAACTGTCTCTTTTCCACCCTCACCGCCACAGAGTAGGCTGGATAGTGGGCTCTTACCTGTGCTCGGTCAGACTCAGCATGAGTTTTCCTCCACCTGCGCTCTAGCCATCCCCCCTCTTGCTTCATTGCCCTCAGCTCAGGTGTATACCAAGGAGCTGGCCGGGCTCTGCTCAGGGGGAGAGGGTGTGTGGGTGCAATCGTGTCAGCAACCCAAGTCATCTCTACATTCCACAGAGCAACCTGGGCTTCGACAGGAGCACCAGCCATACCAGCAGGAAAATCCCCCCGAGCCCTCTGGAATCCATCGGAATCCATTAGCCTCCTCGGCAGACCATTTTAATAGGTCCCCCACCCTTGCAAGGGGGAAGGTTTCCAGGAGTCTGAACCTCAGCAGGAAGTGATCTGACCATGACAACGGGACAGATGTTAATTCCTCCACTTTCAGATCACCATCCTCCTGCCCAGGCAAGAAAACCAGATCAAGCGTGTGTCCTTTTATATGCGTTGGGCCGATGACATGTTGGGACAGCCCCATGGTTGTCATGGCGGCCATGAAGTCCTGAGCCGCCCTGGATACAGCGGCCTTGGCATGGAAGTTGAGATCCCCCAGGATGATGGTCCTGGGGGTCCTCAACACCAAGTCCGAGACCACCTCCGTCAGCTCAGGCAGGGAGTCTGATGGGCAGTGGGGTGGGCGGTACACCAACAGAATCCCAATCTGTCCCGGGTACCCAACACAAGGTACAAACACTCAAGATCTGCACTCGAATGAGCAGGAAGCCTGGAGAGGGAGATTGAATTCCTATAGACCATGGCAACCCCCCCTCCCCGACCCTCGAGTCAGTGTTGATGCTGCACCGAGTACCCCGGGGGCACAGCTGGGAGAGAGTGACCCCTCCCAGTTCCCCCACCCAGGTCTCAGTAATACATGCCAGGTCAGCCCCCTCATCCACAATCAAATCATGGATGAGGGAGATTTTATTTTGGGCCGACCTGGCATTCAGCAGCAGCACCACCAGGCCTGAGGGCAGACTGTTAAGGCCGCCAGGAACAATGTGGTCGGGGGAAGAACCAGAAGAGGGGACAGCTGTAAGGTGTCTAGCCCCTCTTCTCCTCAGCTGGCCTGTTAATCCCCCAATGCCATACCTCACCCTGCCCATGGCCACAGTTATGGTGGCACCTCCCCCACCCCCTGAGTTGCCCAATAGTCCTCCCAGGCACATATTAAAATGTTAGGATATACAATATACATCAGTGTAAAAGAATATAAAAGCTAGAAGAGATAAAAGAGAACAGAAGCGAAGAAGGAGCAGATAAAATCTACGTTTGCCCCTTTCTCTCTGGTCTTTAAAGCTGCTGCCCTCTGCTGCTGCTATTTGCTGCTGGTATCTGCGGCTGCTGGTGTCTCTGGAGAGGCAGGTGGGTGGGTCTTCAGGTGCTGTTCCGTGTGACTCCAAGTGCAGCGCTAAGTGCGCACTTAGCATCACACTTGGCGCGACGCCGAGGTGCACGCCTCTGGCAGCCCCGCCTTAAGTACCTGTTTGGCGGGGGCAGAAGCAGGCTCAGGATCCACCTGGTGCAGCTGGCTGGTCCTCCTTCCCACAGGCTCCTTCCATTGATTGAAGATCAATGCTTTGCCGCATTTTTCATGTTGGGAAAGGCAGAAGGAGGCGCCAGACATCATTGGTGAAAGCCGCATGTTGGCCAGGAGCCAGGGTCAGTTCAAGGGGGCCCGACCCTTCCCCTGCCCGTGATGTGGGGCCCTGCACTGGGGACTGTGTGAGCAGAGCCAGGAGCCAAGCCTGGCAGGCTCCTGAGACTGGGAGGAGCTCGGGGGGAGCTCAGCGAGGAAGGAGTGTGTGCAGTTGACAAGCAGGCAATATAGGGCTATTCATGCATTACCCTTAGTCTGTCTGTCTGTCTGTCTGTCTGTCTGTCTGTCTGTCTATCTATCTATCTATCTATCTATCTATCTATCTATCTATCTATCTATCTATTTATTTATTACATTTACATCCTGCCTTTTTTCTCCTTAAGGAACCCAAGGCGGCGTACATAATCCTCCTCCTCTCCATTTTATCCTCACAACAAGCCTGTGAGGTAGGTTGGGCTGAGGGTCTGTGACTGGCCCAAAGTCACTCAGTGAGCTTCATGGCTGAATGGGGACTAGAACCTGGGTCTCCCGACCCCCAGTCCTACCACTACACTCTAGCCACTACACCACATGGTCTCCCCGCTCCACATTTATATAAGATACATGTGGAGGGGGAGGGGACCACACAAAACAACCCCGCCCCCAAATCCTCTCTTCCGGTGGCCCTGCCCCAAAGTCCGTATCTTCAGTGGGAAGTCAGACAGGAGAGCACGTCTGCAGACCTTCACAAATGGGCTCTCGGCCCAATCAAGAAACCAGACAAGTGCTCTTCACTCCTGCCTTCCATGCACAGGCTAAGTAGGTGGAGGGAGAAGCAAGATCATGCCCACCTCCCCTGCTCCTGACATCTCCCCATCCCACTGACCTCACCCCCTCGCACCTGCATGTTCAGTTACCTTTCGCATTTATTTACTTATTTATTTACTTACTTACTTATTTATAATATTTGTATATCCACATCCAAAGATTTCAGAGCGGTGAACAGCGGATAGGATAAAAGAATAAAAAACACCATATTAAAATAATTACTATTTTTAAAAAGAACAGGGTTCTGATAAACCACGGCTGGTCACTCAAGACAGGCTTCCTGAAATAATATTTTCAGGAGGTGCCAGAAGCAACTCAATGTTGGCACCTTTGTAACCTCCTAAGGCAGGGAATTCATTAGAAAGGGGGCCACCACACTGAAGGCTCTTCTCCTGGTGGACTCCTGGTGTCAGAGAATTCTGCCACAGATCTCAGTGAGGCCGAATGCCAGTGCATTCAGCCCCCCGAAATCTATGGCGGAATGGCCTGCGGGATGAGACTTACCTGGGGTAGGATGGCCTGCGGGATGAGACTTACCTGGGGCGGATGCTCCGGGCGGTGGCGGCTCTGGCGGCGGCTGCGGCAGCTGGTCTTCCGACCGGCTGCTGCCGCCACCATTTGCAGTCTTGTCTTTTGTTTTTTTTACAAGATGTGATAGGCTACGTAAAGATTTACGTAGCCTATCATGGCTGGGCTAAAAAAAAAAAAAAATGCGTATGCAAATGGAGGCGGGTACGGCCACCAACATTTGCGTTCCTTATTTTTGGCTGTCTTAGTCTACGTAAATATTTACGTAGACTATGGCAGTGAAAATAAAGGGGAACGCAAATAGCGTAGCAGGCGCTATTTGCATCCCTTTTTGATTCGCTGTTTTAGCCTATGTAAATATTTTAAAACGGTGAATCAAATATCATAAAATGGTGAATCAAAAAGGGATGCAAATAGCGCCCGCTACGCTATTTGCGTTCCCCTTTATTTTCGCTGTCATAGTCTACGTAAATATTTACGTAGATTAAGAGGGCCAAAAATAAGGAAGGCAAATGGCGGCGGCCGTAGCCACCGCCATTTGCGTATGCGGTTGTTGTTGTTGGTTTTTACCCAGAGCGCTCCGCGGCCGGAAATCCGGCTGCGGACAGCTCTGGCCTGGACCTGGCTGGCTGCTCTGCGGAGCTGCCATGGAGCACAGCCAGCTGTGGAGGATTCCAGGGGGGAGGAATGGAACGCCTCCCCCCCCACCATCAACATAATCCGTGGAAAGGTAAGTGACTTTCATACATCCTTAGTGGGCAAGAATCCCTTAGAAGAAATGGAGTAGCACTCATAGTCAACAAAAGGGTGGGAAAAGCAGTACTGGGGTACAATCTTAAAAATGATAGAATGATCTCGGTACAAATCCAAGGCAAACCATTCAGCATCACAGTAATTCAAGTCTATGCCCCAACCAATGAGGCCGTAGAAGCTGAGGTTGATCGGTTCTATGAAGACCTACAACACCTTCTAGAACTAACACCAAAAAAAGATGTCCTCTTCATCATAGGGGATTGGAATGCTTAAGTAGGAAGTCAAGAAATAACCAGGATAACAGGCAAGCATGGCCTTGGTGTACAAAATGAAGCAGGAGGACAAAGGCTAATAGAGTTTTGCCAAGAGAACACGCTGATCATAGCAAACACTCTTTTCCAACAGCACAAGAGGCGACTCTACACATGGACATCACCAGATGGTCAATATCGAAATCAGATTGATTATGTCCTTTGCAGCCAAAGATGGAGAAGCTCCATACAGTCAGTAAAAACAAGACCTGGAGCTGACTGTGGCTCAGATCATGAGCTACTTGTTGCAAAATTTCAGCTTAAATTGAAGAATGTAGGGAAAACCACTAAACCATTCAGGTATGACCTAAATCATATTCCTTATGAATATACAGTGGAGGTGATGAATAGAATTAAGGGATTAGACCTGATAGACAGAGTGCCGGAGGAACTATGGACGGAGGTCCATAACATTATTCAGGAGACAGCAACTCAATCCATCCCAAAGAAAAAGAAATGCAAGAAAGCAAAGTGGCTGTCTGATGAGGCTTTACAAGTAGCTGAGGAAAGAAGGGAAGCAAAAAGCCAGGGAGAAAGGGGAAGATATACCCAACTGAATGCAGCGTTTCAGAGAATGGCAAGGAGAGACAAGAAGGCCTTCTTAAATGAACAATGCAAAGAAATCGAGGGAAACAACAGAATGGGAAAGACTAGAGATCTCTTCAAGCAAATTGGAGATTTCAAGGGAACGTTTGATAAAGGACAAAGAAGGCAGGGACCTAACGGAAGCAGATGAGATTAAGAAGAGGTGGAAAGAATTCACAGAAGAACTATACAGGAAAGCTCTGAATGTCCCTGATAGCCATGATAGTGCGGTCACTGAACTTGAGCCGGACATCCTCGAGAGTGAAGTCAAGTGGGCCTTAGGAAGCATTACTAACAACAAAGCTAGCGGAGATGACAGTATTCCAGCCGAGCTATTTAAAATCCTAAAAGATGATGCTGTTAAAGTGCTGCACTCAATATGCCAACAAATTTGGAACACTCAACAGTGGCCACAAGACTGGAAAAGGTCAGTTTACATTCCAATTCCAAAGAAGGGCAACGCCAAAGAGTGTTCAAACTACCACACAGTTGCGCTCATTTCACATGCCAGCAAGGTGATGCTCAAAATGCTACAAGCTCGGCTTCAGCAGTATGCGAACCGAGAACTACCGGAAGTACAAGCTGGGTTTCGAAGAGGCAGAGGAACTAGAGATCAAATCGCCAACATTCGCTGGATCATGGAGAAAGCAAGAGAATTCCAGAAAAACGTCTATTTCTGCTTAGTGATGTACGAAAGTCACTTACCTGGTCCCGCAGCTTGCTTCACGGTGGGGGGGAGGCACTTCGGTTCTCCCCCCAAAGTTCAGGCCGGGGGGGAGGCGCCCCGCCTCGCCCGGCCGAAATTCAGGCTGGAGAGAAGCACCCCGTCTCCCCACCCGCGAAATAAAAAAGTGAATGAAAAAACAACAACACACACCCGTGATAGGCTACGTAATGATTAACGTAGCCTATCACGGCTAGATTTCCAAAGTCAGCCATGATAGGCTATGTTAATCGTCACGTAGCCTATCACGGGTGACTTTGAAAAAAAAAAAGTGCGTACGTAAATGGCGGCGCCAATGGGTGCCGCCATTTGCGTTCCTTATTTGGGCCCAGGTAGTCTACGTAAAGATTTACGTAGACTACAGCGAAAATAAGGGCAACGCAAATAGCACTTTGTGTACGCACTTTTTTTTTTTCAAAGTCAGCCGTGATAGGCTACGTAAAGATTTATGTAGCCTATCATGGCTGACTTTGAAAATCTAGCCATAATAGGCTACGTAAATCGTTACGTAGCCTATCACGTGGGTTTTTTTTTTTTACTTTACTGGGAAATGGTGGCGGTGGCAGCCGGTCAGAAGACCGGCTCCCGCCGAAACGCCGCCAGGACCCGCCACCGAGAGGGACATTCGACAGAGGTAAGTCCCATCCCAGGGGGGGTGGGGGGGCAGAGAATTTCCCCACCAATTTCGGGGGGCTGAATGCGTTGGCATTTGGCCTCCCAGAGATTTGTAGAGAAATTCTCTGACATCCCTAGAGAAGACTCTTACGAGTCCCCTGGACTGCAAGGAGGTCAAATCAGTCCATCCTAAAGGAAATCAACCCTGACTGCTCATTGGAAGGACAGATGCTGAAGCTGAAGCTCAAATATTTTGGCCACCTAATGCGAAGAGAAAACTCTCTGGAAAAGACCCTGATGCTGGGAAAGACTGAAGGCAAAAGGAGAAGGGGACGGCAGAGGATGAGTTGGCTAGATAGCATCACCGATGCAATGAATATGGACTTGAGCATGCTCCGGGAGAGAGCGCAGGACAGGAAGGCCTGGCGTGCTCTGGTCCATAGGGTCACGAAGAGTCAGACATGACTGAATGACTGAACAACAACAACAGCACACGTGTGCCCTGATGGCACATTGAGTCATAGGGATGGCGGAGAATTTCTCCACATATCTCTGGGAGGCCGAATGCCAACGCATTCGGCTCCCCGAAATTGGTGGTGAAATTCTCCGCTGGCCCCCCCCCCCCAGGATGGGACTTACCTTGTGCGAATGTCCCTCTCGGCGGCGGGTCCCAGCGGTCGTTTCGGTGGGGGCGGCGGCCGGTCTTCTGACCAGCTGCCACCGCCGCCATTGCAAAATAAAAAATGAAAGTAAAAAAACAACACACACCCGTGATAGGCTATGTAACGATTTACGTAGCCTATCACGGCTAGATTTCCAAAGTCAGCCGTGATAGGCTACGTGAATCATCATGTAGCCTATCACGGGTGACTTTGAAAAAAAAAAGCGCATACGCAAATGGTGGCGCCCATGGGGCACCACCATTTGCGTTCCTTAGTTTGGCACGTCTAGTCTACATAAAAATTTACGTAGACTACAGCGAAAATAAGGGCAACGCAAATAGTGTTCCCTTATTTTCACCGTAGTCTACGTAAATCTTTATGTAGAGTAGACGTGCCAAACTAAGGAATGCAAATGGCGGCGCCCTATGGGCGCCGTCATTTGCGTATGCGCTTTTTTTTTTCAAAGTCACCCGTGATAGGCTACATGACGATTCACGTAGCCTATCATGGTTGACTTTGGAAATCCAGCCATGATAGGCTACGTAAATCATTACGTAGCCTATCACGGGTGTGTGTGTGTGTTTTACTTTACTTTTTTTTTTCGCGGCCGGGTAGACGGGGCGCTCCTCCCCGGCCTGAATTTTGGCGGCGAGGGATGGGGCGCCTCCCCCCCGGCCTGAATTTCGGCCAGGCGAGGCGGGGTGCCTCCCCCCCCTTGCCTGAACTTCGGGGGGAGAACCGAAGCGCCTCCCCCCCACCGCGAAGCAAGCTGCAGGACCAGGTAAGTCCCTTTCGTCCATCCCTACATTCAGAAGACACATTAAGCAAATGGGAGTGACTCTGGGCATCTGCCACCTCGGTGTGATTTTTAAGGGATGTATCTTGTAAGGTTTATTCTAGGCTGCTGTTTGCTGTTGTGTGTTGTTTTGAATGTTTTCTGGAGCTGCTGTTTTTACTGTGCTTTTACTATTTTTACTACCATATCTGTTTTTACTGTGTTGTATGCCACCTTGGAGGGCTCTTGCCCTCTGAAAGGCAGCCAAGGAATATTTTAAATAAAATAAATGAGAATTTCAGCTCGGTTTTGATGAGAATTTACAAAATTCAAAATTTTCTCCATATTTGGGACAAAATGAATGTGAGATTTTAAAAAAGAAGAAGAATGTGGGAGAATTTGAAACTTACAGATTTGTCTATCCAGACCCAGGGCTTTGAGTGTAGGTCAGTGGCAGAGCTCCTGCTTTGCATGCAGAAGGTCCCAGGTTCGATCTCCAGCATCTCCAGGTAGAACTTGGAAAGCAATGAGCCCTGTCTGAAACTCTGGAAAGCTGCTTTTAGGTGGAACCATCGTCTGACTTAGTAACAGGCAGCTTCCTATGTTCCTATGTGCACTTAGTCCTTAAAAGTCTGGGTTTGAATCCCAATTTATTCACCCATATCAGTGCTGAATTAGGGTTGGCACCTCCGTTTTTCTGACAAGCTCTTCATCTTTAACAGGTACATGGAAGGCAGGTACAATATGGTCCTCTCCATCCTGGGGATAGCTGGATCATTTCATTTCACTTTTGAAAAGAATTTACCAAAATTCACAAGGTTCTTCATATTCAGGAGAGAAATAACATGAAATTTTAAAACTCTGAATGCAGGAGAAAGTGTACTTGAGAGATTCTCCCATCCCTAGATTTATTTTCATGCTGGATCTCACCGAATGGGCCAAAGCGAGGGATACATTTCCCTACAGGGCCACTTTAGTTCTGCCTTGGAATCCAGCCCTGCCTCCTGGTTTTGTTCTGCGTGTGCCTCAGCTTCATGAGCAAGCGGCTGCACATTCGCTCTCCCCGACTCTCCACTGATTTACTAATAGGCATAATAAAAGAGTTGCTGAAAAGCTTTGCAAATTTACTTACCCATGATGGGAAAAGAGAAGAGGCAGACAGCCTGGATTCAAAATAGAAATTGCTCCAAGGTACGATTTGCTCGAGTTGCTGTAATGCACATTATGGATTTAATTTTAGCATGTTTCTGCTATATAATAACCTGACTTGAAAATCTAAATGCAAATTAAATTTAAATAACCTCTACTTTTATTTTTTTACCCTTTTCGATTTTTCATAAATATTTAGTACAGAGGCTGTCTTATTTAAACAGCCGGTTCTTATTTGTATTTTTTTAAGACAGCTTCTTTCCCTGTTCTTACTCCAGGGACCGGATGCAGGAGGGCAGCATGCAGACCCTGTTGTTCCCAGCCCTGGAGAAGTGCTGGGGTGACCAGAGGCACAGGCAACAGTGCAGGAGAAGGACTTTCAACGGCTGTGGCTTCTGTCCCCACGTCTGGCAATCTACAGCTGCCCAGGTGACCCTTTCTCCATAGAAAACAGGGCCCTGTCCTTTGCCACCCCAAAGGTCTCCCTTGGGCTGCTTCTGTGCAGCATGAGTGCTGCCCCGCCCCTGCCCCGACACAGATAACGTTTGCACCCTCTATACGGAGTGACAGAAACAACAGCAACAGCGAGACAGTGCCCTGCTCATAGGGCTTGTGGCCTAAATTTTGTCAGAGAAGAAAGGGAGAGGCACGGGGAACAAGGGATGAGTAGGAACATGTATTTAAGCTATGTTACACCTGAGGATAGAGACTAAGGGGCTAAGCTGGCTCCTTCCCTCTCCAGCACTGTGGCTGATAGTTTTTAAGAGGGTTGGAAGTGGTTTGAGAGAAGCTTCACTTCCCATGGTGTGCGGGCGCACGCACACACACACACAGAGTTCTTTCATCTTGCTCTCACTGCTGGTGAAGTAGGATTTGCAGTTTTTGAAAGAATATAAAAACCTGCCAGACCTGTTTAGCAGAGGTGAAAGTGGGATGAAATGCAGACCATTAAACTCCAATCTGACAGAGAGAGAGAGAGAGAGAGAGAGAGCAAGTGGGATGATGATAGCTTTATTTGGCTCACATTGCACACTGCAGGTTTATACCTGTTTGAAAACTGTTTCATTGTCATCAGTACTCACAAGGTAGCTTGGGCTTCTGAAGGGGCTGCTGTTATTCCTCTGATTGAGACCCTAGCCGTCCATCAAAACCACCATTTACATTACAGTTAAGCAGTTAGGAAGCTGTTTTAAATTTGTGATGTTGCAGACACACCTGACTTGTGTTTGAAATGCAGGCTGAAGCCTTCCAAGTCACACAGGACTCTTTTTTAGAGATGTTCGGAAGAGGAAGAAACAGAGACAGAGAGAGGGAAGAGTACAGAATAAAACAGAGCAGGACAGAGATTATGGGAAAGCATCCCCCAACCTGGTGCCCTCTGGCTGTGTTGGAAAGCAACCCCCATAATCCTGGCTGGGGGGTTAGGCGTTGTAGTCCAGCATGTCCAGAGAGCACCAGGTTGGGGGAGGCTGCTGCAGAGACGGGCCAAAGAGGTTTCACCGGCAATGCAGCTCATGTGATGGAATGCCCACATCTCCCTATGTGATGGTCAAGCATCTCTGGTCTAACCCCTGGGATGTTAGTGTCAGAGCAATACGACAATGGAACCAATTACCTGGGGAGGTGGTGGACTCTCCCACACTGGAGGCCTTCAAGACGAGGTTGGACAGCCATCTGTCAGGGATGCTCTGACTTGGATTCCTGCATTGAGCAGGGGGTTGGACTCGATGGCCTTGTAGGCCCCTTCCAACCCTACTATTCTATGATTCTATTCTATGTTATAGGCAGGACAGTGGCACATAACTGGGTTTGAACATGGAACTGGCCACTCACACTGAACGAGTGGGGGAGACCCATTTCAAATATTCAAAAGGGGCTTGTGGGTGAGTGTAGTGGAAACGTGGAAGACCGTTGTCCTCTGGAGGAGTTAATGGTGAGCAACAATTGCTCCTTTTTGTGCCTAGACTTCCAGTTTGGCCTGTTACTTTCAGTAGTTAGCTCTGCTTCTTTGTCTCATTATTTCCCAGAATGAGCTATCTGCTTGATACGGTGTGACTTGAGAGACTGTGTCTGCCTTTATAGAGCCCTTGGCTAGATCTGAAGCTCTGCCACGTGCCGCCTCGTATCTGGGATCTGGGTGTCTTAGTGTCTAAGAAGGTCCTATAGTTACCTGTTCTGGGTGCTTGCCACCCACTGGGGCTGCTCCTTTCCCTTTGAAAGAATGCGCAAACACCCTCGAGGTTGCTGGAGTATGGCCAGAACATAGCTGGGTTTAGTGTGAGCATAGTAACAGATCTGTCCCTGGGACACTCCCAGTTCAGAACCTCAGCAAGGGCTGAGATCCAAGATGTGCTGCGTTCCGGGGAGTCTGTCGCTGATTCTAAGGGGGTTACCAGTGTAGTAAAAATGTAACCTAAAAGCCATTCTATGTGTCTGAGGAATGTACGAATCACTTACCTGTTCCAGTCGGGGCGTCCGCTGGGGGGGTGAGGTGCTCCGTCCCTCCCCCCAGAATCCTCGAGGGGGGGAGGTGATCTCGTCCTCCCCCCCGGAATCCTCAATGGCCGGCTCCGCTCTGTGGACAGGCCATCGAGCAGCTGGCCAGGGCCATCCACAGCCAGATTTCCAGCCGCGGACGGGCTGGTGCGGAGGCAAATGGCAGCCGTCATAGTGGCCGCCATTTGCGTCCAGCCAGGCAGCCGTGATTTACGTAGCCTATCACGGCAAGTTTTTCAAAGCCAGCCATGATAGGCTATGTAAATCTTTACGTAGCCTATCACGGCTGACTTTGGAAAAAAAAAAGAAAAGCGCGTACGCAAATGGTGGCGCCCATGGGCCTTAAGCGTTGCCCTTATTTTCGATGTAGTCTATGTAAATCTTTACGTAGACTACCCGTGCCCAAATAAGGAACGCAAATGATGGCACCCATGGGTGCCGCCATTTGCGTATGCGCTTTTTTTTTCCCCCCAAAGTCAGCCGTGATAGGCTACGTAAAGATTTACGTAGCCTAACACGGCTGACTGAAAATCTATGTAAATCTTTACATAGCCTATCACTTTTTTGTGTGTTTTTTACTTTACTTGGAAATGGCGGCGGCGATAGCCGGTCGGAAGACCGGCCGCCGCTGCCACCGCCGCACTGCCGCTGCACCGCCACCGGGACCAGCCGCCACGAGGGACATTCGCACGGGGTAAGTCCCATCCCGGGGGGGCAGGGGGGTGGAGAATTTCCCCACCAATTTCAGGGGGCCGAATACGTTGGCATTTCGCCTCCCAGAGATTCGTGGAGAAATTCTCCGAAATCCCTAAGGCTACGTAAGAATTTACGTAGCTTATCATGGCTAACCCCCCCACAAAAAACCAGAGTACGCAAATGGCGGCAGCTACAGCGGCTGCCATTTGCGTTTGCTATTTTTCGCCGTTCTAGCCTACATAAATATTTGCATAGGCAATTACGGCAAAAAAAAAGGGAACCGCAAATAGCGTAGTGGGTGCTATAGCATATATATATATATATATATATATATATATATACACGCTATAAATATACGCTATACTGTAGTGGGCGTAGTGGGTGTGGGTGGGTGGGTGCAGCGGCGGCGGGTGCGGCGGCAGCAGGTGCGGCATAGTGGGTGCTATTTCCTTTCCCCTTTTTTTTGCCGTAATAGCCTACGTAAATATTTACGTAGGCTAGAACAGCGAAAAATAGGGAACACAAATGGCGGCCGCTGTAGCTGCCACCATTTGCATACGCTGGGTTTTTTTGGGGGGTGTTAGCTGTGATAGGCTACGTAAATACTTACGTAGCCTATCACGGCAGCTTGGCTGGACACAAATGGCAGCTGCTATGGCGGCCGCCATTTGCATCCGCAGCAGCCCATCCACGGCCGGAACTCCGGCTGTGTCTGGCCCTGGCCGGCTGCTCCACGGAGCCGCCACGGAGTGGAGCCAGCTGGGCAGGATTCTGAGGGGGAGGACCAGATCACCTCCCCCTCGTCGAGGATTCTGGGGGGAGGGATGGAGCGTCTCCCTCTCACCGCGAATCACATCCGCAAACAGGTAAGTCACTTTCATACATTCGTAGTTTTGAATAGAGGTAGGCACATTGAAGTCGGGTAGCTCCCATTAAGAAAACTCTGCAACCCCACTGGAATGCATGCTCAAGAACTTTAGGAAGTTCAAAAGAGATTTTAGAATTAAGATGGCCAAGGGTAAATTGACCTTCTTTTGCCAACTGGACTGGCCAGCATTTGGAATTAGTTGGCTAGACATAGGATCCTTTGATGTAGATCTTATAAATGCTGTATATAAAAATGTGATGAACAATGGGCAATGGGATCAATTCTGCTATATTGCTTGTTGGTTGAATTGGTGCGGAAAGAATTAGGGATGCCAGAAAATTCCGCCATGGATCTCGGTGAGGCCAAATGCCAGTGCATTCGGCCCCCTGAAATCTGTGGCGGAACGGCCTGCCCCCCTGCCCCCCCATGGATCCCCCTCGGGACGAAACTTACCTGGGCTCTTCTGGGTGGCAGCAGCTTCTGTCATCTGGGTGGTGGCAGCTCCGGCGGTGGCTTCGGCGGCGGTGGCTGCAGCGGCTGGTCTTCCGACCGGCTGCTGCTGCTGCCATTTGCAGGGTTTGTTTTTTTTTACAGAGATGTGATAGGCTACGTAAGTGTTTACATAGCCTATAACGTCTGGGTAAAAAAAAAAAAATGCGTACGGAAATGGCGGCGGCTACAGCCGCCGTCATTTGCCTATGTGGTTTTTTTTTTACCCAGACGTGATAGGCTACGTAAGTTTTTACGTAGTCTAAAACGACTGGGTAAAAAAAACAAAAAGGCCTACTCAAATGGCGGTGGCTACGGCCGCTGCCATTTGCATTCCTTACTTTGGGCCATCTTAGTCTATGTAAATATTTACGTAGACTACAGCGAAAATAAGGGGAACGCAAATAGCGTCCGCTACGCTATTTGCGTTCCTCTTATTTTCACCGTCTTAGTCTACGTAAATATTTATGTAGACTGAGACGGCCCAAAATAAGGAACAGAAATGGCGGCAGCTGTAGCCGCCGCCATTTGCTTACGCAGTTTTTTTTTTCCCCCAGAGCCCTCCGCAGCCGGAAATCCAGCTGTGGACGGCTCTGGCCTGGCTGGGCCTGGTCGGCTGCTCTGCTGAGCTGCCACGGAACACAGCTGGCCTCGGAGGATTCCGGGGGGGAGGAACAGATTGCCTTCCCCCCGGCGAGGATTCCGGGGGGGAGGAACAGAACACCTCCCCCCCTACCGTCAACATAATCCACGAAAAGTGACTTTCATACATCCCTAGAAAGAATCCCCTTTAGTTACAGCGGTGTAAATGTGTAAATATGTTACTGGCAAAGGACCGCAGGGGCAAGAGACTCCGGGTGCTGTCTGAATCAAGTAATGAGATAGAATTGCCTCAAGGAAAGTGAGGTTATCGGCATTTGGATAAGTGCCAACCAAAATCCACTGAAGATGAGGAAAGGTTGAATATAAAGTTCAATATTGTAAAGTCATGATGGTATGCTCCGAGATAAGCCCAAATCCACTTTTCTCCCCGATTCAAGCCCCACGGAAGGAGTTTGAAGATCGGGAGACCCTCCCCAAGGTGCCCTGAGCTCCCTCTCATCTTATTCGGTCTGTTAGGTTGGGAGGAGAGGTTGTTGGGGGAGGGAGGGGGCCCTCCAGAGACAGTTTGTCTGCCATCGTATCCACGTTTGTTAGAAGAAGCAAAAGCAGTTGAAAAAGTTGCAATTTCTGAAGAAAGAGCTTTGTTTGACATCTTAAAAACTGTGGCAAAATCAAGAAACAAAGACAGAGCAAGTTCTTAAAATATAGGGATGTACCAAAGTCACTTACCTTTTCGTGGATTGATTCACGGTGGGGGGGAAGGTGCTCTGTCCCTCCCCCTGGAATCCTCGATGGGGGGGAGACAATCCTGTCCTCCCCCCGGACTCCTGCCTGGCCGGCTTCGCTCCACAGCAGCTCCGCGGAGCAGCCGGTCAGGGCCGTCCACAGCCGGAGTTCTGGCCGCGGACTGGCTGCTGTGGATTCAAATGGCGACTGCCATTTGTATCCAGCCAGGCTGCCATGATAGGCTACGTAAGTATTTACGTAGCCTATCACGGCGGGGGGGGGGGGGAACCCAGCGTACGCAAATGGCAGCGGCTACCGCCATTTGCGTATGCTGGTTTTTTTTTCCCTCTGCCATGATAGGCTATGTAAACATTTATGTAGCCTATCATGGCAAGGGGAAAAAAACCCCAGCGTACACAAATGGCGGCGGCTATCGCCATTTGCGTACGCTGGGGTTTTCCCCCTGCCATGATAGGCTCTGTAAATATTTATGTAGCCTATCATGGCTCACTGCAGGGATGCAAATGACGCCGGCTATGACAGCCGCCATTTGCGTCCCTGCAGGGCTGCCCAGCGGCCAGATGTCTGGCTGCGGGCGGGTGGAGCTGGCCGGTGGCTCCGCGGCTTGGCCATGGAGCGGAGCCGGGCGGCCAGGATTCTGGGGGAGAGGCACGGAGCGCCTCCCCTCTGGCAAGGATTCTGGGGGGAGGGATGGAGTGCCTCCCCAAACCTGCGGAGCCCGGCGGAGCCAGGTAAGCGGGGTTTCGTATACCCTTAGATTATGCACTGGAGCATCTAAAGCCCAGGATTGGTGAGGTGTCAGAAACCTGTGAAAACAAAACAGACTGCAAGGCAATAACATAATCTTGAATCTTAAAACTCTTACTTCTAAATTCACATTTAAGCTATCTGCCATAGGTAGTAAAAGAGGTGTGCGCTTATATAATGTTTAAAGGGTCTCAATTTAATACTTCCCTTGGGGGTGCACCATACTTGAGTCAAGGTGATTGGCCAGGCCTGTGGCCTTTCAACTTAATCTTTAAACAAATTCTAGTGAGCATTGTCTTTAAGGCACGGTTCATCTTCTCAACTTGACTTGTGGATTGAGTTTTCCAAGAGGGGTGTAGCTTCTAGTTAGTTTGTTATGCCTGGGCCACTACTTGTGTCACTTTTCCAACAAAATGGGGCCCCTGATTCGATTCACTCTCTTTAGGTGACAAGAGCCTAGGGATTACTTTTTAACAGGATCTTGGCTACTGTCTGTGCGGTGCAGTCAATTGGTTTTATTATTACTAGAAGGTACCGATAGCCATGAGTCTGGGGCAACTCTGAAAAGTCAATTTGAAATCTCTGAAAAGGATAGTAAGCCCGTGGGCGACTTTCTCATTTGATCTGGGGGCTCAAACGTCTTTGAATCGTTTTTGAGGCACAAAGGGCAGTTAGCCACTGCTCTCAGGTCTTGCACCAAACTGATGGAGGTGCTATCTGCCTTGGGCACACCCAAAATTGGGGTGTTAAAGGGAGATGAGCCCTTAATTAGCCAACCATAATTTTTTGAACTTCTCAATGAGCGGCTTCAAGCCTGCACAGGTGGCTTTCTTCAGAGGATACTGCCTCACGCACACAGGGCTCGCTCCCTTTTTAAAGAAGATTTTAACTGGTGTTATGCATTTGCTCAGGCAGGGGCTCTGCCTGCCTACACACATGGATCAACATTTTCTAAAATCTCAGTCCCTTTGGCCTCTGACACAATCTTGATTGCTTGAAGGGCCATCTGATAATTTGAGCCCTGCTTTATTGGCAGCTGTACTACAATCTGATTATCATGGAAGAAGATTTTAGCTTGCAGTTTTGTTAACAAGTCCCGCCCCAACAGGGCAACTGGGCATACAGATGAAACTACAAAGGCATGTTCCGGTATGTTGTTTCCAATCTTCGTGAGGAGGGGCTTACACATGGGCAATTTAGTTTTTTTCCCCTTTAATTCCTTTTACAGTTACATGCTTTCCACTTTCTCTCACTGGGTGGGCTTCACGGGGATCATAGAAAATGTGGCTCCAGTATCTACTAGGGCCTCACAGTCATAGAATCATAGAATAGTAGGGTTGGAAGGGGCCTATGAGGCCATCGAGTCCAACCCCCTGCTCAAGGCAGTAATCCAAGTCAGAGCAACCCTGACAAATGGCTGTCCAGCCTCCAGGGTGGGAGAGCCCACCACCTCCCCAGGTCATTGGTTCCATTGTCATATTGCTCCTACAGTTAGGAGGTTTTTCCTGATGTTCAGCCGGAATCTGGCTTCCTGTCACTTGAGCCCATTATTCCGTGTCCTGCACTCTGGGATGATCAAGAAGAGATCCTGGCCTTCTTCTCTGTGACAACCTTTCAAGTACTTGAAGAGTGCTACCATATCTCCCCTCAGTCTTCTCTTCTCAAGGCTAAACATGCCCAGTTCTTTCAGTCTCTCTTCATAGGGCTTTGTTTCCAGTCCCCTGATCATCTTTGTTGCCCTCCTCTGAACCCTCTCCAGTTTGTCTGCAACCTTCTTAAAGTGTGGTGCCCAGAACTGGACACAGTACTCCAGATGAAGCCTAACCAGTGCTGAGTAGAGGGGAACTAGTACTTCGGGGGATTTGGAAGCGATACTTCTATGAATGCAGCCCAAAATAGTATTTGCCTTTTTTGCAGCCACATCACATTGTGGTGATGTGCCTGCCACCAACCCTTACTTTTACCTTGGGATTCTCTCAAGTGTTTGTTCATAGGGGGGTGGCCCTTCAGCTAGATTCCCCCCCCCTCGGAGGACCCTGCCTGCGTTAGGCAGTCTTCAGGGTGAGTCTCTTTTCTCTTTCAACTCTGGACAATCTTTCTTCCAGTGTCTCTTCTCTTGGCAATACGCACATTTATCAAGCCCCGGTTGGCCCTTTCCTTTTTTCTGCCCCCCCTCTGGTCGCTTCTGTGCTCTCAAGCCGTAGTTTATATTTCCGCCCATGGTGGCTGCTAGCATTGCCTTTTCCTTTTTTCAGGAATGGCACTCTTTTCATGTGCTATCACGTCCACCATAGCTACTTTTTTTGGCTTCATCAAAGCATCTAAAAATTTTATTATATAGGGCCTGATAAGGCTAAAGCAGGTGATGATATTAAGGCTTGCTTCAATTTAAGAAAAGCCTTTTTTATTTTAATTGTCCACTTCTAGTGGGTAATATTGTTGTCAAAGCTTCATATGGGGTTTTGCCCCTTTTTATGGCTGCTATAGCCCCCCTCTTGTAACAGGTAGGGATGTACAAAAGTCACTTACCTTTTCGTGGATGTGATTCGCGGTGGGGGGGAGGTGCTCTGTCCCTCCCCCCAGAATCCTCAATGGGGGGGAGGACCGGATAGCCTCCCCCCCATCGAGGATTCCAGGGGGCGATCCGGGGGCGATCCGGTCCTCCCCCCCGGAATCCTGCCTGGCCGGTTCCGCTCCACGGCAGCTCCGCGGAACAGCCAGCCAGGGCCGTCTGCAGCTGGAGTTCCAGCCATGGACTGGCTGCTGTGGACGCAAATGGCAGCCGCCGTAGCAGCCGCCCTTTGTGTCCAGCCAGGCAGCCGTAATAGGATGTACGAATTGTGTACCTTCCGTGCCGCTTGACTTCTGCAGTTTGCGGCCAGTGCTCCATACCGTCGTTCGCAAGCCCCCAGAATTCTCCTCTTTTTTTTCCACTCCAAGAATTATGAAGATAAATCCATACTGACAGCCGTAATTCTGCATAACTTCTGTAAGAAAGGCTATTTTTCATAGATATTTACGTATTCCCCCCCCCCACCCTGAGATGTGCAGTAATTACTTTCAGCCAAAACACTTCCTCCTCCTCCGGGCTTCCCAAAACAAGGCTGCCCCAGGTGTGCCTGAGTGATGCACTTTTGGTTTAAAGCAACACTGTTTGAATGAAAGAAAGAAAGAAAGAAAGAAAGAAAGAAAGAAAGAAAGAGCCTTTTAAAATGACCATGCCGGTCTGGAGCCCTGCACGAGCATTATTCCCCCTGCTAGGCTTTCTATTACCACATCCAGCCTTGTTGGTGATGATGTGAGGCTAAAATGGAGAGGAGAACCAACTCTGTGCATGTCTACTCAGAAGTAAGTCTTACTGAGTTCAATGCAACTTACTCCTACACATGTCAGCACCCCACTTGCCCCCAGCTCAGCTTTGTATTTCCACATCCAGCTCATTAGCAAACCTCCTCTTAGTTATCTCACTGGGTGACTTTGGGCTGGACTCTCACCACTAGATCATACTTCTGTTTTGAAATTCATGAAGAAAAAGAGACAGTATAATGGAAAGTTCTTTCTGAAGCAGTCACACTTCACTTGTACAAATGCAGCATGAAGGGAAAGATCAGCAACCTCCTCTTTGTTTGAATAAAAAGCACACTCTGCAAAGGCTCAGGGAATGGACAAAATGAGGAATAAACATACCAGGGAATATGAAGAACTATATTCTTCCATTATGTGTGTGTGTGTGTGTGTGTGTGTGTGTGTGTGGAATCTCCCTCCATCCAGCTGTTCCCTGGAACCCCCCCCCCCCCAATTCACCCAAGGGCCTTCTGAGATAACTAACAGGAGGTTTGCTAATGAGCTGGATGTGGAAATACATTACTGTACATCTCAGGGCAGGGGAAAAAAATACGTAAATATCTACGAAAAATAGCCTTTCTTACAGACGTTATGCAGAATTACGGCTGCCGGTATGGATTTATCTTCATAATTCTTGGATGAATAAATATTTGCATAGGCAATTATGGCGGAAAAAAAGGGAACCGCAAATAGCGTAGTGGGCACTATAGCGTATATATATATATGCTATAAATATATGCTATAGTGTAGTGGGCGTAGCGGGTGTGGGTGGGTGGGTGCAGCGGCGGTGGGTGCGGCAGTGGCAGGTGCGGCATAGTGGGTGCTATTTGCTTTCCCCTATTTTTTCGCCGCAATAGCCTACGTAAATATTTACGTAGGCTAGAACAGCGAAAAATAGGGAATGCAAATGGCGGCCGCCATAGCTGCCGCCATTTGCATACGCTGTTTTTTTTTTTGCCTGCCATGATAGGCTATGTAAATACTTACATAGCCTATCACGGCAAACAGCAGACGCAAATGGCGTCCGCGGCAGCCGGTCGAAAGACCAGCCGCCGCTGCCACCAGAGCTGCCGCCACCAAAACATCTGCTCCAGGTAAGCTTCGTCCTGGGGGGGAATCCGTGGGGGTGCCGGGGGGTGGGAGGCTGTTCCGCCATGGTTTGCGGGGGGCCGAATGCTAGTGCATTCGGCCTCCCTGAAATCCATGGTGGAATTCTCCTCCATCTCTAGTAACAGGCACACTTATCTTTTGGCTTGCCTGTTCTGCAGATCATGTTTCAAACTCTCTGTGCCATGCACCAGCTTTAACTCTTCATTTGTCTTCTCTGCAAGTTAGGCGGTTTGCCATTGCTTCGACAGAAACTCACTTGCTTAGACCGTCTTACTAATTTCAATGACACACATTTGGGATAAGGTCTCTTTCTTCTTTAAGCCTTTTCGTCTGCTACTTTCTTCTGCCTTCTTTTATAACTTCTTCATATCATTAAGATCTAACACCATGACTGGAAAACATTTGTTTTGCATTGTAGGCCATGGTGGAGCAGATCTAACAATTAAACTGGTCCTCTGACTGCATGGCCAGGGCCCATCAAAATCAAGAGAAGGGCATTCTCATACATGCAAAGAGTTCCAAGCCAGCATTTTTGCATCAGCAACTCCATGCTGCATGAGTTTTGGCGGAGTGTCAGGTTTGCCTCTAAGCAAATGTAATGTCAGAACAGTTCAGATTTTGAGAAGGAGCTGGAACATGTGGGGCAGGAACTTTCTCAGGCTTCAGAAACACAGCTGGGCTTAGAGGTATCACGGGAGAGTGGGGGACTCTTTCCCTCTCACCTCTTAAGTTAAGAGAATTTGCTGCCCCCTGATGCTTTCGAACTGTGGTGCTGGAGAAGACTCTTACGAGTCCCCTGGACTGCAAGGAGGTCCAGTCAGTCGATCCTAAAGGAAATCAATCCTGAGTGCTCATTGGAAGGACAGATCCTGAAGCTGAAGCTCAAATATTTTGGCCACCTAATGCGAAGAGAAAACTCTCTGGAAAAGACCCTGATGCTGGGAAAGACTGAAGGCAAAAGGAGAAGTGGACGGCAGAGGATGAGATGGCTAGATAGCATCACCGATGCAATGAATATGGACTTGAGCACGCTCCGGGAGAGAGCGCAGGACAGGAAGGCCTGGCGTGCTATGGTCCATGGGGTCACGAAGAGTCAGACACGACTGAACGACTGAACAACAAAACTTTCGTAGTTTCTCATTGAAATTTTGGAAGGCTGTTTCCTTTGTAGTCTGTGAAACTCTAGCAATTTGCATCTGTGTGCTTCATTAGGGTAAATGAAATCAAAGCCTTGGAAATCATAGAATCATAGAATAGTAGGGTTGGAAGGGGCTTACAAGGCCATTGAGTCCAACCCGCTACTCAGTACAGGAATCCAAGTCAGATCATCCCTGACAGGTGGCTGTCCAGCCTTGTCTTGAATGCCTCCAGCGTGGGAGAGCCCACCACCTCCCTAGGCAATTGGTTCCATTGGCGTATTGCTCTAACAGTCAGGAAGTTTTCCTGAGGTTCTGCCGGACTCTGGCTTCCTGTCACTTGAGCCCATTATTCTGTGTCCTGCACTCCGGGATGATCGAGAAGAGAGCCTGGCCTTCCTCTCTGTGACAACCTTTCAAGTCCTTGAAAAGCGCTATTGTATCTCCCCTCAGTCTTCTCTTCTCAAGGCTAACTATGCTCAGTTCTTTCAGTCTGTCCTCATAGGGCTTTGTTTCCAGTCCCCTGATCATCCTCGTTGCCCTCCTCTATACCCTCTCTGGTTCGTCTGCATCCTTCTTAAAGTGTGGTGCCCAGAACTGGACACAGTACTCCAGATGAGGCCTAACCAGTGCTGAGTAGAGGGGAATTAGTACTTCCTGGGATTTGGAAGCTGTGCTTCTATGAATGCAGCCCGAAAGAGCATTTGCCTTTTTTGCAGCCTCATCACAATGTTGGCTCACCTTCAGCTTGTGATCTACCACAATTCCAAGATCCTTCTCGCTTGTAGTATTGTTGAGCCAAGTATTCCCCATCTTGTAACTGCTTTCATTTGATTTCTTTTTCCAGTGTGCACAACTTGGCATTTATCCCTATTAAATTTAATTCTGTTATTTTCTGCCCAGAGCTCCAGTCTATCAAGATCACTTTGACTTTTGTTTCTGTCTTCCAAGGTACAGATTGACCATATGCTTATCAATCTCGTGCTGCAATCCTGCCCCTTCAACCTGTACTTTGCCTTTGCCAGTGGGGTCGTAGACGCTCTTTTGGGAGAAGACTGAGCCAAAGTAGGAATTGAGCACCTCTGCCTTTTCTTTGTCATCTGTTATCCTTTTGCCATCCTGATTTAATAGCTGAACCACCATTTCTTTCCTCTGCCTTTTACTATGCACATAGCTGAAGAAAGCCTTTTTGCTGCTTTTAGCATCCCTCGCTAACCTCAGCTCATTCTCAGCTTTCACCTTCCTGACACCATCTCTGCAATTCTGTGCCACCTGCCTGTACTCTTCCTTTGTTACTTGGCCTTCTTTCCACTTCCTATATGTGTCCCTTTTTGTTTTCAGGTCATCTCTAAGCTTTTTGTGACTCCACATTGGCTTCTTCTGTTGTCTTCCACCCTTTTTCTTGTTGGAATTGTTTGTAATTGTGCCTTGAGAATTTCCTTTTTTAAAAGCTCCCACCCATCTTGGACTCCTTTTCTCATTAGCGTCGCTTGCCATGGGACCTTACTGATCATTGTTCTGAGTTTATTAAAATCAGCTTTCCTAAAATCCAGGGTACGCGTTTGACTACACTCGGCTTTTGCTTCCCTTAGAACCAAGAACTCAAGTACAACATGGTCGCTTTCCCCCAGAGTTCCTGTAACTGCTAGTTTATCCACTAAGTCATCTCTGTTGGTTAGGATCAAGTCAAGGATAGCCGATCCTCTAGTTCCCTCCTCTACTTTCTGTAGGAGGAAGTTATCCACCACACAAGTCAAGAATATCTTGGAGGGGCCATGTTTTGCCGAATTTGTCTCACAGCAAATATCGGGGAAATTGAAGTCCACCATTACTACTACATCATGCTTCCTTGAAACACTGGCGATTTGCTTTTCAAAAGTTTCATCCTTGTCTTCTCCTTGATTGGGCGGCCGGTAGTCGACTCCGACCACCAGGTTCCTTTTATTCTTTGCTCCTTTCATTTTAACCCAAATGCTCTCAGTGGGGCTACCAAGCTCATCCTCCTCAGGGATGTACGAAAGTCACTTACCTGGTCTCGCAGCTTGCTTCATGGTGGGGGGGAGGCGCTTTGCTTCTCCCCCCGAAGTTCAGGCCGGGGGGGGAGGCTTCCCGCCTCGCCTGGCCGAAATTCAGGCCGGGGGGGAGGCTTCCCGCCTCGCCCGGCCGAAATTCAGGCCGTGGAGAAGCGCCCCGTTTCCCCGGCCGCGAACTTCAAAAGAAAAAAAAAAGCCCCGTGATACGCTACGTAATGGTTTACGTAGCCTATCACGGCTAGATCTGCAAGGTCAGCCGTGATAGGCTACGTTAATCGTCACGTAGCCTATCACGGGTGACTTTAAAAAAAAAATGCGCGTACGCAAATGGAGGATTTCTCCCCGAAACTTGTTCGGGGGGCCGAACACGTTGGCGCTCGGCCCCCCGAAGTTTCGGGGAGAAATTCTCCACCATCCCTACCCGTGATAGGCTACTCGTGATAGGAAGCCTCCCCCCCGGCCTGAATTTCGGCCGGGGCGAGGCGGGAAGCCTCCCTCCCCGGCCTGAACTTCGCGGGAGGAGCAGCGAAGCGCCTCCCCCCCACCGCGAACATCCTTCAAGGACAGGTAAGGGACATTCGTCCACCCCTATTTCAGACACAAGGAGTTATATGGCTGTTTTAGTAGAGGCAGCCAGGGAGAGGAAAAAGATCTCTACCTGGTGCCAGAGGAAAAGGACACTGAAGCAAAGCACGAGGAGCAGGGAGGAGGTGTGCTACCTTGCCTGATGCCCCTTCCACCACGGGAACAGGGAATTGCTGGTCTGTGACGGGCCTCTTCCCATTTTCTTTCAGATGTGCCTCTGAGACTGTTTTAATGCTGCTCTGCCTTTCATTAAGGAGGCTTTTTAGTCTTTCATGCTCAGGTTTTGACCTTTTATTCTTCCTTTGGCTGGCTTGGATGTGAATCATAATGTTTTACTATTTAAAACTGCTCCAAAATCTTTTGATGTGGAGTGGTATATAAATGTAAATAAATACAATATTTTTATATATATGTGGACAGTTAATAGTGCACTGTATTTTAATATTGTTTCTCTGATGGTGTAAGCCTCTTTGAGGAAAAAAATAGTTTAAAAAGTGGCACAGAATTATGAGCAATAAATACATTCATTTTTAAATACATGGAACTCCTGCTGTCCCATCCAGTTGGCCCTCTAGATTATGCCTTCCACCAATTATCATCTATGAGCTCCTGAAAGGATCCAAATTGGAAGGTCAGCTTTAATTTAGAGATCATTAACAGGATGAGACAGCTGGGATTTAACCTGTAAACAAAGATGCAGCAGCCTGAGGAACAAAATGCTCAAGAGCTCACCTTGAGCAAATTAGCACTCTTTTCATAACAATTGGTTTTGCAGGCTGGTCTGCACCGTTCTTCTCTTGCATGGTTCACAAAGATGATGTCTTCTTCTCTCTCCCCACTCTCTCCCTTCCCTATTTGAGCTTTCAGCATCTCCAGGACATGATGGGGAATTCGCTGCCCATCAGAGAAAATAACGTATGAGCCTAGGGCGCAGCCTTGCGCTGACTCAGGCCGCTGGTCCCCCTGGCTCACTGTTGTCTACAATGGCAGTAGCCCTTCGGGGTCTCAGAGAGGGGTCTTCCCATCCCTGTCTGGACACGCCTCAGGCTGAACCTGGACTCGCCCATGCAAAGCATATGCGTGGCCGCTGGACTATAGCTCTTCGCATCCCTATCGGAGCAGAGGGCCCTGCTGCATGCAGAGTCCGACTGTGGCCCCATCCAGCTCCCCAGGGCCTCAGAGACTCGCCTTTCCTAGTGCTACCTGGAGATGCTGCCGGGGCTGGAAGCTGGGGCCCTTTGCACGCAAAGCGCGTGCTCTGCCGCTATGTTTCAACTTCCCCGTAGGCCAGATGGTCCATGGCATAAGACAGTGTTTCATATTTGCTTCAGTCTGCAGCCACGTTGGCCCTCAGGCATGGGAAGCCTCCTATGTGGATTACTCAGCCTTGCTTTATGGCTAGCATGGGAAACGTCCAGCCCATGGGCAAAATTTGGCCCACCAGGCTAGCCCGTCAGGCCTGTGGGGGCTCCAGCGAGCCCCCTCCCTGCCTGAAGTCCCTGCCCCTCAGGTCTAGCAGGGAGGAGTGCCTGCTGTCATCTTCAGTCAGTTGGCTGAGACAACTGGAGATCCCCTTAGTGTGCCACTCCTCTTCCCAAGTGGGAGGGCGAGTGGTGCACGAACTGCTTTGCCACTTTGCACCCTCTCCGATGGGGGGAAGCCGAAGGCAAAGCTTCCTGACCCTGACGTGAGGCACTAGCTGGAGGAGTGCCCCTGTAGCCAGGGCTGCCATTAGAGACCTGGCTTTGCTGTGCAGGGCTTTCCCTGACTGGGGAAAGCCCACATGCAGCACAATTGGGTCTCCAACCAAGGCAATGGCTGGAGGAATTCTGGCCAAGGGCTCGATGCCCCCTGACCTCATCCATCCTGCACAGAGGGCTCGGGCAGAGGGTCACCCACCCCTGCTCTACGGGGTTGATATGCGTGAGGCTCATGTGTTTGTCATTGGCATGCTCTCGTGCAAACTCCCTCACTGTAGATTTCAGAACTTTGTTTTATTTTTTTGTAGCGGGCGGTGTGGTAACAGGAGGAAAGTTATATGTATCGGGCAGGAGAACTGGGAATGGTGACCCTGAGGGAGGACATGTCCAGAGATTTTGCTTGCTGCATGTTTCACACATCTCACCACAACCCTGTTGCCCTGCTTAAACATGGACACACAGCAGCCTGCGTAGATGTGTCAAGAAGTGCATGTGCACAGCAGATCGCGCACTGCTGCTGCACTCCCACTCAGTGGGCAAATAGCTTCCCCCGACGGGGAAGATCAGAGCAAGAATAATAAGAGCATGAATGATACAAGCTTCATTGGACCACAGATACTTCAGCGAAGAGAAGAACGCTAAGTATGCCAGTGCCGTAGTGCATAGACCAGCATGCTAGTTCTAACAGCACTAACAGGGAGGGAGACAGAGAAAGGCAGATGCGAGGGGTCGAGTGTTTCCCAAATAAGGCATGGGAAGAACACTGGGGAAATGGCAAGGCAGGGTCTGGGAAGCTGCCAGCAGGGAAACACGAATATCAGGGGCCTGGCGTGGGCCACATGTAGGGATGTCCTAGGGATGTCAGAGAATTTCACCATGAATCTCAGGGAGGCCGAATGCCAGCGCATTCGGCCCCCCGAAATCGGTGGCGAAATGGTCTGCCCCCCCCCCCCGGGACGGGACTTACCTTGGGTGGATCTCCCTCCAGTCTGTTTCCCGCCTCCCAGCTGAGCAGAGCAGAGCAGAGCAGAGCAAGCTGCTCCAGCTGGTCCAGGGACTACAGAAGCAGGCAAGCTCCCAGACAGCGAGCGAACAGAGCAAGTGAACAGGGGGAGCAAACAGGAGTTGGCCAGGGGAGTTCGGCAGGGGAGGTCAAGGGGGAGGCCCCTAACATTTTTTTAAATTATTTTTATTTTTTATTTTAACTAACTTTTTTCCATTTATTTGTCTTGTAACACACACTTTCACACCAGTGGGACTCTGCTTTTAACCTCTACTGAGTGGAGGAGCAGGCACAGGCTAGTCTAGAACAATCACAAAGCTAGACACAAAAACGGAAAAGAGGCTATGGAAGGACAAGACTCTCCAGTGGTGGTGACCTGCAAGGTGTGTGCCATGTTTGTTTTCTTGCCTGAGAACAACATGGCCTACACCTGCAACAAGTGCAAGTTGATCACGCTGCTGGAGGAAAAAGTAAGTGGACTGGAGCGGCGACTGTCAACCCTCCGGGGAATAAGAGAACACGAAGAGTTCTTGGACAGAATGGGGGAACTACAGCAGCAAAGGGAAGACCAGAAGCTTGAAGAGCAACAGCAAGATGAGGCAGAAGTGGGAAATGCTGAGTAGAAGAAAAATGGAGTAGAGGATACACCTTGGAAAAGGGTGACAGTTAGGAGAAGAAGAACTAGACGCCACTCTGCACCAGTGGAAGCAGTGAAGCTGTGGAACCGATTCCAGGTACTTGCGGATGAGACTGGAGGACAGCCTGCAGAGGAAGAATCACAGGGGAACCTGCATGAGAGTGAGCAAGAGGCTGAAGGTCAGTCAAACAGAGGCGATGAAACCCAGGCCTACAAGAAGAAGAAGAGAAGAGTGGTAGTAGTGGGAGACTCCTTGCTGCGTGGGATCGAGACCCAAGTATGTCGCGAAGATCCGTGGACTCGCCAGATATGTTGTCTCCCAGGAGGACAGATTAGAGACGTGACTGAAAGGTTGCCTACACTCATAAAGCCCACTGACAGGTATCCCTTTCTTCTCATCCATGTGGGAACAAATGATACCGCCAAGCGGAGCTACGAAGAGATCACGTCAGACTTTGAAGCTTTGGGAAGGAAACTCCAGAACTTTGGGGCCCAGATAGTTTTCTCATCCATCCTTCCAGTAGTTAGAAGAGGGATAGAAAGGGAACAAAAAATACTCCGGGTGAATGACTGGCTACGAAGGTGGTGCCGACGAGAGAGATTTGTATTCTGGGACCACGGCCTATACTTCCTGGAAGATGGGCTGTTGGCTAGGGATGGGTTGCACCTCACAAAGGATGGGAAGAATGTGTTTGGCCACAGCATGAAGAACTTCATCAGGAGGGCTTTAAACTGAATCCTACAGGGAAGGGAGATGTAATCTTGGGGGAACAATGGACGTAGGCGCATGCACTGCAACGGAGAGAACAGCTCTGATAGCGCCCAATAATAGTCTTCAGACACATGTAGGAAGAAAGCCAGACTATGAAGCACATGGTCTTCGATGTCTATATACTAATGCCCAGAGTATGGGAAACAAACAGAACGAACTTGAACTCTTAATACAAGAGGGAAATTATGACCTGATAGGTATAACTGAGACTTGGTGGGATGACTCTCATGACTGGAATACAGCAAGTGAAGGATATAACTTGTTCAAAAAGAACAGGAGGAACAGAAAGGGAGGTGGGGTTGCAATGTATGTGAAAAATACATATCTCTGCACAGAAATCCAGGAGGAGGAGCTTGGTAGCCCCATCGAGAGCATCTGGGTTGAAATTAATGGAGCAAAGAATAAAAGGAACCTGGTGGTCGGAGTCTACTACCAGCCACCCAATCAAGGAGAAGACAAGGATGAAACTTTTGAAAAGCAAATAGTCAATGTTTTAGGGAAGCATGATGTAGTAGTAATGGGGGACTTCAATTTCCCCGATATTTGTTGGGAGACAAATTCTGCAAAACATGGCCCCCCCAGGAAATTCCGGACTTGTGTGGCGGATAACTTCCTCCTACAGAAAGTAGAGGAAGGAACTAGAGGATCGGCTATCCTTGACTTGATCCTAACCAACAGAGATGACTCAGTGGATCAAGTAGCAGTTACAGGAACTCTGGGGGAAAGCGACCATGTTGTACTTGAGTTCTTGGTTCTAAGGGAAGCAAAAGCCGAGTGTAGTCAAACGCGTACCCTGGATTTTAGGAAAGCTGATTTTCATAAACTCAGAACAATGATCAGTAAGGTCCCATGGCAAGCGATGCTAGCGAGAAAAGGAGTCCAAGATGGGTGGGAGCTTTTAAAAAAGGAAATTCTCAAGGCACAATCACAAACAATTCCAACAAGAAGAAAAGGTGGAAGACAACAGAAGAAGCCAATGTGGCTTCACAAAAAGCTGAGGGATGACCTGAAAACAAAAAAGGACACATATAGGAAGTGGAAAGAAGGCCAAGCAACAAAGGAAGAGTACAGGCAGATGGCACAGAATTGCAGGGATGGCGTCAGGAAGGCTAAAGCTGAGAATGAGCTGAGGTTAGCGAGGGATGTTAAAAACAACAAAAAGGCTTTCTTCAGCTACGTGCATAGTAAAAGGCAGAGGAAAGAAATGGTGGTTCAGCTATTAAATAAGGATGGCAAAACGATAATAGATGACCAAGAAAAGGCAGAGGTGCTCAATTCCTACTTTGGCTCAGTCTTCTCCCAAAAGAGGGTCTATGACCCCCCTGGCAAAGGCGAAGTACAGGCTGAAGGGGCAGGATTGCAGCTTGAGATTGACAGGCATATGGTCAAGCAACACCTAATTCCTTTGAATGAGTCCAAATCTCCAGGGCCAGATGAACTCCATCCTAGAGTCATAAAGGAACTGGCAGAAGAACTCTCAGAACCGCTGTCTATTCTCTTTGAGAAATCATGGAGGACGGGGGAAGTGCCAGATGACTGGAGGAGGGCTAATGTTGTCCCCATCTTCAAATGGGCAAAACGGAGGAACCTGGGAACTACAGACCAGTCAGTCTGACATCAATCCCTGGGAAAATTCTGGAGCAGATCATAAAGCAATCCATCTGATTACTTGAAGCCAACATGGATTTGTCAAAAACAAGTCCTGCCAGACAAATCTGATCTCATTTTTTGATCAAGTCACCTCCCTTGTAGACCGTGGGAATGCTGTAGACATCATATACCTCGACTAGGGATGGCGGAGAATTTCTCCCCGAAATTCTCTTTGGGGGGCCGAGCACCAATGTGTTCGGCCCCCCGAACAAGTTTCGGGGAGAAATCCTCCGCACCCCCCCGCCCCCCGCACCCCCCCCGGGATGGGACTTACCTTCGCCGAATGTCCCTCCCGGCGGCGGGTCCGGCCGGCGGTTCGGCGGGTGTTCGAGCGGGGCGGGAGCGGCAGCCAGTCTTTTGACTGGCTGCCGCTGCCGCCATTGCAATAAAAGAAAAAAAAAACGCCCCCTGATAGGCTACGTGACGATTAACGTAGCCTATCACGGCTAGATTTGCAAAGTCAGCCATGATAGGCTATGTTAATCGTCACGTAGCCTATCACGGGTGACTTAAAAAAAAAAAAAAAGCTCGTACGGATAATGGCAGCCCCCATAGGGAGCCGCCATTCCCGTTCCTTATTTGGTCGCTGTAGTCTACGTAAATCTTTACGTAGACTACGGCGAAAATAAGGGCAACGCTATTTGCTGATCTTTACAGATCTAGCCGTGACAGGCTACGTTAATCGTCACGTAGCCTATCAGGGGGCTTTTTTTTTTTTTAACTTTCGTGTTCGCGTCCGGACGAGCAGGAAGCCTCCTCCCTGGCCTGAATTTCGGCCGGGGCAAGGCGGGAAGCCTCCCCCCCAGCCTGAATTTCGGCCGGGGCGAGGCGGGAAGCCTCCCCCCCCGGCCTGAATTTCGCGGGGGGAGCAGTGAAGCGCCTCCCCCCCACTGCGAACATCTTTCAAGGACAGGTAAGGGACTTTCGTCCACCCCTAACCTCGACTTCAGCAAAGCTTTCGACAAAGTGCCCCATGATATCCTGATGAGCAAACTAGCTCAAAGTGGGCTAGATGAAACAACGATCCGGTGGATCCACAGTTGGCTACAGAATCGGACTCAAAGAGTGCTTATCGATGGGACCTTCTCAAAAAGGGGAGAGGTAACTGGGGAGTGGGGTACCGCAGGGCTCAGTCCTGGGCCCAGTGGTCTTCAACATTTTTATGAATGACTTGGAGGAGGAGGTGCAGGGAATGCTGATCAAATTGGCAGATGACGCAAAATTCGGAGGGATAGCTAATACTTTGGAAGACAGAAACAAAATTCAAAGTGATCTGGATAGACTGGAGCGCTGGCCAGAAAACAACAGAATGGCATTTAATAGGGACAAATGCCAAGTTCTGCACCTAGGAAAAAGAAACCAAATGCACAGTTACAAGATGGGGGATGCGTGTGTGGCTCAACCACACTACAAGCGAGAAGGATCTTGGAATTGTTGTCGATCACAAGCTGAATATGAGCCAACAATGTGATGTGGCTGCAAAAAAGGCCAATGCTCTTTTGGGCTGCATTAATAGAAGCATTGCTTCCAAATCCTGGGAAGTACTAGTTCCCCTCTACTCAGCACTGGTTAGGCCTCCTCTGGGCACCACACTTTAAGAAGAATGCAGACAAACTGGAGAGGGTTCAGAGGAGGGCAACAAAGATGATCAGGGGACTGGAAACAAAGCCCTATGAAGAGAGACTGAAAGAACTGGGCATGTTTCGCCTTGAGAAGAGAAGACTGAGGGGAGATATGATAGCACTCTTCAAGTACTTGAAAGGTTGTCACAGAGAAGAAGGCCAGGATCTCTTCTTGATCATCCCAGAGTGCAGGACACGGAATAATGGGCTCAAGTGACAGGAAGCCAGATTCCGGCTGAACATCAGGAAAAACCTCCTGACTGTTAGAGCAACACGACAATGGAACCAATGACCTGGGGAGGTGGTGGGCTCTCCCACACTGGAGGCCTTCAAGACGAGGCTGGACAGCCATTTGTCAGGGATGATCTAACTTGGATTCCTGCATTGAGCAGGGGGTTGGACTCGATGGCCTTGTAGGCCCCTTCCAACCCTACTATTCTATGATTCTATGATTCCCTGGCGGTGGCGGGTGTGGTGGCAGTTCGGCGGTGGTTCGGCGGCGGTTCGGTGGCGGTTCGGCGGTGGTTCGGCGGCGGTTCCGACCGGCTGCTGCCGCCGCCATTTCCAGTAAAAAAAAAAACCAACACCAAAAAACCGTGATAGGCTACGTAAAGATTTACGTAGCCTATCACGGCTAGATTTTTAAAAAATACCGTGATAGGCTACATAAATGTTTACGTAGCCTATCACGGCTGAGTAAAAAAAAACAACCGTGCATACGCAAATGGCGGCGCCCATGGGCGCCGCCATTTGCGTTCCTTATTTTGGCACGTCTATTCTACATAAACATTTACATAGACTACGGCGAAAATAAGGGGAACTCAAATAGCGTAGCGTCTACGCTATTTGCGTTCCCCTTATTTTTGCCATAGTCTACGTAAATGTTTACGTAGAATAGACGTGCCAAAATAAGGAATGCAAATGGCGGCGCCCACGGGCGCCGCCATTTGCATACACGCGGTTGTTGTTGTTGTTGTTTTACTCAGCCGTGATAGGCTACATAAACATTTACGTAGCCTATCATGGCTGACTGCAGGGACGCAAACAGCGGCAGCTACGGCTGCCACCATTTGCGTTCCCGGCCAGCCAGGATTCGTGGCGGGAGGGACGGGGCGCCTCCCCCCAGCCAGAATTTTAGGGGGGAGGGACGGGGAACCTCCCCCCCAGCCAGAATTTGGGGGGGAGGGACGGAGCGCCTCCCCCCCCACCCTGAATCAAATTTCGGTACAGGTAAGTGACTTTCCTACATCCCTAGCCACATGAGGGCAGAATGGATAGATCCAGAGGAGGGCCAAGAGGGAGATCAGGAAACTGAGCCAAAGCAGCCATTGTTGCCTTGTTTCATAGCAAGGGCAGCACAGAGGACATCCAGGCTGGTCTTGGATGCCTGGAAGCCCCTGGGGACCACAGGCTCCCTTACAGTCTCACGGTTGTGGATTATGAATCCCAGGCTAGATAACTGCCAGCCTGCTTCACCATCATTCAGTGCCATGCAAGCCAGAAATGGCCCAATGGATGATTTATCCAGACTGCACTTCTAGACCTCTGGTACTCCCCACAGGACTGAGACCCTGATGCCAAACCAGCAAGCCAAACCTCAACAGAGTCTTGAGTGGACATGTTCTTCTTGGGCCCTGGCTACTCTGAGGAGCGGGGGCGTGGAGGCGGTCATCCTTGACTTAAGACACTACACTTAGGACAACCTCAGCACAATGGCCAAGAAGACCCTTTCCTGTCCACCAAGCCACTGGACCCAGAGTCAGCAATGCGTTTGGGGGTTGCAGATCCCTGTACGGCACAGAGCACCTGCAGGGCAATGGAAAGAGCTCTCAGCATGGGCTGCATCACGTGTAGAATCTGGCTAGCGATTCAAACAAGGGGCGAAGCTCTCTCTGGGTTTATAAGGCAGCAGGTCTGTTATGACAAACAATGCAGCATGGTGGCTCAGCTTGAAGGGGGAGAATAACCCTGGCCCTGGGAATTGTTGGGAATATTGTAACCTCATCTGCAAGTTACAAGAAGGGGGTAGTTTGGCAGTTAGCTAGTTAATGCATGGGAGTTTGGGCATATCTAGTCTTAGGATCTCTATAGCCTATATGTGGCTTTCTACCCCTTCCCTTCCCCCTGCTCTTTCTCTCTGCTTTCCTCCATCACTGGGAGCACACGCGCGTTCTTTTTCCTGCCAATATTATAGAACACAAAGAAATGGACTGAACAAACTCTGTTTGGAAATCCTATGCTGTGCCTGCATTTTATGCAAGAGAGTGTGAGTAAAGCTGTTTCCTTTCCTTCACTAAAGGAAGGGTGTGGTCTCTACTTTTTTTTAGTTTGTGTAGGGATGTTGGAGAATTCTGCCATGAACTCCAGTGAGCCAGGATTCTTTAGAATCTGGCCCCCCAGAGTCCGTGGTGGAACGGACTACCCCCCCACCCCCAAAATCCCCCCTGGAACGGACCTATGTGGTGGCGGTGGCAGCTCCAGTGGCAGCAGCAGCGGCTATGGCGGCTCTGGGTCGTCTTCCGGCCGCTGCCGGGCTGCAGTCGCAAATGGTGGCCACTACACCGGCCGCCATTTGCATCCCTGCCAAGCCGTGATAGGCTACGTAAGTATCTACATAGCCTATCACGGCAAAAGGCAGGGACGCTAATGGTGGCCGCTACACCATTTGCGCCACTGCTGTTTGTGGTAATAGGCTACTTAAGTATCTATGTAGCCTTATCATGGCAAAAGGCAGGAACGCAAATGGAGTAGCGGCTGCCATTTGTGGCCGCAGCCTGGCAACGGCTGGAAGTCCGGCTGCAGCTGGCCCTGGCCAGCGGCTCCACAGCGTTGCCGCAGAGTGGAGCCAGCCGGGAAGGATTCCAGGGGGGAGGGATGGATCACCTCCCCCCCCCACGACTGCCGGCCGGAACGGGGTAAGTATTTCGCACACCCCTAGTTTTGTGTGTGCATGTCAGCTGGTAAACGCTCATTTATTTATATTTATTTATTTCATTTCTATACCGCCCAATAGCTGAAGCTCTCTTCGGCTATTGAAAAACGCTCATTCTGCTTCGCTTTTGTTTTTACTGTGCTAACTGCCTTTCTAACAAGAGGCAGCAATGCCATATAAATCCCATCAGGAATGTGGACTAGGAGCCAGAGTAAAAAAAGGAGTAGAAAAGTAGGTTCTATCCATGCTGAGCCCCATCATGGAGGGGCTCAGCATATCCGCTCTGGGTGCTTGAACTCAAGGGTAGTTGCAGACCGCAAAGGAAAGGGTACAAAAGGATCGGTGGCCCTGGGGCTACATTTGGGATGGGGCAGAACAAAGGGATCAATAGTTTAGAACATAAGGACATAAGAAGATCCCTGCTGGATCAGACCCAGGGTCCATCAAGTCCAGCATTCTGTTCACATGGTGGCCAACCAGCTGTCGACCGGGAACGCTCAAGCAGAGTGTGGCATGAGCGCAACAGCACCCTCCCACCCATGTCCCCCGGCAACTGGTGTACATAGGCTCACTGCTTCTTGTGCTGGAGGTAGCACATAGCCATCAGGACTAGCAGCCATCGATAGCCTTCTCCTCCCGGAATTTGTCCAACCCCCTTTTAAAGCCATCCAAATTGGTGGCCATCACTACATCCTGTATTCCATAGTTTTAACTCTGCGCTGTGTGAAGAAGCCCTTCCTTTTCTCTGTCCTGAATCTCCTAACAGTCAGCTTCACAGGATGATCCCTTTGGGTTCTAGTATTTTGAGAGAGGGAGAAAAAGTCTCCTTATCCACATTCTCCACCCCATGAATAATTTTGTACATAGCTTGACTCTGGGGAGTGAAAGGGAACAAAATCCATGCATCTGGGAGACAGTTAGGTAGGGGTGGACGAAAGTCACTTATCTGTCCTCGAAGGACGTTCGCGGTGGGGGGGAGGTGCTTCGCTGGTCCCCCCGCGAAGTTCAGGCTGGGGGGGGAGGCTTCCCGCCTCGGCCCGGCCGCGAACGCAAAAGTTAAAAAAAACAAACAAACGCCCCCTGATAGGCTACGTGACGATTCACGTAGCCTATCACGGCTAGATCTGCAAAGTCAGCCGTGATAGGCTACGTCAATCGTCACGTAGCCTATCACGAGTGACTTTAAAAAAAAAAAGCGCGTACGCGAATGGCGGCCCCCATAGGGAGCCGCCATTCGCGTTCCTTATTTAGTCGCTGTAGTCTACGTAAATGTTTACGTAGACTACAGCGAAAATAAGGGCAACGCAAATAGCGTTGCCCTTATTTTCGCCGTAGTCGACGTAAATCTTTACATAGACTACAGCGACTAAATAAGGAACGCGAATGGCGGCTCCCTATGGGGGCCGCCATTATCCGTACACACTTTTTTTTTTTTTTTTAAGTCACCCGTGATAGGCTACGTGACGATTGACGTAGCCTATCATGGCTGACTTTGCAAATCTAGCCGTGATAGGCTACGTGAATCGTCACGTAGCCTATCAGGGGGCGTTTTTTTTTTCTTTGATTGCAATGGCGGCAGCGGCAGCCGGTCAAAAGACTGGCTGCCGCTCCCGCCCCGCTCGAACACCCGCCGAACCGCCGGCCGGACCCGCCGCCGGGAGGGACATTCGGCGAAGGTAAGTCCCATCCTGGGGGGGGGGGTGCGGGGTGCGGGGGGGTGCGGAGAATTTCTCCCCGAAACTTGTTCGGGGGGCCGAACATGTTGGCGCTCGGCCCCCCGAAGTTTCGGGGAGAAATTCTCCGCCAACCCTACAGTTAGGTAGACGAATGCAGAACAAAGCATATCATGAGGGGTGCCTGGGTGGTACTTGAGCTAGCAGGCCTATCTTGTGGGGAGGGAGGCTTCTGGATTGGCCCATGTTTCCCACCAAGGCTCTGGAGTTAAAGGTACCCTCATGGCTTCTCTGGCCTGAAGTCTGGGTGAAGACGTGCTAGACATGGGTGGAAGTGAGGTTGGCATTTGTGTGTACTCAGAGTTCCCAAGGTGGCAGCTCCTTTTTAATTTGATCAGCAGAGAGGACACACGTAGGCAAGTGGGCTCTAGCCCCCTGTTACCCTAAATGGCTCTCTCTTTTTCCCGGCAGCCGAGTCTCTTAGTCTTGCTACTCAAAACAAAATGGCTACTTTAGCCAAGATGCTGGGGCAGTGCAGGCCCACAATGCAAAGCACAAACTATACATGCATCATGCATAGGGATGTACGAAAGGGACTTACCTTGTCCTGCAGCTTTTTTCGTGGTGGGGGGGAGGCGCTTCGCTTCTCCCCCCGAAGTTCATGCGAGCGGGGGGTGTCTTCCCACCTCGCCCGGCTGAAATTCAGGCCGGGGGGGGGGGCTTCCTGTCCTGGCCACCTGTCCTGAATCACGGGCCTCGCTTTTCAAATAGACAGTGCTGTTCCTTGATACATTCTGGAGGAAGCATCACACTTTCCCCTGTGTTTGCTGCATTTGGGGGCCATGGCTTTTGGTGGAAGGGCATGATGGTGCCTTTTGCAGATCAAATGTGACAGGAGGACAGCAGGGGCGGCTCAGACACTCTGCTGGTGTGGTGCTGACGATGATCTGGCTTGGGCTGGCTTTGAGTGCATGCTGTTTAGCAGCCATGGAAGCAAGGACTGGCACCCACCCCTTCTGTTTGCTTCAAAGAAGATGGCATGTGCTTGCCTTGCCATTTAACAGGCCTTTTGCTGCCAATGGCAGGAGGAGTGGACAGCTGTCCATGCTCCTGCAACCTCCAGGCCAGAAATAAGCGAACCAACAAATGCAAAAGCAAATGGAGGGGTGACTCCAAAATCCATGTGGCCACTCTTGGAAAGCATCGTTTCATGTGCTTCCGCTAAACGGCTGTCTGAAGCCTGCCTTGTCAATGGCCATTGAGTAGCTAATCCCATTTGTTATCTCCCGTAGCAGGAAGCATGCATTATCCCCCACGCAAACGCTCCGCTTTCTTTCTTCCTCCGTTTGTGAGCCTTTGTGCCCAGGCTGTGAGGGATGTTTTATTAGACCGATTCTCGGTGGAAACAAAAGCGTAACAAATGGCCAGCACATTTGGTTCCGTTGGCACATTCTGTCAGCGGGGCCACGGCGGGCCTTCTTGGAACAGCAAGGCGGCAGCTTGATTTCATTTGCTTAAATAACATTTATGTTTGTGTAATGAGGCAGACTAATCGGAATAAATGTCCTTCCCTTGGCACTTCAGTCATTCCAGCAGCAGAAAGGGCTCCAAATGCCATGGCCACCTATTACTGACAGAAATGGGGGCAGAGACTTTGAAGACGGAGGGAAAACACAAATTAGCTCTTTCAGCAGTGTGGGCTTCTCTTTCCTTCCTCTCTGCAATGTGGCTGATTAAGCAGCAGAGTTGGTTTACCACTTTGAGCTGCACAGGGTGACGGAGCTGCCGTCAACATGGCAGCAAACGCAACACCGCCACCACGGAGATACGCAGAGACAGGCCGGGTTGCCATCCACTCTTCTGTGGGTATCCTGCTGTGCTCCTCTGGTGCCTGCCGCTTGCTGGAATCAGGACCAGCTTCGAACGGCCTTCAAAGGCAGCCCCACACACAGTGCCTTACAGTAGTTCAGCCTGGATGTCATCAGAGCATGAATAACTGAGGCAAGATCCTCCTCCAGATAGGGTCACAACTGGCATATCAACCTAGGCTGGTAAAAAGTACTCCTGGCCACTGCTGGCCACTGCTGCCACCTGAGCTTCCCCAGTTAGTGCCAAGTCCAGGAGCACTAACTGGTCCTTCAGCGGGAGTCCAATCCATCTAGAACCAGATGTAATCCTCTACCCAGATTAGTCAGTTTAGTACATCTAATTCATAGTGAGGAGGCTGCTTGGCCAGGACAGAAGCCTTGTGGAGCCCCCCCCCCCCCGCATCCTGTGGCAGCCTCATCCAGTAGTAGTGGGCCAGCCATGGCCTGTGGGCCATATATGACCCTCAGTCACTCTCTCTGTGGCCCATGGAACCTCCGATTTGCCCCACTTGTTTTTCCCTGCCTGCTTTTCCTTACCACCCAGCTAATCAGCCATCAGCTGGGGCAAGGCGGGGGCCAGGAACAGATAGTTCTTTCCCTGCTGCTATTTGCTGGGGGAGGCCTGAGGAGGGTCACCGGTGTGTGTGTGTGAGGGGGGCTCAGAGCTTGCCCGCCCACCACATCTCATCAAGTTCACTGTTTCCCCGCTGCGCTGCTTATAGGAGTGAAGAAAGAGCAATCTTGAACTGGATCACTGAGGGTAGAGGAGTTTAAACCTCCCCCCCCCCTATGATGCTCATCAAGATCTTGGTTTCCACATTGCTAATAGCCATGAAGGGCAAGCACAGCACTTTTGACGAGCATCACGGGGGGGGGGGTAACTTTGCCACTCCCTCCAGGAACCTTACTCAAGTTCACTGTGTGGGTGTGTGTGCTTCAGAGTGTGAGGGGTGTGTGTATTAGGGATGGACGGGCGCCCCCTGTCTGGGTTCTCTGGGAGCCCGCCAAGCCCCCACCCCCGCCCGTGCACTGTAATCTTACAATATATTGGCCATTCATGGCCCTATTTTACATAAGATCAAATAGGCACATTTTTGCCATCTTTCTTTCTTTCTTTCTTTCTTTCTTTCTTTCTTTCTTTCTTTCTTTTGCAAAATGGTGATTGCAGAGCTTGCCACATGGGCCTGGGGTGAGTGTGGGCAGCTTGGCCAGTGTGGAAGGAGCTCAAGTGGGGCAGGGGGCTTGGCAGGCATAGCTCGGGACAGTGGGAGGGGGAGTCCACTGGGCTCCGGACCAGATTGGGCCCCTGTGCCATCCCTGGTGTGCATGGGGGCTTGAATACGCATGGATGATGGCGTGCCTGTGCAGGCATATGTGTGTTTGTGGTAATGAGTATGTGCTGTTGTGACCAATGTGCCACCCTTTGCCACATGTGGGCCTTGAGGGTGAAAGGCTGCCCAGCCCTGGCCTAAACAGAGCCAATGGGAGCTGTCCTGCCGATGCAAATATCAGCTCTTGGGGAGTGATTTTTCATGAGGGCTGCAGCAGGGGAGGAAAGGGTTAAAACCTCTTCCCTGCAGCTCCTGTGAACCTGATCATCATCAGCCTCTTTGTGGCTGCTATTTGCATGCTTTTAAATGTGTAAATGAAATAGAAATATACATTTATCATCATGTCCTGCATGGCCCGGCATTGAAAGCCAGTGCTCATTCTTGTCCATGAAGCTTGTGCAAGAGCCATCCCCCTCCGACTGCACCCCCGGTTCCCTCATTGCCACTCACGCTTCTGATGAAGGAATACACTTGGGATGCTGTTGCTTAGGGCGCAACTGTGCAAAGAAGGCTCCCTACCTCGGCCTCCCCATCTAAGCGCACCCTCAGCCTGCCACCATTGGCTGGAAGAAAGCTGCCACAGCAGAACATGGAAAATGCAATAAGCCACTTCAGTCTTCTTTGAGTCTGGGCTTGCAAGTTTTCCATGGTGACAGTTTGAGCATCACAAATGCGATGCATGCAGCAAAGGGGGTTGGATGGATTTTGCAAGCCAAACAGGCAAAACCAAAGAACAGGCATTAGATCTCCCAATCTGGCAGTCGGATTCAAAAAGCATCCCAGTACCCCAGGTAGGCTAACCCAAAAGCTCAGAATATTTTGTCACTTCCCAGCAATACTTTTTGGAAGACATGGTCTGATGTTTTAGTATGCACACACATTGTGGCCTAAATGACACAGACCTTTCCATCACAAAACATAGGCAGGCAGGCAGGCAGGCAGGCAGACAGACAGCCACACACACACTCATGATGCCACTGAGCCCTCTTCCTTTGGGACATCAGGAATTGCCACAGCTTCTTGTGTGCCACTTCTTTTCTGACTTATTTGGGTACTGAAGAAACTGAGGCAAAACTGAGGTAAAAGTTGAATGGTCCTGTTTTCTTTCTATGACGGAAGGTCTGAATGGGAAATGTGTGTCTTTTATTTGAGGCTTGAGCCTGGGGAGGGGCACATTGTCCACGTGCTGGAGCGCCACTTGCCACTGAGAGGGGAATAGGGGCCCCCGTTTCTGCCTTATGTATAGGAAGGCTGGATCGAAACTGGTAGCATCTGACTGGAGAACAGCTGACCATTCCCAAGATGCTTATTGGTCCGGAATTTGAACAGAGGCAGGGAGATGGGATGGTGGCACTGGCTACACCAAGGCTGACTGGCTGGAGGGTTCGGCTGGGGCAAAGAGAAGGGGCTGTCGAGGAGCACGTGGCGGGAGTTTGCCTGGGAGACGCTGTCTGGGAGAGTTCGTCGGGAGGCGTCCTCAGGCTGGGGAGCCTGAGAAAGATGTCAGCCAGAAATAAGAGCAGCCTCAAGTCCAGGAAGCCAAACGGAGAGCCGAGAGCATGTGAGGCAGACGCTGGAGGAGGTCTGCGAGTGAGGAGACTCCCAGAGCAGCTCCCGGAGGAAGGAGCTGGAGCCTGGCTGTCAGCTGGTGCCGGGGCTCTGAGGACAGAACAGCTGCTGGACCAGACTTAAGGCTTCGGGGCATGCCTCAGATGCTCCAGTCTGTAGCCAAACCCTGCCAGGGAGAAGGCCACCTTTCAGGCCCGTGAGCAGGCTGTTGTGGGGCTTGACAGGGGAATTGGCTTTAGTTTGGCTAGAGGTAGGAACACACAGTCATGTGAGTATTAAGCCCATTCCTTTGGGGCATCAGGTATTGCCACAGCCAGAATGTGCCTCGAATCAGTCTTATCTGGGATGACTGGCTTTGTGCATTTTGCTCACATTCCAGTGACGGACAGATCTGTATATCCCGGTCTCAACTAAACTGAATTCTTTTGAGGTCAAGCTTGTTCCATCCCATTTCTGCGTGAGCTTGTTTTTAAAAAAGAAGGAAAAAAAGAATGTATGTAAATTTGTAATTTTGGGGTGTGCATTTTCCCTAATGTATGCATTAAAGATTTAAAGTACACATTTTTGTGTGGATTTTCAAATGTCTGCGTCTTCCCCAAGTATTTTACATTGCTAAAATGCACAAAACTGCGAATTTCAAAACGTGACTGTCTTAGCCGCTGAAGGCTCAGGAGGTGCAAATTGGATAAAGTGTAACAAAACAAAACACCTCAACGGAGTGAATTTCTCACCCATCAGTAGTTCCTGGTTCCCAGATATGGGAGTGGAAAATCAGATTATCTAGACCTGCAGTCCAAAATCTCCAGAGACCAAATTTGTGTCTGACATTGGAGGTCCATTGCCCATAACTTCTGCTCCATAAATTTTGGTAGCCACTTGATTCCCACCATGCTCTTTCATTTAATAGGCTTATGAGTCTCACTCACTTGAACAAGCATGATATACTCTCACAATGCCTACTTTCTGGAAAGATCTTAAACTTTCTGCACCAAGCATTGGTATTCTCACCATAGTCTGGGGCTATCACAACCATTAGACAGAATGAGGCATCCACCTCGGGCAGCAGAACGTTGGTGACTCTGATTTTTTTGCCTCAGGTGCCAAAATAACTTGACTAGCCTTGGGTATTACGCACCTTGATTTGGGGTTGTGGTGCCACCATTTTCTTCTCCACCTCAGGCAGCGAAATGTCTTGCAACTAGGGATGTCAGAGAATTTCTCCACGAATCTCCAGGGGGCCAAATGCCAATGCATTCAGCCCCCCGAAATTGGTGGAGAAACGGTCCGCCCCCCGCCCCCCCCCCGGGATGGGACTTACCTTTGGCGAATGTCCCTTGCGGCGGCGGGTCCCGGCGGCGTTTCGGCGGCATTTCAGCAGCGGTGGCAGCGGCGGCAGCCGGTCTTCTGACTGGCTGCCTCCGCCGCCATTTCCAAGTAAAAAAACAAACAAACCAACAAACGTGATAGGCTACGTAAAGATTTATGGAGCCTGTCACGGCTAGATTTTCAAAAAACACTGTGATAGGCTACGTAAAAGTTTACGTAGCCTATCACGGCTGACTTTGGGGGGGAAAAAAAAGCGTGTACGCAAATGGTGGCGCCCTTATTTTCGCCATAGTCTACGTTAATGTTTACATAAACTATACGTGCCCAAATAAGGAACGCAAATGGCGGCGCCCATGGGCGCCGCCATTTGCATATGTGCTTTTTTTTTTCCCCCAAAGTCAGCCGTGATAGGCTACGTAAGGATTTACCTAACCTATCACGGCTGACTGAAGGGATGCAAATGGCGGCGGCTATGGCCGCTGCCATTTGCGTCCCGGCAGGAGAAGAGATTCGCGGCCGGGGAGACAGGGCGCTCCCCCCCAGCCAGAATTTCAGCAGGGAGGGATGGGGCGCCTCCCCCGCAGCCAGAATTTCGGCAGGGAGGGACGGGACGCCTCCCCCCCACCAAGAATTTTGGGGGGAGAAACAGAGCCCCTCCACCCCACCGCGAAGCAAGCTGCGGGACCAGGTAAGGGACTTTCATCCATCCCTACTTGCAACAGCCCTGCCATGGTCCCAATTGTGATAAACAATTTGAATTCCTGAGAACAAAGCACAAGAGCAAAGCCATCTGCATTCTTGTAACATTTAACACCAAAAGATCTTAGCTGAGGCAAGTAGAGAAATGCATGCAGAAGATCTGAATCCTGAAAAGAAAACTACAGATTCATAATGTAGTGTAACTGCGACTGAAGGAGTAGAAGCTCAAATGCAAAGAGCTGTGCTTCATATTAACCCCTGGCTTTCCACTGGAAACTTCCTGTTCAAGACCAGAAAACAAACCCAAATCCTTCTCTCCAGCAGGTGTTATATGTGCTTAGAAAGGATGTTTGGGCTTATTGTGTCTCACTAAAGAACAGCAGTGGCTGGAGTTTTCAGAAAATTTCATGCCTGTAAGAGTCCTGCTCTGTAAGCAATGTCTCAATTAGGGCTAAAATGAGTCTGGAGATAATGGGTTGCCATGCTCCATTACTTGACGCGAGGGCAGCTCTTTAAGAATGGGTCGGTGAATGAATCTCTCTTTTGAAACAAGGGGCATCCATCAAGAAGGTAAGCGAGCTCTTGAGTAGAAAGGCACTGCTTTTCACTGCAGAAATCCAGCTGGCCTCAGTGTTAATCCCCTGCAAATCGCCAGTCCTTATTTGCAGAGGGAAACCCATCAAACCAAAGGGAGAATCAAGCGTGTTTGAAACGGCCTGCAGTGGGAAGGGCAGGTAGGGTTTCTGTTATCGCCTCCATGAGCTGCTTCTGCTGCTATAAAGAATTAATGGAGGGCAATTTATTAGCACAATTCTCATTACTTTAATTAGATTACATTCTTTCCCTCTTTGCTGCTTTCTAATTTGGCTATATGAGAATGAAAGTCGATTATTAATTTTTGCATGTTTATTCAGACTTAATGAACTGATTGGAAGGCTTTGCAGGGCTTAGTGTCTGCTCAGTGCAGTTTTGCCCTTTTCCATTTAATAAGTGAGCCCATTTTGATGAAGGCTTTATTGCAAACAAATGACACAGTATTACTACGTAAATCTTTACGTAGACTACAGCGTCCAAATAAGGAACGCGAATGGCGGCTCCCTATGCGGGCCGCCATTAGCGTACGCGCTTTTTTTTTTTTAAGTCACCCGTGATAGGCTACGTGACGATTTACGTAGCCTATCACAGCTGACTTTGCAAATCTAGCCGTGATAGGCTATGTTACTCGTTACGTAGCCTATCACAGGGGTGGGGTTTGTTTTTTACTTTTCTTGTAATGGCGGCGGCGGCAGCCGGTCGAAAGACCGGCTGCTGCCCCCGCCCCTGACGAAGACCTGCCGAACCGCCGCCGGGACCCGCCACCGGGAGGGACATTCGTGAAAGGTAAGTCCCATCCCGGGGGGGGGGCGGGGGCAGGGGGGCGGAGAATTTCTCCCTGAAGAACCTTCGGAGGACCGAATGCGTTGGCACTCGGCCCCCCGAAGTTTCGGGGATAAATTCTCCCCCATCCCTAATTTGTATGTCATGCTGTACTCTGTAGCAGTAAAGACCTTCCCAACCTGATTGTGGAGCTAGAAGACTTCTGAAGGGCTCCATTTATACTAGGGTTGGCGGAGAATTTCTCCCCGAAACTTCGGGGGGCCGAGCGCCAACGTGTTCGGCCCCCCGAACAAGTTTCAGGGAGAAATTCTCCGCCCCCCCGCCCCCTGCACCCCCCCCCCCGGGACGGGACTTACCTTTGGCGAATGTCCCTCCCGGCAGCGGGTCCGGCCGGCGGTTCGTCAGGTCTTCATCCGGGGCAGGAGCGGCAGGCGGTCTTTCGACCGGCTGCAGCCGCCGCCATTCCAATAAAAGAAAAAAAAAACAACGCCCCCATGATAGGCTACGTGACGATTAACGTAGCCTATCACGGCTAGATTTGCAAAGTCAGCCGTGATAGCCTACGTAAATCGACACGTAGCCTATCACGGGTGACTTAAAAAAAAAAAAAGCGCGTACGGCTAATGGCGGCCCCCATAGGGAGCCGCCATTCGCGTTCCTTATTTGGATGCTGTAGTCTACGTAAAGATTTACGTAGACTACGGCGACCAAATAAGGAACGCGAATGGCGGCTCCCTATGGGGGCCGCCATTTGCGTACGCGCTTTTTTTTTTTTTTTTTAAGTCACCCGTGATAGGCTACGTGACGATTTACGTAGCCTATCACGGCTGACTTTGGAGATCTAGCCGTGATAGGCTATGTTAATCGTCACGTAGCCTATCACGGGGGCGTTTTTTTTTTTAACTTTTTATTTCGTGGCCGGGCAAGGCGAGGCACCTCCTCTCCAGCCTGAATTTCGGCCGGGCGAGGCGGGAAGCCTCCCCCCCCGGCCTGAACTTCGCGGGGGGAGCAGCAAAGCGCCTCCCCCCACCGCGAAAAGCTTCGAGGACAGGTAAGGGCCTTTCGTGCACCCCTAATTTGTACAGAAAAATAGAACTCCAACAATGTCCAAATTGTTTTGTCCGAAGAATACAATGCCTCCCCCTGCCCTGCACCCCCAGCATGACAGAAGTCAGCCATGCCTCCCAAGGTGTTCCTGGGAGATACTGCCCAAACCCTGTCAACTGTCAGGGAAGGAGTTCCTAAGACCTTCCTTTGGCAACTGATCCCGTTGTTGAAGATCCCTTAGGAAGGTTAGGCATTATGAAAGGTGATAAAGGTTGTGGTCTTCCTAAAGTTGAACTGAAATCTACCTCAACAAAAAGGGCTAAACCACTGCTGCCCCTTGTTCTCCTGATGTCCTTTCAAAAGTTTGGAAGATGGTATTCAGGCTGCAATCCTGCATGCACTTGCCTGGGAGTAAGCCCCACTGAACATGATGGGAAATACTTCCAATTAGACTTGGACCCCATGGCATGTACACATGGGATTTACTCCAGTGTTACTGCTGCATCTCACAGACAGTCATGGCACATGACATTCCCCCCTCTCTGCAGCAACTGTGGGTTCTCATGCCATAAAACCCACATTTTTGCAAAGTCATTTTGTGAAAGATTTTCCCACCACACTAGCTTCAGTGTGGTTTGGGAGTCTGTGTGACCTCAGCTAGTGAGTTGGCGCTGGCTGCGGGGAGCAGCACAGATAGGAGGAAGGGAAAGTTACGTCATCTGTGCCTATCCGGAGGAGTGGTGCTTCGCATAAGCTCAATAACTGCACTCATTAAGTTTATACGAATGATATGATAGCACTCTTCAAGGACTTGAAAGGCTGTCCCAGAGAGGGAGGCCAGGATCTCTTCTTGATCACCCCAGATGCAGGACACAGAATAATGGGCTCAAGTTACAGGAAGACAGATTCTGGCTGAACATCGGAAAAACTTCCTGACTGTTATGTTAGAGCAATACAGCAATGGAACCCATTCCATTGGGAGGTGGTGGGCTCTCCCACCCTGGAGGCGTTCAAGACGAGGCTGGACAGCCACCTGTCGGGAATGCTCTGACTTGGATTCCTGCACTGAGCAGGGGGTTGGACTTGATGGTCTTGTAGGCCCCTTCCAACCCTACCCTACTATTCTGCAATTCCATGATTCTATGAAAAGGTGCTCTGGTTTTCCCCAAATGAGTCTTAAAGTCAGCACGTTACTTTGGGATGGCTGTTGTCCTTTCGAAATCTTCACTTCTGCCCCGAGACCAGCCCTAAACATGTCTACTCAGAAGTAATTCCCACAGACTTCCACTGCACTTTCTCAGCATGGAGTGGAGAGGGGGTGGAGAAGGCTACTGTTTTAAATCTGCACCTATCCGGAGGAGCGCACCCTCATATAAGGTTAGTGATTTTTTTTTTTTTTTAAGGGAGCTTGTTGATGCTGCAGAGGCCCAGATGTAATGCCATTTCTCAGGCTGTCTGCGACGCAAAACCGATTCTTTTTTTCCTTTTTGGTATACACCACTTTAATTGCCTGCATGGCCACAGAAGGAGAAAATCCAATTGGATGAAAACGCACTTTTAAACTGAACCGTGCTGGAAAGCATCTCTCTATAGATTGCCCCTTGTATAGGCTTGCACCATGAATCTCTCTCTCCCCCTGACAATCTCTCTCTCTCTCTCTCTCTCTCTCTCTCACCCACCCACTTAATTCATTCTTATTTTCTCAGGTGTAATGTGTGATGCTTTAACCTTTCTCATAGATTGCCTTCTGCATGCTTCATCAGCTTCACACACCCCAGAGCCCTTTCCAGAATCCAGTCAGTGGTACCCAAAGCTGAATTTGGTACTTTCCAAAGGAGATCTATTACCAGTATGGAGTCATAGAATCATAGAATCATAGAATAGTAGGGTTGGAAGGGGCCTACAAGGCCATCGAGTCCAACCTCCTGCTCAGTGCAGGAATCCAAGTCAGAGCTTCCCTGACAGGTGGCTGTCCAGCCTCGTCTTGAAGGCCTCCAGTGTGGGAGAGCCCACCACCTCCCCAGGTAATTGGTTCCATTGTCGTATTGCTCTGACACTCAGGACGTTTTTCCTGATGTTCAGCCGGAATCTGGCTTCCTGTAACTTGAGCCCATTATTCCGTGTCCTGCACTCTGGGATGATCGAGAAGAGATCCTGGCCTTCCTCTCTGGGAAAACCTTTCAAGAACTTGAAGAGTGCTATCATATCTCCCCTCAGTCTCCTCTTCTCAAGGATAAACATGCCCAGTTCTTTCAGTCTCTCTTCATAGGGCTTTGTTTCCAGTCCCCTGATCATCTTTGTTGCCCCCCTCTGAACCCTCTCCAGCTTGTCTGCATCCTTCTTAAAGTGTGGTGCCCAGAACTGGACACAGTACTCCAGATGAGGCCTAACCAGTGCTGAGTAGAGGGGAACTAGTACTTCCCGGGATTTGGAAGCGATGCTTCTATGAATGCAGCCCAAAAGAGCATTGGCCTTTTTTGCAGCCACATCACATTGTTGGCTCATATTCAGCTTGTGATCGACAACAATTCCAAGATCCTTCTCGCTTGTAGTGTGGTTGAGCCACGTATCCCCCATCTTGTAACTGTGCATTTGGTTTCTTTTTCCTAGGCGCAGAACTTGGCATTTGTCCCTATTAAATGCCATTCTGTTGTTTTCTGCCCAGCGCTCCAGTCTATCCAGATCACTTTGAATTTTGTTTCTGTCTTCCAAAGTATTAGCTATCCCTCCCAATTTGGTGTCATCTGCAAATTTGATCAGCATTCCCTGCACCTCCTCCTCCAAGTCATTCATAAAAATGTTGAAGAGCACTGGGCCCAGGACTGAGCCCTGTGGTACCCCACTCGTTACCTCTCCCCAGCTTGAGAAGGTCCCATTGATAAGCACTCTTTGAGTCCGATTCTGTAGCCAACTGTGGATCCACCGGATCGTTGTTTCATCTAGCCCACTTCGAGCTAGTTTGCTCATCAGGATATCATGGGGCACTTTGTCGAAAGCTTTGCTGAAGTCGAGGTATATGATGTCTACAGCGTTCCCACGGTCTACAAGGGAGGTGACTTGATCAAAAAATGAGATCAGGTTTGTCTGGCAGGACTTGTTTTTGACAAATCCATGTTGGCTTCGAGTAATCATGGCATTGTTGTCAAGGTGCTTCCAGATGGATTGCTTTATGATCTGCTCCAGAATTTTCCCAGGGATTGATGTCAGACTGACTGGTCTGTAGTTCCCAGGTTCCCCCTTTTTACCCTTTTTGAAGATAGGGACAACGTTAGCCCTCCTCCAGTCATCTGGCACTTCCCCCGTCCTCCATGATTTCTCAAAGAGAATAGACAGCGGTTCTGAGAGTTCTTCTGCCAGTTCCTTTATGACTCTAGGATGCAGTTCATCTGGCCCTGGAGATTTGAACTCATTCAAAGGAATTAGGTGTTGCTTGACCATTAGCCTGTCAATCTCAAGCTGCAATCCTGCCCCTTCAGCCTGTACTTCGCCTTTGCCAGGGGGGTCATAGACCCTCTTTTGGGAGAAGACTGAGCCAAAGTAGGAATTGAGCACCTCTGCCTTTTCTTTGTCATCTGTTATCATTTTGCCATCCTTATTTAATAGCTGAACCACCATTTCTTTCCTCTGCCTTTTACTATGCATGTAGCTGAAGAAAGCCTTTTTGTTGTTTTTAACATCCCTCGCTAACCTCAGCTCGTTCTCAGCTTTAGCCTTCCTGACGCCATCCCTGCAATTCTGTGCCATCTGCCTGTACTCTTCCTTTGTTGCTTGGCCTTCTTTCCACTTCCTATATGTGTCCTTTTTTGTTTTCAGGTCATCCCTAAGTTTTTTGTGAAGCCACATTGGCTTCTTCTGTTGTCTTCCACCTTTTCTTCTTGTTGGAATTGCTTGTGATTGTGCCTTGAGAATTTCCTTTTTTAAAAGCTCCCACCCATCTTGGACTCCTTTTCTCGCTGGCATCGCTTGCCATGGGACCTTACTGATCATTGTTCTGAGTTTATTAAAATCAGCTTTCCTAAATCCAGGGTACACGTCTGACTACACTCGGCTTTTGCTTCCCTTAGAACCAAGAACTCAAGTACAACATAGTCGCTTTCCCCCAGAGTTCCTGTAACTGCTACTTGATCCACTAAGTCATCTGTGTTGGTTAGGATCAAGTCAAGGATAGCCGATCCTCTAGTTCCTTCCTCTACTTTCTGTAGGAGGAAGTTATCCACCACACAAGTCAGGAATTTCCTGGAGGGGCCATGTTTTGCTAGGGGTGGACGAAAGTCACTTACCTTTCATCGAAGCTTGTTCGTGGTGGGGGGGAGGCGCTTCGCTGCTCCCCCCGTGAAGTTCAGGCCGGGGGGGAGGCTTCCCACCTCGCCCCGGCCGAAATTCAGGCCGGGGGGGAGGCTTCCTGCCTTGCCCCGGCCGAAATTCAGGCCAGGGAGGAGGCTTCCCGCCTCGCCCGGCCGCGAACTCCATTGTGTGTTTTTTTTTAAAAAAAATGCCCCCATGATAGGCTATGTGATGATTAACGTAGCCTATCACGGCAAGATCTGCAAAGTCAGCCGTGATAGGCTACGTGACGATTAACGTAGCCTATCACGGCTGACTTGGCAAATCTAGCCATGATAGACTACGTTAATCGTCACATAGCCTATCACTGGGGCGTTTTTTTTTCTTTTATTGGAATGGCGGCGGCGGCAGCCGGTTGAAAGACCGGCTGCCGCTCCCGCCCCGCATGAACACCTGCCGAACCGCCGGCCAGACCCACCGCCGGGAGGGACATTCGGTGAAGGTAAGTCCCGTCCCGGGACGGGTGTGGGGTGCGGGGGGGGTGCGGAGGATTTCTCCCCGAAACTTGTTCACGGGACTGAACACATTGGCGCTCGGCCCCCCGAAGTTTCGGGGAGAAATTCTCCGCCATCCCTATGTTTTGCAGAATTTATCTCCCAACAAATATTGGGGAAGTTGAAGTCCCCCATTACTACTACATCATGCTTCCCTAAAACATTGGCTATTTGCTTTTCAAAAGTTTCATCCTTGTCTTCTCCTTGATTGGGTGGCCGGTAGTAGACTCCGACCACCAGGTTCCTTTTATTCTTTGCTGCATTTATTTTGATCCAGATGCTCTCGATGGGGCTACCAAGCTCCTCCTCCTGTATTTCTGTGCAGAGATATGTATTTTTCACATACAGTGCAACCCCACCTCCCTTTCTGTTCCTCCTGTTCTTTTTGAACAAGTTATATCCTTCTATTATTTTATACATCTTGGAATGGATTTTCCTGTTGAGTCACTGCTAGGGCTGAGCCTAATGTTCTCAAGGTTCACTTTTCAGCTCAAAAATAGTGATTTGGAGGGTCCCCCCCCCAACCCAACTTAATCCTAAATTTTGTCATGGCTATTTGCAGCTGTTCATATTTGCTCCCCTCTTCCTTTGCTGATGACTCTGTGACCATTTTTTCTCTGTTTCATTCCCAATCAGGGATCATGTACCACTGTGATGATGTCACAATGTTATGCATTTGTTTGTTAAGCATTGTTATGTGAACTGCCCATAGAGCTTCAGCTATTTGGTGGTATGAAAATAAATAAATAAATAAATAAAGTTTCTTCAGATTTGGCTATTTTCTGATATCTTTAAGGGCAAAGGAAGCCATTTGTTGGAACATTTTCTATGCTGATGACATGTTGATCCTAGCCAGTCAGAGTTCACGATGTGAACATTTTTCCAGCCCTTTCACAGTGGTCCCCAAATATCACTAATGGGTGTCTGTGTCATTCAATTCTAACCAAGATTTTCACAAGCTTTCATGCTTTCAGTTCAGCCCTAGTCACAGCACCTCATTACTGATTCTTGTGCAATTTGTTATCTTCGTCCAAAATTCAGCTCCAGCAGCCTAACCATTAATTCTCCATTATGCATTTAGTACTTCTTTCCCCCATCTCTCCTGGCTTAATAATTTTTTTGAAAAAATCAAGATATTGAACAGAAAACCACCTGAGAGATTATGAGTTACGGTTGTTATGTTACGGCTGCAAACTCAAAACGGTAGAAAGTATAACGACAGCTGCAACAAAAGACATCTTTCCAAGAGGCTGTTCTGTCCACGCACTGCCCTGCCCTATCCTGAGAGAGAATCATCTTTGGTGTAAGGCAAAGCATGGCAATAAGTGGAAATGCAGTTTCTCAGTTCGCTGGGTTTGGGAAGTTGGGAGAGAATGCAGCTGCCTGCAGGCACTGCTGGCTGAGAACCAAAGCAGCAGTCATTCAGCTGACAACCAGAAGAGTCTTTTATAGAAAAAACAAAAAGCAAACCAAAACACAAATTGTAAAATTGTCCATTTACTTTTGTCTGCTCCATACTCCCAATGCAGAATGCTTTGTCATTTGCAGCTAAACAGAACTGCCTGGAATTGCTGGACATTTCAGCCCTGCCTCTCTTCAATAAAGTACATTCTCTGCACAGAGGAGTTTCTGAAAAGAGTTCTTTTTGTGCCATCTTGCCAACAAGCCAATTACATGATCCACCAATGTATGCTAAGCCCTGCTTGTCCCCAGACAATAGAAATGTGAATTTGAACCCCAGTACCAATGACCTCATGTTAAAAGAAGAGAAGGGGCTGGGCAAAGGGGGAACAGCCGAGAGCTTGTTCTGATTAGCAGAAAAATATAAAAAGACATTTTGAATGATAGAAAGGAAAAGAGGATGAGGCAGTCAAGATTAAAAAGAGGAGGGGGTCACCTTTTTCCTCACTCACAACCAGAATTTCATTTTGCTCATATTAAAATTAAACTTGTCTGGCAAGCTGGTATGACAGCAATGAACCATTGTCAAGTGAAGATAATAAACAGCAATTGCTCAGAGAGTTAAACAGAAGGTCTCAATTGGAGGTTTTGCAGTCATCATCCACTGAGGAGCCCCCCCCCCCATCACCTCTTCCTCTTAAGAACAGAACCTGGTTACTGTCTGTTCGTTTCAATCATTTAAATCTACAGCCCACCCCAAAGACTCATGAGAACAAGGTACTGGGCAGTATCCAGCCGGGTGCACCCCTAAATGTAAATTAAGTTGTGCTAGTGTAAACTTTCTAGAAGAGTGCAACAGCTTTATCTGGTTCACCAATTTCTTAGAGAAACTGATGCACCAGATAACAGTATTACTATTGCGCTGGAGTAGTTTAGGCTGGCACCATTTTAAAATATGTGTAATACAGATTTGTCCTCCTCTCCTGGCTCAAGACCTGCCCTGGTCACCGGATTGGTCCCTGAGGGGCAGCTCTACTTTAAAAAAAAAGAGAAAAAAAAGCACACACACACACACACACACACATATGGTCTTCTATTGCTTCCGCCGAACACCCAGCTTTGCGAGGTCTCCAAGGAAAGGGAGGGTGCCTTAGTGTGACAGAACAAAAGGCTTGTGCATCCGTGCACAGTGTGCAGGACAACGGAAGCCAAGAAGCTCCTCTCCTTTCCCCATAAGACCAGGGGTTGGGGTCCTCCAGTGCCATGGATCGGCAGTAGGGCCTAAACACTTCATTATTATTTATTTATTATTAAAATTATTAATCGCCCATCTGGATGGTCACCCAGCCACTCTGGGCGATGCACAGCATACAACAAAACAGTTTAAAACAATAAAATTATACAGTAAATTTTTTTATAAAATACCTTAACCCACTCCAAATCCCTGCCTGAACAACCATGTTTTTAATGCATGGCGGAAGCTCATTAAAGAGGGGGCATGGCGGAGTTCCCTAGGGACGGAGTTCCACAGAGTGGGGGCCACCACAGAAAAGGCCCTCTCCCTCGTCCCCACCAGTCTAGCTGTCCTGGCTGATGGGACAGAGAGAAGGCCATCCGAGGCTGATCTTGTTAAGCGGCCTGTCTGGTGTTGCTGGAGGCGCTCCTTAAGACGGGCTGGGCCGGAACCATATAGGGTTTTAAAGGTCAAAACCAACACCTTGAATTTGGCCTGGAAAACAACTGGTAACCAGTGCAACTCCTTCAGCACTGGAGTGATGTGATCTCGCCGGCAGCTGCTTTTAATCAGGAGAGCTGCCGCATTCTGTACCAGCTGCAGCTTCTGAACTGTCTTCAAGGGTAACCCCACGTAGAGCGCATTACAGTAGTCTAAACGAGAGGAGACCAGGGCATGCACTACCGATGGGAGCAGATGGTCGGGAAGGAAGGGGCATAGCCGCCGTATCAGATGGAGTTGATACAGCGCTGTCCAGCTCACAGCTGACACCTGAGCCTCCATGGACAGCTGGGAGTCCAAAATGACCCCCAGGCTGCGGACCTGGTCTTTCAAGGGTAGCCGTACCCCATTCAACACCAGGTCAACATCCCCCAGCCTCCTCTTGTCTCCCACCAGAAGTACCTTGGTCTTGTCAGGATTCAGCTTCAGCTTATTCCTCCCCATCCAGCCACTCACCGTCTCCAGACATTTGGACAGGGATTCTACAGCCAACCTTGGTGAAGATTTAAACGAGAGGTAGAGCTGCATGTCATCTTCCTATTGATGACACTGCACCCCAAACCTCCTGATGATAGCCCCCAGCGGCTTCACATAGATATTAAATAGCATCGGGGAGAGGATGGAACCCTGTGGCACCCCACAAGTGAGTGGCCACAGGTCCAAAACCTCCTCTCCCAGTGCTACCCTCTGGTACCTGCCGGAGAGGAAGGACCGGAACCACCGCAATACGGTGTCTCCAATGCCCAACCCCTCCAGGCGGTCCAGGAGGATACCGTGGTCAATGGTATCAAAAGCCGCTGAGAGGTCGAGGAGAACAAGGAAGGAGCATTCACCCCTATCCAGAGCCCTCCTCATATCATCTACCAAGGCGACCAAGGCCGTTTCTGTCCCATGCCCAAGCTTGAAGCCCTTGGGGGCTGACTTGGGGCCTGCCAGGGAATGGTGACACCTTTTCCTATTATGGTTCATTGTAAGCCAACTTGGGCATTTTATAGAAAGATGAGGTATACGTAAATGTCAGAATCACACAAGCAGACAAACAGACTAGAACTGTCCCATTAATATTCAAGGCTGGGCTATCAAAGCAGCCTAGCCATGCCCCTAGTCCTGAGGTTGGAATTACCCCTGATGGGCCACAAACAGCTGTCTGCCCCGCTTCTGGCTTGTGCTGCAGTTGGCTGGCCTTCCTCGACTACTCATGGAGGTTGACCTTTGCTGGTCATCTACCTGGCTCCCCATTCTGATGCCCTGAACGACTGTGCCCTAGACTGTGCCCTAGAGCAGCTGGTCGTGGAACTGAGGTGACCTTGGATTTCATCCTGATTCGTTTTCCCCAGGACCCAGTACGAGATGTAGATGTTGTTGAACCAATGGAAACAGCAACCACAGTGCTATCGGATTTAATATGTTCTTGAGTGGAAAATTGCCCAGGAAGTCCAGCACATTCACATTTGACTTCAAAAGAGGAAACTTCTCTAAAATGAGGAAACTGGTGAAAAGGAAGTTAAAAGGGGGGAGTCAGGAGGACTAAACCCCTTCAAAATGCTCGGTGGTTACTCAAAACCACTATAGCAGATGCTCAGTTAAAATGTACACCACAAGTTAGGAAAGGCAGCTCCTAGTCCAAGAGGTTGCCGGCATGGCTAACGAGCAGCGTCAAGGAAGCTATTGGAGGAAACAGAGCTTCCTTCAGAAAATGGAAGCCATGTCCAAGTGAGGAGAACAAAGGCAGCACAAGCTTGCACAAGACGATGCACGCAGACAATAAGAGATGCAAAAAAGCATTTTGGAGATCATATCACTGACAACAAGGCCAACAATAAAGAATGATTTAAATATATCAGAAGCAGAAAACCCGCTGGGGAGGCAGTTGGACCGCTGGATGGCAATGGGGTTAAAGGAGTACTGAAGGAGGACAAGGAGATTGCAGAGAAGCTGAATGAATTCTTTTCATCAGTCTTCACTGCAAAAGATATAGGACAGACACCTGTGCCTTAACTGCTGCTTTCAGAAAGGGAGTCTGAGAAACTGAGGCAAATAGTGGAGACAAAAGATGAAGTTCTCAACAGTATTGATAAAGTGAAAGCAAATAAATCACCGGGCCCAGATGGTATCCATCCTAGAGTTCTCAAAGAACTCAAATATGAAATTGCTGCTCTTCTAACCAAAATATGCAACATGTCCCTAAGATCAGACTCTATACCAGAGGACTGGACAATGGCCCATGTAACACCAATTTTCAAAAAGGGATCTGGGGGGGATCCAGGAAATTACAGACCACTTAGCTTAATGTCTATTCTGAGTAAATTGGTTGAAAGCATTATTAAAGATAAAATTAATAAGCATATAGAAAGACAAGCCCTGCTGAAAAAGAATGAACACAGCTTCCGCAAAGGTGAGTCCTGTCTCACTAACCTTTTAGAGTTCTTTGAGAGCGTCAATACACATGTAGACAAGGGTGATCCAGTAGACATTGTTTACTTGGACTTCCAAAGGCTTTGGACAAAGTCCCTCACCAAAGACTCCTGAGCAAACTTAGCGGTCATGGAATACAAGGAGAGGTCCTCTTATAGATTAGTAACTGTTTAAAGAACAGAACCCCTTCATGGATCACTGCCTTGTTGTGTAACTCAGTGAAGCCATAAGCTATGGCATGCAGGGCCACCCAAGACAGAAGATTCGTATAATCAAAGCTATGGTTTTCCCAGTAGTAATGTATGGCTGTGAGAGCTGGACTATAAGGAAGGCTGAGCGCCGAAGAATCGATGCTTTCGAACTGTGGTGCTGGAGAAGACTCTTACGAGTCCCCTGGACTGCAAGGAGGTCCAGTCAGTCAATCCTAAAGGAAATCAACCCTGAGTGCTCATTGGAAGGACAAATAGTGAAGCTGAAGCTCAAATATTTTGGCCACCTAATGCGAAGAGAAAACTCCCTGGAAAAGACCCTGATGCTGGGAAAGATTGAAGGCAAAAGGAGAAGGGGATGGCAGAGGATGAAATGGCGGCGGCGGCAGCCGGTTGGAAGAAATACATTTATTTTGTAAAAATAAAGAAATACATTTACATTTGAAATACATAATTATTTCAAAAAAGAAATACATTTATTTTGTAATGGCGGCGGCGGCAGCCGGTCGGAAGACCGGCTGCTGCCCCCGCCCCCGCCGAACCACCGCCGGGATCCGCCGCCGAGAGGGACATTCACACAAGGTAAGTCCCATCCTGGGGGGGGGCGGGGGGTGGAGAATTTCACCGCCAATTTCGGGGGGCCGAATGCATTGGCATTCGGCCTCACCGAGATTCGTGGAGAAATTCTCAGAAATTCTCTGCCATCCCTACACCAAATTATTTAGGGATTGTGAAAAGCTCCAAAAGGATCTCTCCAAACTGGGAGAATGGGCATCCAAATGGCAAATGCAGTTCAATATAAGCAAATGTAAAGTGATGCACGTTGGGGCAAAACATGCCAACTTCAAGTATAGCCTGATGGGATCTGAGCTAGCGGTGACCAACCAAGAAAGAGATCTTGGGGTTGTGGTGGACAGCTCGATGAAAGAAAATGTCAACCCAGTGTGTGGTCGCTGTAAAAAAGGCAAATCCATGTTAGGCATATTTAGAAAAGGGATTGAGAATAAAACTGCTATGGTGTGACCACACTTGGAATCCTGTCTGCAGTTCTGGTGACCACACCTAAAAAAGGTTATTGTATAGCTGGAAAATGTGCAGAAAAGGGCAACTTAAATGATCAAGGGGTTGGAGCCTCTCCCCTGTGAGGGAAGGTCACAAGAGCTGGTATTTTTTAGCTTGAAGAAAATGACGGTAAAGGGAGACATGATAGAGGTGTACAAAATTATGCATGGTGTGGAGAATGTGGATAGGGAGACTTTTTCCCCCCTCTCACATAATAACAGACCTCGAGTTCATCCCATGAAGCTGATTGGTGGGAGATCCAGGACAGATAAAAGACTTCTTCACACGGTGCCTAGTTAAACTATGGAATTCGCTACCTCAAGACGTAGCTAGGGATGTCAGAGAATTTCGCCACAAATCTCGGGGAGGCTGAATGCCAGCGCATTCAGCCCCCCGAAATCGGTGGCGAAACGGTCTGCCACCCCCACGCTCCCCCCCGGGATGGGACTTACCTTGGGCGAATCTTCCTGGCGGCGGCGGCGGCTCCAGCGGCGGTTCGGTGGTGGCGGCGGCGGCCGTTCTTCCGACCAGCTACCGCCACCGCCATTTCCAGTAAAAACAAAACAAAACAAAAAAAATGTGATAGTCTACATAAAGATTTACATAGCCTATCACGGCTAGATTTTAAAAAAATACCGTGATAGGCTACGTAAATGTTTAAGTAGCCTATCATGGCTGAGTAAAAAAAATAAAAATAATCGTGCGTACGCAAATGGCGGCGCCCATGGGCGCTGCCATTTGCGTTCCTTATTTTGGCACGTCTAGTCTACGTAAACATTTACGTAGACTATGGCGAAAATAAGGGGAACGCAAACAGCGTAGCGTCTACGCTATTTGCGTTCCCCTTATTTTCGCTGTCTTAGTCTACATTTACGTGGCCTATCACGGCTGACTGCAGGGATGCAAATGGCGGCGGCTACGGCTGCTGCCATTTGCGGACCTGGCCAGCCAGGATTCGGGGGGGGGGGAGGGACGGAGTGCCTCTCCCCCCAGCCAGAATTTCAGGGGGAGGGACAGAGCGTCTCCCCCCCCACTTCGAATCACATTTTGTGAAAAGTTAAGTTACATTTGTACATCACTAGTGATGGCCACCAACTTTGATGGCTTTAAAGGGGGGTTGGACAAATTCCTGGAGGAGAAGGCTATCAGTGGCTACTAGTCCTGATGGCTATGTGCTACCTCCAGTGCCAGAGGAAGGGAGCCTATGTATACCAGTTGCTGGGCAACATGGGTGGGAGAGTGCTGTTGCGCTCATGCCATCGACAGCTGGTTGGCCACTGTGCAAACAGAATGCTGGATTGGATGGATCCTTGCTCTGATCCAGCACAGCACTTCTTATGTACTTAGGTGGGACCATAGTCTGAGCAGGGCCAGCATCAAAGATAAGCACAGCTGGGCGCCTGCCCAGGACTCGCAGCCCAGCAGGAGCCCTCCGACAAGAGCCCCCTGCCTGGACTCACTCCTCCTCCTCCCCACTGCAGCCTGCGCGGCCCCCTGCCTCTCCCTCCCTCTGCCCCAGACAGTGGCAGTGAGGAGATGGAGGAGCAGCAGTGGCCGGTGCCCCTCCCCACTGGCTCTCCGCCTTGGCAAGCATATGGGCGCAGTGCTGAGGCAGGGGGCAGGGGCTGCGGTAGCAATGGTGCTGAGAAGGCAGGCTCAGCGCAGAGGGCCCGCTGAGAGGGGCGCAGAAGCATCGGATCATGGAACGGTAGGGTTGGAAGGGCCCACAAGGCCATCGAGTCCAACCCCCTGCTCAGTGCAGGGATCCAGGTCAGAGCATCAGGGCCTCAGAAACCTGGAAGCAGCTCTGCTCCTGAGTGCCTGAGCAGGAACAGCTTCCATGTTTGGTTGGTTGGTTTTGTTGGCAGGGGCGTCCCAGGAATGTGTCCTCCGAAGGGGTCCAAGTCTCCTCCAGCCTTGGCAGGATTGATTCATTTTTGATTTTTAAAAAGGGGAGGTCTCTGCACAGGGGAACCTGCTGGGGATCTGGGACCCTGGGCAGCTGGCCAAGAGGCAGCCTGTGCTGATGCTGAGCTTGCTCCTGTGTCGCGCTGTGGCTGGTCTTTCAGAGACCTGTGGCTGTTCTGCTGGATCCTAGCCCTGGCAGGAAGCCACCACTGCCACCGCGTCTCCCCCCCCCCCGCAACAGCTTTTGAGTTCATAGCTTCCGATCCAGAATGTGCTCGCTCTTCCCAGGGTCAACTGGGGAGAAGCAGTGTCAGCCTTTTGTGCATTTTTGCAAAAACAGCAGTCAGAGAATTAACAGAAGAAAGACAGGAATTCCCAGGGAGGCCTGTTCAGCAGGGAGGGGAGGATTCTCTGGCAAGGGGAGCAGCGACCCCGCCTGTGCAGGAGGAGCCGGCGGTGCTGCAGCTGCCTGGCCTCCGGCGCAGGGAGCCTTTGCAGGCCATGGGGGAGCAGCAGCTCTAAAGCCTGGACCGGGAGAGAGGGAAGGGCAGGGGGGTGCATGCATGTGGGGGGGGGGTGCCCGCCCCCTTCCAAGGCAGAGTCAAAACCACATAATATTCCAGTGGGTTTCCGATGGAAAAGCAAGAAATCACACAGCAGCCCAGTGCAAAATCATCCCCGAGGAAGCAGGAAATCAGTAAACCGCAGATGCTTTTCTCTGGAGACAATTAATTATGCAGCAGCAATGAAAGAAAGTCACAAAAACTGAGACCAAGGAAAGGTAATTAAAGGGATGTGGAGGTTCCTTGCAGCACGCCAAGCATGACCGCACTTTTCTTGGCGCCTGTCCCGCTGGGGCTGCACTTCCGGTCAGTGACTGCGCACCTGGCTTCTGCGTGCTGCCGCCTGCTGCCATGCAGGGGAGTGGGATGTATCCTGGGAGAATGCCGGTCTCCCGTCTCATACAGCAAGAGCCCCCCTGCCCCTGCCCCAGTGCCTCTCTTGCAGTTGCCTTTGTCAGCCATGCATAAGTATCATAGAGTTTAGGTGTCCCGTGGTACATCCAACCCACACCTGTCCGGTAGGGATGTACGAAAGTCACTTACCTTTTAACGAAATGGGATTCGAGGTGGGGGGGAGGCGCTCCATCCTTGCCCCCAAAATTCTGGCTGGGGGTGAGGCGCTCTGTCCCTCCCCCCCCGAATCCTGGCCGGCCGGATCCGCAAATGGCGGCGGCCGTAGTCACCACCGTTTGCATCCCTGCAAGTCAGCCGTGATAGGCTACGTAAATGTTTACGTAGCCTAACACGGCTGAGTAAAACAAAAAACAACAACAAAAACGCGTGTATGCAAATGGAGGCGCCCATGGGCGCCGCCATTTGCGTATGTGTGTTTTTTTTTTTACTCAGCCGTGATAGGCTATGTAAACATTTACGTAGCCTATCACGGTATTTTTAAAAAATCTAGCCATGATAGGCTACGTAAATCTTTACGGAGCCTATCACTTTTTTTTTTTTTTTTACTGGAAATAAAAACTGCTGCCGGAGCTGCCGCCGCCAGGAAGATTCGCCCAAGGTAAGTCCCATCCCGGGGGGGGGCAGGGGGGCAGACCGTTCCGCCACTGATTTCAGGGGGCCGAATGCGCTGGCATTCAGCCTCCCTTAGATTCGTGGTGAAATTCTCTGACATCCCTATCTATACGGTGTAGTTTGGGTATAGGGTGTCTTGCTGAAGGGCAGCTCACTGGCCAGGAGGATCCATAGATCCCCTTGTAACTCCCTGAAGTTGTTAACTCCATGAGTCTAAATCAAAAGAAAAGGGAAATAACTCCATGACAGAGGGGGAAGGCACAGACGGAGTGAACAGCTTGGAGGGACATCGAGTGGAAGAGTCTCAGCCAGGCTTGTTGCATAAAAGTTATGTACTCCCTGCCTAATTGCAAGGCAGCGGATGATGGCCCCATCTTAAGCTGACATGGCTGATCTGGTCCGTGTTTCTATGACAATGGAAGGGGAAGCGAATGGAGGAGTACCAGATTTTTAAAAAGATACCAGCTGTGCTGTGATTTGGTCCATGCAGGGCTCTGTGAGGGAGTGCTCTGCACCAGTAAAAATCGCTTCACAGAACATACCGTATTTCCAGGGTGGGGGTGGGGGTGGAGTGAATGTCTTCTGACTGGCAGGGGCTGCTCAACCAATAAGAGAGGCTTCCCCCCTTCCTCCTTTCCCCTGAAGGTCCAGATGCACCTGCATTTCAGGAGCAAGCTTCACTGCACACAATGGGAGTGACTTCCAAGTAGACACATATATGCTTGTGCTGGGAAAGGTGGCGGGGAAACACAGGAATGGGAAACCAGCCCCCTTGCTAACTGCAGGATCTCTATAAGGGAGGTGTGAAGTAGCTACCTCCTAAGGCAGTAAACTAAACGATGGAGAATCAGAGCCTCGAGATCGTGCTTTACCACACTTGGGGAATTGGGGTTTAAACTGTGCCATGTCAATTGAGGGGGAACTCTGTAAGTTCTGGCATGGTCATTCAGAGGGCAAGCCTCACTGACCACAATGGGAGTTACTTCTGAGGAGTTTGTTGTGGGAAACAGAGCAATAAACACAAAGACAGAAACCAGCCCCCACTTTAATCCACAGGATCTCTATAACGAAGGGTCAAAGAAGTTACTTCCTAAGGCAATAAACCAAACAAAGGAAAAGCGGAGCCTCAAAATTGTGCTTTACTGCACTTAGGGAATTGGGCTTTAAACTGCCATGTCAGTTGAGAGGAATCTCTGTAAGTTCTGATGTGGGCATTCTGGGAGGCAAGCCTCACTGATCACAATGGGACTTATTTGTGACTAGACACTAATGGGTTTGTGCAGGGATGGGAAACACACAGGAAACACCCCTTGACCAGGGTCATGGTGAAAGGCACACCCCTGGGCAGGGTCAGCACACCCAAGGTCAATACGAGGGTTGGGGCACACAACACCTCTGAGAACCCAACTTGAGGGAAAGAACTGGACTTTAAGCCATCTCAGGAAATCCGGTTTTTCCTGGATAAGCTCTGGGGTGGCTGCTGGACAGCCATGACGCCACGTATCCCTAACGACCTCCACACGTGGCCAGCTCGGAGTAAATTGCTGGTGGAGATGCCCCCCTGGTCAGAAGCATCTGGGCGAGGCAACTGTAGTGGGCAGAGCAACCCTGACCCCCTTGGACAGCCATCTGGAGGTGGGGAGTTGATGCCCTCCACTGGTGGAGAGGAGCTCCATCAGTGGGGTCTGAAGCCCACCCCTGATTCCCCATTTATGCCTTTAGAAATCTGTTGTGTGTAACTATACTGCCACAAGGGTTCGTAGTCCCCTGAAAGGGGTGTCCTGGGCTGGGGTAGGGGTGGATTGGAGGTTGCTTTAGGTCAGCTGGTTCCAAAGCCCCTTTCTCCACCATAGAAGGACCAGCAGTGTGTCCCCCCCCCCGCCCTTCATGCCAGCCTGGAGTCACTAATGAGGATTAGAACCAGTGGGAGGAAAATTTAAAATATGCAAACAACAAAAATGATGAAAGGATGAAAAAAGCTAAGTCCACCTGCACACCTCCTGCTGCTTCCCCCCCCCCTTTGGAAATGGAAGATGACTGGGTGGGGGTGGGTTAGGGTATTTTTAGAAATGCAATGTTTTAATGTGAAATTTTATTGTTTTAAACTCTTGTATAGTTGTACATCGCCCAGTGTAGGGATGTACGAAACACCTACCTGGCTCCGCGCCGGGCAATCCGCGGTGCGGAGGAGGTGCTCTGTCCCTTCCCCCAGAATCCTCGATGGGGGGGGAGGCGCTCTGTCCCTCCCCCGGAATCCTGCCCGGCTGGCTCCACTCCACGGCCAAGCCACAGAGCTGCCGGCCGGCTCCAGCTGCCCGCAGCCGGACATCCAGCCGCTGAGCAGCCCTGCAGGGACACAAATGGCAGCTGTCGTAGCCACTGCCATTTGAGTCCCTGTATCAAGCTGCATCACAGCAGGGGGAAAAACCCCAGCGTACGCAAATGGCGGTAGCCGCTGCCATTTGCGTACACTGGGTTTCCCCCCCGCCGCCATGATAGGCGACGTAAATACTTACGGCGCCTATCACGGTCTCCGCAGGGACGCAAATGGCGTTCCTGCATTAGCCATGATATCACAGCTTGAAGAGTAGGGATGTACGAAAATCACTTACCTTCCGGGGATTATGCTAATGGTGCGGGGGGAGGTGTTCCATCCCTCCCCCTGGAATCCTCGCCGGGGGAAGAGGCACTCCATTCCTCCCCCCCCCCCCGGAATCCTGGCCAGCCGGCTGTGCTCCGCAGCGATTCTGCGGAGCCACTGGCCGGCTCTGCCAGCAGCCGGACATCCGGCCGCTGGCTAGCAGGGACGCAAATGGCGGCGGCCATAGCTGCCGCCATTTGCGTCCCTGCAGTCAGCCGTGATAGGCTACATAAATCTTTACATAGCCTATCATGGCTGAGTAAAACAAAAAACAAAAAAAGCACGTACGCAAATGGCGGCGCCCATGGCCGCTGCCATTTGCGTTCCTTATTTTGGCACATCTTAGTCTACGTAAAGATTTACGTAGATTAAGACAGCGAAAATAAGGGGAACGCAAATAGCGTAGCGTCTACGCTATTTGCGTTCCCCTTATTTTCGCCGTCTTAGTCTACGTAAATGTTTACGTAGACTAAGACGTACCAAAATAAGGAACACAAATGGCGGCGGCCGCCGTTTGCGTCCCTGCAGTCAGCCGTGATAGGCTACGTAAATCTTTACATAGCCTATCACGGCTGAGTAAAACAAAAAACAAAAAAATGCGCGTACGCAAATGGCGGCGCCCATGTCCGCCGCCATTTGCGTTCCTTATTTTGGTACATCTTAGTCTACGTAAAGATTTACATAGATTAAGACAGAGAAAATATGGGGAACGCAAATAGCGTAGCGTCTACGCTATTTGCGTTCCCCTTATTTTCGCCATCTTAGTCTACGTAAATGTTTACATAGACTAAGACGTACCAAAATAAGGAATGCAAATGGCGGTGGCCATGGGCGCCGCCATTTGCGTACGTGCGTTTTTGTTTTTTTTTAAGTCAGCCCTGATAGGCTATGTAAAGATTTATGTAGCCTATCACGGTGTTTTTAAAAAAAATCTAGCCGTGATAGGCTACATAAATCTTTACGTAGCCTATCACTTTTTCTTTTTTTTAAAACCTGGAAATGGCGGTGGCGGCATCTGGTCGGAAGACTGGCCGCCGCAGCCGCCGCTGCCAGGAAGATCCGCCCCACGTAAATCCCGTCCCGGGGGGGTGGGGGGGTGGCGGGCCGTTCCCCCACCGATTTCGGGGGGCTGAAAGCGCTGGCATTCGGCCTCCCCGAGATCTGTGGCGGAACTTTCGTGCATCCCTATTGAAGAGGAGGAAGTGAATGGCGGCTGCAGGATGGCCGCCATTCACAAAGCAGCGCAGACGGGAGCAGGTAAGTGCTCCATTTCGCGCACCTTTCGTGGGGTGGGGGTGGTGGGGACTTCATCCCGCATGCCTTTTGTGGGTTGGGGAGGCGGGGGCTTCGTTCCGCGACGGATTTCGGGGGGCCAAATGTACTGGCACTCGGCCTCACCAAGATCCGTCGCGGAATTCTCTGACATCCCTAGCCCAGAGTGGCCGAGTGACTGGCCAGATGGGAGATTAAGAAAAATGAACGATGACTGGCGACTTCATACACGCGCGCGTGCACACACAGACCCGCCCGCCAGGATTGCACTGTGAATGGCAGAGCGCCTGTCTTGCTTGCAGAAGGTCCCAGCCTCAATGCCAGGGTCTCCAGTAAATGGATCTTCAGTAAGAAACCTGGGGAACCCTTTGGAGGGCCACTCTCCAAGGAAATGGTGCCAGTTTCAAAGGACCAGGTCAGGTGTCTCGTTCAGTGTAAGGCAGCTTCATGGGATTGTCTTGACTATTTGGGAAACAAAAGACAGACATCCTCAACAGTGTAGAAAAACCGCTGCTGTTTATTAAGGCCCAATAATACATTTTAACAAGTCCAAGACTTCCTCAGTAGCAACTATGAAAACAAATAATAAAAATGTTCTGTTAAAACGTAACTGCACGCAGTCATCATTTAACAGAGTAATGATATAACAACCCATATTAGGAAGGAACAACTACACAACCTGTAGCATAATCCAAATGACACAGGGCATCTCTACACCTGTCTAAAATCCTGCATTTAAAACAGGACTTTCTACTTCTGTTTTAAATGCAGGATTACAACTGGTGTTTCTACATTAAGCAAGAACCCTGCAAAACCCCACATCCTTTCCAGAGCTTCCTGCTTTGGGTGTGTTTGCAGGATTAGGAAGGGCTCCTTTACATGGCAGCCATGTGGTTTGAACTAAGGGAGTGCCTCCCTCCTGCCCTGGCATGTGCGCAAAGGGGGGGGGGTCTTGTTTCCGTAGCTTAACTTCTGCTGTACTGCTTTCTCGCAGCCCCCAGGAAACCTCTGACTTACTTCTGAGTAGACATGAAATGTAAGATTGTGCTGTAAGTCTGCAACCCTTGGCACACTTATGTGGGAGTAAGACCCATTGAACTCAATGTGACTTACTTCTGAGTAGACATAAGAGCAGCCTGTATTTCTGCCACCCTTGGCACACTTATATGGGAGTAAGCCCCATTTAACTCAGTGGGACTTACTTCTGAGTAGACATGAGATCACCCTGTAAGTCTGCAACCATCAGCACACTTACCTGGGAGTAAGCCCCGTTGAACTTAATGGGGTGCTCTGAAGCAACAGAGGATGTTGCTTTTGAGCTTGGTGGGGTGGGGGATCAGATGTGTCTCCCTTCATTGCAGGGAGGCATTTTACCCTCTTCTCTCCCCCCGACTGAGAATGCAGAGGGAGAAGACACAATCGGCAGGCAATCGTTGCCCTGGCGCCTGTCAAATCTGCTCAGGTCTCCTTCCCTGCAACCCCGGTCTCATCCTCAATGCCTTCATCATCCTGACTGTGCCTCCAGCAACCGAAAACAAATGCCCACAGCAGGCAGACACAATGGTTTCTTCTGCTATTGGAGAATTTCATGGGGAGGTCATGGCGGTAACAATGCCATCTAAAGAGCCTGTAAACTTCCGAGAGAGAGCCGTCGCAATAGCAGGATAAAAGCTCCGTGTGATGAACCCCAACAACTCCCTTTTTCACATGCTTCCTTCTCCCCCACCCCTTCCTCCTCCTTCTCCCTGTATCTGAGTCTTCCATGATCATTCATTGATCTTGCTCCTCTACTTGCTGCTTTAATCCTTTTGAGGGAGGGAACTGAAGTGGAACACAACGGGGTAGTTTGATCGCTTAGTGTCTCCAATCTATTTAAAAAAGGAACAAAGGGCATTTACCACAGGAAACGCCCTGGAAGGTCACAGCATGGTCACGGCATCGTGTAAAGAGCCCGCAAACTTCTGTGAAGGAGCCATCTCAATCCCAGGATAAAAGCTCCACGTGCAGGAGCCCATATTATGGAAAACAGCATGGCGACATATACATTCCTAACAAGAATAATAGGACAACCCTAAATTTGGCTCATAATGACCTACTTATTCACAGGAAGTAGCACTTTACTCCATGCTAAAATAATGTTTTAAAAACTTCATATTGCTGGAGAGAAAGTTCCCTGTGCTCTATATGCTAAAGTATCTGGTAAAACACCTCAGAAGGAACTCAATATCTCTGAATGGAAATACTAAAATATATTCTAGCCTGCATTTATCAGTTCACAAATGAGACAGAGTTCACTATAATCTTGTTTGGATATCTTCTGTTCAGGAGATGGTCCTGTAATTGAAATGCCCCAGTTTATAGTCTTCAAGAACAGCACAGTGATGTCTCAAATGTAAAAATAAAACAAAATGTCCATATAGTGAGTTATTATTGGGAGCTTTCAAGCCTTAAATAGATACTGCTGTCTGTAGGTTTTCTGTATTAAGTGGTAGACAGATGTTCACCTTCCTAGAAAACCAAATTGTTTCACCTGTCTATTATCTTGATATATTTTGCAATGTGTATTGGCATCCCTAGAGCTAAGCCACTCAGGAATTTGCTGAATTGGCCTGAATATCCTTTCCAAATAATAAAAAACCCATCCATATACCAAATGAGAAGGAATCAGCAAAGCCAGGGAGCCCGTTGCTGGGGGCGGAGCGGGCGCTCTCACACAGGCAGCCCCAGGCCCAGGCCTCCACATCAGCATGTAGACAGCTGCTGCCAGCCAGAGGAGACCATGCTGGCTTGGAGGGGCTGCGAATCTGGCTCGCCACAAGGCAACTTGATGTGCTCAAATACATCGGGGCGGGGGGGCACGTGACCCTCCAGACATTGCTGTACTGCAAGTCCCATCATTGCTCGCCATTGGCTATGTTGGCTAGCGATGATTGATGGATTGACAACATTTCTATACTGCTCCAATCTAGACAAATTCGGGAAAGTGTACAATAAAATACAGAATAGGACAAAAGAATAAAACATCAATATTTTTTTTTTTTTTAAAGAACAGAATTCTGATAAAACTGCAGCCAGTCACCCAAGGAAGGCTTCCTGAAATAAACATGTCTTCAGGAGGCACGGGAAGCAGCACAATGCTGGCGCCTTTCTGACCTCCATAGGCAGGGAGTTCCACAGGAAGGAACCCTTCCTCCTCCTCCTCCTCCTCCTCCTCCTCCTCCTTCACATGTTTATATTGCCCCACAGCTGAAGCTCTCTGGGTGGTTTACAAAGATTAAAAACCATTAAAATACATTATACAAAGTGTAAAACTATTTACATAAAAACAAATAACCCACACACAGACAACATATATTAAACATCTATCATCTATCATCTATCTATCTATCTATCTATCTATCTATCTATCTATCTATCTATCTATCATCTATCATATCTCTATTTAGAAGTGTAAGAATTCATTTTTACATATCTAAAACACACATTTATTCCAATAAATAAATATTGTGATATGTTTATTTTAATATGGACTGCTGATTATTATTTCAGGAAATTGAATGGGGAGGGTGGTGGCCTGAGTAGTCCCAGCAGCTGTAAGGCCAGGAAGTTTCAGTCTGTTTTAGGGGTGTACGAACCCCACTCACCATTCCAGTTTGGGGCGTCTGTGGGGGGAACGATCCATCCCTCCCCCCGGAATCCTCCCACCGGCTGGGCCTGTTCGCAGCCAGACTTCTGTCCACTGCCGGGCTGTGGATGCAAATGGCATCCAGCGTAGTGGACACTATTTGCATCCCTGCTTTAGCTGTGATAGTTTACGTAAATATTTACGTAGCCTATCACGGCAAAGAGCAGGGATGCAAATGGTGTCTGCTATGCCAGACACCATTTGCGTCTGCAGACTGAGGCAGTGGACGGCAGTGGACAGATCCAGACCAGCCGGGGGCAGGTAGGGTCTGTCCAGGGAGAATTTCGCGGGGTGGCAGGGAGGAGTAGTTCGTTCCGCCATGGACTCCGGGGGGGGGGGGATTCTAAAGAATCCAGCCTCATTGGAGTCCATGGCGGATTTCTCTGCCATCCCTATGTGGCTGCAAAAATGTGATGTGGCTGCAAAAAAACTAGTTCCCCTCTACTCAGCACAAGGGATGTACAAAAGTCACTTACCTTTTCGAAGGGTGACATTTGCGGTGGGCGGGAAGCACTCCGTCCCTCCCCCCAAAATTCTCTCCGGCCGGCTCCGCTCCGCGGAGATTCCACGGAGTCACCGGCTGGGGCCGCCTGCAGCCGGACATCCAGCTATTACAGCGAAAAAAAAGGGGAATGCAAATGGCATAGTGGCTGCCATTTGCGTTCCCTTTTTTTCCCCTGCCGTAATAGCCTATGTAAATATTCACGTAGGCTAAAATGGCGAAAAAAAAGGGAATGCAAATGGCAGGTGCCGTAGCCGCGGCCATTTGCATCCGCTGTTTTTTTGTGGTTTTTTTGCCATGATAGGCTACGTAAATACTTACGTAGCCTATCACGGCCTCCGCAGGGATGCAAATGGCATCCCTGCATTAGCCATGATAGGCTACATAATTATTTACGTAGCCTATCACGGCTATAATGAAGAAGCGAATGGTGGCCGCAGATGCGGCTGCCATTCGCAAGTCAGCGCGGACGGCAGCAGGTAAGTGTTCCGTTTTGCGCGCCTTTCATGGGGGGCGGGGGGCTTCATTCTGCCATAGATTTTGGGGGGTTGAATGCACTGGCATTCGGCCTCACCGAGATCCATGGAGGAATTCTCTGACATCCCTACTCAGCACTGGTTAGGCCACATCTGGAGTACTGTGTCAGGTTCTGGGTGCTGCACTTTAAGAAGGATGCAGACAAGCTGGAGAGGGTTCAGAGGAGGGCAACAAAGATGATCAGGGGACTGGAAACAAAACCCTATGAGGAGAGACTGAAAGAACTGGGCATGTTTAGCCTGGAGAAGAGAAGACTGAGGGGAGATAGGATAGCGCTCTTCAAGTCCTTGAAAGGTTGTCACAGAGAGGAAGGCCAGGATCTCTTCTTGATCATCCCAGAGTGCAGGACACGGAAGAACGGGCTCAAGTGACAGGAAGCCAGATTCTGGCTGAACATCAGGAAAAACTTCCTGACTATTCGAGCAATACGACAATGGAACCAGTGACCTGGGGAGGTGGTGGGCTCTCCCACACTGGAGGCATCCAAGATGAGGCTGGACAGCCATCTGTCAGGGATGCTCTGGCTTGGATTCCTGCATTGAGCAGAAGGTTGGACTCGATGGTCTTGTGAGCCCCTTCCAACCCTACTATTCTATGATTCCATAATGGGAGTTACAGTCCAAGAACTTCTGGAGGACCACACATTCCCCACCCCTGTGATAAATGGATTGTCTGAGGAGAATATGTCATGATGTCAGATTCCTCCACAGGGTTTACCCATCTCTGGAGACCACAAACACTAACGTGATCTCCTCACTCATTGCGGGGGCATGGGGAGGCACTTCCATGATGCAATCTCTGCAAAAGGGCTCATAAAACGAGTGGGTGTGTTTTAATCCTCTCTTCTGTTGAGAATGTTTTCTGTGATTTGTATAGCTTCTTCCTGTGGGCTGCTCATGTAAAGTGATCTGACAGCTATTGTCAGCAAAATATCTCCCTCCTGTACAGTATTGATTTGTTTCAATGTCCTAATAAAAATGTGAAATGGCACATATGTATGCTTCATTCTGAGGTATAAAGGGCTCCAAAAACTAATCAACATATTGAGAAAGTAACTCTCAAAATGCAGTCATTACCCAAAATTATGGGGCCACGTGGAGGAGAGATGATCCCTTTATGGATCAGTAAAGCATAAAATACCGATATTTGTGGTTTAATGTTTTATACAAATTGATGCTCTTCAGAAGAAATATATCCATTCCTGTAGTTAACCTTCCCTCTAAAGGAGCCTTCCTCAACCTGGTTCCCTCCAGATGTTCTGAACTACAACTCCCATCAGCCCTAGCCGGCATGGCCAAAGGTCTTGGATGATGGGGGTTGTAGTCCAAACATTTGGAGGGGGCCGGCTTGGGGAAGGCTGTTCCAAAGACACCCCTCTCTCTAAGCATGATTGGATCATGCAAATAAGTTGTGTATGGCATAAAAAAAACCCTTCATAATCTGCCCTATTCTATATTGCAGTTACCCCATACTAATCTGCCTCTCTAATTTTAGGATCCAAAACTAACTTTACAGATTAGAAAATTCTTCCCAGGTCAAACTAGGCCATGGACAAAGGTCAGTGGATTTCAGCTTGTCAAGCTCCTGCAAAATCTTTGGTTTCATCGAGAGTTGTGTAGATTTGGCCCACCGTTTGTCATAGAATCATAGAATAGTAGGGTTGGAAGGGGCCTATAAGGACATCGAGTCCAACCCCCTGCTCAATGCAGGAATCCAATGACTGAGTTTTGATATGGCCTTAGCAGGACAGAGAACTGGTGAGGGGCTGAAAGACTGGAGATGGGCAAATGTCTGTAGTTTCAAAAAGGCGGGAGGGGGCAGTGGATCCTGGAAACTACAGACAGGTCATCTTGTCTTGGTATAGTTACTAGGCTGAATTCTAGAACATATTCTCAAGCCCTCCGGCAGTGAGCATCATGTAGAAAAGAATGCACTGATTACTAGGTCAACCTAGGTTTAAAAAAATAAATCATGCCAGACCAGTCTTATCTCCATTTTACTAGTTTGTAGGGATGTATGAAAGTCACTTACCTTTTCACGGAATTTTTCATGGGGGGGGAGGCGCTCCGTCCCTCCCCCCGAAATCCTCAATGGGGGGGAAGGCGATCCAGTCCTCCCTCCTGGAATCCTGCCTGGCTTGCTCCGCTCTGCGGCGCCTCTGTGGAGCAGTCAGCCAGGCCCGTCTGCAGCCGGAGTTTCAGCCGTGGACGGGCTGCTGCGGATGCAAATGGCGGCCGCCATAGTGGCCGTCTTTTGCATCCAGCCAGGCTGCTGTGATAGGCTACGTAAGCATTTACGTAGCCTATCATGGCACCCCCCCCAAAAAAGGCGTATGCAAATGGCGGTGGCTACAGCGGCTGCCATTTGCGTTCCCTATTTTTCTCCATTCTAGCTTACGTAAATATTTACGTAGGCTATTACGGCGAAAAAAGGGGAACGCAAATCGCGTAGTGGGCGCTATTTGCATTCCTTTTTTCTCTGCCGTTTTAGCCTACGTAAATATTTATGTATTTCTGGCTCCTTCCTGAAAACATGCAAGGAAGGAGCCTAACACCCACCCACCCTGCAAGCAGAGATGCTGGGCTCCACTGACAAGGCCCTTTCCTTCGTCTTGTTTGTTTGTTTTCAAATGTTGCCATTCCCAGTTCAAAAAGCGGGGGTGGGGGAGGAGAGATCATAGGAATGCCGTAGATGCTAGACCTATTGACGTGTTACTCATGTGTAGGGCTTGTCTGTTTTGAAGTAGGTGTGGGGCTGCAGGGTGAGCTGTGTCTTCTCCCTCCGACACCTGCACGTTGAGCGACATTTCCCTTCTCTGCTCCAAGTGGGCTGAGGGAATGTCGCTTTTGCTTCTGTGGGACCCATGCTGGAAGCTCAGGACTGCCTATGCTAAGATGTCTTTGAACTAAGCTAAATATTTCTTTTCTAACTGGCCAATGCCATCTACCCTTCACCCCTGATAAAGCCACTCTTCTAGCTAAAGATGTAGCCTCCTCTTCAATGCTCCAGTAGCTTTTTCATGAACACTGATTAAATCACAGAGCAAAAAGGAACCCAGCTGCAATTGTGCCATGTCATGGAGATTCCCTTTTTGCTTGGTGTTTTAATCAATGTGTATTTGCTCTGATGCATATCAGTAACCTGTAAGAGAAAATCAAACTGGAAAATGTGGCAATTTGTGGTTGTGCAGCATTCTAAAGTTCTGGAAACAAGAAATAGATGCATGGGGGATTGGTAATGGATTGGAGCTGCTTTACAATAGGTAATGTGGAACCTCAAATTCCACAGAGAAGATTGCTTGGGAACAAATAGGGACGTATAAGAAATTTGCTTCAGTTCGCTTTTGACCAGACTTTACCCAGCTCACCCCTCCTGGACCTGAACATGAAGACCCAAATGCAATCTGTGGTCCAAGTCCACACAACCCTGCGTCTGGGAGAGGTGATCTGGGCTTGTGGGCTGAGGAGCCAGCCATATTTGGATAGCGTCCAGCTCTATCTTTCCTTTTCATCTAATACAGGTGAGGCAGTTGATGTTCTGAACCAGTGCTTGGGCAGGGTAACGGAGTGGATGGCAGCCAATAAATGGAGACTCATTCCAGACAAGATGGAGAGATTGTTTGCAGGTGGGTTCATCTTTCCCGTTACGTGATGTTCCCCCTGTCCTGCAGGGGGTTGCATCCCTTTAAAGGATCACAACCATACTTTAGGGTCCTATAAGATCAAGCATTGTCCATGCCACAAAAGTATGGCAAGGCCAGGATGATCCGGAGAGAACTGCTGAGGAAGTGGGTCTTCAGAAAGGAGGGCAGCATCTTGCAAATAGGGGTGGGACGGGGGCTATTCAAGCACAACAGGTGTGGAGATGGGTTGGCGGAGGGCGAACGAAGAGCCAAGCAGAAGGAGGGGAGCAGGGTGGGACAGGAGATGCGCAAGGAACGAGCGGCCAACCCCGTTTCGCACAGCTAGAGTGGGAGCAGGGGTGGGGGCGCAACGGATTGCCTGTTTGGAGGGATGTCCCCTCCTGCTCCTGCTCCTGCTCTTTCCAGCAGAGTCAAGGTTGTGCTAGGCCCTGTGCAAACCCCAGTGCCACGTAGCCCCTGGCCAGTGGCCAGGCAGCCGGCCTTGCAGCTCAGCAGGGTGCAGCCTCTCCTCAGCACCATAGCTGGTTCTATCCCTAAAGCCTGGGACATGCAACAGTGAATTAAGCAATCTACAGTTCCACTAACATTTACATTAATTCCACAGTGTGAGCTATATAGCTGTAACCAAGTGAAGCTTAATCTCTCAAAGTCTAGGGATGGCAGAGAATTCTGCCACGGATTCCAGTGAGGCTGGATTCTTTAGAATCCGGCCCCCCAGAATCCATGGTGGAACAGCCTCCTGCCCCCCCCCGCGGAATCCCCCTGGGACAGAACTTACCGGGGGTGGATGTGGCGGATTCAGTGGCAGTGGCGGCGGTTCCGGCAGCGACGGCTTCGGTGGTGGCAGCGGCGGCTCCAGCAGCTGGTCTCCTGGCTGGCCACAGCTGGGCTGCTGCGGCTGCCATTGGCGTCCTTGCAGCCGTAATAGGCCACATAAGTATTTACGTAGCCTATCACGGCTAACCCCCCCCCCAAAAAAAACCAGCGTACACAAATGGCAGCGGCTTCGGAGGCCGCCATTTGCGTTCCCTATTTTTCGCCATTCTAGCCTACGTAAATGTTTCCATAGGCTATTACATCGAAAAAAAGAGGAACGCAAATAGCGTAGTGGGCGCTATTTGCATTCCCTTTTTTCCCCGCTGTTCTAGCCTATGTAAATAGTTACATAAGCTATTACAGTGAAAAAAAAGCTCTGCAGAGCGGAGCCAGCAGGGCAGGATTCCAAGCGGGAGGACTGGATCGCCTCCCCCCCCGTTGAGGATTCCGGGGGGAGGGACGGAGCACCTCCACTCCCCGCGAATCAATCTGCGAAAAGGTAAGTGAGTTTTGTACATCCCTATCAAAGTCAGATCAAAGGTTTGTGCCCCAAACCACACCTTTCTAAGACTCCAGTGAGATAAAACAAAGCTTTACCAGAAAGCCATTTCCATAAAAATGCTGCTGCCGGATACAGCAACAGAAGTGCAATTAGTGTGTGTGTGTGATATAACGTAACCAGGATTTCAAGGCAAATTGATTTGTAACATTTCTCCCACATTAACGTGTGTCTCCACAGTTGAGATGAACATCTTGTGGGAAAATTACTCTAGAAAATTATCCTGGCTTGAGATTCCTTGCAAGTTACATTTCAGCTGTTTTGCTGGGTGTCTAAAATGGCAGGGAGCAGGGTGTGGGGAGAGAAATAGCTGACACGTTTCCAGAGCAGGGGCTTACCTTGTGCGTGGCATGTATACTTTGTGGGGGGGGGGGCAGGAAGAGAAGTTCATTTTCCAAGTCTTTTCAGAGTTCTCTTGTGTATGTGTAACTCACAATATCTCTGCATTAGACACGAGAAGTGGGCAAGTTCAGGCTTTTCTGGCAGTAATTCCCATAGGGATGTAAGAAAGTGACTTACCTTTCGCGGATTATGTTGATGGTGGGGGGGAGGCATTCCGTCCCTCCCCCCGGAATCCTGGCTGGGGGCGGAGGCGCTCCGTTTCTCCCCTCGGAATCCTCGAACAGCCGGCTGTGCTCCGCGGCAGCTCGGCGGAGCAGCTGGCCCGGCCCGGCCAGGCCAGAGCTGTCCACAGCTGGATTTCCGGCCGTGGAGGGCTCTGGGTAAAACAAACAAACAAACAAACAAAAAACAACAACCACGTATGCAAATGGCGGCGGCTACGGCCGCCGCCATTTGCGTTCCTTTTTTTTGGCCGTCTTAATCTACGTAAATATTTACGTAGACTATGACTGCGAAAAACAAGGGGAATGCAAATAGCGTAGCGGGCGCTATTTGTGTTCCTTTTTGATTCCCCGTTTTAGCCTACGTAAAGATTTACGTAGGCTAAAATGGCGAATCAAAAGGGGATGCAAATAGCGCCCGCTACGCTATTTGCATTCCCCTTGATTTTCCCCGTCATAGTCTACGTAAATATTTACGTAGATTAAGACAGTAAAAAGAAGGAATGCAAATGGCGGCGGCTGTAGCTGCCGCCATTTGCATACGCGGTTGGTTTTTTTTAACCCACCCCCAACCATGATAGGCTACGTAAAGATTTACATAGCCTATCACGTCTTTTTTTTCCTTTTTTTTTTTAAACCAAGCCATGATAGGCTATGTAAATCTTTACGTAGCCTATCATGTCTTTTTTTTCCCCACAAGCCTGGAAATGGCGGCGGCAGCGGCCGGTCAGAAGACCGCCCGCTGCCACCACCTCCGCCGCCGCTGCCACCGCTGGATCCGCCGCCGGAGCCACTGCCGCCCGGAAGATCTGCCCCAGGTAAGTCTCGTCCCGGGGGGGATCCGCAGGGGGGCGGGGGGGTGGCAGGCCATTCCACCACAGATATTGGGGGGCTGAATGCACTGGCATTTGGCCTCACCGAGATCCGTGGCGGAATTCTCTGACATCCCTAGATTCCCATCCATGTTTGCAATAACAAAGAAAAGAAACAACATCAGAGATCAAATTTAAATGTATATTGAAACAAAAGAAGTAATTCTCATTGATACACAGAACAGTAATACACAGTCAAGTGACGGTAATATTCTTGACATGATTGACCGTCTGATTGGTATTGCTCCATAGCAGCAAAGGAGTCACAAGCTTCCTTCAGCTATTAGCAGGGTGCACAGAAGAAGAAAAAACACACAACAAGCTGACGGTCCTTTCATACTTGTTGCAGTGTTCTTGTGCAGGAGTTTAAATCTTCGTTCTTCGCTGCTTGTATCCTAAAAGCCCTCAAAGCAGGCCTGTGAATAACACAGCGTCTGCGGGCCTTCCCTCTGGAGCAGCTTGCTCTTCTTGGGCAAGGCTGGACTTCTGGAAGCCCCCCAAAGAAAGCAGCCCACCCCAGAGAGCACTTACGGAGTATCTCCGATAGCTGGTCCTAGAAAGAGAGCGGGGAGGGTAGTAGCCCCGCCCAGTGCCAGCAAGCCCAGGCACACTCGACTCGCCATGCTGGAGGCAACAACTGAAGCATGGGCTACATATGCACGCCATTTTGGCAGCTGTTCCTGGGCCAAAGTGGTTCAGTCCAAACCATTCTGCCCCTGCACCTCAGGCCTAAATGCAGTTGGAAGGAGGGCCGCTCCCGAGTTAATGGGAGTCCTTTGCCACCCGTTACCCCTGCCAAAGGTAAGGCTGTATCTATTTGTTTCTGGAAGATGGGAGGACTGCCAGGAAGATGAAGTGGCGGGGAAACGGGGGTTGGCCCTTTCAGATATTCCAACATTCATCTCGAAAGCTCTGGAATCGGGCGATGGTAGCCACCAGTTAGCTGGCACCACAGCCGTCAGCAGAGCTGCTAGCTATGTACATCGCTACCCCCGCTGAGGGCATGGAAGGCAAAGGAGGAGGAGAATATGAACTGGATAGGAACTCTACAGGCAGGACAGGGAAGGGCACAGAGGAGGACGTGTTGCTCTGTCTATCCAGGAGGGTGTGGTGTCGAGCAGACTAGGAAACTAGGCTGCTATGCCAGCCACCATTTGCGTCCCTGGCAAGCCGTGATAGGCTACATAAGTATCTACTGAGATCCGTCGCGGAATTCTCTGACATCCCTATGCAAATGGCGTAGCAGCTGCCATTTGCGTCCCTGCTTTTGCCGTAATAAGCTACGTAAATATTTACATAGTGACCTTCCCTCATAGGGAGGAGAAGGTTTCATTTGTGACCTTCCCTCATAGGGAGGAGAAGGTTTCATCTGCCAGGGGAATCCCTGCTGGTCACCTGCAAGATGTGTCCTGTGCTGTTAGCGCATCAGTGAAGATACTCCTTTAAATTGTAAGTGAGCGAATCTTCCTGAGATGAGTGCGAGCCTGTAGCCCGGCCCAGTTGCACAGCCAAATGCAGGAGGACAGAAGCCATGTGGGGCATGAGGCTGCACATGCCAGTCCCACCCTCAGCACCCCACACTTTCAAGGTTCCTGGCTCCGTTGAGCTGGGCGCACGTAGGATCTCCCTTCAGACCTTCATGCCATGGAACTTGTCGGGGGGGGAGCTGGGAGGGGGGCTTGTGCGTGTGGACCCAGTGCCCTCTTCATGCATTTGCAGTGAACACCTGGCATCATTCTAGGATTAGCTAGAAATTACTATCTGCAGTTTCAGGTTTCTCTTACTCATTTACCTGAATCCTTTAATAAAAAATACTGAAGACCAGAAGCTTCGGGTTGAGCAAGCACAATGGTCCCACTCACTTGCCTCACCCTTCATCCATATTGCAAGCTCTCACGGACAGCGGAAGGGCATCTGCAGAAAGGTCTGCCCCTCCTCCGCCAGTGAGAGCCTCTGTCCGATCGGAGTTCCCCATGTCCAGAGTTATGAGAGGTAAGCTGCTGGGGGCAGTTTCTGGTCAGGACAGAAATGTTTCTCAGCCCGCTCTACCTTGCAAGGAGGGAAGGCGTGCACACGCCTTTGGTCGCAGTGTTATAACTTACACCATTTAAAAAAGAGGTCAATTCTTGCAGGACAATTCAAAAGCAACAGCGCAGTAACCATAATAAATAAAATTTGTAAATCACTATAGTATTAACATTGTTGTTATTATTATTATTATTAGTATTATTAGCAGTAGTATTTACATAGCCAAAGTTCTCTGGACGGTTCACAAAGATTAAAAACATTAAAAACTCAGAGTACAGAGTACAGAGTACAGAGATTAAAAGCCATTTACAAAAAAACCCACATGAACAGACAATATACACAAAAGGACCTAGATCTAAAACAACTTCAAACAAGCAAACTCAAGCATAACCATAAGACAGTCCCGGATGAATTAAACTTATCATATGCTGCCGAATGCCTGGGAGAAAAGAAAGGTCTTAACCTGGTGCCGAAAAGATAGCAATGTGGAACCAGGCGGGCCTCATCGGGGAATCATTCCATAATTGTGGGGCCACCACTGAGAAGGCCCTTTCCCTTGTTGCTGTCTTCTGAGCTTTCCTAGGAGTAGACAGCTGGAGGAGAACCTTAGATGTTGAGCAGAGTGTCTGGAGAGGTGCTCCGTGTCTGGAGATGCACTCCATCAGGCATTGTGGGCCCAATCCATGTAAGGCTTTATAGGTTAAAACCAGCACCTTAAATCAGGCCTGGAAACATACAGGCAGTCCGTGAAAATGGGCCAGAGTCAGTCTTATATGTTTCGACGTTCTGGTCCCTATTATCTATCTGGCTGCAACATTTTGCATGAGCTGCAGCTTCTGAACCATCTTCAAAGGCTGCCCCACATAGAGTGCATTGCAGTTATAGAATAGTAGGGCTGGAAGGGGCCTACAAGACATTGAGTCCAGCATAGACAACAGAAGCCAGGTTATCCCTGTCCAGATAGGGACATAGGTGGGTGACCAACTGAAGTTGGTAGAAGGCACTCTGTGCCACTGAGGCTAACTGTGCCTCAAGTGACAAAGATGGCTCCAGGAGAACCCCCAAGCTATGAACCTGCTCCTTCAGGGGGAGTGCAACCCCATCCAGAACAGGTTGAACACCCTCCATCTGGTCAGAAGAACCACCCACCAACAGCATCTCAGTCTTGTCTGGATTGAGCTACAGTTTATTAGCCCTCATCCAGTCCATTGTCGCCACCAGGCATTGATTTCGCATGTCCACAGCCTCACCTGAAGCAGATGAATAGGAGAAATAGAGCTGCGTGTCATCAGCGTACTGATGACAACACCCTCAAAAACTCTGGATGATTTCACTCAGCTGTTTCTTGTAGACGATGAACAGCATGGGGACAAAAATGCCCCCTGTGGAACCCCATACTGGAGAGTCTGTGGGGCCGAGCAATATTCCCCAAGCACCACCTTCTGGAGCTGACCCTCCAAGTAGGAGCAAAATCACAGCAATGCAGGGCCTCCCGCTTCCAGCACAGAGAGCCGTCCCAGAAGGTAGGGGTGGACGAAAGTCACTTACCTGTCGCCGAAGGCCGTTCGCTTCGCTGCTCCCCCCGCGAAGTTCAGGCCGGGGGGGGAGGCTTCCCACCTCGCCCGGCCGAAATTCAGGCCGGAGGGGAGGCTTCGCGCCTCGCCCGGCCGAAATTCAGGCCGGGGAGGAGGCGCCTCGCCTCGCCCGGCCGCGAACGCGAAAGTAAAAAAAAAAACGCCCCCTGATAGGCTACGTGACGATTCACGTAGCCTATCACGGCTAGCTCTGCAAAGTCAGCCGTGATAGGCTACGTGAATCGTCACGTAGCCTATCACGGGTGACTTAAAAAAAAAAAAAAGCGTGTATGCGAATGGCGGCCCCCATAGGGAGCTGCCATTCGCGTTCCTTATTTAGTCGCTGTAGTCTACGTAAATGTTTACGTAGACTACGGCGAAAATAAGGGCAACGCAAATAGCTCTTTTTTTTTTTTTTCAAAGTCACCCGTGATAGGCTACGTGACGACTCACATAACCTATCACGGCTGACTTTGCAAATCTAGCCGTGATAGGCTACGTGAATCGTCACGTAGCCTATCAGGGGGCGTTTTTTTTTTTCTTTCATTGTAAGAAAGACCGGCTGCCGCTCCCGCCTCGCTCGAACACCCGCCGAACCACCGGCCGGACCAGCCACCGGGTGGGACATTCGGTGAAGGTAAGTCCCATCCCGGGGGGGGGTGGGGTGCGGGGTGCGGGGGGGGTGCAGAGGATTTCTCCCCGAAACTTGTTCGGGGGGCCAAACACGTTGGCGCTCGGCCCCCCGAAGTTTCGGGGAGAAATTCTCCGCCATCCCTACCAGAAGGATGCCACGGTCGATGGTATCAAAAGCTGCCGAGAGATCAAGGAGAATCTACAGGGTCACACTCCTCCATCTCTCTCCCAACTAGGGATGTCAGAGAATTCCGCCACGAATCTCGGGGAGGCTGAATGCCAGTGCATTTGGACCCCCGAAATCGGTGGCGGAATGGTCTGCACCCCCCGCCCCCCCGGGACGGGACTTACCTTGGGCAGATCTTCCTGGTGGCGGCAGCTGCGGCGGCTGTTTGGCGGCGGTTCGGCGGCGGTTCAGTGGGGGTGGCTGCGGCAGCCGATCTTCCACCATTTCCAGTTAAAAAAAAACAAAAACAAAAAAAGTGATAGGCTACTTAAAGATTTACCTAGCCTATCACAGCTAGATTTTTAAAAAACACCGTGATAGGCTACGTAAATGTTTACGTAGCCTATCACGGCTGATTTAAAAGAAAAAAAAAACACGCGTGTATGCAAATGGCGGCGCCCATGGGCGCCGCCATTTGTCTTCCTTGTTTTGGCACGTCTTAGTCTACGTAAACATTTACATAGACTAAGATGGTGAAAATAAGGGGAATGCAAATAGCGTAGCGGGCGCTATTTGCGTCCCCTTTTGATTCGCCGTTTTAGCCTACGTTAAGATTTACGTAGTCTAAAACGGTGAATGAAAAAGGGAAGCAAATAGCGCCCGCTATGCTATTTGCTTTCCCCTTTATTTTCGCCGTCATAGTCTACATAAATATTTACGTAGATTAAGACGGCCAACAAGAAGGATCGCAAATGGCGGTGGCCGTAGCCGCCGCCATTTGCGTACACAGTTGGTTTTTTGTTTTTGTTTTTTACCCAGAGCCCTCCACGGCCAGAAATCGGGCTGTGGATGGCTCTGGCCTGGCTGGGCCGGGCTGGGCCTAGCCGGCTGCTCCGCAGAACTGCTGCGGAGCACAGCCGGCCGTTCGAGGATTCCGGGGGGAGGAACGGAGCGCCTCCCCCCTGGCCAGGATTCCGCGGGGAGGCATGGAATGCCTCCCCCCCACCATCAACATAATCCAAGAAAGGTGAGTCACTTTCGTACATCCCTAGCAAAAACAGCCGCATCTATGGAAGAGTGGAATTGCGCTTCCAGTGGGGTGCCCCTCAGTGGAATTCCGATAAAGCAGTTGTTCTGAGGCCTAGGAAATGATGTACTAATGAGGGCAACCTTGAGCCAGAGCCTAAAGTGTTTTTACATGCCCTGGGAGATCCTAGAAAAACCTTTCTCCTTTAGAGATTCATTTAGAAGAGGATTGGAGTGAGCCACAGGAACCGTGGGAGTTACATGGTGATGTAGCAAAATGGGAGTTCACAAATGTCCCTGGGAAAGGGCACCTTAGAAAGTGCAGGGGTGGGGCAGGGGTGGGGCAGGGCGAACGGCACAGCTCAGCCCCCTTTCCCGAGGAATCTTGGAATTGTTGTCGATCACTAGTTGAATATGAGCCAACAATGTGATGTGGCTCCAAAAAAGGCAAATGCTATTTGGGGCTGCATTAATAGAAGCATAGCTTCCAAATCCCGGGAAGTACTAGTTCCCCTCTACTCAGCACTAGTTAGGCCTCACCTGGAGTACTGTGTCCAGTTCTGGGTGCCGCACTTTAAGAAAGATGCAGACAAACTGGAGAGGGTTCAGAGGAGGGCAACCAAGATGATCAGAGGACTGGAAACAAAGCCCTATGAAGAGAGACTGAAAGAACTGGGCCTGTTTAGCCTGGAGAAGAGAAGACTGAGGGGAGATATGATAGCACTCTTCAAGTCCTTGAAAGGTTGTCACAGAGAAGAAGGCCAGGATCTCTTCTTGATCATCCCAGAGTACAGGACACGGAATAATGGGCTCAAGTAACAGGAAGCCAGATTCCGGCTGAACATCAGGAAAAACGTCCTGAGTGTCAGAGCAATACGACAATGGAACCAATGACCTGGGGAGGTGGTGGGCTCTCCCACACTGGAGGCATTCAAGGCAAGGCTGGACAGCCATTTGTCAGGGATGCTCAGACTTGCATTCTTGCATTGAGCGGGGGGTTGGACTCGATGGCCTTGTAGGCCCCTTCCAACCCTACCATTCTATGATTCTATGATTCTATGATTCCCACCCCGCCACTGGAGGCGGGTGCTTAACCCCGTGTAACGGCAGGGCAGGCCCTGACCTCCCTGTTCCAGAAACAAGCATTTTTACTCGCTTCCAGGTTGCTCCTGGAAGCCCCAAATCTCCATCACGCAAGCGGTGGGTCTCACTTGCAGGATGGCATTGGCAGGCATGCCCTGCCCCATCGGATACTGCCCTTTACCAATTCATCAAATGAGTTTTAAGAAATTGAGTGATTCGATCCATATACAGTCAGGGCCAGAAGAAATATTGGAACAAGGATAACTGTTTTGGCAGTTGGCCTCTGTACACCACCACATTGAAGCTGAAAGGAAACACACCCAGATGGGAGTGAAGTCAGGACTTTCAGCTGTAATTCAAGGGGTTTGACAAAGGTGGGGCACTAACCATTCAGGAAGGACAGCCAGTGGCATACACACGCACCCATCGTTGGGGGCTCGTAAGTAATGGAACCAATGGCTGACAAGCAGCTGCATGGCCAGGTGTGGCCTGTTTCCTGGGCGCCCCATGACCAATCAAGCAGATGAAAGGCCTGGAGGTGGTTCTGAGTGTTACATTTGCATTTGGTAGCTGTTCACTGGAACCCCCAACATGAGGTCCAAAGAGGTGTCCATGCGAGTGAAGGGGGCCATCATTAGGCTGAGGAAACAACATAAGCCCATCAGAGAGACAGCAACAGCAGTGGGAGTGGCCAACACAACAGTTTGGAACATCCTGAAAAAGAAGGAATCAACTGGCAAGCTCAGCAACAGCAAAAGGCCTGGCAGACCTCGGAAGACAGCTAAAGTGGATGACCGCAGAATTCTGCTCATGAACCCTTTCACAACATCTAGCCAGATCAAGAACGGTCTTGCAGAGGTAGGCCTGTCATTGTCAACATCTACAGTCAAGAAGAGATGGCTTTATGAATGTAAATACAGAGGCTTCACAACAAGGTGCAAACCACTGGGAACGCTCAAGAACCGAAAGGCCAGATTAGCCTTTGCCAGCAAACACCTAAACAAGCCTGCCCAGTTCTGGAATAAGATTCTTTGGACTGATGAGACCAAGATTAACTTGTAACAGAATGATGGGAAGAGAAAAGTATGGAGAAGGAAAGGAACAGCTCATGATCCCAAGCAGACCACATCATCTGACAAACATGGTGGAGGCAGTGTTATGGCATGGGCATGTATGGCTGCCAATGGAACCGGGTCACTGGTGTTTATTGATGACCAGACTGCTGCTTAGGGATGTCAGAGAATTCCGCGACGGATCTCGGTGAGGACAAATGCCAGTGCATTCGGGGCCCCGAAATCCATCGTAGAACGAAGCCCCCACCACCCCAACCCACAAAAGGCACGCAGGATGAAGTCCCCACTGCCCCCACCCCACAAAAGGTGCACAAAACGGAGCACTTACCTGCTCCCGTCTGCACTGCTTTGGGAATGGCGGCCATCATGCGGCCACCATTCGCTTCCTCCTCTTTATAGCCGTGATAGTCTACGTAAATACTTATGTAGCATATCACAGCTAACACAGGGACGCCATGTGCATCTCTGTGGAGGCCGTGATAGGCTATGTAAGTATTTACGTAGCCTATCATGGCAGGGGGGAAAAAAAACCCAGCATACGCAAATGCCGGCTACCGCCATTTGCATATGCTGGGTTTTTTCCCCCTGCCGTGAAAGTCTATGTAAATATTTATGTAGCCTATCACAGCTCAATACAGGGATGGAAATGGCGGCGGCTACAACAGCCGCCATTTGCGTCCCCGTAGGGCTGCCCAGCGGCCGGATGTCTGGCTGTGGGCAGGTGGCCGGAACTGGCCGGCGGCTCTGCGGCTTGGCCACAGAGCGGAGCCAGGCGGGCAGGATTCTGGGGGGAGGGACGGAGCGCCTCCCCCCCACCGTGGATGCCCCTCAGCGGAGCAAGGTAAGGGATTCGTACATCCCTAGTTGCACTGTATGTGAAAAATACATATCTCTGCACAGAAATACAGGAGGATGAGCTTGGTAGCCCCATCGAAAGCATCTGGATCAAAATAAATGGAGCAAAGAATAAAAGGAACCTGGTGGTCGGAGTCTACTACCAGCCACCCAAACAAGGAGAAGACGAGGATGACACTTTTGAAAAGCAAAAGGCGAAGTACAGGCTGAAGGGGCAGGATTGCAGCTTAGGCATATGGTCAAGGAACACCTAATTACTCTGAATGAGTTCAAATCTCCAGGGCCAGATGAACAGCATCCTAGAGTTATAAAGGAACTGGCAGAAGAACTCTCAGAACCACTGTCTATTCTCTTTGAGAAATCATGGAGGACGGGGGAAGTGCCAGATGACTGGAGGAGGGCGAATGTGGTCCCTATCTTCAAAGAGGGTAAAAAGGAGGAACCTGGGAACTACAGACCAGTCAGTCTGACATCCATCCCTGGGAAAATTCTGGAGCAGATCATAAAGCAATCCATCTGGAAGCACCTTGAAAACAATGCCGTGATTACTCGAAGCCAACATGGATTTGTCAAAAACTAGTCCTGCCAGACGAATCTGATCTCATTTTTTGATCAAGTAACCTGCCTTGTGGACCGTGGGAATGCTGTAGACACAATATACCTTGACTTCAGCAAAGCTTACGACGAAGTGCCCCATGATATCCTGATGAGCAAACTAGCTCAAAGTGGGCTAGATGAAACAACGATCCGGTGGATCCACAGTTGGATACAGAATGGGACTCAAAGAGTGCTTCTCAATGGGACCTTCTCAAACTGGGGAGAGGTAACGAGTGGGGTACCGCAGGGCTCAGTCCTGGGCCCAGTGCTCTTCAACATTGTTATTAATGACTTGGAGGAGGAGGTGCAAGGAATGCTGATCACATTTGCAGATGACACAAAATTGGGCTGGATAGCTAATACCTTGGAAGACAGAAACAAAATTCAAAGTGATCTTGATAGGCTGGAGTGATGAGCAGAAAACAACAGAATGACATTTAATAGGGAGAAATGCCAAGTTCCGTACCTAGGAAAAAGAAATGAACTGCACAGTTACAAGATGGGGGATACGTGTGTGGCTCAACAACACTACAAGTGAAAAGGATCTTGGAATTGTTGTCGATCACAAGCTGAATATGAGCCAACAATGTGATGTGGCTGCAAAAAAGGCAAATGCCATTTTGGGCTGTGTTCATAGAAGGATAGCTTCCAAATCCCGGGAAGTACTAGTTCCCCTCTACTCAGCACTGCTTAAGCCTCATCTGGAGTACTGTGTCCAGTTCTGGGCACCACACTTGAAGAAGGATGCAGACAAGCTGGAGAGGGTTCAGAGGAGGGCAATGAGTATGATCAGGGGACCTGAAACAAAGCCCTATGAGGAGAGACTGAACTGGGCATGTTTAGCCTTGAGAAGAGAAGACTGAGGGGAGAGATGATAGCACTCTTCAAGTACTTGAAAGGTTGTCACAGAGAGGAAGGCCAGGATCTCTTCTTGATCATCCCTGAGTGCAGGACACGGAATAATGGGCTCAAGTGACAGGAAGCCAGATTCCGGCTGAACTTCAGGAGAAACCTCCTGACTGTTAGAGCAATACGACAACGGAACCAATTCCCTGGGGAGGTGGTGGGCTCTCCCACAATGGAGGCATTCAAGACGAGGCTGGACAGCCATCTGATCTGTCAGGGATGCTCTGACTTGGATTCCTGCACTGAGCAGGGGGCTGGACTCGATGGCCTTTTAGTAGGGGTGTACAAAACACTTACCTGGTTCTGCTGGGGCCATTCACAGTGGGGGGGAAGTGCTCCATTCCCCCCCCCAGAATCCGTTCTGCAGTGATTCTGTAGAGCTGCCAACTGGGGCCGCCCGCAGCTGGACCTCTGTCCGCTGCTGGGCTGCGGCTGCAAATGGCGGTCGCCATAGCGGCCGCCATTTGCATCCCTGCCGAAGCCGTGATAGTCTACGTGTATATTTATGTAGCCTATCACGGCTTGGCAGGGACGCAAATGGCAACTCAGAGCTTCTGCCAGGGCCGCTGCCACTGCTGCCGCCACCGCCGCCAGGTAGGCTCCATCCCAGGAGGATTCCGGGGGGGGGATTGCCCCATTCCACCACGGACTCTGGGGGGCTGGATTGTAAAGAATCCGGCCTCACTGGAGTCCGTGGCGGAATTCTCCAACACCCCTACTATTCTATGATTCTATCCCTTCTATTCTATGACAGTGGTTAATCACGCCAGAAGCAAAGACTCTTCCCTTGCATTAGGCCACCAAAGACTAGATTAGCTGCTCCGAAGCCACATCACATCATCTGGCTGCTTATTCCCCCCTTTCCCCAGCATCTCCAGCAAATCACTATTAATGTTTTGTTGTGCCACCCTAAAGTAAACATAATAAAGCAAATAACAACTCTAATTGCATCAGGAAAAGAAGAGAGAGATGATTGGAACCAATCAGGTTGTCAACTCTAAAGCCCCAGGGAAACTCATAAATAATCCTTAACCTTTATGCTGAACAGCAAATTGCTGAAGCTAACAGGCTGAACTCCAGCACAAAAGTAAAGTTTTATTGCTGTTTTCTAAATGCAGCAAGAGAGGAAGAACAGAGCTGCTCCACAGTTCTTCTCTTCCTCACAATCAATCTCTGGCTCTCTGAGATGTTTGCGGTCTCCAAAGCAGTGGATGGCATCTCTTGGGAAATTCCTGAGAGTATTAAGTGAGTTAACTACACTCAGCAGACCTCCATCTGCTAAAGCTTTTAAACGTGTGTGAGGGAAACACCACCAATTCTCCCCCCCCCCGCCACTGCCTTCTTATCCTATTGCCTGTTCTAGCATCACCTGGTCACTCACTCTCACTTGTTCCCATTCAAAATTCCATGGTCATAAGGCTGCCAGGAGCAGAACTGCACTGCAAATGCACACCAACCTACACCTTTCAGCCATCTAAGAAGCATGGTCAGGCATTCCCTAAGTCACGTCTGGGAGAAGAGTTCCAGCTGAATTCTCCCTGTGACGTGCAGGTTTCTCTAAGCATGAGGAGCTTTTTTATCCATGGAAAAACTAAGGCTCTCTTCACACCTGGCATTTTATCCCATCACCTGGGAGGAAATCCCCCCATCAAACTGGTGAGCAAAAGGGAGAAGAAGCAGTAAGTGAAGTCTATGGGAGGAGGACGTTCCAAGTAAATGCATTGAAAGGGTTCTGAGTATGCATGTCTACTCAGAAGCAAGCCACACAGATTTCAGTGGCACTTACTGCCAGGAAAGGAAAGCCTTAAAGCACTAAAGGAGAAATACACAATAAGGAGGAAATGGCGATTTCAGTCACAAGCACAGAAAATGCCAGGTTTTCCCCATTCTCACTCAGACAACATGGGAAGAGAGAAGGAAAGTAGTGAGATAGCAGCAGGAGAGCAGTGGCGTCATCTAAAGCTCCCATGAAAACAAAGAACAATCCTGCTAAAAAAACTCAGGTGTGAAGAGAGCCTAAGCCAGGTCAATATTGCATTTCAGGCTCTGGGAAGCTGCTGCTCATTCTAAAGTCTTGGAGTTGGTGGCTCAGTGGATCAAACTGGATGGACTATAGAATGGCTTGGCTGGGCCGAACAATGATCCCTATTGTCCAGAACTGTGTTCCCAACTGTCTCCAACCATGCCATGTTCCAGGAAGTGTCTGCAGAGTGGCTCATGGCTCTCCCAACAGGCACAGGGTTTTTAAATAGGTTTTACAGTTCAAAAAGCAAGAACAAGCCCTTTGTCACCTCCCTTTATACAGTCAATTAAGATTTGTATAACCCTCCCATCCCATCTACTCCACCACACCCCACCTGAAAGGAGCCACCTGGCCAGGGGAAATTCTCTCTCCCACCTCCATTTCCAGGAAAAAAGCCCATCAACCTGGTGAGCAAAAGAGAGAAGAAGCAGGCAGTGAGGTCAATGGGAGGGGCAGGTTCGAAGTAAGTGCACTGAAGGGGATGGGAGACCTTAAGACTGCTACTCTAAGTAGACTTACAATGCACTCCTATGCATGCCTACTCAGAAGGAAGCCACGCAGCTTTCACTGGCACTTACTCCCAGGAAAGGAAAGCCTTACAGCCAAGGAGTTTACTCAGAAGTAGGCATTGCTGTGTTCAGGCAAGGGGATCTTGAGCCCATAGTGGAATGGGAAAGAAGCAGAAATGGTCACTGGAAGTCCAGCCAGTGACCTGCCTCCCCTCCCCACCAGTTTGTTGTCATGACAATGTTATTCAACACGGCCCAGCAACATCCCCTAGCACTCTCCCACACAAAGCGGGACAAAGCGCCAAAGGGGAAATACACGGGGGGGGGGGCAATTCCAATCGCAAGCACAGAAAATGCTGGGTTTTCCCTGTTCTCAGATAACATGGGAAGAGGGAAGGAAAGTAGCGGCATCATCTAAAGCTCCAGCGAAAACCAGTGATTAAAGAAGAACGATCCTGCTAAAAAATTCAGGTGTGAAGAGAGCCTGTATGTTTGCTGCTGTTGTCCATCCGTGGAATGACAAGCTTTAATCAATGTTGCTCATTTATACAATCCTCTGTATGTCTACTCAGAAGTTAGTCCTGTTGTACTCAATGGGATTTTCTCTCATGAAGGTATAAATAAGATTGCAGCCCATCTGGGGAGTTTTACGGCATGATCCTCAACATATTTACTCCGAAATAATCCCTGAGTTGTGAGTGTGGGACTGCAGGCTCACTGAGCTGCCCACTTGCTGGCGTGGCCCACCCTTCACCCCAGTCCTGTGCACGTTCTGTCATTTGTGTTTTGCCTTTTTTCATGGACTCTACCTTCAGTAGTGAGAGAAAGGCACTTGACACATGCTTAGAGGTACCTGCCCCATAACTTAGTCCTAGTATTGAAAACAGAATATTTGTAGGGATGGCGGAGAATTCCACCATGGATTCCAGTGAGGCCAAATGCACTGGCATTCGGCCCCCCCGGAATCCGTGGCAGAATGGCCTCTTGCCCCCCCGCCTGCCCCGTGGAACCCCCCTGGACGGCACTTACCTGAGGCGGATGCGGCGGCAGCTTTGGCAGCGGGTGCAGTGGCGGCACAGCAGCAGCAGAAGGTGCGGCGGCGGCGGAAGGTGAGGTGGCGGAAGGTGTGGCAGCGGTGGCAGCAGATGCGGTGGTGGCGGGGGCAGCAGCGGGGGTGGCAGGTGCAGCGGTGGCGGCAGGTGCGGCAGTGGGGGGGCAGTTGCAGCGTGGGCAGAGGCGGGGGCGGCAGGGGCAGCAGCAGAGGGGGCGGCAGGTGCGGCGGGGGCAACGGAGGTGGTGGAAAGTGCGGCAGTGGGGGTGGGGGCGGCAGGTGTGGCGGGGCGGGGCGGCAGGGGCAGGGGCGGCGAAAGGTGTGGCGGCAGGGGCAGCAGGTGCGGTGGGGGCAGGGGCGGGGGCGGCAGTTGCGGTGGCAGGGGCGGCAGTTGTGGGAGCGGCGGCAGCGGCGGGGGCAGCGGCGGCTGGTCTCCTGGCCGGCCGCAGCTGGGAGCAGCAGCATACGCAAACGGTGGCAGCTACAGCAGCCACCATTTGCGTTCGCTATTTTTAGCTGTTCTAGCCTACGTAAATATGTCCAGCTGCTGGTGGAGCCGGCCGGCGGCTCTGCAGAATCCCCGCGGAGTGGAGCCAGCCAGGCAGGATTCCGGGGGGGAGGGACGGAGCGCCTCCCCCCCCGTCGAGGATTCCGGGGGGAGGGATGGAGTGCCTCCCCACCCACCGCAAAGCAGATCGACGAAACAGTAAGTGACTTTCGTTCATCCCTAAATATTTGGCTGAATTCTGGTGACGTTTTGACACAAATTAAGCCATGGGAAGGAGGCGACAAGGAGAGCTTGCCCATAACAAGGAGGAGGTAGAGGAGGAGAGGTGCAAAAACCAAGAACAAAACATCTGTGTGTCAGATATATTCCATCACCATTAATGGAATAGCATTAATCTGTTTGGGGAGAGGGAGGCTGTCATTGCTCAGTGGTGAGAGAAAAGAATTCTGTATATGCTCGGAGGTACTTTTCGCTGTTACTTTTACTAACACTAGTGAAATTTAAATACACTCCAGTAATGCTAATTATGTGTGTGTGTGTGATATCTACACATGCAAATGTGAGTCATGGGCCTGTGTCCCGGATCTTTTAGGTATCTATCAATGCCCATCAGATCATCTCAGACTGTGGTCTAGAATTAACTGTTTGTTACACCTTGAAATGAGATCAAATTATGAACAAAGCTTCTGCAGTCCAAGAATGGTGTCTGCCTAACCCTTTAAAGACATGATCTTCAAGGATGTGTGATTGTTTCATCTAAAATAAATATGGAAGTACATCATTCATATTTGATTTGGAATTAATAAACATTAATGTAATTAATTCAAATTAAGTAATGCTGAATTAATTTTTCATTTTGTTCAAATTTCTCTTATTTTTTTAAATTTGGAATTATTTTGCTTGAATCTGCAGGGAGAGAGAGGTCATACACCCCAAAATGGCTGGTGGGACTGGGAAGAACTACTCCCACCAAGGATGTTTGGACTTAACTGGGCCTTTGATGGGGGATGGGCTCCCCCCCACCCCCTCCAGTTCTTGTTCTCCTCCTTCTCCTTCTTCCTTAATTGTGGTGGGTTCTTCTTCAATGGAGGTATTTAAGCAGAAGCTGGATGGACACCTGTCAGGGATGCTGTGACAAACCTAGGGATGGGGGAGAATTTCTCCCCGAAACTTCGGGGGGCCGAGTGCCAACGCATTCGGTCCTCCGAAGGTTGTTTGGGGAGAAATTCTCCGCAGCCCCCCTGCCCCCCGCCGCCCCCGGGATGGGACTTACCTTTCACGAATGTCCCTCCCGGCGGCGGGTCCCGGTGGCGGTTCAGCAGGTCTTCATCAGGGGCGGGGGCAGCAGCCAGTCTTTTGACCGGCTGCCGCCGCCGCCATTACAAGAAAAGTTAAAAAAAAAAAAAAAAACGCCCCTGTGATAGGCTACGTAACGATTAACATAGCCTATCACGGCTAGATTTGCAAAGTCAGCCGTGATAGGCTACGTTAATCGTTACGTAGCCTATCACAGGGGCGTTGTTTTTTTTTTTCTTTTGAAGTTCGCGGCCGGGGAGATGGGGCGCTTCTCCCCAGCCTGAATTTCGGCCGGGTGAGGAGGGAAGCCTCCCCCCCCGGCCTGAACTTTGGGGGGAGCAGCGAAGCGCCTCCCCCCCACCAAGCAAGCTGCGAGACCAGGTAAGTGACTTTCGTACATCCCTAGACAAACCCCTATATTCTGATGTAGCTCAACAGTGTCCTGATAAGATCATAAGAAGAGCCCTGCTGGATCAGACCAAGGGTCTATCTAGTCCAGCATTTTGTTCGCACAGTGGCCAACCAGCTGCCCACAGGAAACCCACAAGCAGGGCATGAGCGCAATGGAATTTGTCCAACCCCCTTTTAAAGCCATCCAAACTGGTGGCCATCACTACATCCTGTGGTAGCAAGTTCCAAAGTTTAACTCTGTGCTGTGTGAAGAAGTCCTTCTTTTGATCTGTCCTGAATCTCCCACCAATCAGCTTCATGGGAGGACCCGGGTTCTAGTTTTTTGAGAGGGAGAAAAATGTCTCCCTTTCCACATTCTTCACCCCAGGCATAATTTTGTACACCTTTATCATGTCTCCAGTGAGTCACCCTCCTTTTTTCCAAGCTAAACAGCTGTTGCAACGTTCTGTCACAGGGGAGATGCTCCAGCCCCTTGATCGTTTCAGTTGCCCCTTTCTGCACCTTTTCCAGCTATACAATATATATTTTTTTTTAGGTGTGGTGACCAGAAATGCACACAGTATTCCAAGTGTGGCTGCACCATAGATTTGTATAGGGGCAGTATGATGTTGGCAGTTTTATTCTCAATTCCTTTTCTAATTATGCCAAACATGGAGTTTGCCTTTTTTTTTACAGTGGCTGCACACTGGGTTGACATCTCTATTGAGTTGTCCACCACAAGGGCTGCCTTTGAAAATGGTCCAGAAACTTCAGCTGGTCCAAAATAGGGCAGCAAGATTGTTAACAAGGACTGGCCTGTGAGCTCATATTACGCCAGTACTTTTCCAGCTGCACTGGCTGCCAGTCCATTTCCGGGCCCGATTCAAAGTGCTGGTGTTAACATTCAAAGCCCTTAACGGCTTGGGGCCAGGTTACCTGAAGGATCGCCTCCTCCCATATGAGCCTTCCCGGACCTTAAGATCATCCTCAGGGGTCCTTCTCCATGAGCCCCTGCCAAAGGAAGTGAGGCGGGTGGCTACTAGGAGGAGGGCTTTTTCTGCTGTGGCACCCTGGCTCTGGAATGAGCTCCCTAGTGAGGTTTGCCTGGCACCTACATTGTATTCCTTTTGGCGCCAGGTGAAGACCTTTTTATTTTCCCAGGCATTTTAGCATTTTAGCTTTCTAAACATTTAGCTTTGCTGTTTTAAATCTGTATTTTAAACTCTTGCACTGCTGCTAAGTTTTATTGTGGTTGTATTGTTATATTGTGGTTTTAATGTTCTATATATTTTGTATTGTTTTATTGTGTGCTGTTTGGTTTTAATTTTTGTGAACCGCCCAGAGAGCTTCGGCTATTAGGTGGTATAGAAATGAAATGAATGAATGAATGAATGAATAAATAAATAAATAAAATCCCAAGATCTCTTTCCTGGTCACTCTCAGATCCCATCAGGCTAAACTTGAAATTGGAATTTGTTGCCCCAGCATGCATCACTTTACACTTTACATCTCACCTTATCTCATTTTTTGTCCTTCAAAATGCAAATAATTTTTATTTATTCATTACATTTGTATACCACCCAATCCCCTTCATGGATCACTGCCTTGTTGTGGCGAAGGGGCTTGCGTCACTCAGTGAAGCCATAAGCTATGCCGTGCAGGGCCACCCAAGACGGACAGGTCATGGCAGAGAGTTCTGACAAAATGTGGTCCACTGGAGAAGGAAATGGCAACCCACTCCAGTATTCTTGCCAAGAAAACCCCATGGAACGTATCACAAGGCTAAAAGAGATGACGCCGGAAGATGAGCCCCTCAGGTCGGAAGGTGTCCAATATGCTACTGGGGAAGAGCAGAGGGTATTTCCAAGTAGCGCCAGAAAGAGTGAAGCGGCTGGGCCAAACCCGAAAGGACACTCAGCTGTGGATGTGTCTGGCGGTGAAAAGAAAATCCGATGCTGTAAAGAACAATATTGTTTAGGAACCTGGAATGTCAGATCAATGAATCAAGGTAAGCTGGAGGTGGTCAAACATGAGATGGCAAGATTGAACATCGACATCTTGGGAGTCAGCGAACTCAAATGGACAGGCATGGGCGAATTTAATTCAGGTGACCATCATATCTACTATTGTGGGCAAGAATCCCTTAGAAGAAATGGAGTAGCACTCATAGTCAACAAAAGGGTGGGAAAAGCAGTACTGGGGTACAATCTTAAAAATGATAGAATGATCTCAGTACAAATCCAAGGCAAACCATTCAACATCACAGTAATTCAAGTCTATGCCCCAACCACTGAGGCCGAAGAAGCTGAGGTTGATCGGTTCTATGAAGACCTACAACACCTTCTAGAACTAACACCAAAAAAAGATGTCCTCTTCATCATAGGGGATTGGAATGCTAAAGTAGGAAGTCAAGAAATCACCGGGATAACAGGCAGGCATGGCCTTGGTGTACAAAATGAAGCAGGACAAAAGCTAATAGAGTTTTGCCAAGAGAACATGCTGATCATAGCAAACACTCTTTTCCAACAGCACAAGAGGCGACTCTACACATGGACGTCACCAGATGGTCAATATCGAAATCAGATTGATTATGTCCTTTGCAGCCAAAGATGGAGAAGCTCCATACAGTCAGTAAAAACAAGACCTGGAGCTGACTGTGGCTCAGATCATGAGCTGCTTCTTGCAAAATTTCGGCTTAAATTGAAGAACGTAGGGAAAGCCACTAAACCTTTCAGGTATGACCTAAATCATATCCCTGATGAATATACAGTGGAGGTGAGGAATAGATTTCAGGGATTAGACCTGATAGACAGAGTGCCTGAGGAACTATGGACGGAGGTCCGTAACATTGTTCAGGAGGCAGCAACGAAATCCGTCCCAAAGAAAAAGAAATGCAAGAAAGCCAAGTGGCTGTCTGATGAGGCTTTACAAGTAGCTGAGGAAAGAAGGGAAGCGTAAAGCAAGGGAGAAAGGGGAAGATATATCCAACTGAATGCAGAGTTCCAGAGAATAGCAAGGAGAGACAAGAAGGCCTTCTTAAATGAACAATGCAAGGAAATCGAGGAAAGCAACAGAATGGGAAAAACTAGAGATCTCTTCAAGAAAATCAGAGATCTCAAGGGAACGTTTTGTGCAAAGACGGGCATGATAAAGGACAAAGAAGGCAGGGAGAAAGCAAGAGAATTCCTGAAAAACGTCTATTTCTGCTTCATTGACTACGCTAAAGCCTTTGATTGTGTGGATCACAACAAACTGTGGCAAATTCTTAAAGTGATGGGAGTACCAGACCACCTTACCTGTCTCCTGAGAAACCTGTACGAGGGTCAAGAAGCAACAGTAAGAACCGGACATGGAACAACCGAGTGGTTCAAAATTGGGAAAGGAGTACGACAAGGCTGCATATTGTCACCCTGCTTATTTAACTTATATGCAGAGTACATCATGAGAAATGCCGGGTTGGATGAATCAGAGATCGGAATTAAGATTGCCGGGAGAATTATCAACAACCTCCGATATGCAGACGATACCACCCTAATGGCAGAAAGCGAAGAGGATCTCAAGAGCCTCTTGTTGAGGGTGAAAGAGGAGAGTGCAAAAGCTGGTTTGAAACTCAACATTAAAAAAACTAAGATCATGGCATCTGGCCCTATCACTTCCTGGCATATAGAAGGGGAAGAAATGGAAGCAGTGACAGATTTTACTTTCTTGGGCTCCAAGATCACCGCAGACGGTGACTGTAGCCATGAAATTAAAAGACGCTTGCTCCTTGGGAGGAAAGCTATGGCCAACCTAGACAGCATAGTAAGAAGCAGAGACATCACCTTGCCGACAAAGGTCCGTCTAATCAAAGCTATGGTTTTCCCAGTAGTAATGTATGGCTGTGAGAGCTGGACTATAAGGAAGGCTGAGCGCCGAAGAATTGATGCTTTCGAACTGTGGTGCTGGAGAAGACTCTTACGAGTCCCCTGGACTGCAAGGAGGTCAAATCAGTCCATCCTAAAGGAAATCAACCCTGACTGCTCTTTGGAAGGACAGATAATGAAGCTGAAGCTCCAATATTTTGGCCACCTAATGCGAAGAGAAAACTCTCTGGAAAAGACCCTGATGCTGGGAAAGACTGAAGGCAAAAGGAGAAGGGGACGGCAGAGGATGAGATGGCTAGATAGCATCACGGATGCAATGAATATGAACTTGAGCACGCTCCGGGAGAGAGCGCAGGACAGGAAGGCCTGGCGTGCTATGGTCCATGGGGTCACGAAGAGTCGGACACGACTGAACGACTGAACAACAACAACCACCCAATAGCCAAAGAGTTCTGGGCAGTTTACAAAACAAAATCTAAAACCATAAAATACAACAATATAGCAAAACATAATATAAAAATCTTAAGCTTAAAAAAACAAACAAACCCTAAGTAAAAAGAGTAAAAGCCAGCAGCAGTGCAAAAGATCTAAAAATGCACTAAGGGAGCAATCCTATGGCCGCTAGTCAGTGGCTAGATGGCCATAGGATACTTTGTTTTCCGGGAACCAACCTCCCCCCCACCCCGCGCTGCCTCGCAGGCAGCTCAGAACAGCCCCAGGCTCCACGCTTGGAAGAGGAGTGTGGAGCGGCAAAAACAGGGTGTTCCTGGGGGCATTGCAGGGCGGGGAAGGCAGAAATGATGGTACGACGCATCCTGTCAGGAGCGCCCTAGCTGCCTCTTGCAGTCCCCTCCAATAGCCAACTCAGGACACAGACGACGAGGATTCTTTCCAAGGCTTTATTCCTTTATTACTTTATGACTCTTCAAGATGCTAATCACCAGCGACTAAGCTAGGAACAGGACTGGGGTAAGACAGCAAAGTAGCCTAAGCTCCAGGTATGGCAGTTGGTCCCCGTTTGAAGGGGATCCATGGGAAGACCCTGAACTTATGGGCTATGGAGAGATCCTCCCTCTTTCCCTTTGGTCCTCGGGACGCGACCGTTGTTTGAGCGCCAAACGAGCGGAGCGCCTCCTTTCCGTGCCCTCCATCTGTCGTCGCTCCCTGCGTCTGTGCCGAGCGTCCAGCAAGCCCCCCTCCAGCGCTTTCTCACTGCCAGGGCCACTATCTATCCCAGGAATGCTGGCAGGAGGAATCTCTGCCAGCTGCTGTGCTTGTGAGGGATGAGTGAGCTCCTCTCCCACGGATTGCTGTTCCTCCTCAGAATCAGAACTGCTCTGGGGCTCTATGGGCTCAGTCTCCACCCTGACATCATCCCCACTCCCATGAGGCCCCCCCTTGTGCTCCTCCCCTGGGGCCCCAGGTTTGTGGGGGTACAGCTGGTGGAAGTGCCTCAGCAGCAACGGAGCATGCACATTTTCCGGGGGTTCCCAGGATCACTAATCAGGCCCGTACCCCTTCCAGTCCACCAGATATTGCAGGCGGCCGTGAGAAAGGCGGGAGTCCAGAATCTCTGTGACCTCAAACTCCTCCTCCCCCTCCACCAGCACTAGCAGCGGGGGAGGGGGAACGGGCTGAGCGATGAGGGTCTCCAGAAACCAGCGGGGACGGCAAGGGCCGATGAAAAACAGGATGGATCTTCATGGAGGGGGGGAGAGCCAGGCGAAAAGCAACAGGGTTAATCTGGGCCATAATCTGGAAAGGCCCCGTGCGGCGAGGCGCGAGCTTCACATTTGTGTTCCTTATTTTGACACGTCTAGTCTACATAAAGATTTACGTAGACTACAGCGAAAATAAGGGCAACGCAAATAGCGTGACCTTATTTTCGCCGTAGTCTACCTAAATCTTTACGTAGAGTAGATGTGCCAAAATAAGGAACACAAATGGCGGCGCCCATGGGCCGCTGCCATTTGCGTACGTGTTTTTTTTTTTTTCAAAGTCACCCGTGATAGGCTACGTGATGATTTACGTAGCCTATCACGGCTGACTTTGGAAATCTAGCCGTGATAGGCTACGTAAATCATTACGTAGCCTATCACGGGTGTGTGGTTTTTTTACTTGACTTTTTTTTTTTTTGCAATGGCGGTGGCGGCAGGCAGTCAGGAGACCGTCTGCCGCCCCTGCCCCCCACGAACCGCTGCCGAACCGCCACCGGGACCCGCCGCCGAGAGGGACATTTGGCCATGGTAAGTCCCATCCCGGGGGGGGGGCGGGGGACTGGAGGAGAATTTCCCCACCAATTTCGGGGGGCCGAATGCATTGGCATTCGGCCTCCCGAAGATTCGTGGAAAAATTCTCCGCCATCCCTAGCCCCTGCTCTTTGCCGTGATAGGCTACTTAAGTATTTACGTAGCCTATCATGGTAAAGGCAGCCACACAAATGCAGCCATTTATGTGGCCACCTTTACCGTGATAGGCTACATAAATACTTAACATAGCCTATCACGGCAAAGAGCAGGGGTGCAAATGGCGTAGAGGCCACCATTTGCATCCCTGCTCTTTGCCATGAAATAAATATTTGTCTATGTAAATATTTATGTAACCTACCACAGCTGCCTGCAAGCATGCAAATGGCGGCTGCTACGATGGCCACCATTTGTGGCCAGAGCAGCCTGGCAGCGGCCGGCCAGGAGACCAGCCGGAGCCGCTGCCACAGGAGCTACTGCTGGAGCCGCCAGAGCCACCACCAGATCTGCTGCTGCCACCACATCCCCCCCAGGTAAGCTACGTCCCGGGGGATTCCGCGGGGTGGCAGGGGGTGGGAGGCCATTCCACCACAGATTCTGGGGGGGCGGATTCTTGGAGTCCGTGGCAGAATTCTCTGACATCCCTACACCAATGGGACTCTGTTTTTAAACCCCAGTGAGTAGAGCAGGCTATTCTAGAACAATCACAAAGCTAGACACAAAAAGGGAAAAGAGGCTATGGAAGGACAAGACTCTCCAGTGGTGGTGACCTGCAAGGTGTGTGCAATGTTTGATTTCTTGCCTGAGAACAACATGGCCTACACCTGCAACAAGTGCAAGTTGATCATGCTGCTGGAGGAAAAAGTAAGCGGACTGGAGCGGCGACTGTCGACCCTCCGGGGAATAAGAGAAGAGTTCTTGGACAGAATGGGGGAACTACAGCAGCAAAGGGCAGACCAGAAGCTTGAAGAGCAACAGCAAGATGAGGCAGTGGGAAATGCTGAGGTGAAGAAAAATGGAGTAGAGGATACTCCTTGGAAAAGGGTGACAGGAGCAGAAGAACTAGATGCCACCCTGCATCAGTGGAGGCAGTGGAACTAGGGAACCGATTCGAGGGACTTGAGGATGAGACTGGAGGACAGCCTGCAGAGGAAGAATCACAGGGGAGGCTGCACGAGAGTGAGCAAGAGGCTGAAGGTCAGCCAAGCAGAGGTGATGAAACCAAGGCCTGCAACAACAAGAAGAGAAGAGTGGTAGTAGTGGGAGACTCCTTGCTGCGTGGGATCGAAACCAAGTATGTCGCAAAGACCTGTGGACTCTCCAGGTATGCTGTCTCCCAGGAGGATGGATTAGAGACGTGACTCAAAGGTTGCCTGCACTCATAAAACCCACTGACAGGTATTCCTTTCTTCTCATCCATGTGGGAACAAATGATACTGCCAAGTGGAGCTACAAAGAAATCACGTCAGACTTTGAAGCTTTTGGAAGGAAACTCCAGAACTTTGGGGCCCAGATAGTTTTCTCATCCATCCTTCCAGTAGTCAAAAGAGAGGGATAGAAAAGGAAAGAAAAATACTCCAGGTGAATGACTGGATAACAAAGGTGGTGCCGATGAGAGAGATTTGGATTCTGGGACCACGGGCTACACTTCCTGGAAGATGGGCTGTTGGCTAGGGATGGGTTGCACCTCACAAAGGCTGGGAAGAATGTGTTTGGCCACAGCATGAAGAACTTCATCAGGAGGGCTTTAAACTGAATCCTACAGGGAAGGGAGATGTAATGTTGGGGGAACAATGGACGTAGGCGCATGCACTGCAACGGAGAGAACAGCTCTGATAGCGCCCAATAATAGTCTTCAGACACATGTAGGAAGAAAGCCAGACTATGAAGCACATGGTCTTCGATGTCTATACACTAATGCCCAGAGTATGGGAAACAAACAGAATGAACTTGAACTCTTAATACAGGAGGGAAATTATGACTTGATAGGTGTAATCATGAATCCCATGACCGGAATACAGCAATTGGAGGATATAACTTGTTCAAAAAGAACAGGAGGAAGAGAAAGGGAGGTGGAGTTGCACTATATGTGAAAAATACATATCTCTGCACAGAAATACAGGAGGACAAGCTTGGTAGCCCCGTGGAGAGCATCTGGGTAAAAAATAAATGGAGCAAAGAATAAAAGGAATATGGTGAGGGATGCTAAAAGCAGCAAAAAGGCTTTCTTCAGATAACATGAATAGTAAAAGACGGAGGAAAGAAATGGGGGTTCAACTATTAAATAAGGATGGCAAAATGATAACAGATGACAATGAAAAGGCAGAAGTGCTCAGTTCCCACTTTGGCTCAGTCTTCTCCCAAAAGAGGGTCTATGAGCCCCCTGGCAAAGGCGAAGTACAGGCTGAAGGGGCAGGATTGCAGCTTGAGATTGACAGGCATACGGTCAAGGAACACCTACTGGCTTTGAATGAGTTCAAATCTCCAGGGCCCAATGAACTGCATCCTCGAGTAATAAAGGAACTGGCAGAAGAACTCTCAGAACCACTGTCTATTCTCTTTGAGCAATCCCGGAGGACGGGGGAAGTGCCAGACCAGAAGAGGACTGACCTCTACATTCAGAAAGCCAAGGTCCTGGCAGACCTTCTGGGAAGTCACAAGGTGGGATGCCGCCTGTGTCAAATCCCCTCTTCCCGCAGAAGGGCAGCATTCAGAAGGGAGGTCCTAGCCCAGGGCGCTCCCTGATTTGTGCGCTGTCTGTGTTTAGGGCGTGTGTCAGGCAATGCTTGCGAGATGAGAAGTTCCAGGAGGTTTCTTGCATGGGAGACCTTCAATGGTTCGTGCTCAAAGGACTGTGCGCAGCCCTCAGGCAGCGAAGACAAAGGAGGGACAAGGGCTTAAAGTCAGGGAACCAGAGTGGTGCTGTCGGCATGTGCTTCCTGTCCATCTTTCAAAGTGCTCGTGGTAATCTGGATGGGGTCACCCCACTTCATCTGCACATTAATCCTGCATGGTAGATTTGGCTTGGCACAGTCAGCTTCATGGCCGAGGATTTGTGCCTATGTCTCCATAGTCCAGGACTTTTCTCATTGCATGTGATTGCACCCCCTCAGCCACAAAAGCAGGGCATCAAATTTTGGGATTAGAAAAACCCCTGTCTTCTATTTTGAGACGTGACATGAGAGGTTTTTGAAATTTCCCCAAAATTGATTTTAGTATTAATTGAAAGTACAATCATATTAATTATAACTGTCATCTTTACAATGGCAGTAGAAATTGACTGTAACAGCTTGTTTTCAAACTGGTTTGTAAACTCTAAAAAGGTATCTGTATTTTATGGAATCATTACCCTTTGCCCTTGATGCATTTGAAGTGCAGGGCGAAACACAGGCAGCCTCCATCTGCATTTCATTTGAAAGCGTCATCCTCCTCCATGGGGGGAGCGGGGGGGAGAGGTCAAGGTGTCGTGCTGCAGGGAACATTTTGTGCTCCACCTCAAGCAGAGCCAGAGCGGCAAAGAGCCTTAGTGGGTGTGGAGCGTTTCCTGACTCCCATAGAGATCTGGGCAGCCCCTGCATGTGGAGAGCTCAGTGTATGTCAGAGGCCCTGCATGCACACTGGAGCTGCCTACCATTTAATGTTATCAAATAAAGCCGCTACTAAAAAATGTATGAACCAGTACTGTGCTGGAGGCTTTACAGCAGTGGTGCAGAACCTTTTTCAGCCCAAGGGCCAAATTCATTTCGGAGAAGCTTTTGGGGGCTGCATTCCAGTAGCGGGAGGGAACAAAGGCAAAAAGGGAAGAGCCAAAAGTGCGAGCATATTTTAGCATAAAGCACTTATTGCCAGTAACCAAGCCTTAGGAGAGACATTTCAGCCTTTCAGAATGGGAGTGGGGGGAGTGCACGAAAGCCAGGATAGGGGAAGGAGGAAAGGCAAGAGGCTCACAGGAAGGGAACATGGCCATCTGGGGAACCCCCAGATCGTTAATTAATTGTTGTGAACTGCCCAGAGAGCTTTGGCTATTGGGCGGTATAGAAATGTAATAAATGAATAAATAATAAATAAATAAAAAGCCCCTGAGGGCTGGACCGGGACACCAGTTGGGATGGATTTGGCCCCTGCACCCCTGCTTTACAATATTGTTATTTGTCAGATCTTCTCAACTCACCTGAGAAGCGAGTATGGTTGTGTCTGAAAAATCAGTAAGTCACTGCAGTGCCGCTAAGCAAGAACAAAATTATTTATTTCAAATATTTATAGGTTGCTTTTCTACAATGGTATTCAAAGCAACTTACAACAATAAAAACCACCATGCCAAAAAAGCAATTAAAACTAACAAAAACGAAAATGGAATTTTGGACACTTACTAAGAAGATTCCTCCTGGTTTGGTGGGATGGAGGCATCCAACAATGGGTTACCTCCCCCTACTGCTCAAGAAGGCAGGGATCATGTGACCTCATTTTTTGTCTCTAGGCCTGGTGCCGCTAGACTGTGCCCAGTTCCATCCCATGGCTGAGGTTGAGATAGAGTACCATCTGAGGAGTCCATAAGAAAAAGGGAGAAGAATCCCCTCCCTGATTGGGCCTAGCACAAGCTGGAGTGTGGAGAGAGATCACTAGCATACCTACCATTCCTGGCTATGCCATATGCGAGTCAGCCACTGATTGATTTGGTCATGGTTCCATGGTAAGTGTTCAATGTTCCATTCCCAGTTTGGTGTGAGGAGGCATCCAACAATGGATTGTGCACAAGCTAACCTAATGTGGGTGACAGTGGCTGGAACCTCAAAGGAGGAAGAGTTGCTATAGCACTCTTCTCTCAAAGGCTGTCTCCACAGAGGCAAAAACGTCCAAACTAGAATTTAGTGAAGGTGCTAGGTGCGGTCTGTGTGGCAGCCCTACATATTTCTGTAAGGGGTGCATTAGTGGAGAAGGCTGCAGGTGTGGCTGTAACGTGGAGAGGTTTAGGCAGGTGCTATGGCAAGGCATGCTTTAAACCATATGGCTAAAGTACAGTGTGATTAAACGGTATATTGTTTTATGGTTTAATTATTATGATGTCTGTTTACATGGTTGATGTAACATGTCTTGTCTCAAGGCTTTGGCAAGTAGGTGGGAGGGGGGAATTGGGATGTTCAGAATGTCTCCTGACTGGCTGTGGGGTTTTACTGCTGGGAGAGAGGGAGAATAACAGGAGCTGGGTTGGTCCTGAAGCCTCAGATAGGGTTTGTGGCTTGAGGGTTAGGAAGAACTCTGGGCTCTAGCCTTGGGGGGTGATAGATTCCCTGGGAGGTTTAATTACTATTTTAAAGGCTATTATTAAATGGGGTAGAGGAGGCAAGGATTTAATAAAAACGTGAAACAATTCTTTACCACAGGTCACACCAACTAACTTAAAACATCTTATCCTTTGTAAATAACACTTTTATTGTTAATACAAACTATATCAGTCTTATTAACAGGGAAAAGGTTTGATTATAGTGAGAATGTAATAAGCTAGAATCACTGTGAAAGATGGGATCCCACTGCCGGGACCAGCCCCAACCTCCCTGCGAGGTAGGGACCCGATCCCGGGATCCCCTTCCAAAAATCGGGCTAGCCAAGCCCCAAATGCCCAGTAGTGACCCTCCTAAGCCAAGAGGCACTGAAATTAGCACTGTGGTTATGCAGAGAGATCACACCAACTAAAGGTTGGATAAAGGTTTATTAAGATCATAATGAAGGGGTAGAGGGAAAGGGAAGAATGGAAGTAGCAAGTTACACAAGAAGGTACAAAGCCAAATCACTTAACTATATACAGACAGCTTCATGAATGCACACCCATGCAAAACAATACATCTACCTGGCCTATCCTTGCATACCTAAGTATGGATCTCCCTGGACAGCAACCAGCCGTCTGCAGGTCCAGGACCACCAGGATGAAGGGAGCCCCTGCCTCTACCTCAGCCCTCTTTTAAAGCCCAGCCCTGGCAACCAGGGCAGATTTTCCTTCAGCCAATCACTGGTTCAACCCCTGGGTGGACTGCCCTGGCCTCTAGGAGGCTGAAACTCCCCACCAACTCCAGCTGTTTTCACTCCCCAGTTAGCATGGACTGTGCCTGGATTTGGGCAGAGGTCCGAGGAGCCTCTAGATAATATGCAATTCCAGGTGGTTACATCCGACGTGATAGCCTAGCCTAATCTTATGGTGGAAAGCAGGCCGTCATTCTTGACAGTCTCTCTCTCTCTCTCTCTCTCTCACACACACACACACACACACACACACACACAGAGAGAGAGAGAGAGAGAGAGAGAGAGAGAGAGAGGTTATCTCCTAGTTAAGAGGAGAGTGGTGGCAGCTACAGTTTTAAAGGTTGATAAATGAAAAGAGATTTTCTCAGCAGCAGGAGAAAAACACCTCTGCTATGCATTTTGAGATTATTATGGTTGTATCCCTTCCTCTAGGGAAAAACTCTCTGGTTTTCCCTAAAGGAAGAAGTTGATGGAATATAAAAATATTAAGAATTCTAGAGTTAGAATTTGTACCCAATGCTGTGGAGATTTTCATGAGGAGTGGTGATGAGTTGATACTCAAAAGTAGGGGAAGGGTCGATACGCCACACAGAGCTAGAAGCATTTTTCTCCAGGGAAACAGTGTGAAAGGAAACAAGTAAGGTGTCTGTGTCTGAAGGATTTTGTGCGACTGATATAGATCTTGAGTGCTCTCCACACACCCAGCTTATGCAGGGCTCAGGGCAGAACAAAGGTAAAGTGAGTGCCTGAGACCTGTAAAAGACACTGCTTGCTTTTAGTATGAAGGAAGAATTCCTATGGAGGAGTATGCCTATGAAAATGATATCCTTCCGCCTGATGTAATTGCCACGAGGAAAGCCACCTCGAGGAAGAGCATCTTAGCAAGATGGTCTTTAGTAGTTCAAATGGATCAGGAGAAGGTAAGTGAACAAAAGCAGTTAAGAGATAAAAGTATAACTTGACAGGCTCTGTCCTGGACAAAGGCTTGGAAAAGAACTTGGTGGAGTTTAGCAGCACCCAGCCTAGAGACAAAAATCTAGGTCACATGGTCCTTGCCTTCCTGGGCAACAGAGGGAGAACTAACTCATTTTTGGATGCCTCCTCATATCAAACTGAAAAATCAATAATACCAACATGCAGCAAGTCAATAAAAACAGCAGGATAATAAAATCAAGAACTAAAAGAATAAAACAGCAGAGCTTATTTTAGCACCTAAATAACATTAATGAAGGTGCTTGTTGGATCAATTTCAGGAGAATATCCCAGAGTTGCGGTGCTACTGCAAAAAAGGCCCATTTTCTGAGTGCCACCCACTTCACCTCAGAATGCAGGGGCACTTCAAAAGATTTTCTTAAAAGCTTGGGCAGATTTATATGACAGGAAGTAGACCTTAAGGTATCCTGATCCCAAGCACTTTGAACTGGGCCCCAAAACAAACTAGTGAGATACTATCAGACTTACATGCCACTGTTAATGTCTTGCAATCTTAGTCAGAACCAGTTAAACTACATTTCTGAACAGTCTTCAAGGGCAGCCACATGCAGAGTGCATTACAGCAGATTGCCAGAGCGTGGATAACTATGGCCTGTCTGGTAAGGGCTCCAATTACCAGCTTAAGTTGGTGAAAGTTTCTTTGTATCACTAATAATTGGGCATCCAAAACAAGATCCAGATCTAAAAGGAGGCCCAGACTCCAAAGCTACTGTTTAAGGGGGACAGCAATCCCATTCAGAACAGGTTACTTATCACTTCCCAGAATCATTAAACCACCAACCAATAGAACTTCCAAACTGAGCTTCAGTTTATTCACTCTCATCCAGCCCATTACTGTTTCTAGATATCTCTTCAGCGCTTGCCCTGCCTCAGATGGGAGGATAACAGAGCTAAATGTCATCCTCACAGTGATGACATCTCACACCAAGGGCAGTACATAATGTTGTCTGTGTTCCAGCAGGAACCGCCACCAGTGCAGCAGGGAGCTGGCAGCTCGTACAGCAATTGGAAACCACCTAAACCGCTCATTTCCGGAATGGGGCAGGTTACCGGAGCTCACATAAGGGAGCTCTGCGGACCTGTCCCGATCTAGAAACAAGTATTTCTGCTCATTTCCCGGGTTGTTTTAGGTAGCACCAACTTCCTGCTGCGCTAGCGGTGAGTCCTGCTGGTGCAACAAAATGAGCAGAAGCGCAGCAGCAGTGTGGGTACAGCCCCAAATCACCAGACCACCTCCTCCAGTGGGTTCATAACGATATCAAACATCATGGCAGCCAAAATGGATTTAGTTATAATTTGTATCCTTTCCGTCTTGTAAGGTACTCAAGCAGGCTTTTGTAAAATAAAAATAAAAATTAACATTTTTTAAAAATATGAGAAGTTTAAAAGACGACACATTAAGGAGCAGCAGATAACATAAAAACTACCAAGCAATTTCTGAAGAGAGCAAAACCAAAAAGTATACAGAAGGCAGGCCAAAGGCCTGTCAAAATAAAAAGAACTGTTCAAAAGGTGGTAGAATATTAACAGAGATGGGGAGAGTTAGGTCTCCTGAGACAAGGCAGTTCCACATGAAGGCCCTTTGCTTTATTCCCACCAACCATACTTCTGACAGTGGTGGGATAGGCAGAAGGACCTCTCCTTTTGATTAGAGTGGACAGGCAGTTTCCTTAAAATTGTGAGTCTAGCTTTGAGGACCAGTGTAAAATTTCACAACAGGTTCATTGTGAAGGCTCTCGAGGATTTTTTTTCCTGAATGGGAGCTTAACTGAGTGTTTAATACTCAAATAGTTGCAAAACCATTTCAGGAGAAGCAAAGATGCTTCCCTGGCATTGCCCCTTCATTTTACCCATTATGCTTTTCCTCCAAGGACATCACTTCCAAGTAGGAAAAAGCCTGAAAGCTGCAAGGAGATAGTCATGTGTGACAATCACACATGCACACATTTTGCTGCATGTACTGGCAAGCAAAATAGCATTCTTTGGGGTCTCATGATGTTGATGGAACAATAGTGGACAAAGGTGGAACAAAAGAAGCAACAAAAGTGATCTCAAATGATCTGATTTTGTCTGCTTAAATTCTCTGCCATAAAAATATACATCATTAATTTATATTTCAGTTACAAGGTTTATGAGTGGCAATGATGTCATTTAATAAGTATGACATTTACTGACCGTGTCCAGGAAATGCAAGTCACCTTTACTTCCTCCAAAGACCATCACTTCACCTTCTTTACCAAGACAGGCTGTATGCCACAACCTAAAAAGGTATTATAGGTTAGAATGAATTCCTAAATAATTCGAGATTTAAACACGTTTTCAAATATTTATAAGGCTTCAATGAGAGGGGGATCTATCACACCCATGTTGTAGGACTTCCCCCTTAATTTCCAATGCATGATAAGTAGTTACTTGAATGGAGCTGTCTCTATGTGCCTGAGGTTGTAATCCTATGCATATTTAGATAAAAAAGAGTCCTAAAACTCCCAGCATACTCCAGCCAGCATGGATAGCTGGGGATTGCTGGGAGTTGTTTAGATAGAAAAAAATCCTACATGCATAGGATTGCGCCCTGAATTAACAAACTAGTCCACTCAAATGGATCTTAGAAGTATTTTGAACTCATTAGCCATGAATCAAGAACTTGAAATATTTCTGGGCTTTGTCTACTTACCATGAGTGGATTTATTTTGCTAAACTGAAATGATTAAACATTTAACAACGCATGCATTCCAGTTCTTAAACTGATGCTTGCAATTATAAACTTTGGATCAGCGAGATAGATTTAAATATGAGTAAAGCAACCAAAGCAGCTGTTCTGCCTTGAGAGAACAGATTATAAAGTACCTTTAGTGAGCACAATTTTAAATGGCTGTTGCGATAAGCACAGACTTGATCTCAAAGTTCTATGTTGCTTGATATCCATGGTCCAAACTAATGGTCTAACAGTCACTCAATACTGTTCTGAAGTAGCTGGCATGGGTATCAAAAGAGCAAGACTGTTCAGACTCTCAGGTTAAGCATGGCAGCTATTTAATATCTGGGTCACCTGAAAGGATTGTTTCCAAAACCTTGGGCACTGCATAAACTGAGAGTTGGGGAAATATCTCTGGATAAGAATGATACCTTCCCTCCTTAAGCAAATGAACTCATGTTCAGTAAGTCATGTGGACTTTGAAGCCTATGCTGTTCCCTGTCAGCTATATAATACAGAGGAATGGCCTATGCCCAACTGTACTACAGAGGCCTGATATACCACTCTCAACTGAGATCAAGGAATCAGACAAGCACACAAATGGAATTTGCTTAAACGGTATTACCGAAGATACCTTTGTGGAAAAATATATATGCAAAAAGCGCTTGGTAGTTTTGCTTAGATACCAGCTTTCCATGAATACAGAGTGTGCTGCAGTGCTGGGTTGCTTATGCTCCCCCCTCCCTGAACATGCGGCTGGGGTGAAAAAAACCAGAGCCCTCTGTTCTCACGTTCCTCCCTTGCATCCTCCCAACAGCAGAGGTTGTTTTCTGAATAACCGTTATTAACCATTTCCAAAATCATGCTCTAGGGAAAAAGTTTCTTTTCTGCACATGCTAGTGCAAAATAAACAAATGGGTTTGCATAGATACAGGCAGTTGAAAGTATAAGAAATTCTTATAAGTTTGTACCAATAATTTATGTTAGGAGAGATTCACTGCAATGAGATGAATTTTATTTTGGGAATTCACTGACCAAGTGTGCAACTCACTTGAGGTCAACAGGACTGCAGAATTTGTTCCCTTTTGTTTATTTAACTACTGCAAAAATATGCAAAGGTGACTCAGCACTAAAGAGCACTTCTCATGTTGTTCATTTCAGTCATTATGCACCGTTCTCCTTACACTAAACTGTATCCCACCTGTTCTCTTCCTCATACCTGTTGATAGGTCTGCCTCTGTCTTATCTGCATTAGGAAAACTCTGGCCTGGACTGGATCATCGCAGAACACTGGAAAGCCTTTCCTGCCTTGACTCTGTGCTGCCTGGACTCCTAGCTTGAAACCTGAGGCTTTTTCTACAGACTGATAGAGCTTATGTCCTCTCACAGCTGCTCTAACTTAGCACCTAGACATTCTAATAAAGCATGTTATTTGCATCATTAATCAGCTAAATTAACATCATCTTTTTAAACAAACTCTCCATCTAGAATGATAGTACCTGTTATAATTCAAAAGTTCTGAGTTACAACTAAACTCTAAAGTATTCTACGGAACTCTTAGTGAGCAGTGCCTATGAAGAAAAGGTTAAGTATTTAGGGCCAATATTGTAACAGGAGTAGCAGCTGGACCATAATATGAAAAACAGAATGAGGACTTGGCACAGCAGCTACCCAAAGATATGGGCACAGCCAAGAGAGAGCCAGGCTGTTGTCAAAAGGGCCACCTCCTAGTCCTCAATACATTTACTCGGACAGAAGGATGAGGTCGCACACAAGTGTTTATCAGCTTGTTGGCTGCAATGTGAACTGATGACTTGGAACAGTCATCAGAGATTAACACCACAGCCAAAGCTTTTGTATCACTGGTGTCACCTCAAATACAGTATTTTTCCATGGATGCCATTCACATATTCAATTGCCAGGCATGAGGTGATAAACAAGGATAGCTTGGATATTTATTTATTTATTTATTTATTTACTGTAAGAATTTTATACCACCCTTCATTTATTTAAAAAAATATTTAAAAAAGAATAAAACAATTAAAATGTAAATACAAAAAATATTAAAACCCACAAAATCATAAGAACAGCATAAAATAATCAGCAGGATTAAAACTATTTAAAAAGCTCAGGAAAATCAAAAAGTCTGTCCCCAGTGTTGAAAGGACAATAACACTGGTGCCTGGCCAATCTTTCTGGAGAGAATGTTTTACAACTGGGGTGCCAACACAGAGAAGACCCTTTTTCTAGTAGCCACCCAGCTCATCTCAGATATCGTACAGGCACAGTGCAAATTTAATGTTCCTGATCACCTAACCATGGTTAGGAGATTGGGAGTGTCCCACAGACTCAAGCACTCCTCCATCCTTACTTTTCCCTCCCCTGCACATTAACTTCCTCTCCCTTCCCTTTTTGGATATAACTATGATCCAGCATTGCATCTTCACCAATGTTAATGTTACTATTGCACCTGTGGCCAAAAGCAGGTTTGCAAACTGTGCTTTAAGCTAACCATAGTTAACATTTATATCAGCGCGGACTCAATACTGCACTACGGTTCATCCAAAAAGGGAAGGGAAGAAGAGGTGGATTTGTGTGGGAGAACCGAGGAGGAAAGGAGGAGAGTATGAGCCTGCAGCATCCTTTTAATAACCATAGTTACAAAATTGGGAATAGTGGATTGTATCCAATGCTGGACTTCTGCCAGCAAAACAAACTGCTGGTGGAATGGATTTCCTTTCCCCACTGCAGCTCCCCATGTGCCCCCGAAGGAGTAGGGGACCCTTCAGAGCTGATTTTTGGGGTGCACAGGGGCCTGTAGTGGGAGGTGAGCATGCGGAAGTCCTGTTATGTGAGCAGAAGATGGCTCAAACGACATTGTAATCTGTAATGTCTTCACTGAGATGTACAGTGACAATTCAAGTTATTCAGACCATTACATAAAACTCACAAGTAAAAATATGAATGCCCTTTGTTAAAAAGGTAACATTTGATAACCTGGAGAGTGCTGTGCTCTCTGCCAGTAGCCCTAACTTGCCAGTCATCAACTAGCTTAACAACTTGCGGGGGGAGGGAGAGGAGGGATGGATGGATGGTAGTGGGCCAGCCATATCTCCTCAAAGTGACTCACCAGATTGTACACACATCTCTTGCCTCTGGGAACTGAAGGCCTATCTGGTATTCCTCAGTGGGACAGATTTGACCCTGGGGCCATGAGTTGCTGATCCTTGCCCAATAAACATGGCGAGGAAAGGACACAGATGGAGGAACTGCTTACAAGGGCTTGTGCATACTTTCTTATTTCTACTGGCTTGACTGTAGCCTGATCTGGGGAGGAATCTATAGGTGTGCATTTCCAGTACCTTAAGCAAAGATGACCGAGGAACAATGGAAAAGCTCAATTTTACTTCAAACTGATTTTATATCAAATTACTCAAATGGTAGAAGATCTATGGAATGAAAGGCGTAGTAGCACTGCCCTGTAATCTCCCTGACACATCCTATATATGGGTGGGGGCAATTTCTGTGTGCATAGTGGCTGCATGTGGTGCAGGAGTGGGGTTGCATCCACCTGAGGGCACCTGCCCAAACTTTGGGCCTACATTGATGCCACATTCACATAGGACCTATGCACCTAACGTCCTTCTGCATGCATCCTTTTATCTGTTTTTATCTTATTTGGTGGTATTTTAACGCTGTGTTCTATCTTATTGGGGTTTTTTAGTTGTACTTTTGATATGTTACTCTTATTTTGTGAACTGCCCAGAGAGTGCTTGTGATATGGTGGCATATAAATACATAAACAAAAAATGTGTCGATGCAATCTCACTCCCTCACCACTCTGTGTGCATACTCACACACGTAGATGTTGGTTTGAATCAGGACTTAACGGTTGCCATTCTAACTACCAGAAAGCAATTTCGGCTAAAATCAGTGCAGCTCTCTTCTGAACAAATGTGTTGGGACGGAAACTTAAACATTCAATACGTGTCCATTGGCATTATGTTTTTGACAGATCTAAATGGAGCCAAATATAATCCAAACCTTAAAATTCTTCACAATAACATTACTTATACCTTCTTAGTAACATTTGGAAAACATTTAAAAGGATATTAGTGGTTCAGTTAGAGATACAGGATAAAGTTATTTGAAAACACACGCCTAAAAATGTGTGCAAATCAGGTTTTCAAAGAAGATATAGGTTGGATCTATGAACTGTGAGCAGACTTCTCCCAATTTAGCCTTCCCTAGTCTGGTGCCCTCCAGATGTGTGGGACTGCAACTCCCAGAATTCCCAGCCAGCACAGCCAATGCTCTATGATGCAGACCAACACATCTGGAGGGCACCAAGTTGGAGAAAGCTGTACTTCTGTAACAGTGCTTTTGTGCCTCTTCCCTTCCACTGCAGCTCCAGCAAAGCCACTCCTGAAGGTTAGGGACCCTCTGGAACAGCATTTGATGTGGCATGGGGGCTGCAGCTGGGCGAGGGGGGGAGGAAGTTGGTGGAAATCAGTGCACCCCCTCGTGTGAAAACAACTGCCTTTCTACTTGCACTATGGGATACAAGCCTATTTTCTGATGCTGAACATTACATAATGATCTATTCATACTTTCCTCAATTTCAGCAAATGTTGATTAGCTTATTATACCTAGGTCTATTCTTTGGTAAGTATGTGAGTTGTTTCCATTCATTTGTTGCAACATCATAAATCCAACCATCACCTGAAAAGAAAGATGCATAGATTAATGGCATGTCTTTTCTTAAAAACAATTGATAAGTGACCATATAACACATTGTTTTGTGGTGAATATGAAATAACTGATACTGAGTATGAAAAACTGGGGCAACTCTGGCCAGGACTCAAAGAGCAGCTTGGGCTAGCTCAGTGGGGGTTTTGACCCTATTTCTTTGGACACCTGCCTTTCATGCCATGTCATTACTGCCTTCTTTTGAAACTCTCCTAAGTTTCCGGAGAGGATTACCATGTGGCTGTGGGTGGTGGTGTTGCTACTTAAAAAAAAAAATCTAAAAGCTTCTTGAGCTCATGGGCTTGGAACCCCTCTAAGTTTCACAAGCATTCTGCTTCTCTTCAGGGACTGCGAATAAGCACAAGCTCTATTCAGGTGAGCTAAATGACTCCTTCTCTTCTTATTACTACTTTTTCCTTTTGTCTGTTGAAAATGCTGCCCATGAAGGGCCACAGACTAGGTTCAGGTCTTCTTTCTCCTGCAGAAGCAGACAAGAAACTAGTCTTGGGAGGCACTTTAGAACCCAGGCATCTTGAAAAAGTCTGCCTCATACTGGCTGGAGATGGACACTACCCAGAACTCAAAGAAACACTGTTAGAAGGAAACATTTTCTTAAAACATTTTACTTCTCACAAAATTAATAATATGGAATATTCCTTAAGTGGCTTCCAAAAATATACATAAAGTTCCAATTGTGTATACAGGCTAGTTAAATTCCACTGAAGTCAATGGGATTTGCAAAACTTAAAAGCTGACCTTATACCTGTTTACTTGGAAGTGCATTCCACTGAGTTAAATGGGTTTACTCACAAGTAAGTGTGCACAGAATTGCAGCCTGGGAATTAAATATAGTGGGTGAAATCCCTCCAACCCTCCAGAGAAGATTTTGAAGGTGTGCTCCAGGAGCAGCTAATTAAATACAAGCCCCCCCCCCTTTTAAATACCAAGCTGTTAGTTACAGACTTTAAAAAATAAAAGTTTTTTTTAAATAAAAGATTTCTGACACTGGATTTCATCTTTAGTCGCTGATGGTTAGAAAGACAGAGACAAAAGTTTCACTCTGAAAAGTGAATTCTGCTAGTTTAAAAAAAAATACAGGAAGGAAATGTTATCTTTAAGTTTATTTTCATCAAATTTGGTGCAGGGAGGACGGGGCCAGGAGGGTGGAAGGTCCTTCAAGAGTCCTGTATCTCAAGTTTTTCACTGCTGTCATGCCATGAATTCACTGGGCATACACTTTAATCTAATATTAACATTCTTGTTCATTAATCACACCAATTGGTTATCGCTTGCGTCCTTATTTGCATAGCAGTCTCAATCATTCTGGAAAAAAAACTACTTACTTAAGGGTACATTGTCTGAACTCAGACCACCAAACAGGAAAAGTTTACCATCTGTTAGAGAAGTCAAAGTGTGCCATGATCTGTCTCTTGGGTTTTCTCCATTTGTAGAAATTCTAGGTAGAAAAACAACCAAAAACCAAAAGGCATATATAAGAACATAAGAAGAGCCATGCAGGATTAGACCCAGGGTCCATCTAGTCCAGCATTCTGTTCACACAGTGGCTGTCTACTAGAAAGCAAACAAAAGATTTACTGGGCTGGCCATTTTGCATGTTTACGGGGGACAACTATTTTCTGAAGCTTTGTGACACATTGTTTGCTTGCAGAGTGCCTGCTTACTGCACTGCTGCACCCGAGTCTTGTAGAGCATGGGTGTCAAAAATGGAAGATGGCTGACGTGCAGACACCTTTCTGGGCCTTCGTCAGTGGGCAGCTTGACTGCGCTGGAAGGCCAAAGTCAGGCTGCAACTACCTGTTCCCAATCTGCAACTCAAGGAACAGTGTGCCTGATGGCCTGACCGACTGTCAGTGCTGTGTTTGGATGTGCAACCTTCTATTTTTCTAAATCACTTTGCTTCTCTGTGGAATGTCTTACCTTCTTGGGTAAGGCTCTTGCGGGAGCACTCCCCTTGCTTTTCAAAACCAGATTATTTATTTATTTTTATTTATTATTAAATTTATTAATCGCCCATCTGGCTGGTCACCCAGCCTCTCTGGGCGATGTACAACATACAATAAAAACAGTTTAAAACAATAAAATTAGAGGAGTCTGCAGGAGCAGGGGGTTGGTTCACGACAAAAGCACTCCAATATCACACAATTCAAAGAAATGTACTAGAAGCTATAATGCTGCGTAAAGGGATGAGTATGCCACACCATTGTTCTTTTAAGTGTAGCTAACAGCAGTGTCTTAGCTACAAAAAATAGTAGAGAGAAAGAAAAAAAGCCACCATGAAATAATTAGCACTAAATTACAAATACATTTAACTAGAATTGTTATGTACAACAAAAAAGTGATGAGGGAAAAAAAACTTACTTTCCTGACCAAACCCAGGTATCTAAATTCAGAGAATGTAAATCGTTCATCCTTGTTTGCTGTTAAAACAAAGTTTAATTAGGTAAATATGACAATGCAACCTGATTTTCAAAGAAAGCAGAGCACTAGGTTCAATCTGAGAATTCCCTACATGAGAAAATCTGTATTGTTTCAGTTGAGACTGTGCTTATTATAAAGGAAGATGGGAGAAGGTGAGTTTATATATCTCTGCCTTCACACAGACTGAGTATTTGAATGTGTTATTGCAAGAAACACTATTCATATATCACAGGAAACAAGGAATATGGAAATAAGCTCCTTCTCTTAGAAGTCATGGATAAATAGTTTGGAACTATAGATTCAAATATTTAGTACCGAAGCACATGATCCTTCTTGGTGCAAGCTGTCAGGAGCGCCCTAGCTGTCTCTTGCAGTCCCCTCCAATAGCCAACTCAGGACACAGACGACGAGGATCCTTTCCAAGGCTTTATTCCATTATTACTTTATGACTCTTTCAGATACTAATCACTAGCAACTAAGCAAGGAACAACACTGGGGAAAGATAGCAGAGTAGCCTAAGCTCCAGGTAAGGCAGTTGGTCCCCATTTGAAAGGGAACCACGGGAAGACTCTGAACTTATGGGCTATGGAGAGATCCTCCCTCTTTCCCTTGGGTCCTCGGGACGCGACCATTGTTTGAGCGCCAAACGAGCGGAGCACCTCCTTTCGACGCCCGCCCTCCATCTGGTGCCGCTCCCTGCGTCTGCGCTGAACGTCCAGCAAGCCCCCCTCCAGCGCTCTCTCGCTGCCAGGGTCACTCTCTATCCCAGGAATGCTGGCAGGAAGAATCTCTGCCAGCTGCTGTGCTTGTGAGAGATGAGTGAGCGCCTCCCCAGTGGATTGCAGTTCCTCCTCAGAATCAGAACTGCTCTGGGGCTCCATGGGCTCAGTCTCCACCCTGACACAAGCATAGCTACACACTGGAATCATCAGTGGAATACTCCTCACTCCCTGCTGGTGCACAATCACAGGTGCATGTCATCTCTGGAGCACTTCATCTCCAGTTAAAAGGATTTCAGGTAGCAGGAGCCACTGGAGAGTTGCTGCAAGTCAGAATAGACAATACAGGGCTAGATGGATCGATGGTCTGATTTAGTATGGTGGGCTTCCTATTTTCTTATTCCACATTTAGCCCTTCCCTCGACAAGTCCAGAGCCTTGGGCTGAGAGGAAAGGCTGGATGAGGAATAAGAAGAACACTGGCTTCTTGTTCTAAATACTGGCCAGTCCACTGCAGTGCACATGACACAAGCGGGGGAGAAGAACCCCTTTGCAATCACTCCATGTGTGCTGGCTGCAGTCACACTAGCAAGGAGCAAGGAGTTACTAAGTTATAGTTCTTGTGTAAAGGATCACAGCAATTTCAGTCGCGGTGGTGGCTGTTCAATTTGTCACCTGTGACAAGAATACACAATTTCTTTGCCAGGAGCCAGGACTTGACATCTTTCTCTCTCTTCCTCTCTCTGGCATATCAGGAATCTTGGTTTGCCTTTGTCCTTTCAATATTGTTCCCGACCTTCTCATGTTTTGAACAGAATTTCGTTCAGCGTATCTGATGATAGATTTTCATATTTGAGAAAGAAAAAATGAACCCATCCTTGGGCATTCATTTATGCATCCCAGTATTGCACGACACACCCAGCCAACACACCCATCACACACTTGCATCTGGTTCTGCCAACAGCAGGCTATTCTTGGCACTTGTAAGGTGTTTTACCCACTGAACAGTCCCCCTCACCAGTTCAGATGTTTGTGAACAGTCTATGTCCATGTTTCCATGATAACGGAAGGAGAAGCTAATGGTGGAATGCTGGATTTTTTAAAAAGGAATCGGCCTTGCTGCACTTTGGTCCATGCAGGGCTCCATGCTTCACAGCACATACTTCCTGGTGGGGGTGGGGCTTGGAGTGAATGTCATCTGACTGGCAGGGGCTGCTTAACCAATAAGAGAGGTTTCCCCCCTCTCCCCCCCTTTCTGTTTTCCCCGGAAAGTCCAGATGCACCTGCATTGCAGGAGCAAGCCTCATTGAGCACAATGGGAGTTACTTCCGAGTAGACACACATAGGCTTATGCTGGGGAAGAGGGGGGGAGAACACAAAGACAGGAACCGGTCCCATTGTAACCCGCAGGATACCTATAACAAAGCTGTGACACACTCACTTCCTAAGAATGAATCAGAGCCTCAAGATGGTGCTTAATCGCAGTTAAGGAACTGGGCTTCCAAGTGTGCCATGTCAATGGAGGGGGAATCTCTGTAAGTGCTGATGTGGGCATTCAAAGGCAGGCCTCATTCAGCACAATGGGAGTGACTTCTGAGGAGACAGTAATGGGTTTGTTGTGGGAAGGAGACCAAAACCAGCCCCCATTTTAATGCGCAGAATCTCTATAAGGAAGCTGTGAAGGAGTTATGTCCTAAGGCAATGGATCAGAGTCTCGCTCAATTGCATTTAAGGAATTGGGCTTTGATATGTGCCGTGTCGATCGAGGGGCTTCTCTGTTGTCTCTGAGGGCACTGAGGGGGCAAGCCTCATTCAGCTCAATGGGAGGAAACACCCCTTGACCGGGGTCTGGGTCAGGGTGAAAGGCACACCCCTGGGCAGGGCTGGCACACCTGAGCTAAATGCGGGGGTTGGGGCGCACAACAACTACACCACTGAGAACTCGAGGAAGGGCATTGGCCTTTATGCCCTCTCAGGAAATCCGGTTTCCCCCGATAAGCTCCGGGGTGGCTGCTGGATGGCCACGACGCCACAAATCCCTAGCGACCTCCACACGCGGCTGGCTCGGAGTCAATTGCTGGTGGAGACGCCCCCATGACATCATGTAGATGCAACTTGTGGCTGGGCTGGGAGGGGAGGGGAGGGCCCCCATACCTTCCAACATTTCAGCAATGAAAATAGGGGCATGCTTGTAACAACCCCATCTTCTCTTATGAAGGGTTGCTGCCCCCAGCCCCCTCACGTGTTGCTGAAAGCTCTATTCAATCTTCTGTCTACTATGGTCATTTACCCTGGGTTGTCTGTCCTCCACTGGTTTTAAAATAGAAACTAAAATGAAAGAGGTGTTCCTTCACTCTCTCAGTTAAGGGTAAAGTAGAAAAGTATAATTGCCCTATAATCAGTTGTCAGCATTTTAGAATGATCTTCACTAGCCTGTGAAGTGGCCGCCTCCCTCATCTCCCTGCGTGCGCATCTCCACGTGGATGCCTCAGAGGCAAGATGCAGCCACTCCACGACGGAGGGAGGAGGCAGGCCACAGCAAATCACACGAACCGCGTTTTCCCAAAGGCAAAAATCAGAATGAAAGACGTGATTTACCAGTGACAGGAACCAGAAAACAGGAACTGTCCTTGGTAAATAGGGAGAGTTGGACCACACGAAGCATGGTTGCTATAGGCTTTTAGAAAAACCGGAGTCTTTTCCAAAAGGGTTGTCAAAATTCCAAAGCAAGCAAGCCTGATAGCAAAGGAATCTTCATCTATTTGGGCATTAACAGTCACTGTGCATGGTACACCCTCATTCATCGTGATGGCACACACACCTAGTTCTCCTCCTGGAGAAATCCAGGGAAACGGCCCTCCCAATTTCTCTCCTCACAAACAGGGTGGAGAATGTCAAGAGGCCGTTTGCGCAGAGCCTTAACAGGTACAAATACCAGAGAAACAGCAGTGCTTGTATGCCCTCAGTGCTGAGGACAATCATGTTGGAAATTGCTGATGTCCTAACAAACAACAGTGCTGAAGATGGCTTCTGGGCCCGGGGGATGGAGGTCCCTGCGGAGGGAGAAACAGCAAGGAGAACTGTGGCACTTCTCAGTGGATTTGTAGTCTTTACTGCATCAATTTTAACGAGTTACACCCCAAATAAAATGCAGTATACAGAGCCAATTTATGGCCCACGTTGATAATTAACCAATTCCCAGATGTTTAGACATCCCTGCCACTTGCAAAGGATTCGACCTAGTGTGCAGTTTTCCCTCTGCAATGAAAACCATTCATGAGCCCATTACAGAGTCAGACCTGGAAAAGAAGATTACCTTTTCAGTTTGGAAGCAGGGAAGTGAGGGAGGGGAATCCATTATGGATGTGCACCTAAAAAGCTGCCTTCGGTGTGGAGGGCCTGCAGAGATCAGCTTGGCCTTAGCCTTGAGAGATTGTTACGTAATTTCCCTCTCATTCTCTTTTTCTGTAAAATGGGAGTTGTGTCTGCTCCTCACAGAGCTGCTATCATTGAAGAGGTGCAACATACAATATAAATATGGCAAAAACATAATTAAATTGATGAAAACTTGTGTTCTGCAGATGATCATGGCAGCAGGCACTGGCGGGGGTGAGTCTGCTCTAGGGATGTACGCAAGTTCCGCCACGGATCTCGGGGATGCTGAATGCCAGCGCATTCGGCCCCCCGAAATCGGTGGCGGAATGGCCCGCCCCCCCGCCTCCCCCCAAGGACAGGACTTACCTTGGGCTGATCTTCTTGGCGGCTCCGGCGGCGGCTCCGGCAGTGGTTTAGCAGCGGCGGCGGCAGCGGCCAATCTTCCAACCGGCTGCCACCGCCCCCATTTCCAGGTAAGGATGGTGGATAATTTCTCCCCGAAACTTCGGGGGGCCGAGCGCCAACGTGTTCGGCCCCCCGAACAAGTTTCGGGGAGAAATTCTCCACCCCCCCGACCCCCGCACCCCCCCCGGGACGGGACTTACCTTTGCCGAATGTCCCTCCCGGCGGCGGGTCCGGCCGGCGGTTCGGCGGGTCTTCGTCAGGGGCGGGGGCGGCAGCCGATCTTTCGACCGGCTGCCGCCGCCGCCATTGCAATAAAAGAAAAAAAAAACGCCCCCATGATAGGCTACGTGACGATTAACGTAGCCTATCATGGCAAGATTTGCAAAGTCAGCTGTGATAGGCTACGTAAATTGTCACTTAGCCTATCATGGGTGACTTAAAAAAAAAAAAAGCGCGTATGGATAATGGCCGCCCTCATAGGGAGCCGCCATTCCCGTTCCTTATTTGGTGGCTGTAGTCTACGTAAATCTTTACGTAGACTATGGCGAAAATAAGGGCAACGCTATTTGCGTTGCCCTTATTTTCGCCGTAGTCTACGTAAAGATTTACGTAGACTACAGCGACCAAATACGGAACGCGAATGGCGGCTCCCTATTGGGGCCGCCATTTGCGTACGCTTTATTTTTTTTTTTTAAAGTCACCCGTGATAGGCTACGTGGCGATTTACGTAGCCTATCACGGCTGACTTTGCAAATCTAGCCATGATAGGCTACATTAATCGTCACGTAGCCTATCACGGGGGCTTTTTTTTTTTTAACTTTTCATTTTGCGGCCGGGTGAGGCGAGGCGCCTCCCCCCCGGCCTGAATTTCGGCCGGGCAAGGTGGGAAGCCTCCCCCCCCGGCCTGAACTTCACGGGGGGAGCAACGAAGCGCCTCCCCCCCACCGCGGGAAATCTTTGAGGAGAGGTAAGTGACTTTCGTCCACCCCTATTTCCAGGTTAAAAAAAAAAAAACATGATAGGCTACGTAAAGATTTACGTAGCCTATCACGGCTATCAAGATCACTTTGAATTTTGTTTCTGTCTTCCAGGGTATTAGCTATGCCACCTAGTTTTGTGTCATCTGCAAATTTGGTCAGCATTCCCTGCACCTCCTCCTCCAAGTCATTCATAAAAATGTGGGAGAGCACTGGGCCAAGGACTGAGCCCAGAGGTACCCTGCTTATTACCTCTCCCCATTTGGAAAAGATCCCATTCATAAGCACTCTTTGAGTCCGATTCTGTAGCCAACTGTGGATCCACCGGCTCATTGTTTCATCTAGCCCACTTTGTGCTAGTTTGCTCATCAGGAGATCATGGGGCACTTTGTCGAAAGCTTTGCTGAAGTTGAGGTATATGATGTCTACAGCATTCCCACGGTCTACAAGGGAGGTGACTTGATCAAAAAATGAGATCAGATTCGTCTGGCAGGACTTGTTTTTGACAAATCCATGTTGGCTTCGAGTCATCACTGCCTTGTTTTCAAGGTGCTTCCAGATGGATTGCTTTATGATCTGCTCCAGAATTTCCCCAGGGATTGATGTCAGACTGACTGGTCTGTAGTTCCCAGGTTCCTCCTTTTTACCCTTTTTGAAGATAGGGACCACGTTAGCACTCCCCCATTCATCTGGCATTTCCCCCGTCCTCCATGATTTCTCAAAGAGAATAGACAGCGGTTCTGAGAGTTCTTCTGCCAGTTCCTGTAGTTCCCAGGTCCCTCCGGCTAGATTTTAAAAAAACACCGTGATAGGCTACATAAATGTTTACGTAGCCTATCACGGCTGACTTAAAAACAAACAAACGCGCGTACGCAAATGGCGGCGGCCATGGCCGCCGCCATTTGCGTTCCTTATTTTGGCACGTCTTAGTCTACGTAAACATTTACGTAGACTAAGACGGCGAAAATAAGGGGAACGCAAATAGCGTACGCTACGCTACGCTACACTATTTGCGTCCCCCTTATTTTCGCCGTATTAGTCTATGTAAATGTTTACGTAGACTAGGACGTGCCAAAGTAAAGAACGCAAATGGTGGCGGCCATGGCCATTTGTGTCCCTGCTAGCCAGCGGCCGGATGTCCGGCTGCTGGCGGAGCCGGCCGGCGGCTCCGCAGAATCGCTGCGGAGCACAGCCGGATGGCCAGGATTCCAGGGGGGAGGAACAGAGCACCTCCCCCCCCGGCCAGGATTCTGGGGGGAGGGACGGAATGCCTCCCCCCCACCATCAACATAATCCGCGGAGAGGTAAGTCACTTTCGTACATCCCTAGTCTGCTCTCTGTCACACTCATGTATATGGATTGCAGGTGCGGGGGACGGCGGCAGGGAGATGGTGTTCAATTCCCACTTCACACCAACTGCTTGGAAACAAGGAAAGAAGCAAATAGGTCTCAGCTGGAGTGACAGCGAGACACACGCTTGTCCCCAATTTATTATTTTTGACCTTGTGGCAGTCAAGGAGTCAATCAGTATTGTCAAAATTTATAGCTGCCAAAAATCCACATTTGGAAGACAAGCTAGCTGTCACTTGTCTCTCTCTTTCTTCTGTTGATTTGCCAAGTGCCTGACCCCCCCCCCCCCGCATGTCACATCTCACATCCAGCCCAGTGTGTTGTTGTTGCATGGAAAATAAAACTTCTTATGGCTGTTTGTGCCATTCCCTGGGGTTCTGCTCTCACCAGGTATTTCCCAGACACGTTGATTTCATTTTCTGGTGCCAGATCCACCTACACACCAGTGGCAGTGATCGAGGCACACAAACCCCTGCGGCTTGGCTGTACAGCCACACGCAACATAGCGGTCCAGCCTCGGAGTGTGGGAGAAGTCGGCTCAGTTTACATCTTCATGCAAACCCACCTAGGCTGCACTTCCTGACTCAATACGCAAAGTGCAATGCAGCCCCCCATCAGTATTCACACTTCTCCAGGGTTTGAGACACAGTGGCAAACCATAATCAAAACTGCATACAAAAGTACATAGAATCCTAGAACAGTAGGGTTGGGAGGGGCCCACAAGGCCATCGAGTCTAGCCCCCTGCTCAGTGCAGGAATCCAGGTCAGAGCATCCCTGGCAGGTGGCTGTCCAACCTCGTCTTGAACGCCTCCAGCGTGGGAGAGCCCACCACCTCCTCAGGTAATTGGTTCCATTGTCGTATTGCTCTAACAGTCAGGAGGTTTTTCCTGATGTTCAGCCGGAATCTGGCTTCCTGTCACTTGAGCCCATTATTCCGTGTCCTGCACTCTGGGGTGATCGAGAAGAGATCCTGGCCTTCCTCTCTGTGACAACCGTTCAAGGACTTGAAGAGCGCTATCCTATCTCCCCTCAGTCTTCTCTTCTCAAGGCTAAACATGCCCAGTTCTTTCAGTCTGTACTCATAATTTAGGGATGTCGGAGAATTTCTCCATGAATCTCCGGGAGGCCGAATGCGAACGCATTTGGCCCCCCGAAATTGGTGGCGAAACGGTCCGCCCCCCCACCTCCCCCGGGATGGGACTTACCTTGGTCGAATGACCCTGGCGGCGGCGGCTCCCGGTGGCAGTTCGGCAGTGGTTAGGCAGCGGCGGTAGCGGCAGCCAGTCTTCTGACCGGCTGCCGCCACCGCCATTTCCAAGTGTAAAAAACAACAACAGCAAACGTGATAGGCTACGTAAAGATTTACGTAGCCTATCACGGCTAGATTTTCAAAAAACACTGTGATAGGCTATGTAAATGTTTACGTAGCCTATCACAGCTGACGTTGAAAAAAAAAAGCGCCTATGAAAATACAAATGAAAATTTGGGCACGTGTAGTCTACGTAAACATTTACTTAGACTATGGCGAAAATAAGGGCTATTTGCGTTGCCCTTATTTTCGCCATAGTCTACATAAATTTCTACGCAGACTACCCATGCCCAAATAAGGAACGCAAATGGCGGCGCCCATGGGTGCCGCCATTTGTGTACGCGCTTTTTTTCCCCCAAAGTCAGTCGTGATAGGCTATGTAAACATTTACGTAGCCTATCACGGCTGACTGCAGGGATGCAAACGTCGGCGGCTAAGGCCGCCGCCATTTGCGACCCAGCAGGAGAAGAGGATTCTTGGCCGGAGGGATGGGGTGCCTCCCCCCTGCCCAGAATTTCGGTGGGAGGAACGGAGCGCCTCCCCCCCACCGCGAAGCAAGCTGCAGGACCAGGTAAGTGACTTTCGTCCATCCCTACTCATTAGGGATGGCAAAGAATTCCACCATACGGCCTCTTGGCCCCCTCCCCCTGCCCCCCCCATGGAATCCCCCCAGGACGGTACTTACCTGGGGCGGATGCAGTGGCGGTGGCTCTGGTGGTGGCGGCAGTGGCAGTTCCGGCGGCTCCAGTAGCTGTTCTCCTGCCGCTGCCATTGCCAAAATTGCAGCCGTGATAGGGTACGTAAGAATTTACGTAGCCTATCATGGCTGGGTAAAAAAAAAAACCCCAGCGTATGCAAATGGTGGTCGCTACGGCAGCTGACATTTGCGTTCCCTATTTTTCGCCAATTTATCTTACATAAATATTTATGTAAGATAAAACGGTGAAAAAAAGGGGAACACAAATAGCGTAGTGGGCGCTATTTGCATTCCTTTAGTTTTTGCCGTTCTAGCCTACGTAAATATTTATGTAAGCTAAAACGGCAAAAAATAAGGAACGCAAATAGTTCCCACTATGCTCTTTGCATTCCCCTTTTTCTCGCTATAATAGCCTAAGTAAATATTTATGTAGGCTAAAATGGAGAAAAATAGGGAACCCAAATGGCGGCCGCTGTAGCCGCCGCCATTTGCGTTATCTGTTGTTGTTTTTTTGGCTTGCTGTGATAGGCTACATAAATACTTACGTAGCCTATCACAGCAGCTTCACTGGAAGCAAAGGGCGGCTGGTACGGCGGCCACCATTTGTGTCCGCAGCAGCCCAGCGGTGGGTGGAGTTCCGGCTGCGGATGGCCCTCGCTGGGGGTTCCGCGGAGCTGCCGCGGAGCGGAGCCAGCCAGGCAGGATTCCGGGGGGAGGAACGGATCACCTCCCCCCCGTCGAGGATTTTGGGAGGAGGGACGGAGTGCCTCCCCCCCATCACAGATTTCCCTGGACGAAACCAGGTAAGTGTTTTGTATATCCCTACCCTCCTCTGAACCCTCTCCAGCTTGTCTGCATCCTTCTTCAAGTACGGTGCCCAGAACTGGAGACAGTACTGCAGATAAAGCCTAACCAGTGCTGAGTAGAGGGGAACTGAACTAGTACTTCCCGGGATTTGGAAGCTATGCCATTTGCATCCCTGCTTTAGCTGTGATAGGCTACGTCAATACTTATGTAGCCTATCACGGGCTAGCATAGGGACGCAAATGGCATCCCCTACGCAGGATGCCATTTGCGTCCGTAGCAACCCGGCAGCAGCTAGAGGCCCCGCTGCGGGTTGGCCCAGCCAGCGGCTCTGCAGACTGGCTGCGGAGCAGAGCTGGCTAGACAGGATTCCGAGGGAGGAGGAATGGATCGCCTCACCCCCCGTCGCGGATTCTGGGGGGAGGATTGGATCGCCTCTCCCCAACTGCAGACCCCAGCGGAGCCAGGTAAGTGGGGTTTTGTACACCTCTAGCATTTGGTTTCTTTTTCCTAGGTGCAGAACTTGGCATTTATCCCTATTAAATCGCATTCTGTTCATTTTATTTATTAAATTTATTAATTGCCCCACTGGCTTGCAACCCAGCCACTCTGGGCGATGTACAAAGCGTAATACAAAACAGTCTAAAACAATAAAATTCTACAGCAAAAACATTTTCTAAAATACCCTTTGTTGTTGTTCAGTCGTTCAGTCGTGTCCAACTCTTCGTGACCCCATGGACCATGGCACGCCAGGCCTTCCTGTCCTGCGCTCTCTCCCGGAGCGTGCTCAAGTCCATATTCATTGCATCAGTGATGCTATCTAGCCATCTCATCCTCTGCCGTCCCCTTCTCCTTTTGCCTTCAGTCTTTCCCAGCATCCGGGTCTTTTCCAGGGAGTTTTCTATTCGCATTAGGTGGCCAAAATATTGGAGCTTCAGCTTCAGGATCTGTCCTTCCAATGAGCACTCAGGGTTGATTTCCTTTAGGATGGACTGATTTGACCTCCTTGCAGGCCAGGGGACTCGTAAGAGTCTTCTCCAGCACCACAGTTCGAAAGCATCAATTCTTCGGCTCTCAGCCTTCCTTATAGTCCAGCTCTCACAGCCATACGTTGCTACTGGGAAAACCATAGCTTTGATTATGCGGACTTTTGTCGGCAAGGTGATGTCTCTGCTTCTTACTATGCTGTCTAGGTTGGCCATAGCTTTCCTCCCAAGGAGCAAGCGTCTTATAATTTCATGGGTACAGTCGCCGTCTGCGGTGATCGCGGAGCCCAAGAAAATAAAATCTGTCACTGCTTCCATTTCTTCCCCTTCCATATGCCAGGAAGTGATGGGGCCAGATGCCATGACCTTAGTTTTTTAATGTTGAGTTTCAAACCAGCTTTTGCACTCTCCTCTTTCACCCTCAACAAGAGGTTCTTTAGATCCTCTTCACTTTCTGCCATTAGGGTAGTATCATTTGCGTATCAGAGGTTGTTGATAATTCTCCCGGCAATCTTACTTCCGACCTGTGATTCATCCAACCCGGCATTTCTCATGATGTACTCTGCATATAAGTTAAATAAGCAGGGTGACAATATGCAGCCTTGTCGTACTCCTTTCCCAATTTTGAACCAATCAGTTTTTCCATGTCTGGTTCTTGCTGTTGCTTCTTGACCCTCGTACAGGTTTCTCAGGAGACAGGTAAGGTGGTCTGGTACCCCCATCTCTTTAAGAATTTGCCAGAGTTTGTTGTGATCCACACAATCAAAGGCTTTAGCATAGTCAATGAAGCAGAAATAGACATTTTTCTGGAATTCTCTTGCTTTCTCCCTGCCTTCTTTGTCCTTTATCATGCCCGTCTTTGCACAAAACGTTCCCTTGAGATCTCTGATTTTCTTGAAGAGATCTCTAGTTTTTCCCATTCTGTTGCTTTCCTCGATTTCCTTGCATTGTTCATTTAAGAAGGCCTTCTTGTCTCTCCTTGCTATTCTCTGGAACTCTGCATTCAGTTGGATATATCTTCCCCTTTCTCCCTTGCTTTACGCTTCCCTTCTTTCCTCAGCTACTTGTAAAGCCTCATCAGACAGCCACTTGGCTTTCTTGCATTTCTTTTTCTTTGGGATGGATTGAGTTGCTGCCTCCTGAACAATGTTACAGACCTCCGTCCATAGTTCCTCAGGCACTCTGTCTATCAGGTCTAATCCCTGAAAACTATTCCTCACCTCCACTGTATATTCATCAGGGATATGATTTAGGTCATACCTGAACGGTTTAGTGGTTTTCCCTACGTTCTTCAATTTAAGCCGAAATTTTGCAAGAAGCAGCTGATGATCTGAGCCACAGTCAGCTCCAGGTCTTGTTTTGACTGACTGTATAGAGCTTCTCCATTTTTGGCTGCAAAGGACATAATCCATCTGAGTTTGATATTGACCATCTGGTGATGTCCATGTGTAGAGTCGCCTCTTGTGCTGTTGGAAAAGAGTGTTTGCTATAATCAGCGTGTTCTCTTGGCGAAACTCTATGAGCCTTTGTCCTGCTTCATTTTGTACATCAAGGCCATGCTTGCCTGTTATCCCAGTGATTTCTTGACTTCCTACTTTAGCATTGCAATCCCCTATGATGAAGAGGACATCTTTTTTTGGTGTTAGTTCTAGAAGGTGTTGTAGGTCTTCATAGAACCGATCAACCTCAGCTTCTTCGGCCTCAGTGGTTGGGGCATAGACTTGAATTACTGTGATGTTGAATGGTTTGCCTTGGATTCGTACTGAGATCATTCTATCGTTTTTAAGATTGTACCCCAGTACTGCTTTTCCCACCCTTTTGTTGACTATGAGTGCTACTCCATTTCTTCTAAGGGATTCTTGCCCACAGTAGTAGATATGACGGTCACCTGAATTAAATTCGCCCATGCCTGTCCATTTTACTTTGCTGATTCCCAAGATGCCGATGTTCAATCTTGCCATCTCATTAGGGATGGACGAAAGTCCCTTACCTGGTCCCGCAGCTTGCTTCGCGGTGGGGGGAGGCGCTTCGGTTCTCCCCCCAAAGTTCAGGCCGGGCGGGGAGGTGCCCCGCCTTGCCCGGCCGAAATTCAGGCCAGGGATGAGGCGCCCCATCCCTTGTTGCCAAAATTCAGGCTGGGGAGAAGCGCCCCATCTCCCCGGCCGCGAAATAAAAAAGTAAATGTAAAAACAAACAAACACACACACGTGATAGGCTACGTAATGATTTATGTATCCTATCACAGCTAGATATCCAAAGTCAGCCATGATAGGCTACGTAAATCGTTACGTAGCCTATCACGGGTGACTTTGAAAAAAAAAAAGCACGTACGCAAATGCGTTCCTTATTTGGGCCCGGGTAGTCTATGTAAAGATTTACGTAGACTACAGAGAAAATAAGGGCAACACAAATAGCGTTGGCAACACAAAGACCGGTCGCCGCCCCCGCCGAAATGCTGCCGAACTGCCGCAGGGACCCGCTGCCGAGAGGGACATTCGCATGAGGTAAGTCCCATCCCGGGGTGGGGGGCGGGGGGGCAGAGAATTTCACCACCAATTTTGGGGGGCCAAATGCGTTGCCATTTGGCGTCCCTGAGACTCGTGGAGAAATTCTCCGCCATCCCTACATCTCATGTTTGACCACCTCCAGCTTACCTTGATTCATTGATCTGACATTCCAGGTTCCTAAACAATATTGTTCTTTACAGCATCAGATTTTCGTTTCACCACCACACACATCCACAGCTGAGTGTCCTTTCGGCTTTGGCCCAGCCGCTTCACTCTTTCTGGAGCTACTTAGAAATATGCTCTGCTCTTCCCCAGTAGTATATTGGACACCTTCCGACCTGAGGTGCTCATCATCTGGCGTCATATCTTTTAGCCTTGTGATACGTTCCATGGGGTTTTCTTGGCAAGACTACTGGAGTGGGTTGCCATTTCCTTCTCCAGTGGACCACATTTTGTCAGAACTCTCTGCCATGACCTGTCCATCTTGGGTGGCCCTCCATGGCATAGCTTATGGCTTCACTGAGTTATGCAAGCCCCTTCGCCACAACAAGGCAGTGATCCATGAAGGGGAAAATACCCTAACCCACCCCAAATGCCTGCCTGAACAACCATGTTTTTAATGGAAGTGGAAGCTCATTAAATTCTGTTGTTTTCTGCCAGCGCTCCAGCCTATCCAGATCACTTTGAATTTTGTTTCTGTCTTCCAGGGTATTAGTTATGCCACCTAGTTTTGTGTCATCTGCAAATTTGGTCAGCATTCCCTGCACCTCCTCCTCCAAGTCATTCATAAAAATGTGGGAGAGCACTGGGCCAAGGACTGAGCCCTGAGGTACCCTGCTTCTTACCTCTCCCCAGTTGGAAAAGATCCCATTTATAAGCACTCTTTGAGTCCAGTTCTGTAGCCAACTGTGGATCCACTGGATCATTGTTTCATCTAGCCCACTTTGAGCTAGTTTGCACGTCTGAATACCATGGGGTACTTTGTCGAAAGCTTTGCTGAAGTCGAGGTATATGATGTCTACAGCATTCCCATGGTCTACAAGGGAGGTGACTTGATCAAAAAATGAGATCAGAGTTGTCTGGCAGGACTTGTTTTTGATAAATCCATGTTGGCTTCGAGTCATCATTGCCTTGTTGTCAAGGTGCTTTCAGATGGATTGCTTTATGATCTGCTCCAGAATTTTCCCAGGAATTGATGTCAGACGGACTGCTCTGTAGTTCCCAGGTTCCTCCTTTTTGCCCTTTTTGAAGAGAGGGACAACATTAGCCCTTCTCCAGTCATCTGGCACTTCCCCCTCCTCCATGATTTCTCAAAGAGAATAGACAGCGGTTCTGAGAGTTCTTCTGCCAGTTCCTTTATGACTCTAGGATGCTGTTCATCTGGCCTTGGAGATTTGAACTCATTTAAAGTAAGTAGGTGTTCCTGTATTGGCCCCAGGACTGTAACCAAGTCACCTGTAGTTTTAGAGGGGCCTAGAGATCCATAATGCTTTGCCTAGGTTCATTATTGGTGCAGTTTCCTTGCTAGTGGGCCTCTGAGCATGTGAAGATGAGTCAAAGGTCGATAGCGCTGCCTCAGCACAATCCATGATAAAGAAGGCCAGTATCTTATATAGGGATGGACGAAGGGGACTTACCTGGTCCCGCAGCTTGCTTCACGGTGGGGGGGAGGCACTTCAGTTCTCCTCCCGAAGTTCAGGCGAGGGGGGGGAGGCGCCCACCTTGCCCGGCCGAAATTCAGGCTGGGGGGGAGGCGCCCTATCCCTCACCGCCGAAATTCAGGCCGGGGAGGAGTGCCCCATCTACCCGGCCGCAAAAAAAAAATTAAAGTAAAAACAAAACAAAACACACCCGTGATAGGCTACGTAACGATTTACGTAGCCTATCATGGCTAGATTTCCAAAGTCAGCCATGATAGGCTATGTAAATCGTCACGTAGCCTATCACGGGTGACTTTGGGAAAAAAAAAAAAAAAAGCGCGTACGCAAATGGCGGTGCCCATGGGGCGCCGCCATTTGCGTTCCTTAGTTTGGCACGTCTAGTCTACGTAAAGATTTACGTAGACTACGGCAAAAATAAGGGAACGCTAAGCGTATGTGCTTCTTCTTTTTTTCAAAGTCACCCGTGATAGGCTACGTGACGATTTACGTAGCCTATCACGGCTGACTTTGGAAATCTAGCTGTGATAGGCTACGTAAATCGTTACGTAGCCTATCACGGGGGTGTGTGTGTGTGTTTTTACTTTCCTTTTTTATTTTGCAATGGTGGCGGCGGCAGCTAGTCAGAAGACCGGCCGCCGCCGCCCCCGCCGAAACGCCGCCGAAATGCCGTCGGGACCCGCCGCCGAGAGGAACATTCGCACGAGGTAAGTCCCATCCCGGGGGGGGCGGGGGCCGGCGGAGAATTTCACCACCAATTTTGGGGGGGCGAATGCGTTGGCATTCGGCCTCCCGGAGATTCATGGAGGAATTCTCCGCCATCCCTAAATCAGGGCCTAGGATGTGCCTGAGAAGTGAGGCTACGTTTATGCCGAGTTACAGGTGTCTGCGCTGGGAAAGTTCTGATTGTTTTCCTTCTGAACAAGCACTGTTAGCCTATGCCGGGAAAATTGCAGATGAATGCTAAATAACCCTTGCTGCTGTCATGCTGCCTCACTGCTGACATGTATGGTATAAAACCCATTGTACCCCTTGGCTCTGGGTTCAGAGGAGCTGTCTGATCCAACCATTGGGTACGCCTGTGTGCTGTAAGTACTCAATAAAGTTTCCTTGTAAACAAATCTGGGTCTGGCTAGGGATGTGCGAAAGTCACTTACCTTATCGAAGAGGGTGATTCGCAGGGGGGGGGAGGCGCTCCACACATCCCCCCGAAATCCTAAGCTGGCTGGCTCCACTCCACGGCAACTCTGCGGAGCCACCAGCTGGGTGCATTCGCAGGTATGTGGAGCCTGTGCATGCAAATGGCGGCGGCTATGGCGGCCGCCATTTGCGTTCCTGCTTCTTTGCCGCGATGGCTACGTAAATAGTTACGTAGCCTATCATGACAAAAAAACAGGGGCTCAAATGGCATAGCGGCCACCATTTGTGCCCATGTCTTTTGCTGTGATAGGCTATGTAAATATTTACGTAGCCTATCACGGCAAAAAAACAGGGGCGCAAATGGCGGTGGCTATGGTGGCCGCCATTTGCGTTCCCTTTTTTTTGCCATGATAGGCTACGTAAATATTTATGTCACCTATCACAGCCTCCGCAGGGATGCAAATGGCGTCCCTGCGTTAGCCGTGATAGGCTATGTAAGTATTGACATAGCCTATCATGGCAAAAATGGGAAAGCAGCACGAAGGGCACCAGGTAAGTGCTCCATTTAGTGCGCCTTTTGCAGGGTGGTGGGGTGGGGGGCTTCATTCCACCATGGATTTGGGGGGGCTGAATGCACTGGCATTCAGCCTCACCTTGATCCGTGGCAGAATTCTCTGACATCCCTAGGTCTGGCTTATCATTATCTCAGCACCTCCAGACCATGGTCAGGGCATACAAATGGCGCAGCAAGCAGGGTGCCAAGAAAACTGATATGTTCAGATTCACAGGGAAGGAGGATGTGGTTGTCGGTGAGCAAAACCGACTCCTGGGCTGTCTGCAGTTGGAGCTGTGGGGTCCAGTCGCAAAGCTATTGGTGGTCCTGAGTGGACCGTGATGTTAGAAAATTCCGCCACGGTGAGAAATTTACTTTAGAATCCGGCTCCCTGGAGTCCGTGGCGGAATGGAGCAATCCCCCCACCACCACCCCACAAAATTGTCCCAGACGGACCCTACCTGGTGCCAGCCATCCAGTCCATCTGCTGGCCCATGTCTGCAGCTGCGAATGGCTGCCCCGGTCTGCGGCCGCCATTTGCATCCCTGCGTTAGCCATGATAGGCTACGTAAGTATTTATGTAGCCTATCACAGCAAAGAACAGAGACGCAAATGGCGGCCGCTATGCCATTTGTGCCCCTGCTCTTTGCTGTGATAGGCTATGTATATATATAGATAGCCTATCACATCAAAAGGCAGCCATGCAAATGGCGGCCACTGTAGCCGCTGCCATTTGCGTAGCTGCCTTTTGCCGTGATAGGCTACGTAAATACTTATGTAGCCTATCATGGCCTAGCATAGGGAAGCAAATGGTGTCCCCTATGCAGGACACCATTTGCGTCTACAGCAGCCCAGCAGTGGCTGGAGGCCCCGCTATGGGTTGGCCCAGCTGGCAGCTCCGCAGTCTGGCTGCAGAGCAGAGCCGGCCAGGCAGGATTCTGGGGGGGAGGAACGGATCACCTCCCCCACTGTTGAGGATTCCAGGGGGAGGAACAGATTGCCTTCCCCCAACTGTGGACCCCAGCAGAGCCAGGTAAGTGGGGTTTCGTACACCCCTAAGCTAAGGAGGTGCAGAGTGCAGGAACTCTGGCACAGCTTTTGATGACAGCATTGCAAACTGTTGGGCAGAAGGAGTTGGAATGGAGAGAGAAAGCTGAAAAGCTCAAGGATGAGCTGGGGAAAGAAAAAGATTTGAAGATGTTAGAGAAACGTTGCAAGACAGCCTGGCCTCCAATGAGGCGTGGGAGCATGAGGCTGGAGAAGTAGCCATTAAACTGATCTGCCGAGCTCAGAAAAATTGCCCAAAGAGTGCCAGAGTGTGCAACATCATCACCTCACCAGACTGGGATGAAATCCCTAAGAAGTGGAAACTGAAGATGAAGATGCAGAATGGAGTAGAGGTGAAGAATTGGTGCCCCCAGGGCACGGGCTAGACCCCTCTTAGAGCGGAAAGCACACCAGAGGATGGTCCCAATGCCTGAGAAGTGAGGCTACGTTTATGCCAAGTTACAGGTGTCTGCGCTGGGAAAGTTCTGATTGTTTTCCTTCTGAACAAGCACTGTTAGCCTATGCTGGGAAAGTTACAGATGGACGCTAAATAACGCTTGCTGCTGTCATGCTGCCTCACTGCTGACATGTATGGTATAAAACTCATTGTACCCCTTGGCTCTGGGTTCAGAGAAGCTGTCTGATCCAACCATTGGATATGCATATGTGCTGTAAGTACTCAATAAAGTCTCCTTGTAAGCAAACCTGGGTCTGCCTTATCATTATCTCGGCACCTCCAAACCTTAGCAGCCCACAGCCGGGGCATACAGTTCCTTGACCATATGCCTATGAAGCTCAAGCTGCAATCCTTCTCCTTCAGCCTGTATATCTTCGCCTTTGCTGGGTGCGTGTGTGTCATAGACCCTCTTTTGGGAGAAGACTGAGCCAAAGTAGGAATTGGGCACCTCTGCCTTTTCTTGGTCATCTGTTATCATTTTGCCATCCTTATTTAATAGCTGAACTGCCATTTCTTTCCTCTGCCTTTTACTTTGCACGTAGCTGAAGAAAGCCTTTTGTTGCTTTTAGCATCCCTCGCTAACCTCAGCTCATTCTCAGCTTTAGCCTTCCTGACGCCATCCCTGCCATTCTGTGCTACCTGCCTGTCCTCTTCCTTTGTTGCTTGGCCTTCTTTCCACTCCCTATATGTGTCCTTTTTTGTTTTCAGGTCATCTCTAGACTTTTTGTGAAGCCACACTGGCTTCTTCTGTTGTCTTCCTCTTTTTTTTCTTGTTGGAATGGTTTGTAATTGTGCCCTGAGAATTTCCTTTGTTAAAAACTCCCACTGATCCTGGACTCCTTTTCTTGTTGGAGTTGCTTGCCATGGGACCTTACTTATAATTGTTCTGAGTTTATTTAAATCAGCTCTCCTAAAATCCAGGGTGCGGTAGGGATGTCAGAGAATTCCGCCACGGATCTCGGTGAGGCCGAATGCCAGTGCATTTGCCCCCCCCAAACTCTGTGGCGGAATGGCCTGCCCCCCCCCGCGGATCCCCCCCGGGACGAGACTTACCTGGGGCAGATGTTCCGGGTGGCTGCGGAGGTGGCTTCGGTGGCAGAGGCTATGGAGGCTGGTCTTCCGACCGGCTGCCGCCACCATTTGCAGTCTTGTCTTTTTTTCTTTTCTTTTTTTTACAGAGACGTGATAGGCTATGTAAGTTTTTACGTAGCCTATCACATCTCTGTAATAAAAAAAAAGACGAAGAAAAATAAGGTAGCCGTAGCTACCGCCATTTGCATACACATTTTTGTTTTTGTTTTCCTTACCCAGAGCCCTCCGCAGCCAGAAATCTGGCTGCGGACAGCCCTGGCCTGGCCTGGCACAGCCGGCTTTTGAGGATTCCGGGGGGGAGGACCAGATCGCCTCTCCCCCTGGCGAGGATTCTGGGGGGAGGGGTGGAGCACCTCCCCCCCCAGCGGAACCCGGCGGAGCCAGGTAAGTGGAGTTTTGTACGCCCCTAGGGTGCGAGTTTGGCTACACTCAGCTTTTGCTTCCCTTAGAACCAAGAACTCAAGTGCAACATGGTCGCTTTCCCCCAGAGTTCCTGTAACTGCTACTTGATCCACTAAGTCAACTCTGTTGGTTAGGATCAAGTCAAGGATAGCCGATCCTCTAGTTCCTTCCTCTACTTTCTGTAGGAGGAAGTTATCTGCCACACAAGTCAGGAATTTCCTGAAGGGGCCATGTTTTGCAGAATTTGTCTCCCAACAAATATCAGGGAAATTGATTGGGGGAAAATGTGCACCAATGCTTATGCAAACTTTAAAAACAAACTTAGGTTTGGGGGAAAATGAGAAACTGAGAGAAACCAAACTGGACCCCGTTGTCCTCCGCTGGCCCATCCATGTGCCAGGACTGCAAGTGGACAGACATGTGTACAATGGCAGCAACCCCAGATGCAGTGGCCACACTACAGGCGCACCTGACTATGGAGCGGCATCAGAGAGAGTCCAGACAGCAAGAGGAATGCTCAGAGTAATGCAAAGGGGCCCTGCTTGTCCAAGAGACTTATTTTGCTCAGTTTCCTCATTTTGGCTTTAGCACAGAAACCTGCATTGAAAGAGCAGGAAACGAAGGTCTGAACATATCCTCCCAACTCATGCCCTCACCCATAATGACTGGGACCTGAAACGAAACAGAACGTCAGATGTGGTCTTACCACAGTTCAGTATATGACATCATGCATGATAACATCCCAAGTCATTATTCCTTGCAGGGCATTGTTCTTTTCTGACCCTGACCACAGTGTTGATTCATGTGCCTTTATGCACTATAACACCCCCCCACCCCGGTTTCCTTGAAGAGTTGCTGTCCTTTGTATGTGCAGTTATGTTCTTATATCATTGCTGAATTTTGTTTTGGACTTATTTCCTAAGTCTCTAACTCTTCCTGTTCATCTTCTGCATAAGAACATCAGAAGAGCCCTGATGCAGGATCAGACCAAGGGGTCCCACCTAGTCCAGCATTCTGTTCACATGGTGGCCAACCAGCTGCCTGAAGGAAAGGGGCTGTGATGCTTCTAAAGGTGCTGCAGCTCTTCCTGAGCTCGTGTTGCTTGAAGAACAAAGGATGTGGGCAGCCCACTGCCCCATCCTAGCCCCTGTTGACAATACACAACACTTGCCTGTCTGTTTCATCTGTGGGGAGGGGCCTTGTAGGTCAGTTAGTCCGGTACAGGGAATCCAGAACATCTCCAACAGGAACGCCATCCTCCACTCAATGGATTGTTCCACGTGCCCTGCCAAGGCACATCCATTGCCCATTTTGCAAACGTTGACTGTCCAGAAAGGGGGCACATGCCCCTTCCTTCTCCCCAAGCAGCCGTCTCAAGTATTCTCAGTGCCGGTCTGGCAATTTGCTCTTTGCCTGCCAAGGGGCACAATAACATTTCAGATTTATAAATGTTGAGAGAGGTAGATACCGTGCAACTGTTTTCAGGGCAAAGATGATTTATGGTTATAAATCACAGGTAGGAGACACATAATCATTTTTACGAAATGAACAGAGAATAAATCAGAGGCCGAATGCAACTCGGAGACATACTAGAAAAACGATAGTTCACATAATGGGGAAAAATGGGAACCCGGTGAGGCGAATGGGAGACTGTGTTGGACAAGCGATCTATTATCTTCTGGTGCTGTTTCCTGACAGCAGCAATGATGATAACTGGCATCCATGTGTCGGAGACAAGGATACTTTTCCACACTTTTACCCTATGAATCTGGCTTATTGATTTAGGATGCCAGATTCATTAGAACAGGCTTCTGGTTTATAGCTTAAGCTGTTACTTCCACAAACAGGAACAAGGGCCGTCTAGCAACAGAGTTTGGAAGGATGGTCTTGCAATGTGGCACCACTGAATAGGGATGGGCGGATCACTTACCCCGTTCTGGGTGGGGGGTCCATGGGGCGGAGGCGATCCATTCCTCCCCCCCCCCCCGGAATCCGTCTAGGCTGGCTCCACTCTGCCTTGATCCTGCGGAGCTGGCCGCCAGCTCCGCTTCGCTGGTGAATGTCGATATGGCCAGCAACCATTGCCGTGCCGTACCACTGTAAGTCAAGCTCCGGATGCAAATGGCATAGTGGATGCCATTTGCGGCCGTAAAGCTGGTAGATTAGCCTAAATGCAGCCGTAAATGGCAGGATCAAGGCAGCAACAGATCCGACCTGGAAGGATTCCACACGGAGGTGGAGGTGAGTGCTCCATTCTGCCACGTGCCCCAATGGGGCCGGATTCTTGGAATCCAGCCTCATTGTGGTGCATGGAGGATTTCTCCCCCATCCCTACCACCGAAGGCTGGTGTGAGCAACGCCAGGATGGGTGAACCTGACAAACACGTCAACTGAAATTTAGTGCCTCTCAGAGGTGACTGTTCTTGGTCCTGCACTGGTACTTTATCCTTTTTTCTCCCTTGCCATCCCTCATGTCATTCTCCCCCAAAGTCAATGTCATCTCTGAACAACATGGTAGACACCAACATCTCTGAACAACACGGTAGACACCAAATGGACTTCAAGATAAAATCTGGGGTTCCTCCAGGGCAGAATCATACTCTATCACCGTGTTATTTTTCTCTGTCCATCTGTCTGTCTGTCGGTCTATACACATGCATATGTTGCAGGGTCTATTGAGAAGGCTTATCCACAGAGAGACCAAGATGACCAGTCAAGGTTTTCTTTGTTCCTTTATTTCGTGTTGTTTGGCAAGGACCCACAGACCCAGCTGGGTTCCCTTCAGGTTAGTTCCATGATCAAAGTAAAGCTTTTGTGGAAGGCGCTGTGCCAAGCAGCAGCTGAAAAGTTAACTCAGTTACAGAGGCACCCTTCAATAGCACGTGCCTCAGTAGCAGCCCCAAACAAGGGAGATAATGCACAGGCTTTATCAGCAGCCCTAACAAAAATACAGTCTGAGTCACAGTTCCCTGAACTGAAAACACAGAATGTACTTTTCTCTTCTCTGGGTCCTTTCAATCCAAAGCCTTGGATTCCTTTGACCAGTTAGTGACAGCCTCAGGTGCCAGGACTGGACAGTTGCATTTTCAACAGGCCAGGAGCTTCTTATGGACTGCACTCACCTCTGGACACTGGGGCTGTGTCCACCAGGTGGACTGGATAGCCTCGCTTCAGCAAATCCTGGCTTGGTCTCTTCACCTCTTGCTGCCTCCACCACCCCATGCCGCTGAGATGCAGCCTCTTTATCTTCCCTGGATGTAGCCTTAGGCAGCTGCTGCCTTCCGGCCTTATCTGGCAGTGGTAGAGCCCCTGCTTTGCATGCAGAAGGTCTCCAGTTTGATCCCCAGCAGCATCTCCAGGTAGGACAGGAAAAACATATCCGGAAACCCTGGGAAGCCATTGCTGCCAGATAGTGTCGACAATACTGAGTTAGATGCACCTGTAGCTTCCTGTGTTCCTAGGTCACATCCAAATGTGACCTAGAAGATGAGGGACTCTATGATTCTATGATTCTATGATTCTATGACTCATGTCTCCTGCCAGCTGCCACATGTTCACATGATAAATGCCCATGTACATGTCTAGCAAACACCCACCACAGCTCAGTCATACTTCCTAAGCAGCCCCACCTCCTTCCTTGCTCTTGTCAGGGAAAAGGGAAAACTTGTGCTCTTCTCTGGTCAACTGATGGATGGATGGAATGGACATACTCTGGCACCTCACTTCACCATAGGAAGATATAACTGGGCGAAAGTCTGCAGGAAGTGCAAGAGAGATCCGTGTGCTCAGCTGCCCTGTCCCTTGCAGCTTGCTGGTCATTGGCACCCTGACTAGGGATGTGCAAATTGTAAATTTGGTCCCGTTTAACCTCAGAACCTGCACCAAGTGGGTCTGAAGCACCCCAGTGGGGAACCAAGCAATCTCAACAGGCAAACATCAACCTAAAACACCACTACAGACAAGAATATAACTTGAAACCATATTTATGGCTTTATTGCTGAAAATTCAGGGGAAATACAAAATAAAAGAAATAGCATGGTGGTTATAAGAGTGTTAGAAATTCTCTCTCCAATTACAGGGAAACAGAATTCAACAAAAACAGAAGATAAATCAAAAGAATTGCAATTGCCAAAGCTGGTACTATGAATTTGGCCAATAAGATAACGGCTTGAGCTTCTAGCATTGTTATGACTCCTCTTTCCAACTTACACCTGTTTACTACTTGCAGTTCAAAGCTAAACAAAAATAATTCAACCTATCTGTTAACCCACCCGTGGCCTCCTCCTGCTTCTTACTTGAATATAAAACTTATGCTGAAGCATTACTAAGTTCCTCTAGGCATAGGAAGAGTAGAGGAAGGAGTTGGAGTGAACAGTAAACTCAAGACTGGGGAATAATTCCAGTTCTCACCTTTGAAGATGGGATTCCAAATCCCCTTTTCAGATACAATCTCCAAGTCTCAAGCTTAGAAAACACTCCAAGTCCCAAACTCAGAAATCATTCTAAGTCCCAGACCCAGAAATTACTCTAAGTTAGGGATGTCGGAGAATTTCTCCATGAATCTCCGGGAGGCTGAATGCCAATGCATTCGCCCCCCCGAAATTGGTGGAGAAACGGTCCGCCCCCCCCCAGAATGGGACTTACCTTTGTTGAATGTCCCTGGCGCTGGCGGCTCCCGGCGGCGGTTCGGTGGCGGCGGCAGCGGCAGTGGCCGGTCTTCCGACCGGCTGCCGCCGCCGCCATTTCCAAGGTGAAAAACAACAACAACAAACGTGATAGGCTATGTAAAGATTTACGTAGCCTATCACGGTTAGATTTTCAAAAAACACCGTGATAGGCTACGTAAATCCTTACGTAGCCTATCACGGCTGACTTGGAGGAAAAAAAAAGCGTGTACACAAATGGCAGCATCCATGGGCGCCACCATTTGCATTCCTTATTTGGGCATGTGTAGTCTACGTAAACATTTACGTAGACTACAGCGAAAATAAGGGCAACGCTATTTGCGTTGCCCTTATTTTCACCGTAGTCTAGGTAAATGTTTACATAGACTTCACGTGCCCAAATAAGGAACGCAAATGGCGGTGCCCATGGGTGCCGCCATTTGTGTATGTGCTTTTTTTTTTTTTCCTCGATGTCAGCCGTGATAGGCTGCGTAAGGATTTACGTAGCCTATCATGGCTGACTTCAGGGACGCAAACGGCGGTGGCTATGGCCACCGCCATTTGCGTCCCGGCAGGAGACGAGATTCGCAGCCAGAGGGACGGGGTGCCTCCCCCCCGGCCAGAATTTTGGCCGGAGAGACGGGGCGCTTCTCCCCCACCACAAAGCAAGCTGCGGGATAAGGTAAGGGACTTTGTCCATCTCTACTCTAAGTCCCGAAGTCGAAGAGTCGAAAATGTCCATAGTTACCTAAATCCATGGGTCTGGTGGCAAGGCAGAAAGAGGGAAGCAGAGCAGCAGCAGCAGGAACAAAAGACACCAACACCCCAGAGCTCCCATTCCCTGGGCTTTTATACCTAGGGATGGATGAAAGGGACTTACCTTGTCCCGCAGCTTGCTTCACGGTGGGGGGGAGGTGCTTCGGTTCTCCCCCCGAAGTTCAGGCGAGGGGGGGGAGGCGCCCCACCTCGCCCGGCCAAAATTCAGGCTGGGGGGGAGGCGCCCCATCCCTCACCGGTGAAATTCAAGCCGGGTAGGAGCGCCCCGTCTACCCGGCCACGAAAAAAAAAGTAAAAAAAAAACAAAAACACACACACCTGTGATAGGCTATGTAACGATTTATGTAGGCTATCACAGCTAGATTTCCAAAGTCTGCCGTGATAGGCTATGTAAATCGTCACGTAGCCTATCATGGGTGACTTTGAAAAAAAGAAAAAAAAAAGCGCGTACGGAAATGGCGACGCCCATGGGCCGCCGCCCCTGCCCCCAATGAACCACCGCCGAACCGCCGCCAGGACTCTCCGCCGAGAGGGACATTCGCCGAAGGTAAGTCCCATCCCGGGGGGGGGCAGGGGGCCGGCGGAGAATTTCCCCAACACTTTCGGGGGGCCGAATGCGTCGGCACTCGGCCTCCCGAAGATTTGTGGAGAAATTCTCCGCCAACCCTATTTATACCCCTGCTTTGGTCAAAGGTGGGGCCCAAGGAGCAATGAGACAATCAGCTAGGGATGTCAGAGAATTTTGCCACAAATCTCGGGGAGGCCGAATGCCAGCGCATTTGCCCCCCTGAAATTGGTGGCAAAAAGGTCTGCCCCCCCGCCCTCCCTGGGACGGGACTTACCTTGGGCGAATCCTCCGGGTGGCGCCGGTGCCGGCGGTGGTGCGGCGGCGGTGCGGCAGCGGCGGTTGCGGCGGCCGGTCTTCCGACCGGTTGCCACCACTGCCATTTCCAGTAAAAAAAAAAAGTAATAGGCTACGTAAAGATTTACGTAGCCTATCACGGCTAGATTTTTTAAAAATACCGTGATAGGCTACGTAAATGTTTTCGTAGCCTATCACGGCTGAGTAAAAAAAACAACAATATGCGTACACAAATGGCGGCGCCCATGGGTGCCGCCATTTACGTTCCTTATTTTGGCACGTCTAGTCTATCTAAACATTTACGTAGACTATGGCAAAAATAAGGGGAACGCAAATAGCATAGTGTCTACGCTATTTGCGTTCCCCTGATTTTCGCCGTAGTCTACGTAAATGTTTACGTAGACTACAAGTGCCAAAATAAGGAACGTTATTTGCATACGCGTTATTTGCATATAAATGGTTATTTGCATACCATTTGCGTACGCACATTTTTTTTTTAACCACTCAGCTGTGATTGCCTACATAAACATTTACGTAGCCTATCACTTTCTTTTTTTTTAACTTGGAAATGGTGTCGGCGGCAGCTGGTCAGAAGACCGTCCCCCACAGCTGCCGCCGCCGAACCGCCGCCAAACCACCACCAGAGCCGCCGCCGCCTCCAGGGACATTGGCCAAAGGTAAGTCCCATCCTGGGGGGGGCGGGGGGGCAGACCGTTTCTCCACCAATTTCGGGGGGCCGAATGCGCTGGCATTCAGCCTCCCTGAGATTCGTGGAGAAATTCTCTGACATCCCTAGGCTACGGCGGCCGCCATTTGCGTTCCGTTTTTTTCTATGTTTTAGCCTACATAAATATTTACGTAAGCTATTACACCCCAAAAAAGGGGGATGCAAATAGCACCCACTACGCTATTTGTGTTCCCCTTTTTTCGCCGTAATAGCTTGCGTAAATATTTATGTAGGCTAAAACAGTGAAAAAAACAGAATGCAAATGTCGGCCGCCGTAGCCGCCGCCATTTGCGTACGTGGTTTATTTTTTCCTGGAAGGCTGCCTGGTGGCTCCGCAGAATCTCAGCAGAGCAGAGCCAGCCGGATCAGGATTTCGGGGGGAGGTGCAGAGCACCTCCCCCCCACTGCAAATCACCCCATCGAAAAGGTACATAACTTTTGTACATCCCTACATTTAGACATAGCAGCTGCCATTTGCGTCCAGCCAGGGAGCTGTGATAGGCTACCTAAGTCTTTACGTTCATAGTGGGCGCTATTTGCGTTCCTTCATTTTTCACCGTTCTAGCCTATGTAAATATAGGCTATGTAATATTTACGTAGACTAAAATGGTGAAAAATAAGGAACGCAAATGGCGGCCACCGTAGCTGCCGCCATTTGTGTATGCCGTGGTTTTTTTGTTTCATTTTACCCAGACGTGATAGGCTACATAAGTCTTTATGTAGCCTATCACATCTGGGTAAAAAAAAAAAGAAGATAAGACTGCAAATGGCGGCCATGGCAGCCGGTCAAAAGACCAGCCACCGCCGCCGAAGCCGCCGCTGGAGCTGCCGCCATCCGGAATATCTGCCCCAGGTAAGTCTTGTCCCGGGGGGGGATCTGCAGGGGGGGCGGGGGGATCCGTGGGGGGGGAGTGGGGGCAGGCCGTTCCACCACGGATTTTGGGGGGCCGAATACCTGTGCATTCAGCCTCACTGAAATCCGTGGTGGAATTCTCCGCCATCCCTACGCAAAAGGCATAGCGGGCACCATTTGCATCCCTGCTTTTTGCCATGATAGGCTATGTAAATACTTATGTAGCCTATCACGGCCTAAGGCAGGGACGCAAACGGCGGCCGCTATGCCGGCTGCCATTTGTGGCCACAGTCCAGCAGTGGCCGGAAGTCTGGCTGCGGCCAGCCCCGGCTGGCAGCTCTGCAGCCTTGCCGCGGAGTGGAGCCAGCTGGGGAGGATTCTGGTGGGGGAGGGATGGATCGCCTCCCCCCCTAAGCGGATGACCCCCGGCAGATTGGTGAGTGGGGTTTGTACACTCCTACTGGATTCCCTCGCTAAGCTCCTTCTGATGTGAGTCCATATCAGATTGCAAGCTTTGCTTTTTCTTTACACATAAAATGCGTGCAGGTTTTCATGCATATTTTTCCAAATGCTCAGAAATGTATGGACTTCAATGGCAGATTGTGTCTGAGACTGTGGTTGGTCTGGAAGGTGCAAAATGGGTAAATCTGGATCAAAAATGAACTTAAATGAGTTTCTCATAAATTCCTAACCCTGAGACTTTCTGGTGTGAAGCTTGCCACTCCTTGAGCTTGCAAACCTAAAACAAAGAAGAAGAAGAAGAGGAAGAGGAAGAAGAAGAAGAAGAAGAAGAAGAAGAAGAAGAAGAAGAAGAAGAAGAAGAAGAGGAGGAGGAGGAGGAGGAGGAGGAGGAGGAAGAAGAAGAAGAAGAAGAAGAAGAAGAAGAAGAAGAAGAAGAAGAAGAAGAAGAAGAAGAAGAAGAAGAAGGCGGCACTGTAGAGCTGGAAAAAGTTCATATAATGGGACAGAACTAGCAGAAGAATTCTCAGAACCACTGTCTATTACCTTTGAGAAATCATGGAGGACGGGGGAAGTGCCAGATGACTGGAGGAGGGCTAATGTTGTCCCTATCTTCAAAATGTGCAAAAAGAAGGAACCTGGGAACTACAGACCAGTCAGCCTGACATCAATCCCTGGGAAAATTCTGGAGCAGATCATAAAGCGATCCATCTGGAAGCACCTTGAACACAATGCAGGGATTACTAAAAGCCAAGATGGATTTTTCAAGAACAAGTCCTGCCAGACGAATCTGATCTCATTTTTGGATCAAGTCATCTCCCTTGTAGACCGTGGGAATGCTGTAGACATCATATACCTCGACTTCAGCAAAGCTTTCGACAAAATGTCCCATGATATCCTGATGAGCAAACTAGCTCAAAGTGGGCTAGATGAAACAACGATCATGTGGATCCACAGTTGGCTACAGAATCGGACTCAAAAAGTGCTTCTCAATGGGACCTTCTCAAACTGGGGAGAGGTAACAAGCGGGGTACCGCAGGGCTCAGTCCTGGGCCCAGTGCTCTTCCACATTTGTATTAATGACTTGGAGGAGGAGGTGCAGGGAATGCTGATCCAATTTGCGGATGACACAAAATTGGGTGGGATAGCCAATAACTTGGAAGACAGAAACAAAATTCAAAGTGATCTTGATAGGCTGGAGCGCTGGGCAAAAAACAACAGAATGACATTTAACAGGGATAAATGGCAAGTTCTGCACCTAGGAAAAAGGAACAAAATGCACAGTTACAAGATGGGGGATACGTGGCTCAACAACACTACAAATGAGAAAGATCTTGGAATTGTGGTAGATCACAAGCTGAATATGAGCCAACAATGTGATGTGGCTGCAAAAAAGGCAAATGCTCTTTTGGGCTGCATTAATAGCACACACATAGTTTATTGCTTTTTAGCCAACCAGGCCATCTGCATGGAGAAATGCACAATTTTCCATAACATTCAGAGGAAAAACCAGGATGCAAATTGTTAAAAAATAGCTAATAAAAACAAATTAAAAACAATTTTTAAACTCCTAAAACTATATTTGCCAGCATGTTGCTACCATATTTACAGATTTTGTTCTTTTATAACAGTTAATATCCTTCTCCTCTCCAGGGCTCAGCTGACAAACTTAGCAGTTCTATATGATATATAATGATCTGTTCCGGCTAATAATAATCCGGTTATGCTTACACCGGAGGTATCCTCAGGCACAGCTAATAGAGGTTCGAGGTATTGCTTCCTCAAATCAGTGTACAGTGGGCATTCTGTTAGGAAGTGTATTATGTCCTCTTTCTTGGGGCAGCCAGCTGGGCAATCTGCACTCATACCATGATGGGTCTTGTAACGTACCTTCACCTCCATCAACTGGAGTGAGTTCAGTCTTCACCTAGTCATTAGCCATCTCAATTCATGTGAGGTGAAGGTGATAGATATTAGATATGGGGGAATCTTCCCTGGAGAGGTCGTGATACTTTTATAGATTTTATTTGAGTGGCTTTCAGCAGCACCAGCCATTGTTATTTGGATATCCACATCTTGTAATCTCTTTAAGATCTCATCCCTAGCTCTATCATATCCCCTTGTGAGCAAATATGATTGTGAAAAGCCCAACTCATAGATAGATATAATTATCTTGTCTGCCCATTATCTCCTTCCCATTGCTTCATATGTTAATAGAACTGGGGGGGGGGGGAGTTGAAACATTATCTTTAACCAGAAGAAGATGGCAGCTTTTGGGGCAAGCATTCCCACTGAGTGACAAGCTGTTTCTAGTCGTACAATGGTCCTAGATGTAGATCTAGGTACCCCGAGTACTCTAGAAAGAAATTAATGCTGCACTGACTCCAGTGAAGCTGTATTTGCAGGGGTCCAGGCAGGTGCCCCATATAATATTTGGGGAAGTAATTTACCCTTATATAGCTCTATTAAAGAGGCCACCATCTTACCACCTGGTTCTGCAGCAAACCGAAGTATAGCATTACTTGTTACATTAGTTGTCCGAACTATTTCCTTCAAATGTTCAGACCAAGATCCTGAACTTTGAAATGTCACTCCTAGGTATTTATATTTGTTAACCTGATCAAGCAGGTGATTATCCAGCTGCCATCGGTATTTTTTCCTCCTATTGCCAAAGACTAAAATTTTAGTTTTTTCATAATTGACTTGAAGGTCTTCTCTCATGCAATATGAGCTTAAAGCTCTTAAGAGCCTTTGCATCCCCACCTGGGTGTATGATAGGAGGTCAGGGTAATCTGCATATAGTAACACTGAAGTACTCCTGTCCTTTAGAAGAGGTGGGAAGAAGTCTGGGCTAGATAAGTAGGGAACTATATCATTAAGATATAGATTGAATAAAAGAGGTGCAAGCAAACATCACTGGCACACTCCTTTGTTAATAATAATGGGATCTGAAAGATCACCTGAAGACACTCTCACATGCAAGATAGAGTTCTCATATAGCCCCTGTATTCTCCTAAGCAATTTGTGATCAATATTTAAATTTTTAAGCTTCTGCCAAAGATGGGGTCTAGATATAGAATCAAAGGCTGCTCGAAGGTCTACAAATGCAGCAAAGAGTGAGTGGTAAGGCGGAGATGTATATTTCTCAGCCAAAAAATTTAGTATAAAACAATGTAGACCTGCCATATCAAAAGCCTGCTTGTTCTTCAGCTAGGAGCTTCTCCCCAGACACCCAGCTTTCCAACTTATTTAAAAGATGTCTTGCATACAACTTGCTTATAACATCCAGTAGGCTTATGGGGTGATAATTCTTAGGGTCTGACCGGTTGCCTTTTTTATAGATAGGCACTACAATAGCCACTGTCCAATCTTGGGGAAATTTCCCAGTTCTGTCAATAAATGTAAATAAGGCTGCTAACATTGGAATCCACCATTGAGGATAATCAATCAAGAAGTCTGGTGGAATGCCACTCCTTCCAGGGGCCTTTCCATACTTCAACTTCCGTATCAGCATTGCTACCTCCTCACAGGTAACTGGGGGCCAACTAGGTGGTTCTAGGTCATCCTCCTGCAATGGGGGAAGACAAGCCCTCTCATCATAGAAAAGAGAATGAAAATGCCATTCCCATGTCGCAATAGCAGAATCTACGTCTGGGGTCCCAGAGTATCTTAAATCTGAGGTTAAATGCCAAAATCTGGATCTATCTTTCCTTTCAAGTGCTAGTGCTAATTCCACCCATTGCAACCTGGTGTACTCTTGCTTTTTTCCTTTGGTTGTTTTTTTTGTAGAGTTCACGCAGTGCCAAATAGGACTGTGGTAAAGGGACTACACCTCTATCTCTTAGAGATTTATGTTGTCTTTTAATTTCTTGCTTACGTTTCCTGCAGTCCGTGTCGAACCATGGGTTGCCATCTTTTGGCCTCTGGTTCCTTGAATGACTTTTCCAAAATAAAAGAGGTTCGACTGCTGCTATAATCTGGGCATAACATTCTAATATTACTTCCGTCTCTTTGGAAGAGGACAGGGTATTCAACAGAAGTTGAACATTCTCAGAATGCCATAAGCATTTCAGGGCATTTAAATTCACATTTGCCCATTTCATAGAACCATAGAATCATAGAATAGTAGGGTTGGAAGGGGCCTACAAGGCCATCAAGTCCAACCCACTGCTCAGTGCAGGAATTCAAGTCAGAGCATTCCTGACATATGGCTGTCCAGCCTCGTCATGAATGCCTCCAGCGTGGGAGAGCCCACCACCTCCCCAGGTAATTGGTTCCATTGTCGTATTGCTCTGACAGTCAGGACATTTTTCCTGATGTTCAGCCAGAATCTGGCTTCCTGTCACTTGAGCCCATTCTTCTGTGTCCTGCACTCTGGGATGATCAAGACGAGATCCTGGCCTTCTTCCCTGTGACAACCTTTCAAGTACTTGAAGAGTGCTATCATCTCTCCCCTCAGTCTTCTCTTCTCAAGGCTAAACATGCTCAATTCTTTCAGACTCTCTTCATAGGGCTTTGTTTCCAGTCCTCTGATCATCTTTGTTGCCCTCCTCTGAAACCACTCCAGTTTGTCTGCACCCTTCTTAAACTGTGGTGACCAGAACTGGACACAGTACTCCAGATGAGGCCGAACCAGTGCTGAGTAGAGGGGAACTAGTACTTTCCGGGATTTGGAAGCTATGCTTCTATTAATGCAGCCCAAAAGAGCATTTGCCTTTTTTGCAGCCACATCACATTGTTGGCTCATATTCAGCTTGTGATCGACTACAATTCCAAGATCCTTCTCGCTTGTAGTGTGGTTGAGCCACGTATCCCCCATCTTGTAACTGTGCATTTGGTTTCTTTTTCCTAGGTGCAGAACTTGGCATTTCTCCCTGTGAAATGTCATTCTGTTGTTTTCTGCCCAGCGCTCCAGTCTATCCAGATCACTTTGAATTTTGTTGCTGTCTTCCAAAGTATTAGCTATCCCGCCCAATTTGGTGTCATCTGCAAATTTGCTCAGCATTCCCTGCTCCTCCTCCTCCAAGTCATTAATAACAATGTTGAAGAGCACTGGGCCCAGGACTGAGCCCTGTGGTACCCCGCTTGTTACCTCTCCCCAGTTTGAGAAGGTCCCACTGATAAGCACTCTTTGAGTCCGATTCTGTAGCCAACTGTGGATCCACTGGATCATTGTTTTATCTAGCCCACTTTGAGCTAGTTTGCTCATCAGGAGATCATGGGGCACTTTGTCGAAAGCTTTGCTGAAGTCGAGGTATATGATGTCTACAGCATTCCCACGGTCTACAAGGGAGGTGACTTGATCAAAAAATGAGATCAGATTCGTCTGGCAGGACTTGTTTTTGACAAATCCATGTTGGCTTCGAGTCAACACGGCCTTGTTTTCAAGGTGCTTCCAGATGGATTGCTTTATGATCTGCTCCAGAATTTTCCCAGGGATTGATGTCAGACTGACTGGTCTGTAGTTCCCAGGTTCCTCCTTTTTGCCCTTTTTGAAGATAGGGACCACGTTAGCACTCCCCCATTCATCTGGCATTTCCCCCGTCCTCCATGATTTCTCAAAGAGAATAGACAGCGGTTCTGAGAGTTCTTCTGCCAGTTCCTTTATTACTCTAGGATGCAGTTCATCCAGCCCTGGAGATCTGAACTCATTCAAAGTCATTAGGTGTTCCTTGACCATATGCCTGTCGATCTCAAGTTGCAATCCTGCCCCTTCAGCCTGTACTTCGCCTTTGCAGGGGGGTCATAGACCCTCTTTTGGGAGAAGACTGAGCCAAAGTAGGAATTGAGCACCTCTGCCTTTTCTTGGTCATCTGTTATCATTTTGCCATCCTTATTTAATAGCTGAACCACCATTTCTTTCCTTTGCCTCTTACTATGCACGTAGCTGAAGAAAGCCTTTTTGTTGTTTTTAACATCCCTTGCTAACCTCAGCTCGTTCTCAGCTTTAGCCTTCCTGATGCCATCCCTGCAATTCTGTGCTACCTGCCTGTACTCTTCCTTTGTTGCTTGGCCTTCTTTCCACTTCCTATATGTGTCCTTTTTTGTTTTCAGGTCATCTCTAAGCTTTTTGTGAAGCCACATTGGCTCCTTCTGTTGTCTTCCACCTTTTCTTCTTGTTGGAATTGCTTGTGATTGTGCCTTGAGAATTTCCTTTTTTAAAAGCTCCCACCCGTCTTGGACTCCTGTTCTCGCTAGCATCGCTTGCCATGGGACCTTACTGATCATTGTTCTGAGTTTATTAAAATCAGCTTTCCTGAAATCTAGGGTACGCGTTCGACTACACTTGGCTTTTGCTTCCCTTAGAACCAAGAACTCAAGTGCAACATGGTCACTTTCCTCCAGAGTTCCTGTAACTGCTACTTTATCCACTAAGTCATCTCTGTTGGTTAGGATCAAGTCAAGGATAGCCGATCCTCTAGTTCCTTCCTCTACTTTCAGTAGGAGGAAGCTATCCACCACACAAGTCAGGAATTTCCTGGAGGGGCCATGGTTTGCGGAATTTGTCCCCAACAAATATTGGGGAAATTGAAGTCCCCCATTACTACTACATCATGCTTCCTTAAAACAGTGGCTATTTGCTTTTCAAAAGTTTCATCCTTGTCTTCTCCTTGATTGGGTGGCCGGTAGTAGACTCTGACCACCAGGTTCCTTTTATTCTTTGCTCCATTTATTTCAACCCAGATGCTCTCGATGGGGCTACCAAGCTCCTTCTCCTGTATTTCTGTGCAGAGAGATGTATTTTTCACATACAGTGCAACCCCACCTCCCTTTCTGTTCCTCCTGTTCTTTATGAACAAGTTATATCTTTCAATTGCTGTATTCCAGTCATTTGCAACAGTATGTTGCATCCCTCGTGCTTGGGACTAGGAACCTATTTTCTTGATTTACCCAGACATTTTTAAAACCTTCCAGCTGTACAGTCAAAGGTTGGTGATCACTACATGGATATGAATCTACCCCAGAAAGCGTAATCAGCCCAAGTGCAGCAGGAGATATTGCAATGTAATCAGCTACACTAGCCCCAAGATGGTTGATGAAGGTGTATTCCCCTGTCAGATCCCCAGACAAAGAGCCATTCAGAATGAAAAGTCCAGATTGAAAAATCATTTGAATAAACAACTTCCCTTGGATGTTAATTGTGTGGTCCTTTGACTGTTTGTCCTCTATCAGTGGGAAGTCATCCAAGGAAATATTGGATACTGGCTCTATTGCATCCCAGTTTGGGCCAATCCGGGCAAAATCCCCCACAAATATCAATTGAGCTTCTGGTAGTTCGATCTGGAGGCCAAGTATATAATCTGTAAGGCTTTCCCAAACATTTTTGCTGTGATAGGTTGATTTCCAGGGAGGAATATACACATTTACCATAATATATGATGTTAAATTGGTTTTGAAAAATACAGCCAGAGCCCAAGACTGCAATTTGCTAATAAGATAACTTTCCCCTTCCAGTGAGATTGATATATACAGCAGGCTAATCCCCCCCACGGGCACTCCATGCCTCTAGGTTTGCTTGCAGGGATTTCATAGGTTTTATAATCACTCAGAAGAATTTCCCCAGTACACCATGTTTCCTGTAGGAACATGATGTCAAAGGATCTAAGGTACCTTCTGAATGAGTTATCTGACCTTTTATTGGACCATCCAGAAATGTGACACACTTAAGTGAGCTCCTCGAATCCTTATTTTGTCAGGAAGAGCATTCAGGTATAATTCGATCTATTGAGGGGTCAGGCTGCTCAGCACCATTTAGGCGGGAAATGGGGTCCTGATTCATGTGTTTCCTTTGAGAATTTTTTGCTATTGGGACTACTATATGTTGATTTCAGCCACCACTGTTTTCTGGGGGGGGTTCAGCATCAACTTAAAATTATCAATACTAGAATTAGTTACAGTATTGGTTAAAGTATTGGTTAAAGGGATTTCAGGGTCTAACAAAAGATCACTTTTGAGTGGAGAGCTGGGCATAAAGTCGTATAGTTTGTTCTCTGCACTTCCTGATCAACAGGTTCTATATCTATATCAGTGGTCCCGGCATCCGTCTCCTGAATTATAAGGTCAGTAAGCATTTCATTTTAGACTGTTTCGGAAGGATGTGTAGTCTAGGGATGGGGGAGAATTTCTCCCCGAAACTTCGGGGGGCTGAGTGCCAACGTGTTTGGCCCCCCGAAGTAGTTTCGGGGAGAAATTCTCCTCACCCCCCCAGCCCCCTGCACCCCCCGGGACGGGACTTACCTTTCCCGACTGTCCCTCTCAGCGGCAGGTCCCGACGGCGGTTCGTCGGGTCTTCGTCAGGGGCGGGGGCTGCCGCCACCACCATTCCAATAAAAGTAAAAAAAAAAAAAACGCCCCCGTGATAGGCTACGTGATGATTAACGTAGCCTATCACGGCTAGATTTGCAAATCGTCATGTAGCCTATCACGGGTGACTTTTAAAAAAAAAAAAGCGCATACGGCTAATGGCGGCCCCCATAGGGAGCCGCCATTCACGTTCCTTATTTGGTCACTGTAGTCTACGTAAAGATTTACGTAGACTACAGCGACCAAATAAGGAACGCGAATGGCGGCTCCCTATGGGGGCCGCCATTTGTGTACGCACTTTTTTTTTTTTAAGTCACCCATGATAGGCTCCGTGACGATTAATGTAGCCTATCACGGCTGACTTTGCAGATCTAGCCGTGATAGGCTACGTTAATCGTCACGTAGCCTATCACGGGGGCGTTTTTTTTTTTTACTTTTTTTTTCGCGGCCGGGCGAGGCGCCTCCTCCCCGGCCTGAATTTCGGCCGGGCGAGGCAGGAAGCCTCCCCCCCCCAGCCTGAACTTCCGGGGCAGCAGCGAAGCGCCTCCCCCCCACCGCAAAGCAAGCTGCGAGACCAGGTAAGTGGCTTTCGTGCACCCCTAGTGTAGTCCAGTTGGGACCTCGCAGCAAAAATTTCTTTAACCAACATTGGTGAGTTAAAGGTTATTATGTTGTTGTTGTTGTTGTCATTGTCATTGTTGTTGTTGTTATTGTTGTTCAGTCATGTCTGACTCTTCGTGACCCCATGGACCATGGCACGCCAGGCCTTCCTGTCCTGCGCTCTCTCCCGGAGCATGCTCAAGTTCATATTCATTGCATCGGTGATGCTGTCTAGCCATCTCATCCTCTGCCATCCCCTTCGCCTTTTGCCTTCAATCTTGCCCAGCATCTGGGTCTTTTCCAGGGAGTTTTCTCTCCGCATTAGGTGGCCAAAATATTGGAGCTTCAGCTTCAGTATCTATCCTTCCAATGAGCACTCAGGGTTGATTTCCTTTAGGATGGACTGATTTGACCTCATTGCAATCCAGGGGACTCGTAAGAGTCTTCTCCAGCACCACAGTTCGAAAGCATCGATTCTTCGGTGCTCAGCCTTCCTCATAGTCCAGCTCTCACAGCCATACATTACTACTGGGAAAACCATAGCTTTGATTAGACGGACCTTTGTCGGCAAGGCAATGTCTCTGCTTCTTACTATGCTGTCTAGGGTTGCCATAGCTTTCCTCCCAAGGAGCAAGCGTCTTTTAATTTCATGGCTACAGTCACCATCTGCACTGATCTTGGAGCCCAAGAAAATAAAATCTGTCACTGCTTCCATTTCTTCCCCTTCCATATGCCAGGAAGTGATGGGGCCAGATGCCATGACCTTCATTTTTTTTAATGTTGAGTTTCAAACCAGCTTTTGCACTCCCCTCTTTCACACTCATTAAGAGGCTCTTTAGATCCTCTTCGCTTTCTGCCATTAGGGTGGTATCGTCTGCATATCTCAGGTTCTTGATAATTCTCCTGGCAATCTTACTTCCAACCTGTGATTCATCCAACCCGGCATTTCTCATGATATACTCTGCATATAAGTTAAATAAGCAGGGCATCAACATGCAGCCTTGTTGTACTCCTTTCCCAATTTGGAACCACTCGGTTGTTCCATGTGTGGTTCTTACTGTTGCTTCTTGACCCTCGTACAGGTTTCTCAGGAGACAGGTAAGGTGGTCTGGTACTCCCATCTCTTTCAGAATTTGCCACAGTTTGTTGTGATGCACACAATCAGAGGCTTTAGTGAAGTCAATGAAGCAGAAATAGACTTTTTCTGGAATTATCTTGCTTTCTCCATGATCCAGTCAATGTTGGCGATTTGATCTCTAGTTCCTCTGCCTCTTTGAAACTAGGGATGGCAGAGAATTTCTCCCCAAAACTTCGGGGGGCCGAGCGCCAACGTGTTCGGCCCCCCGAACAAGTTTCGGGGAGAAATCCTCCGCCCCCCCCGCCCCCCGCACCCCCCCCGGGACGGGACTTACCTTCCCTGAATGTCCCTCCCGGCGGCGGGTCCAGCTGGCGGTTCGTCCGGTGTTCGAGCGGGTCTTTCGAAAGAGCGGTCTTTCGACCGGCTGCCGCCCCTGCCATTGCAATGAAAGAAAGAAAAAAAAAAAGTCCCCTGATAGGCTACGTGACGATTCACGTAGCCTATCATGGCTAGATTTGCAAAGTCAGCCATGATAGGCTACGTCAATCGTCACGTAGCCTATCCCGGGTGACTTAAAAAAAAAAAAAAGTGTGTACGGATAATGGCGGCCCCCATAGGGAGCCGCCATTCCCGTTCCTTATTTGGTGGCTGTAGTCTACATAAATGTTTACGTAGACTACGGCAAAAATAAGGGCAACGCTATTTGCATTGCCTTATTTTCGCCGTAGTCTATGTAAACATTTACGTAGACTACAGCAACTAAATCAGGAACGCGAATGGCGGCTCCCTATGGGGGCCGCCATTCGCGTACGCGCTTTTTTTTTTTTTTTTTTAAGTCACCCGGGATAGGCTACGTGATGATTCACGTAGCCTATCATGGCTGACTTTCCAGATCTAGCCATGATAGGCTACGTGAATTGTCACGTAGCCTATCAGGGGGACGTTGTTGTTTTTTTTTTTTAACTTTCGTGTTCGCGGCCGGGCGAGGCGGGAAGCCTCCTCCCCGGCCTGAATTTCGGCCGGGCGAGAAGGGAAGCCTCCCCCCCGGCCTGAATTTCGGCCGGGCGAGAAGGGAAGCCTCCCCCCCCCGGCCTGAACTTCGCGGGGGGAGCAGCGAAGCGCTCCCCCCCACCGCGAACAAGCTGCGAGAAAAGGTAAGTGACTTTCGTCCACCCCTATTTGAAACCCAGCTTGTACTTCCGGTAGTTCTCGGTTTGCATACTGCTGAAGCCTAGCTTGTAGGATTTTGAGCATCACCTTGCTGGCATGTGAAATGAGCGCAATTGTGCGGTAGTTTGAACACTCTTTGGCATTGCCCTTCTTTGGAATTGGAATGTAAACTGACCTTTTCCAGTCTTGTGGCCACTGCTGAGTGTTCCAAATGTGTTGGCATATTGAGTGCAGCACTTTAACAGCACCTATGTAAATATAGAGAACCTGGGAGTGTACTATGCACAGATCTAATATTTCTTACATGGATTCTTAAGTTCAGCAATATATTAAGATTATGCACAACTCTGTTTTTCCCCCACCAACTTGGCAGGGAGGACCCCATTTGATAATGGTGATATTTCAAAAGCCACCTAGCCTGGGGCTAAAATTAAGTTCCCCTTGATGTCCCAATTCTTCAGCTGTACAAGTTCTCCACAATCTGCAGAGTTCAGGAGGTTCTGATGTTTAAATGCAGTTGAAGGGGCCAAAACCTGAAAAGGTGTTGGGTTGGAGGTGTCATATCTTTCTGCTTTGCTTCTAATTCCACTTCTTGTTTTCTTCTGGTTTCCTGCCCCTTAAGGAATTGTATAATCTGATCAAGTTGTTTTGTATATCCAGCAATAGGAGTTAGTTTGTCATATATGGCTTCAATTGATCCGAAAATATTAATTAAGGTTTTGGCAATTAACAGGCACTGTTCTGCCATGGTACCAGTGGTTGCCGTGTTCACCTCTTCTGGGTTCAGCCTGGTAATTGCATTAATAGAAGCATAGCTTCCAAATCACGGGAAGTACTAGTTCCCCTCTACTCAGCACTGGTTAGGCCTCATCTGGAGTACTGTGTCCAGTTCTGGGCACCACACTTTAAGAAGGATGCAGACAAGCTGGAGAGGGTTCAGAGGGGGGCAACAAAGATGATCAGGGGACTGGAAACAAAGCCCTATGAAGAGAGACTGAAAGAACTGGGCATGTTTAGCCTTGAGAAGAGAAGACTGAGGGGAGAAAGGATAGCACTCTTTGAGTACTTGAAAGGTTGTCACAGAGAGGAAGGCCAGCATCTCTTCTCGATCATCCCAGAGTGCAGGACACGGAATAATGGGCTCAAGTGACAGGAAGCCAGATTCCGGCTGAACATCAGGAAAAACTTCCTGACTGTTGGAGCAATACAGCAATGGAACCAATGACCTGGGGAGGTGGTGGGCTCTCCCACCCTGGAGGCCTTCAAGACGAGGCTGGACAGCCATCTGTCAGGGATGCTCTGACTTGGATTCCTGCACTGAGCAGGGGGTTGGACTCAATGGTCTTGTAGGCCCCTTTCAACCCCATTATTCTATGATTCTATGAAGTGCAGAAAAGGGGAACGCAAACGATGAGGAGAAGTTGCAACAGCTGGGACTGTTTAGCTTGGAAAAAAGGTGACTGAGGGGAGACATGATAGAGGTTTACAAAATTATGTGTGGTGTGGAGAATGTGGATAGTGAGACAATTTTCTCCCTTTCTCACAATACTAGAACCTGGAGTCATCCCATGAAGCTGATTGTTGGGGCAGATGAAAAGTACTTCTTCGCACAGTGCATAGTAGGGATGTCAGAGGATTCCGCCACGGATCTCAGTGAATCCCCCAAATCAGTAGCTGAATGAAGCCCCCCCACCCCCTGAAAGGCCCGTGAAATGGAGCACTTACCTGGTGTTGTTCGCGCTGCTTTGCAAATGGTGGCCGCGTCTGCGGGCGCCATTCGCTTCCCCATTTTTGCCATGATAGGCTACGTAAATATTTACATAGCCTATCATGGCTAACGCAGGGATGCCATTTGCGCCCCTGTTTTTTTGCCGTGATAGGCTACGTAAATATTTACATAGCCTATCACAGCAAAAAACCAGGAACACAAATGGTGGCCCCTGTAGCTGCTGCCATTTGCGTCTGCAGGCTCTGCACGCTTGCGAATGCACCCAGCCGGTGGCTGCATGGAGTTGCTGTGGAGCGGAGCTGGCTGGGTTAGGATTTCAGGGGGAGGTGTGGAGCACCTCCCCCCCCACTGCAAATCACCCCTTCGAAAAGGTAAGTGACTTTTGCACATCCCTAATGCATAGTCTTTGCTGTTTTAAATCTGTATTTTAATCTTCTGCACTGCTGCTAGGTTTTATTGTGGTTGCATTGTTATATTGTGGTTTAAATGTTCTATATATTTTAAATTGTTTTATTGTGTGCTGTTTGGTTTTAATTTTTGTGAACCATCCAGAGAGCTTCAGCTATTGGGTGGTATAGAAATGAAATAAATAAATAAATAAATAGTCAAACTATGGAATTCCCTACCACAAGACATAGTGATGGCCACCAATTTGGATGGCTTTAAAAGGGGATTAGACAAATTCCTGGAGGAGAAGGCTGTCACTTACTACTAGTCTTGATGGCTATGTGCTACCTCCAGTACCAGAGGCAATGAGCCTATATACACCAGTTGCTGGGGAACATGGGTGGGAGGGTGCTGTTGCACTCATGTCCTCCTTGTGGGTTTCCCGTCGACAGCTGGAGACCGTGTGAACAGAATGCTGGACTGGATGGACCCTTGGCCTGACCCAGCATGGCTCTTTTTATGTTCTAAGGAGGGAAAGACATTGCAGAGAGTGACAATTCCATAGCAGTTGGGGGTGGGGGGTGGGGGTTTCAACCAGATGCAAAGCAGGCAATTGGCTTCCACAGCTCCCTGTTCCACTAACAGGAACTCTTTACCTGCCTAATTCTTGCTGTGGATTGTATGACATCTGCATGGTCAGGAATCGAGTTGGGAAGCATCATGGCAGCACAGCAGGCAAGATAGGAGCCAGGCTGCCATGCTTCCATGGGCCCCTGCCCTGCTCCTCAGAAATCCTCACATCTGCTCAGGGCGTCTAATATCTGTGGGCGAAAGGAATGGCCACATTTAAAACACCAATCGATAATGCTGTGGTAAACTCGAAATGGCATTAGTCACGATTTCAAATAATGATAGCCCAAATTCCTCTCCGAAAAATCTTGTCTCTCTTCCACATCTGATAAAGTCAAGAAATGAGTGTTCCACAGAATTCAGTCAGCACCAATTCAGAGCTTATTGAGGTTACAGAGAAGAATTTTAACTCTCCTTGGAGTCTCTTTAACAAGCTAGATAAACAAGAATATTGTCTGAAGCCAGCTTAAATGTCAATGGCATTGTAACGGCCACAGGAGGAGAAGCTTGGGGCACAAAACAGAAGGGCTTGCGCTACCCAGAGTGAAGCAATTCAGCCTCCTTAAGTGGCCACTCACAGCAGGAACAATCTGTTTTCAGAAGTCCTGGTGGAATTGATGCTTTTCTAGAAATTATGGGAGATGCTTTTTTATTGGGCTGAGTTTGCTTTGTTAAAAGTGTCTTTGCACTGGGGTGGGAGCAGGGGCATGGCCCATCTCCAACTTGTGGGTACATTCTGCTCAAGACATCACTGTCATTCTCTTCTTAATTTTATTGGCTTTTCACCCTGGTATAGCACAGGTCAGGATACTGCCCACTTTCAATTTAAGGCTTTTTCTTAGCTTGGGTGAAGAGGCTCTTGATTTCATTCCTCTCTGAGTCCCCTTTTGCAAAAACTTCCTCTGCAGTAGGGATGGCGGAGAATTTCTCCACGAATCTCCAGGAGGCCAAATGCCAACACATTCGGCCCCCTGAAATTGGTGGGGAAATTCTCCGCCGGCCCCCCGCCCCCCCTGGGATGGGACTTACCGTGGCCAAATGTCCCTGGCAGCGGTGGGTCCCGGCGGCATTTCGGTGGCATTTCGGCGGGGGTGGGGGCGGCGGCCGGTCTCCCGACCGGCTGCTGCCGCCGCCATTGCAAAAAAAAAAGTAAAGTAAAAAAAAAAACAACCCACCTGTGATAGGCTACGTAATGATTTACCTAGCCTATCACGGCTAGATTTCCAAAGTCAGCCATGATAGGCTACGTAAATCGTCACGTAGCCTATCACGGGTGACTTTGGGGGAAAAAAAAAGCGCGTACGCAAATGGCGGCGGCCCATGGGCGCCGCCATTTCCGTTCCTTATTTTGACACGTCTAGTCTACATTAACATTTACGTAGACTACGGCAAAAATAAGGGAACGCTATTTGCATTGCCCTTATTTTCGCCGTAGTCTATGTAAATCTTTACGTAGACTAGACGTGTCAAAATAAGGAACGCAAATGGCGGTCCCCATGGGAGCCGCCATTTGCGTACGTGCTTTTTTTTTTTTTCCAAAGTCACCTGTGTTAGGCTACGTGACGATTTACGTAGCCTATCACAGCTGACTTTGGAAATCTAGCCATGATAGGCTACGTAAATCGTTACGTAGGCTATCACGGGTGTGCGTGTGTGTGGGGTTTTTTTACTTTTTTTTTCGCGGCCGGGTAGACGGGGCAATCCTACCCGGCCTGAACTTCGGCCGGGCGAGGCGGGGCGCCTCCCCCCCCTCGCCTGAACTTCGGGGGGAGAACCGAAGCGCCTCCCCCCCACCGCGAAGCAAGCTTCGAGAACAGGTAAGGGACTTTCGTCCATCCCTACTCTGCAGGAATTCCTGGGCTTGAAAGATGTCCCACTTACCATTAGAACAGGATTCCTTCTACAGTGGGGCACCTCACATTTGACCACCATCTTCCAGGAAATGGGGGGAATCAGGTGACAACTGCAGACGCTGACTGCAGCCAGGAAATCAGAAGACGTTTACTTCTTGGGAGGACAGCAATGACAAATCTTGATAAAATAGTTGAGAGCAGAGACATCACACTGACAACAAAGGTCTGCATAGTGAAAGCAATGGTATTCCCCATAGTAACCTATGGCTGTGAGAGCTGGACCATAAGGAAGGCTGAGCGAAGGAAGAGAGATGCTTTTGAACTGTGGTGCTGGAGGAAAATTCTGGAAGTGCCTTGGACTGCAAGAAGATCAAACCAGTCCATACTCCAGGAAATAAAGCCAGACTGCTCACTTGCGGGAAGGATATTAAAGGCAAAACTGAAGTACTTTGGCCACATAATGAGAAGACAGGATACCCTGGAGAAGAGGCTGATGCTAGGGAAAGTGGAAGGCAAAAGGAAGAGGGGCCGACCAAGGGCAAGGTGGATGGATGAAATTCTGGAGGCGACGGACTCGAATCTGGGGGAGCTGGGGGTGGCGACGGCCGACAGGAAGCTCTGGCGTGGGCTGGTCCATGAAGTCACAAGGGGTCGGAAGTGACTGACTGAATAAACAACAACAACAACAAGGTGACAACCATCTTAGGGCTCTTTTGCTTTTAACATAACAACTGACTGATTTTTAATTTTTTATTCTATTCTTTGACATTACAAAAGGGGGGGCTCTAAAATGGACAATGGTGTCAGTACATGATCAAAAGGGGAGGATGTGCAAAGGTGAGGATGTGTCTCTACTTCATGCTGCTGCTCGCCACTCTTTTGACTTCAGCCATCATGACAGGTATTTATGGAATCTCTTCAAAGTATCTGGCATGGGGCCATTGCTCACTGGTGGAGCCCCTGCTTTGCATGCAGGATGTCCCCAGTTGGATGCCTGGCATCTCTGGATAGAATTAGCAAAAGAATCCGGCCCAAAACCCTAGACAGCCACAGCTGCCAGTTAGGGATGGACGAAAGTCCCTTACGTGATCCCGAAGCTTGCTTCGCGGTGGGGGGAAGGCGCTCTGTCCCTCCCCCCAAAATTCTGGCCGGGGGGAGGTGCCCCATCCCTCCCCCCGAAATTCTGGCCAGGGGGAGAGGCGCCCCGTCCCTCCTGCCATGAAACCTCCTCTCCTGCTGGGACGCAAATGGCGGCGGCCGTAGCCGCCGCCGTTTGCATCCCTGCAGTCAGCTGTGATAGGCTACGTAAATGTTTATGTAGCCTATCACGGCTGACTTTAAAATAAAAAAAAAAGCGCGTACGCAAATAGCGGCGCCCATGGGCGCCGCCATTTGAGTTCCTTATTTTGGCATGTGTAGTCTATGTAAACATTTACGTAGACTACAGCGAAAATAAGGGGAACGCTATTTGCGTTCCTCTTATTTTCACTGTAGTCTATGTACATGTTTTCGTAGACTACACATGCCAAAATAAGGAACGCAAATGGCGGCGCCCGTGGGCGCCGCTATTTGTGTACGCGCTTTTTTTTTTCAATGTCAGCTGTGATAGCTACGTAAACATTTACGTAGCCTATCACAGTGTTTTTTAAAAATTTAGCCGTGATAGGCTACGTAAATCTTTATGTAGCCTATCACGTTTGTTTGTTTTGTTTTGTTTTTTACTTGGAAATGGCGGCGGTGGCAGCCGGTCGGAAGACCGGCCGCTGCAGTCGCCGCCGCCAAACCGCCACCGAACCGCCGCCGGAGCCGCTGCCACCGCTGCCGCCGCCAGGGACATTCGAACAAGGTAAGTCCCGTCCCGGGGGGTGGCGGGTGAGTGGAAGACCATTTCTCCACCCATTTTGGGGGGCCGAATGTGCTGGCATTTGGCCTCCCCGAGATTCGTGGAGAAATTCTCTGACATCCCCAGCCAGTGCTGACAATAGTGGGCTAGATGGAGCAAGGGGCTGACTCAGTCAAAGGCAGCTTGCAATGTTCTATGAGATATCCCTAGAATTTCCAGACAACTTGTGTGTATTCTCCCCTCCCCCTGCTCTGCCCCCCCACTTTATTCCCTTCCCACCTGCACATCCAGCTGCCAGTCTTGGAAAGTCCAGTGCTAGTTATGCATGATCCATTGTCCATGCAAAGGCTGCAAAGAGCAGCAGTGGAACAGAGAGGCTTCCTTTCCCCCAACCTCCAAAGGATGAAGCCCCCCCACACACACACAGTTGAGGGGAAATTGACAAAGTGGCCTTCTCTTCTGTCACTTTTGGCACAGGGGCTTGTCAGGTCACCGCTGCTGCTGCTTCAGCCTTTGTTTGTACACCAATCTTTGGGCAAGATGTTGTACATCCATCAGCACATTTTTCTTCTTCTGAGCAGCAGCGTATGCTAAGGGCTTGCACACACAGACACTGATATCACTCCCCCCAACCCTGGAAATTAAATGAGATAGAATTGGACCTCAGTGGGGAGGGGACAGAGCGGAAAGACAAACAGATTCAAAACTAAATTATTTTGCAGTTAACAATTTATTCTAAGCTGCCATGTGCTCTAAACACATTGCAGAAATATATTAGACAGATCATGATAGATAGATAGATAGATAGATAGATAGATAGACAGACGTATTTTGCAGAATAACTACAAGAGAAGAAAAGAGCAGCATGAAGAGAGCCATTTCCCCAGTTTGTAGTGCTTATGTCCCAGTCAAATTCCATTTGAGATGACATGGATTGTATGGGATTGTGCTGATGTGAAGGGACTGTCTGACTGACCCCAACACTAGGAACCAGGGTGGAAAATAAATAATGCAAAAACAAGGCTTTTCCAGGGTGAGGCAGGATGCTGGACTGTATTTTTTTATCACTGAATTGTGAGTCATACAAGATCATAGCTTGATGCTATGGGTCATTTTAATTGTCTGTTTTTTAAACTGTTATTGTTTTCAATGGGATGCGTTCTTTTTCCTTTATTTGTTTGCTGTATGCTACTTTAAGAACACAGAGAGGCAGGATCAACATTTTAATGTTTGTATCTGCTGGTTTGTGTGTGTGTGTGTGTGTGTGTGTGCGTGTGTGTGTGTGTGTGTTTGTGTGTGTAAAGGTTTAAAAATTGTTTTTATTATATTTGATTTTTTTGTTGTGCTTCTATTTTGTTGTTAGCTGCTATGAACTTTTGGGGAAGGCAAGATAGAAACATTTTAAATGAATGAAATGTGATTCCATCCCACAAAGGCAGCCCCCCCCCTTCTGGCTCACCCCCAGAAATCACTTTCTGCTCCTCCACAGTGGGTGCTGAGGCCCCAGCGTGCTCTTCATCCCAGATGGAAGCAGAGTTGGGGGTGAGCAGGAGAAGCCCGTTCTGCCTCTTATCCCCCTTCGGAAAAGTCACCCTCAGCACCCTAATTCCCAGCTGACCTTTAGGGAGATTTCCTGCCCAGCCTTCCACTCCTAACAGCAGTAGCTGGCTGCTGTTAAAGGTCTGGATCAGCTCCACTGTGAGGGCAATTCTGCTTGCTTGCATGGGTGACCAGTAGAGCTGTAAATTTGGGGTGGTAATGTTCACCACAATAAAACAGAATATTCCATTTTTCTGCCCCACCTTTGCAGGGGCAGGGGCTTGAATGATGGGCTTGGGTGTAATAAGAAAGCCTAACATTATCAGTACTATCTGAGTTTCTGTCCTGTCCCTCCTCCTAGCAGTTCAGGACAGCAAACATGTTGCTTCCCCACATTTTACCCTTAGAAGAACCCTGTGAGGTGGGTGAGGCGGAGAGACAGTCCCAGGGTCACCCATGGAGCTTTGTAGCTCAAGGGTACTTGAACCTGGGGCTCCCTGTCTTAGGCTAACATGGCCTAATTTTTGGATGCACTGATCTGTTGCATCCATGTCCCTCCCTTCCTCCCTTGCTCGGAAGAGCTCACAAAAGGCAAGCAAGACTCTCCATGAGCCGTGAGGTGGGCTCCGTTGGGAAAGCATCACTGGCACAGGGCCTAGGGTCAAGGGGCTTTTATGGCACATTCCTTGTCCTTCACCCATTTCTCTCCTGAAGCCCCAAACTCAGAAAAACCTTCCAGAACAGTAACATGGCCACCGCTCTAACTCTTCTGGCCTCTTAGAAATATCTCACATTCTCATTCCACCCCCCCTTTTTTTTGCTGTTTTATTGTACCCTTGTGCCTCCAGATTTGACCTGCCCATGTTAATAGGGGTGGGGGGAATTCATCAGGACATCAGCGATCAGACGGCATTTAAGACTTTGCAGTATGACAGGGTTGGGCAGACTTTGGGTTTCTGATTTCTATATGCACTGGAACATCATCACAGGCATGGCCTCCAAGAGAAACTGGCAAATCATGAATTGGATTGAACTTAACTTCATGGGATTTATTATTTAATTTATTATTTAATTTATTAATCGCCCATCTGGCTGGTCACCCAGCCACTCTGGGCGATGTACAACATACAATAAAACAATAAAATTCTACAATAAAAACATTTTCTAAAATACCCGAGCCCACCCCAAATGCCTGCCTGAACAGCCACGTTTTTAATGCATGATGGAAGCTCATTAAAGCTAATTTCTGATTCCTAGAACCCCACCCTGCCAAGCTTTTGACAAAGTCCCTCACCAAAGACTCCTGAGCAAATTTAGAAGTCACGGAATAAAAGGACAGGTCCTCTTATGGATCAGTAACTGGTCCATAACAGAAAGCAGTGAGTAGGAATAAATGGTAAATTCTCACAATGGAGTGAAGTAAATAGTGGGGTTCCACAGGGATCTGTATTAGGGCCCATGCTTTTTCAACCTGTTCGTGAATGATCTGGAATTAGGAGTGAACAGTGAAATGGCCAAGTTTGCGGATGATACCAAATATTTTAGGGTGGTAAAAACAAAAAGGGATTGTGAAGAGCTCCAAAAGGATCTCTCCAAACTGGAAGAATTGGCATCTAAATGGCAAATGTGGTTCAATGTAAGCAAGTGTAAAGTGATGCAAATCTTGGCAAAAAATCCCAACTTTAAGTATAGCCTGATGGGATCTGACACTGACCAGGAAAGAGATCTTGCGGTTGTGGTGAACCGCTTAGGAGTAGGGATGTAGGATAAATTCTCCACGAATCTACGGGAGGCCGAATGCCAATGCATTCGGCCCCCCGAAATTGGTGGAGAAACGGTCCACCACCACCCCGCCACCCCCCGGGATGGGACTTACCTTGTGTGAACGTCCCTGGCGGCGGCGGCTCCCGGCGGTGGTTCGGCGGCATTTTGGCGGCAGCGGTGGCGGCGGCAGGTCTTCCGACCAGCTGCCGCCACCGCCATTTCCAAGTAAAACAAACAAACAAACAACAAATGTGATAGGCTACGTAAATGTTTACATAGCCTATCACGGCTGACTTTGGAAGAAAGAAAAAAGGCGCCCATGGGCACCGCCATTTGCGTTCCTTATTTGGGCACATGTTGTCTACGTAAACATTTACGTAGACTACGGTGAAAATAAGGGCAACGCAAATTTTTTCTTCCCAAAGTCAGCCGTGATAGGCTACATAAACATTTACGTAGCCTATCACGGCTGACTGCAGGGACGCAAACGGCGGCGGCTACAGCCGCCGCCATTTGCATCCCGGCAGGAGATGAGATTCATGGCCGGAGGGACGGGGCGCCTCCCCCCCTGCCAGAATTTCAGCGGGGAGGGATGGGGCACCTCCCACCCCACCCAGAATTTCGGGGGGAGGGACGGAGTGCCTCCCCCCCACCGTGAAGCAAGCTGCGGGATCAGGTAAGGGACTTCCGTCCATCCCTATCTAAGTGGAGATGTCAACCCAGTGTGCGGCCGCTGTAAAAAAGGCAAACTCCATGTTAGGCATAATTAGAAAAGGGATTGAGAATAAAACTGCCGACATCCTACTGCCCCTATACAAATCTATGGTGCGGCCACACTTGGAATACTGTGTACAGTTCTGGTCACCACGCCTAAAGAAAGATATTGTAGAGCTGAAAAAAGGGCAGAAAGGGGAAGCTAAAATGATCAAGGGGCTGGAGCAGCTCCCCTATGAGAGAAGGTTACAACAGCTGGGATTGTTTGGCTTGGAAAAAAGGAGGGTGTGGGGAGACATGATAGAGGTCTACAAAATTATGCATCATGTGGCGAATGTGGATAGGGAGACATTTTTCTCCCTCTCTCAAAATGCTAGAACCCGGGGTCATTGTATGAAACTGACTGGTCGGAGATTCAGGGCAGATAAAAGGAAGGACTTCTTCACACAGCACATAGTTAAACTACGGAATTTGCTACCACAAGACGTAGGTAGCACAAGACATACCACAAATGGATGGCTTTAAAGGGGGGTTGGACAAATTCTTGGAGGAGAAGGCTATCAATGGCTACTAGTCCTGATGGCTATGTGCTACCTCCAGTACCAGAGGTGGTGTATCTATATACACCAGTAGCTGGGGAACATGGATGGGAGGGTGCTGTTGCACTTGTGCCCTGCTTGTGGGTTCCTGGTCAACAGCTGGTTGGCCACTGTGTGAACAGAACGTTGGTTTGTTTGTTTGTTTACAATATTTATATACCACTCCACATCAGAAGATTTCAGAGTGGTGAACAACATGATAAAAGAATAAAACAACAGAGTTTTAAAGAGTTAAAACATAAAAAAAAGACAAACCCCAACAAGGTGGGATTTAACAAACCATGGCAAGGAAGACCTCTTGAAATAACAACATGGAATCATAGAATAGCAGGGTTGGAAGGGGCCTACAGGGCCATCGAGTCCAACCCCCTGCTCAGTGCAGGAATCCAAGTCAGAGCATCCCTGACAGGTGGCTGTCCAGCCTCGTCTTGAAGGCCTGCAGTGTGGGAGAGCCCACCGCCTCCCCAGGGAATTGGTTCCATTCTCGTATTGCTCTAACAGTCAGGATGTTTTTCCTGATATTCAGATGGAATCTGGCTTCCTGCAACTTCAGCCCATTAGTTGGAAGTTCAGGATCTCTTCTTGATCATCCCAGAGTGCAGTACACGGAATAATGGGCTCAAGTCACAGGAAGCCAGATTCCGGCTGAACATCAGGAGAAACTTCCTGACTGTCGGAGCGATACGACAATGGAACCAATTCCCAAGGGAGGCGGTGGGCTCTCCCACACTGGAGGCGTTCAAGACGAGGCTGGACAGCCATCTGTCAGGGATGCTCTGACCTGGATTCCTGCACTGAGCAGGGGGTTGGACTCGATGGTCTTGTAGTCCCCTTCCAATTCTATGATTCTATGATTCTATATGTTCTTATGGTCAGGCCAGGCCTGGGGAGGAATGGCACCAGGATAGGGCTGACGTCTTCCTGCAGGAGGGGCAGAGGATGAGGAAGTGACAGTGAAGTCAGCGGGGCCAGACAGGGAGGCTGATGTGAGGAAAGCCCAGCACTGGGCCCCATGTCTAGTTGGCTCCTATGTGGCTGCTCACTGAGATTCCAGGGTTTCAGGGCTTCCTCCCAGTTGGATCCCCTCTCCCCCAGTTCCAGGTCCTAGATGAGTCTTACCCGAGGAAGGCATCATTGGGATGGCCATGTGAGATGGGCCACTGCAAGGACCTCAAGCAAGCAGCAAAACCTACTGGGAGCCACTTCCTTGCATTGCACTTTATATGGCAGGACCCGTCATGGAAATAGTTATGTTCATACTTGTATTTCCCAGCCAAGTAACTGGGGCTCCGTTGTGTATCAAGCCTCCTGTTAGTTATCCCACTGGGTGACTTTGGGCTGGACTCTAACCACTACATCATACTTCTGTTATATGAAACTCATGAAGAAAAAGAGACAGTATAATGGAAAGTTCTTTCTGAAGCAGTCACACTTCACTTGTACAAATGCAGCATGAAGGGAAAGATCAGCAACCTTCTCTTTGTTTGAATAAAAAGCACACTCTGCACATGCTCAGGGAATGGACAAAATGAGGAATAAACATACCAGGGAATATGAAGAACTATATTCTTCTAGTGTTTGTGTGTGTGTGTGTGTGATCTCCCTCCATCCAGCTGTTCCCTGGGGGAAAAAAACCCATTCACCCAAGGGTCTTCTGAGATAACTAACTGGAGGTTTGCTAATGAGCTGGATGTGGAAATACAAAGCTGAGCTGCGGGCAAGTGGGGTGCTGACATGTGTAGGAGTAAGTCGCATTGAACTCAGTAAGACTTACTTCTTGGTTCTCCTCTCCATTTTAGCCTCACCATGTCACCAACAAGGCTGGATGTGGAAATAGAAAGCCTAGCAGGGGGAATAATGCTTGTGCAGGGCTCCAGGCCGGCATGGTCATTTTAAAAGGTTTTTTCTTTCTTTCAAACAGCATTGCTTTAAACAAAGAGTGCATCGCTCGGGCTCATCTAGGGGAGCCTTGTTTTGTAGGGATGTATGAAACACCTACCTGGCTCCGTGCCGGGCAATCCGCGGTGGACGGGAGGCACTCCGTCCCTCCCCCCGGAATCCTCGACAGGGGGAGAGGCAATCCGGTCCTCCCTCCCGGAATCCTGCCCGTCCGGCTCTGCTCTGCAGCCAAGCCACGGAACCGCCAGCTGACTCCGGCTGGCTCCGGCCGCCTGCAGCCAGACATCCAGCCGCTGGGCAGCCCTGCAGGGACGCAAATGGTGGCTGTTGTAGCCACCGCCATTTGCGTCCCTGTATTGAGCCATGATAGGCTACGTAAATATTTACGTAGCCTATCACGGCAGGGGGAAAAACCTCAGTGTACGCAAATATAAATATTTACGTAGACTATGACGGCGAAAATAAAGGAGAATGCAAATAGCGTAGCGGGCTCTATTTGCGTCCCTTTTTGATTTGCCGTTTTAGCCTACGTAAATATTTATGTAGGCTAAAACGGTGAATCAAAAAGGGACGCAAATAGCACGCAAATATTTGCGTTCCCCTTTATTTTCGCCGTCATAGTCTATGTAAATATTTACGTAGATTAAGACGGCCAAAAATAAGGAACGCAAATGGCGGCGGCCATAGCCGCCGCCATTTGCGTACACAGTTCCCCTCCCCCAGAGCCTTCGCGGCCAGAAATCCGGCTCTGGACGGCTCTGGCCTGGGCCTGGCCAGCTGCTCCGCAGAGCTGCCACAGAGCACAGCCGGCCGTCGAGGATTCCGGGGGGGAGGACCGGATCGCCCCCTCCCCCGTTGAGGATTCTGGGGGGAGGGATGGAACGCCTCCCCCCTCACCATCAACATAATCCGTGGAAAGGCAAGTGACTTTCGTACATCCCTAGCGGACGGGAGCAGGTAAGTGCTCCGTTTCGCGCAGTTTGGGGGGGCGGGGGCTTCGTTCTGCAACGGATTTTTGGGGGCCGAATGCACTGGCATTTGGCCTCACCAAGATCCATCACGGAATTCTCTGACATCCCTATTGTTTTGGGAAGCCCCAAGGAGGAGGAAGTGTTTTGGCTGAAAGTAAACAGAGACGGAGGATTTCAATTGAAAAAGAACACCCACAGACAAGGCAGTGAGCACAATTGATTAAAAAAACCAAAACCCCTACGTATTTATTATTGGAATATCCTACCTCGTGTTTTTATTTACGAAAATTTCACGACTCTGTGCGGATGACAAAAAAAAGCCGCACGACTGCTGGCTCCACAGGACCTCGTGGTGCCCTTCCGCAGACGATTCCGTAGCACGGACTGAAGGGAATTCGATCCCATTTCAGTCTGTGGTGGAATTCTCTGACATCCCTAACAATGTGGGTTGGGTTGCAATCAGTCCAAACCAAAGCGGAAGGTCCAAATTGGCATCCAAAGCAAAGCAGGGGTCTGTGCGCAGCCCTACTCAGGAGGTCCTTGGCTGTTTTTTGTGCTGCTGTTGCAAGCCACCTAGGTCAGGCTGTTACCCAATAGTAGGTCCTGACCCACCAGCTGAAGACCGGTGGAGCAGGGAGCGGCGGGATAAACCCCTGCTGGTTGCAGCCATCAGGAGAACACAATGGAAATGCAACACACACAATGACTGAAACTAGATTCTTCACTCAGATAATGGAATTTGAGCATTAGGAAAGAACGGAAGATTTTCAGGTAATGTGGCTAATTGAAACCTGTTTTGTTACCCAGTGAGGTTCTCAGCTGTGTCTGAGAACTGCAGGAGTCATTGGATCCCTAGTTTGGAGCTCATTTTCCAAATAAATTAGCACAGAAGTCAGCTTTTTGGGAATTAAGGTGCCTTAGACTGAGTCAGGCCACTGGGGTCCATCTAGCCCAGTACTGCAGACACTGGCTGGCAGCAGCGGCTCTCCAGGGTTTCAGGCAGGATTCTTTCCCAGCCCTCCCTGGAGAAGCCAGGGATCGAACCTGGGAGCATTTACATGCAAAGCATGTCCTTTATGCTTCTGCCCCTGAGCTATTGCCTTTCATCTCTCCCCTGATAAAGACCCGAAAGCTTGAAATGCGTTGGGCTTAAGAGGGATACAACTTGGATCAATAAATGAGCCTCCTGCGCTTGTCAGAGTCATAGCGGAACCTGGCTTTCTTCTGATATAACCCACTGCACTGCACCAGTCCTCCTTTTACAGAGCTGAAAGCTTTTCTGTGTTTAATTTTGTATTCAAATTCCTGACTTCCTTATTAATAGTGATTTCTGAATAGGTCGGAAAAATGTTGAAATTGTCAGATGACTTTTCAAGTAACTTTTCAAAGTTTTGAGGGGCGTTTTAAAAACAGACTGTGGCCATGATCCAGCCAAAGATCCATGAATAGAACTAAGCAAGGGCAAACGCTGCAGCGGCTCTCTACCCACCTGGGAGTAGCCTCCCTTGAACACAGCAGGAAGAGGGTTGCACTGCAAAACTTTTGCACTGAAATTGACAAGCATGCATGAAACATATTCAGCTTTTGCTTGGTCATTCCCTAAATCTTAATTCTTGCTGAGAAAAGTCTTAAGACAACAATGTTACAAAATTCAGTATTTTATTGTTGCTCGTCAACCTCTCAGTTGTAGCTTGATAAATTGTAAATAATTCAGATTAGATATTTGCTTTGTTTGAAAGCATATTTGAGAAAAATGAATTTGCTTGAGAAGCCCACTGACTTACACACTCATGTGTGCATTCATGTGTGTGCGCGTGTGTGTGCGTGTGCATGCGCACGCACACACACATTCTGACTTGCTTGCGGTATGCCTTTAGAACACAGGCTGTTTGAAAATTTAGATCTACTGGGAGCCTCACTGAACTTTTACAGTGATCAGGTAGGCAGGAATATCTCTACTTCTAGGAATCTTGTAACCAGAATAGAACATTATAGATCACTGCCTGGACCAGCTTCTTTCCAGCCAAGGAAGACTTTGTGCTCAGTAGCACATCCTCTTCATGGCAAGCCAGTTTCCTGGGCCAGTCAGTTAGTACCTAAAAGCAAAACAAAATGGTCCCCCCGCGCCGCCCCGGCGCCGCCTCGGCACCGCCTCTTTCAGTTGATTCCCAGAGTAACAGGGAATGCACAAAGCCACATCATAAGGCTGGAAAGGAGAAGGAACCTAACTGGTATTGGGATGTCTAGCAAGCACATTTGAGCCAGGGAAGCCCCCCCCCCCCATCCACCTTCTAAAGCTCAGTTCTTGGTTGTGCTCAGTGAACAAAGAGAGCTTCAGTTGTTGGGCAGTATAGAAATGTAATTAATTAATTAATACCTGACCATTCCCTCGGCAAAAACAACAACAGCCTTTCTGATCCAGGGAGCCTCCTCTGTACAGGATGGGAGCTTTGAGCCCATGAGATGGGCCGTTCATCAACTCAATGCCCCCCTTGCCCCCGCTAGCATCCTGCTATACATGGAAAATCAGAGCAGGATCCCTTGCTCTGGAAGGTAGGGATGTCAGAGAATTCCGCCACGGATCTCGGGGAGGCCGAATGCCAGCACATTCGGCCCCCTGAAATCAGTGGCGGAACGGTCTGCTCCCCCACCCCCCCGGAACGAGACTTACCTGGGGCGGATCTTCCTGGTGGTGGCGGCTCCGGCGGCGGCTCCGGCAGCGGTGCGGCAGTGGCGGACGGTCTTCTGACCGGCTGCCGCCGCCGCCATTTCCAGTTAGAAAAAAAAAAAAAGTGATAGGCTACGTAAAGATTTACGTAGCCTATCACGGCTAAGTTAAAAAAAAATGTGATAGGCTACGTAAATGTTTACGTAGCTTATCACATCTGACTTCTTTTAAAAAAACGCGCATACGCAAATGCCGCCACCATTTGCGTTCCTTATTTTGGCACGTCTTAGTCTACGTCAAGATTTACGTAGACTAAGACGGCGAAAATAAGGGGAACACAAATAGCGTAGCGTCCGCTACGCTATTTGCGTTCCCCTTATTTTCGCCGTCTTAGTCTATGTAAATCTTGACGTAGACTAAGACGTGCCAAAATAAGGAACGCAAATGGCGGCGGCCGTGGCCGCTGCCATTTGCATACACGCGGTGTTTGTTTTTTTTTTAAGTCAGACGTGATAGGCTACATAAACATTTATGTAGCCTATCACGGCTGACTGCAGGGATACAAACGGCGGCGGCTATGGCCGCCACCATTTGCGTCCCTGCTAGCCAGCGGCCGGATGTCCAGCTGCTGGCGGAGCCGGCCGGTGGCTCTGCAGAATCCCTACGGAGCACAGCCAGCCGGCCTGGATTCTGGGGGGAAGGAACGGAGCACCCCCCCATTCAGGATTCCGGGGGGAGGGACGGAGCGCCTCCCCCCCCCATCGACATAATCCGCGAAAGGTAAGTGCCTTGTATACATCCCTAGTGGAAGGGCTGTTGCTCGGTGGTAGAGCAGACGCATGGCACATAGGCATGATGCCCTGTGCCTCCATTCCCTGGCATCTCCAGTGAAAAGGATCTCAGGTTGTTCTTCCCAAGAGCTTGGAGAACAGCAGGCAACAGTGGGCGAGGGCAGCTATGCAGGGACGCAGCTATGCAGCAGCACCCCCTTCCTCGGGTCAAACAGTGAGCTGCCCTTGAATGCGAGGAGAGTTTAATGCAGTTTGCAATCAGGTCAGCCATTTAAAGCAAATACACTATTTAATAAATTACGGGGGCAGGAGCCAAAAATCCCCACTGGCCAGGCCTGACGCAGCTCTTTGGATCCTGAACTGTAATATTTTGCTACTGACGTAACCAGACGATCAGGCAAGAACATGGACGAAAAAGAGCTTCTGCTTAAAAACAACAAGGCATATATGATATATCATAGGCTAGTAATTACAAAATATTCATTTCAGAATAGGCAACAGAACATTCTTGTATAATAAAAAAAAATCAGAACACTGTAAATGGAAATATCTGCTTTGAAGATGGCTCAGACTGCAATCTTGTGCACATTTTCCTGACAGGGAGCCACACTGAACATGCTGAGACTTACTTCTGAGAAAAGATGTGCTGTAAAGAGGGCCGGCGCTTCTGTTGTTGGGTTGCTGCTGTGTGACGCTCCAGGAGCCTTGGAATGTGATGGACCAGCCCTGCTGCCTCCTTGCTCAGCAGGGCCAGGGAACCAGGGGCCATGTTCTCCAGCTAACCTAGCTTCTGTTAGCCAAGAAGAGGCAGAAGGAACAAGCTCTGGGGTATAAAGTAGAACCATCAGCTAGGGGAACTGGACTGGTTCAGTCCCCCACCCCCCACCTGTCGGAAGCTGCCTCTGTGTATAATCAGAAAGGGCAGGAAGTGACTGTCCATTCCACTCATCTGGTTTGCACAAAGAACAGGTCCAGGCACCCCTATAGGGAACATGGGGAGAGGCCGGTCTGAACCCCTTACAAAAGTAAAGATTGGAAGAACTCCCAAGTGAAGCTAGAAGCCCAAGATGGTCCAATTTCATTAAAGGTAATGCAGGAGCCGGACTAACCTTGACTTTAAAGGCAGGAGAACCAATTTGCATTAGTAATGACTGATTTCCATGTATCACCATGGGCTCAAGGCTGCCACTGTGCAAAGTTGTTTTGTTCTAAATGGTTATTCTAATTAATTTAGCTAGGACAATTGTTTGAATTCCCCCAACCCCTTTGAATTCATTTCAACTGGAATACAAACACCATGTTAAGCAGAGTACAGACAGCAGCAGCAATCCATTCAGGACTTCTTCAGTGTGTCCCATCTGCATTTTTGGGAACACGTGATGTGCTGCATTTCTCATTTCTGTTCCCCAGCGCCAGATTGAAAGTCAGGGAATCAAAAGAACTGATCTACATCTTGGCAAATTCAGTTGAGACTCAGCTCTCTTGGATAAGTAACAATTGAACTGCAGTGATTAGTTCCAGTTCAGAAGAGGAGCCACTGACCTGGTTTTCCACAAGGAGTCAAACCAAACATAATTAATTTAAGCTGGGGGGGGAGAGAGAGAAGGAGTCGGCAATGTGTTTTATGGTGGCTGAAGCCTCTTGGGCAATAATCTACCTTGGCAGAACTATGCTGTAGCCATGTTTCCATTCTTAGCAGCCTACTTTGTACAAAATGAATTAATCACCATAAACAAGGGAAGACTTTGAGAAATTCAGGAGTTGTGCAGCTGTGGTCCACATGTCCTATGACAAGAAGGGACCAAGAAATTGCAATAGTTCCTCCTCATCTTTCATTCTGGATTCCCCCATTCAGTTGACTGCTGATTCTACAACTCTGGGAGGGAATTAGTCACATGGGATGCTTCTAATAAGCTAGAAGTATGAGCTTGATGAATCCAAGGCTGGAGTTAAAATTGCTGGAAGAAACATTAACAATCTCCGATATGCAGATGATACCACTTCGATGGCTGAAAGCAAGGAGGAGCTGAGGAACCTCATGACGAAGGTGAAAGAAGAAAGTGCAAAAGCTGGGCTGCAGTTAACCCTCAAAAAAACCAAGATTATGGCAACCAGCTTGATTGATAACTGGGCTGGCAAATAGAGGGAGAAAACGTGGAGGTAGTGACAGACTTTGTCCTTCTAGGTGCAAAGATTACTGCAGATGCTGACTGCAGCCAGGAAATCAGAAGACGTTTACTTCTTGGGAGGACAGCAATGACAAATCTTGATAAAATAGTTAAGAGCAGAGACATCACACTGACAACAAAGGTCTGCATAGTTCAAGCAATGGTACTATTCCCTGTAGTAACCTATGGCTGTGAGAGCTGGACCATATCGAAGGCTGAGCGAAGGAAGAGAGATGCTTTTGAACTGTGGTGCTGGAGGAAAATTCTGAGAGTGCCTTGGACTGCAAGGAGATCAAACCAGTCCATACTCCAGGAAATCAAGCCAGACTGCTCACTTGAGGGAAGGATATTAAAGGCAAAACACAAGTACTTTGGCCACATCATGAGACGACAGGATACCATGGAGAAGATGCTGATGCTAGGGAAAGTGGAAGGCAAAAGGAAGAGGGGCCGACCAAGGGCAAGATGGATGGATGATAGATATTCTAGAGGTGACGGACTCGAGCTTGGGGCAGCTGGGGGCGGTGACGGCCGACAGGAAGCTCTGGCATGGGCTGGTCCATGAAGTCATGAAGAGTCAGAAGCGACTGAACGAATAAACAACAAATGAGGTTACTGCTTAATTTACAAAATTAGAGATGCCAGAACTTAAAGCTGCTAGACAGCTTGGGCTATTGGGCAGTATAGAAAATAAATAAATAAATAAATAAATAAATAAATAAATAAATAAATAAATAAATAGCAAGCCTTGACTTCTGATTTGGAAATAGGACCATGGGGGGCGGGATTCACATAAGGCCCAGTGTTGGGGGGATGTAGGGGATCACTGTGCAAGCTCAGTGAATGACAGCTCAGGACTAGAGTCTGCTTGGCAAAAGACCACAGGGAGGGAGAGACCCAGAGGAAGGCCAGGCTGCATGGACCTTCATTAGACCTGAAGCTATGGGGGGAGGGGTGCATTTCATTGTATTTATTTACCCAGACCACCCATTCCATGTTTTCGCTTTGGGAACACTTTCTCCACTTTTTTAAAAAAAAACAAATATAAGGCTAGCATTTTAAAGTCCGCCAACTTTCCCCATGACCCTGTTCCAAGCTTTCGCTGTTCCTAGAAATATTACTAGCTAGCCTGGTGCAGATTGAGCACTGGCACATGGGGGCCGTGTCCACACCAGATTGAGAGCTTTTTCCTGCACAAAGAAGATCCATATTTTCATGCATATTTTCCCCAAATTTACATAGAGGCACCAATTGTGCACATTTTTGAAATGTATATGTTTCTCTACCATTGCCTATAGCATGTTCGTGCACATTTTTCAAATGTATGCACTTTTCATGCACATTTTTCCAATGTACACATTTTCCAAATTCATGTTTGGGGGGATGTTGACCTGGTGTTGAATGGGGTACGGCTACCCTTGAAAGACCAGGTTGCAGCCTGGGGGTCATTTTGGACTCCCAGCTGTCCATGGAGGCTCAGGTGTCAGCTGTGAGCCGGACGGCGCTGTACCAACTCCATCTGATACAGCAGCTGCGCCCCTTCCTTCCCGACCATCTGCTCCCATCGGTAGTACATACCCTGGTCTCCTCTCGTCTAGACTACTGTAATGCGCTCTGCGTGGGGTTACCCTTGAAGACGGTTCGGAAGCTGCAGCTGGTACAGAACGCGGCGGCTCACCTGATTAAAGGCAGCCACCGGTGAGATCACGTCACTCCAGTGCTGAAGGAGCTGCACTGGTTACCAGTTGTTTTCCGGGCCAAATTCAAAGTGTTGGTTTTGACCTTTAAACCCCTATATGGTTCCGGCCCAGCCTATCTCAAGGAGTGCCTCCAACAACACCAGACAGTCCGCTCAACAAGATCAGCCTCGGATGGCCTTCTCTCTGTTCCATCAGCCAGGACAGCTAGGCTGGTGAGGATGAGGGAGAGGGCCTTTTCTGTGGTGGCCCCCACTCTGTGGAACTCCCTCCCTAGGGAACTCCGCCATGCCCCCTCTTTAATGAGCTTCCACCATGCATTAAAAACATGATTGTTCAGGCAGGCATTTGGGGTGGGTTAGGGTATTTTTTAGAAATGTGATGTTTTTAATGTAGTATTTTGTTTTAAATTGTTCTTGTTGTACATCGTCCAGAGTGGCTGAGTGACCAGCCAGATGGGCGATTAATAAATTTAATAAACAAACAAACAAGCAAGCAAACAAATAAATAAATAAATAAAATGTTTTGTTGCATGAATGACACTGCAAGCTCAGAAATGTACAGACTTCAGACCACAGATCGTGTTCAGTTCCAGGAGCTGCGAATTCAGTACATTCTTGTCAAAACATAAGGGAAATGAATTCCTCACCCATCTCTCAGTCTGATACAAAGATGGCTGAAGTTGTGGTCTGTTTCCTGCTTTCAGGGCTGCAGATTTGCACGTGGTTGACCCCATGAAAGCATTAAAATCTCATTGCTTTATTGACAGAAGAAAAATTAAATCACCCATTTCATTCAGAGCCAATTCACTCACTTTGTTGCAACAAACCCAATGTGGAAGAAATTATGTAAATCATTCCATCTCGTCACAATGATTTAACATGCAGCAAACCATAAAACAGCCCAATACAACATTATGCGACTTTGTAATATACTGAGCTGCTTTAATCTAAGTTCTTCAAACTACGTTTATTAGAAGACTTTTGAAAAATTATGTCAAGTACATTACATACAACCGCTCCAACTCTGTTTCTACAGCAATCCTAAATTACAATATTCTCGATGCAATTTAGTTATCTTAGCATTCTTTCACAGAACTGTATGAGCCTCACTTGCATTTGTAGCTGCCTTATATCATTAAGACAGATCATCGATTCATTCAGGACTGGGCAGTCTAGTGCGTTCCAGATGTTTTGGACTATAGCTCCCATGAGCCCTGATAATTGATCATGCTGTCTGAGGCTTATGGGAGTTGTACTTAGGGGTGGACGAAAGTCACTTACCTTTTCTCGCAGCTTGTTCGTGGTGGGGGGGAGCACTTCGCTGCTCCCCCCGCGAAGTTCAGGCCGGGGGGGGGAGGCTTCCTGCCTCGCCCGGCCAAAATTCAGGCCGGGGAGGAGGCTTCCCGCCTCGCCCGGCTGCGAACACGAAAGTAAAAAAAACAACAACACGTCCCCTGATAGGCTACGTGACGATTCACGTAGCCTATCATGGCTAGATCTGGAAAGTCAGCCGTGATAGGCTACGTGAATCGTCACGTAGCCTATCACGGGTGACTTTAAAAAAAAAAAAAAACCGCGTACGCGAATGGCGGCCCCCATAGGGAGCCGCCATTCGCGTTCCTTATTTAGTTGCTGTAGTCTATGTAAATGTTTACGTAGACTGCAGCGACCAAATAAGGAACGCGAATGGCAGCTCCCTATCGGGGCCGCCATTATCCGTACACACTTTTTTTTTTTTTTTTTTTTTAAGTCATCCGTGATAGGCTACGTGAATCGTCACGTAGCCTATCAGGGGACTTTTTTTTTTTTTCTTTGATTGCAATGGCGGGGGTGGCAGCCGGTCAAAAGACCGGCTGCCGCTCCCGCCCCGCTCGAACACCGGACGAACCGCCAGCCGGACCCGCCGCCGGGAGGGACATTCAGGGAAGGTAAGTCCCGTCCTGGGGGGGGTGCGGGGTGCGGGGGGGGTGCGGAGGATTTCTCCCCAAAACTTGTTCGGGGGGCCGAACACGTTGGCGCTCGGCCCCCCGAAGTTTCCGGGATAAATTCTCCGCCATCCCTAGTTGTACTCAAAAACATCTGGAGGGCACCAGATTGCCTATCCCTTTGGTATTGTCTACTGAAGCAGAAGGGTATCTTTCCAAGGTCTTGGCATATCTCCTGCTATCTGAGATTCATTTTTCAAAAGCTGGAGATGCCAGGAATTGAATGCAGGGCCTTCATAGAATCACAGAATCGTAGGGCTGGAAGGGGCCTACAAGACCCTCGAGTCCACATTTCATGGAAAGCACATGCTCTTCTGTTGAGCTTCTATGGCCTCTCGGGGGCTGGGTTAACTGTGACACAGGTCTTCTTGATGCAAGCTCACCACTCCCTGTGCCCCATTGTACAGACAGCTTCTGTTTGGGTCAGAACAAAGGTCCAGGTGCCACTACAAACTCCTGTAGCCCAGTCCTAACTGTGTTTCCATGGACATAAGCCATATGATTAATTGTGCCTGGGATTTCATCCTTAGAAGAATGGTGGAGGACTGAATGGGTCTCTTGCAGGGGTGGGGCACTGTAAGCTGCACCTTGGTTATCCAGCTAACATCTGAGGGGTGAGAGAGCTGCCTTTCTGTGTGTTTCTTCCAGCTAACTGAAGTAGAAGAGGGCTGGAGACAGAGAGAGAAGGAGAGACGCTTCCACTGTGTGAAGGAGAAGAGCTTGGTAAGGATTTGGAAGCAAAATGAAGTTTGCATTCACTCCACCCTACTTCCCCAGTCCTTGGAAAACTCTAGATTCTAGGCACTGGAAGACTACCCCCCCCCCACACACACACACATTACACATTTATCTAGTTGAATTGCTGCAATGATGGGCCACACGCTCATTCTATGATATACCTGGAATTTCTGTTTCCAGAGCAAAACAACAAAGAAATCTACCCCAGCTGGCTGGGATGCCGTTTTCAAAAAATATTCCATGGAGCCGTGACTTTGAGACGGGACTACTGCCTACCCAATCTTGTAACACCGTTGACTCCTTCCATACCTGTAGTGTAAAGGCCAGCTGGGGAGGGGAGTCCCTGGAAGAAGCAGGGTATGGCATGGTCTGCAGCAGCCTAGCAACCTCCCCTCCTTTCCAGGATTTCATGATTTATCATGTCATTTAGTGAGTGCATTCTACCTCCTGCCTCGTTACACCATGGAGCTCAAGGCTAGGGCTTCAGTCCAAAGCCCAAATAACAAGGCAAAGTGGGCTGATTCAGAGGTGCCTCATCTTGCTACGAAGCAGATCAGAACTGCACCGAGGCACCCCAAACTGAAGTGGGTCACCTACGAGGTGCCTTGGTCTGCCCCATATATTTTGAGCTCTTCTTATGCCTCCTGAGCAGCCCAGACAGGCTGTCTCCAAAATGTGTCAACTTCTGAAAGATCATGTGGAGGGGCAGGAGGGGGGGAAAGGGGAAGGGGAGAGGTGGTGGAGGAGCCAGATGTATCAATTTGAGAGAGATTTGGCCACCAGGAGGGGCAGAAGACAAGGAGCCTGGGGGGAAGGGCAGAGGAGGAGGAGGAGGGAGTCAGCCTACATTTGCTCATTGTGAGAGAGGTGGTGTTACTGGAGAGGAGAGGGCTGTCTGAACGTTATTTGGCTAGAGCAGTGCTCTCCAAAGTGGGGTGCACACACCGTAAGGGATGCACAAGATGATCCGCTGGGGTGCACAAGCTGCCTGATAATTGGGCAGCCTCCCACTGCCCTGACGATCTGCCATTGTGTGCAATGATGGTGGCGGCGGTGGGGGCAGCAGGATGGGACGGGAGTGGAGAGGGAAGTAATGTCAATGTTACCCTTCCTGTAAGTTGCCATCACCTAAATGTATAGAACATTCCTATGTAATTCCTAAATAGAACAGTACAGAGGAGAGGAGATCCGATCAGCTCTCACAGCCCATTACATGATTTTCCAGCTCAGTTCTTGCCTGTGTGATAAAGAACACCCATTCAAAGACGATAACATCACACTGATGGGTCCCAGAGCACCATCTGAAAATGCATCTAGCAGTTCTATTGTGCTGAAGATCATCTTCATTAGAAAGTGACAAGCTGGTATGTGTGTAAAATGGGTCACTCTAATTAAATATTGGGCAACAAGGCCAACTGGAGGGGGAAACAAACCTAGATGTGAGAAATTGTAGCAATTACACTCTCTCATAAAATTAGCCTGTTTAAAGGGAACAACGGGATTTTTTCCCCCTAGACATAATGCTGCTGACATGGTAAAAGGGACGATGCAACCATGATTAAAATATGATTGGTATGTTTTCCTTTGGAGTGTTCCTCCTTTCACTGAGGCCAATTGAACTTCCCCCATTATTGATTTCAGTGAATAAAGACTATGTTCACTGAAAAGGCAAGATTTTGTGACAGTGATAAGAAAACTTCTCCATTGTTTATCTTGAAACTTGTGAAACTTGTGTGTGTGTGTAGAATTAATGGCATTTCTTTTTTAAAAAATGGCCCCCAAAAGAAGAATAAAGAACCTATATGGAAGTACAGACTGTACAGAGACAGCTGGCTTAGCCACTTGGCCAGCCTTCTCCCTCCCTTCCTCCCAAATCTGAGGACAATAAAATCTTCCCTAGCCTTAAGTTACTGGATCGTGTTTGATCGGTGCATGTACATCCTAAGAATTTGAATAGAAGTCTTGGTTCTGATGACATCCGAACTTTTGGTATCGGGGGCGGGGGTGCAAGAAGCAAAACATGCGCTGAACATGCCCCCCGCAGCAATTTTTAGAGGTAGAGGGCAAAAGTTGAAGTTTCCATAAAACTCACTGCTTTTCAGCCAGAACTTCTCTTGGTGGTGATTGGCTGGCAGCTGACATTCTCCTTTCCCCAAAGCCCAGCAAGAACGATGTCACATCATCGCTGTGTCTCTCTTGGGAGTTTTGAAAACAGGACCAGGTGCAGTTGGACCCTGCCAATTTAGCCCCTATCCCGCCCAAAGAATCCACCAAAATGCTCTGCCAGTTTCATGGCCCACCAATGGAGCTGCAAAATTGGGTGAGGAGGACATGCAGCAGCTGGCAGAGCAAGAACGGTGGCAGCGGAATCCGCCCGAGGAGAGGGTGGGAGTCGTTTTCCTTGGGCAGCGTCAGCTCCCTGCTCCTTCGCCGCTGCTGCAGCAGCCTGTCTGGCCTTGGGACGGGCTCATTATTGTTGGCCCCTGGAACACTGGAGGACCTGGTTCCCCAGGGGGTGTTTGGCATCCAGCCATTGGCTGTCCCTCCAGGGAGCCGGACTTCAGGGAAGCCAACGTGGGCAGCGGCAGCCTCGGTGGCGGCAGCCCCAAAGGGAGGGTGCCCCTTTGGGGGAGACACTTTGGGGGGCGGTGAAGCCCAGGGCCATGTCCCTTGGCTTTTCTCCTCTTTCCGTGTTTCCCTTCTTTCTCTTCCCCTTGTGGGGAGTGAGGGAGGGATTTCTGGGGTTGTTTGGGGGTGGTGGCCTTTGAATGTGTTTGTTTTCCAGTTAGGCTCTTTATTATTTTAAATAATAGGGAAGTGATTTTATGCCACAGGGTGAGAGCCTGCTGGTATTGATTGCCTCCCCCCACCCCCCACCCGGGGGAGAGATGGGAGGGGAGTGTGAGGTGTACATTCCAGGGGAGAGATGGGATGTTGGGGTTGACTGTTTTATTCTGCTGAACATTGCTGTGTTTGATGTCTTCTCTGAGACAAAGTCAGCATTATGTGTGTAGGGGAGACAATAACAGTGGTGGGGGCACAGGGAGATATGGTGCTGGCAAAGCAAGAATCCATAGGAGAAAAGAGGGCAGGTACTTTACACCTATCCCACCTTCTGGTTGCCCTGTCATCCCAGGTACCTTGGGGAGTGGGCCAAGCCACCTGCAGAAGCTTTGCCTGCTCCTTTGAAATGCCAGGTCAGTCCGGAATAAGATTGCAACCATCGATTATTTAACCTTGGATGGAAAGGCTGACCTGGTATGCATTACGGAGACCTGGCTGGGGGAGATAAGTGGGCCTCTTATGGGCACAGCTTCTCCCAGTAGGGATGGGTGGATCACTTACCCCATTCCGGTCTGGGGCATCTGTGGGGACGGGGGGCAATCCCTCCCTCCCCCCGAAATCCTCCCCGGCCGGCTCCGCTCCGCAGCAAATCCGTGGAGCTGCCAGCCGGGTCCATCCGCAGCCGGACATCTGGCCGCTGCCGGTCTGCAGATGCAAATGGTGTCTGGTATAGCAGACGCCATTTGTGTCCCTTCTCTTTGCTGTGATAAGATACGTAAATATTTACGTAGCCTGTCACGGCAAAGCGAAGGGACGCAAATGACGTCTGCTACACCGGATGCCATTTTCTTCCGCAGACCTGCAGCAGGCGGCAGCGGACGGACCGGACCCAGCCGTTGCCAGGTAGGATCCGTTCCAGGGCAACTTCATGGGGTGGTGGAGGTGGGGGGGTCCGTTCTGCCACAGACTCCGAGGGGCTGGATTTAAAGAATGAGGCTTCATTGGAGTCCGTGGCAGAATTCTCTAACATCCCTAACTCCTGGTCGGGTATTTCGTGGTGGAGCAGGTAAGGAGGAGCAGACGGGGAGGCGTTGTAGCAGTGGTCCACAAAGATAACACCCCCCTGACCAGACTCACTGTGAAGGAACTGGCTCACACTGAGAGTGTGTACCTCGGCCTCGGGACTGGGGACAGATTGGGGATTCTGTTAGTGTACCGGCCACCCCGCTGCCTAACAGAGTCCCTAACTGAGCTCACAGAGCTGGTCTCGGAGCTGGTGTTGGAGTCGCCCAGGCTTTTAGTCCTGGGCGACTTCAACATCCCCCTCGAGTCCAGCTTGTGAAGTGTAGCTCAGGAGTTCATGATGACCATGACAACCATGGGCCTGTCCCAGGTGATCAAGGGGCCAACACACGAAGCCAGTCACTTGCTCCATTTGATCTTCTGCTCCAGTCAGGAGAATGATCTGTGGGTGGTGGTTCTATCTGTCTCCATGTTGTCATGGACGGATCATTGTCTGGTCAGGACTGGTATCACAGCTACTACCTGCCTCTGCAGGAGTGGAAGCCCAGTTAAGATGGTCTGCCCCCGAAGGCTGATGAATCCATTGTGATTCCAAAATGCCTTGGGGGGGGGGGGTTCTTGGCTTTTGTGGCTGCTGACCTTGTTAAGTCCCTGGTCTTTGTGTGGAATGAAGATCTGACCAGGGTTATTGACATGGTCACTTCTAGACATCCTCTCCTACCCACTTCCAAACAAGTTCCATGGTTTACAGAAGAACTGCGGGAGCTGCAGAGGGAAGGATGACAACCAGAGCACTGGTGGTGGAAAACTCGACTTGAATCTGCCAAGACACGTCATAGGGATCATTTGAAGACCTATGGGGTGGTACGTGCAGCAAAGAGAGCTTTCATAGAATCACAGAATAGTAGGGTTGGAAAGGGCCCACAAGGCCATCAAGTCCAACCCCCTGCTCAGTGCAGGAATCCAAGTCAGAGCATCCCTGACAGATGGCTGTCCAGCCTCGTCTTGAACGCCTCCAGTGTGGGAGAGCCCACCGCCTCCCTAGGGAATTGGTTCCATTGTCGTGTTGCTCTAACAGTCAGGACGTTTTTCCTGATGTTCAGCCGGAATCTGGCTTCCTGTCACTTGAGCCCATTATTCCGTGTCCTGCACTCTGGGATGATAGAGAAGAGATCCTGGCCTTCCTCTCTGTGACAACCTTTCAAGGACTTGAACAGCACTATCATATTTCCCCTCAGTCTTCTCAAGGCTAAACATGGCCAGTTCTTTCAGTCCTTCCTCATAGGGCTTTGTTTCCAATCCCCTGATCTCCTTTGTTGCCCTCCTCTGAACCCTCTCCAGTTTGTCTGCATCCGTCTTCAAGTGTGGCACCCAGAACTGGACACAGTACTCCAGATGAGGCCTAATCAGTGTTGAGTAGAGGGGAACTAGTACTTCCCGGGATTTGGAAGCGATGCTTCTATGAATGCAGCCCAAAAGAGCATTGGCCTTTTTTGCAGCCACATCACATTGTTGGCTCATATTCAGCTTGTGATCTACTACAGTTCCCAGATCCTTCTCACTTGTAGTGTTGTTGAGTCACCTATCCCCCATCTTGTAACTGTGCATTTGGTTTCTTTTTCCTAGGTGCAGAACTTGGCATTTATCCCTATTAAATGTCATTCTGTTGTTTTCTGCCCAGTGCTCCAGTCTATCCAGATCACTTTGAATTTTCTTTCTGTCTTCCAAAGTATTAGCTATCCTGCCCAATTTTGTGTCATCTGCAAATTTGATCAGCATTCCCTGCACCTCCTCCTCCAAGTCATTAATGAAAATGTTGAAGAGCACTGGGCCCAGGACTGAGCCCTGCGGTACCCCACTTGTTACCTCTCCCCAGTTTGAGAAGATCCCATTGATAAGCTACCTGCGTGTACTCTTCCTTTGTTACTCGGCCTTCCTTTCACTTTCTGTATGTGTCCTTTTTTGTTTTCAAGTCATCTCTAAGCTTTCTGTGAAGCCACATTGGCTTCTTCTGTTGTCTTCCACCTTTTTTTCTTGTTGGAATGGTTTGTAATTGTGCCTTGAGAATTTCCTTTTTTAAAAACTCCCACTCATCTTGGACTCCTTTTCTCATTAGAGTTGCTTGATGTGAACAAGCAGCTTGGTTTGGTCAAAAAGACAACTTACCCTCTCGATCCCTGCACATCCTGGCTTGTAGTCCAGGGAGGGGAGATGGTAAAGCAACTTCTGCTGAATATTATTAATGCCTCCCTAAGGGAAGGTAGTTTTCCATCATGTCTACAACAAGCAATTGTTAGACCACTTCTCAAGAAGCCTTCCCTTGATCCCCTAGACTTCAATAATTATCAGTCAGTAAGTAATCTACCATTTAGGGGCAAGGTAATCAAGAAGATGGTGTCTGTTCAACTACAAGCAGTCTTGGATGAAACTGATTACCTGGAGCCATTTCAAATCAGCTTCAGAATGGGATATGGAGTTGAGACTGCCATGGTCGCCTTGGTGGATGATCTTCGACTAGGAAGAGAAGGCTGAGGGGAGATACAATAGTGCTCTTCAAGTACTTGAAAGGTTGTGCCAGAGAGGAAGGCCAGGATCTCTCCTCAATCATCCCAGAGTGCAGGACACGGAATAATGGGCTCAGGTGACAGGAAGCCAGATTCCAGCTGAACATCAGGGAAAACTTCCTGACTGTCAGAGCAATACGACAATGGAACCAATTACTTGGGGAGGTGGTGGGCTCTCCCACACTGGAGGCCTTCAAGACGAGGCTGGACCTGTCGGGGATGCTTTGACTTGGATTCCTGCATTGAGCAGGGGGTTGGACTCAGTCGTCTTATAGGCCCCTTCCTACCCCACTATTCCCTGATTCCCTGTTTCTATGAATTGATAGGAAGAGTGCATCCCTGTTGATTCTTCTGGATCTCTCAGCGGTAGGGATGTCAAGGGTGCCCAACTGGGTCCGGGAATTCATTGGGCTCCCCCCATTCACTACTCCCGGACTGCACTTGCTGAGACGCTCCTTGTTCACCTCCCACTCGTGCCTGCATGCGCTCTCCAGGACTCACAGAGATCCCATTTGGTGAGTGCCCGCCATTTTTGCACCTTTGATTTCTATGTAAAACAGGAATATTAGATTATACCTCAAATATTGTGCTTATTTATCTTTCCCAGCTCCAAACTGCTCATATTTAAAGATGCACATTTTTTTTAACTTCCTGTTTTACGTAGAAATCAAAGGCATGAAAATGGCAGGTGCTCACTGAATGGATCACGGTGAGCCCGGGGAACTCGCCAAGCTTGTGGGTGGCCCGAGCATGGGTCCGGGCGGGGGTGCAAGCAGGGCGCTGCTTCGGCGAGTGCCCAGAGAAACCGAGCTAGGGTGAGTTCTTACATCCCTGCTCAGTGGCATTCGATGCCATCAACCATGGTATCCTTCTGGATCACCTGAGAGAGTTGGGGGCTGGGGGCACTGCTCTGCAGTGGTTCCACTCCTTCCTCTCAGGATGGTTCCAGATGGTGTGGCTCAGGGATAGTTGTCCCTCGAAAAAGGAACTGTTATGTGGAGTCCCTCAGGGCTCCATTCTACCCCTGATGCTGTTCAATATCTACTTGAAACTTCTGGAGGTTTGGGGCTGAGTGTTATCTACTTCTCCTTAGCATCTTTATCCAAGGGAGATATGACTCCTCTGAAGGACTGCCTGAAGTCGGTTATGGGCTGGATGAGGGAGAACAAGCTGAAGCTGAATCCAGGCGAGACAGAGGTGCCCATCGTGAAGGGTCCTAATTCAGGGACTGAGGTCTGTCAGCCAGTTCTGGGTGGGGCTGCACTCCCCCCAAAGCAGCACGTTCGTAGCTTGGGCTGCTTCTTGGCCCAGCCCTGCTCCTGGCACCCCAGGTAGGGGCGACGGTGAGAAGTGCCTGTTATCGACTTAGGCTGATATGCCAACTATGCCCAGTCCTGGACCATGTGGACCTAGTAACGGTAGTGCATGCGCTGATAACCTCTAGGCTTGATTGCTGCAATGCGCTCTACTTGGGGATGCCTGTATATTTATTTTGGAAACTTCAGCCGGTACAAAATATGGCAGCCAGGTTGGTCCCTGGTTGGTCCCAGTGAAGACCATATTACACAGGTTTCAAAATCTTTACACTGGCTGCTGATTTGTTTCTGGGCAAAATATAAAGGCTAGTTCTTGCCTGTAAGGCCTGACATGGTCTAGGTCCAAGGCGCCTTCTCCCCTGCGTCCCCGTCCGCCACCTAAGGACCTCCGAGGGCTCTCTGCTGCAGCTGCCTAATGTGAGACTGGCAGCCACGCACAAGAGGGCCTTTTCCTTGGCTGCCCCTCCTAGGGATGGACGAAAGTCCCTTACCTGTCCTTGAAGCTTGCTTCGCGGTGGGGGGGAGGCGCTTCGGTTCTCCCCCCGAAGTTCATGCGAGGGGGGGGAGGTGCCCCGCCTTGCCCGGCCAAAATTCAGGCCGGGGGGGAGGCACCCCATCCCTCGCTGGTGAAATTCAGGCCGGGTAGAAGCGCCCCGTCTACCCGACTGCAAAAAAAAAGTTAAAAAAAACAACCCCCCCTGTGATAGGCTACATAACGATTTACGTAGCCTATCATGGCTAGATTTCCAAAGTCAGCCATGATAGGCTACGTAAATCATCACGTAGCCTATCACGGGTGACTTTGAAAAAAAAAAAAGCGCGTACGCAAATGGTGGCCCCCATAGGGGGCCTTTATTTTCGCCATAGTCTACGTAAATCTTTACGTAGACTACAGGGACCAAATAAGGAATGCAAATGGCAGCGCCCTATGGGGGCCGCCATTTGCGTACATGCTTTTTTTTTTTCCCCAAAGTCACCTGTGATAGGCTACGTGACGATTAACGTAGCCTATCACAGCTGACTTTGGAGATCTAGCCATGATAGGCTACGTTAATCGTTAATAATTAATCGTTACGTAGCCTATCACGGGGTTTTTGGGTTTTTTTTACTTTCCTTGTAATGGTGGCGGCGGCAGCCGGTCAAAAGACCGGCTGCTGCCCCCACCCCTGACGAAGACCCGACGAACTGTCGCCGGGACCCGCTGCCGGGAGGGACATTCGTGAAAGGTAAGACCCTCTCAAATGCCTTCCCTAGAAAAAGGGTATTTGCGACTGGGCAGTAGCTGTCTAATCCCATTGGGTCCGGAGTGGGCTTCTTCAGCAGTGGCCGCACTACTACCTCCTTAAGGACAGCAGGGACCACCCTTCCCGTAGGGAAGCATTTATCACTCCCTGGACCCACCCAGTCATACCCCCTTGGCTAGTATTTATTAGCCAGGAGGGGCAGGGATCGAGAGGGCACATGGTCGGGCACATTGCTGCAAGCACCTTCTTCAAAGATTTCTCCCTCTAATGCCTTATTAACAAAGGGATGTTCTTCTTACTTTCCTCTCCCCACCCCCCATCTTTGCATGGCATGAGCTGCTAGTGTCCTCAGCCAAGGGACTGTCCTCCTCACCTTCTAACAGGCAAAGCTGTCATGGATAATGATGGGGGGGAAATTGCAAAATCCCACCCCAAATGCTGATTTGGTCCGAAGACATTCATTATTTGATACTGAACAGCTTCACTGATGGCCTGTCAGTGTTTTTAAAAGGAAAAAAAAATGGAGTGTTTTTTGCTAGCACTAAAATAGCAGATGGCTTGCTCTGATGGGACACACATAACTCCCACAGTATTAGGTTTTTAGGAGCCAGAAATAAGTACTTAGGCTGAGAAATACTGTCATTTAAGAAGGCGTTGGAGGAAGGATCATTGGAAAATAATTACAGATAAAAATAAGGTTGGTTAGCCACAGTCACTTGCTGACCAGAGGATTTAATCAAGACGATATCAGCACCCTCCACTGCTTTCTGTGAAGCCAAGTAACACAAAACACACAATTGTGCCACCATTTTGCTTTGGTTCAGAAGTAGTAGCAGAACATGGATTGCTCTGCCCTCTTTATTAGCTGCTTAGGTGAACGGAGGGGAAGTATTATTAATCTCGCTATAGGAAGCCAGATGCACACATTTTTGGGACACATGCACCCCTTGACTAGAGTGTTTGTGCATATTTTGGGAGTGTGTGCATTTTTCTCCGGGCATTTTTTCAAATGTCCCCAAGTTGTTGAACACTTTCTTCTTTTTTGTGGCACTCATCACTGTTACTCCAGTCTCTTTTTGGGTTCAAGTGCTGGGAACAGAAGGTTTATAAGGAAGCTATGGAATGGAATAGGAGTGAAACTTTAGTTCATAAGCAGGCTTGTCCTTCCTTGAGGGCAGAAAGTTTTTGCTGTTTGGAGTCTGAGATGCAGGCAGTCCTGCTGACAAAGCAGTGGTCAAGTTGTGGAACACCAGGCCACTATGCGAAGAAGTTTGTTACTCCTCACGGGTAGCAGCTCCATGAGTCCAGAATGTTCCCGTATACCCTGATAAGGCCTAAGGTAACGTTAGCTGCCTAAAACTATGGTAAAACACTGTTTTTGCAGGTTTCTGCCCACCCAATATGTCTTTCACCAATCCAGTACCAAATTTCTAGTTGACAACTGAAAAGAAAGAAAAAGGCCAATCAGAAGGCAAGAAAAGTTAGGGGAGTCAGTGAATCGAAAAGAAATTGAACCCTGGGAGGAGGATGGTTTGTGTTCCATTTTCTCTGTTATTTTTCCTGTTGTATTGGCAGTAGGAATGACTGCAGGAATCAGGGGGCCTCAAACATGACTGTTCTTTGTTCAGCACATACAGAGGGGAGGCTTAGCGGAAACTCCACCCGCTGTTGCTGCTTCCAATGCTGCAGGAGCTGCCATTCTGTAGCCAACTGTGGACCCACCTGATCACTGTTTCATCTAGCCCACGTTGAGCTAGTTAGAAAGGTGCTCTTGGTCAATACGTGGCACTAAAGGGACTTTTGGGTCTGTTATTGTTCAATTTTCACGAGTCTCCACAAAAAAATTATCTTATGCTTCTGGCAAGAGAATGTGGTGAGCTTTGGTGGGGACCAGCAAATGACAAGAGTATGCTTTTTCCTGATTATACTAAAGAAATCGCTGACAGAAGAAGGCAATTTACCAAGGCAAGAAGTTTGGCAAAGCAAATTAACCTGCAATATCATATTAAATATCTGGCTACATTTTGTATTCTTTTTGAAGGCCAGATGAAAAGATTTTTGGATCCTGATACTGCAGAATCATTTTTTAATTGGTGTCAGGATTGCCCCTGTTGCCTTCTGAATCTTCCAATAGCTGGAATCAACACTCAGACAAAAGGGCTACTTTCCAAGGCTTTAATTCCATTCAACCTAATGAAGCTTACAGATGCTAATTGCCTGAGACTCAGGGGAAATACAAAGGAACAGCCTACTAGGGGTTCTAAGAGTTAGGACGTCAGTTGGTCTCCGTTTGGGGAAAAGCACAGCAACTAGGGATGGGGGAGAATTTCTCCCCGAAACTTCGGGGGGCCAAGTACGAACGCATTCGGTCCTCCGAAGGTTCGGGGAGAAATTCTCCTCCCCCCCGCCCCCCCACCCCCCCCGGGATGAGACTTACCTTTTACGAATGTCGCTCCCAGCGGCGGGTCCCGGCAGCGGTTCAGCAGGTCTTCGTCAGGGGCGGGGGTGGCAGCCAGTCTTTCGACCGGCTGCCGCCGCCGCCATTACAAGAAAAGTTTTAAAAAAAATGCCCCTGTGATAGGCTACATAACGATTAATGTAGCCTATCACGGCTAGATTTGCAAAGTCAGCCATGATAGGCTACGTTAATCGTCATGTAGCCTATCACGGGTGACTTTAAAAAAAAAAGCGCGTACGCTAATTGCAGCCCCCATAGGGAGCCACCATTGACGTCCCTTATTTGGTCCCTGTAGTCTACGTAAAGATTTACGTAGACTACGGCGAAAATAAGGGCAACGCAAATAGTGTTCCCTTAATTTCGCCGTAGTCTATGTAAATCTTTACGTAGACTACAGCAACCAAATAAGGAACGGGAATGGCGGCTCCCTATGGGGGCCGCCATTATCTGTACGCGCTTTTTTTTTTTTTTAAGTCACCCGTGATAGGCTACGTGACGCTTGACGTAGCCTATCACGGCTGACTTTGCAAATCTAGCCGTGATAGGCTACGTTAATCGTCACGTAGCCTATCACGGGGGCATTTTTTTTTCTTTTGTTGGAATGGCGGTGGCGGCAGCCGGTCAAAAGACCGGCTGCCGCTCCCGCCCCGCTCGAACACCCACCGAACCGCCGGCCGGACCCGCTGCCGGGAGGGACATTCGGCGAACGTAAGTCCCGTCCCGGGGGTGTGTGCGGGGGGCGGGGAGGTCCGGAGGATTTCTCCCCGAAACTTGTTCGGGGGGCTGAACATGTTGGCGCTCGGCTCCCCGAAGTTTCGGGGAGAAATTCTCCGCCATCCCTAGTTCTTACTGGAGTTTAATATAATCATTTTTTCTTTTTTTCTCTTCCTTCTTTTGCTATCCTCCTTTTTACTTTTTCTTAGAATACTGTAATGTTGGAAACTGAAGATGAGGATTATGTTGTTGGTAGTGTTTATTTCATTTATAAAAATAAAATAAAAATAGATTCAAAAAGAAAGAAAGAAAGAAAGAAAAGTGCCCTTGGTGGATTGTGCCCAGTGGTTTGACAAGTTCTGCACTCTCATGTACAGCTTTCTCAATACCTGAGTCAATGCCAGGCCACCAGACGTAGCTCCAGGCCAATGCTGTCATGCAAACGATCCCTGGATGCGCTGCATGCAGTGAGGTCAAGATGGTTTGACCACCCTTATCTGGAATAAGGTATAAGGAATAAAGCTGGGCTGCAGTCAAACCTAAAAAAAACCAAGATTATGGCAACCAGCTTGATTGATCACTGGCAAATAGAGGGAGAAAACGTGAGGCAGTGACAGACTTTGTCTTTCTAGGCGCAAAGATTCCTTCCTATTACAGAAGGGTGGGGTGAGGGGACACTAACATAGCTGTCATAGTACGCACAGATCATCAGGGCTGTGGGAGGCTGCTCAATTATCAGGCAGCTCGTGCACCCCAATGGATTATCATGCTCCCCCCCCCAGGTTGTGTGCACCCCACTTTGGAGATCACTGCTCTAGCTTCTAGTCCTCTCCTCTCCAGTAACACCACCTCTCTCACAATGAGCAAATGGAGGCTGACTCATAGACTCCTCCTCCTTTGCCCTTCCCTTCAGGCTTCTCATCTTCTGCCCCTCCTGGTCTCCAGATCTCTCTCAAATTGATACATTCGGCCCCTCCACTTCTCTCCCCTCTCCCCTTCCCTCCCCCTCCTCCTCCATGTGATCTTACAGAAGTTGATACATTTTGGAGGCAGCCTGTCTGGGATGCTCAGAAGGCATAAGAAGAGCTCCAAATATATGAGGCGGACCGAGGCGCCTCGCAAGTGACCCACTTCAGTTTGGGGTACCTCAGTGCTGTTCTGATTAAGGATGGATGAAAGTCCCTTACCTGGTCCCACAGCTGTTTTCCGTGGGGAGGGAGGCGCTTCGGTTCTCCTCCCGAAATTCTTGGCGGGGGGGAGGCGCCCCGCCCCTCCCAGCTGAAATTCAGGCCGGGGAGGAGGCGCCCCATCCCTCGCCACCGAAATTCTGGCCAGGGGGGAGCGCCCCGTCTCCCCGGCCGCGAAATAAAAAAGTTATGGGGGAAAAAAAAACACGATAGGCTACGTAATGATTTACGTAGCCTATCACAGCTAGATTTTCAAAGTCAGCCGTGATAGGCTACGCAAATCTTTACGTAGCCTATCACGGGTGACTTTGAAAAAAAAAAGCGCGTACGCAAATGGTGGCGCCCATGGGCGCTGCCATTTGTGTTCCTTATTTGGGCACGGGTAGTCTATGTAAAAATTTACGTAGACTACGGTGAAAATAAGGGCAACGCAAATAGCGTTGCCCTTATTTTTCCCATAGTTTACGTAAATCTTTACGTAGACTACCCGTGCCCAAATAAGGAATGCAAATGGCGGCGCCCATAGGCGCCGCCATTTGCGTACGCGCTTTTTTTTTTCAAATTCACCCATGATAGGCTACATAAAGATTTACATAGCCTATCACGGCTGACTTTGAAATTCTAGCCATGATAGGCTATGTAAATCGTTACGTAGCCTATCACATTTTTTTTTTTTTTAACTTTACTGGGAAATGGCGGTGGTGGCAGCCGGTCAGAGGACCGGCCGCCACCCCTGCCCCCGCCGAAACGCCGCCGAAACGCCGTCAGGACCCGCCGCCGAGAGGGACATTTGACAGAGGTAAGTCACATCCCGGGGGGGGCGGGGGGCGGAGAATTTCCCCACCAATTTCGGGGGGCCGAATGCATTGGCATTCGGCCTCCCAGAGATTCGTGGAGAAATTCTCCGCCATCCCTAGTTCTGATCTGCTTCGTAGCAAGATGAGGCACCTCCGAATCAGCCCACTTCGCCACATTGTTCGGGCTATGGACCAAAGCAGTGCACAGCCCTAATAGTAACTATATTGTATTTTAGAAGTGAGAAAAATGAGAAAGAAAAAGTCATTCAAGCACAATCTTTGAGAGTGATAGGAACATAGGAAGCTGCCTTGTAGTGAGTCAGAGCCTTGGCCTATTCAGGCCAGTATTGTCAACACTGACTGACCGCAGCCTCCAGGATTTAAGGCAGGGCGTCTTTCCCAGGCCTACTTGGTAGATGCTGGGGATGAAACCTCCTACATGCAAAGTGGGGGCTGTACCACTGAGCCATGGCCCCTCCATAGCCTTCATTGCAACCCCTCTACCAGGGTATTTGGGGCTTGATTCTTGATCCACTGCAGTGGGCTGTCTCAGGAAGGCCATAGTAATATTTCACCTAAATCTATATCACTGTAGCTTTTCTTTCTGCCCTACCCTTGGTGGCCAGCTTGAACAATGGTGGGCGTGATATATGCTTCATGGAACATGACTGTGACCAACAGGCCTGCTGTGTCTCTGAAGCTGGACCCAGAGGTTGGATGAAAATGTGAGCTGCATGTGAGGCTCTTGCCTTGTTCATCTTGGAAGAATCAATCCCTCCTGATCCCAGCTTGCAAATAGTCATCTTGCCTGTCCTGCGTGCCAGAAGTAGATTTCCCAGCCGTATCCAGTGCAGGAAATGAAAAGCAGATTTTCATGTTACCTCTCCAAATACCTTTGGGTAAATATTTACTCCACCACAGCTTATTAGGGATGGCGGAGAATTTCTCCCCGAAACTTCGGGGGGCCGAGCGCCAACGTGTTCGGCCCCCCGAACAAGTTTCGGGGAAAAATTCTCCGCACCCCCCCGCCCCCCGCACCCCCCCCGGGACGAGACTTACCTCTCCCGAATGTCCCTCCCGGCGGCGGGTCCGGCCGGCGGTTCGGCGGGTGTTCGTGCGGGGCGGGAGCAGCAGCCGGTCCTTCGACCGGCTGCCACCACCACCTTTCCAATGAAAGAAAAAAAAACAAAAACACCTCCGTGATAGGCTACGTGACGATTAACATAGCCTATCATGGCTAGATTTGCAAAGTCAGCCGTGATAGGCTACGTAAATCGTCACGTAGCCTATCACGGGTGACTTAAAAAAAAAAAAAGCGCGTACGGATAATGGCGGCCCCCATAGGGAGCCGCCATTCCCGTTCCTTATTTGGTCGCTGTAGTCTACGTAAAGATTTACGTAGACTACAGCGACCAAATAAGGAACGCGAATGGCGGCTCCCTATGGGGGCCGCCATTAGCGTACGCGCTTTTTTTTTTTTTTTTTTAAAGTCACCCGTGATAGGCTACGTGACGATTGACGTAGCCTATCACGGCTGACTTTGCAGATCTAGCCGTGATAGGCTACGTGAATCGTCACGTAGCCTACCACGGGGGCTTTTTTTGTTTTTTTTTAAACAATGGATTTCGCGGCCGGGCGAGGCGGGAAGCCTCCCCCCCAGCCTGAATTTCGACCAAGGCAAGGCGGGAAGCCTCCCCCCCCGGCCTGAACTTCGCGGGGGGAGCAGCGAAGCGCCTCCCCCCCACCGCGAACAAGCTTCGACGACAGGTAAGTGATTTTCATCCACCCCTACAGCTTATGCAGATTCCAAACAGGTGGAACATGTTCAAAAAATGCTTTCAGTACATGGATGAGCCAAACATAAGGCAAATGGCTGGTGCACGTTGAGTGTGTGTGTACTTGGATAAACAGTAATAGCAGAATACTCTTGAGTAGCGCTCGCTCCAAACTCCCTGAGTGATACCCTCAGCACTATCATTTGGGGTGGGTGGGGCATCAGTGTTATTTGCATTTAGCCAAAGACGTTGAAAATGTAATTTATATGCAACAGAAAGTCTTTTGTGCATGTAAATATGTTGAAGAGAAATCAATGAACTTTCCTGGCCAAAGACAGAACGTGCAATTCCTCTTGCAGGAGGTACTGAGCCAGACAGTCTACAGTGAAAGAGTTTGAAAGTCTATTCATAGCCGATAGGATCTATTTTCCCTTCAGTGGACAGATTTGCAATTATATTGGCTGGGAAGTAGGTGTCTTTGCACGGCCCTCTTCGCAGCAGGGTGGGCTGTGTACACGCAGTTCCATCTCTCTCCATCTGGCACAAGCTTTAACATCAGCAACTTCACAGTTAAGCGCACCTTCCTTCATGCATCAGACACCACCAGTGTGCCATTCTATGGGATCTCTCCCCAGTCTCCCAATGTGAATGATCTAAATGTAGTTTGAATCATAGTAAGCTGGATTTTTAATTGAACCAAGAGATCTTCAGGCATTTAGATAAGGATCAAGGAAAACAAAACATGGTACTGTCACATGAAATTCATTATTCATTTTTCAAAGATGATGTTAGATGAAGACTTAACACTAATGGTAATCCTACTGCCACAATTTAACACCTTAATTTAGTGTGCCAAGGGCTGCACAGAATCTAAAGGTGACGCATTTCCCACCCACCAAAGAGCTTAACAGCTATGGCAGATAGACATGGAAGGGAGAAGTTGAGGACTGAGAAAGATGCAGTGAGAACTGGAGTAGGATAGAGGCAGGCAGTGCAGTTGATGCTATCTTGCTTCCTTCTTAGACCTTCAGGGGTCTCATAAGTTCTATATAAAAGTTTATAACTGACCATACTCATCACTTTCCAACCAGTAGGGATGTATGGAAATTTTGTTTGGGCTCACCAAATGGTCAGACAAGCCCCATTAGCAACTCTGAATGCAGACGCAAGCAGGACATGTTCTCCAAAATGTTCACAAATTGTCACACACATGGTTTTGTCTGAAAGCTGTGCAAATATTTTCCGAACAAGCAGTTCACAATTGCACAATTTTAAAATTGTGCAATTTCATGCTTTAGTCTATGGAGGGAAGTTGCACAACTTTGGACAATATGCATTTTTGTGCAATTTTATGTTTGATTATTTTCAATTTGCACAATTTTCCCATTCGTGCGAATCGAACAGAGATTGCAAATGGCCATGGTAAATGAGACAAGAAGAACATCAGGATGATGTTTAGACAATCCGGGTGAACGCGAACATCACTAATTCACCCATCCCTACCAACCCGCTCTGGACAGGGGAGTTGTGAGGACCTAGGAAAAAGAACTATGCCCTTTGGTACATGTTTTATGTTTAAAAATATCCTTTTCATCTGCAGCTAGAACACTAAACTTTCCACACTCAGAGTGACTGGTTAACGGCTTTGTAGTATGAGTCTATGTTTCTATGTTTTAAAATGCCAATTTTATTGTATTTTAAAGTTGTTGATTGATCTATCTATCTATCATCTATCATCCACCCATCCATCCATCCCCATTTGGATTTACAATCTTTGTCAATGAGATTTCCCCCCCTCCCAAAAAAACCCTCCCCAAACCCTCTGGCTTCAATGACAGTGTGGGAAGATTTTCCACCTTCATTAAAGTAAAGCCATTCTGATGAGAGGCCTTTGTCGAGGCCTTGTGGAGGAGAGCTGCGACGTCTTTGGGTTGTCAAAAGGGGGGAGTGATAAGATTCTCGCCTCCTTTAATCTGCTGGCAGTTAAAGCCATAATTGGGATGGTTCCAGCTGTGGCAGTTGAGCGAGATGAGAAACGTTCCAGCATTAGGCAGAAGTCAGATACTGTAGCTTTGAGTGCAAGTGGCAGGTCGGGAATTGTGGTTGGGTGTTTGTTTTGTTTTTTTCCCTCCACTTCTAGACTCAGTGCAATACAGAATAGATGTTCCACTCTGTCAGGCAATAACCAGCGGTTTGTACATCCATCTGAAGGCATGTAAAATACCCTTCCATTTGTCTTGGGTGAGACAAAACAAATGTAAATTGAAGTGGTTGCCTCTTAATAACAAAATCCTCTGTTTTCTTTCTTCTGAGCTGCCGGCGACTTCTCATCCATTTTCTCTCCCAGCCCCCCCCCCCCGGAACTGGGAGTGGAGAGATGGATCTCTTCTGAGACAGAAGGAGAAACACACACACACACCAGGTGGCGAATGCCAGGACTGGAGACGTCAGGGCCTGGCTGAAGCGAGGGACTTGAGCCACGCAGGCTGGGGCTCTGGAGGCAGGCAGATGCTCTGGAGGGTTGATGGCTGCAGGGAAGCTTTCTACCCCCCTGACAGCTGCCCTGTGCCTTGAGGAACTGGCCGCCCCTCCGCCGAGCCCTAGGGACTGATGGGCATCTCACTGATGTTCACAGATCTTCCAGAACTGCCATCTTTGCAATCCTGAATGTGAGAGTGAGCAGTAGAATTTTTTTTTGAGAAATATTCATACGCTCATTGTGATAACATTAAAAAGTGTATTGTTACACTGTAGTCAAAGGGCAGAAAATGTGCACTTTTGAAAAATATGCACAGAAATGCTTATTTTTCCCATCCAAAATGCAGTTTGCCCAGTCAAACAAGTCCAATAATAGATAAAAAATGAATGAAAACAGGAGCTAGGTGAAATGAGCTTGAAACTGCATTTCAGAGACTTTTGGTTAGGGATGTACGAATCCCTTACCTGGCTCCGTGCAGGGGCATCTGCGGTGGGGAGGAGGTGCTCCGTCCCTCCCCCCGGAATCCTCGACAGGGGTAGAGGTGCTCCGTCCCTCCCTCCGGAATCCTGCCCGGATGGCTCTGCTCCGCGGCCAAGCCGTGGAGCCACCGGCCAGCTCTGGCCACCCGCAGCCGGACATCTGGCCACTGGGCAGCCCTGCAGGGATGCAAATGGCGGCTGTTTGCGTCCCTGCATTCGCAAAGCAGCGCAGATAGGAGCAGGTAAGTGCTCCGTTTTGCATGCCTTCCGTGGGGTGGGGGTGGTGGGGACTTTGTCCCGTGTGCCTTTCGTGGGGTTGGGGGGGCGGGGGCTTCGTTCCGCAATGGATTTCGGGGGGCCAAATGCACTGGCATTCAGCCTCACCAAGATCCGTCACGGAATTCTCTGACATACCTACTTTTGGTGAGCTTGAAAATCACTGGGTCTTCCATCCCTACTGAACCCATCCTGAAATCCCCAGGATGCTAGGCTGCAATTTAAGTCCAAATCTCCTCCATTGGAAATAGCTCAGGTGTTTCAGGAGAAGTGAGTGGAATGGGAAAATCACATTCTGTACCATCTTAAATTTAGGGAAGTAAGCAAACAATTCCAGAAGGACAGCCAGCTTTGTATGTAGCATTCCTGCACTTTTAGTTGCAGTATACTCAGTTTGATGGAGTTGAGCACGCTCCGGGGAGAGTGGAGGACAGGAAGGCCTGGCGCTCTGTGGTCCATGGGGTCACAAAGAGTCAGACACGACTGAACGACTGAACAACAACATAATCAGTTTTTGTACACTTTTTAAGTGTACAAAATAATGAGATTAAAGATAATGGGATTAAAGATGGGCAGTTTTACTAGTTCCATTTGCTGTGTCCTGACTTCAGCTCCTCATACATTTTGGATTAATGAGGAGAATTTCTCAAATTCATTTTAGAATTGGGGCATGTTTCGTTTGCCTCAGCTGTCAGTCCCTTCAGGTGATGCCCCCTGCCTGCTCCACCCCACTGCATATGACACAGGCAAGCACACAAACGGCTTGATTAAACACCACGACAAAGCTATCCTGATGTGATAGTGTGTGTGATAGCATCAAGATTGTTTTTGCATCATTTTTTACTGATGCACAGATGTGCATGGTGATAAAACCCCACACAAAAAGAAACCATATGTACAGTCACATCAAATCAGGTAAAAATGAATTCAGCTGACACAGAGGTGCTGTTTGTTATGGGTTCTGACCAACACCTTTTTAATGGAGTAAAGAATATAAGAACATAAGGAGAACAAAGGCCTGTTAGATCTGGCATTCTGTTCCCACAGTGGCCAAAAACCTCGATGGGAAGCCCACATGCAGGGGGTGAGTGCAACGGCATCCTCCCTCTCGTATGCTCCAGACACTGGCACGCAGAGGCCCTCCCACCTCTGGCCCTGAGGTCATACACAAGCGTCCTGACTAGCAGCCATGGACAGCCTTGTCCTCCTCCGTGGATTTGTCGAGCCCTGGTTTACACAGCCATCCAAGCGGATGGCCATTGCTGTGTTTTGTGGTGGCGGTTTCCAGATTATACCTGTGTGCTATGTGATGACCCCTTCATGGATCACTGCCTTGTTGTGGCGAAGGGGCTTGCATAACTCAGTGAAGCCATAAGCTATGCCATGCAGGGCCACCCAAGACGGACAGGTCATGGCAGAGAGTTCTGACAAAATGTGGTCCACTGGAGAAGGAAATGGCAACCCACTCCAGTATTCTTGCCAAGAAAACCCCATGGAACGTATCACAAGGCTAAAAGATATGATGCCGGAAGATAAGCCCCTCAGGTCAGAAGGTGTCCAATATACTACTGGGGAAGAGCAGAGGGTATTTCCAAGTAGCGCCAGAAAGAGTGAAACGGCTGGGCCAAAGCCGAAAGGACACTCAGCTGTGGATGTGTGTGGTGGTGAAACGAAAATCCGATGCTGTAAAGAACAATATTGTTTAGGAACCTGGAATGTCAGATCAATGAATCAAGGTAAGCTGGAGGTGGTCAAACATGAGATGGCAAGATTGAACATCGACATCTTGGGAATCAGCGAACTAAAATGGACAGGCATGGGCAAATTTAATTCAGGTGACCATCATATCTACTACTGTGGGCAAGAATCCCTGAGAAGAAATGGAGTAGCACTCATAGTCAACAAAAGGGTGGGGAAAGCAGTACTGGGGTACAATTTTAAAAATGATAGAATGACCTCAGTATGAATCCAAGGCAAACCATTCAACATCACAGTAATTCAAGTCTATGCCCCAACCACTGAGGCCGAAGAAGGTGAGGTTGATTGCTTCTATGAAGTCCTACAACACCTTCTAGAACTAACGCCAAAAAAAGATCTCCTCTTCTTCATAGGGGATTGGAATGCTAAAGTAGGAAGTCAAGAAATCACTGGGATAACAGGCAGGAATGGCCTTGGTATACAAAATGAAGCAGGACAAAAGCTAATAGAGTTTTGCCAAGAGAACACGTTGATCATAGCAAACACGCTTTTCCAACAGCACAAGAGATGACTCTACACATGGACATCATCAGATGGTCAATATCGAAATCAGATTGATTATGTCCTTTGCAGCCAAAGATGGAGAAGCTCTATACAGTCAGTCAAAACAAGACCTGGAGCTGACTGTGGCTCAGATCATGAGCTTCTTGTTGCAAAATTTCGGCTTAAATTGAAGAACATAGGGAAAACCACTAAACCGTTCAGGTATGACCTAAATCATATCCCTTATGAATATACAGTGGAGGTGAGGAATAGATTTCAGAGATTAGACCTGATAGACAAAGTGCCTGAGGAACTATGGACGGAGGTCCGTAACATTGTTCAGGAGGCAGCAACGAAATCCATCCCAAAGAAAAAGAAGTGCAAGAAAGCCAAGTGGCTGTCTGATGAGGCTTTAGAAGTAGCTGAGGAAAGAAGTGAATCGAAAAGCAAGGGAGAAAGGGGAAGATCTATCCAACTGAATGCAGAGTTCCAGAGAATAGCAAGGAGAGACAAGAAGGCCTTCTTAAATGTACAGTGCAAAGAAATCGAGGAAAACAATAGAATGGGAAAGACTAGAGATCTCTTCAAGAAAATTGGAGCTCTCAAGGGAACGTTTTGTGCAAAGACGGGCATGATAAAGGACAAAGAAGGCAGGGACCTAACAGAAGCAGATGAGATTAAGAAGAGGTGGAAAGAAGACACAGAAGAACTATACAGGAAAGATCTGAATGTCCCTGATAGCCATGAGAGTGCGGTCACTGAACTTGAGCTGGACATCCTCGAGAGTGAAGTCAAGTGGGCCTTAGGAAGCATTAGTAACAACAAAGCTAGCGGAGATGACAGTCTTCCAGCTGAGCTATTTAAAATTCCAGCTGAGCTATTTAAAATCCTAAAAGATGATGCTGTTAAAGTGCTGCACTCAATATGCAAACAAATTTGGATCACTCAACAATGGCCGCAAGACTGGAAAAGGTCAGTTTACATTCCAATTCCAAAGAAGGGCAACGCCAAAGAGTGTTCAAACTACCGCACAATTGCGCTCATTTCACATGCCAGCAAGGTGATGCTCAAAATCCTACAAGCTAGGCTTCAGCAGTATGCGAACCGAGAACTACCGGAAGTACAAGCTGGGTTTCGAAGAGGCAGAGGAACTAGAGATCAAATCGCCAACATTCGCTGCATCATGGAGAAAGTGTGGCAAATTCTTAAAGTGATGGGAGTACCAGACCACCTTACCTGTCTCCTGGGAAACCAGTACGAGGGTCAAGAAGCAACAGTAAGAACCAGACATGGAACAACCGAGTGGTTCAAAATTGGGAAAGGAGTAGGGATGGCGGAGAATTTCTCCCCAAATCTTCGGGGGGCTGAGCACCAACGCATTCGGCCCCCTGAAATTGGCGGTAAAATTCTCCGCCCCCCCCGCCCCCCCCGGGATGGGACTTACCTTTGGCGAATGTCCCTCCCGGTGGCGGGTCCCGCAGCGGTTCGTCGGCCTTTTGTCGGGGGCGGGGGTGGCAGCCGGTCTTCCACCGCCATTGCAAAGTGTAAAAAAAACAAAACAAAACCCCGTGATAGGCTACGTAACGATTAACGTAGCCTATCACGGCTAGATTTCCAAAGTCAGCCGTGATAGGCTACGTAAATCGTCATGTAGCCTATCACGGGTGACTTTGGAAAAAAAAAATAAAGCGCGTACGCAAATGGCAGCGGCCCATGGGCCATTTGCGTTCCTTATTTTGGCATGTGTAGTCTACGTAAACATTTACGTAGACTACGGTGAAAATAAGGGAACGCTATTTGCATTGCCCTTATTTTCACCGTAGTCTACGTAAATCTTTACGTAGACTAGACGTGTCAAAATAAGGAACGCAAATGGTGGTCCCCATGGGAGCCACCATTTGCGTACGCACTTTTTTTTTTTTTCAAAGTCACCCGTGATAGGCTACGTGTCGATTTACATAGCCTATCACGGCTGACCTTGGAAAGCTAGCCATGATAGGCTACGTAAATAGTTACGTAGCCTATCACGGGTTTGTTTGTGTGTGTGTGTTTACTTTTTTTTTCGTGGCCAGGTAGACGGGGCGCTCCTACCCGGCCTGAATTTCGCCAGCGAGGGATGGGGTGCCTCCCCCCCCTCACCTGAACTTCGGGGGGAGAACCGAAGCGCCTCCCCCTCACCGCGAAGCAAGCTTCGAGAACAGGTAAGGGACTTTTGTCCATCCCTACAGCCATGAAATTAAAAGACGCTTGCTCTTTGGGAGGAAAGCTATGCCAAACCTAGACAGCATAGTAAGAAGCAGAGACATCACCTTGCCGACAAAGGTCCGCATAATCAAAGCTATGGTTTTCCCAATAGCGACATATGGCTGCGAGAGCTGGACTATAAGGAAGGCTGAGCGCCGAAGAATTGATGCTTTTGAACTTTGGTGCTGGAGAAGACTCTTACGAGTCCCCTGGACTGCAAGGAGGTCCAATCAGTCAATCCTAAAGGAAATCAACCCTGACTGCTCATTGGAAGGACAGATACTGAAGCTGAAGCTCCAATATTTTGGCCACCTAATGCAAAGAGAAAACTCTCTGGAAAAGACCCTAATGCTGGGAAAGACTGAAGGTAAAAGGAGAAGGGGACGGCAGAGGATGAGATGGCTAAATAGTATCACTGATGCAATGAATATGAATTTGAGCATGCTCTGGGAGAGAGCGCAGGACAGGAAGGCCTGGCGTGCTATGGTCCATTGGGTCACGAAGAGTCAGACACGACTGAACGACTGAACAACAAGCTGTGTGATGAACTCCTTCCTTTGTATCCATCCTAAATCTCCCATCATTCGTCTTCATGGGAAGACCCCACTGGGTTCTTGTGTTATGGGAGAGGGAGAGAAAGTTTCTATCCACTTTCTCCACAGTTCTATACACCTCTATCACATCCCCTCTTACTTGCCTTTTTTCTAAGCTAAAAGCCCCAAATGATGTAACTAGGGATGGACGGAACACTTACCTTCCGTTTCGTTCTGTTTCCACTGGGGGGGGGAGGTGCTCCGTCTCTCCCCCCGGAATCCTTGATGGGGGGGTAGGCGATCCGGTCCTCCCCCCCAGAATCCTGCCCAGCTGGCTCCGCTCCACGGCCAAGCCACAGAGCCGCTGGCCGGCTCCGGCTGCCCGCAGCCAGACATCCGGCCGCTGGGCAGCTCTGCAGGGACACAAATAGCAGCTGTTGTAGCCGCCGCCATTTGTGTCCCTGTATTTAGCCGTGATAGGCCACGTAAATATTTACGTAGCCTATCACAGCAGGGGGAAAAACCCCCAGCATACGCAAATGGCGGTAGCTGCTGCCATTTGCATATGCTGAGGGTTTTCCCCCCTGCCATGATAGGCTACATAAATAATTACGTAGCCTATCACGGCTATGAAGAGGAAGCGAATAGCGGCCGCAGGATGGCCGCCATTCACAAAGCAGCACGGACGGGAGCAGGTAAGTGCTCCGTTTCGCGCGCCTTTTGTGGGTTGGGGGTAGGGATGTATGAAAGTCACTTACATTTTCGCGGATTCTGTTCATGGGGGGGGAGGCGTTCAGTCCCTCCCCCCGGAATACTCGACGGGGGGGAGGTGATCCGGTCTTCCCCCCCAGAATCTTTTGACAGCCGGCTGTGCTCTGTAGCGGCTCCGCGGAGCAGCCAGCCAGACCCAGGCCAGGGCCGTCCGCAGCCGGACTTCTGGTGGTGGAGGGCTCTGGGTAAAAAAAAAACCACGTACGCAAATGGCGGCAGCAACAGCCGCCGCCATTTGCATTCCTTATTTTTCGCCGTCTTAGTCTAAGTCAATATTTACGTAGACTAAGACGAAGAAAATAAAGGGGAACGCAAATAGCGTAGTGCGCGCTATTTGCGTTTCCCTTTCTTGTCTTCGTCTTAGTCTACGTAAATATTGATGTAGACCAAGACGGCAAAAAATAAGGAACACAAATGGCGGCGGCCGTAGCCACCGCCATTTGCGTACATGTTGTTGTTGTTGTTGTTGTTTAACCCAGATGTGATAGGCTACGTAAGTCTTTACATAGCCTATCACGTCTACGGGAAAAAAAGAAAAAGAAAAAGACCAGACTGCAAATGGCGGTGGCGGCAGCTAGTCGGAAGACCAGCCGCTGTCACCACCGCTACCACCACTGCTGCCGCCGTGACCGCTGCCGCCACCGCCACCACCGCCGCCGCCGAAGCCACCCCAGGTAAGTCTCGTCCCAGGGGGGATCCGCAGGGGGGGTGGGGGGCAGGCCGTTCTGCCACGGAGTTCAGGGGGCCGAATGCACTGGCATTCGGCCTCACCGAGATCTGTCGCAGAATTCTCTGGCATCCCTAGATGTAACATAAGAACATAAGAAGAGATTTTTTGCCCCATCAAGCATCACTTTACGCTTGCTTACATTGAACCGCATTTGCCATTTAGATGCCCTTCTCCCAGTTGGGAGAGATCCTTTTGGAGCTCTTCTCAATTCCTTTTTGTTTCAACTTCCCTAATTAAAGTTATGGTGTGGTGACCAGAACTGTACACAGTATTTCAAATGCGGTGGTTGCAGCATTTCTTTGTATAAATTAGGGATGTCAGAGAATTCCGCCATGGATCTCGGTGAGGCCGAATGCCAGTGCATTCAGCCCCCCGAACTCCGTGGCGGAACGGCCTGCCTCCCACCCACCTGCCCTCCGCGGATCCCCCCGGGGACGAGACTTACCTGGGGCGGATGTTCCGGACAGCGGAGGCTCCAGCAGCGGCTTCGGTGGCGGCAGCGGCTGGTCTTCCGACTGGCTGCCACCGCCGCCTCCACCATTTGCAGTCTTTCCCCCCCCCCCCATTTGTGATAGGCTACGTAAAGACTTACGTAGCCTATCACGTCTGGGTCAAAAAAACATACACACAAAAACGCGTGCACAAATGGCTACACAACCATTTGTGTTCCCTATTTTTGGTTGTCTTAGTCTATGTAAATATTTACATAGACTAAGATGGCGAAACTAAGGGGGAACGCAAATAGCATAGCGGACGCTATTTGCGTTCCCCCTTATTTTCACCGTCTTAGTCTACGTAAATATTTACGTAGAGTAACACGGTGAAAATAAAGGGGAACGCAAATAGCGTCTGCTACGCTATTTGCGTTCCCCTTTCTTGTCTTTGTCTAAGTCTACGTAAATATTTACGTAGACTAAGGCAGCCAAAAATAAGGAATGCAAATGGCGGCGGCCGTAGCCACCACCATTTGCATACGCTTTTTTTTTTTTAACCCAGATGTAATAGGCTACGTAAGTCTTTACGTAGCGTATCGCGGCTGAATACAGGGACGCAAATGGTGGCGGTTATGGCCGCCACCATTTGCGTCCCTGCTAGCCAGCAGCCAGATGTCCGGCTGCTGGTGGAGCCGGCTGGTGGCTCCGCGGAATCCCCGCGGAGCAGAGCCAGCCGGCCAGGATTCCAGGGGGAGGGACAGAGCGCCTCCACCCCCCCAGCGGAACCCAGCAGAGCCAGGTAAGCGGGGTTTCGTACATCCCTATATGTGGGGTTGCTCTTGAAGACAGTTCAGAAGCTGCAGCTGGTACAGAACGCAGTGGGTCGCCTGATTAAAGGCAGCCACCGGCGAGATCACATCACTCCGGTGTTGAAGGAGTTGCACTGGTTATCAGCTGTTTTCCGGGCCAAATTCAAGGTGTTTAAAACCCTATATGGTTCCAGCCCAGCCTGGAGAACTGCAGGAGAAGCCACCACCACCACCACTGGGGAAGAGGCGTGCTTGCTGCTGCTGGGCCTGCTGCTGCCGCCGCTGGGCCTGCTGCTGCCGCCGCTGCCACCACCACCAGGCCTTCCTTGTGGACTTCTGCCTGGCAGACCACCAGTCCCTGCAGGACCAGGCCCCCAGGTACCGAGCCAGCTGTGCTGCTTCACCTGCCCCTCCCTGGAGGGGCTATATAAGCTGGCTGGCTGAGGTGGCCTGGGAGAGCCAGGGCCTGCAGGAGAAGCCACCACCACCACCGGGGAAGAGGCGTGCTTGCCGCCGCTGGGCCTGCTGCTGCCGCCGCTGGGCCTTTTGCCGCCGCCGCTGCCACCACCACCAGGCCTTCCTTGTGGACTTCTGCCTGGCAGACCGCCAGTCCCTGCAGGACCAGGCCCCCAGGTACCGAGCCAGCTGTGCTGCTCCACCTGCCCCTCCCTGGAGGGGCTACATAAGCTGGCTGGCTGAGGTGACCTGGGAGAGCCAGGGCCTGCAGGAGAAGCCACCACCACCACCACCACCACCACCACCGGGGAAGAGGCGTGCTTGCCGCCGCTGGGCCTGCTGCCGCCGCCGCTGCCACCACCACCAGGCCTTCCTTGTGGACTTCTGCCTGGCAGACCGCCAGTCCCTGCAGGACCAGGCCCCCAGGTACTGAGCCAGCTGTGCTGCTCCACCTGCCCCTCCCTGGAGGGGCTACATAAGCTGGCTGGCTGAGGTGGCCTGGGAGAGCCAGGGCCTGCACGAGAAGCCACCGCCACCGGGGAAGAGGCGTGCTTGCCGCCGCGGGGCCTGCTGCCGCCGCCGCTGCCACCACCACCAGGCCTTCCTTGTGGACTTCTGCCTGGCAGACCGCCAGTCCCTGCAGGACCAGGCCCCCAGGTACCGAGCCAGCTGTGCTGCTCCACCTGCCCCTCCCTGGAGGGGCTACATAAGCTGGCTGGCTGAGGTGGCCTGGGAGAGCCAGGGCCTGCAGGAGAAGCCACCACCACCGGGGAAGAGGCGTGCTTGCAGCCGCTGGGCCTGCTGCCGCCGTCGCCGCTACCACCGCCACCAGGCCTTCCCTGTGGACTCCTGCCTGGCATTTTTAAGGGGATTTTAATTGTTTTGTTTGTTTGTTTTATTTTGTTGGGGGGGATTTTGTTGTGTTTTTAGGGGTGGGTAGCCTGCCTGATAGGCGGGAGCGAGGGGGCATGTGTCCACCTGATGGAGGCAGTGGGGGGAGTGTTGGGGGCCAGAACATACCGAGGCTGGGCGGCAGGCGCTGGCGGAGCGCTAGGGGCAGGCCATGCCAGCTAAGGGGAACGAGGGAGAGATGTGTAGTATCTGTCCCCTGCTCCGGGCCTGTCCAGAGCCAAAGGATGGCTGGGGGAGGCGTGACCCCATCTTCTGGCCTTCGTTTGCTGCTCTGCAATGCCAGGTCTGTTACCCAGAAAACCTCCCTCATCCATGACATGATCCTGGGTGAGGGTGCAGACCTGGCATGTATTACGGAGACCTGGCTGGCCGAGGCTGCTGCTCCAACCCTTGCAGCCATGTGTCCAGCTGGATTTTCGTATGCACAGCAGCCGAGGGCTGGGGATCGGGGAGGGGGAGTGGCTGTTATCTACCGAGAGTCCTTGGTCTTCACCAGACCCCCTCTCCGGGAGACCAAGGTTGTTGAGTGCATGTACTGGAGGTTGGGCCCGAAGGGCAGTCTGGGGATTCTGCTCGTGTACCGTCCACCCCGCTGCATGACTGACTCCCTGGCCGAGGTGCTTGAGGTGGTCTCTGATGTGCGTATACAGTCCCCTAACTTACTGGTGTTGGGGGACTTCAACGTACATTCGGAGGCCATCCTCACAGGAGCACCTCGGGACTTCATGGAGACCATGGCCTCCTGGGAGCTGCACCATATTCTAACTGGGCCCACCCATGTAGCCGGTCATGCACTAGACCTTGTGTTTGTTTCTGGAGAAGTGGGGAGTGATCTGGAAGTCGGGGGTATATCCACCACCCCCTTGTCATGGTCAGATCACTATCTGGTGATGTTGGACTTCTCGGTTCCACAACCCCTCCGCAGGGGTGGAGGACCCATTAAAATGGTCCGCCCCAGGCGTCTTATGGATCCAAATGGATTCCTGAATGCGCTTGGGGATTCTCTGGGGCATGCCAACAGCCACTCGGTCGAGACCCTGGTGGGTGGGTGGAATGCCGCAATCACTGGGGCATTAGATCAGGTGGCTCCGAAACGCCCTCTCCCCCTGAACAGGGCTCGGACTGCACCATGGTTCAATCCGCGGTTACGAGCTCTGAAACAGGAGGTGAGACGGCTAGAGCGCCGGTGGCGGAGGTCTCGCTCCAAAGACGATCAGACACGGGCTAGAGCTATATCTTCAGCCTATCACGTGGCGGTGAAGGCAGCAAAAAAGGAATATTATGCTGCCTCCATCGCGTCTGCAGAGTGCTGCCCCAGGAGGCTGTTCCAAGTGGTCCGGAGCCTGGTCGGTCCTGTGGCTCCGGAACCACTGGAGCATTCTAAGGCCTCCTGTGAGGCTTTGGCAAGGCACTTTGCAGATAAAATTGATCAGATTAGGTGTGTTACTCTGCACACTGTGGATACAGTTAGTGAGCAAGAGGCGGCCTGTGGCAAACCGGTTTTGTGGGATCGGTTCCAGCTTCTTCCTCCTGATGAAGTGGACAAGGTGCTTTCATCTGTAAGGCCGACCACCTGCTTACTTGATCCTTGCCCATCTTGGCTCATTATGGGCTGCAGAGAGAGACTGGGTGAGGGGATCAAGGCGGTGGTGAACGCCTCCCTTGAGGAGGGAGTGATGCCATCAGCCCTCAAGGAGGCAGTGATAAGACCGCTCTTAAAGAAGCCCTCCTTGGATCCTCAAGTTCTGAACAACTTTCGCCCAGTCTCAAATCTGCCATTTTTGGGCAAGGTGATTGAGCGGGTGGTGGCGGTGCAGTTGAAGGCACACTTGGAAGAAACTGATTATCTAGACCCATTTCAGTCGGGCTTGAGGCCTGGGCATGGGACAGAAACGGCCTTGGTCGCCTTGGTGGATGATATGAGGAGGGCTCTGGATAGGGGTGAATGCTCCTTCCTTGTTCTCCTCGACCTCTCAGCGGCTTTTGATACCGTTGACCACGGTATCCTCCTGGACCGCCTGGAGGGGTTGGGCATTGGAAACACTGTATTGCGGTGGTTCCGGTCCTTCGTCTCCAGCAGGTACCAGAGGGTAGCACTGGGAGAGGAGGTTTCGGACCCGTGGCCACTTACTTGTGGGGTGCCACAGGGTTCCATCCTCTCCCCGATGCTATTTAACATCTATGTGAAGCCACTGGGGGCTATCATCAGGAGGTTTGGGGTGCAGTGTCATCAATATGCGGATGACACGCAGCTCTACCTCTCATTCAAATCTTCACCAAGGTTGGCCGTAGAATCCCTGTCCAAATGTCTGGAGACGGTGAGTGGCTGGATGGGGAGGAATAAGCTGAAGCTCAACCCTGACAAGACCGAGGTACTTTTGGTGGGAGACAAGAGGAAGCTGGGGGATGTTGACCTGGTGTTGAATGGGGTACAGCTACCCTTGAAAGACCAGGTCCGCAGCCTGGGGGTCATTTTGGACTCCCAGCTGTCCATGGAGGCTCAGGTGTCAGCTGTGAGCCGGACAGCGCTGTATCAACTCCATCTGATACGGCGGCTGCACCCCTACCTTCCCGACCATCTGCTCCCATCGGTAGTACATGCCCTGGTCTCCTCTCGTTTAGACTACTGTAATGCGCTCTACGTGGGGTTACCCTTGAAGACGGTTCGGAAACTGCAGCTGGTACAGAACGCGGCGGCTCACCTGATTAAAGGCAGCCGCCGGTGAGATCACATCACTCCAGTGCTGAAGGAGTTGCACTGGTTACCAGTTGTTTTCCGGGCCAAATTCAAGGTGTTGGTTTTGACCTTTAAAACCCTATATGGTTCCGGCCCAGCCTATCTTAAGGAGCGCCTCCAGCAACACCAGACAGGCCGCTTAACAAGATCAGCCTCGGATGGCCTTCTCTCTGTCCCATCAGCCAGGACAGCTAGGTTGGTGGGGACGAGGGAGAGGGCCTTCTCTGTGGTGGCCCCCACTCTGTGGAACTCCCTCCCTAGGGAACTCCGTCATGCCCCCTCTTTAATGAGCTTCCATCGTGCATTAAAAACGTGGTTGTTCAGGCAGGCATTTGGGGTGGGTTAGGGTATTTTTTTAAAAAAAAATTTATGGTAAAATTTTACTGTTTTAAATTGTTTATGGTGGGTTGTACATCGCCCAGAGTGGCTGGGTGACCAGTCAGATGGGCGATTAATAAATTAAATAAATAAATAAATAAATAAATAAATAAGGAGCGCCTTGCCGCCTCCAGCAAGACCACACAGGCTTCTTAACAAGATCAGCCTTGGATGGCCTTCTCAATGTCCCATCAGCCAGGACAGCTAGGTTGGTGGGGACGAGGGAGAGGGCCTTCTCTGTGGTGGCCCCCACTCTGTGGAACTCCCTCCCTAGGGAACTCCGCCATGCCCCCTCTTTAATGAGCTTCCGCCACGCATTAAAAACGTGGTTGTTCAGGCAGGCATTTGGGGTGGGTTAGGGTATTTTTAAAAATATGAGGTTTTAATGTAGAATTTTATTGTTTTAAACTCTTTCTATTACTGTATATCACCCAGAGTGGCTGGGTGACCAGCCTTATGAGTGATTACTAAATTTAATAAATAAATAAATTTAATAAATAAATATATATCTTTATCTATTCTTGAGCTGTTTGTTGTTTTGTATCGCATTCTTTTAAACATTTGCATTGTTTTAAACTGTTTCCACTAGTGTACATCGCCCAGAGTGGCAGGGTGACCAGCCAGATGGGCGATTAATAAAATTAATTAATAAATTAATTAATAAAATAAATTCTCAATTCCTTTCCTAATGATCCTCGACATGGAATTTGTCCTTTTCACAGCAGCTGCACACAGGGTTGACGTTTTCATTAAGCTATTGTCCACAACCCCAAGACCCCTTTCCTGGTCAGTCACCTGGGTTACACCCACTCTGCAGTAGCAGGCATGTGGCTTGGAGGAAATCCCTGATCCTGGATGCAATGTGGGTTGACGTGGCTGTTTTACCACAATAGGGTTGTTGACCAGCAGCACCAATTTGTGGATCAGACAAGCCAGGCATCAAGTTATCCATGTTTGTCACTTACAGACTGGACCACTGCAATGATTTCTGCATGAGGGCTGCCTTTGAAAGCAGTCCAGAAAACCCAGTTGGGTCTAAAATTGGTTACCAGACTGTGATCTGATGTTCAAAGATTGGAGCATATAACCCCAATTTTATTTCATCTGTACTAACTGCCTATTTTCTCCCCATCTTGATTTACAGTGCTGATACTCACTGGAGGTTTTTAACCTCCAGTGAGTAAGGACCAGGCACAGACTTCTGTTGTTGTTGTTCAGTTGTTAAGTCATGTCCGACTCTTCGTGACCCCATTGGGAAACAAACAGAACGAACTTGAACTCTTAATACAAGAGGGAAATTATGACCTGATAGGTACAACTGAGACTTGGTGGGATGACTCTCATGACTGGAATGCAGCAATTGAAGGATAGAACTTGTTCAAAAAGAACAGGAGGAACAGAAAGGGAGGTGGGGTTGCACTGTATGTGAAAAAGACATATCTCTGCACAGAAATACAGGAGGAGGAGCTTGGTAGCCCCATCGAGAGCATCTGGGTTGAAATAAATGGAGCAAAGAATAAAAGGAACCTGGTGGTCGGAGTCTACTACCGGCCACCCAATCAAGGAGAAGACAAGGATGAAACTTTTGAAAAGCAAATAGCCACTGTTTTAAGGAAGCATGATGTAGTAGTAATGGGGGACTTCAATTTCCCCGATATTTGTTGGGAGACAAATTCTGCAAAACATGGCCCCTCCAGGAAATTCCTGACTTGTGTGGTGGATAACTTCCTCCTACAGAAAGTAGAGGAGGGAACTAGAGGATCGGCTATCCTTGACTTGATCCTAAGCAACAGAGATGACTTAGTGGATAAAGTAGCAGTTACAGGAACTCTGGGGGAAAGCGACCATGTTGTACTTGAGTTCTTGGTTCTAAGGGAAGCAAAAGCCGAGTGTAGTCAAACGCGTACCCTGGATTTTAGGAAAGCTGATTTTCTTAAACTCAGAACAATGATCAGTAAGGTCCCATGGCAAACAATGCTAGCGAGAAAAGGAGTCCAAGATGGGTGGGAGCTTTTAAAAAAGGAAATTCTCAAGGCACAATCACAAGCAATTCCAACAAGAAGAAAAGGTGGAAGACAACAGAAGAAGCCAATGTGGCTTCACAAAAAGCTTAGGGATGACCTGAAAACAAAAAAGGACACATATAGGAAGTGGAAAGAAGGCCAAGTAACAAAGGAAGAGTACAGGCAGATAGCACAGAATTGCAGGGATGGCGTCAGGAAGGCTAAAGCTGAGAATGAGCTGAGGTTAGCGAGGGATGCTAAAAACAACAAAAAGGCTTTCTTCAGCTACGTGCATAGTAAAAGGCAGAGGAAAGAAATGGTTGTTCAGCTATTAAATAAGGATGGCAAAATGATAACAGATGACCAAGAAAAGGCAGAGGTGCTCAATTCCTACTTTGGCTCAGTCTTCTCCCAAAAGAGGGTCTATGACCCCCCTGGCAAAGGCGAAGTACAGGCTGAAGGGGCAGGATTGCAGCTTGAGATCGACAGGCATATGGTCAAGGAACACCTCATTACTTTGAGTGAGTTCAAATCTCCAGAGCCAGATGAACTCCATCCTAGAGTCATAAAGGAACTGGCAGAAGAACTCTCAGAACCGCTGTCTATTCTCTTTGAGAAATCATGGAGGAGGGGGAAGTGCCAGATGACTGGAGGAGGGCTAATGTTGTCCCCATCTTCAAAAAGGGTAAAAAGGAGGAACCTGGGAACTACAGACCAGTCAGTCTGACATCAATCCCTGGGAACATTCTGGAGCAGATGATAAAGCAATCCATCTGGAAGCACCTTGACAACAATGCCGTGATTACTCGAAGCCAACATGGATTTGTCAAAAACAAGTCCTGCCAGACAAATCTGATCTCATTTTTTGATCAAGTCACCTCCCTTGTAGACCGTAGGAATGCTGTAGACATCATATACCTCGACTTCAGCAAAGCTTTCGAGAAAGTGCCCCATGATCTCCTGATGAGCAAACGACCTCAAAGTGGGCTAGATGAAACAACGATCCGGTGGATCCACAGTTGGCTACAGAATCGGACTCAAAGAGTGCTTCTCAATGGGACCTTCTCAAGCTGGGGAGAGGTAACGAGCGGGGTACCGCAGGGCTCAGTCCCGGGCCCAGTGCTCTTCAACATTTTTATTAATGACTTGGAGGAGGAGGTGCAGGGAATGCTGATCAAATTTGCAGATGACACAAAATGGGGCGGGATATCTAATACTTTGGAAGACCGAAACAAAATTCAAAGTGATCTGGATAGACTGGAGCGCTGGGCAGAAAACAACAAATGGCATTTAATAGGGACAAATGCCAAGTTCTGCACCTAGGAAAAAGAAACCAAATGCACAATTACAAGATGGGGGATACGTGGCTCAACCACACTACGAGCGAGAAGGATCTTGGAATTGTTGTCGATCACAAGCTGAATATGAGCCAACAATGTGATGTGGCTGCAAAAAAGGCCAATGCTCTTTTGGGCTGCATTCATAGAAGCATCGCTTCCAAATCCTGGGAAGTACTAGTTCCCCTCTACTCAGCACTGGTTAGGCCTCATCTGGAGTACTGTGTCCAGTTCTGGGCAGCACACTTTAAGAAGGATGCAGACAAACTGGAGAGGGTTCAGAGGAGGGCAACAAAGATCATCAGGGGATTGGAAACAAAGCCCTATGAAGAGAGACTGAAAGAACTGGGCATGTTTAGCCTTGAGAAGAGAAGACTGAGGGGAGATATGATAGCACTCTTCAAGTATTTGAAAGGTTGTCACAGAGAAGAAGGCCAGGATCTCTTCTCCATCATCCCAGAGTGCAGGACACGGAATCATGGGCTCAAGTGACAGGAAGACAGATTCCGGCTGAACATCAGGAAAAACTTCCTGAGTGTCAGAGCAATATGACAATGGAACCAAATACCTGGGGAGGTGGTGGGCTCTCCTACACTGGAGGCCTTCAAGACGAGGCTGGACAGCCATTTGTCAGGGATGCTCTGACTTGGATTCCTGCATTGAGCAGGGGGTTGGACTCGATGGCCTTTTAGGCCCCTTCCAACCCTACTATTCTATGATTCTATGATTCTATGATTATATGACCACAGCACACCAGGCCTTCCTGTCCTTCGCTCTCTCCCGGAGCGTACTCAAGTTCATATTCATTGCATCGGTGATGCTATCCAGCCATCTCATCCTCTGCCGTCCCCTTCTCCTTTTGCCTTCAGTCTTTCCCAGCATCAGGGTCTTTTCCAGGGAGTTTTCTCTTCGCATTAGGTGGCCAAAATATTTGAGCTTCAGCTTCAGTATCTGTCCTTCCAATGAGCACTCAGGGTTAATTTCCTTTAGGATGGACTGATTTGACCTCCTTGAAGTCCAGGGGACTCGTAAGAGTCTTCTCCAGCACCGCAGTTCAAAAGCATCGATTCTTCGGCGCTCAGCCTTCCTTATAGTCCAGCTCTCACAGCCATACATTACTAAGGGGAAAGCCATAGCTTTGATTAGACGGACCTTTGTCGGCAAGGTGACGTCTCTGCTTCTTACTTTGCTGTCTAGGTTGGCCATAGCTTTCCTCCCAAGGAGCAAGCGTCTTTTAATTTCATGGCTACAGTCACCATCTGCGGTGATCTTGGAGCCCAAGAAAATAAAATCTGTCACTGCTTCCATTTCTTCCCTTTCCATATGCCAGGAAGTGATGGGGCCAGATGCCATGGTCTTTGTTTTTTTAATGTTCAGTTTCAAACCAGCTTTTGCACTCTCCACTTTCACCCTCAGCAAGAGGCTCTTTAGATCCTCTTCGCTTTCTGCCATTAGGGTGGTATCGTCTGCGTATCGGAGGTTGTTGATAATTCTCCCGGCAATCTTAATTCCGACCTGTGATTCATCCAACCCGGCATTTCTCATGATGTACTCTGCATATAAGTTAAATAAGCAGGGTGACAATATGCAGCCTTGTCGTACTCCTTTCCCAATTTTGAACCAATCGGTTGTTCCATGTCTGGTTCTTACTGTTGCTTCTTGACCCTCGTACAGGTTTCTCAGGAGACAGGTAAGGTGGTCTGGTACTCCCATCACTTTAAGAATTTGCCACAGTTTGTTGTGATCCACACAATCAAAGGCTTTAGCATAGTCAATGAAGCAGAAATAGACATTTTTCTTGAATTCTCTTGCTTTCTCCATGATCCAGCGGATGTTGGCGATTTGATCTCTAGTTCCTCTGCCTCTTCGAAACCCAGTTTTTACTTCTGGTAGTTCTTGGTTCACATGCTGCTGAAGCCTAGCTTGTAGGATTTGGAGCATCACCTTGCTGGCACGTGATATGAGCGCAATTGTACAGTAGTTTGAACACTCTTTGGCATTGCCCTTCTTTGGAACTGGAATGTAAACTGACCTTTTCCAGTCTTGTGGCCACTGCTGAGTGATCCAAATTTGTTGGCATATTGAGTGCAGCACTTTAACAGCATCATCTTTTAGGATTTTAAATAGCTCAGCTGGAATACTGTCATCTCCGCTAGTTTTGTTGTTACTAATGCTTCCTAAGGCCCACTTGACTTCACTCTCGAGGATGTCCGGCTCAAGTTCAGTGACCTCACTATCATGGCTATCAGGGACATTCAGATCTTTCCTGTATAGTTCTTCTGTGTCTTCTTTCCACCTCTTCTTAATCTCATCTGCTTCTGTTAGGTCCCTGCCTTCTTTGTCCTTGATCATGCCCGTCTTTGCACAAAATGTTCCCTTGAGATCTCCAATTTTCTTGAAAAGATCTCTAGTCTTTCCCATTCTATTGTTTTCCTCGATTTCTTTGCATTGTTCATTTCAGAAGGCCTTCTTGTCTCTCCTTGCTATTCTCTGGAACTCTGCATTCAGTTGGATATATCTTCCCCTTTCTCCCTTGCTTTTCGCTTCCCTTCTTTCGTCAGCTACTTGTAAAGCCTCCTCAGACAGCCACTTTGCTTTCTTGCATTTCTTTTTCTTTGGGATGGATTTCGTTGCTGCCTCCTGAACAATGTTACGGACCTCCGTCCATAGTTCCTCAGGCACTCTGTCTATCAGGTCTAATCCCTGAAATCTATTCCTCACCTCCACTGTATATTCAGAAGGGATATGATTTACACAGGCACAGACTACTCTAGAACAATCAGGAAGCTAGACACAAAAAGGAAAACAGACAATGGAAGGACAAGACTCTCCAGAGGTGGTGACCTGCAAGGTGTGTGCAATGTTTGTTTTCTTGCATAAGAACAACATGGCCTACTCCTGCAACAAGTGCAAGTTGATCACACTGCTGGAAGAAAAGGTAAGAGGACTGGAGCGGCGACTGTCGACCCTCCGGGGAATAAGAGAACACGAAGAGTTCTTGGACAGAATGGGGGAACTACAGCAGCAAAGTGAAGACCAGAAGCTTGAAGAGCAACAGCAAGCTGAGGAAGAAGAGGGAAATGCTGGGGTGAGGAAAAATGAAGTAGAGGATACTCCTTGGAAAAGGGTGACAGGAGTAGAAGAAAAAAAGGAACCTGGGTGTTGGAGTCTACTAGCAGCCACCCAACCAAGGAGAAGACGAGGATGAAACTTTTGAAAAGCAAATATCCAGTGTTTCAAGGAAGCATGATGTAGTAGTAATGGGGGACTTCAATTTCCCTGATATTTGTTGGGAGACAAATTCTGCAAAACATGGCCCCTCCAGGATATTCCTGACTTGTGTGGCGGATAACTTCCTGACTGTCAGAGCAATACAAGAATGGAACCAGTTACCTGGGGGAGGGTGGGCTCTCCCACACTGGAGGCGTTCGAGATGAGGCTGGACAGCCACCTGTCAGGGATGCTCTGACTTGGATTCCTGCACTGAGCAGGGGGTTGATCTCGATGGTATTGTAGGCCCCTTCCCACCCTAGTATTCTATGACTCTATGATTCTATGTGCCCTGGGTCCAAAAAACCTGACCTTTCAGAGAGATTGCAGCCCATCCCAGAACAGGGAGATGCCCATCTCCTGGATTCAGGGCCATTCAGCCACGGGCCTCTGTCCTGCCAGGATAATTTCCCCCTAATACCCTGGAGCGACACAGCCTCTGGGCATCGGTAGTCAATAAAATGGCGGGAGCCCTGCAGATCCAACTGTCCAGGGCGAGAGCGGGTTTGAGGCCTGCATCAGCAGGGGATCTGAGCACCTGCCTCAGGTGCGGATCATGGCCCTGCAATCCTGAGGGAGCCAAAGAAGTGCCAGAGAGGCCAGCCGATCACACACAGCTTGGGGAGAAAATGGAAAGGCAGAGGTTCAGCTGGGTATGGATAAGAGCACCCACCCCCCAGCTGCACCTACCTTTGATGGAGTGGCCCCTTGTCCTTACTCTGTGTATGCCCCTTGCTGGCATGATCTCCTTCTTTTCCTCTCTTTCCAAATCCCGGTGCCATATAGGGATGTCAGAGAATTCTGCCACGGATCTTGGTGAGGCCGAATGCCAGTGCATTCGGCCCCCCAAACTCCATGGCGGAACGGCCTGCCACCCCCCCGCCCCCTGCAGATCCCCCCCGGGACGAGACTTACCTGGGGCGGATCTTCCGGGTGGCAGCTCTGGTGGCAGCGGCGGCTGGTCTTCCGACCGGCTGCCACCACTGCCTTTTCCAGGCTTGTGTAAAAAAAAAAAAAAAAACCCGACGTGATAGGCTACATAAAGATGTATGTAGCCTATCATGGCTAGGTTTAAAACAACAACAACAACAACGTGATAGGCTACGTAAATCTTTACGTAGCCTATCATGTTTGGGTGGGTTTAAAAAAAAAACAACGCGTACGCAAATGGCAGCAGCTACGGCCGCCACCGTTTGCGTTCCTTCTTTTTACCGTCTTAATCTACGGAAATATTTACGTAGACTTAGGGATGGTGGAGAATTTCTCCCCGAATCTTCTGGGGGCTGAGCGCCAACGCATTCGGCCCCCCGAAATCGGCAGTGAAATTCTCCGCCCCCCGCCCCCCCCGGACGGGACTTACCTTTGGCGAATGTCCTTCCTGGCAGCGGTTCGGCGGCGGTTCGGCGCGGGCACGGGCGGCGGCCAGTCTCCCGACCGGCTGCCGCCACCGCCATTGCAAAAAAAAAAACTAAAGTAAAAAAAAACAACAACACACATGCATAGGCTACGTAACGATTTACGTAGCCTATCACGGCTAGATTTCCAAAGTCAGCCATGATAGGCTACGTAAATCGTCACGTAGCCTATCACGGGTAGGGATGTATGAAAGGGACTTACCTTGTCCTGCAGCTTTTTCCCGGTGGGGGGGAGGCGCTTCGCTTCTTCCCCCGAAGTTCATGCGAGGGGGGGTGTCTTCTCACCTCGCCCAGCCGAAATTCCGGCTGGGGGAGAGGCTTCCCGCCTCGCCCGGCCGAAATTCAGGCCGGGGAGAAGCACCCCGTCTCCCTGGCCGCGAACTTCAAAAGAAAAGTAAAAAAAAAAAAGACCCCGTGATAGGCTACGTGACGATTTATGTAGCCTATCACGGCTAGATTTGCAAAGTCACCCGTGATAGGCTACGTAAATCGTCACGCAGCCTATCACGGGTGACTTAAAAAAAAAAAAAAGCGCGTACGCTAATGGCGGCCCACATAGGGAGCCGCCATTAGCGTTCCTTATTTGGTCCCTGTAGTCTACGTAAAGATTTACGCAAATAGCGTTCCCTTATTTTCGCCGTAGTCTACGTAAATCTTTACGTAGACTAGACGTGCCAAAATAAGGAACGCAAATGGCGGCGCCCATGGGCCGCCGCCATTTGCGTGCGCTTTTTTTTTTCAAAAGTCACCCGTGATAGGCTACGTGACGATTTACGTAGCCTATCACGGCTGACTTTGCAAATCTAGCCGTGATAGGCTGCATAAATCGTCACGTAGCCTATCACGGGGTTTTTTGTTTTTGTTTTACTTTTTGTTTCATGGCTGGGGAGACGGGGCGCTTCTCCCCGGCCTGAATTTCAGCCGGGCGAGGCAGGAAGCCTCCCCCCCTTCGCCTGAACTTCGGGAGGAAAAGCGAAGTGCCTCCCCCCCCACCGTGAAGCCAAGCTGCGAAAAGGTAAGCGACTTTCGTACATCCCTACGTAGACTATGATGGTGAAAATAAAGGGGAACGCAAATAGCTTAGTGGGCACTATTTGCGCCCCCTTTTGATTCGCCATTTTAGCCTACGTAAATATTTACATAGGCTAAAACAGTGAATCAAAAAGGGACGGAAATAGCGCCCACTACGCTATTTGCGTTCCCTTTTATTTTCGACGTCATAGTCTACGTAAATATTTACGTAGACTAAGACGGCCAAAAAGAAGGAACGCAAATGGATCAGCAACTTGGAAGCCAGCTGGCTGCCAGAAAAAGGAAGCCATTCCTTCCCACAGCGCTGATGCCAGGACAGCAGCATCCCAGAGCCTGCACGTAGGGATGTACGAAACACCTACCTGGCTCCACCCCGGGCAATCCGCGGTGGGGGGGAGGCACTCTGTCCCTCCCCCCGGAATCCTGCCAGGCCAGCTCCGCTTCATGGCCGCCAACATTTGCACCCCTGTATTGAACCGTGATAGGCTACGTAAATATCTACATAGCCTATCACGGCAGGGGGAAAAACCCCAGCGTACGCAAAGGGGGTAGCCGCCGCCATTTGCATATGCTGAGGTTTTTCCTCCCCCCGCCATGATAGGCTATGTAAATACTTATGTAGCCTATCATGGCCTCCGCAGGGACGCAAATGGCGTCCCTGCGTTAGCCGTGATAGGCTACGTAAGTATTTACGTAGCCTATCACGGCTATGAAGAGGAGGAAGCGAATGGCGGCCAGGACAGCCGACATTCGCAAAGCAGCGCGGATGGGAGCAGGTAAGTGCTCCGTTTCGCGCGGCTTTCGTGGGGTGGGAGCGGCGGGGACTTTGTCCCGCACACCTTTCGTGGGGGGGGGCTTGGTTCTGTGACAGATTTTGGGGGGCCGAATGCACTGGCGTTCGGCCTCACCGAGATCCATTGCAGAATTCTCTGGCATCCCTACCTGCACATGGCCCGTCCTCATGTCAGATCCAGGGCGAGGCTGCTCCACTTTCACTGCACACGTTCTGCAAGGCAAGTCTGAGGTCAGAGCCCTGCCGGGTAGCTCAGCTGTGCCTGGCTGACATTCCCCAGATACCTAGTGGAGCCCAGCACCCGCCAGGGCTAATTGCCCGCTCCCCACGACAGCCAGCCCTTGCCCTTTTCAAGAAGAGCACTCGGATGGATGCTGCTGCCTCTGATGCTTTGGTTCTGGTGGGTCTCCAGGGAATGCTGCTCTTCTGGATCCAACAGCAACTCTCTGTTCACCAGTCAGTCTCTGTGTGCAGAGCTTGCCTGGGCCTTGATCCGGGGTGGGTGTAAAGCCTCAGGCCTGAACCAGGCTATCAGTAGTTTTAGATAGGGATGGCAGAGAATTCCTCCATGGACCCCAGTGAGGCTGGGTTCAAAAGAATCGGTGGAGGAACAGAGCACTTACCTCCGTCTCCCTGAGGAATCCTCCCTGGCTGGATCCTCCTCGCCGCCAGCTCCGTAGCACCAGTGATATGGCCACCATGGCTGTACTGCTGGCCGAAGCTGAGTGACTCCGGATGCAAACGGCATCCGCTACACCATTTGCAGCCATGAAGGTCTTAGATTAAGCTAAATGCAGCTGTAAATGGCTGCATTTAGCTTAAGCTAAGGGCGTTACGGCCGCAAATGGCGTCTGCTGCACCATTTGCGTCCATGGTTTTTCCCATGATAGGCTGGCCTGGTGCTCTATGGCACAAGGGGCCTGTCCCCCAAGAGCTGCACAGTTTGCTGCCAGGAGCCTTGATCTGGGGAGAGAGCAGCCCCTCGCGGCTGCCCAGTTCTCCTGAGCCAGAGAGAGAACGGAACGGTCCAGCTTCCAGCACCCACACTTGTTTTTCACACACTCGTCACTGGCCAGACAGATGGTGCCAAGTGCTGAAACCATCCAGATGCCTGCCAAGCCTGTTTGACAGCCCAAGAGTGGGATGCGCGTCCACACTGTGATCAGGAGCAGCTCTTCCAGCTTGCCTCCAGCTCCACGTGCGAAGGAACGACCACCGATCTCCACGAGCAGGAGTGCAGAATGAGTGCAACGCGGCCAACCAGGGCCCACGGGGTGGGGATGGGTGAGAATTTTGCTTCAGCTTAGGGATGGCGGAGAAATCTGCCATGGACTCCAATAAGGCCGGGTTCTTTAGAATCCGGGCCCCCGGAGCCCATAGTGGAACGGACTACCCCCACACCCCATGGAATCCCCCCCGGGATGGACTCTACCTGGTCGTCAGCCAGTCCGGTCCATCCGCAGCTGTCCACTGCTCCATCTGCGGACGCAGATGACTGCTGTCTCCTGAGGACAGCGCAATGGAGAAGGTGGCAGTGCAGCAAAAGCAGGAGCACCCCTGCAAAAGTATTTGCATGGCCTCTCATGGCTAATGCAGGGGCACAAATGGCGTCCGCTACGCTGGACACCATTTGTGTCTGCAGCCCGGCAGCGCACGGAAGTCCGGCTGGGGATGGGCCCAGCTGACGGCTCCATGGTCTTGCTGCAGAGCGGAGCCAGCAAGGGTGGATTCCGGGGGGAGGGGCGGAGCGCCTCCCCGCCAACGGATGCCCCAGAATGGAACCAGGCAAGTGATCCGCCCACCCCTACTTGGCTTGGATAAGAAGTTACCAAAGTCAGCAAAGTCCTCCGTGTTCAGCAGAAAAAGAACTTGAGAGTTTCTGAAAAAATGGTTTGGGCGAAACCAGAACTGGCAGCTCAGCCCATTTGGGCCCAGGGCTTTGAGTGCTTTGCTCTGAGAAGCCTGAGCTCGAACCCCTGCTCATTCAGCCATGTGTGTGGCGTGGGACTGGGGCCGCCACCTCTTTCTTCGGACAAGCGCCTTCTCTTTAAGAGCTCTGTAACCTCCCCATGCTGGGAATCGCTGCACCTGTTGAATTGGGCTATGCAAGCGGTGAGAACGTCATTCCAGTTTGGTTTTGAAAACAGCTCATCCAAATGCACAAAGTTCTCCATATCTGGGAGAGAAGGCAGTTGAGCTTGCAAAAGTAGTTCCTCTGCAGGAGAAAGCAAAACCGACAGTTTTGCCCAGCCCTGATGGTGGTGGATGCACAGACTGGTGTGGGAGGCCTGTGGGCCCAGCCCTGCCCGCTTTCTCTGGCCAAGGGGGTCCCACTGGAAATGCCTTTGCTTGTTCCAAACAGGCATCCACACGAATCCACCGGCAATGTCACACAGAAAGTCTGAGTGGAGTTCACCCAATCACTTGGAGAGACTGGAGAGGGGGCAGCAGAGGCTGGCTGAATGTCTGGGTGGCCACCCGTGGAGCTGGATGAAGAGTGGGCTGCCCTGCCCCAGCCAGCGCCACACCTCACGCCTGCCCTCCCCATGAAAAGTGGTGGGGGGACTGGGGGGGCCAAGTTACACAGGCTGTGTGAAGTGGAGTGGATTCCCCTGGGGGGAGGAGAGACAGTCATAGGGGGTGTCTGTCCCTTCAGCATTTCTGTGCTCCCCTTCAGCCCATCACAGGCCCTTTGGCTGGCTTCCACAATAAAAGCTTACAGAAAAAGATGCAGAGCTACATGCCAGTCGAAGCCAAAAAACAGCACCCAGCTTCTCACAGACAGCCACTGCATGAGCATTTTAATTTGGTTACAACTTCTAATGCGGGGATTTTTCAGCTCGACATTTTATTTTTAGAGTTTATTTTTGGTTGTTTTAAAATAATACGGAGCTCAGCTTATATAAGAAATCTAAGACTGAAATAGAAATACAATAAAACACAAAATCTCCATACCACGTATGGCTTATTTTCAATGCTAAAGCAGAGGGGGGAGAGGGAAAGGGCAAGAGCCGTGTGTGTGTGTGGCATGGGGGGGATTAAGAGAGTGAGTGGAATGCTCCCACTGCTTTTGCACTACAGAAAGCCCACCTCTGCTTTGGACTCAACTGTGTGGCCTCGGGTGCAGCCCACTTTCTCCGTCTCTCCTTCTGGACAATGGGAATAATATTGGTGACCTTCATCATGGTTTATGCCCAAATGTGCTCATGGGGGTCCACATGCTGGAGCAGCACCAATTTCAGCTCAGCACATGGAAAGCCACTGAAGAGGTTAACCCATGTGGACTTCAAACCGTGGAACAACGTCCTTCTATCTCAGGGCCATCAAGGTGCTCCAGACAATCCACACATGGCACAGGCCTAGCAACTGCCACAGGCACTCCCATGACTGAGGCCTCTTCTTCAAGCCATCTGATCAATAAGCCCCTTGAATTTATCAATTTACATTGATTCAGCTGATGTTCTTATTCTGCCGTCTCAAGGCAATGACAACTGAACTGCTGTTTCCTGTCTCCAAGCAGAGGAGAGCAGAGAAAGCTGCTCCCGCTTGTCTAGGGGCTATACAAGCAAGCAAGCTCCCTGAAAGAGAGTGATCAGAGAGAGCCAACAGGGAGGGCAAACAGGAGTTGGCCAGAGCAGGTCCACAGGGGAGGCCAAAGGGGAGGCCCCTAACATTTTTTAAAAATTTCTTTTTCTTGTAACACACACTTCCATACCAGTGCGACTCTGTTGTTAACCTCCAGTGAATACAGGACAAAGCATACACTATCCCGGTACAATCAGGAAGATAGAAACATAAAGCGAATACAGGCTATGGAAAGAAAGGACTCTCCAGTTGTGGTGACCTGCAATATCTGTGCAATGTTTGTTTTCTTGCCTGAGATCAACATGGCCTACACGTGCAACAAGTGCAAGTTGATTACACTGTTGGAAGAAGAAGTTAGAGGACTGGAGCAATGAGTGTGGACCCTCCAAGGAATAAGAGAAGACGATAGGGATGTCAGAGAATTCCGCACAAATTTTAAATGGGATCGAATTCTGACAAATCTGGTCCATGGAATCCTCCTCGGAACAGGGCGACCCGGTCAACCTGGACCAGAGCTCACGCAGACCCCCCCTTTTTTTTGACTGCTGAACTGCAGATTTTATGAAAAGAATCATGAAAAGAAATCCATAAATCAGAAATGGAAGAAGAACACGAATGGCTTTACCCCTTTTACAATAAGCATTTTCCCTGTGACCCGAGGCTTTCTTTCGCTGGGGCGGAGTCACGAAGTCCACGGAAATCCTCCATCTTTTCTATTTATTGTCTGTGGAGGTGAGGTCTGGTCAGGTCTGGTGAGGTGAGGTGAGGTCCAGTGAGGTGAGGTCCGGTGAGGTGAGGTGAGGTGAACAGAAGTTACATGGGGAATCCCCGCGAAGGGCTTTACCCCTTTTACAAAAATAAATAGGCATTTTCCCTATGACCTGAGGCTTACAGAGACTGATGGTGTGCATGTGAAAAGGGTTTTTCAGTGGTACTTACGGAATTATATACGTAAGTTTGGTGAGCTGAAAAAAACCCGCGGGAACCTGGGGCAGATGGCAGAACAGGGCGGCTCTTGGCTCTGTGGAATCCTCGCAGAGCAAAGCCACTCCATGAGGATTCCGGGGGGAGGAACGGATCGCCCCCCCCACGGATTCCCCACTGGAACGGAGGGTGGGGAATCCGTACATCTCTAGAAGATGAAGAGTTCTCAGACAGAATGGCGGAACTACAGCAGTAAAGCAAAGTACAGAAGCTAGAAGAGCAACAGCGACCTGAGGCAGCAGAGGAAAATGCTGAGGCAAGGAAAAACAAAGTTGAGGATACTCCTTGGAAAAGGGTGACAGTTAGGAGCAGAAGAACTAGAAGCCACTTTACACCAGTGGAAGCAGTGGAACTATGGAACCATTTCCAGGTACTTGCGGATGAGACTGGAGGATGCATGCGGAGGAAGAATTACAGGGGAACCTGCATGAGAGCAAGGAAGAGGCTGAAGGTTAGTCAAGCAGCAGCGATGAAACCAAGGCCTACAGCTACAAGGAGAGAAGAGTAGAAGTAGTGGGAGACTCCTTGCTGCCTGGGATCGAAACCCAAGTATGCCGCAAAGAGCCGTGGACTCGCCAGGTATGCTGTCTCCCGGGAGGATGGATTAGAGACGTGACTGAAAGGTTGCCTGCACTCATAAAACCCACTGACAGGTATCCCTTTCTTCTCATCCATGTGGGGACAAATGATACCACCAAGTGGAGCTACAAAGAAATCACATCAGACTTTGAAGCTTTGGGGAGGATACTCAAGAACTTTGGGGCCCAGAGAGTTTTCTCATCCATCCTTCCAGTAGTCAGAAGAGGGCTAGAAAGAGAACAAAAAATACTCCGGGTGAATGATTGGCTATGAAGGTGGTGCCAACGAGAGAGATTTGTATTCTGGGACCACGGGCTATACTTCCTGGAAGATGGGCTGTTGGCAAGGGACAGGTTGCACCTCACAAAGGATGGGAAGAATGTGTTTGGACACAGCTAGGGATGTACGAAAGGGACTTACCTTGTCCCGCAGCTTGCTTCGCAGTGGGGGGGAGGCGCTTCGCTTCTCCCCCCGAAGTTCAGGCAAGAGGGGGAAGGTGCCCTGCCTCGCCTGTCCGAAATTCAGGCTGAAGGGGGAGGCGCCCCGCCTCGCCCAGCCAAAATTCAGGCCAGGGAGAAGCGCCTCGTCTCCCCAGCCGCGAAAGAAAAAGTGAAAAAAAACACAAAACCCCGTGATAGGCCACGTAATGATTAACGTAGCCTGTCACGGCTAGATTTCCAAAGTCAGCCGTGATAGGCTACGTTAATCGTCACGTAGCCTATCACAGGTGACTTTGGGGGAAAAAAAAGCGCATACGCAAATGGCGGCGGCCCATGGGCGCCGCCATTTGCGTTCCTTATTTTGGCATGTCTAGTCTACGTAAAGATTTACGTAGACTACGGCGAAAATAAGGGCACACTATTTGCGGGGAGACGGGGCGCTTCTCCCTGGCCTGAATTTCGGCCGGGTGAGGCGGGAAGCCTCTCCCCCCCAGCCTGTATTTCGGCCGGGTGAGGCGGGAAGCCTCCCCCCCTTCGCCTGAACTTCGGGAGGAAAAGCGAAGCGCCTCCCCCCCACCGCGATGGCAAGCTGCGAAAAGGTAAGTGACTTTCGTACATCCCTAAAAACAACAGAATGAAATTTATTAGGAATAAATGCCAAGTTCTGTACCTAGGAAAAAGAAACTTACAAAATGGGGCATACTTGGCTCAATGATACTACAAGTGAGAACGATCTTGGAATTGTTGTAGATCAGAAGCTGTATATGAGCCAACAATGTGATGTGGTTGCAAGAAAGGAAAGTGCTCTTTTGGGCTGCATTAATAGAAGCATAGCTTCCAAATCCCAGCAAGTACTAGTTCCCCTCTACTCAGCACTGGTTAGGCCTCATCTGGAGTACTGTGTCCAGTTCTGGGCACCACACTTTAAGAAGGATGCAGACAAACTGGAGAGGGTTCAGAGGAGGGCAACAAAGATGATCAGGAGACTGGAAACAAAGCCCTATGAAGGGAGACTGAAAGAACTGGGCATGTTTAGCCTTGAGAAGAGAAGACTGAGGGGAGATATGATAGCGCTCTTCAAGTACTTGAAAGGTTGTCACAGAGAGGAAGGCCAGGATCTCTTCTCCATCATCCCAGAGTGCAGGACACACAATCATGAGCTCAAGTGACAGGAAGCCAGATTCCGGCTGAACATCAGGAAAAACTTCCTGACTGTAAGAGCAATACGACAATGGAACCAATGACCTGGGGAGGTGGTGGGCTCTCCCACACTGGAGGCATTCAAGGGATGCTTTGACCTAGATTCCTGCATTGAGCAGTGGGCTGGACTCAATGGCTTTGTAGGCCTCTTCCAACACTACTATTCTATCATTCTATGAGTGGGAGAGGGGACTTAGGAGGCAATTATTCTGCAGAAGCTCAGAGACAGCTGGAAGAAAAATTAAGGTGGTTCCCAACTGGAATCTGGGAAGGGACCCAGGCACAATTTGGGGCAGAAGCATTGTTAGAGTGGTACCAGCCTACCAGGTGTGGATTCCAGGTACTTCCAGGTACTTCCAAAGTGAGAGCATCCTGAGACATCTCTTTGTAAACACTGAGTAGGAGGAGAGGAGAAACTGGGCCCCCTCAAGCTCATACAGAGATTCCTCTGTGTCGATGGTCTGTGGGAGGGGAGAACATGCTCACAAAATGGGAGGTGTGTTTTGTTAAGCACTTCTGCAGGGCCCTCATTGGGTGAGTTTCATTTTCTGCACTGGAAGAAAAGTCAAGGAAGAAAATGGGGGCAAAAAGGCAAACATGATCTGGCATCTCTTTGCATCAGAGGCCTCTCTTGCACTGGCACCAAAAACTCCCCTCAGTACCCTCCTTTTTTGTGTCAGATAGTCTCCACATACTTTCAAAGTACTTATGCATTTGTCCTGTATTCCCCAAATATTTGGTACCCAACAAGTAACATTTGGCCATCTCTAATACTGACATACTGATGCAATGAATATGGACTTGAGCACGCTCCGGGAGAGAGCACAGAACAGGAAGGCCTGGCGTGCTATGGTCCATGGGGTCACGAAGAGTCGGACACGACTGAACGACTGAACAACAACAACAACAATACTGACATAAAGTCATACATAAGGACATGAGAAGAGCTGAGCTGAATCTGGCCAGGGGCTTCTCTGGTCCAGCATCCTGATCCCAGATGCCCAAATGAGACGCCCACAAGCAGGATGTGAGCACAATGGCACCCTCCAGCCACTGGCAAGCTGCACCCGACCTTGGAGGAAGCAGCATTGAGACATCTTCGCTAGTAGCCAATGATAGCCGTGTCCTCTGGAAGTGGCCTAATTCCCCTCTAGAGCTGTATATGTTGGTGGCTATCACCACACCTTCTGATAGGGAATTCCATCATTTAACTATGCACTTCCTTTTATCGATCCTGATCTCCCACTAATCTCCCATGGGGTTCTAGTATTTGAGAGAGGGAGGAAAATGTCTCCCCATCCACTTTCTCCACACCACACATGATTTTGTACACCTCCATCAAGTCTCCAGGTACCCAAGTTTTCTTGTAAGTTAAACAGTCCCAGATGTTTTAACCTTTCCTCATAGGGGAGTTGCTCCAGGTCTTTAATCATTTTAGGGTGCAATCCTATGCATGTTTAGACAGAAAAAGTCCTACAATTCCCAGCAATGCCCAGCCAGCCATGCCCCATGCTGGCTGGGGCTTGATGGGAGCTGTAGGACATTTGTCTATCTAAACATGTGTAGGATTGCACCCGTTGTTGTGCTTTTCTACACTTTTCCCAACTCTACAATATGTTCTTTTAGGTGGGTGACCAGGACTATTCCATGTGTGGTCACACCATGCATTTGTATAAGGGCAGGATGGTGTTGGCAGTTTTATTTTTGAACCCTTTCCTCATGAGCCTTAGTTTTCAGTCCACCTTTTTCTAGGGATGTACGAAAATTCCGCCACGGATCTCGGGGAAGCCGAATGCCAGCGCATTCAGCCCCACGAAATCGGTGGCAGAACGGCCCGCCAACCCCCCGCCAACCCCCGGGACGAGACTTACCTTGGGCAGATCTTCCTGGCGGCGGTGGTTCCGGCGGTGGCTCCGGCAGCGGTTCACCGGTGGCAGCTGCAGCGGCTGGTCTTCTGACCGGCTGCCGCTGCCGCCATTTCCAGTTTAAAAAAAAAAAAAAAAAGTGATAGGCTACGTAAAGATTTATGTAGCCTATCACAGCTAGGTTTTTAAAAAAAAATGTGATAGGCTACGAAAATGTTTACGTAGCCTATCACGGCTGACTTAAAAAAAAAAAAAGCGCATACGCAAATGGTGGCGGCCATGGCTGCCGCCATTTGCGTTCCTTATTTTGGCACGTCTTAGTCTATGTAAACATTACGTAGATAAGACGGCGAAAATAAGGGGAACGCAAACAGCGTAGACGCTACGCTATTTGCGTTCCCCTTATTTTCGCCATCTTAGTCTACATAAATGTTTACGTAGACTAAGATGTGCCAAAATAAGGAACGCAAATGGCGGCGGCCATGGCCGTCGCCAATTGCGTACGCACGTTTTTGTTTTGTTTTTTAAGTCAGCCGTGATAGGCTACGTAAACATTTACGTAGCCTATCATGGCTGACTGCAAGGACGCAAACGGCGGCGGCTACAGCCGCCGCCATTTGCGTCCCTGCTAGCCAGCAGCTGGATGTCTGGCTGCTGGCAGAGCCTGCCAGCGGCTCCGCAGAATCACTGCGGAGCACAGCCGGCCAGCCAGGATTCCGGGGGGGGGGAGGAATGGAGCGCCTCCCCCCCCGGCGAGGATTCCGGGGGGAGGGATGGAATGCCTCCCCCCCAACCATAAACATAATTCACGAAAGGTAAGCACCTTTCGTACATCCCTACCTTTTTCACAGCTGCCAGAGACATTGGATTATCATTTTCACTGTGCTATCCTATCCATCATGACCCAAAGACCCCTTTCCAGGCCAGTCACCGCCCCCTGCATCCCCTGGGCTTCTCCCTGTTCCTGCCTTGGGCTCTCCCCCAGGCCCTGCCCAGGGGCCCGAATATTTGATTTCCAGAGGTGGCAGCTCCATCACCAGGGGTTTCACCAAATACCGGGGCAGAAGCAAACCAGACATCAGCAAGGGAAATCTGCTCCCTCTTAGTCGAGGACGGACCTCTCCCGCCCCACCATGACCCCGCCCCCCGTGTGCAACCTGGCAACGTGCTGTGTTCCCTCCCTCCCCCCTTCTCCCTCCTCAGGCCAAGGCAGAGGAACCCCTCACATGGACAGGATTTGTGAACCTGCCTGATGCCCTCAGGTTATTTCTCCGCCCAGCCAAGCATTCTGTACTTGAGCTAGCAGAAGCTCGCCAGTGTCCGGGTATTTCACATCAGCTACTGCCTGTTCCCTTTGACTGGAGGCACTGAGGGCAGAAGCTGGCACCTCCGGCTTGCCAGTTCCATGCTTCACTGCTGATCCAGGGCACCACCACCCTTGCCCTGGCTTTCGACTTGTGCTCCGCCCACATCCCTCAGCCAACATTTCTCATGATGGGTATCCATCAGCATTCCCATCAAAAGGGTGGTTCAGGCATGCTGGGCTCTCTGAGCCCACCGTTGTCCCTGTTGGCCCAGGCAGGCTATGGGACAGAGAGGTAGATTAAGTTCTCTTCAGTCCCTAATTCATTCTACAGATATACGAAAGTCACTTATCTTTTCACAGCGGTGATTCATGAAGGGGGGGGGAGGCACTCCGCACCTCCCCCCGAAATCCTAACCTGGCTGGCTCCGCTCCGCGGTAACTCTGTGGAGCTGCTGGCCGGGTGCATTCGCAGGCGTCTGGAGCCTGCAGACGCAAATGGCGCAACAGGGGCCACCATTTGCGTTCATGTTTTTGGCCATGATAGGCTACGTAAATATTTACATAGCCTATCACAGTGAAAGACTGGGGCGCAATTGGCAGAAGCTGCTATGCCATTTGTGCCCCTGTTTTTTTACTGTGATAGGCCATGCTGATCATAGCAAACACCCTTTTCCAACAGCACAAGAGGCGACTCCACTAGGGATGGCAGAGAATTCCGCCACGGATCTCAGTGAGGCCGAATGCCAGTGCATTTGGCCCCCTGAAATCTGTGGCGGAACGGCCTGCCACCCCCCCACTCCCCCGCGGATCCCCCCGGGATGAGACTTACCTGGGGCGGATCTTCTGGGAGGCGGCGGCTCCGTCGGCGGGTTCGGCAGTGGCAGCGGCGGCGGCTGGTCTTCTGACCAACTGCCACTGCCGCCATTTGCAGTCTTGTCGGGTTTTATTTTTTTTTACAAGATGTGATAGGCTACGTAAAGACTTGCGTAGCCTATCACGTCTGGCTTAAAAAAAAAAAACTGCGTACACAAATGGCGGCGCCTACGGGTCTTTGCATAGCCTATCACGGCTGACTACAGGGATGCAAACGGCGGCAGCTACGGCCGCCGCCATTTGCGTCCCTGCTAGCCAGCGGCTGGATGTCCGGCTGCTGGGGGAGCCGGCCGGTGGCTCTGCGGAATCCCCACGGAGCGGAGCCGGCCAGCCAGGATTCCATTGGGGAGGTGCAGAGTGCCTCCCCCCCCCCAGCGGAACCCGGTGGAGCCAGGTAAGGGGACTTTCGTACATCCCTAGACACTACACATGGACATGATCAGATGGTCAATATCAAAATCAGATTGATTATGTACTTTGCAGCCGAAGATGGAGAAGCTCCATACAGTCAGTAAAAACAAGACCTGGAGCTCAGATCATGAGTTTCTTACTGCAAAATTTTGGCTTAAATTGAAGAATGGAGGGAAAACCACTAAACCATTCAGGTATGACCTAAATCATATCCCTTATGAATATACAGTGGAGGTGAGGAATAGATTTCAGGGATTAGACCTGATAGACAGAGTGCCTGAGGAACTATGGACGGAGGTTCGTAACATTGTTCAGGAGGCGGCAACAAAATCCATCCCAAAGAAAAAGAAGTGCAAGAAAGCCAAGTGGCTGTCTGATGAGGCTTTACAAGTAGCTGAGGAGAGAAGGGAGGAGAAAAGAAAGGGAGAAAGGGGAAGATCTATCCAACTGAATGCAGAGTTCCACTGAATAGCAAGGAGAGACAAAAAGGCCTTCTGAAATGAACAATGAAAAGAAATCGAGGAAAACAACAGAATGGGAAAGACTAGAGATCTTTTCAAGAAAATCGGAGATCTCAAGGGAACGTTTTGTGCAAAGACGGGCATGATCAAGGACAAAGAAGGCAGGGACCTAACAGAAGCAGAGGAGATTAAGAAGAGGTGGAAAGAATACACAGAAGAACTATACAGGAAAGATCTGAATGTCCCTGATAGCCATGACAGTGCGGTCACTGAACTTGAGCCGGTCATCCTAGAGAGTGAAGTCAAGTGGGCCTTAGGAAGCATTACTAACAACAAAGCTAGCGGAGATGACAGTCTTCCAGCTGAGCTATTTAAAATCCTAAAAGATGATGCTGTTAAGGTGCTGCACTCAATATGCCAACAAATTTGGATCACTCAGCAGTGGCCACAAGACTGGAAAAGGTCAGTTTACATTCCAGTTCCAAAGAAGGGCAATGCCAAAGAGTGTTCAAACTACCGCACAATTGCGCTCATATCACGTGCCAGAAAGGTGATGCTCAAAATCCTACAAGCTAGGCTTCAGCAGTATGCGAACCGAGAACTACCAGAAGTACAAGCTGGGTTTCGAAGAGGCAGAGGAACTAGAGATCAAATCGCCAACATTCGCTGGATCATGGAGAAAGCAAGAGAATTCCAGAAAAACGTCTATTTCTGCTTCATTGACTGCCCTAAAGCCTTTGATTGTGTGGATCACAACAAATTCTGGCAAATTCTGAAAGAGATGGGAGTACCAGACCACCTTACCTGTCTCCTTAGAAACCTGTATGAGGGTCAAGAAGCAACAGTAAGAACCAGACATGGAACAACTGATGGGTTCAAAATTGGGAAAGGAGTACGACAAGGCTGCATATTGTCACCCTGCTTATTTAACTTATATGCAGAGTACATCATGAGAAATGCCGGGTTGGATGAATCACAGGTCGGAATTAAGATTGCTGGGAGAATTATCAACAACCTCTGATACGCAGACGATACCACCCTAATGGCAGAAAGCGAAGAGGATCTAAAGAGCCTCTTGTTGAGGGTAAGAGAAGAGAGTGCAAAAGCTGGTTTGAAACTCAACATTAAAAAAACGAAGATCATGGCATCTGGCCCCATCACTTCCTGGCATATGGAAAGGGAAGAAATGGAAGCAGTGACAGATTTTACTTTCTTGGGTTCCAAGATCACTGCAGACGGTGACTGTAGCCATGAAATTAAAAGACGCTTGCTCCTTGGGAGGAAAGCTATGGCAAACCTAGACAGCATAGTAAGAAGCAGAGACATCACCTTGCCGACAAAGGTCCATCTAATCAAAGCTATGGTTTTCCCAGTAGCAACGTATGGCTGTGAGAGCTGGACTATAAGGAAGGCTGAGCGCCAAAGAATCGATGCTTTCGAACTGTGGTGCTGGAGAAGACTCTTACGAGTCCCCTGGACTGCAAGGAGGTCAAATCAGTCCATCCTAAAGGAAATCAACCCTGACTGCTCATTGGAAGGACAGATACTGAAGCTGAAGCTCCAATATTTTGGCCAACTAATGCAAAGAGAAAACTCCCTGGAAAAGACCCTGATGCTGGGAAGGATTGAAGGCAAAAGGAGAAGGGGACGGCAGAGGATGAGATGGCTAGATAGCATCACCGATGCAATGAATATGGACTTGAGCACACTCCGGGAGAGAGCGCAGGACAGGAAGGCCTGGCGTGCTCTGGTCCATGGGGTCACAAAGAGTCGGACATGACTTAACGACTGAACAACAACAAGGCCACGTAAATATTTATGTAGCCTATCACGGCAAAAAAACCAGGAACGCAAATGGTGGCAGCTACAGTGGCCGCCATTTGCGTTCCCTTTTTTTGCCATGGTAGGCTACGTAAATACTTCCATAGCCTATCATGGCCTCTGCAGGGACGCAAATGGCGTCCCTGTGTTAGCTGTGATAGGTTACGTAAGTATTTACGTAGCCTATCACAGCCTAAATGGGGAAGCGAATGCCAGCCGCAGATGTGGCCGCCATTCGCAAAGCAGCACGAATGGCACCAGGTAAGTGCTCTGTTCCATGTGCATTTTGCGGGCTGGTGGGGCGGGGGGCTTCATTCCGCCATGGATTTCTGCGGGCTGAATGCACTGGCATTCGGCATCACTGAGATCCGTGGTGGAATTCTCTGACATCCCTAATTCATTCACAAAAGGCAGGAAGAGTTCATTGCTCTTGGCTCAATTAGTGAAACTTGAATGAACCACTGTGTGTGAGAGTGTGTGTGAGCCTAAGGGTAAATTAAGACAGCGTTTAGCTTTGCTTCTTATTCGCTGTGCATACATTTTCCCCAGAGCCTAATTGCCTCTGTCACACTGAGTGTCTCATCCATTTACAACTGGGGGATGGATCCCTTTTTGATAGATTTTGCCATGGAACATGTCACAGTAATGAATGAAGAGAGACATGTTGAGAATTGTCATGCAGCCAATGAGATTCCTTCTTTCCCTACCAACAACAAAAAATGTGGGAAGAAGGAAAATCAGGGAGGAGGGGAGAGTAAAGGTGGGGGGGACTCTTGGTTAGAAAGAAGGAAAGGAAGGAAGGAAGGAAGGAAGGAAGGAAGGAAGGAAGGAAGGAATGTGCAATTAGAATATGTTTTGAAGGAGGAGGCTATAACTGCACCATAACAGAAATTGATCCCTTACCAAAAAGCACAATTGCTAAAAATTCAAACTGACTGTCCTCATTATTTTTTGAGAAAAAAGTCTTCCAACTATCAGTTTTTTTTCAAAATAAATTTCTATAGAAACTAAAGGAGAGTGTGAACTTTGGCACCATCTCCATCCAAGAATGACATTAAAATCTGAGAAATTCTCTTTTTGGAGGAGGCAAAGCACACAACGTCTAGGCAAACACTGCAGCGGAGACAATCTTGCTCAGGTTGTAGCTGCCTGACTCCAACATCCCCAGCCTCTCTGTTTTCAGCCAGATGTGCCCAGGGGCTTCATCAGACAAACCCCAGCCAGTTAGCAATTCCCATATTATACTCTAGTGGACAAATCCTGCATATGCTCAGAAGAATGCTCTCCTTTCATAGAATCATAGAATAGTAGGGCTGGAAGGGGCCTACAAGGCCATCGAGTCCAACCCCCTGCTCAAGGCAGGAATCCAAGTCAGAGCATCCCTGACAAATGGCTGTCCAGCCTCGTCTTGAAGGCCTCCAGTGTGGGAGAGCCCACCGCCTCCCCAGGTAATTGGTTCCATTGTCGTGTTGCTCTAACAGTCAGGAGGTTTTTCCTGATGTTCAGCCGGAATCTGGCTTCCTGTCACTTGAGCCCATGATTCCGTGTCCTGCACTCTGGGATGACTGAGAAGAGATCCTGGCCTTCCTCTCTGTGACAACCGTTCAAGTACTTGAAGAGTGCTATCATATCTCCCCTCAGTCTTCTCTTCTCAAGGCTAAACATGCCCAGTTCTTTCAGTCTCTCTTCATGGGGCTTTGTTTCCAGTCCCCTGATCATCTTTGTTGCCCTCCTCTGAACCCTCTCCAGCTTGTCTGCATCCTTCTTGAAGTGTGGTGCCCAGAACTGGACACAGTACTCCAGATGAGGCCTAACCAGTGCTGAGTAGAGGGGAACTAGTACTTCCCGGGATTTGGAAGCGATGCTTCTATGAATGCAGCCCAAAAGAGCATTGGCCTTTTTTGCAGCCACATCACATTGTTGGCTCATATTCAGCTTGTGATCGACAACAATTCCAAGATCCTTCTCGCTTGTAGTGTGGTTGAGCCACGTATCCCCCATCTTGTAACTGTGCATTTGGTTTCTTTTTCCTAGGTGCAGAACTTGTCATTTATCCCTATTAAATGTCATTCTGTTGTTTTCTGCCCAGCACTCCAGTCTATCCAGATCACTTTGAATTTTGTTTCTGTCTTCCAAAGTATTAGCTATCCCTCCCAATTTTGTGTCATCTGCAAATTTGATCAGCATTCCCTGCTCCTCCTCCTCCAAGTCATTAATAACAATGTGGGAGAGCACTGGGCCCAGGACTGAGCCCTGCGGTACCCCACTCGTTACCTCTCCCCAGTTTGAGAAGGTCCCATTGAGAAACACTCTTTGAGTCCCTTTCTGTAGCCAACTGTGGATCCACCGGATCGTTGTTTCATCTAGCCCACTTTGAGCTAGTTTGCTCATCAGGAGATCATGGGGCACTTTGTCGAAAGCTTTGCTGAAGTCGAGGTATATGATGTCTACAGCGTTCCCACGGTCTACAAGGGAGGTGACTTGATCAAAAAATGAGATCAGATTTGTCTGGCAGGACTTGTTTTTGACAAATCCATGTTGGCTTCGAGTAATCACGGCATTGTTGTCAAGGTGCTTCCAGATGGATTGCTTTATGATCTGCTCCAGAATTTTCCTTGGGATTGATCGATGTCAGACTGACTGGTCTGTAGTTCCCAGGTTCCCCCTTTTTACCCTTTTTGAAGATAGGGACAACGTTAGCCCTCCTCCAGTCATCTGGTACTTCCCCCATCCTCCATGATTGCTCAAAGACAATAGACAGCGGTTCTGAGAGTTCTTCTGCCAGTTCCTTTATGACTCTAGGATGCAGTTCATCTGGCCCTGGAGATTTGAACTCATTCAAAGTAATGAGGTGTTCCTTGACCATATGCCTGTCGATCTCAAGCTGCAATCCTACCCCTTCAGCCTGTACTTCTCCTTTGCCAGGGGGGTCATAGACCCTCTTTTGGGAGAAGACTGAGCCAAAGTAGGAATTGAGCACCTCTGCCTTTTCTTTGTCATCTGTTATCGTTTTGCCATCCTTATTTAATAGCTGAACCACCATTTCTTTCCTCTGCCTTTTACTCTGCACGTAGCTGAAGAAAGCCTTTTTGTTGCTTTTAGCATCCCTCGCTAACCTCAGCTCATTCTCAGCTTTAGCCTTCCTGACGCCATCCCTGCAATTCTGTGCTACCTGCCTGTACTCTTCCTTTGTTACTTGGCCTTCTTTCCACTTCCTATATGTGTCCTTTTTTGTTTTCAGGTCATCCCTAAGCTTATTGTGAAGCCACATTGGCTTCTTCTGTTGTCTTCCACCTTTTCTTCTTGTTGGAATTGCTTCACACCCTTGCACCCTTTATTTATTGCTTCACACCCTTGCACAGACAAGATGCTGCTTGCTTCTCTGCCCCAGGCCAGAGGAATCATAGAATCATAGAACTGTGGGGTTGGAAGGCGCCTATAACATAGGGATGTACGAAAGTCACTTACCTTTCCACGGATTATGTTGATGGTGGGGGGGAGGCGTTCCGTCGCTCCCCCTGGAATCCTCGATGGGGGGGAGGCGATCCGTTCCTCCCCCCCGGAATCCTTCATGGCCGGCTGTGTTCTGCGGCAGCTCCGCGGAGCAGCCGGCCAGACCCAGGCCAGAGCCATCCACAGCCAGATTTCCAGCCGCGAAGGGCTCTGGGAAAAAAACAAAAACAAAACAAACCGCATATGCAAATGGCAGCGTAGATATTAAATATTTACATAGGCTAAAACGGCGAATCAAAAAGGAACGCAAATAGCGCCCGCTACGCTATTTGCATTCCCCCTTGTTTTCGCCGTAATAGTCTACGTAAATATTTACGTAGACTAAGACAGCGAAAAATAAGGAATGCAAATGGCGGCGGCCATAGCTGCCACCATTTGCGTATGCGTTTTTTATTTTTTAACCCAGCCATGATAGGCTACGTAAATCTTTACATAGCCTATCACATCCCTGTAAAAAAAACAAAAAAACACCTCCAGATTGTGGTGGCGGCAGCCAGTCAGAAGACCAGCCACCGCCGCTGCAGCTGCCACCACCCAGGACATCCGCCCCAGGTAAGTCTCGTCCCAGGGGGGATCCGCGGGGGGGCGGGGGAGTGGCAGGCCGTTCCACCACAGATTTCAGGTGGCCGAATGCACTGGCATTCAGCCTCACCGAGATCCGTGGTGGAATTCTCTGACATCCCTACTACAGTCTGGGGTGATGGAGAAGAGATCCTGGCCTTCCTCTCTGTGACAACCTTTCAAGTTCTTGAAGAGTGCTATCATATCTCCCCTCAGTCTTCTCTTCTTAAGGCGAAACATGCCCAATTCTTTCAGTCTCTCTTCATAGGGCTTTTTTTCCAGTCCCCTGATCATCTTTGTTGCCCTCCTCTGAACCCTCTCCAGTTTGTTTGCATCCTTGGTGCCCAGAACTGTACCCAGTACTCCAGATGAGGCCTAACCAGTGCTGAGTAGAGGGGAACTAGTAGTTCCCAGGATTTGGAAGCTATGCTTCTATTAATGCGTCCCAAAATGGTATTTGCCTTTTTTGCAGCCACATCACATTGGGCCGATCTACACTGTGCCCGCCATTGCAATGAATTCGGTGTCCCATTGGGTTGAACGCTTTCGCATTAAAATGTGATTATTCACACTCACCCATTTTCCCTGTTGCAGTGTTTCATCGAATGTGCAAGCTCGGTTCACATTCGAGTGCTGTGCTGTTTTCCTGCTGTTTTCCTGTGCGCGCTTGTCTGATCTCGGATGCTAAGTGGGGTCAGCCCAGGTCAGTAGTTGGATGGGTGACCGCCTGGGAATCAGGCTTCCTGCATTGAGCAGGGGGTTGTTGTATCCCTTCAAATGAGACTAAGTTTTACCCCCTCCTATTCCCCACTCTGGATGTGTGTGTTTTTAATTAAGGTGTTATCCTTGCAGAATCGGGGCTTCTCCGCAATGTTTTTTTTTTCTAATTCAGGCATGATCTTCGAAGCTTCGAAGTTGTGAAGCTTTGAAGCTTAATCTCATTTGACAGGATACAACAACCCCCTGCTCAGTGCAGGAAGCCTGATTCGCAGGTGGTCTCCCATCCAAGCATTGACCGGGACCGACCCTGCTTAGCTTCCGAGATCAGACAAGCATGCGCACATCCAGCCCTTTCTTGTTGCTGAGGAAACAGGGGCTGCTGAGGAAGCTATGCAATTGGTAGCCAGAAGAAGACATGGGGCCATCGAGAGCTGTGATTGGACAGGAGGGAAATACAAACACCGCCGCATATGGACAGGCAGGGAGGGGACTATGACTGGATATGGTAACGAAGGCGGAAAATCGGAGCACATTAAGGGGAAATACTGGGATATTAGGGTATTGAAAGCAGGAGCACAGAAGTGGGAAATTCTGGTTCCAATACAAGGCGGCTACTGCATAGTGTGAAAGGTGGCTGCTGAAACCTCATTGGAAGCGAAAAAAGGTGGTAAGTGTAGATCTGGCAATTGTTGGCTTATATTCAGCTTGTGATCGACAGCAATTCCAAGATCCTTCTTGCTCATAGTGTTGTTGAGCCACGTATCCCCCATCTTGTAACTGTGCATTTGGTTTCTTTTTCCTATGTGCAGAACTTGACATTTATCCCTGTTAAATTTCATTCTGTTGTTTTCTGCCCAGCACTCCAGTCTATCCAGATCACTTTGAATTCTGTTTCTGTCTTCCAGTGTCTTAGCTATCCCGCCCAGTTTTGTGTCATCAATTGCAAATTTGCTCAGCATTCCCTGCACCTCCTCCTCCAAGTCATTGATACAAATGTGGAAGAGCACTGGGCCCAGGACTGAGCCCTGCGGTACCCCACTCATTACCTCTCCCCAGTTTGAGAAGGTCCCATTGATAAGCACTCTTTGAGTCTGATTGTGTAGCCAACTGTAGATCCACCGGTTCGTTGTTTCATCTAGCCCACTTTGAGGTCGTTTGCTCATCAGGAGATCATGGGGCACTTGGTCGAAAGCTTTGCTGAAATCACTGCATTATTTTCAAGATGCTTCCAGATGGATTGCTTTATCAACTCCACTTATCTCCCAAGTGGGTCTGACATAGCCAATGGGCCCTGTCTCCCCTCTGGAAATTCTTCTGCTCACAGTGTCTCCAGGAAGCCTTGATTCGGGGTGAGCTTCTCAGGAGGACCCTAGTCTGACCCTTCAATGGGGGTGAACGAAACCCTGCTTACATGGCTCCACCAGGTTCCGCAGGTGGGGGGAAGTGATCCGTTCCTCCCCCCCGGAATCCTGCCTGGTTGGCTCCGCTCTGCGGCCAGGTCACAGGAGCCACCAGCCAGCCTCCAGCCACTGCTGGGCTGGTGCGGACGCAAATGGCGTCCTGAGTAGGGGACGCCATTTGCATCCCTATGGTTGCCGGTGATAGGCCACGTAAATATTTAACTGGCCTATCACGGCTAATGCAGGGACGCCATTTGGGTCCCTGCGGCGGCCGTGATAGGCTATGTAAGTATTTACGTAGCCTATCATGGCAAAACAAAAAACAAAAAAACAGCGAACGCAAATGGCGGTGGCTACGGCGGCCACCATTTGCCTTCCCTTTTTTTTGCTGTTTTAGCCTACGTAAATATTTAGGATAGGGATGTCAGAGAGTTCTGCCATGGATCTCGGTGAGGCCAAAATCCATGGCGGAACGAAGCCCCACCCTCCCCATGAAAGGCCCGCGAAAAGGAGTGCTTTCCTGCTGCCATCCACACTGACTTGTGAATGGCGACTGCGCTGTGGCTGCCATTCGCTTCCTCATCATAGCAGTGATAGGCTACATAAATAATTACGTAGCCTATCACGGCTAATGCAGGGACGCCATTTGTGAGTTTACAGAGGCTGTGATAGGCTACTAGGGATGTCAGAGAATTCCGTGACAGAGCTCGGTGAAATCCATCGTGGAATGAAGCCCCTGCCCCCCCCACGAAAGGCACGCGAAAAGGAGCACTTACCTGCTCCCGTCTGCGCTGCTTTGCAAATGGCGGCCGCCATTCGCTTCCTCCTCTTCAAGCCTCGATAGGCTACTTACATAATAGGCTACTTACGTAAATACTTACATAGCCTATCACGATGAACGCAGGGACGCCATTTGCATCCCTACGGAGGCCATGATAGGCTACGTAAGTATTTACGTAGCCTATCGCAGCGGCGGGGAGGAACCCAGCGTACGCAAATGGCGGCAGCTACCGCATTTGCATACACTGGGTTTTTTTTCCCCCTGCCGTGATAGGCTATGTAAGTATTTACATAGCCTATCATGGCAGGGGGGAAAAAAACCTAACGTATGCAAATGGTGGCAGCTAACGCCATTTGCGTACGCTGGGGTTTTTCCCCCTGCCGTGATAGGCTACGTGAATATTTACGTAGCCTATCACGGCTCAATACAGGGACGCAAATGGCGGCATCTACGACAGCCACCATTTGCATCCCTGCAGGGCTGCCCAGCCGGATGTCTGGCTGCGGGCGGCCGGAGCCAGCCGGCAGCTCCATGGCTTGGCCGTGGAGTGGAGCCGGCAGGGCAGAATTCCGGGGGGAGGGGAGGAGTGCCTCCCCCCACTGCGGATCGCCCAGTGCGGAGCCAGGTAGCTGTTTCATACATCCCTATAGGCTACGTAAGTATTTACATAGCCTATCACGGCAAGCTAAAAAAACCCGACAGCATACGCAATTGGTGGCGGCTATGGCGGCCACCATTTGCGTTCCCTTTTTTTCGCTGTTGTAGCCTACGTAGGGATGTACGAAAGGGACTTACCTTGTCCCGCAGCTTTTTTCGTGGTGGGGGGAGGCGCTTCGCTTCTCACCCCCAAGTTCAGGCGAGGGGGGGGAGGCGTCCCGCCTCGCCCGGCCGAAATTCAGGCCGGGGAGAAGCGCCCCGTCTCCCCGGCCGCGAAAGAAAAAGTAAACAAAAAACAAAAAACACCGTGATAGGCTACATAACGATTAACATAGCCTATCACGGCTAGATTTCCAAAGTCAGCCATGATAGGCTACGTTAATCATCACGTAGCCTATCACGGGTGACTTTGGGGGGGGGAAAGCGCGTATGCAAATGGCGGCGGCCCATGGGCGCCGCCATTTGCATTCCTTATTTTGGCACGTCTAGTCTATGTAAAGACTACGCTATTTGCGTTGCCCTTATTTTCACCGTAGTCTATGTAAATCTTTACGTAGACTAGACGTGCCAAAATAAGGAACGCAAATGGCGGCACCCATGGGCCGCCGCCATTTGCTTTAGGGATGTACGAAAGTCACTTACCTTTTCGCAGGGGTGCTTCGCAGTGGGGGGGAGGCGCTTCGATTCTCCCCCCGAAGTTCAGGCGAGGGGGGGGAGCCGTTCTGCCTCGCCCAGCCGAAATTCAGGCTGGGGGGGGAGGCTTCCCACCTCACCCGGCTGAAATTCAGGCCGGGGAGAAGCGCCCCGTCTCCCCAGCCGCGAAACAAAGTGTAAAAAAAACAACAACACCCGTGATAGGCTACATAACGATTTATGTAGCCTATCACGGCTGACTTTGGAAATCTAGCTGTGATAGGCTACGTTAATCGTTACGTAGCCTATCACGGGTTTTTTTTTTAACATTTTACTGCTGCCCCCGCCCCCGCCCCCGACGAAAGGCCGACGAACCGCCGCCGGGACCCGCCGCCGGGAGGGACATTCGCCAAAGGTGAGTCCCATCCCGGGGGGGCGGGGGGAGCAGAGAATTTCACCGCCGATTTTGGGGGGCCGAATGCGTTGGCGCTCAGCCCCCCGAAGATTCGGGGAGAAATTCTCCGCCATCCCTAATTTGCGTACGCGCTTTTTTTTTCCCCCAAAGTCACCCGTGATAGGCTACGTGACAATTTACGTAGCCTATCACGGCTGACTTTGGAAATCTAGCCATGATAGGCTACGTAAATCGTCACGTAGCCTATCACGGGTGAGTGTGTGTGTTTACTTTTTTATTTTGTAATGGCGGCGGCGGCAGCTGGTTGGGAGACCGGCCGCCGCCTCCACCCCCAACGAAACACTGGCAAACCGCCACTGGGACCCGCCGCCGAGAGGGACATTCGCTGTAGGTAAGTCCCATCCCGGGGGGGGTGAGGGGCCGGCGGAGAATTTCCCCAACACTTTCGGGGGGCCGAATGCCTCAGCGCTCGGCCTCCCGAAGATTCGTGGAGAAATTCTCCGCCATCCCTACCTCAGGCAGGGCAAGGACTCAGTTTCCAGCTACGCGACAACTTTTCGCTTGCTGATGCAGGATTTACAGTGGAATGATGCCACGCCGGTGGCTTAGTTTTTGGACGGTTTGAACTATGAGATCTTGGATGAGTTTGCACGCACGCCCTGCCCGCCTACTTTGGAGGACCTCATCCAGACCTGCCTCCAGATAGATAGTCGGCTGGAGGGGCGCCAGCAGACCCGGTCGGGCGCCAGGGGCTGAGATTTCCCTCCTCCCATTCCCCCACATTTCCTGCCCCCTCCCCCAACCCCCACCCCTCTGGTGGGGGTGGAGAAGACCCCGATGCAGCTGGGAGCTACCCAAGCCCTGCTGCCGCCAGAGGAACTGGAGCGGTGGCGCACGGAGCGGCAATGCTTTCGGTGTGGAAAGCTGGGACATTTTGATAAAACCTGCCGTGCCAGACCTGCAGCCCCACTGCCTCCCCCTCCTCTCCTTCCTTCGCCTTCTCTTCCTTGTCCCCAGGCCTGACTAGGCTGCCCCCCAAGCCTGTTGTGGGTCTCCAGTGTGGGGGTCGGTCCCCCACCAGGTGGGTGCCTTCTGCAACCCCCCTCCCTCCCATCTGCTATTGCATGTTCACCTCCGCTCCTCCCAGTGGGGTGGGGTGGAGGCCCTAACTTTAGTGGACTCTGGGGCTATGACAAGTTTCATAGACGAAACATTCGCTCTCTTCAACAAGATTCCTACCCTGCCTCTTCCTGCCCCCTTGGCAGTGGAGACCATCAATGGGCGTCCTCTCTCTTCGGGCGCGGTGACCTGGATTACAGCTCTGCTCACTCTGAGCGCCCAGTCCCACGTTTTCACTAGGGGTGTACGAAACCCCCCTTACCTGGCTCCGCCGGGTTCCACTGGGGGGGGGAGGCACTCCGTCCCTCCCCCCGGAATCCTGGCCAGCTGGCTCCGCTCCATAGCCGCTGCCATTTGTGTCCCTGTATTCAGCCGTGATAGGCTACATAAAGACTTACGTAGTCTATCACGGCTGCCTGGCTGGATGCAAATGGTGGGCGCTACGGCCACTGCCATTTGCGTTCCTTATTTTTGGCCATCTTAGTCTACGTATATATTTACGTAGACTAAGATTGCGAAAAAAAGGGGGAACGCAAATAGCGTAGTGGGCGCTATTTGCGTTCCCCTTTATTTTTGCCGTCTTAGTCTATGTAAATATTTACGTAGACTAAGACGGCCAAAAATAAGGAACGCAAATGGCGGCGGCCATAGCCGCCGCCATTTGTGTACGCGTTTTGTTTTTGTTTTTTTAAACCCAGAGTTGATAGGCTATGTAAGTGTTTACATAGCCTATCACGAATGGGGGGGGGGGAAACAGACTGGAAATGGTGGCGGCGGCAGCTGTTCGGAAGACCAGCCACCGCTGTCGCTGCCACAGCCACCACCGGAGTCGCCGCCGTCCAGAACATCCGCCCGAGGTAAGTCTCATCCCAGGGGGGATCCGCGGGGGGTGAGGGGGTGGCAGGCCGTTCCGCCATGGTGTTTGGGGGGCTGAATGCACTGGCATTCAGCCTCACCGTGATCCGTGGCGGAATTCTCTGACATCCCTAGTTTTCGCGTTTTATGAATGCAATCTTCTGGGACTATTTGGACACTTTCCTCATTGTGTATCTTGATGATTTACTTATATTTTCTGAAGACCCCCACGCCCATCAGCACCATGTCTCCGCCATCCTCCAGCACCTCCGCGAGAACCATCTTTATGCCAAACTGGAGAAATGTGCGTTTGACCTAACCTCTTTGGACTTTCTTGGCTACATTATTTCAGCTGACGGAATCAGGATGGATCCTGCAAAGGTCCAGGCTGTCCTCTCCTGGAAGGCTCCATCCACCAAGAATGACTTGCAACATTTTCTGGGGTTTGCTAATTTTTACAGAAAGTTCCTGCCCAGCTTTGCTCGGCTGACATCTCCTCTCACGGACCTCCTTAAGGGCAGGAAATCTGCTTTTCATTTTACGGCATTGGCCCAACAGGCTTTCGAGGAACTTAAGAAGCTTTTTAGTTCTGAGCCGATCCTGTTACGTCCCGACCCGAGGAGACCTTTTGTAGGGCAGACCAATGCCTCTGACTTTGTGGTGGGGGTGGTGCTCTTTCAGCCAGATCGGGAGGGCGGCGGGCTGCAACCCTGCGCCTACCACTCCAGGAAGCTGAACATGTCTGAGAGGAATTATACCATCTGGGAGAAGGAACTGTTGGCCATCAAGTCCGCTTTGGAGACCTGGCGTCATCTCCTGGAGGGGGCGCAGCACCCAGTTGAAGTTAGAACCTACCATCACAACCTCGAACATCTTCAGACAGCCCATGCCTTAAACCAGAGGCAGATTAGGTGGTCGCTTTTTTTCCCCAGTTCCACCTTAAGATTTGCCATGTGAAAGCCTCAGACAACCTACAAGCAGATGCTCTTTCTCGTAAGCCTGACCTCCAGCCAGGGGGTGAGGAAAATCCCCCCCCGGATTCTTCCCCCCCAAGGCCTGGCGACAGCTGCGGTGCCTCATTCTTGGGAGGAGCTCCTTCTCTCTGCACAGGCTCAGGATGCTTTTGTTCGCACAAAGGTGGAGGAATCGGGGCTAGCCTCTGCCCTCTCACTCTACCCCCTTCTCTTTGTGAGGTGGCCTGCTTTACCATTCTGGCTGGGTCTATGTGCCTTCTAGACCCCTCCGCGAGAAGGTCCTCCATCAGTGCCATGACTCCCCCACCACTGGGCATTTTGGCATCGCCAAGACCCTGCATGGAGCGATGCAGGATTTTTGGTGGCCTCATGTGTGTCGGGACGTCAAGTCCTATGTCGCCTCCTGCCCAACCTGCCAGCGGGCGAAGGCCCCTCCGGCAAGCCCACAGGCTTGCTTCACCCCCAGCCTACCCCCTCAGGACCTTGGAAACTGCTCTCCCTTGACTTCATCATGGACTTGCCTCCCTCACATGGTAAGACCACCATTCTGGTGGTGGTGGATTTGTTTTCTAAGATGGCCCATTTCATCCCCTGCTCTGGGTTGCCCACAGCCAGGGAGACGGCGGAGCTGTTCTTGGTGCATGTTTTCCAGATCCACAGATGGCCCGAGGGTCTCATTTCAGATAGGGGGCCCCAATTCACTGCCCATTTCTGGAGGGAGCTACTTGGGCTTCTCCATGTGACACTCTGTCTTTCCTCCGCCCACCATCCACAGACGGACAGTCAGACCGAGCGCACCAATGCAACTCTGGAGCAGTATTTGCGCTGTTATGTCAATTACCAGCAAGATGACTGGTTTTCCTTGCTGCCTCTCGCAGAATTTGCTTTTAACAATGCCTGCCATGCTTCCACCCACCAAACTCCATTTTTTGCCCATTTTGGTTACCACCCGAGGCTTTCCCGTCCACCTTAGCTCCCTCTTCGGTACCAGCGGCCCATGACTTTTTAGAGGAGTTGTGGGCAGTACACCACCTCTTACGGGACTCCCTCAAGCAAGCCAAGGCTGCCTGCAGACCAAACTGGGTTTGGTTGTCCACCCAATACCTCCCCTCTCACTAGGGATGTACGGAAATTCTGCCACGGATCTCGGGGAGGCCAAATGCCAGCGCATTTGGCCCCCCGAAATCGGTGGCGGAACGGCCTGCCACTCCCCCGCCCCCCTGGGAAGAGACTTACCTTGCGCGGATCTTCCTGGCAGCAGCAGCTCTGGCGGCGGCAGCTATGGCAGTGTGGCGGCAGCAGCTGCGGCGGCTGGTCTTCCGACCGGCTGCCACCACCACCATTTCCAGTGTTTGTTTTTTTAAAAGTGATAGGCTACGTAAAGATTTACATAGCCTATCACGGCTAGGTTTTTTAAAAAAAAAAAGCCGTGATAGGCTATGTAAATCTTTATGTAGCCTATCACGGCTGACTTTAAAAAAAAAACAAAAAACGCGCGTATGCAAATGGCGGCGGCTGCCGCCATTTCCATTCCTTATTTTGGCATGTCTTAGTCTACGTAAACATTTACATAAACAAAGATGGCGAAAATAAGGGGAACACAAATAGTGTAGCGTCTACTGTAGCCGCCGCCATTTGCGTACGCGTGTTTTTTTGTTTTTGTTTTAGTCAGCCGTGATAGGCTATGTAAACATTTACACAGCCTATCATGGCTGACTGCAGGGACGCAAACAGCGGCGGCTACAGCCGGTCGGCCACGATCCGGGGGGGGAGGAAAGGAGTGCCTCCCCCCCGGTGAGGATTCTGGGGGGAGGGACGGAGCGCCTCTCCCCCAACCATAAACATAATCTGCGAAAGGTAAGTACCTTTCGTACATTCCTACCTCTCACTCACCCGCAAGGAAGCTCGCGCCTCGCCGCACGGGGCCTTTCCAGATTACGGCTCATATTAACCCTGTTGCTTTTCGCCTGGCTTTCCCCCCCTCCATGAAGATCCATCCTGTTTTTCATCGGTCCTTGCTGTCCTTCCTGCTTTCTGGCGACCCTCATCGCTCAGCCTGCTCCCCCCTCGCTGCTAGTGCTGGTGGAGGGGGAGGAGGAGTTTGAGGTCGCGGAGATTATGGACTCCCACCTTTCTCGTGGCTGCCTGCAATATCTGGTGGACTGGAAGGGGTACGGGCCTGATGAGTGATCCTGGGAACCCGCAGAAAATGTGCATGCTCCGTTGCTGCTGAGGCACTTCCACCAGCTGTACCCCCACAAACCCGGGGCCCCAGGGAAGGAGCACGAGGGGGGCCTCATGGGAGCAGTGATGATGTCAGGGTGGAGACTGAGCCCATAGAGCCCCAGAGCAGTTCTGATTCTGAGGAGGAACAGCAATCCGTGGGAGAGGAGCTCGCTCATCTCTCACAAGCACAGCAGCTGGCAGAGATTCCTCCTGCCTGCATTCCTGGGATAGATAGTGGCCCTGGCAGTGAGATAGAGCTGGAGGGGGGCTTGTTGGATGCTCGGCGCAGATGCAGGGAGCGACAACAGATGGAGGGCACGGAAAGAAGGCGTTGCACTCGTTTGGCGCTCAAATAACTGTCACATCCCAAGGACCCAAGGGAAAGAGGGAGGATCTCTCCCTAGCCCATAAGTTCAGAGCCCTCTCGTGGTTCCCCTTCAAACGGGGACCAACTGCCTTACCTGGAGCTTAGGCTGCTCTGCTGTCTTTCCCCAGTGCTGTTCCTTGCTTTGTCACTAGTGATTAGTACCTGAGAGAGTCATAAAGGATAAGGAATAAAGTCTCAGAAAGAATCCTCGTTGTCTGTGTCCTGAGTTGGCTATTGGTTGGGACTGCAAGTGGCAGCTAGGGCACTCCTGACACATGGAGCCACAGCCCCCCCCCCTCAGCCCCTTTGGGAAGTCGTGATGGTGCTATGATTTAAGTGGGCTTAAAATGTGGAACTGCACAGGCTCGGGGTATTTCTCTTTTTGAAAAGCACATTTGGCAAACGCTTTTGTTTGTTTTTTGCTCTAACCTGTCAGAGGATATGGAAGCAGTGTTGCAGCATGGAATGGTAGGGGGGGGAGCACCCCCTTATCTCAGGTCGTGCACATGGCCACCTCACGAGAGGTCCCTGCAAGACCTTCAGAACTGCCTGGCGGCATCCCTGGTGGCAGCAGTGGCATGTGCTCTTGGCTTCTGCATCTGGAAAGGCCTTATGGCCCGTGGGCATTCGGGACCCAGGAATACAGCAGGCAGGACTGGCTCTGAGCCACCACAAGGTGGGTTATCATGAAGAACAAGCAACAAGTTACACTATCCCCTCCCCCAGCCACCTTGTCTAAAAAATAAGGCAAACCAGCACCCCACACACACATTTCTCAGAAATTTATTTTCCTGCAATCTTCAGGGGTGGGCTTTCCACACACACACACACACCACTTCTGCCACCACCATTTGCTGAGAGAAGCTGAGCCAAAAGGTTCAGCCCAACTCCCAAAGACACAAATGGGCGGAAGGGAGCAAAAATGGCAGCAACAGCAGTTACATGTGCAGCCCTGTGTACAACATTCAAAGCAGCCACTCCCCTTCCAGAACAAAACCTGGTCATTCAACTTCCAAACATCCTGGGAGAAACTGAGAAGGGGAGAATTTAGGAAGCACCAAGTAGTCATCCAGTGAAGGCTGCCCTTATTCCACAAGGAAGGCAATGTCAGGGTTGGATTGGAGCCCATAGAGCCCCAAAGCAGTTCTGATTCTGAGGAAGAGCTAGAAACCGTGGGAGAGGAACCCACGTGCTGTTCAGAGGCACCGCCAGAGGGAGAGCCCCTCCCTGCTCACATTCCTGAGGGTGGTGGCGACCCTGGCAGGCAGGCGGAGGGGCAACTGGAGCTTCAGGATGCGAGGCGCCAGTGCAGAGACAAGCGGGAGATGGAGGGCACCAAGAGGAGGCGCTCAGCATGCCTGGCGCGACGTCAACAGCTGCACCCCAATGCCCCATGGGAAAGGTGTGGACTTTCACCTCCTAGCCCTTAAGTTCAGAGGCTTCCTGCCTTTTCACTCCAAATGGAGACCAACTGATTCCCTAAGCCTAGAACCCCCTGGCAGTAGGGATGGTGGAGAATTTCTCCACGAATCTCTGGGAGGCCAAATGCCAACGCATTCGGCCCCCCGAAATTGGTGGAGAAATTCTCCGCCGCCCCCCCCCCCCCCGGGATGGGACTTACCTCGTGCGAATGTCCCTCTCAGCGGCGTTGCGGCGGCAGCGGCAGCGGCCGGTCTTCTGACAGGCTGCCGCCACCGTCATTGCAAAATAAAAAAAAAAAGTGAAAAAACAAACAAACACCCGTGATAGGCTACGTAACGATTTATGTAGCCTATCACGGCTAGATTTCCAAAGTCAGCCATGATAGGCTACGTAAATCATCACGTAGCCTATCATGGGTGACTTTGGGGGAAAAAAAAGCACGTATGCAAATGGCGGCGCCCATGGGGCACTGCCATTTGTATTCCTTAGTTTGGCACGTCTAGTCTACGTAAAAATTTACGTAGACTATGGCAAAAATGGCAACGCAAATAACGTTCCCTTATTTTCGCCATAGTCTACGTAAATCTTTATGTAGACTAGACGTGCCAAACTAAGGAATGCAAATGGCGGTGCCCATGGGCGCCGCCATTTGCGTACAAGCTTTTTTTTTTTTCAAAGTCACCTGTGATAGGCTACATGACGATTTACATAGCCTATCACGGCTGACTTTGGAAATCTAGCCGTGATAGGCTACGTAAATCGTTACGTAGCCTATCACGGGTGTGTGTTTGTTTGTTTTTTACTTTACTTTTTTTTCATGGCCGGGTAGATGGGGCGCTCCCCCCCAGCCTGAATTTTGGCTGGGCGAGGCAGGGTGCCTCCCCCCCCTCGCCTGAACTTCGGGGGGAGAATCGAAACGCCTCCCCCCCACCGCGAAGCAAGCTGCGGGACAAGGTAAGTCCCTTTTGTCCATCCCTACCTGGCAGGCAGCTCTCTTAAGTTCCCCTCTTAGGCTCAGGCAATTAGCATCTGTAAGCGTCATTGGGTTGAATGGAAATAAAGCCTTGGAAAAGAGCCCTATCGTCTGCGCGTTGATTCTGGCTGCTACTTGAGGATTTCAGAAGGCAGCAAGGGCACTCCTGACAGGTGCTTTACTCCAGGGTCCATGATGTGTTGTGTTTCTATAAAAGGAGGGTGTTACATTTTATCACAGATGCAGAGAACACAGCAGCACCCGCTCTCTGCTCTCTTCTTCTTTCCCTTAATTTTGCAGGCTCAATATTAAAAGCATCTGAGCAACTGGAGCGTGGCGCGAGCTGTGCTCCTGTTGGAACACTGGCTTTAATCACGGAGTGTCATTCTCAACGAACATGATGGCACTCTGGTGATTTCTCATCCAGCATGAAGGTTTTGGCAAGGGCTGAGAGCAAGCATCTGAAAGGTGAATGTAAAAAAAGAAAAGGAGAGAGACAGAGAGAGAGGGAGAGAGAGGGAGAGAGAGGGAGAGAGGAAAGCCTTCTCTTTTGTTGGGAACTTTCTCCTTGCAGAATTTGATGGAGATGGTGTGAGGGAGAAGTTACAATGCTGGAAGAATCATAGAATCATTGAACAGTAGGGTTGGAAGGGGCCCACAAGACCATCGAGTCCAAGCCCTTGCTCAGTGCAGGAATCCAAGTCAGGAGACGTGGGTTCAAATCTCCACTCAGCCAAGAATCTCACTTTGACCAATCGCTGCCTCTCAGACTAACATGCCTCATGTTTTGTGAAGATGAAATGGGTGGCAGGATGGTGGTGGTGGTATGGGGCATGCTGTACTGGGCTCCTTGAAGGAAAGTCCAGATGAAAATGGAAGGCTATTTCCTGTTGTTGTTGTTGATGTTGTTTGCATAATGGTAATCAGAAACATCCATGTAATTACCAGCAAAATGGAGGACTTTGAAGCCAGCCTGGCTAATTTCCATGCAGGTGGCACTCGGCATCAAGGAAGGCTTGAAACGGCAGGTGCTTCCAGGTGTGGCTTTTGTCCCACCGTCGCTCCGCCTCATTCTCTGAACTTTGCAGGAGGTCCAGTTGACATTGACTTCCACTCATCACCTTCCTATGTTTTCTCACCACTTCTGTCATCTTCCTCTTAGCACAGATAATCCCGTAAAGAAGGAAAAGAGATGGAACTGCCATGCGGAGCCTTCTGAAAGCCAGTGCGTGCAGCCCTCCATCTGGAAGCACCCGCACGCGCCCCCTAAGGCATCGCCACCCCAGCACCTCACACACCTCTGGCATTTGGGGGGCGGCTGTAGTTACATGCAGTGCAAATATTCACTGTTGACAGTTGTTTTTATGATCAACCCCTGAATGGAGCTGCCTAGCAAAGTGAGCATGGCATCCATGCACCCCGTGCCCCAGCCTGCCTTCTGGGAGGGCGGGGGCTGGGCGTGGAGAGAGGGCGTCACCCAACTGCCCATGGATGCTGCCCATTGCAGGAGCCAGGGCGTGCTGCGAGTGCCAGAGGTCGCCCCCTCCAGCAGATCCCTGTACCAACTGCCTGGAGTCTTCAGGCAACTGCAATAACAAAGTAACATGATGCTCATTGCAAAGATGTCCGTATGTCATCGCAGGATGCCTTCAGTCTTCTTCTTCTTAAGGCAGGCAGGCCCAGGTAATGACTGCTAACATTTGTCATGGCCCTCTGATGCAGGTTAGCTTGTTGTTCCATGCACCTCTGGAGAAGGATGCAAATTAGGAGATGTGAGTACAAGAAATTCTGGCTAAAAGGAAAGGCAGATGGCACATCACGCCTCGGGGATACGCCTTCTCTCTGTTCCCAAGGTTCGTATCCAAAAGGGCATTTGTCATTATTGCTTCTTGGTACCCCAACTCCCAGGGACCATAAATAGCATCCATTTAGGATGCCTGGCTAAAGTTGTTCTGATAGCAGAGCTCTGCACTTCTTGGAGCCTGATTAGAAAAGGCACTTGCTTCTGGCACAGAATAATAGCATTGGCCATGCAAGCCCAATATCAAGTGGCCTGACATTTTGCTGTTGTGGCGGCAGCACTTTGAAACCAAGGGGGGGAAATGAGGGAACGGAAGCGGCACAGCGCAGAGGGCTGGGTGGGGCACTCAACCCCTGTATGAGTGCAGGACCAAACCTTTGACAGGGCAAAAGTCTGGGGTCAGATTTAGAGGGGTGAGTCAGTCAATGAAGAAAGGGAGTGAAGTGGCCACCACTCTGTCACATTTCCAAGGGCAGGATGTTGAGGGTAGAGGGGCCAAATTTACCACAGCACCCCCTCCCAACCTGAGGACGTGGACAAACTATGCAGTGGCTGAGAGCCTTTCTACAGGAGGCTTTTATTGTGCCTTTGTGATTGCTCACTCACAGTAGTTTCCTTCACACAATGTCGTCATCCTCCAGGGCCTCCCCATGCTTTGCGACCTTAGCAGTTTTTTTCCCCCTTGATGGGGAAAGTGTGGTATTATTTTCTGAATGGCCTCTAAAATGCCATAGGAATACCGTGTAATTGTGCATGTCCACTATACCACAGCACCACCTAGTGGTTGTAAAATGGAACATACAGAAAAGCAAGGAAAGAAAAACCCCGGAAAAAAAATGTGTGAAGGAGCAGATCTTATTCCCGCAAAGAAACCGGAAGTAGAAGCCCTGGTAAAGGTGTAGGTTAAAAGCTTCATGTAGAAAAGCCCTGAGTTTTGACCAGCGAGCTGACTAATTATGAAAAGCCATGGCATCACTAGTTATTTGTGTCCACGCCCACCCCCCACTGGTGTACACAGTGTACTGGTGTACACAGACTAGGGATGGGGGAGAATTTCTCCCCGAAACTTCGGGGGGCCGAGTGCCAATGCATTGGGTCCTCCGAAGGTTCGGGGAGAAATTCTCCGCCACCCCCGCACCACCCCCCCCGGATGGGACTTACCTTTTACGAATGTCGCTCCCGGCGGTGGGTCCCGGCGGCAGTTCGGCAGGTCTTCGTCAGGGGCGGGGGTGGCAGCCGGTCTTTCGACCAGCTGCCGCCGCCGCCATTACAAGAAAAGTTTAAAAAAAAACGCCCCTGTGATAGGCTACGTAACGATTCATGTAGCCTATCACGGCTAGATTTGCAAAGTCAGCCGTGATAGGCTACGTTAATCGTCACGCAGCCTATCACGGGTGACTTTAAAAAAAAAACACAAATGTGTACGCTAATGGCGGCCCCCATAGGGAGCCGCCATTCGCATTCCTTATTTGGTCCCTGTAGTCTATGTAAAGATTTACGTAGACTACAGGGAACAAATAAGGAATGCGAATGGCGGCTCCCTATGGGGGCTGCCATTTGCGTACGTGCTTTTTTTTTTTTTTTAAAGTCACCCATAATAGGCTACGTGACGATTAACGTAGCCTATCACGGCTGACTTTGCAGATCTACCCATGATAGGCTACGTAAATCGTTACGTGGCCTATCACGGGGCGTGTGTTTTTTTTTTCTTTTGAAGTTCACGGCCGGGGAGACGGGGCGCTTCTCCCCGGCCTGAATTTCGGCCGGGCGAGGCGGGAAGCCTCCCCCCCGGCCTGAACTTCAGGGGGAGAAGCGAAGCACCTCCCCCCCACCGTGAAGCAAGCTGCGAGACCAGGTAAGTGACTTTCGTACATCCCTAACACAGACACATTGATAAAGGTTTGTGATCATGTGAAGGATACTACATGGTGCAGAAGCAGTGTGAGAGGAAATGGTGCTGGAGCATGCAAGGAGCATTGTCACCACCACTTGCCGCCAGTTTAAAATAGGGATGGCAGTAGGGATAGCGGAGAATTTCTCCACGAATCTCCGGGAGGCCGAATGCCAACGCATTCATCCCCCGAAATTGGCGGTGAAATTCTCCGCCACCTCCCTGCAACCCCCCGGGATGTGACTTACCTCCCTCAAATGTCCCTCTCGGCGGCGGTTGCCGGCAGCGGTTCGGCGGTGGTTCGGCAGGGGCGGGGGCGGCGGCCGGTCTTCTAACCGGTTGCCGCCGCCGCCATTACAAAGTGAATGTAAAAAAACACACACACACGTGATAGGCTACGTAATGATTTACGTAGCCTATCACGGCTAGATTTCCAAAGTCAGCCATGATAGGCTACGTAAATCGTTACGTAGCCTATCACGGGTGACTTTGGAAAAAAAAAAAGTGCATACGCAAATGGCGGCGCCCATGGATGCTGCCATTTGTGTTCCTTATTTGGGCCCGGGTAGTCTACGTAAAGATTTACGTAGACTACGGCGAAAATAAGTTGCCCTTATTTTCCAAAGCTGCCCTTATTTTCGGCGTAGTCTACATAAATCTTTACGTAGACTACCCAGGCCCAAATAAGGAATGCAAATGGCGGTGCCCATGGGCGCCGCCATTTGCGTACACGCTTTTTTTTTTCTTTTCAAAGTCACCCGTGATAGGCTACGTAACGATTTACATAGCCTATCACAGCTGACTTTAGAAATCTAGCCGTGATAGGCTACGTAAATCGTTACGTAGCCTATCACGTGTGTGTGTTTTGTTTTTTTTACATTCACTTTTTTATTTCATGGCCGGGGAGACAGGGCGCTTCTCCCCGGCCTGAATTTCGGCCGGGCGAGGCGGGGTGCCTCCCCCTCCAGCCTGAACTTCGGAGGGAGAACTGAAGCGCCTCCCCCCCACCGCGAAGCAAGCTGCGGGACCAGGTAAGTGACTCTCGTACATCCCTAGATGGCAGAGAATTCCGCCACGGATCTCGGTGAGGTGTAGGTTACTGCACTGGCATTCGGCCACCTGAACTCCGTGGCGGAACGGCCTGCCATACACCCCACCCCCCGCAGATCCCTCATGGGGCGAGACTTACCTGGGGCGGATCTTCCAGGTAGCAGCGGCTCTGGTGGCAGTGGTGGCGGCTGTGGCGGCTGATCTTCTGACTGGCTGCCACCGCCGCCATTTCCAGTCTTGGTAAAAAAAAAAAAAAAAAAAAGATGTGATAGGCTACGTAAAGATTTATGTAGCCTATCATGGCTGGGTGGGTTTTTTTAAAAAAAAATTCCGGCTGTGGATTTCCAGCCGCGGAGGGCTCTGGGAAGAAAACCAACAACCCGCGTACACAAATGGCAGCGGCTACGGCCGCCACCATTTGCGTTCCTTATTTTTGGCCGTCTTAGTCTATGTAAATATTTACGTAGACTATGACGGCAAAAATAAAGGGGAATGCAAATAGCGTAGCGGGTGCTATTTGCGTCCCTTTTTGATTCACCATTTTAGCCTACATAAATATTTACGTAGGCTAAAACGGCGAATCAAAAAGGGACGCAAATAGTGCCCGCTACACTATTTGCGTTCCCCTTTATTTTTGCCGTCATAGTCTATGTGATTAAGATTAAGACAGCCAAAAAGAAGGAACGCAAATGGTGGTGGCTGTAGCCGCTGCCATTAGTGTACGCGGGTTGTTGTTGTTTTTCCCAGAGCCCTCCATGGCCGGAAATCTGGCTGCGGACGGCTCTGGACTGGCTGAGCCTGGCCGGCTGCTCTGCAGAGCTGCTGCGGAGCACAGCCAGCCATTTGAGGATTCCGGGGGGGAGGAATGGAACGCCTCCCCCCCACCATCAACATAATCTGTGAACAGGTAAGTCACTTTCGTACACCCCTACTTTAAAAAGTCATTAAGAAAAAGCGGGGGGAAGAGGCCTCTGCAATCCTTATTTATGAGGTGTTTGTCCCCCTCCAAAACAGAAATGTACTTTTGCCAGCCCATTGCTGAAACCTGCAGAAAGGGCCTCCCCACGCTTGTCACAAGTGAATGGCAGGTGCGAAGGTGTGGATGCATTTCTGGCCTCATTCTGCTTCCACACCAAGGGTTTCAAGATATTTCAAACATTGTGACCTGGCTTTGAACCATCAGAGATTCTCCAAGGTAGATTTAAAATGAACACAGAGAGGAAGTAGAACTTTAGATGATGACTTGGAGGGGCCACAGCTCCACGGCGGAGCCCCTCCTGCTGTGCACGCAGGAGGTCCCCGGTGCCATCCCTGGCAGCACCTCCAGGGAGTGCCGGAAAAAATCCAGTGTGAAACCCTGGAGAGCCACTGCTGCCAGTCCCTGTTGATGCTACTGGACGAGGTGGGCCAAAGGGGGTCTCTGACTCTATACAAGGCAGGGGTGCTGGAGAAATTCAAGACAGGCTGAAATGAGCTCAGATTTCTAAGAATCTGACCTGTGGAATCCGCTGTGGAGCGACCCCCTCTGGCCACATGGAGGCTGTGGATTGATTTTTTTTAAAAAAAACTTTGTTGAAATGAACACATATCTGTCTGTAAGAAAATATGCAAGTTTCTGCTGAGGAAAAGTGGAATGGAATGGAGGCCAATATGCTACATGCTATGTACTAAGGTAAATTGTGTAAATTGTTATGAAAACTGTGTCTGTGACAAGGGATGCTCTGACTTGGATTCCTGCATTGAGCAGGGGGTTGGACTCAATGGTCTTGTAGGCCCCTTCCAACCCTACTGTTCCATGGTTCTATGATTCTAAGGGAACAAAAGGTGCCTGACAATCCATGAAACACAGATGGGGCATATTTTACACAGTCCATCCATCCCTAGTATAAGGCAGCCAGTGCAAGTAGGGGTGGACAAAAGTCACTTACCTGTCCTCGAAGCTTGTTCGCGGTGGGGGGGAGGCGCTTCGCTGCTCCCCCCCCGAAGTTCAGGCTGAGGAGGGAGGCTTCCCGCCTCGCCCGGCTGAAATTCAGGCCGGGGGGGAGGCTTCCCGCCTCGCCCGGCCGAAATTCAGGCCGGTGAGGAGGCTTCCCGCCTCTCCCGGCCGCGAACTCCAAAGTTTTTTTTTTTTAAAAAAAAACGCCCCCGTGATAGGCTACGTGACAATTAACGTAGCCTATCATGCCTAGATCTGCAAAGTCAGCCGTGATAGGCTATGTTAATCGTCATGTAGCCTATCACGGGTGACTTAAAAAAAAAAAAAAGCGCGTACGCAAATGGCGGCCCCCATAGGGAGCCACCATTCGCGTTCCTTATTTGGTCACTGTAGTCTACGTAAATCTTTACGTAGACTACGGCGAAAATAAGGGCAACGCAGCGTTGCCACTCCCGCCCCGCACGAACACCCGCCGAACCGCCAGCCGGACCCGCCGCTGGGAGGGACATTCGGCAAAGGTAAGTCCCGTCCCGGGGGGGTGCGGGGGGTGAGGAGAATTTCTCCCCGAAACTTCTTCGGGGAGAAATTCTCTGCCATCCCTAGGTGCAAGTGGGCCAGAACCGGTGTGATGTGTTCAGACCTTCTGGTCCTTGTTATGAGTCTGGCTGCTGCATTTTGCACAAGCTGCAGCTTCTGAACCATCTTCAAAGGCAGCCCCATATAGAGTGCATTGGAGTAATCTAACCTGGGGGTTACCAGAGTATAGACAACGGAAACCACGTTAATCCTGTTCAGATAGGGGCACAGCTGGGCCACTAACCAAAGTTGGTGGAAGGCAATCCATGCCACTGAGGCCACCTGAGCCTCAAGTGACAAAGAGGGCTCCAGGAGAACACTCAAGCTATGAGCCTGCTTCTTCAGGGGGAGTGCAACCCCTTCCAGAAGTGCAACTCCATCAAGACTCATTAAACTTAGGTGATGAGATTTTGTCAGTTTTATTGGTCTTTAACCTTCTTTTTTCTCTCATCTCTGAGACATATGGACAAAATGAGCTGCTTCACAATTAGGGATGTCAGAGAATTCCGCGATGGATCTTGGTGAGGCCGAATGCCAGTGCATTCAGCCCCCCGAAATCCATCACGGAATGAAGCCCCCACCCCCCCATCCCATGAAAGGCATGCGGGATGAAGTCCCCACCGCCTCCACCTCATGAAAGGCACACGAAACAGAGCACTTACCTGCTTCCATCCACGCTGCTTCAGGAATGGCGGCCATCCTGCAGCCGCCATTCGCTTCCTCCTCTTCATAGCCGTGATAGGCTATGTAAATACTTACGTAGCCTATCACAGCTAACGCAGGGACACCATTTGCGTCCCTGCGGAAGCCATGATAGGCTACGTAAGTATTTACATAGCCTATCACGGCAGGGGGGAAAAAAACCAAGCGTACGCAAATGGTGGCAGCTAGGGATGTCAGAGAAATTCTCTCGAAAGTGAAATGGGCCTGAAATCAGCCACATTCGGTTCGTCGAACCCTATTCCAGGACGGGGCGCCCCGGTCTACCCGAACGTGAGCTCACGCGGCACTTTATTTTTTTTTATCTGCCAAAAGTTTTACGAAGGCATTTACGAAGGCAACTTCGCAAATTAGGACGAAAGATGGCGAAAGGGATTTCATGAAACTATTTAATAAACATGCAGTTTCCTTTCCTGCTACGACACAGCTTTCTTTCACTGGGAGGGATGGGGTCACGAAGTGCACGTAGCCTGCCTGCCCTGAGGCTGAGCTGCATAGCCTCAACTTTTGTTTTATACTTTTATTGTCTGTGTGAGGTCAGGTTCAGGTCAGGTGAGGTCAGGTGAGCGAGATCCCTCCAGGCGACCCCCCCACCCCACCAGGAAGATAACGTCATTGAGGGGAGGGAACTCATCGACCATTTATCCCATGGATTCCCGCCTTCAGTTCACATAGGACGGCGGTCGTGCAGCCTCACTTGCTCCAAGCTAGACTCCAGAGTCCAGAGACAGACTAGAACAGGCGCCGCTGCTGCTCTGTCCCAGCTGCTGCAAGGAGGGTGTTTCTTTCTCTGCATCCCCGCGTTCTACGGCACTGCAGTTCAACTTTTTTTCTTTTTTCTTTATTACAGTGAAGGTATGTTTACTTTACCTGAATGTGCCCCTATGCTTAGTGATTTTGGGGTGAGATGGAGGAGCAGGGGGAACTGGGTGGGAAGGCATCCTGCAAGGACTCCATCCCCCATCCTCCTGGGCTTTCCAGGATTAATTCATGTGCTTGCCTATGTATTTCTGAGTGGGGTGGGGTGGGGGTGGGGAACTGGAAGGACTCCATCCCCCATCCTCCTGGGCTTTCCAGGATTCACCCATGTGCCTGCCTATGTATTTCTTTCTGGGGCAGGGGGAGGGGGGAGCTGGAAGGATTCCATCCCCCATCCTCCTGGGCTTTCCAGGATTCACCCATGTGCCTGCCTATGTATTTCTTTCTGGGGCAGGAGGAGGGGGGAGCTGGAAGGATTCCATCCCCTATCCTCCTGGGCATGGATGGACCACATCCTCAATCCTGTGCTTTTCAGCCTAGTCTGCTGTACAATATGCCCCTATTTAGTTAGCAATGAATGACTGGATTGGAGGGTAACTACTAGGGTTGGCGGAGAATTTCTCCCCGAAACTTCAGGGGGCCGAGCGCCAACGTGTTCTGCCCCCCAAACAAGTTTCGGGGAGAAATACTCTGCACCCCCCCGCCCCCTGCACCCCCCTCCGAGACGGGACTTACCTTTCCCGAATGTCCCTCCCAGCGGCGGGTCCCGGCGGCGGTTCGTCGGGTCTTCGTCAGGGGCGGGGGCGGCAGCCGATCTTCAGACCGGCTGCTGCCGCCGCCATTCCAATAAAGCTAAAAAAAAAACCACGCCCCCATGATAGGCTACGTGATGATTAACATAGCCTATCATGGCTAGATTTGCAAAGTCAGCCGTGATAGGCTACGTTATTTGCGTTGCCCTTATTTTCGCCATAGTCTACGTAAAGATTTACGTAGACTACAGCGACCAAATAAGGAACGTGAATGGCGGCTCCCTATGGGGGCCGCCATTTGCGTACGCGCTTTTTTTTTTTTTTAAAGTCACCCGTGATAGGCTACGTGACAATTTATGTAGCCTATCACGGCTGACTTTGCAGATCTAGCCGTGATAGGCTATGTTAATCATCACGTAGCCTATCACGGGGGCGTTTTTTTTTTTAAACTTTTTATTTCGCAGCCGGGCGAGGCGAGGCGCCTCCTCCCCGGCCTGAATTTCGGCCGGGCAAGGTGGGAAGCCTCCCCCCCGGCCTAAATTTCGGCCGGGTGAGGCGGGAAGCTTCCCCCCCCGGCCTGAACTTCAGGGGGAGAGCAGCGAAGTGCCTCCCCCCCACTGCGAAAAGCTGCGAGACCAGGTAAGTGGCTTTCGTGCACTCCTAGTAACTACTTCTACACTGTACTATATCTGCGATTGTAGGCTGTTCACATGATTTCAGCTTTGCCACATGCATTTATGTCTCCTTCTGCCCAGAGACATGAACATGGAGAAAAGAGGAACCAATGGTCAATCCGGCACTCAAAAGAGGCGTGGGCGCCCGGCAAGAACATACACCGCTGAGGTTGCATTTCAGCAGTATTTTAATAATGAGATGGAAGTGGAGGAAGCCCAAGGTGTGACCAGCAGTGACAGTGGCCCCTGCCCCAGTTCACCCCGCACCCGTAAGCAGTGCACACCACCAATTTCCGCTACAGAAAGTGACACGGGCACAACCGGCCACAACTCCAGAGGAAGAGGAAGAAAGTTCTTGGATGGTGAGGAGAAGGGCAGTGTCTCCAAACCCAAAGCAGATGAAAATGTTCCCAAGGAGACTCTGCAGCGGCGGGATGAAAGTCAAGATATCTACCTCATTCCAAAGGATGAATCTGGTAAGACTCTGTCATCACAGGTGCTTGTGAATATCTGGATACAAATAAATATCTTTGAATATTTGAATAGTCCCTACATTAGCCTTCTGCAACCTGCAGCCTTCCAGATGTTTTAGGCTACAACTCCCAGCATTATTGACCATTGGTCATGCCAGCTGGGCCTGATGGGAGTTGAAGTCCAAAACCTTTGGAGGGGAGCATTTGGGGAAGGGGTCTTCTTCTTCAACACAACAAAACATACACGACTGTTTTACATTCATTCATATTCATTGCTGTGAACATATTTCATATTATTTAAATGTTACATGGTGCTCCAGTACTAAAGAAAACCCCAAGTCTTTAAAAGAACTGCAATACTTTCTCAAATGATACACCTTTTCGGTGGGAAAACACTTCAGTGTTTTGTGCTTGCTTTGTTTCCAAAGCCATTCATCATAGTTTGCTGTCTTGTTTGGGCTTGATCTCTTTTAACTAGAGCTGCAATGTGAATTGATTAAGCAATTACATTTCTGAGGATGGTTTTTAAAATGTTGCAGAAATCTGAGTCAGAGACTTATTTAGTCTCTTTAGTCTGACCCCCGATATGGCTACTACAAAAAGAGGGCCTGACTAATCAGGCACTGCTCCTGGGGGACCACAAGTGCACCCTGGAAAAAGGCAGTGGGATTCGCCAAGTATGTGCTCAGGTCAGGACCAGCCCTATCGTTAGGGAGCAGCGAGGTGTTGTGGCACAGAACTGGGGGTGCTCCTCAGACTGCCTTGCAGCTCCTCAGCCAGCTTGTTGTCCTCTGGTGTGGTGGAAGAGGCTCTCCCATTGTCACTGTTCAAGTAAGATACAGCTATCGCCCTGTGTAGGATGGATGGGTGCCATTTTACCCTTTGCCTCAGGAAGCAAAACGCTTTGGGCCAGCCCTGTGGGTGATGAGTCCCACACAATGGTATAATAGAGCTGATGAAAGGAGTGGACCTTGCAAGGGAGCCAGATATCTCCTCCCCCATGCTTTTCAGACTTTCACCAGTGAGGACATGTTTAGATAACTCTCGTTGATTTCCAAGTCTGTACAGTACATTGTTTTTGCACCTAATGTATTTTCTCAGTGCTCGGTAGTGCAGGAGTAGCTTACAACTGCACCTTGTGTCACGTGGATTGATTGCAAGTCCTCCAAGCTATGTTTCATAGATTGCTACAACAACACAGTTTTATTCTCTTGGCTATTACTCATGTGTAAAAGTCGCATTTCTCATGAAACTCTGCTTCTATCTATTTTGAATCTTTACAGAGACGCCCACAACCGTCCTCCCTGCATCAGACAGCGGAAGTGGGACAGGTGAACCAGGTCCACAGCTGCCTGCTGATGATCACCTCGTGTGATTTTGAAAAAAAGGCCGGAGGACTTAGCGTCATCAGTGATCCGGACAGCAAAGATGATGAGGAGCTCTTCTATATCAATGATGTCCCTGCTGAGACTGGGTCTGACTCTGTTCTCCACTTCTAGCCTTCTGGGTTCTGTGGGAGCAATCCCAAACCTCAGGAACAAACGTCCCCTGCTAAGCACTGGTCAGCACCATCAACAACACCATCAACAACACCATCCACAGATGAGTGGAAACATGCAGCTCCAGATGCCACCTCATCTGGAACCGAAACCCCCATTCCCCAAAGAAGAAATGGTGGTGGCAGGGTGAGCTCCTATGTGTGGCACTTCTTCAAATATGCAGAGAACGACCGCTATGTAGTGATGTGCGATATTTGTAGAAGCCGTGTGCGGCTAGGAAAAGAAGGGGGCTGTCCACGAGTGGGCACGTCTGCCATGAGGCGACACATGGAGGTGCATCATCCGCTTCTTGTGCCCAAAGATAGCAACGGGAAGCCACAACCATCTAAAAAGAACAGTACCGCCTTTGCCTCATCTTCCAAAGACCTCACGCAAAGTGGTCTGGGTGGGAAGGGCACAGAAGGCAGCTTCACTAAGAGGCAGGTCTCACTGGAGAAATGCCTTGCGCTAACACAGAAATTACCCTCTGACAGCGCCCAGGCACGAATGTGGACCCACCTCCTGACAGTGGCCATTGCAGCACGTATGCTTCCCTTCTCCCTGGTGGAAGATGAAGACTTTTTGACCTTCATTAAGAGCATCTGCCCTCGGTGGGATGTCCCTTCTCGTCACTACATTAGTGGCGTAGCCATTCCAGCCCTGGCTTCTGCAATCAGACGGGTGCTCCAACAGGATTTGAAATGTGCAGTTGGAGGAAGTGTACATTTAACGAGTGACACATGGACAAGTAACCAAACAAAGTCTTATCTGTGTGTCACCGCGCAATGGGTATCCATCAGTGCGAGCAGCCAACTGAGTCGTAGAACAGCGACATTGTCCCTCACAATGCTCCCAGGGACACACACAGCGGAAAACATCAGCAGCAGCATCAGTGGTGTTTTTCAGTCCTGGCTGGCCCCCTTAAATCTTACAGTGGGCTGTGTAGCAACAGACAATGCCTCAAACTACCTAAAAGCAGCCGCATTGCATGGCTAAACCACGTTCCGTGCATTGCGCACTGCTTGAACCTTGTGGTGCGTTCTGGATTGAGCAATGCCTCCCCTAAAATTGGCAAACTACTTAAGGTGGTCCCCTTTATGGATCACTGCCTTGTTGTGGCGAAGGGGCTTGCGTAACTCAGTGAAGCCATAAGCTATGCCGTGCAGGGCCACCCAAGACGGACAGGTCATGGCAGAGAGTCTGACAAAATGTGGTCCACTGGAGAAGGAAATGGCAACCCACTCCAGTATTCTTGCCAAGAAAACCCCATGGAACGTATCACAAGGCTAAAAGAGATGACGCCGGAAGATGAGACCCTCAGGTCGGAAGGTGTCCATAGAATCATAGAATCATAGAATCATAGAATAGTAGGGTTGGAATGGGCCTACAAGGCCATCGAGTCCAACCCCCTGCTCAATGCAGGAATCCAAGTCAGAGCATCCCTGACAAATGGCTGTCCAGCCTCGTCTTGAAGGCCTCCAGTGTGGGAGAGCCCACCACCTCCCCAGGTAATTGGTTCCATTGTCGTATTGCTCTTACAGTCAGGAAGTTTTTCCTGATGTTCAGCTGGAATCTGGCTTGTCCAATATACTACTGGGGAAGAGCAGAGGGTATTTCCAAGTAGCGCCAGAAAGAATGAAGCGGCTGGGCCAAAGCTGAAAGGACACTCAGCTGTGGATGTGTCTGGTGGTGAAAAGAAAATCCGATGCTGTAAAGAACAATATTGTTTAGGAACCTGGAATGTCAGATCAATGAATCAAGGTAAGCTGGAGGTGGTCAAACATGAGATGATCCTAAAGGAAATCAACCCTGAGTGCTCATTGGAAGGACAGATACTGAAGCTGAAATATTTTGGCCACCTAATGCGAAGAGAAAACTCCCTGGAAAAGACCCTGATGCTGGGAAAGACTGAAGGCAAAAGGAGAAGGGGACGGCAGAGGATGAGATGGCTAGATAGCATCACCGATGCAATGAATATGAACTTGAGCACGCTCTGGGAGAGAGCGCAGGACAGGAAGGCCTGGCGTGCTGTGGTCCGTGGGGTCACGAAGAGTCAGACACGACTGAACGACTGAACAACAACTTAAGGTGGCCCGATCCATTTGCACCCACTTCAGGCAGTCCTGCTCAGCAATGGAGGCAATCAGCGCCATCCAACGTAGCCGTGGCCTTCCAGAACACAAATTCATTTTGGATGTGTCCACACGCTGGAACATCACATTGCATATGCTTCAGAGACTCTGTGAGCAGAGACCAGCTATAAATGACTACATCACTGAGAAACAACACCACTCCAAATTTTTTGTCACACCACATCAGTGGCTCTGGATGCAAGACCTGGTGGACATTTTAAACATTTTCGATTAATGCACAGCGGTACTGAGTGCAGACTATGCCACACTGGGCCAAGTGCTACCTGTGCTGAGGATCATAGAGGGGGTGCTGAGAAAATGCCATTCTGAGATTTGTGAGCGCACCAGTGCTGGAGGCAGTCAATTATTCCCCAATCCTGCAGTTAGGCTTGCAGAATTCCTTCTGCAGGAGCTGGGCACCAACAAACACATAACTTCAATCAGGGGGGACATGAAATACATTGCTGCTGCATTCCTTGAACCACGGTTCAGGGATAGCACAACAAGTGTGGAGCCTCCAAACGACAACCCTGACTTCCAAAGTGTAAAAAAATATTTGACTGAGAAAGTCATGGAGTGCTTCCAGAGAGATGGGCTGGATGAGAAGGAGCTGGGTGAGGCTAGTAGGACCACTACCTCCCCTGAAGACAATATCTGCAGCAGTAGCACCATCACCAGCAGGAGGGGCAATGATGACGCCACAGCAGCTGCACCACCAACACAACAAACAGAGTCAGACACAGGGGCATCTTGTCTCAAGTTCAGCTTTTACTCCTCAATGGCAGTGGAGCTTGATGTAAGTGGGTGCAGGCAGGGGGAATGTGCCAAAGCAGCCAGGAAAGCATCAGCCTATGATGTGGCTGTCCGGGAACTTGAAGGTTATTCAAGAGAGAGTTTCTCGGGAACACAGATCAGCCCAGAGAGTGATCCTCTCCTATACTGGGATACAAAACGTGGCGTTTGGCCACATCTGACCAAAGTCGCCATTTGGCATCTATCTTGCCCTCCCTCGAGTGTGGCCTCTGAAAGGCTTTTCTCCACCACTGGCAACATTGTCACCGCCCACCGAAGCAGACTCACGCCACAACATGTCTCCACCCTCGCCTTCACACGCTCCAACAGGGGATGGATTCCCAAGGAGCACCTCCCCCCCCCCAGCTGTCAGCAGCAGAGTAGAGCAGTCATCAAGTGACGAGGAGGAACCCAGGGATGATGACACTGCTGCTAGTGTGAGCCAGAGTTCTGAGGGACAATGAGGCAGAATGATACAACTTGTGAGTGGTCACACGGAGGTGTCCCTCAGAACTTTGTCCAAACCTGCAGTCCCTGTCTGGCCTGGGCAGAGCCCAAAGCACTGGCGATATGTGGCGGAGCTTTATAATACCTCACATGCAGAATCCAGTTGCGCTACCCGACTGTGTGTGGCAGACTATGCAACAGCGTACATCCCTACTACACACACACACACACACACACACACAGAGAGTTCTCTATGCATCCCAGTATACTCCGCTATCGACTGTATATGTGTGTCTTTACCCCTCTGAATGTTAGTATGATTCTGATTCCCCAAATGTATGTATAGTTCTATTTCTCTTGATGTTGATGTGTGCTTTTAATTCATTTAAAATTCTTTCATAAATCACGGAATTGCTTTCAAAGACCTTGTTGTGGTCTCTCCCTGGACTCCCTCAGCTTTTGAGTTTTCCTAAGCACCGAGAGCTCTATGTGAAAAGATCCCTCTGGTATGCGTCCAGTTTACATGTATGTGATATGCACCTACACGTAAAACAAAGCATACTTCATAGAATCGTAGAGCCACAGAATCATAGGGTTGGAAGGGGCCTACAAAGCCATCGAGTCCAACCCCCTGCTCAATGCAGGTATCCAAGTCAGAACATTCCTGGCAGATGGCTGTCCAGCCTCGTCTTGAATGCATTCATTCATAACATCAGGGATGCAGACTGTCCATCTCCCTATGAGGGAAGCTTACAGCAGCTGTTCTTGTTTGGCTGGGATTCTGGGGAGGCATTCTTGTTGCGGTTAACAGTAAGCAAACACAGAGATCATTGTGTACAATGATCTAGATTTAAGAAATTATATCTGTGGACTTGAACCAAGGAATTGTAACCTATTTTTTAGAAAGAACTTTATATACAAACAGAACAGATCAAAACAAAACACAGAAACAATTCAACAATTCAAAAACAACGTTGGGCTGGCTGGCTGTGGCTGCAGGCCTCAGCTCGTAGGAGGAGGACGGCTTTCCCGCTCCAGGGCCTCCACCCTTCTTCGAAGGTCGTCACCTGTGTGTAGAAAGAAAGAGAAGAATAAAGCACAATGGTAATATGCATCTTGCAGGCAGAGTTGTTAGCTCAGGTCAGGTGCCATTCTGTAGTACTACTTACAGGTCCTCCTGAGCATCCGGACGTCTCTTATCAGACGCGTCAGGATCACAAGACGAGGGGCTTCATCTGTGGAAGAAGGGTGGCCTTCCTCCACAGATGCTGCTCCTCTCGCTCCTGGCTCTTCCTCCTCCTCTTCCTCTTCCTCTTCCCCCTCCTCCTCTTCCTCCTCCTCCTCCTCTGTCCTGTCCCTCTCCGCGGCCCTCAGTGCCTCCTCCACCAGCAAGGCACGATGCGCAGCTGTGGGATGTCACAGTAACAGAATGAATGCCTTTATATATGTGGTGAGTGAACAAAACCACAGTCACTGATCTGTCTATCACCATCCCCACTACCATAAGGACCACTGATTCTGTCCTCCCACCACAAGGTCTAATGATGAGGGGATAATTAGGGAGGCAGATTATACAGTACTGACAGTTTTGGTGTGATGGGGACTGTTGGACTTCTGTAAACATGCACAGGATTGCACTTCTAGTCACCCCACTTCTACATTTGCAATGCCATGGTATCTGTTCATTCTAGTGATGCATTGCATAAATGCCACCTTTTTTCCTAGCGCAAGGAACCCAAGAAAGCTCACATTAGCCTCTTCCTCTCCATTAACGCTGACAACAACAACACTGAGGTAGTAGGCTGGGGCTTTCTGACTGGGCCAAAGTCACCCAGCAAGCTTCCATGGCTGAGTGGACTATACCCAGATCTCCAAGGTCTCAGATGAACACTTGCTCATGGGTTGACTGGAGTGCCAATGTCTTGGTAGAAAGTGGGGTGGGTGGGGTGCAAAAATTCAGCAATCACTACATGAAGAAGGAAGACGACACCGAGAGGCTGGCCCTGTTGCTGCTGGGCTGGTGCCAGTCCCCCTGTGTGCACTGCAGAGACCGGCAGCAGCAGCATTTCCCTGGAAATGGACAGCGTGTCAGTGTGTAATATGAGTTGTAGCCAGGCCCGCATAATCCTATGCATGTGGTTGTACAGGGAAAAACAACGCAGTTCCCAGCATCCCTTCTTCAACCAGCCAAAGTGGCCGGAAGATGATGGGACCTTTTTCTGTCCAAGTTCAGCAAGCATAGGATTGCAGGCTAAATGTCAGGATTTGTTTGTTTCTGCATGAGACCACAAAGAGATAGCTTCATTTTCGGTACACATCCTTGTCTTCATATTTAGTTGAGCTTGATGATGGGATAACTATAACTTACCAGGCATATACCTCTGCAAAAATGGGGGACGGCCTGCTTGGACCCACACTCTGCGGATGCGCCAGTAGTAGGCGGGGGGGTTGGACAGCGGTGCCCTCCGCTTGGCAGCAGCAATCCCCTCTCTGACGAAGGACTGCTTAAGTGCCTTCCATTTGGACCTCAGTTGTCCAACTGTGCAATGGTGGCCCGCTCGCTCCATCCTCCTCTTTATCTGGGCCCAATAAAGTTCATTGCGGCAGGAGGAGCTGCCAAACAGGACTGCCACCGCCTCGCTGCGCTTAATGTTGATGAGGAAGGCCTTGGTCTCCTCATGGTCCCACCTCCTGCCACGCATTGGTGCAGCCATTTTGCAATTTGCACACAAACACACAAACCAAGACAGCCACGCACACAACCACCACTTAACTACACACACACACAGACCAAACCGGACAAAAACACCACAGTGAACAACTACACACACACAGAGAGACCAGACAAAACTACAACAATGAACAAACAACAGGAAATCCAATAATAAGCAAGCACCACCACTAACACACCACCACCACCACACCACAGACCTCCACCCACAAATCCCCACGCAGACGCAAGCGCAAATGCAGATGACATTCAGGAAGTTAGCAGGAAGTTGACGACAGATTTTGCGGAAGCGGAGCTGCAGCCCCGTTTTTTTTTATTGTGACTGTGAGGTGGTTAGGTTAACAAGACCAGTAAATGCGAGGATCATTAAGCACAAATACACAGAAATCAATAAAATCACAGTCCCTGTCCCTGTCCAAGAAAACAAGACAGCGGGGGAGCGCACAGAAGGCGGGAAAGTGGGAAACATATTTCGGGCAGCAACGACAAAAAATACGTAAATAATTACGAAAATAGTGGAAAAGTTCTAGCCAAGGCAATCCACAATGGCGAGAGTACGGTGGAAGCAACGGGGGGATTCCCTCCTACGGAGGAAATCCGTAAGCAATCACAACGTAATATTTACAATTATGTTGTAATTGTTAATCTTTACGTAGACTACGGCGAAAATAAGGGTAACGCAAATAGCATTGTCCTTATTTTCGCCGTAGTCTACGTAAATCTTTACGTAGACTACAGGGGTCAAATAAGGAACACAAATGGCAGCGTCCCATGGGCGCCGCCATTTGTGTACGCACTTTTTTTTTTTCCAAAGTCACCCGTGATAGGCTACGTAACGATTTACGTAGCCTATCACTGCCATGTGGTCTTTTCTTTCTTTCTTTCGTAGTTCGCGGCAGGGGAGACGGGGCGCTTCTCCCCGGCCTGAATTTCGGCCGGGCGAGGCGGGAAGCCTCCCCCCCTTCGCCTGAACTTCGGGGGAAAAGCGAAGTGCCTCCCCCCCACCGCGAAAAAAGCTGCGAGACCAGGTAAGTGACTTTCGTACATCCCTAGCGGCAGCTACTGCCATTTGCATACGCTGGGGTTTTTCCCCCTGCCATGATAGGCTACGTGAATATTTACGTAGCCTATCATAGCTCAATACAGGGACACAGATGGCGGCGGCTATGACAGCCACCATTTGCATCCCTGCAGAGCTGCCCAGCAGCCGGATGTCTGGCTGCGGGCGGCCAGAGCCGGCCGGCGGCTCCACGGCTTGGCCGCGGAGTGGAGCTGGCCGGGCAGAATTCCGGGGAGAGGGACGGAGCGCCTCCCCCCCACTGCAGATGCCCCTGCGCGGAGCCAGGTAAGGGATTTGTACATCCCTATTCACAATGATTAGTAAAAGGCAGTCAAGGTGCCTCCCTCATTCCTTTAATTAATGATAAGCAGTGATGAAGATCTGAGAAGAACATCTTAGATATTTCTATACCAACAGAATTCTGAGAAGGGAGAAGGAGGATGGGGAGAGAGTTATTATTCAATTACTGGGAACCAACATGTAAGGCACAGAACATATTGGCACCCAATTCTCTCTCTCTCTCTCTCTCTCTCTCTCTCTCTGTGTATATATATATATATATTTCCTGCTTCATAACCATTCATTTCAATGGGGCTTATGCAGGAGAACATCCAGGGGGATTGGGCCAGTAATTCTTTGATGTGTCATGCTAAGCTTGGCATGAAATACAAGTGCCTTGTGGGAATTTTGGTTTATTCTGTGATTAGTTGTTCCTCCAGTGGCTTCCTCCACAGATCCCTTTATATAGAGACACCAGGCAGCTGCAGCAGACCGTATCTGTGCATCTGAAAAGCAAATATTTTGTGGGTTCATTTTTGTTCCAGATATGGACAAACTGTCTGCTTTTGTCTGAAGTGGGAATTTCTCCTTAATGCATCTTCCTTCACCCCTCAAATCCATCTCAGTTTCTTCCCACTGCAGATTTCAATTTAGATAAGGGACTGTTTTCTGCCCTGACCCAGAACAAAAACCATCACCCAGTCTTTCTGACAAATACCAGCACATCATTCATTGAGCCCATGTGTGTGTTTGTGTGTGTCTGAGAGAGAGAGAGAGAGAGAGAGAGAGAGAGAGACAGCAAGATCACCTTTCTTGTTGTATTTCAGTCAGAACCTTCCTTGTGACATCCAGGGCCTCCGAGATCAATGCCTGTGACACAGGATCTAGAATTCAGTACTGGAGGAAAGGATGGCATCTCACAGCTGTCATAGAGACCTCCTACCTGCCCAGTTTTTGAAGCCAGCCCATGATTGCTGTGCCCACATTCATCTATGGAAAACCAAATTACGGACACAGAGGGGAGCGCAGGGAACCAGCACAAGGGATGTGTGACGCTGGGAATTCCGTTACGTTTAGGCCTGATGGGATTTCACAGTATTTCTGTTCTGATAAACAGCAGTGGACTGTAGTGGATATTTTTTTCCCAATTCCAAAAATGTTTGTAATTTTTTGCACACATTAAATAGGCACATTTGGAGGGGGGAGGTGGTCCCGTGATTTGCACAGATCAGATTAAGGTGTATGTATGTATGTAGGTAGGTATGTATGTCTTTAACTTTGTGCAAATGGGATCATTGTTGTTCTTTTTTAATATTGTTTTGGGGGTCTTTAAATCTGCACAAATAGGGTCATAGTGTTTTCCGGTATTTAAATGTGTGCCTGTCCACTATGTAATTCCCATTGTAAAGATCCTTGTCAGTTTCACCCTCTCCACAGGCTGCATCATTTGGCCCAGCAGAGCCATATTCCACCCTTGTCAGTTTCATCCTCAGCTTCCAGCTTCCTGCCTCAAGGGGTGGGGGAGCGACCAAGTCAAGTGGCAGATTAAATTGAGTAGATGCCCCAACTGCTGGTGGATCCTGCCATCCACGGTGCAGGCAAGCTCTCTTGGAACCTGGCCTGCTTCCTAGGCACACAGAGGACTGTCTAGCAGGGATGGATGGATAAGTTCCTCCTACAGAAAGTAGAGGAAGGAACTAGAGGATCGGCTATCCTTGACTTGATCCTAACCAACAGAGATGACTTAGTGGATAAAGTAGCAGTTACAGGGACTCTGGGGGAAAGCGACCATGTTGCACTTGAGTTCTTGGTTCTAAGGGAAGCAAAAGCTGAGTGTAGTCAAATGCGTACCCTGGATTTTAGGAAAGCTGATTTTAATAAACTCAGAACAATGATCAGTAAGGTCCCATGGCAAGCGACGCTAACGAGAAAAGGAGTCCAAGATGGGTGGGAGCTTATAAAAAAGGAAATTCCCAAGGCACAATCACAAACAATTCCAACAAGAAGAAAAGGTGGAAGACAAGAGAAGAAGCAAATGTGGCTTCACAAAAAGCTTAGGGATGACCTGAAAACAAAAAAGGGCACATAGAAGAAGTGGAAAGAAGGCCAAGTAACAAAGGAAGAGTACAGGGAGGTAGCACAGAATTGCAGGGATGGCGTCAGGAAGGCTAAAGCGGAGAACGAGCTGAGGTTAGCAAGGGATGCTAAAAGCAACAAAAAGGCTTCCTTCAGCTGCGTGCATAGTAAAAGGCAGAGGAAAGAAATGGTGGTTCAGCTATTAAATAAGGAAGGCAAAACGATAACCCATGATATCCTGATGAGCAAACTAGCTCAAAGTGAGCTAGATGAAACAACAATCCGAATCCGGTGGATCCACAGTTGGCTACAGAATCGGACTCAAAGAGTGCTTCTCAATGGGGTCCTCTCAAACTGGGGAGACGTAACGAGTGGGGTACCGCGGGGCTCAGTCCTGGGCCCAGTGCTCTTCAACATTTTTATTAATCACTTGGAGGAGGAGGTGCAGGGAATGCTGATCACATTTGCAGATGACACCAAATTGGGCGGGATAGCTAATACTTTGCAAGACAGAAACAAAATTCAAAGTGATCTGGATAGACTGGAGCGCTGGGCAGAAAACAACAGAATGACATTTCATAGGGATAAATGCCAAGTTCTGCACCTAGGAAGAAGAAACCAAATGCACAGTTACAAGATGGGAGATACGTGGCTCAACAACACTGCAAGCGAGAAGGATCTTGGAATTGTTGTTGATCACAAGCTGTTTCCCGCCTCCCAGCTGAGCAGAGCAGAGCAGAGCAAGCTGCTCCAGCTGGTCCAGGGACTACAGAAGCAGGCAAGCTCCCAGAGAGCGAGTGAACAGAGCGAGCGAACGGGGGGAGCAAACAGGAGTTGGCCAGGGGAGTTCGGCAGGGGAGGTCAAGGGGGAGGCCCCTAACATTTTTTTATTTTTTTTTTACTAACTTTTTTTCATTTATTTGTCTTGTAACACACACTTCCACACCAGTGGGACTCTGCTTTTAACCTCTACTGAGTAGAGGAGCAGGCACAGGCTAGTCTAGAACAATCACAAAGCTAGACACAAAAAGGGAAAAGAGGCTATGGAAGGACAAGACTCTCCAGTGGTGGTGACCTGCAAGGTGTGTGCAATGTTTGTTTTCTTGCCTGAGAACAACATGGCCTACAGCTGCAACAAGTGCAAGTTGATCACGCTGCTGGAGGAAAAAGTAAGTGGACTGGAGCGGCGACTGTCGACCCTCCGGGGAATAAGAGAACACGAAGAGTTCTTGGACAGAATGGGGGAACTACAGCAGCAAAGGGCAGACTAGAAGCTTGAAGAGCAACAGCAAGATGAGGCAGTGGGAAATGCTGAGGTGAAGAAAAATGGAATAGAGGATACTCCTTGGAAAAGGGTGACAGTTAGGAGAAGAAGAACTAGACGCCACTCTGCACCAGTGGAAGCAGTGGAGCTGTGGAACCGATTCCAGGTACTTGCAGATGAGACTGGAGGACAGCCTGCAGAGGAAGAATCACAGGGGAACCTACATGAGAGTGAGCAAGAGGCTAAAGGTCAGTCAAACAGAGGCGATGAAACCCAGGCCTACAAGAAGAAGAGAAGAGTGGTAGTAGTGGGAGACTCCTTGCTGCGTGGGATCGAGACCCAAGTATGTCGCGAAGACCCATGGACTCACCAGGTATGTTGTCTCCTGGGAGTACAGATTAGAGACGTGACTGAAAGGTTGCCTGCACTCATAAAACCCACTGACAGGTACCCCTTCCTTCTCATCCATGTGGGAACAAATGATAGCGCCAAGCGGAGCTACAAAGAGATCACGTCAGACTTTGAAGCTTTGGGAAGGAAACTCAAGAACTTTGGGGCCCAGATAGTTTTCTCATCCATCCTTCCAGTAGTTAGAAGAGGGATAGAAAGGGAACAAAAAATACTCCGGGTGAATGACTGGCTACGAAGGTGGTGCCGACGAGAGAGATTTGGATTCTGGGACCACGGCCTATACTTCCTGGAAGATGGGCTGTTGGCTAGGGATGGGTTGCACCTCACAAAGGATGGGAAGAATGTGTTTGGCCACAGCATGAAGAACTTCATCAGGAGGGCTTTAAACTGAATCCTACGGAGAAGGGAGATGTAATGTTGGGGGTAACGATGGACATAGGCGCATGCACTGCAATGGAGAGAACAGCTCTGATAGCGCCCAATAATAGTCTTCAGACATATGTAGGAAGAAAGCCAGACTATGAAGCACATGGTCTTCGATGTCTATATACTAATGCCCAGAGTATGGGAAACAAACAGAACGAACTTGAACTCTTAATACAGGAGGGAAATTATGACCTGATAGGTATAACTGAGACTTGGTGGGATGACTCTCATGACTGGAATACAGCAGTTGAAGGATATAACTTGTTCAAAAAGAACAGGAGGAACAGAAAGGGAGGTGGGGTTGCAGTGTATGTGAAAAATACATATCTCTGCACAGAAATACAGGAGGAGGAGCTTGGTAGCCCCATGGAGAGCATCTGGGTTGAAATAAATGGAGCAAAGAATAAAAGGAACCTGGTGGTCGGAGTCTACTACCGGCCACCCAATCAAGGAGAAGACAAGGATGAAACTTTTGAAAAGCAAATAGCCAATGTTTTAAGGAAGCATGATCTAATAGTAATGGGGGACTTCAATTTCCCCGATATTTGTTGGGAGACAAATTCTGCAAAACATGGCCCCTCCAGGAAATTCCTGACTTGTGTGGTGGATAACTTCCTCCTACAGAAAGTAGAGGAAGGAACTAGAGGATCGGCTATCCTTGACTTGATCCTAACCAACAGAGATGACTTAGTGGATCAAGTAGCAGTTACAGGAACTCTGGGGGAAAGCGACCATGTTGTACTTGAGTTCTTGGATCTAAGGGAAGCAAAAGCCAAGTGTAGTCAAACACGTACCCTGGATTTTAGGAAAGCTGATTTTAATAAACTCAGAACAATGATCAGTAAGGTCCCATGGCAAGCGATGCTAGCGAGAAAAGGAGTCCAAGATGGGTGGGAACTTTTAAAAAAGGAAACTCTCAAAGCACAATCACAAACAATTCCAACAAGAAGAAAAGGTGGAAGACAACAGAAGAAGCCAATGTGGCTTCACAAAAAGCTTAGAGATGACCTGAAAACAAAAAAGGACACATATAGGAAGTGGAAAGAAGGCCAAGTAACAAAGGAAGAGTACAGGCAGGTAGCACAGAATTGCAGGGATGGCATCAGGAAGGCTAAAGCGGAGAACAAGCTGAGGTTAGCGAGGGATGCTAAAAACAACAAAAAGGCTTTCTTCAGCTACGTGCACAGTAAAAGGCAGAGGAAAGAAATGGTGGTTCAGCTATTAAATAAGGATGGCAAAATGATAACAGATGACAAAGAAAAGGCAGAGGTGCTCAATTCCTACTTTGGCTCAGTCTTCTCCCAAAAGAGGGTCTATGACCCCCCTGGCAAAGGAGAAGTACAGGCTGAAGGGGCAGGATTGCAGCTTGAGATCGACAGGCATATGGTCAAGGAACACCTCATTACTTCGAATGAGTTCAAATCTCCAGGGCCAGATGAACTGCATCCTAGAGTCATAAAGGAACTGGCAGAAGAACTCTCAGAACCGCTGTCTATTCTCTTTGCGAAATCATGGAGGACCGGGGAAGTGCCAGATGACTGGAGGAGGGCTAACGTTGTCCCTATCTTCAAAAAGGGTAAAAAGGAGGAACCTGGGAACTACAGACCAGTCAGTCTGACATCGATCAATCCCAAGGAAAATTCTGGAGCAGATCATAAAGCAATCCATCTGGAAGCACCTTGACAACAATGCCGTGATTACTCGAAGCCAACATGGATTTGTCAAAAACAAGTCCTGCCAGACAAATCTGATCTCATTTTTTGATCAAGTCACCTCCCTTGTAGACCGTGGGAACGCTGTAGACATCATATACCTCGACTTCAGCAAAGCTTTCGACAAAGTGCCCCATGATCTCCTGATGAGCAAACTAGCTCAAAGTGGGCTAGATGAAACAACAATCCAGTGGATCCACAGTTGGCTACAGAATCGGACTCAAAGAGTGCTTCTCAATGGGACCTTCTCAACCTAGGGAGAGGTAACGAGTGGGGTACCGCAGGGCTCAGTCCTGGGCCCAGTGCTCTTCAACAGTTTTATTAATGACTTGGAGGAGGAGGTGCAGGGAATGCTGATCAAATTTGCAGATGACACAAAATTGGGAGGGATAGCTAATACTTTGGAAGACAGAAACAAAATTCAAAGTGATCTGGATAGACTGGAGTGCTGGGCAGAAAACAACAGAATGGCATTTAATAGGGACAAATGCCAAGTTCTGCACCTAGGAAAAAGAAACCAAATGCACAGTTACAAGATGGGGGATACGTGGCTCAACCACACTACGAGCAAGAAGGATCTTGGAATTGTTGTCGATCACAAGCTGAATATGAGCCAACAATGTGATGTGGCTGCAAAAAAGGCAAATGCTCTTCTGGGCTGCATTCATAGAAGCATCGCTTCCAAATCCCGGGAAGTACTAGTTCCCCTCTACTCAGCACTGGTTAGGCCTCATCTGGAGTACTGTGTCCAGTTCTGGGCACCACACTTCAAGAAGGATGCAGACAAACTGGAGAGGGTTCAAAGGAGGGCAACAAAGATGATCAGGGGACTGGAAACAAAGCCCTATGAAGAGAGACTGAAAGAACTGGGCATGTTTAGCCTTGAGAAGAGAAGACTGAGGGGAGATAGGATAGCACTCTTCAAGTACTTGAAAGGTTGTCACAGAGAAGAAGGCCAGGATCTCTTCTTGATCATCCCAGAGTGCAGGACACGGAATCATGGGCTCAAGTGACAGGAAGCCAGATTCCGGCTGAACATCAGGAGAAATTTCTTGACTGTTAAAGCAATGTGACAATGGAACCAATTCCCTGGGGAGGTGGTGGGCTCCCCCACAGTGGAGGCCTTCAAGACGAGGTTGGACAGCCATCTGTCAGGGATGCTCTGACTTGGATTCCTGCATTGAGCAGGGGGTTGGACTCGATGGCCTTGTAGGCCCCTTCCAACCCTACTATTCTATGATTCTATGATTCTATGATTCTATGATTCTATGAATATGAGCCAACAATGTGATGTGGCTGCAAAAAAGGCAAATGCTATTTTGGGCTGGATGAATAGAAGCATAGCTTCCAAATCCCGGGAAGTACTAGTTCCCCTCCACTCAGCACTGGTTAGGCGTCATCTGGAGTACTGTGTCCAGAACTGGGCACCACACTTCAAGAAGGATTCAGACAAGCTGGAGAGGGTTCAGAGGAGGGCAACAAAGATGATCAGAGGCCTGGAAACAAAGCCCTACGAAGAACAAGGATGTACGAAAGTCACTTACCTGTTCGTGGATTATGTTGATGGTGGGGGGAGAGGCGTTCCGTCCCTCTCCCCGGAATCATCACCTGGGGGGGAGGCGCTCCGTTCCTCCCCCCTGGAATCCTCTGCAGCCAGTTGTGCTCTGCGGCAGCTCCGCGGAGCAGCCGGCCAGGCCCAGCCAGGCCCAGTCAGGCCAGAGCCATCCGCAGCCGGATTTCTGGCCGCGGAGGGCTCTGGGTAAAAACAAAAAACAAAAAAACCACATACACAAATGGCGGCGGCTATGGCCACCGCCATTTGTATTCCTTATTTTTGCCCTCTTAATCTATGTAAATATTTACGTAGACTATAAGAGCGAAAAAAAAGGGGAACGCAAATAGCGTAGCGGGCACTATTTGCGTCCCTTTTTGATTTGCCGTTTTAGCCTACGTAAATATTTACATAGACTAAGACGGGCAAAAATAAGGAACGCAAATGGTGGCGGCCGTAGCCGCCACCATTTGCGTACGTGGTTTTGTTTTGTTTTTAATCCACCCAGCCATGATAGGCTACGTAAAGATTTACGTAGCCTATCACGTCGTGTGTGTGTTTTTTTTAAACCTAGTCATGATAGGCTACGTAAATCTTTATGTAGCCTATCACGTCTTTCTTTTTCTTTCTTTCTTTTTTTACAAGAGTGGAAATGGCGGCGGCGGCAGCCGGTCGGAAGACCAGCCGCCTCCGCCGCCGAAGCCGCCACCGGAGTCGCTGCCACCCGGAAGATCCGCCCCAGGTGAGTCTCGTCCCGGGGGGGATCCATGGGGGGCGGGGGGGCAGGCCGTTCCACCACGGAGTTCAGGGGGCTGAATGCACTGGCATTCGGCCTCACCGTGATCCATGGCGGAATTCTCTGCCATCCCTAATGAAGAGAGACTGAAAGAACTGGGCATGTTTAGCCTTGAGAAGAGAAGACTGAGGGGAGATATGATAGCACTCTCCAAGTATTTGAAAGGTTGTCACAGAGAAGAAGGCCAGGATCTCCTCTTGATCATCCCAGAGTGCAGGACAGGGAATAATGGGCTCAAGTGACAGGAAGCCAGATTCCGGCTGAACATAAGGAGAAACTTCCTGACCGTTAAGAGCAATACGGCAATGGAACCAATTCCCTAGGGAGGTGGTGGGCTCTCCCACGCTGGAGGCGTTCAAGACAAGGCTGGACAGCCATCTGTCAGGGATGCTTTGACTTGGATTCCCGCATTGAGCAGGGGGTTGGACTCGATGGCCTTGTAGGCCCCTTCCAACCCTACTATTCTATGATTCTATGATTCTATGACTCACCCAAGTGGGCACTCAGTGGGCGTGCGAGGAGCTGCCACTTGCCCATGCAAGTATCGGGGGGGTGAGTGGTCCAGGAGCACCACGCAGCTAGGGATGTACGAAAGTCACTTACCTTTTTGAAGGGTGACATTCATGGGGGGGAGGCGCTCCGTCCCTCCCCCCGAAATTCTGGCCGGGGGGGAGGCGCTTCGTCCCTCCCCCCAAAAAAATTCTGGCCAGCCGGCTCCACTCCGCAGGGATTCTGCGGAGCTTCTGGCTGGCTCCGCCAGGAGTCGGACATCCGGCCGCTGGCTAGGAGGGACGCAAATGGCGGCAGCCGTAGCCGCCGCCGTTTGCGTCCCTGCAGTCAGCCGTGATAGGCTACGTAAATGTTTATGTAGCCTATCATGGCTGATTTAAAAGGGGGGAAAAAAACGTGCGTACGCAAATGGCGGCGCCCATGGGCGCCACCATTTGCGTTCCTTATTTTGGCACGTCTTAGTCTATGTAAACATTTGCGTAGACTAAGATGGCAAAAATAAGGGGAATGCAAATAGCATAGCATCTACAGTATTTGCGTTCCCCTTATTTTCGCCGTCTTAGTCTATGTAAATGTTTACGTAGACTAAGACGTCCCAAAATAAGGAACGCAAATGGCGGCGCCCATGGGCGCCGCCATTTGTGTACGCGCGTTTTTTTTCCCTTTTATATCAGCCATGATAGGCTACGTAAACATTTACGTAGCCTATCACGGCTGAGTGCAGGGACTCAAACAGCAGCACTACGGCCGCCGCCATTTGCGTCCCTGCTAGCCGGCTGGCGTCTCCACAGAATCCCTGCGGAGCAGAGCCAGCTGGCCAGAATTTCGGGGGGGAGGGACGGACCGCCTCCCCCCTGGCCAGAATTTCGGGGGGAGGAACAGAGTGCCTCCCTCCCCACCTCGAATCAATTTCGCTAAAAGGTAAGTGACTTTCGTACATCCCTATTATCCACTGGGTGTCTCAAACCTAATTGTGTAGGTGCTGAAGCTGAATAGGATCAAATTAACAGGCAATAAATGTATTAAATAAATAAATGTTACTTGTGTATAATGAGTAATATACATGATGCACGTCAGGTACCAGACAGCCAGAAATGTAAGCTGGTTAAACAAAGGGAACAAAAAGACTCCAAAAGACACCAATGAATCCTCCATTTCCCACCCCAAACATGTCAGGCAGTGTGTGTGTGTGTGTGTGTGTGGCAGTTTGCATCTAGCCCAGAGAAGTGATACTTAGACACCGGTCCTGGATTTCATTTGTCTTTATGGAGTGGTTCCAGTGAGTGTCATGAACCAAACTGGAGGATGTGCTTGAGAAGACAAGTGCATGGGGGTTTTGCTGCCATCATGGATTGCAGGGACCCTCTCATTTGCTGCTGTTGAGGCTCGCCAAGAAACAACCCCCTCCAGATGCAGCACACCTCCAACCAGTTCTCCAATAAAAGAGTGTACAAAATGCATATATGAGGGAAATGTGCATGCAAACATACATATTTTAGTGAAAACAACTTTCAAGAATGCATAATATTATGAAAAATCTTACAAAAATGTGGATATTAGGCAAAATAGACACAAAGGGACATAGTAGGAGAAATTTGCACAAACACATGTTCAAATTTTCATGCAAAGTTTTAAAAAAATATTTCAAATTTAGGACCAACCTGAACAAGAAAAATGAGACACTGAGAGAAACCAAAGTGGACAGATCCGTCCATCCCTAGCTGTGCTCAAGGGTGGGGGGAATTAAGTTTTCAGCTGGACATTTTGCAGACCCTACTTCACAATGCTGGGTTTGCAGAGACAGGGAAAACCTCTGGCTGGCTGCCAGTGAGGTCACCCCCACCCCTGCCCTCACCATCCGTTCAGGTCTAAAACCAAGCTAATGACCTCACTGAGTACAATGCGGAGGGAGTACACTTGGAAAACAAATAAAAAACCACCTGCTATGGGTGTGTTTGGGGCAGGGGGGATGGAGCACAAGACTCACAGGGCCCCATGTGATTTCTGACTTGGAGGGCAATGCCCCCCACCCCCCTAGTGTTGCTCCTCAAGTTTGCCTTTAAGTCAAATCTAACTAAATGATTGCACACCTGCCAATGACACTGGATGCTCTCAGCTAGCTGTGCAAAACAGTCCTGCAACTAAAAGACCTCAGCAGTCTATATTTACTACATTTCTATACTGTGTGATAGCCAGAGCTCTCTGGGCAGTTCACAAAAATAGAGAGAAAAAACAAAGCATGATGAAGTACTAATAAACCGCAACATGACTGGAGGCGTTTGAACCCCATCATAATTACTGTGAACCACCCAGAGAGCTTTGGCTATGGGACAGTATAAAAATAAACAAACAAACAAACAAACAAAATAAATAAATCATAAGGAACTGTAATCATACTGAAGAAGGGGTGGGAGAAGGGTAGGGAGAGCGGTTTATATAACAGCTTCTAGAAGACTCAGTGGAGTGGGGAGGGAAAATAGGTTTCCAGAAAGATGAATGGGGCACCGTGCAGCATTCATAGCAAGGGTGGGTAACACATAGCCCCCAGGCCATATGCAGCCCCCAGTTTAGCCCCTGCTTTGCCACTTAATTCAGTGGCAGCATAAATAAATGCCTTTTTAAAAAAGTAGCAGCTTTAGGACTATGGAGCAATAAAAGGGTCAGATTTAGCTTGCTCTGAAGTTATATTTGACCATTTTAGTGCTCTCTAGAGAGCGCAGGACAGGAAGGCCTGGTGTGCTGTGGTCCATGGGGTCACGAAGAGTCGGACACGACTGAACGACTGAACAGCAACAACAAGCTGGTAATTGTTTTCCCAGCTCCCCACAGAGTGGAGCACCCCATAGGGTGTGGCCCATGGGGGGCTGGGGGGCAAAACTGGCCCCCAAACCCCCCAATTTTCCCACCTCTGATGTTAGTCTCCCCAAAATGCACAGCTTGGCTGTTATTGGATAACTGATACAGTGAAGAGCTTGTTCCTGAGTGAAATGCTTGACAAAAGCCAAGCTACAGAGATGGGGGAAGGGATGAAAAGCCCCCTTGCCTTTTGGAAATCAGACTGTTGCCCCTTTGAGCCAGGATAATCAATTATCACCTCTTTTATTTCTTGGATATTATGACAAAAGGAACCAATTAAGCATCCAGCTATCAGGGCTCTTTCCAGAGAGCTGCAGGGAGAACGCAATAGACTTATACCAAATTGTTCCAAATGGGCAGGGAGCCTCTTAAACGGGGTGGGGGGTGCATCTGTGTATTGTGGGAATGCAGTACTGTAGATCAAGTAGATATGTTTTATGAGTTGCTTTTGTAGAGGAGGGAGAAATCACTCATCCGCAGAAAGAATAAAATGCTACCAGACCTTGCAAAGATTGCCCAGGGACAGGCCTTGATATCAGTGCATTGATTCACATGGTGCTTTGGTGGGGAACACACGCCTAACTTTTAATGAACTGATTTAGCTGCATTAGTCAGACAGCGTTGAAAGGGAAGGTGCTGATGGGCTGCCAAGGGCCACTGCAGTGAGATTCATCATCAGGTGCACAGAAGAGACACACGTCAGCCCCGTGCTGTCATGGTGGCTTTTGCTCACAGTGGGGCAATTCACAATGGCTGGGGGGGCAACACTCCCTCCTTCTGCCTGCCGAAGTCTTAGCAAAGGTGTGAACCATAAGGTCTTTTCAGAACACTTCCTGGAGAAGAGTCATTTTAGTACCACCAAACGTGGCAGGGCTCTTGCTCTTGATTGCACCTGTGTCCATGCAACTGGCCACCCATTCCAGATGCCGGCCGGAGCTCACACAGGGGCCTGCGGATGAGGCTGCAGTGGCGGGAAGCTTCTGGCTGACTGCTACGTTCTGGCAGCTGTGGCAGCCTCCCGCAAAGAGCCCTGTGGCCGCCTCCACCGTGATGCCGGCCGGCACCCAGCCGCTGCTTTGCTCTACCCCCAGCAGCACCAGCGTCACCTCAGACTTGTGCGCCTCAGAGCCGAATGAGGAACATGTGCCGCGCAAGTGGACCAGATGGCCCACGCTGTGCTGCATCTCTATTCCTTTCCAAAAGAGAGAGAGAGTTTGAGTGCCAGTGACTCCCCAGGAGACAGAGAATGACAGCCGTTAGACAGCGCACCTCTGATCCCCTCCAGCATTAGGCAGACCTCAGGGACTCCGAAGGGCGCTTCCTTTGCCCGTCATGAGGAGCCGAGTATCAAAGGAGGAAACACGCTGAAAACGTGTGGCTCATCTGCGTGAGCAAAGCCACTCTCAGTTAGCCAGCCGAATCCAAGCAGAGGGAAACGTTTTCTCTGAAGACAGCCCTAGAACAAAAAGCCGTCAAGACTCAGACTTTCATCCCGATATAGCCATACATGAAGAAGCAAGTCCTGCGATCTTGGGGTTGGGGCGGACCGCTCCGTGGAGACGTTGACCCAGTGTGCAGCCACTGTAAAAAAGGCAAACTCCGCTTTAGGCACAATTAGAAGAGGGATTGAGAGTAAAACTGCCAGTATCATGCTGCCCTTGTACAAATCTAGGGTGCGACCCCACCTGGAATACTGTCTACAGTTCTGGCCACCACACCTAAAAAAAGATACTGTTCAGCTGGGAAAAGTGCAGAAAACGGCAACTAAAATGATCAAGGGCCTGGAGCATCTCCCCTATGCGGGAAGGTTACAACAGCTGGGACTGTTTAGCTTGGAAAAAAGGAGGGTCGGGGGGGACATGATAGGGGCCTACAAAATTATGCCTGGTGTGGAGAATATGGAGAGGGGGACGTTTTTCTCCCTCTCTCAAAAGACTAGAACCCAGCTGGGTCTTCCCATGAAGCTGATTGGTGGGGAGATTCAGGACAGAGAAAAGGAAGGGCTTCTTCACACAGTGCATAGTTAAGCTATGGAATTTGCTAGGGATATCAGAGGATTCCACTACGGATCTCAGTGAGGCCAAATGCCAGTGCATTCGGCCCCCCGAAATCCATGGCAGAACGAAGCCCCCCACCCCGCGAAAGGCACGCGAAATGGAGTCTGCAGCCGCCATTCGCTTCCCCATTTTTGCTGTGATAGGCTACGTAAACACTTACGTAACCTATCACAGCTAACACAGGGACGCCATTTGCATCCCTGCAGAGGCCGTGATAGGCTACGTAAACATTTACGTAGCCTATCACGGCAAAAAAAGGGAACGCAAATGGCGGCCGCTGTAGCCGCCATCTTTTATGTCTGCAGGCTCCGCACACCTGTGAATGCACCTGGCTGGCGGCTCCACAGAATTGCTGTGGAGCGGATAGGGATGTCAGAGAATTTCTCCACGAATCTCGGGGAGGCCGACTGCTAGCACATTCAGCCCCCCGAAATTGGTGGAGAAACAGTCTGCCCCCTGCCCCCCCCGGGACAGGACTTACCTTGTTTGAATGTCCCTGGCGGCGGCGGTGGCAGCTCCGGCGGCGGTTCAGCAGTGGTTCGGCGGCGGCTGCGGCGGCAGCCGATCTTCCGACCGGCTGCCACTGCCGCCATTTCCAAGTAAAAAAACAAACAAACAAACGTGATAGGCTATGTAAAGATTTACGTAGCCTATCACGGCTAGATTTTTAAAAAACACCGTGATAGGCTACGTAAATGTTTACGTAGCCTATCAAGGCTGACTTTGGGGGGAAAAAAACGCGTATGCAAATGGCGGCGCCCATGGGCGCCGCCATTTGCGTTCCTTATTTGGGCACGTGTAGTCTACGTAAACATTTATGTAGACTACGGCGAAAATAAGGGGAACGCAAATAGCGTTCCCCTTATTTTCGCCGTAGTCTAGATAAATGTTTACGTAGACTACACGTTCCCAAATAAAGAACGCAAATGGCAGCGCCCATGGGTGCCGCTATTTGCGTAGGGATGGGGGAGAATTTCTCCCCGAAACTTCGGGGGGCCAAGCGCCAACGCATTCGGTCCTCTGAAGTTGTTCAGGGAGAAATTCTCCGCCCCCCCGCCCCCCGCCCCCCCCCCGGGATGGGACTTACCTTTCACGAATGTCCCTCCCGGCGGCAGGTCCCGGTGGCGGTTCGGCAGGTCTTCGTCAGGGGCGGGGGCGGCAGCCGGTAAAGCAAAGTAAAAAAAAAAACAAACGCCCCTGTGATAGGCTACGTAACGATTAACATAGCCTATCACGGCTAGATTTGCAAAGTCAGCCATGATAGACTACATTAATCGTCACGTAGCCTATCACGGGTGACTTAAAAAAAAAAAAAAAAAGCGCGTACGGCTAATGGCGGCCCCCATAGGGAGCCGCCATTGGCGTTGCTTATTTGGTCGCTGTAGTCTACATAAAGATTTACGTAGATTACGGCAAAAATAAGGACAACACAAATAGCATTGCCCTTATTTAAGCCGTAGTCTACGTAAATCTTTACGTAGACTACAGGGACCAAATAAGGAACGCGAATGGCGGCTCCCTATGGGGGCCGCCATTTGCGTACGCGCTTTTTTTTTTTTTTCAAAGTCACCCGTGATAGGCTACGTGACGATTAATGTAGCCTATCATGGCTGACTTTGCAGTTAATCGTTACGTAGCCTATCACAGGGGCGTTTTTTTGTTTTTGTTTTCTTTTGAAGTTCGCGGCCGGGGAGACGGGGCGCTTCTCCCCGGCCTGAATTTCGGCGAGGCGGGAAGCCTCCCCCCCGGCCTGAATTTCGGCCGGGCAAGGAGGGAAGCCTCCCCCCCGGCCTGAACTTCGGGGGGAGAAGCGAAGTGCCTCCCCCCCACCACGAAGCAAACTGCGAGACCAGGTAAGTGACTTTCGTGCACCCCTACATTTGCGTAACTGCTTTTTTTTTTTTTAAGTCAGCAGTGATAGGCTATGTAAACATTTACGTAGCCTATCACGGCTGACTGCAGGGACGCAAACGGCTATGGCTGCCGCTATTTGCGTCCCAGCAGGAGAGGAGGTTTCGCGGCCGAAGGGACGGAACGCCTCTCCCCCGGCCAGAATTTCGGTGGGGAGGGACGGGGCACCTCCCCCCCGGCCAGAAATTCGGCGGGGAGGGATGGGGTGCCTCCCCCCCGGCCAGAATTTCGGGGGGAGGGACGGGGCGCCTCCCCCCACCACGAAGCAAGCTTCGGGATCAGGTAAGGGACTTTTGTCCATCCCTAGGAGCAGAGCCAGCCAGGTTAGGATTTCGGGGGGAGGTGCAGAGCACCCCACGAATCACCCCTTCGAAAAGGTAAGTGACTTTCACACATCCCTAGAATTTGCTACCACAGGACGTAGTGATGCCCACCAAGTTGGACGGCTTTAAAAGGGGGTTGGACAAATTCCAGGAGGAGAAGGCTATCGATGGCTACTAGTCCTGATGCCTTTGTGCTCCCTCCAGTACCAGAGGCAGTGAGCCTGTGTGCACCAGTTGCTGGGGAACATGGGTGGGAGGGTGCTGTTGCACTCGTGTCCTGCTGGTGGGTCCCTGGTCGACAGTGCCTGGCCACTGTGTGAACAGGATGCTGGACTAGATGGACCCTGGGTCTGATCCAGCTTCAGGGCTCTTCTTATGTTCTTATTTTCTGAAGTCATAGGATCTCCACTTGTTCTTTGTGTTCTCAGGAGTGGCATTATCTTGTGCCTTGTTTTGTGTTGTGTAGCTGAACCTGGATGCTAAATTTGGTCATGTGAATGCCACTTAACTCAGGGCCACCCTCCACAGGTCAAGAAGCTGAAGCCTATGGAGCTAGGGATGTATGTAGGTGCAGTTTGCACAAAATTAAGCATATTACGGCCACAGTGTGCACAAATTAAGGAAATTACAGCCGAAATTTCCAGAAATTATGCAAATTGCAACTGAAGTGGTGATTTAAGGGGAAAAGTGAATGTTTCTGGACTTCAGGAAAAAGCCTGCGTCTTGGCTCACCAATGCAGCCACAGCCGAGGACTCTGAGGGAATCTGGCGACCCCAAGAAGGGCAGATTTGCCCGCAAAGGCCATCCCTGCTGGAGCTGGGGATGCATGGGGAGTTTGTCTCAGTTCATTTTTGATCAGGATTACCCAGGTCGCACCTTCTGGGTGGAACGCAGCCCTGGACTCAATCTGCAGTTGTGATCTGTACATTTCGGAGCTTGCCATGTGATACACATCCCCCTCCAGAGCACTTGTGTCGTCATGCATTCATTTGAAAAATGTGCACATGTATCGTGGGAGAAGAATGTGGACATTTCAAAGGTGTGCACAACTGATGCATACCGTTGCAAAACTATGCATGGAATTTGCATGGATTTTCACGTGAAAAGGGAAAACAAAGCTCATCAGCTGATACGGACTGGAGTCGGAATGAGCTTTGAAAAGGACCTCAGAGGACTTTAGCGAGCTTGAGTTTTGCTGAATTGCACATGCCTACCTGGAGCCACCTCAGAAATGGATCAAGTAGTGGAGCTCACTCTTGGCCCAAGCACAGAGCCCATGAGAAGGGGCAGCAGCAGGGCCATATGGTCTTGATGGAGAATCTTCCAGAAATGGTCGCCTCTCCAGCACAAGCAGCTCACTTGCAGCTCTGTTGCCACCGAGTGTTGGGGGTGGGCCTGCAGTGTTAGTTGCCAGCCTGATCCTGCAGTTGGCCCACTGAGCTGTAACTGACATGATGGCTCATACCTCAGCTGGCAGTCTCTAACTGGTGGCCACCTGTGTTGTACTGTGCAGCTGCCTGCATGACATAGGATTGGCTCAGTTGTCTGCCCTTTAGCAGCCCCTGGATGGCTTTTGATAAAGGACAGATGCAGCTGGACTCATTGCTGGCCCCATAGCTGGCCAACAGGCTGGGGGCATCAGTGCTTTTCTGAGTGCAGGACTGGGGGCATAAAGAGAGATTCACCTCCTTCCTGGGACATTCAGTCTGCTCCAGATGATGCACCCCTGTTTCAGTTGATGGCCTGGAGCTACTCAGCACCTCATGAGCCTCTGGGCACGTGGCTTAACGGAGGCCGTTTGCACCCAAGGGGAGACTGTTGCTGCTGCTGCATGATCAAAGCCCAAGGATACCCTTTCCGAGAAGTGTGGCCATTTTAAGAACTCTAACAAGCTGCCTTTAAAGCCTGGCTTTATGATCTTCCTTACGTGACTGTAAAGCCTCTCAACAATTAACAGCTCATGTTTTCTAAATGCAATTTTTTAAAAAAACAAACAAACCTGGACCTGGATGCGTGGCCACCTTCAGCTTGCAGGGAGCAGGCATGGAAGAGGCACCCAATTGCAGCATGTCCTGTGGCAATTTTAACCCGGGGGCATGGGCACAATGGTGAGCTGTCCGCAGCACGGGGAGCTGAAAATGACACTGAGGAGCGATGGATGTGTGAGAGGAGTGGGTGCGGGGATGAGGAGGAAGTTCAAGCAAGTGACTGTGCATTGCTGTTTGCAGAATAGCACACGTGAAGTGACTCCGTTCTGCTAAGCATCTGAATTCTTATGGCTCAATGCAGACACATCCCTCCATCTGCCATGCAGACATGAAACAGCTGTAGTTCAGGATCCCAGGAGGAACCCTCTGTTTTCCCCAGCGAAGGATGGACCCTGATGTAGGGATGGGTGAAGGAGCGACATCTGGAATCGCCAGCACTCTCCAAATATTGTCTCATTGCTCCTGCTTGCGTTTGTGGCTCACTTTGAGCTAATGGAAAACTTGCGCCAACCCGGACCGCACTTACCAAGCCTTTGGCCGCGCTCACCCCGCTTGTGCCCACTGGGATGTTCCCTGAACTCACCTAGACACATCCACGAGCACCTGCCATTTTGATGAGCTTATTTTTTAATGCATTCCCTAAAGTTGCTAAAGGGCTAGATGCATTCCCTAAAGTTGCACACTGTTTTAAACTTTTGTTTTGTTTTGTTTTAGCTTTTCATTGGCATTAGTTTGTTTAATGGTTTAATATGTTTTAGCTGTTTAAATTATTTATTGTTTTATACTGTTTAAATTGAGTTCATCTGTGCACCGCCCTGAGATCTTAATGACATAGAAGGGGATACAAATGTTTTAAATAATTTTTAAAAAAAAAAATTGCAGGGGAAAAGTACCTTGAAAAAAATGCAGTGATTACTCGAAGCCAACAAGGATTTGTCAAGAACAAATCCTGCCAGATGAATCTGATCTTGTTTTTTGATCAAGTAACCTCCCTTGTGGACTGTGGGAACGCTGTGGACATCATATACCTCAACCTAGAATCATAGAATCATAGAATAGTAGGGTTGGAAGGGGCCTACAAGGCCATCGAGTCCAACCCCCTGTTCAATGCAGGAATCCAAGTCAGAGCAGCCCTGACAGATGGCTGTCCAGCCTCGTCTTGAACGCCTCCAGTGTGGGAGAGCCCACCACCTCCAGTTTGTCTGCATCCTTCTTCAAGTGTGGTGCCCAGAACTGGACACAGTACTCCAGATGAGGCTTAACCAGTGCTGAGTAGAGGGGAACTAGTACTTCCCAGGATTTGGAAGCTATGTTTCTATTAATGCAGCCCAAAATATACTTCAGCTAGGGCTGTACAAAACACTTACCTGGTTCCACTGGGGCCATCCGTAGTGGGGGTGGGAGGTGCTCCGTCCCCACCCCCAGAATCCGCGGAGCCGCCAGCCGGGGTGGGCTGCAGGTGGAATTCCGGCTGTTGCCAGGCTGCTGCGGCCGCAAAGGGCGGCTGCTACACCGGCTGCCATTTGCGTGGCTGCCAGCCATGATAGGCTACGTAAGAATTTACGTAGCCCATCACAAAAAAGGCAGCCACGCAAATGGCGGCCACTATGATGGCCACAACAGCCCGGCAGTGGCTGGGAGACCAGCTGGAGGAGCTGCCGCCACAGCCGGAGCCGCCAGAGGCGCCGCATCTGCCGCTGGGTATGCTCCGTCCTGGGGGGATTCCGCGGGGTGGCGGGGGGGAGGCCATTCTGCCACAGATTCCGGGGGTTCTTTACAATCCAGCCTCACTGGAGTCTGTGGCAGAATTCTCTGATATCCATAACTTCAGCAAAGCTTTCGACAAAAGTGCCCCATGATCTCCTGATGAGCAAACGACCTCAAAGTGGGCTAGATGAAACAACGATCCGGTGGATCCACAGTTGGCTACAGAATCGGACTGAAAGAGTGCTTCTCAATGGGACCTTCTCAAACTGGGGAGAGGTAATGAGTGGGGTACCGCAGGGCTCAGTCCTGGGCCCAGTGCTCTTCAACAGTTTTATTAATGACTTGGAGGAGGAGGTGCAGGGAATGCTGATCAAATTTGCAGATGACACAAAATTGGGAGGGATAGCTAATACTTTGGAAGACAGAAACAAAATTCAAAGTGATCTGGATAGACTGGAGCGCTGGGCAGAAAACAACAGAATGACATTGAATAGGGATAAATGCCAAGTTCTGCACCTAGGAAAAAGAAACCAAATGCACAGTTACAAGATGGGGGATATGTGGCTCAACCACACGACAAGCGAGAAGGATCTTGGAATTGTTGTCGATCACAAGCTGAATATGAGCCAACAATGGGATGTGGCTGCAAAAAAGGCAAATGCTCTTTTGGGCTGCATTCATAGAAGCATAGCTTCCACATCCCGGGAAGTACTAGTTCCCTCTACTCAGCACTGGTTAGGCCTCATCTGGAGTGCTGTGTCCAGTTCTGGCACCACACTTGAAGAAGGATGCAGACAAACTGGAGAGGGTTCAGAGGGGGGCAACAAAGATGATCAGGGGACTGGAAACAAAGCCCTGTGTAGAGAGACTGAAGGAACTGGGCATGTTTAGCCTTGAGAAGAGAAGACTGAGGGGTGATATGATAGCGCTCTTCAAGTACTTGAAAGGTTGTCACAGAGAAGAAGGCCAGGATTTCTCCTCGATCATCGCAGAGTGCAGGACACGGAATCATGGGCTCAAGTGACAGGAAGCCGGATTCCAGCTGAACATCAGGAAAAACTTCCTGACCATTAGAGCAATACGACAATGGAACCAATTACCTGGGGAGGCGGTGGGCTCTCCCACACTGGAGGCCTTCAGGACGAGGCTGGACAGCCACCTGTCAGGGATGCTCTGACTTGGATTCCTGCCTTGAGCAGGGGGTTGGACTCGATGGTCTTGTAGGCCCCTTCCAACCCTACTATTCTATGATTCTATGAAGAGAAGGTCATTTAAAATGTGCATATTTAAATATGCGCAAATTTGGGCTAGGAAAGCTTGATATATGCAGTATTAGAGGCATAAATGGCTGTGTTTGCAGACAGGATTCAAGGTGAGTGCAGGTGGCTCAGTGAGGTTGGGGGGGCTCGAGTGGGGGCCCAGCGGGGTTTGCCAGCACCGGATGGGAGTTGGTTCGTCCATCCCTACCTGGGGCCTTCTGCAGGCCAGCATGCGTGCTCCCATTGAGCTGTGCCCCCTACTCAAGAGGGCCACGCTCCACCACTGCCAGATGCCTCTCCCATTGGGAGTGACTTGGGGGCTCTGGGTTGACCTGCTGCTTTCCAGTCCCTACAGGAAGGACACACAGAGTAGGGATGTTACAGAATTCTGCCACGGATCCCAGGGGGGCTGAATTCCAGTGAATTCCAGCCCCCCGCCCCACCACCCCCACGAAAGCGCCACAAAATGGAGCCTATATTGCTGCGGCTCCGGTTCTGGCTCCAGCGGCGGCAGCAATCGCTGCCGGGCTGCTGCAGCCGCAAATAGCATCCCATTTGCATCCCTACGCCGGCCCGTGATATATATTTACGTAGCCTATCACAGCTAAAGCAGGGACGCAAATGGCATCCCCTACGCAGGATGCCATTTGCCTCTGCAGCAGCCCAGCAGCGGCTGGAGGCCCCGCTGTGGGTTGGCCTGGCCAGCGGCTCCGCAGCCTCGCCGCCGAACGGAGCTGGCCAGGCAGGATTCCGGGGGGGAGGAACGGATCGCCTCCCCCCGTCAAGGATTCCAGGGGGAGGAACAGATCGCCTCCCCCCACCTGCGGAACCTGGTGGAGCCAGGTAAGCGGGGTTTCATATACCCCTAACACAGAGGCCCATACAGAGGGAGAGACCATGGCTCAGAGGAAGGGCCCACAGCTGAGTGACAGAGCAGGTGCTTTGCATGGAGAAGGTCCCACGTTTGATCCCCAGCAGAATCTCAAGGCAGGGCTGGAAAAACTCCTGCATGAAACCCTGGAGAGCCATTGCTGCCAGCCGGTGTCAACAGTACTGGTCCAAAGTTCTGGCTCAGTATGAGGCAGCTTCCCTGTGTTCCACTCCTGATTGGTCCTGGAGGGATAAGGTGGAGGAGGGGCACAGCGGCTAAAGCAGCAGCAAAAACATGCTGAGCAGGGGAGGCAGGAAGAGGGGCTGTGAGGGGGGCCTCGCAGGGATGTCTGGATCAGCAAAACCCGTGCTCCATCTCAAAGCTCATTCCTACTCAGGTCCGTATCAGGTTGCGAACTTTCTTTCTTTCTTTCTTTATTTATTTATTTATTTATTTATTTCCTTTTCACTAGGGATGTACGAAAGTCACTTACTGTTTCGTGGATCTGCTTCGCGGTGGGGGGGGAAGCACTCCATCCCTACCCCTGGAATCATCGACGGTGGGAAGGCGATCCGGTCCTCCCACCCGGAATCCCCGACGGCCAGCTCCACTCAGCAGCCAGGCCGCGGAGCAGCCGGCGACGGCCGTCCGCAGCCGGACATCCGGCCGCTGGGCAGTAGGGATACAAATGGCAGCGGCCGTAGCCACCGTTTGTGTCCCTGTACTTAACCGTGATAGGCTACGGGAATATTTACGTAGCCGATCACAGTAAAGTAAAAAAAGAGGCATATGCAAATGGCAGCTGCCATTTCCATGCACTATTTTTCGCCATTCTAGCCTACGTAAATATTTACATAGGCTAGAACGGCGAAAAATAGCGAACGCAAATGGCGGCCACCATAGCCACCGCCATTTGTGTAAGCTGCGCCCGGCCGCAGCCAGCCAGGAGACCAGCCGCCACTGCCGCACCCGCCGCCTTCCCCGCTGCCCCACCGCAGCACTCACCACACCCACCACCCCGCCACCGCCCCTGCTGCAACTGCCGCTGCCACCCTGCCACACCCACTGCCCCGCCGCCGCCCTGCCACCTCGCTGCCCCTGCCACCACTGCCCCGCCACCACACCTGCCACTGCACCCTCCGCTGAATCCACTGCCGCCCCACCGCACCCACCGCTGCACCTTCTGCACCCGCCGCTGCACCCGCCGCCGCCAAATCCGCTACCGCGCCGCCGGAGCTGCCCCAGGTAAGTGCCGTCCCGGGATTCTGCGGGGGGGGGGCAGGGGCAGGAGGCCGTTCTGCCACAGATTCCAGTGGGCCAGATTCCACAGAATCCAGCCTCACTGTAATCCGTGGCGGAATTCTCCGCCATCCCTACTTTTCACATGAAAATCTGTGCACATTTTCATGCAGTTTGTTGCAAATGGACACATCAGTTGTGCACATCTCTGAAATGTACACATTCTTCTCCCAATGTTTATAGCATATGTGCATTTTTCTAAAATGCACATCTTTTATGTGCATTTTTCCAATGTTGTCAAACATATTTTGGGGGTCTATGAAGCACATTGCAAGCTCGGAGATGTACAGACTTTGACTGCAGATTGCATCAGAGTCCATGTTTGGTTCAGAAGCGCAAACTGGATAAATTCTGATAAAAAATGAACTGAAACTCATTTCTCATACATCCCTACAGAGTGGTGCTCAAGAACCCACAAACACTGTTATGCATACAGAGTGCTTGGATTGGCCATCCACCAACTCATATCATTGAGAGCACCGTGGTATCACCTCCCTGTAGCCATCACCCTTTTGCTTAGCACACTGGCCAGCGGAGTCATAAACATAAGAACATAAGACCATAAGAAGAGCCCTGCTGGATCAGACCCAGGGTCCATCTAGTCCAGCATTCTGTTCACAGAGGAGCCAATCAGCTGTTGACCAGGAACCCACAAGCAGGGCACGAGTGCAACAGCACCCTCCCACACATAAAATCATAGGATAGTAGGGTTGGAAGGAGCCTATAAGACCATCAAGTCCAACCCCCTGCTCAATGCAGGAATCAATTCAAACTGAATGCCCTCATTATTTTTTGAGAAAAAAATCTTCCAACTATCAGGCAGGGGGTTGGACTCGATGTCCTTGTAGGCCCCTTCCAACCCTACTATTCTATGATTCTATGATTCTATCCCCCATCTTGTAACTGTGCGTTTGGTTTCTTTTTCCTAGGTGCAGAACTTGGCATTTATCCCTATTCAATGTCATTCTGTTGTTTTCTGCCCAGCGCTCCAGTCTATCCAGATCACTTTGAATTTTGTTTCTGTCTTCCAAAGTATTAGCTATCCCTCCCAATTTTGTGTCATCTGCAAATTTGATCAGCATTCCCTGCACCTCCTCCTCCAAGTCATTAATACACATGTGGGAGAGCACTGGGCCCAGGACTGAGCCCTGCGGTACCCCACTCGTTACTTCTCCCCAGTTTGGGAAGGTCCCATTGAGAAGCACTCTTTGAGTCCGATTCTGTAGCCAACTGTGGATCCACCGGATCATTGTTTCATCTAGCCCACTTCACTGCTCACTCCTAATTCGAGATCATGTCTCCCCTTACCCTCCCTTTTCGATGCTAAACAATCCCAGATGTTGTAATCTTTTTTCATAGGCAAGATGCTCCAGCCTCTTGATCATTTCAGTTGCCCTTTTCCACCCTTTTCCCAGCTCTAGTATATCTTTTTTTATGTGTGGTGACCAGAACTGTTCACAGTATTCCAAGTGTGGTCGCACCATAGATTTGTACAGGGGCACTATGATGTTGGCAGTTTTATTCTCAATTCCTTTTCTAATTATGTCTAACATGGAATTTGCCTTTTTTTTTACAGCAGCTGCACATTGAGTTGACATATTCATGGAGCTGTCCAACACAACCCCAGGATCTCTTTCCGGGTAGGTCACTGCTAGCTAAGATCAAATCAGGTTATACTTGAAGTTAGGATTTTTTGCCGCAACGTGCATCACTTTACACTTGCTTACACTGAACCACATTTGGCATTTAGATGCTCATTCTCCCACTTCGGAGAGATCCTTCTGGAGCTCTTCACAATCCCTTTCTGTTTTAAATAATTTTAAAACAAAACCTCCCTAAATAATTTGGTGTCATTGGGAAACTTGGCCATTACACTGCTCACTCCTAATTCCATATCATTTATGAACAGGTTGAAAAGCATTGGTCCTAATACAGATCCCTGTGGGACCCTGCTATTTACTTCCCTCTGTTGGGAGAATTTAACATTTATTCCTATTCTCTGCTTTCTGTTCTTTAACCAGCTGCTGATCCATAAGAGGACCTGTCCTCTGATTCCATGACTGCTAAGTTTGCTCAGGAGTCTTTGGTGAGGGACTTTTGTCAAAAGCATTTTGGAAGTCCAAGTAAACAATGTCTACCGGATCATCCCATCTACATGTTTATTGACACTCCCAAAAGAACTCTAAAAGGTTAGTGAGAGAGGACTTACTTTTGCAGAAGCCATGTTGATTCTTTTTCTGCAGGGCTTGTCCCTCTATGTGCTTACTAATTTTATCTTTAATAATGTCTTCAACCATGGAACAGACGTTAAGCTAACCGGCCTGTACTTTCTCAGATCTCGCCTGGATCCCCTTTTGAAAATTGATGTTACATTGGCCATCTTCCAGTCCTCTGGAATAGAAGCTGATCTTAGGGACATGTTGCATATTTTGGTTAGAAGATCAGCAATTTCATATTTGAGTTCTTTGAGAACTCTAGGATGGATACCTTCTGGGCCCTGTGATTTATTTGCTTTCAGTTTTGAGAAGGGGAGATGCTTCCCTGATAGGAGAGAGCTTCGGCTATTGGGCGGTATAGAAAATAAATAAATACATTCAATTCATCAATAAAGTTGAGAACTTCATCTTTTATCACCACTGTTTGGCACAGTTCCTCAGACTCCCTTCCTGAAAACATCAGTGCCAGCACAGGTATCTGTCCTATATCCTCTGCAGTGAAGACGGATGAAAAGAATTCGGCTTGTCTGCAATCTCCTTGTCCTCCTTCAGTACTCCTTTAACTCCGTTGCCAATTTAGGGATGTAAGAAAGTGACTTACCTTTCGTGGATTATGTTGATGGGGGGGGGGGAAGCGTTCCGTCCCTCCCCCCGGAATCCTCGACCGTGGGAGCCGATCCATTCCTCCCCCCACGGAATCCTCGATGGCCGGCTGTGCTCTGTGGCAGCTCTGCGGAGCAGCCGGCCAGGCCCAGCCCAGCCCAGAGCCATCCGCAGCCAGATTTCCGGCCGCAGAGGGCTCTTGGGGGGGGGGAACCACGTATGCAAATGGCGGCGGCTATGGCCACCGCCATTTTTGTTCCTTATTTTTGGCCATCTGAATCTACGTAAATATTTACGTAGACTATGACGGTGAAAATAAAGGGGAACACAAATAGCATAGCGGGTGGTATTTGCGTCCCTTTTTGATTTCCCGTTTTAGCCTACGTAAATCTTTACGTAGGCTAAAACAGCGAATCAAAAAGGGACGCAAATACCACCCGCTACGCTATTTGTGTTCCCCTTTATTTCTGCTGTCATAGTCTACGTAAATCTTTACATAGATTCAGACAGCCAAAAATAAAGCCGTAGCCGCCATTTGCATACATGGTTTGTTTGTTTTTAAAGCCCACCCAGCCATGATAGGCTACGTAAAGATTTATGTAGCCTATCACGTCTTTTTTTTTTTTAACAAGACTGGAAATGGCGGTGGCAGCAGCTAGGGATGTCAGAGAATTTTGCCACGAATCTCAGGGAGGCCGAATGCCAGCGCATTCGGGCCCCCGAAATCGGTGGCAGAACGGTCTGCCCCCCCGCCCCCCCGGGATGGGACTTACCTTGGGCGAATCTGCCTGGCAGCGGCGGTTCAACAGCGGTTCGGCGGCGGCGGCTGCGGTGGCCGGTCTTCCGACCGGCTGCTGCCGCCGCCATTTCCAGTAAAAAAACACAAAAAACGTGATAGGCTACGTAAAGATTTACGTAGCCTATCACGGCTAAATTTTTTAAAAATAGACACTACGCTATTTGCGTTCTCCTTACTTTCGCCATCTTAGTCTAAGTAAATGTTTACGTAGACTAAGATGTGTCAAAATAAGGAACGCAAATTCCATACACGCGTGTTTTTTTTTTCTTTTAAATCAGCCGTGATAGGCTACGTAAATCTTTACGTAGCCTATCATGGCTGACTGCAGGGACGCAAATGGCGACGGCTACGGCCGCCGCCATTTGCGGAGCCGGCCGGCTAGGATTCGGGGGGGAGGGACGGAGTGCCTCCCCCCCCGGACAGAATTTCAGGGGGGAGGGACGGAGCTCCTCCCTCCCCGGCCAGAATTTCAGGGGGAGGGACAGAGCGCCTCCCCCCCACCACGAATGTCACCCTTCGAAAAGGTACGTGACTTTCGTACATCCCTAGCGACAGCCAGTCGGAAGACCAGCCACCGCCGCCGCCACCGCCCAGAAGATCCGCCCCAGGTAAGTCTTGTCCCAGGGGGGATCCGCGGGGGGGGGCGGGGGGCAGGCAGTTCTGCCACAGAGTTCGGGGGGCCGAATGCACTGGCATTTGGCCTCACCGAGATCCGTGGCGGAATTCTCTGCCATCCCTAGTTGCCATCCAGTGGTCCAACTGCCTCTCTAGCTGGTTTCCTGCTTCTGATATATTTAAGGAAATATTTATTGTTGGTCTTGGTGATGTTAGCGATATGCTCTTCTAAATGCTTTTGTGCATCTCTTATTTTCTGCTTGCATCGCCTTTGTGAGGCGAAGCAAGAAATCCTAATCTGGCCATCGCCGGCCAGATTACGATTTCGGGGGGAGGGGCGGAGTGCCTCCCCCCACCACCACAAATCACCCCGTCGAAAAGGTAAGTGACTTTCATACATCCCTAAGCACCATATTACCTTTGGAGCCTGGTATTGTCACCCACAGCGCTTCTGTGGAAGAGCCTACCCCTTTCAGGTAGGGATGGGGGAGAATTTCTCCCCGAAACTTCGGGGGGCCGAGTGCCAACGTATTCGGCCCCCCGAAGTAGTTTCAGGGAGAAATTCTCCGCCCCCCCGCCCCCTGCACCCCCCCCAGGACGGGACTTACCTTTCCCGAATGTCCCTCCCAGCGGCGGGTCCCGGCCGCGGTTCGGCAGGTCTTCGACAGGGGCGGGGGCGGCAGCCGCTCTTTCAACTGGCTGCCGCCGCCGCCATTCCAAGAAAAGTAAAAAAAAAACAACGCCCCCGTGATAGGCTACGTGACGATTAACCTAGCCTATCACAGCTAGATTTGCAAAGTCAGCCGTGATAGGCTACGTAAATCGCCATGTAGCCTATCACGGGTGACTTAAAAAAAAAAAAAAAAGCTCATACGGCTAATGGTGGCCTCCATAGGGAGCCGCCATTCGCGTTCCTTATTTGGTCGCTGTAGTCTACGTAAAGATTACGTAGACTACGGCGAAAATAAGGGCAACGCTATTTGCGTTGCCCTTATTTTCGCCGTAGTCTACGTAAAGACTTTACTACGTACTTACGTACTTTACTACGTAAAGTATGGGAAACAAACAGAACGAACTTGAACTCTTAATACAGGAGGGAAATTATGACTTGATAGGTATAACTGAGACTTGGTGGGATGACTCTCATGACTGGAATACAGCAGTTGAAGGATATAACTTGTTCAAAAAGAACAGGAGGAACAGAAAGGGAGGCGGGGTTGCACTGTATGTGAAAAATACATATCTCTGCACAGAAATACAGGAGGAGGAGCTTGGTAGCCCCATCGAGAGCATCTGGGTTGAAATAAATGGAGCAAAGAATAAAAGGAACCTGGTGGTCGGAGTCTACTACCGGCCACCCAATCAAGGAGAAGCCAAGGATGAAACTTTTGAAAAGCAAATAGCCAATGTTTTAAGGAAGCATGATGTAGTAGTAATGGGGGACTTCAATTTCCCCGATATTTGTTGGGAGACAAATTCTGCAAAACATGGCCCCTCCAGGAAATTCCTGACTTGTGTGGTGGATAACTTCCTCCTACAGAAAGTAGAGGAAGGAACTAGAGGATCGGCTATCCTTGACTTGATCCTAACCAACAGAGATGACTTAGTGGATAAAGTAGCAGTTACAGGAACTCTGGGGGAAAGCGACCATGTTGCACTTGAGTTCTTGGTTCTAAGGGAAGCAAAAGCTGAGTGTACTCAAACGCGTACCCTGGATTTTAGGAAAGCTGATTTTAATAAACTCAGAACAATGATCAGTAAGGTCCCATGGCAAACAATGCTAGCGAGAAAAGGAGTCCAAGATGGGTGGGAGCTTTTAAAAAAGGAAATTCTCAAGGCACAATCACAAACAATTCCAACAAGAAGAAAAGGTGGAAGACAACAGAAGAAGCCAATGTGGCTTCACAAAAAGCTTAGGGATGACCTGAAAACAAAAAAGGACACATATAGGAAGTGGAAAGAAGGCCAAGTAACAAAGGAAGAGTACAGGCAGGTAGCACAGAATTGCAGGGATGGCGTCAGGAAGGCTAAAGCGGAGAACGAGGTGAGGTTAGCGAGGGATGCTAAAAACAACAAAAAGGCTTTCTTCAGCTACGTGCATAGTAAAAGGCAGAGGAAAGAAATGGTTGTTCAGCTATTAAATAAGGATGGCAAAATGATAACAGATGACAAAGAAAAGGCAGAGGTGCTCAATTCCTACTTTGGCTCAGTCTTCTCCCAAAAGAGGGTCTATGACCCCCCTGGCAAAGGCGAAGTACAGGCTGAAGGGGCAGGATTGCAGCTTGAGATCGACAGGCATATGGTCAAGGAACACCTCATTACTTTGAATGAGTTCAAATCTCCAGGGCCAGATGAACTGCATCCTAGAGTCATAAAGGAACTGGCAGAAGAACTCTCAGAACCGCTGTCTATTCTCTTTGAGAAATCATGGAGGACCGGGGAAGTGCCAGATGACTGGAGGAGGGCTAACGTTGTCCCTATCTTCAAAAAGGGTAAAAAGGAGGAACCTGGGAACTACAGACCAGTCAGTCTGACATCAATCCCTGGGAAAATTCTGGAGCAGATCATAAAGCAATCCATCTGGAAGCACCTTGACAACAATGCCGTGATTACTCGAAGCCAACATGGATTTGTCAAAAACAAGTCCTGCCAGACAAATCTGATCTCATTTTTTGATCAAGTCACCTCCCTTGTAGACCGTGGGAATGCTGTAGACATCATATACCTCGACTTCAGCAAAGCTTTCGACAAAGTGCCCCATGATCTCCTGATGAGCAAACTTGCTCGAAGTGGGCTAGATGAAACAACGATCCGGTGGATCCACAGTTGGCTACAGAATCGGACTCAAAGAGTGCTTCTCAATGGGACCTTCTCAAGCTGGGGAGAGGTAACGAGTGGGGTACCGCAGGGCTCAGTCCTGGGCCCAGTGCTCTTCAACATTTTTATTAATGACTTGGAGGAGGAGGTGCAGGGAATGCTGATCAAATTTGCAGATGACACAAAATTGGGAGGGATAGCTAATACTTTGGAAGACAGAAACAAAATTCAAAGTGATCTGGATAGACTGGAATGCTGGGCAGAAAACAACAGAATGGCATTTAATAGGGACAAATGCCAAGTTCTGCACCTAGGAAAAAGAAACCAAATGCACAGTTACAAGATGGGGGATGCATGGCTCAACCACACTACGAGCGAGAAGGATCTTGGAATTGTCGTCGATCACAAGCTGAATATGAGCCAACAATGTGATGTGGCTGCAAAAAAGGCAAATGCTATTTTGGGCTGCATTAATAGAAGCATCGCTTCCAAATCCCGGGAAGTACTAGTTCCCCTCTACTCAGCACTGGTTAGGCCTCATCTGGAGTACTGTGTCCAGTTCTGGGCACCACACTTTAAGAAGGATGCAGACAAGCTGGAGAGGGTTCAAAGGAGGGCAACAAAGATGATCAGGGGACTGGAAACAAAGCCCTATGAGGAGAGACTGAAAGAACTGGGCATGTTGAGCCTTGAGAAGAGAAGACTGAGGGGAGATATGATAGCACTCTTCAAGTACTTGAAAGGTTGTCACAGAGAAGAAGGCCAGGATCTCTTCTTGATCATCCCAGAGTGCAGGACACGGAATAATGGGCTCAAGTGACAGGAAGCCAGATTCCGGCTGAACATCAGGAAAAACTTCCTGAGTGTCAGAGCAATACGGCAATGGAACCAATTACCTGGGGAGGTGGTGGGCTCTCCCACGCTGGAGGCCTTTAAGACGAGGCTGGACAGCCATTTGTCAGGGATGCTCTGACTTGGATTCCTGCATTGAGCAGGGGGTTGGACTCGATGGCCTTGTAGGCCCCTTCCAACCCTACTATTCTATGATTCTATGATTCTAAGATTTACGTAGACTACAGCGACCAAATAAGGAACGCGAATGGCGGCTCCCTATGGAGGCCACCATTAGCCGTACGCGCTTTTTTTTTTTTTTTTTAAAGTCACCCGTGATAGGCTACGTGACGATTAACGTAGCCTATCATGGCTGACTTTGCAGATCTAGCTGTGATAGGCTACGTTAATCGTCACGTAGCCTATCACGGGGGCGTTTTTGTTTTTTTTTTACTTTTTATTTCGCGGCCGGATGAGGCGAGGTGCCTCCTCCCCGGCCTGAACTTCAGGGGGAGCAGCGAAGCGCCTCCCCCCCACCGTGAAGCAAGCTGCAAGACCAGGTAAGTGACTTTCATGCACCCCTACTTTCAGGTGTTCTAGTCCACTTGACACTGTGCCCTGTTTGACATACAGGGCAACACCTCCCCCCAGTACACCCTTTCCTGTCCTTCCTATACAATTTGAATCCAGAGATGACCATATCCCACTGGTTCTCTCTCTGTGCTCCACCAAGTTTCTGTAATGCCCACTATATCCAGATTTCCTTTAAAATCAAGCCCTCTGACTCTTCCTTTTTGGCACAGAGGCTTCTAGCATTTTCACAGAGACACCTGTACACGGCATGTGCATCTTTTGCTATGGGATGTTGGCCCCTTGGATTGGCTATTATGGTGTACCATGTCCTCCTGGCCTATCTCCTCCCCTTCTACATTTGGGCAATCAGAAACATTTTCATCTTCATCCCTTTGGGATGATTTAACCTGAACTGGATGCTTCCCAGGTCCTGTTGGCTTTGCCTCATTGTCTTGCACGGGCCAGTTATCATCAGCACAACATCTGGCAGAGAATTCCATATGGAATTACATGTTGTCTGAAGTAAGAAATAAAGAAATCGGGTATCCTGCTAAAATACTGAGCGTTCTTCATTATGTGGCAAGAACAGAGGGAAGTTGAGTAAGGCAACAAGGATGTGGGTATCTGTGTTGGTTCTAATGGAGAAGCAACATCTGAAGACAATGCTTAGATAAAGTCTGGCTTACATCCTGGAAACATGTTAAACTATTCATAAGAAATGGAGGCATGTGGATTATTGGCAGCACAGGGAATAGAAAAAGGAGCAGGAGGCAATTCAGTTGTGCAAGTCCGCTCTAATGGAATATTTTGCAGAGATTATCACAGAAGGATGAATCAAAATATAAGGGCATTAATAGATTGCTGTTGCTGCAACACAGATTACACACGCAGAAATACCAAAGGCAGCAAACAGGCTATTGAAACTAATATGGCCTGGGGGTTGGCGGAGTGGGGGGAGAAGCATCTGCGAGAGACACCACTTCCATAATTCATGCATGCACTGTAGTCACTTCCTAAGCCAGCACTAAGGGCTCTCTCCTCTCCTTGATGTGCACAAATATGATTTGCCAAGCAAGCCACGTCTGCGCTTTGAAGATATTCATCTGCAGGAGCACTTACAGCCAGACCTGTGAGGTCGCTTGGCAATGGCGTCTTCAGCTCCTCAAATACGCTTTTTCCCCGTTTAAAGGATTTAAGGCTTCACAGAGCTTAGAGTGGCCTGGTAAGATGAGCACAAACAATCCCTGTTTCAACAAATTGGCATTTCAGCCCAGTGAGGGCTAAGATGCGGATGTAAGAGGAGCAAAGGATATTAATCAATCAATTCACTAGATACTCATAAATAAATATCTGTGTGTGTATTGATCAGAGACAGCCAAGAAGCGGTCTTGATGAGGCTGCAGGTACGGCTGCATCACGAGGTGCCCTCTGGGGCAGTGCTTGACTGAGGTGCACGGAGCCCATCTCCCACCCCACAGCTGGGGGCCAGGGGTGCATTTGCCCCCTCCCATGCCGGGGAAGGCCTGAAGGGGCGGTGGCAGCGGCCCTTGTGTGTCCACTCCGCAGGCAGGGCCGCTCTCATTTCGGGCAGGAAGCCCCCCTCAGAGGCTGGCACAGCCTCCCGCCCCACCAGGCTTTTCTCTGTCTGCCCCCCCGCCCCCGAGGCCAGCGGCCTGGGAGTCCCCTGTTGGGGCTGAGCAGTCACGGGGGGTCCTCGCCACTGGCTGCAGGCAACGCTGCTTCCGCCCGCTCCGCCTGCCAGGCCGGGGGGGGGGTGAGTCCTCAGCTGGCTCACCAGGCTCCTGCAGCTCCTGGCCCCCTCAGGCAGGCTCAAGGCATCGGGGCGGGGGACTTCCACACAGGCCATGCTGGTGAGGCCCCAGAGCCACATTCGTGGGGAACGGCCCCTTCCCAAGCCACCTCTCTTTGGGCTACACCACGCGATGCATTAAGCACATAGCATGCAGTGGACCTGCGCTCCCCTTCTTACTCACAAGTAAGCACACAGAGCCCCAGTCCCAATTGTGGGAGGGGGAGGTTTACGCCTTCCTTCCCCAGCCATTTGTTTTCCCAAATTTGCCCACCTCCTGGCCCAAGCTAAAACAACTGCCCCCCGCCAGTGTCCTCACTTTTTAAAAATAGGCCTTTTGGGGTCGTGCTGCCTCTGTTATGGGATGTCCTTCCTAAAGAGACATGCCGATGCCTTGCAGCTTCAGTACCTTGTATTTGGTGACAGCTAAGATAGGTTTAATTTCCCAGGCTTTTTAATGCGAGAAATGCCACTGCCTGATGTATGGCTCTAAGTCCTGCTTCGTATTAGTGGTAATGTTCTGGTTTTATTTTAGAGTTTTGTTATATAAATTATTATTTATATTTGCTGCTCACTGCCCTGGAATCTATTGGATGAAGGAAGCTGTACAAATGTTTTAAACACATAAAATAATTCAGTCCCAATAACATTTGCCCCATATGTTCCAGTTGGTATCTCAGGGCTTAACTAAGCTTTACATACATTATGCCCCCATCCCACCCTTTATTTTAACAAGAAAAGCCACTTCGGGAGTAGAGTGCTGATTTCAAGTGAAAAAATAATAAAGGGGGCAATGCTTTACCCTTTTCCCACCTGTCCCCCCTCCATTATAAGACCCCAAAAGCACACATTACTTTAAAGGCGTACGTAGCAGCAGCTACATCTTCCTTCTCTTTTATTCTCTAGAGTAAGTAGAGGGCCCTGATCCAGATCAGGACCCTTGTATTGGTGCTAGGGGGTCTTTAACAGCAATAGGATCACTATTTGGTAATATATATTGCAGGTGTTGGGTCCCCGAACTGGATGGGGACCAGAGTGGGAGGAAACTTGCATTCTTAAAGCTTTCCCCCATGCTAGGGTCTCGACTGGGACTGGGACTCCTGCAGTTACTCTAGATTTAAGAAGGGAGAAAGATGGAGCCCTGTCTTTAAGGTACCAGGTGTTTTGGCCCCTGATCTTCCCCTCCCATTTACTCCCCCACCCCCCCGGTCCATGGGTCTCCAAATGCAAAGGCTGGAGAGAACTTGCCCCCCCCAATTTCTATCTCAATCTCTTTTGACATTTATAACTTTAAATCAAGCTCTGTGCCGTTGCACATAATAAGCTCTGAGGGGCCGTTTAAAGGAAATCATAGACTCTAGGAAGGATGGAAATTCTGTTCATCAGGCTCTGCAGGAAAGAGGGAGCCACAAGAAGCCAGCTTGCATTAAGCCTGAGAAATTAAGGCTTAAACATTGTATCTTGCCGGCACGCCTTTTATTCTGACACTCCAGCATTTTGCTAATTTCCTAAACACTACTTACTGGGCAATTACCTGCTGTTTTTCTAGAAGGAACATGACAGAAACGGAGAAATGTATGAATGAAATACAAATGCGATGGCAGATGAAATTCTCCAGGAGAAATCGACAGCACCTCAAAGTCAAATTTCAAAAGAAAAACAGCCCTTGGATGTGCAGCCTGCTGTGCAATTGTGCAGATTCCCGACATTTCTCTCTGCCCTTTTCCTCCTTCCTGGATTTACAGTGAGATGGACAACACATCGCATCAGGCCCCGCAGCATTTCAGACACCTTTTTCTGAAAGAAGACGCTGCCTAATAAGTCTTTGCTCCTACCCCAAAATGAAGCAAGGACACCCTGCGACTGAGGTCCAGCTGCATCCAGAGACAGGGAGTAGCAGCCCTCCAGCTTGGCAACGGCAGCAGCCTGCTCCCAAAGCAGAGAGGAACGGGGAGGGGGATGCCTGCCATACCGGCATGCCTCAGCCTTTTGCCCCAGTCATGGTCTCCTCCGCAAAGGGGGGAAGCAGGCATAGACTGACAGTGGGCAGGCAGCTAGGGAGGGGGCATGGACTCCTCCCTCCCTCCCACCCCCAGCTCAGTGGCTGCACGGAGAGGCAGCCACAAGGAGCTGGTCCTGGAGTCATGGCCGTGCAACACAGCGTGGCCTGGGGCAAGTCTGGTACAGAGCAGCTGTTTCCCAGGGTGTCCCCAGGGCATGCAGGCCATGGAAGGGCTGGGCAGGTATCCAGGGTCAGGAATGGGCTAGAGGAGGGCTAAGGAGCTGCAGCTCAGTCCAGGAGCTGGGGGACTCCTTTGAGCCGGGTGATGGTTTTCAGCCTGTTCAAAGGTTAAGAAACAGACAAACCCTGTTCGACCTGTATGGGGCAAGAGCGTTTGCCCACTCAGAGTCGGGGCAATGCTTCCTGCCCTCAGCCCAGACTTTACTTCATTGCATCAGCGTGGATCCAGATCTGACTGGCTGTGTGATGTTGTGTGCTGCTCGTACTACCTCTGATTGGCTGGGACAGGCTCAGGGCGTCCTCCTGGTCTTCAAAAACTGACCATGAAGCTGCAGATCGGGCAAAAAAGCTGTGGTGGTCTTCCTCTGAGCAGCAGACCAGAGAAGGTTAGCAAAGGGGTACTGCGCATCTCCCCCAGCCTATTGCCGCCCTTCTGCTCTGAATACTCTGAATGCCGCCCTCCCACTCCTAAGAGGAGCACGGGGGAGCAGGGAGGCAGGTGGAGGAGCTGCGAGCCATTTCTCTGCCATTCCACTTTTCAGCCGCTTCGCTGCAGGGTGCGCTGCGCAGCACAGAGATACCTTTGCGAAGTTCTAAATGCAGTGATAGTTTTCCTTCGTGCACTGACTGAAAATATAGGGTTTTTTTATTTGACTGTCACAACTTTTCTGCCCCTAATGGTTTTCTTGCTTCCTCACTGGCCACCCAGACGTCCAGTGAAACATGCTCTCCCTTCCGCTTTTGATCAGTGTCTCTGAAGCCAGCTTTGAAGGAATTCAGAGGAATTCAAAATTCCAGCAAGGTGAATTTAGGATGTTTCCTAAACAAGGCTTTTCTCCTGCCGTCACCCTGCCTCACCGACAGCATTTTGGATGGGTCCCAGAACCAGTGTCTTCCAGTCATCAGAGACCTGTTTCCCGCTTCCTAGCTGAGCAGAGCAGAGCAGAGCAGAGCAGAGGAAGCTGCTCCAGCTGGTCTTGGGACTATAGGAGCAAGCAAGATCCCAGAGAGCGAGTGAACAGAGCGAGCAAACAGGGGGAGCAAACAGGAGTTGGCCAGGGGAGTTGCACTGGCAGAGGAGACAAAGAAGACAAAGACAAAGAGGTAACTGGGCTGGAGGAAGCTGGAGGAAGCCCAGAGGGCTGTCCATTTCCTGCTGAGTGGCTGTGATCTCACCAGGTGCTCCTGAGAGCTCCAACTGAATCTGTGGCCTGTGGGTCTGTGGCCTGAGTACTCCCAGCAGCTGAATGGGCAGGAAGCTTCAGTCTGCTTCCTGCCTCCCAGCTGAGCAGAGCAGAAGAAGCTGCTCCAGCTGCTCCAGGGACCATAGAAGAAGACAATGTGGCTTCACAAAGAGCTTAGAGATGACCTGAAAACAAAAAAAGGACACATATAAGAAGTGGAAGGAAGGCCAAGCTACAAAGGAAGAGTACAGGCAGGTAGCACAGAATTGCAGGGATGGCGTCAGGAAGACCAAAGCTGAGAATGAGCTGAGGTTAGCGAGGGATGCTAAAAGCAACAAAAAGGCTTTCTTCAGCTACGTGCATAGTAAAAGGCAGAGGAAAGAAATGGTGGTTCAGCTATTAAATCAGGATGGCAAAACGATAACAGATGACAAAGAAAAGGCAGAAGTGCTCAGTTCCTACTTTGGCTCAGTCTTCTCCCAAAAGAGGGTCTATGACCCCCCTGGCAAAGGTGAAGTACAGGCTGAAGGGGCAGGATTGCAGCTTGAGATCGATAGGCATATGGTCAAGGAACACCGAATTACTCTGAATGAGTTCAAATCTCCAGGTCCAGATGAACTCCACCCTAGAGTAATAAAGGAAGTGGCAGAAGAGCTCTCAGAACTGCTGTCTATTCTTTTTGAGAAATCATGGAGGACGAGGGAAGTGCCAGATGACTGGAGGGGGGTTAATGTCATCCCTATCTTCAAAAAGGGCAAAAAGGAGGAAACTGGGAACTACAGAGCAGTCAGTCTGACATCAATCCCTGGGAAAATTCTGGAGCAATCCATCTGTAAGCACCTTGAAAACAATGCCATGATTACTCGAAGCCAACATGGATTTGCCAAGAACAAGTCCTGCCAGACAAATCTGATCTCATTTTTTGATCAGGTAACCTTCCTTGTGGACTGTAGGAATGCTGTGGACATAATGTACCTCACCTTCAGCAAAGTTTTCGACAAAGTGTCACATGATAGCCTGATGAGCAAACTAGCTCAAAGTGTAGGGGTGTACGAAACCTCGCTTACCTGGCTCCGCCGGGTTCCACAGGTGGGGGGAGGTGATCCGTTCCTCCCCCTCAGCATCCTGCCCAGCTGGCTCCGCTCTGTGGCTAGGCCGCAGAGCCGCCAGCCGGGTCAACCCGCAGTGGGGCCTCCAGCCACTGCCAGGCTGCTGCAGATGCAAATGGTGTCCTGTGTAGGGGTTGCCATTTGCCTCCCTGCTTTAGCCATGATAGGCTACGTAAATAATATATATCTAGGGATGGCGGAGAATTTCTCCCCGAAACTTCGGGGGTCCGAGCGCCAACGTGTTCGGCCCCCCGAACAGGTTTCGGGGAGAAATCCTCCGAACCCCCCCGCACCCCGCACCCCCCCCCGGGACGGGACTTACCTTCGCCAAATGTCCCTCCCGGCGGCGGGTCCGGCCGGCGGTTCGGCAGGTGTTCGAGCGGGGCGGGATCTGCAGCCGGTCTTTCGACCGGCTGCCACCGCCGCCATTGCAATAAAAGAAAAAAAAAACGCCCCCTGATAGGCCACGTGACGATTAACGTAGCCTATCACGGCTAGATTTGCAAAGTCAGCCGTGATAGGCTACGTCAATCGTCACGTAGCCTATCAGGGGGCGTTTTTTTTTTTCCTTTGATTGCAATGGCGGCGGCGGCAGCCGGTCGAAAGACCGGCTGCCGCTCCCGCCCCGCTCGAACACCCGCCAAACCGCCGGCCGGACCCGCCGCCGGGAGGGACATTCGGCGAAGGTAAGTCCCGTCCCGGGGGGGGGGGCGGGGGGCGGGGGGGTTCGGAGGATTTCTCCCCGAAACTTGTTCGGGGGGCCGAACACGTTGGCGCTCGGCCCCCCGAAGTTTCGGGGAGAAATTCTCTGCCAACCCTAATTCCAGACGAGGCTGGACAGCCACCTGTCAGGGATGCTCTGACTTGGATTCCTGCCTTGAGCAAGGGCTTGGACTCGATGGTCTGGGAGGCCCCTTGCAACCCTACTAGTATTCTATGATTCTATAGGACTTGGCTTCCAATTAGATATTTTCCCCATTTAACCATTAAGGCAAAACCACATGTGGATGATTCATGAATAGTCACTAAGATGGACTGATAAGTTGTAACATTTATTCACTTTAATTCTGCTCTCAAATCCTGGTAAATTAAAAAAAAAAAAAAAGATTCCAGAAGATGTTCCTGGCTGGCTTTATGGAGTCTCCAGGAAGGGGGAGTCTGCAGGGAAACCCACCTGTGCACACCAGAACTCTTGATTTTGCCAGAGATGGTCTTGTGTAGAGGGAATTCTTCTGTGGCCCTCATCATGAGCCCAACCTACAAGCATGCGCGTACCCACTGGCTCACACACACACATTCGTGCTCGCCACAAAATGAAGCTTTCTTACCTAGGCCAAGTCTTTAACCATTTCTGTCTTGTGACACTGTGAACAACTTTGTGATAATAATTAGCAAGAGTCTCTAATCTCACTTGCAGTCAATTGTGTGATATCTCTGGAAATCTCTACAAGAAAATCTCTCAAGCCCGCCTGTAATTGGAAAGAAGATGCATCAGTGCAATCTGGGAAACATCAGACGACATCAAGCAGGCTGTCTGGGCAGGGCCTCTCTCTTGCCCCCACCCCGCCCAGCTGCTTCGATCCAGCAAACTCAGACAGGACGTTTTACCTCACAGGTGTTTCTGGGCTGCTGCTGTCAATTTGCTCTCCTGTTCTTTGGGGGCATATCCCATCGCACCCGAAACCCGCTCCAACTTCTCAAAATACTTTAAAGCGAAAGAGTCAATAAAAATATCAAAGAAGAAGAAGAAAGCAATAGCACTTTTCCTAGCAGCTCAGACATGGTTATATCATTAAGACGTCAGGCGCCCCTCTCCAGGAGACCAATACTGTACAGATCTCCTTACTGAAAATGGGGGGGGGCTGAACCGGGGAGCATGTGGTTTGCAACGCGGATCACGGTGCAGGGGGAGGGGACGGCAGAAGGCACCTGCCAAGCCAGGCCAAATGCGTGCGCTGCTGCCGCCCAGGCTCCTGGGGGTAAAGCTCAACTTGAGGGGAGGCCAGGAAGAAAGAGAGGTCAGAGGACCCCTTGCCAGAGAGGAGCCAGTCGGGATCAGCCCACTTCTGGCAAACGGAGCGACGACATCATTGTGGAAGGCACAGCCGAGCTATGCCGCCAGACCCCACGCCTCCGGGGCCGGGCTCACGCCCCCGGGCTTCCGGGGGCTCAGCCATCTCTTGGCACTTTAAACAGATAAGGCCTTCAACAAGGGGACTGCAGAGACCATGGCGGGGCTTTCTCCGCTGAGCTTGGCCAGCTGCCGTGGATCTTCTGTGGCCCAGAGTACAGTCGCCCTCCCTCCCTTTACGGCCTTGCGTTGCCCCTTGCGTATGAGGTGGGGGTGGGGAGCCATAGTCCCGGGGGCCAGAGCCAGCCCTCCTGGGGCCCAGCCCATGTCCCTGAGGTTCCCCAGGTGACCTGGCCCTGCCCCCCCCCCACAAGAGCTGGCTGCTGGCATCTTCCCAGCCCCTGCGCAGTTTCCCCCGTTCTCAAAGGCTGAGGTGCTTCTCCCCAGGCTCCGGGTTGCTGTCAGGGAGAGCACGATGCTGGCATCTGCAGGAACCTTTGGCTCTGCCCATTTTGCCCCTGTCCCTGCCCACCATGGGAGCTCCTCTGCAATGGAATTTGACCCCAGGATGAGCGAGATCCCCCCGCCTTTGCTTCAAGGGCACCTTGGCATGCAACACCTCACAGGCATCCATGTGGAACTTGGCGTGATGAAGCAGTTGATTTCTGCGAAGCAAACCTCCTTCTTCAAAGCACAGAAGCAAACCAGAGGTCTTTTTCTGGTCAGTTGGCAACCCTAGCCGCCTCCCATTTGTCATTGCACAGCAATTGATAATTAGCTACCTTTTACTTCAGTGCTGCTGTTGTTTTTTGAAGACAAAACTATTGGTGTGGTTCAACATTTATAACTTGATGCCCAGTCCATCAACTTTTGCTAAATTACCCGAGGCTTTAGACTGCCTTTGTTGCTGGATGGCTGTTCTCTGCAGCAGATGTGAACAGTAACACTGTCTGTCATGGGGGAAAAAATAGTAAGATCTTTTACACATAAGCCAGCCATGGTAGAGCAGAGGTAATTAAATTAAAGCTGTTATTAAACTTTGGCAAAACTAAGCATGCAATAATCTCCTGTAAAAGCTACTAATTATGAAGCATTCACTTAGCAGCATTGTTCACCACGATGTAGTTAAGGGTCTAGCTTCAGTCCCATTAACCAGCTCCTCATTCACTTTATAATTACTTTTTATTATTATACGGCTTGCTTAACGATGCCCATTGCCCTGGAACCGGCAGCGGAGAGGGATGAACAGTACAGTCCTTTGCATCTATGCTCAGAAGTACATCCCACTGAATTCAGTGGGGCCTTAATCCCCCGTCCGTGGATATAAGACTGTGCCTTAATTCCCCTTGGGCTCCCATGCACACCCCACGCCTGACACCTGATCGGTCCACGTATAGCTGATGCCTAAGGAGCTGGACATACACAGGATGAAAGCGAGCTCGATTCTCTCACAGCCATGAGCTCTCCATGTCACTCTGGTTCCCTTATTGTGTTTTGGCCTCAGTCTCCATCTGTAAAATGCAGAGAATAGCTAAGCCACAGGGATTTCTAGGATAAAAAACTAGGGAAATTTCTGAAATGCACAGCTTAAAGCAATATTTATGCAAAATGTATCCTGATGCGAGATAGGATAAGTCCGACATTCTAACTCCCGTGCTCAGGTGCTGAGTTCCCAAAAGGAACTCTATGCCATCGCAGCGTCTCAGGTCTTGCAAAGTGAAAACTGCCAGTTAGCATTATTTGGGAAACCTCGATGAGCAATTAAACACTTGCCCAGAGACATTTTTTAAGACTTACAGGCCAACATTTTGGTCTTGGGGCATCACTCTTGCTTTGGGTGTGAAGGGTTCGGTACCTGACACGCTCATTGTGGCCGGATTTGCATTATCGTGGCACAGTTAAGAAGCCGCAGTGCCTTGTGAGCCCCGCCACGTGTGCTGCTCACATGATGCCAGCTGCATGTCCCGAATTGCCATTGCCGGCGCAGCTGGCCAGTTCGTCGGAGCCTGGGCGGCTCGGCTTGTTTCAGAGGGCAATGACCCTCAAATAGCCCGTCGGCTGTCGTTGGGTTGCTTGAGGGCTGCTGCCCACCCCCCACAGAAGCCACGCCACTCTGCTTCAGACGACACGGCACGCTGCGCCACTGAGAGGCGGCCTGCGCGGCGGCCCGGCAGGGAATGAGCTACCACGGCTGTGTGCAGACCGGCCCGCCGGGTTGGGAAAGGAGGCCCGCAGCTTGGAGAGCTCCTTCGTCGTGGCAGCGCTTGTGCCCGGCATGCAGAGGGCTCCTGCTTTTCGCCCGGCTGTCCCCACAGCATTTGTGGTTTTTCATCTTAGAAAGAGGCGAGTAAGGGGGCCACAGGAGGCGAGGTGTATACAATTATGCCTGGTGTGGGCGAAGTGGACAGGGAGACATTTTTCTCCCTCTTTCATAATAGATCTCATGAAGCTGAATGGTGGGAGATTCAGGACAGGTCAAAGGAAGGGCTTCTTCACACAGCGCAGAGTTAAACTGTGGAATTCACTACCACAGGATGTTGTGATGGCCACCAGTTTGGATGGCTTTAAAAGGGGAGTGGACAAGCCCCTGGAGGAAACGGCTATCTATGGCTACTAGTCCTGATGGCTATGTGCTACCTCCAGTACCAGAGGCAGTGAGCCTACATACACCAGTTGCTGGGGAACATGGGTGAGAGGGTGCTGTTGCAATCATATCCTACGTGTGGGCTTCCCAGTGGGGCAGCTGGTTGGCCACTCTGGAAACAATTCTGGACTAGAAGAGTCTTTGGTCAGATCCAGCATGGCTCTTCTTTTGTTCTGAAAAGTACCTTTAATGGGAGCACAGCTGGGGAAGACCATTACATGTTGTCATAAAAACACACAAAGAGTAATGCTGGACCAAAGGCCATGAAGCTCCCTGGGTGACTTTGGGCCAGTCACTGACTCTCAGCTTAACCTACCTCACTGGGTTGTTGTGAAGATAAAATGGAGAGCAGGAGGATCATGTACGCCGCCTTGGGCTCCTTGGATGAAAAAAGGGAGGATGTAATACCATACTAAAAAAAGACCTCTCTCAATTTCTGTTGCTCTCAGTTTCCATTCTTAGATTAGGTTCATCCCAAACTTTGAGATTTTTTTAAACAAGCTTTGCATGAAAATTCATACTTTTTTGTGAGCATTTTTCCTAACACAGGCAATTTTGCATAATATACACACATTTTGCAAGCAATATAATTAATATAATATAATATATATAATATAATATAATATAATATAATATAATATAATATAATAATATAATGCATTTTGAAATTTATTTTCACTAAATGTATGAATTTTTGTGTGCACTTTCCTCTAATATACATTTCCCTAAAATTATATTCCCCTAAAATAACATTTTTGCATGCATTTTTGTATGCACTGGAGAATTCCATTGCAAAATTTGTAGGAGAGCAGAGTTCTAAGGATTCCAGTGCAGGGCAGGGATGAAAACAAAAGAGGTGGGGCCAACAAACAAACACATCCGCCCGCCTATTTCGGCTTCAGGCTCCCACTGCAGGGACTCAGGCCTTCGGGGAGGCTGTCCAGTCTTTTAGAATGGGGGGGTGGAATACTGCACAGTGCCAGAAGAAAGGAAACCGCCAGGTGGCCGGCAGTCAGGGAAAGGGGCGTGCTCCCTGGGGAATCATAGAATAGTAGGGTTGGAAGGGGCCTACAAGGCCATCGAGTCCAACCCCCTGCTCAAGGCAGGAATCCAAGTCAGAGCATCCCTGACAGATGGCTGTCCAGCCTCGTCTTGAAGGCCTCCAGTGTGGGAGAGCCCACCACCTCCCCAGGTCATGGGTTCCATTGTCGTATTGCTCCAACACTCAGGAAGTTTTTCCTGATGTTCAGCCGGAATCTGGCTTCCTGTCACTTGAGCCCATTATTCCGTGTCCTGCACTCTGGGATGATCAAGAAGAGATCCTGGCCTTCTTCTCTGTGACAACCTTTCAAGTACTTGAAGAGTGTTATCATATCTCCCCTCAGTCTTCTCTTCTCCAGGCTAAACATGCCCAGTTCTGTCAGTCTCTCTTCATAGGGCTTTGTTTCCAGCCCCCTGATCATCTTTGTTGCCCTCCTCTGAACCCTCTCCAGTTTGTCTGCATCCTTCTTAAAGTGTGGTGCCCAGAACTGGACACAGTACTCCAGATGAGGCCTAACCAGTGCTGAGTAGAGGGGAACTAGTACTTCCCGGGATTTGGAAGCAATGCTTCTATTAATGCAGCCCAAAAGAGCATTTGCCTTTTTTTGCAGCCACATCCCATTGTTGGCTCATATTCAGCTTGTGATCGACAACAATTCCAAGATCCTTCTCGCTTGTAGTACTGTTGAGCCAAGTATCCCCCATCTTGTAACTGTGCATTTGGTTTCTTTTTCCTAGGTGCAGAACTTGGCATTTGTCCCTATTAAATGTCATTCTGTTGTTTTCTGCCCAGCGCTCCAATCTATCCAGATCACTTTGAATTTTGTTTCTGTCTTGCAAAGTATTAGCTATCCCGCCCAATTTGGTGTCATCTGCAAATCTGATCAGCATTCCCTGCACCTCCTCCTCCAAGTCATTAATAAAAACATTGAAGAGCACTGGGCCCAGGACTGAGCCCTGCGGTATCCCACTCGTTACCTCTCCCCAGTTTGAGAACCACCCATGTGGTTCACATTTTGCCCCCAGGCCTGAGGTTCTCCCCGCCCCCCCCCGGTATATTGTGAAATGACTCCCCCCTCCCATGGCATATTGATTCAAATGTGCAAAATTTAAATATGAACTGAAAGAATTTCCTGCCAATTGTAGGTGGGGGTCTTTTTGTCATGGAATTTTACAAGAAATCCAGAGCTGGTCATCTTTACCTTGCAACCCTCCTGCGTTTCCCCACTGCTGCTTTGGTCTTTCTCCCCACGCAAGAAGCCAGAGATCTCTGTCAAGGAACAAAAGATGGAGCAGCTGAATGATGCCTTTTGACTCATGGCACCAGATGCCCTCTGCCTGAGGAGCACCCAGGCGGTGGCAGCCAGGTGGTCTCTCAGCCGTGCAGCTGGGTGTGCAAGCGATTCCACTGCCGGCCGAAGCCAGCTCAGCCCAGGATGCTGGTCCAGGCTTGGGCTTGGCCCCCCATCTGGTCTGTGCGGGCCCCCTGTCCCAGGTCGCCTCCCACCAACCAGAGAGATCCAAGGTGCCCTCCTCTGCTGGGGAGAAGTGCTCACAACCTTTGTCTTGGTCACTCACTGTGTAATAAACTGGAGATACATTAAAATATCTGGTAAACCAATTTGCAGCAGGTGACTGATTGCTCTGCTTGAGAGACCTCCATTCTCATCTTTTCGTTCTCAAAGTGCATACTTATTAAAATGCAGGTTATTAAACAGCAAAGGTTTACCATGTCTTGAGACAATTTTAGCATCTTTTAAGAGGCTCGTAAATGCTTTATAGTGGATGCTTCTGAATAAAGATTAGCTGCCTCTCTAAGATGGGAACCATCTCGAGGATGCAGAGGATTGCAGGCACAAAGGAAATGCCATCCTGGCCTGCCTGTTGGGTAGCAGCATACTCCTACACCATAATGTCCTCCTGCACAAGCCCCATACCTCAGTCAGCTCAGGCAGGGAGACTGCTGGGCAGCGGGGTGGGCGGTACACCAACAGAACCCTGATCTGGTCTCGGGTGCCCAGCACCAGGTACAGATACTCAAAACCGGGGATAGTGAAGAATTCTGCCTCGGACTCCAGTGAGGCCAGATTCTTTAGAATCCGCTAGGGATGTACGAAAGTTCCGCCACGGATCTCAGGGAGGCCGAATGCCAGCGCATTTGGCCCCCCGAAATCGGTGGCAGAACGCCCCCCCCCCCGGGATGGGACTTACCTTGGGCAGATCTTCCTGGTGGCGGCGGCTCTGGTGGCGGCTCCGGCGGCGGTTCGGCGGCGGCAGCTGCGGCGGCCGGTCTTCCGACCGGCTGCCACCACCGCCATTTCCAGTTCAAAACAAACAAAAAAACAAAAAGATGTGATAGGCAATGTAAAGATTTACGTAGCCTATCACGGCTAGATTTTTAAAAAAAAAACGTGATAGGCTACGTAAATGTTTACGTAGCCTATCATGGCTGACTTAAAAAAAAAACAAAAAAACGCGCATACGCAAATGGCGGCGGCCATGGCCGCCGCCATTTGCGTACACGCGTTGTTTTGTTATTCAAATCAGCTGTGATAGGCTACGTAAACATTTACATAGCCTATCACGGCTGACTGCAGGGACGCAAACGGTGGTGGCTACAGCCGCCGCCATTTGCGTCCCTGCTAGCCAGTGGCCAGATGTCCGGCTGCTGGCGGAGCCGGCTGGCGGCTCCACAGAATCCCTGCGGAGCGGAGCCAGCCAGCCAGGATTCCGGGGGGGAGGAACGGAGCGCCTCCCCCCCTGGCCAGGATTCCAGGGGGAGGGACGGAGCGCCTCCCCCCCACCGCGGAAACAGAACAGAACGGAAGGTAAGTGTTCCGTCCATCCCTAGAATCCACCGCCCCGGAGTCCAGGGCAGAACGGAAGAATCCCCCCCGCCACCCCGTGAAACCTCCCCAGGACGGAACCTACCTTTTATCGGCCATCTGCATGTGTGAATGGCGGCCCCGGTCTGTAGCCGCCATTTCCCTCACTCCGTTAGCCATGATAGGCTATGTAAGTATTTACGTAGCCTATCACGGCTAATGCAGGGATGCAAATGGTGGCCGCTATGCCATTTGCGTCCCTGCATTGCCATGATATTTTACGTATATATTTACATTAGGGATGTACGAAACTCTTACCTGGCTCCGCACCGGGCAATCTGCAGTGGGGGGGAGGCACTCCGTCCCTTCCCCCGGAATCCTCCCCGGCCGGTTCCGCTCCGCGGTGACTCCATGGAGCTACCGACCGGGGCCGCCCGCAGCCAGACATCCAGCCATTGGGCTGCACAGGGACGCAAACGGCGGCCGCCATAGCCACCTCCATTTGTGTCCGTGTCTTTAGCCGTGATAGGCTACATAAATATATACGTAGCCTATCACGGCTAAAGACATGGACGCAGATGGTGGCGGCTACAGCAGCTGCCATTTGCGTTCCTTCCTATTGCTGTGATAGGCTACGTATATATTTACATAGCCTATCACGGCAAAAGACAGGGGCGCAAATGGCGGCGGCTACACAATTTATGTCCCTGCCCTGAGCTGTGATAGGCTACATAGATACTTATGTAGCCTATAACAGCTTGCCAGGGATGCAAATGGAGGCCGGCATAGTGGCCGCCATTTGCGGCCACAGCCCACCAGCAGCTGGAGCTGCCGGAGGTGCCGCCGCTGCTGGAACTGCCACCACCAGATTAAAATTAAAAGACGCTTGCTCCTTGGGAGGAAAGCTATGGCAAACCTAAACAGCATAGTAAGAAGCAGAGACATCACCTTGCCGACAAAGGTCCATATCATCAAAGCTATGGTTTTCCCAGTAGCAACGTATGGCTGTGAGAGCTGGACTATAAGGAAGGCTGAGCGCTGAAGAATCAATGCTTTCGAACTGTGGAGCTGGAGAAGACTCTTACGAGTCCCCTGGACTGCAAGGACGTCTAGGGATGTACGAAACACCTACCTGGTTCCGCGCTGGGCAATCCGCGGTCAGCGGGAGGTGCTCCGTCCCTCCCACCGGAATCCTGCCCAGCTGGCTCCACTCCACAGCCAAGCCACAGAGCCCCCGGCCAGCTCCGGCCACCCGCAGCCAGACATCCGGCCGCTGGGCAGCCCTGCAGGGACACAAATGGCGGCTGTCATAGCCACCACCATTTGCGTCCCTGTATTGAGCCGTGATAGGCTACGTAAATATTTATGTAGCCTATCACAGCAGGGGGAAAAAAAACCCAGCGTACGCAAATGGCGGCAGCTACCGCCATTTGCGTACACTGAGTTTTTTTTCCCCCTGCCGTGATAGGCTATGTAAATACTTACGTAGCCTATCATGGCCTCCGCAGGGATGCAAATGGCATCACTGCATAGCTGTGATAGGCTACGTAAGTATTTACGTAGCCTATCATGGCTTGAAGAGGAGGAAGCGAATGGCGGCTGCAGGACGGCCGCCATTCACAAAGCAGCGCGGATGGAAGCAGGTAAGCGCTCCATTTCGTGCGCCTTTCGTGGGGTGGGGGTGGTGGGGACTTTGTCCCCTGTGCCTTTCATGGGTTGGGGGGGCAGGGGCTTCGTTCCACAACAGGTTTCCGGGGGCCGAATGCCAGTGCATTCTCCCCAAGATCCATCGCGGAATTCTTTGACATCCCTAAGAAGGTCAAATCAGTCAATCCTAAAGGAAATCAACCCTGAGTGCTCATTGGAAGGACAGATACTGAAGCTGAAGCTCAAATATTTTGGCCACCTAATGTGAAGAGAAAAGTCTCTGGAAAAGACCCTGGTGCTGGGAAAGACTGAAGGCAAAAGGAGAAGGGGACGGCAGAGGATGAGATGGCTAGATAGCATCACCGATGGAATGAATATGGACTTGAGCACACTCCGGGAGAGAGCTCAGGACAGGAAGGCTATGGTCCATGGGGTCACGAAGAGTTGGACACGACTGAATGACTGAACAACAGCAACAACAACAACAACGAATACCTTAAACCTGGCCTGGTAGCAAATAGGCAGCCAGTGCAGTTCCCTCAGCAAAGGAGTTACATGCTGGAAAGGGGCCGCTCCCGACAACAGCCAAGCTGCTGTGCTCTGCACTCGCTCCAGCTTCCGGACCAGCCTCAAGGGCAGCCCCACATAGAGCGCATTGCTGTAATCCAGTCTTGAGGTTACTGATGCCTGTACCACCGTGGCCAAGCTGTCCCTGTCCAGGAGAGGCCGTAGCTGGTGGACCAGCCAAAGCTGGTAAAAGGCACTCTGAGCTGCTGTGACCACTTGGGCCTCCAGCGACAATGATGGATCTAGGAGTACCCCCAGAGTACGGACCTGATCTTTCAGAGGGAGTGCAACCCCATCCAGGACAGGCAATGCTCCTATCTCCTGGACCCGGGAACCACTCACTCACAGGGCTTCCGTCTTGCCAGGATTCAGCTTCAGTTTATTGGCCCTCATCCAGCCCATTACTGAGTTCAGGCACTGGTCCAGGACTTGCACAGCCTCTCCTGATTCAGATGTCACAGGGAGATAGAGCTGCGTGTCATCAGCGTACTGTTGATCCGGTTATGGGACTGAATCAGCCTTGGTTGCCCTGATGGATGATCTTTATCAAGAGGAGGAGGATGGGCAGTGCCACCCTGTTAGTTTTGCTCGTCCCCTCTTTGGCTTTTGATACCATTGACCATGGCATCCTCCTGGATCAACTCCGTGAGGTGGGTATAAAATAAAATAAAATAAAATAAAGCATGCTGTATTTAGCTCCAAATCCCCTAATGACCGCTCCCAGTGGCTTCATACGGATGTTAAACAACACTGGGGACAAGATGGTACCCTGTGGCACCCCATAGCTCAATTGCCAAGGGGCTAAGGAATAGTCACCCAGTGCTACTCTCTGAAATCAGTGCCGTAGGTAAGACCGGAACCACTGCAACACAGTGCCTCCGATACCCACCCCACGGAGTTGATCCAGGAGGATGCCATGGTCAATGGTATCAAAAGCCAATGAGGGGACGAGCAAAACTAACAGGGTGGCACTGCCCATCCTCCTCCTCTTGATAAAGATCATCCATCAGGGCAACCAAGGCTGATTCAGTCCCATAACCAGATCAACACCCAGACTGGAGTGGGTCTAGGTAATCACTATCATCCAAGAGTGTCTGCAGTTTGTCCGCCACGACCCTCTCAAGTACCTTCCATAGAAAAGGGGTATTGCGACTGGGCAGTAGCTGTCTGCAGTTGGATCCGGAGTGGGTTTCTTCAGGAGCGGCCGCACTACTGCCTCCTTAAGGACAGCAGGGACCACCCTTTCCCATAGGGAAGCATTTATCACCACCCAATCATGCCCCCTCAGCTAGCTTATTAGCCAGGAGGGGCAGGGATCAAGAGGGAATGTGGTCGGTTGCATTATTGCAAGCATCTTGTCCACATCCTCAGGCTGTAGCAACCAGTCCCACAAAATTGGGCAGGTGGTGGCATCAGACACCTCGACTGGTACTGCGCTGACAACAGCATCAAGGTTGCTGTGAAGACAAGCGATTTTGTCCTCAAAGTGCGCTGCAAAAAGCTCACAGCGGGTCCTCGATGGGGCCAGGGCCCCATTTACTGGGGAAGATGTTAACAACCACTGGACCACCTGGAAGAGCTCTGCTGGACGGCTACTTGAGGACGCAATGGAGGCAGCAAAATAAAATAAATTTTACCCCATTTCTCCCATGTCAGCACAGTCTTGTACATACAGTTCAAGGCATTGTTGTGATGTGTGAAGCCTGAATCATTTTTAAGCCCATCACGTCCCAAAGCAGTGATGATCTATCCCAATCAGAGATTGGTCCCCCCAAAATGAGCATCTCAGTCCCATGTCCTGACAGCTGCAGGAGTACAAAAAGGGTTTCTTAGTATCTGCTCTCAAGGTCCCCTTGGAGACCTGCCGAAGTCTGAGCCTGACCATCTTTCAGGCTCCACAACTCGAATGTTGCCTGGATGTGCCAGGGAGCTTCTTGCTCTCCTCGCCTCTTTCACCTTCATACAAAATTAGTCTATGTGGGAGAGCAAAGCAGAGGTGAGCTGTTACCAGGGCAAAGCAAAAACAAAACCTCCCTCCTTTGCAATGAAATGATGACATGTGTTTTCATGTGCTCCTGGATGACAGAGAGAAGAGTCTGAAGTGCTCCTGTCATTCTTGATTTGAGTTTCTTCTTTGGGGCGTTTGGCAGGTACATCTTTGCCATGTGCACCAAACAGCTGCCTCCTTTCCCCATCTGACTGAACCGCTGCATCAAGCAAACTCACTTTTAACTGAGTGCTAAACATGGAAGATGGGCATAATTCGAAAAATACCCCCTGACTGCTGAGCAAAAAATCAGGGGACGTGGTATTATGGAAAAAGATGCCCCCTGCTGCTGCCGCTGCCACCTCCCCCTCCTCCTCTTCCATGCAATACCATCAATCTGGATTTTAGAGGAAGACAGAAAGACAAGCGCTGGTCAGAGCTATCAACTTTTATCCTTCCCCAGAGACTGGAGATCGTAAAACCAGAATGTCTTCCCTGCACGTGGAGGTGGCTTGTTTTGCATTTTTGTTGGCTGCCTTAAACATTCAGCGGATGCTTGGGGAATAATTGGGCTTCAGCTCCAGTGTTGCTCTTGCTAGTTCAGACACTTCATGATGATTATAATGGGAAGAACATGCAACTAGCTAATGTACAAGAAGGGTCCATTTCTCAGCCCTTGATTTAAAAGGCAGCACGCTAAGGCTGCAATCCTATCCCAACTTACCTAGGAGTCAGTCCCACTGAACTCTGGTGGGACTTGTTTCTGAGTAGACATGTATAGGGTTGCACTATAAGCTACTTGTCCTTTTTCTCATCAGCCTACAGAGAAGTGATTATTGGGTGCTTCAGGTTCATTTCTGGGCCCAGGATTGTTCAACAACTTTCTAAATGGCTTGAATGGAAGAGTGGAGGGGATGGTCACCAAATCTGCAGATGATAATATTAAACTAGGATAGATAGCTAATACCTTAGAAGACAGAAACAAGTGTAATGATAACCTTGATAGATGGAGTACTGATCCAAAACAAAAACATGAATTTCGTCAGAGATAAATGTAAAGTTCTGCATTTAGGTGGGGAGAATCAGTTACACAAATTAGGGATGTCAGAGAATTTCACCAGGAATCTCGGGGATGCCAAATGCCAGCGCATTCGGCCCCCCGAAATCGGTGGCGAGACGGTCTGCCCCCCGCCCCCCCAGACGGGACTTACCTTCAGCGAATCTTCCTGGCGGCGGCGGCTCCAGCAGCGGTTCGGCGGTGGTTCGGCAGCGGCACCTGCCACCGCCGCCATTTCCATTAAAAAACAACAACAACGTGATAAGCTACGTAAAGATTTACGTAGCCTATCACAGCTAGATTTTTAAAAAACACCGTGATAGGCTACGTAAATGTTTACGTAGCCTATCACGGCTGATTTAAAAGAAAAAAAACCCGCGCGTACGCAAATGGCGGCGCCCATGGGCGCCGCCATTTGCGTTCCTTATTTTGGCACGTCTTAGTCTACATAAACATTTATGTAGACTAAGACGGCGAAAATAAGGGGAACGCAAATAGCGTAGCGTCTACGCTATTTACGTTCCCCTTATTTTCGCTGTCTTAGTCTACATAAATGTTTGCATAGACTAAGACGTGCCAAAATAAGGAACGCAAATGGCGGCACCCATGGGCGCCGCCATTTGCATACGTGCGTTTTTTTTTTCTTTTAAATCAGCCATGATAGGCTACGTAAACATTTACGTAGCCTATCACAGTATTTTTAAAAAATCTAGCTATGGTAGGCTACGTAAATATTTACGTAGCCTATCACGTTTTGTTTTTGTTTTTTTACTGGAAATGGCGGCAGTGGCAGCCGGTCGGAAGACCGGCCACCGCAGCTGCCGCTGCCAAACCACCGCCAAACCGCCGCCGCCAAGAAGATTCGCCCAAGGTAAGTCCCGAACTGAGGGCCTGGTGGGGGGGTGGCAGACGTTTCGCCACTGATTTCAGGGGACCGAATGCGCTGGCATTCGGCCTCCCCGAGATTCGTGGTGAAATTCTCTGACATCCTTACAGCACGGGAGAGCCCACCACCTCCCTAGGTCATCGGTTCCATTGTCGTATTGCTTTCACAGTCAGGAAGTTTCTCCTGATGTTCAGCCGGAATCTGGCTTCCTGTAACTTTAGCCCATTATTCCGTGTCCTGCACTCTGGGATGATCAAGAAGAGATCCTGGCCTTCCTCTCTGGGACAACCTTTCAAGTACTTGAAGAGTGCTATCCTATCTCCCATCCGTCTTCTCTTCTCAAGGCTGAACATGCCCAGTTCTTTCAGTCTCTCTACATGGTAGGGATGTTAGAGAATTCCGCCATGGATCCCAGGGAGGCCGAATTCCAGTAAATTCGGCCCCCCGGAATCTGTGGCGGAACAGAGCAACCTGCCCCACCACCATGCAAAAGCCCCGCAAAACGGAGCCTACCTGGCTGCGGCTCTGGCCGCAGCAGCTCCGGCAGCAGCAGCAGCTCCGGCAGCTCCAGCTGCTGCCTGGCCATGGCCACAAATGGCAGCCGCTACACCAGCCGACATTTGCATCCCTGACAAGCCACGATAGGCTACATATATATTTACGTAGCCTATCACAGCAAAGACAGGGGTGCAAATGGCAGGCGCTACGCCATTTATGCCCCTGTCTTTTGCCGTGATAGGCTACATAAATATATACGTAGCCTATCACGGCAATAGGAAGGAACATAAATGGCGGCCGCCGTAGCCGCTGCCATTTGCATCCGTGTCTTTAGCCATGATAGGCTACGTATATATTTACGTAGCCTATCACAACTAAAGGCACAGACGCAAATGGCAGTGGCTACTGAAGCCGCCATTTGCATCCCTGTGCTGCCCAGCGGCCGGATGTCTGGCTGCGGGGGGCCCCAGCCAGCGGCTCCATGGAGTCGCCGGGGAGCGGAGCCAGCTGGGGAGAATTCCAGGGGGAGGGATGGAGTGCCTCCCCCCCACCGCGGATTGCCCGGCGTGGAGCCAGGTATGAGTTTCGTACATCCCTACTTCATGGGGCCTTGTTTCCAGTCCCCTGATCATCTTTGATGCCCTCCTCTGAACCCTCTCCAGTTTGTCTGCATCCTTCTTAAAGTGTGGTGCCCAGAACTGGACACAGTACTCCAGATGAGGCCTAACCAGTGCTGGGTAGAAAGGAACTACTACTTCATGGGATTTGGAAGCTATGCTTCTATTACTGCAGCCCAAAAGAGCATTTGCCTTTTTTACAGCCACATCACATTGTTGGCTCATATTCAGCTTGTGATCGACAGAAATTCCAAGATCCTTCTCACTCATAGTGTTGTTGAGCCACGTATCCCCTATCTTGTAACTGTGCATTTGGTTTCTTTTTCCTAGGTGCAAAACTTGGCATTTATCCCTATTAAATGTCATTCTGTTGTTTTCTGCCCAGCGCTCCAGTCTATCCAGATCACTTTGAATTTTGTTTCTGTCTTCCAAAGTATTAGCTATCCCGCCCAATTTTGTGTCATCTGCAAATTTAATCAGCATTCCCTGCACCTCCTCCTCCAAGTCATTCATAAAAATGTGGAAGAGCACTGGGCCTAGGACTGAGCCCTGCGGTACCCCACTCGTTACCTCTCCCCAGGTTGAGAAGGTCCCATTGATAAGCACTCTTTCAGTCCGATTCTGTAGCCAACTGTGGATCCACCGGATCGTTGTTTCATCTAGCCCACTTTGAGCTCGTTTGCTCATCAGGATATCATGGGGCACTTTGTCGAAAGCTTTGCTGAAGTCGAGGTATATGATGTCTACAGCATTCCCATGGTCCACAAGGGAGGTGACTTGATCAAAAAATGAGATCAGATTTGTCTGGCAGGACTTGTTTTTGACAAATCCATGTTGGCTTCGAGTAATCACTGCATTGTTTTCAAGGTGCTTCCAGATGGATTCCTTTATCATCTGCTCCAGAATTTTCCCAGGGATTGATGTCAGACTGACTGCTCTGTAGTTCCCAGGTTCCTCCTTTTTGCCCTTTTTGAAGATAGGGACAACATCAGCCCTCCTCCAGTCATCTGGCACTTCCCCCGTCCTCCATGATTTCTCAGAGAATAGACAGTGGTTCTGAGAGTTCTTCTGCCAGTTCCTTTATGACTCTAGGATGCAGTTCATCTGGCCCTGGAGATTTGAACTCATTCAAAGTAAGTAGGTGTTCCTTGACCATATGCCTATTGATCTCAAGCTGCAATCCTGCCCCTTCAGCCTGTACTTCTCCTTTGCCAGGGGGGTCATAGACCCTCTTTTGGGAGAAGACTGAGCCAAAGTAGGAATTGAGCTCTTCTGCCTTTTCCTTGTCATCTGTTATCTTTTTGCCATCCTTATTTAATTGTTGAACCACCACGTCTTTCTTCTGTCTCTTACTATGCATGTATCTGAAGAAAGCGTTTTTGTTGCTTTTAGCATCCCTCGCTAACCTCAGCTCGTTCTCAGCTTTAGCCTTCCTGATGCCATCCCTGCAATTGTGCTACCTGCCTGTACTCTTCCTTTTGTAGCTTGGCCTTCCACTTCCTGTATGTGTCCTTTTTTCTTTTCAGGTCATCTCTAAGCTTTTTGTGAAGCCATATTGGCTTCTTCTGTTTTCTTCCACCTTTTCTTCTTGTTGGAATTGTTTGTGATTGTGCCTTCAGAATTTCCTTTTTTAAAAGCTCCCACCCATCTTGGACTCCTTTTCTCATTAGCGTCGCTTGCCATGGGACCTTACTGATCATTGTTCTGAGTTTATGAAAATCAGCTTTCCTAAAATCCAGGGTACACTGGATTTGACTACACTTGGCCTTTGCTTCCCTTAGAACCAAGAACTCAAGTACAACATGGTCGCTTTCCCCCAGAGTTCCTGTAACTGCTACTTTATCCACTAAGTCATCTCTGTTGGTTAGGATCAAGTCAAGGATAGCCGATCCTCTAGTTCCCTCCTCTACTTTCTGTAGGAGGAAGTTATCCGCCACACAAGTCAGGAATTTCCTGGAGGGGCCATGTTTTGCAGAATTTGTCTCCCAACAAGTATCGGGGAAATTGAAGTCCCCCATTACTACTACATCATGCTTCCTTAAAACATTGGCTATTTGCTTTGCAAAAGTTTCATCCTTGGCTTCTCCTTGATTGGGTGGCCGGTAGTAGACTCCGACCACCAGGTTCCTTTTATTCTTTGCTCCATTTATTTCAACCCAGATGCTCTCGATGGGGCTACCAAGCTCCTCCTCCTGTATTTCTGTGCAGAGATATGTATTTTTCACACACAGTGCAACCCCACCTCCCTTTCTGTTCCTCCTGTTCTTTTTGAGCAAGTTATATCCTTCAATTGCTGTATTCCAGTTCCTGAATCAGTCCAATTTGTGATGAGATCTGGCAGCTTGAATCAGGGCCCACTAGCTGTGTTCCTGCTCAGAAAATTCAAGGTGGTGATATTACTCAGTGGAGCTCATTCTTCTCCCTTGCCTCTTTCCCCTGGACTGAATTTTCTTCTTCTTGCTCTTCTGTCTTACTCTCAGTGCCCTCAGATGCAGCCCCTCAATGCTCATCTTTGGGCATCCATCTAGGCTACAAAGGAAAGAAAGATTCTGAGATTCTTCATGCCTCATACTCATGGTATAGGAAGCCACTTGTGAGAAAGTTGCAATCAGACATAACGTGATCCAGGATCCTACGTACAAATGGAAGTATTGTTTGGGGTGGGGTGGGGTATCTCCTGGCTAACAACTACCTCCCATAATTAGAGGAAAGATATCCAAGAAAGACAGATGCTAAGAAAGATTCAGAAACAGGTCACAGAAAGCAAAATGGAACTCCACTAACCCCAGAACCTAACTTGCGGGCCCTTTTCTGGTGCTGCAACAATATATGTGATTTTCTTTTGTAGTCAAGGGGATCCACACAGCCTACCTATATGCAGGTCTGGCAGAGAGACATGAGGCTTGCCAGACATTGTGGTTCAACCAGGATTGCCCACATTCATTTTGTTTTTCACCATGAACATCTGCATGCCAGGAACTCCTGTGGGTCTCATGTGTTTATTGTCATGTGGCAAATTCTTGGAGAATGCAGACTTGAGCAAGATCCCCAATGGTTGCAATAATTAAGTAAAGCACCTTAAGAATATGACATTTTGATGTCATATGCCTGGGACGTGGCATGTTTGTCATCTCATCATCACATCCCATGTCAGCTCTTGTTCTCCAGGTGCAAGCAGAGATAGCAGACTTGAGAGAACACAAAGTCCAAGACCCCTTCAAGAAGGAAAAGGAAGGAAGGCTTACCAAACTGTGCACTTTCAAGCCAATACACAAACTGAAACTCAGTTATTCTTCGAAATTTCTGTTTCTCTGAATTTTGCAATCAAGCTCTCAAATGAAAAAAAAAAGTGTACACAAATGCATATTTTAGGGAGAAGTTCACACCGAAATGTGCTCATTACTGAAAATAATATTCAAAAATAATGTTTTAAATGCATGAAATTAGAGGAACTGCTTGCAAAAATGTGACTAGTAGGTGAAATTATATACAAAAATCCAAGCATTAGAAGAAATCCACAGAAAAAGGAGTACAAATTTTCAGGCAACCTTAAAAACAACTAAAAACCTAAAGTTCAGGACAAACAGAACTAAAGATTGGAAAAGTGAAAACGCGAGAGAAGCCAAAATTGATAGATTGGTTCATCACTACCCTTCATATTCCTCAGGTGTTTTGTCTGATGAAGAAGAAGGCACCCAAATTCACTTCAAATTTTGCATTAGGGGAAACCTCAGTGGCAACTCCGCCCATTCCAGTGGGGTTGTCTGAGAACTGTGTGTGCGCCTTTGCAAATCATGCAGACGTACCCTGTTCACCACCCTGAATGCAAACATGAGCAGGAACGCAATTCTCTGGAAGTTCTAGTCTATTTTTTCCTTAACTTGTGTCTAGAGATGTACGAAAGGTACTTACCTTTCCGCGGATTATGCTGATGCTGGGGGGAAGGTGTTCCGTCCCTCCCCCCGGAATCCTGGCCGGAGGGGGAGGTGCTCCATTCCTCCCCCCCGGAATCCTGGCCGGCCGGCTCTGCTCAGCAGGGATTCTGCGGAGCCGCTGGCCGGCTCCACCAGCAGCCAGATATCCAGCCGCTGGCTAGCAGGGACACAAATGGCGGTGGCCGTAGCCGCCGCCGTTTGCGTCCCTGCAGTCAGCCGTGATAGGCTACATAAATATTTACGTAGCCTATCACAGCTGATTAAAAAAACCCAAAAAAACGCACGTATGGAAATAGCGGTGCCCATGGGCGCCGCCATTTGCGTTCCTTATTTTGGCACGTCTTAGTCTACGTAAACATTTACGTAAACTAAGATGGCGAAAATAAGGCGGAACGCAAATAGCATAGTGGGCGCCGCCACCGCCATTTGCAGTCTGTTCCCCCCCCCATTCATGATAGGCTACGTAAAGACTTACGTAGCCTATCACATCTGGGTTAAAAAAAAAACGCGTAGCAAATGGCGGCGGCTACGGCCGCCGCCATTTGCATTCCTTATTTTTGGCCGTCTTAGTCTACGTAAATATTTACGTTGACTAAAACGGCGAAAATAAGGCGGAACACAAATAGCATAGTGGGCGCCACCGCCATTTGCAGTCTGTTTCCCCCCCCCCACATTCGTGATAGGCTACGTAAAGACTTACGTAGCCTATCACGTCTGGGTTAAGAAACAACAACAACAACACCTATGCAAATGGGGGCAGCTACGGCCACCGCCATTTGCGTTCCTTATTTTTGGCCGTCTTAGTCTACATAAATATTTACATAGACTAAGACGGCGAAAATAAGGAGGAACGCAAATAGCATAGTGGGCACTGCCGCCGCCACCATTTGCAGTTTGTTTCCCCCCCCCCACATTCGTGATAGGCTATGTAAAGACTTACATAGCCTATCACGTCTGGGTTAAAAAAAAAACAACGCGTATGCAAATGGCGGCAGCTACAGCCGCCGCCATTTGCGTTCCTTATTTTTGGCCGTCTTAGTCTACATAAATATTTACATAGACTAAAACGGCCAAAACTAAGGAACGCAAATGCGTACGCGTTTTTTGTTTTTTGTTAACCCAGACGTGATAGGCTACGTAAGTCTTTACGTAGCCTATCACGGCTGAATACAGGGACGCAAGCGGCAGCGGCTACAGCAGCCGCCATTTGCGTCCCTGCTAGCCAGTGGCCGGATGTCCGGCTGCTGGCGGAGCTGGCTGGCCGCTCAGCAGAATCCCCGTGGAGTGGAGCTGGCCAGCCAGGATTCCGGGGGGAGGGATGGAGCACCTTACCCCCCCCCCCAGCGGAACCCAGCAGAGCCAGGTAAGTGGGGTTTCATACACCCCTAGCAGAGACATCACCTTGCTGACAAAGGTCCGTCTAATCAAAGCTATGGTTTTCCCAGTAGCAACATATGGCTGCAAGAGCTGGGCTATAAGGAAGGCTGAGCGCCGAAGAATCGATGCTTTCGAACTGTGGTGCTGGAGAAGACTCTTACGAGTCCCCTGGACTGCAAGGAGGTCAAATCAGTCCATCCTAAAGGAAATCAACCCTTAGTGCTCATTGGAAGGACAGATGCTGAAGCTGAAGCTCAAATATTTTGGCACCTAATGCGGAGAGAAAACTCCCTGGAAAAGACCCTGATGCTGGGAAAGACTGAAGGCAAAAGGAGAAGGGGACGGCAGAGGATGAGACAGCTAGATAGCATCACTGATGCAATGAATATGGACTTGAGCATGCTCCAGGAGAGAGCGCAGGACAGGAAGGCCTGGCGTGCTATGGTCCAGGGGGCCAAGAGTCGGACATGACTGAATGACTGAACAACAACAAATCCAATGTTGCATGAATGGACATCCAGATGTGCAAAAAGATACTTGCTCTTCTCTCCCTGCAGTCCCCCGTGTGTCCCCAGATCTGCTCTGGAGCAGATTTGGGAGGCGTGCGGGGGGCTGCATGGGGGGGGGAATCTGTTCCATCAGCAATTTCCATTACAGCATTGGACACAACCCAATGGCATGTGATCACCTTGTCACTTTCAGACTCTCTCTCTTTCCTGTGACCAAGTCGTACACCTGTGTGAAGGATGATCAGATGACTAGTGCTGGTTCCACATGACCAGGCTCTGGCGTTATGGTGATCTCTGCACAGACATCATGCTTGTGTGCAATGTGACGGGATGGCTGCAGATGAGGCTGTCTGTGGGCCCAACCTGCCTCCCCACTAGCATTTTGCCTGAACCAGTTGATGGTTTGACATAGCCAGAAATCATTTGCAACGAGAATTACTGTCCCTTAATAATATCTATTTAAATGAGAATGTAGTAGACCACTCCCTGGGAAATTAAATGAGCCATTCAGAATTGAGAAGTTGGAATTCTGGGTTGGATGCAGTTTGGGATGAGGCTGTGGCAGGGAGAGCAGCAGACCTCTGTCTGGTGTCCACTGGATCATTTTAGTCATGTAGCATGAATTCTCTCACATCTCCTGCCTCTCATTTATCCTCACATCTGATTCAAATCTCGCCATTGCCACCAGCCCAAATAACTCCAGGATGCCAAATGTCTTTTCCTCGAAATGCATTTAACAAGCTCCATTTCACACAAAGTTTTGTGCATGCCAGCATTTGGCTGTTTAGATTGTGAAAAGACTCAAAGTCATTTTGACATTGCTCTAATTAGACCGCACTGAATAGTAACTATTCTGCAGAAGAAAATTGATGGCTTAAAATACAGAAGGAAAAAATAACCCCACCCCAAAGAGTAATGGAGCTGCAAACTGCTCCTTTAAACTTTGAGACAAACAAAGCTGTGTTCTGAAATGTGTTGGGGGGAGGTGTTAGTGCTTTGGGGGGGCACTGGAGCTCAGCTGTGCCAAACGCCAAGAAAGAGGGCACGCAGCCACGCCCCCCTTCTCTCCCGCTGTCAGCTCTAAGGGCAGCTCTAGGCTGAGCTTGGCTGGGAAAGAGATTGCTGCTTTCCTGATGGACCCAAAAGGCAGCCAAGACTTTGGAAGCATAGGCAGGACTCCAGCAAACAGCCTCCTGTCCCCCACCCCAGCCTGAAAAGATGCCCGGTCCAGATCGCAGGTATTATGCAAAACTAGGCCTTGATCTAAATGAGAATTCAAGCCTTGGCTTCTGCTGAACCACCAGGTATCCTACTGATGCTACTTGAAAGGGAGGTTTGGACTCCAGAGCTTTTCAAGGGAGCACTTAAAAAAAAACAAAAAAACCTCCCCCAGAATTAGCCAGCACTAAACACTCTTTCAGCAGAGCTTGTTGCTGTAGTTACCAAGAGACCAGCTATACCGTGATTTGAGAGAGAGAGAGAGGAGACTCTCCCCAAAATAACCCACTGCATTCACTTTTAGAGGCATGAAGAATGGGTCACACAGTTTAACACTCCAGGATGGGCTCCAGGTATACAATTTGTTTTAAAGGATACGTGCTCAAGAATTCACTAAGTGGGAACGTTACACTTTTTCGCCACGTACATTCTTCACCCAAATGCTTTAGATCAGTGCTGCACAAATATAGGCTGAAACTCAGCTGCAATACAGGGAAGCAACTTTCAGTAGATACACTGTGCTGCAGGCATTGGAGCAGATGATAAAGCAATCCATCTGGAAGCACCTTGAAAACAATGCAGTGATTACTCGAAGCCAACATGGATTTGTCAAGAACAAATCCTGCGAGACGAATCTGCTCTCATTTTTGGATCAGGTCACCTCCCTTGTGGACTGTGGGAATGCTGTGGACATCATATACCTCGACTTCAGCAAAGCTTTCAACAAAGTGCCCCATGATCTCCTGATGAGCAAACGAGCTCAAAGTGGGCTAGATGAAACAACGATCCAGTGGATCCAGCAGCCCCCTTCTGTCCCAATTGTTCCATGCAGCTCGGCCCAGCCATGACAAGGTATAGAGTGGAGGGGCATGCTATGAGAGATGCCTGTGTACAGGGCCAGTCTAAATCCCAGAAAGGATCAGGAATCAAAAGGAACTGTTTGTAGTGGGATAAAATGCCAGGTGTGACGAGAGCCCGGGAATAGGGTAGTTCATTCAGTACATTGAATATACCACAATATGCAACCCAGAAACAATAAAACGGCTAGAAGGAGAAGCTGCTGGCCACCCAGGGTGGCTGCCTGTGTGCTTTTGCCTGATGGAGGAAGTGAGGCAAGGCTCAGTGGAGCTCAGCCGAGAAGGCCGCGCTCCCCATGCCTCAGCCTCTCTCCAGTGTCCTGCTGCAGCTCAGTGTCCTCCTGCATGCCCAGAACGCTTCAGGGTTGTTTTTGTGACGCGAGATGTAGTGGCTGGAGCCCTGAAAGGGGGGCAGAGGCTGCTCATGACCACAGCCACGCAAGTCTTCCTTGAACCTGAGATGAGGCAATGCCTGCGTGTGGCTGCGTTAGGAGCCTATGTTGAGCCGTGGCGTGTGTGTTTGAGATGTTTTCATACTGCCTCACCCTGGATAAAGTTTCTCCTCCATATGTACGGTCGTTTTGATGAATGCCAAACACAGGACAATATTTACGTGATACTTGAGCAGGCTAGAGGCACCTCCTCTAACTGCAATTAAACAAATTTATCACATCCTGGAGGTGCTGTCCTGGCACCTCCGAACCAGAGAGAGTTTTTGAGCTGCATAATTTCATAGGGCAGTGTGTTAGAACCCGGTGCATTTGCTGCTTTGGTTTCCAGTTAGCAAACCTTAAACCCCCATACCAAAATCCATCTTCAACCACATTTCCAGAGCCACTGAGCAATATACCAAGATAATAACACCATTATGGTCTTCTTTTTAAAGATAATCTTATTTTTCATTGCTGTCTCAGAATTCCACCAAAAGGCCTGCTTCCTACTTTCTGGCTGTACGCGGGGTTACCCTTGAAGACGGTTCGGAAGCTGCAGCTGGTACAGAACGCAGCGGCTCGCCTGATTAAAGGCAGCTGCCGGTGAGATCACATCAGGAGTTGCACTGGTTACCAGTTGTTTTCCGGGCCAAATTCAAAGTGTTGGTTTTGGCCTTTAAAACCCTATACGGTTCCGGCCCAGCCTATCTCAAGGAGCGCCTCCAGCAACACCAGACAGGCCGCTCAGCAAGATCAGCCTCGGATGGCCTTCTCTCTGTCCCATCAGCCAGGACAGCTAGGTTGGTGGGGACGAGGGAGAGGGCCTTCTCTGTGGTGGCCCCCACTCTGTGGAACTTCCTCCCTAGGGAATTCCGCCATGCCCCCTCTTTAATGAGCTTCCGCCACGCATTAAAAACATGGTTGTTCAGGCAGGCGTTTGGGGTGGGTTAGGATATTTTTAGAAATGTGATGTTTTTAGTGTAGTATTTTATTGTTTTAAATTGTTCTTGTTGTACATCGCCCAGAGTGACTAGGTGACCAGCCAGATGGGCGATTAATAAATTTAATAAATAAAAAAATAAAAAAATAAGATATGAAATCTGGTAATAGACTTCAGGAACAACAAGAAATGGCATCTCCCTGCATTTTGGTGGCTTCCCCATTTAAATCATTTTTGTTTTGTTTTGTAATTCTTTCCCCCACCCCTTCATTATGGCACTAAATGGCAAATCAGGGACCAAGCTGTATAATGCAAATCTCTGTCTTTTGCTCCCACGTTTCAAATCTGGAAATCCAACAGTTGCTGCGTCAGTAGGTACAGAAGCAGCATTTAGAAACCTTCATAAATAACATGGCAGGGCAGTGAATGTCAAATAATATAAATAAGTAAGAGTAGGGGTAGGAAATAAACAAAAGGATGTAGAAGCTCCACAGGAAGGCAACAGTCAGCAGTACTTGATGGAAGGTGTTTGGGGTCAGCTGGTAAGGCTGCTCCAGTCCAGATGGGTCTTTATATACCACCTGTGCCCCTGTAAAGTGGTGAGCATCACCGAGCGGGACCTCTTTGTAGCTCACTCCTATCCCAGATAAGCAATTCCTTCAAGGTGCAGGGCTGGACTATCCAAATTGGGATATCCTTCTGCTCCGGGTCCTTGACTTCCCTTCTCTTTGTATCCTTGCTCTGAAGAGTTTTCCCTTTTATTTTGCTGCACTTTATTTCAAGACTGTTTGCTGCTGAACAAAAACAAACATATAATTAAATGATTCATCATCTTGTTTTTGCTGCAACATACTTGTTTCTCCCCCTTCCCAGTGCAGTTCAGCAACTGGAGAAATGAGATATGTATTATTGCTTTTAACTTAGATCATTATTTTAATTCTGGCTTTTTAAAATCCCTTCTCCACTCCCCAAACCCATGCATATTGAATGCGCTTAAAAAGTGCCTATTGCCACAAAGGAGAACACTCTTTGAGGAGCGTTGCCACTCTCCCCATTGGGAAGGCAAACGATTGAGTCCCCGATCACTGACAAGTGCCATGACATGGCAGGATCACCCTAGCGCCTTTGGGACACATGTTGGAGTTGTGATTTGTAGCTATTTGGTAATATTTTGTATTCCTGCAATGATAACCTTCTCATTATCTTGGTCTGAATTCTCCACCTGGCTCCCTGTCACATAGAATCATAGAATAGTAGGGTTGGAAGGGGACTACAAGCCCATCAAGTCCAACCCCCTGCTCAATGCAGGAATCCAAGTCAGAGCATCCCTGGCAGGTGGCTGTCCAGCCTCGTCTTGAAGGCCTCCAGTGTGGGAGAGCCCACCACCTCCCTAGGTCATGGGTTCCATTGTCGTATTGCTCTTACAGTCAGGACGTTTTTCCTGATGTTCAGTCGGAATCTGGCTTCCTGTAACTTGAGCCCATGATTCCGTGTCCTGCACTCTGGGATGATCAAGAAGAGATCCTGGCCTCCTTCTCTGTCACAACCTTTCAGGTCCTTGAAGAGCGCTATCATATCTCCCCTCAGTCTTCTCTTCTCCAGGCTAAACATGCCCAGTTCTTTCAGTCTCTCCTCACAGGGCTTTGTTTCCAGTCCCCTGATCATCTTTGTTGCCCTCCTCTGAACCCTCTCCAGTTTGTCTGCATCCTTCTTAAAGTGTGGTGCCCAGAACTGGAATAGGGATGGTGGAGAATTTCTCCCCGAATCTTTGGGGGGCCGAGGGCCAACGCATTCGGCCCCCCGAAATCGGCGGTGAAATTCTCTGCCCCCCCGCCCCCCCCCCCCGGGATGGGACTTACCTTTGGCGAATGTCCCTCCTGGCGGCGGGTCCCAGCAGCGGTTCGTCGGCCTTTCGTCGGGGGTGGGGCCTTTCGGTCAGGGCCTTTTGTCGGGGATGGGGCCAGCCTTTCATCGCGGTCGGCCTTTCGTCGGGGGTGGCGGCGGCAGCCGGTCTTCCGACCGGCTGCCACCGCCGCCATTACAAAGTGTAAAAAAAACCCAAAACCCCGTGATAGGCTACGTAACGATTAACGTAGCCCATGGCTAGATTTCCAAAGTCAGCCGTGATACGCTATGTAAATCGTTACGTAGCCTATCACGGGTGACTTTGGGGGGAAAAACGCGTGTACGCAAATGGCGGCGCTCTATGGGCGCTGCCATTTGCGTTCCTTACTTGGTCCCGGTAATCTACATAAAGTAAATCTTTACGTAGACTACCGGGACCAAATAAGGAACGCAAATGGTGGTGCCCACAGTGCACCGCCATTTCCGTACGCGCTTTTTTTTTTTCAAAGTCACCCGTGATAGGCTATATAACGATTAACGTAGCCTATCACGGCTGACTTTGGAAATCTAGCCGTGATAGGCTACGTTAATCATTACGTAGCCTATCACCGGATTTGTTTATTTATTTATTTATTTATTAGATTTATTAATCGCCCATCTGACTGGTCACCCAGCCACTCTGGGCGATGTACAACCCACCATAAACAATTTAAAACAATAAAATTTTACCATAATTTTTTTTTAAAAAAATACCCTAACCCATTTGTTTGTTTGTTTTACTTTTTCTTTTGCGGCCGGGGAGACAGGGCGCTTCTCCCCGGCCGGAATTTTGTCCGGGCGAGGCGGGGCGCCTCCCCCCCTGGCCTGAATTTCGGCCGGATGAGGCGGGACGCCTCCCCCCCTCGCCTGAACTTCGGGGGGAGAAGCGAAGCGCCTCCCCCCCACCGCGAAGCACCCCTGCGAAATGGTAAGTGACTTTCGTACATCCCTAAACTGGACACAGTACTCCAGACAAGGCCTAACCAGTGCTGAGTAGAGGGGAACTAGTACTTCCCGGGATTTGGAAGCTATGCTTCTATTAATGCAGCCCAAAATAGCATTTGCCTTATTTGCAGCCACATCACATTGTTGGCTCATATTCAGCTTGTGATCGACAACAATTCCAAGATCCTTCTCGCTTGTCGTATGGTTGAGCCACATATCCCCCATCTTGTAACTGTGCATTTGGTTTCTTTTTCCTAAGTGTAGAACTTGGCATTTATCCCTATTAAATGTCATTCTGTTGTTTTCTGCTAGGGATGTACGAAAGTCACTTACCTGAACCCAAAAGTTGATTCATGGTGGGGGGGAGATGCTCCGTCCCTCCCCCCCAAATTCTGGCCGGGGGGGAGGCGCCCTGTCCCTCCGGCCGCGAATCCTGTCCTGCCGGGACGCAGATGACGGCAGCCATAGCCACCGCCATTTGCATCCCTGCAGTCAGCCGTGATAGGCTAAGTAAATGTTTACGTAGCCTATCACGGCTGAGTGGAAAAAAAAAACAACAACAACCGCGCGTACGCAAATGGCGGTGCCCATGGGCGCCGCCATTTGCGTTCCTTATTTTGGCACGTCTAGTCTACGTAAACATTTATGTAGACTATGGCGAAAATAAGGGGAACGCTATTTGCGTTCCCCTTATTTTCGCTGTAGTCTGCATAAATGTTTACGTAGACTACACGTGCCAAAATAAGGAACGCAAATGGCGGCGCCCATGGGCACCGCCATTTGCGTACGCGCGGTTGTTGTTGTTTTTTCCACTCAGCCGTGATAGGCTACGTAAATATTTACGTTGCCTATCATGTTTTTTTTTTTTTTAACTTGGAAATGGCAGCGGCAGCAGTAGGAATTGAGCACCTCTGCCTTTTCTTGGTCATCTGTTGTCGTTTTGCCATCCTTATTTAATAGCTGAACAACCATTTCTTTCCTCTGCCTTTTACTATGCACGTAGCTGAAGAAAGCCTTTTTGTTGTTTTTAGCATCCCTCGCTAACCTCAGCTCGTTCTCAGCTTTAGCCTTCCTGACGCCATCCCCGCAATTCTGTGCTATCTGCCTGTACTCTTCCTTTGTTACTTGGCCTTCTTTCCACTTCCTATATGTGTCCTTTTTGGTTTTCAGGTCATCCCTCAGCTTTCTGTGAAGCCACATTGGCTTCTTCTGTTGTCTTCCACCTTTTCTTCTTGTTGGAATTGTTTGTGATTGTGCCTTGAGAATTTCCTTTTTTAAAAGCTCCCACCCATCTTGGACTCCTTTTCTCGTTAGCGTCGCTTGCCATGGGACCTTACTGATCATTTTTTTGAGTTTATGAAAATCAGCTTTCCTAAAATCCAGGGTACGCGTTTGACTACACTTGGCTATTGCTTCCCTTAGAACCAAGAACTCAAGTACAACATGGTCGCTTTCCCCCAGAGTTCCTGTAACTGCTACTTGATCCACTAAGTCATCTCTGTTGGTTAGGATCAAGTCAAGGATAGCCGATCTTCTAGTTCCTTCCTCTACTTTCTGTAGAAGGAAGTTATCTGCCACACAAGTCAGGAATTTCCTGGAGGGGCCATGTTTTGCAGAATTTGTCTCCCAACAAATATCGGGGAAATTGAAGTCCCCCATTACTACTACATCATGCTTCCTTAAAACATTGGCTATTTGCTTTGCAAAAGTTTCATCCTTGTCTTCTCCTTGATTGGGTGGCCGGTAGTAGACTCCGACCACCAGGTTCCTTTTATTCTTTGCTTCATTTATTTCAACCCAGATGCTCTCGATGGGGCTACCAAGCTCCTCCTCCTGTATTTCTGTGCAGAGGTATGTATTTTTCACATGCAGTGCAACCCCACCTCCCTTTCTGTTCCTCCTGTTCTTTTTGAACAACTTATATCCTTCAATTGCTGCATTCCAGTCATGAGAGTCATCCCACCAAGTCTCAGTTATACCTATCAAGTCATAATTCCCCTCCTGTATTAAGGGTTCAAGTTCGTTCTGTTTGTTTCCCATACTCTGGGCATTAGTATATAGACATCGAAGACCATGTGCTTCATAGTCTGGCTTTCTTCCTACATGTGTCTGAAGACTATGATTGGGCGCTATCAGAGCTGTTCTCTCCGTTGCAGTGCATGTGCCTATGTCCATTGTTACCCCCAACATTACATCTCCCTTCCCTGTAGGATTCAGTTTAAAGCCCTCCTGATGAAGTTCTTCATGCTGTGGCCAAACACAGTCTTCCCACCCTTTGCGAGGTGCAACCCATCCCTAGCCAACAGCCCATCTTCCAGGAAGTATAGGCCGTGGTCCCAGAATCCAAATCTCTCTCGTCGGCACCACCTTCGTAGCCAGTCATTCACCCGGAGTATTTTTCGTTCCCTTTCTATCCCTCTTCTAACTACTGGAAGGATGGATGAGAAAACTATCTGGGCCCCAAAGTTCTTGAGTTTCCTTCCCAAAGCTTCAAAGTCTGACGTGATCTCTTCATAGCTCCGCTTGGCGGTATCATTTGTTCCCACATGGATGAGAAGAAAGGGATACCTGTCAGTGGGCTTTATGAGTGCAGGCAACCTTTCAATCACATCTCTAATCTGTCCTCCCGGGAGACAACATACCTGGCGAGTCCACGGGTCTTCGCGACATACTTGGGTCTCGATCCCATGCAGCAAGGAGTCTCCCACTACTACCACTCTTCTCTTCTTCTTCTTGTAGGCCTGGGTTTCATTGCCTCTGTTTGACTGACCTTCAGCCTCTTGCTCACTCTCATGCAGGTTCCCCTGTGGTTCTTCCTCTGCAGGCTGTCCTCCAGTCTCATCCGCAAGTCCCTCGAATCGGTTCCCTAGTTCCACTGCCTCCACTGGTGCAGAGTGGCGTCTAGTTCTTCTTCTCCTAACTGTCACCCTTTTCCAAGGAGTATCCTCTACTGCATTTTTCTTCACCTCAGCATTCCCCACTGCCTCATCTTGCTGTTGCTCTTCAAGCTTCTGGTCTGCCCTTTGCTGCTGTAGTTCCCCCATTCTGTCCAAGAACTCTTCGTGTTCTCTTATTCCCCGGAGGGTTGACAGTCGCCGCTCCAGTCCGCTTACTTTTTCTTCCAGCAGCGTGATCAACTTGCACTTGTTGCAGCTGTAGGCCATGTTGTTCTCAGGCAAGAAAACAAACATTGCACACACCTTGCAGGTCACCACCACTGGAGAGTCTTGTCCTTCTACAGCCTCTTTTCCCTTTTTGTGTCTAGCTTTGTGATTGTTCTAGACTAGCCTGTGCCTGCTCCTCTACTCAGTGGAGGTTAAAAGCAGAGTCCCACTGGTGTGAAAGTGTGTGTTACAAGACAAATAAATGGAAAAAAGTTAGTTAAAAAAAAATGTTAGGGGCCTCCCCCTTGACCTCCCCTGCCGAATTCCCCTGGCCAACTCCTGTTTGCTCCCCCTGTTCGCTCGCTGTCTGGGAGCTTGCCTGCTTCTGTAGTCCCTGGACCAGCTGGAGCAGCTTCCTCTGCTCTGCTCTGCTCTGCTCTGCTGAGCTGGGAGGCGGGAAACAGACTGAAGCTTCCTGCCCAGTCAGCTGCTGGGCGTAGACCACACCCCCCCAATTCAGTTGGAGCTCTCAGAAGCACCTGGTGAGCTCACAGCCAATCAGAAGGATAAAGGGCAGCCCCCTGGGCTTCCTGCAGCCCACTTACCTCTTAGCCTCTGTCTCCTTTGTCTCCTTTGTCTCTTCAACCACTGCAACTCCCCTGGCCAACTCCTGTTTGCTCCCCCTGTTCGCTAACATCATCAAACATACATTAGGCTTTTCATAATGTATCACCCCAGAACTATAGGACAGGGCTAGTGGACACCCCTGTGTGTGGCCCTCAGACTGATTTCAAAAGCCCTCTGTAAGCTATTAGTTCAGACCTCTGGCAAGAGTGGTCTGTCATTCCCCCAGCAGTCCAGTTGGCTAGGAGACAAGGAGAGAGAAGGAGGTGCAGGGGTGGGGGAGAGGTATCATAAAGAGAGAAATGGGCTAGCCCTGGCCCCTTTGGCTCTGGACCCACTACCACAACTCCCCCCCCCCAAGGCAGATTACTCCGATAGGAATGCAGCCCTTGATAGAAAAAGAGGCTGCCCAGACCTGTCATATGAGGTAAACCCAATTCAGGATGGCAGGGCAAAATTTCACAATTAGCTCTAAAACATCGTCCTTTATTCTTTCTATTTTGTCAGTGCTCCTCAGATGCTCTCTCCAAAAACAACACTTTGGATGTGGGTATGTATCTGCTGCATCTTCTGCTGTGAACTTGAATGCAAAGAATTCATTCAGACCCTGTGCACTTCCCCTCCCCTGTTCAGAAGTCTGTTGTTCTCTAACCATCATGATCCAACCATCTCCCCATGGCTGGTTTTCTGCACCTGATGCAGAAATTTGCCAAAGTTCAAAAATTCTTTCATAAACTGGACAGAAAGAACTTGGGATTCATCATCATCATCAACGTTTCTCTGCTGCCTTGTAGATGAAGCTCTCTGGGGGGTTTACAAAGGTTAACAGAGGAGGAGGAGGAGGAGGAGGAATATTTTGGGGGAAATGGGACCAACAGATTCACCCACCCAGGCTGAGACTGCGAGTGCTTCGCTCTCAAGAGCCCGGCTCTGAGTCCCCACGCATTCCACCATGTCTGTGGCGCGGAATACGAGCTTCCACCTTGTTTCTCCGCAGCAGGATCCTCATCCTTAGTGGCTACCTGACAGGCAGGTACAACATCGTCAAGCCATGGGATTCACAACCACAGAATGTTGTGCTGGCATGTAGTCTGATGCCTTTGAGAACCGTTGAGGACAAAGTCCTGGGAGGCGAGTCTCTCGAATGCCTTTAGCCCAAATAGCTACATATTCTGTCCATGGAAGACCCAGTAAATCTCTGAATAACAGATGCTGCTGAAGACATATGGTGGGAAGACAGAGCCTGTTGCTTTCTTTTGGCACTGTGCTTGTGGGCTTCCTACAACCATTTGGGACTGTTAGGGGACAGAGAGCAGGTCTTGATGGATCCAGTCTGATCCAGGAGGGCCAAATGTCACCAAAATTGGGGCCCTCTAACATCTCGCACTTTCTTGCCACCCCCAGCAAAACACCCAGAATTTCCTTAATGGTATATATCCACACAAACGTGTCGTGCGCCCTCCCCGGTCCAAGAGATGGGGACATAATTAGCCAGGAACTTGTAAACAAACTAGAAATGCTAGAAAGGGATCCCCACAATGCCGGCTTCTTGGATTTCTTCTAAACTAATTCTCTGCTTCCATGAATAATCACCTTACATAAGTCCTGAAATAAAGATGCATTGGCCATGCTAAATGTGCAAACAGGCTCTAAGGATCCCAATTAGAGAAGCATCAGCTATGGGGAGAGAAATTTCTGGAAGGGAAGAAGTGATTAAAAACTCTGTGGTCTCAGCTATTGTTCTACCTACATTAGCTACAGAAACCTGGAGAGAGGCTGACCAGAAGGCTGGAATAGCCTCAGAAGTATCCAGAAGGCCAATGGAGACACCAAAGCTTCAGTGAGTTGGTTGGAAGAGGTTAAGTGGGGGTTCATCAGACACGTTTTGAGGTAGTAGTTGGAAACTCTAGAAACACGTTTTGGTGCCTGTGTGAGACGGTGGTAAAATGTTGATAAAAATGTTTTTTAGGCTGCAATCCTTGCCCACTTACCAGGGATCAAGTCCCATTCAACTTAATGGGACTTACATCTAAGTAGACATGTATAGGATTGTGTTATGAATGGTTCCAGATGAAGTATACAAGTGTCAGAGTACAGGCTGCAGGAAAATGAAATCATTACCACTAGCTGTAGCAGCCTGTTGTTGTTGTTGTTCAGTCATTAAGTCGTGTCCAACTCTTCGTGACCCCATGGACCACAGCACGCCAGGCCTTCCTGTCCTCCGCTCTCTCCCGGAGCGTGCTCAAGTTCATATTCATTCCATCAGTGATGCTATCTAGCCATCTCATCCTCTGCCGTCCCCTTCTCCTTTTGCCTTCAGTCTTTCCCAGCATCAGGGTCTTTTCCAGAGACTTTTCTCTTTGCATTAGGTGGCCAAAATATTTCAGCTTCAGCTTCAGTATCTGTCCTTCCAATGAGCAGTCAGGGTTGATTTCCTTTAGGATGGACTGATTTGACCTCCTTGCAGTCCAGGGGACTCGTAAGAGTCTTCTCCAGCACCACAGTTCGAAAGCATCAATTCTTCGGCGCTTAGCCTTCCTTATCTAGGGATGGCGGAGAATTTCTCCACGAATCTCCAGGAGGCCGAATGCCAATGCATTCGGCCCCCTGAAATTGGTGGTGAAATTCTCTGCTGGCCCCCTCCCCCTGGGATGGGACTTACCTTGTGCGAATGTCCCTCTCGGCGGCAGGTCCTGGCGGCAGTTCAGTGGCGTTTCGGTAGGGGCGGCGGCGGCAGCCAGTCTTCTGACCGGCTGCCACCGCCGCCATTGCAAAATAAAAAAGTAAAGTAAAAAAAAAAAAACACCCGTGATAGGCTACGTAACGATTTACGTAGCCTATCACGGCTAGATTTCCAAAGTCAGCCGTGATAGGCTATGTAAATCGTCACGTAGCCTATCACAGGTGACTTTGAAAAAAAAAAAAACGCGTACGCAAATGGCGGTGCCCCATAAGGGAATAGCGTTCCCTTATTTTCGCCGTAGTCTACATTAATCTTTACGTAGACTAGACGTGCCAAACTAAGGAATGCAAATGGCGGCGCCCCAAATTTTTTTTCAAAGTCACCTGTGATAGGCTACGTGACGATTTACATAGCGTATCATGGCTGACTTTGGAAATCTAGCCGTGATAGGCTACATAAATCGTTATGTAGCCTATCACGGGTGTGGGTTTTGGTTTTTTTTACTTTACTTTACTTTTTTTTTCGCGGCCGGGTAGACAGGGCGCTCCTCCCCAGCCTGAATTTCGGCGGCGAGGGATGGGGCGCCTCCCTCCCCTCGCCTGAACTTCAGGGGGAGAAGCGAAGCGCCTCCCCCCCACCGCGATGCAAGCTGCGGGACAAGGTAAGTCCCTTTCGTCCATCCCTACTTATAGTCCAGCTCTCGCAGCCATACGTTACTACTGGGAAAACCATAGCTTTGATGATACGGACCTTTGTCGGCAAGGTGATGTCTCTGCTTCTTACTATGCTGTCTAGGTTGGCCATAGCTTTCCTCCCGAGGAGCAAGCGTCTTATAATTTCATGGTTGCAGTCACCATCTGCCGTGATCTTGGAGCCCAAGAAAATAAAATCTGTCACTGCTTCCATTTCTTCCCCTTCTGTATGCCAGGAAGTGAGGGGGCCAGATGCCATGATCTTCGTTTTGTTAATGTTGAGTTTCAAACCAGCTTTTGCACTCTCCTCTTTCACCCTCAACAAGAGGCTGTTTAGATCCTCTTCGCTTTCTGCCATTAGGGTGGCATTGTCTGCATATCTGAGGTTGTTGGTAATTCTCCCAGCAATCTTAATTCCGACCTGTGATTCATCCAACCCGGCGTTTCTCATGATGTACTCTGCATATAAGTTAAATAAGCAGGGCGACAATATGCAGCCTTGTCGTACTTCTTTCCCAATTTTGAACCACTCGGTTGTTCCATGTCTGGTTCTTACTGTTGCTTCTTGACCCTCGTACAGGTTTCTCAGGACACAGGTAAGGTGGTCTGGTACTCCCATCACTTTCAGAATTTGCCACAGTTTGTTGTGATCCACACAATCAAAGGCTTTAGCATAGTCAATGAAGCAGAAATAGACGTTTTTCTGGAATTCTCTTGCTTTCTCCATGATGCAGCGAATGTTGGCGATTTGATCTCTAGTTCCTCTGCCTCTTCTAAACCCAGCTTGTACTTCCGGTAGTTCTCGGTTCGCATACTGCTGAAGCCTAGCTTGTAGGATTTTGAGCATCACCTTGCTGGCATGTGAAATGAGCGCAATTGTGCAGTAGTTTGCACACTCTTTGGCGTTGCCCTTCTTTGGAATTGGAATGTAAACTGACCTTTTCTAGTCCTGCGGCCATTGTTGAGTGTTCCAAATTTGTTGGCATATTGAGTGCAGCACTTTAACAGCATCATCTTTTAGGATTTTAAATAGCTCAGCTGGAATACTGTCATCTCCGCTAGCTTTGCTGTTAGTAATGCTTCCTAAGGCCCACTTGACTTCACTCTCGAGGATGTCCGGCTCAAGTTCAGTGACCGCACTATCAAGGCTATCAGAGACATGCATCAATTCTGTTTGTTGGGTCTGGCCCCACACCATATGTCTTCATTGTGTCAAATCAGAAGAGCAACAGGCAGAAGCAGGACCTTTGCTGCTATAGCCCCAAGCTGTGAAATGCCTGCCCTGTTGCAGTAAAGAGATGCTCTTCCCTGCCCCTTCTTGGTAATGGCCACATAAAGCAGTTTGTTCCAGCTCATCTTTAGCTGAGTTTTTCTCAGAGAACTACTGACTGTGTTGATCTACTGCTTAGATATAAGTAGGTGTGTTCATTCTTGTTTTGTTTCTTCTTGCAACTGTAGACTGCAGTGATGACAGACAGACAGACAGACAGACAGACAGACCTATATAGGCCTAGAAATGTCTCCAGTGCATCAACAGATTTTAAAGAAGACTAAAATGGGGAGAAATTCCTGTGTTAGCCTGTGAGAGAAAAACCACCACCACCACACCTCCACAGAGTCACCTCTCAGCCCCTGCTGAAACCAGGTAGTTGGCCCATGCAGCTCTCCTCAGGACTGGCCGGGTTGAGCATGAGTGGAAGGGGCTGGGAGGGGGCTCCCCCTTCCTTGTGTGGGTCTGTACCGTGGATTCAAACAGGGCCTCCGGCATGTAGAACAGAAGCTGCTCCCCTGGCAGGGGCACCTCCTGCAGGCGCGTGCTCCAGGCATCTCCTGGTCTGGGTCTGGGGGGGGGAGAGCCAAGTGTCCCAGATGTGTGCCATCCCTGCCTGCACTCCTCCGCTGTGGCGGAATGGGAAAGGAGCAGCCCGGGGCCTTTGCGGTGTTGGGCTGCTGCTCCTTCCTCTTGCCAGAGTCTGACATGACTTTGCCCCAGGCAGGCCAAAGGGAGGGCGTCTGCTTCCTCCTCTCCCTCGCCAGGGAGCAAACCACCAGAGGCTGTGGCTGCCACTGCCAGGAGTGCTCAGGGCTGAGCGTGTCTTCGCCCCTTCCCTCGGGCCGCTTCCCTCCCTCGATGTGCCTCTTTGCCCCTTTGTCCCATGAGGGCTGTGTGTCTCTGCAGGCCCCCTGCGCAGAGGGCCACGTGGGTGCTGTGTTGCGTGGGGCAGCCCTCCTGTCCACGTCTGTGTGTCTGAGATGCTCATAAAATAGTGCGTGCGAGTGGCGTCAGGGGGCCTGGTGGGACCCCGAACTGGGAACTGGCAGGAATCGGGGTTGCTGCTCACTGTGCCCCGGGACTGATGGCGTGGGGAGTGCTGGGGGGTGGTCTTGAGTGCGGTAGGCTGTTGATGCAGGGTGTGTGCAGGAGGCATGGGGGACCCTTCCCGAGGGTAACCACTTGTGAGTCACACACATCCCGCCGCCCCAGAAATGCACCACCAAAAAATAGGACAAAAGAGGACAGTGATTTACATAAAAGCTGCATATTCTGCTCCATATGTGTATATGCAAACCTAGAAAAGATTAAAAAGGTAAAAAAGGTAAAGGTGTCCCCAACCAGTCGTGTCCGACTCTAGGGTGTGGTGCTCATCTCCACCGCTAAGCCAAAGAGCCAGCGCTGTCCGAAGATGCTTCTGTGGTCACATGACTGGCATGACTGTACACCAAGGTGCACGGAATGCTGTTACCTTTCCCGCCGAAGCAGCACCTATTTATCTACTTGCAGTTTCTTGCTTTCGAACTGCTAGGTTGGCAGGAGCTGGGACTGAAGATGGGAGCTCACTCCGTCACGCGGCACTCGGGACTCAAACTGCTGTCCTGCCGACCTTCCAGTCTGCAGTTCAGCGTCTTAACCACTAAGAAATACAGTCCCTCTCACCATCGTGGGAAAGACTGTGACCAGGTGACCTGTGCACAGTCCTTCTGGTTCTTTATCTTTAAACCAGAATTGAATTGGATGGCCCTCCAATACAGGACGGTCCTCTGTGACAGAGGCATTGCCCACTTTGTGAGTCCATTGGCTCCCTCTCTTTGGGGGGTGGCATGCGGGGTGGCAGCAGCACAATCCCTGATTGGTGGGCACGGGTGGATTTTCCATGGACACTGGGGTCCTGTTGTCTGCCATTTTGCCATTTGAAATTTTTATGTTGTATCTTATCGTGTTAGAATCATAGAATAGTAGGGTTGGAAGGGGCCTACAAGGCCATCGAGTCCAACCCCCTGCTCTGTGCAGGAATCCAAGTCAGAGCATCCCTGACAGGTGGCTGTCCAGCCTTGTTTTGAATGCCTCCGGTGTGGGAGAGCCCCCCACCTCCCTAAGGAATGGGTTCCATTGTCGTATTGCTCTGACAGGCAGGAAGTTTTTCCTGATGTTCAGCAGGAATCTGGCTTCCTTTCACTGAGCCCATTATTCCGTGTCTTGCACTCTGGGATGATGAAGAAGAGATCCTGGCCTTCCTGTCTGGGACAACCTTTCAAGGACTTGAAGAGCGCTATCCTGTCTCCCCTCAGTCTTCTCTTCTCAAGGCTAAACATGCCCAATTCTTTCAGACTCTCCTCACAGGGCTTTGTTTCCAGTCCCCTGATCATGTTTGTTGCCCTCCTCCGAACCCTCTCCAGCTTGTCTGCATCCTTCTTAAAGTGTGGTGCCCAGAACTGGACACAGGACTCCAGATGAGGCCTAACCAGTGCTGAGCAGATCCACCTGACTGTTGTTGTATTTTATGGTTTAGTTCTTGTGAACTGCCCAGAGATCTTTGGCTATTAGGCAATATAGTAATGTCAATAAATACAGTTCACCTCTGAGCACTAGGCACCAGGGACCAACCGCATGTCCATCAGCATGAGGTGCTACTTGACAGCTTTCCCAGTAGAACCATCCAGAAAATCTTATAATACAGGGATATTATGCAGCACACAGTTTTCCTTTCATTGCTTCCAAAAATAGAAAAGAGGCCTGGAAAATACGGCGATTTAAATTACCAAGAAAGCCAAGAGAGGAGCAATTCGATGAAAGCTCCATGCAGGCCTCTTGCGTGCACATTCACACAATTTGGGCAACTGGTCCACGGACAAATAGCGCTGATGACTGAATAACACGTATAAAATATATATTATTCATTAACACTTTGCCATGGCAGAAAATAAGAAATGGATAATTTTAACAGCACAGATGCTGTGAAAAACCACAGAAATATATTCAGAGCAGGATTCAACTTTATTTTCCTAGTGAAAAATGCAGTTTAGGATTTCCTTCTTTGACATTTGGAAATATTAAATTATTTAAGTTGTCAGTACAGAGAGAGAGAGAGAAAGTACTGGAGCATGTGTTTGACTCTCCCTCCCTCCCTCCCTCCCTCCTTCCGTATGTGTGTGTCACACACACACACACACACACACAGTCTTTAAACTTGGTGCAAATTATTCATATATCAAGACCAGATAAAGTGACGCTTTGAGTTTTGAATTTCATTTGTGAAGAAGCTTCTCTGAATGAGCATGTGGAGTTCAAAGTTAGAACTTGGCCCGTGAACTCTCTGTGCCGTTCGGTCCGGAGGAGGGCTCCTTTGGCTCGCCTGCTGTGCTCCTAGCTAAGAATTAAACTCAGAACCCTTGCGAATGGCTCCTTCCAGCCAGCCAGGCCCCACACCTCGTCTTCGTCCTTACCACTCTGTCTCCATCCCTCTGTCTAGCTGCTTCGGCTAGCTTCTGTTACAAACATGAAATAAAAATGAAACACATGGGGAACATTCAGTCCTCAGACTGCCTTATACGTACCTTCAAAACATGTTTTGAATTGAAAAAATACTGATTTTGGATTCTGTTGGTATGCTGCCCACCCCGCTGCCCGGTGGTCTTCCAACCTGAGTTGATGGAGGTGGTCTTGGGTGTGTTCTTGGGTCTCCTCCAGTGTTGGTTCTGGGCCACTTCAACATTCATGTGGAAGGCGCCCTGTCCAGGGCAGTTCAGGATTTCAGCGTCTCCATGACCACCATGGGCCAAGTTCCAACATGTCATCAGCCAAACACATGTAGCAGGGCATGCTCTGGACTTGTCTTCTTTTTTTCCAGCCGGCCACAGAAATGGTGATCTGAAGGTGTGGGACGCCTTTCCTTTGTCCTGGTCAGATCATCACCTGCTGAGGTCTAGAGTTATGGCAGTTTTCCCCCTCTGCAAGGGTGGGGGACCGGTTAAGTTGGTCCACCAGCCCCAGAGGATCTGAATGACATGGTGGCTTTCCTGTCAAGACCCCAGGCCGTGTTTCCAGAAGGACGAGATAATGGAGGAGTACCGCTTTTTTAGAAGGAATCAGCTTTGCTGCACTTTGGTCCATGCTCAGCTCCATGCGCAGATTCTTCACAGCACGTACCTCCTGGTGGGGGTGGGGCTTGGAGTGAATGTCACCTGACTGGCAGGGGCTGCTCAACCAATAAAAGAGGCTTCCCCCTTCCTCCTTTCCCCTGAAGGTCCAGATGCACCCGCATTTCAGGAGCAAGCCCCACTGAGCACCATGGGAGTTACTTCCGAGAAGACACACATACACTTGTGCTGGGAAAGGCGGGGGATCACAAAGACGGAAACCAGCCCCCACTTTAATCCGCAGGACCTCATTCAGCACAATGGGAGTGACTTCTGAGGAGACACTAATGGGTTTGATGTGGAAAAGAGATGGAAACCAGCCCCCACTTTAACGCGGAGGATCCCTATGAGGAAGTTGTGAAGCAGTTACTTCCTAAGGTGATGATCGGAGCCTCGAGAGCACGCTTAATCACACACAAGGAATGGGGCTTTAAAATGTGCCATGTCAGTTGAGGGGCTGCTCTGTTACTTCTGTGGGCATTGCGAGGGCACGCCTCACTCAGCACAATGGCAGGAAACACCCCTTGACTGGGCCACGGGTAGGGATGTACGAAAGTCACTTAGCTTTTCGAAGGGTGACATTCACGGTGGGGGAAGGTGCTCCATCCCTCGCCCTGAAATTCTCCCCGGCCAGCTCCGCTCCGCAGAGACTCTGCGGAGCTGCCAGCCGGGGCCGTCTGCAGCCGTAGCCGCCATTTGCGTCCCTATATTTTGCCATGATAGGCTATGTATATATTTACATAGCCTATCATGGCAAAAAAAAGAAAAAGGGAACGCAAATGGCGGCGGCTATGGCGGCTGCCATTTGTGTTCCTGTTTTTTGCCGTGATAGGCTACGTAAATATTTGCAGCGGCCACCATTTGCGTTCCCTTATTTTGCTGCGATAGGCTACGTAAATATTTATGTAGCCTATCACAGCTATAATGAAGAAGCGGATGGCGGCCGCAGACGCGGCCGCCATTCGCAAAGCAGCACGAATGTCACCAGGCAAGTGTCCCATTTCAGGTGCCTTTTGCGGGGTGGGGGAGCAGGGGGTTCATTCCGCCATGGATTTCGGGGAGCCAATGACCTGTGTCAACCTACTAGAGGGGGTCAGCAAGCTGGGTTGGGCTGTTCGTGTGCACTTGTGCAAGCGTGCGCTTCTGAAAATACACAATTGCACATATGCACACAAATAAAGGGTCGTCTCCTCCCATATATACCTGCCCAGCGCCTAGAGTTATTGTCCACTGTCAGTAAACAATGGAAATTATCTTACTATTAAAACAACGACATAAATGGAAAGGAACACAACAATTTAACCAGCTGAAAATACAATAACCTGTGTGTGGGGGTGTGGGGGGAGACCCTTCTTTGCTGAAAAGCCATCAAGGAGGTGCACAGTAAGTTAAACAATAAAAAAATGAAGTTTTTTTAAAAAAAAACCCAAGAACATAAAAAACAATAAAAACATTAACACTTTATTTAAAATAGCCGAATTAAAAAGATGCACCTTCACACTCTTTCTGGAAGCCAAGGGAGTGTGGGCCGATCCTAGTTCCTGAGGGAGTGCATTCCATGGTTTGGGGCAGCGCAGGGGGGAGCCCCTTCATGCGTGTCTGACAAACAGGTAATGGCGCCTCACAGGGCCTCTCCTGCAGATCTTCGTGCCTGGGCAGGCTCATGATAAGACAGACAGGAGGTTTGCCAAGTGGCTTGCGGGGGAGCGGGGTGGATTGCTGTAGTGGCCCTGGGCCTTTGGGACCAGCCTTGGGGCCTTGTTTGCTTTTAGAATCATAAAATTTATTTATTTATTTATTTATTGCATTTATACCCCGCCTTTCTCCCTCTTGCAAGGAACTCAAGGTGGCTTACATTATCCTCCTCCTCACCGTTGTATCCTCACAACAACAACCCTGTGAGGTAGGTTGGGCTGAGAGTCTGTGACTGGCCCAAAGTCACCCAGTGAGCTTCCATGGCCGAGTGGGGACTAGAACCCGGATCTCCCGGCTCCCAGTCCGTCACTCTCACCACTACACTACACTGGCTCTCATAGAATCATAGCATAGCAGGGTTGGAAGGGGCCCACAAGGCCATCGAGTCCAGCCCCCTGCTCAATGCAGGAATCCAAGTCAGAGCATCCCTGACAGATGGCTGTCCAGCCTCGTCTTGAAGGCCTCCAGTGTGGGAGAGCCCACCACCTCCCCAGGTCATTGGTTCCATTGTTGTACTGCTCTAACAGTCAGGAAGTTTTTCCTGATGTTCAGCCAGAATCCGGCTTCCTGTCACTTGAGCCCATTATTCCGTGTCCTGCACTCTGGGATGGTGGAGAAGAGATCCTGGCCTTCCTCTCTGTGACAACCTTTCAAGTCCTTGAAGAGCGCTATCCTATCTCCCCTCAGTCTTCTCTTCTCAAGGCGAAACATGCCCACTACGCCACACTGGCTCGCACTTGTTGAGGTTCTCCGTTTTCCACCTTGATGCTTATCTTGCTTTGTTCACACTTGCAAATGCAAGCAGAAAAGTGCACATTTTTGAACAAGAGAAATGTGCACTTTTCCAAGCATGTACCCCAAATGCTTTCTTCTCCTTCTATATTTGAGCAATGGAAAACATTTCCATTTGATCACCTAGGGATTATTTAACCTGAACCGGATGCTTCCCAGCTCCTGTTGGCTTCCAGTGTTAGTTTAAAAGTTTCTCTACCACCTTTTTATGTTTAGTGCCAGCAGTCTGGTTCCATTTTGATTCAGGTGGAGCCCATCCCTCTTGTACAGGCCTGTTTTGTCCCAAAATGTTCCCCAGTGCCTATCAAATCTGAACTTCTCCTCCCTACATCACAGTCTCATCCACACATTGAGACTCCTGAGCTTCATCTGGCTAGCTGGACCTGCGTGAGGAACAGGTAGCATTTCAGAGGAAGACACCTTGGTGGTCCTGGATTTCAGCCTTCTACCTAGCAACCCAAATTTAGTTTCCAGGACTTCATGACTACATTTCCTTGCATCACTGGTACCAATGTGGACCACAACCACTGACTCCACCCCGGCACTATCTTCAAAGCTGTCTAGATGGCATGGGATATCCTCAGCCCTCACAACAGACAAGCAATTCACCATGTGGTCTACCCGCCCATCATAAACCCATCTGACTATGTGTCTAATGACTGAATCTCCCACTACCACAAGGTCCCACCCCCAGAGGCACAAGAGGATATTTGGTCAACTTCTGAGGAATGGGTCCTTTCTGAGGTATCGTTTCCCTCTTCCTCAGATTGACACCCTCCTTCCCCAAGACCCCCATTCTCAGATGACAGTAGAGGAGCTATCACCCTGGGAGTGGGACTCCACTATTAGGTCCCTGAAGGTCTCATCCACCAACTTCTCTGCCTCTCATAACTTCTCCAGGTCAGCAACCTTGTCCTCAAGGGGACAAACTTGTTCCCTGAGAGCCAGGAGCTCAGTACACCGAGCACACGCCCAACTTCTCTGCCTCTCATAACTTCTCCAGGTCAGCAACCTTGTCCTCAAGGGGACAAACTTGTTCCCTGAGAGCCAGGAGCTCAGTACACCGAGCACACGCCCACGACTTCCGTCCAGCAGGCAGATAGCCATACATGTGGCACTCCGTGAAATACACTGGATTGCCCCCACACCCCTGCGGGCTTTCTACCTTCATAACTGATTTATTGTTGCTGTAATTGTTGTTGTTATTGCTATTATTGGGTTTATTTCCCTGGAAAACTAAGTTGTTTATATTCATAGTTATTCATGTTTGTTTATATTTATAGTTATTTATTTACACTTACTTTGAGAAGGGAGGGAAGAGCTGACTGCCCTGGTTCCTCACCATGTTGCTAAACTTGCACGGGTGCTTAACTCACTTATATGCTGACGCTTTGTTACTGGGACTGAGACACTTTGTCACTGGGGCTCCTCGGGCTCAGAGAGCTGGCTTCCTCACAAGCTTCCCTCCTCATATAGCTGTAGCTAGTTTGGCCCAACTGTGCTGCAGCCAATCTGATTAGAGGACCTCATCTGAAAAGCAAGGGAGGCTATGGCTGAACTACTCATCTGCACTAGCTTTCAGTGAGTAGGAATGTTGGTCAGCTGAGACCCCTGGGAGTGGAGGTTTTCTGTTTAGGGGAGAGGACAATAGTAGGGATGGCGGATAATTCCGCCATGGACTCTAATGAGTCCGGATTCTTTAGAGAGGCCAGATTCCACCTGGAGTCCGTGGTGGAACAGAGCACTCACCTCCGCCTCCCCCCGGAATCCATCCGGGTTGGATCCGTCTCGGCATCTATCCTGTGGAGCTGGCCACCTGCTCCGCATCCCTGGTGAATGTCGATACGGCCTGCAGCCACTGCCATGCCATATCACTGTAAGTAAGTCTCTGGACGCAAATGGCATAGTGGGCACCATTTGCAGCTGTAAAGCTGGTAGATTACCCTAAATGCAGCCATAAATGGCTGCATTTAGGTGAATCTACCAGGTTTACAGCCACAAATGGCGCCCACTATGCCATTTGCATCTGGAGACTTACTTACAGCGATACAGCACGGCAATGGCTGCAGGCCGCATCGACATTCACCAGCGATGTGGAGCAGGTGGCCGGCTCCACAGGATTGATGTGGAGCTGCGCTGGCCTGGATGGATTCTGGGGGGAGGGACGGATCGCCTCCCCATAGGCGGATTCCCCTGTGGAACGACTGGTGAGGAATCCGCCCGTCCCTAGACAATTGTCAAAGCGAGATTTTCTGTTCTCCTTGCACGGGTGCTTAACTCATTTGTGGGCTGATGTGTCATCAGTGGGGCTGAGACGCTTTGTCAGTGGGGCTCCTCGCAGTTGGGTAGACCTTGTAATCTGGTTCCACCTGTCTCCACAGGATGCAAGTAATACCTATGGAGAAATGGAACTCTTGATTCTAGTCTATGTTTTAATTAGTGCTGGGCTTGAAGTATTTGGCGTGGAGATAAAACATTTCCCTGTTTGCCATCTCAGCAGTGACCTTTCCTGGCCTGTGTTTTTGATTACAGAAATTACCCTCAGGCGCCTACTTGGCCAATCCTTAGCTTTGGTTATTGGGCAGTATAGAAATATAATAAACAAACAAACGAATCACACCTCGACCCTTGTGTCCTCCTTTCAGGCTCTGTGACTGCATCAGGTGAGTTACTCCCCTTCTCCCCCCTCCCCAGCATTGCTTATGTCAATTCCTTCCACACTCCACCTCTGCCTGGGGATGGACAAGAATTTTCCTTCAGCTCAGTTTTGACCAGAATTTACCCCATTCACACTTCCTGGAAGTGAGCATGTACCCAAATGCAAGCTGCAGTCCATACATTTCTGAGCTTGTGATGCAAAAAGAAAAGAAAAACATGCATTTGAAAAATGCATACATTTGAAAAATGTGTATACATAATTGTACTTTTAAAAAATGTGAACAAATATGCTTTCATCAATGGGAGAGGCATTTCCATTCTAAAAAAGTGCACAGTTGATGCATGCATTTGGGTAAATGCACATCAAAATACACACAAATTTTCATGGGAAAAGAAAGAAAATAAATTTGCAATTTTAGAAGAGCTTCAAGGTGGAATTTGGAAATCCTCAATTAGACTAGACGCTGCTGATTTACACATCCCCATCTCCACCTGGACCTGCAATGTTCTCGTTTGCCCATGAGGATATTTTGGACCCAGCCTCGCCCCGCCCTCATGCTCAGGGACACTGCCTCCCCTTCTAGGGTCCTTCATCTCAAACTCAGCCAAGTGTCTGTTCGAGACCTTTGCTCTGACCTCTTGCCTTGTATTCTGGAGATCTAAATCTTGCTCAGAATTACATCCTTCAGATGGCGACGTTCTGCCATTACAGGCTGCCCACAGACCACCCCTTGAGAGCAGAAGCATCTAATCACACAGGCCTCTAACGTGCAGCATATCTGAACACTGCAGAGAATCACTAACTTCGCTAACCCAACGCACCACAGAGTCTAACAATTACATCTGCCTCTAGTAAACTAAACTGAAGTTTATTTAACAATGACTAAGATAAAGACCTAATTGGAAGCAAGTAGAACAATGAAAAACAGATGGCTGAAGATAAAAGATGAAAATTAAGCCCATTCAAGAGCATTTACTTATTGTATTGGAGGGAGAAAGAATCTTGTTAATATATTTCCTTTCCACATGGTCAACCTGCACTGCATACTTGTGTGGCAGAGCTGGACGGGTGAGTGGATTTGATACGTCTGAAGACTCCTTTTCACGGGAACACCACTGGGCCGCGTTGCAGAAGGACACAGCCAGGGGATGCTCTTGTGCAATGAATGACACGCACGTGTGTGCGCGCACACACACACACGCACACACACACTGTTCATACGAAGGGATGCTGCTGCGTGTTGTAACTGAAGCGGGGAGATCAGAAATGAACGCTCTTCCCCCCGTTTGGAAATGCTGAACTCCTGCATAGTTGAGCCAGAACCGCTCTGCATGCTGCTTCTAGGTCCAGAGGGAGCTGCCTTCCGCTGTGTCAGACTGTAGGTGCATCTAGCAGAACCGCAGCAGCTCTCCGGGGTTTCAGGCAGGGGTCTTCGCCAGCCCTATGTGGAGATGCTGCTGGAGAACGACCCTGGAACCTTCTCCGTGCAAAGCAGGGGATCCACCACTGAGCCACTCCCTTCCCCCACCCCTGCGCCTGCAGCGCCCTTTCTGGCGGCAGCCTGGGTGGCCTGTGTGCGTGCACGTGTGTCAGGGTGGTGCTACGTGAGCTTCCAAGCCTAACATTTCAGAGGGGTGTATAAGAACTATAAGTTTCATATTATATATCTAGTAGGGATGGCAGAGAATTCCGCCAAGGATCTCAGGGGGGCCGAATGCCAGTGCATTCGGCCCCCCGAAATCTGTGGCAGAACTGCCTGTCCCCCCCACCCCCTCCCCACAGATCCCCCCGGGACAAGACTTACCTGGGGCGGATGTTCCGGGCGGTGGCAGCTCCGGCAGCGGAGGCGGCTGGTCTTCCGACCGGCTGCCACCGCCACCATTTGCAGTTGTTTTTTGTTTTTTTTACAGAGCCGTGATAGGCTGTGTAAGTTTTTACGTAGCCTAAAACGTCTGGGTAAAAAAAAAAAAAGGCATACGCAAATGGCGGCTATGGCCGCCGCCATTTGCGTTCCTTATTTTGGGCCGTCTTAGTCTACGTAAATAATTACGTATCTAGTATAAAATATATTACTGATTGTTGTAAGGTTGCTTTTAAGCTTTATTATTATATAACATTATAATTTCATCCTTTTTGTTTCTTTTTTATCACTATTATTATTATTATTATCATTACTACAAGATTACTCAGTAAGTTTTTTGGTCAGTTGAATAGTTAAGCTTTATTATTACTATTATATTTTAACTTGAGGGCAATATATGGTTCCTGGGAATGAATCGTAGGCCTGCTTTCTTGTTATAAGATTGATGATATGATATTGAAATGTAAGGTTGATTATTAAATTGTAATATTGCTAATGATATAGGTATAGTTTTTAAAATAGAATGGCCTCTGAAGCCCGTGGGTATTGGAGTTTAAATTTGACCCTTTAAAAGAGGACAGGGAAGAAAAAAAGGGAAATTTCTTTTTATTGTTGTGTCCTCATAAGAATATTACATTATTGGGAAATTGTAGTTATTGATCCAGTTGTTGGTATTGTTTATTTCATTTATATAGACAAAATAAATTAAAAGTATTTTTTTAAAAAAAGAAAAGAAAGAACTTTGTTTCAGCTCATTTTTAAAATCAGGATTTACCCTGTTCAAACCTTTCAGACTGAATACGGACTTGGATGAACTCTAGTTGAAATCAGTACATTTTGAAGCTTGCCAGGTGATTTGTGGACCACCACCCCCAAATGTGTTCAACAGCACATGTACATTTGAAAAATGCACATGAAAAAATGCAAACAAATATACTCGAACCAATGGGAGAAGAAAGCATACATTTCAAAGATGTGCACAATTGATATGGACATCTGGAAAAATATGCATGAAAATACACACAGATTTTGATGTGAAAAGAAAACGAACAATTTCCGCCATCTGCATCCCTGGCAAGCCATGATAGGCTACGTAAGTATCTATGTAACCTATTACGGCTCAGAGCAGGGACACAAATGGCGTAGCAGCCACCATTTGCATCCCCGCTTTTGCCGTGATAGGCTACGTAAATATTTACATAGCCTATCACGGCTCAGCGAAGGGATGCAAATGGTGGCTGCTATGCTGGCCGCCATTTGTGTCTGCAGACCTGCCGTGCGGATGCACCCGGCCGGCGGGTCCGCGGAGTCACCGCAGCGCGGAGCTGGCCAGGGTAGGATTTTGGGAGGAGGTACAGAGTGCCTCCCCCCGCCGCGAATGTCACCCTTTGAAAAGGTAAGTGACTTTTGTACATCCCTAAACAAACTTTGCCATCTAATATGGACTCAAGTCAGAATCAGCTTCAAGATGGAATCTGGAGAACTTCGGTGAGCTTGAGTTTTGCTGATGCGCACATCCCTAGAATATCCAAACTGGGGGAGCGGAGGGCATTTCATTTTTTCTGCTCAATGGTAATTTGGGGGGAATGGGACTTTCAAGAAGGTTGAAGTGGGAAGCCTTCCCTGCAGCTGCTTGCCCTCCTCTCTCCAAGGGGAGTTCAAGAAAGGCAGCAGGAGGAGAACTGGCTGCAGGGGAGGCTAGAGACAGCAGAGCTCTGAGCAGAGAGTTTCTCCATGGGCTCATTCTTACTGAATTTTCTTAAAGCCTCCTAGGGAGTTCACAGCGAAGGTGAGGCTGAGTATCAGGAGCTTCCATATCATCATCACTATGCTGCATCAAGCTCTCCCTGCAACAGTCTAATGCTTATTTTAAAATCAATGTATTCCTCATCAGAGCCATGATGAGTGCTGACGACTGCTGGACAGACCACCGATTAATTCGTTCCACGATGGCCATTAAGATTGTCCCTCAACGTAGGCTCCAAGGAAGCAAACCAAGGTGTAAAATGAACACCCAAGCCCTTCAAGGTCCTATTAAGCGAGCTGGCTTTCAAACAACTCTCAAGGAACATCTTCCTATGGAAACCCCTGAAAATGTCAAGGAACACTGGAATAAACTGAAGACTTCCATTATCGCAGTCTGTGAACAAACTATCGGATATCAAACTAAGAAACATCAAGATTGGTTTGATGAGAATGATAGGGAGATTGAATATATCAAGGACTGAAGGCAAAAGGAGAAGGGGACGGCAGAGGATGAAATGGCTAGATAGCATCACCGATGCAATGAATATGAACTTGAGCACGCTCCGGGAGAGAGTGGAGGACAGGAAGGGCTGGCGTGCCATGGTCCATGGGGTCATGAAGAGTTGGACACAACTTAATGACTGAACAACAAGAAAAGGAAAGCCTTCCAAATATAGCAAAAAGACATCAACTGTACTGCTAAGAAAAAAAATCTACGCCAGTGCAAAGGCTGAGGTCCAAAGAAGAACTAGAGAACTTAAGGACACCTGGTGGATAAAGAAAGCTCAAGAAATCCAGCACTTTGCAGATGCCCATGATGCATGGGGCTTTTTTAATGCCATACAGGCCATCTACGGACCAACAAACCATGGTACTAACCCCTTACACTCAATAGATGGTGCCAAACTTCTAAAGGACAAAGGGTCTATTGCACTGTGTTGGAAAGAGCATTACCACAACCTCCTTAACCATAACTCTATTGTAGCTGATGAGGTTTTCTCGCAAATCCCACAAAAACAAACCAGAGCTTGCAGCATCCCCTAGTTTGGAGGAAGTCAGTAAAGCCATTAACCAAATGAAAAATAATAAAGCTAGTGGACCCAATGGGATCCCTGTTGAAGTCTTTAAAGAAGGAGGGCCTGAAGCTACACAACAGCTTCACAAGCTCATCGAAAAAATATGGATGAGGGAGGAGATCCCAGCAGACTTCAGGGATGACATAATTATCACTCTCTTTAAAAAGGATGATAGAACAGATTGTGGAAACTACCGAGGCATCTTCCTTCTAGCTTGTTGTTCTTTATTCGTTCAGTCGCTTCCGACTCTTTGTGACTTCATGGACCAGCCCACGCCAGAGCTTCCTGCCAGCCGTCGCCACCCCCAGCACCCCCAAGGTCGAGTCCATCACCTCCAGAATATCATCCATCCATCTTGCCCCTGGTCGGCCCCTCTTCCTTTTGCCTTCCACTTTCCCTAGCATCAGCATCTTCTCCAGGGTATCCTGTCTTCTCATGATGTGGCCAAAGTACTTCAGTTTTGCCTTTAATATCCTTCCTTCAAGTGAGCAGCCTGGCTTTATTTCCTGGAGGATGGACTGGTTTGATCTTCTTGCAGTCCAAGGCACTCTCAGAATTTTCCTCCAGCACCACAGTTCAAAAGCATCTATCTTCCTTCGCTCAGCCTTCCTTATGGTCCAGCTCTCACAGCCATAGGTTACTACAGGGAATACCATTGCTTGAACTATGCGGACCTTTGTTATCAGCCTGATGTCTCTGCTCTTAACTATTTTATCAAGGTTTGTCATTGCTCTCCTCCCGAGAAGTAAACGTCTTCTGATTTCCTGGCTGCAGTCAGCGTCTGCAGTAATCTTTGTGCCTAGAAAGACAAAGTCTGTCACTGCCTCCACATTTTCTCCCTCTATTTGCCAGTTCTCAATCAAGTTGGTTGCCATAATCTTGGTTCTTTTGAGGTTTAACTGCAACCCAGCTTTTGCACTTTCTTCTTTCACCTTCGTCATGAAGTTCCTCAGCTCCTCCTCACTTTCAGCCATCAAAGTGGTATCATCTGCATATCAGAGATTGTTAATGTTTCTTCCAGCGATTTTAACTCCAGCCTTGGCTTCATCAAGCCCAGAACGTCCCATGATATGTTCTGCGTATAGGTTGAATAGGTAGGGTGAGAGTATACAACCCTGCCATACTCCTTTCCCAATCTTGAACCAGTCAATTGTTCTGTGGTCTGTTCTTACCGTTGCTACTTGGTCATTACACAGATTCCTCAGGAGGCAGACAAGATGACTTGGTATCCCCATACCACCAAGAACTTGCCACAATTTGTTATGATCCACACAATCAAAGGCTTTAGAATAGCCAATAAAACAGAAATAGATGTTTTTCTGAAACTCCCTGGCTTTCTCCATTATCCAGTGGATATTGGCAATTTGGTCTCTAGTTGCTCTGCCTTTTCTAAACCCAGCTTGTACATCTGGCAATTCTCGTTCCATGAATTGCTGGAGTCTACCTTGCATTACCTTACTGGCATGTGAAATAAGTGCCACTGTTCGATAGTTTGAACATTCTTTGGTGCTTCCCTTTCTTGGAATGGGGATATAAGTTGATCTTTTCCAATCTGTTGGCCATTCTTGTATTTTCCAAATTTGCTGGCATATGGCATGCATCACCTTGACAGCATCATCTTGCAAGATTTTAAACAGTTCAGCTGGGATACCGTCATCTCCTGCTGCCTTGTTATTAGCAATGCTTCTTAAGGCCCATTCAACCTCACTCTTCAGGATGTCTGGCTCTAGCTCACTGACCACACCGTCAGATCTATCCCCGATGTTGTTATCCTTCCTATACAGATCTTCTGTATATTCTTGCCACCTTTTCTTGATCTCTTCTGCTTCTGTTAGGTCCTTGCCATCTTTGTTTTTGATCATACCCATTTTTGCCTGGAATTTACCTCTGATGTTTCTAATTTTCTGGAAGAGGTCTCTTGTCCTTCCTATCCTTCTAGCTACAGCAGGCAAAATCCTGGCAAGAATCCTTGCAAACTACCTTCTACCTATCTCAGAAGACATCCTCCCTGAATCCCAAAATGGCCTCCGCCCTTCCAGGGGGACAGTGAATATGATCTTCACCGCATGACAGTGCCAAGAAAAATGCAGGGAGCAAAACCAACCCCTGTACATGGCATTTATTGATCTGACTAAGGCCTTTGACATGGTAAACCGTACTGCTCTCTGGACCATCCTTCTGAAAACCGGATGCCCTAATAAATTTGTGAACATATTGCGGCTCCTCCATGATGACATGACGGCAGCAATCATGGTTAACAATGGCTCTCAAAGTGATCCATTTAAATCCCAGGTGTTAAACAGGGATGCGTCATTGCTCCAACTTTATTTGCTATCTTCATCGCTATGATTCTACACCTTGTTGAAGGGAAACTTCCCACTGGTGCACAAATCATATATCGAACAAATGGAAAACTTTTTAATCTCAGTAGGCTGAAAGCAAAAAGTAAGGTAATTACAACCTCTGTCATAGAACTTCAATATGCTGATGATAACGTAATCTGTGCACACTCAGAGGAAGATCTCCAAACTATCCTAAACATCTTAGCAGAAGCATATGAAAAGCTCGGCCTCTCGCTTAACATAAAAAAAAAAACCAAAGTGCTTTACCAGCAAGCACAAAGCAATCCCTCTGTAGCACCATCAATCCAGCTTAACGGTGTGATGCTAGAAAATGTCGATCACTTTTCTCATCTTGGCAGCCATCTCTCTACAAAGTCGACATCAACGCTGAAATTCAGCATCGCCTGAGCTCTGCGACTGTAGCATTCTCCCGAATGAAGCGTAGAGTGTTCGAGGATTCACAGGGAGACCAAAATGCTTGTTTACAAAGCCACTGTACAACCGACCTTACTGTACACCTGTTAAACATGGACCATCTATAAACGCCACTCCCAACTTCTTGAAAGATTTCATCAACGCTGCCTCCGACAAATTCTGCAAATTACCTGGGAAGACAGATGGACTAATGTCAGCGTACTGGAAGAAGCAAAGACCACCAGTGTTGAAACAATGGTTCTCCAACATCAACTTCGCTGGACCGGCCATGTTGTTCGAATGCCTGATTATCGTCTTCCAAAGCAGCTACTCTACTCCCAACTTATGACTGGAAAACGGAATATTGGTGGACAGCAAAAGAGATTTAAAGATGTTCTCAAAGCTAATCTAAAAAAATGTAACATAAGCATTGGGAACTGGGAAGCTCTAACCCGTGAGTGTTCCAGCTGGAGGTCAGCCGATATTAAAGGCGCTATGGACCTTGAAGAAGCACGAGCACAGGGCGACAAGGAGAAACGAGCGCAACGTCAAGCAAACCCTCATCGTGACCGCCTTCCCCCTGGAAACCTGTGTCCTCGCTGCGGGAGGCTGTGTGGATCCAGAATCAGCCTTCGCAGCCACCTGAAGACCCACTGCCAAGACTCTGTCTCTGGTAGACAATCTTACTCGGTCACGAGTGATCACCATGATGATGATTTAAAAATCACAGAACAAGGAGTCCTGTGTAGGGATGTACAAAAGTCACTTATCTTTTCCAAGGGTGACATTCGCGGTGGGGGGGAGGCGCTCTGTACCTCCCCCCGAAATCCTACCCTGGCCGGCTGCACTCTGCAGCGACTCTGCAGAGCTGCCAGCTGGGTGCATCCGCATGGCAAGTCTGCAGACGCAAATGGCGGCCAGCGTAGCGGCCGCCATTTGCATCCCTTTGCTGAGCTGTGATGGGCTATGTAAATATTTACGTAGCCTATCATGGCAAAAGCAGGGATGCAAATGGCAGCTGCTACGCCATTTGTGTCCCTGCCCTGAGCCGTGATAGGCTACGTAGATACTTACGTAGCCTATAACAGCTTGCCAGGGATGCAAACGGTGGCCGGCATAGTGGCTGCCATTTGCAGCCGCAGCCCGGCAGTGTCTAGAGCTGCTGCTGCTGCTGAAGCTGCCACTGTTGCCGCCGGAGCCGCAGCCAGGTAGGCTCCGTTTCGTGAGGCTTTCGCGGGGTGGTGGGGCGGGCTGCTCTGTTCCGCCAAGGATTCTGGGGGGCCGAATTTACTGGAACTCCCTGGGATCCGTGGTGGAATTCTCTAATATCCCTAGTCCTGTGGGAGAAGGACCCCAGTTGTTTAACCTACCAAACAAAGCTGTGAGTGGTACAAGCCTGCAGGCCATTGCCAGTGGATGTATACGCAAGTGTCAGTCTATAACCACAGCTCTGCAGAAATATTTCAGCAGGTGAGCATGGATGTTCTTGCCCAAGGGCTTTGCATGCCCCCTCCCACCTTCTTTGAGGCTCTTCACCCACACAGAATAATTCAGTCTTCCACATTTACCACTAACATAGGAATGAGGGACAGCCTGGAGATTAGATAGACAGACAGACAGATCTCCCAGCTGTGTGTGTGTTTGTGTGGGTGTATATATGTGTGTGTGTGTGTGTGTATGCTTTCCTGTGTTCATTTGCAACAAAACACAACTCCAGCCCCATTTCTGAATTGCTGCTATATCTTTATCCAGCCTAGATTTGCTAAGAAATGTGTGGGATAAACTAGCTAGCATTGAAAATCCAGGACTGCAGCTTCATCATAAGTCTGCCACTAGGAAGTGGAATTCATCACACTAGTTACTAAATAGTGCATTTCATGGAATGTTTAGAACTCTACAAATCCATTTCTACCACTTGATTTGATTGCCTTTGCTCCAATGGAACAGCTGTCTGGCATAAGAATCAGAGCATAACAGCCTCATAACTCCAGGGGAAGTTAACTGTGGCAAAAGAAGCACCATTATTTCCAATACACTTAATACAGGAAAGATTTGGAGAGGTAGATCTGCTTCTGACATTCTCCACATCCACATTTCTCCCCATGTTTTAGGTTCTGAAATCACTTTGCTGGGTTTTGCAGTGGAACTGATGCATCAGGAAGTCTCGGCCGTTCTGTTCTTTTTCTCTCTCTGAATTTTTTACAGAGAGCCTGCCTGGCGTGCGCAGGTCCAGTTCATTTCCTCTCAGCCACTAATACAAATGCAGATATGTGCAGGATCATATCAAGATTCTTTTTGTGTGTTGTTTTACCAATGTGTGTTGTCCCTGTTCACAATGGTTGCATCCCTCCAAAAGCAGTCCAGATGTGATTGTACATACCGGTGTATCAAGATTCTTTTGTGTGGTGTGTGTAGATTTCAGTGAAACACTGCACACACAAAAATCCCTCTTGATGCAGTTACACATGTGGTCGCACTGCTTTGTTGCAAGGATTCATCAAGCCCGACACACACATTGGTAATGTCTAGGGAAAAGGAACTCATTGTTTTGACACCCTCCCTTTGCTTTGGTACTCACTCTTCTTGGGGAAGAAGGCTCCCTGGGGAAGCCTATTCAAGGCAAACGTCTGCATCCCTTTGTACACCTGTGGCCCACTCACCGAAGAGAAGCAGACTCATGCATGCATTACTGTTTTACTAATCTACGGCCACTAGTCTTCCATCCCACCCTCCATCCCATACAGACACACTCAGAAGCAGCCTGCTGTTTTCTGCAGGTGTCTGCTTGTAACTCTGCAATAATGCTAGAATAGCTTCACTATTCTCTACTTCGCATGGCCAACAGGAGAAAGTCGCTGCAGACCAGCAGACAGTGTCTCCAGTCCTCACCATTCGAATCCCATTCTTCCTGTTCAGGACTGGTCAGTCACATTGACACGGAAGCGCCGCCCCTTGTGCTCCTTGGACTCCCTTTGAAATGCAGCCTCCTGGTCCAGACGTGGCTGGTGGATGGGCAGATTCTCTCAAAGTGGAGGCAAACAGATATCTTGAGTGTGGTGGAAGTGGCTTGAACACACACACACACACAGTGTCCACCGCCCTGGAAACGAATGTCTCCAAATGCAGCGAATGGACGTTCACTTCTGCCACATGTGCTTTAGGATGTTGTCTTGTGTCTTCCCACTGCTCTCTCATCAGCAACGTTCCCCCCACCCCTGTGCTGAAGGTCTTGCAAAGCTGCGAAATCCTTGTGGCAGCCTTGGGGCTCTTCCCTTCAGCACCTTTGCCAGGGGATAGGAAACGTTCATTGCGCAGGCGAGATGGTCTTCAACTAAAGGTGGAGACAAAGCAAGCAGGGAGCCTCTGGGGTTGCCTTTGAACGATCGCTTGGCACGGCTTGCCAATCATAGGTTCACTGTTGCAGAGGGTTCACTGACCTCGAATACATGGAGTGTTCTTTGTGCAAGCCTTTGCAGCTGAAGGCTGAATATAGAGAGCCCCTGTTTGCAAACCTAAGGATGTCTCTATACTTCCTGCTCAGGGTTGGATGTCCCTGCCATACTTACACCTCTCGGGCATTCACGCAACCATCTTTTTCCTATGTTGAAGTCAACTTGAGTTAAACTTCTAGCAGATTTTAACATTTTGGACTTGTCCTGTTGTTGTTGTTCAGTCATTCAGTCGTGTCCGACTCTTCGTGACCCCATGGACCATAGCACGCCAGGCCTTCCTGTCCTGCGCACTCTCCCGGAGTGTGCTCAGGTTCATATTCATTGCATCGGTGATGCTATCTAGCCATCTCATCCTCTGCCGTCCCCTTCTCCTTTTACCTTCAGTCTTTCCCAGCATCAGGGTCTTTTCCAGAGAGTTTTCTCTTCGCATTAGGTGGCCAAAATATTGGAGCTTCAGCTTCAGTATCTGTCTTTCCATTGAGCACTCAGGGTTGATTTCCTTTAGGATGGACTGATTTGACCTCCTTGCAGTCCAGGGGACTCGTAAGAGTCTTCTCCAGCACCACATTTCGAAAGCATCAATTCTTCGGTGCTCAGCTTTCCTTATAGTCCAGCTCTCACAGCCATACATTACTACTGGGAAAACCATAGCTTTGATTAGACGGACCTTTGTCGGCAAGGTGTTGTCTCTGCTTCTTACTATGCTGTCTAGGTTGGCCATAGCTTTCCTCCCAAGGAGCAAGCGTCTTTTAATTTCATGGCTACAGTCACCGTCTGCAGTGATCTTGGAGCCCAAGAAAGTAAAATCTGTCACTGCTTCCAATTCTTCCCCTTCTATATGCCAGGAAGTGATAGGGCCAGATGCCATGATCTTCGTTTTTTTAATGTTGAGTTTCAAACTAGCTTTTGCACTCTCCTCTTTCACCCTCAACAAGAGGCTCTTGAGATCCTCTTCGCTTTCTGCCATTAGGGTGGTATCATCTGCATATCAGAGGTTGTTGATAATTCTCCCAGCAATCTTAATTCCGACCTCTGATTCATCCAACCCGGCATTTCTCATGATGTACTCTGCATATAAGTTAAATAAGCAGGGTGACAATATGCAGCCTTGTCGTACTCCTTTCCCAATTTTGAACCACTCGGTTGTTCCATGTCCGGTTCTTACTGTTGCTTCTTGACCCTCGTACAGGTTTCTCAGGAGACAGGTAAGGTGGTCTGGTACTCCCATCACTTTAAGAATTTGCCACAGTTTGTTGTGATCCACACAATCAAAGGCTTTAGCATAGTCAATGAAGCAGAAATAGACGTTTTTCTGGAATTCTCTTGCTTTCTCCATGATGCAGCGAATGTTGGCGATTTGATCTCTAGTTCCTCTGCCTCTTCGAAACCCAGCTTGTACTTCCGGTAGTTCTCGGTTTGCATACTGCTGAAGCCTAGCTTGTAGGATTTTGAGCATCACCTTGCTGGCATGTGAAATGAGCGCAATTGTGCGGTAGTTTGAACACTCTTTGGCGTTGCCCTTCTTTGGAATTGGAATGTAAACTGACATTTTCCAGTCTTGCGGCCATTGCTGAGTGTTCCAAATTTGTTGGCATATTGAATGCAGCACTTTAACAGCATCATCTTTTAGGATTTTAAATAGCTCAGCTGGAAGACTGTCATCTCCGCTAGCTTTGTTGTTACTAATGCTTCCTAAGGCCCACTTGACTTCACTCTCGAGGATGTCCGGCTCAAGTTCAGTGACCGCACTATCATGGCTATCAAGGACATTACTATCATGGCTATCAAGGACATTAAGATCTTTCCTGTATAGTTCTTCTGTGTATTCTTTCCACCTCTTCTTAATCTCATCTGCTTCTGTGAGGTCCCTGCCTTCTTTGTCCTTTATCATGCCCGTCTTTGCACAAAACGTTCCCTTGAGATCTCCAATTTTCTTGAAGAGATCTCTAGTCTTTCCCATTCTGTTGTTTTCCTCGATTTCTTTGCATTGTTCATTGAAGAAGGCCTTCTTGTCTCTCCTTGCTATTCTCTGGAACTCTGCATTCAGTTGGATATATCTTCCCCTTTCTCCCTTGCTTTTTGCTTCCCTTCTTTCCTCAGCTACTTGTAAAGCCTCATCAGACAGCCACTTGGCTTTCTTGCATTTCTTTTTCTTTGGGATGGATTTCATTGCTGCCTCCTGAACAATGTTACGGACCTCCGTCCATAGTTCCTCAGGCACTCTGTCTATCAGGTCTAATCCCTGAAATCTATTCCTCACCTCCACTGTATATTCATAAGGGATATGATTTAGGTCATACCTGAATGGTTTAGTGGTTTTCCCTACGTTCTTCAATTTCAGCCGAAATTTTGCAAGAAGCAGCTGATGATCTGAGCCACAGTCAGCTCCAGGTCTTGTTTTTACTGACTGTATGGAGCTTCTCCATCTTTGGCTGCAAAGGACATAATCAATCTGATTTCGATATTGACCATCTGGTGATGTCCATGTGTAGAGTCGTCTCTTGTGCTGTTGGAAAAGAGTGTTTGCTATGATCAGCGTGTTCTCTTGGCAAAACTCTATTAGCCTTTGTCCTGCTTCATTTTGTACACCAAGGCCATTCCTGCCTGTTATCCCGGTGATTTCTTGACTTCCTACTTTAGCATTCCAGTCCCCTATGATGAAGAGGACATCTTTTTTTGGTGTTAGTTCTAGAAGGTGTTGGAGGTCTTCATAGAACCGATCAACCTCAGCTTCTTCGGCATCAGTGGTTGGGGCATAGACTTGAATTACTGTGATGTTGAATGGTTTGCCTTGGATTCGTACTGAGATCATTCTATCATTTTTAAGATTGTACCCCAGTACTGCTTTTCCCACCCTTTTGTTGACTATGAGTGCTACTCCATTTCTTCTAAGGGATTCTTGGCCACAATAGTAGATATGATGGTCACCTGAATTAAATTTGCCCATTCCTGTCCATTTTAGTTCGCTGATTCCCAAGATGTCGATGTTCAATCTTGCCATCTCATGTTTGACCACCTCCAGCTTATCTTGATTCATTGATCTGACATTCCAGGTTCCTAAACAATATTGTTCTTTACAGCATCGGATTTTCTTTTCACCACCAGACACATCCACAGCTGAGTGTCCTTTCGGCTTTGGCCCAGCCGCTTCACTCTTTCTGGCGCTACTTGGAAATACCCTCTGCTCTTCCCCAGTAGTATATTGGACACCTTCCGACCTGAGGGACTCATCTTCCGGCGTCATCTCTTTTAGCCTTGTGATACGTTCCATGGGGTTTTCTTGGCAAGAATACTGGAGTGGGTTGCCATTTCCTTCTCCAGTGGACCACATTTTGTCAGAACTCTCTGCCATGACCTGTCCATCTTGGGTGGCCCTGCACGGCATAGCTTATGGCTTCACTGAGTTACGCAAGCCCCTTCGCCACAACAAGGCAGGGATGCATTAATGTGGGCCGTGGCTCCATGGCACAGCCCCCGCTTTGCATGTGGAGGGTCCCCAGTCCAGTCCCCAACAGCATCTCCAGGCAGGGCTGGAGAAAATCCTGCATGGAACCCTCCAAAGCCACCGTTGCCAGCCAGTGCAGATAATGCTGGGTTAGACAGACCACAGGTCTGACTCACTATAAGGCAGCTTCAAAGAATCATTAGCCAACTGGGAGGGACCGCAGCACCAGCCAAAGATCAAGGTGAAAAAAGAGAGTATCCACATTTTCATCAATTAAGATAGAACCTAAATGGCTTGTATTCAGGAAGAAAGGGGACTTCACGAATGAAAAATGTTGACTTGAATGTTATGCTGAGTATCTCATCTCATTTCTTTATTGACGTTCCTGCTTTTTATCCAAGAATCCAAGGAATTGCTCTCTGGTTCACAACAGCGAAACATTTCTCCTTCCTCTTAGTTAACCTGAACCCAGGCAGATTAGCCTTTCATTTGACAGGGACATCAGGAGGGCCCCAGAGTGGTACAACTCTGTTGCAGAGGTGGGTGAGTAAGGGGAGAAAGGAAAGATGGCCCCCTCCAGAGGAATCCCCAGTGAAAAACTGGGCCAAATTAGAGATGCGTTCAAGAAGCATAAAGCCTCTCTGCTGTCATGGCCCTGTGCATCTAGTAAGTACGAGAACTGCAGAGCATCCACAATAGATCCAAATGGAGAGAGGGTTACAATTGTTTGCAAGTTAAAGGATAAAGCCTAAGTGTCAAAGAAATCCACAGTTACCCAAATCCTTGGGTCTTGCAGTCCAGTGAAGACAAAGGAAAGCAGGAGAGAGAGAGAGAGAGAGAGAGAGAGAGAGCGCTACCTGAGCCTTTATACTCTTGTATATCTCGCATTTTATGCCTATGTGTTTCAGAACATCTCCAGCGTAATCATTGACGGGTTAATTTGAAGCTTCTCTGAAACTTCTCTGAAGGTCTCCCATCTGGGCGCATTATCTTGATTGACATGTTTCTTCCTGGTAAGTCTTCCCTGAATTCACATTCATTCATTCATTCATTCATTTCTATACTGCCCAATAGCCGAAGCTCTCTGGGTGGTTCGCAAAAATTAAAACCAAAGAGCACACAATAAAACAACACAAAATATATAAAATATTAAAAGCACAGTATAACAATATAACCAGAATAAAACCGAGCTGCACTGCAGGGCCACATTCATCTTTGGTCATCTGTGCCATCCACACCTCTCCCCATCCATTGCGCATACCATTGCTATAGCATCCCAAGCTAACAGGCCTCGAGTAAGGGCATTCTTTGGCCACTTACCACCCGGAGGTGCACAGCATGAGCTCCCCAGAACCAGCATCCAAGCATGTGTCAACACTCTGCTCTTCTCAGTTTCTTATCACAGAAACATCAGAAGCTGCCTTACACCGGGTCAGAACTTTCTCGGTCCGTCTTGCTCAGTGCTGTCAACACTGACTGGCAGCAACGTCTCTCCAGGGTCTGGGGCAACAATTTTTCCAGCCCTACCTGGAAATGGCTTATAAACTTTCACACAAAGGCCCTGGTTACAACTCCACTTTTAAGTTCCTCAATGAGCACGTTCGTGCCTGACAAAACAGGTCCCTCCTTGATTAAGAAATGCTTCTCCCTGTCTCTCATCCCAGCCATGATCCTAGTCTCCCTAATCCAGCACCAGAGCTTTACGTACCTTCTCTTTAGCACATTTTAATCCATCCAATTATTTAGTGCATTTCCGCCCTGCCTTTCTTTCCTCAGGGAACTCAAGGCAGCAGACACAGATTTCCCAGGTGATCTCTATGGCTTCCCATCCAGACACTGACCAGAGCCTGACCTGCTTGGCTTCAGCAAAGGGCTGCATCAGACAATGTCAGGAGACCTTAGGGTCTGTTTTGACCGGCGTGTGTACATGCCTGCCTCTTCACCAATCCATATCAATACCCCCCCTACTCTCTTTCTCTTTTTTCTCTCGCTCCCTCTCTTTCCTGTTCATTTAGGAAGTGAAGTTCCACACAGGAAAATGTAGGATCAGTCCATGTGACAAAGAAGGACCAAACCATCCCCAAACTCCTCCTGCAGACATCTCTGAAAGCAGCCTTCCCCAGTCTGGCCCCTTCAGAGGTGCTGGATGACAACTTGCATCACCTCCAGCCAGCATGGCCATCAGCCGTCAGGCAGGGATGGGGAGACTCCACCTCATGGCTTGATGTGGCCCCCGAGGTTCTGCACCACCAACAAGCTTCTCCTGCTGCTCTGATCAGATGAGAGGTTATTTAGAGGCAATGAAGTGTTACCTACCCTGCAAAGAATCACGGTTGCACCAGATGGAGGTGCGCATTTTGCAGGCACGAGCTGTGTTTCATCCAGGTTTGCAAGAATGACACCTGTCCCCTTGCCCGCATGGCTTTCCTCTGTCCTGGGCCCTGCTGAGACCCTGTCCCAATTGGAATTCAAACCCCAGCCTGAAAAAGGCTCAATAGCCCTGCCAGAAGGGGAGGCGATGCTAGAGCGACATTGAGGAGTCGTCATAAGCCTGATCTCTGCCACCGGCCGTTTGCTTCTCAGCATCGTATGGGGTTAGATGTTCAGCCCCCACAGCCTCTGTCGACGGTTAATTCTTTATTCGCTTAATGTTTAGATTTATTTTATTTCAAATGTTTCTAGGCTGCCTTTAAGGGCAAAAGCCCTCCCAATTAGTTGTTAGCACATTATGTTGGTGACAATTAAAATTCCTTTGGCATCCCTTTGCAAACAGAGATCGCGAGCTTTGCAATCGCCGTGGGAGAGGTGGGGCTGGCGTGCTGCTGCATTCCTCCCCTAGCAAGGGCATTTGAGAGCCATGATGTGGAAGTGTGTGGGGAGGGTGGTGTGGGGGGATTTGGCCTTCCATATCTCTATTTACAGGATGGCTCTGACACATTTCCCTATTGCATTCCCCCTCCCCCCATTTGCTTTCAGGGTTTTGATTCTCTCTTGTTAAATAAGTAAGGCACTTTTTGCAGCAACATCGTATCTATGTAGCTTCTTCAGGGATGTGGAGAAGAAGATAAGCCACAGGCCCCTGAAGTTAGCACATTGGTGTTTATGCCCAATGCCGCACAATCTGAAGCGAGCCCCCCACACACACACACACGATGGACGATGCCTGGGCACCCAAGCATAAGGCTGCTTGTGGTAGTAGGTGTGCAGAGAGCTGCCGTAGCCTCCACCCCAGAGCCTCCTATAGCAGTATAGTTGGACTGCGCCTAGCCCCACGAAAACGTCGTTGGAGCTGACGACTCATAAACCACCAATGTCCCACCCATTGAGGATGAAGGATACAGACTTTCAGACCAGGGCAGGGCACAATATTTCTGTGCAAGCTTAAGCCCAAGCACCAAAGCTGATGGTGGCGATGGCATTCATAGAGCATCCTTGGATTCCTGCACTGAGCACAAGGTTGGATTCGACAGGCCTCCAAGGTTCCTTCCAACTCTAGAATTCTATGATCTCATGTCCCATGTGCTTTACGCTATAAACAAGAAAAGAAAGCCCCTGCTCCAAGAAGCTTACAATCACCATTAAGTTCTCAGCACATTTTAGAGCAAATACTTTTCAGAGATCAAAGGAAGAGAACCAAACTGCGCAATGCAGGAGCCCCTCCCCACTTCAGCCAGCTTGGCCTGCTGCTGAGTCTCCGTCCCCCCCCTGAATATGGCAATTGGCCAAACCCAAAGCAGAGATGAAGTCTGTCCCTCCAGTTGTCAGAGACCCTCATGCCCCAGGAGAATGTGGGGGGAAGATCACATGACGGGGAAAACTCCCAATATTTGCCATGCTGGACCGGTGGGCTTGAGATTTCGATAAGGGAAAATATCAGCCTTAGACACAGCCATGCTACTGGCACCTGCACATGTTCCAGAGTGGCGCAGTGCTCTGCAGAAATTACTCTGTGCTTGTTATAGTCTGAGATTGGGAGTGGAAAGTACTTCAACTGCTGAGAGATAAGTGGAGAAGCACCCAGATTTCTAAAGAACCTCACAAATTCCAAGAGATTATTGAGGAAAACTGCCTTATGGGGATGAATAGACTCAGGAACCATTGATGCTTCCTTCCTCCTCTCCAAATCACCTTCCCAGGGCTCTTAACTCACACTTTCTACTGAGGTTAAAAACATGAAAAGAGCCATGCTGGCTGGGTGGATCAGACCAATGACCTATGTAGTCCAGCATTCTGTCCCCCTAGTGGCTAACCTGATGCCACAGAAAGGATGGCCACAAGCAGGACACGAGTGCAACAGCACCACCCCCACCACCCCTGCAACTGGTGTACACAGACATACTGTCTCTGACACTGGGCACAGCATATGGCCATCAGGACTAGTCGCCATTGATAGCCTAATTCTCCTCCATGAATTTGTCAAATCCCCTGTTAAAGCCATCCAGGTCAGTGGCCATCACTACATCTCCAGTACCAGAACTGAACACAGTATTCCAGGCATGGCTACACCATAGATGTGAAGCTTGTTCCAACTACAGTCCATATCAGATTGTGAGCTCCTTCTCTTTTTTCACATGAGAATCTGTGCATATTTTCATGTGCATTTTTTCTAAATGTACACATCAATTGTGCACTTCTTTGAAATATACACATTCTTCTGTTGATTAAAGCATAGTTGTGACATTTTTCAAAAGTATACATTTTTCATATGCATTTTTCAAATGTACGCATGCTGAACACATTTTGGGGGATCCCCAGATCACCTTGCAATCTCTGAAACCTATGGACATTGATCGCACATTGCATCCCAGTCAGTGTTTGGTCTGGAAGGTGCAAATCAGATAAAGCCTGACCAAAAGCCAACTGAAAAGACTTTCATAGGACCATAGGAAGCTGCGTTATACTGAGTCAGAGCCTTGGTCCATCTAGCCCATCATTTTCGATGCTGACTGGCAGTGGCTCTGTGCTCTGCCACTGCACTATGGCCCTTCCCCCAATTTTGCATACATCCTTAGTCAAAAGCCTTTTGGAAGTCCAAGTAGACAATGTCTACCAGATCACCCCTATCCACACATTTATTGGTACTCTCAAAGAACTCTAAAAGGTTAGTGAAACTAGACTTACCTTTTCAGAAGCCATACTGCGTCTTCTTTTTTTCCAGTAGGACTTGCCCTTCTATACGCTTGATTATTTTACCTTTAATCAATCTTTTCCCCAATTTATCCAGAAGAGACATTAAGCTAACTGCCCTGTAATTTTCCAGATCCCCCCTAGGTCCCTTTTTTAAAAACTGGTGTTACATTGACCATTCCCAAGACAGTCCTGTTAGAAGATCAGGATTTTCACATCAGAGTTCTTTAAAACCTCCAGGATGGATACCATCTGGGCCCCCCCAAAGATTTGCTTGGTTCAATTTTTCAATCAGTTGTAGAACTTAACCTTTTGTCACCACTCTATTCCCCAGTTCAGTTCCTCAGACTCCCTTCCTGAAAATATCCATTCAGTCATGGGTATCTGCCCTACTTCTTTGGCAGTGATGACAGATCAGAGAATTCAGCTTCTCTGCAATCTGTTTATCCCAGGCCAGGACTGAATTCGGAGTGTTCCCCTTTTGACATTTCTAGTTTGTTTGACACCTTGCCCACTTTGATGTACAAGGCAACACCTTCTCCAGTACACCTGTGGTGTACTAGCTCTTTAAGAAGCAAGCCCAGAAGGCCTAAGTGTGAGTAGGACATGTGAGGGGAAAGGTTTCGCTTTGGGTCAGACTCAGACATCACCAGGAGCAGTTTGGCTGACATAATCTCCCGAGAGACCAGGACAACCCTGGGCCTATATGACTGCACCAGTTACAAGGTTGTTCTGCATTTCTGTAGGTTATAAGGAATAGCTGTTGAGTCTGCAGACATCTGGCACGTGTTGCTCTTCACCATATACAACACTGTGGTGACAAGGATGGGACTGTCTGATGCTGGGAAACAAATCTGACACTGCACCACATTCTTTTTTTCTCTTCTGCATATTGATGCTGTGGGAAAAAAAGAAAAGGAAAATGGCTGCATTGGGCCACATTGAAGAATTTGATGTGAGTCAATCAGCACCTTGAGACTCATATGCAGAAAGACTATCTCATGCAGTATTTTACACCCCCCGCAGAAACACACACACACACACACACACACACACACCATGAATCAGTGGAAAGCAGTCATTTATAGGAATGTAAGAGAATTTCATTCCTGTTTGCAAATCCTGTGAACATGTCCCATTTGGAACCCCAAGCATGAGCAAGAATGCAATTCTTGGGAAATGTTTGGAATTTCCCAAATTTGCATTCACATTTGAAAGCACACATATGCACAAATGCACACTTCCTAAAATGCACAAATCCCCCCAGGTCCTGTATTTTCACATTTTAGCCTATGGGGAACAATCCACATTTTCTGTTCAGGACAAATGTGGTTATTTTTTAGATGTGTTGTTTTTTCAGTCGGGAATAATACGGACTTTAAAAAACGTACATTCTTCCCAGTCAAAAATGCACAGTTAAAAAAAAAATGATGCTCATCTTTGGGAATGCAAATGAAGTGAAACAAGCTTTGAGGAAGAATTCAAAATTGCAGGTTCACTCATCCCTGCTTACATGGGGGAAAGTAGTCGTCCTTGAGGGCCCAACGTGCTTTTTGACCCTGATGATTGCAGCGTTTGGAGTGGGGGTGGGCACATTCCCCACAGCATCCCTGAAACTAATGGATGCCATTGAGCCCTTAGCCAGACCCTGTCTGCATAGCCCCTCCCCTTCATTTGCATAGTTCACACACACTAGGACTTGGATGCTGGGCCATATCAGACTCTTGTGAGCTGGCCGAGACAGAGTCGATCCTTTCTCTGGAAATGGCCGGGTGTCCTGACACCACGCCCCTCCAGCTGTGACATCTGCTAAACCACCAGCTGTCAGGCTATCAACTCACAGATGTGGCCACCTCCCCTTGTGGGCTGCTTTGCAGTAGGCTGGACATGGCAGGAAGGGGGCTTTGACGGGGGACATTTGTTTAACGGCCCCCTGCTCTCCTGCCAGCGCGAGGGGGGTGTTGCTTCCCTCCTGCTTCTGGGAGCGATTCCATATAAATAATTCAGCACACTCTAATTTGTTATCAGAGAACATAAACAAAGATATATTTAGGTAAGTGCTATTTATGCTGGTGATTAAGCTTTATGAGGAATGCATAAAAGGCACCGTAAAGAACCCAGAACCTGCCGTTAGCTTTGCAGCAGAAGGAGGCAGAAAAACAAGGCTCCACAGAGCCAAGTGGCATTTGGGACATTTGGGGTGGGTCGTTCTTAGTCTAGAAGATGCCCGGAAGAGGATAAATTAATTCACTTACCTACAGGTGGAGTCTATAACTATAAACCTCTAACTGTAGCTTTCAAGAGAGTGCAAAGAGACCTGCCGGGCTGCAAATAAACTATGGAAGAAAAGCAAAGGACCCTACAACAAAAAGATGTGGTTAGGGCTGAGCCAAAATGGGGCAGGTGCATTTTCTGAGGGGAGGGGGCTTTGTTCCCTGTGAAATACCCCCTGTATTTTCCAGCAGTTTTTCAGTACGGTGAAATGGGACAAAAATGTTCATCCATTTAAAGTGCTCACTCTCTGTTTGAAGTGAGAGCTACGCTTCCTGACCATGACTCAGGGGACAAAACATAGCTCTTTTTGAGTTCTTGTCTTTTAAAAGAAAGTTCAGGGGGGGAAACCTGCAACCAGTGGAGGACGTGTGCCCCCAGCTTCCCTGCCAGTCCACCCAAGCCCTTTCCAAGCAAGAAAAGCTGTGCTTGAGAAGCAGGAGGGGACATCTGGTGATGGGAAGACAGGAGGCCTCTCAGCAACTGGAAATGGAATTTCCTCCCAGGGAGCACGGGGCTTATAGATTGTTCTGTCATCCAATTAAACTGTGGAGACAAGGGAACTACATAGGTCCACAGAGAGATTGAACAGGTGCCAAGGAAAGATTGAAAGCTTGTTGTCAGACCTGAGCTGTCTTAGTTGCTCAGGTTTAGCAAAAGTTCCTTAATTAACTTTTAAATAGGTTCTTAACCAGTTCCTATCCCAGCAGATGTGCGGGGAGGGCTGGCCCTAAATTGTGTACTGCTCCCCCCCACAATCTGCACCCTCCAACAGAAAGACTCCTTCCTGGGATGGGAAGGGAAGCCACCCCAACGGTATGTACAGATTTGGCTCTTGACCACAATGAGTGACAAGAGATTCCATAAATCGGTTGTGCTTTGAATGAAGCATTTCCTCCTGTCTGCCCTGAACCTTCTGCCCATCAATCTGCATGGTGGCATGCCCATATTTTCCACATGATGGCACAGGGAGAACATTTCCTCTTTATCTACCTTCTCCGTCCACAGCATTTTAGAAACCTCTAATACTACTGCATTGAAACTCCAGGAAGCTCTGGGAAATTTTGAAGAGCAAAATTCTGCAGGTGATCCTGAGCTCTGTTCCAGAGGTCTGCATCAGTGCTGCAGCCCTTGTATACATGACTGCATTTCCTACGGGTTAGGGGCCAGAACAATAACAGCCCCGGAGGGAGCTTTCTTGGTGACACAGTCAAAATGATGGAGGTGAGACAAACATACTGATGCAGCTGCTCTGAGCTCAGGTGACTTTGGTTTCCACCTTCTGCTCACTTTGCTAAAAGGGAGAATTGCAGGGAAATGGGGCTGCTTCTGAACCGGCTCTGCCTGGCCATTCCACATTTCCGAGAGATGTCCTCATTTTGAGTCAGCTGCAGCACTGGCCATGCACATTTTATATCCTGCATTGCTGTCTTAGGTCATGAACAACAGCCTGATTTAAGACAGCTGTTTTGTCACCAAATGTATTCAAATGGGGCATCATTTCATGCTGCTTCCTCTTTTATTATTAGGAAGGTTTTTCTGCTCGCCTTTTAATCTTGTTTTCACAGCTGTATTGCAGTGCAAGAGGGAAATCATGGTCCGTTCCCTCCCCCCGCGTCCCCCCCACTCCCAATGCCGCCACCAGCACTAATCCAGGAAAATTGCGCTGGCTGGAGCCACAGGCGTTTTAAAAAATAGATTCAGGAAAAAGCAAAATCATTATTTGAACAACCAAGCCGGCGAGGTGGCTTGTCTTTGCCACAAAAAATAAATTAACCAAGAAGACATCTAAATATAAGAAGGTTTGAAACCTCTCAGGCATAATCCACAGGCAAACACATTCAGAGTACACCAACATTATCCCCCATACGCCCAGCAAACCCCGCATTTCTTTTAAATTTTCTCCGAGTTGAAAAGGTGCTTGGGTATGATGATAAACGCCAAGACATAAATTGCCTATGGCAGGAGCCCCCAGACATATGGGCACATTTGGAATATTATGAGAGTGTTGTGGGTACCCTCACAAAATGGCTACTCGGGCGGGGCTTGCCTACTCATTCCCCAGAACCCAAACTGGTGAGACTATAAGAAAAGTAACTTGCCGAAGAACATATGCACAAGGTAGAGGTGGGGTCTGAGCTCCAAGACTCTCTTTTGAACGCACCGTCTTTAACAGCAGCGTCACTGCAGCCTCTTTCAACACAGATGAAATCTCGCATTTGAAACGGGCTTTCTACTTCCATTTTAAATGCAGGACCACGGTGGGCTCCCTTTACAAGTGCTTCCTCCCCCCTTCCCCCCCTTATCTGAGTCCTCCATATGTTTCATAATACAGCCTCTAGATGGCGCTGTGGCCCAGCTCCTCTTCTTGCAGCTTTTCCTCTTTTCACTGAGGGAACTCAAGCAGAACCCAAGCAGGGTAATTTGATAGCTCATTATCTGCTAACCATTTTAAAATGGAGCAAAGGGCATTTAGTGCAGGAGACCCCTGGAGGTTGATGGCATCATCTAAAGGATCCACAAACTTCCATGAGTAACCAGTCTCAATAGCAAGAAAAAAGCTCCATGTGAAGAAGCCCGAAATGATACTTTAATGCAGCAGGCACGAATTATCCCTGCCACCCCATTGGCCAAGCATCCTGTGGCTGCTGTAATCAATCAGGACGGATGTGGGTCAAGTACACATCAGGCATCAGAACTTGTCCAAGCACGAAACAAACTGAAAAGTATCCAGAAAAATGTGATCAGAAGAAGCCAATGGGCCCAACCAGAATTTATCTTGTATTCAGTGTGGAGTCCAACTGAGAGTGGTTTGATATGCAAAACATTTTGCAAATTGATCACAGCAGGACAATTTATATACCTATTAAATCTCAACCAGATAACTTGCCCATATCAGTTCTTTCCTTTCGTTTTTTGTCTTTGAATCTATATCTATATATCTATATTAATCTCTCTATATACTATATGATAAACACCATCCTAGCTATTGTACTTTGATGCCTCCAGAAGCCCATGTTTCCCCAAACACATATTTTTGAAACTGAATGCTGGGCAGATTGTTCATATGTTTGTGAAGGTGGAATTTATGAGGCGATATACATTTCCAGTCTATCCACAAATCCTTATTCTGTTTCTACTCATGATGGACTCCCACACACTCTGCAGACCAGATTGCTCCAAAAACCCGAGGAACATAGTTGGGAGCAACCGGACTTTCTTTCTAGTCCAGGCACCCCACTTCCCTGCAGTAGGGCTTTAAATACATGTGTAAGCAAGGGTGAAATCCCATACTACTGACTAAGGGGCAATAGGATCTGCTGCAATGCCTGCTACTCTGGCGGGCTACAAGAGCAATCTGAAAAATTTCTGCTGGAACACCCCACCATTGGAGCTCTTCCACCAGTGCAAAAATACATCAGGAGAATGGCTAGAATGTGGTGGGATTGAGGGTGGGGTGGAGGGGCCACAGTGGAGAAGCACATGTACCCTGCATCTTCAATTCAAGGCCATCGCCACCCCCACCCCCAAGGATGGTGGAAATGTACACCAAGCCCAGGCCTGGCAGCAGAAGATCCTCCCTGCTGATTGCAGTGGGAAGGAAAATAACCTTTGTCCCCATGTTGATGACAATCCCATCATCCAGTACCCAATCAGACACCACTCCCATTATATAAGCCCCACACAGGGAGACGGTGACTCAGAAGGTACAGGGTACAGCATGGGGTGATACGTGCACCTCACAAGGGCTGGGAAGAATGTGGGCTGGGAAGGAACTAGAGGACCGGCTGTCCTTGGCTGGATCCTAGCCAACAGAGATGACTTGGTGGGGAAAGTAGCAGTTACGGGAACTCTGGGGGAAAGCGACCATGTTGTGCTTCAGTTCTTGGTTCTACAGGAAGCAAAAGCCCAGTGTAGCCAAACGCGTACCCTGGATTTTAGGAAAGCCAATTTTAATAATCTCAGAACAATGATAAGTAAGGTCCCATGGCAAGCGACTCTAATGAGAAAAGGAGTCCAAGATGGGTGGGAGCGTTTAAAAAAGGAAATTCTGAAGGCACAATTACAAGCCACTGCGTGACCGTTTACAGCTTGACTCTGCATCACTACACAAGGTGTTTCTGTAGACAAGAAGAGGCAATTCTTGTTCCATAGGTTGCTCTGTGCAATCCATAGGTATAGATCCACAGGCACCCTTTCATAGAATCATAGAATAGTAGGGTTGGAAGGGGCCTACAATTCCATCCCCTTGCTCAACGCAGGAATCCAAGTCAGAGCATCCCTGACAGACAGCTGTCCAGCCTCATCTTGAATGCCTGCAGGGTGGGAGAGCCCACTGCCTCCCTAGGGAATGGATTCCATTGGCGTATTGCTCTGACAGTCAGGAACTTTCTCCTGATGTTGAGCTGGAATCTGGCTTCCTGTCACTTGAGTCCATTATTCTGTGTCCTGCACTCTGGGATGATCAAGAAGAGATCCTGGCCTTCCTCTCTGTGACAGCATTTCAAGTACTTAAAAAGCGCTATCCTATCTCCCCTCAGTCTTCTCTTCTCAAGGCTAAACATGCCCAGTTCTTTCTATCTCTCCTCATACGACTTGGTTTCCAGTCCCCTGATCATCTTTGTTGCCCTCCTCCGAACCCTCTCCAGTTTGTCTGCAACCTTCTTAAAATGTGGTGCCCAGAACTGGACACAGTACTCCAGATGAGGCCTAACCAGTGCTGAGTGGAGGGGAACTAGTACTTCCCAGGATTTGGAAGCTATGCTTCTATGAATGCAGCCCAAAATAGCATTTGCCTTTTTGCAGCTACATCATATTGATGGCTCATCTTCAGCTTGTGATCTACCACAGTTCCAAGATCCTTCTCACTTGTAGTGTTGTTGAGCCACGTATCCCCCATCTTGTAACTGTGCATTTGGTTTCTTTTTCCTAGGTGCAGAACTTGGCATTTATCCCTATGAAATGTCATTCTGTTGTTTTCTGCCCAGCACTCCAGTCTATCCAGATCACTTTGAATTTTGTTTCTGTCTTCCCAAGTATTAGCTATCCCGCCCAATTTGGTGTCGTCAGCAAATTTGATCAGCATTCCCTGCACCTCCTCCTCCAAGTCATTAATACAAATGTGGAAGAGCACTGGGCCCAGGACTGAGCCCTGCGGTACCCCACTCGTTACCTCTCCCCAGCTTGAGAAGGTCCCATTGATAAGCACTCTCTGAGTCCGATCCTGTAGCCAACTGTGGATCCACCTGATCGTTGTTTCGTCTAGCCCACTTCGAGCTAGTTTGCTCATCAGGAGATCATGGGGCACTTTGTCAAAAGCTTTGCTGAAGCTGAGGTATCGACCTAGCACTTTCTCTAGTGGAATGCCTCTTCTGCTCATGGAAGGGCTGTTTCCTGTCTAGTGGAAGAACATTGCATGAGAAAAGAGACCCCCAAATCCAGAGAAGAGCTCCCATTTGCACAAGATTTTACACTGGCCCAATCTACATGGAAATGGAATGAGAAGCACTTTCTGGTTATATCTGGATTGTCATGCAATTGCTTTGGTACGTCAGGGACACACTAAGCAAGAAAAGTGGAGTATACAGTACCTTAAAACCCTGTGCTACAGTGAATGCTTGAAACAGCACGACTGTGCTATTGTGAATGGGAAAAACAGGCTACATACTATGAATGGGTGAAGTGGCTACTGTACTAGACTAGCTATTGTGAATGGGAAAGCAGCACTACTGCGATATAATGAAAGGATGAAACAGCGCAAAGACATGGTAAGTGGGAAAGAAAGCCTGTGTCCCAAAGTGCCCTACTGTGAATGGAGAAAAAGAGGGAATGGGGGGTGGCCCCAGCCCTTGGCCACCTCACTGCCAGGTCACAAAGGCATGCCAGGATTTAGTGCAGGGGTGGCGCACACTACAGCGGAGCTGCATGGGAGCTGCATTCAAGGAAAAAAGATGCACTAAAAGGACTTCCTGAAAATGCGCCTTTTCCAGAGGGAAGCTGAGGGGTTTCTGTGGACTGGCAACGGCGTCATCTGTCACGAATGACCCAGATGTGTTCTCACTCTGCAGTGAATCGGCCAAGTAGACTGAGCCACCATCTCCTTTCAAGACCTTATTATGGCTCACTAGCATTTATATGCCGCAGCTGGCACTCCCTTATTCACTTTGTTTCTGCGTTGGAGCACAACCTCTAATACAGTGTGACACCAGGCTGTGAACACTAACAGTCCTCTGCTAGTGCAAGAGTTCGCAGGACAGCACTTTGGATCCAAGCCCTGTTCTTAGTTCTTTCTTTCTTCCTCTTCCTCTTCCTCTTCTGCAACTGTACTTCATGAAGACACTTGAATAGGAGTGGTGCTTCTGTTGAGAGCATGGTGTCTCCCTTGGGAGGGAGACAGTCCATTTTAGTCCATAGAGATACTCATGTATTCAGGAAGAACAGGAGGGATTCAAGACATAGGGGCCCTACGTCTGAAGGGCAAGGATCAGGTGGTCACTCAGTCAATTGCAGGTGAGTCTGCTGTTAAGCAATGGAATATAAGAAGAGCCATGCTGAATATACTGAGGCCCCACCTGGTCCAGCATTCTGTTCACACAGTAGCCAACCAGCTTTCTCCCATCTGACCCCATTTCAGTCTCTGATCTGCCCTTGAACAGGTAAGCCAATCCAACACTGACCGGAGCTCAAGAAGGCTCATGTAGGAATCTGCAACCCAGGCAACCAATGTGGTGGAGTGGAGGTGGTGCGGTCGGCCTTGCCCCCGACGGCAGGCATCAGCCCAACACCAGTTCCCATTTCAGCTCTCCCTCCATCAGGGCAGCAGGATGAGAGGCTCCCCCCCACCCCCCGCCCGGCACTTCAGTCACCACTGCAAATGCGGCAAAGGCCACAAGGAGTTGCACTGTCTCCACGTTTCTCCTGGACTGGTGCCTGTTTGCTACAAGAATTACCTGGCGCACGAGAATCTTGCTCAGGAGCACGTCAGCTGTGGCTGGCTGGCAACAAGGCAGGTTATTAAAAAGGCAGGAGTGAACTGGCAGTTTTGCGGAGCAGACAGTCTAGCAGCACAGCAGCCTCACCTTTCATTGGCTGAGTGACCCTGATCCTCCCTCTCCAAGCCACCGTGGTAGTTGCATCCTGCTGTGGCCAATTTTCAGCCAGTACAGTTGCCATATCAGCAGTTTCAGCCACAGAACCTGCCACTTACAGGCTACATTTGTTTTTGAATCTGCTAGTGATAAAGGCCTGGATGCGCACGCACACACACACACACACACACACACACACACAGTTTCCCATGGTCCCATCTTTAAAAAACACACAATTTGAGAGTACCCAAGAGCTGATATGCAGCAGTGGACAATTATGAACAGGATCTGAAATTTAGTAGTTGGAAGTTGACATGATATTTGACAGATGATATGCAGCAGCCAATATTTCACGGTATGGATGGTTGACTTGCAACAGAGTTTAGTACATTTTATGTTAACTTCATTCATTCATTTGTACAATAAAAACTGTCAAACTTTGTCATCAAAATCCAAACTGCAAAATGCTAAATGCAATCGAATTTCAGAATCTGGCAAAATTTCATGTCATGCCTAGCGTTGGCTGCGAGGTCACGGACACGGCCTTCCCCTCCAATCTTGTGGCAGTTCACTGGGTAGCATGGGAACTTACCTCGCTTTGCAGAAACACCACTGCTGTGCTTTAGTCTTCCGGGATTGTCTTTCATATTTTCAAGAGAGTTATTGGATGCAAATTTCTGTTGGAAATACAGAGTATCGGAAATTAACAGGAACATCACGAAGGAGGCCAAAATATTGTCTTCACACCTGCAGATTGCAAAGGACAACGCCACCATTCCACACATGCTTACTCAGAAGCAAGCCCTGCTGTGCTCCATAGGGCTCATAGTCCCTGGTCAGTGTGCACAGGAGCGTAGCCGCCTGGGATATGCAAGAGATGGCGGACAGCTCCCTTGACATTGGGGGGCTGTCACTGTGCCTGCGATTCAGAGCGATGCGCAGCTCGATGGAGAGCTTTTCAGCCCACTTGTGGCTCAGATGTTCTGTGCAAATTCACCTGCTTTATTTCCTGATTGAAAATCACGGCCTTTGTGATACGCTTGCTCCTTGCCCCTGCGACAGAATCTATGATTCTATGATTCTATGACACTCCCACAGCAACGTTGATGCATCTTGGGTTTAACGAAACAGAAGAGCTGCCCTTGGCTGCAAGGAGACATCTTGTGGGTCACATGTCCATGCTGGCACCTACTGCAGGAAATACGTCTATCGCAGGCCCAAAGGGATGTCTCCTCTCTGAGAGGCAATAGCATGAAGAAGGGGAAAGGAGGAGTGAGGTCAGCAGCCCAAAGATTATCAGTCCACCATGGGAAGGAAGGCCAGCACAGATCACAGGGCAGCCTAGGAAGCCCGGGGGTCCTCTATCTATCTCCTTTCCATGCAGGCACATCTGCCTTTCTCTCTTCTCTTTGAAGCCAGTTGAGCTGCAGCCCATGTCCAACAGGCCCTCCCCTGATGAACCTGGGCTTGCTGCCCTGGAGTGGCAAGGGGTCCACCTCACCCAGGCAGTCATTTTGCACTGTTTGGAGTAGTTAACTTGGAGACATTTGATTTGCTGCAGTCCAGCACACTGTCCTCTTCAAAGCAGTGGCCCGTGAGGGCTTCCTTGCTTTGTGAACCACAGCCTGATGGCCCCTACATCCAGCAAGCCATTAGGAAGTTCCTCTGACAACTCATTTGCATACTGATTTCCCTTTAATCTGCTTGGGAATGGTGCTGTTTAAAAATAGTGATGAAGCTTCACACAAAACTGGCACTCTTGATCCCAAATTGTCCATTGGAAGACTTTGAAGCACCTCTAATGCGAATGGTAACAGGCACTTAGCAATGGCACCAATCTGGGCCTTTGTAATTGAAAGCTCTTCTCTCTCTTCAGGACCACCTGAGCCCAAGCACCGGGAGAGGAGCAGGTGGTGACCGTGGCGGTAATGGGAAGGGGGGTTGGGGGCCACAAGGCTCTTCCAGTCATCTGAGTCAATGAGAGGCCAGTCAGTGATCACAGACATGTGTACGGTGGGGGACACATCTGGAGGTTTATGGTGTTAAAACAACAACATCCCAGCAGCCATAGTTGGGGAGCTGGACATCATGTCAAGAGTTGGAACTAATCTTCCACATGGCTTAGCTTTCTTGCATTTGTACAGATTGAGTTACTTAGCTGGAGTCTGCTGAAATGGTGAATGGTACTTCACTGAGAAGGCATTTCTGCATGGTATGCTGAGTAGAAATGTCATGATTTAGGATCTCTCAGAAGAAAACTACAACTCAAGTCCAGAAAACCAGGAGGTTCATGCATCACGACCTTACAAAATAGCCTGCCTGTGGCAATGATTTGGCACAGCAAAGCCCCAGGACTAAGTCTCAGGGCTCAGTATTGCAACCCCAGGAAGGACAGAATTGCCTCTAGATATATACAGTGGACCCATGACTTCTAAGGAGGCCCAAGCCCCAGGGATTTCTGTTTCAGGGTTCTTTCACATGGGGCTTTTATGGCATGCTTATGATTGGTCATCCATGGAAGCGTACAGGTCATTTACATGACATTGTCAACCTCCAGGTAGGGATGGATGAAAGTCCCTTACCTGGTCCCGCAGCTTTTTTGGAGGGAGGGGAAGCGCTCTGGTTCTCCCCCCAAAATTCTTGGCGGGTGGGGAGGGGCCCCGCCCCTCCCGGCCAAAATTCTGGCCGGGGGGAGGCGCCCCATCCCTCCCCACTGAAATTCTGGCCGGGGGGGAGCGTCCCATCTCCCCGGCCACGAAAGAAAAAAGTAAAGTGTAAAAAAAAAAAAAAGTGATAGGCTACGTAAATTTTATTTATTTATTATTAAATTTATTAATCGCCCATCTGACTGGTCACCCAGCCACTCTGGACGATGTACAACCCACCATAAAACAATTTAAAACAATAAAATTTTACCATAATTTTTTTTTTAAATACCCTAACCCACCCCAAATGCCTGCCTGAACAACCACGTTTTTAATGCACGACGGAAGCTCATTAAGGAGGGGGCATGACGGAGTTCCCTAGGGAGGGAGTTCCACAGAGTGGGGGCCACCACAGAGAAGGCCCTCTCCCTCGTCCTCACCAGTCTAGCTGTCCTGGCTGATGGGACAGAGAGAAGGCCATCTGAGGCTGATCTTGTTAAGCGGCCTGTCTGGTGTTGCTGGAGGCGCTCCTTAAGATAGGCTGGGCCGGAACCATATAGGGTTTTAAAGGTCAAAACCAACACCTTGAATTTGGCCCGGAAAACAACTGGTAACCAGTGCAACTCCTTCAGCACTGGAGTAATATGATCTCGCCGGCGGCTGCCTTTAATCAGGCGAGCCGCTGCGTTCTGTACCAGCTGCAGCTTCCGAACCGTCTTCAAGGGTAACCCCACGTAGAGCGCATTACAGTAGTCTAAACGAGAGGAGACCAGGGCATGTACTACCGATGGGAGCAGATGGTCGGGAAGGTAGGGGCGCAGCCGCCATATCAGATGGAGTCGGTACAGCGCTGTCCGGCTCACAGCTGACACCTGAGCCTCCATGGACAGCTGGGAGTCCAAAATGACCCCCAGGCTGCGGACCTGGTCTTTCAAGGGTAGCCGTACCCCATTCGACACCAGGTCAACATCCCCCGACCTCCTCTTGTCTCCCACCAAAAGTACCTCGGTCTTGTCAGGGTTCAGCTTCAGCTTATTCCTCCCCATCCAGCCACTCACCGTCTCCAGACATTTGGACAGGGATTCTACGGCCAACCTTGGTGAAGATTTGAATGAGAGGTAGAGCTGCGTGTCATCCGCATATTTTCAAAGATTTTTTTGAAAAAAAAATTTCAAAGTCAGATTTTCAAAGATTTTCAAAGTCAGCCATGATAGGCTACGTAAATCTTTACGTAGCCTATCACGGCTGACTGGAAAAAAAAGGGGAAAAAAGTGCGTACGCAAATGGCGGCGGCCATGGGCGTCGCCATTTGCGTTCCTTATTTGGGCACGGGTAGTCTACGTAAAGATTTACGTAGACTACGGCGAAAATAAGGGCAACACTATTTGCGTTGCCTTTATTTTCATCGTAGTCTACGTAAATCTTTACGTAGACTACCCGTGCCCAAATAAGGAACGCAAATGGCGGCACCCATGGCCGCCGCCATTTGCGTACATGCTTCTTTTTTTTTTCAAAGTCAGCCGTGATAGGCTACGTAAAGATTTACGTGGCCTATCACGGCTGACTTTGAAAATCTAGCCGTGATAGGCAATGTAAATCTTTACATAGCCTATCACGTTTTTGGTTTTTTTTTTACTTTACTTGGAAATGGCGGTGGTGGCAGCCGGTCGGAAGACCAGCCGCTACCGAACCGCCGCCGAACCGCCACCGAACCGCCGCTGGGACCCGCCACCACGAGAGACATTCGCACGAGGTAAGTCCCATCCCAGGGGGGGCGGGGGGTGTCGGAGAATTTCCCCACCAATTTTGGGGGGCTGAATGCGTTGGAGAAATTCTCCGACATCCCTACCTCCAGGGCATTTCCTGCACATTTCTCCCTTTATCCCGCTTTCAAAAAGATCGGAGATAATGCAGTACTTAAATGTAAATCCACTTTAATGGCCATGTGAAATTGCATAGTTCCTCAATAACCACAGTGCCATGAGGTAAATATAGGGTGGCTCCATATGATAAGCAACTCCATCATGAAGAAGGGGAGATACTGTGGGCTAGTCGTTCCTCCCCTTCCCCTCCTCTCTCTCTTCTGCCTACCTTGCAGGGTTTTTCTATAATGGAAAGAGCCACGTATGCTGCTCCGAGCTCTTTGGAAGAACGGCAGGATAAACATGTATGGAGTTGATAGAGTTACATATTCTGGGTGGTCCTCTCTGACTGGGTAAATTGGGGTAAATCTCCTCTACTGCAGTGGAGTCAGCAGGAGAAAAAGAAAAAGCATAGCAAATTCCAACAAAGCATCCCTCTCTCAGCATTTTCTTCCCCCTGCCTTCCCCCCAATTCCTAGACCGAGTGGAAAGAGGCAGCAAATCCTGAGGAGGTGGCAAAGAGGCTGCGAGAATTTACCGAGAAAGACCACCCGACAAAACAGCCCATGTAAAGAGCCAGTCTTAGTCCTGCAAGGAATCTGGAAGCAGAAGCCCCTGTAAACTGTAAGATAAAATGCAACGTGTAAAGGAGCCCTCGGAAATGAAGTCCAAGGAGCAGCTCCCAGCACTGCATTAGAAGAGGATGCTTCAATTTCCCAGAGTGGGTGGCAAGGCAATGTCACAAGGAGATGCAATCTGCTTCAGGCACTGTGATAGATGAAGGCCGGAAGGAGTGCCCGATCTGCGTGGCTCAGCAAGACTAGGGTTGGCGGAGAAATTCTCCCCGAAACTTCGGGGGGCAGAGCGCCAACGTGTTCGGGGAGAAATCCTCCGCACCCCCCCGCACCCCGCACCCCCACCGGGAGGGGACTTACCTTCGCCGAATGTCCCTCCCGGCGGTGGGTCCGGCCGGCGGTTCGGTGGGTGTTCGAGCGGGGCGGGAGCAGCAGCCGGTCTTTCGACCGGCTGCCGCCGCCGCCATTGCAATGAAAGGGAAAAAAAAAAACGCCCCCTGATAGGCTACGTGACGATTCACGTAGCCTATCACGGCTAGATTTGCAAAGTCAGCCGTGATAGGCTACGTCAATCGTCACGTAGCCTATCACGGGTGACTTTAAAAAAAAAAAAAGTGTGTACAGATAATGGCGGCCCCCATAGGGATCTGCCATTCCCGTTCCTTATTTGGTCGCTGTAGTCTACGTAAAGATTTACGTAGACTACAGCGACTAAATAAGGAACGCGAATGGCGGCTCCCTCTGGGGGCCACCATTAGCATACGCGCTTTTTTTTTTTTTAAGTCACCCATGATAGGCTACGTGACGATTCACGTAGCCTATCACGGCTGACTTTGCAGATCTAGCCGTGATAGGCTACGTGAATCGTCACGTAGCCTATCAGGGGGCGTTTTTGTTTTTTTTTTTTAACTTTCGCGTTCGCGGCAGGGCGAGGCGGGAAGCCTCCTCCCCGGCCTGAATTTCGGCCGGGCGAGGCGGGAAGCCTCCCCCCCCGGCCTGAACTTCGCGGGGGGACCAGCGAAGCGCCTCCCCCCCACCGTGAACGTCCTTCGAGGAAAGGTAAGTGACTTTTGTCCACCCCTAAGCAAGACTTCTTAACATGCTGGCCCTAGCAGGGGGAGGCTGCCATCTGGGCCCCGCTTCAAGCTGCAAAACATCTCTGGCCAGCACTGTAGTCAACAGGATCATATAATCATAGAATAGTAGGGTTTGAAGAGGCCTACAAGGCCATCGAGTCCTGGTAACGAGGACTATTATTGGGCTCTATTACAGCTGTTTTCTCCGTTGCAGTGCATGCGCCTACGTCCATTGTTACCCCCAACTTTACATCTCCCTTCCCCATAGGATTCAGTTTAAAGCCCTCCTGATGAAGTTCATGTTTATTTTATTTATTTATTTATTTATTTATTTCTATACCGCCCAATAGCCGAAGCTCTCTGGGTGGTTCACAAAAATTAAAACCAAACAACACACAATAAAACAATTTAAAATATATAGAACATTAAAACCACAGTATAACAATTGTTGTTGTTGTTCAGTTGTTCAGTCATGTCCGACTCTTCGTGACCCCATGGACCATAGCACGCCAGGCCTTCCTGTCCTGCGCTCTCTCCCGGAGCGTGCTCAAGTTCATATTCATTGCATCCGTGATGCTATCTAGCCATCTCATCCTCTGCCGTCCCCTTCTCCTTTTGCCTTCAGTCTTTCCCAGCATCAGGGTCTTTTCCAGGGAGTTTTCTCTTCGCATTAGGTGGCCAAAATATTGGAGCTTCAGCTTCATTATCTGTCCTTCCAATGAGCACTCAGGGTTGATTTCCTTTAGGATGGACTGATTGGACCTCCTTGCAGTCCAGGGGACTCGTAAGAGTCTTCTCCAGCACCACAGTTCGAAAGCATCAATTCTTCGGCGCTCAGCCTTCCTTATAGTCCAGCTCTCACAGCCATACATTACTACTGGGAAAACCATAGCTTTGATTAGGCGGACCTTTGTCGGCAAGGTGATGTCTCTGCTTCTTACTATGCTGTCTAGGTTTGCCATAGCTTTCCTCCCAAGGAGCAAGCGTCTTTTAATTTCATGGCTACAGTCACCGTCTGCGGTGATCTTGGAGCCCAAGAACGTAAAATCTGTCACTGCTGCCATTTCTTCCCCTTCTATATGCCAGGAAGTGATGGGGCCAGATGCCATGATCTTAGTTTTTTTAATGTTGAGTTTCAAACCAGCTTTTGCACTCTCCTCTTTCACCCTCAACAAGAGGCTCTTGAGATCCTCTTCGCTTTCTGCCATTAGGGTGGTATCGTCTGCATATCGGAGGTTGTTGATAATTCTCCCAGCAATCTTAATTCCGACCTCTGATTCATCCAACCCGGCATTTCTCATGATGTACTCTGCATATAAGTTAAATAAGCAGGGTGACAATATGCAGCCTTGTCGTACTCCTTTCCCAATTTTGAACCAATCGGTTGTTCCATGTCTGGTTCTGACTGTTGCTTCTTGACCCTCGTACAGGTTTCTCAGGAGACAGGTAAGGTGGTCTGGTACTCCCATCACTTTAAGAATTTGCCACAGTTTGTTGTGATCCACACAATCAAAGGCTTTAGCGTACAACCACAATAAAACCTAACAGCAGTGCAGGAGTTTAAAATACAGATTTAAAACAGCAAAGATAAAAATTTAGAAAGCTAAAATGCTAAAATGCCTGGGAAAATAAAAAGGTCTTCACCTGGCGCCGAAAGGAATACAATGTAGGTGCCAGGCGAACCTCACTAGGGAGGTCATTCCAGAGCCAGGGTGCCACAGCAGAAAAAGCCCTCCTCCTAGTAGCCACCCGCCTCACTTCCTTTGGCAGGGGCTCACGGAGAAGGGCCACTGATGATGATCTTAAGGTCCGGGCAGGCACATATGGGAGGAGGCGATCCTTCAGGTAACCTGGCCCCAAGCCATTCAGGGCTTTAAATGTTAACACCAGCACTTTGAATCGGGCCCGGTAATGGACTGGCAGCCAGTGCAGCTGGAAAAGTACTGGCGTAATATGAGCTCGCAGGCCAGTCCCTGTTAACAATCTTGCTGCCCTATTTTGGACCAGCTGAAGTTTCCGGACTGTTTTCAAAGGCAGCCCCACGTATAACGCATTGCAGTCATCCAGACGAGAAGTTATCAGAGCATGGATAACTGTAGCTAGGCTCTCTCTGTCCAGATAAGGGTGTAGTTGGTATACCAGCCAAAGCTGATAAAAAGTGCTCCGTGCCACTGAGTTCACCTGTGCCTCAAGTGACAGTGGCTCATGCTGTGGCCAAACACATTCTTCCCAGCCTTTGTGAGGTGCAGCACATCCCTTGCCAACAGTCCATCTTCCAGGAAGTATAGCCCGTGGTCCGAGAATCCAAATCTCTCTCGTCGGCACCACCTTCGTAGCCAGTCATTCAACTGGAATATTTTTCGTTCCCTTTCTATCCCTCTTCTAACTACTGGAAGTATGGATGAGAAAACTATCTGGGCCCCAAAGTTCTTGAGTTTCCTTTCCAAAGCTTCGAAGTCTGACGTGATTTCTTCATAGCTCCACTTGGCAATATCATTTGTTCCCACATGGATGAGAAGAAAGGGATGCCTGTCAGTGGGCTTTATGAGTGCAGGCAACCTTTCAGTCATGTCTCTAATCCATCCTCCCAGGAGACAACATACCTGGCGAGTCCACAGGTCTTCGCGACATACTTGGGTCTTTTTTTAAAAAAAACAAAACCCCGTGATAGGCTACGTGACGATTAACGTAGCCTATCACAGCTGACTTTGGAAATCTAGCCGTGATAGGCTACGTTAATCGTCACGTAGCCTATCACAGGTTGTTGTTGTTTTTTTTTACTTTATTTTGTAATGGCGGCGGCAGCAGCCGGTCAGAAGACCGGCCGCTGCCCCTGCCCCCGCCGAACCACCGCCGAACCGCTGCCAGGACCCGCTGCCGAGAGGGACACTCGCAGGAGGTAAGTCCCATCCCAGGGGGGGGGGCGGGGGGCAGAGAATTTCACCGCCAATTTCAGGGGGCCAAATGCGTTGGCATTCGGCCTCACCGAGATTCGTGGAGAAATTCTCAGAAATTCTCCACCATCCCTAGTTTCATCGCCTCTGTTTGACTGACCTTCAGCCTCTTGCTCACTCTCATGTAGGTTCCCCTGTGATTCTTCCTCTGCAGGCTGTCCTCCAGAATCGGTTTCGTTCCTCCTGTTCTTTTTGAACAAGTTATATCCTTCAATTGCAAGTTATATCCTTCAATTCTCTGTAAATTTCAATTTACAGAGAGCCAGTGTGGTGTGGCCGTAGGGATGTACGAAACTCTTACTTGGCTCTGCACTGGGCAATCCACGGTGGGGGTGAGGCGCTCCGTCTCTCCCTCCGGAATCCTCCCTGGCCAGCCCCACGGAGCCGCTGGCCGGGGCTGCCCGCAGCCAGACATCCGGCCGCTGGGCCGCACAGGAATGCAAATGGCAGCCGCCGTAGCAGCCGCCGTTTGCGTCCGTGTCTTTTATTTATTTATTTATTTAATTTATTAATTGCCCATCTGGCTGGTCACCCAGCCACTCTGGACGATGTACAAGCATATAATAAAACAGTTTAAAACAATAAAATTCTACAATAAAAACATTGTCTAAAATACCCTAACATACCCCAAATGCCTGCCTGAACAACCACGTTTTTAATGCATGGCAGAAGCTCATTAAAGAGGGGGCATGGCGGAGTTCCCTAGGGAGGGGGTTCCACAGAGTGGGGCCACCACAGAGAAGGCCCTCTCCCTCGTCCCCACCAGTCTAGATGTCCTGGCTGATGGGACAGAGAGAAGGCCATCCGAGGCTGATCTTGTTAAGCGGCCTGTCTGGTGTTGCTGGAGGCGCTCCTTGAGAACCGTATAGGTTCTGGGCCGGAACCATATAGGGTTTTAAAGGTCAAAACCAACACTTTGAATTTGGCCCGGAAAACAACTGTTAACCAGTGCAATTCCTTCAGCACTGGAGTAATATGATCTCGCCGGCGGCTGCCTTTAATCAGGCGAGCCGCCGCGTTCTGTACCAGCTGCAGCTTCCGAACCATCTTCAAGGGTAACCCCACACAGAGCGCATTACAGTACTCTAAATGAGAGGAGACCAGGGCATGTACTACACAAATATATATGTAGCCTATGGTTGGCGGAGAATTTCTCCCCGAAACTTCGGGGGGCCAAGCGCCAACGTGTTCGGCCCCCCGAAGAAGTTTCGGGGAGAAATTCTCCGCACCCCCCCGCACCCCGCACCCCCCCCGGGACGGGACTTACCTTTCCCGAATGTCCCTCCTGGTGGCGGGTCCCGGTGGTGGTTCGTCGGGTCTTCGTCAGGGGCGGGGGCGGCAGCCGATCTTTCGACCGGCTGCCGCCGCCACCATTCCAATAAAACTAAAAAAAAAAAAAACGCCCCCGTGATAGGCTACGTGACGATTAACGTAGCCTATCACAGCTAGATTTGCAAAGTCAGCCGTGATAGGTTACGTAAATCGTCACGTAGCCTATCACGGGTGACTTTAAAAAAAAAAAGCGCGTACGGCTAATGGCGGCCCCCATAGGGAGCCACCATTGACGTTCCTTATTTGGTAGCTGTAGTATACGTAAAGATTATGTAGACTACGGCGAAAATAAAGGCAATGCTATTTGCGTTGCCCTTATTTTCGCCGTAGTCTACGTAAAGATTTACATAGACTACAGCGACCAAATAAGGAACGCGAATAGCGGCTCCCTATGGGGGCCGCCATTTGTGTACGCACTTTTTTTTTTTTTTTTAAGTCACCTGTGATAGGCTACGTGACGATTGACGTAGCCTATCACGGCTGACTTTGCAGATCTAGCCGTGATAGGCTACGTTAATCGTCACGTAGCCTATCACGGGGGCGTGTGTTTTTTTTTAACTTTTTATTTCACAGCCGGGCGAGGCGAGGCGCCTCCTCCCCGGCCTGAATTTTGGCCGGGCGAGGCGGGAAGCCTCCCTCCCGGCCTGAATTTCGGCCGGGCGAGGCGGGAAGCCTCCCCCCCGGCCTGAACTTCGGGGGGAGAGCAGCGAAGCACCTCCCCCCCACCGCGAAAAGCTGCGAGACCAGGTAAGTGGCTTTCGTGCACTCCTAATGTAGCCTATCACGGCTAAAGTAGGGGTGTACAAAACCCTGCTTACCTGGCTCCACTGGGTTCCGCAGGTGGGGGGAGGAATCCATTTCTCCCCCCGGAATCCTGCCAAGCCGGCTCTGCTCCGCGGCCAGGCTGCAGAGCTGCCGGCCGGGCCAACCTGCAGTGGGGCCTCCAGCCGCTGCCAGACTGGTGCAGACTCAAATGGCATCCTGAGTAGGGGACACCATTTGCGTCCCTATGGTAGCCTGTGATAGGCTACGTAAATATTTACGTAGCCTAGGGTCGCAAATGGTGTCCCCTACTCAGGACACCATTTGCGTCCACACTAGCCCAGCAGCAGCCAGAGCCGCCACCACTGGAGTCAAAGCTGCAGCCGGAGCCGCAGCCAGGTAGGCTCCATTTTGCGGGGCTTTCGCAGGGTGGTGGGGCAGATTGCTCCGTTCCACCACAGATTCTGGGGGGCCAAATTCACTGGAATTTGGCCTCCCTGGGATCCGTGGCGTAATTCTCTAACATCCCTATGTGGCCGTTGTGCTCACAGAGAACCGGATTGAAATCCACAAGGCTCACTGGACAAGTCATTCTCCTTCAGCCTAACCTACCTCACAAGACTGCTACGAGAATCAACAAGGGGGCGGCTGTTTGCATTGCCTGAGCAACTTGAAGGTAGGGTTGGCGGAGAATTTCTCCCCGAAACTTCGGGGGGCCGAGCGCCAACGTGTTGGGCCCCCGAACAAGTTTCGGGGAGAAACCCTCCGAACCCCCTCGCCCCCCGCACCCCCCCCGGGACGGGACTTACCTTCCCCGAATGTCCCTCCCGGCGGCTGTTCCGGCTGGCGGTTCGGCGGGTGTTCGAGCGGGGCGGGAGCGGCAGCCGGTCTTTCGACCGGCTGCCGCCGCCGCCATTGCAATAAAAAAAAACAACGCCCCCTGATAGGCTACGTGATGATTCACGTAGCCTATCACGGCTAGATTTGCAAAGTCAGCCGTGATAGGCTACGTCAATCGTCACGTAGCCTATCACGGGTGACTTAAAAAAAAAAAAGTGTGTACGGATAATGGCGGCCCCCATAGGGATCCGCCATTCCCGTTCCTTATTTGGTCGCTGTAGTCTACGTAAACATTTATGTAGACTACAGCAACTAAATAAGGAACGCGAATGGCGGCTCCCTCTGGGGGCCACCATTAGCGTACGCGCTTTTTTTTTTTTTAAGTCACCCGTGATAGGCTACGTGACGATTGACGTAGCCTATCACGGCTGACTTTGCAGATCTAGCCGTGATAGGCTACGTTAATCGTCACGTAGCCTATCAGGGGGCGTTTTGTTTTGTTTTTTTAAACTTTCGCGTTCGCGGCCGGGCGAGGCGGGAAGCCTCCCCCCCCCGGCCGGAACTTCGCAGGGGGAGCAGCGAAGCGCCTCCCCCCACCGCGAACGTCCTCCGAGGACAGGTAAGCGACTTTCGTCCACCCCTACTTGAAGGAAGGGTGGGATAAAAATGGAAGACATGCATTTATGCTTTCCTATGAATTCTTTCATCAGCAACTTGATGTGGGGACCGACTGACGTTTCAGTCTTCAGCCTCTCCTCCAGCTCAAACATCACAGGGCAGTACAACTGAATCTGAACAGCAGCAAAGTGAATCTGGGAGAGGAAGATCCCACTTGCTGCTGCTGGACAATCTGAAGCTCAAGACATGGATCTTCACTTTGCCCCCATGTTACCCGAGAGCGATGTGCTTTGCTTGTATGTTCAGTGCACAGAAGGTATCATCTGTTTTGTAAAGACTCACTCGGCAGCATCAAGGGAGGAGAGTAAATCTCCTTATGGAGAGATTAACCCAGCTCTTGTTGTGGGCCCCTGAAAGTGAGGCAGATGGGAAAAGGTGTCAGTACATCTTTCTAGAAACACAATTAACTCTGGCAATGAGACGCACAACAAACAGCATTAGGGTGGATTACAGAGAGATTAGTGCCTGGAATCTTGGCGTTTTTAAGAAAATAAGACTGGTTTTTTTGGGGGGGGTTTAAAGGAAAGTAAGAATCGAGCTAAGAAATTAACTTGCTTTCCCCTGGAAGTGGATGTGTTTGGCTCTGCTGTCATCCACCACCCGTTTATAGCTGAGAAAGCTAAAACAATAATGCAAAATGCATTACCAAGCAGCAAACAGGCTACTGGATTTGTTACATTCAGGACCTGCCACGGCTGCTGCAGGACCATCAAGGCTTATTTCTTCCCCTTGGGCTTCACAAACCTCCCTTGCGAAAGGAGCAGGGCTGGGTTCCTTGTTCAGCTTTCAGAAAGGCGCCGGACCGGCCACAAGAGCACAGATGATGCAAGGAGTTCGCTGTTGTTCAGGAAAATATGATTAACCCTGGAGATTATTCTACAGGGGGAGGATTTACTCGTAAAAATTGCCTGCGGTCTAACAGACTGGCTGGGAATGCTCTGCAGTGAAATGGTATGGCAGGTATCTCAGGATCAGTTATGAAGAGATGGAGGAGAAGCGTTTTGGGCAATAACCTTCTAGCCCTTTTCCCACTCCAATCCAGACCCACCACAAGCAGGGAACTCTGTTCCGCACAGCAGAGATTCCACTGCCAAGAAGGAACTGGTTCAGCCTCCCATCCCTCCCTCCCTTTGAACTTGACACTCATCAGAGGCTGCTGGAAGAGTCCTGGTCATGGAGAAGAGCTGCTGAACATGTCCAAATGAAAAGAAAAGGACCCATGAGAGAACACATACCCTTGTGCAGCTCCCACCAATTTCAGTGGGGTTGTGCAGGAGATATGCCTAGCAGATGGCATCCATGCAGATGACCAGAAGTTGAAGGGGTCTTTTGAGGCTACTTATGTAAGACTGATTGATTGACTGATTGATTGATTGATTGATTGATTGCATTTCTATACTGCCCAGTAGCCAAAGCTAGAACAAAGACAGGACATTCATTGTAGCCGAGCTGCTGTGAGCTGTGTCTTGGTACTGTTATCCACTGCAACGTCTGGCTCACTCGCACAGCACACCTGAACCGGCTGGCTTCCCCCCTCAGTGTTCTCATGTCGGCAGGTGCCGAATACAAAAGCTGTGATGGGTTAAATACTGTTGGACAACAATTACTATTTTAAAATACAATAATTATTTTAAATAAAATACAATTTTATTTAATCAATTTATAATCTGCCTTCCAATATACAATACTTTTTCAAGGTATCATACAAAATATAATCAAATCAAATCTTATCTATCTATTATCTATCTCAATAGTAAAATAATAATAATAATAATAATAATAATAATAATACAATAGTGAGAAGAATAAATAATAAAATCAGATCATTTAATTCTGCTGTGACATCTAACATTAAAAGCCACTAAGAGCAAATACAAACCTCAGAGCAAACGACCATCTTAATTAAGAATGGTCTGAAATAAAAATGTCATTGGGGTCTGCTAGAAAGCCAAATGCTGTCATATAGGATAGAATATTAAATGCCATGGCATGCCAGCTATTTTAATACACCCCAAAGCTAATAATATAATACCAACACACTATTGTAGTAGGGCAAATAGCACTGTGTGTCAACTGTCAAATACAGCCAAATGTCAATTGTGAAATATCAGACTTGTTTGAGGGCAAACACTCAAGTCAAACTTCTGATATATAGAGGAGACGTCTGAGGAGAATTTGGAAGAACAAATTCCTTTCAGCGTTACTTCTGCCAGCGTCTTTCATCCATTTATGCAGGACAGACAGGACCATCCGAAGCTCTTTGGAGATGTTTTCTGTGCATAGACGGGCGCCCATCAGCAGGGCAGGGTGTGGCAACACAGCTGATGCTTGTGTTCTTCGACATTCAAGTGAGCATGCGCAGGTGATGGTGGTGGGAGTCTGTTGGCACAATGCCAATCTCCTCCCCCCCCCCGATGGAAGAAGAAGAAGAAGAAGAAGAAGAAGAAGAAGAAGAAGAAGAAGAAGAAGAAGAAGAAGAAGAAGAAGAAGAAGAAGAAAAGTGCTTCACCTTGGACTTGGATTTCAGCTCAGAAGGGTGTTTTGGTCTTTTGGAGCAATACGGCTTGCAGGGGCGGGGGGGCTGTAACTCAGTGGTAGACCTCTGCTTCACATGCAGAGGCCCCAGCTTCAATCCCTGGCATCTCCAGGCAGGGCTGGGAGAGACCCCTGAGGGGGAAAAAGGTCCTGCTTTAAGAAATAATACATGGTTAACGTTGAAAGTGTGAGCAAAGGCTCTCTTGAAATTCACCACCCTTTTTGTAGGCAGGCAAATGGGGAGGGGCGGGGATCATTTCACCAAAGTTCTTCAGTGGGAGGAGAAATCCCGCAACAGTTTCTTAGGGGAGGTTCACCATTTGGCTTGCAATGGCAGTAGCAAAAGTCTGTCTTTTTCCCTAAAGGTGTTTTCCTGTTCTTGGTTTCTGTTCTTTTCCTGCCGGCCTTGTGAGTGGCAGCAGCAGCAGCAGCCCTCTTGGCAATCTGGCCACCAGAGCATCATTCTGGGGCATTGTGAGGGAGGGAATGCCACCCCCCACACACACACACAAAATAGTGGGGAATATTTGGAGAAAATTCTGCAGAGTTGTGTTAGGTAGCTAATAAAAAAGAAAACACATCTTAGACATTTTCTCCAAAAAAATGTCTTCTAAGAAATTTGGACTCAGCTGGAATGGACATACTTTACTTTCCAGCAGGTGTGACTGTTTCTTCTAGCCGGGGCGGCTGGTTTCCCTTCGACACAGCTGCTCGGTCTCCACCCCTCCCCTCTGCCCATCTTGCTCAGTGTTTTATTAAATATCCCTAAATGAAACGCAATTCAGTGCAGCAGCACAATCCCTTCTGGGAACTGAAATCTCACAAGGTGGCAAAAACACAGACACCAGCTGTGCTAAGTTTGAGGCCAGCTTTTCTCCGGTGCTCCAGAGCAGCAAAGCAAACCCTCACCATTTTATGATGGTGGGATTTGTGGTCAGAAATGACATAGATGTGTGATTTTAATGCGCTGTATGTCACACCGAGTGATACATAAGCATGAGAAGGGTGGGATAAACAATTATATATATATATATATATATATATATATATATATATATATATACATACACACACACACACACACATAGATAAATAAAATACAGATAGAAATGCAAATGTAGATAGATTTCCCTTCCTCCATAAGACAACAGCTCAACTGAGCATTACACTGTATCCCCTTTACAAATTTGCAAGCTTGCCAATATGCAGATGTGAAGTCCGTGTTATTCATGTTGCACTGCCAACGTATGGGGAAAACACACAGGTCTTGATCGAAGGGAGGATGCTGTTGCACACGTGTCCTGCTTGCGAGCTTCCTGGTGATGGCTGGTCAGCCCCTGTGTGAACAGAATGCTGGACTAAATGAGCCCTTGGTCTGATCCAGCAAGGCTGTTCTACTGTTCTTGCGTTCTTATGTTCAAGGATCCAATGTGGCTTCACAAAAAGCTTCGAGATGACCTGAAAACAAAAAAGGACACATAAAGGAAGTGGAAAGAAGGCCAAGCAATGAAGGAAGAGTACAGGCAGGTAGCACAGAATTGCAGGGATGGCGGCAGGAAGGCTAAAGCTGAGAATGACCTGAGGTTAGTGAGGGATGCTAAAAGCAACAAAAAGGCTTTCTTCAGCTACGTGCATAGTAAAAGGCAGAGGAAAGAAATGGTGGTTCAGCTATTAAATAAGGATGGCAAAATGATGACAGATGACCAAGAAAAGGCAGAGGTGCTCAACTCCTACTTTGGCTCAGTCTTCTCCCAAAAGAGGGTCTATGACCCCCCTGGCAAAGGCGAAGTACAGGCTGAAGGGGCAGGATTGCAGCTTGAGATCAATCGGCATATGGTCAAGGAACACCAAATTACTTTGAATGAGTTCAAATCTCCAGGGCCAGAGGAACTGCATGCTAGAATAATAAAGGAACTGGCAGAAGAACTCTCAGAACCGCTGTCTATTCTCTTTGAGAAATCATGGAGGACGGGGGAAGTGCCAGATGACTGGAGGAGGGCTAATCTCTTGTCCCTATCTTCAAAAAGGGTAAAAAGGAGGAACCTGGGAACTACAGACCAGTCAGTCTGACATCAATCCCTGGGAAAATTCTGGAGCAGATGATAAAGCAATCCATCTGTAAGCACCTTGAAAACAATGCCGTGATTACTCGAAGCCAACATGGATTTGTCAAAAACAAGTCCTGCTAGACGAATCTGATCTCATTTTTTGATCAAGTCACCTCCCTTGTGGACCGTGGGAATGCTGTAGACATCATATACCTCGACTTCAGCAAAGCTTTCGACAAAGTGCCCCATGATCTCCTGATGAGCAAACTAGCTCAAAGTGGGCTAGATGAAACAACTGTGGATCCACAGTTGGTTACAGAATCGGACTCAAAGAGTGCTTCTCAATGGGACCTTCTCAAATTGGGGAGATGTAACGGGTGGGGTACCGCAGGGCTCAGTCCTGGGCCCAGTGCTCTTCAACATTGTTATTAATGACTTGGAGGAGGAGGAGCAGGGAATGCTGATCAAATTTGCAGATAACACCAAATTGGGCAAGATAGCTAATACTTTGGAAGACAGAAACAAAATTCAAAGTGCTCTGGATAGACTGGAGCGCTGGGCAGAAAACAACAGAATGACATTGAATAGGGATAAATGCCAAGTTCTGCACCTAGGAAAAAGAAACCAAATGCACAGTTACAAGATGGGGGATACGTGGCTCAACCACACGACAAGCGAGAAGGATCTTGGAATTGTTGCTGATCACAAGCTGAATATGAGCCAACAATGTGGTGTGGCTGCAAAAAAGGCAAATGCTCTTTTGGGGTGCATTAATAGAAGCATCGCTTCCAAATCCCGGGAAGTACTAGTTCCCCTCTACTCAGCACTGGTACTCATCTGAAGTACTGTGTCCAGTTCTGGGCACCACACTTTAAGAAGGATGCAGACAAACTGGAGAGGGTTCAGAGGAGGGCAACAAAGATGATCAGGGGACTGGAAACAAAGCCCTATGAAGGGTGACTGAAGGAAATGGGCATGTTTAGCCTTGAGAAGAGAAGAGGGAGGGGAGATATGATAGCGCTCTTCAGGTCCTTGAAAGGTTGTCCCAGAGAGGAAGGCCAGGATCTCTTCTCGATCATCCCAGAGTGCAGGACACGGAGTAATGGGCTCAAGTGACAGGAAGCCAGATTCCAGCTGAACATCAAGAAAACCTTCCTGACTGTTAGAGCAATACAACAATGGAACCAATTCCCCAGGGAGGCGGTGGGCTCTCCCACACTGGAGGCGTTCGAGGCGATGCTGGACAGCCACCTGTCAGGGCTGCCCTCTGACCTGGATTCCTGCATTGAGCAGGGGTCTGGACTCGATGGCCTTGTAGGCCCCTTCCAACCCTACTATTCTATGATTCTATGAAATATCTCTTTTCACATATGCAGATGATCTCTGCCTTTGACATGTTCTGCAGAGACTGAAGAAACAGAGCATGGGCAGCAAGAGGCAAGCACCATGCTGTATTTTCACCCGCTCGATGTTCTTGAGGGTCTTGTCCCACCTTCTTTTTCTTGTCTTGTAAATCCAGGCATAAACAGCGATGAAAAGGAAACCAGGAAAGAAACTGGAAGCCGCTGCAACCCCAGGCCAGCAAGAAGGGGGCGGCCGTTCGCCCTTACAGCCTCTGATGGATCAATCAGCCGTTCACGGCACACACCGCCAGTGCTGCTCCATCCCATCAAGTCCCATAAAGCTTTATATAAGGTTCAGCTTTCGTAGGATGCTTCCTTTGACCAGGCAGGCTCTCCAAATCTGCTTCAAAATGTCACCTCAGGTGAAACAACGTCAACATGAGGATGTGCAGAACCCCTCCCCCACATGCAGCAAATTTCTCCAGTCGTACAGAAACTCTGTCGGCTTCCCTTGAAATTCTTTGGATGCTACATCTGAGCAAAAAAGCCCAAATTTGCCTCAGAATTCTGCTTTAGGCCAACTTTGGTGGCACTTCTGGGTTCAGTGTCTAGACATATCGTAGGAGCTCCCCCACATCTCAGCGAAGACGATAGCTTGTTTGTTGCTCTCAGAGAGCTGTCTGGGCTGCCAGTAGATTTGCCTTCCTTTTGCTTCCAAGGCTCCACTACGTAGATCAAATACTGTCTGATCACACGGACGCTTGCATCAGACGAACGAACGGCTGTGAGGAGCAAGAAGCGACAACTGATTGGTGTGTGTCCTGGCCTTCTTGGGGCCTCTCCAAGGAGCCTTTTGGTGGTAACTCCAGTTAATGGTTGGGGGAGGAGGATGAAAGGTACACACACACACACACACAGACACACACACACACGCTACATCATGGAAGAAGTAACCGTCATCGACTCGAATTCCCTCACTTGCAACCTGAAGCCCTCTGTGACCATGCTCACAGGAGAAGAACATCCAGACCCCGGCAAGGGCCACGCGGCCACGCCTCCGTCAGCGTTGGAGACCAGGCTCGGCGGGCAGAAGGCCGTCTTCAATGGGGTGGTCAGCGAGAGGGGATAGGAAGGACCCCTCCTGGAGGCCCCGAAGAGCTGCTGCCGCCGCTCAGAGTAGACGGGTGGAGAATTAATCTGACTCAGTCTAATGCAGCTTTGTACGGTGGGTATTTCACCAGCCTGGAGCACTGTACAAAGGTAAAGGCTCCAGTGCAGGAACATTGTCATGCTTAAGCCCTGTGGAAAGGGTGGAACTTAAGTTAGTTGTGGTGGGATCTACACATGCAGCAGATATGCTTGAAAGGACTGTACCACTTCAGACTGCACACTGCAGACTGTATTATTAATATTCCCCTACCTCCAGGAACAAAACTCTCTGTGAGTAGAAAACCGTCTCCTTGATGGGGTTGCTGTTGTTGTCGTTTATTGCCAGGGAGAGTTTAAATTGGGAGAATCATTAAAGCAAAATGGATATCAGCCATGTAGATTCTGAACTGGTACAACCATCTCTACCATTTCTGGTCACTCTTCCAACTGCTGGCAGACAGCCTAACCTGTTCTATTATTTTTCATGGGACTTCAGCATAACTATTTTTTTCTGCATTTGAGCCTTCAAAGGATTACAACTTAAAGCAAAGACAAAAAAATATGATTGTGTGTGTGTGGGTGGGGGGACTGTCTAGGCAGCTAAAGTTGTCAAACAGATTTAGGGGCTACAGGGCACAATCCGCCAGGATGTTCTCAGCTGCCTGAGGAAAGGAAAGACCCCCCTCCCTGCGGGCATGTTCGTTCAGGAGACCCAGGAGAAAATCTCTCAGCTTTGCTTTCTCCCACATTCAGTTCTTTAAAAATCTCCAGTTCTCTCCATCCTGAATATGAAGAACTTTGTGAAATTTAGTAAATTCTTCTCAAAACCAAACTGAGATGAAATTCTTACCCACCCCTAGAGAAGGTTCAAAGGGCCTGTAGCTGGAAACAGACACGTTGTGAAGCTCTCGATGGTGGGGCGGTGAGCTCTTCCCGTTCGCTGCCAGCAGTGTGTACAGCAGAGAGTCTGTGGTCCACCCATGTGTTCCAGGCGGCCACATCAGCTGAGGCCAGAGCCAGGACACACTGTTGGCGGATGGATCTATATAATTAAAGAGCAACAGCAACACAGCTTTTCTTTTTGCTTGTCCCCAAACCATTGTCAATCAGCTTCCAAGGATTCTTGCAGCGTAACTGTGGTTTGGTTTGGGTTTTTAAATATAGCATTTACCTCCTAAAATTGCTATCTGGCAGCAGTGTGAATGTTTCTCTGTGCTGAATGTTGGAGGCACTTTTTCCTGCCTCAGAATGGAAGGCCTCTCTCTTCCTGTCCCCCCCCCCGCCCCCAGCTGTCGCTGCATCCGTTTGCCCGTTATCCTGCTGTAGCCCGCTGCCCCGAGAGAAAACAAGGGCTCTCCGCCACCGCCTCCCTGGCGATCTATGAATGCGTGCAGCAGTGTCTTCCTTGAGATGGCTGCGTCTGCTTTCATCTGTGCTGCACAACGAACTTCACGCCTGTGCCTATCGCGGTGCCCCCGAGGAACAGGGCACTTGCTTCCCACTTCCCACTTGGAGGTGTTCTCCATTCAGAGTCTGCATTGCTTGCCGCAGAACATTATTCTCTCCCCCACCCCACCCCCGGAGAACACTTCCTGGCAGGCCGTATTACACCAGGCAACACCTGGGCACAGCAGCTGTCTGTGATGTCTCTCTAAATATGTGTTGTGCCGTTCTGTACTTTCCACAGCCAGATGCCAGAAGGGTCTGAAGAATGGCATCTCTCTCTCTCTCTCTCTCTCTCTCTCTCTCTCTCTCTGTCTCTCTCTCTCTCTTTCTCTCTCAGAAGATCAAACACTGGCCGTGCCCTTTTTACCAGATAAGATGTTGAAAGGCAACCTCTTCTGTGGGGTCAGCCCAAGCTGAGGAGTGGAGGCACTGTTTGGAAGCTTCCAGAGACCTCTGAAAGGGCCGCCTCTCCGCTCCTTTGGACTTGAGGCACCCACCTGTGAATTCTGCTCAGAATTCAAACACACAGTCAGAACAGCCCCTCTGAGTGCCTTTTTCTGGGCTGTGCTACTTTTGAGAACAGTGAGGAGATCACATTGTTCAATGCTTGCTCTTCTGTACAAACATGAATTGCAGGACTCACTTTCTAGCCTTCTCACATGTGTTCTAGTTTTCTATGTGTTCTGAGATACATACATACATACATACATGGGAGAACATTCACACTTTTCAAACATGCCATTTCCCAAGCTGCAGCCTGAAATGGCAGAGCCCGGTAAAAAACGGTTACCGGATTGTACATTTAGATCTGTCAGCCACTGCTAGCAGTACGTTTCAGTGTAGCTACAGGTAGGAACAGGAGAGAAATTTTAAGTTTACATTTTAGTGCAAACTTACCTAACTAATTTCACACTTTCAAACCAACACGTGAAATGAAATTCAGTCATCCTTCAAAATGCACACTTCTCCAAATCTTACATTGATGTTCTCCAATCAGAAAATGCATACAGAAATGCTTCTTCTTGTTGTTTTCGTCGTCGTCATCATTGTCATCATGAATTTATATATCACATACCATATCTAAAGATATCTCTAAGTGGTTTATAAAATCAAAGATTAAAATATATCATAATAAATACAGGAAATCATCAGTTAAAATGTTTAAACTGTTTAAAAGCTCACTTATTAATAAACAAACTAACTAGGCTGCACCATCATTTAGGGAAGGCTAAAGTGCTGGGTCTTTTGTTTAACTGCCGTCTAAAACATACCACAGTTGGTATTTCCTGGAGAGGGTTGACCATTCCATGAGGTGGGCCCCACCATGGAGAAGTCCTGCTATCTGGTTGCTGCCAAGTGGGAATCTGCAGGTCACAGTACAACCAGCAAGGCCTCCTTTGATGATCTTCATGATCACACAGGTCTATGTTGTGGGAGGCAATTGGCCAGGTGACCTGGTCCCAAGTTATTCACAGCCTTATATTCTTGGTTCTAAAGGAAGCAAAAGCCGAGTGTAGCCAAACGCGTACCCGGGATTTTAGGAAAGCTGATTTTAATGAACTCAAAACAATGATCAGTAAGGTCCCATGGCAAGCGACTCTAACAAGAAAAGGAGTCCAAGATGGGTGGGAGTTTTTTTAAAAAGGAAATTCTCAAGGCACAATTACAAACAATTCCAACAAGAAGAAAAGGTGGAAGACAACAGAAGAAGCCAATGTGGCTCCACAAAAAGCTTAGAGATGAACTGAAAACAAAAAAGGACACATATAGGAAGTGGAGAGAAGGCCAAGTAACAAAGTAAGAGGACAGGCAGGAAGCACAGAATTGCAGGGATGGCGTCAGGAAGGCTAAAGCTGAGAATGAGCTGAGGTTAGCGAGGGATGCTAAAAGCAACAAAACGGCTTTCTTCAGCTACGTGCATAGTAAAAGGCAGAGGAAAGAAATGGCGGTTCAGCTATTAAATAAGGATGGCAAAACGATAACAGATGACAAAGGCAGAGGTGCTCAATTCCTACTTTGGCTCAGTCTTCTCCCAAAAGAGGGTCTATGACCCTCCTGACAAAGAATAGAATAGAACAGAACAGAACAGAACAGAACAGAACAGAATAGAATAGAATAGAATAGAATGATTCTATGATTTCCTTAACAGATCCCACAGGGATCTGTATTGGGACCAATGCTTTTCAACTTGTTCATAAATGATCTGGAATTAGGAGTGAGCAGTGAAGTGGCAAAGTATGCCAATGACACCAAATTATTTAGGGTGGTTGCAACAAAAAGGGGTTGTGAGGAGCTCCAACAGGATCTCTCCAAACTGGGAGAATGGGCATCCACATGGTAAATGCAGTTCAATGTAAGCAAGAGAAAAGTGTGATGCACATTGGGGCAACAAATCCCAACTTCAGGTATAACCTGATGGGATCTGAGCTAGCGCGGTGACAGACCAGGAAAGAGATCTTGGGGTTGTGGTGGACAGTTCAATGAAAGTGTCAGCCCAGTGTGCGGCTGCTGTGAAAAAGGCAAATTCCATGATAGGCATAATTAGGAATCACACCTAAAAAAGGACATTGTAGAGTTGGAAAGTGAGCAAAAAAGAGCAACTAAAATTATCAAGGGGCTGGAGCATCTCCCCTATGAGCAAAAGTTACAACAGCTGGGGTTGTTTAGCTTAGAAAAACGTTGAGTAAGGGGAGACATGATAGAGAGGTACAAAATTATGCATGGTGTGGAGAACGTGGGTAGGGAGATATTTTTCTGCCTCTCTCATAATACTAGGACCCAATGGGGTCCTCCCATGAAGCTGGAGGGATTCAGAACAGATAAAAGGAAGGACTTCTTGACACAGTGCAGTTAAATTATGGAATTCACTACCACAAGACCTTGTGATGGCCACCAATTTGGGTGGCTTTGAAAGGGGATGGGATGAAGTCCTAGAGGAGGAGGCTATCAATGGCTACTAGTCCTGATGGCTATGTGCTTCCTCCAGTATCAGAGGCAGTATGCCTATCTATACCAGTTGCTGGGGAACATGGGTGGAAGAGTACTGTTGTGCTCATGTCCTGCTAGTGGGTTTCCCATGGGCAGCTGTTCGGCCACTGTGTGAACAGAATGCTGGACTGCTGTAGATGGACCCTGGCCTGATCCAGCAGGGCTCTTCTTGTGTTCTTATGTCCAGTGGCCAGGACCATGGCTAAAGTTCCTCTACTGTGTGCATCCCAGACCACCCTGGGCCCCCTTCCCAGGAAGCCCCACTTTGCACCAAGTGCTGAATATGAACTTGGTGCAAGCAAGTGGAAAAATGAGCCAGGGTGCACTGACCCCGTCTGCCCTCTCTTCTGGCTACTGAGACTGTTTCTCAGGACTAGACTCAGCGCAACCTCTCTTCTTAGGACTAACCTCCCTCAGCCCCCTTCTTTCCTCCCCAATCTCTCATGCTCAGCCCAATAATTTATTTTCCTTCCCCACAAGTGTTAGGGGCCCCAATTGCCCCAATCCCCGCCTCTGTATCCTCTCACCCTGACAAACCCTTCCTGCAGTGGGCTGAACAGGGAACACATGTCTGTCGCAGAGCCTGCCTTGGATAGAAAAACGTGGCTTTCCGCCACTTTCCCCACAACACAGTTCTCTCCAAAAAGGCTTTCGAAGGTCTAATTGTTCAGTTTAATTGCTTGTCTTTGAATTGCAGTTGTTCCACCAATTTACTTTCCGAAAGTGAGGACTGCGCAGTTGAATGTTGTGCTTGTGTTTAATGAGTTCCTCACTGCTGAAGGAGCTTGTGTGAGCGTGGGCTACTGGGGTCCCCATCCTTTGCTACAGACACACTGGAAGATCAAAAAGTTCATTTGACTGAATGGGCATCTTTAGAACACTCACAAGTGTGTACACGTCTCTAAAAGGAACACATTTGGTAACAAGTTCTTTAATGGGGGGGGCGCTTCCTTCACAATTCCACCATGTTTTGCCTGAAGAGGAACCCCTCAAATTTGCTTGTAATTTTGCTGCTTCAGGCAAGACCTAATGACAGCCTGCAGGTGCACAGAAAGTCAAGAGAGATTTCGCAGCTCTTGATGGGAAGTCTTTTGGCTTCCCTCAAAATTCTTCAAAGCTTTAGCACATCATTCCTAACACATCCTCAAAGCCTTCCTTCCACCAGGAGGAATCATGCCGGTATAACAGAGCATGGAGAGCCCATGAGTTTAATTTAATGCCAGGGACCAATCAGTAGTGCAGGGGTTGCGGATACGCAGTGGTTCCAAGGATGCCACCCTGCCGCCCCTCAGCCACATCCCTGGTGATCAGCAGCAGCATCCCTTTCCTTCCATGTTAGTCTGGTGGCACTGGGCGCTTTCAAGAATGGTCCCCCTTAGCCATGATCAGCAGATTGGGATGAAGACACATTTCCTTAGCATTAGAGAGAGATGCCACCTTAAAGTTTATTTGCAGGGGCTTGAAGAGCTGGTTCCTCCAAGGAGGCAGGTCCCTGGTGAATGCTTTGGAGGCTGATGGTGTCCCCTGAAATTCTGAGCAGTATTCCCCTGATATTTTAAAAAATGGAGGGCTCCATTTCAGACTGTGCCTGTTCTGAGTGGGAAATGGCTGAGCCCTTTGGGTTGGAAAAAGTGCTTTAATTTCATACATCATTTGGAACATGCTGAAGCCATCAGGCCGAGCAAAGTTAATGGGACAGGAAAGCATTTGAAGGCAAACTTTAAACAAGGCACAGAGAGAGGGTGATCAATGTGAGACATTTTGGCAAGGAACGAAATGCCACTGGTTTTTTAATGTTCCCCCCACTGAATCCTCCCAGCATTAAAGCTCTGAGTTATAAGAAGGGGATAAAATGACAAGTGGGACGTCTGTGTTAGGCCCTTATGATTTTTGTGGGAGGACACATAAACCAGAATGCACAGAAGTCAGACAAATAAATCCAATCTTTTCTGTAGTTTGCAGCTCAGTTTTTTAAAAATGAGTCATTTGAAAAAAAAAAGTGTACATACAAAATGTGTATATTTGGAAAAATGCACACAAAATCACCTTATTCAATGGAAAAGCAACTTCCAAAATATGGGTACATTTCAAAAAATGAGCACCAAAATGTGTACATTTTTTGTGGGAAAGGTGTACAAAAAAGCATATATTTTGAAAAATGTGAATGACGATATGCATAAATCTTCATGTGGATTAAAAAAAACCAAACATCACAATCTGCTGCAGAAATGGAATGGAACGAACTTAGCCGTGGAAACATGAGAGCCTGAGAAAAGGTGAGCTTGACGGATTCCCCCTTGGGCACCTCCTGGGCGCTTCAGAGAGCTTCCCCCACCCATGCGCCCGCTGGGCTTGCTTCAGAAGTCTGCAGGTGATTCCTGGTGTCCCAGAATGTGCCTGAGTGGCGTGGGGCCCCCAGCAGTGTCTGCAGCTTTTCTGCGCAGCCTTTCCACGCGCCCCCACCCCACCTCTTTTTTGCCACAACTGTTTGGCGCATCGCTGTACCTCAGGTGCTGCTCTGGGAAGGAGGCGTGCTTTGTTCCTGAGCAAGACACTTGCCGGCACTCCTGACTTGCCCTCTGTGGAGCCGAGCAAAGCTACTCTGCAGAGCAAAGTCGGCATGCCGCATGCGGCGTTGCCATTCGTGTCTCTCCTCCTCCTCCTCCTCTTCTTCCCCTTCCAGGGATGCAGCCTTTATCAAGGTGTTCCAGATCTCCACAAAACACTGACAGACCCTATAAGGGAGCCATTTAATTTCCTCCCCAGCCCAAAGAGTCATACAGAGGGGGTCACTGTTCTCATTAAGCAGTGCCCACTGCCCACATCTTTGTTGTTGTTGTTGTTCATTAAGTCATGTCTGACTCTTCATGACCCCATGGACCACAGCACGCCAGGCCTTCCTGTCCTCCGCTCTCTCCCGGAGTGTGCTCAAGTTCACATTCATTGCATCGGTGATGCTATCTAGCCATCCCATCCTCTGCCGTCCCCTTCTCTTTTGCCTTCAGTCTTTCCCAGCATCAGGGTCTTTTCCAGGGAGTTTTCTCTCCGCATTAGGTGGCCAAAATATTTGAGCTTCAGCTTCAGTATCTGTCCTTCCAATGAGCACTCAGGGTTGATTTCCTTTAGGATGGACTGATTTGATGTCCTTGCAGTCTAGGGGACTCATAAGAGTCTTCTCCAGCACCACAGTTCGAAAGCATCAATTCTTCGGCACTCAGCCTTCCTTATAGTCCAGCTCTCGCAGCCATACGTTGCTACTGGGAAAACCATAGCTTTGCTTAGACGGACCTTTGTCGGCATGGTGATGTCTCTGCTTCTTACTATGCTGTCTAGGTTTGCCATAGCTTTCCTCCCAAGGAGCAAGCGTCTTTTAATTCCGTGGCTACAGTCACCGTCTGCCGTGATCTTGGAGCCCAAGAAAATAAAATCTCTCATTGCTTCCATTACTTCCCCTCCTATATGCCAGGAAGTGATGGGGCCAGATGCCATGATCTTAGTTTTGTTAATGTTGAGTTTCAAGCCAGCTTTTGCACTCTCCTCTTTCACCCTCAACAAGAGGCTCTTGAGATCCTCTTCGCTTTCTGCCATTAGGGTGGTATCGTCTGCGTATCTGAGGGTGTTGATAATTCTCCCGGCAATCTTAATTCCGACCTGTGATTCGTCCAAACCGGCATTTCTCATGATGTACTCTGCATATAAGTTAAATAAGCAGGGCAACAATATACAGCCTTGTCGTACTCCTTTCCCAAATTTGAACCAATCAGTTGTTCCTTGTCTGGTTCTTACTGTTGCTTCTTGACACTCGTACAGGTTTCTCAGGAGACAGGTAAGGTGGTCTGGTATTCCCATCTCTTTCAGAATTTGCCACAGTTTGTTGTGATCCACACAATCAAAGGCTTTAGCGTAGTCAATGAAGCAGAAATAGACTTTTTTTGGAATTCTCTTGCTTCCTCCATGATCCAGTGAATGTTGGCGATTTGATCTCTAGTTCCTCTAAATATTTACGTAGGTAGAACAGTGAAAAATAAACGAATGCAAATAGCGCCCACTACACTATTTGCATTCCCCTTTTTTTTGCCGTTTTATCTTACGTAAATATTTACGTAAGATAAATCAGTGAAAAATAGGGAACGCAAATGGCGGCAGCCGTAGCCACCGCCATTTGCGTACGCTGGGGTTTTTTTTTGGGGGGGGCAGCCATGATAGGCTACGTAAACTCTTACGTAGCCTATCACGGCTGCCTGGCTGGATGCAAATGGCGGCCGCTACAGCGGCCGCCATTTGCATCCGCAGCAGCCCATCCGCGGCTGGAAATCCAGTTGCGGATGGCCCTGGTTGGCTGCTCCGCAGCCTGGCCGCGGAGCAGAGCTAGCCATCAAGGATTCCAGGGGGGATGACCGGATCACCTCCCCCCCATCAAAGATTCCGGGGGGACGGACGGAGCTCCTCCTCCCCCACTGCGAAAGATTCCGCGAAAAGGTAAGTGAGTTTCGTACATCCCTAGTTGCCATTTCCTTCTCCAGTGGACCACATTTTGTCAGAACTCTCCACCATGACCTGTCTGTCTTGGGTGGCCCTGCACGGCATAGCTTATGGCTTCACTGAGTTTCGCAAGCCCCTTCGCCACAACAAGGTAGTGTTCCATGAAGGGGACCCACATCTTGTTGTTGTTGTTGTTGTTCAGTCGTTCAGTCATGTCCGACTCTTCATGACCCCATGGACCATAGCATGGCAGGCCTTCCTGTCCTGCGTTCTCTTCCGGAGTGTGCTCAAGTTCATATTCATTGCATCGGTGATACTATCTAGCCATCTCATCCTCTGCCGTCCCCTTCTCCTTTTGCCTTCAATCTTTCCCAGCATCAGGGTCTTTTCCAGAGAGATTTCTCTTCGCATTAGGTGGCCAAAATATTTGAGCTTCAGCTTCAGTATCTGTCCTTCCAATGAGCACGCAGGGTTGATTTCCTTTAGGATTGACTGATTTGACCTCCTTGCAGTCCAGGGGACTCGTAACAGTCTTCTCCAGTACCACAGTTCGAAAGCATCAATTCTTCGGCGCTCAGCCTATGAGTGCTATTCCATTTCTTCTAAGCGATTCTTGCCCACAGTAGTAGATATGATGGTCACCTGAATTAAATTCGCCCATGCCTGTCCATTTTAGTTCGCTGATTCCCAAGATGTCGATGTTCAATCTTGCCATCTCATGTTTGACCACCTCCAGCTTACCTTGATTCATTGATCTGACATTCCAGGTTCCTAAACAATATTGTTCTTTACAGCATCGGATTTTCTTTTCACCACCAGACACATCCACAGCTGAGTGTCCTTTCGGCTTTGGCCCAGCCGCTTCACTCTTTCTGGCGCTACTTGGAAATTCCCTCTGCTCTTCCCCAGTAGTATATTGGACACCTTCCGTCCTGAGGGGCTCATCTTCCGGCGTCATCTCTTTTAGCCTTGTGATACGTTCCGTGGGGTTTTCTTGGCAAGAATACTGGAGTGGGTGCCATTTCCTTCTCCAGTGGACCACATTTTGTCAGAACTCTCCGCCATGACCTGTCCGTCTTGGGTGGCCCTGCACGGCATAGCTTATGGCTTCACTGAGTTACACAAGCCCCTTCGCCACAAGAAGGCAGTGATCCATGAAGGGGGGCCCACATCTTAGCCTGGTTTAAAACTAGGAAGTGAGATGAGAAAGAGGCATCTGACATATTTAGGGTAATGCAATGTGTGTGGAGAGGGGAGGGAGCCACATGAATAATAACGCTGCACTGAAGCAAAACCAGGGCACAGAAATTTCTGCTGTCTTCAGTGCAGCTTGTTAACTTTCTGGGGCTTTTTTACTTCTCTTCCCCCGTACTTCCTCCCTCGGGTTTCTGGGTGGGAGCATCGCTCAGTGGCAGAATACCTGCTTTGCACCCAGGTTCCATCCTAGGCATCTCCAGTTCAAAGAATGGCCAAGGATAGCAGCCCGCGATGGCCAAGTCATCCCCCCACATACACACACATGTATGTATACACACACAGGCCACTGAGGCTTTTCGGCAGCATTTAGGGGATATTTCTATGCCTAGAAGCAAGCTGAAAAAGTGAGCCTGGGAGACTCAGCATTTTTTTTTTTATCCACCTGTTTCAGACACCTACATGGTCTTCCGAAGCCACAGGGATGTGAGTTGGGATGCAGCCCCACCTGACTCCCCACCTGAATCTGGGGAGCCACTTTTGCTGTCATGTGTGGGGGACATTAGACTTCACAGTGCCTCTGGGCTGTTTGGTGTTGTTGTTGCATTTATTTCCCACTTTCCTCCACCTTTGAACCAGTGTTGCCATGCAGCCAGGGCTCACGGGGTCGAAGCCCCAGGATTTTTGATTAACAGAGATGATGCCGCCACCCCTACCCCCACCCCTCTGACTTTTCCTGTGAGTAGGGATGTACAAATCCCTCTCACCAATCCGTTCCGGGGCATCGGTGGGGGGGAGGCGCTCCGTCCCTCCCCCCGGAATCCTCCCCGGCCGGCTCCGCTCCACGGCGACTCCTACATAAGGAATTCCGGCCGTGGCTGGGCATGCCGCCATTTGCATGGCTGTCAAGCCGTGATAGGCTACGTAAGTATTTACGTAGCCTATCAAAGGCAGCCATGTGAATGGGCCATTTACTCTGGGTCTGCTGCAATCCGAGGACCTTTGGGACATACGATGCAGTTGCTGCTTCGCAGCCCAACCATGGCTTTCACAGGGAAAATGCGGATTTCTGCAGGGGCATTTTGCTGCAATTTTGTAGCTTGCTGCGGGTTTACCGCAGTTGCTGAGCTGTCTGTCCCTTCCTCAAACTGACTTCACTGTGGGCGTGGGGTAGGCGTGCTTAGTGATTGCATCACTCTGTGACGCCTTTTCATTCCTCCCTGTTCCTTTGCATCCATTTTGAAATGATGGTCAGTGTCAGGGTGGAAACTGAGTCGATAGAACCCCAGAACAGTTCTGATTCTGAGGAGGATCAGCAATCCGTGGGAGAGGAGCCTGCTCATCCCTCACAGGCACAGCAGCTGGCAGAGATTCCTCCTGTCAGCATTCCTGAGATAGATAGTGATCCTAGCAGTAGGAAAGTGAGGGGAGGCTTGCTAGACGCTCAACGCAGATGCAGGGAGCGACGAGCGAGGGAGGGCACAGAAAGGAGGCGTAGCGCCCATTTGGCAAGCACGCAACGGCCGCGTCCTGTGGACCCAAGGGAAAGAGGGAGGATCTCTCCCTAGCCCATAAGTTCAGGGTCTTCAAGTGTTTCTCCTTCAAACGGGGACCAACTGCCTACCCAGAGCATAGGCTACTCCGCTGTTCATTGCTTAGTTGCTGGTGATAGCATCTGAAAGAGTCATTAAGTTGTAAAAGGATTAAAGCCTTAAAAAGAATCCTTTCGTCTGTGTCTTGAGTTTGCTATTGGAGTCTACTGAGAGAGGCCACTAGGGTGCTCCTGACAGTCAGGCATGTACCTCTCATGTGGGCATGCCCCTTTGCATGTGCGAACTATCACAAGAGTTACTATGCCAAACAGTTGGCATGGTAACAAAGGAGCAGACTACCCAAGACAGACACAAAAGAACCCCTAAAATACAAAACAGCCATTAAAACCCGAAGTGTCACACCCCCAGCCTCACGTGGCTGTGCAGCTGCGCAGTTAAATATAATGGTAAAGAAAAAAAGAGCAGCGCACCGGCCACAGTTTACTTCGCTTTAATGGCCATGTGCCAGGGCACAGTGGATTTTTCCACTGAAGAAGTCTGCAGGAAATCGTGTGTGTACTGCAGCAGAAGCTAATTCGCAGCAGCAATGCTGCACAGTTATGATGGAGTGAATGACGAAAGCAGTGCCATGGAGATGGGCCCAGGTTCTTTCCTCTTCTGGACATGCTGCAGTCAGAGAGCCCTCAGCTTGCAGCCTCAAGGGCAGCCGCAGCCATGGTCTCCATCCCCACAGAGCAATTCCCTTGCACCACACAAGAGCCACTGGGGGAGAAAACGTGGGGCTGCTGATGGCTTCGTGCCTTCCATCCTATGGCCTGCAAAGGCTTCTCTGGAGAGCCATTGCTGCCTGGCAGAGGAGACCGTACTGAGTCAGTTGGGTCAATGGTTGGGGGCAGGACAAAGGAGCTCCCAGTGTCCATAGGACCTCCACCCTGGTGGCGGCTTGGCCTTGTGCCAGCAAGGGCCTCTGTCTCCGGGCTTCCCTCTCACTTTGGGAGGCAGGCCCCTCACAGCTGCCCATGTGGTCTTGCTTGCATTGCGAAGCCTCAGATGGAGCCATGGGGGGCGTTGGCTGAGTGGGCTGCTGGTCATGTTGCCGCAACAGACTGAGGCTGTCCAGATGGCTGTTCCTCTGGACTGAGCACGGATACGTGTTCTTTCTCCAGCGAAGTACTTTTGGAAATGATGTTCTGTGAATTCATAGCTATGATAATTTTGGAGTCATACAATACGGATCAATTTAAAACAGATAAGGAGATAGCAATACTTAGTTTCTCCAGATGCAACAAGTGCCATTAATGAGGTGCAGGCTGCAGTGCTATACCCACTTGCTTGGGAGTAAGCTGCATTGAAATCAATGGGGAGTTACTCCAGAGTAACCATGCATAGGACAGTGTTGTAAAAGCCAGCTGTAAGTTGTTTGAAAACGCTGCACCCTTCCACAGCTCAAGACAGCTGACATGCAGATTAAATCGTTGTTTATGATGATGCCACAGCACTACATCTGATATGATGGTGTCATGGACACCATAAATAAGATCACACGGGTCACCGTGGCCAATCCGGCTAGATGCCAGCGAGGGCCGATGAATCCTAGAATAGCAGGGTTGGAAGGGGCCTACAAGACCACTGAGGCCAAACCCAAAGTCAGTGAGGGCAAAGAAGGCAAAGGGAAATAGTATGGAGAAACTGCAGCAGGCAGAGGGTTCAAATGGCACTGAAAGAAGTCACAGGTTTCTTAACTCTTCCCCCCCGATTCATTTGGCTATGTGAATGCTAATTTTGGAGTCGTGATTACAATTAAAGAATAGTCTGCACTGGTTTAGTCAGAGAACTGCCGAGGTAACTGCGTTTGGATCTGTTTGTTCTGAGCCTCCCAGGGGCTCCCGTTTAGCCACTGCTGGATGACAGAGATGGGCAACTGTCCTGGCAGTCGGGGGGGGGGGGTGCTCAGGGCCAGGGCGTGCTGGTTTTGCCCCCGCCTGAGAGCAGCTGAGAAGGCCACAGAACCCCTTGCTTTTGGGGGAAGCAAAGCCTCTGCCGTGCCGGCATCCCTCCGTCTGTCAGAGCGCCGCCTCCCATGGCCAGCAGTCCTTCCGCGGGCAGAGCCTTAGCCAGCGCCTTCTCCACCAAGCAGGCCGATCATCTGCTTGATTCTGACTCGGTTTGCATTTCCCCTCAGAGTGGCAAACTGACACGTAAACCCCTCCATCGCCTGCGAGCGAGGCACTGCTCGGCTTGGAGCGGAAGCACCGCAAGCAGCCATGCCACCTGCCCCGGAGTCTTCCTTTAAAGTTGCCTCAGCAGTTGCTCATCAGGAAGGAGAACTTGCTCAGCGGAGCAAAAGAGGCCTCAGTCCGAGAGCGTTAAACAAAGTCCAAAGCCCGGGGTGGGTAGACAGTATCACACCACTGTTTTCTCAGATGATTCAGAGTGAGGGGGGGAAATAATTAGGAGGAGAGGAAAATACGTCTTGTAGATCCTGAGAGGGGCAGATTTCAAGGTCAGAAGGCTGCGAGGGCCATTCCTCTTCTCCACCTCCGATCTCATCTCTGTTTTCCTCTTTGCCTTCTTCTTTCTTGTGTTCTTTTAGGAAGTTTGGTTTAATACGACAAGCTCCTGTGCCCCTCAGACCTTCTGCCAGGAAACCCACTGAGGAGAGGGCTGTAAAACATATCGGTTGACTGATCTATCTGTTGCTGGAGCGGCAACAGCTGCAGCAGTGAAGCCCCTTTCATTGTACAAAAAGTAAAGGACAGACAGGACCAGGGCCGCCAAGACTATTTCTGGGCCACAACGTTTGCAATCTGGGAATGCAGCATCTTTCCCAGGAGTGCTGCGGATCAGGGAATGCAGCCAGGCCTGGAGGCTGCGGAGGCCTCGCGGCTGCAACAAGCAACGCAAGGCTTCATTAAGTGGGGGGGGGATGTGGCCAACTTAGGATGTTAACTAAACTCCCACCACCCCCTGAGGGGGGGGGGATTTGACACCTCCCCAAATCAGCTAAAAACCACACACACACTTTCTCAGGGGACACGTTCCCATGAAAGAGGGGGAGGGATTTCCATCCCACCCATACTGTTTTCTGAAACCTTGTTCTGAAATGTGAGATTTGTAATTGTTAAGCGAGCAGGTTTAAGGCTTGCAAGGGGCTTGATTTCTGTGGGAGCGTTAGAAACAGGACTTTGGAGAAGGAACGGAACATCCACCTCTGGAACTGGCACATTAGCTTGCTGTCTCCAAATAGAGAGAGAGCAGATTTTGTTTGAGGGAGGGGGATCTTGTTTGCGGAAGGCATCCTCCCCTCTCTCCCAGTAGATGCTTCCCTGCTCCTCTGCTGGCAGATCTCAGGCAGTCCAGATCTGCCTTTTGCTCTACACCATCTGCTTGAGAATTTATTATTTATTTATTGCAAATTCTGATACAAACCAACCTTATTTGCACCTCCCTGAATAATGTGGAGATCGGAACTTTGTTATCCAGCAGCTTTCACACTTCCCACATGCTCCAACACACTTGTCATCTCTACAAAGAATCAAACGGCCTATAAAAATGCATATTTGGAGAGAAAATATGTTTAGAAATGCATATTTGGAGAGGAAACAAGTTTAAAAATAAGTATTTCGAGTACAAAGCTATCATGAAGGATGAGGCTATCAATGGCTGCTATTCATGTTGTCTATATATTACCTCCAGGATCAGAGGCAGGATGCCTCCATATACCATTTGCTGGGGAACATGGGCAGGAGTGTGCTGTTTCCCACCGGCTGCTGGCTCGCCAGAGGTCAGAGGGTCTGTAGTCCGCCTTAAAGTTTTTGAGTTTGGAAATATCCTTCATCAGTACTAATCCCTCTCAGGCTATTATTCATTCATTCATTCATTTTATATCCCACCTTTCTACCAGAAACAGAATGCTGGACTTTGTTCTGATTCAGCATGGTTCTCCTTATGTTCTTATTTTGCATGTAAATGCTAATTTTCATGCAGGTTTTTTTTTAATGCAGATTAATGTGGACATGGGACAGAATGAACGTAAGAGTGAGCACATTGTAAGTGACTCCAAGTGGCAAACCTCTGACCCGTCCATCCCATGGGGGACTCCAAGGAAGGCTTTCTGGGGGCAGGGGGGCTTCTTTACTCTCTATTACAAACACACACACACACACACACACATTTTGGCATGAAAGAGCACTGCAAGAATGCAGGATGGTAATTCAGGGGAGGGGGCTGTGGCTCAGTGGCGGAGCCCCTGCTTGGCATGCAGGAGGCTTCAGGTTCCATCCCCAGCAGCTTCTCCAGGAAAGGCTGGAAAAGCCCCTGCCTGAAACCCCGGGGAGCCGCTGCTGCCACTCAGTGTTGACAGTGCTGGGCTTGATGGGCCAACGGCCTGACTCAGTCTAGGCAGCTCGCTATGCCCCTCTTCGCCTCTGTGTGCGCTGGCTGTGCTCCATAGGTGATGCTTGCGCAGCATAGGGATATATGAGAATTTTGTTTTTGCTTGCAAACATGTGGGCACGCCCCATTCGAAGCCCCGAACACAAGCCCAAGCATGGGGCAACATGACATCTGGAGCATCCTGGTGATCTCAGACGTCCTCGTTCGCCCATCGCGCATTCAGCTATGGTCCGAAGGGGCAGGCATGCAGACACAGGTGTGCGTGCATCAAGGCTTCCCCGACAGGGACACCGATCCTGATCCACCAGAGTTCTCATCCCTTGGGGACAGGACAGCCCTGTTCCCATGTGCAAATGTCGGCCTCCTTCAGACTGAGGCTGATCATACATCGGCATCTGGGGGTAGCTGGGCATGTTCCAGGAAGCCCCTCCACATGTTTGGTACAACCAAACAAGGCTATTGGGGGAGAGGAATTATGTACCATGAAAGCTAAGAACTTGAAAAGGGGGGACCTGAAACACCTCCAAGCAACAACCAGATTGGCTTTGTTTCTGCAGTAAATTTCTGGACTGATTCAAGGCAGTGACTTGAGGGTCCAGGAGAAACCAACTCTGATCAAATTGGCTGCATCCAGCTGGCCAGAAAATGCAAGCAAAGCATCTCCATAGTTGAAAATTAATCTTAGCTGAAGCACTGCAGACGTGAAATGCGGCCTGATATCCTGCCAACGGGTCATGACCAGCTGAACTCCTGGCATTTATATTTCTGGGTAATGCAGAAAGAGGAAGAGATGCCAGCTGAGTGGGGGCTGAGTGGGGTGGGGTCTGAATGGCACATGTCTGTTGTGCTGCCTCTGGGTTTAAGGCAGAACTGGAACAGCTCCAGTGGAAATCCTGCAGTCAGAGGAAGTGTTTCAGCTGCACGAAGCAGGATGAATAATTCAGGCAGGAGCGCCTTAAGGTATGACTCATCCCAAGCTAAACAGGGAAAGTGAATGCAAACGGGATGCCATTTTTCAGGATGAGCCCTTTACTGTGTAGAGGTGGAAAGGTGGAATTCCTCAGGATATGGTGGCACTGCTAATAACAATTTCCTGTCATTTTAATGGGTATGGATGTGGTGTTTTGCAGAGTAATGTCAGCAAAAAGAAAGAAAGAAAGAATAAAGGCCAGGCTGCTCCCTTGAGGAACGTGCAACCTAAATCCCACCTGTGGAAGGAAAGGATGGGAGTGGCACATGTGGCGAACATGGTGTCAATCTTCGGCCCCGTTTAAATGGGTCGGTTTAATTGTTTTCTTGAGTTTAAATTGAGCTTTACTGATCCAACAATCCCTGCAGCAGAAGTGTCAGTCTAGTTTCCAAAGCTGGCTGTAAGTCCCTCTGGCAGAAACAAGACCAGCAGGCAAGGATTCTGGGCCGGGATTGCTGACACAGCAGGGGGCTAACAGGTCAGGAATCCAGGGCCAGTTTGCCAATGCCAGGAACTCAGGGACATGGGAAGCTGCCTTAGCTGGAGTCAGACCCTTGGTCCATCAGTCCATCTTGGTCCGGTATTGTCAATGGGGGCTGGCAGCTGTGGCTCCCCAGGGTTTCAGGCAGGTCTCTTTCCTACCTGGAGATGCTGCTGGGGATGGAGCCTGGGAGTTTCTGCATGTCAAGCAGGGGCTCCGCCACTGAGCTATGGCCCCTCCCACACCAGGGAACGTGGGATGCTGCACCAGCAAAGCCTCCCCCCCCCCTCGCTGCCTTTTCAAGGCATTGGCAATCAACATGGCTTAAGATCAAGGGAGCAATGAAGAATGGACAGTAAAAAATAATAATCAAGCAGCAAACAAACAAACAGACACCCATAATGTTGGGGAAGGTGAGCCCAAACATGCAAGGAATAAAGCCCTGTGAATGCAACATACATTCAGAAGACAACATTGCAATGAAGGAAAGCCCAGGATGGTGTGGATACTGGGAAATTTAGCAAACAAATACTGACAAACAGTTGACAGATGGAGACCTTGATGAGACCCTCAGATGGTAGAAGATTGGCAAGGTACCTGCTGCAAAATCGAGTCTCAGCAGTAACGAGGATTCAAGTCGCTTGCTGCCACTGAGGACGATGCTCAATTATGTCGTTGCAATAATATGTTCTGTGCTGGAGTTCAAGAACTGACCCCAAAGGGGGGGGAGCTCTTGTTCTGGAGCAGGTAGCCTGTCTCCAAGTGCAGGTGACCGCCCCCCCCCCATATGACTGTTTACTGTTTATTTAATTTCTATACTGCCCAATAGCCAAAGCTCTCTGGGTGGGTCACAAAAATTACAAGCTACAATATGTGTGCAGAACAGGAGGCATGCAGAAATAGAGAAGTGCAGATAAGATCATACAGTTGCATAAGTTGGTTAGCATCACATAGGCAAGGAAGACATAACAAAGCAACACCAATCACATTTCGGTCACACTGATATAAGTAGGGATGGCGGAGAATTTCTCCACAAATCTCCAGGAGGCCGAATGCCAACGCATTCGGCCCCCCGAAATTGGTGGTGAAATTCTCCGCCCCCCCCCCCCCCCGGGATGGGACATACCTCTGTCGAATGTCCCTCTCGGCGGCAGGTCCCGGCGGCGTTTCGGCGGCTTTTCGGCGGGGGCGGGGGCAGCAGCCGGTCTTCCGACCGGCTGCCGCCGCTGCCATTTCCCAGTAAAAAAAAAAAAAATGATAGGCTACATAAAGATTTACGTAGCCTATCACGGCTAGATTTTCAAAGTCAGCCTTGATAGGCTACGTAAATCGTTACGTAGCCTATCACGGGTGACTTTGGAAAAAAAAAAAAGCGCAGACGCAAATGGCGGCGCCCATGTGCAAATAGCGTTGCCCTTATTTTCGCCGTAGTCTACGTAAATCTGTACGTCGACTACCCGTGCCCAAATAAGGAACACAAATGGCGGCGTGCATGGGTGCTGCCATTTGCGTACGTGCTTTTTTTTTTCAGAGTCACCCGTGATAGGCTACATAACGATTTACGTAGCCTATCATGGCTGACTTTGAAAATCTAGCCTTGATAGGCTACATAAATCGTTACGTAGCCTATCATGTGGTTTTTTTTTTTACCATTTACTTTTTTATTTCGCGGCCGGGGAGACGGGGCGCTCCCCCCCAGCCAGAATTTCAGTGGTGAGGGATGGGGCGCCTCCCCCCCGGCCTGAATTTTGGCCGGGAGGGGCGGGGTGCCTCCCCCCCACCAAGAATATCAGGGGGAGAACCGTAGCGCCTCCTCCCCCCACCGAAAACAGCTGCGGGACCAGGTAAGGGACTTTCGTCCATCCTTAGATATAAGATTACCGCAAAAAATCGTGTCCCATGAAGACTGTGCATAGAATTATAGAATCATAGAATAGTAGGGTTGGAAGGGGCCTACAAGACCATCAAGTCCAACCCCCTGCTCAATGCAGGAATCCAAGTCAGAGCATCCCTGGCAGGTGGCTGTCCAGCCTCGTCTTGAACGCCTCCAGTGTGGGAGAGTCCACCACCTCCCTCGGGAATTGGTTCCATCGTCGTATTGCTCTAACAGTCAGGATGTTTTCCCTGATGTTCAGCCAGAATCTGGCTTCCTGCCACTTGAGCCCATTATTCCATGTCCTGCACTCTGGGATGATCGAGAAGAGATCCTGGCCTTCCTCTCTGTGACAACCTTTCAAGGACTTGAAGAGCGTGAAGAATGCAGTAGTCCATCTCCCCACAGGAGAGGGTTTGCTGAGAGAACATTGCAATCGTACTTCAGCATCTTGACAAAACTCAAAAGGGATGTTTTGACCTATAAGACATCCTAGTCCCTTGGCCACTGCATACATTCGAGATCACAGTCTTCTACTGACCATATTGTGGCACTGGCGTGGCCTCCCCACACCAGTTGTGAACAGAAAAGACACAGAATTCTCTTCCAGGCGCAGGCAGCATCTCCTCAGCCTTGGAGGGATCTCCTTCCAGCGGCCCCCCGGAGTCCAAGCCTGTGTAATTCCCGAAAGCAATCCAAGTCCTTCTATGTGAGCAAGATGCTTGTGGCTCATGGTGTGAAATGAGAGATCTCCCACTCCAATTTTTCCCATTTGTAATTTATAGTACTTTTAATTTTACAAATGTGTACAACCCAAAGAGTTTGGGGTCTTTTAGTAGCTGGGAGCCAATTTGAACTTCTGCCTAATTGGAAATCCCAACGACAGACATTCTGTGCATTCCCCATTTGGGAACTCTTTAGGTTTCCCTGAAGTGGGCATGCTTATTTTCATCCTGTGCATGCTATTTTCTGATTGCACTGCTGAGAGCCGTTCAGGTAGCGTGCCCCCCCCCCATTGCCCTAGCGCCCCATCAGTTCCACGCAACAGTTGAGTTGCAGGCAGGGAAACAGCCACAGAGGAGGGACCTGTGGGGAGGGTGGTAGAGATGCTCCGTCTCCACATGGAACATCCTCCCTTCTCTCTTCGCACCACTCCAAGCTTGCTTTTGAGTTTGGCCAATGAAGCAGAGCGGATGGCTGGCGTGCGGGTTTAAATTAGACCCTCCGCCTTGAAGCCGACTGACTGATCCTGGCCAGGTCGCTACTTCTCAGCTCAGCAGGCCTCACAGGGTTGCCATGAGGACAAAATGCTGCTCCTCATGCCTTGGAGGAAAGCGTGATCACACAAATGTTGCCAATAATCATATAGAGCACAATCCAGGCACAGCTGGCCGCAACTGAGCTGCAACTGAGCCCCATTCCAAGGAGTGGCTAACCACCAGTAAGTCCTGTTAATGGTCTGAGCCTTGCAGAATTAGGGATGGACGAAAGTCAATTACCTGGTCCCGCAGCTTGCTTCGCGGTGGGGGGGAGGCGCTCCGTTCCTCCCCGCCGAAATTCTGGCCAGGGGGGAGGCGCCCCGTCCCTCCGGCCAAAATTCTTGCTGGGGGGGAGGTGTCCCGTCCCTCCGGCCACGAATCCTCCTGGCCAGCCGGGACGCAAATGGCGGCGGCCGTAGCCACCGCCGTTTGTGTCCCTGCAGTCAGCTGTGATAGGCTACGTAAATCCTTACGTAGCCTATCATGGCTGACTTTGGGGGGGGGGGAAGCGCGTACGCAAATGGCGGCGCCCATGGGCACTGCCATTTGCATTCCTTATTTGGGCACGTGTAGTCTACGTAAACATTTACGTAGACCACAGCGAAAATAAGGGCAACGCTATTTGCGTAGCCTATTTGCGTTGCCCTTATTTTCGTCGTAGTCTACGTAAATGTTTATGTAGACTACACATGCCCAAATAAGGAACACAAATGGCAGCGCCCATGGGCGCCGCCATTTGCGTATGCGCTTTCCCCCCCCAAAGTCAGCCGTGATAGGCTACGTAAGGATTTACGTAGCCTATCACGGTGTTTTTTGAAAATCTAGCCGTGATAGGCTACGTAAATCTTTACGGAGCCTATCATGTTTGCTTGTGTGTGTGTGTTTTTTTACTTGGAAATGGCGGTGGCGGCAGCCGGTCCGAAGACCAGCCGCCGCCGCACCACCGCCGCACCGCCGCTGCACCGCCGCCGGGAGCCGCCAGCGCCAGGGACATTCGGCAAAGGTAAGTCCCAATCCGGGGAGGGGCGGGGGGGCGGACTGTTTCTCCACCAATTTTGGGGGGCCAAATGCATTGGCATTCAGCCTCCCAGAGATTCGTGGAGAAATTCTCCAACATCCCTATGCAGAATGGAAGAGAGCTGGGGTCCAGCAGGCAGGAAGACATCCCAAGCCCCTTGGCCACCGCATACATCCAAGACCTGCTATCACCTTCTGAGCCGCTTGCAGCCTGAATCCCCTTGACTAGTGTTGTTTCCACCCTGAATCTGCAGAGTAACTTCACACAAATGGGCACCAAATTAGCATTCACATTTTAACAGGAATTGTAGTCCTTGTATTAATTATGTAAGCACTGTCCGGGGTCACTTTCATTAACCAAATGAGCAAAAGCACCTCATGGCTCCTCTCCGTTCATTGATAATGTTCTCTGGTGAATTGCATATCTGCCCTTTGACGCTGACAAACGAGGCCGTTTGATCAGCCAGATGTCTTGGATGGCTCACCAACGAGCGTTATGGCACGTTTAGGGAGTGCTATTACTAGGGATGGCAGAGAATTCCGCCACAATCTCAGTGAGGCCGAATGCCAGTGCATTCGGCCCCCCCGAAATCTGTGGCGGAATGGCCTGCCACCCCCCCCACCCCCGCGGATCCCCCCCGGGACGAGACGTACCTGGGGCGGATCTTCCGGGCAGCGGTGGCTCCGGCGGCGGCAGCGGCTCCAGCGGCTGGTCTTCCGACCGGCTGCCACCGCCACCATTTGCAGTCTTGTCGCTTTGTTTTTTGTTTTTTTTACAAGACGTGATAGGCTACGTAAAGACTTACGTAGACTATCACGTCTGGTTTAAAAAAATATGCGTACACAAATGGCGGCAGCTATGGCCGCCGCCATTTGCGTTCCTTATTTTTGGCCGTCTTAGCCTAGGTAAATATTTAGGTAGACTAAGACGGTGAAAATAAGGGGAACGCAAATAGCGTAGCGGACGCGTGTTTTTTTTGTTTAAACACGTGTTTTTTTTGTTTAAACCAGACGTGATAGGCTACGTAAGTCTTTACGTAGCCTATCACAGCTGACTACAGGGATGCAAACGGCGGCAGCTATGGCCGCCGCCGTTTGCGTCCCTGCTAGCCAGCGGCCGGGTGTCCGGCTGCTGGTGGAGTCGGCCGGCGGCTCCGCGGAATCCCCGCAGAGCGGAGCCGGCCGGGCAGGATTCTGGGGGGGAGGACCGGATCGCCTCCCCTCCCCTGGCGAGGATTCCGGGGGGAGGGATGGAGCGCCTCCCCCCCCCAGCAGAACCCGGCGGAGCCAGGTAAGGGGACTTTCGTACATCCCTAGCTATGACGTCTTCAAGGCGTCTCATTGTCAGCACACTTCTCTCACCAGGCAGACCGCTCCTGCCTTGGCTTGAGCAAATAGGGAAGAGCCAAGATCCTTCCCTGGGCCCTCTGTTTTTCTCCCCTTCTCTTCCTGGAGGGAAAACCATTGATTAGCAAGTGGGAAAGCCCCAGAAAGAGGCCACTTGAGACCCTCTTAACTGGAGGTGCTGGGAACTGTGCTCAGGACCTTCTGCATGAAAACCATGTGCTTTCCCAGGGAAACCTAGCAGCTCTTTTTTCCGTGCACCCCTGCAAGCAGTATAGGAGTGCATGAAAGCCACTTACCTGGTCTCGCAGCTTTTCGCGGTAGGGGGGAGGTGCTTCGCTGCTCTCCCCCTGAAGTTCAGGCCGGAGGGGGAGGCTTCCCGCCTTGCCCGGCCAAAATTCAGGCTGGGGAGGAGGCGCCTCGCCTCGCCCAGCCACGAAATTAAAAGTTAAAAAAAAAAAAAAACGCCCCGTGATAGGCTACGTGACAATTAACGTAGCCTATCACGGCTAGATTTGCAAAGTCAGCCGTGATAGGCTACGTAAATTGTCACGTAGCCTATCACGGGTGACTTAAAAAAAAAAAAAAAGCGCGTACGACTAATGACGGCCCCATAGGGAGCCGCCATTCGCGTTCCTCATTTGGTCGCTGTAGTCTACGTAAAGATTCCTCATTTGGTCGCTGTAGTCTACGTAAAGAATTTCTCCCCGAAACTTCTTCGGGGGGCCAAACACATTGGCGCTCGGCCCCCCCAAGTTTCTGGGAGAAATTCTCCGCCAACCCTACAGCAGTAACAGCATGAAGGCAGTATGCAAAAACAGGGAGCAGCCTATCAAAGGGGTGCTTTGCACTATGGAATTGCACTGGTGTATTGGTCTCTTCTGTTAGATGCCTCGCCATGGGGGAAGGCCCTTCCCTCAGTACTGCCACCGTCCGAGGCATGCTGGGTGGGGCCACGGGAGAGGGCCTGCTTGGTGGCCACTCTGGAACTCCTTGCTGTGGGTGGCTTGGTTGGCTCCCTCTCTGCTGCCCGTCCACTGGCAGGCAAAGGTGTTCCTATCCAAGCAGGCCTTTGGCGTGTAAGGGGGCCTGTTGGGTTGGATGCTGTTTTCATTCTGTTGTTTTTGTGTGTTTAATTGTGTTTTAATGTATTTGTTTTATGAATGTGCTTTATCTTATTTTTTGGCTTTTATTGTTGTTAACCATCTTGAACACCATTTCCTGGTAGAAAGGTAGGGTGTAAATTAAATAAATTGCCCAAGAGGGATTAGTATTGATGAAGGATATTCCCTAACTCAAACAGTTTAATGAGAACTTGTTTGGCCACAGCATATTTGGCCACAGCATGAAGAACCTCATCAGGAGGGCTTTAACTGAATCCTACTGGGAAGGGAGATGTAATGTTGGGGGCAACAATGGACGTAGGCACATGCACTGCAATGGAAAGAACAGCTCTGATAGCGCCCAATAATAGACTTCAGACACATGTAGGAAGAAAGCCAGACCATAAAGCACATGGTCTTCGATGTCTATATACTAATGCCCAGAGTATGGGAAACAAACAGAACGAACTTGAACTCTTAATACAGAAGGGAAATTATGACCTGATAGGTGTAACTGAGACTTGGTGGGATGACTCTCATGACTGGAATACAGCAGTTGAAGGATATAACTTGGTCAAAAAGAACAGGAGGAACAGAAAGGGAGGTGGGGTTGCACAGCATGTGAAAAATACATATCTCTGCACAGAAATACAGGAGGAGGAGCTTGGTAGCCCCATCGAGAGCATCTGGATTAAAATAAATGGAGCAAAGAATAAAAGGAACCTGGTGGTCGGAGTCTACTACCGGCCACCCAACCAAGGAGAAGACGAGGATGAAACTTTGGAAAAGCAAATAGCCAATGTTTCAAGGAAGCATGATCTAATAGTAATGGGGGACTTCAATTTCCCCGATATTTGTTGGGAGACAAATTCTGCAAAACATGGCCCCTCCAGGAAATTCCTGACTTGTGTGGCAGATAACTTCCTCCTACAGAAAGTAGAGGAAGGAACTAGAGGATCGGCTATCCTTGACTTGATCCTAACCAACAGAGATGACTTAGTGGGTCAAGTAGCAGTTACAGGAACTCTAGGGGAAAGCGACCATGTTGTACTTGAGTTCTTGGTTCTAAGGGAAGCAAAAGCCGAACGTAGTCAAACGTGTACCCTGGATTTTAGGAAAGCTGATTTTAATAAACTCAGAACAATGATCAGTAAGGTCCCATGGCAAGCGACGCTAACGAGAAAAGGAGTCCAAGGTGGGTGGGAGCTTTTAAAAAAGGAAATTCTCAAGGCACAATCACAAACAATTCCAACAAGAAGAAAAGGTGGAAGACAACAGAAGAAGCCAATGTGGCTTCACAAAAAACTTAGGGATGACCTGAAAACAAAAAAGGACACATATAGGAAGTGGAAAGAAGGCCAAGCTACAAAGGAAGAGTACAGGCTGGTAGCACAGAATTGCAGGGATGGCGTCAGGAAGGCTAAAGCTGAGAACGAGCTGAGGTTAGCGAGGGATGCTAAAAGCAACAAAAAGGCTTTCTTCAGCTACGTGCATAGTAAAAGGCAGAGGAAAGAAATGGCAGTTCAGCTATTAAACAACGATGGCAAAATGATAACAGATGACAAAGAAAAGTCAGAGGTGCTCAATTCCTACTTTGGCTCAGTCTTCTCCCAAAAGAGGGTCTATGACCCCCCTGGCAAAGGCGAAGTGCAGGCTGAAGGGGCAGGATTGCAGCTGGAGATCGACAGGCATATGGTCGAGGAACTAGGGGTGCACGAAACCCACTTACCTGGTCTCGCAGCTTTTCGCGGTGGGGGGGAGGCGCTTCGCTGCTCTCCCCCCGAAGTTCAGGCCGGGGGGGGAGGCTTCCCGCCTCACCCGGCCGAAATTCAGGCCGGGGAGGAGGCGCCTCGCCTCGCCCGGCCGCGAACTAAAAAGTTAAAAAAAAAAAGTCACCCGTGATAGGCTACGTGACGATTTACATAGCCTATCATGGCTGACTTTGCAGTTCTAGCCGTGATAGGCTACGTTAATCGTCACGTAGCCTATCACGGGGGCGGGGTTTTTTTTTTTAGTTTTATTGGAATGGCGGCGGCAGCAGCCGGTCGAAAGATCGGCTGCCGCCCCCGCCCCTGACGAAGACCCGACGAACCGCCGCTGGGACCCGCCGCCGGGAGGGACATTCGGCAAAGGTAAGTCCCGTCCCGGGGGGGTGCGGGGTGCGGGGGGGGTGCGGAGAATTTTTCCCCGAAACTTGTTCGGGGGGCCGAACAGATTGGCGCTCGGCCCCCCGAGGTTTCGGGGAGAAATTCTCCGCCAACCCTACGAGGAACACCTAATTCCTTTGAATGAGTTCAGATTTCCAGGGTCAGATGAACTGCACCCTAGAGTAATAAAGGAACTGGCAGAAGAACTCTCAGAACCGCTGTCTATTCTCTTTGAGAAATCATGGAGGACGGCTGAAGTGCCAGATGACTGGAGGAGGGCTAACGTTGTCCCTATCTTCAAAGAGGGTAAAAAGGAGGAACCTGGGAACTAGAGACCAGTCAGTCTGACATCAGTCCCTGGGAACATTCTGGAGCAGATCATAAAGCAATCCATCTGGAAGCACCTTGAAAACAAGGCAGTGATTACTTGAAGCCAACATGGATTTGTCAAAAACAAGTCCTGCCAGACGAATCTGGTCTCATTTTTTGATCAAGTAACCTCCCTTGTAGGCTGTGGGAATGTTGTAGACATCATATACCTTGACTTCAGCAAAGCTTTCGACAAAGTGCCCCATGATCTCTTGATGAGCAAACTAGCTCAAAGTGCGCTAGGTGAAACAACGATCCGGTGGATCCACAGTTGGCTACAGAATCGGACTCAAAGAGTGCTTCTCAATGGGACCTTCTCAAGCTGGGGAGAGGTGATGAGTGGGGTACCGCAGGGCTCAGTACTGGGCCCAGCACTCTTCCACATTGTTATTAATGACTTGGAGGAGGAGGTGCAGGGAATGCTGATCAAATGTGCTGATGACACCAAATTGGGCGGGATAGCTAATACTTTGGAAGACAGAAACAAAATTCAAAGTGATCTGGATAGACTGGAGCGCTGGGCAGAAAACAACAGAATAACATTTAATAGGGAGAAATGCCAAGTTCTGCACCTAGGAAAAAGAAACCAAATGCACAGTTACAAGATGGGGGATACGTGGCTCAACAACACTACAAGCAAGAAAGGTCTTGGAATTGTTGTCGATCACAAGCTGAATATGAGCCAACAATGTGATGTGGCTGCAAAAAAGGCAAATGCTATTTTGGGCTGCATTACTAGAAGCATAGCTTCCAAATCCTGGGAAGTACTAGTTCCGCTCTACTCAGCACTGGTTAGGCCTCATCTGGAGTACTGTGTCCAGTTCTGGGCACCACACTTTAAGAAGGATGCAGACAGAGAAGAAGGCCAGGATCTCTTCTCGATCATCCCAGAGTGCAAGACACGGAATCATGGGCTCAAATGACAGGAAGCCAGATTCCGGCTGAACATCAGGAAAAACTTCCTGACTGTTAGAGCAATACAACGATGGAACCAATTCCCCAGGGAGGCGGTGGGCTCTCCCACACTGGAGGCATTCAAGACGAGGCTGGACAGCCATCTGTCAGGGATGCTCTGAGTGGGCTTCCTGCATTGAGCAGGGGGTTGGGCTCGATGGCCTTGTAGGCCCCTTCCAGCCCTACTATTCTGTGATTCTATGATTCTATAACTACAGACCCTCTGGCTGTCGCCAATTTATCTCCAGTGGGCGTGTGTGTGTGTGTGTGTGTGTGTGTATATGTGTGTGTGTGTGTATATATATATATATATATATATATGTATGTATGTATATGACTAATCCCACCCAACCAGTGCTATAAGAATATAAGAAGGGTCTTGGTGGACCAGACCAAAGATCAGTCTAGTAGCTTTGAGTCATGAGCACAGAACCTGCCACAGAGATTGCCTAGTCCGATATAGAGAAGGGTAAGAATTTTTGTTGGTTCATTTTTTTATAAGAACATACCAAAACATCACAATTTTTTTCATAAACAGCACATAAAGAACTTGAGACGAAAAAACAAACCAACCAAGCTGGGAGAAACCAAAGCTGACAGATGTGTCCATCCAGGCAGAGAGCTTCGAGTGTTTGCTTAGCTCTTAAAAGTCTTGATTTGAACCCCTGTTTATTCAGCCTTGTTTGTGGTGCTGAATTAGGGCTGCCACCTCTTTTTTCTGAGAGGCTCCTCTCCTCATCTTTCACAGTTAAATGGCAGGCAGTTACATCACAATCCTCTCCATGTGAGGAACAGCTGTACCTACTGAATCTGGCCAGTGCAGATAGGTGAGAATGTCAATCAGTTCATTTTTTTATAAGAACTTATCAAAACGTGCCAATTTCTACATAAACAGGATGAAAAGAATTTGAAATTTTAAAAAAATCAATTGGAGAAATCAAGACTGGAATGGAAAAATACATCCATTCCTACTCCCATATTACTCCATAAAGATGTCTCTGAGATCTAGGGATGTATGGATTTAGCTTAATCCACTCTCTCTGTTTCATGGATTGTCAGGTGTCTTTCATTCCATCATCTGCTCATTGACAGAATCGGATTTTTCCCCCCTTAAAAAAAGTCTGCAAAAAAGTACAGTGCAATTTGCAGAACTTTCTCTGGCATGTAACATTTTGCGTATTTTTCTTGTCTCAGCCCATAATCAATGAGCAGAGTGCACAAAAAAAGAGTGCTACACTGAGGAGGCTGAACAGGTATCAGAGATGTATAAAATGTTGTGTGTTTTTATGTTTAAAATGTTGCATATATTAGCATATTTTCCAGTAACTTCCATATTTGCATACAACTAAATTTGCTTACAATTCCAGATTTTTTTAAAAAAATGGTTGAAAGTCTGCAGAATCCATGCAGCCTGGGAGATGCCGTTCTGATGTGGAATCCATGGGTTGAATTCATACAAATCCAAAGTCACTTGGATCTGTTTCAGATTTCTCTGACATTTTATTTATTTTATTTATTATTAAATTTATTAATCGCCCATCTGGCTGGTCACCCAGCCACTCTGGGCGATGTACAACATACAATAAAAACAGTTTAAAACAATAAAATTCTACAATAAAAACATTTTCTAAAATACCCTAACCCACCCCAAATGCCTGCCTGAACAACAACGTTTTTAATGCACGACGGAAGCTCATTAAAGAGGGGGCATGACGGAGTTCCCTAGGGAGGGAGTTCCACAGAGTGGGGGCCACCACAGAAAATGCCCTCTCCCTCTGATCAACATCCCTACTCTGATCAACCAGAGCTATATCAGAATCCCGCATGGCTTCCCCATCTGATGAGCTGCCAGGGCTGCAGTTTGGAGGATTTCCCTGGGTAATAAAGGGTTCCAAGGTGCTGGAGTGAATCTGCCCATCCCCAGACTGGCCATTGGCTCTCCTCAGCAGGAAGGACTACCAACGCTTCCTGTTAGGCCAGGGACATTGCTGGGGGAATGACGGTCCTTCCTGGCTTGACTGCCTGACTCCTGCTTGCCGGCGGCCCATAGCTCTGCTTTGACACCACACCACCACAGATATTAGAGCAAGTGTACATAGAAAGTGAGGTTCATGCATGTAGGGGCCAGCCCAAATGTGGGCCATCTGGTTCCTATGACATTTGAATGCACTTTTGGGATGGCTAGGACTCATGTCTGTGCAACTCCAACCTCTGTCACTAGTGAGCCCAGATGTTCCTTGAGCAGAATGGGTGTGGAAGAGATGATGAAGAGATTATCTCCTTTATCTCACATGTGGACAAGCTGAGGGCCCAAGCGTCACTCTCTTTTGTATGCAGTTTCCAGTCTGCAGAATGTGCATGACACAGGGCTGATCGGCTGCTGCATGAGGACAATAACCTGATTTCTAAAATGAGGTCTGCATATTTAAAAATAGGGGTTTTGAACCTACTTCAGAGGACCTCTCCCAATCCCTGTGCCCAAGAAGCTCAAAGAAAACTGGAGGAAGTACATGTGTCCATATCTTATGGAAAATCCCTCCAAGATATATACCACATATTGTAGAATCACAGGCGGATTGGCATGTCTGACCCTGGCTTTCAGATAGCCACTGCTGAAATTAAAATGGCTTTGCTAACTAAATGCCAAGTTGATCATGTGATCATCTATATGAGAAACTCCAATATAAAAAGCTAGCTGATGCTAGGCACTACTAATATTTACCAATACGATTACTATGCATCCCATTGCAAGAATTCAGTGCAATTGCCAAATGCTGCATCAATATAGCCTCTCCTCTTTCCCCCTAATCTACCAAAAATCTGTGAATGAGCATAGAATCAAATTGCAAATAAAAGACAAGGCTACCCAGAAATGGTTAGTAGATGAGTGCTGGAAGCAGAAAAGGCTGGTGCCCTTGACAAAGCAATTCATACACAGCACTTGGATAGGTTGCTTGCTAAGGAGGTTTTATGCATTCAAAAATGCCTACATTTGCAAATTGGCACAGCATCTTTACATGTGGCTTTGTTGCACCATGTGCACGGGATGTCACATGCCAACTGGAGCTTTACCCCATGTGCGCACAGGAAAAAACTTTTGGGCAAGACATGGTGATGTGCCTGCAGGTTGCTTTCCAACTGCTTCACAGAACTGCTTCCATGTAGGAATTTTGCAGTATTGACCCTTAGAATGCTACTGAGTGATTGCTGCTGAAAGACCTCAGTTAATTAATTCCATATGCAATCTTGGGAGCTGTGACTTTACTCTTTCTACCATTATAAAGTGCAAACATTAAGTTCTTTATTAAATCAATACAATATGTCCCATCCATACTAAGAACCTCCATGATGCAGTATACAATTTTCCAGATTTCAGAGAAAGAGCTGTTAAAATATCTGAGTGACATTTGTTTTGGAATGGTGGCTTGAAGAGGGAAAGCATGGTTTCTGACTATTTTCCACAGGTAAACAACATGCCTTAAACATTTCTAGAGGGTGAAATGATTTCCAGAATTCGGGTATGCTGCTTGGGTATTCCTTTTGTTTGTTTGGGAAAGATCTATGTGTAGTTTGAAAGCCATAACATTTAAATGTCCCATCTTGTCAGGAAGGAAGGAAGAGAGGGCAGCTCACACAATGTGTGCTCTGTGGGGCTATTGATGCTGCCACCATTGGCAGGGGAGTAAAGTCCTGGATAACAGAGGCTCCAGGGCTGGATGCACAGCAGGCTTGGCCACCAGCTCCCAGGTAAGCTCAGGCACTGCACTTGCTGGTATGACAGTGCGACCCACATGGACCTGCTCCTTCCCAGAGATGCAAGCCCAATGCCTCCCAGAGCTTGATTAAAATAAAAGCTGTCTCACGCTGCAAGATTTGAGCATCCAAGGCTTTTCCATGGCAGTTCACACAATTCGTTAATTGAATGTGCTGAAACGGCACTCAGCTGTTTCCACTGGTGCCTCCCTGGAAGCACAAGCCACAGTCGGGAGCCTCCCAATGGCGCTCCCGTCGCCAGCTCAGCTGCCGGTTGCATGAGGGAGTGGCGGCTGCTGCCACCGCCGCCCTTCTGTCGTGCAAGCCCAGGGAGAGCACACAGGCGAGCACAAGAAATGATCGGGCTGGACCGCCGGCTCTCTTTCACACTGCCATTGCCTCGCAAGGGCATTCGATGCAAGAGGACCCAGGAAACCCATGCTGTGAGGAATTTCAGAGACTTAAAAAGGGACATGAATAATAAATAATGGTTTTCATTTGCGTGTTGAGATTAAAAACTGGCAATAATATTGCTGGAATCAAACCCAGCCTTGAGGTGCAAATTAAATCCCACAGCCTCCGTCCTGGAAACATGGTTGTGCCTGGGCTTAGGAGTAAGAGCCACTCATGGCCGCTGAAGGCCTGACCTGGTGACCCTGCCTGCACACTCCAGTCCCAGCGCACTGGTCAAGTGCAAAGACCGCTTCCCAGTTCATTCTGGGCTTTCCCCTTAACAGACCGAAATGCTGCTCAGGTACGCATTCAAAAGGGGAGTCAGTGCTCAAAAAGGCATGCATGCAGTCTTGAAAATGGACTGTCTTCTGTACCTGACTAAGTACACTTGATCATAAAAGACAAAACAAAAGGGAGGGTCAGATCCCACACACACACACACATACACACACACGATGAGTTGAGAATTGAGGGTCTGCCACTGTAGTACTGGGCAAATGGAAGAGTGACTGGATGATGTAGTGTTGGGCCACTAACTTGACTGGCCTGAAAGTAGGATTAGACAAATTCCTGGAGGCGAAAGAGGGGTCTGTCGGTGGCCATTAGCCAGGATGATCAGTGTATGCCAGTTGCCAACCAAGTCCAGCATCAAAGGCAACGTCCCTCTGAATGCCAGTAGCTTGGAGAAGGTGGAGGGAGAAAGGTGCGCCGGGTGCGCGTGTGTGTGTGGCTGCTGTCCTCCTGCTATGTTATTGGCTTCCGAGGTGCCTTTGGTTAGAATCATAGATCATAGAATCATAGAATAGTAGGGCTGGAAGGGGCCCACAAGGCCATCGAGTCCAACCCCCTGCTCAATGCAGGAATCCAAGTCAGAGCATCCCTGACAGATGGCTGTCCAGCCTCGTCTTGAACGCCTCCATTGTGGGAGAGCCCACCACCTCCCCAGGTAATTGGTTCCATTGTCATATTGCTCTAACAGTCAGGAAGTTTCTCTTGATATTCAGCCAGACTCTGGGTTCCTGTCACTTGAGCCCATTCTTCCGTGTCCTGCACTCTGGCATGATCGAGAAGAGATCCTGGCCTTCTTCTCTCTGACAACCTTTCAAGTGCTTGAAGAGCACTATCCCATCAGTCTTCTCTTCTCAAGGCTAAACATGCCCAGTTCTTTCAGTCTCTCCTCACAGGGCATTGTTTCCAGTCCCCTGATTTATTTATTTTATTTATTTATTTATTAAATTTATTAATCGCCCATCTGACTGGTCACCCAGCCACTCTGGGCGATGTACAACCCACCATAAACAATTTAAAACAATAAAATTTTACCATAATTTTTTTTTTAAAAAAAATACCCTAACCCACCCCAAATGCCTGCCTGAACAACCACGTTTTTAATGCACGACGGAAGCTCATTAAAGAGGGGGCATGACGGAGTTCCTTAGGGAGAGAGTTCCACAGAGTGGGGGCCACCACAGAGAAGGCCCTCTCCCTCGTCCCCACCAGTCTAGCTGTCCTGGCTGATGGGACAGAGAGAAGGCCATCCGAGGCTGATCTTGTTAAGCGGCCTGTCTGGTGTTGCTGGAGGTGCTCCTTAAGATAGGCTGGGCCGGAACCATATAGGGTTTTAAAGGTCAAAACCAACACCTTGAATTTGGCCCGGAAAACAACTGGTAACCAGTGCAACTCCTTCAGCACTGGAGTGATGTGATCTCGCCGGCGGCTGCCTTTAATCAGGCGAGCCGCCGCGTTCTGTACCAGCTGCAGTTTCCGAACCGTCTTCAAGGGTAACCCCACGTAGAGCGCATTACAGTAGTCTAAACGAGAGGAGACCAGGGCATGTACTACCGATGGGAGCAGATGGTCGGGAAGGTAGGGGCGCAGCCGCCGTATCAGATGGAGTTGATACAGCGCTGTCCGGCTCACAGCTGACACCTGAGCCTCCATGGACAGCTGGGAGTCCAAAATGACCCCCAGGCTGCGGACCTGGTCTTTCAAGGGTAGCTGTACCCCATTCAACACCAGGTCAACATCCCCCAGCCTCCTCTTGTCTCCCACCAAAAGTACCTCGGTCTTGTCAGGGTTGAGCTTCAGCTTATTCCTCCCCATCCAGCCACTCACCGTCTCCAGACATTTGGACAGGGATTCTATGGCCAACCTTGGTGAAGATTTGAATGAGAGGTAGAGCTGAGTGTCATCCGCATATTGATGACACTGCACCCCAAACCTCCTGATGATAGCCCCCAGTGGCTTCACATAGATGTTAAATAGCATCGGGGAGAGGATGGAACCCTGTGGCACCCCACAAGTAAGTGGCCACGGGTCCGAAACCTCCTCTCCCAGTGCTACCCTCTGGTACCTGCCAGAGAGGAAGGACTGGAACCACTGCAATACAGTGTTTCCAATGCCCAACCCCTCCAGGCGGTCCAGGAGGATACCGTGGTCAACGGTATCAAAAGCCGCTGAGAGGTCGAGGAGAACAAGGAAGGAGCATTCACCCCTATCCAGAGCCCTCCTCATATCATCCACCAAGGCGACCAAGGCCGTTTCTGTCCCATGCCCAGGCCTGAAGCCCGACTGAAATGGGTCTAGATAATCAGTTTCTTCCAAGTGTGCCTTCAACTGCACCGCCACCACCCACTCAATCACCTTGCCCAAAAATGGCAGATTTGAGACTGGGCGAAAGTTGTTCAGAACTTGAGGATCCAAGGAGGGCTTCTTTAAGAGCGGTCTTATCACTGCCTCCTTGAGGGCTGATGGCATCACTCCCTCCTTAAGGGAGGCGTTCACCACCACCTTGATCCCCTCACCCAGTCTCTCTCTGCAGCTCATAATGAGCCAAGATGGGCAAGGATCAAGTAAGCAGGTGGTCGGCCTTACAGATGAAAGCACCTTGTCCACTTCATCAGGAGGAAGAAGCTGGAACCGATCCCACAAAACCGGTTTGCCACAGGCCGCCTCTTGCTCACTAACTGTATCCACAGTGTGCAGAGTAACACACCTAATCTGATCAATTTTATCTGCAAAGTGCCTTGCCAAAGCCTCACAGGAGGCCTTAGAATGCTCCAGTGGTTCCGGAGCCACAGGACCGACCAGGCTCCGGACCACTTGGAACAGCCTCCTGGGGCAGCACTCTGCAGACGCGATGGAGGCAGCATAATACTCCTTTTTTGCTGCCTTCACCGCCACGTGATAGGCTGAAGATATAGCTCTAGCCCGTGTCTGATCGTCTTTGGAGCGAGACTTCCGCCACCGGCGCTCTAGCCGTCTCACCTCCTGTTTCAGAGCTCGTAACCGCGGATTGAACCATGGTGCAGTCCGAGCCCTGTTCAGGGGGAGAGGGCGTTTCGGAGCCACCCGATCTAATGCCCCAGTGATTGCGGCATTCCAGCCACCCACCAGGGTCTCGACCGAGTGGCCGTTGGCATGCCCCAGAGAATCCCCAAGCGCGTTCAGGAATCCATTTGGATCCATAAGATGCCTGGGGCGGACCATTTTAATGGGTCCTCCACCCCTGCGGAGGGGTTGTGGAACCGAGAAGTCCAACATCACCAGATAGTGATCTGACCATGACAAGGGGGTGGTGGATATACCCCCGACTTCCAGATCACTCCCCGCTTCTCCAGAAACAAACACAAGGTCTAGTGCATGACCGGCTACATGGGTGGGCCCAGTTAGAATATGGTGCAGCTCCCAGGAGGCCATGGTCTCCATGAAGTCCCGAGGTGCTCCTGTGAGGATGGCCTCCGAATGTACGTTGAAGTCCCCCAACACATCAGAGACCACCTCAAGCACCTCGGCCAGGGAGTCAGTCGTGCAGCGGGGTGGACGGTACACGAGCAGAATCCCCAGACTGCCCTTCGGGCCCAACCTCCAGTACATGCACTCAACAACCTTGGTCTCCCGGAGAGGGGGTCTGGTGAAGACCAAGGACTCTCGGTAGATAACAGCCACTCCCCCTCCCCGATCCCCAGCCCTCGGCTGCTGTGCATACGAAAATCCAGCTGGACACATGGCTGCAAGGGTTGGAGCAGCAGCCTCGGCCAGCCAGGTCTCCGTAATACATGCCAGGTCTGCACCCTCATCCAGGATCATGTCATGGATGAGGGAGGTTTTCTGGGTAACAGACCTGGCATTGCAGAGCAGCAAACGAAGGCCAGAAGATGGGGTCACGCCTCCCCCAGCCATCCTTTGGCTCTGGACAGGCCCGGAGCAGGGGACAGATACTACACATCTCTCCCTTGTTCCCCTTAGCTGGCATGGCCTGCCCCTAGCGCTCCGCCAGTGCCTGCCGCCCAGCCTCGGTATGTTCTGGCCCCCAACACTCCCCCCACTGCCTCCATCAGGTGGACACATGCCCCCTCGCTCCCGCCTATCAGGCAGGCTACCCACCCCTAAAAACACAACAAAATCCCCCCCAACAAAATAAAACAAACAAACAAAACAATTAAAATTCCCTTAAAAATGCCAGGCAGGAGTCCACAGGGAAGGCCTGGTGGCGGTGGTAGCGGCGACGGCGGCAGCAGGCCCAGCGGCGGCAAGCGCGCCTCTTCCCCGGTGGTGGTGGTGGCTTCTCCTGCAGGCCCTGGCTCTCCCAGGCCACCTCAGCCAGCCAGCTTATGTAGCCCCTCCAGGGAGGGGCAGGTGGAGCAGCACAGCTGGCTCGGTACCTGGGGGCCTGGTCCTGCAGGGACTGGCGGTCTGCCAGGCAGAAGTCCACAAGGAAGGCCTGGTGGTGGTGGCAGCGGCGGCGGCAGCAGGCCCAATCATCTTTGATCATCTTTGTTGCCCTCCTCTGAACCCTCTCCAGTTTGTCTGCATCCTTCTTCATGTGTGGTGCCCAGAACTGGACACAGTACTCCAGATGAGGCCTAACCAGTGCTGAGTAGAGGGGAACTAGTACTTCCCGGGATGTGGAAGCTATGCTTCTATTAATGCAGCCCAAAATAGCATTTGCCTTTTTTGCAGCCACATCACATTGTTGGCTCATATTCAGCTTGTGATCGACAACAATTCCAAGATCCTTCTCGCTTGTAGTGTGGTTGAGCCACGTATCCCCCATCTTGTAACTGTGCATTTGGTTTCTTTTTCATAGGCGCAGAACTTGGCATTTGTCCCTATTAAATGTCATTCTGTTGTTTTCTGCCCAGCGCTCCAGTCTATCCAGATCACTTTGAATTTTGTTTCTGTCTTCCAAAGTATTAGCTATCCCTCCCAATTTTGTGTCATCTGCAAATTTGATCAGCATTCCCTGCATCTCCGCCTCCAAGTCATTAATGAAAATGTTGAAGAGCACTGGGCCCAGGACTGAGCCCTGCGGTACCCCACTCATCACCTCTCCCCAGTTTGAGAAGGTCCCATTGATAAGCACTCTTTGAGCCCAATTCTGTAGCCAACTGTGGATCCACCAGATCGTTGTTTCATCTAGCCCACTTTGAGCTAGTTTGCTCATCAGGATATCATGGGGCACTTTGTTGAAAGCTTTGCTGAAGTCGAGGTATATGATGTCTGCAGCATTCCCACGGTCCACAAGGGAGGTTACTTGATCAAAAAATGCGATCAGATTCGTCTGGCAGGACTTGTTTTTGATAAATCCATGTTGGCTTCGCGTAATCACTGCCTTGTTTTCAAGGTGCTTCCAGATGGATTGCTTTATCATCTGCTCCAGAATTTTCCCAAGGATGGATGTCAGACTGACTGGTCTGTAGTTCCCAGGTTCCTCCTTTTTACCCTTTTTGAAGATAGGGACCACATTAGCCCTCCTCCAGTCATCTGGCACTTCCCCTGTCCTCCATGATTTCTCAAAGAGAATAGACAGCGGTTCTGAGAGTTCTTCTGCCAGTTCCTTTATGACTCTAGGATGCAGTTCATCTGGCCCTGGAGATTTGAACTCATTCAAAGTAAGTAGGTGTTCCTTGACCATATGCCTGTCGATCTCAAGCTGCAATCCTGCCCCTTCAGCCTGTACTTCGCCTTTGCCAGGGGGGTCATAGACCCTCTTTTGGGAGAAGACTGAGCCATAGTAGGAATTGAGCACCTCTGCCTTTTCTTTGTCATCTGTTATCATTTTGCCATCCTTATTTAATAGCTGAACCACCATTTCTTTCCTCTGCCTTTTACTATGCACGTAGCTGAAGAAAGCCTTTTTGTTGTTTTTAACATCCCTTGCTAACCTCAGCTCATTCTCAGCTTTAGCCTTCCTGACGCCATCCCTGCAATTCTGTGCTATCTGCCTGTACTCTTCCTTTGTTACTTGGCCTTCCTTCCACTTCCTATATGTGTCCTTTTTTGTTTTCAGGTCATCCCTAAGCTTTTTGTGAAGCCACATTGGCTTCTTCTGTTGTCTTCCACCTTTTCTTCTTGTTGGAATTGCTTGTGATTGTGCCTTGAGAATTTCCTTTTTTAAAAGCTCTCACCCATCTTGGACTCCTTTTCTCATTAGCGTCGCTTGCCATGGGACCTTACTGATCATTGTTCTGAGTTTAAGAAAATCAGCTTTCCTAAAATCCAGGGTACATGTTTGACTACACTCGGCTTTTGCTTCCCTTAGAACCAAGAACTCAAGTACAACATGGTCGCTTTCCCCCAGAGTTCCTGTAACTGCTACTTGATCCACTAAGTCATCTCTGTTGCTTAGGATCAAGTCAAGGATAGCCGATCCTCTAGTTCCTTCCTCTACTTTCTGTAGGAGGAAGTTATCCGCCACACAAGTCAGGAATTTCCTGGAGGGGCCATGTTTTGCAGAATTTGTCTCCCAACAAATATCGGGGAAATTGAAGTCCCCCATTACTACTACATCATGCTTCCTTAAAACATTGACTATTTGCTTTTCAAAAGTTTCATCCTTGTCTTCTCCTTGATTGGGTGGCCGGTAGTAGACTCCGACCACCAGGTTCCTTTTATTCTTTGCTCCATTAATTTCAACCCAGATGCTCTCGATGTGGCTACCAAGCTCCTCCTCCTGTATTTCTGTGCAGAGATATGTATTTTTCACATACAGTGCAACCCCACCTCCCTTTCTGTTCCTCCTGTTCTTTCTGAACAAGTTATATCCTTCAATTGCGGTATTCCAGTCATGAGAGTCATCCCTCCAAGTCTCAGTTATACCTATCAGGTCATAATTTCCCTCTTGTATTAAGAGTTCAAGTTCGTTCTGTTTGTTTCCCATACTCTGGGCATTAGTATATAGACATCGAAGACCATGTGCTTCATAGTCTGGCTTTCTTCCTACATGTGTCTGAAGACTATTATTGGGCGCTATCAGAGCTGTTCTCTCCATTACAGTGCATGCGCCTATGTCCATTGTTACCCCCAACATTACATCTCCCTTCCCCGTAGGATTCAGTTTAAAGCCCTCCTGATGAAGTTCTTCATGCTGTGGCCAAACACATTCTTCCCAGCCTTTGTGAGGTGCAACCCATCCCTAGCCAACAGCCCATCTTCCAGGAAGTATAGCCCGTGGTCCCAGAATCCAAATCTCTCTCGTCGGCACCACCTTCGTAGCCAGTCATTCACCCGGAGTATTTTTCGTTCCCTTTCTATCCCTCTTCTAACTACTGGAAGGATGGATGAGAAAACTATCTGGGCCCCAAAGTTCTTGAGTTTCCTTCCCAAAGCTTCAAAGTCTGACGTGATCTCTTCGTAGCTCCGCTTGGTGGTATCATTTGTTCCCACGTGGATGAGAAGAAAGGGATACCTGTCAGTGGGCTTTATGAGTGCAGGCAACCTTTCAGTCACGTCTCTAATCTGTCCTCCCAGGAGACAGCATACCTGGCGAGTCCATGGGTCTTCGCAACATACTTGGGTCTCGATCCCACGCAGCAAGGAGTCTCCCACTACTACCACTCTTCTCTTCTTCTTCTTGTAGGCCTGGGTTTCATCGCCTCTGTTTGACTGACCTTCAGCCTCTTGCTCACTCTCATGCAGGTTCCCCTGTGATTCTTCCTCTGCAGGCTGTCCTCCAGTCTCATCCGCAAGTACCTGGAATCGGTTCCACAGCTCCACTGCTTCCACTGGTGCAGAGCGGCGTCTAGTTCTTCTTCTCCTGTCACCCTTTTCCAAGGAGTATCCTCTATTCCATTTTTCTTCACCTCAGCATTCCCCACTGCCTCATCTTGCTGTTGCTCTTCAAGCTTCTGGTCTGCCCTTTGCTGCTGTAGTTCCCCCATTCTGTCCAAGAACGCTTCGTGTTCTCTTATGCCCCGGAGGGTTGACAGTCGCCGCTCCAGTCCACTTACTTTTTCCTCCAGCAGCGTGATCAACTTGCACTTGTTGCAGCTGTAGGCCATGTTGTTCTCAGGCAAGAAAACAAACATCGCACACACCTTGCAGGTCACCACCACTGGGGAGTCTTGTCCTTCCATAGCCTCTTTTCCCTTTTTGTGTCTAGCTTTGTGATTGTTCTAGACTAGCCTGTGCCTGCTCCTCTGCTCAGTAGAGGTTAAAAGCAGAGTCCCACTGGTGTGGAAGTGTGTGTTACAAGACAAATCAATGGGAAAAAGTTAGTTAAAAAAAAAATGTTAGGGGCCTCCCCCTTGACCTCCCCTGCCGAACTCCCCTGGCCAACTCCTGTTTGCTCCCCCTGTTCGCTCCCCCTGTTCGCTCGCTCTCTGGGAGCTTGCCTGCTTCTGTAGTCCCTGGACCAGCTGGAGCAGCTTGCTCTGCTCTGCTCTGCTCTGCTCTGCTCAGCTGGGAGGCGGGAAACAGACTGAACCTTCCCGCCCAGTCAGCTGCTGGGAGTACTCAGGCCACACCCCTCCAATTCAGTTGGAGCTCTCAGAAGCTCCTGGTGAGCTCACAGCCAGTCAGAAGGATGAAGGGCAGCGCCCTGGGCTTCCTGCAGCCCACTTACCTCTTAGCCTCTGTCTCCTTTGTCTCCTTTGTCTCCTCAACCACTGCAACTCCCCTGGCCAACTCCTGTTTGCTCCCCCTGTTTGCTCGCTCTGTTCGCTCGCTCTCCGGGAGCTTGCTTGCTTCTGTAGTCCCTGGACCAGCTGGAGCAGCTTGCTCTGCTCTGCTCAGCTGGGAGGCGGGAAACAGCTGAGCTGGGGGGCTTCAGTCCAAGCCCCCCAGCTCAGCTGTTTTGTGGATCAGGGCACTGATGTGGAGGGTGAAACCCAGGGCTGAGAGAGATCGCCAGGCCTGATGTGTCGCCGCTACATTTAGAGGAAGAAAAGAAAGCGTGATGAGGCCGTTTCAAAGGAGCCTTTGCAGTTCGTAATCGTTACACTGCCCAGCTTCCTTGCGTGAGTATTGCACCCCCATGGCCGGGAAGGGGAGCCCTGAAAAGCATCCCTCTGCCGCTGTAGAACCACGCCGCTGAAGAGGGCGCTGGAATCAGCACTCTTGGCTGCCAGCCGGGCTCAGGGCTGCTGAGCGCTGCTCGCTCACTATGAGATGGCGCTGCAGTGACGGTTTGATCAGAGCCCGCGCAGGAGGAGGGCAGGCCTCTGCGGGGGCCCTTGGCTTCAACAGCTCCACCCGGCTGGCTCCCGTCTCCCCCGTAGCCCATATGGTCCCCAGAGGGGTCCCTCCTCCAGAGTGTCTGTCACACTGCTGCCACGCTGTTAGAACGGCCACGAGGCACGCAGACCTCCAGTTGCCAAGGCTCTGGATGAACTGCAGGAGACATGGCCACATCTGGAACTGGCAAGCTGCCCCTCAGGTGGACGAACAACCAAACTGCAATGGCTCCAGTGTCTTCTCTGGATGGAGTTCTGGTTCTTATGTCCTCATCCAGCCCATTCCCCTGCCCAGACACTAGTTCAGGACATGCACGGCCTTGCGTGCGTCTGAGTCCAATGCGAGGCCAAGCTGGGTGTTGTCCCCACACTGCTGCGGACTCCTTGGCTCAGATCCCCCGGTGGTTTCACAGAGAGGTCAGACAGCATGGGGGTGCTAACAGGACCCTGTGGAACCCACGGCGGGAGAGCCGTCTCCCGGCAACCCCTTCTGGAAGTGGCCATCCAAATCTGAGCAGAACCACTGTCAAGCTGTGTCTCCCACAACCTTCCCATTCAAGCACAATTGCTGCCCTGGGGGGCAATTTGGGGGGGTGCAGCATACAGAGGGGGGAGGGTTAAGCCTTCCCTCTCCAGCTGTGACCCATCCCTGAACATCCCCTCCCCTCCACAGCAATTTAAAAATTGTCCATTGGGACCAGTAGCAGCTTAAAAGGGTGGGGGGAGCTCGCTAGCAGCACAGGGTGTGGGCCAGGCGCAGAGGCCTGGGCCATATGGCCCTAGCCTGGAAGCCCCCCACCCGGGACTTCAGGGTTCAAAGGGATCCCTGCTCCCCCTGCCCGTGCCTGTCGGTCGCGGTCACGTGGAGCTGCCCCTCTTTGGGCTCTGCCTCGGGCAGCCTGCTGAGGAGGGTCAGCTGGTGACTCAGGACCCGGCTGCTCAGCGGCCACGGTCTAGCGCTGGACGGCCCCAGGTGCCCAGCTCCTGCTCTGGTGAGCTGGAGGTGCTGGCTGAAACCGTGTCATGGGTGCAGGCTTTTTGCTCACAGCGGGCTTTGTGAGTTTTATTTGCTTTTAGTTTTTTATTGGCCCATTGCTGCTGACTGCTGCTTTTAAGACATTTCATGGTTTTGCGATTTTTGTGTCTTTCCTTGGTAACTTTGAGGTGAGCAATTTGTTTGTGTTTTTCATTTATAAGCCTCCTGGAAGACATTTTATCTTAAATGCAAGATAAAGATATATTAAGTAAATAAATAAAAATAACTGCAGGAGCAGAGGAGTATGGGAAGGGATAGGAAGACTGCACCAAGGCGCTTCCTATTTATGCCAGAATATATTTGCTCGTGTTTAAGGTGCCGTGGGGCTCTCTGTTGTTCCTGCCTCAGATGGGGTTTTTTGCTTCCACATCCACTAATCTCAAGACAAATGGATGCAGAAAGTGTCCCCGATGTTTTGTCAGAGTTGATGCGCCCGCTCTAAACTCAAGATGGCCCCCGTATAGTGCTCACCAACGGAAACTTGAAAGCTCTCGCATATGCGTATCCTGAGAGACCCACCCACCTACCCAGGTGCTCTTCAGGCAGGCCCTGGCACAAGGGGGTTCAAAAGAGCTCTTTTGAAGGTGCAAATGCAAAAGGAAGCAAAGGGAGATGCCAAGGCCACTGACCGCCCCCCAGCCCCCCATTGGGATGCTGTGTGTGCCCAGTCATCAAACGCCAGCATTCCAGGTGCCTCCAGGGCTGCTCCAATAGCAGTGCTCTTGCCAGTTAGAAAGGACTTTGGTGAGGTTCATGTCACTTCAGCCGCACTGCCCTTATCAAGAGGTGGAACACACAGTTCCTTCCGGTTCCAGCTGGGCAACCTCACGCCGACCTCGCAGCGTCTGCTAACGTCACGCCTGGCCTTCAGGGTGGGTTGCAGCAGCCCTCCATCCGTGGGACTGCTGTGGGTGGATTCTCCGCAAGACCAGAGAGCTAAGAGGGGGCGCTGGGTTTCCTCCGCAGCAAAGCCGCTGTCCTACCTGCTCTCTCACTCTCTAGGCGGAGCCTCAGAAGGCCACTGAAAGGCCAGATAGAAAGAGCCACTGGAGGCCTGGAGGACTGTGGCCTGAGTGCCGTGGGCTCATTCTGTGCTGTGCAGGATGTCCCTGCTGGGCCATGGGCTGGGTCCCATACCCTCAGTATGGACAGCCACACTCCCCGGGGCCATAATTCGAGTGTCCCAGGGGCCTGTTTCCACCAGTGATTGACTCCGAGCCGGCTGCATGTGAAGGTCGCTAGGGATACATGACATCGTGGCCATCCAGCAGCCACGCCGGAGCTTATCAGGGAAAACTGGATTTCCTGAGACAGCTCAAAGTCCAGTTCCCTTCCTCAAGTCAGGTTCTCAGCGGTATAGTTGCTGTGTGCCCCAACCCCCACATTGGCCTCAGGTGTGCCAGCCTGAGGTGTTTCCTGTGTGTTTCCCGTCCCTGTACAAACACAAACCCATTAGTGTCTACTCAGAAGTAACACCCATTGTGCTCAATGAGGCTTGTCTGCAAATGCGCACATAGGAAGTAAGTACATCCCTCCCCTCCATTACAGCAATCAAGTGCAGCAAGGTTTTAGGAAGCTTGGGGCTGTTTGAGGCTTGTCTGCCAAATTCATTATAGAGATCCTGCGGGTTAAAATGGGGGCTGGTTTCCATCTTTGTGTTCTCCCCCCTCTCTTTCCCAGCACAAGCATATGTGTGTCTACTCAGAAGTAACTCCCACTGTGCTCAGTGGGGCTTGCTCCTGAAATGTAGGTGCATCTGGACTCTCTGGGGAAAAGAGAGATGGGGGAAGCCTCTCTTATTGGCTGAGCAGCCCCTGCCAGTCATATGATGTTCACTCCAAGCCCCACCCCACCAGGAAGTATGTGCTATGAAGCAATTTTTACTGGTCCGGAGAATCTGCTCATAGAGCCCTGCTCGCAGCAAAGCTGATTCCTTTTTAAAAATCCGGTTCTCCTCCTTTAGCTTCTCCTTCCGTTGTCGTGGAAACATGACCCCAGTGTCTTGAGACTTTGGCAAAGTCCGAGCGAGGTCACCCAGCAGCAGGAGAGTTTGGATTCCCACCAGGACCTGCCATGGATAGTGGTACTTGCTGCTCAAATGCTTCCGTGAGTTGTCCTAAGCCAGATCCCAAAAGCCAAGCCTGGATTCTGTAGTTTGCCATGAGATGTCCGTGCTCATAAAAATATGACCGCAGACATCTCGATCCCCTGAATAGTTCACACTACACACACACACACACACACACACACACACACAATCTGGATTTATTGGGGGGGGGGTCTTCTTTTGCCCTTTCAAATTGCTTGGTTTTTTCCCTCAGTTCAAACATAGAGGTCTCACTGGCCTATCAAATCCCAAAGATGTCCTTATTAAACTGCTGTGCATAGCTCAGTTTCCCTGATGAAGTCTGATGAAGTTTTGAAGTGACCATTTTGCACAAAATGTTCTCCTTGTGTTTGGTTTTTGGTATCCATCTCTCCGCCCGCCCCCGCCCTCCCCAAATCTCCTCCTTGAATAGAAAGGAACAGTTGAAGAAAAAGTTCACTTGCTAGCAGGTGCTAATAGCCAGGTGTGCTCCTTCTGACCTCCTCTCCAGATGCCTTCAGCCACTTGACTTTCACTGCACTGTCCTGCTGCCAGTTTAGCAATCATCAGAGAATCCAAATGCTGTGGCTCTGTGTGCGCTGATGTCATTCTTTTCAGTGAGAGGGAGGCTCCGAGACCTCAGGCCGGTATGATCAGATGCAGAGGAGTTCCTTTGCAACGGAGACTGCAATTAGGGATGTACAAAATTCACTTACCTTTTGGGGATTATGCTGATGGTGGGGGGAGAGGCGCGCCGTCCCTTCCCCCGGAATCCTGGATGGGGGGGGAGGCGCTCCGTTCCTCCCCCTCCCGGAATCCTGGCCGGCCGGAGGTGCTCCGCAGCGATTCTGCGCAGCCACCAGCCGGCTCTGCCAGTAGCCGGACATCCGGCCGCTGGCTAGCAGGGACGCAAATGGCGGCGGCCATAACCGCTGCTGTTTGCGTCCCTGCAGTCAGCCGTGATAGGCTACATAAATGTTTACGTAGCCTATCACGGCTGACTTAAACAAAAAAAACCAAACGTTCGTACGCAAATGGCGGCGGCCATGGCCGCCGCCATTTGTGTTCCTTATTTTGGCACATCTTAGTCTACGTAAACATTTACGTAGACTAAGACGGCGAAAATAAGGGGAACGCAAATAGCGTAGACACTACGCTATTTGCGTTGCCCTTATTTTCGCCATAGTCTACGTAAATCTTTATGTAAACTACCCGTGCCCAAATAAGGAACGCAAAATAAGGAACATTTGTGTACACACTTTTTTTTTTCAAAGTCAGTCGTGATAGGCTACATAAAGATTTACGTAGCCTATCACGGCTGACTTTGAAAATCTAGCCGTGATAGGCTACGTAAATCTTTACGTAGCCTATCACGTTTTGTTTTGTTTTTTACACTTTGCTTTTTTCTTTCGCGGCCGGGGAGACGGGGCACTCTCCCCCGGCCAGAATTTCGGCAGGGAGGGGCGGGGCGCCTCCCCACCCGCCAAGAATTTCGGGGGGAGAAATGGAGCACCTCCCCTCCCTGAAAACAGCTGTAGGACCAGGTAAGGGACTTTCGTCCATCCTTACCTGCAATGCCCATTGCATTCAATGCAGTTGCTTCAGGGAAATCAGCTTGTGTTTATAAATGATCTAGTTCTTTGGAAATTATGTTTTCCATAGGGATGGTGGAGAAATCCGCCATGGACTCCAACGAGTCCCCCGTAGTCCATGGCGGAACAGACTACCCACTACCACCCTGCGGAATCCCCCCAGGATGGACCCTACCTGGTCGTCAGCAGTCTGGTCCATCCAGCTGCTCTCTGCCGTCCGCCGCTGCTTCCCTTCAGACGCAAATGGCGTCCAGTGTAGCGGATGCCATTTGCATCCCTGCCTTTTGCCATGATAGGCTACGTAAAGATTTATGTAGCCTATCATGGCAAAAGGCAGGAGACGAAAATGACATCCGCTACTCTGGACGCCATTTGCATCTGAAGACCAGCCGCAGCCAGAAGTCAGGCAGCGGCTGGCCCCTTCCGGCAGCTCCGCGGACTTGCCGTGCAGCAGAGCCGAGGGGATTCCGAGGGGATGGACGGATCACCTTCCCTCACCGCAGACACCCCCACCCGGAACAAGGTAAGGGATTCGTATATCCCTAGTTTTCCATCAGCAAAAAAATGTGTATCAGAAACTTTGCTTTAAACTAGGGATGCACAAAAGTCACTTACCTGGTCTCGCAGCTTGCTTCGCGGTGGGGGGGAGGCGCTTCGCTGCTCCCCCCGAAGTTCAGGCCGGGGGGGGGAGGCTTCCTTCCTCGCCTGGCCGAAATTCAGGCTGGGGGGGAGGCTTCCCGCCTCGCCCGGCCAAAATTCAGGCCGGGGAGAAGCGCCCCGTCTCCCCGGCCGCGAACTTCAAAAGAAAAAAACAAACAAACACCCCCCTGTGATAGGCTACGTAACGATTAACGTAGCCTATCATGGCTAGATCTGCAAAGTCAGCCGTGATAGGCTACGTTAATCGTCACGTAGCCTATCATGGGTGACTTTGAAAAAAAAAAAAGCGCGTACACAAATGGCGGCCCCCATAGGGAGCCGTCATTCGCGTTCCTTATTTGGTCCCTGTAGTCTACATAAAGATTTACGTAGACTACGGCGAAGATAAGGGCAACGAATGGCGGCTCCCTATGGGGGCTGCCATTAGCCGTACGCACTTTTTTTTTTTTTAAGTCACCCGTGATAGGCTACGTGACGATTAACGTAGCCTATCACGGCTGACTTTGCAGATCTAGCCGTGATAGGCTACGTTAATCGTTACATAGCCTATCACAGGGGCGTGGGGTTTTTTTTACTTGTAATGGCGGCGGCGGCGGCCGGTCGAAAGACCGGCCGCTGCCCCCGCCCCTGACGAAGACCTGCCGAACCGCCGCCGGGACCCGCCGCCGGGAGGGACATTCGTGAAAGGTAAGTCCCATCCCGGGGGCGGGGGAGAATTTCTCCCCGAACAACCTTCGGAGAACCGAATGTGTTGGCGCTCGGCCCCCTGAAGTTTCGGGGAGAAATTCTCCCCCATCCCTACTTTAAACGAAGTCCTTGTAGTGCTGCAGTTATTTTACATGCCTGAAACCAGAGAATCATAGAATATTAGGGTTGGAAGAGGCATACAAGGCCATCGAGTCCAACCCCCTGCTCAGTGCAGGAATCCAAGTCAGAGCATCCCTGACAAATGGCTGTCCAGCCTCGTCTTGAACGCCTCCAGTGTGGGACGGCCCACCACCTCCCTAGGGAATTGGTTCCATTGTCATTTTTCCTGATGTTCAGCCGGAATCTGGCTTCCTGTCACTTGAGCCCATTATTCCGTGTCCTGCGCTCTAGGATGGTCGAGAAGAGATCCTGGCCTCCCTCTCTGGGACAACCTTTCAAAGACTTGAAGAGCGCAATCCTCTTTCTCTGATCTGTCTCTGGTGAGAACAGGTACCAGGCTGTACAAATCTGTCAGTTTTACTTTCTGCGACATTCATTTTATAAAAAAATCTCATGTTCTTTCTGTACTTTTTACAATAAAATCTGTGCATTTGATAAAGTCTTATCAAAAAACAAACTCAACAAAATTCTCGCCCACCTGCATTGGCCAGATGCAACAGGCAGAGGTACTCCTAGCCTAGAGAGGACCACAAGCACCTGCCATATTTATTTATTTATTTATTTATTGCATTTATACCCGCCTTTTCCCTCTTGCAAGGAACCCAAGGCGGCTTACATTATCCTCCTCCTCTCCATTTTATCCTCACAACAACAACCCTGTGAGGTGGGTTGGGCTGAGAGTCTGTGACTGGCCCAAAGTCACCCAGTGAGCTTCCATGGCCGAGTGGGGACTAGAACCTGGATCTCCCGGCTCCTAGTCCAACACTCTTGCCACTACACCACACTGGCTCCATATAGCTGCTAAAGATGAGGAGCCCGCTAAAGAAGAGAAGGAGCAACCTGGATTTGTGGGCTGAATTCACAGGGATTCAAACCCAGGCTTTCAAGTCCTAAACACTCAAATTATTCTGCCTGGATGAGCAAAACTGTCAGTTTTGGTTTCTCCCACATTCAATATTTTTAAAATCTCAAGTTCTTTCCATCCTGTTTAGAAGACATTTGCACATTTTGGTGAGTTCTTCTCAAAGAAATGAACTGCATTAAATGGTCACCAGTCCCTAAGTATAACTGTGAGGCACTGAAGCTGGAGTCAGAAACGCAGGGCCTGCCTTTGAGAGACGCTGCCCCCAGCTTTTGTGGGGTTTGGTGGTGAAGGGCTCTTCCTGTCTTCTGTAGCACAGGCTTTCCATCTTGTCTTGCCTCCCTTGCTCGTGGAATTTGGTGGGGTTTGTTCCACTATTCCTTGAATGCTGTCAGCCCCTCTGTGACAGAGCACCTTCTTTACTCCTGGCACCTTGTTGGCTGCTCTCCACAAACTTGGAGAGGAAAGACCTCTTTGTGTTCATATCTTTGCCCTCCAGTGATCATATTTTTTGTTCCGCCACAGCAACCCTCCACGGGCTCATTCCAGTTGAGAACACAAACACAGGCCTGGAAAGCAAGGACTGAAGTAGCACCCATGAAGCCCTCATTCCCTCACCATCCTCCCAAGTGACCCCATCCACTGCTTGGAGTCTCCCTGCCAGAACCACAGTGGATCTGGCTAATTGATAAGGAGCATGTCCATTTATCAATGTATCCAACTTCCTATTTATTCAGTCACCAGTTGGTTCCCCACAAAACACAGTTTGTGGAGAAATATTAAATCTAAAGAAAGGTTTAACTTGACTGACTGCATTTATTGAAACATTCGAAGTGTTTACCTTTACAAAACTTCCTTAAATGCAATGTTCCTGGTGTAAACCCCAGGGCAGCCACAGCAACGCCTCCGTTCTGCTCCACTGACAACTTGAATCTTGAGGCTTGCCAATAAGTGCACACGACTCAGGGCAACGTAGATCCCTTCATGATTTGTTTACAGGCCGTATTTTACTGGCATAACATTGTACTTTGGCCTGCACCTGTGGTTATAAAGGTGTACAGAACCTTTTAAACATTATTTACTTAAATTTAACAGCTAATGACTGACTTTCTGAGCAATAACTTAACTTTGACTGGACTCGTTTTAACTGTAGGAGTCTCTTAATTAGGGCTGTGCAGGGACTCACAATCTGACTCAGAGGCCGCTTTGTGGCTTCGGAGATGGGCCCGATGTGGTTTGGGCTGATTCAGGGGGCCATCCAAACCCAAAGCAGGATTTGGATGGCCGAATCCCACTTCGGGGGACCCTGATGCCCCCACACAAACCCCCAGCTCCTTACCTGGGTCACCACTACCTACTCCTCCATTGCTGCCATCACCTCTGTCGCCTCCTCATCGTAGAATCACAGAATAGGAGGGTTGGAAGGGGTTTACGAGACCGTTGAGTCCAACCCCCTGATCGGGGCAGGAATCCAAGTCAGAGCATCCCCGACAGATGGCTGTCCAGCCTCGTCTTGAACGCCTCCAGTGTGGGAGAGCCCACCACCTCCTTTGGGAATGGGTTCCATTGTTGTATTGGTCTGACAGTCAGGAATTTTCTCCTGATGTTCAGCTGGAATCTGGCTTCCTGTCACTTGAGCCCATGATTCTGTGTCCTGCACTCTGGGATGATCGTGAAGAGATCCAGACCTGGTCTGGTCTGTGACGGCCTTTCAAGGACTTGAAGAGTGCTATCATATCTCCCCTCAGTCTTCTCTTCTCAAGGCTAAACAGGCCCAGTTCTTTCAGTCTCTCTTCATAGGGCTTTGTTTCCAGTCCCCTGATCATCTTTGTTGCCCTCCTCTGAACCCTCTCCAGCTTGTCTGCATCCTTCTTCAAGTGTGGTGCCCAGAACTGGACACAGTACTCCAGATGAGGCCGAACCAGTCCTGAGTAGAGGGGAACTAGTACTTCCTGGGATTTGGAAGCTATGCTTCCATTAATGCAGCCCAAAAAAGCATTTGCCTTTTTTGCAGCCATATGACATTGTTTGTTGGCTCATATTCAGCTTGTGATCGACAACAATGCCAAGATCCTTCTCGCTTATAGTGTGGTTGAGCCACGTATCCCCCATCTTGTAACTGTGCATTTGGGTTCTTTTTCCTAGGAGCAGAACTTGGCATTTATCCCTATGAAATGTCATTCTGTTGTTTTCTATTCATCACTCCAACCTATCAAGATCACTTTGAATTCTCTTTCTACCTTCCAGGGTATTACCTATCCCACCCAATTTTGTGTCATCTGCAAATCTGATCAGCATTCCCTGCACCTCCTCCTCCAAGTCATTCGTAAAAATGTTGAAGAGCACTGGGCCCAGGACTGAGCCCTGTGGAACCCTGCTCGTTCCCTCTCCCCAGATGGAGAAGATCCCATTGATAAGCACTCTTTGAGTCCAATTCTGTAGCCACCTGTGCTACAGAATTGATAAAGAATCAGGATATCTTGGGGCACTTTGTCGAAAGCTTTGCTGAAGACGAGGTATATGATGTCCAACAGCATTCCCACAGTCGAGAAGGGAGATTACCTGATCAAAAAAATGAGATCAGATTCATCTGGTAGGATTTGCCCTTGACAAATAGGGATGTACGAAATGTACTTACCTTTCCGATCTGGGGCATCCGCAGTGGGGGGGAGGCACTCTGTCCCTCCCCCCGGAATCCTCCCTGGGCTGCTCTGCTCCGTGGCGACTCCGTGGAGCCGCTGGCCGGGGCCTCCCGAAGGCAGGCTTCCGTCCACTGCTGGGCTGCTCTGGCCGCAAATGGGGGCCGGTGTAGCGGCCGCCATTTGCATCCCTGCAGAGGCCATGATAGGCTACGTATATATTTACATAGCCTATCACGGCTTGGCAAGGACACAAATGGGGGCCGGTGTAACGGCCGCCATTTGCAGCCGCAGCCCGGACCCGGAGCCACTGCCAGAGCCACTGCCGGAGTAGGTCGCTGCCAGGTAGGCTCCGTCCTGGAGGAATTCCGCGGGGTGGCGGGAGGGATTGCTCCATTCCTCCACGGACTCCGGGGGGCCGAATTCTAAAGAATCCGGCCTCACCCGAGTCCATGGTGGAATTCTCCAACATCCCTACTGACAAATCCATGTTGGCTTCGAGTAATCACTGCCTTGTTTTCAAGATGGTTACAGAATGATTGCTTTATGATCTGCTCCAGAATTTTCCCAGGAATTGATGTCAGACGGACTGGTCTGTAGTTCCCAGGTTCCTCCTTTTTGCCCTTTTTGAAGATAGGGACAATGCTAGCCCTCCTCCAGTCACCTAGCACTTCCCCCATCCTCCATGATTGCTCAAAGAGAATAGACAGCGGTTCTGAGAGTTCTTCTGCCAGTTCCTTTATTACTCTGGGGTGCAGTTCATCTGACCCTGGAGATTTGAACTCATTCAAAGTCATTAGGTGTTCCTTGACCATGTATGCCTATCACTCTCAAGCTGCAATCCTGCCCCTTCAGCCTGTCATAGCTAAACATAGACCCCCTGTCATAGACCCGCTTTCAGGAGAAGACTGAGCCAAAGTAGGAACTGAGCCCTTCTTCCTTTTCCTTGTCATCTGTTATCATTTCGCCATCCTTATTGAATAGCTGAACCACCATTTCTTTCCTCCGTCTTTTACTATGCACATCTCTGAAGACAGCCTTTTTGTTGTTTTTAGCATCCCTCGCTAACCTCAGCTCGTCCTCACCTTTAGCCTTCCTGACGCCATCCCTGCAATTCTGTGCTACCTGCCTGTACTCTTCCTTTGTCGCTTGGCCTTCCTTCCACTTCCTATAATTGTCCTTTTTTGTTTTCAGGTCATCTTGAAGCTTTTTGTGAAGCCACATTGGCTTCTTCTGTTGTCTTCCACCTTTTCTCCTTGTTGGAATTGTTTGTAATTGTGCCTTGACAATTTCCCTTTTTAAAAACTCCCACCCATCTTGGACTCCTTTTCTCATTGGAGTCGCTTGCCATGGGACCTTCCTGATCATTGTTGCAAGTTTATTAAAATCGGCTTTCCTAAAATCCAGGGTATGTGTTTGGCTACACTGGGCTTTTGCTTCCTTTAGAACCAAGAACTCAGGTATGACATTTGCACTTTCCCCCAGAGTTCCTGTAACTGCTACTTGATCCACTAAGTCATCTCTGTTGGTTAGGATCAAGTCAAGGATAGTCAATCCTCTAGTTCCTTCCTCTGTGTTCTGTAGGAGGAAATTATCCACAACACAAGTCAGGAATCTCTTGGAGGGGCCATGTTTTGCAAAATTTGTCTCGCAACAAGTATCAGGGAAATTGAAGTCCCCCATTACTACTACATCATGCTTCCTTGAAACATTGGTTATTTGTTTTTCAAGAGTTTCATCCTCGTCTTCTCCTTGATTGGGTGGCCAGTAGTAGACTCCGACCAGTAGGTTCCTTTTATTCTTTGCTCCATTTATTTCAATCCAGATGCTCTCGATGTGGCTACCAAGCTCATCCTCCTGTATTTCTGTGTGGAGATATGTATTTTTCACATACAGTGCAACCCCACCTCCCGTTCTGTTCCTCCTGTTCTTTTTGAACAAGTTATATCCTTCAATTGCTGTATTCCAGTCATGAGAGTCATCCCACCAAGTCTCAGTTATACCTATCAGGTCATAATTTCCCTCCTGTATTAAGAGTTCAGGTTCGTTCTGTTTGTTTCCCATACTCTTTATATAGACATCGAAGACCATGTGCTTTATAGTCTGGCTTTCTTCCTACATGTTTGTGAAGACTATTTTTTGGCGCTTTTAGATAGGGATGTATGAAAATTCCACCATGGATCTCGGGGAGGCCGAATGCCAGCGCATTCGGCCCCCCAAAATCGGTGGCGGGATGGCCCGCCACCCCCCGCCACCCCCCAGGACAAGACTTACCTTGGGAGGATCTTCCTAGCGGCAGCAGCTCCGGTGGCGGTTCCACAGCGGCAGCTGCGGCGGCCGGTCTTCTGAGCAGCGGGGGCTGCCGCCAGGTCCAGTTTTTTTTAAAAAAAAAAACCATGATAGGCTACATAAAGATTTACGTAGCCTATCATGGCTGACTTTTTTTAAAAAAAAAACATGCGCATACGCAAATGGCGGCGGCCATGGCTGCCGCCATTTGTATTCCTTATTTTGGCACGCCTTAGTCTACGTCAAGATTTATGTAGACTAAGATGGCGAAAATAAGGGGAACGCGAATAGCATAGCGTCCGCTATGCTATTTACATTTCCCTTTTTTTGGCCGTCTTAGTCTACGTAAATCTTGACGTAGACTAAGACGTGCCAAAATAAGGAATGCAAATGGCACATGTTTGTTTGGATTTTTTTTTAAGTCAGCCGTGATAGGCTACGTAAACATTTACGTAGCCTATCACGGCTGGCTGCAGGGACGCAAACGGCAGCGGCTATGGCCGCTGCCGTTTGCGTCCCTGCTAGCCAGCGGCCAGATGTCCGGCTGCTGGCCGAGCTGGCGGGCGGCTCCGCAGAATCCCTGAGGAGCACAGCCGGCCGGCCAGGATTCTGGGCGGGGAGGAACGGAGCGCCTCCCCCCACACCATCAGCATAATCCGCGAAAGGTAAGTGATTTTTGTACATCCCTACTTTTAGAGCTGTTCTCTCCGTTTCGGTGCATGCGCCTACGTCTGTTTTTACCCCCAACATTACATCTCCCTTCCCTGTAGGATTCAGTTTAAAGCCCTCCTGATGAAGTTCTTCATGCTGTGGCCAAACACATTCTTCCCATCCTTTGTGAGGTGCAACCTGTCCCTTGCCAACAGCCCATCTTCCAGGAAGTATAGCCATGGTCCCAGAATCCAAATCTCTCTCGTCGGCACCACCTTCGTAGCCAGTCATTAACCGGAGTATTTTTCTCTCCCTTTCTAGCCCTCTTCTAACTACTAAGGATAGACGAAAGTCCCTTACCTGATCCCGCAGCTTGCTTCGTGGTGGGGGGGAGGCGCTTCGGTTCTCCCCCCAAAATTCTTGGTGGGGGGGAGGCGCCCCACCCCTCCCGGCCAAAATTCAGGCTGGGGGGGAGGCGCCCCATCCCTCACCACCGAAATTCAGGCCGGGGGGGAGCGCCCCGTCTCCCCAGCCGCGAAATAAAAAAAGTAATGTAAAAAAAAAAATAGCATTGCCCTTATTTTCACCGTAGTCTACGTAAATCTTTACGTAGACTACCCCTGCCCAAAGAAGGAACGCAAATGGCGGCGCCCATAGGGCGCCGCCATTTGCGTACGCGCTTTTTTTTTTTTTCAAAGTCACCCATGATAGGCTACGTAAAGATTTACGTAGCCTATCATGGCTGACTTTGAAAATCTAGCCATGATAGGCTATGTAAATCGTTACGTAGCCTATCACATGTTTTTTGTGTTTTTTTTACTTTACTTGGTAATGGCGGTGGCAGCAGCCGGTCGGAAGACCGGCCGCCGCCCCCACCCCCTCCGAAACGCAGCCAAAACGCCGCCTGGACCCACCACCGAGAGGGACATTCGAAGGAGGTAAGTCCCATCCCGGGGGGGGCGGAGAATTTCACCACCAATTTCGGGGGGCCGAATGCATTGGCATTCGGCCTCCCGGAGATTCGTGGAGAAATTCTCCACCATCCCTATTTACTACTGGAAGGATGGATGAGAAAACTCTGGGCCCAAAGTTCTTGAGTTTCCTCCCCAAAGCTCCAAAGTCTGACGTGATCTCTTCGGAGCTCCGCTTGGCGATATCATTTGTTCCCACATGGATGAGAAGAAAGGGATTCCTGTCAGTAGGGATGGGGGGATCACTTACCCTGTTCCGGGTGGGGGGGTCCGCAGGGGGGAGGCGATCCGTGCCTCCCCCGAGAATCCGTTCAGCCCGGCTCCACTCCGTGGGGATGCTGCGGAGCCGGCTTTTCCATTTTGACTCCCGGCGAGAAGAGCTGGTGCATGCCCGGGCCTCAGGAGCTGGTGGGAGGTATGGCAGTGGGAGTGGTGGCGCTGGTGGCGGTGGAGCCCCCAGTGATGGCAGCAGTGGAGGTGGCGGCAGCAGGATGACAACGGCGACAGGTGACTCAGGCAAGCCCCTGGAGGTGCCAGTGTGCCTGGGCCGGGGGTGCTGAAGCTCCGAAGTGCACCCAGACACTTCAATGAGCCCCTGGCCTGGTCCAGGTCATTTTGTGCCCCTCTGCTTTGCCTCAGAAGGGGCTCGAGGTGGCCTGAAGCTGCCCACTTCAACATGGGCTTCGGGCCTCATGCCGCAGCGGTGCACAGCCCTACTCTTCACCCCTTCGTGATTTGCCTACAGGCCATATGTTACTGGCATATCATTGTACTTTGGCCTGCACCTCTGTTTATAAAGGTATACAGGGACTTTTTTTGTGCTCATATTTCATTTTGTTTCAGTTTAATTATCTTTGTTTAAGTATATCTGACAATTTTATATTAAAAATAAAACTTCATAGTACATTGTTATAGAACATAGCCTAATTCTTAAAAACAAAAACAGGTTTATTGCCATAAATAAGCTCCTGACTTTGGATTATAGTGAAAACCATTGTTATTTGTGGAATCTACGTTTCAAGAGCTTTCCAATGAAGTGTATTTCATGTAGGGATGGCGGAGAATTCCGCCACGGATTTCAGTGAGGCTGAATGCACTGGCATTCGGCCCCCTGAAATCCGTGGCGGAACGGCCTGCCCCCCTGCCCCCCTGCAGATCCCCCCCAGGATGAGACGTACCTGGGGCAGATGTTCCAGGCGGCGGCTGCTCCTGCGGCAGTGGCGGCTGGTCTTTCAACCGGCTGCCACCACCGCCGTTTGCAGTTAGGTCTTTTTTTTTTTTTTTACTCAGATGTGATAGGCTACATAAAGACATACGTAGCCTATCATGTCTGGGTAAAAAAAAAAGCGCGTATACAAATGGCGGTGGCTATGGCAGCCGCCATTTGCGTTCCTTATTTTTCGCCGTCTTAGTCTACGTAAATATTTATGTAGGCTAAAACGGCGAATCAAAAAGGAATGCAAATAGCGCCCACTACGCTATTTGCTTGCCCCTTTATTTTCGCTGTAATAGTCTACGTAAATAGTTATGTAGACTAAAATGGCAAAAAATAAGGAACACAAATGGCAGCCGCTGGAGCCGCCCCCATTTGCGTACGCTTTTTTTTTTTTTTACTTTGCCGTGATAGGCTACATAAATATTTACATAGCCTATCACGGTTAAATACAGGGACGCAAACAGCGGCGGCTACGGCAGCTGCCATTTGCGTCCCTGCTCCCCAGCAGCCAGATGTCCGGCTGCAGGTGGAGCTGGCCGGCGGCTCTGTGGAATCCCCGCGGAGCGGAGCCAGCTGGGCAGGACTCCGGGGGGAGGGACGGAGCGCCTCCCCGTCCACCGTGAAGCAGATCCGCGAAACGGTAAGTGACTTTCGTACATCCGTAATTTCATGAGAATCGATAAATGGGAAGGCAGTCAAAAAGGGATGACCAAATAACTCCAGACTTTGAATTATATATATATATATATAAGATAAGGCTTGGAGTTTGGCACCTGTTGACTTATTTTAAGGGGGCTTGCGATGGGGTGAAGGTCTTGAATGAAAGTTGTCAAACCTTGCAGCCATGTCCCATCCTGGTGAGTTAGCTCAGAGAATGGTCTAGAGCTGCTATCAGATTTCACCTCAAGCAAAGTTGGAAGCAGAAAGAATCATAGAATCATAGAATAGTAGTGTTGGAAGGGGCCTATAAGACCATTGAGTCCAAAAAGAATGTGAATGATTGCAACAGAATTTCTCAAGGTGTTCTCCCCATCCTTTCCTGGGACACACAGAAAGCATTATTACAGGTTGAGGTTGTTATTCACGAAACTGTGCTCTGAGTGACATCTGCCCTGCATCAGATCGTGATGTCTTCTAGGGAATCTAGGTGCCATGAAGAAAACCTCCAGACACTGCGAAGCTGGTAAGACCTGGGATGAAATTTTACCAAATTTCACAAAAAGCAGAACAACAAGGTTTCCCTGAAGGGTCCTTGAGAGCTAGCATGGTGTAGTGGTTAGAGTGTTGGACTGGGACTCAGGAGATGTGGGTTCTAGTCCACACTTGTCCATGAAGCTCACTGGATGCCTTTGGGCCAGTTACAGACTCACACTCTAACCTACCTCACAGGGTTGCTGTGAGGATAAAGCGGAGAGGAGAAGGATCATGCACACCACCTTGGGCTCCTTGGAGGAAAGCCGGGATATGAATGAAACAAATGATGAATGAACAAATAAATAAATAATCCTAGTAATGCTAAAGGAAGCGAAAAGACTTGTGATGAATCTAACAAACTCTCAGAGAGGTCCTCGTGGTCTGGGGAGCAAAAGATCTCTCCTCTGCCTTCTTTGGCCAGACCAAGGCCACCACATCCTTGAACTCCACCTGTTAGCAGCCCCCAGGATGGAGCTTGACCACAGGCTGGCCAGTCACCCCAGCAGCTTCTGACACACTCCTGCTCCAACAGCCAAACTGCTTCCATGCTCTGCCAGCCTGCGGCTGGTATGATGCATTTAGCTTCTTATCCCACACCATCTCCAAGGCTCTTGAGGGGCTACGATACATAAACATCTCAATCAAAGATACATTCCCATCACTTTAACTCTGCCCCCACTCAGGTGTTCACCTTTCATGGATGTCGCCAAATGTGTTTGGGCCTGCATCTGGCAAGGATACTGAAAATCCCAATATAGGAGGTTGGAATAAGTGATCTGTTGGGTCCCCTTATCCATCATTCCAGGTTTCCCTGAGTTGGCTCCTGAACATTTATCATTGTCCCAGTTTGCCGTCCTCTTGCACTTTGATATTCCTGCTGAAGCTGTCTTTAAAGAGCAGGATATATCTCCTCACTGAGGCTTCTAAACAGAAAACTGAGTGAAAAATAAAACCCAACAGGAGTGTTCCCCTTGGGTGGAAGTTAATGTTTTCTCTGCTGACACTTGAATTTACTGCTTGTTTAAATTTATAAAACTTTTTAAAAAACACCTCCTTCGGATTCCACTTCAACATTTTTACAGCAGCTGCAGCTGCCCGATGCAGGCCCTCTCCAGCTGAGCAAGAAGAGATTGAATCAAAATGATCTGAGGGGGAAATCAATCGGCACTCATCAAGGAACCCTGACAGCTGTTCCTTCCTCGAGGGCACTCAGCACAGCAAGGAGAAGGATGCAGACTCCAATCTCTCCCTCGCCCACCATTGTTCCATGTGAAGATCTCCCGGGAGAGAAGATATAAAACTCACAATTGGGCATGCTTAGGTTGTCCGTATTGCTTCCCTTGGGGCTATGATTTTTATTTCCTAATTTATTTGTTCCTTCCCATCTTTCCCTCCCCCTCCCCCCTTTTGCTCTCCCATCAGACTTGCTGAGGCTACTTTGTCTTTGCGAACTGCTTTGCAGTTGTGCTTGGAACATTGCTTCCAATTGTCAATTTTCCAACCTGGAATTATAGAGCTGGAGGAGATTAGAAAAAAAGCCCTACTTGACCCCAAAGCCAGGGCCACTCCCACCTCTGATGCACTCATCAGACTCCATCAGGCCTGCCCTCTGGGCATTGCTCACAAAAGGCGGTTGCAGCAGGTCCACAACAGGGACTCCATTGCCACCAAAGACGAAAATGGTAGCACTTTATCTGAATGTTATTGCGCATCTCTCCCAGGGTCCTGTAGGGTCAGGAGATGGCATATAAATCATTAAAAAAAAAACCACCTTAAATAAATCTCCTGAAGTTGTGCGCATTGACAGCATAGTGTAGGCAGGGGGGAGCACACGGATGCTAGACTGCTTGTTCTTCACCCCAGAGGGCCTTTGGGTGGGCCTGGACGTCCTGGAAACCGCTGCAGTGGACCAAAGGACGGTGCCTCCTCCCTGCCAGTCATCTCCCTTTAGTGAAGAGAGCTGGAGGTCCTCTGGAACCCACAGTGGGCAGGTGCCTTAGGACAGCCTTCCCCAGCCAGCCACCTCCCACATGTGTTGAAATGCAACACCCAAAATCCCCATGCCAGCTGGGAATTATGGGAGCTGCGGCCCCACACATCCAGAGAGCACCTCGTTAGGAAGGGTGCTTCAAGGGAACCTCACTCTGTGGACACCCCCGCACACGTGGCAAGCGGAGTTGCTGCAGCATCTCGCTCGGCAAGGAACTTTCCAGGCTAACTCTGCCCAGGTTGGCCACTGCGTCTCCCGGGTAGGGACAGATGGGAATTCTGTTTCAGTTCACAAAGCATCAAAAGTTTCCTCATTCGAAACCCCGAACACAAACAGGAATGCATTAGAATGCACATTAAAAAGCAACACGTGTTCACAACTTAGTCCCATGGGTGGGGGGGGGGGCATGCCCCTTCACAGCCTGGGATTTGGGGAGAGCCACTGCGTCTCTGTCCACACGCCAGCTCTGCTCGGGCGATTACGGCCCGCTTTGATTGCCCTTGTGGCAAGAGGTCAGAACCATGGCAGTGGGAAACAAGCTGCAGCTTTGGGCTGGCCTCCGCGTTAAGCACAAGAAGCGGCCCACCTCTGGCTGCCTTCTGGATGAGCTGCAAGACCTCCTCATTGTGCCATTTACCGCTGCGTTGATTAAGTAGCTTTGGCGCTACTTTCATAATTACTGGTCGGTATTCTCTTGCAGGAGCGGACCGTATTCATCTTACACCGAGGTCTGCAAGCACGGTTTGCTGCTTTCAGTGCTGGAAGAGCGGCCTGGATACTGACAGGGGTGGGCAGGAGTCCCTGGGGTTGTTGCCTCCTCGATTGGTTTAGCCTGCAGCAAGCTGCAGCCAGCCATTGCTCAACCGCCACCTGCCAGAGTCCACATCAGCAGGCAGCCGGCCCCAGGGGAATGCGCCAGACTGCGCCAGGGGCGAGGAGAGCTGCAGGTCTTGCTGCGCTCTGCACCTGCTGCGCGGCCGCTGTGCGGCCGCAGGTCACACGGGGCTCTGGATCCCCAAGGGCCCGCCGAGGCGCATGGGGACCCTGGCTGTTGTCCCCATCGTGCTTCCGTCCTCGTCAGACCTGAGCAGCACCCCAGAGTTTGGCCCTGGAGAGGGAGGCAGCGGCAGGGGTGGCAGTGGGAGGGAGGAGATACATTTCACAGCATGGAGGTCTTCAAAGGGTGTTTCAAAAGAGAGGCAGCCTCACTCCAGGGAGCGGTTCGATGTTCTGTTTTCAGCAGCCCCCTTTCTCTGGGTCTCCCAGCTTCCTTCAGTGCACTGCAACCAAAACAGCCACGAGGCGTTCGTTTTCTTCGCATGAGAAAGAGGCCTCTCTATGAGGTTCAGGCAACCGGGGGAAACATCTACTTCTCTCTGGTTTTCTCTCCCCACCCAGCCACCCCAGGTACTATTTCAAGTCAGCACGACGATGAGCCTGGAGTTCCCCGCGTGAAGTCTGGTGCTGCATTTTAAACAGCTGAGGAGATTCTGACAGGCCTGGAACAACCTGAACACGAAGGGCTGTATTCACATGCAGAAACAAGAAGCCCTCAGAAGACATTGAGAGGAATTCCCTATGAATCTGTCCAGGGAAGATACATTTGTCAAAGTAATTTTCCATGCACATCTGCTTTACAAGTCCTTATCACTTGTCACTGGCTCTGAAAATTGTGTGTGTGTGTGTGTGTACGATGATATGCTGCTGCCTCAGTCTCAGCCTCACACCCCACAGACCTGCTCTTGCCTTCAAAGTGTTTTCTGCCTACAGCTGAAGATAACAAGTCGAGAACTCTAAGGGGAGGGGGTGCCTTCCCTACACGGAAAAGCTAAAGGAACTGGGGCCTTTCAGTTTAGGAAAAGAGATGACTTAGGGTGCACCTAAAAAGGGATATTGTAGAGCTGGAAAAGGTGCAGAAAAGGGCAACCAAAATGATCAAGGGGTTGGAGCATCTCCCCTATGAGGGAAGGTTATAATAGCTGGGATTGTTTAGCTTAGAGAAAAGGTGAGTAAGGGGTAGGGATGGCGGAGAATTTCTCCCCAAAACTTCGGGGGGCCGAGCGCCAACGTGTTCGGCCCCCCGAACAAGTTTCGGGGAGAAATTCTCTGCACCCCCCCACCCCCTGCACCCCCCCCCCCAGGACGGGACTTACCTTTGCCGAATGTCCCTCCCGGCGGCGGGTCCGGCCGGCGGTTTGGCGGGTGTTCGTGCGGGGCGGGAGCGGCAGCCGGTCTTTTGACCGGCTGCCGCCGCCGCCATTGCAATAAAAGAAAACAAAAACAAAAACGCCCCCGTGATAGGCTACGTGATGATTAACGTAGCCTGTCACGGCTAGATCTGCAAAGTCAGCCGTGATAGGCTACGTCAATCGTCACGTAGCCTATCACGGGTGACTTAAAAAAAAAAAAAGCACGAACGGATAATGGCGGCCCCCATAGGGAGCCGCCATTCGCGTTCCTTATTTGGTCGCTGTAGTCTATGTAAAGATTTACGTAGACTACGGCGAAAATAAGGGCAACGCTATTTGCATTGCCCTTATTTTCGCCGTAGTCTACGTAAATCTTTACGTAGACTACAGCAACCAAATAAGGAACGCGAATGGCGGCTCCCTATGGGGGCCGCCATTATCCGTACGCGCTTTTTTTTTTTAAAGTCACCCGTGATAGGCTACGTGACGATTGACGTAGCCTATCACGGCTGACTTTGCAGATCTAGCCGTGATAGGCTACATTAATCGTCACGTAGCCTATCGCGGACGCGTTTTTTTTTTAAAAAAAAAAACTTTGGAGTTCGCGGCTGGGCGAGGCGAGGCGCCTCCTCCCTGGCCTGAATTTCGGCCGGGCGAGGCGGGAAGCCTCCCCCCCCAGCCTGAACTTCGTGGGGGGAGCAGCGAAGCGCCTCCCCCCCACCGCGAACAAGCTTCGAGGACAGGTAAGTGACTTTCGTCCACCCCTAGTAAGGGGAGGCATGATAAAGTTGTACAAAATGATGCATGGGGTGGAGAAAGTGGATAGGGAGATCTTTTTGTCCTATCAAATAATACTAGAACCCGGGGTCATCCCATGAAGCTGATTGGTGGGAGATTCAGGACAGATCAAAGGAAGGGCTTCTTCACACAGCGCATAGTTAAGCTATGGAATGCGCTGCCACAAGATGTAGTGATGGCCACCAGTTTGGATGGCTTTAAAAGGGGGTTGGACAAATACCTGGAGGAGAAGGCTATCAGTGGCTACTAGTCCTGATGGCCATATGCTACCTCCAGGATCAGAGGCAGTGAGCCTATGTACACCAGTTGTTGGGGAACAGGGGCAGGAGAGTGCTGTTGCGCTCATGTCCTGCTCGTGGCCTTCCCATTTGGGCAGCTGATTGGCCACTGTGGGAACAGAGTGCTGGACTGGAGAGGCCTTTGTTCTGGTCCAGCGTGGCTCTTCTTATGTTCATATTAACCCTGTACTCAGTCAAGTCTTATTGGTCAATGGTGTTAATGTCTGAGCAGACATGCATAGGATTGTGGTGTAAAAGGGAGACAAAAGAGATTAATTAAATTATGCATGTCAAGAAAGTGGTTAGAGAGCAGCCCTTTCTTTCTTTCTTTCGCTTTATTACAACACTAGATGTCCTCAGGGGTCACCTAGTGAAATTGATGGGCAGTAGATTCAAGACAGACAAAGGGAAGCCCTCCTTTACATAACGCTTAATTGATTTATAAAATTCACTGTCGTGAGTTGCAGAGACGGCCAAAAGTTTAGCAGGCTTAAAAGGGGATTAAATACATAGACGGCGCCTGCATCATCCGTTAATGGCTGTTTTGCGCAATGACAAAATGGGACCTTTTCCCACATTCAGAAGTGGGGCTACCTGCAGGACTGTTGCTTTCATATTCTGCTTGTGGGCCTCCCAGACACATTTGGTTGGCTCTGGGAACCCCAGATTTGGATTTGGATTTGGCCTGTGTACATTCAAGGACACTTAAGTTTTTCATTTGCTCTCACTAAGTTGTATTTACTGACACTCAGTCACTCTGGGGCACAACCATTAATAGAAACCGGGGAAACCCAGCCCACATTCATTTAACCTTGTGTAGTTCAAACAGCTCAACCTGCTGGCTCCTCGCCATCCTCCCAGGGACCTTGGACTTCAGAGCACATTACAGCTGAGTGAACATCGCTCATGGGCACTGAAGGGCGCCTTGTGGCTATCCCTCTCCTTGCCAATAGGTGGTGCTAGCCCTTTATTGATCCTGGTGCTGTGCCGGAAATGTCTCCCCTATTTTTTGGACCGGTCTCATTCCGTTTGATAGGGGAGGAATTTCTTTCGAAAAGAAGTTCAGGGTGAAGAAATTTCGGGGAAATGTTCATGGGTTGGGTGCAGGGTTCTTGGGCTTACCTCGCTCAGGAGGTGGCCGAGGAGTGAGCGCAAGCGTCCTGCCTTTCATTGCACAATCATCTCTCTGGCCGCCTGTGGCCTCCTCAGCCTCCTACGCTTCGATGCACGCCCAGCTTCAGGCACCATGAGGTAATTCCTCCCGCAGTGCGTCTTCAGATCAGGACGTGCAGGCAGCCTGGGAGGCTGGCTGTGATCAGGTGAGCTCAACAACGCCACAAAAATAAATGATAGAACATCCCGGATGAGGCAGAACAATGGAAGCCTCTTTCATGGGGGGAGGAAATTGGAGGGCAGAGTTTGGCAGAACACTCGCTCCACCTCATCCCTGGAGCTGGACACAACTCTGCCCCCACCTGCACTGCAGTGGATGCAGACCAGGGGCCGGCCCGCAAAGATAGCTGATCCTGTTGCAGCACACACACACCCCGAACCCCTTACCCAGAAAGAAAGAAGGTGTGCCACAGGCCCTGCCAGTGGGGAGCACTACCTGGGAGAAGCTGCTGAGAATTACTCCTCCCCCTGGAGAAATTTGGTGAAATGGTCTCCCAGATTGAGCAAAGGGCTGGATGTGCCTGATCTCGTCTGATCTCGGAAGCTAAGCAGGGTCAGCCCTGGTTCATACTTGGATGGGGCACCGCCTGGGAATCAGGCTTCCTGCATTGAGCAGGGGGTTGGTCTAGATGGTCGTGTAGGCCCCTTCCAACCCTATGATTCTATGATTTCTCTGCCCACAAGTAAGGTGGAGAATTTCAAGAGACCATTTGCACACAGCTCTAATTCATCCATATTAGGGCAATGTCTTTATCAGGCCAATCCAAAGGTCACAACATATTGCACTAAATAGTGTGCAAGCTTTTGCATTCTCCAGAATTCTTCATCAGGCTAGGAGGTAAACAAAGCAAAATGGGTTGGGGGACAGGGGGAAAAACTCGGCTGGTGTTGAAGCCATTCAGCCAGTCTTAAAACAGAATGTGGGAGGAGGCAGGAGACATTCCAAGGAGGCTCTGGTGGGTGCTGCTGTGATGGTTTCTGGTTCACCCAGGGCTGTTCTTGGGCTGCTGGGGTGATTTCCAGCTGTTATTCAGATCTCTCTCCATCCTTAGGTGAAAGACACAGGTTCCTTGCTGGTGGAACATAGAAGTGCAGAGAAACTAGGCTTTTTTTATATTAATAAAGATGTATATTCATAAAGATATTGCTCTAATATGGATTTTAGAACTTTCTTATGGCCAACCGTGGCTTCCTGTGTGGCCTAGAGAATACTGCTTTTGGCCATTGCACAGCAGGATTCTTCACCCGAGGAAAAGGCTTTAATATCACCTGAAGCTGGGACTTTGTTCTCTGATACTGCATCCCTCCAACTACTAGGTAAGGCTACTCAATTTTGCTACTACTGACTTCTTTTTAACCTAGAACACCATCTGACATTTGGAGGAAGAGCTTTGGGGAACTAGAGAGCTTGCACACTCTTCTGTGACCTGTGGGTTGGCCAATGTGGATTATGGATTGCCCTAATATGGATTACGGATTTTTCTTCTGGCAACATGGCCACCTTTGCTTTTTGCCTTGTTGAGGTTTCTTTGGCTAGAGTCTGCCTTTTTCCCCTACCCCCATCTCTTCTTGGCCGTTCTCCCCAGCAGCAAAAGTGCTCCAGGCGCAGCACTTTTTGCATGCAATCTGGCGGGGGGGGGGGTCCACCTTCAGCTGAGCCTGTCCAGGCAGCCCTTGTACAATAAATGTCTCACACCTGCAAGCCCATTCCCTTCGCATCCAGTTGTGAATGTAATAAAGAGCTACCCAGTTCAGTTTTGTTCCTTTCCCTTGCTTGTTACACAGATGACAATTACGGCTTATTTTATTTATTTATTTATTTATTTAATTATTAAATTTATTAATCGCCCATCTGGCTGGTCACCCAGCCACTCTGGGTGATGTACACCATATAATAAAACAGTTTAAAACAATAAATTACCATATTTCTAATGCACAGGTCATTAAAGAGGGGGCATGGCGGAGTTCCCTAGGGAGGGAGTTCCACAGAGTGGGGGCCACCACAGAAAAGGCCCTCTCCCTTGTCCCCAACAGTCTAGCTGTCCTGGCTGATGGGACAGAGAGAAGGCCATCCGAGGCTGATCTTGTTAAGCGGCCTGTCTGGTGTTGCTGGAGGCGCTCCGTAAGAGTTTCTAAGGTTCCTATTATAGGGATGTCAGAGAATTTCTCCACGAATCTCGCGGAGGCCGAATGCCAGCGCATTCGGCCCCCCAAAATTGGTGGAGAAACGGTCTGCCACCCCCCGCCACCCCCCCGGGACGGGACTTACCTTTGGCGAATGTCCCTGGAGGCGGCAGTGGCTCCGGCGGCGGGGCAGCGGTGGGGTAGCGGCAGCGGCGGCGGCTGCGGCGGCCAGTCTTCCGACCGGCTGCCGCCGCCGCCATTTCCAAGTTAAAAAAAAAAAAGTGATACGCTACGTAAATGTTTACGTAGCCTATCACGGCTGAGTGAAAAAAACAACAACCGCGCGTACGCAAATGGCGGCGCCCATGGGTGCCGCCATTTGCGTTCCTTATTTTGGCACATGTAGTCTACATAAACATTTACGTAGACTAAGACGGCGAAAATAAGGGGAACGCAAATTTGCGTACGCGCGGTGCTTTTTTTTTTTTAAGTCAGACGTGACAGGCTACGTAAACATTTACGTAGCCTATCACGGCTGACTGCAGGGACGCAAACGGCGGCGGCTCCGGCCGCTGCCATTTGCGTCCCGGCAGGAATGGAGGATTCGTGGCCGGAGGGACGGGGCGCCTCCCCCCCGGCCAGAATTTCGGGGGGGGGATGGGGCGCCTCCCCCCCACCGTGAAGCAAGCTTCGGGATCAGGTAAGGGACTTTCATACATCCCTACTATTATATTATTTCAATATTTCACAGAATATCTAAAAGTGCACATTTCTGTTTTCACTGTAGCAGGAACAAATGCCTCACTGGGGTTAAAACAAATCATCACCATCATCGTCATCCCACACACCAGAGTTCAAGGCACAAGCAATATTTCTTGTGATTAAAATGTCTGCAAATGCAAATGGCTGACACAAATTTTCCCTGAGCTGATTCTTCTTGCTGGTGATTTGGAAACAGCGGGGAGCCCACAAGTCGAGCCGAGGGTCAGGAGCGGTGCCGCTCACCGCTCTCCCTGGCTCAGTCGGGCTGACTGGAGATGAGAGGCATAAAGCTGGCCGGCACGTGACATGGTGTCACTGGTGCCCCCCTGCCCCCCTGACGCATGCCACCAGGATGAGGAGGAGAGAGGAAGGAGTGCAACATTTCCAGACTGGGTCGATGTGTTTTGTGGAGGCCCGTGGCAACATTGCTTCTCTTTGGGATGGGTTCGTAGCTGTTCTTGGGATTTACAGTGTTCTGAAGACGCTGCCTTGCCCTTTCTTCTATCCACCACCTCCACAATTGGCCTCTAAGGGCAGAAATACAGGTGTTTCCCAGGCAAAGCCAGAGAGGGGGCAGAGAAGGAGGGGCCCGGCCTTAACCCTCTCTCTTCTCCAAACCAAGGGGAAGCCGGTGACACAGGTGGGTCGGTGGGATGTGCAGCGAGGCCCTCAGGCTGTGGCTTAACCAGCCACTGGTGCACTCAAGGCATGCGCTGGCGGCAATGGGTGGGCGGTGCCACTCCTCAGCAGTCCTGAGCAAAGCTTTCAGCAGAAATGTACCTGGAAAGGGAAGCTGGCCGGAACAGTCCAGAGGGACGTGGACAGCACCGTTGGGCGTGGCAGGAGGTGGCTCTGAGCAGGGGCGGAAATTGAGCTCCCACTGAGCAGGGCAGCCGGTGCATGCAGGCAGTCCCAGATTCCATCTGATGGGGGGCAGAGGGTGGGGCAATCTCAGTTTGAGCAGAACCTCAGGGGGCCTTCTTGGGCCCTTGCAGAGCCACTGCCAGCCGAACGGGCCCAGTGGTGTGACTCGGGATGAGGCAGCGCTGCAGAAACAGTGGTTGGGGAGGGAGGGAGGGAAGCTGACTGGCATGATTCAGAAGCCCCCCCCCCGCCAAGTTCCAGGGAGGCACAGCACACGGAAGAGGCAACCCCCAGCCTTCGCAGCCAGAGCCTTGGTCCTTGACAAAGCAGAGGTCAGGTACACGTAGGGATGTACGAAAGTGACTTACCTGTTCGCGGATTATGTTTATGGTGGGGGGGAGGCATTCTGTCTCTCCCCCCGGAATCCTCGACGGGGGGGAGGTGCTCCATTCCTCCCCCCGGAATCCTCGAACGGCCGGCTGTGCTCCGCGGCAGCTCCGCGGAGCAGCCGGCCAGGCCCAGCCAGGCCATAGCCGTCGGCAGCCGGATTTCCAGCCGCAGAGGGCTCTGGGTAAAACAAAAACAAAAAAACCGCGTACGCAAATGGCGGCGGCTATGGCCGCCGCCATTTGCGTTCCTTCTTTTTGGCCATCTTAATCTACATAAATATTTACGTAGACTATGACGGCGAAAATAAAGGGGAATGCAAATAGCGTAGCGGGCGCTATTTGCGTCCCTTTTTCATTCACCGTTTTAGCCTACGTAAATCTTTACGTAGGCTAAAATGGCGAATCAAAAGGAGATGCAAATAGCGCCCGCTACACTATTTGCGTTCCCCTTATTTTCGCCGTCTTAGTCTACGTAAATCTTGACGTAGACTAAGACGTGCCAAAATAAGGAACGCAAATGGCAGCGGCTGTGGCCGCCGCCATTTGTGTACATGTCAAGGGCTCTTTGGAGGCCTCTCTCAGTCTAATCCAGTAGCCAAGTCCAGACACAGACAAAGGAATTCCTTTCAAAGCTTTATTCTTCTTTTACAACTTAACAACTATACCGTTTGCAACTAGATCTGAGCAGCACAGTACCTATGCCCTAAGTTGGAACAGTTGGTCCTTGTTTGAAAGGGAATTACTGGCAGACCCCTGAACTTAAGGACTAGAGTCCCTCCCCTTTTCCCTTGGATCCTCTGGGCGCAGCCATTGTTTGCGTGCCAACTGGGCACTATGCCTCCTTTCCGTGCCCTCCATCTGGCGCCGCTCTCTGCACCTGCGTCGCGCGTCCACCAAGTCTGCTATCCGCGCTCCGTTACTCCCTGAACTGCTATCTAAGCTAGGAATGTTGGTGGGAGGAATCTCCGACAGCTGTTGGCCCTGGGAAAGAGGAGCGCGCTCCCCTCCCAGGAGCGACTGCTCTTCCTCAGAATCAGAACTACTCTGGGATTCTATGGGCTCAGTGTCCACCCTGACAGTACGCGTGTTGTTGTTGTTTTTTAAGTCAGCCGTGATAGGCTACGTAAACATTTACGTAGCCTATCACGGCTGACTGCAGGGACGCAAACAGCGGCGGCTACAGCCGCTGCCATTTGCGTCCCTGCTAGCCAGCAGCCGGATGTGCAGCTGCTGGCGGAGCTGGCCAGTGGCCCCGCAGAATCCCTGCGGAGCACAGCCGGCCGGCCAGGATTCTGGGGGGGGAGGAATGGAGCGCCTCCCCCCTGTGCAGGATTCCGGGGGGAGGGACGGAGCACCTCCCCCCCCCATCAACATAATCCGCGAAAGGTAAGTGACTTTCGTACATCCCTACGTTCTAGCCTATGTAAATATTTATATAGGCTAGAACGTAATATAAAGGAATGCAAATAGCGTCCACTATGCTATTTGCGTTCCACTTTTTTTCACCATTTTATCTTACGTAAATATTTACATAAGATAAATCGGCTAAAATTAGGGAACGCAAATGGCGGCCACTGTAGCTGCCACCATTTGCGTATGCTGGGTTTTTGATTGTTTGTTTTTTGCCCAGCTGTGATAGGCTACGTAAAGACTTATGTAGCCTATCACGGCTACCTGGCTGGACACAAATGGCAGCTGCTACAGCGGCCGCCATTTGCGTCCGCACCAGCCAGTCCACGGCCGGAAATCTGGCTGCGGATGGCCCTGGCCGGCTTCTCCGTGGAGCAGCTGCAGAGCAGAGCCGGCCTTCAAGGATTCTGGGGGGGAGGACTGGATCGCCTCCCCCCCGTCAAGGATTCCAGGGGGAGGGACGGAGTGCCTCCCCCCACCACCATGAACAGAATCCGTGGAAAGGTAAGTGACTTTCGTACATCCCTAGCGCCATCCCAGGCCATCTGGCAGGCTTGGGCCCCAAGCACAGGACAGGAAAGAGCAAGACAAGGGCCAAAGGACCAGCAGCTGCAGCCAGCCAGCATAAGCTCTCTTGCATGATCACATCACAACAGGAGGTTCATCACTGGAGAAGCCCATTCCATCAATAATGTGAAGCCATATTCTTGGATGCTGCTGTGGGCCTGGAGCAGTGACCTGATGCAATTAGGGCTTTGGCTCATTTCTGCTCATTGCGGCCGGGGCCGGCAGCCACCTGTCAAATTGCCCCTAGAAAATTGGCCCTCTTATCTCGACACAGCATCTGGCTTCAATTATGCTCCACGGTGCAATCCAAGCAGCAGCAGCAGCAGAGTACTTCATGGATGGCTGCAGAGCCATCGCCGTCACCCCCACCCCCACGTCAGTGATGCTTCCTGCACACAAGCACATCATGCCACCAGCAACTACTCTGGTCCATCTCCTCACCATCCAGAAACAGCAAAAAGGCGACCAGTACATATCATGCGATGTGCTGGGCTTGATGAATCCAAGGCTGGAGTTAAAATCGCCACTTTGATGGCTGAAAGTGAGGAGGAGCTGAGGAACCTCATGACGAAGGTGAAAGAAGAAAGTGCAAAAGCTGGGCTGCAGTTAAACCTCAAAAAAACCAAGTTTATGGCAACCAGCTTGATTGATCACTGGCAAATAGAGGGAGAAAACGTGGAGGCAGTGACAGACTTTGTCTTTCTAGGCGCAAAGATTACTGCAGACGCTGACTGCAGCCAGGAAATCAGAAGTCGTTTACTTCTTGGGAGGAGAGCAAATGACAAATCCTGATAAAATAGTGAAGAGCAGAGACATCACACTGACAACAAAGGTCCGCATAGTTAAAGCAATGGCATTCGCCATAGTAACCTATGGCTGCGAGAGCTGGACCATAAGGAAGGCTGAGCGAAGGAAGATAGATGCTTTTGAACTGTGGTGCTGGAGGAAAATTCTGAGAGTGCCTTGAGCTGCAAGAAGATCAAACCAGTCCATACTCCAGGAAATAAGGCCAGACTGCTCACTTGAGAGAATGATATTAAAGGCAAAACTGAAGTACTTTGGCCACATCATGAGAAGACATTCTCATTCTCCAGGACACCCTGGAGAAGATGCTGATGCTAGGGACAGTGGAAGGCCAAAGGAAGAGGGGCCGACCAAGGGCAAGGTGGATGGATGATATTCTGGAGGTGACGGACTCGACCTTGGGGCAGCTGGAGGTGGCGACGGCCGACAGGAAGCTCTGGTGTGGGCTGGTCCATGAAGTCACGAGGGGTTGGAAGCGACTGAGCGAATAAACAACAACAACAACAACAAACAAATCACTCTGGAAATTCTTTTCAGGTTGCAAAATGCAGCTTCATAGTGTTTTGCCCTCCAGAATGTACCCTTCTTGGCGCATCCGTGCTGGGAACAGTGGCAGGCAGATTAGCGAATGGCTGAGGAACGCCAAAGACAGGGCCCTGGAGGGGCCCCTCACACGAGCCCAGCCTTCTGCCCACTGGGCCAATGCTCAGCCCTCACTCTCTGGTCTGTTAAGAGATGCTTGTTGAATTGGCATCATCATCTGCACAGGTTTCAATTCCCTGTGTACAACCATGTTTGCTGCCTTTGAATCTTGATGCTGTCATAGAATCACAGAATCACAGCACAGTAGGGTTGGAAGGGGTCTACGAGGCCATCGAGTCCAACCCCCTGCTCGATGCAGGAATCCAAGTCAGAGCATCCCTGACAGGTGGCTGTCCAGCCTCGTCTTGAACGCCTCCAGTGTGGGAGAGCCACCACCTCCCCAGGTCATTGGCTCCATTGTTGTACTGCTCTAACAGTCAGGAAGTTTTTCCTGATGTTCAGCCGGAATCTGCCTTCCTCTCACTTGAGCTCATTATTCCTAGGGATGGCAGAGAAATCCGCCATGGACTCCAATGAGGCCGGATTCTTTCCCCCACCACCCCATGAAGCCTGGTCGGGATGGACCCTACCTGACACCGGCCAGTCTGGGTCCGTCCTCTTCGTTCCGCAGCTGGCCGCTTCCGGGCTGCGGCCGCAAATGGCATCCGGCGTAGCGGATGCCATTTGTGTCCCTGCCCTTTGCCGTGATTGGCTATGTAAATATTTACGTAGCCAATCACAAAAAGAGCTCTTTAGATCCTCGTCCACTACGCCATTTGCATCCCTGCCCTTTGCCGTGATAGGCTATGTAAATATTTACCTAGCCAATCACAGCAAAGGACAGGGATGCAAGTGGCGTCCCCTACACCAGACACCATTTGCGGCCACAGCCCGGCAGTGGACAGAAGTCTGGCTGCGGGTGGCCCCGGCCAGCAGCTCCACAGACTCACATTTGGTGCAGGTTCTGAGGTTAAACGGGACTGAATTTACACCGCATTCTGGGATGATTGAGAAGAGATCCTGGCTGTCAGGATGGACACTGAGCCCATAGAATCTCAGAGCAGTTCTGATTCTGAGGAGGAACAGCTGTCCGTGGGAGACGAGCGCGCTCATCCCTCCCAGCCCCTGCAGCTGGCAGAGATTCCTCCTGCCAGCATTCCAGACATAGAAAGCAGTTCTGGGGGTTAAGGAGCACGGGAGGAGGGCTGGCTGGATGCTCAACGCAGATGCAGAGAGCAATGAGCTATGGAGGGCGTGGAAAGGAGGCATAGCGCCTGTTTGGTGAGCAAGCAACGGTCGCGTCCAGAGGACCCAAGGGAAAACGGGAGGGACTCTCCCTAGCCCATAAGTTCAGGGTCTGCAAGTGATTCTTGTTCAAACGGGGACCAACTGTTTCCAACCCTGGGGGCATAGGTTACTCTGCTGTTCATAGCTTAGTTGCTGGTGATAGAGTTATTAAGTTGTAAAAGGAATAAAGCCTTGAAAAGAATCCTTTGTCTGTGTCTGGAGTTGGCTACTGGAGTAGACTGAAAGAGGCCGGCTAGGGCCCCCTGACACTGGCCTTCCTCTCTGGGACAGCCTTTCAAGTACTTGAAGAGTGCTATCATATCTCCCCTCAGTCTTCTCTTCTCAAGGCTAAACAGGGCCAGTTCTTTCAGTCTCTCCTCATAGGGCTTTGTTTCCAGTCCCCTGATCATCTTCGTTGCCCTCCTCTGAACCCTCTCCAGTTTGTCTGCATCCTTCTTAAAGTGCGGTGCCCAGTACTGCACACAGTACTCCAGATGAGGCCTAACCAGTGCGGAGTAGAGGGGAACTAGTACTTCCCGGGATTTGGAAGCTGTGCTATTAATGCAGCCCAAAATAGCATTTGCCTTTTTTGCAGCCACATCACATTGTTGGCTCATATTCAGCTTGTGATCGATAACAATTCCAAGATCCTTCTCGCTTGTGGTGTTGTTGAGCCACATATCCCCATCTTGTAACTGTGCATTTGGTTTCTTTTTCCTAGGTGCAGAACTTGGCATTTATCCCTATTAAATGTCATTCTGTTGTTTTCTACCCAGCTCTCCAGTCTATCCAGATCACTTTGAATTTTGTTTCTGTCTTCCAGGGTATTAGCTATCCTGCCCAGTTTTGTGTCATCTGCAAATCTGATCAGCATTGCCTGCACCTCCTCCTCCAAGTCATTAATAAAAATGTGGGAGAGCACTGGGCCCAGGACTGAGCCCTGCGGTACCCCGCTCATTACTTCTCCCCAGTTTGAGAAGATCCCATTCATAAGCACGCTTTGAGTCCAATCCTGTAGCCAACTGCTTTCAAAAGCTTTGCTGAAGTTGAGGTATATGATGTCCACAGCATTCCCACGGTCCACAAGGGAGGTGACTTGATCCAAAAATGAGATCAGAGTCGTCTGGCATGTTGGCTTCGAATAATCACTGCACTGTTGTCAAGGTGCTTCCAGATGGATTGCTTTCTCATCTGCTCCAGAATTCTCCCAGGGATTGATGTCAGACTGACTGGTCTGTAGTTCCCAGGTTCCTCCTTTTTACCCTTTCTGAAGATAGGGACCACATTAGCCCTCCTCCAGTCATCTGGCACTTCCCCCGTCCACCATGATTTCTCAAAGAGAATAGACAGCGGTTCTGAGAGTTCTTCTGCCAGTTCCTTTATTACTCTAGGGTGCAGTTCATTTGGCCCTGGAGATTTGAACTCATTCAGAGTAATTAGGTGTTCCTTGACCATATGCCTATCGATCTCCACCTGCAATCCTGCCCCTTCTGCCTGTATTTTGCCTTTGCCAGGGGGGTCATAGACCCTCTTTTGGGGGAAGACTGAGCCAAAGTAGGAATTGAGCACCTCTGCCTTTTCTTTGTCATCTGTTATTGTTTTGCAATCCTTATTTAATAGCTGAACCACCTTTTCTTTCCTCTGTCTTTTACTCCTCACGTAGCTGAAGAAAGCCTTTTTGTTGCTTTTAGCCTCCCTTGCTAACCTCAGCTAGGGATGTACGAAAGTCACTTACCTTTCCGCGGATTATGTTGATGGTGGGGGGGGAGGCGATCCGTTCCTCCCCCCGGAACAGTACGTAGCCTGTGTACGTAGGCTAAAACAGTGAATCAAAAAGGGACGCAAATAGCGCCCGCTATGCTATTTGCGTTCCCCTTTATTTTCGCCGTCATAGTCTACGTAAATATTTACATAGATTCAGACGGCCAAAAATAAGGAATGCAAATGGCAGCGGCTGTAGCCACTGCCATTTGCGTACGTGGGTTTGTGTTTTTTTTTCCCAGAGCCCTCCACGGCCGGAAATCCGGCTGCGGACAGCTCTGGCCTGGCAGGGCCTGGCCAGATGCTCCGCGGAGCTGCTGCGGAGCACAGCTGGCCACGGAGGATTCCGGGGGGGAGGAACGGATCGCCTCCCCCCCTGTCGAGGATTCCAGGGGGAGGGACGGAACGCCTCCCCCCCACCATCAACATAATCCGCGGAAAGGTAAGTGACTTTCGTACATCCCTAGTGTATAGACATCAAAGACCATGTGCTTTTTGTGCGGTCCTGGGGCACAGATCATGCCGTGGAGCCACTTGTCTCTCTATCACTTCCAGGTCTGTTCACCCATAAACCAGCTCTGTCCTTCTTTCTGGGTTAATTTCCATTTTTTGCCACATACATTTATTTATTTATTTATTTATTTATTTATTTATTTATTTCTATACTGCCCAATAGCCGAAGCTCTCTTCATAGAGTATGCATTTAAATACTATTTAAATCCACAATTCTAAACATATTTTCTCTCTCAAAATATACATTTAAAATATTTTGATATATTTGATATTTTTTTTTACTCAGGAACATTCGGGAAAGGTAGGAGCTGGAGGAAAATGGAGTTCCAATCTGCACATTAGTTAGGAAGATGCAAAACAGACTGTCAGTTCAGATGGGAATCTGCAAAGATCAGATTCCTGAAACATCCCTACTCTGGGCAGCAACATGCTTTGTTCAGCTCCCCTTGTTTGGTGTAGATGTGTCATCTCTCTCCGACTTTATGATTCTATGTAATATTGCATCAACAGCACCAGCTATTTAGCGCTCGACATTTGTGCAACATCATGTAATGGATAACATCCACATTTTGGAAACCTGGAAAGAGAACCACTTTTAACAAGATCTGTGTCATCTGCATCATATCAATGTCAACTACTTGCTTCTTTTAGAAAAAAAACCCTTTAAAACGTCATTACTAAAAGAGAAAGCTAATACAACTACGCTAAAACCATCTGAAATTGGGCATCAGGGGGACTTAAAGCAAAGCTTGAATGACCAAATACATAAATAAATAAGGTATGGGAGACCAATTCCCCATTAATATCATAGGTATAAAGAATTCCGGGAGAGAGCGGAGGACAGGAAGGCCTGGCATGCTCTGGTCCATGGGGTCACGAAGAGTCGGACATGATTTAACCACTGAACAATGAATAAAGCATTCAGATAAAAATAGAAGACTCTGTGCATTATCGTAACTGAAAAATGCACCTGAGCCAAAGTGGAGAGCTCATCCACAGGCAGTGTTGAAGGATACGTCAGATGGGCTCAGAAGCACAAACCATCTTAACGTATTTGGGTTTATGCAGTGAGAGAATCAAGCGCAAGCCCCACCTGACAGCAGAAAGGAGAGAGACATGAGACATTTCATTATCTATGACAGAACAGAGCAGGGCAGGGCAGCGGGAAGAGCCATTCCATCGGTTTTATAGCACATTGCAGGAGACAAGGGGGTCCTTCACATGGAGCTTTTATCCTGTGATGGAGGTGGCTCCTTGACAGACGTTTGTGGGCCCTTCACATGATGCCGTGACCCTGCTGTGACCCTCCTGCATTAAAAGCCCTTTGTTCCATTTTTAAATAGATCGCAGATCATGAGCTATGAAATTACCAGGTTGTGGTCCACTTGAGTTCCCTCTGTGAAAAGAGAAGTGTGACAAGAATAAAAGCGGCAAGAAGAGGAGTGAGATCAAGGAAAGAGAGTGGAAGACTCAGATGCGGGAGAAGGAGGGGGAAGGGGGGGAGGAAGCACATGAAAAAGGGAGTTGTCATGATCCTGCATTTAAAACGGAAGCAGAAAGCCCTGTCTTAAATGCAGGATTTTAGGCTGGTGCAGAGATGCCCAAGGAAGAATGACAATAAAACTGCCAGGTGAGGAAAAGGGAGGATGGTGGGGCTGGAATGGAGGTGGCCCGCAGGCCAAGGCTGCTCCCGGGCTCTGGAAGCCCTTGCAGAGGAGGCTCAGTTGCCCCGCTCGGGAGTCTCCCTGCCGGCAGGGAAGGGTGTTTTCATTCCGGCAGGACTTTGACATGGAAGTAGGTTTGCTGCTGGAGGGCCAGATTGGGGCGGGGGTGGTTAACTGATTCAGTCTGTTCATTTCTTTTACTGTTGTGTTTTTAACTGTACTTTTAATTGATTTGTTCTTATTTGTTTATTACATTTCTATACCACCCAGTGGCTGAAAGCTCTCTGAGTGGTTCACAACAGTTAAAACCAGAAAATGCAACAACTTGACAAAACGCAGTATACAACTTTTACTAGTATAAAACTCCAGTATAAAACCAAAGTAAAAACCAACAGCAGTGTAGAGGTCTAAAAATACAATAACAGGTTTAAAACAATACAAACTGAAGAATTAATATGCCTGGGAGAATAAAAAAATCTTCACCTGGCGCTCGAAAGACCACAAGGTAAGCAGCAGGCGAGCCCCGCTGAAGGGGCCATTCCAAAAGCAAGGTGCCACCCTGGAAAGGCCTTCTCCTCAGTACACACTTCCTCACTTCATTTGGTGCAGTATCCACCAGCAGGTCTCTGAAGACTATCTTGGCAGGTATATACTGGAAGATATATACCTTCAGGTCACCTGGCCTCAAGCCATTATTTCACATTAGATTGTTTTTGTCAGTATTTTACTATTTTCAGCCAGCTTGGGAACCATTTTGGATGGAAAGGTAGGATATACATTTAATGAATAAAAAACTAACATTGATGTGTCTTCCTCTGTTATGCCAGTTAGAACTATTTTGTCAGGCCCGGTTCTCTTGTAACACCAACAACTTAGCACAGGGTAGAATAAACAATGAATTCTCTTTAATGTAGTGCAATGGTAACACAAGCAATACTTCAGAGTTCATGGCATGGAAACCGCACAGACATTACAGTCCCAATAAATCCATTAGTTCCATTAGAAGCACAGACAGGGTTGTAAAATCCAGCATTAAGTTTCAAGACACAATCCAAACAGAAGCTGGGAACAGGATTCTGAAGATCAGCAATGTAGTCAAAGACAGTTTTTCAAAGGCTCAGGTTTCTAGACTTACAGGAGTTCAGGATTCAGGAATGATTTCTAAGACAAGTCAAACATGGGAATTGAGGCAAGCCAACAGATTAAGGTTCAGGTATATTCAAGCAAGAGAATTTTCCAGTACTAAGTTGTTTTATCCATGAAGCCCCCTGAGCTCTGTAGCTGCTTTTAAATAGAGGAGGGACGCCTAGAGCTCTTCACCAGCCCACCTATCCCTGCAGGCAAACTTTGCCTGTAAATGTGAATGACACATAAGAGGGTGTTTCTCCTCCGATCTCTTTATATGCCTCTGTTCCCAAGGAGACAGGTTTGATCCCACCCCATCCAGCCAAGTCTCTGGCCTGCTTGTTTCCCACAGAAAGTCTGTCAGCCTCCTGAGCTGCAGGCATGTCATAGAATCATAGAATCACAGAATAGTAGGGTTGGAAGGGGCCTGTAAGACCATTGAGTCCACCCCCCTGCTCAATGCAGGAATCCAAGTCAGAGCATCCCTGACAGATGGCTGTCCAGCCTCGTCTTGAACACCTCCAGTGTGGGAGAGCCCACCACCTCCCTAGGGAATGGGTTCATGAAGGTTGAATTTTCCAGCTGGTAAGGAGTGTCCAACTCTTCTGGCCTCCTCCCTGCTGGGAAGCCAGGCAGACACAGGCTCTTACCATGTTGACATTCCATTCCCTCTTGTTGTTGTTCAGTCGTTCAGTCGTGTCCGACTCTTCGTGACCTCATGGACCACAGCACGCCAGGCCTTCCTGTCCTCCGCTCTTTCCCGGAGTATGCTCAGGTTCATCTTCATTGCATCGGTGATGCTATCTAGCCATCTCATCCTCTGCCGTCCCCTTCTCCTTTTGCCTTCAATCTTTCCCAGCATCAGGGTCTTTTCCAGGGAGTTTTCTTTTCACATTACGTGGCCAAAATATTTGAGCATCAGCTTCAGTATCTGTCCTTCCAATGAGTAGTCAGGGTTGATTTCCTTTAGGACTGACTGATCTGACCTCCTTGCAGTCCAGGGGACTCGTAAGAGTCTTCTCCAGCACCACAGTTCGAAAGCATCAATTCTTTGGCGCTCAGCCTTCCTTATAGTCCAGCTCTCACAGCCATACATTGCTACTGGGAAAACCATAGCTTTGATTATGCGGACCTTTGTGGGCAAGGTGATGTCTCTGCTTGTTACTATGCTGTCTAGGTTTGCCATAGCTTTCCTCCCAAGGAGCAAGCGTCTTTTAATTTCATGGCTACAGTCACCGTCTGCGGTGATCTTGGAGCCCAAGAAAATAAAATCTGTCACTGCTTCCATTTCTTCCCCTTCTATATGCCAGGAAGTGAGGGGGCCAGATGCCATGATCTTCGTTTTGTTAATGTTGAGTTTCAAACCAGCTTTTGCACTCTCCTCTTTCACACTCAACAAGAGGCTCTTTAGATCCTCTTCGCTTTCTGCCATTAGGGTGGTATCATCTGCGTATCTCAGGTTGTTGATAATTCTCCTGGCAATCTTAATTCCGACCTGTGATTCATGCAACCCGGCATTTCTCATGATGTACTCTGCATATAAGTTAAATAAGCAGGGCGACAATATGCAGCCTTGTCATACTCTCCCAACTGGAAACAATCGGTTGTTCCATGTCTGTTTCTTACTGTTGCTTCTTGGCCCTCGTACAGGTTTCTCAGGAGACAGGTAAGGTGGTCTGGTACTCCCATCTCTTTCAGAATTTGCCAGAGTTTGTTGTGATCCACACAATCAAAGGCTTTAACGTAGTCAATGAAGCAGAAATAGACGTTTTTCTGAAATTCTCTTGCTTTCTCCATGATCCAGCGAATGTTGGCGATTTGATCTCTAGTTCCTCTGCCTCTTCGAAACCCAGCTTGTACTTCCGGTAGTTCTCGGATCACATGCTGCTGAAGCCTAGCTTGTAGGATTTTGAGCATCACCTTGCTGGCATGTGAAATGAGCGCAATTGTGCGGTAGTTTGAACACTCTTTGGCGTTGCCCTTCTTTGGAATTGGAATGTAAACTGACCTTTTCCAGTCTTGTGGCCACTGTTGAGTGTTCCAGATTTGTTGGCATATTGAGTGCAGCACTTTAACAGCATCATCTTTTAGGATTTTAAATAGCTCAGCAGGAATACTGTCATCTCCGCTATCATTGTTAGTAATGCTTCTTAAATCCTAAGGCCCACTTGACTTCACTCTTGAGGATGTCCGGCTCAAGTTCACTGACTGCACTATCATGGCTCTCAGGGACATTCAGATCTTTCCTGTATAGTTCTTCTGTGTATTCTTGCCACCTCTTCTTAATCTCATCTGCTTCTGTTAGGTCCCTGCCTTCTTTGTCCTTTATCTAGGGATGTCAGAGAATTTTGCCACGAATCTCGGGGAAGCTGAATGCCAGCGCATTTGGCCCCGTGAAATCGGTGGCGGAACAGTCTGCCCCCCTGCCCCCCACCAGGACGGGACTTACCTTGGGCAGATCTTCCTGGCGGCGGTGGCTGCGGCGGCGGTTCAGCGGTGGTGCGGCGGTGGTTCGGCGGCAGTTCGGCGGCGGCAGCGGCCGGTCTTTCGACCGGCTGCCACCGCCGCCATTTCCAGTATAAAAAAAAACAAAACGTGATAGGCTATGTAAAGATTTACGTAGCCTATCACGGCTAGATTTTTAAAAAACAGAGCAGAGCCAGAATTTTGGGGGGGAGGGACGGAGCGCTTCTCCCCCCAGCCAGAATTTCGGGGGGAGGGACGGAGCGCCTCCCCCCCCACAAATGTCACCCTTCGAAAAGGTAAGTGACTTTTGTACATCCCTACCTTTATCATGCCCGTATTTGCACAAAATGTTCCCTTGAGATCTCTGATTTTCTTCAAAAGATCTCTAGTCTTTCCCATTCTGTTGTTTTCCTCGATTTCTTTGCATTGTTCATTTAAGAAGGCCTTCTTGTCTCTCCTTGCTATTCTCTGGAACTCTGCATTCAGTTGGATATATCTTCCCCTTTCTCCCTTGCTTTTCGCTTCCCTTCTTTCCTCAGCTACTTGTAAAGCCTCCTCAGACAGCCACTTTGCTTTCTTGCATTTCTTTTTCTTTGGGATGGATTTCATTGCTGCCTCCTGAACAATGTTACGGACCTCCGTCCATAGTTCCTCAGGCACTCTATCAGGTCTAATCCCTGAAACCTATTCCTCACCTCCACTGTATATTTATGAGGGATATGATTTAGGTCATACCTGAATGGTTTAGTGGCTTTCCCTACGTTCTTCAATTTAAGCTGAAATTTTGCAAGAAGCAGCTCATGATCTGAGCCACAGTCAGCTCCAGGTCTTGTTTTGACTGACTGTATAGAGCTTCTCCATCTTTGGCTGCAAAGGACATAATCAATCTGATTTCGATATTGACCATCTGGTGATGTCCATGTGTAGAGTCGCCTCTTGTGCTGTTGGAAAAGAGTGTTTGCTATGATCAGCGTGTTCTCTTGACAGAACTCTATTAGCCTTTGTCCTGCTTCATTTTGTACACCAAGGCCATTCCTGCCTGTTATCCCGGTGATTTCTTGACTTCCTACTTTAGCATTCCAATCCCCTATGATGAAGAGGACATCTTTTTTTGGTGTTAGTTCTAGAAGGTGTTGTAGGTCTTCATAGAACCGATCAACCTCAGCTTCTTCGGCCTCAGTGGTTGGGGCATAGACTTGAATTACTGTGATGTGGAATGGTTTGCCTTGGATTCATACTGAGATCATTCTATCATTTTTGAGATTGTACCCCAGTACTGCTTTTCCCACCCTTTTATTGACTATGAGTGCTACTCCATTTCTTCTAAGGCAGCGGTTCTCAACCTGTGGGTCGCGACCCCTTTGGGGGTTGAACGACCCTTTCACAGGGGTCACCTAAGACCATCGGAAAACACATATTTCCGATGGTCTTAGAAACCGAGACACCGCTCCTCTATCCGTCTCTAGGCGGTTCCACCCACATGCAGATGCGCCCACATACGAGTACCCGGTGTGATGACATCATCGCGCCAACCCCATCACATACACCCCGTACAAATACAGGTGTATGTGACAGGGTTGGCGCCATAATGTACTTATGCGGACCAGACACACATGTGTAGAAAGCAGCTGCTGTGTTGAAAGCAGCTACTCTGTTAAAAGCAGCTACTGTGCTGAAAGCAGCAGTATTGGAGGTAAAACGACACTTCATGAATTATAACTACTGGGTAAATGTAAAATCATGTACTGTAAAATCATCAACTACTGCAAAAATATATATATATATCTGCACCATGGGAACTTAATCTGGATGCTGATTGGTCTTTCTATATTCAGCTGTGGTTGATGTGAATACTGCCCCCTTGTGACAGTAACAGGTATGTAAAAACAACAACACAGAGAATGGTAAATCATAGGAAACTTCAATGAACTGTACTGACTGAACTATGCCATGTATCATCTTTTGTATTATTAAAGCTATTGTTATATATTATTTTCATTAGCAAACCATCCCATGACAATGGATCGTGTAGAGAAGAACGTTAAGAAAAGAAAATATAGTGAGGATTTTTTACAGTATGGTTTTGTAACAATTAAAATACATCCTGCATATCAGATATTTACATTACAATTCATAACAGTAGCAAAATTACAGTTATGAAGTAGCAACGAAAATAATTTCATGGTTGAGGGTCACCACAACATGAGGAACTGTATTAAAGGGTCGCGGCATTAGGAAGGTTGAGAACCACTGTTCTAAGGAATTCTTGCCCACAGAAGTAGATATGATGGTCACCTGAATTAAATTCGCCCATGCCTGTCCATTTGAGTTCGCTGATTCCCAAGATGTCGATGTTCAATCTTGCCATCTCATGTTTGACCACCTCCAGCTTACCTTGATTCATTGATCTGACATTCCAGGTTCCTAAACAATATTGTTCTTTACAGCATCGGATTTTCTTTTCACCGCCAGACACATCCACAGCTGAGTGTCCTTTCGGCTTTGGCCCAGCCGCTTCACTCTTTCTGGCGCTACTTGGAAATACCCTCTGCTCTTCCCCAGTAGTATATTGGACACCTTCTGACCTGAGGGGCTCATCTTCCGGCGTCATTTCTTTTAGCCTTGTGATACATTCCATTAGGGATGGTCGAAAGGGACTTACCTTGTCCCTCAGCTTGCTTTGCGTTGGGGGGGAGGCGCTTCGGTTCTCCCCCCGAAGTTCAGGCGAGGGGGGGAGGCGCCCCGCCTCACTCAGCCAAAATTCAGGCTGGGGGGGGAGGCGCCCCATCCCTCGCCGGCGAAATTCAGGCCGGGGAGGAGCACCCCGCCTCCCCGGGCGTGAAAAAAAAGTACAATAAAAAAACACACCCGTGATAGGCTATGTGACGATTTACGTAGCCTATCACGGCTAGATTTCCAAAGTCAGCCATGATAGGCTAGGTAAATCGTCACATAGCCTATTACGGGTGACTTTGAAAAAAAAAAGCGTGTACGCAAATGGCAGCACCCCATGGGCGCCGCCATATGTGTTCCTTATTTGGACAGGGGTAGTCTACATAAAGATTTACGTAGACTACGGCGAAAATAAGGGCAACGCAAATAGCGTACGCGCTTTTTTTTCCCAAAGTCAGCTGTGATAGGCTATCTGACGATTTACGTAGCCTATCACGGCTGACTTTGGAAATCTAGCCAAGATAGGCTACGTAAATCATCACGTAGCCTATCACGGGTGTTTGGGTTTTTTTACTGTACTTTTCTTTTTTGTAATGGCGGTGGCGGCAGCCGGTCGGGAGACCGGCCGCCACCCCCGCCCCCGCCGAACCTCTGCCGAACCGCCGCTGGGACCCGCCGCTGAGGTGAACATTCGCCGAAGGTAAGTCCCATCCCGGGGGGGGCAGGGGGCCGACGGAGAATTTCCCCACCAATTTTGGGGGGCTGAATGCGTTGGCACTCGGCCTCCCGAAGATTCGTGGAGAAATTCTCCGCCATCCCTGCATTCCATGGGGTTTTCTTGGCAAGAATACTGGAGTGGGTTGCCATTTCCTTCTCCAGTGGACCACATTTTGTCAGAACTCTCTGCCATGACCTGTCCGTCTTGGGTGGCCCTGCGCGGCATAGCTTATGGCGTCACTGAGTTACTCAAGCCCCTTCGCCACAGCAAGGCATTGATCCCAAATTATGAGCCTCTTCTATGTCTGGGTCTGAATCCTCCTCCAAGGCTGCTGCGTGGGGTGGGGGGAGGTATGAGGGGGGAGGCATGATTTACTCAACAAAATATTTCCAAAATGGCAGCTGCCTTGGAAGATTCGTGTGGGAAATTTCAAACCGGCTTCAGAGTAGGATATGGAGTTGAAACTGCCATCGTCGCCTTGGTGGATGATCTTCACCCAGGAATCGATAGGGAGAGTGCATCCCTGTTGATTCTTTTGGATCTCTCAGCATCATTCGATACCATCAACCATGGTATCCTTTTGGATTGCCTGAGGGAGTTGAGGGCACTGCTCTGCGGTGGTTCTGCTTCTTTCTGTGCTGATGGCACCCAAATCTATTTCTCCTTAGCATCTTTATCCAAGGGAGATATGACTCCTCTGAAGGACTGCCTGAAGTCGGTTATGGGCTGGATGAGGGAGAACAAGGTGAAGTTGAATCCAGGCAAGACAGAGGTGCTCATCGTGAAGGGTCCTAATTCAGGGACTGAGGTCTGTCAGCCAGTTCTGGGTGGGGCTGCACTCCCCCTGAAGCAGCACGTTCGTAGCTTGGGGGTACTTCTTGACCCAACCTTGCTCCTGGCACCGCAGGTGGGGCGACGGTGAGAAGTGCCTGTTATCAACGTCGGCTGATACTCCCAGTCCTAGTAACGGTGGTGCATGCATGGGTCATCTCTATGCTTGATTTCTGCAATGCGCTGTACTTAGGGATGGCGGAGAATTTCTCCACGAATCTCGGGGAGGCCGAATGCCAACGCATTTGGCCCCCCGAAATTGGCGGTGAAATTCTCCGCCCCCCCGCCCCCCCCGGGATGGGACTTACCTCCCTCGAATGTCCCTCTTGGCGGCGGGTCCCAGCGGCAGTTCGGCGGCAGTTCGGCAGGGGCAGGGGCGGCGGCGGGTCTTCCGACCGGCCAACTCCACCGCCATTACAAAGTAAATGTAAAAAAAAACAAAAAACACCCGTGATAGGCTACGTAACGATTTACGTAGCCTATCACGGCTAGATTTCCAAAGTCAGCCGTGATAGGCTATGTAAATCGTAACGTAGCCTATCACGGGTGACTTTGAAAAAAGAAAAAAAGTGTGTACGCAAATGGTGGCACCCATGGGCGCCGCCATTTGCGTTCCTTATTTGGGCCTGGGTAGTCTACGTAAAGATTTACGTAGACTATGGCGAAAATAAGGGCAACGCTATTTGCGTACGCGCTTTTTTTTTTCCCCCAAGGTCACCCGTGATAGGCTACGTAACGATTTACATAGCCTATCACGGCTGACTTTGGAAATTTAGCCGTGATAGGCTACGTAAATCGTTACGTAGCCTATCACAGGTGTGTTTTGTTTTTGTTTTTACATTTACTTTTGTATTTCGTGGCCGGGGAGACGGGGCGCTTCTCCCCGGCCTGAATTTCGGGGGGAGAACCGAAGCACCTCCCCCCCACCGCGAAGCAAGCTGCGGGACCAGGTAAGTGACTTTCGTACATCCCTAGCTGTACTTGGGGATGCCTGTATATTTATTTTGGAAACTTCAGCCGGTACAAAATATGGCAGCCAGGTTGGTCCCTGGGACATCCTGTGGAGACCATATTACACCGGTTTCAAAATCTTTACACTGGCTGCCAATTTGTTTCCAGGCAAAATATAAAGTGCGGGTTCTTGCCTGTAAGGCCTGTCATGGTCTAGGTCTAAGGTGCCTTAGGGAGGGCCTTCTCCCCGGCGTCCCAGTCCACCACCTAAGGACCTGCGAGGGCTCTCTGCTGTGGCTGCCTAATGTGAGACTGGCAGCCACGCACAAAAGGGCCTTTTCCTTGGCTGCCCCTCCGTTGTGGGACAGCCTGCCGGTTGAAATGGCCCTGCTGACCTCATTAAAGGTCTTTAAGCAGGCATCAAAGATGCCATTATTCCGGCAGGCCTTCCCTTTTGAGGACTCTTGTTCCTTTCGCTGACTTTTGTATACTATTTTTAAGCGGTGTTGTTTTAAGCTATGCTTCACTGTAGGGGTTTTTTTTAAAAAAAAATGTTTTTAGTTCAAAGATGTTTTTAGCTATATGCTGTTTGTATATATTGTCTGTATGTTTTTATGTAAATGTTCTTTAAAGTATGCATATTGCATTTTAATGTTTTAACTTTTGTAAACTGCCCAGAGAGCTTCAGTTATGGGGTGGTGTAGAAATGTAATGAATGAATGAATGAATTGCTTCCTCATGTACTCTTGAGGAAGCAGAGAGCATTTTGGGGAGGGGACAACCCCTGCCTTAGATCTGGTGTGATTAAAAGGAGGAGCAGAGATCTCCAAGTGATGTTGGCTTGGCCTTACATATGTTGACTGAGGGGCTTTAGGGTTTGAGGTGGAGCACCAGAAAAGGTAGTCATGTCAAGTCTGTCACTCTGGATTGGGGGGCGGGGCGTTATCTACCGTCCTTGACTGACTGGGGCTGTCCTCATGGGGGATTTGCTGTGAATTGGGAGCATTGCGAGACAGTTGGCCGCAGATAATGCTGTGGCCAATCTGCAGCCACCCCAGAGATTTCCAGTGGAAAAGCCAGATTTTCTGAGATTACTTTTACTGTGCTTTATTTCTTTAATTTCGGCTCTCTGCGCTTCTGATGCTGTGTGCCCTCATCTTCCACATTTACTTCAGCATGACAGCACTGCCCAGGGGTGTGTCTTTCACCTGGCCATGACCTCAATGAGCCTTCTCAGCCTTCAGAATCACTCTGCACAACCATTTCAGCAGTAATTAGCCTCCGGGGTGATGCACTGCTCTGATGTTTGTATTACTTCACTTCTCCGTTGTTGTGCACATTGGAGTCCCCACCCCCACCCCCACCTTGAAGATGCAGGAACAACAGCAAAAATGGCAGCAGAAACATCTAGTCCTGTGGGGAGGTACTACCACCTAACCTCCTGCAGGTGCCAAATTGCTACAGGGTTTGAGCATCTTCAGCTAACCTGAACCTGGGATGTGGTTTCAGTGGCCCCAAAATGTGTTTACCACTGGAGGGAGTTGGGGCCACAATAGATGTAGTGATGGGCAGAGGGTGTTATGGCAGTGGGAGGTGGCATCAACATCAGGAGTGGGGCAGGCAATTGAGACACCTGGGGGGTATACACCCTTCTGGTCACCTTCCAACCGCAGTGGCTGTGGTGGCTTGCCTGCCGCCCCCCAGAGCCTGAAGGAGCTGCTGCTGAATGCCAGGTTGGCTGCTGGAAAAGCTATTAGCATTTCTCAGCTTATAGCCGAAGAACATGCCAACCTGGCTAGTCTTACCGAAACCTGGTTGGATGGATGGGGAGGAGTCAGTGTCCCCCAGACGTGTCCACCAGGCTTCTTGAGCAGCACCACAAGCTTGACTAGAGGGGTGCGTAGGGGGGATAGCCTTGGTCTATAGGGACTCTGTCCCCCTGGTCAGATTCCCTGTCCAGCAGTCAGCCAGTTTTGAGTGTCTGTACCTGGTGCTGGGCACCTGAGACAGGATCGGGGTTCTGTTGGTATGCTGCCCACCCCGCTGCCCAACAGTCTCCCTGCCTGAGCTGACTGAGGTGGTCTTGAATGTGATGCTGAGGACCCCAAGGCTTATGTCATACCTTGGCTACCTTGTCAGGAGTGGCTCAGGATTTCACGGCCACCATGTCAACCATAGCCTGTCTCAAATAATACCTTGCCCAATACATGTGGCAGGACACACTTTGGACCTGGTTTTCTGTGCTGGATTGGGAGAAAATGACCTGTGGGTGGGGGAACCAGTAGCGACTCCTTTGGCACGGACAGATCATTATCTGATCAGTTTTGACCTTCAGGCCACCTGTAACCTCTGCAGGGGTTACAACTCTGTCCCAAGAGTCTGTCCCAAGAGGCTGACGAATCCAGATGGATTTTTGAGGTCTCTTGGGGATTTTCCTGCAGGCTTGGCAGGTGGTCCTGCCAAGGTCCTGTTCACCGCTTGGAATGAGGAGATGACCTTGGCCATCGATATGATCACTCCCAAACATCCTTGGCCTAGTCGTAGAACCATGTCAGCTCCTTGGTATCCCAAGGAGCTGAGGGGGATGAAACAACTGTGTCAACACTTAGAGTGTAATTGGGAATGAATACGATCGAACACAGGTAAGAATCCATTTGTGATCTTATTTCATGGCAGTGATTGTGGCAAAGAAATCCTACTTCTCCACCACCATTGCATCTGCTCAGTGTTGTCTAGCTCAGTATTGTCTACTCTTTCATGTGGCTAAAGGCCTCTTGGATGTAGGCCTTGGAACAAAACAACTCAAACCATCAAAGGCCTGCTGTGAGCAATTTGACAGACACTTGCAGATAAAATTGCTCGTATTCATGTCATTATTTTGACAGAGTCTGAGATGGATGGGGCTGGTGCACCATCTAGTCATGTTATGGATACCTTTCAGCTTGTGCATCTTGAAGATGTGGACAAACTGCTTGGAGGACTGCGACCTACTACTTGCCCTTCAGACCCTTGCCCATCCTGGCTTGTGAAATCTGCCAGAACTGGGCTGGATATCTGGATCTCCAAGGTGGTAAATGCCTCGTTGAGGGACAGTGAGGTCCCTGCAGCTCTGAAAGAAGCTGTGGTGAGGCCCTTACTGAAGCAACCAAATTTAAATCCTATGGTTTCGGATAACTACCGCCCTGTGTCAATTTTGCCATTCTTGGGCAAGGTGCTAGAGCATGTCATGGCCTCACAACTCTAAGCCCTTTTTGGATGAAACTGATTACTTAGATTCATTCCAATTAGGGATGTCAGGGAATTCCGCGACGGATCTTGGTGAGGCCGAATGCCAGTGCATTTGGCCCCCCGAAATCCATCGTGGAACGAAGCCCCCGCCCCCACCCCACAAAAGGCATGCAAAACGCAACACTTACCTGCTCCCGTCCACGCTGCTTTGCAAATGGCGGCCGTCCTGCGGCCGCCATTCGCTTCCTCTTCTTCAAGCCATGATAGGCTACGTAAATACTTACGTAGCCTATCACGGCTAACGCAGGGACACCATTTGCATCCCTGCGGAGGCCATGATAGGCTACGTAAGTATTTACGTAGCCTATCACGGCGTGGGGGGGGGGAAACCCAGTGTACGCAAATGGCAGTGGCTACCGCCATTTGTGTACGCTTGGTTTTTTTCCCCTGCCAGGATAGGCTACGTAAATATTTACATAGCCTATCACGGCTCAATACAGGGACGCAAATGGCGGTGGCTATGACAGCCACTATTTGCGTCCCTGCAGGGCTGCCCAGCGGCCAGATGTCCAGCTGCGGGTGGCCAGAGCCGGCTGGCGGCTCTGCGGCTTGGCCGCGGAGTGGAGCCAGCCGGGCAGGATTCTGGGGGGAGGGACGGAGTGCCTCCCCCTGTGTCGAGGATTCCGGGGGGAGGGACGGAGCGCCTCCCCCCCACCGTGGATGCCCCTCAGCGGAGAAAGGTAAGGGATTTGTACATCCCTAATTCCAATCAGGTTTCAGGCCTGGTTATAGAATGGAAACAGCCTTGGTTGCCCTGGTTGATGACTTACACCAGGATAGGGATGTACAAATCCCTTACTTTGCCATCCGCTGGGGGTCCGCCAGTGGGGGAAGTGATCCGTTCCTTCCCCCGGGAATCCTTGCCAGCCGGCTCCACTCCGCGGTGATTCTGCGGAGCTGCTGGCTGGCTCCGAAGGGTCAGAGAGTTGCTTCTCTAATCTGGTGAGGTCTTGGGAGCCTGTCACTGCAACAGGGCGAAAGTGCCTACAGAAGGAGAAATGGGGGTGAGGTGGAAGCAATAAGTCCACAGCAGTTTGCTGGAATGGGGCAAAATTGTGGGGGGGGGGGATGCCTTCAAAGGGAACCTTCAGATGCTGCACTGAAGAACTGAGGATGTTGGCTTCTCAAAGGAAAAGTGCGCACATGGGGAAAAATGGGGTGGGAGCGATAACTCTGTGGCAGATTGCTGGAATGCAGTGATATTGGAGGTGGAATGCTCTCGTTGGGAGCCTTCAGATTCTGTTCTGGATAACTGGGTTGTTTCTAGAGAACTGTGAATTAGGTACTCTCCATTCATAATAATGTAGTAGTGGGGGGAGCCTGGACTTGGACTGAGAAACAGGTCTCTGTCATTGGCTGAGCAGTCCCTGCCAGTTCTCCTCCCCCCACTCCACCTGGAAGCATGTTCCTTTCAAGCACCACTTGATCCTGAAAACTGGATTTTAAAGGTGCGCTACACTCAGCTTATCTTGCTTCATGTGAGGGTTCAAAGGAGGGCAACGAAGATGATCAGGGGACTGGAAACAAACCCTATGAGGAGAGACTGAAAGAACTGGGCATGTTTAGCCTTGAGAAGAGAAGACTGAGGGGAGATAGGATAGCACTCTTCAAGTACTTGAAAGGTTGTCACAGAGAAGAAGGCCAGGATCTCTTCTCCATCATCCCAGAGTGCAGGACACAGAATCCTGGGCTGAAGTGGCAGGAAGCCAGATTCCGGCTGAACATCAGGAGAAACTTCCTGCCTGTTAGAGCAGTATGACAATGGAACCAATGACCTGGGGAGGTGGGGGGCTTTCCCACACTGGAGGCGTTCAAGACGAGGCTGGGCAGCCACCTGTCAGGGATGCTCTGACTTGGATTCCTGCACTGAGCAGGGGGTTGGACTCGATAGTCTTATAGGCCCCTTCCAACCCTACTATTCTATGATTCTATGTGTGCCCCTGATGGACTAAAGCTGATTCCATGAAAATCCAGATAATATGCCTACGTGCTTCTAATTCCATTGTCGTGAAGTGTGTTGAAAATATGTAAAGAGTTAAAAAAAGAAATTATTTACATTTTTAGGAGAAAACCCAAACTAGGAGAATTAATTGTGAATCACCACCCCAGCCTGGACCCGGTTCAGCTCTGGCACTCTTCTCTCATCATGCTGGAAGGCTGTCGTCACCCCCCCTCCCCGCCCCCCCATCCATCCTCATTGCCACTCTGCATATAGCAGCAAGAGTTTCAAGGACCTCTTGGATGCGAATCAGCTCTCTCTCCTTTTGTGAGTTACTGCGTGCAAAATAAATATATTTAAATGGAGAAAAGTGCGTTAATGACCTCAATTTGAAGGACTTTCGTTGGAGCACTTTCAAATACAAAAGGCAGTACAGCTCTTGCTCTCCTAAAGGGATTTGACTCAAGGAAATCACTTTGAGTGAAGCGGGTGATTGTCCTCTGCGGTGCTTCAGAGCCCTTCACATGGGCCCTGGAGGCTCTTGGGGACTCCTTTGCAGGAAGGAGTGGAACGGTGGCGGCAACAGCCCACACCTTCTGTGGCTGCCACTCAGAGGAAGGGGGGTCAAGGGGAGGAGGAGGGGTGACGGATCGCTGCCAGGAAGGGCCAAACAGATGAAATTGATTCTAAAGAGATCAAGCCCTGTGGAAAACACTGGAGAGAGACTCCCAGAGCGGAATCAGCTCCCTCTGATGTCATGCTCCAAAGCGCAAGCTGCCCCTGCTAGTGGTGCTGTGCCAAAGATTTCAGCCATGTTTCTCAACCATTCTCATTCAATTTGATAGAAAAGGAATTACTTTAAAAAATTCAAAGAAGAAAAAGTTGGCAAAATTTTCATAGATGGGATATGAGGTTCTGAGTTATGACATGGCCAAAGTGTGTGTGTGTGTGTGTGTGGGAGAGAGAGAGAGAGAGAGAGAGAGAGAGAACCATCTTCTATCCTACAACCATTTTTCTGGTGATCTGCATCATTCCTGGCTTCCCTAATTTCAATTAAGTTCAATCCCAGGGAAAGACATCATGCAGTACCTCCTCCCATGGCATGGGACTTTTTCAGATCAGGAAGTCAGGAAGCCAAGGAGGCTGCAGGGTGAAGGAGGGGTGTGCAATGGAAGGAAGGAAGGAAGGAAGGAAGGAAGGAAGGAAGGAAGGAAGGGACCTCCAGTACCCTCAGCGGCCGCTCAATGGGAAGGTAAACTGAAAAATGCCACCAAAAGGAATTCTGAAGTGCCCTGAGAATGAGGCAGAAAAATGGAATCCTCTTTCATGGAGGAAGAAAACGTTTGGCAACTTTGAGGACAGAGTTCAGCACCTCACTACATTTTCCACAGGCCTGGGGAGGACCACATCCCTTAGCCGTCATAGCCATTCCTGCGACTGGGCCTGCCGTCTCATGCCCAGACCTTGCAGTCTCCTGTTTCCAGCAAGGTCCAGCTCAGGCTGATCCTTCAAAGGCACACTTCTCAGAACAGCAAGTGACGCTCCCATCACATCATCTCTCTATGGCAAGATGTCCTGTGTTTCAGCCTGTGAAAACTCGGAATTTACCCAACCCCGAGTGGGAATGCGAGCGCGTTTTTCTGGCAAGGCTCACATCTTATTGAGCTCGCAACTTTGATGGAAAAAAGCAGACTTTAAAATGCCAGGTGAGCAGATCTGGCCTCCAGGAGATGGCCGAGCTGGGCGAGTGGGCCGCCGAGCCTCTGGAATACTTGCTGCCTGGGGCTGAAAGCCTGAATTCCCCCTGCCCACCCAAACACCCGCCCTTCAACCGGCTGGCCTGCCTCCCTGCCTCACGCCCACCCTCGACTTCAGCAAAGCTTTCGACAAAGTGCCCCATGATATCCTGATGAGCAAACTAGCTCGAAGTGGGCTAGATGAAACAACGATCCGGTGGATCCACAGTTGGCTACAGAATCGGACTCAAAGAGTGCTTATCAATGGGACCTTCTCAAGCTGGGGAGAGGTAACGAGTGGGGTACCACAGGGCTCAGTCCTGGGCCCAGTGCTCTTCAATATTTTTATTAATGACTTGGAGGAGGAGGTGCAGGGAATGCTGATCAAATTTGCAGATGACACAAAATTGGGAGGGATAGCTAATACTTTGGAAGACAGAAACAAAATTCAAAGTGATCTGGATAGACTGGAGTGCTGGGCAGAAAACAACAGAATGGCATTTAATAGGGACAAATGCCAAGTTCTGCACCTAGGAAAAAGAAACCAAATGCACAGTTACAAGATGGGGGATACGTGGCTCAACCACACTACGAGCGAGAAGGATCTTGGAATTGTCGTCGATCACAAGCTGAATATGAGCCAACAATGTGATGTGGCTGCAAAAAAGGCAAATGCTATTTTGGGCTGCATTCATAGAAGCATCGCTTCCAAATCCCGGGAAGTACTAGTTCCCCTCTACTCAGCACTGGTTAGGCCTCATCTGGAGTACTGTGTCCAGTTCTGGGCACCACACTTTAAGAAGGATGCAGACAAGCTGGAGAGGGTTCAAAGGAGGGCAACAAAGATGATCAGGGGACTGGAAACAAAGCCCTATGAAGAGAGACTGAAAGAACTGGGCATGTTTAGCCTTGAGAAGAGAAGACTGAGGGGAGATATGATAGCGCTCTTCAAGTACTTGAAAGGTTGTCACAGAGAAGAAGGCCAGGATCTCTTCTTGATTATCCCAGAGTGCAGGACACGGAATAATGGGCTCAAGTTACAGGAAGCCAGATTCCGACTGAACATCAGGAAAAACTTCCTGAGTGTCAGAGCAATACGGCAATGGAACCAATTCCCTGGGGAGGTGGTGGGCTCTCCCACACTGGAGGCCTTCAAGACGAGGCTGGACAGCCATTTGTCAGGGATGCTCTGACTTGGATTCCTGCATTGAGCAGGGGGTTGGACTCGATGGCCTTGTAGGCCCCTTCCAACCCTACTATTCTATGATTCTATGATTCTATGACCTTGCCCCTGCCCCCTTTCAAGACAGATGAGCGCGTGGGGGGCACCCTGTGTTCACCCTCAGCTCACACCAGCCTCTCAGAGCTGATGGGGCCTGTGTGGAGCAGGGAGGCTCCAGCTTGCCAGTGGCCTTCTGGGGAGAGGCGCCCTGGCCCTCTTTGGCCTGGCATTCTCGCGCTTTGCCATCCAGAGTGCCGCAAGCAGAGCCGGGCTCCAGCAGGCAGGGACCGACCCCTTCACAGGCGGGATGGCCCACCAATGGCCGGCCGGCCTGGGAAAGGGCACAGGTGTGTGCCGGAGTGCAGGGGCCATCCGCTGCCCCTCTTCCCCTGCAACTGGCATGTCCAGGCTGCGGGGGGGAGACACAGTCATCAGGACGCTGAGCCAGCCGTGGCCATCTCCTCCAGGAGCTTGTCTAATCCCTCCTGAAAGCCCCCCTAGCCAGTGGTCATCGTGGCATCCTGAGGCAGCCAATTCCATCATTTAGCTAGGTGCTGTGTGAAGAAGGACATCCACTTATCTGCCCCGAATCTCCCACTATTCAGCTTCATGCCATGACCTTGCTGGGTTCTAGTATTAAGGGTGGGGGGAGAGAACAAAAGGCTTCTCCCTCTCTCCCAACCATCAGCCCCCTTCCCAGCTGCCCACCTTGGGTGCCCACCTTCCCAGCTTGACCCCCCCCCCATGTGGCCTTCAGGCTGCATCTCACCCCACCTCCTCTGTGTCAGGGGCAGGAAGGTCTACCTGGCCTCTGAGAGAGACTGGCAAGACATGCACCAACTTCACAGAACTGGCCATTCCATCTCTCACTGGCCCCACACCCATGACATACCCACAGTAGCTCAACGTCCGTGATCCAGAGAGTTCTGCATGTCAGATGCTGGGTAGAGAAGAGCAGATGGCCAGCCACTTCACCCCGGGGTGGGCAACAGAATGCTGGCCTTCATGGATGCTGCTCGTTGAGCTTGGGCAGGAGAGCCACCTGTCAGGGATGCTCTGACCTGGATTCCTGCATTGAGCAGGGGGTTGGACTCGATGGCCTCGTAGGCCCCTTCCAACCCTTCTATTCTATTCTATTCTATTCTATTCTATTCTAGTTCTTGCCATATTCTTTAAACAGCCCCCTGCCCACGGTGATGTGCTGTGCCCACAGAACCATCCATCACTTCCTTAACCATCAGCCTCCTGCATTTTTTGCAGGCTCACAGAGATTTTACAAATCTGTCTGGCAAGATTTGCATAATTATATTAGGGGTTACATGTAATACATCAGTCAAGGACTGTTCACATTTGTGTATTTCTGCTGCATTTTGCCATAAATGAAAGAGAAAATTACACAAATCGACACTGCATAGATATTCCATTAGTTATACATTGAATGATGGATAACAAACAATGTTATATACATTACATAGTGCATTACAACTGCTGCATACACAGTACAATGGCATTAGTTTGAACTCAGTAAATACTGTTTTTCCACTACATCATCCCAGCAGTGTGTCAAGGAGGGAAAGAAAGCAACCATCACCCAAGGACAATTCTCAGCATGGCTTCTAAGGAGCAAAAGGCTGAGGGAAAAGTTCTCCTTCATTCATGACAGGGGCACAAATTCGCAAGGAAGCCAACAGAAAAACATGTAAACGAACAAACACTTGAGCCCCAGAATTTCTGTTGTGTAATTGATATGCTCAAGTGAAACATCTCCTAGACACAAGGACCAAAATCATATGGGAGAAATCTGGGTAAAATGCCGTATTAGAAGAAGGTTGCTACAGGGCGCTGCTTCCTTCCTCCAAATCTTTTAACCCAGGTTAATCAATAGATGAATCAACTAAAGATGCATCTAATGGTAGTGGCATGTTTGAGTCATTCTGGTCAAATCTGAGTTGGTACAGGTGAGATGAAAGCATGTACATTTATTCTAAGTCAGACCTATCTGGCTCACGCTCTGCTCCCAGAATCCCAGGGCACCCACGCTAAATGCTTCCAGGATGCCAAAAGAACAGAGAGAGGGGTGGGGGAGACAAAGGAGAGCGGCTAGGCGTAAAGCGCTGTGTTCAACAGAACCTGGATCTTATTCAAACTTTGGCATCCTCCAGCAGTGGAGGGGGACTGAAGTGTATTTCAGAGCAACGTTGTACAGCCGAGAAAGCAACACCGGGCCAGTACTGAGTTTATCCATCCAGCTGCATGTTACTGATGTAGCAGCCATATCGGGGGTCAGACTAAGTAGCCTCATGTTACTGCCAAGTTATTGTTTAGCAAAACAAAAATGTGGAAATCTCCTGACTTGTCAGCAAGGCTAAGGTTAAGTCAAATTGCATATCATGTTCCTGTTCTTTGCTTATTGTATATCATGTTCTCTTCTGTTCTCTGCTTATCATGGTTACCCTATAACCCATTTCTTGTATTGTAAACAATGGTGCTAGGAGAAGAAATGTTGAGGACTGCAACCCCACGCGGGAGGGGGAGGAGGAGCCATTTCCTATGTGTCACAATATCTATAAAAACAATGTGCTGATGTATTTCGGGGCTTCTGGCTCTTTGGAAGTGATTCCAGCCTTAAGCCCGCGCGTTAAATAAAGGAACTCTTTTCCCTTCACTCCATGGTCTCTCTGACTCTGAGTTCTGCAACACTGACAGGTGTCTTTCTCTCATCTAGAAAGAAGCTGGAATTTCCTCCCCTTTGGGAAACCACTTGTGTGTGTAAGAGAGAGAGAGAGACAGAGACAGAGAGAGAGTTATAAGTGCAAAACACTGAATGAGTGAAGATCTTCTGCCTTAAGAGTTGCTACACAAGGTACACTAACTCTTTGATTCCTGGCAACACCTCAGAGTTGTTTTTCCAGGAAATAATCTACTTGAGGGATATACAAATCAGAGAAATGCAGGCTCATCAGGCTTCTCTGAATTCTACCTCAAAGCTCATTCTGACTTGTGTCCATATCAGATTGCGAGCTTTGTTTTGTTTTGTTTTTGACTGAAAACGTAGGCGCATTTTTGTATGCATCAGTTGTGCACATTTTTCTCCCACTGATTAAAGCACGTTTGAGTGCATTGTTCAAAAGTACACATTTCTCAAATGTGTGGTTTTTGTTCTGCAAATCACATCACAAGCTCAGAAATGTAAGGACGTTCACCACTTATTGCATTTGGGTCAATTCAGGTCAAAAACAAATTGAATGAATTTCTCTTGCATTCTGAGAAATGAGAACACTGCCAAATGCTCTCAAGCCCAGGAAATCATAGGCCACATCCAGCATTTGGTACTGCAAAGCACATGGCAAAACACTGTTAAACAGATCCATGGACTCATAGGCCAATATGCTACTGTCCTGGGAGTTGGGTAAGAAATGATTAACAACAGTGTTTCCTTCTAACAGTGGCTGGTAGCTTTTGTTTACTGAATTGGAAGCTTTGTCACACTTCCTTCAATATCCCCCAAAGGGACCATATTGTAATGAGATTTGGATCTGGTCTAAATTACCTTGTCAGATTCCCTTCCAACTCATAGATTCTTGATTTCTGTGAGTAAAGCAATCGGTGTGGACTGTCCTGCGGCAAGATACCCAGTGGGACCTACAGTGGCCCGAGAAGGTATACTAGTCAGTGAGATTGACCTACTTGGTGGAAAATAGTTTTCTTGACTGCTTTTAATGTGTGTGTGTTTTTACCTGTTCAGTCCAAAACTGCCTGTACTGAAATGATCTACTGTAGCATTGACCCTAAAGCCAATGGTGGCATACAAAAAGGCTGATGCCAATTACTTAACAGCATAAATGTGCCCTTGGATCCACACTGCTCAGCTAGTTTTGAGGAAATGTTACAGGCAATCTAATATTACAACTTTTTTTATCCCAAAGATTTATAGAAGCCCAAATCGAAAAATCACAAAATGGTGGCCAATTTAAATTTAGTTTTTGCAACAATGCAAAATCTGTACGAAATATGTTATGAAACCAACTGTGCTAGTTGTGGAGTATGGAACAGCCATGGATTGGTGATTTATCCAGCCTCCTGTGACACTGGGATGCTGATAAAAAGCAAACCTTGATTTCAATGCCACAGTCTTGGGTACAGAAAGATTTGGAATCAGCAAGTCAGAAACCATTAGAACAGTGAAACGTATCCCCCTCCAATAGCCCCAAACCTGGGAACCCTCTCTGATTACAGGTGATGGGCAGAGATGATGCATCCTTATTCCCCCTACCAGCCCAAGGGGGTTGGGCAGGTCTCTGTGCTGCAGCTGGCAACAAAAAGCCAAGCTGAGCACTGGGGGAAGGGGTGCGACTGGACAAGGGACACAGAGACCTGAAACAATCCTATAGCGCTGTTGCTTTCTTTAAAAATCTGTCGGAGGAGCAGTGTCTGACAGCTGGAGTAGTTCACGCTGTGAGCCTGCACTCAAGCCCAGCTTTCACATGTTCACAGATGCATGAAATACCACAAAAATGCCACCAGCCTCCACTGACCTCATGCAAAGGAAACCAAAACCAGGGTAAAACACATGCACTTCTGGAGTTCTCCATGCTCAGAGAATTGTGGTGCAGCAGTTGTAAAAATATATTAAGGTTTTGGTACTTGCAGATTATAGAGCAAGTGACTTTAAAAGCAGATGTTTGATCTGTTAAAAACATTTGAGCGGTGGACACAAGAGGCTCTCCCCCGCCCCAATATTGATCTATCTGTCCATTACTGGTAACACTATGTCACGTTCAGCTTGACAATATTGCTTTTGCAAGGCCTTTTGAAGTACTGAAATAGGATGAATGCCTTGAAAGTAAGCTGATAGTTACCAAATTCAATGTCTCTGTCAACAGCATGAATGCAACCTTGTGAAGCAGGGGCATGCTAATTCAGAAATCAAAGTTCACCATCCCAGCAGTGTGAGAGGGGCAGCCAGGCACTGAGGAGCATATGGGGGGAAGCCACGGATATCTGAACAGATGAGCTCAGCTACGTAGCAACACAAAAGCTCGTCACCCTGGCATGCTGTTGGAGAGCCTTTTTTAATGCTGTTTCTTTGCATTTACCAAATATGTTTACATCTCAAAACAACACTCTACAGGAAACACACGGACGTGGATACGGACACCTTGAGTTGGCAAAGAAGTATGTATGTCATTCCCAGTGATTTTGTTTGGATTATTTATGGAGCAGAATAAATGCTAGGATGGGAAATTTACCCAGAAGGACCTGGTTATATAGATATTCATGATTAGGAGCATTGGGCAGATACTTTGAACTCTTGCAGTCAGTGAGGCACAGTGGTTCATAGAGTGCCCAGAGTGGAAAATCTAAAGCAAATATGTTGGGGAGATATTTGCTTTTCAAAAATCAAGAAAATCCCATGATTAAAAAAACCTGCCCATTTAAAAGACCAGAATTTTGCCTGTCGCATGTTGGTCCAAACTCCAAAAGGTCATGACTTCGGAAGCGAAAGCTAATGCCTTGACTGGCATGCCCCGTGATCAGTGATGATGCTGTGCAATGTCACAAATTTTGCTTGCCTTCCATGCACATCCACTTACCTTCCATGCACCCCCATGGAGCCTGGTGGGGCTGTGGTTCCGTTCTCGGTTTCAGCCAGAATCCGCCACAGCACTAAAAGAGGCATCCAAGGTGCTGAACCCTTTCCACAAAATAGGTTCAGCACCTTGGGTAGCTCCGCCAGAGCTCCGGTTATTTATCTATTTATTTGCAGCACGTGCCTATCGCTCCATGTCTAAATTCCGGAGCAGTGAACAGAAGAAGTAAAAAAGTAAAAAGATAAAAAATAATAATACACCATTATTAAAATTGTTCTTTTAAAAACAGAATGCCAATAAAAATCATGGCTGGTTAGTTGAAGAATGCTTCCTTGGGAAAGAGCTCTTTTCAGGAGGCACTGAAGGCAGCACAGTGCTGGCACCTGTCTGACCTCCAGGGGCAGGGAGGGCCAAAGAAAGGGGGCCACCACACTGAAGGCTCTCCTCCAAGTGGACTCCAGTCAGGCCATGGGTCCATGTGGAACTACCAGGAGCAAGCCCTCTGGTTACCTCAGTGGCAGGGCAGGTTGGTAAGGGAGAAGGCGCTATCCCAGGCATCCTAGTCCCAAGTTGTTTAGGGCTTTGTACAGGAGTAGCAAAACCTTTAACCTGGCCCAGCAGTGAATAGAATGGATTCACAGCCCCACTGGAACTGGAGCCACCAGCCTCCACTGATGCACCCACATTTTTCCTTGATCTTTCAGGCTCAAATGCCAGATGGGGAGAATGGAGTGCCTGGGGCCAGGAAAGATGCCCCACGTTGTCCTGGCCCTGCATTGCCTTATTATGGCCTCTCTCAGCACCTAAAAGTGTGGCCAGCAGGGCAGGAGCCAGGAACACGTGGAGGAGCTCAGGCCAGGCTAGACTAGGCTTGCCTCAGGTAAAGTCACAATTGAGGGGGAGGCTGCATTGCAGCTCTTGCCTTGGCCAGATCCATCCTGCACAGCTGAAGTCATGCTGTCCATCTCTTCTGTAAGTTAGTGGAGATGTGATCTGTGTACCTGGGTCTTGTCTGTTTCTTTCAGGGATGGGTTAAACATGTGAAATCACCCATCCCACATGTGCCTGCCTGGTAATGGTGATCATCTTCTGAGGTCCTTCTCCAAGTTCCCCGCCATCCAAGGGCAGGACCTTTTCAGTCATGGTGCTCCACTCTGAGAGGCTTGCCTGGTACCCACTCACTCTGATGTCTTCCCATTACCAGGCACAGTGTCATCACATATCAGGATGGCAAAATGATAACAGATAACAAAGAAAAGGCAGAGGTGCCCAATTCCTACTTTGGCTCAGTCTTCCCCCAAAAGAGGGTCTATGAGCCCCCTGGCAAAGGCGAGGTACAGGCTGAAGGGGCAGGATTGCAGCTGGAGATCGATAGGTATATGGTCAAGGAAGACCTATGACTCTGAATGAGTTCAAATCTCCAGGGCCAGAAGAACAGCACCCTAGAGACGTAAAGGAACTGGCAGAAGAGCTCTCAGAACCACTGTCGCTTATCTCTGAGAAATCATGGAAGACAGGTGAAGTGCCAGATGACTGGAGGAGGATGTTGTCCCTATCTTCAAAAAGGGTAAAAAGAAGGAACCTGGGAACTACAGACCAGTCAGTCTGACATCAATCCCTGGGAAAATTCTGGAGCAGATCATAAAGCAATCCATCTGGAAGCACCTTGAAAACAATGCCGTGATTACTCAAAGCCAACATGGATTTGTCAAGAACAAGTCCTGCCAGACAAATCTGATCTCATGTTTTGATCAGGTCACCTCCCTTGTGGACTGTGGGAATGCTGTGGACATCATATACCTCGACTTCAGCAAAGCTTTCGACAAAGTGCCCCATAATCTCCTGATGAGCAAACGAGCTCAAAGTGGGCTAGATGAATAATTCTCAGGTGGATCCACAGTTGGCTACAGAATCGGACTCAAAGAATGCTTCTCAATGGGACCTTCTCAAACTGGGGAGAGGTAAGGAGTGGTGTAGTGCAGGGCTCAGTCCTGGCCCCAGTGCTCATCAAAAGTTTATTCATGGCTTGGAGGAGAGGTGCAGGGAATGCTGATCAAATTTGCAGATGACACAAAATTGGGCAGGATAGCCAATACCTTGGAAGACAGAAACAAAATTCTGGATGGGTTGCACCTCACAAAGGCTGGGAAGAATGTGTTTGGCCACAGCATGAAGAACTTCATCAGGAGGGCTTTAAACTGAATCCTACGGGGAAGGGAGATGTAATGTTGGGGGTAACAATGGACGTAGGCGCATGCACTGCAATGGAGAGAACAGCGCTGATAGCGCCCAATAATAGTCTTCAGACACATGTAGGAAGAAAGCCAGACTATGAAGCACATGGTCTTCGATGTCTATATACTAATGCCCAGAGTATGGGAAACAAACAGAACGAACTTGAACTCTTAATACAGGAGGGAAATTATGACTTGATAGGTATAACTGAGACTTGGTGGGATGACTCTCATGACTGGAATACAGCAGTTGAAGGATATAACTTGTTCAAAAAGAACAGGAGGAACAGAAAGGGAGGCGGGGTTGCACTGTATGTGAAAAATACATATCTCTGCACAGAAATACAGGAGGAGGAGCTTGGTAGCCCCATCGAGAGCATCTGGGTTGAAATAAATGGAGCAAAGAATAAAAGGAACCTGGTGGTTGGAGTCTACTACCGGCCACCCAATCAAGGAGAAGACAAGGATGAAACTTTTGAAAATCAAATAGCCAATGTTTTAAGGAAGCATGATGTAGTAGTAATGGGGGACTTCAATTTCCCCGATATTTGTTGGGAGACAAATTCTGCAAAACATGGCCCCTCCAGGAAATTCCTGACTTGTGTGGCGGATAACTTCCTCCTACAGAAAGTAGAGGAAGGAACTAGAGGATCGGCTATCCTTGACTTGATCCTAACCAACAGAGATGACTTAGTGGATAAAGTAGCAGTTACAGGAACTCTGGGGGAAAGCGACCATGTTGTACTTGAGTTCTTGGTTCTAAGGGAAGCAAAAGCCGAGTGTACTCAAACGCGTACCCTGGATTTTAGGAAAGCTGATTTTAATAAACTCAGAACAATGATCAGTAAGGTCCCATGGCAAGCAATGCTAGCGAGAAAAGGAGTCCAAGATGGGTGGGAACTTTTAAAAAAGGAAATTCTCAAGGCACAATCACAAACAATTCCAACAAGAAGAAAAGGTGGAAGACAACAGAAGAAGCCAATGTGGCTTCACAAAAAGCTTAGGGATGACCTGAAAACAAAAAAGGACACATATAGGAAGTGGAAAGAAGGCCAAGTAACAAAGGAAGAGTACAGGCAGGTAGCACAGAATTGCAGGGATGGCGTCAGGAAGGCTAAAGCGGAGAACGAGGTGAGGTTAGCGAGGGATGCTAAAAACAACAAAAAGGCTTTCTTCAGCTACGTGCATAGTAAAAGGCAGAGGAAAGAAATGGTTGTTCAGCTATTAAATAAGGATGGCAAAATGATAACAGAGGACAAAGAAAAGGCAGAGGTGCTCAATTCCTACTTTGGCTCAGTCTTCTCCCAAAAGAGGGTCTATGACCCCCCTGGCAAAGGCGAAGTACAGGCTGAAGGGGCAGGATTGCAGCTTGAGATCGACAGGCATATGGTCAAGGAACACCTCATTACTTTGAATGAGTTCAAATCTCCAGGGCCAGATGAACTGCATCCTAGAGTCATAAAGGAACTGGCAGAAGAGCTCTCAGAACCGCTGTCTATTCTCTTTGAGAAATCATGGAGGACCGGGGAAGTGCCAGATGACTGGAGGAGGGCTAACGTTGTCCCTATCTTCAAAAAGGGTAAAAAGGAGGAACCTGGGAACTACAGACCAGTCAGTCTGACATCAATCCCTGGGAAAATTCTGGAGCAGATCATAAAGCAATCCATCTGGAAGCACCTTGACAACAATGCAGTGATTACTCGAAGCCAACATGGATTTGTCAAAAACAAGTCCTGCCAGACAAACCTGATCTCATTTTTTGATCAAGTCACCTCCCTTGTAGACCGTGGGAACGCTGTAGACATCATATACCTCGACTTCAGCAAAGCTTTCGACAAAGTGCCCCATGATATCCTGATGAGCAAACTAGCTCGAAGTGGGCTAGATGAAACAACGATCATGTGGATCCACAGTTGGCTACAGAATCGGACCCAAAGAGTGCTTATCAATGGGACCTTCTCAAGCTGGGGAGAGGTAACGAGTGGGGTACCGCAGGGCTCAGTCCTGGGCCCAGTGCTCTTCAATATTTTTATTAATGACTTGGAGGAGGAGGTGCAGGGAATGCTGATCAAATTTGCAGATGACACAAAATTGGGAGGGATAGCTAATACTTTGGAAGACAGAAACAAAATTCAAAGTGATCTGGATAGACTGGAGTGCTGGGCAGAAAACAACAGAATGGCATTTAATAGGGACAAATGCCAAGTTCTGCACCTAGGAAAAAGAAACCAAATGCACAGTTACAAGATGGGGGATACGTGGCTCAACCACACTACGAGCGAGAAGGATCTTGGAATTGTCGTCGATCACAAGCTGAATATGAGCCAACAATGTGATGTGGCTGCAAAAAAGGCAAATGCTATTTTGGGCTGCATTCATAGAAGCATCGCTTCCAAATCCCGGGAAGTACTAGTTCCCCTCTACTCAGCACTGGTTAGGCCTCATCTGGAGTACTGTGTCCAGTTCTGGGCACCACACTTTAAGAAGGATGCAGACAAGCTGGAGAGGGTTCAAAGGAGGGCAACAAAGATGATCAGGGGACTGGAAACAAAGCCCTATGAAGAGAGACTGAAAGAACTGGGCATGTTTAGCCTTGAGAAGAGAAGACTGAGGGGAGATATGATAGCGCTCTTCAAGTACTTGAAAGGTTGTCACAGAGAAGAAGGCCAGGATCTCTTCTCGATCATCCCAGAGTGCAGGACACGGAATAATGGGCTCAAGTTACAGGAAGCCAGATTCCGACTGAACATCAGGAAAAACTTCCTGAGTGTCAGAGCAATACGGCAATGGAACCAATTCCCTGGGGAGGTGGTGGGCTCTCCCACACTGGAGGCCTTCAAGACGAGGCTGGACAGCCATTTGTCAGGGATGCTCTGACTTGGATTCCTGCATTGAGCAGGGGGTTGGACTCGATGGCCTTGTAGGCCCCTTCCAACCCTACTATTCTATGATTCTATGATTCTATAATTCAAATTGATCTTGATAGACTGGAGGGCTGGGCAGAAAAATACAGAATGATATTTAATAGGGAGAATAGGGATAAATGCCAAGCTCTGCACCTAGGAAAAAGTAGGGATGGCGGAGAATTTCTCCCTCAATCTTCGGGAGGCCGAGCACCAACGTATTCGGCCCCCTGAAGTTGGTTGGGAAATTCTCCGCCTGCCTCCCGCCCCCCCCTCCCGGGATGGGACTTAGCTGCTGCAAATGTCCCTCTCGGTGGCGGGTCCCAGCGGCGGTTCTGCGGCAGTTAGTCGCGGGCGGCGGCTGGTCTCCCGACCGGCTGCTGCTGCCACCATTGCAAAAAAAAAAAAAAACTAAAGTAAAAAAAAAAAACACCCGTGATAGGCTACGTAATGATTTACGTAGCCTATCATGGCTAGATTTCCAAAGTCACCTTTCCTAGGTGTAGAACTTTCCATTTATCCCTATTAAATGTCATTCTGTTGTTTTCTGCCCAGTGCTCCAGTCTATCCAGATCGCTTTGAATTTTGTTTCTGTCTTCCGTAGTATTAGCTATCCCGCCCAATTTGGTGTCATCTGCAAATCTGATCAGCATTCCCCGCACCTCCTCCTCCAAGTCATTAATAACAATGTGGGAGAGCACTGGGCCCAGGACTGAGCCCTGCGGCACCCCACTCGTTACCTCTCCCCAGTTGGAGAAGATCCCATTGAGAAGCACTCTTTGAGTCCAATTCTGTAGCCAACTGTGGCTCCACCGGATCATTGTTTCATCTAGCCCACTTTGAGCTAGTTTGCTCATCAGTAGATCATGGGGCACTTTGTCGAAAGCTTTGCTGAAGTCGAGGTATATGATGTCCACAGCATTCCCACAGTCCACCAGGGAGGTTACCTAAACAAAAACTGAGATCAGAGTTGTCTGGCAGGACTTGTTCTTGAGAAATCCATCTTGGCTTCGAGTAATCACTGCATTGTTTTCAAGGTGCTTGCAGATGGATTGCTTTATCATCTGCTCCAGAATTTTCCCAGGGATGGATGTCAGACTGACTGGTCTGTAGTTCCCAGGTTCCTCCTTTTTACCCTTTTTTAAACCTTTTGTTTAGCCTTACAGATTCTATGATCCTTTGATTCTAGGATAACACCTCATGCATGATGGATTGGATGAAGTGGCCTCTGGCCCATGCAAGTCACAGGAAATGCCTGCTTTCATATCGAGATTGTTCTTCTTGTGTTTGCTATGGTTTTATCAATGTGCATGGGTCACAGTGATCACATCCAGTCGCAAAATTAATTTCAGAAGCTCGCCCTGGAGTTCCATGGTGTAGCGGCAAGCGCGGAAGTGCAGGGCCCCTTCATGACAGTCACAGCCATGCCCAGATGAGGTTGCACATTAAGCCATTTCTAGCAGACTGTGGATATTTGTAACATGTGCTTCAGCTCACGCAGAATGCATTGGCCACAGAAAACCCATGGCACTGAAGGACAAAGTGTTCAGACAGAAGAAGGGTCACTAGCAATGTTTCTATTGGCTGTGCTGTTCTAGACTACATCTGAAACAGCTGCCTCACCTTGGTTCGTATGTTTCTCATACGCCGTACATTATTACGGGGCACGGTATCTGTCTCCGACCTGAGACACTGCATGATATTGACAAGCTGGGGCACACTGTAGGTCACCAGGGCCCCCAATATGTTTTGGGTAAGTGAGAACATGTGGGATTTTGAGGGTGTGTTATGGGCACTCTCACAAAATGGCCACAATGGGGGGGTTGTCCATTCATAAAATCGCTGCCATGGTGGTCATGGCTGGTCACAAAACATGCATTTCCCAGAGGCCAACTGGTGAAACTAAAAGGAAAGTAACTTGACCCAGAACCAAGGCAGGAGTGGGATCTGGGAGCCCAGTGAGAATGGCACTGGGGGTGGCACTGCACTCTGCAGCTGGCCGGCTCTCCCTTTTGGGGGACTCGTTTAGGAAATCTGAAGAAAAGTGTGTGAGCCACATGTTGGAGCGGAGGGGTCAAGGGGGCTGCCAGGTTCAGTGGGCGGGGCTTCCAGGAGCCCTTGAGCCCCAGAACCCCTTTAAAAGAAGAAGAACAATCATAGCTCTGAGTCTCCATAAGGAGATGGCATCATCAGAACACACCCTGGGGTCGCTTGCCCACCGTTGCGTGGCGAAAGGAACTGCACCACAAGGAGGGAATGGCCTTGCCTTGCCCTTCCTCGTGGGAAATCCCTTCATGCCTCCACCCTTTTGCTCCTTCCCCACTCCAGGCCTGCCTGCCAAATGCCAGGGAGGTGCCCTTGCTTGCTTGCCACTCTGACTGCCACCACTGCTGAGGCGTCGCGTGAAATACACAGCGCGTCAGCCCCCACGAAGCAAGCCGCTGGCAGCACAAGCTTCCAGGTCAGCCACCGGGGTGGAGAGAGCAGAGCGACCCTCAATGCGCAGGCACACCCAACAGCCTCTGCCACCCCCACCAAGTGACTTTGACAGTCCCTTCCTAGGACGCAGGATTCTGTCATACCTGCGACCCGGCTGGGACCTGGCTGCAAAAACAGTACAGGGATGACGATCCAGTGATACCCGCCAGGGCCACACCGCAGCTGGAGTTCAGGGAGAGTAGCATGCAGGGGTGAGCAAACCCACAGTTCACAACTCCCTGGCAGTTTCGCCACTGTGTGCCATGCCCCCCCATTAAATCCTGGGCATGCTTTTGTGACCTGGCAGTGACCTGGTCAAGGGGGTGGGATGTCCCATTCCCCCTTGTTTCCCCAATGGAAGCAGTTTTTCCCTTGATAAAATCCCCAGGAGCAGCGCAGCAGCAACCCCTCACATTATCACGGTAGTGGGGACACTCAATAACCTTAGGTAGCCTGCTTTTAATCTTTAACATATCCCCCCCATCTGTTCATGTTTACTCAGAAGTAAGAAATAAATCTCGACCCCCCTTCCGTGAAAGGGTTAAAGGCTAACTTTAGTTGTTGTTGTTGTTCAGTCGTTCAGTCGTGTCCGACTCTTCGTGACCCCATGGACCATGGCACGCCAGGCCTTCCTGTCCTGCGCTCTCTCCCGGAGCGTGCTCAAGTCCATATTCATTGCATCGGTGATGCTATCTAGCCATCTCATCCTCTGCCGTCCCCTTCTCCTTTTGCCTTCAGTCTTTCCCAGCATCAGGGTCTTTTCTAGGGATGGGGGAGAATTTCTCCCTGAAACTTCGGGGGGCCGAGTGCCAACGTGTTCAGCCCCCCGAAGTAGTTTTGGGGAGAAATTCTCCACACACCCCCTGCCCCCCGCACTCCCCCCCGGGACGGGACTTACCTTTCCTGAATGTCCCTCCCGGCGGCGGGTCCCGGCAGCGGTTCGTCAGGTCTTCGACAGGGGCAGAGGCGGCAGCCGGTCTTTCGACCGGCTGCCGCCGCCGCCATTCCAATAAAAGTTAAAAAAAAACACCCCCGTGATAGGCTACGTGACGATTAACGTAGCCTATCACAGCTAGATTTGCAAAGTCAGCCGTGATAGGCTACGTAAATCGTCACGTAGCCTATCACGGGTGACTTTAAAAAAAAAAAGCGCGTACGGCTAATGGCGGCCCCCATAGGGAGCCGCCATTCGCGTTCCTTATTTGGTCGCTGTAGTCTACGTAAAGATTTACGTAGACTACAGCGACCAAATAAGGAACGCGAATGGCGGCTCCCTATGGGGGCCGCCATTTGCGTACGCACTTTTTTTTTTAAGTCACCCGTGATAGGCTACGTGATGATTAACGTAGCCTATCATGGCTGACTTTGCAAATCTAGCCGTGATAGGCTACATTAATTGTCACGTAGCCTATCACGGGGGCGTTTTTTTTTTAACTTCTTATTTCGTGGCCGGGCGAGGCGAGGCGCCTCCTCCCCGGCCTGAATTTTGGCCAGGCGAGGCGGGAAGCCTCCCCCCCCAGCCTGAACTTCGGGGGGAGCAGCGAAGCACCTCTCCCCCACCGCAAAGCAAGCTGCGAGACCAGGTAAGTGGCTTTCATGCACCCCTAGTCTTTTCCAGAGAGTTCTCTCTTCGCATTAGGTGGCCAAAATATTTCAGCTTCAGCTTCAGTATCTGTCCTTCCAATGAGCACTCAGGGTTGATTTCCTTTAGGATTGACTGATTTGACCTCCTTGCAGTCCAGGGGACTCGTAAGAGTCTTCTCCAGCACCACAGTTCGAAGGCATCAATTCTTCGGCGCTCAGCCTTCCTTATACTCCAGCTCTCACAGCCATACGTTACTACTGGGAAAACCATAGCTTGGATTAGACGGACCTTTGTCGGCAAGGTGATGTCTCTGCTTCTTACTATGCTGTCTAGGTTTGCCATAGCTTTCCTCCCAAGGAAACTTTAGTAACTTTAACTTTAGTAACTCACCCTTAAACACTCTTTCTCTTCTCCAATGGTCTCTTAAATTGCTATTGCGATGTTGTGCTTCTTTGATGTTTTGTTTCTCTGTTGTTATATAAAGACCCTTCTCCACTTTATTGCAATAATGATCATTTGTGTTTATGGGAGCTTCTCATTGCAAGCAGAGAGAAGGAGAAGGGGAGAAAGGGGGGATTGGAAGCAATAACTCCAGGGCAGAGTGCTAGAATGGGGCAAAATTGAGGGGCTGAACTGCTCTCAGGGGGGCCTGCAGATGCTGCACTCAAGAATTGGGGATTTTGGCTTCTTCAGAGAAATCTGCACACATGGGAAAAATTATTTGCTCTTTATTCATAATAATGTAGCAGCGAGGGGGAGTCTGGACAGGGGCGGGAAACAAGCCCCTCTTGTTGGTTAAGCAGCCCCTGCCAGTTTGATGATATTCAGTTCTACTCCCCCACCCCCACCCAGAAGTATGTTCCTTTCAAGCACTGTGTGACCCCTGAAAACCAGATGTTAAAGGTGCAGCACACTCAGCTTTTCTTGCTTCATGTGTCCCTGATGGACCAAAGCCGATTCCATAAAAATCCAGGTAATGCTCCAACGTGCTTCTCATTCCATTGTCGTGAAGCTCCCCTCCCCCCGGCTCAGTGACAGGCCACCTGCTTTGCCTACAGAAGGCCACAGTCTCTGTCTCAGGCACCTCCCATTAAAAACAGCTGAGGTTGAGGGGCAGCTGATGGAAGGGACCCTCTTCTCTTCCCAGGACCCTGGACAGCTGCTGCCAATCAGAACAGATGCCGTGAGGCCAGATGGACCAATAAGATGGACCCAGTATAAGACAGCTCCCTATTTTCCAATGACAAATGGTCCTAAACATGAGGGAAACTTGCCCAATTCCCTCCCTTGCAGAGAATGATTCCTGCTAGTCCTGTGCCAAAAATTTCTTCCACATTGTTTTCATCAACTCTCATTCAATATGATAGAAAAGAAATGGCTTTAGAAAAGAATATCAGAGAAGAAGAAAATTTTGGAGAAATTCTCATGGGGTGGTTTCTGATTGTGCTTTTTGTGTTACTGATGAGGTGGCCAAGGAGTGTGCGTGAGTGTCCTGTCTTTCATTATACAATCATCTTTCAAGCAGCCTCTAGCCTTCTTGGCTTCCAGCATTTCAATTAAAGCCCAGGGGAAGACGTCATGACATAATTCCTCCCATAGAGCTTTTTCATATCAGGAACTGCAGGTAGCATGGGACGCTGCAGAACAATGGAGAGATGTGTAAGAGAGACAGAGGGGGGATTGTCGCAACAATGGAATGAGAGGCACATTGGAGTATTCTCTAGATTTTCCTGGAATCGGCTTTGGTCCATTAGGGACACATGAAGTAAGAAAAGCCAAGTGTACCGTACCTTTAAAATCCAGTTTTCACAGGTCACACAGCGCTTGAAAGGATTATACTTCCGGATTGGGAGGGGGGAGTAGAATTGAACATCATCAACCAGGCAGGGCCTGCTCAACCAATGAGAGAGCCTTGTTTCCTGGCCCTTGTCCAGGCTCCCCCCTGCTACTATATTATTATGAATGGAGAGTAACTAATTCACAGTTCTCTAGAAACAACCCAATTATCCAGTACAGAATCTGAAGGCTCCCTATGACAGCAGCCCACCACCCCAATTTTGCCCCATTCCAGCAAACAATCACGGAGTTATTGCTCCCACCCCATTTTCCCCGATGTGCACACTTTTGCCTGAAGAAGCCAAAATCCCCAATTCTTAAGTGCAGCATGTGAAGGCTCACCATAACAACATCCTATCACCCCAATTTCACCCAATTCCAGCAAACTGCCACAATTATTCCTCTTCCCCCATTTCCCCAGTGTGCAACTTTTGACTTTTGCCAAAATCAAAAGTAGGCTCCCCCGTGCTGGAGGCATTCAAGATGAAGCTAGACAGCCATCTGTCAGGGATGCTTTGACTTAGATTCCTGCACTGAGCAGGGGGTTAAAGATGTACGAATTGTGTACCTTCCGTGCCGCTTGACTTCCACAGTTTGTGGCCAGTGCTCCATTCTGCCATTCACAAGCCCCCGGAATTCTCCTCTCTTTTTTTCCGCTCTGAAAATTACAAAGATAAATCTGTACCAACAACCATAATTCCGGTGCCCAGCCATCTCCGTGAGCCTACATAACTTCCATAAGAATTGTTATTTTTTGTAAATATTTACGTTAGTTTGTTTTTAATTGAAATCCTCCATCTTCGTTTACTTTCAGCCAAAACACTTCCTCTTCCTAGGGGCTTCCCAAAAGAAGGCTGTCTTAGGTGTGCCTGAGTGATAAACTATTTGTTTAAAGCAACACTGTTTTAAAGAAAGAAGTAAACTTTTAAAATGACCATGCTGGTCCTGGAGTGGAGTAATAAATTAGAAAACACCCTGAGAATGAGGCAGAAAAATGGAAGCTTCTTTTGTGGTGGAAGAAAACTTTCAGAAAATTGAAGGACAGATTTTGGCACAGCACTGGCTCCACCTCTGCCCTGGAGCTGGGATAATCCTCTGTAGTGACAGCAATGCATGAAGGGTATCAGAAAGTGAATGGATGCCGAGGGCCACTTGTAACAGGAAGAAGACAAAGACGAAGACGAAGATGAAGACAAAGACAAAGACCGCTTGTAGACTTTTGCAGGCCCACAACCTGTATTGCCCCAGGAGGGAAGCTGAGGCAACCTGATGGACTCTCTCCACCCCTTTCTCCCTGACCTGAGTGGCCCCAAGCGGAAAGCCGAGGATGTGAGCACTGGGGCTAGTGCTCACATTACGCCAGTACTTTTCCAGCTGCACTGGCTGCCAGTCCATTTCCGGGCCCGATTCAAAGTGCTGGTGTTAACATTCAAAGCCCTGAACGGCTTGGGGCCAGGTTACCTGAAGGATCGCCTCCTCCCATATGAGCCTGCCCGGACCTTAAGATCATCCTCAGCGGCCCTTCTCCGTGAGCCCCTGCCAAAGGAAGTGAGGCGGGTGGCTACTAGGAGGAGGGCTTTTTCTGCTGTGGCACCCCGGCTCTGGAATGAGCTCCCCAGGGAGGTTTGCCTGGCACCTACATTGTATTCCTTTCGGCGCCAGGTGAAGACCTTTTTATTTTCCCAGGCATTTTAGCATTTTAGCTTTCTAAATTTTTAGCTTTGCTGTTTTAAATCTGTATTTTAAACTCCTGCACTGCTGCTAGGTTATATTGTGGTTTTAATGTTCTATATATTTTAAATTGTTTTATTGTGTGCTGTTTGGTTTTAATTTTTGTGAACCACCCAGAGAGCTTCGGCTATTGGGTGGTATAGAAATGAAATGAATGAATGAATGAATGAATGAATGAATGAATAAAGTCTCAGGGTGGCTTTTGTCCTCAAATTCCCACCCCACTGCCACCACCCTCCTCTGCCTCACATCACTAACAGGCACCGTGTTGGAGGAGTATCTATGAGTTGGCAGGCCCCAGGGAGTAGAAGCAGATTTATGTGGCAGAACCCAGGGGACATGACCCACTTGGCGCTCTGGCTGCTTGTCTGTTATCCCTGACCTTGTCGTGAAGTTAGCGGACCTGAAACATCCACCTACTTCCAGCCCTCACAACTTGTCCTCCTTCCCAATCATCATCAGCTCCCTGAAAAGGATGTGATAAAACACCCATGTTCAGCCTCCTTCATTCTCCCCTTCCTGTCTCCATTAATGGCTCACTTGAAACCTTGTATGGGTCTCAGGCACAGCAGGGCACTGCGGATGGACTGAGGTCAGGACAACAAAATTAACCCCACGTGCGTTCAGCTCAGACCAGTAGTGTGTGGAGGGGCCAGGCTCCAAACAGGACAGACACCCTCCTCCTAGGGCCAAGTGAGCATTTTGCTTGGCTCAGGGTTGTGAAAAGAACTTACCCAAATTGGCAAATGTCTCCTTAAATGGGAAAGAATGCACAGTAGGTTAATAGGAAATTCATCTTTTTAAAAGGAATGTGGGAGAGAGCAAACCCGGCAGATTCATCCATCCAGCCAGAGGGCTTTGAATACGGCTGTGCACCGCTTCAGTCTGAAGCCCGAATAACGAGGCAAAGTGGGCTGATTAGGAGGTGCCTCATCATGATACAAAGCAGAGCAGAGCAGCACCGAAGTGCCCTGAACCGAAGCAGATCTTCCATGAGGGGCTTTGTCCACCTCATATATTCAGAGCTCTTCTCATGCCTTCTGAGCAACCCAGACAGGCTCTCTCCAAAATGTATCAACCTCTGAAAGATCACGCAGAGGGGCAGGAGGAGGGATCGGGGAAGGCGAGAGGACACAGAGGCACCAAGTGTATCCATCTGAGAGAGATCCAGTCACTGGGAAAGGGAAAGGAGAGAGAGGGAGGGAGCTTTGCTGTGAGTCAGCCTCTGCTTGCTCACTCTGAGAGAGGTAGTGTTACTGGAGAGGAGAGGGCTTCCTGAACGTTATTCAGCTAGAGCAGTGGTCTCCAAAGTGGGGTGCATACACCCCATTGGCATACACAAGATGATCCATTGGAGTGTGCAGCCCGCCTGATAATTGAGCAGCCTCCCGCTGCCTTGACGAGCTGCCACTGTGTGCAGTGATGGCAGTGGCGGTAGGGATGTACGGATTCCCCACCGTCCATTCTGGTGGGGAATCCGCAGAGGGGGGAAGCAATCCGTTCCTCCCCCCCGGAATCCTCATGGAGCAGCTCTGCTCCGCAAGGATTCTGCAGAGCCAAGGGCTGCCCTGTTCCACTGTACACATGCCCTGGATTCCCCCGGGTTTTTTTGGTTCCCCAAACTTACATAAATAATTCCATAAGTACCGCCGATCCTTTTCGCACGCACGCCGTCAGTCTCCGTAAGAGTAAAGCCCTTCGTGGGGATTCCCCATGTAACTTCTGATCACCTGACCTCACCAGACCTGACCGGACCTGACCTGACCTCACCAGACCTCACCTCACCGGATCTCACTGGACCTCATCTCACCTGGCCTCACCTCACCTGACCTCACCTCATCTGACCTCACCTCACTTCCACAGACAATAAACAGAAAAGATGGAAGATTTCCGACTAGGGATGTGTGAAAGTCACTTACCTGTTCGCGGAATTAATTCAGGGGGAGGAGGTGCTCCATCCCTCCCCCAGAATCCTCGATGGGGGGGGAGGCGATCCAGTCCTCCCCCCAGGAATCCTGCCCGGCCAGCTCCTCTCCACGGCAGCTCCGTGGAACAGCCGGCCAGGCCCGTCCGCAGCCAGAGTTCCAGCCGCAGACGGGCTGCTGCAGACACAAATGGCGGCTGCCGTAGCAGCCACCATTTCCGTCCAGACAGGCTGCCATGATAGGCTATGTAGGTATTTACATAGCCTATCACGACTGGGCAAAAAAAACACAAAAAAACAGCATACGCAAATGGCGGTGGCTACGGCAGCCGTCATTTGCGTTCCCTATTTTTCACCGTTTTAGCATATGTAAATATTTCTGTAGGCTATTGCGGCGAAAGAAAGGGGAACACAAATAGCATAGTGGGCGCTATTTGCGTTCCTTTTTTTTCGCCATAATAGCTTACGTAAATATTTATGTAGGCTAAAACAGCGAAAAAAAGGAACGCAAATAGCGCCCACTATGCTATTTGCATTCTCCTTTTTTTTTTGCCGTAATAGCCTACGTAAATATTTACATAGGTTAAAAGGGCGAAAAATAGGGAATGCAAATGGCGGCTGCTGTAGCCACCGTCATTTGCATATGCCGTTGTTGTTTTTTTGCTTGTCTTGCTGTGATAGGCTACGTAAATACTTACGTAGCCTATCACGACAAAGACCAGGATGGAAATGGCGGTTGTGGCAGCCAGTTGAAAGACCAGCCACCACCGCCGGACCTGCCGCCAGAGACGCCGCCGTTGTCCGGAACATCCGCCCCAGGTAAGCCTCGTCCTGGGGGGAATCCGCAGGGGGAGCGGGGGGGCAGGCCATTCCGCCATGGATTTCGGGTGGCCAAATGCCTAATTTCCATGGATTTCACCACTCAGCCCCAGCAAAAGAAAAGCCTCAGGAAAATGCCTCATAAAAAGGGTAAAACCGTTCACGTTCTTCTTCCTCCATTTCCGATTTACAGATTTCTTCTCATAATTTTTTTTGTAAAATCCTCTGTTCAGTGGACAAAAAAAAAAAGGGTCCATGTGAGCTCCGGTCTGGGTGGACCAGGCCATCCCATTCTGAGGAGGATTCCAAGGACTGGGTTTGTCAGAATTCGATCCCATTTAAACTTTGGGTGGAATTCTCTGACATCCCTAGGTGGTGGTGGTGGCAGGATAGGACGGGAGCTGAGAGGGAAGGAAGCTCCATGGCATTCCCCTCTCCGCTCCAGTCCTAGCCACTGGGAGCAACTGCTCCAGGCTCTGCCAGGCATCGCAGAGGAAGCTTTAGCCCTCCCCACTCTCCTCTGGCTCAACAAAGCCGAGAAGAAAGTGTGTGCTATGGGGCCTGGGTAAAACGAGGTAGGGATGTTAGAGAATTCCGCCACGGATCTCAGTGAGGCCGTTTTTTTTTCACCATAATAGCCTATGTAAATATTTACATAGGCTAAAACGAGGGGGGGTGCAAATGGTGCCCACTACGCTATTTGTGTTCCCCTTGTTTTTTGCTGTAATAGCCTACGTAAATATTTACATGGGCTAAAACGGCTAAAAATAGGGAACGCAAATGGTGGCCTCCATTTGCGTACGCTGTTGTGTGTTTTTTTGGCTTGCTGTGAGCTTCTCAGGATGCAAATGGCGGCCGCTATGGCGGCCGCCATTTGCATCCGCAGCAGCCTGTCCATGGCCGGAACTCCGGCCACGGACGGCCCTAGCCAGTGGCTCTGCAGAGCTGCCACGGAGTGGAGCCGGCCCAGGGAGGATTCCGGGGGGAGGGACGGAGTGCCTCCCCCCCACCATGAATCCAAGCTCTGCAAAGGTAAGTGACTTTCGTACATCCCTAAAATGAGGATCCATAAAATCAAAAAGTGAGCCTCACGATTTCATAAGATTTTTAAAGGGGAGACCTACAAAACCACCATCCAATCACAAAGCACAGTTGCCTTTGTGGACTGTACCAGAAAAGTCATGGATCTGCCACTCATGGGTGCAGGCATGGCACAAAAACAGGAATCCTCGGCAAGGTTCCTCTTAATGCCATGATTTTCGCAGAGCAAATTCCCCCAAACCACCATCACTAGCGTTCCCCTTATTTTCGCCGTAGTCTACGTAAATGTTTACGTAGACTACACATGCCAAAATAAGGAACGCAAATGGTGGCACCCATGGGCCGCCGCCATTTGCGTACGCGCTTTTTTTTTTTTTCAAAGTCACCCATGATAGGCTACATAAACATTTACGTAGCCTATCACGTTTGTTGTTTTTTGGGGTTTTTTACTTGGAAATGGCAGCGGCGGCAGCTGGTCGGAAGACCGGCCACCGCAGCCGCCGCAGCTGCCGCAGCCGCCGCAGCTGCCGCAGCCGCCACCGAACTGCCACCAGGAGCCGCCGCCGCCAGGCACATTCACACAATGTAAGTACCATCCCGGGGGGTGCAGACCATTTCTCCACCAATTTCGGGGGGCCGAATGCATTGGCATTCGGCCTCCCGGAGATTCGTGGAGAAATACTCTGACATCCCTAATTTGGAAGCTATGCTTCTATTAATGCAGCCCAAAAGATCATTTGCCTTTTTTGCAGCCACATCCCATTGTTGGCTTATATTCAGCTTGTGATCAACAACAATTCCAAGATCCTTCTCGCTTGCAGTGTTGTTGAGCCACGTATCCCCCATCTTGTAACTGTGCATTTGGTTTCTTTCTCCTAGGTGCAGAACTTGGCATTTATCCCTATTAAATATCATTCCGTTGTTTTCTGCCCAGTGCTCCAGTCTATCCAGATCACTTTGAATTTTGCTTCTGTCTTCCAAAGTATTAGCTATCCCACCCAATTTTGTGGCATCTGCAAATGTGATCAGCATTCCCTGCACCTCCTCCTCCAAGTCATTAATACAAATGTTGAAGAGCACTGGGCCCAGGACTGAGCCCTGCGGTACCCCACTCGTCACCTCTCCCCAGTTTGAGAAGGTCCCATTGAGAAGCACTCTTTGAGTCCGATCCTGTAGCCAACTGTGGATCCACCGGATCGTTGTTTCATCTAGCCCACTTTGAGCTCGTTTGCTCATCAGGATATCATGGGGCACTTTGTCGAAAGCTTTGCTGAAGTCGAGGTATATTATGTCCACAGGGGAGGTGACCTGATCAAAACATGAGATCAGATTCGTCTGGCAGGATTTGTTCTTGACAAACCAATGTTGGTTTCGAGTAATCACTGCCTTGTTTTCAAGGTGCTTCCAGATGGATTGCTTTATCATCTGCTCCAGAATGTTCCCAGGGATTGATGTCAGACTGACTGGTCTGTAGTTCCCAGGTTCCTCCTTTTTGCCCTTTTTGAAGATAGGGACAACGTTAGCTCTCCTCCAGTCATCTGGCACTTCACCCATCCTCCAAGATTTCTCAAAGAGAATAGACAGCGGTTCTGAGAGTTCTTCTGCCAGTTCCTTTATTACTCTAGGATGCAGTTCATCTGGCCCTGGAGATCTGAACTCATTCAAAGTAATTAGGTGTCCCTTGACCATATGCCTATCGATCTCAAGCTGCAATCCTGCCCCTTCAGCCTGCACTTCGCCTTTGCCAGGAGGGTCATAGACCCTCTTTTGGGAGAAGACTGAGCTGAAGTAGGAATTGAGCACCTCTGCCTTTTCTTTGTCATCTGTTATCATTTTGCCATCCTTATTTAATAGCTGAACCACCATTTCTTTCCTTTGCCTCTTACTATGCACGTAGCTGAAGAAAGCCTTTCTGTTGTTTTTAGCATCCCTCGCTAACCTCAGCTCGTTCTCAGCTTTAGCCTTCCTGACACCATCCCTGCAATTCTGTGCTATCTGCCTGTACTCTTCCTTTGTTGTTTGGCCTTCTTTCCACTTCCTATATGTGTCCTTTTTTGTTTTCAGGTCATCCCTAAGCTTTTTGTGAAGCCACATTGGCTCCTTCTGTTGTCTTCCACCTTTTCTTCATAACAGAAGTAATATCTAGTGGTTAGAGTGCAGCCCAAAGTCACCCAGTGAGATAACTAACAGGTTTGCTAATGAGCTGGATGTGGAAATACAAAGCTGAGCTGGGGGCAAGTGGGGTGCTGACATGTGTAGGAGTAAGTTGCATTGAATGCAGAAAGACTCACTTCTGAGTAGACATGCACAGAGTTGGTTCTCCTCTCCATTTTAGCCTCACAATGTAACCAACAAGGCTGGATGTGGAAATAGAAAGCCTAGCAGGGGGAATAATGCTCGTGCAGGGCTCCAGACCAGCATGGTCATTTTAAAAGGTTTTTCCTTTCTTTCAAACAGTGTTGCTTTAAACAAAGAGTGCATCGCTCGGGCACACCTGGGGCAGCCTTGTTTTGGGAAGCCCGGAGGAGGAGGAAGTGTTTTGGCTGAAAGTAATTACTGCACGTCTCAGGGCAGGGGAAAAAATACGTAAATATCTACAAAAAAATAGCCTTTCTTACAGAAGTTATGCAGAATTACAGCTGTCGGTATGGATTTATCTTCGTAATTTTTGGAGTGGAAAAAAAAGAGGAGAATTCCAGGGGCTTGCGAACGACGGTACGGAGCACTGGCCGCAAACTGCGGAAGTCAAGCGGCACGGAAGGTACAAAATTCGTACATCCCTACTGCTGAGGGGATTGGGAAAGGCTCTGTCACTTTGGATTGTGCCCTGAATTTAGACTTGCACTTAAACACAGCCTCTGGCTTCTTTGTTTCCGTAGAATGGTCCTTCTGGTTGCTGCTTCATAGCACTGATGTGGTACCAAAGCAGATGCGTAGCAGTAGTCTAGGAAATAATAATGGAGCTCAGCATATGGAGAGGAGTGGGCTGGGTTGCAAATTTGCCATGCACAAGGAGGAATTGATCCCAAGTGCCGGAAGAGTGACATTTGCTGCCGCTGCAGCCTTGACAAGAAGAATGTGGGACCCGGGCCCAGCTTTGGAGACACTTGGCATTCTGAGATGCAAAGCACGGGGAACCCAGCTGCACTCTGAATGCCCCCTCAGCACTCTAGAACTAAGGCTGGAACTTCAGGACGGAAACAGCCCCCGCTCCCTGCCTTTCTCGCAAGACTGGTTCACCTCACAGGCTCACCATCCCCAAGGCCTAAAGGAATAGGCCCTGAACATGCACAGCCCTCCATGACCCTCTTTGGAAAAGCCCTCTGTCCCAGGTAGGGATGTACGAAGGTCACTTACCTTTTCGCAGGGGTGATTTGCAGTGGTGGGGAGGTGCGCCACACCTCCCCCCGAAATCCTAATCCGGCTGGCTCCACTCCGCGACAACTCCACGGAGCTGCCGGCCGGGTGCATTCGCAGGCATCTGGAGCCTGCGGATGCAAATGGTGGCGGCTACGGCGGCCGCCATTTGCATTCATGTTTTGGGCCATGATAGGCTACGTAAATATTTACATAGCCTATCATGGCGAAAGACAGGGGTGCAAATGGCAGCCGCTATGCCATTTGCGCCCCTGTTTTTTTACTGTGATAGGCTACGTAAATACTTACGTAGCCTATCACGGCAAAAAAAAAAACAGGATCGTAAATGGAGGTGGCTACGGCAGCCGCCATTTGCGTTCCCTTTTTTTGCCGTCATAGGCTATGTAAGTAATTACATACCCTATCACAGCCAAAATGGGGAAGCGAATGGCAGCCGCAGATGCGGCTGCCATTTGCAAAGCAACGCGAACAGCACCAGGTAAGTGCTCCATTTCGCGCGCCTTTTGTGGGGTGGTGGGGCGGGGGGCTTCGTTCCGCCATGGATTTCGGGGAGCTGAATGCATTGGCATTCGGCTTCACTGAGATCCATGGTGGAATTCTCTGACATCCCTAGTCCCAGGAGAACAAAGGGCTGAGCGTGTGGATGGGTCCGCCTTGTGCTGAGCCAAGCACTGGTCTTCTGGGCCAGAGCACCAGCCTGACTGGTAGGAGGTCTTCAAGGCCCGAGGAGGCAGACCCCCCCCGCCCGTAGCCCCATCCTAGCAACCTGAGATCCCCTTAGCTGGAAATGCTAGTGATATTTTTTTTAAGATGGAAGTCTCACCCAGGTTAAAATGCTGCAAGGTGCTACTTTTGCACAAGGAAGGCTGCAGTCACTTACCTGGGAGAAAGTCTCAGTGAACTCAGTGGGCTTCCTTCTAAAGAGGATGGTGCTGTAGTAGGGTTAATTTAGAATGATCAGTGTACCCCTTACAGGAAAGGGGCTTTCCAGCTGGGGTGTGCTTTGGATTGAGAAGAATCCTGAATCCCAAACTGGTTTTGGACAGATTTGGGAGATATCGAAGGTGAAGCAGGGCTCCTCTGATGTGGACCAAATCCAAATCTGAACACAGCAGAAGATTCGGGGTTCAGAGGGACACAGAGACACAGACATGGTGTCTCCAAATGTTCTTAAGACAAGGTGCTGGCTGGGCTGAAAGCAGCTTTGAAGCAAGGCCAGAATGCCACATCAAGAAGCAGATTCCCACACCCTTAAGAAAATGCTCTTCAAATCTGGAGCAGCGTCTTCACCGCTTGAATGTGCCTCCCAGGATGAAGCAGGGGTTGCTGCTTGCACGTGAGGAGTCCTGCTCACGTGCCCCATCCATGCCTGTCATGGCCGGCATGCAGCATTTCCACTAACCGCCAGCCATGCTGGACGGAGGTGCATATGTGGGGGCTTCCTGGAGCAGCTCTGCTTTACATGCCCCAGGCAGCCCATGGAACTGCAGAAGCCATTGCAGTTAGTGATGCAGCTGACACGCAGAGCGGGGGAGGTCATCATAAGAATGACCCAGGCCGGGAAGTCCTGGGCTTCGGGCTTGTTTCCTGATCAGCCCCAGGTCCCCTGCTCTTCCCCACGGAAAGCTACCTGTTGGCAGCGACAAGAAGAGAAGGCCATGGCTCTGCGGGGAAGCCCTGCTTTGCATGCCGAAGGTCCCAGGTGCCATCCCTGGCAGCATCTCCCGGCAGGGCCAGGAAAGGATCCTGCCTGAAACCCTGGAGTGTCATGGCTGCCAGTCAGTGTTGGCCGTACTGGGAGAGATGGAGCAAGGGGTGTGTGCCTCAATCCAAGGCAGCTTCCAATGTTCCTAGAAGGCAGTTGCTGTTGTGGACTTTATCAGGCAGCAGCAGCATAAAACTTCATAAGCAGCACGACCTCTGGAAAATATAGTTTTTCAGAGCTTCTAGGACCTTAATAAAGACTCAGGAGCCCTGGAAAACTGCAATTCCCAGGGATGTTGGCACCCACAATGGTGCTCAGCATGACCACAGAAGCATTTGGATGGCAGGATCCATGGGGAGTAAATTCCTAGGGGCTGCTTAGTTATCATTAAGGACCCAGAGAAACTATGTTTTCCAGAAATCTTGGTGCTCCTTTTTCATGACTACAAAAGCCCTGAAAAACTACATTTCCCAGGAGCTGTGTAGCTCAAATGCTGCCCGACGGTGGCTGTAATAGCTGCTCTTTTTGTTGCTGCCAACCGTGAAACATTGGTTTTGAGGAAAAGGAGAATGGGAGGGGGGGTGAAGGGTTTGCAACTGAGCGGACCTTTGGGCCTTATTGCATTCCTTGGCAGGGGTGTCTTTCAGGAGACTTCATGTTCACAATCACATCATGGATGCACGTGCTCAACCACCCTTCCAGCAGTGCAGCTCTTGCATTTTGAAAAAGGAGGGGCTGTATTTTCTCCACATTGTAAATGCTAATGGTTTCCTTGCTCCAGTTCTGTAATTTATGTATAAGGTTGTTTTCTGTGCTGACTTGTAGCAATTATCCCATAAACTGCACTCAGCAGAACCAGATCATAATTATACACACAGTTATTGAGGGCACATGCCGAAATATGGTTATTCATCCACAACACAAAAGATGTGAAGGGAACGAAACAAAAACAGGCGGACAGAACAAGCAAAACAACTATTAAGCGAAGACAGAGCCATGAAGGATGGTGGCCTGTGGAGGGAGAAAAAGAACTGACAATATGTTTCTGAATGACTTTCCCAGCCAGGACCTTTTCTCCCTGATGCAGTGGTCCTCTTCATGAACAAAGGGAATCTTTTTAATAGGGAGGATTTCCTGCTCCTGTTTATTTATTTAAAATATTCATACTCTGATCTTCTGCCTCCAAAAGGTGAATAACAACCCATAACATTGTAAAAATACAAAACAAGATAAAACAAAATAGATCCAATCCAACATTTAAACAAAAGACATCCAGCCCCACTGCCATCAGAGTTAACCTCTCTGTTAACTTATCTAACTTAAGACCCATTCATTTCAGAGGGTCTACTCTAAGTAGGACTAGCATTGGGCATCAGTGGCAGAACACAGAGTCCCGTTGCTCAGGGGCAGGTTCAGGCGGGCAAAGGCAGTTCTCCGTGTGTAGGGCTGAGTTCCAAGGCCACAGCCAGCATCTCTGTTTGAGCATGGAAACCAACTGGGAGCCAAAGGAAGGTGCTGTTTGCCCCACGCAACTGGAACCAGTCACTCGCCTCGCTCCTGCATGCTGAGCAGCTCGAGCTTCCACACAGGCGCCAAGGGCAGCCCCATGTGACACACACGACCACAATCTGATCTGGAGGTCACTGGGGCACCATAGCGGTGGCGGGCCGGCGTGGCACAGTGGGAGGACCAGCCTCCCTGCCAGGTCAGACGCCCGCCTACCTGTCCAAGCACTGAGCCAGCTCATGACATATTCCCCACTGACCTGATAGGCGATTTCCATGCCACGTTTCCGTGCAGAGACATCAAACGGCTGAGCCAGATCCTTCGAGGACCGTCCGCAGGAACACCAGGAGCTGCCTTCTGCTGAGTCGCACCTCTGGTCCGTGTCCCTCGGAGCTGCGTGCCCTGACCACAGCACTGCCTCCACGGGCCCAGAGGAGGGCCTTTCCTGTCTCGACCGGGAGAGGCCAGGGACGGAGGCTGCACCTTCTGCATCCAAAGCAGGCGCTCTGCCTCTGAGCTACAGCCCCTCGAGCAGACATGGCTTGCTCACGATAGCCTGCACGTCCAAAGCGCAGGACTGGCCCAGGGACGGTGGTCGACCAACTGCAGAAGTGGGGAGCAAATGGGCACCATGCCACAGGGTTCTGTGGCTGTTCGTGCCAACGCTCTAGCACAGGGGTGCTGAACCTCCAGCCCCTGGGCCGAATCCATCCCACCTGGCGTCTCACTCTGCCCGGGCTCCCCAGGCAGCTGCCCCCTTCCCTCGGCCTGGATCCCTCCCTGCCACTGCCAGGAGCGTGGTGGCCTCCTTGCTGCTGCTGAGTGGAAATGCTGCTCCTAAAACCGTGTTGCTGGCTGTCAGAGCTTCACTCTCAACTGGGCCAGTATCTTGGGGTTTTCATTCCACCCTTTTGCCTTCAGCCCTGCCCACCACTGGAAAGCTGCCCCTGAGACCGTCTCTGAAAGTCAGTTCAGCCCATGGGCTGGAAAAGCCTCGAGGCCCCTAACCTGACGCATCGCGGGCGGGGCTGAGGCCAGGCCTCCTTCCCTCCTGGACCCCCCCCCCCGGGCCGTGCCGTGGCTCACGAGTACGGGGGCGCGTGCTGCGCTTGCAGGGGCCGCCTCCGCCAGGCAGAGCAGTCGCACACACCGTCAGCAGCCTGCTCAGTGCAATTGTGCTTCAGTGGCTTTGCCGCTTCAGCCCCCCACGTGAACCCACCCTTCCCCTGGTCCGGTTGGGTCGTTCAGGACATGACAGGAAATGAAGAACAGCGTTAGCGGGAGGACAGCCATAGCGCTGGTGTTTCATGAGCTTGCAATGTTCCACGAGTGCCAAATAGCCCCCAGTAGTGCTGTTTTGCAAACCATCATTTCCAAGACTTGACTGCAGCTTCTACTTCGCGGGTCGGACTGAGTCGACACACCCTTCTGCGTCGCTTGTGCTGCCGACACCTCACTTTCCAGGGAGGATGCAGAGACGGGCTTGTGCATTTGCACTGGCCCTGAGCAGCTTTATGGGCTTTTAACAATGGCATTTCAAGCCCCAGCCTGGTTTCAGTCCCTCCCTGCCCCCTTGGCATCCGTGGCTCAACATCTCCCTACACCAGGGCAGGGCAAGATTCAACCCACAGGCTTAATCCAGCCCATGGAGCGGACAATCTGGGCTGTGGAGTCTTGGGCACCCTCAGTGGGACCCTCCCCAAGGCTCTTCCCCAGGTCTCGGGAGTCCCCACGGAGTCCCCAGGGTCTGGCTGGAGGGATTCCGCTGCGTGCCTCTGGACCTCCCCATCAGGCCTGCAAGCCCCGGCCAAGCCCGCCCCTGTGCCTCTTGCACCCCGAGCGGGGCGTGAGCAGGATGGCGAGGAGGCCCCTGCCCTTTCTCACTCGCCAGCCCCAGTGGAGTTGCTCTCTCTCTCCATGCAGAGGGAGGCTCAGAGCTCCGCATGGAGAAAACAAACCTACGGAGTACCATCCAGGCCATCTTGACCAGTATTTTTGTGCCATTTACCCAGAATTCATTGTGAAGCTGCTTAGGTCTCTGTGTTGTCTTCTCTTTAATACAATTTAATACAATACTTCTTACCTGTCTGCATTTTTGTATTCTTAATAATTATCATTAATATTTAGCATTTGCATTTCATAATAAGACATCTTATATTGCTTTAAGAGAGGTGAGTTAGCATTTTTTCAATAGTCTTCCTGGCATGTCCAATAAAGTGAAGTCAGCTATTTCCTGAAACTCAGGACACTCCATCCCACCCCTCTGAAAAGGAGATTTTGGCTTTGCATTAGGGGGAACTTCATAACCGCCAGAGCAGGCCAGAAACAGGGCAGCAGTCTGTGGAAGGTCTGCATATAAATAACTACCTTTATCTAGCTGCCCTTGACCAGCGTGGCCCTCCTTGGACGCTTTTAGGGACAGAGTGGCTACTGGGGATCCACCCTGTGCAAGGTTGCCAGCTGTCCACGGCAAGGGGGGTGGACGGGCTGCCCAGACTGCTCTTCATTGCCTCAGGCTGGTTTGACAGCGACGCCCCTGTCCAGACAGAGCCCCAGGAATGCTACAGGCCTTGGGGAAGCCCATCTGAGATGACTACAATGGAGGGATGGATGGACTCACCCATGCCGGATCCATCAGGAGCTTCCTGAGCCTCCACCTGTCCCTGCTTGCCATGCTGCGCGAGCTCCAGCACAGCCCGGAGAGTGCCTGAAGAAGCCGCCCGCCCTCCCCAGCAAGCCACTGCCGAGCACACTGATGGCGGCTGGAGGGCTTCCGGGCAGGGGATGTGGCGCACTCAGCAGCTGTAAAGGGGCCACTGATGCGACATCCCAGATGCATGTGCTCCCTTCACACCGGCAATGTGGCGCAAATGGGCTCTTGATGGCCCCCAAGCGTGCCCCATCCCCCCCTGCCCGGAAGCTGCCCTTGCTGCGCACAGTGGCGGCTCACTGGGGAAGACAGGAGGCTGCCAGGCACTCGTCAAGCCACGGGGTGCTTGCCAGGCGGGTCCGCGAGTGCCCTGCAATTTGGCAAGCGGGGCCCGAAAGGGCAGGTGAGGGGCAATCTGTTGGACTCCACCCCCCACCCCCCACCCCCGCAGACATCCCTGCTACAATGCACTCTATATGAGGCTGTCCTTATAGCTGGAAAAGGTGAAGAAAAGGGCAACTGAAATGATTGAGGGGCTGGAGCATCTCCCCTGTGAGGGAAGGTTACAACAGCAGGGACTGTTTAGCCTGGAAAAAACTGGGTGAGGGGAGACATAGTAGAGGTGTACGAAGTGATGCCTGGTGTGGAGAATGTGGAGAGGGAGACATTTTTCTCCCTCTCCCAAAATGCTAGAACCTGGGGTCCTCCCATGAAGCTGATTGGTGGGAGATTCAGGACAGATCAAAGGAAGGGCTTCTTCACACAGCACAGAGTTAAACCATGGAATTTGCTACCACAGGAAGTGGTGATGGCCACCAGTTTGGATGGCTTTAAAAGGGGGGTGGACAAGCCCCTGGAGGAAAAGGCTATCGATGGCTACTGGTCATGATGGCTGTGTGCTACCTCCAGGACCAGAGGCAGTGAGCCTGTGTGCACCAGTTGCTGGGGAACATGGGTGGGAGGGTGCTGTTGTGCTCATGCCCTGCTTCTGGGTTCCCGGGTGACAGCTGGTTGGCCACTGTGTGAACAGGATGGCGGACTAGATGGACCCTCGGTCTGATCCAGCAGGGCTCTTCTGATGTTCTTATCTTCTTATGTCCTTGAATATGGATCATATGATGCCTGTTCACTATTGGTTACATTGGCTGCCTGTTAGTTTCTGGGTTGAATTCATGGTGTTGCTTTTGGCCTTTAAAGTGCTAAATGGCTTCGGACTGTATTATCTGGAGGACCTCTCACCACCGTCTGAGCCTGCCTGAGCACTGAGCTCAGCATCAGCAGGAAGGAACCTCTTAGGCTGGTAAGCCCTTTCACAGTGGTGGCCCCACCTTTGGAACTCCCTCCCCAGGGAGACAGGGATGGTCTCATCATGGCTGGCTTTGAAAGCAAACACACACTCACACACAAAGATTAATTTATTCCGGTTTGCTTAAAATATCTTTAGCTGTTTCTGCTCTTGCTGCTTTCTTCCTCCCTCCCCCCCTCCCTCTGTGTGTGTGTGTTTAAATTGTATTTAAATTGTAATTGTATTTTCAAGTGTTGTGTAATCTTGTAAGCTGCCTTGTGATGGCAGCACAAGGAAATGGATCGTGGAGTTGTAGCTGATAATGAGCTGAGCATGACTCAGCAGTGTGATGTGGCTGCAAAAATGGCCAATGTGATTTTAGATGACATTGCTATAACCATATATCATGGACACGGTGTGTGTGGAAATCATCAGCACAAAAATGCATACCCATTTTATATGCATTTATTTTTATGTGCATTTTTGGTATATTTTTTAAAGGTGAAAACCACATTACAAAGTATTCAGAAGGATAGCTGCATTCCAACCTGCGCAATCGTGCAGAAGATGTGAGCCAGGACAGTTCATTTCTAAAGGAAGTCTTCAGCCATCCCTGGTCCTGCCCCCCCCCCCCGAATGAATGCCACCCACCTCTTGCAAGTACCACAAAGGCTGCCGCGTGGGTCAGGTGCATGGGCACAGCAGTGCGCTGTTGCTGGGAATGTAAGTTCCGTGTTGCGCTGCAGGCAGCCCCAATGTGGGACACCACCCATGTCTCTGGACCCACAATTAGCGAGGAAGTTAGGGGAAGGGAAATAGTCGTGGGTTTCTCCAATAGGGTTTGAAACAGTCCTATGGAGTATTTCTATCCCACTGTTAGGCCTCCCCGCCCCCTGCCCCCACCCCCGCCAACTGTTGAAGTCATAAGGCTGACCCAATTAGTAAGATACCAGGAAAGCTCCAGAGGCAGCCGCAGAGTGGACGGATCCTGGGCAGAGGCCAAGGATAAGATTAATGTGAAGCCTCACAAGAAATGACACCATCTATCCTTGGAACATGAAGATATTTGTATGTTAATGAAGAGCAGGGGAATGAAGAGCCCGTCAAGATGGGAGGCGGATAATAAAGAGGAACGTCTCCCCCCGACTTCGGCTGCCCACGTGTAGACCCAGTGCTTGGCGATAAAGTGCTGTTTGGAAACATCTTTCTGACAGGCAGGCAAGGGGAAGATAATTTGTCTTTAAAACTGAGGGGACAGAAAGGCAATCAGCATCAGAAATGTGGATGGTGCTGTCTGTCCTTGATAACGCTGCAAGAACGGGAGAGTGGGGTGGGGCGGCAAGGGAGAAGAGCCCCCGTGCACGAGGCGCCAGCAGCCCTCGCCTGCTGGCAGGCCCTAAGTGCCTCCATCTTTCAGGAGTGTCACTTACCAGCTTACTGCTGAGATGCCTGCAGAGAGACACCAGATTCTTGCTAAGGACAACCTCGGTCCCTCGGTCCCTCGACATCTGCTCCCTGAGCCTGGCCTTTCTCCCCAGTCAGTTTTGCCCTGCATTCAAGCTGGAATGTTCATGGTTCATGGAAAAGCTGAGCTTCCTCGACCAAGGGAAAGTGCTTTGCAAGGCAGCTCCTCTGCAGTCACCTCAAAGCTGCTCTTACCAACCTCAACAACACATCCTTCTGGAACCGAAGCTTTGAACAGAGACAAATGGATCAAGAGCCACTGCTGCAGCCCGCAGCTCAGAGTCGCTTCCCCCACGAGTGCAGTATCCATTCTGCCACCTGGAGGCAGAGCCAAGGACCTGCCCTGTTCCTTCCCACAGGGAGAGCGGATCTGTGCCCGCAAAGGTGTGTGCAGCCTTCCTCACGCAGGCGAGCACGGTGGCCAGAGTGTTTCCTGCGTTTGCCGTTGCTGTGTGTGCTGTGCCCCACGAGAAACAAGTTGATCAGGAGGAGGGCTGTGTGTGTGCAGAGGAGGAGAAGGCTGCTAGGTCCCCACCATGTTGTTGTCGCTGCTGCTGCTGTTGTCACCACTGCCGCCGCCGCCATCATCACCATCATCATTCCAGGTTTGGGGTTCTTATTATCCATTTTGTAGGCATTGCTTCACCCATTGGTGTTTCCACATGTCCACCTTTAAATTAGGGATGTACGAAAGTCACTTACCTTTTACGAAATTTGATTCGCGGTGGGGGGGAGGCTCTCCGTCCCTCCCCCCAAAATTCTGGCCGGGGGGGAGATGTCCCATCCCTCCCCCCTGAAATTCTGGCCGGGGGGGAGGCGCCCTGTCCCTCCCAACACGAATCCTGCCAGCTGGGTCTGCAAATGGCAGCGGCCATAGCCACTGCCGTTTGCATCCCTGCAGTCAGCCATGATAGGCTATGTAAATGTTTACGTAGCCTATCACGGCTATTTAAAAAAAAAAAACCCACACGTACGCAAATGGCGGCGCCCATGGGCGCCGCCATTTGCGTTCCTTATTTTGGCGTACATTTGGTCTACGTAAACATTTCCGTAGACTACGGTGAAAATAAGGGGACCGCTATTTGCGTTCCCCTTATTTTCGCCGTAGTCTACGTAAGTGTTTACATAGACTACACGTGCCAAAATAAGGAATGCAAATGGCGGCGCCCATGGTTTTTGGTTTTTAACTCAGCCGTGATAGGCTACATAAACATTTACATAGCCTATCAGGGTATTTTTTAAAAATCTAGCAGTGATAGGCTATGTAAATCTATCACGTTGTGTTTTTTTTAACTTGGAAATGGCGGCGGCGGCAGCCGGTCAGAAGACCAGATGCCGCTGCTGCCGCCGCCGCCACCGCTACACAGCCACCGAACTGCCGCCAGAGCCGCTGCTGCCGCCAGGGAGATTCGCCCAAGGTAAGTCCCGTCCCGGGGGGGTGGGGAGGCAGACCGTTTCGCCACCGATTTTGGGGGGCCAAATGCTCTGGCATTCGGCCTCCCCAAGATTCGTGGCGAAATTCTCTGACATCCCTACTTTAAATACAAGAACAAATCACTACATCAAAATTTAATTGCAATTTCTGGCCTTACAGAAATCCCAATTCCCCTCATATGAACACCAGAGCTGCCTTGCTGAGCGAAGATGCCAGAGGCTAATTCCAAACTGAATTTGAGGCAGCCAGCCTCAAGCACACGGGCTTCACATGCCAGGAGGGAGGGAGGCATGCGTGCCCCACGTCAAGAGTTTAACATGTCATTGAAACACTTTCGACGGATGACTTGCTTTCAGGGTCTGGTACATCTGCTCTAAGCCTTCCATCAGCTTCGGCATCACAGTCTGAAGGACCAAGATAATTTTCTCTGTCTTGTTAGAGCTTCCCACCACATTCCCTGAATCCGTTCTGAGTTTACTGAAATGTCCTTGTGTCAGCATTCTCCTCCTCAGAAATAGGTTTGATATTAGCTGGATTTAGCAAAGCTCACGCCCTCTTTTCAGTGTGCAGTTCCCCAGATACCACAGACAGTAAGGAATGTCATTCACATGAATTGTATGGGTATTTTGTCTAGACCAACACTCATTTTTTTCTTAGTTTTTAAAAATAGATGCACATCTGGCCTGCTGAATACAGGTTAAGGAAGGAAAACTAGGGATGTACGAAACAACTCACCTGTTTTGTGACATCTGCGGTGGGGGGGAGGCGCTCCGTCCCTCCCCCCGAAATCCTCGCTGGCTGGCTCTGCTCCACGGCAACTCTGCGGAGCCACCGGCCACCCGGGGCCGCCCGCAGCAACATTCGGGCGCTGCAGGGCTGCTCAGGGACGCAAATGGCGGCAGCCATAGCCGCTGCCATTTCCGTCCCTTTTTTTCACCATGATAGGCTATGTAAATATTTACGTAGCCTATCACGGCCTCCGCAGGGTCGCAAATGGCATCCCTGCATTAGCCATGATAGCTACGTAAGTATTTACATAGCCTATCACGGCAAAAATCGTGAAGCGAATGGCAGCCACAGACGTGGCCGCCATTCGCAAAGCAGGGCAAACGGCACCAGGTAGGTGCTCCGTTTCACGCAACTTTTGCAGGGGGTGGGGCAGGGGGGCTTCGTTCCGCCACAGATTTCGGGGGGCCAAATGCACTGGTCCTCGGGCTGTGGTCAGCCCAGGTCAGCCCAGGTCCTCGGGCTGTGCAGAACCCAGTGCAGCCGGGCTGAGACAGCAAGGCACCCGCAAGCAGCAGGTTTCCTGCTGTGAGCAGCACAAGGGAAGCTGCAGAGATGAGCGGGGAGTAGAAGTAGAGGCCCCACACACTCGCCCAGTGCATCCATGTCGCCGATTTTTGCTTTTCTTGACATGGCCTTTCAGGGTTTTATGGTGCACAAAGTACCCTGGAACGAGCAAGAGGATATAAAGAACCAAACTGAGGACACTCACTAACCACTCACATTGTTCAGGACTCCCATTTGATTTGGAGGCAACATTTTCTACATTCAGTCACACTGCATTGTTCACTTTCAAGCACAAGAGGAAAAAAGGTGTTCTTAAGATCATAAGAACATCAGAAGTGCCCTGCTGGATCATAGTAAAGGCCGACCTCGTCCAGCATTCTGTTCACACAGTGGCCGACCAGCTGCCCACAGGAAGCCCACAAGCAGAACATGAGAGTAACAGCACCCTCCTGCCCATGTTCCCCAGCAACTCGTGAACATAGTATGCTGTCTCCATAGAAGCACAATTAAACACACAACAATAGAAGAAATAAAAAGCCGCCAAGACAACAGAACTCCCTTCAGCAACAGACCAGCAACATGCCAAAAGTCTGCCTGGAAAAAAAAGTATTTTCCTGCCAGTGGAAGGAGAGCAGAGAAAGGGCCAACCTAGCCTGGGAGCTGCCACTGAGATAGGGATATCGGAGAATTTTTCCACGAATCTCCAGGAGGCCGAATGCCAACGCATTCGGCCCCCCGAAATTGGTGGAGAAATGGTCCGTCACCCCCCCGCCACCCCCCCGTAATGGGACTTACCTTGGTCGAATGTCCCTGGCGGCGGCGGCTCCCAGCGGCGGTTCGGTGGCGGCGGTTCAGCAGTGGCGGCGGCGGCATCGGTCTTCTGACTGGCTGCCGCCGCCGCCATTTCCAACTCCAAGTAAAAAAACAACAACAACAACAAATGTGATAGGCTACGTAAATCTTTACGTAGCCTATCACGGCTGACTTTGGGGGGGGGGAAGTGTGTGTATGGAAATGGCGGCGCCCATGGGCGCCGCCATTTGCGTTCCTTATTTGGGCACTTTTTGCGTTCCAATATTTGGGCTATTTGCGCTCCAGTATTTGGGCTATTTGCGTTGCCCTTATTTTCGCTGTAGTCTACGTAAATGTCTACGTAGACTACACATGCCCAAATAAGGAACGCAAATGGAATTTGCGTACGCGCTTTCCCTCCCCCCCAAAGTCAGCCGTGATAGGCTACGTAAACATTTACGTAGCCTATCATGGCTGACTGCAGGGACGCAAACGGCAGCAGCTACGGCCGCCACCATTTGCGTCCCAGCAGGAGAAGAGGTTTTGCGGCTGGAGGGCGGGGTGCCTCCCCCCCGGCCAGAATTTTGGCAGGAGGGATGGAGCACCTCCCCCACACAGCAAAGCAAGCTGTGGGACCAGGTAAGGGACTTTCGTCCATCCCAAAGCATCTGGCTTTCTTCCTACATGTGTCTGAAGACTATTATTGGGCGCTATTAGAGCTGTTCCCTCCTTTGCAGTGCATGCGCCTTCGTCCGTTGTTGCCCCCAACTTTACATCTTGCTCATAGGGTGCTGGTGGGAGGTGGACCAGGAGCCCCCTAAATGCACGGCACGCACAGCTCACTGCCATGGGAAGTGGCTGCAGGCAGCGCGAGCTTCCGTGGGATGCTTTTGCCATCCTGGCCCGAGGGAATCCTCTGAGCACAAGAATGTCGCGCCACATGCTTGGTACACTTCCAGCAATGGAACTGCCAGGCTGGGGCTGCTGAGTGCCAGCTCTGATGGGGCCCTCCTCAGCCCTCTGTGGGTGGCCAGCCCCTTGTGGGCTCAAACAGAATGGGGCCGCGGGCTGGGAGCAGGTTCTCAGGGCCACGACAATGGCTTGTGGAGGCAGTCTGCTCCAGTGGGTCACCTAGAGGCAAGGGAAAGCCCGAACGCAGGTGGAACAGATGCTTGTGAACAAGGCTGCGATGCCAGACACACACTGGCCTTGGGGGAAGACCGCTGGAACTCAGTCCGAGGAGACATGGGCAGGATGGTGCGGTGAAGGTCCAGTCTCTGTGACTCCGGGGCCAGGAAGGGCGCTCTAGAGGTGGCTTGCATCCCGATGACATGCCATACCGCTGGTGCAGCCGCAGGAAGGCTCTCGGGGGGGGGCACACACCGATGTCTGTGCCCAGCATCCCCAGCTCACCCCCTTCCCTTGGAACAGAGCCTGTGCTGCTTTCCATGGAGCTGACATTTAAGTAAATGGGCTTAGCACTGCAACCTAATGGACTCCAATGTGCACCCAGAAAATATAGAGTAAGTATGCAGAAAATATTCCAAAAAGGTCATTAAGGGGATAAGACTATGCTGGTGGAGCTATTTGGATTCTCACAAAATTATTGGTACTTTTGTGCACTTCAGTGGTAGAGACAGAGAGCAGAAAAGTAGGACGTAGCTAGGGGAGGGGCAGGCATGGGAAGAAAGGGGGGAATCTGGAGGATGTGGAGGGGAGCGCCAGTTGCCACAGGCCCAGCATGTGGCGCCCCGTAATTGCGACCAGAGCTCCCTTTCCTCAGTCTCGGTGCTGGCTTTCTTAATTAGATCTAAAGATGCAAGTTCCAAATTCTGTCCCCACTTAGAAGCGGTCCACTTTATAGCAACCTTTGCAGTTTTATAGTTGTTCTTGTTGCTGTCGCTGTTCATGGGGAATGCACATGGGGCTGGTTTGTACACCTCTGCGGAAACTGCAGTAGCTAAGTCACATAGTGAAATGTGCAATTCTGAGCTATATTTTGGCAAAAAGTTTGCCAATTAGATCTAAAATTGTTCTTTGTGACTATCCCCATGCACAGAGCAAGTGTAAAAAGTGGCAGGACTTGTTCAAATTAGGCTGAGGAGATATTTCTTTCTACTCTGCTGGCTGGCTGGCTGGCTGGCTGGCTGCATAGGGCTCTCCTTTGAGGAATGGCCTTGTTTACTGGGAGATCAGCAAGGGCTCTTTAGCATGCACTTAGAACAAAGCAGATGCTCTGAGGCCCCTTTTCATGAGGTAGCCCTCTTGGAGTTGGCTCAGACTCAGAGTTAGCCCATTGGTCCCTCTCACCAACTTCGATTGATCATACTCTGACTGGGAGTAGCTCTCCAGAGTCTCAGACAGGGGCATTTTTTAACCAAGCATGTTCTGCATGCCAACCATGTGCTCCACCACTGCGCCAGGACCCCTCCCCCTAATCCAGAGGGTACTCAAGGGGAAGTTGATCTTTAACCCAGCAAAATCTTCGCAAGTCCTCCTCACTGGTGCCATTTTCAGTCCAAAACGTGTTCGGCCCATCGCCTGCTTTTGCAGCCATCACTTGAGCTGCCTCCCCTCCTCACAGATCTGCCCTTGCCAGCATCTCCAGACGCGACACAACTGTTCTTGTCTGGGGCTGCAGTCAGCTGATCTTCCTCCTTAAGCCCTACACAAGTCTGACATTCTGTGTGCCATGGTGCTCTTCTGGCCTGCAGCTCCAGAGCTCTCCGCCCCAGACACATCTGCTCCCTTTTCACTCACTCTGCTCTCCACAAAGCCATTTTCTTCTCCTCCTCACCCCAGCTGCCTTTGTCTCCCTTGGCTACCTCTGTGCCTTCCACCAAGGTCCTCTGAATGCCTGGAGGCAGCCGCTGCTTCACTGTTTCTCCCTCTTCAAGAGCTGCCATGTCTTCCACACCAAGGGATGTATGAGAATTTCAGTTTGCAAAACACTCAGAAATGCCCCCTTCACAACCTAGGGTTAGGGTTAGGCAAATGGGAGCCCATGTTCTCCCAAAATGTTCACAAATTCACAAACTTGTGTTCACATTCCCAACTTCTGAAAAATCTACAACTTTTGAAAAATCCAATTTCCCATCCCCCCCCCAAAAAAAAACAGGTCACAAGAACGGGTGAGCCAGACCAGACGGAGCTTTGAAGTAAGGTCTGGAGAAATTCAGTGAGCCTGAGCATCCTTGGCTCCCCTATCGCTCCCTTTACAGGTGTTCCCCTGCTCAGGATGCGCGGCTCCAGAGTTCAGACATGCCACATTAGAGGCTGCAGGGGCAACTTGAGTTGCTGAAGGAGCCCACCCGCCCACACCCCGCCCTTGCGCCCTCTGTCTTGCTGGCAGGATGGCCAGTGTTTGAAGGCAGCCCCTCTGCCCAGAGCTCTTTCGGTTTTCTTTCACTTTTTAATAAGACATCTCAGGAAAACATGAGTGGTGGGTGACGTCAATGACTGCGTTGGGCAGCAACACTGTCCGGGCTGTTGTTGGGCAGTGAAATGGGTCAGCTTTTATTTTGTGGATGCTTCATCGTGTGAAAATATCCCTGGCCAATGCGGTATTTTCCAAGATGCACTGACCCCCCCCCCCATCAAAGGTTATTTGTGGTGAAAAACAAGATGGGAAGACAGGGGAGCTTGATTTAAAGAGAGAGCCCTGATCCACCAGCAGATCCTCCATCACAGCAGAAAGCCATGTCTTTGGCAAGCAGGAAGCTCATGTGTCTGGAAATGCAAACAAAATGTACTGACGCCACCTTGCTTTTTTGCCGTGCAGTGTCAAGAAAGGAATGGGCACCCGCACGGGAAGAGAAGAGTGCGAGAAGGACAGCAGGGTGACCAGAGAACACTGGGGAGCTCCCTGCCTGAGACAGTCCGTGAGCCTCGCCCTGCGTGCTCCCTATGGGAGAGACTGCTGCTTGGTGGCAGAGCTCCTCCTTTGCAGGGAGAGGGTCCCAGGTCCCAGGACCCCTTCTGCCTCCTGTTAAAAGGGGGTCTGACGAGCTGGTTCTGCCTGAGCCCCTGGAAAGGGGCTACCAGTCAGTAGGCAAAGAGGCGAGAGACAAATAGGCTAACCCGGTGTAATGCGGCTTCATAGGCTTCATGCTCCCTCAACATTTCTCTGCTGTTCCTCACGAGCAGAAAAAGCCCAATTTTTTCTATAGGTGAAACTTAATATCAACATAAAGTAGTTAATTCTTCTGCTAAAGTTATATATAAATTAAGAGGCCTCCTGGAACAATGTAGGGGAAGAAATATGGGCAGGGGGACTCTTTCACTTGCCTTGTAGATTGCAAACTTATTTGTAGGATCAGGAGAGGTCCCTCACTAGGACGACAGAGAGCTGCTGCTAGTACAGGAACATGTGAGGATCCCTCTTGGAGCCCTCCCAATAAGGGTTCCCCTAGTAAGTACTGATCACCATGGGACTGTGCAATTTTGTGTGCTGGAGACCCAAGACAGACAGACAGAGAGTCCTACAGTGACTCCATCTTTATTTTGAAATCGCACAGACCAGCTTGGTTGGAAACCCAACACTCGCAGCATGAAACCACATCCATTCAAGCACACACTCAGCGAAGGAAGCCCTGCCCTGCCTCTCTTCGTTACCCAGCAGCTCCATAGCACAGCTAAGCCCTTCTCACCAGCCCCCCATCTTTCCCCCTCAGAGCCAGGGTGTGTTTCCATGCTATCGGCTTCACTTTGTTTGCAGCTTTGTTGCGATGTTTCCCCAACTGCATCTTCTCCTTAAAAATAAAGGGAAAAGGGAGGAGGAAAGGAAGCGAAGAAAAAATAACATTCCTTCCCCCTCCCTCCCCCCCCCAAATTTGAGTTTAAGCTCCAACTCCCCCCGGTCTCCAATGTCATTCTATTTTAAAGACTATATCTATAACTTTAACAATCTTACAAATTCGTATACAACCTTACATTTCTATATCATATCATCAATCTTATATCAAAAAAGAGGTCTAGAATTCATTCCCAAAAGCCTAGTATTATTAGTAATAATAATTTTATATATATGTATGTGTGTGTGTGCGTGTGTGTGTATATATATATATATATATATATAATAAAACTTAATATAAACCTTCAGCATTCAGTAATATATTTTATATTAGATATATTATCTATTTTAAATTAAAAGTAAGAAAAAACAAGAAAAGGAAAGAAATGAAAGAAAGTAAGCAAATATATATATAATCATTTATCTTCTGAGTTAGCCTGGATCAAATAGGCTAAATAGAAACAATTAACAAAGCTTGTTTAAAGATTCCAATTCATGGGGTTGTAACAAAGTTCTCACGCTTTTTTACGTTCAGCCAAGCCTCCACCATTTCATGATTTTGAAACTTCTTCATCTGATCTTCAGACACAATACAGAGAGTAGCAGGATATTTTAAGTAGTATTGTAAATTAATTTGCTTTGCCAAGTTCTTTGCTTTGATAAATTGCCTTCTTTTATTCGCCACCTCTTTTATGTAGTCTGGAAATAGCATAACTTTATCTTCTTTCCAGGAAGGGCTTCATGCCGCTCTAGCCAAATGCAGGATAAAATTATTTGTGGAGACTTTTGCAAATTGAGCTATGATGGTGTAATCAGTCCCTTTAGCATTTGGCACACGAAATGCCTGCTCAATAACAAGTAAATAATCAGATGGAATAGAGAGTATTTCATGCAAAAGTTTATCCACAAAAACAAGCAATTTTACATCATTAGGCAAATTTTTAATCCCCCAAATACGTACATTGGATCTCTTCGTGAAGGCCTCCAGTTGAGAAATTCTATCATAGGTGTTTTTAAAATAAATTTGTGTTGTGGTTTCATTTCCAGCCACACGGTCTTCAAGCTGATTAATTTTCAACCCCATTTTTTGCCGTGATGCATTAATCAAATCTACAGCTCCTTGCAGGGCGGTGATGGAATTTTGAATTAAATCCAACCTCTTGACTTGCTCTGTAAATTGTGAAGATAAGGTCTTTATCAGTGTAAATAATTCACCTATATCTTCTTCTTGACATTTTTGACACAGAAGGTTCGGGGGGAGTAGATGCGAGCTTCTCTCAAGCAGATCTTACAGGTCCTCAGATGTTCTCAAATATTGTTAATGTTTCTCAAATCATCCCTCAAAGGTTGTTGATATTTCTTAAAGCATACATTATATGGGACACGTCAGCCCTGTTTTCTCCTATAAAATAGGAGTCTCAGTACAGCTTTTTGCATTGGTAAAGCTCTGGGGAGATAATCCTGGCATCCAGCCCCCCCAACTATCCCGTGGGAGTTATCTTCCTCCAAGATGTTGTCCAAAGCTTGCTTGCCTTGCCCCCACTTTCCATTCCAGGGGGGAGATGAAAAGATTTTTCAACCTTTTAAAAAGCTGTCTGAGAAAGCTCCCACGGAGCCCCATGGGAAGCTACCAGAGCGACATTGGTCCCAACTGGAAGTCACTGGCTCTCATATTCTTGATGGCTATGTGCTACCTCCAGTACCAGAGGCAGTGAGCCTATGTGCACCGGTTGCTGGGGAACATGGGCGGGAGGGTGCTCTTGCGCTCATGCCCGGCTTGTGGGTTCCCAGCTGACAGCTGGTTGGCCCCTGTGTGAACAGAAAGCTGGACGAGAGGGACCCTCGGTCTGATCCAGCAGGGCTCTTCTGATGTTCTTACCCTGGCTCAGTGACCCATCTGCTCTTCTCAGGCAGCTGCGTGTCCTCCATACTGGCTGCCATTTTTTACAGAAGATGTGTGTATATCTAATGTTGCTTGCAGCAGCAGCCATACAGGACCGTTTCTGCCCTTTTCCTAGACCGAATGCCGTGTAAATGGCCCTTCACAGCTGCTGTCCCGTGCAGCATCAGACATACGAAACCCTAGCACCTCCTGCGAAAGTGGTCACTCGGATGGAGCAGCAGGTGGCTGTGGGGCACTCCCAGATCACTCGGCGAGCCCCCCAGGGTCGCATGGCCCAGCTTGTGCAGGCGAGCGGCAGCAGCTGCTCCTCGAGCACCTGCTGAGCATGGACTCGGGTGAGTCCACCCATCCCTACCTTAGAGCAAGTCAGCCGCTGGGTCCATCTGGCCCAGTATTACTGACACTAGCCGGCAGCTGCAGCCGCCCAGGGTCACGGACAGGACTCCTTCCTAGCCCTGCCTGGAGATGCTGCTGGGGAGGGAACCCAGTGCTCTAACAGGCATTCTGTCACTGAGCTGTGGCCCCTTCTATGGCATATGAAACTGCCCCATCTCAAGTCGGACCCTAGGCCCACCAAGCCTGGCAGAGTCCAGTCCGCCTGGCAGAAGTTCCTGAGTGGCTCAGCCAGAGCAAAAGAGGCCTCCCTTGCCCAGGGTCTCTCACCTGTCCCTTCCAGGGGGAGATGCTGCTGATGGAGACTGCGCCAGGGCCCGTCTCCTGCAGACAGCATGTGTGCTCTGCTGCGGGACTGTGCTCCTGCCCCTGTGTTCACCTTCAGACGCGTGGGGGGGGTGCATGTGTTCAGACGATGTGCCCGTTCATGTACGTGCCATCCCTGATGTCATCGTCACACCCACAAGAGCCGTGCATGCAGGGCCGGCCTGATCAGCATCGCTGCTGGGAAACAACGCTCTGCTGTCACTCGAGTTCTGGTCTCTGATTTTGGCTGGGTGTCTACTGCAGAAATGCACGTCCCTGACCAGCCAGAGGAGTAGGGTGTGGGTCGGTCTTTCTTTCAGCTTCTTTCACGGTTATGGCATGTATTGTTAATTGCTAGTATGATGTGCCTTTTTTCCCCTGGGTGCTACATTGTTATCTTCAACTTTGTAATTTAATTTTGTTTAGTGTGGCAGCCATAAAGATTTCACCAGCAGCGCACAGGCAAACATGTGATGGTGTTCGTGAGTGCTGTTGCAGCCCCCCTTTCGTGCATCGTCTGCATGGTTCCTCCGGTGAGGTCGCACCTGGAGGAGCAGATGGGCACTGTGGCGCACGGCATTTGGGGGCTTTCTGAACGGCACAGTGGCTTTGCTGCTATGCTAAAGCTTTCACAAACAAACCTGTTTTGCTTCTTTTCCCATTCTTTCCATCTTGGAAGAACTAGCAAACCCTGGACATGATCCGGCCAGACTTGGATGGTGAAGCAGGTGTGTCCATCTGAAGCTGCCTCAGAGCACTGCTCCATCTAGCCCACAGTGGTCTCGCTGCTCTCGCTGGCTGCTAGGGATGTACGAAAGTCACTTACCTTTTCGCAGGGGTGCTTCGCGGTGGGGGGGAGGCGCTTCGCTTCTTCCCCTGAAGTTCAGGCGAGGGGGGGAGGCGTCCCGCCTCACCCGGCCGAAATTCAGGCCGGGGAGAAGCGCCCCGTCTCCCCAGCCGCGAAACAAAGTGTAAAAAAAAAACAAAAAACCCCGTGATAGGCTACGTAACAATTAACGTAGCTTATCACAGCTAGATTTCCAAAGTCAGCCGTGATACGCCACGTAAATCGTTACGTAGCCTATCACGGGTGACTTTGGGGGGGGGGGGAAGCGCATACGCAAATGTGGAGTAAATCTTTACGTAGACTACCGGGACCAAATAAGGAACATAAATCTTTACGTAGACTACCGGGACCAAATAAGGAACGCAAATGGCGGCGCCCATAGGGCGCCACCATTTGTGTACGTGCTTTTTTTTTTTTCAAAGTCACCCGTGATAGGCTACGTAACGATTTACGTAGCCTATCACGGCTGACTTTGCAGATCTAGCCGTGATAGGCTACGTTAATCATCACGTAGCCTATCACGGGGGTGTTTTTTTTTTAACTTTTTATTTCGCAGCCGGGCGAGACGAGGCGCCTCCTCCCCAGCCTGAATTTCGGCCGGGCGAGGCAGGAAGCCTCCCCCCCGGCCTGAATTTCGGCCGGGCAAGGCGGGAAGCCTCTCCCCCCCGGCCTGAACTTCGGGGAGAGAGCAGCAAAGCGCCTCCCCCCCACCGCGAAAAGCTGCGAGACCAGGTAAGTGGCTTTCGTGCACTCCTACTCTGGAGTGGTATGTCTCCGGCGAAGCAAGGGAGGGGAACTCCTGGGGCCAATTTGCATACATACAACAAATAAAAATAAAAAACCCTTTGGCCCTATGCATAGCCTGCTGTGCCTACATGAGCTTAGGGAAGGTCAAAGTGATGCAGTGCAGGCCTGAGCCAAGGCCACGCCCATGGCTCCCTGCACATGCCAGACATCGGAAGGGCCGGCCAGCCTGGCAAGCACCAAAGAGGGGTCTGTGGGCACATTGGTGACCACGGGTGCCATGCTGGGGACCCCAGCCCGAGACCAGTCGCTCCCAGAGCTCTCCTCCTCCCCACGCCCCCCCCTCCAGTCCACCGAACGGCTCATGCAGGCTGCCTCGGTGGACACACTGAGCAACAGCAGAGGCCCTGCCGTCAGGGGAGGCTCTTCTCTGCCTGTGGAGACGAGGGGACTCTCTGCCTCCAGGAAGACGTGCTTTACATTTATTTTATTTTATTTATTTCATTTCTATACCGCCCAATAGCCGAAGCTCTCTGCCCCAGCTGCCTGACTTTTCCTGCTGTGTGGTGTTTGTGCAGCTGTGTTTTTCCTCTTGTTCCCAGTGTGTTTGTTTTTTATATCCTCACTCCAAATAAAGCTTTGTGGGACTTCATGATGCCTCTTGTGTGAAGCTTGAATCTAACACTCTTCGGCACTAGTGCTGTCAAATTCCTGGGATTTTCTGCCACCCTCCATAGGCTTCAACATGTCATGGAGTGTTTTACTTACTTGCGGATCTTTCTGTCTCTCAGAAGATCATAGTGAGGCACCTCGTGGCATCTGCTGGGTGGCTCAAAGCGGGCCTTAACGCAGGCAGTTAAGAGAGCAGAATATCCCAGGGAGAGGTGCAAAGGGGGGTCCCAGCTCCTGCTTCACAGTGAGGTTGAAGTGGGGCTTAAACTGAAGATGAGGAGGGCCTGGGCTCAGGGCAGAGGTGAGGGGGCACAGCTCAGTGGCACAGCACAGGCAGAAGACCCCATGTTCAGCCCCCGGCAGCTCCAGTTAAAAGAAACAGGTAGCAGGGGGTGGGGAAAGAAAGACACACCCCCCCGCCTGAGACTCTGGAGAGCCACCCCCACTTCTCCGCTGAGATACATGGACCAATGGCCCAATCCGGTACACAGTGGCTCCATGAACTTGTATATCAAGCCCAAGACTGTATGGGTCTGAGCCGAGGGCAGGATAACACCCCAGCCTTGAGGCCACAGATGGTGCACAGTGGTGGAGGGAAGGCATTGCACAGGCTGAAATGACTCTCAAAATGTCTCTTGAAGCGAGTTGTGACTTTTGGCCCTGGAAGCAGGTGCACATTTTATTAAATAACTACCCTAAAATAAATGACAATACAAAACCCTTCACTGCGTTGAAATACATTCAATACAGCACAGAAGGGATTGATCCAGGTGTTCTGCCTGTCGCTGGGCTCACGGGGGTGTGGAGACCATGTGGCAGGACCTTCTCCGGTTGCCGCCATCACTGCCAGGCTGTGTCTGACTGTGGATCAATGTTCTAGGGACGTCTGACTGAGCCCTGGAGAACACAGGAAATGCATTTCCCAGCACCTGAGGGGACTCGCGCCAGAGCCCCCTGGGTCCATGCCCTGGAGCCTCCGGAGCCGAGCCACCCTTAGCCACAGGAGGGGCGCTGTTGCCGCCAAGACCCCATCGCCACCCCGCTTGTGGGGAGCCCACTGGTGCTCCAGGGCTGACACCCTCCATGGAGGCGCCCGGCCCCCAGGTCCTTCTGAACTCCCCTTCAGCGACAGACAGATGAGGATTTCGGGGTTTTGGCAAAGCCTGTGCGCTAGCCCTGTCCGAAGCTCCGAATGTGAGCCAGAGCGCAAGCACGTCTCCACCAAAAACATTAGTGAATCATGAACATGGGCTGCCATTCGTCTTGTTCCCCACTCCCAGCTGGATTTGCACAAATTCCTAATTTGCTCAAATTTCCTCAGTAGACCAAATCAGCCTGGCTTCAGTCAATGGAGGAAATTTGCACAAATTTGGGGGATTTGCACAAATCATAGAATAGTGGGGTTGGAAGGGGCTATGTTCAATGTGAGCAGCGATCACGAGTGCAAACTGGAACTGGGCATGAGACGCGTGGCAAGACAACATCCGGTGCATGCTCTGGAAGGTGGCCCGGGTGCCCCCTGCTGCCTTCCACCTCTTGGAGCCATGGCTGCGCCACCGCCTTCTGCCACAGGAAGACTCCTGCCGCCTGCCTGCCTGCCCTGCTCCCTCCGGCCCATGGAGCGCTGGCAAGCTGTCTGTCTGACGCACCCCACACTGGCCGGAGACGCTGCCCCTGCAGGCCAGGCCCCCTTTCATGGCACAATGCCGCCCAGGCTCAGGAGCCCCAAGAGAAGCCCTCGCATTCCCAGCCCTCCTCCAGCATCGCTCCGAGGCAGAGCCGCCAGTGAGCCCTCCCAGCTAGGAGCGCTTGCCACAGGCGTGTGTCTGGTTCGCCACCTTCTCACCACTGCAGACTGGCTGTGAGGTGCAGCCACGTCGTGTGCCCCAGGCCTTCCCCTGGCTTGCGGGGGGGGCACGCGAGGCGGGAGGAGCTCCAACAGCAAGAGGCCCGAGTGGAATGCTGCACAAGGCGCTTCGCTCTAGCTATGTGTGTCAGAGGTGCCCAGCCAAGGTGTCCTGCATTTCTGCCATCCCCAGTGGACAAAAAAGGGGGGACACCTATTCCTCAGCCCTCCAGACCCGCCGTTCTTGCTGATTTGAGGGAAATTATCTCACCCAAAGACAAAGAATTCCAGAAGTGGGCAGCAAGGTAGTCCGAGCCCTCTCATCAGCCCGAGCAAAATCACACAGGCCAGTTTGCTAGTGAGGCTGTGTCGTCCCCTGGGGGGCATCAGGCCTTCTGTGCAGCAGGGCCGAACTCCCTGCCTTTGGGGGGCTTTGTGAGAGGGAAGGCCATGCTGCTCTTCCCCTGCTGGCCTTCACATTCCCCTCCTCCAGGTCCAAGGCAGGCCACCGTGTCTCCATCCCATCAGCGGTGATGACGGGAGGCTCTGGGAAAAGCCGGTCAGGGCACACAGGAGCCGCCCTTCTGCAGGAACCAGGGCACCCTGAATGGGGCCGTAGAGGTGCGCCACAAAGCGAAGCAGCGCAATCTCAGGGCAGCAGAGCCCTTGTCGGGGAGGGCTTCCTGCCAGTCCGTCCAGCTGTCCGCCCCCTCCAGGACTGTCTCCTCTGCTGGCAGCCACTTCCCAGATGCTCGGACAGCTGGTCCTGGCCCAGCCCCCTGCCCAGGCCCTTCCACTGGAGAGGCTGCTGCTGGACACCAGGCCTTCTGCCCGGCCACTTCCCCCTGCCCCGCGGAGCCACCCGGCATCGCGCCAGCGCATGGGGCATCGGGATCTCTCAGGAGAGGGGACCAGCCTGGCGAGCCGGGATCCCTCCGCCGAGAGAGGCTGCCTGGGGAGCACAGGCCCTGCCGCTGCGTCACAGGGGCCGTGGCTCCATGGCGGAGCAAGGCCTCATGTGCAGAAGGTCTCCGGTTCACTCCCCAGCACCTCCAGGTGAGGATGGAAGAGGTCTGGGTGTTGCTGTCCAACACTTCTGGAAGGCAGTGGGTTGGGGATGGAGGGCGGAGGCCCTTGCCCTCCCAGGTGTGGCACCGCAAAGCCACTCTGCCCCATCTCCGGAGGCGCACTAGCAAGCCAGCTCTGTGTGATTCCTTTCTTCCCACGCTGCATTCTGATCTGCTTTGAATCCAGTCTACGCGCGGGTAACTGAAGCCAGCGCACAGTACACACTACACTTCTGTGTTCACTGCTGCCCTCAGTTACCTCCCCTTCTTCTGTCAAGTTTGTGTCAGAATAATAATAATAATAGTAGTAGTAGTAGTAATAATAATAATAATAATAATAATAATAATAGTAATAGTAGTAGTAGTAGTAGTAGTAGTAGTAGGAGGAGGAGGAGGAGGAAGAAGAAGAAGAAGAAGAGCGACATTCCTGGCTGAATGTACAAGGAAAGTAACATACCCTTGAAGAACAATGAATTGTGATAGGAGATGTTTCTGATGGGCCACCCGCAGATGGGGGTTTGGCTTTCAACACTAAAACCCTTAGCTTATATGTCCCATTGTCCCCATTTTGCAGATGGGGGTGGGAAGCTATGAGAAAGTGTCTTGCCTAAGTGAGATTGTGGTTGGGGCAAGATGAACCCAAGAGTTCCTTGAGAGGGATAAAGTGATACAGGAACACCGTTACCCTGAATCAGAAGTTTGCCCGTGCCGTGAAACATCTCTCTGCATAGTGGAATGCCCAGCGCTGTGTACTTTTGTTTCCCCTCTGCACTAGTGTCTTTGCAGTAGCAATTAAGGCCCATTAGCAGCTATTTATAGCAGCTCAGGGATGCCTCTTTCAAGGCCTCTTTCTCCCGAGACTTTGGAGAGGGAGCTTAGACACAAATGAAGAGCTGCAGGAAACATTCCCCAGCTCCTTGCAAAGTGCACTAGAGTTAATTGTATAGCATTAGTGTCAATGGACAACATTGTATGATTATATCTTTGGCTAGCAGCAGGCGATGCAAGCCCCATAACGTTCCAGGCGCACAGAGTTATCACAGCACAGCCACGTAGCTTCTCTGACTTGTTCTGGAGTGCCCTCCAGAAGCTGATAAAAAATGAAACTCTGACCACATCTTGATGTACAGGAGTGAATGTTCAACCTGTTCAGAGAGGTTTTGCATGAGATTACCAGGTTCAGAATACCAGCTTGCCCCACGGCTCACAATGCTGAGCAGCTCCTGGGCTTCCCAGAGGCACCTTCCTGGCCACAGCTGGAGAGGGGTGCCAGCCCAGGTGGGCCCTCCTTGGCCTGATCCAACCACAGGGGGCCCCTCCTCTGCTCTCGGAGGGCCGATCTTCAGTCCATGAGGGTCCCTAACCTCAGATGCTCAGGTGAGGAATCCTCAGTGAAACATGCCCCCTGGGCCTGGTTTCACTGAGATCCTAAGCAAGGTATTTCTTTCCAGATCCGTGTTATATACACAGCATGCAGCACCATCATGCCCGTCTGTGGGGTATTTATTTATTTTTTATTTATTAAATTTATTAATCGCCCATCTGACTGGTCACCCAGCCACTCTGGGCGATGTACAACCCACCATAAAACAATTTAAAACAATAAAATTTGTTTGTTTGTTTCGATGACACAACAATTTGTCAAGGGCTTGCTTGACATCTGCTATTCTCCAGGCCAGGGGAGGGGGGCAGCATAATTCTGGGGAAGGGAGGGTGGCTATTTCCCTAAGAACATAACACAAGCCCTGTGGCTGGATCAAACCATGCTGGCCACAGCATGAAGAACTTCATCAGGAGGGCTTTAAACTGAATCCTACAGGAAAGGGAGATGTAATGTTTGGGGTAACAATAGACGTAGGCTCATGCACTGCAGCAGAGAGAACAGCTCTGATAGCGCCCAGTAATAGTCTTCAGAAACATGTAGGAAGAAAGCCAGACCATGAAGCACATGATCTTCGATGTCTATATACTAATGCCCAGAGTATGGGAAACAAACAGAACGAACTTGAACTCTTAATACAGGGGGGAAACTATGACTTGATAGGTGTAACTGAGACTTGGTGGGATGGCTCTTATGACTGGAATACAGCAATTGAAGGATATAACTTGTTCAAAAAGAACAGGAGGAACAGAACGGGAGGTGGGGTTGCACTGTATGTGAAAAATACATATCTCTGCACAGAAATACAGGAGGAGGAGTTTGGTAGCCCCATCGAGAGCATCTGGGTTGAAATAAAGGGAGCAAAGAATAAAAGGAACCTGGTGGTCGGAGTCTACTACCGGCCACCCAATCAAGGAGAAGCCAAGGATGAAACTTTTGAAAAGCAAATAGCCAATGTTTTAGGGAAGCATGATGTAGTAGTAATGGGGGACTTCAATTTCCCCAATATTTGTTGGGAGACAAATTCTGCAAAACAGGGCCCCTCCAGGAAATTCCTGACTTGTGTGGCAGATAACTTCCTCCTACAGAAAGCAGAGGAAGGAACTAGAGGATCGGCTATCCTTGACTTGATCCTAACCAACAGAGATGACTTAGTGGATAAAGCAGCAGTTACAGGAAACTGGGGGAAAGCGAACATGTTGCACTTGAGTTCTTGGTTCTAAGGGAAGCAAAAGCTGAGTGTAGTCAAACGCGTACCCTGGATTTTAGGAAAGCTGATTGTCATAAACTCAGAACAATGATCAGTAAGGTCCCATGGCAAGCGACGCTAACGAGAAAAGGAGTCCAAGATGGGTGGGAGCTTTTAAAAAAGGAAATTCTCAAGGCACAATTACAAACACTTCCAACAAGAAGACAAGGTGGAAGACAAGAGAAGAAGCCAATGTGGCTTCACAAAAAGCTTAGGGATGACCTGAAAAGAAAAAAGGACACATATAGGAAGTGGAAAGAAGGCCAAGCAACAAAGGAAGAGTACAGGCAGGTAGCACAGAATTGCAGGGATGGCGGCAGGAAGGCGAAAGCTGACAATGAGCTGAGGTTAGCAAGGGATGTTAAAAACAACAAGAAGGCTTTCTTCAGCTACATGCATAGTAAAAGGCAGAGGAAAGAAATGGTGGTTCAGCTATTAAATAAGGATGGCAAAACGATAACAGATGACAAAGAAAAGGCAGAGGTGCTCAATTCCTACTTTGGCTCAGTCTTCACCCAGAAGAGGGTCTATGACCCCCCTGGCAAAGGCGCAGTACAGGCTGAAGGGGCAGGATTGCAGCTTGAGGTCAATAGGCATATGGTCAAGGGACACCTAATTACTTGGAATGAGTTCAGATCTCCAAGGCTGGATGAACTGCATCCTAGAGTCATAAAGGAACTGGCAGAAGAACTCTCAGAACTGCTGTCTATTCTCTTTGAGAAATCATGGAGGATGGGGGAACTGCCAGATGACTGGAGGAGGGCTAACGTTGTCCCCATCTTCAAAAAGGGTAAAAAGGAGGAACCTGGGAACTACAGACCAGTCAGTCTGACATCAATCCCTGGGAAAATTCTGGAGCAGATGATAAAGCAATCCATCTGGAAGCACCTTGACATGCCATGATGTCAAGAGTAATGCCATGATTACTCAAAGCCAACATGGATTTGTCAAAAACAAGTCCCGCCAGACGAATCTGATCTCATTTGTTGATCAAGTCACCTCCCTTGTGGACCGTGGGAATGCTATAGACATCATATACCTCGACTTCAGCAAAGCTTTCGACAAAGTGCCCCGTGATCTCCTGTTGAGCAAACTAGCTCAAAGTGGGCTAGATGAAACAACGATCCGGTGGATCCACAGTTGGCTACAGAATCGGACTCAAAAAGTGCTTCTCAATGGGACCTTCTCAAACTGGGGAGAGGTAACGAGTGGGGTACCGCAGGGCTCAGTCCTGGGCCCAGTGCTCTTCCACATTTGTATTAATGACTTGGAGGAGGAGGTGCAGGGAATGCTGATCAAATTTGGAGATGACACAAAATTGGGCGGGATAGCTAATACTTCGGAAGACAGAAACAAAATTCAAAGTGATCTGGATAGACTGGAGCGCTGGGCAGAAAACAACAGAATGACATTGAATAGGGATAAATGCCAAGTTCTGCACCTAGGAAAAAGAAACCAAATGCACAGTTACAAGATGGGGGATATGTGGCTCAACAACACTACAAGCGAGAAGGATCTTGGAATTGTTGTCTATCACAAGCTGAATCTGAGCCAACAACGTGATGTGGCTGCAAAAAAGGCAAATGCTCTTTTGGGCTGCATTACTAGAAGCATAGCTTCCAAATCCCGGGAAGTACTAGTTCCCCTCTACTCAGCACTGGTTAGGCCTCATCTGGAGTACTGTGTCCAGTTCTGGGCACCACACTTTAAGAAGGATGCAGACAAGCTGGAGAGGGTTCAAAGGAGGGCAACAAAGATGATCAGGGGACTGGAAACAAAGCCCTATGAAGAGAGACTGAAAGAACTGGGCATGTTTAGCCTTGAGAAGACTGAGGGGAGATATGATAGCGCTCTTCAAGTACTTGAACGGTTGTCACAGAGAAGAAGGCCAGGATCTCTTCTTGATCATCCCAGAGTGCAGGACACGGAATAATGGGCTCAAGTGACAGGAAGCCAGATTCCAGCTGAACATCAGGAAAAACTTCCTGACTGTAAGAGCAATACGACAATGGAACCAATTACCTGGGGAGGTGGTGGGCTCTCCCACACTGGAGGACTTCAAGACGAGGCTGGACAGCCATCTGTCAGGGATGCTCTGACCTGGATTCCTGCACTGAGCAGGAGGTTGGACTCAATGGCCTTGTAGGCCCCTTCCAACCCTACTATTCTAAGATTCTATGATTGTATGATAAACCAAAGGCCTGTCTGTTTTTCCAGCATCCTGTTTCCTATGTAAATAAGTATTTACATAGCCTACCATAGTAAAGGCAGCCACGCAAATGGCATAGTGGCTGCCATTTGCATGGCTGCCTTTACCGTGATAGGTTGCGTAAATACTTACGTAGCCTATCACGGCTGCAAGGCCGCAAATAGCGGCCGCAGCAGCCCGGCCGCAGCTGGCCGGGAGACCAGCCGCCACTGGAGCCGCCGCCCCTGCCCCCGCCTCCATTATCATTTTTCCATCCTCATTTAACAGCTGAACAGCCATTTCTTTCCTCTGCCTTTGCTATGGTCCATGGGGTCATGAAGAGTCAGACACGACTTAACGACTGAACAACAACAACAAGCTGAAGAAAGCCTTTTTGCTGCTTTTAGCATCCCTTGCTAAACTCAGCTCGTTCTCAGCTTTAGCCTTCTTGACTCCGTCCCTGCAATTCTGTGCTACCTTCCTGTACTCTTCCTTTGTTGCTTGGCCTTCTTTCCACTTCCTATGTTGTTGTTGTTCAGTCGTTCAGTCGTGTCCGACTCTTCGTGACCCCATGGACCACAGCACGCCAGGCCTTCCTGTCCTGCGCTCTCTCCCGGAGCGTGCTCAAGTCCATATTAATTGCATCCGTGATGCTATCTAGCCATCTCATCCTCTGTCGTCCCCTTCTCCTTTTGCCCTCAGTCTTTCCCAGCATCAGGGTCTTTTCCAGAGAGTTTTCTCTTCGCATTAGGTGGCCAAAATATTTCAGCTTCAGCTTCAGTATCTGTCCTTCCAATGAGCACTCAGGCTTGATTTCCTTTAGGATGGACTGATTTGACCTCCTTGCAGTCCAGGGGACTCGTAAGACTCTTCTCCAGCACCGCAGTTCGAAAGCATCGATTCTTTGGCGCTCAGCCTTCCTTATAGTCCACCTCTCACAGCCATACATTGCTACTGGGAAAACCATAGCTTTGATTAGATGGACCTTTGTCGGCAAGGTGATGTCTCTGCTTCTTACTATGCTGTCTAGGTTTGCCATAGCTTTCCTCCCAAGGAGCAAGCGTCTTTTAATTCCATGGCTACAGTCACCGTCTGCGGTGATCTTGGAGCCCAAGAAAATAAAATCTGTCACTGCTTCCATTTCTTCCCCTTCTATATGCCAGGAAGTGAGGGGGCCAGATGCCATGATCTTCGTTTTTTGAATGTTGAGTTTCAAACCAGCTTTTGCACTCTCCTCTTTCACACTCAACAAGAGGCTCTTTAGATCCTCTTCGCTTTCTGCCATTAGGGTGGTATCGTCTGCATATCGGAGGTTGTTGATAATTCTCCTGGCAACTAGGGATGGCGGAGAATTTCTCCCCGAAACTTCGGGGGGCCGAGCGCCAACGTGTTCGGCCCCCCAAACAAGTTTCGGGGAGAAATCCTCCGCACCCCCCCCCACCCCCCGCACCCCCCCCAGGACGGGACTTACCTTCCCTGAATGTCCCTCCTGGCGGCGGGTCCGGCTGGCGGTTCGTCCGGTGTTCGAGCGGGGCGGGAGCGGCAGCCGGTCTTTCGACCGGCTGCCGCCCCCGCCATTGCAATGAAAGAAAGAAAAAAAAACACGTCCCCTGATAGGCTACGTGACGATTCACGTAGCCTATCACGGCAAGATTTGCAAAGTCAGCCGTGATAGGCTACGTGAATCGTCACGTAGCCTATCACGGGTGACTTTAAAAAAAAAAGCGCGTACGCGAATGGCGGCCCCCATAGGGATCCGCCATTCCCCTTCCTTATTTGGTCGCTGTAGTCTATGTCAATGTTTACGTAGACTACAGCAACTAAATAAGGAACACGAATGGCAGCTCCCTATGGGGGCCGCCATTCGCGTACGAGCTTTTTTTTTTTTTTTTTAAGTTACCCGTGATAGGCTATGTGACGATTCACGTAGCCTATCACGGCTGACTTTCCAGATCTAGCCGTGATAGGCTACGTGAATCGTCACGTAGCCTATCAGGGGACGTTTTTTTTTTTTTTTTTTTTACTTTCGTGTTCGCGGCTGGGCGAGGCGGGAAGCCTCCTCCCCAGCCTGAATTTCGGCCGGGCGAGGCGGGAAGCCTCCCCCCCCCGGCCTGAATTTCGGCCGGGCGAGGCGGGAAGCCTCCCCCCCCTGGCCTGAACTTCGCGGGGGGAGCCGTGAAGCACCTCCCCCCCACCGCGAACAAGCTTCGATGAAAGGTAAGTGCCTTTCGTCCACTCCTACTGGCAACCTTAATTCCGACCTGTGATTCATCCAACCCGGCGTTTCTCATGATGTACTCTGCATATAAGTTAAATAAGCAGGGTGACAATATGCAGCCTTGTTGTACTCCTTTCCCAATTTTGAACCACTCGGTTGTTCCTCTTTTGTTTTCAGGTCATCCCTAGGCTTTTTGTGAAGCCACATTGGCTTCTTCTGTTGTTTTCCACCTTTCTTCTTGTTGGAATTGTTTGTGATTGTGCCTTGAGAATTTCCTTTTTTAAAAGCTCCCACCCATCTTGGGCTCCTTTTCTTGCTAGCATCGCTTGCCATGGGACCTTACTGATCATTGTTCTGAGTTTATGAAAATCAGCTTTCCTAAAATCCAGGGTACGCGTTTGACTACACTCGGCTTTTGCTTCCCTTAGAACCAAGAACTCAAGTACAACATGGTCGCTTTCCCCCAGAGTTCCCGTAACTGCTACTTTATCCACTAAGTCATCTCTGTTGGTTAGGATCAAGTCAAGATGTTTTAACTGTTCCTCAGTATTGTTATGTACGTTTATTCCACCTTTATTTATTTACAATATTTCTGTACCACTCAATAACCAAGGTTCTCTAAGCAGTTTGCATTTTTAAACATCATTTGAAAGCACTTTGTTTGGAAAACAAAAACAGCAACAAATATTTCAAGCAGACAAGCAAATAAATAAATGGGGAGTTGCTGCCGCCACTGCATCAAACTACAGAACAGTGAACAGTAATTCTATTTCTGAGTCCTTTATTTTCAGTTCCTCCCATTTCAAGTCCCTGTTGCTTTTCAGGCTGGATCACCCCCGTGTCATGTCCTGTGAAGAGTATTGACTTGGCTTCCCGGAAGACTCTGCTGGGCAGGTCTGTGAAATTTAAGTTCTGCAGCCCCGGTGGGCACTTAGCCTGTCCTGTTGGGCTCCCTACAATTCAGCTTCTCAAGCTCCCTCTGTGACCTTTTATCCTATAATTATTCTTGTTTCCAAGGAAATCTTCTGAACGTTTTGGGCAGTTGAGTAGATTTGCCGTTCTCTCTACTGTAGAGGGGAGAGATGATGGATAGGAAGGCACTTTTCCCAACTTCCAATTCTCCACCTTGTCCTTATGACAGAGAAAAACCCAGTGCCATGAATTCTGGCTATCACTGCTTCAGACACAAGCAAATGATGGAAAGTTCTCATCTTGGTGGCATTGTCAGGCCCAAGCAGCACCCTGTGTCCACAACTGGAGCCAGGCAAGTCTTCCCTGGAAAGAGGCAGTCCCAGCCTCTCCCGGCCCCTGCCCCGGGGTGTCCATGTGCCCTGCTGGGCACCCTGAGACTCCAGCTTCCATCCCTGAGGACCATGAAGATTCCAGGGAGCACCGGATGGGCCTTGACTGGCCAGGTCACATTTCCCAGCCCCTGGCCCTCAGTAATCGCTCCCAGGAGAAGGAGTCCAAGCGGATGCCTAGAGCAGAATAGGCAGCACAGAACTGCCCACACGAGGCCACCTGCCTCAAAGCCTTCTTGGGAGGAGTCAGCACGGGCCTAAAGGTACTCCAGACCAGGCCCCCTTCACACTCCAGGGGCCTGTCTTCATGGGTGATCTGCTGTGGATTGGGACCATTTGGAGGTCCGTTGCAGCACTGATGTTGTGGCCATTCTGCAGCCACCCCCGAGTTTACCTATGGGAAGCCGCATTTTTGCAGAGTAGTTTCACTCAGTTGTTTTTCTTTAATTCGGCTCCCCTGCAGCTCAGCTGCTGTGTGCCCATCCCTCCGCTTTAGATTCGGTATGATCGGGCATTCCTGGGGGTGTCCTTCAGCTGGCTATGACCTCAGTAACCTAGGCAACTACAGTAACTAGCCTGCCTTTCCAGCTCATCAAGGCACGAGAGCGCTCTTCCATGCCTTCAGAATTGCGCTGGACGCCCTTTTTGCCAGTGGGAGTAACTAGCCTCCAGTCCCCAGCCTGTCCCCCTCGGGAGCCTTCTCTGGTGCTTGTGTGACTTCACTGCTTCTCCGCATGGAGGGAATGGGCTGGCTGGAGTTACCTCCCTCTGCTAGCGCTGCTGCCACCTCAGCTGGCCACCTCCTCTCCTCCCTCTCCTGCATTCTTTCATTTTCACTGTATCACCACATCAATACAGTGAAATACTGGGGCTAAAGGCTCCCGCTTCTCTGGCTGCCTCCTCTCACTAGATAGCTAGCACTTGAAACAGCACTGCTCCCATTTTCTCAATGAGAAAAAAGATGCTACAGATTCGGGGGGGGGGAGCAGGCAACAGAGGCTGCAGACTGAGAATGGGTGAAGTGGCTAGGTTGCTGTATTTACTCCCTGGAAAAGGAGAAAGGGGGAGGGAGCTCTAACTCCCTGCCTGTTGGCTGGAATGGGGCAAAATTACACTGGTGGGATGCTCTCATGGGGAGCCTTAAGATGCTGTAAGGGATAATAACGTGATCCATTTCAATCTGGTTTCAAGCCTGGGTATGGGACACAGACAGCTTTTTCGCCTTGGGGGATGACCTACACCAGGAACTGGACAGGGGGAGTGTGTCCCTGTTAGTTCTGATGGACCTCTCAGCGGCGTTCAATACCATCAACCATGGTATTCTTCTGGGTCACCTCGCTGGGATGGGACTTGGAGGTACTGTTTTACAGTGGCTCAATTCCTTCCTAGTGGGGTGAACTCAGAAGGTGGTGTTGGGGGATGCCTGTTCGACTCCATGGCCATTAGCTTGTGGGGTCCCTCAGGGTTCTGTTCTGTCCCCCATGCTATTTAATATCCCAACATGAAACTGCTGAGAGAGGTTGTCCAGAGTTTTGGAGTTCGGTTCCACCAATATGCTGATGATGCCCAGCTCTACTACTCCTTTCCACCAGATTCCAAGGAAGCTGTTTCTGTCCTTAACCAGTGTATGTATGTATGTATGTATTTCATTTCTATACCGCCCAATAGCCGAAGTGCTCTGGGCAGTTCACAAAAATTAAAACCAAACAGCACACAATAAAACAATTTAAAATATATAGAACATTAAAACCACAATATAACAATACAACCACAATAAAACCTAGCAGCAGTGCAGGAGTTTAAAATACAGTTTTAAAACAGCAAAGCTAAAAGTCTAGAAAGCTAAAATGCTAAAATGCCTAGGAAAATAAAAAGGTCTTCACCTGGCGCCGAAAGGAGTACAATGTAGGTGCCAGGCGAACCTCCCTGGGGAGCTCATTCCACAGCCGGGGTGACACAGCAGAAAAAGCCCTCCTCCTAGTAGCCACCCGCCTCACTTCCTTTGGCAGGGGCTCATGGAGAAGGACCCCTGAGGATGATCTTAAGGTCCGGGCAGGCTCATATGGGAGGAGGCGATCCTTCAGGTAACCTGGCCCCAAGCCGTTAAGGGCTTTGAATGTTAACACCAGCACTTTGAATCGGGCCCGGAAATGGACTGGCAGCCAGTGCAGCTGGAAAAGTACTGGCGTAATATGAGCTCGCAGGCCAGTCCCTGTTAACAATCTTGCTGCCCTATTTTGGACCAGCTGAAGTTTCCGGACCGTTTTCAAAGGCAGCCCCATGTATAATGCATTGCAGTAATCCAGACGAGAAGTTCTCAGGGCATGAATAACTCTTGCTAGGCTCTCTCTGTACAGATCAGGGCGCAGCTGGTATACCAGCCTAAGCTGATAAAAAGTGCTCCGTGCCACTGAGTTCACCTTAGGGATGTACGAAACACCTACCTGGCTCTGCGCCGGGCAATCCACAGTGTGGGGGAGGCACTCCATCCCTCCCCCCGGAATCCTCAACAGGGGAGAGGTGCTCCGTTCCGCCCCCCGGAATCCTGCCTGGCCGGCTGCACTCCGCAGCCAAGCCGCGGAGCTACCGGCTGGCTCCAGCCGCCCGCAGCTGGACATCCAGCCACTGGTCAGCCCTGCAGAGATGCAAATGGCGGCTGTCGTAGTTGCCCCCATTTACGTCCCTGTATTGAGCCGTGATAGGCTACATAAGTATTTACATAGCCTATCACGGCAGGGGGGAAAACCCCAGTAAGTAAGTAAGTAAATACTTACGTAGCCTATCACAGCCTCCACAGGGACGCAAATGGCATCCCTGCATTAGCCATGATAGACTACGTAAGTATTTATGTAGCCTATCACGGCTATGAAGAGGAGGAAGCAAATGGCAGCCACAGGATGACCGCCATTCACAGGTAAGTGCTCCGTTTCGCACGCCTTTCGTGGGTTGGGGGGCGGGGCCTTAATTCTGCAATGCATTTTGGGGGGCCGAATGCACTGGCATTCGGTCTGACTGAGATCCGTCATGGAATTCTCTGACATCCCTAGTTCACCTGTGCCTCAAGTAGGGATGGCGGAGACTTCCACCACAGATTCCAGTGAGGCCGGATGCAGTGGCGGATGCAGCGGCGGATGAGGCAGCAGTGCGGCGGCGGTGGAAATTGCAGCGGCAGCAGGGGCGGCGGAAGGGGCGGCGGCAGCGGAAGATGCGGCGGCAGGGGCGGCAAGATCGGCAGCGGCGGGGGCGGCAGGAGCGGCGGCGGGGGTGGCGGCAGGGGCAGCAGTTGTGGTGGGGGCGATGGCGGCTGGTCTCCTGGCCAGCTATGGCTGGGCGCAGCATATGCAAATGGCGGTGGCTACAGCGGCCGCCATTTGTGTTCGCTATTTTTAGCCGTTCTAGCCTACGTAAATATTTACGTAGGCTAGAATGGCGAAAAATAGTGAATGCAAATGGCAGCCGCCGTAGCCGCGGCCAGTTGCATATGCGTTATTTTTATTTTGCTGTGACAGGCTACCTAAATATTTACGTAGCCTATCACGGTTAAGTACAGGGACGCAAATGGCGGTGGCTATGGCCGCCGCCATTTGCGTCCCTGCTGCCCAGCGGCCGGATGTCTGGCTGCAGGCGGATCCGGCCGGTGGCTCTGTGGAATCCCTGCGGAGCGGAGCCGGCCAGGCAGGATTCCAGGGGGAGGGACAGAGCGCCTCCCCCCCACCGCGAAGCAGATCCGCAAAACGGTAAGTGACTTTCGTACATCCCTAGCCTCAAGTCAAGTGACAGTTCTGGATCCAAGAGCACCCCCAAACTACGAACTTGATCCTTTAGGGGGAGTGCAACGCCTTCCAGAACAGGTTGAACATCACCTAGCCGGGCAGACGAACCACCCACTAACAGTACCTCCGTCTCATCTGGATTGAGTCTCAGTTTATTGGCCCTCATCCAGTCCATTACTGTGCCCAGGCCCTGATTCAGAACAGCCACTGCCTCACCTGGGTTTGATGAGAAAGAGAGGTAGAGCTGGGTGTCATCCGCATATTGATGGCACCTCAGCCCACACCTCTGGATAACCTCCCCCAGTGGTTTCATGCAGATGTTAAACAACATGGGGGATAAAATAGAGCCCTGTGGAACCCCATGGCACAATTGCCATGGCACAGAGCAATAATCCCCCAGCATCACCTTCTGGAGTCGGCCGTCCAAGTAGCAGCGGAACCCCTGCGGTGCAGTGCCTCCAACTCCCAACCCAGACAACCTATCCAGAAGGATACCATGGTTGATGGTATCGAAAGTCGCTGAGAGGTCCAGGAGAATCAACAGAGTCACACTCCCCCTGTCCCTCTCCCAGCAGAGGTCATCCCACAGGGTGACCAAGGCAGTTTCCATTCCAAAACCAGGCCTGAAGCCCGAATGAAATGGATCTAGATAATCCGTTTCATTCAAGAGTGCCTGGAGCTGTCCTACAACCACCCGCTGAAGCACCTTGCCCAAGAAGGGGATGTTGGCCACTGGCCTATAATTGTTAACATCCTCCGGCAGGGTTGTTGTTGTGAGGATACAACGGAAAGGAGGAGGATAATGTAAGCCGCCTTGGGTTCCTTGCAAGAGGAAAAAAGGCGGGATATAAATGCAATAATAAATAAATAAATAAATAAATAAATAAATAAATAAATAAATAAAGTGGCCAGCACCACTCCCTCTCTCAAGGAGGAATTTACAACCTCCTGGACCCAGCCAGACATCCCCTCCTTGTTTGATTTAATAAGCCATGAAGGGCAAGGGTCGAGCACACAAGTGGTTGATCGGACTTGGCCAAGCACCTTGTCCGCATCCTCAGGCCTCAGTAACTGAAACTCATCCAATAAAACTGGACCAGACGGTGCTCTGAACACCTCTACCAATGGAACTGCATTAATCGTGGTGTCCAATTCATGACAAATCTGAGCGACATTATCTTCAAAGTGCCTTGCAAACTCATCACAGTGTACCACCAAGGGTTCCACCGTCTCTCTCCTTGGCCCAGAATGTAACAGGCCGTGAACCACTCAGAAAATCTCTGCTGGACAACACTGAGAAGATGCAACACTGGTTGCATCTTCTCAGAACTGAGAGAAGGGCCTCCCCAAAGGATCTCAGGACACGGGCAGGTTCATAAGGGAGGATACGGTCTTTCAGATAACCTGGACCAGAGCCATATAGGGCTTTATAGGTCATTGCCAGCTGGAAAAGAACTGTCTCTTTGCCACCCTCACCGCCACAGAGTAGGCTCGATAATGAGCTCTAACCTGTGTTCGGTCAGACTCAGCACGAGTTTTCCTCCACCTGCGCTCTAGCTGTCTGCGCTCTAGCCGTCCCCCCTCTTGCTTCATTGCCCTCAGCTCAGGTATATACCAAGGAGCTGGCCAGGCTCTGCTCAGCGGGAGAGGGCGCGTGGGCGCAATCGTGTCAACAACCCAAGTCATCTCTGCATTCCACAGAGCAACCTGGGCTTCAACTGCAGGAAAATCCCCCAGAGCCCTCTGGAATCCATCAGAATCCATTAGCCTCCAGGGCAGACCATTTTAATAGGTCCCCCACCCTTACAGAGGGGAAAGGCTGCTGAGCCGCCCTGGATACAGCGGCCTCGGCATGGAAGTTGAGATCCCCCAGGACCATCATCCTAGGGGTCCTCAACACCAAGTCCGAGACCACCTCTGTCAGCTCAGGCAGGGAGTCTGATGGGCAGTGGGGTGGGTGGTACACCAACAGAATCCCAATCTGTCCCAGGTACCCAACACAAGGTACAAGCACTCAAGATCTGCACTCGAATGAGCAGGAAGCCTGGAGAGGGAGATTGAATTCCTATAGGCCATGGCAACCCCCCCCCTTCCCGACCCTCGAGTCGGTGTTGGTGCTGCACTGAGTACCCAGGAGGGCACAGCTGGGAGAGAGTGACCCCACCCAGTCCCCCCACTGTTTGGCATCAGTAATGGACTGGATGAGGGAGAACAAATTGAAACTTAATCCAGACAAGACAGAGGTGCTCCTGATCAGTCAAAAGGCAGATCAGGGAATAGGGATTCAGCCTGTGTTGGATGGGGTTGCACTCCCCCTGAAGACTCAGGTTCGCTGTTTGGGGGTGCACCCGGATTCAGCCCTGAGCCTGGATGCCCAGGTTTCAGCAGTGGCCAGGAGTGCCTTTGCACAGTTAAAACTAGTGTGCCGACTGCGCCCGTTCCTGGAGATGTCTGATCTGGCCACAGTGACACATGCCTTAGTTATATCCCGTGTGGATTACTGCAACGCGCTCTGCGTGGGGCTGCCTCTGAAGAGTGTTCAGAAACTGCAGTTGGTCCAAAGAGCTGCTGCCAGAGTGGTGACTGGGGCTGGCTACAGGGAGCATACAACTCCCTTGTTAAAACAGCTTCACTGGCTTCCAGTCTGTTTCCGGGCACAATTCAAAGTGCTGGCTATGACCTATAATGCCCTATATGGCTCCGGTCTAGGTTATCTGAGAGACCGTATCCTCCCTTATGAATCTGCCCATGTCCTGAGATCCTCTGGGGAGGCCCTTCTCTCAGTCCCACCACTGCCACAGGCACGTTTGGTGGGAACCCAGGAGAAGGCCTTCTCGGTGGCTGCTCCACAGCTGTGGAACGCCCTTCCCAGGGAGGCTGGGATGGCTCCCTCCTTGACGTATTTCCAGAGGCAGGCTAAAACAGTCTTGTTCCAGCAGGCCTTTAGACATAGTTGGAACCCGGGGGTAAGCTGCTAAAATGCTGTTTTAAAATGCTGTTTTAATGTTTTAATATAATTTTAATTGTATTGCTGTTTAATTATATTTTAACTTTTGTACATTTTCATATGTTTTAATTGTATATGTTTTAATTTTTGTAAGCCGCCTTGTGTCCCAGTATTGGGGAAAAGGCGGGGTATGAATATAATAACAACCACAATGTGGTAGCTGGGGGCAGCCTGGACAGGGGCAGGAAACAAGCCTCTCTCGTTGGTTGAGCAGCACCTGCTGGATTGCAGACATTCGCTTCTACTCCCCCCACCCAACCCAGAAGTATGTTGCTTTCGAGCGCAGTGTGACCCACGAAAAGCAAATTTTTAAGGTAAGGTTCACTCAGCTTTTCTTGCTTCGTGTGTCCCTGATGGACAAAAGCCAGTTCCATTAAACTCCGGATAACACTCCAAAGCGCTTCTCATTCCGTTGTCGTACAGAAGCCCCCAGGATGGGCTGGAGCACCTTTAAACTGTTGTCCTGGCTGCCTGGATGTTGCTAGTGCGACAGCTCCTTCTGCCCAGCTCTGACTTTATTTCTGTAAGGTCTTTATTTTAAAATATTTATTTATTTAAAATATTTCTATTCTGGTTGTCATGTACAGCATATCCAGGCAGTGCACAACAACAAAACTACAGTATAAGTATGCATTATAGCTAAAACAAAGTATTGCTATATAATGATACACCGGGGGCCGCGGTGGCTTAGTGGTTAAGACGCTGAACTGCAGACTGGAAGGTCGGCAGGTCAGCAGTTCGAGACCCGAGTGCTGCGTGATGGAGTGAGCTCCCGTCTTCAGTCCCAGCTTCTGCCAACCTAGCAGTTCGAAAGCAAGAAATTGCAAGTAGATAAATAGGTACTGCCTCGGCGGGAAAGGTAACAGCGTTCCGTGCACCTCGGTGTTCAGTCATGCCGGCCACATGGCCACGGAAGCGTCTTCGGACAGCGCTGGCTCTTCGGCTTAGAAACGGGGATGAGCACCGCACCCTAGAGTCGGACACGACTGGTTGGGGACACCTTTACCTTTTATATAATGATAGATTTACAAATAAAGCTGGCCTGGAACCACAGGAAAGGTTCTCAGCAGAGTCCAGGACTTCTTGCCCATTGCCCTTCTCAAAAGAGCTGCTGTTGCATCACAAACAGCAATGCCAGTGGCAGAACCTTATGGCATCTTCAGTGATGTCAATGTGGAGACAGCAAAAGTGGCATAATTTTGTCACTACAGAAAGTCACAACAGAGAGTATGATGTGGCAAGCAATAGAGTCTGGGGTCATTGCTGTCACTTGGCAAAGTAAGTTTAGGACTGACAGAGGAGTATAGTAATTCACATAGTTCATTCACTTCTCAGAAGCCACTGGAAAATGTGCTTGGAGAGGAGGACATCATCCAGCCCCCCGGGCACCACAAAGCATTACGCTAGCATTCGTGTCTGACCACATAGCTGCTTGCAAATCTGCTAATATACTATTTGCACACTGAGTGTCTCGCACGCTCCCTGCCCCGCCCCACCCCCAGCATCAGCATATCTGTGTGGTTTTAATACCAGCCAGGGAAAGTTATTTGGTAACATCTTCCAGACAAGCTAAACAGAGCACTGAACACTTGTTAAACTGGTACTTTTCAGGATTAGGCTGTTGGTTTAGTGGCCTGTGACAAGGAGGAAAACGGTGCTGCTGCTGGGTCAAGGAAGGAGAAAGCTTTGTCAACAGGAGACTCCAAAGGCAGAAGCAAGCACCAGGGGTGTTGTTCACCAAGGAAACATGAGCTGCAGGCGGTTGGCACCCGGCGGGTGGGGTGAGGGAGCTGGCCGGTGGCACCAGGGTCAGTGACAGCAGCCTTCAGAGAGAGCATCCTTGTCAGACTGAAGGAGATGTTCTGCTGACAACTAGCCAAAGACTTGCCGATAACATTTCCAGTTGTGTTTCCTTAAATCCATGCCAGTGAATTGCAGAAAAGTAGCCGTGCAGTGACAAACACGGGTCGTGGCAGCACTTCCGCCATGAGGCAGAGGCAGTTTGCTCCAGTATGTTCCCCACTTGGCAACCTGGGTGCACGAAAGAGCCTTCCGGCATCAAGCATCACAGGCACGCCCCTGGCTCGCCTCAGAGACCCACCATCCATTGGGGGGGGGGACTTGCGACATTGGCTCTGCCTCCGAGCTGCATTCTAGGCATGTGCCGAGAAAGTCTTGGGGTTCCGCCTTCGCCGTGCCCACTCAGGGCCATGGGTCATCTCGCCACACACTCCCGGGGCTGGCTCGACTGGCCGAAACCTCCCATCCCGATCTGGAACCTGCTGACTGTTTCCCAGGTGCTGAGAACACAGCAGGGACTTCCAGTGAGATGTCACCACGCAGTGTTCTTGTCAGCTGTCAAGGTCTGTGGAGAACCGCCAGTGCCCCGAAGTCCATCCCTCTGTCTCGCCGCACGCGTGGCCGCAGGCTCCGGACGGGGCCACCCTCGATCTTCCCACCACCCGCGGTCCGGAGTAGTGCCCTCGGCATTTCGGGTGAGAACCAGCCAGGAGTTGTTCTTGGCTCCGAGCTGAACGTAGCCCTGGGAACTGCTCTAGCCATGGCAGAAGAGTTGACATACCAGCTGAAACCAGCTGAAGGCAAAGTCAAGATGCCTGGTTTTAAAATATAAAACATGGCATGATTTTATTTCATGTACAAATCGGGGACATACGCAGCAATGTCCGTCAGATCCTTTCCACAGTTTATGGGAAAGAGACAAAGTATAATTTGTTATTATGAAGAATCAGAAGGGAAACCTCGAAGCCGCCCATGGATTCCACCTATTTTTTTGTCTGTAAAGTGAAGGGGGGGAAACGCTACATGTTCTACCCTCTGTCAGTAACTAGATTTAAATTCAATGTATTTTTAATTCCCTTGTTTGTTTGTCCTTGCAGTGTGTGCGCGCGTGCATGTGCACATCGCGTGCACATGGAGCGCGTGCGCACTGCGTGGCCTGCATGCTCCTTTTGTGCCCTGCTGCAGTCATCACCTGCTTTTGCAGGCTGGGGGCTCTGGCTCCTCTCCCAGTCCGCTGCCTCCTCGGGTGGCCACCTGGCCTCTTTTACAGAGGACAATCATCTCTGTGAAGGGCTGCCCGGTCCAAGTCCAGAAGAGAGATCAAGAAGCATGCAAGGTGAAGCATGGGCCTCGAAGGGGCCCATCATCAGCAGACGGCACAAGGCATGCAGGCCGTCTGGTCCTAGTCTTCCACACTAGGGTGTGAAGTCTTGCATTTCTACAGATGCATGAGAATTTCATTTCAGTTTTCAAATTGCTTGAAAATGCCCCGTTCACAACCCCAAGCCTGAACGTGAGCGCATGTTCTCTGGAAATCTTTGCAAATTCCCAAACATGTGTTTGCAAAATGCACACTTTTTAAAAATGTGCACATTTTTTTTCTAAAAATGCATACATTAAGAAACATACAACTCACAACAAGTTTTAATGTTGTAAAGCCACCTTCAGTCCCAGTATTCGGAGAAAAGGCGGGATATAAATAAATGAATATTATTATTTTAAAACAGAGAGTTTTAAAAATGCACACTGAGAAGAGTGTGTTTGTAAATGCGTGCATTTTGTTAAAAGGCACACTTTTAAAAATGCACTTTCTTATTTCCCCCAGCATTTTAGTTATTCACTTTCTGTTCTATATCTGGTATTGTATTTTAAATCTTTGCACTGTGGCTAGATTCTATCTGGGTAATATTTTTATTTGTATGCTGTAGTTTTATACTTTTAAATTTTAATATTGTATTTTATTGTCTTGCATTTTATGGTTTTAACTGAGCTTTGCCTATTGGGGGGTCTTGAAAAGTAATAAATACATAAATGAGGGTCGGGGTGCAAGGCGGCTCTCTCGCAGCCCTGTGCCTCAGCTCGTTGTGCAGGAGTGTCCGCAGTAGGGATGTACGAAAGTCCCTTACCTGAACCCGAAACTTGATTCGCGGTGCGGGGGAGGTGCTCCATCCCTCCGCCCGAAATTCTGGCCGGGGGAGAGGCGCCCTGTCCCTCCCACCACGAATCCTGTCCAGCCGGGACGCAAATGGCGGTGGCCGTAGCCGCCGCCGTTTGCGTCCCTGCTGTCAGCCGTGATAGGCTACATAAATGTTTATGTAGCATATCACGGCTGAGTGAAGAAAAAAAAAACTGCATGTACACATATGGCAACGCCCATGGGCGCCACCATTTGCGTACGCGCGGTTTGTTGTTGTTGTTTTTCACTCAGCAGTGATAGGCTACGTAAACATTTACGTAGCCTATCACGGTGTTTTTTAAAAATCTAGCCGTGATAGGCTACGTAAATCTTTACGTAGCCTATCACGTTGTTGTTGGGGTTTTTTTAACTTGGAAATGGCGGCGGCGGCAGCCGGTCAGAAGACCGGCCGCCGCAACCGCCGCCACTGAACTGCCGCCGGAGCCGCCACCAGGGACATTCACACAAGGTAAGTCCCGTCCCGGGAGGGTGGGGGGGGGCAGACCGTTTCGCCACCAATTTCGGGGGGCCGAATGCGCTGGCATTCGGCCTCCCCGAGATTCATGGAGAAATTCTCTGACATCCCTAGTCCGCTGGAGGGCTTAGCTGCAGGGCTGGTGCTCCAGACTGATCTCATCTGTTCTCGGAAGCTAAGCAGGGTCAGCCCTGGTTAGTGCTTGGATGGGAGACTGCCTGGGAATCAGGCGTCCTGCATGGAGCAGGGGGTTGGACTCGATGGTCTTGTAGGCCCCTTCCAGCCCTACTGTCCTATGATCCTATGATCTGTGAACAGGGAGTCCAAGATAAGCTCTGTTTGCACCGAAAGGGGAAGGAGCCCGGCCAGACTCCCAAGAGTTGTAGGGACCCCATTGGTCCTTTGTGCCACCTGGCCCCTGCTGAGCTCATTCCTGCAATACCACCCTTGGGCCACCCGCCATGGGGGTGCTGAGGAGCAGCACAGAGCGGGCCGACAGCACCCTCCTCTGTCTCCTGTGGTGTCAGGCTTTCCTTGGCTCTACGAGTGCAGGTTGGCCCCGAAGCTCCCACTTTCAAGTAGGCACAAGTTGTTCCAGGTGACTTTTCAGTCTCCAGGTAGTTCCTCTAGAACTGAGAAGAGAGGCGCTCCCTGCCTTCCTGACTGCAGAACTGAGTGCGGTGGCACAGTTCCCCGCAAGACGCACCCCCAGTGAGCGAGGGAAGCCAGCTGCGTGGCCTCCACAGCCCCCCCCCCGCCCGTACAAGTCCGCATGGACCGGGGGGAGGGCATGGGGAGCAGCATGGCCCGAGCACTCGACACCAGTGGGCTGCCAGGGACTGGAGGCACTGGCGCACCCCATCCCTCCTCCAAAGCAAGCCCAGAGTCTCCCTGACGTAGTCCTCCTCCTCACAAAGCTCCTCGCCCATGGAGCTCCATGCAGGGCTGTGCAGGCAGCTTGGCTTGGGCCAGCACCCCTGAGTGCCGCTTCTTTCTTCTGCTGCAGGGATCCAGCAGGGATCCGCTGCTGAAGCTCATACAGCCTGAGAGGGCGGGATGCATCCCATGTACTGGCTATGTCAGTCAGCTACACAAATGGGATGCAAATGATGGGTGAAATATTCATTTCAGCTGCTCCATAATTAATCCTCTTCTTTTCCAACTGCTGCGTGTGATTATTCAATTAGTCTTGGATTTCTTGTCAAGTTGTTTCAGTGAGGAATCCCTGCTGAAGCCTGTAGGAACAGCTCTCTCTCTCCTAAGCACTTGATTATGTCAGACTCCACATGTAATGCCATCCTCGGGGTAGCAGTTTGCTTGCCTTGAGCCCGATATGGAAGGAGCAGCCCTCAACAAACCTGCAGGCTGGGCGGCTTGGACCTTATTTTTATTTTATTGCTTGCTTTTCCCTGCTCCACTAGACACACATCTCCATTAAAGAGTATTATGTACCAGCTGCTTGAGAGCAGAACCAATTGCCTTGGAGAAGGTGAGCTCTCCTTTGCCGGACATTATTAAGCAGACTCTGGGCAGTGCTGGACTAGTTGCAAGATGCCTGCATTGAGCAGGGGGTGGACTAGATGACCTCCAAGATCCCTGCCCACTCTAACATTCCATCATTCTAGGTATTCCTGTGCCATTTACTTTTAAATGTATATTGTGTTATCTGTCAACACATAATATATGCTCCTTCCATATCAGGCTCAAGGCAAGCAAACTGCTACCCCGAGGATGGCATTACATGTGGAGTCTGACATAATCAAGTGCTTAGGAGAGAGAGAGCTGTTCCTACAGGCTTCAGCAGGGATTCCTCACTGAAACAACTTGACAAGAAATCACGGAATAATGGGCTCAAGTTACAGGAAGCCAGATTCCGGCTGAACATCAGGAAAAACTTCCTGAGTGTCAGAGCAATACGGCAATGGAACCAATTACCTGGGGAGGTGGTGGGCTCTCCCACACTGGAGGCCTTTAAGACGAGGCTGGACAGCCATTTGTCAGGGATGCTCTGACTTGGATTCCTGCATTGAGCAGGGGGTTGGACTCGATGGCCTTGTAGGCCCCTTCCAACCCTACTATTCTATGATTCTATGATTCTATGATAAAGCCCACAAAGAGGTCCACCCAATACAACATCAAACTGACAATAGAAACAGACAATTCCACTTTAAAAGTAACCATCTGTTAAACCCAAATAGCCATGAAGATTCACCCCAACCAGCCTAAAACAAACCACACCTATAAAATGCATCAACTGCAAACAGCTCACTTATGAAAAAGAAAAGAAAAAACGCTCCTCCACTTACTTACGATGTGGTTCGAGGCACCCTGCCTGGTGGGCCTGTCTGAGGCGCAGGCCACTGTGGAAGACAGAGCGCGGCCCCTGGGAATCACGAGCCGTGCTCCAGGTGTCAAGAGCCGAGATCGGGGCCTCCTCAGATGCCCTGGCTAAGGATGTGGGAGTCCCACGGGCTTGTTCCTTGCAGACCAGCCAGGGGCTCAGCTGCATGACCTAGGGCCCATTATCTGCCACTCAGTTTCCCCTCTGTAAAAAGAGTGACTTGCTACCCCACAGGAAACTGTGAGGACAAATACAGGGATGGCGCATTTAATACTCTGCATACAAATCATGCATTGTACTCCATTCGGAAGGAAATGTGACTCTGTGCCTTAAAAAAGCAAATGTCATTTTATGGCTTATTTCAGCATCCATTTTTTAAAGTAGGCATTTTTTAAAAAATGCAAGATTCTCATAGAACATCTCAGTTTCTCTCCCTGTTTTGGCTGCATGCCGTTCCTGTGCTCACCCATCCCCTGGAGCACTTGCACAGATTTTCTGTTTAACTGCTTTATATCACATTCCCTGTAATGGCTTTTTACCTATCTTGACCTATTCTTGGAATCAAATCACAGGTTATAAAGAGCAAGGAGAAGACGCTCTAACAACCAACATGAATCACAGCGGCCGTTAAGGAGACATTCCTGCAGAAATGATTCAATCTCGTGTTATCTTTACAAATTAGGGTTGCTGGCTGGCTGGGGGGCTTGGGGGGGCTTTGCCTTCGACATGGAAATGCTTAGAGGCCAGGTTCTTCTCTAATGGGCTCAGTTATGAATCTACCACCCTGACTTCATCCCCTTCCCTTTGTTGGGGAGCTCAGCTCTGACTCTGTGGAGAACGAGGAGGCTGTGCAGACCTCCTCAGTGAGCTGGGGCACCCCACACCCAGCCCCCCGTGAGGAGCTTTGGCCAGGCTCCCTGAGCTCAGCTCTCCCCTCAGAATGCCCTCAGCATTCCTTCCCTTCCCCATTGGCAAGCTGGGAAGGAAGCCGGCCTGATCCAGTCCCATCACACAGCCAGCCGCAGGTGCCAGCACTCAGAGGCCAGCGTGGCAGGAGAGGCCCAAGGGGCGAGAAAGCGAGCGCAGGGCGGGGGGGGCTCATCGTGGAGAGGACGGGGCAGGCGAGGCCAGCTGAGAGAAGGCACTCACTGGCACTGCCCTCCAGTCCTAAGAACACGAAGGGAGCCGGCCTGGAGCAGAGCAGGAGCCCAGCATTAGTCCAGGTTGCACCGCTGCCAACCAGACGTCCTGCCACAGAGCACGAGCGCAACAGCACCCCCCTGCCCTGTCCCAGCAGCTGGTGTATAGCCCTCGATCCTGGCTGCAACAGGCAGCCGTTGCGGCTCATAGCCCCGGACAGCTCAGCAGCTGCCGGAGGAGGAAGACAACGGCTAACGGGAAGAAAAATCCATCAACGGGGGGGGGGGGGGCAGAGGTGTATCTGGGTCCCCGTAGACCAGGAGGGAAATCCCCCCTTGAGAGGGACCCCCTCCCTGTAATGCCCTGCTGTCTGATCACATTTCAAAGCTTTTAAAATCAGCACCTTGAATGGGGTCCAGAAATGGCCCAGGAGCCAGTGCAGCTGTTTCAGAACTAGCCAGATGTAAGAACATCAGAAGAGCCCTGCTGGATGAGAGCGAGGTCCAGCTAGCTCAGCATTCTGTTCAAACAGAGGCTGGCCAGCTGTTGATGGGAGACCCACAAGCAGGACACGGGTGCCACAGCACCCTCCCGCCCACATTCCCAGCTACTGGTGTACATTGGCATACTGCCTCTGATACTGGAGGAAGCATATAGTCATCATGACTAGTAGTCATTAATGCCCTCCATACATCCAGTCCCAGTGAGTAAGCTTGGTGCTATATTTTAGACTAATGGTATTTTCTGAACTGTCTTCAAGGGCAGTCCCATGTACACCATGCAGTGCAATAGTTTAAATAGGACAGTGTCAGGGTGTGAACAGAATACCTGTGACCAGGCTCTCTCCAGCTCTGTGTTCCCCTACAGCAATGCCGTGTTCTCAAATTCCTGCAAAATCTGACCTTTCCTGGTTCTGTCACAAAAGTGACTGACTAAATATATTCCATGACCACATCTTGGTTGAGAGGGATCCCTCTGGATCCCAGAGTGCCAACTGAGCATGTGCGGGTGTTTGGGCAAGGGCAGGAGGTCACCTCCCCACTGGAGGAAGGCTGATTGGTCTTCAAAATATGCGTTATGAATGGGGGGAAGCAGCCTCCTGACCCGAGTCCCAAAGGTGGCATTTGCTTGAGAATGATCCGGCCTTTCCGTCATCCAGCCCCTGGCCCTCCCTGGCTTTGGCTTATCTCACAGTGGCCATCTCTTGGGATCTGATTGGTGTCAGAGGATGGCCTGGTGCTAGCATCTCCCCCCTGACTCATTATATCCCCTCCTGGAGTGGCAAGAAACATGGAATGCAGATATAGCTCCCCCCCCCCCCGCGCAAGGCGCTAGCGAAATCTGAGCTGGGTTGCCTGTTTGATTGGATACTGGCCCTACAGAGAGCCAATTATTCCTATAAATATTCCTCTAACCTGCTGTGTGGCTGCTGAAATATTTCCATGCAGTCTGGAGCATTGTTAAAACCTTCCATTGCCTCAGATAAGGAGGAGCGAGGGTCTTTTCATGGCACATCAGAGGGAGGAGGAAGAAAAGAAGAAGCGAGACTTCAGCGCAGCGAAGTGCATGCAGCCAAATGTATGTTTTCCCCCACCTGGCTGAGATGCTCATTTACTTTTAAATTGCTCCTCTAGAAGGGAAAGGAGAAATGTGTTATCGTTTTATTGGAATCTGGTAAGAAGCCTTTACAAGCGAAGCCACTGAGAGCATCCAGGGAAGCAGAAAGAGATCTAACAGGTGCCAGCCAGCTAACAAAGCTGGTCAAGTCTCTGAACACTCATCACTTCTTCTGCGTAGGTCCAGCGTTGGCCAGTATATCTGCCATCGCTGATGGGGAACAAGGGCTGCTTCAGAAGGCTCTCTGGAAAGGGGGCCTTTCTGCAGGGGTGGGCCATGGCGCTGCGTCCTTCCCTCTGGAGGGAGACGAGGGCCAGATGGATCTCTGGTTGTCGGTTTCCTTGCTCTGTGTTTTCAGGGGGAAGTTTGCTAGTGGGTTCCCAGTCTGGGTAGCCCGCCAGTGGCAGAAAGTGGCTGGGTCGGTCAGCAGCCAAGTCCTGCTGCCGGAGAGCCAAGACGACTTCCAGCCTGAACCCCTGGGCAAGCGTTGTTGGTGGTGAGGCAGGGGGATTGTGCCCTTCAAGGAGAACAGACAGCAGTTCCCCCTCTGCCAGCTGATCTCCCACAGAGACTGTCACAGTCAGCGCACCAGCTCCAGCCAGCTGCTCTCCGCTCTCGCTGAGACCTGGAGCCACCACCCCGCAGGCCGGGGCTGGGCAGGTCGGGAGCTACGGGAAGCGCGGCTGGAGCCGGGAGTCACTCTGGGTAGGACCCTCAGGCCTCCGTGATGTCCCTTTGGCCATCAACACCTCCGTCTCGGAATCCTGACTTGGATTCCTGCATTGAGCAGGGGGTTGGACTCGATGGCCTTGTAGCCCCCTCCCAACCCTGCTATTCTATGATTCTGTGATGGGTCAGCCTGGCACCACTAACACTGCCTCCAGGTTCCCATCTAGCTGACATTCAGAAGGAGCCCACGAGGAAACACCCCTGTGGGTCAGGGGGGTGTGGTTGGTGGGATGGGATGTCACAGTGACCCCTAGGCTCAGCTTGGCCGTTAGCCAGGCCCAAGACCAACATACCGTGACCACTCCTCATAGAATCATAGAATCATAGAATCACAGAATCATAGAATAGTAGGGTTGGAAGGGGCCTAAAAGGCCATCGAGTCCAACTCCCTGCTCAATGCAGGAATCCAGGTCAGAGCATCCCTGACAGATGGCTGTCCAGCCTCGTCTTGAAGGCCTCCAGTGTGGGAGAGCCCACCGCCTCCCCAGGTCATTGGTTCCATTGTCGTATTGCTCTTAACAGTCAGGCAGTTTCTCCTGATGTTCAGCCAGAATCTGGCTTCCTGTAACTTGAGCCCATTCTTCCGTGTCCTGCACTCTGGGATGATGGAGAAGAGATCCTGGCCTTCTTCTCTGTGACAACCTTTCAAGTGCTTGAAGAGCACTATCCCATCAGTCTTCTCTTCTCAAGGCTCAACATGCCCAGTTCTTTCAGTCTCTCCTCACAGGGCTTTGTTTCCAGTCCCCTGATCATCTTTGTTGCCCTCCTCTGAACCCTCTCCAGTTTGTCTGCATCCTTCTTAAAGTGTGGTGCCCAGAACTGGACACAGTACTCCAGATGAGGCCTAACCAGTGCTGAGTAGAGGGGAACTAGTACTTCCCAGGATTTGGAAGCTATTCTTCTAGTAATGCAGCTCAAAAGAGCATTTGCCTTTTTTGCAGCCACATCACATTGTTGGCTCATATTCAGCTTGTGATCGACAACAATTCCAAGATCCTTCTCGCTCGTAGTGTGGTTGAGCCACGTATCCCCCATCTTGTAATTGTGCATTTGGTTTCTTTTTCCTAGGTGCAGAACTTGGCATTTGTCCCTATTAAATGCCATTTGTTGTTTTCTGCCCAGCGCTCCAGTCTATCCAGATCACTTTGAATTTTGTTTCTGTCTTCCTAAGTATTAGCTATCCCGCCCAATTTGGTGTCATTTGCAAATTTGATCAGCATTCCCTGCACCTCCTCCTCCAAGTCATTAATAAAAATGTTGAAGAGCACTGGGCCCAGGACTGAGCCCTGCAGTACCCCACTCGTTACGCTTTGCCCAGTTTGAGAAGGTCCCATTGTTAAGCACTCTTTGAGTCCAATTCTGTAGCCAACTGTGGATCCACCAGATCGTTGTTTCATCTAGCCCACTTTGAGGTCGTTCGCTCATCAGGATATCATGGGGCACTTTCTCGAAAGCTTTGCTGAAGTCGAGGTATATGATGTCTACAGCGTTCCCACGGTCTACAAGGGAGGTGACTTGATCAAAAAATGAGATCAGATTCGCCTGGCAGGACTTGTTCTTGACAAATCCATGTTGGCTTCGAGTAATCACTGCATTGTTTTCAAGGTGCTTACAGATGGATTGCTTTATCATCTGCTCCAGAATGTTCCCAGGGATTGATGTCAGACTGACTGGTCTGTAGTTCCCAGGTTCCTCCTTTTCACCCTTTTTGAAGACAGGGACATTAGCCCTCCTCCAGTCTTCTGGCGCTTCCCCCATCCTCCATGATTTCTGAAAGATAAAAGACAGCAGTTCCGAGAGTTCTTCTGCAAGTTCCTTTATGACTCTAGGATGCAGCTCATCTGGCCCTGGAGATTTGAACTCATTCAAAGTAATGAGGTGTTCCTTGACCATATGCCTGTCAATCTCAAGCTGCAATCCTGCCCCTTCAGCCTGTACTTCGCCTTTGCCAGGGGGGTCATAGACCCTCTTTTGGAGAAGACTGAGCCAAAGTAGGAATTGAGCACCTCTGCCCTTTCTTTGTCATCTGTTATAATTTTTCCATCCTTATTTAATAGCTGAACCACCATTACTTCCCTCTGCCTTTTACTATGCACATAGCTGAAGAAAGCCTTTTTGCGGCTTTTAGCATCCCTCGCTAACCTCAGCTCGTTCTCAGCTTTCGCCTTCCTGCCGCCATCCCTGCAATTCTGTGCTACCTGCCTGTACTCTTCCTTTGTTGCTTGGCCTTCCTTGCACTTCCTATATGTGTCCTTTTTTGTTTTCAGGTCATCTCTAAGCTTTTTGTGAAGCCACATTGGCTTCTTCTGTTGTCTTCCACCTTTTCTTCTTGTTGGAATGGTTTGTAATTGTGCCGTGAGAATTTCCTTTTTTAAAAGCTCCCACCCATCTTGGACTCCTTTTCTCGTTAGCGTCGCATGCTATGGGACCTTACTGATCATTGTTCTGAGTTTATTAAAATCAGCTTTCCTAAATCCAGGGTACACGTCTGACTACACTCGGCTTTTGCTTCCCTTAGAACCAAGAACTCAAGTACAACATGGTCGCTTTCCCCCACAGTTCCTGTAACTGCTACTTGATCCACTAAGTCATCTCTGTTGGTTAGGATCAAGTCAAGGATAGCCGATCCTCTAATTCCTTCCTCTACTTTCTGTAGGAGGACGTTATCCGCCACACAAGTCAGGAATTTCCTTGAGGGACCATGTTTTGCAGAATTTGTCTCCCAACAAATATCGGGGAAATTTAAGTCCCCCATTACTACTACATCATGCTTCCTTGAAACATTGGATATTTGCTTTTCAAAAGTTTCATCCTTGTCTTCTCCTTGATTGGATGGCCGATAGTAGACTCCGACCACCAGGGTCTTTTTATTCTTTGCTCCATTTATTTTGATTCAGATGCTCTCGATGGGGCTACCAAGTTCATCCTCCTGCACTTCTGTGCAGAGATATGTATTTTTCACATACAGTGCAACCCCACCTCCCTTTCTGTTCCTCCTGTTCTTTTTGAACAAATATCCTTCAATTGCTGCATTCCAGTCATGAGATTCATCCCACCAAGTCTCAGTTACACCTATCAAGTAGGGATGGACGAAAGTCACTTACCTGATCCCGAAGCTTACTTCGCGGCGGGGGGGAGGCGCCCCGTCCCTCCCTGCCGAAATTCTGGCTGGGGGGGAGCGTCCCGTCTCTCCGGCTGCGAAACCCCTTCTCCTGCCGGGACGCAAATGGCGGCGGGCGTAGCCGCCACCGTCTGCGTCCCTGGCCTTCAGTCAGCCGTGACAGGCTACATAAATGTTTACGTAGACTACCCGGGCCAAAATAAGGAATGCAAATAGCGTTGTCCTTATTTTCACCATAGTCTACGTAAATATTTACGTAGACTACCTGGGCCAAAATAAGGACTGCAAATGGCGGCGCCCATGGGCGCCGCCATTTGCATACGCACTTTTTTTTTCCCCCCAAAGTCAGCCGTGATAGGCTACGTAAACATTTACGTAGCCTATCACGGTATTTTTTTAAAATCTAGCCCTGATAGGCTATGTAAATACTACGTAGGCTACGTAAATGCATAGCCTATCACGTTTGTTGTGTTTGGTTTTTTTTTACTTGGAAATTTGCTGCCACCGCACCACCACCACTGCCGCCGCACCGCTGCCAGGGGCCGTCGCCACCAGGGACATTCGATCAAGTTAAGTCCCATCCCGGACCATTTCTCCACCAATTTTGGGGAATTGCGTTTTTGCGTTTGCATTCGGCCTCCCGGAGATTCGTGGAGAAATTCTCTGACATCCCTACTATCAAGTCATAATTTCCCTCCTGTATTAAGAGTTCAAGTTTGTTCTGTTTGTTTCCCATACTCTGGGCATTAGTGTACAGACATCGAAGACCATGTGCTTCATAGTCTGGCTTTCTTCCTACATGTGTCTGAAGACTATGATTGGGCGCTATCAGAGCTGTTCTCTCCGTTGCAGTGCATGCGCCTATGTCCGTTGTTACCCCCAACATTACATCTCCCTTCCCCGTAGGATTCAGTGTAAAGCCCTCCTGATGAAGTTCTTCATGCTGTGGCCAAACACATTCTTCCCATCCTTTGTGAGGTGCAACCCGTCCCTTGCCAACAGCCCATCTTCCAGGAAGTATAGCCCGTGTTCCCAGAATCCAAATCTCTCACGTCAGCACCACCTTCGTAGCCAGTCATTCAACCAGAATATTTTTCACTCCCTTTCTATCCCTCTTCTAACTACTGGAAGGATAGATGAGAAAACTATCTGGGCCCCAAAGTTTCCTTCCCAAAGCTTCAAAGTCTGATGTGATTTCTTCGTAGCTCCGCTGGCCTCCTCCCCCTCCTCTCTCTCTCTCTCTCTCATATTAAACAGAGGTCTGCAGCTTGTCATTGCCTCTCTCCAGATGATACACTTGCTTATTTCTTTTATTCTTATGTTTTTAATTCTGTCTTTAATTTATTTGTTTTTGTTTTAATTAAGATTTTGTTTTCAATCCAGATTTCATTGTTAGCTGCCTTGAGCACCCTTCTTTGGCAGAAAGGTGAGAAATTAATCAATTAAACACATAAATAAATAATTCACACATATCATCTTCTATTCCTTGGCAGTGGCAGCCGTTTCGTTGGGGGCACCTAGATATTTTCACTTCTGAATTCTGTACTGCACATGCCATTTGCCGTGGCTTTCTGCCCCTTCCATTTATTTGTGTCTTTCCCCCTCCAAAGCACAGTGGCATTTGTGGGATGGGATAGGGGCTAAGGGTTCAGCCCCTTCCGTTTGCCCATTCATGTTCCCCGGCCTCTGTGCTCCCCTGCAAAATCCGCAGCGGGAAGCCATTTGCTGAGACAGCGTCGCGCTGCACCCTCTGTCATCAGCCTGCCCGCCTGCCTGCCGTGGGGGCCCTGTGACCCCCCAGGGTGGTGGGTGTGGCCTGTCTCTTTGAGCGGCACATGCTTCCTGGGAGCAGCTCCCCTCCTGGGTGGCTGGAGTGGTCCAGTCTGCTGCTGCTGCTTCTCGAGGGTGAGCAGCTCGTTGCTGCTCTGCTGCCGTAGTTAAGGATGTCAGAGAATTTCGCCACGAATCTCGGGGAATTGGCACTGATTTCTGGGCAACCGGGGGGGGAGCCATTCCCTGGATGCGAGAAAAACAAACAAACATGGTCACTCTTCAGAGTAACAAGTCCCGCCCTGAGGTGAGACCTCCCTGTACCCAGAAGGTCAGCGCAGAGAAGCCCACCTGCCCTTCAAGCACAGGGCTTTCCGCAGCTGGTTTTCTACTGCTGCCTCTTGTGCCACGGTGTGTCTCTGGAAGCCTCCTCCTGGAGGAGGGCTGATGGGGGGTCCTACACCATTCACAGACACATGCTCTCACTTCCTTTGGTGGGTGCCCCCCATCTCTGACCAGGAATGTCACACTCCTAACAAAGAAGGCTTCATAAAACGCTTTCATCACCAGGATGCGGCTGGCAAACAGCTCTGCAACACGTTGTCATGCCAGCTCTGCCGATCTGAAGGCTTTTGAAGGATCTCGCAATCCTCTTCCACATAACTGCACTTTGGAACAAAACATCGAGGCAAGCAAAGGCAACGCTCGCCCCTCAACGCAACTCGTGCTCTTTCCTTCTCCCAGCGCTTGTGCAGCCGTTGCCTGCTTTCCCGCTTGGCCAAGCCGATTTTATTCTTTCCAGTTTAGATTTATTAATTAATTGAAAGTGGCTTCCAGCAAAGCTGCTCTCATTGATTTTGGATTGGTAATTAATACGCAGAATTCTTGCTTTCCATCCCCGGGAGTTCTTAATGCCTCCATTTCAGGTTCAACACAGGGAGGAAGTGTTGAAATGAGTTGGCTGAGAGTCTGAGAGACGTTTGTTTCTCATTCCCCAGATGTGACATCAGCACCATCTTTGCTGCTTTGCCAAAGGGCTTTGGGGCCAATTTGCCGAAAAGACTATGCTGCAGCTTGCAGGAGGGCTGGGGCGACAGTGACACGGCTTAGCAACAATGCTGTGAGAGAGGGAAAGGGCACCGACGGGCTCCCCCTGACAAGAAAGGGCTCGCCTTCTTTGGAGAAAGTTCTACATTAACATTTGGATAAGGAGCATGACCAAATCCAAACGATTTTCCCGGGACTGATGCTGCAGGCAGTGTTATTCATTTATTCATTCATTCATTCATTTGTTGGTTTATTTATTTAAACTATATCCCGCAACCTTCAGCATACATTTTCCCAGGGCAGCTAACAAAAGATGTAAAAACAATACAATTAATCAATACGCATCCTCTAAAAGAAGAGACACCAGCAGTTAAACCCAAGTTAACAATAAGCAAACAACCAAACAGGCAGCAAGCGAAGTGACCCGGGGACGTGTGTGGCAGGAAATGGCCCACCCACCTCCAGAAGCCCTCCTCCCGCGGCCACCCAAAAATGCAGTGGCGGGCAAGGAGGAGGCGGAGCCGCGGGAGGACTTCCAGTGGGGTTGGCGGCGCCAGCATTCCGCAGAGCTCCTCCTCACACCCCCCCTCGGCAACAAGCGAGACACAGAGGCCTCACTGGCAGATTCTGTTTCAGTTTGTGGATGCAGCACTTTCCTGCACCCATTATAAGCAGGTTCCCACAGCACATGCTCTCATCCTTGTCCGGACCCCTTGTCCTGGTGTATGTGAGGGGAGGCCAGCGGTCCGTGAGGGCGAGCATCCTGTTTTCCGGAGTGGACTATCAGAGACCCCCGGAAGGCCAGCAAGGGGCCTCCCTTGCACAGAGCAGCGGCTGCCATTCTCCTGAGCACCCGCATGTCGCGAGGGTGGTGATGTGCAGATGTCACTGGCTGTGCCAAGTGCCCCCTGGCAACGGGGAAAGTGTGTGTGCGGTGGTGCTGATGAATGCTCCTTCCAGGGCAGGAGGGAGTTTTTGGGCCTGGCTGGGTGCCACATGACAAAGATGGGAGAAGTCACCGGGACTCCCTGGGAGGCTGCATCCAGTGACTTTGCTTTGCCATCATCATCTCTTTGGCCTGAAACAACTGGACCAGGAAGATGGTGTGTCTCTTGTTTTGTGGGGAAGGGTGTCATCCCCCCTGACCCCCCCTGCTGAATTCCCCCTCCCCAGCACTTGGCACTGCTAAGGCTGAGTAAATAAACAAATCACTCCATAAGGCGAGGCGATCTCCCCTGCTTCTCTGTCAGGGCACAGGGCCTTTACCTCCTTCCCCATCAGCACAGAAGGGCGAGGCGCAAGGAGGATCATGACAGCTGCTCCCCCCCCCACTTCCTCTCCCCACGTCTCCACCTTCAGTGGAGGGCACAGAAGATAGGCCTGGATATTGACCACCTCATCGGCAACCCATTCCTGGTGTTCTGCTGCCGGTCAGAGCGTTCCTTGTCTGGCAGGGGAAAGAGTTCCCTGCTTGCCATTGGCTTGTGAAAGCAAACAATAGAGAAGCAGATGGGCAGCAGCGGGGGGGGGCAGGCCAGGAGATGGGCACCTTGCCGCCAGGAAGGGGGGGCAGCATTTCTTTAGCCCAGGATGGTGGAAGCAGGCTTGCAGAGTGCCGCATTCCAGGTGTCAGAGCTTCTCCAGAGTCACTCAGTTGCCAGCAGCAGTCTTGGAAAATCCCAAAGCATGGCTTGCGTGAAGCAACTCAGCCGTTGCACTTCCTTCAAGGCCAAAGCACCCACCCAGATGCAGCAAGAAGACATGATAATGCTTTGCATTGGGAACAGAAGTTGGGGAGCCCGCCATCAAAGAAACAGTGAGCGCCTCTTTGTTTCAAACTTGGTGGACAGCACCCCACAAATTCAAACAGGCTCTGCTTCCAAACAAACTTGCAAGCATTATTTAAACAAAGTGTCCTCTACAGAGCTCTCTCAAGACTGTGGCCACTCTCCTCAGGCCAGAAGCCGTGTGTGGCCCGAAACTACTTCCCAGAAAGCACAGCCCATCAAAGCTGAATCCAGCCGTTATTTGATTGTATGTTTACACACACTGGGGTTGCTTACCATCTGCACCAGGGATGGGCAACTTCCAGAGGTCCGGGGGGCATTTTTAACCCAGAACCCCTACTGTGGACCACAGTCCACAGCATACCATGCAGTCCATGGGGCATCCCCCAAGAAAAAATACCCCCCCCCGGCCAAAATTGCCTGTTTGGCATTTACCAGCAAAATTTGGCAACAAACCACTCTACAGCATTACAGAGCACTGCAGTGGTTACATTTAGCTTGTTTGTAAGTTAACTGTAAGCTTTTGGCATTCCACAGGGGCTATGGAGCAGCCACAGGTCCAAATTTAGTTTGCAAACAAGCTACATGGGGTACACTGGAGGGTGTGCATAAGTATGAGGGGCCACATGCAACATCTGGGCTGCACATTCCCCCTCCCCAATCTAGATTGTCATGGCCATGTTATCATAGCAGGACGCCCAAACGCACTCTATCCCCCTCGTCACCCGGACACTGTCCTCTAAATCAGGGATGGGCTGCCTCCGAATGACCTTCAGGGCTGCAGTCAGAAGCAGCCTTGGGAAGAGAGGGTGCCTTGATAAGAATTGTGTTTCCTGGCAAGTGCCCCAGCTGACCAGACCACCGAGAGGCGCAGCAGCAGGCGAGCACATGGGTAGATATTGCTCCAAATCAACGGGGTCCAAGACATCATAATTTCAGAGCAGAATTAGAACAAACACTGCTGTGTAAATTGAGAGAGGGTGGAAAGCAGAACACGTGGCCTGCTGCCCATACCTAGGGATGTTGGAGAAATATGCAATGGAACCAAATGAGCTTGGATTTTTATGAACCAGTTGGTTACCCACAAACACAGCGGAGAAAAATCCAATCTAACAAAACATTTAACTTAACTAACTGCATTTATTGAAACATTCGAAGTGTTACATCTTTTATCTTTACAAAACTTCCCTAAATGCAATGTTCTTGGTGAAAAGTCCAGAGCGGCCACTGTAGCGTCCCTGTTGTGGTCCATCAACAACTTCAGTCTTGAGGTTTGCCAATGAGCACACACGACTCTTGGCAACGTGGATCCCTTTGTGGTTTGTTTACAGGCTGTATGTTACTGGCATATCACTGTACCACACCTGTTGTTTATACAGGTGCACGGAGCCCTTTAAATGTTATTTTGTTAAATTTAACAGCCAGAGACTTCCTTTCTGAGCAATAACTTTGACTGGGTTACTTTTAACTGCAGGTGTCTCTTAATCCCTTCATGATTTGTTTACAGGCTGTATCTTACTGGCATATCATTGTACTTTGGCCTGCACCTCTGTTTATAAAGGTGTACAGAGACCTTTGAATGTTATTCTGTTAAATTTAACAGCTAGAGCACTGGTTCTCAACTCCTTTCAGTCCATGGACCACCAGGACAATCAAAACATTTTTGTGGACCACCTCCTTTTTATATCATCATCATTTTGGCTGAGACATGATTAAAAAGAGCAAACACATTTTGGTATGAAATTTATTTATTTCTTAGATGTTTGGATTCTCTTCTCACTGACAAGCTTTTCAGTATTTGGAGTGGTACTTGATGTTGTTGTTCAGTCGTTCAGTCGTGTCCGACTCTTCGTGACCCCATGGACCATAGCACGCCAGGCCTTCCTGTCCTGCGCTCTCTCCCGGAGCGTGCTCAAGTTCATATTCATTGCATCCGTGATGCTATCTAGCCATCTCATCCTCTGCCGTCCCCTTCTCCTTTTGCCTTCAGTCTTTCCCAGCATCAGGGTCTTTTCCAGGGAGTTTTCTCTTCGCATTAGGTGGCCAAAATATTGGAGCTTCAGCTTCATTATCTGTCCTTCCAATGAGCACTCAGGGTTGATTTCCTTTAGGATGGACTGATTTGACCTCCTTGCAGTCCAGGGCACTCGTAAGAGTCTTCTCCAGCACCACAGTTCGAAAGCATCAATGCTTCGGCGCTCAGCCTTCCTTATAGTCCAGCTCTCACAGCCATACATTACTACTGGGAAAACCATAGCTTTGATTAGACGGACCTTTGTCGGCAAGGTGATGTCTCTGCTTCTTACTGTGCTGTCTAGGTTTGCCATAGCTTTCCTCCCAAGGAGCAAGCGTCTTTTAATTTCATGGCTACAGTCACTGTCTGCGGTGATCTTGGAGCCCAAGAAAGTAAAATCTGTCACTGCTTCCATTTCTTCCCCTTCTATATGCCAGGAAGTGATGGGGCCAGATGCCATGATCTTAGTTTTTTTAATGTTGAGTTTCAAACCAGCTTTTGCACTCTCCTCTTTCACCCTCAACAAGAGGCTCTTTAGATCCTCTTTGCTTTCTGCCATTAGGGTGGTATCGTCTGCATATCGGAGGTTGTTGATAATTCTCCCAGCAATCTTAATTCCGACCTCTGATTCATCCAACCCGGCATTTCTCATGATGTACTCTGCATATAAGTTAAATAAGCAGGGTGACAATATGCAGCCTTGTCGTACTCCTTTCCCAATTTTGAACCACTCGGTTGTTCCATGTCTGGTTCTTACTGTTGCTTCTTGACCCTCGTACAGGTTTCTCAGGAGACAGGTAAGGTGGTCTGGTACTCCCATCACTTTAAGAATTTGCCACAGTTTGTTGTGATCCACACAATCAAAGGCTTTAGCGTAGTCAATGAAGCAGAAATAGATGTTTTTCTGGAATTCTCTTGCTTTCTCCATGATGCAGCGAATGTTGGCGATTTGATCTCTAGTTCCTCTGCCTCTTCGAAACCCAGCTTGTACTTCCGGTAGTTCTCGGTTCGCATACTGCTGAAGCCTAGCTTGTAGGATTTTGAGCATCACCTTGCTGGCATGTGAAATGAGCGCAATTGTGGTACTTGATAGTGCACAACAAATATCATTTTTTCCACTGCAAGCTTATTCCTCTGTTTGGACTTAACATGCAACAAACATGAAAATCCCATCTCACACATATAAGTTGATGCAAATGGCAAAAGCAATCTGATTGTGTGTGCTGACAGATTTGGGTAATTTCCAGTCATGCTGGCCCAAAATTTCTCTATGGTCAACTGCTTGTACCCGTCTTGGGTCGCAAAATCATGCCAACCTGATAAATTCAACAGATGTAAAATCCCCATGCAAAAAAATCATAAACAAAATAAAAAAGTGTGTAATAAACTAATGAACATAGAGTTGAAAATTGTGTGCAAACTTACATTTTACAATAGAAATCATAAAGAAACTAAAACAGCACATTTAGCACGGAACAAACGACATGATAACCTCTCAGCATGACAGAGGGATCTACCCTCACAAACCACATATACCTAGACAGGTCACTCCCACCTTCCCACCAAAAACAAGGTTTTAGTTGTGGCCCAGACATTAAGTGGCGCTTCTGTTGTACAAAAGTGTACAAATGTAAATAATGGGTTTTATTGTGCTGTTTCCCTCCTGTAAAGAAGGTTAAGTTGTGTAAACACATTGACTCTAAAACATTTTTATTTGACCTATATAAATATAGATACCCACAAACTTTGTCTGACAATGTTATCTATAGCTAATTTTATACAGTTATATAGTCATGTGGACCACTGAAAAAGTCACTATGGACCACCAATTGAGAACCACTGAGCTATTTCTGAGCAATAACTAAACTTTGACTGGGTTACTTTCAACTGTATGTGTCTCTTAATCCCTTCATGATTTGTTTACTGGCTTTGTACATTACAGGCACATCATTTTTCTTTGGCCTACACCTCTATTTATAAAGGTGTCCAGAGCCTTTTTTGTGTTCATATTTCATTTTGCTCCAGTTTGCAGTTAATTATATTTGTTTACACTTATATTAAAAATAAAATGTTATAGTACATTGTTATAGAAGATAGCTTAATTCTTTAAAAAAAAAAAAAAAAAAGCTTTATGGACATAAACTCCCAACTTTGAATTCTAGTGAAAACCATTGTTACTCGTGGAATCTGCGTGTCAAGAGCTTTGCAATGAATTCTGTCTCATGAGAATCAGTCAGCAGCAAGGCAGTCAAAAGGCGATGACCAACTAAGTCCCGACTTTGAATTATATATATAAGATCTGACTGGCAGATTCTGCAACGGACTGGTTTTTCCCGTCAAGCAGATTCTGCAGACTTGCAGACCGTTTTTCTAACCTTTGAGAATTTTGCACAAATTTCATCATAGAAAAATACTCAAAAATTTTAAACAATCTGGCTGAAAATGTGCATTTCCCCCATAGGCTAAAGCATGAAAATGCACATCGGTGTGTGTGTGTGTGTGTATTTGCACATTTTGTGGGAATTTCTGCATTTTTGCACGTCTGAATTTGCACAGATTTGGAAACTGAAAAAACCCTCCAGTTCCGCTGATGGGCAGATGATGGAATGAAAGGTGGCTGACAGCCCATGAAACACAGACAGAGCAGACTTCACACAATCCAGACATCCCCACCCCACCCCACAGCTCCTGTGCTTTGCTTGGTGTCTGTGGCCTGTCAGAGATGGCCAGCACTCTCAAACGCGGCCAGCAGCACTTGGCAAAAACAGCCCCCCCGAAGCCCTCGCAAGCCCTCTGGTCTCAGGGAGTGGGCAACCGCAGCAGGGGCAGCATTGCCAGCAGCGGCAGAGGCCCCAGGAGGGCCCGCCCCCAGCCCCCAGGCCTGCCTGGGCCAACAGCTGCCCTCCTCTCTGGCTGGGCAGGAGGGCCAGGCTCCTTGGTGGAGCTGGGCCCCACACCTCGTGCGGGGGTGGGGGGAAGCCGCTGCCTCGGTGCTGGCAGAGTGCCTCAAGGGGGCTGCTGACAGGCTCCTTCGGCCTGGCACTCGCTGTCCTCCTTGAACCCCCCCCCCCCGGCAGTGCTGTTCTTCTCCATGAAGATGTGAGCCCCACCTTGCCCCTCCCGGCCTGGCTCTGTTGTTGTTCCCAAACCAGTTCCAGGATATCTGATCTCAAGAGGGGGGCAAGAATGTGATGTGATGTCAAAGCCCTGGGGGACTCACTGTGGGGCAGGGGCTGCCCCAGTCCTCTGTGGCTGCAGCCCCCAGCTCAGCCCTGCTGCCTTCCCCACACTCCGGTGCTGCACTTCTGTGGTGCGCAGCTGCTCAGTCTGAGGAGGCCCCCGAGGACCAGGGCTGGGAGCGCTGGTGCCTCCAGGCCCGGGCACGCAGCCCTCTCCAGAAGCCCCCTCCAACAGGAGAAGGGCAGCTGGGCCAGCGAGGGGACTCGGCACGGCAGCCCCCCCCCCCCGGTTGTGTCCGTGGCGCAGGAACGCCTGCACAGCCTGTGCTCCCTGCTACGCTTGGCCAGAGCGCTCTGGAGCGGAGCGGAGCCCTGGCTTGGCACAGGCCTCCAGATGCTTGAGAACAGCCAATGAGCTCCGAATCCGTCTCTTCTCTGTGATGCGCCTCCCTTGCGCACTGCCAGCCTCATCGGGATGAATGGCACTGCAGGCATTTGACAGCTTTAACAAATGAGTTGTTCCAGCAGACATGGAGGCTGATACCGCGTTTGACCTTAAAACTAAATATTGTAATGTTGATGCTAATTCGCTGATGGACTCGTACACTCACATTTCATCAGCATATATAATTAAATGCTTTCGTCTGTGAATTTTATAAATACGGCATAAAGTTGCTAATGGAGTGTCTTAAATTCTATTAACATTCAGTTCATCTCTTTGGGGTCTCTTCAAATATGCATTTAAAATTAATCACTGCACAATGATTTTAATAAAGCACACGGATAATGAAATATGGGAAACAGATATTAGGAGAGGGTGAAATTTGTGGAAGAGCAATGCAAGCAAGGATGCCGGCAGAGATGCTTCAGTTAAACTGAAAGCAACCACAGGCTGGCGTCTGGAAATGCTCGGGCACTGAGACAGTCACTCTCCCTTCAACAAGAGGTGTTTTAGCTGTGCAGTCTACAAGCAGAGGAGGCAACAACACAGCGTTAATCCACGTGTTTAGTGCCCCAGACAACCCCACACTTCTCTGCCTCCTCCGTCCCCCACCACGCCATTCCTCTCCCCTCTCCCCCCGCTTCATCTCCTGTTTAGCGCCTCTCCTGCCCGTCCCCCACCCTGCTGCCTCTGCTCAGTCTGCTGTCCTGCGTCCCCCCCCCTCCCCCCTCCCCCGTGTCCATGGCTTTGCTCATCCTTCTCTCCCTCTCCCCATCATCTCTTGTTTCTGTTTTGGCCTGTGTCATCCCTCCTCCATCATCCCCTCCCCCCCGCTCCCTGTTTCCAGTTGCGTCTTGTACCACCCCTTGCTCATTTGCTTGTTCATCTCCTCCTCCCCTGTACCAGCTTCTGCTTCCTTCGACTCTCCTCTGCCTCCCCCTCCTCTAAGCTGTTTCTGCTCCAGCCCACTTCCTCTCATGCCTCTTTGCTCATTTATTCGCCACACTTCCCCATTTATCCTATTGCTGCTTCTGCCTCTCATCACACTGAGCCTGCACAACAGCTTTTGGAAATCTGCTGGGTGAGCCTTGGCTCCAACGGGCTTTTATGGGAACAGACCTGGGCGAACTAGGCCTGTGCAAGGATGCATGAGAAATACGATTCAGTTCATTTTTGATCAGGATTTATACAATTTGCACCTTCCGGAATAAAGTTCATACATTTCTGAGCTGCAATGTGATTCGTGGACACACACAAAATGCACTTGACACCATGCATACGTTTGAAAAATGCACATGAAAAAATGCATATTTTTGAAAAATGCTCACAGATACAACTTAATCAATGGGACAAGAATGTGTACATTTCAAAGATTTACACAATTGATGTGTACATTTGGAGAAATATGCACAAAAGCATGCATGGATTTTCATGAAAAAAGAAAAGAAAAACAAAGCTCATAATTTCATACAGACAAGTTGGGAATGAGCTTGGACACTGAATTCAGAGAACTTCAGCAACTTTGCATTTTGCTGATTCACACATCCCTCGGCCTGTGCTGCATACACGGATAGTTCTGTTTTAGCCTTCAGGGGTGGGAAGTTCATCTGCTTTGGGGTTTTCCCTACATTTTGCACATCTCAAGGTTACAGTGATCCTGCTGAAGCCACCCTGTTGGGTGGGCGTGGTGCTGTTTTAGCTACATAAACCTGGGGACTCACCCTATGAAGCTGGGAAATAGAGGCCATCATAAAACGTGGTGTTCAGTGGCTGAGGGTGCTTCGCTGGGTTAGGCTTCAGGCTCAGGTCCAATGGGAAGGGGCAACCATGGTGGCCCCCTGGCTGGCTGGCTGGCACTGCTCAGCCTCTGTGAGACATGGTCCATGCCTTGCTATTCACCAGGTCAATAAGTGCAAATGCTTTCCATGACTTGGGAGACCCCTACCCCCCCTTCTTAATCAAATCCTACCTAATCCTTTCTAAAGGGTAAGACAAATGGGAGGCTAAGAGTGGGGATGGGTGAGCATTTTGTTTCAGTCCCTTTGACGAAAATTTGCAAAAATCTGCACAGTTCTACATATTCAGGACAAAAAGAAACTGAGATTTTTAAAAAAATGAAATGCAGGAGAGAGCAGAATGGGGGGATTTGTCCATTCAGGCCCAGGGCTCTCAGAGCTTAACTCTTAGAAGTCCGGGTGTGAATCCCCAGGGATTCCACCATGGAAATGACTCAACCCCTAAAATATCTACTGTGTATCGTGTCTGAAGGTCAGATGAAGAAGTTTCTAAATCATGAAATGGCGGAGGCATGGCTGAACATAAAAATGCGTGAGATTTCTGTTACAACCCCATGAACTGGAATCTTTAAACAAGCTTTGTTAACTGTTTGTGTTTAGTCTACATGGTCCAGGCTAGGTCAGAAGATAAATGATTATACATATATTTGTTTATTCTCTTTTGTCTTCTTTTCTTGCTTTTCTTTTTGTTCTTGCTTTTCTTTTTCTTTTTATTTCAAAATAGATATGATATGCTGTATTTAAATTTATTGTTTGGGGGTGTATTGTGCATATGCATTTATATATCTAGTATGAAATATAGTACTAATTGTTGAAGGTTTATTTTAAGCTTTATTATTATATAACACTATATTTCTTTATTAATAATAATAATAATAATAATAATAATAATATAGGCTACTGGGAATGAACTGTAGACCTGTTTCTTTGACATAAGATTGATGATATGATATTGAAATGTAAGGTTGTTTATTAAACTGTAAGATTGTTAAGGTTATAGATAAAGTTTTTAAAATAGAATGGCATCGGAGGCCCGGGGGGGGGGGGGGTATTGGAGTTTAAACTTAATGCTTTAAAGGGGAGGGGGAGGGGAGGGGAAAGAATTTTCTTTTCTTTTTCTCTCCTTCCTTTCCTCCTTTCTTTTCCTTTCTTTTCCCCATTTCCTTTTCTTTTGTTAATGTGGTGTCCTCATTAGAATATTGTATTGCTGGGAAATTGTAGTATTGCTCAGGTTGTTGGTATTTTTGGTATTGTTTATTTCATTTATAAAGATAAAATAAAAATATATTCAAAGAAAAAAGAAAAAGAAAAGACTCGACCCCCTTTTCCTGGCAGGCTCCTCACCCTTGACAGCTACATGGCAGGCAGGCCCATCTCGGCCCACTCCAGGCTGGGAATAGCTGCACCTATGAATTGTGGCCACTGCAGTGGGGTAGGAATTTTGTTGAGTTCATTGTCTGATAAGAACTTACCCAACCTGTCCAGTTCCCTCATGCCCAGGATGGAAAGAACTTGAGATTAAAAACAAAATGAACGTGGGAGGAAGAGGAAGTGACAGCTCCATCCATTCTTGGCTAACGGCCAGCCAGCCACCACAGAGGGAACGGGCAGCTCAAACGTACGAAGACGGCGACCTCAGTGCAAAGCAGTTGGCCCCAAACGTGCCCTCCTGCCAAGGGAAGCAGCTGAGCTGCACGCCTGCTGCGGAAGCCTGCGCCGCCCCGCTGCTGCTGCTGTTGCTGCGTTGTACGGGGACAGGGCCGATCAAACCTCGCCCCGATTGCTCCGCAGCGCCCGCCATCACACCTGCTTCTCTGACAGGCAACGTTGCCTGGCATTGAGGGCCGACGCCGTCTTCAGCACTTGAGAAGTGAGTTCTTCGGCAACAGACACATAAGAAAGCCACCTGTGATGATCGGGGGCTTGAAACAAGTCCAGAGGCTCAAGGCAGTTTCGGACAAAAGTTTTTAGGTGTCTGTGAACTAGTAGGTTTGTCTTCAGGTGATTTGAGTGGTGCCCTCTTGCACCCCCTGGCATGTCTGCCAAGTGTAGTGAGATCAAACCAAACTCAAATCCTTCTCCAAATGTCCCCACGTTGTAGTGAGCTGCAAACCCAACCTGCGGTGTGGTCCTCCCAAGTGTGGTCCTCCCATAGCCATCTATGGAGCTGCACATTGGAATGCACTTCCCGGGAGGCTCCGAGATCTTGGAAAGGGGTAGAAGCCTGGCACTTTTCAGTCTGGTCTCTTGCTGAGGAAGCACTCAGAACTAGGGGGTGCAGGGGGGGTGCATTCCCTTCCTACAGCTGCAGCGTCCTACAAAATATGCCCGATTACTCTCACAAGGTGGGGATCTTGCATGCCATTTATCAGGCCCTGCCAGGGAAGGCAGAATGGATGGGCTTTGATATTCATCTTGCATCTGTTCTTTTCCTGTGAATTGCACTTTTTGCTGTTGTCATAGCACTCTCTTGCTCGCTTGCTCCCCCCCCCTCATTCTGCATTCATTCCATGTGCCTCTGCTCCTTTCTCTTTACACAGAGAGATGAGGGAAGCAGCTCAGGCTTTATCAAACAAATAAAGGTGAATTCATCTCCATTTCCACTCGGCGCTTCATGGATTCCCACCTCTCATTCTGTCTGGCGAACTTCTTCAGAAGGCTGCTTTTATATTTTCGCTTGCAGGAATCCTTTCTTCGGCACCTTCTCTGCTGCCTCAGCTGAAATGGCCCCTTGTGAAGGGAACTGCTGCTGCCCTGTGGGGGCCAGGCTGGACTTTGGGCAGCAGCAGCAGCATGGCGGGGCGTCTGTCTCACCCTCAGTCCTCGGGCTCAACCACCACCAACTCTAGGCGGTTTCGGATTGCTGACACAGCCCCGTAGCTCTCAGTCCAAGAGACAGGACAGAAAGATGGAGAGACAGGCTGGCAAAGAGCATCCCAGCATAAGGTGCAAGGGCCAGGAACACCAGGTTTGTGTTCAAAATCCAATGGAGAGACAGGAGTGAAAAGAAAACACTCTCGGAATGACATTATACTGTACTTCCCCCAAAGAAGAAGCTTGTTCAGCTGTCTCTGGTTCTAAGAGCACGCCGTTTGCCTCATGCAATGCGCACATGTCTTTAGCTGTGCTTTCAAGAAAAAGGACCTCCGCCGCCCCCGCCCCGCAGGTAGGGTTGGCGGAGAATTTCTCCCCGAAACTTCGGGGGGCCGAGCGCCAACGTGTTCGGCCCCCCGAACAAGTTTCGGGGAGAAATTCTCCGCACCCCCCCACCCCCCGCACCCCCCCCGGGACGGGACTTACCTTTGGCGAATGTCCCTCCCGGCGGCGGGTCCAGCCGGCGGTTCGGTGGGTGTTCGCCCGGGGCGGGAGCGGCAGCCGCCGCCATTCCAATAAAAGAAAAAAAAAACGCCCCCGTGATAGGCTACGTGACGATTAACGTAGCGTATCACGGCTAGATTTGCAAAGTCAGCCGTGATAGGCTACGTAAATCGTCACGTAGCCTATCACGGGTGACTTAAAAAAAAAAAAAAAGCGCGTACAGATAATGGCGGCCCCCATAGGGAGCCGCCATTCGCGTTCCTTATTTGGTCGCTGTAGTCTACGTAAAGATTTACGTAGACTACGGCGAAAATAAGGGCAACGCTATTTGCGTTGCCCTTATTTTTGCCGTAGTCTACGTAAATCTTTACGTAGACTACAGCGACCAAATAAGGAACGGGAATGGCGGCTCCCTATGGGGGCCGCCATTACCCGTACGCGTTTTTTTTTTTTTAAAGTCACCCGTGATAGGCTACGTGTCGATTTACGTAGCCTATCACGGCTGACTTTGCAAATCTAGCCGTGATACGCTACGTTAATCGTCACGTAGCCTATCACGGGGGCGTTTGTTGTTTTTTAAAACTTTTTAGTTTGCGGCCGGGCGAGGCGAGGCGCCTCCTCCCCGGCCTGAATTTCGGCCGGGCGAGGCGGGAAGCCTCCCCCCCCGGCCTGAACTTCACGGGGGGAGCAGCGAAGCGCCTCCCCCCCACCGCGAACAAGCTTCGAGGACAGGTAAGTGACTTTCGTCCATCCCTACCCGCAGGGAACATAGCTTGGCAGTTCTAGGGAAGTACGAGAAATTTGATCAGGGTTGACCCAGTTCCCACTTTCCATACCAAAACAGACTCAAATGGAAACTGCGGTCAAAGTCCGTACATTTCTGAGCTTGCACCATGATTCACAAACCCCCAAAACCAAAAAACATTCTACAGCATATGTACGTTCGAAAAATGTGCGTGAAAAATGCGTACATTTGAAAAAAGCATACAAATACACTTTAATCAATGAGAGAGCGATGTGTACATATCAAAGATGCACACAACTGATGTGTACATTTGGAAAAATATCCATGAAAACACACATGGATTTTCATGCAAAAACAAACAAACAAACAAACAAGGCTAGCAATCTGATACAGGCTTGAATCAGAACAAGCTTTCAGATGCTGTTGAGAGAACTCTGGCAAGCTCGAGTTTTGCATTCACACTCCCTAGATAATGCTAAAAAGAAAGTTGCATGTGTAAATATAGATTAAGTCAACATCCTAGTCCTCTTCAGACATCCAACTGCATATAATAATTTTAAAAAAATTACAAGGGGTGGCTGACCCATGGCAGTAGGCATTTGGTATAACGTGGGTGACGTCCCTCTGCAGAGGCATGGAGAAGCTGCTGTGTGCGTGTGGCAGTGAATGTGGCTTGGCTGGGCAGTCCCTCCTGCTGCAGTGCCCGTCTCCCTGTGCCCCTCCCCCCATGAGTGTACATGTTCTCTTTCGATGCCAGCGACTGCCCAAAGAGGGCTAGGAAGAGTATCTTAAAGGGTCAAGGGTTTTTCATTCCCGGAAACTGCTCAGAGTTGCTTTTCCAGCAAACTGACAGTTTTGTTGAATCATTTGAGGCCTAAAACAGCTTAGGTCATGCCAGCGTGAAAATGATATCAAACAGATTCATAGACACTTATGCTGACAACCACGTTTAATAATGTTCCTGCCAAGAAGCACAAAGGTGAACAGGAGACGGAGACCCGGGCCTCGGTGGGAAAGCAAGGTCAGGTCGGGGGCTGCTGAGTTCTCACTTCTGCGAGCCGTGCCGGGGGCTGGCGACACTTGCGTCTCAAAGGGGAGGGGAGGGCTGGGGCAGGGTGGCTGCCTTCTTGATGGGATCGTCAGGGGAAAGGACCTGACGGCACCGGCTTCTCCCTGGAACGGGGATATCACCCAAGGGGGCCGTTGATGTTCTTTCATGGCCATTAGAGGATGGGACTTGAGCCCAGGGACTTCCAGGTGCATATGCACCAAGGTGACGCCCTGGTCTTTAAAGGGGGGCGGAGGGCAGGGAGAAAGATGCCGCTGCTTTAGATGCATTCTAGGCAGTTAAAATCTGTTAAGCCAGAGTGTGTGGCGAGGGGTGTGGGAGACAGGAAAGGGAGGAGAGGGAGTCTGAGCAGTGCTGGGGCAGCACAGGATTTGTCAAAAACAAATCCTGCCAGACAAATCTGATCTCATTTTTTGATCAGGTCACCTCCCTTGTGGACCGTGGGAATGCTGTAGACATCATATACCTTGACTTCAGCAAAGCTTTTGACAAAGTGCCCCATGATCTCCTGATGAGCAAACTAGCACAAAGTGGGCTAGATGAAACAACCATCAGGTGGATCCACAGTTGGCTGCAGAATCGGACTCAGAGAGTGCTTATCAGTGGGATCTTCTCAAACTGGGGAGAGGTAACGAGTGGGGTACCGCAGGGCTCAGTCCTGGGCCCAGTGCTCTCCCGCATTTGTATGAATGACTTGGAGGAGGAGGTGCAGGGAATGCTGATCAAATTTGCAGATGACACCAAATTGGGAGGGATAGCTAATACTTTGGAAGACAGAAACAAAATTCAAAGTGATCTGGATAGACTGGAGCGCTGGGCAGAAAACAACAGAATGACATTTAATAGGGATAAATGCCAAGTTCTGCACCAATAGCCGCCGCCATTTGCGATCCCTTTTTTTGCCGTGATAGGCTACGTAAATATTTACATAGTCTATCATGGCCTCTGTAGGGAAGCAGATGGCATCCCTGCGTTAGCCATGATAGGCTACGTAAGTATTTACATAGCCTATCACAGGAAAAATTGTGAAGCGAATGGCACCAAGTAGGTGCTCCGTTTCGCGCGCATTTCGCGGGGGGGCAGGGGGGCTTCGTTCTGCCATGGATTTTGGGGGGCCGAATGCACTGGCATTCAGCTTCACTGAGATCTGTGGTGGAATTCTCCGCCATCCCTAAATTTGCAGATGACACAAAATTGGGCAGGATAGCTAATACTTTGGAAGACAGAAACAAAATTCAAAGTGATCTGGATCAAAGAGCACTGGGCAGAAAACAACAGAATGACATTTAATAGGGATAAATGCCAAGTTCTGCACCTAGGAAAAAGAAACCAAATGTGCACAGTTACAAGATGGGGGATGGCTCAACAACACGACAAGCAAGAACGATCTTGGAATTGTTGTCGATCACAAGCTGAATATGAGCCAACAATGTGATGTGGCTGCAAAAAAAGGCCAATGCTATTTTGGGCTGCATTAATAGCACAGCTTCCAAATCCCGGGAAGTACTAGTTCCCCTCTGGTCAGCACTGGTTAGGCCTCATCTGGAGTGCTGTGTCCAGTTCTGGGCACCACATTTTAAGAAGGCTGCAGACAAACTGGAGAGGGTTCAGAGGAAGGCAACGAAGATGATCAGGGGACTGGAAACAAAGCCCTATGAAGAGAGACTGAAAGAACTGGGCATGTTTTGCCTTGAGAAGAGAAGACTGAGTGGAGATAGGATCGCGCTCTTCAAGTCCTTGAAAGGCTGTCAGAGAGAGGAAGGCCAGGATCTCTTCTTGATCATCCCAGAGTGCAGGACATGGAATAATAAGCTCAAGTTACAGGAAGCCAGATTCCGGCTGAACATCAGGAAAAACGTCCTTACTGTCAGAGCAATACGACAATGGAACCCATTCCCTAGGGAAGTGGTGGGCTCTCCCACACTGGAGGCCTTCAAGACGAGGCTGGACAGTAGGGGTGCACGAAAGTCACTTACCTGGTCTCGCAGCTTGCTTCGCAGTGGGGGGGAGGTGCTTCGCTGCTCACCCCGAAGTTCAGGCCGGGGGGGGAGGCTTCCCTCCTCGCCCGGCCGAAATTCAGGCCAGGGGGGAGGCTTCCCGCCTCGCCCGGCCGAAATTCAGGCTGGGGAGGAGGCGCCTTGCCTCGCCTGGCCACGAAATAAAAAGTAAAAAAAAAAACACCCCCGTGATAGGCTACGTAATGATTTACGTAGCCTATCACAGCTAGATCTACAAAGTCAGCCGTGATAGGCTACGTAAATCATCATGTAGCCTATCACGGGTGACTTTGAAAAAAAAAAAGCGCGTACGCAAATGGCGGCCCCCTTAGGGAGCCGCCATTCGCGTTCCTTATTTGGTCGCTGTAGTCTACGTAAATCTTTACGTAGACTACAGCGAAAATAAGGGCAACGCAAATAGCGTTGCCCTTATTTTCGCCGTAGTCTACGTAATCTTTACGTAGACTACAGCGACCAAATAAGGAACGCGAATGGCGGCTCCCTAAGGAGGCCGCCATTAGCCGTACGCGCTTTTTTTCTTTCTTTTTTTTAAGTCACCCGTGATAGGCTACGTGATGATTTACGTAGCCTATCACGGCTGACTTTGCAAATCTAGCCGTGATAGGCTACGTTAATCGTCACGTAGCCTATCACGGGGGCGTTTGTTTTTTTTTTACTTTTCTTGGAATGGCGGCGGCGGCAGCCAGTCAAAAGACCGGCTGCCGCCCCTGCCCCTGTCGAAGCCCTGCCAAACCGCCGCTGCGACCCGCCACCGGGAGCGACATTCGGGAAAGGTAAGTCCTGTCCCGGGGGGGGGGGCGGGGGGCGGGGGGGCGGAGAATTTCTCCCCGAAACTACTTCGGGGGGCCGAATACGTTGGCACTCGGCCCTCCAAAGTTTCGGGGAGAAATTCTCCCCCATCCCTACTGGACAGCCACCTGTCAGGGATGCTCTGACTTGGATTCCTGCACTGAGCAGGGGGTTGGACTCGATGAACTTGTAGGCCCCTTCCAACCCCACTATTCTATGATTCTTTGTGGAAATGCAATTCACTGCAAATAACTTTTTGCAAAAAGCCTATATTAAAATGGGGACCTTCAGAATATTGTTTCTCATGACTGTGGTTGCCAAATAAAAGCTTCTGAAGATTATCAAAGCACTTTTAAAAAAAACAAAAGCCCTTCCTGCGCTGCAGGCGAGTCTCAGGTGAAAATGCCCTTACTGAGATAAACACCATTCCCCAAAGCTAGCAGGTAACACTGAAGGCAAAATGCTTGGCTTTGTCTTCTAATTTTGCATAGGAATGAGTCTCTTTCCCTGCTGAGCAAAGATGGAGAAGCATTCCACTCCCCCCCGCCCTTCATGAAATGCAACTTCCTTTATTCAGTTCTGCCCCCTGGTTTTGAACATTCAAAAGCAAACATGTTTGGCCTAATGGTGAAAAAAGATAACTTGTCCATGCACATTTTAAGTCATAGCATGTTATTTAGAGAAATTGGCCTCTCTTTTCTTTCTATTTTCTCCCCCGCCTCCCCCAGGCAGCCCACTCTGTATCTTCTGCGCATAGTTCTGCATTGCGTTCTAGTAATTCCATAGCATTGCTGCCCGCATTTGTTCTGTTGCTTGGACAGAAACTAGTCATTTTATGCATAATTTACAATATACTGAAAAAGTCAATACATATCATTAACAGGAAGGAAAGAATGAGGGAAATTTCTGTATTATGAGAACTGAACACATTAGGAGTATCCCGGATGAATCTCATTGCCTGAGGAAAGACACACACCTGTCAATGCCGCCTTTAATGTTAGCTTAGCTATGGAAATTGGAACATTTTGCTTGACAAAGGAAAGAAAGAAAGAAAGAAAGAAAGAGCATGAGACAGAAATGGAGGAGGACTTTGCAAGAGATTTCAGCTCTAATTATATGTTGCAGAATGAATGCAAAAATTGTCATCAAAAATAATGATAGTCTGCAGTCTTAGAGAAGCCTGTTGCTTTCTGCCACGGCTCAGTGGTTTGCAGATTCTCTGTTCTGGCTGCACAGAGTCACCGTGGTTCCACCCAGTGTGGGGCCGCGGGGCACCCAGGAGGTGGAGACTGAGACCCAGTTTCAATGCTTTGCTCAGCCTTGGACCTGCTCAGGTGTCAGGGAGAGTCACCCAGCCTCAGCCGAGGCTACTGCCAGCCGTGCAGCCAGGGCTGGGCCTCAGGGATGACGTGCAGGGCCCCTTTTGCCAGAGAAATGGCCGTCCAGAGAGCAGCCAGGATGGCGGCTGCGGCGAGGAGGCGCTGCGTCAGCGCTTGGGCCAGCAGGGGCCCGCCAGGGCCACAGCGCCTCCCTCCTCAATTTTAAACATCTTAGTTAGTGCCAGGCCTTGCTCCGGCGCAGCTGTGGGCCTGCAGTCTTGGGGTCAGACTCTGATCCAGGCTTGGAGCAGAGTGATCTAGAACCCAGTCCTGCCACGGGAAGCCTGGGCTCGAGAGCCTGGCTCCACCCAGCCCCCCATCCCATCGCAGGCCAAAGGAGGGTGATGCTCCCTGTCGGCCAAAGCAGGGAGCATTGCCGTCCTGGCTTGCAGCCATGATAGGGTACGTAAGAATTTACGTAGCCTATCACGGCTGGGTAAAAAAACAAAAAACCCAGTGTGCGCAAATGGCAGCGGCTATGGCGGCCGCCATTTGCATTCCCTATTTTTTGCCGATTTATCTTATGTAAATATTTACATAAGATAAAACGGTGAAAAAAGGAGAATGCAAATAGCGCCCACTACGCTATTTGCGTTCCCCTTTTTTTTGCCGTTTTATCTTACGTAAATATTTACGTAAGATAAATCGGCGAAAAATAGGGAACGCAAATGGCGGCAGCCATAGCCGCCACCATTTGCGTACGTTGCGTGTTTTTTTGTTTTACCCAGCCGTGATAGGCTACGTAAATTCTTATGTACCCTATCACGGCTGCAAGCCAGGATGGCAATGTCGGCGGCAGCAGCCCGGCCACAGCTGGCCAGGAGACCAGCCGCCGCCGCCACCGCCGCCACCATTACTGCTGCTGCCGCCGCCGGAACTGCCGGCCATCGAGGATTCCAGGGGGGAGGACTGGATCGCCTCCCACCCCATCAAGGATTCCGGATGGAGGGACGGAGCACCTCCCCCCCCGCAAAAGATTCCGCGAAAAGGTAAGTGAGTTTCGTACATCCCTCTAGATATGAAATCTACAGGAAGGACAGGGAAGGGCGTACTGGGGTGGGTGGGTGCCCTGTACATCAAAGAGGGCAGAGTGTAGAGCAGACTAGAACACCTGAAAGAGGTGGGCTCTTCCACAGAAGCGCTGTGGGTGACAATACTGGGCTCCCAAACCAGTATAGTGCTAAGAATGTCCTATCAACCCCCAGACCAGAATGCTCAGGGTGACCTTGAGATGGAAAACGAAACCAGGGAAGCCTCCAAACGAGGAAGTGTTGCAATAATGGGTGACTTCAGTTACCCCCACATTGACTGGATACATGCATGTTCCAGTCACAACCAAGTGGTTAAATTTCTTGACGCCCTAAATTATTGTGCCCTGGAACAGTTGGTCAAGGAACTGACCAGAGGGGAGGCAACCTTGGATTTAATCCTGAGTGGTGTCACCCAAGACGCAGTATGAGATGCAAATGTTGTTGAACCACTTGGAAACAGCGACCACAGTGCTATCAGATTCCAGGAAGTCCGGCACAGTCACATCTGACTTCAAAAGAGGAAACTTCTCTAAAATGAGGGAACTGGTGAAAAGGAGGTTAAAAGGGGGTGTCCAGGGGATTAAATCTCTCCAAAATGCTTGGAGTTTACTCAAAACTAGGGCTGGGCATGGACCCCTGGATCCACTTCGGATCCCGTTTCAGATCATCCGAAGTGACCCTGATCCGCCTTGGACCAATTCGGACCCCCTCTGATCCAACTCGGATCCGAATCTGAAGCGGGATTTGGAAATCCGGATCGCACATTTTGGGTGTTTTACCATTGACTTGCATGGGAAAACACAAATGGTCATAACCTTTCCAGTTTTTAAGATACAGGTAGGGTTGGCGGAGAATTTCTCCCCGAAACTTCGGGGGGCCGAGCGCCAACGTGTTCGGCCCCCCGAACAAGTTTCGGGGAGAAATCCTCCGAACCCCCCCCCGCCCCCCGCACCCCCCCCGGGACGGGACTTACCTTCGCCGAATGTCCCTCCCGGCGGCGGGTCCGGCCGGTGGTTCGGCGGGTGTTCAAGCGGGGCGGGAGCGGCAGCCGGTCTTTCGACCGGCTGCTGCAGCCGCCATTGCAATCAAAGAAAAAAAAAAAAACGCCCCCTGATAGGCTACGTGACAATTCACGTAGCCTATCACGGCTAGATTTGCAAAGTCAGCCATGATAGGCTACGTCAATCGTCACGTAGCCTATCACGGGTGACTTTAAAAAAAAAAAAAAGTGCGTACGGATAATGGCGGCCCCCATAGGGAGCCGCCATTCCCGTTCCTTATTTGGTCGCTGTAGTCTACGTAAAGATTTACGTAGACTACGGCGACTAAATAAGGAACGCGAATGGCGGCTCCCTATGGGGGCTGCCATTAGTGTACGCGCTTTTTTTTTTTTTTCAAAGTCACCCGTGATAGGCTACATGACGATTGACGTAGCCTATCACGGCTGACTTTGCAGATCTAGCCGTGATAGGCTACGTGAATCGTCACGTAGCCTATCAGGGGGCTTTTTTTTTTTTTTTAACGCGTTCGCGGCCGGGCGAGGCGGGAAGCCTCCTCCCCGGCCTGAATTTCGGCCGGGGCGAGGCGGGAAGCCTCCCCCCCCCGGCCTGAACTTCGTGGGGGGAGCAGCGAAGCGCCTCCCCCCCACCGCGAACGTCCTTCGACAAAAGGTAAGGGACTTTCTTCCACCCCTAGATACAGGCATGAAAAGTAGGGACCACTCCACCCCACTGGAGAGGAGGCCACCTGCAAAATTTCAGACACATTGGCCCAGTGTTTTGTTGTTTTTTCCAGGCGGAGTTAAAATCTGAAGTTTTCCAAAGAAACTCTTCAAGCAAAGAGCTATAACTTCTTCTTGATTCCACACACGTGCGTGACACCTTGGCCTCTCCCAGCCCCCCGTCCAGAGCATTGCAACCCCCAAAGCCCAGGCAGTTTGGCCCTCTGGCTTGTGTGCTAGGTAGGGATGGCAGAGAAATCCGCCATGGACTCCAGTGAGTCTGTGGCGGAATGGAATACCCCCCCATCGCCACCCCCTGGAATCCCCCCAGGACTGACCTTACCTGGTGGCGGCTGCTGCTCCGGGTTGCGTCGTCATCTTCCTTCCACAGCCAGGCTGCAGAATGAAAGGGCAGCCGTCGTAGCAGCTGCCATTTGTGTCCCTGCTTGTGATTGGCTACGTATATATTTACATAGCCTATCACGAAAAGAGCAGGGACGCAAATGGCGTAATGGCCACCATTTGCGTCCTTGCTCTTTGCCATGATAGGCTACGTAAATATATACGTAGCCAATCACGGCCACGGGCAGGGACGCAAATGGCAGCCACTACAACAGCCACCATTTGCAGCCGCAGCAGCCTGGCAGCGGAGAGCAGTCCGGCTGCGGATGGGCCCGGCCGGTGGCTCCACGGACTTGCCATGGAGCGGAGCCAGCCAGGCAGGATTCCAGGGGAAGGGACAGCTCACCTCCCCCCCGCCCCGCATGAATGCTGCCAGCTGGAATGGTGAGTGGCGTTTGTACACCCCTAGTGCTACGCACTGGTGAAATTTGAGTTTTTCCAAGAAAAATCCCAAAGCCAAGATCAAGTATGGTGTGGCAGCTAGAGTGTTGGACTGGGAGCCGGGAGATCCGGGTTCTAATCCCCACTTGGCCATGGTTCACTGGGTGACTTTGGGCCAGTCACAGACTCTCAGCCCAACCTACCTCACAGGGTTGTTGTTTTAAGGCTAAAATGGAGAGGAAGAGAATTATGTACGCCGCCTTGGGTTTCTTAAGGAGGAAGAATGGCAGGATATAAATGTAATAAATAAATATAAATAATAAATAAGAGCCGTAACCTCTCCCTGTTTCCATGGATGTGTGTGAAACCTGGGCCATTTACAGCACCCCTTGAGGGCATCCCACTTGCCAAATTCCAGGCACTTTGGCCACTGGCTTGTTTGCAAGGCACAGGTGAAATTTGATTTGAATTTCCTCCATTGAGCAGGACGGTCTTATAGGCCCCTTCCAACTCTACTGTTCTATGATTCTATGATTTTTTTCCAGGAAAACTCCCCAAGCAAAGAGTTGTAACTTCTCCCCACCTCTGCCCCTGCCCACACCTCAAAGATGCCTCATATTGTGCTGAATTGCTTTGCCACACAGCAGACTGTTAGTGGAATAAGAAGGTAATTAATATAAATACTATGTGTCTCATGCTTTTTCGACACTGCCTTGAAATTTAGACGTACAGTGTTGGTGAAACTACAACCTAGCACACACACACACACACGGGCAAATACATACAAGACCTAAAGAAAAGCAGAACTACCTAAGCAAATGACGGGTGTCTTTAATTCATTGTTTTATATGTCATGCTCTTGTACAGAAGGCAGGATAACTTCAAGAAATACGGGGCGATAGCGCAGGTGATTAGATAACAGCCAAATCAAACCCTATTTTTTATTTTTATTTTTTTTAAACCCTTCTTTAATTTCTGTTGTGGGAGGATCAACACAGAGAGAAGACATGGATGGTTCACTTCAGCATGGGGGGGTGGGGAGACACCAAACACTACACACATAGGCTGTTATAATTTGCCTTTCTTTAGGAATTAAGAGAGCAAGAAAAAACTAAATGCTTGAATATGACCTAAAGGGGGGGGGGGGGAGAAACATGCCCAGAAGTCAGTGTTTGTTTTTAGAATCAAAATAAGACTGGGTTTGTAAAAATCTAAAAGAGACAGAGTTGACTGACAAAAATGACGAGGAAATAGAACGGCAAAAACAGAAGTGAGGGTCGACATTACACAATGAACGCAGCCTTTTCTGGAGTCCAAAATTGAGATAAACAAACAAACACAGGAATGGGGGGGGGGGCATAGCAGCAACTTGCAAGGAAAAGCTATGTTAGTTTGAAAAAATATGGAAAGGAGAGATGAATCTAATCAAATACAAATAACAAACAAATTGGAGGTACAAAGATATAGGAGAAAGCAGCTGGACAAGGTGCTGCAAAAGACACCGTCCCAATGGGGACGGGCAATCAAGGAGTGAGGGAAGGGAACACTCCCAGTACAACCAAGCTGTTTCCTTTTAATTTCAGTTCTGAGGAGAGCCTAATCGCAATCAAAATTGAATAAGTTAAAGGAATAACTCCTAGGAATACATGCGCACACGCACAAACGATCATCCACCCACACCAGTACTCTCTCCCAAAGACACAGCTAGCGTTAGGGATGTGCAAAAGTCACTTACCTTTTAGATGGGGGTGATTCGCAGTGCGGAGCGCCTCCCCCCGAAATCCTAACCTGGCTGGCTCCAACTCCGTGGAGCCGCCGGCTGGGTGCATCTGCAGGCGTGCGGAGCCTGCGGAAGCCAATGGCGGTGGCTACGGCAGCTGCCATTTGCGTTCCTGTTTTTTTGCCATGGTAGGCTACATAATTCAGGGATGGACGAAAGTCACTTACCTGATCCCGAAGCTTGCTTCGCGGTGGGGGGGAGGCGCTCCGTCCCTCCCCCCGAAATTCTGGGCAGGGGGGGGCGTCCCTCCCCACCGAAATTCTGGCCGGGGGGGAGGCGCCCCATCCCTCCCTGCCGAAATTCTGGCCGGGGGGGAGTGCCCCACCTCTCCAGCCACGAAAGTTCTTCTCCTGCCGGGACGCGAATGGCGGTGGCCGTAGCCGCCGCCGTTTGCGTCCCTGGCCTGCAGTCAGCCGTGATAGGCTACATAAAACTTTAAGTAGCCTATCATGGATGACTTTGGGGGGGGAAGCGTGTACGCAAATGGCGGCGCCCATGGGCACCGCCATTTGCGTACACGCTTTTTTTTTTCCCCACAAAGTCAGCCGTGATAGGCTACGTAAACATTTATGTAGCCTATCACGGTGTTTTTTGAAAATCTAGCCGTGATAGGCTACGTAAATCTTTACGTAGCCTATCACGTTTGTTGTTGTTGTTTTTACTTGGAAATGGCGGCGGTGGTGGCCGGTCAGAAGACCAGCTGCCGCTGCCGCCGAACCGCTGCCGAACCGCCGCCGGGAGCTGCCACCGCCAGGGACATTCGCCAAAGGTAAGTCCCATCTGGGGGGGGCGGGGGGGCGGACCGTTTCTCCACCAATTTCGGGGGGCCGAATGCGTTGGCATTCAGCCTCCCAGAGATTCGTGGAGAAATTCTCCGACATCCCTAGATATTTACGTAGCCTTTCACGTCAAATCAAATGGCATCCCTGCGTTAGCCATGATAGGCTATGTAAGTATTTACGTAGCCTATCATGGCAAAAATGGGGAAGTGAATGGCGGCCGCAGACGCGGCCGCCATTCGCAAAGCAGCATGAACAGCACCAGGTAAGTGCTCCCTTTTGCGTGCCTCTTGAGGGGTGGTGGGACAGGGGGCTTCTTTCTGCCACGGATTTCGGGGGGCCAAATGCACTGGAATTCAGCCTCACTGAGATCTGTGGCAGAATTCTCTGACATCCCTAGCTAGTGCAGTGACTGAACGCAGCCTTTCGCTGAAGTATATATACCCCCTTCCCCCACTGCTCTCTTGGATTGGAGACTACTACTAGCGTCAGTTCTGGCTGAGGGTTCCTATTTGCAAAAGCATACTCCCTCCTCCTCTTCCTGCGCTCACCTTCCTGCCTCCTCTTGATTTCCCCCTCCTTCCCTCTGTCCTTCCCTCCCTCCTCCTCCTCCTCATGCCCCTCCACATGAGTGTTGAGAAGCTGATACATTTTGGACTGTTGAGGCATTCAGTATAGCTCCAAATACATGAGGCAGTGGAGGTGCATCGTCAGGGGGGTGCTTCGCCCTGGGGCGCCTCGGTACTGCTCTGAACTGCCTCGTATCACAAGGCTTTTGCTCCGAAACAGCCCACTTGGCCTTGTTATTCAGGCTTCGTAACAAGGTGGTGCACAGCCCTACTCAAAACCACAAGAATAGAAGCCCAGCTAAAATGTATAACACAGGTTAGGAAAGGCAGCACCAAGTCCAAGAGGTCTCCGGCATGGTTAACGAGCAGCATCAAGGAAGCTATTGGAGGAAACAGAGCTTCTTTCAGAAAGTGGAAGTCTTGCCCAAGTGAGGAGAACAAAAGGGAGCACAAGCTTGCACAAAGGAGATGCAAGCAGACAATAAGAAATGCAAAAAAGCATTTCGGAGAGCATATCGCTAACAACATCAAGGCCACATCCAGCTCATGATCAAATCTCCTGTTAGTTATTCCACTGGGTCCCTTTGGGCTGGACTCTAACCACTAGACCACACTTCTGTTATGAAACTAATGAAAAAGAGACAGTATAATGGAAAGTTCTTTCTGAAGTAATCACACTTGTATGATTGCAGCATGAAGGGAAAGATTAGCAAGCTTCTCTTTGTTTGAATAAAAAGCACACTCTGCACATACTCAGGGAATGGACAAAATAAGGAATACACATACCAGGGAATATGAAGAACTGCATTCTTCCATTATGTGTGCGTATGTGTGTATGTGTGTGCGGGGAGATTCTCCCCCAATCCAGCTGTTTCCCTCGTCTTGAACGCCTCCAGTGTGGGAGAGCCCACCACCTCCCTAGGTCATTGGTTCCATTGGCGTATTGCTCTGACAGTCAGGAAGTTTTCCCTGATGTTCAGCCAGAATCTGGCTTCCTGTCACTTGAGCCCATTATTCTGTGTCCTGTAATCTGGGATGATTGATTGATTGATTGATTGATTGCATTTATACCCTGCCTTTTTCCCTCTTGCAAGGAACCCAAGGCGGCTTACATTATCCTCCTCCTCTCCATTTTATCCTCACAACAACAACCCTGTGAGGTGGGTTGGGCTGAGAGTCTGTGACTGGCCCAAAGTCACCCAGTGAGCTTCCATGGCCGAGTGGGGACTAGAACCCGGATCTCCCAGCTCCTAGTCCAATACTCTTGCTTTTCAAGTACTTGAAGAGAGCAATCATATCTCCCCTCAATCTTCTCTTCTCAAGGCTAAACATGCCCAGTTCTTTCAGTCTCTCCTCACAGGGCATTGTTTCCAGTCCCCTGATCCAGTCCCCTCTCCAGTTTGTCTGCATCCTTCTTAAAGTGTGGTGCCCAGAACTGGACACAGTACTCCAGATGAGGCCTAACCAGTGATGAGTAGAGGGGAACTAGTACTTCCCAGGATTTGGAAGCTATGCTTCTATTAATGCAGCCCAAAAGAGCATTGGCCTTTTCTGCAGCCACATCACATTGTTGGCTCATATTCAGCTTGTGATCGACAACAATTCCAAGATCCTTCTCACTTGTAGTGTTGTTGAGCCACGTATCCCCCATCTTGTAACTGTACATTTGGTTTCTTTTTCCTAGGTGCAGAACTTGGCATTTATCCCTATGGAATGCCATTCTGTTGTTTTCTGCCCAGCGCTCCAGTCTGTCAAGATCACTTTGAATTTTGTTTCTGTCTTCCAAAGTATTAGCTATCCCGCCCAATTTTGTGTCATCTGCAAATTTGATCAGCATTCCCCGCACCTCCTCCTCCAAGTCATTCATAAAACTGTGGAAGAGCACTGGGCCCAGGACTGAGCCCTGCGGTACCCCACTCATCACCTCTCCCCAGTTTGAGAAGGTCCCATTGAGAAGCACTCTTTGAGTCCGATTCTGTAGCCAACTGTGGATCCACCGGATCATTGTTTCATCTAGCCCACTTTGAGCTAGTTTGCTCATCAGAATACCATGGGGCACTTTGTCGAAAGCTTTGCTGAAGTCAAGGTATATGATATCTACGGCATTCCCACGGTCTACAAGGGAGGTTACTCAATCAAAGAATGAGATCAGATTCGTCTGGCAGGATTTGTTCTTGACAAATCCATGTTGGCTTCGAGTAATCACGGCATTGTTTTCAAGGTGCTTCCAGATGGATTGCTTTATGATCTGCTCCAGAATGTTCCCAGGGTTGATGTCAGACTGACTGGTCTGTAGTTCCCAGGTTCCTCCCTTTTACCCTTTTTGAAGAGAGGGACAACGTTAGCCCTCCTCCAGTCATCTGGCACTTCCTCCGTCCTCCATGATTTCTCAAAGAGAATAGACAGCGGTTCTGAGAGTTCTTCTGCCAGTTCCTTTATGACTCTAGGATGCAGTTCATCTGGCCCTGGAGATTTGAACTCATTCAAAGTAATGAGGTGTTCCTTGACCATATGCCTGTCGATCTCCAGCTGCAATCCTGCCCCTTCAGCCTGTACTTCGCCTTTGCCAGGGGGGTCATAGACCCTCTTTTGGGAGAAGACTGAGAAGACTACTGCACCATACTTCCTTGAAACGCTGGCTATTTGCTTTTCAAAAGTTTCATCCTCGTCTTCTCCTTGGTTGGGTGGCCGGTAGTAGACTCCGACCACCAGGTTCCTTTTATTCTTTGCTCCATTTATTTCGACCCAGATGCTCTCGATGGGGCTACCAAGCTCCTCCTCCTGTATTTCTGTGCAGAGATATGTATTTTTCACATACAGTGCAACCCCACCTCCCTTTCTGTTCCTCCTGTTCTTTTTGAACAAGTTATATCCTTCACTTGCTGCATTCCAGTCATGAGAGTCATCCCACCAAGTCTCAGTTACACCTATCAAGTCATAGTTTCCCTCCTGTATTAAGAGTTCAAGTTCGTTCTGTTTGTTTCCCATACTCTGGGCATTAGTATATAGACATCGAAGACCATGAACGCAAATAGCGTTCCCTTATTTTCGCCGTAGTCTACGTAAATCTTTACGTAGACTAGACATGCCAAAATAAGGAACGCCATTCCCATGGGCCGCTGCCATTTGCGTACGCGCTTTTTTTTTTTCCAAAGTCACCCGTGATAGGCTACGTGACGATTAACGTAGCCTATCACGGCTGACTTTGGAAATCTAGCCATGATAGGCTACGTTAATCGTTACGTAGCCTATCACGTGTTTTTTTTCCCTTTCACTTTTTCTTTCACGGCCAGGGAGATGGGGCGCTTCTCCCCGGCCTGAATTTCGGCCGGGCGAGGCAGGGCGGGGCGCCTCCCCCCCGGCTTGAATTTCGGCCGGGCAAGGCAGGGCACCTCCCCCCCTCGCCTGAACTTCAGGGGGAGAAGAGAAACGCCTCCCCCCCCCACCGCAAAGCAAGCTGCGGGACAAGGTAAGTCCCTTTCGTACATCCCTAGTTAGCAAGGGATGCTAAAAACAACAAAAAGGCTTTCTTCAGCTATGTGCATAGTAAAAGGCAGAGGAAAGAAATGGTTGTTCAGCTATTAAACAAGGATGGCAAAACGATAACAGATGACAAAGAAAAGGCAGAGGTGCTCAAGTCCTACTTTGGCTCAGTCTTCTCCCAAAAGAGGGTCTATGATCCCCTGGCAATGGCGAAGTACAGGCTGAAGGGGCAGGATTGCAGCTTGAGATCGATAGGCACATGGTCAAGGAACACTGAATTACTTTGAATGAGTTCACATCTCCAGGGCCAGATGATGAACTGCATCCTAGAGTAATCAAAGATGATCAGGGGACTGGAAACAAAGACCTATGAAAGACCTATGAGACTGAAAGAACTGGGAATGTTTAGTCTTGAGAAGAGAAAACTGAGGGGAGATAGGATAGGACTCTTCAGGTACTTGAAAGGCTGTCACAGAGAGGAAGGCCAGGATCTCTTCTCGATCATCCCAGAGTGCAGGACACAGAATAATGGGCTCAAGTGATAGGAATCCAGATTCCAGCTGAACATCAGGAAAACTTCCTGACTCTCAGAGAAATACAATAATGGAACCAATGACCTAGGGAGGTGGTGGGCTCTTCCACACTGGAGGCCTTCAAGACGAGGCTGGACAGCCACCTGTCAGGGATGCTCTGACTTGGATTCCTGCATTGAGCAGGGGGTTAAAATCACTGGTCTTGTAGGCCCTTCCAACCCTACTATTCTATGATTCTATGACCTTGCAGGTCACCACCATGGTCTTTTCCTTCCATAGTCTCTATTCCCTTTATGTTTCTAGCTTTCTGATTGTACCTGGATAGCCTGTGCTTTGTCCTCTATTCACTGGAGGTTAACACCAGAGTCCACTGGTATGGAAGAGTGTGTTACGAGAAAAAGAATTATTTTAAAAAAAAACCATTAGGGGCCTCTCCCTTGACCTCCCCTGCAGATCTCCCCTGGCCAACTCCTGTGTGCTCGCTCTGATAGCTCTCTCTCTGGGAGCTTGCTTGCTTGTATAGCCCCTAGACCAGCTGGAGCAGCTTCCTCTGCTCTGCTCAGCTAGGAGACAGGAAACAGACTGTCCTGAAATTTTTTCTTCTTCATTTCACCAGGTGGACAATGGAGAAGGTAGAATGTGGGGCAGAAACTCACAGATGCAACGCGTGTCGTATTTGCTGTAAGTCTTGGACCAGCCAGGATGCATCACCACAACATTACTGTATCTCCGCAGCCCTGGCATGTTCCTGGAGTCACAACAAGTACTGTGGAGGTCTCTTCGGGATATGCTAGGTTGCCATTTTGCTGCCTTTCTTTTTTCTTGGGTGGGGGCATCCCCTCCGGCTGAATGGGGATAGGATCCAGTAGAAGTTACACCTGTGTAACGGCACATCCCCTCAACCTTCAGCAGATTTCTGGCTATATTATTGCTCTATGAAATATCTCCAAAATGATCCAGTTTCCATTTTCTGCATGTTTACTCCATTACCCTTAAATTGCTAAACAAATTACTCTGCACACTATGAGATGGAAATAGACTAACCCAACTGATGTACCAAATGCCAATTTAATTGAAGAAATTCATTTAATCTAGTTGGTCCTGAGCATGGCAGGACCTGCAAGACAATGAAGGAATACAGCCATAATGAAGATGGAATGCTAAAGCTCCTTATTACATTTTAAATTGAACTCGAAAGGGTTTGATGACCAAGCTTCGACTGGGGGCTCCAGATGTCCAGGGAAACCCAGTAGTAATTAGGGATGTACGAAAGTCACTTACCGTTTCGCGGATCAGCTTCGCGGTGGGGGGGGGAGGCGCTCCGTCCCTCCCCCCGGAATCCTGCCTGACCGGCTCCGCTCTGCAGGGATTCCGCAGAGCCGCCGGCCGGCTCTGCCCACAGCCAGACATCCAGCCGCTGCCCGCTGGGCAGCAGGGATGCAAATGGCAGCGGCCATAGCCGCTGCTGTTTGCGTCCCTGTACTTAACCGTGATAGGCTACGTAAATATTTACGTAGCCTATCACGGCAAAGTAAAAAAAAACAGCATACGCAAATGGCACTGGCTATGGCGGCCGCCATTTGTGTTCACTATTTTTAGCCGTTCTAGCCTACGTAAATATTTACGTAGGCTAGAACGGCTAAAAATAGCGAACGCAAATGGCGGCCACTGTACTGCCGCCATTTGCGTATGCTGCGCCCAGCTGCGGCCGGCCAGGAGACCAGCCGCCACTGTACAACCTACGTCCCCACTCTGATTTCTCCTCTCCCACATCAGCCCTTTCTTTTCTTTTTTTTATTATGAGGTGTTATTTTGGAGCCAAAGCAGACAGAAATGCACACGCACATGCCAGTCAGTATGGCCATGACGCAGGCAGCTCGTTCGGAAGCTGATGCCTTTCCTTGCAGCAGGAACAACAAGAAGAAAAAGGACCCGATAAAAGGTCTCTTTGGCTAGGGGAGAGGAAAGGAGAAATGCAGGCAAGGCAAGGCCCTGCCCTAGGAATCTAAGAGGTACTGTGCTGGGTCACACCAAGGCCTGTGTGGATCAGAATTCTGCTCCCACAGTGGCTTGCCAGACGCCCAAATGGGAAGCCCACAACTGGACATGAACGCCACAGCACCCTCCCGCTCGGGGGGCCCAGCATGCTGCCTCTGATGCTGGAGGCAGCATGGAGCCATCAGGACTAGTAGCCAGTGATGGCCTCCTCCTCCTCCATGAATCGGTCTAACGGTGGATAACGTGGTGCAGATGTGCCACAGGGATCCAGATTTGCATTGCACTGTGCATTCAAAGTGTGACCTGCACTTCAAGTGACTGTGGATAGTACGTTAATATACATAACCAGGATTCAGATTTGCTGTGGAGATGGCACTTCTGCTTGGGCATTCCAGACAAGCAATGCCTGTGTGCAGGAAGGGGGAAAATGTCTGTAGGAAAAAAAGGTGAGCTTCAAAAGGTCCCAAGTCCAAACATGGGGGTCACCAGCATGCAAGAGGAACTGTTTCATAATGGCTTGTTAAGAGATCCACTCCATTTTGAAAGGATTGAGAACACACACAGGGATCTTTTTTTAGTCACCCCCCACCCCCGTATGTTCTTTGGGAAATGCCAGATCTTAATCCTGCAGGTGCAAGCAAGGGGGACTGAGAGGCACCTACAAATATTTATCACTCCCGTCTTATTTGAAGAGCAGCGTTGACATTTTAATGTGGAGATTAGCAGTGTGTGGGATTTCTATTTTCGCTCTCTGTTTTTAGAGTTACAGTGACAGTTTTATCGAGAAACATAAATACAACACAAAAGCATATGGTGGCCAGGAGAAAGAATGGGGAGAAGAAATGAAATTTCTTGGAAGGGATCCTGTATGGAAACAGAGTCTAGCGCCAGGGCAGCAATGCACAGAGGTAGCTTGGGGGGGGGGGGGATGACCTGTGGCAAGAGGCGTGCGGGGCAGGGTCAGAAAAGCACTTGCGAGGAAGCTGACACAAGCCAGGCACCACTGAGGCTTCCGGGAGAACTCCACTGCCCCTCAGGACTCTACCTGCACTCCGCTGAGCATCAGGTCACGGCCGCAGCTGCTCTGAAGCTGAAGCAAGTTCCTACCAAGCCTTGACTAGGGATGGGCAAAAATGTCAGTTTCAGTTTCTCTCAGTTTCTCGTTTTCCCAATTTTAGGATTGGTTCATCCCAAACACTGAGAATATTTTAATGCAGATTTGTGTCCATTTATCCAGGCAACTTTGCCTTATATACACACTTTTTGCGAGCAAGTTCCCTGATATAATGCATTTTGATGCTATTTTCACTAATATACATATTTTAAATGCATTTTTTGGATTGGAGAACTCCATTTCAAACTTTGGTGGAGTGTGAATTTTGAAAGTTAATTGAGTTTCGTGTCACATAATCAATACACTGTATTCGTTTGAAAGTGTGAAATTAGGTAAATTCATACTGAGATGTAAAAGTTGACACTGAGATGTGAACCAAACGAAATTCTCTCCTGTGCCCAGCCTTTCTTGGCTGCCTGCCCCAGATCAAAAACCTTTCAGAGGACATGAGGAGCATTAGAAAAGGGGGGGCACTTGTGTTCAGACTCAGGAGCTGACTGGCTCATCTCCTACTGCACCACCCCAACCCAGCAACACATCAAGCACAAGTGGTTTTTTTTGTATTATTGTTATTATTATTATTATTATTATTATTATTATTATTATTATTATATACCCCACTATATCCCCTTCATGGATCACTGCCTTGTTGTGGTGAAGGGGCTTGCATAACTCAGTGAAGCCATAAGCTATGCCGTGCAGGGCCACCCAAGACGGACAGGTCATGGCAGAGAGTCTGACAAAATGTGGTCCACTGGAGAAGGAAATGGCAACCCACTCCAGTATTCTTGCCAAGAAAACCCCATGGAACGTATCACAAGGCTAAACGAGATGACGCCGGAAGATGAGCCCCTCAGGTCAGAAGGTGTCCAATATGCTACTGGGGAAGAGCAGAGGATATTTCCAAGTAGCGCCAGAAAGAGTGAAGCGGCTGGGCCAAACCCGAAAGGACACTCAGCTGTGGATGTGTCTGGTGGTGAAAAGAAAATCCGATGCTGTAAAGAACAATATTGTTTAGGAACCTGGAATGTCAGATCAATGAATCAAGGTAAGCTGGAGGTGGTCAAACATGAGATGGCAAGATTGAACATCGACATCTTGGGAATCAGCGAACTAAAATGGACAAGCACGGGCGAATTTAATTCAGGTGACCATCATATCTACTATTGTGGCCAAGAATCCCTTAGAAGAAATGGAGTAGCACTCATAGTCAACAAAAGGGTGGGAAAAGCAGTACTGGGGTACAATCTCAAAAATGATAGAATGATCTCAGTACGAATCCAAGGCAAACCATTCAACATCACAGTAATTCAAGTCTATGCCCCAACCACTGATGCCGAAGAGGCTGAGGTTGATTGGTTCTATGAAGACCTACAACACCTTCTAGAACTAACACCAAAAAAAGACGTCCTCTTCATCATAGGGGATTGGAATGCTAAAGTAGGGAGTCAAGAAATAACTAGGATAACAGGCAAGCATGGCCTTGGTGTACAAAATGAAGCAGGACAAAAGCTAATCGAGTTTTCCCAAGAGAACACGCTGATCATAGCAAACACTCTTTTCCAACAGCACAAGAGGCGACTCTACACATGGACATCACCAGATGGTCAATATCGAAATCAGATTGATTATGTCCTTTGCAGCCAAAGATGGAGAAGCTCCATACAGTCAGTAAAAACAAGACCTGGAGCTGACTGTGGCTCAGATCATGAGCTGCTTCTTGCAAAATTTCGGCTGAAATTGAAGAACGTAGGGAAAACCACTAAACCATTCAGGTATGACCTCAATCATATCCCTTATGAATATACAGTGGAGGTGAGGAATAGATTTCAGGGATTAGACCTGATAGACAGAGGTCCTGAGGAACTATGGACGGAGGTCCGTAACATTGTTCAGGAGGCAGCAACGAAATCCATCCCAAAGAAAAAGAAATGCAAGAAAGCCAAGTGGCTGTCTGATGAAGCTTTACAAGTAGCTGAGGAAAGAAGGGAAGCAAAAAGCAAGGGAGAAAGGGGAAGATATATCCAACTGAATGCAGATTTCCAGAGAATAGCAAGGAGAGACAAGAAGGCCTTCTTAAATGAACAATGCAAGGAAATCGAGGAAAACAACAGAAAGGGAAAGACTAGAGATCTCTTCAAGAAAATTGGAGATCTCAAGGGAACGTTTTGTGCAAAGACGGGCATGATAAAGGACAAAGAAGGCAAGGACCTAACAGAAGCAGATGAGATTAAGAAGAGGTGGAAAGAATACACAGAAGAACTATACAGGAAAGATCTTAATGTTCTTGATAGCCATGATAGTAATGTCCTTGATAGCCATGATAGTGCGGTCACTGAACTTGAGCCGGACATCCTCAAGAGTGAAGTCAAGTCGGCCTTAGGAAGCATTAGTAACAACAAAGCTAGCGGAGATGACAGTATTCCAGCTGAGCTATTTAAAATCCTAAAAGATGATGCTGTTAAAGTGCTGCATTCAATATGCCAACAACTCTGGAACACCCAGCAATGGCCTCAAGACTGGAAAAGGTCAGTTTACATTCCAATTCCAAAGAAGGGCAACGCCAAAGAGCGTTCAAACTACCGCACAATTGCGCTCATTTCACATGCCAGCAAGGTGATGCTCAAAATCCTACAAGCTAGGCTTCAGCAGTATGCGAACCGAGAACTACCAGAAGTACAAGCTGGGTTTTGAAGAGGCAGAGGAACTAGAGATCAAATTGCCAACATTCGCTGCATCATGGAGAAAGCAAGAGAATTCCAGAAAAACGTCTATTTCTGCTTCATTGACTACGCTAAAGCCTTTGATTGTGTGGATCACAACAAACTGTGGCAAATTCTTAAAGTGATGGGAGTACCAGACCACCTTACCTGTCTCCTGAGAAACCTGTACGAGGGTCAAGAAGCAACAGTAAGAACCGGACATGGAACAACTGAGTGGTTCAAAATTGGGAAAGGAGTACGACAAGGCTGCATATTGTCACCCTGCTTATTTAACTTATATGCAGAGTACATCATGAGAAATGCTGGGTTGGATGAATCAGAGGTCGGAATTAAGATTGCCGGGAGAATTATCAACAACCTCCGATATGCAGACGATACCACCCTAATGGCAGAAAGTGAAGAGGATCTCAAGAGCCTCTTGTTGAGGGTGAAAGAGGAGAGTGCAAAAGCTGGTTTGAAACTCAACATTAAAAAAACTAAGATCATGGCATCTGGCCCTATCACTTCTTGGCATATAGAAGGGGAAGAAATGGAAGCAGTGACAGATTTTACTGTCTTGGGCTCCAAGATCACCACAGACGGTGACTGTAGCCATGAAATTAAAAGACGCTTGCTCCTTGGGAGGAAAGCTATGGCCAACCTAGACAGCATAGTAAGAAGCAGAGGCATCACCTTGCCGACAAAGGTCCATCTAATCAAAGCTATGGTTTTCCCAGTAGTAACGTATGGCTGTGAGAGCTGGACTATAAGGAAGGCTGAGCGCCGAAGAATTGATGCTTTCGAACTGTGGTGCTGGAGAAGACTCTTACGAGTGCCCTGGACTGCAAGGAGGTCAAATCAGTCCATCCTAAAGGAAATCAACCTTGAGTGCTCATTGGAAGGACAGATAATGAAGCTGAAGCTCCAATATTTTGGCCACCTAATGCAAAGAGAAAACTCCCTGGAAAAGACCCTGATGCTGGGAAAGACTGAAGGCAAAAGGAGAAGGGGACGGCAGAGGATGAGATGGCTAGATAGCATCACGGATGCAATGAATATGAACTTGAGCACGCTCCGGGAGAGAGCGCAGGACAGGAAGGCCTGGCGTGCTATGGTCCATGGGGTCACGAAGAGTCGGACACGACTGAACGACTGAACAACAACAACAACCCCACTATATGATGAACATACAAATGCAAGGGCAACAAAAGAGCAGTAAATATAACAATAAAACAACATAATACAAAATTAACACGCAGCAAAACCGCACACTCTACCATGTGCTGCTGCAAGCCATGACTGGCTGGCTCGTGCTTCAGGGAAAGCCTGTGTGAAGAGATGAGTTTGAGGAAGGCTTCTAAATGTCAGAACATTTAGACATTCAGACAAAATCAAAGGAGTGTTTATTAAGAACGAAGAGTTATATTCTGTGATAGAAGCAGGAGTCAAACGAGCTGAAAGCAATGAAATGCTTCTTCTAGTTAGGCGGGAGCCTCTTGGAGGAGCTTGGCTCTTCCGTCTGGCCACAGTGGCTACCCCATTCTGCCCCCTCAAGACCACGACTTCCTTCCAGGAAGAAACAAGCTGCAAGGGAGAGTGTCTATGTGTGTGAGGGGGAGGGGGGGGATGAGAAGGCGGGGATAGACGTATTGATTGATTTATTCCATTCAGACTGATCTTTAGGCCACCATTACAGGCTGCACCCTCTCAAGGTGGCCATCTGTGGGAAGAGCAAGCCAAGAAGCTAGACTGGCTCTGAGTGCGCACAGATGGATTTCTGTCCACCACGGAGCAGCCAGTGCCCCCTCTCCACACATGTGCACATGCCTGGAAGGAATCAGCTGCTGGGACATTCAGCCTTTGGGGCCAAGGTGAGTTGACCACCAACGAGAGGAAACAGCATCCAACCCCATCTTTCAAAAGGGGGTAAATGTAGAGAGCTCCACAAGGATCATGAGAAGGAGAAGGAGAGTGGGGTGGTGGCAGAGGAGAGGGGACTGAAGCTCAGGGTCAGAGCACATGCTCTGCCTGTACCAGGGGCCAGGATCAAGCCCCAGCAGCGACCATGAATGCAAAGGGCTTCAGGTAGCTGGGGATGGGAAATGTCTGTGCCTGAGACTCTGGAGAACTGTGGCCGGCCAGTGCTCCAACGGACCAGGCATTAGGCAGCCCCTGTGCTGCTTTGAAGCTGATGCCTGCGTCTGCAGACGTGAGGTTTGCAGAGTGCCTTTGTCATCCACATCAGTACCAGGGCTGCATCAAGGCCATGATGGGCCCTGACGCTAGCCATCTGTAGTGGGTCCCTCACTTTGCCCCAGCACCCCAACATTTGTGCACGTACACACACACAGACAACAACATACAGTAAAAATGCAAAAACTTTTTTCTCTACATATTTCAGTGGAAATCATCTTCCATGCTTTCCTGGAAGCAAAAGACTAATACACTTTCCATGACAGAGCATTCAAATACCAGCACCAACTTCCCCTTTTACACCATACAGCACACAGACACAGAAACATGAACACACATCTGTGGTGCTCTCACACACACTCGAGAGAGAGAGAGAGAGAGAGAGAGAAAGAGAGAGACTCACTGATGCTGAAGGACTCACTGACTCACTGACACAGCAGCCAAGCAAGACACACGCATTCGCGGCCAGCAGCGCCCCAAGACATTTTGTTGCCGGAGGCGGAGCAGGAAATGAGTGCCTCCCATTTCTCACTGGATGATCTGAGCCAGCCGCTATCTCTCAGCCTAGCCTACCTCACGTGGTTGTTGTGAGGGTAAAAATGGGGAGAGCTTCAGTTCCTTGAGGAAAGGCGAAACATAAACAGACATAATTGTCTTACACTATGTTCATAATACCCCTTCATGGATCACTGCCTTGTTGTGGCGAAGGGGCTTGTGTAACTCAGTGAAGCCATAAGCTATGCCGTGCAGGGCCACCCAAGACGGAAAGGTCATGGCGGAGAGTTCTGACAAAATGTGGTCCACTGGAGGAGGAAATGGCAACCCACTCCAGTATTCTTGCCAAGAAAACCCCACGGAACGTATCACAAGGCTAAAAGAGATGACGCCGGAAGATGAGCCCCTCAGGTTGGAAGGTGTCCAATATACTACTGGGGAAGAGCAGAGGGAATTTCCCAGTAGTGCCAGAAAGAGTGAAGTGGCTGGGCCAAAGCCGAAAGGACACTCAGCTGTGGATGTGTCTGGTGGTGAAAACAAAGTCCGATGCTGAAAATAACAATATTGTTTAGGAACCTGGAATGTAAGATCATTGAATCAAGGTAAGCTGGAGGTGGTCAAACATGAGATGGCAAGATTGAACATCGACATCTTGGGAATCAGTGAACTAAAATGGACAGGCATGAGCGAATTTAATTCAGGTGATCATCATATCTTACTACTGTGGGCAAGAATCCCTTAGAAAAAATGGAGTAGCACTCATAGTCAACAAAAGGGTGGGAAAAGCAGTACTGGGGTACAATCTCAAAAATGATAGAATGATCTCAGTACGAATCCAAGGCAAACCATTCCACATCACAGTAATTCAAGTCTATGCCCCAACCACTGATGCCGAAGAAGCTGGGGTGATTGGTTTTGTGAAGACCTACAACACCTTCTAGAACTAACACCAAAAAAAGATGTCCTCTTCATCATAGGGGATTGGAATGCTAAAGTAGAAAGTCAAGAATCATAGAATCATAGAATCATAGAATCATAGAATCATAGAATCATAGAATCATAGAATCATAGAATCATAGAATAGTAGGGTTGGAAGGGGCCTACAAGGCCATTGAGTCCAACCCCCTGCTCAAGGCAGGAATCCAAGTCAGAGCATCCCTGACAGATGGCTGTCCAGCCTTGTCTTGAAGGCCTCCAGTGTGGGAGAGCCCACCACCTCCCCAGGTAATTGGTTCCATTGTCGTATTGCTCTTACACTCAGGAAGTTTTTCCTGATGTTCAGCCGGAATCTGGCTTCCTGTAACTTGAGCCCATTACTTCGTGTCCTGCACTCTGTAGTTAGAAGAGGGATAGAAAGGGAACGAAAAATACTCCGGGTGAATGACTGGCTACGAAGGTGGTGCCGACGAGAGAGATTTGGATTCTGGGACCACGGCCTATACTTCCTGGAAGATGGGCTGTTGGCTAGGGATGGGTTGCACCTCACAAAGGATGGGAAGAATGTGTTTGGCCACAGCATGAAGAACTTCATCTGGAGGGCTTTAAACTGAATCCTACGGGGAAGGGAGATGTAACGTTGGGGCTAACAATGGACATAGGCGCATGCACTGCAATGGAGAGAACAGCTCTGATAGCGCCCAGTAATAGTCTTCAGACACATGTAGGAAGAAAGCCAGACTATGAAGCACATGGTCTTCGATGTCTATATACTAATGCCCAGAGTATGGGAAACAAACAGAACGAACTTGAACTCTTAATACAGGAGGGAAATTATGACCTGATAGGTATAACTGCCCCTTCATGGATCACTGCCTTGTTGTGGCGAAGGGGCTTGCTTAACTCAGTGAAGCCATAAGCTATGCCGTGCAGGGCCACCCAAGACAGACAGGTCATGGCAGAGAGTTCTGACAAAATGTGGTCCACTGGAGAAGGAAATGGCAACCCACTCCAGTATTCTTGCCAAGAAAACCCCATGGAAAGTATCACAAGGCTAAAAGAGATGACGCCGGAAGATGAGCCCCTCAGGTCGGAAGGTGTCCAATATGCTACTGGGGAAGAGCAGAGGGTATCTCCAAGTAGCGCCAGAAAGAGTGAAGCGGCTGGGCCAAACCCGAAAGGACACTCAGCTGTGGATGTGTCTGGTGGTGAAAAGAAAATCCGATGCTGTAAAGAACAATATTGTTTAGGAACCTGGAATGTCAGATCAATGAATCAAGGTAAGCTGGAGGTGGTCAAACATGAGATGGCAAGATTGAACATCGACATCTTGGGAATCAGCGAACTAAAATGGACAAGCACGGGCGAATTTAATTCAGGTGACCATCATATCTACTATTGTGGCCAAGAATCCCTTAGAAGAAATGGAGTAGCACTCATAGTCAACAAAAGGGTGGGAAAAGCAGTACTGGGGTACAATCTTAAAAATGATAGAATGATCTCAGTACGAATCCAAGGCAAACCATTCAACATCACAGTAATTCAAGTCTATGCCCCAACCACTGAGGCCGAAGAAGCTGAGGTTGATCGGTTCTATGAAGACCTCCAACACCTTCTAGAACTAACACCAAAAAAAGATGTCCCCTTCATCATAGGGGATTGGAATGCTACAGTAGGAAGTCAAGAAATCACCGGGATAACAGGCAGGCATGGCCTTGGTGTACAAAATGAAGCAGGACAAAAGCTAATAGAGTTTTGCCAAGAGAACATGCTGATCATAGCAAACACTCTTTTCCAACAGCACAAGAGGCGACTCTACACATGGACGTCACCAGATGGTCAATATCGAAATCAGATTGATTATGTCCTTTGCAGCCAAAGATGGAGAAGCTCCATACAGTCAGTAAAAACAAGACCTGGAGCTGACTGTGGCTCAGATCATGAGCTGCTTCTTGCAAAATTTCGGCTGAAATTGAAGAACGTCGGGAAAACCACTAAACCGTTCAGGTATGACCTAAATCATATCCCTGATGAATATACAGTGGAGGTGAGGAATAGATTTCAGGGATTAGACCTGATAGACAGAGTGCCTGAGGAACTATGGACGGAGGTCCGTAACATTGTTCAGGAGGCAGCAACGAAATCCATCCCAAAGAAAAAGAAATGCAAGAAAGCAAAGTGGCTGTCTGATGAGGCTTTACAAGTAGCTCACGAAAGAAGGGAAGCGAAAAGCAAGGGAGAAAGGGGAAGATATACCCAACTGAATGCAGAGTTCCAGAGAATAGCAAGGAGAGACAAGAAGGCCTTCTTAAATGAACAATGCAAAGAAATCGAGGAAAACAACAGAATGGGAAAGACTAGAGATCTCTTCAAGAAAATCGGAGATATCAAGGGAACGTTTTGTGCAAAGACGGGCATGATAAAGGACAAAGAAGGCAGGGACCTAACAGAAGCAGATGAGATTAAGAAGAGGTGGCAAGAATACACAGAAGAACTATACAGGAAAGATCTGAATGTCCCTGATAGCCATGATAGTGCGGTCACTGAACTTGAGCCGGACATCCTCGAGAGTGAAGTCAAGTGGGCCTTAGGAAGCATTAGTAATAACAAAGCTAGCGGAGATGACAGTATTCCAGCCGAGCTATTTAAAATCCTAAAAGATGATGCTGTTAAAGTGCTGCATTCAATATGCCAACAAATCTGGAACACTCAACAGTGGCCACAAGACTGGAAAAGGTCAGTTTACATTTCAATTCCAAAGAAGGGCAACACCAAAGAGTATTCAAACTACCGCACAATTGCGCTCATTTCACATGCCAGCATGGTGATGCTCAAAATCCTACAAGCTAGGCTTCAGCAGTATGTGAACCGAGAACTACCGGAAGTACAAGCTGGGTTTAGAAGAGGCAGAGGAACTAGAGATCAAATCGCCAACATTCGCTGCATCATGGAGAAAGCAAGAGAATTCCAGAAAAACGTCTATTTCTGCTTCATTGACTACGCTAAAGCCTTTGATTGTGTGGATCACAACAAACTCTGGCAAATTCTGAAAGAGATGGGAGTACCAGACCACCTTACCTGTCTCCTGAGAAACCTGTACGAGGGTCAAGAAGCAACAGTAAGAACCAGAGATGGAACAACCGATTGGTTCCAAATTGGGAAAGGAGTACGACAAGGCTGCATATTGTCACCCTGCTTATTTAACTTATATGCAGAGTACATCATGAGAAATGCCGGGTTGGATGAATCAGAGGTCGGAATTAAGATTGCTGGGAGAATTATCAACAACCTCCGATATGCAGACGATACCACCCTAATGGCAGAAAGCGAAGAGGATCTCAAGAGCCTCTTGTTGAGGGTGAAAGAGGAGAGTGCAAAAGCTGGTTTGAAACTCAACATTAAAAAAACGAAGATCATGGCATCTGGCCCACTCACTTCCTGGCATATAGAAGGGGAAGAAATGGAAGCAGTGACAGATTTTATTTTCTTGGGCTCCAAGATCACCGCAGATGGTGACTGTAGCCATGAAATTAAAAGACGCTTGCTCCTTGGGAGGAAAGCTATGGCCAACCTAGACAGCATAGTAAGAAGCAGAGGCATCACCTTGCCGACAAAGGTCCGTCTAATCAAAGCTATGGTTTTCCCAGTAGTAATGTATGGCTGTGAGAGCTGGACTATAAGGAAGGCTGAGCGCCGAAGAATTGATGCTTTCGAACTGTGGTGCTGGAGAAGACTCTTACGAGTCCCCTGGACTGCAAGGAGGTCAAATCAGTCCATCCTAAAGGAAATCAACCTTGAGTGCTCATTGGAAGGACAGATAATGAAGCTGAAGCTCCAATATTTTGGCCACCTAATGCGAAGAGAAAACTCCCTAGAAAAGACCCTGATGCTGGGAAAGACTGAAGGCAAAAGGAGAAGGGGACGGCAGAGGATGAGATGGCTAGATAGCATCACGGATGCAATGAATATGAACTTGAGCACGCTCCGGGAGAGAGCGCAGGACAGGAAGGCCTGGCGTGCTATGGTCCATGGGGTCACGAAGAGTCGGACACGACTGAACGACTGAACAACAACAACAAGGTATAACTGAGACTTGGTGGGATGACTCTCATGACTGGAATACAGCAATTGAAGGATATAACTTGTTCAAAAAGAACAGGAGGAACAGAAAGGGAGGTGGGGTTGCACTGTATGTGAAAAATACATCTCTCTGCACAGAAATACAGGAGGAGGAGCTTGGTAGCCCCATCGACAGCATCTGGGTTGAAATTAATGGAGCAAAGAATAAAAGGAACCTGGTGGTCGGAGTCTACTGCTGGCCACCCAATCAAGGAGATGACAAGGATGAAACTTTTGAAAAGCAAATAGCCAATGTTTTAAGGAAGCATGATGTAGTAGTAATGGGGGACTTCAATTTCCCCAATATTTGTTGGGAGACAAATTCTGCAAAACATGGCCCCTCCAGGAAATTCCTGACTTGTGTGGCGGATAACTTCCTCCTACAGAAAGTAGAGGAAGGAACTAGAGGATCGGCTATCCTTGACTTGATCCTAACCAACAGAGATGACTTAGTGGATAAAGTAGCAGTTACAGGAACTCTGGGGGAAAGTGACCATGTTGTACTTGAGTTCTTGGTTCTAAGGGAAGCAAAAGCCGAGTGTAGTCAAACGCGAACCCTGGATTTTAGGAAAGCTGATTTTCATAAACTCAGAACAATGATCAGTAAGGTCCCATGGCAAGCAATGCTAGCAAGAAAAGGAGTCCAAGATGGGTGGGAGCTTTTAAAAAAGGAAATTCTCAAGGCACAATCATAAGCAATTCCAACAAGAAGAAAAGGTGGAAGACAACAGAAGAAGCCAATGTGGCTTCACAAAAAGCTTAGGGATGACCTGAAAACAAAAAAGGACACATATAGGAAGTGGAAGGAAGGCCAAGTAACAAAGGAAGAGTACAGGCAGATAGCACAGAATTGCAGGGATGGCGTCAGGAAGGCTAAAGCTGAGAATGAGCTGAGGTTAGCAAGGGATGTTAAAAACAACAAAAAGGCTTTCTTCAGCTATGTGCATAGTAAAAGGCAGAGGAAAGAAATGGTGGTTCAGCTATTAAATAAGGATGGCAAAACGATAACAGATGACAAAGAAAAGGCAGAGGTGCTCAATTCCTACTTTGGCTCAGTCTTCTCCCAAAAGAGGGTCTATGACCCCCCTGGCAAAGGTGAAGTACAGGCTGAAGGGGCAGGATTGCAGCTGGAGATCGACAGGCATATGGTCAAGAAATACCTCATTACTTTGAATGAGTTCAAATCTCCAGGGCCAGATGAACTCCATCCTAGAGTCATAAAGGAACTGGCAGAAGAACTCTCAGAACCGCTGTCTATTCTCTTTGAGAAATCATGGAGGACGGGGGAAGTGCCAGATGACTGGAGGAGGGCTAATGTTGTCCCTATCTTCAAAAAGGGCAAAAAGGAGGAACCTGGGAACTACAGACCAGTCAGTCTGACATCAATCCCTGGGAAAATTCTGGAGCAGATCATAAAGCAATCCATCTGGAAGCACCTTGACAACAATGCCATGATTACTCAGAGCCAACATGGATTTGTCAAAAACAAGTCCTGCCAGACAAATCTGATCTCATTTTTTGATCAAGTAACCTCCCTTGTAGACGGTGGGAATGCTGTAGACATCATATACCTCGACTTCAGCAAAGCTTTCGACAAAGTGCCCCATGATATCCTGATGAGCAAACTAGCTCAAAGTGGGCTAGATGAAACAACGATCCGGTGGATCCACAGTTGGCTACAGAATCGGACTGAAAGAGTGCTTCTCAATGGGACCTTCTCCAACTGGGGAGAGGTAACGAGTGGGGTACCGCAGGGCTCAGTCCTGGGCCCAGTGCTCTTCCACATTTGTATTAATGACTTGGAGGAGGAGGTGCAGGGAATGCTGATCAAATTTGCAGATGACACCAAATTGGGAGGGATAGCTAATACTTTGGAAGACAGAAACAAAATTCAAAGTGATCTGGATAGACTGGAGTGCTGGGCAGAAAACAACAGAATGACATTTAATAGGGACAAATGCCAAGTTCTGCACCTAGGAAAAAGAAACCAAATGCACAGTTACAAGATGGGGGATACGTGGCTCAACCACACTACAAGCAAGAAGGATCTTGGAATTGTTGTCGATCACAAGCTGAATATGAGCCAACAATGTGATGTGGCTGCAAAAAAGGCCAATGCTATTTTGGGCTGCATTCATAGAAGCATAGCTTCCAAATCCCGGGAAGTACAAGTTCCCCTCTACTCAGCACTGGTTAGGCCTCATCTGGAGTACTGTGTCCAGTTCTGGGCACCACACTTTAAGAAGGATGCAGACAAACTGGAGAGGGTTCAGAGGAGGGCAACAAAGATGATCAGGGGACTGGAAACAAAGCCCTATGAAGAGAGACTGAAAGAACTGGGCATGTTTAGCCTTGAGAAGAGAAGACTGAGGGGAGATATGATAGCACTCTTCAAGTACTTGAAAGGTTGAAATCACTGAAAGAAATCACTGGGATAACAGGCAAGCATGGCCTTGGTGTACAAAATGAAGCAGGACAAAAGCTAATAGAGTTTTGCCAAGAGAACACGCTGATCATAGCAAACACTCTTTTCCAACAGCACAAGAGGCGACTCTACACATGGACATCACCAGATGGTCAATATCGAAATCAGATTGATTATGTCCTTTGCAGCCAAAGATGGAGAAGCTCTATACAGTCAGTAAAAACAAGACCTGGAGCTGACTGTGGCTCAGATCATGAGCTGCTTCTTGCAAAATTTCGGCTTAAATTGAAGAACGTAGGGAAAGCCACTAAACCATTCAGGTATGACCTAAATCATATCCCTTATGAATATACAGTGGAGGTGAGGAATAGGTTTCAGGGATTAGACCTGATAGACAGAGTGCCTGAGGAACTATGGACGGAGGTCCGTAACATTGTTCAAGAGGAAGCAACCCAATCCATCCCAAAGCAAAAGAAATGCAAGAAAGCAAAGTGGCTGTCTGATGAGGCTTTACAAGTAGCTAAGGAAAGAAGGGAAGCAAAAAGCAAGGGAGAAAGGGGAAGTTATATCCAACTGAATGCAGAGTTCCAGAGAATAGCAAGGAGAGACAAGAAGGCCTTCTTCAATGAACAATGCAAAGAAATCGAAGAAAACAATAGAATGGGAAAGACTAGAGATCTTTTCAAGAAAATCGGAGATCTCAAGGGAACATTTTGTGCAAAGACGGGCATGATAAAGGACAAAGAAGGCAGGGACCTAACAGAAGCAGATGAGATTAAGAAGAGGTGGAAAGAATACACAGAAGAAGTATACAGGAAAGATTTGAATGTGCCTGATAGCCATGATAGTGCGGTCACTGAACTTGAGCCGGACATCCTAGAGAGTGAAGTCAAGTGGGCCGTAGGAAGCATTGCTAACAACAATGCTAGCGGAGATGACAGTCTTCCAGCTGAGCTATTTAAGATCCTAAAAGATGATGCTGTTAAAGTGCTGCACTCAATATGCCAACAAATTTGGAACACTCAACAGTGGCCACAAGACTGGAAAAGGTCCGTTTACATTCCAATTCCAAAGAAGGGCAACGCCAAAGAGTGTTCAAACTACCGCACCATTGCGCTCATTTCACATGCCAGCAAGGTGATGCTCAAAATCCTACAAGCTAGGCTTCAGCAGCATGTGAACCGAGAACTACCGGAAGTACAAGCTGGGTTTCAAAGAGGCAGAGGAACTCGAGATCAAATCGCCAACATTTGCTGGATCATGGAGAAAGCAAGAGAATTCCAGAAAAATGTCTATTTCTGCTTCATTGACTGCGCTAGATCCTTGCCCTTCCTGGCTCATAAAAGCAGCCAGAGGTGGACTGGCCAAGTGGGTAAGGGGAGTGGCTAATGCCTCCCTTAGGCAAGGCAGAATTCCAGCCTGCTTGAAGGAGGCGGTGGTGAGACCTTTGTTTAAAAAGCCCTCCCTGAACCCCACTATATTTGATAATTATCGGCCAGTCTCCAATATTACATTTCTGGGCAAGATATTGGAGTGCGTGGTGGCCTCCCAACTCCGGAGATTCCTGGATGAGACAGATTATCTAGATCCATTTCAATCTGGCTTCAGACCCGGTTATGGGACAGAAACAGCTTTGGTCACCTTGATGGATGACCTACGCCAGGAACTAGACAGGGGGAATGTGTCCTTGTTGGTTCTGCTGGACCTCTCAGCGGCTTTCGATACCATCGACCATGGTATCCTTCTGGGCCACCTCGCTGGGATGGGATTTGGAAGCACTGTTTTACAGTGGCTCCATTCCTTCTTGGAGGGGCGGACCCAGAAGGTGGTGCTGGGGGACTCATGTTCGACTCCCTGGCCATTGGCTTGTGGGGCTGTCATCATTGGCTGATGACACCCAACTCTACTTTTCCTTTCCATCTAATTCCAAGGAAGCTGTTGGGGTGCTGACCCGATGTCTGTCGGCAGTAATGGACTGGATGAGGGCAAACAAATTGAAGCTTAATCCAGACAAGACAGAGGTGCTCCTGGTCAGTCGAAAGGTAGATCAGGGAATAGGGATACAGCTTGTGCTGGATGGGGTTGCACTCCCCGTGAAGACACAGGTTCGCAGCTTGGGTGTATTTCTGGATTCAGCCCTGAGCCTGAATGCCCAGACTTCAGCGGTGGCCAGGAGTGCATTTGCACAGTTAAAGCGAGTGCGCCAGCTGCGCCCGTTCCTTGAGATGTCTGACTTGCCCCCAGTGATACATGCCTTAGTTACGTCCCGTTTGGATTACTGTAATGCGCTCTACATGGGGCTGCCTCCAAAGAGTGCTCGGAAACTTCAGCTGGTTCAAAGAGCTGCTGCCAGACTGCTGACTGGGACTGTGTACAGGGAGCATACCACTCCCCTGCTAAAACAGCTTCACTGGCTCCCAGTCTGTTTCCGGGCACAATTCAAAGAGCTGGTTATGTCCTATAAAGCCCTATACGGCTTGGGTCCTGGTTATCTGAAAGACCGTATTCTCCCTTATGAGCCTACTCGTGCCCTGAGATCTTCAGGGGAAGCCCTTCTCGCCATCCCGCCATCATCACAGGCACACCTGGTGGGAACGTGGGAGAGGGCCTTCTCGGTGGCTGCCCCAAGGCTCTGGAACTCCCTTCCCAGGGAGGCAAGAGTGGCACCCTCCTTGATATGTTTTCGCAGGCATGCAAAAACTTTTTTGTTCCAGCAGGCCTTTGGGGATAACTAATCTGGACCTGGGAAAATGCAACGTATGGATACCATTTTTGTTGTTCTGGTTGTCTTTTAATGTTTTAATATCTTTACAATTTTAATATTGATGATTTAATTATATTTTTAACTTTTATACAGTTGTATTTATATTTCTATTTATAGGTTTTAATTGTAGCAGTTTTAACGTTGTAAGACCGCCTTGAGTCCTAGTATTGGGAAAAAGGCGGGATATAAATATAATAATAATAATAATAATAATAATAATAATAATAATAAAGCCTTTGATTGTGTGGATCACAACAACCTCTGGCAAATTCTTAAAGAGATGGGAGTACCAGACCACCTTACCTGCCTCCTGAGAAAACTGTACGAGGGTCAAGAAGCAACAGTAAGAACCAGACATGGAACAACCGAGTGGTTCCAAATTGGGAAAGGAGTACGACAAGGCTGCATATTGTCACCCTGCTTATTTAACTTATATGCAGAGTACATCATGAGGAACGCCGGCTTGGATGAATCACAGGTTGGAATTAAGATTGCCGGGAGAATTATCAACAACCTCAGATACGCAGACGATACCACCCTCATGGCAGAAAGCGAAGAGGATCTAAAGAGCCTCTTGTTGAGGGTGAAAGAGGAGAGTGCAAAAGCTGGTCTGAAACCCAACATTAAAAAAACGAAGATCATGGCATCTGGCCCCATCACTTCCTGACATATAGAAGGGGAAGAAATGGAAGCAGTGACAGATTTTATTTTCTTGGGCTCCAAGATCACTGCAGACGGTGACTGTAGCCATGGAATTAAAAGACGCTTGCTCCTTGGGAGGAAAGCTATGGCAAACCTAGACAGCATAGTAAGAAGCAGAGACATCACCTTGCCGACAAAGGTCCGTCTAATCAAAGCTATGGTTTTCCCAGTAGTAACGTATGGCTGTGAGAGCTGTACTATAAGGAAGGCTGAGCGCCGAAGAATCGATGCTTTCGAACTGTGGTGCTGGAGAAGACTGTTACGAGTCCCCTGGACTGCAAGGAGGTCAGATCAGTCCATCCTAAAGGAAATCAACCCTGAGTGCTCATTGGAAGGACAGATACTGAAGCTGAAGCTCAAATATTTTGGCCACCTAATACAAAGAGAAAACTCCCTGGAAAAGACCCTGATGCTGGGAAAGACTGAAGGCAAAAGGAGAAGGGGACGGCAGAGGATGAGATGGCTAGATAGCATCACCGATGCAATGAAGATGAACTTGAGCACGCTCTGGGAGAGAGCGGAGGACAGGAAGGCCTGGCGTGCTCTGGTCCATGGGGTCACGACTTAGCGACTGAACAACAAATGTTCATAATAAGCCTCCCTAGAGCGTAAATGGGCATTTGTGCATCACATTACCCTGTGCACTTCTTTACTGGCATGTGCACAAGAAAAGAAATGCATCCAGCACCCCCCTTGGAAATGGATCTTATAGAGACCCTGGGGAGGCAGCCTGAAAACTGACACCAACTCTCATCTATTAGATGCTCAACGTTCGAAGAAGAGAAGAAAACACACCCATCCCCTTGCTTGTCACGTGCCTGACCCATGCGCCTTCTCACATGCCTCCGCTGACTGCATGAGCATCCACTCAAAGAACTTCAACAGCAAAAACAACCAAGAGTCTTGTGGCGCCCCGAAGACTAACAATAAAGAGTCTGGCATAAGCTTTCGTGGACTGTGCTCGCCCACATCATCAGATGCATGGAGTATTATAGGGATTTTCAGGCACACATACAGCACATGTGGGGTTTGTGTTGTGGGGGTTGGGGGTGGTGGGATTATGAACAGTGAGGTCAAAAGGAAATTAAAAGGCAATGGAACCAATTACCTGGGGAGGTGGTGGGCTCTCCCACACTGGAGGCCTTCAAGACGAGGCTGGACAGCCATTTGTCAGGGATGCTCTGATTTGGATTCCTGCATTGAGCAGGGGGTTGGACTCGATGGCCTTGTAGGCCCCTTCCAACCCTACTATTCTATGATCTATGATTCTATGATTCTATAAATGCAGGAAATACTTGTTGAAGGAAAATATCCTCCACGGTGCCTCCCCCTGCCCCGCCTGCGTTTCTCTTAGAAGACGCACACACAAGCCAGCAGACTGGACTGCAGTTGGGGGCCAGCGCTGTTGCACGGCACTCCCCTCCCAGGGCTGTGGGCCAAACAACCATGGGCTGCTTTGCAGTGCGTCTCCCTTCCGCCCTCTGTCCATCAGGGTTCGCCCGCAAGGGCGTCAAAACACAGAGAAGCATCGGAAGCCACCTTGTTCGGAGCCAGACCCTGGGCCCACCTAGACCAGCACTGTCAACATGGACTGGCCGCCGTGTCTCCCCAGGGTTTCAGGCCGGAGCCCTTCCTGGCCCTGCCTGGAGATGCTGCCGGGGATAGAGCCTGGGACCTTTGGCAGGCAGAGCAGGGCTCTGCCGCTGGGCTCGGCCCCCTGCCCCACCACACCCATTCTCAGGGAAGGAGTGAACACACAGAGAACATGCATCCCCTGTGTGCCCCCTCCCCAACAGTGGAATCCCCCCCTCCACTGCAGACTAGCCAAACCCCATCCTTAAGTGCAATAAGGCCTAAGCTGCTTGAGTCTACTTTGGGGTGCCGGGGTAAGCTGATAAAGGGTGGGGAATCCTCCAGGAATTTCAGTTTGGTCTCATTTTGCTCTCCTGGATTTTTAATTTTGTCCTGGCCTGGACCTTCCAGATGGGATGGGCTCTAAATCTTAAAATACATTTCACCCAGGACACTCCCTCCAGACTTGCCCCCTTTTCCACTGCCTATTCATGGTCTCAGCAGCAGTGACAGCCCAACCAGCCCCCCAGCCCTGAACTTGGCTCGCTTTTGCCGTTCACCTGTGCCAGTATGAGGCCAGACCAGACTGGCTGCTGCACGACGTTGGAAGGAAGGAAGCCTGATGAAAGCGGGGAGCACTTTGCCCTTTCCCTCTGGCAACGTGTACTGAAGGGGTGAAACGGTGCCCAGCCGGAGCAGAGGGACCAGTGGCCACAGCTGAGCTGGCATTTCCCCGTTATTCAAAGTCACAACAGGGCTGCAGAGGAAGGGGATGTTGTGGCTCAGCCCTAACCCAAACCTGGTATTTTAGCGCAAAACCCATATTTCTTCCAAGATCGTCAATTAAATACTTGCTGCCTATTTTTAGAGAATCTTGGAGTTTGTGGAGGAGACAGATGTTCTGATGCAAAAAAAAACCCATTCAGTGGGATGAAAGTCATCTGAACGTCGATTGACTGAAGCTGCTTTTTCACCTTGAGAGATCTCGTAAAAAAGCAGAGAATCCTTGACAGAGGCCATGTGGAGGAAGCTGAGGGCTGTCCCTCCGCCCACCCCAGCTGACTGAGCTGAACCGGCAGTGGCCTGTCCACCTGCCTATCAAGGGCAGAGTGATGCAAAGGGGGGTATTAGAACAAGAGAGATTACACACACGCACACGTGCAGACAAACACACACACTCCCATGGGACTGAAAGGCCAAGCTGCTTGAAGTTTCAGGGGAGGGCAGCAGAGAGTTGTCTTAGCCAGTTCTTCTCACACAATGGAGTTGTTTGCACATGATGTCAAGCCACCCTGGCTTAATCTACCCACGGGGCTTATCGTCATGCACTGGGCAACACTGTTAAAATGCAAGCCAAGGCCAGGGCGCACCACAGCTTGTCATGTCACATGCACCTAGCCAGGGTAGGCTTTTGGCATGGTTAACAAACCATCTCTTGTGTACAAAAAGTGGAGGAAGGAACTAGAGGATCGGCTATCCTTGACTTGATCCTAGCCAACAGAGATGACTTAGTGGATACAGCAGCAGTTACAGGAACTCTGGGGGAAAGCGACCATGTTGCACTTGAGTTCTTGGTTCTAAGGGAAGCAAAAGCCAAGCATAGCCAAACGTGTACACTGGATTTTAGGAACAGCAATTTTCATAAACTCAGAACAATGATCAGTAAGGTCCCATGGCAAGCGATGCTAGCGAGAAAAGGAGTCCAAGATGGGTGGGAGTTTTTAAAAAAGGAAATTCTAAAGGCACAATTACAAACCATTCCAACAAGAAAAAAAGGCAGGAGACAACAGAAGAAGCCAATGTGGCTTCACAAAAAGCTTAGAGATGACCTGAGAACAAAAAAGGACACATATAGGAAGTGGAAGGAAGGCCAAGCTACAAAGGAAGAGCACAGGCAGGTAGCACAGAATTGCAGGGATGGCGTCAGGGAGGCTAAAGCTGAGAACGAGCTGAGGTTAGCGAGGGATGCTAAAGACAACAAAAAGGCTTTCTTCAGCTACGTGCATAGTAGAAGGCAGAGGAAAGAAATGGTTGTTCAGCTATTAAATAAGGATGGCAAAACGATAACAGATGACCAAGAAAAGGCAGAGGTGCTCAATTCCTACTTTGGCTCAGTCTTCTCCCGAAAGAGGGTCTATGACCCCCCTGGCAAAGGCGAAGTACAGGCTGAAGGGGCAGGATTGCAGCTGGAGATGGATAGGCATATGGTCAAGGAACACCTAATTACATTGAATGCTTATCAACAGGGTGCTTATCAATAATAACCAATGGATAAGAGTGCTTATCATTGGGACCTTCTGAAAATGGGGAGCAGTAATGAGTGGGGTACCACAGGGCTCAGTCCTCAGCCCAGTACTCTTTAACATTGTCATTAATGCTGATCAAATTGCAGATGACACAAAATTTGGCAGGATAGCTAATACCTTGGAAGACAGAAACAATGTTCAAAGTGATCATGATAGACTGGAGCCCTGGGCAGAAAAGAACAGAATGACATTTAATAGGGATAAATGCCAAGTTCTGCACCTAGGAGGAAAAGACCCAAATGCACAGTTACAAGATGGGGGATACGTGGCTCAACAAGACTACAAGCGAGAAGGATCTTGGAATTGTTGTACATCACAAGCTGAATATGAGCCAACAATATGATGTGGCTGCAAGAAAGGAAAATGCTATTTTGGGCTGCATTAATAGAAGCATAGCTTCCACATCCCGGGAAGTACTAGTTCCCCTCTACTCAGCACTGGTTAGGCCTCATCTGGAGTACTGTGTCCAGTTCTGGGCACCACACTTTAAGAAGGATGCAGACAAGCTGGAGAGGGTTCAGAGGAGGGCAACAAAGATGATCAGAGGACTGGAAACAAATGAAGAGAAACTGAAAGAACTGGGCATATTTAGCCTTATTCATTCATTCATTCATTCATTCATTTCATTTCTATACCGCCCAATAGCCAAAGCTCTCTGGGTGGTTCAAGCTCTCTTCTCTAGCCTTGAGAAGAGACAACTGAGGGGAGACAGGATAGCGCTCTTCAAGTACTTGAAAGGTTGTCACAGGGAGGAAGGCCGGGATCTCTTCTCCATCATCCCAGAATGCAGGACACGGAATAATGGGCTCAAGTTACAGGAAGCCAGATTTCGGCTGAACATCAGGAGAAACTTCCTGACTGTCAGGGCAATACAACAATGGAACCAACTACCTAGGAAGGTGGTGGGGTCTCCCACACCGGAGGCATTCAAGACGAGGCTGGACAGCCATCTGCCAGGGATGCATTGAGCAGGGGGTTGGACTTGACGGTCCCATAGGCCCCTTCCAACCCTACTATTCTATGCTTGCATGATCTCAACCCTAAAGCAACCCATGACTTCTCTGTGGTTTGTTAACCATACCAGCAACCCCCCCCCCCCCCCGGCTGGGTTTGCGCTGCACAGCAGGCTGTGGGTTCCCCCCCCCCCCCGGGCCGGTGCTTGAACGGTGCTGGCCTGCACGCAGCGACAAGCCCTGAGGATAAAGTCACCCACAGTGGCTTGTCATGTTGTGCCATCCAGGTCACTAGAACGTAAAGCTTTGCTTCAATTGGACTGCAATATGAGAGAGCTTCTTTCCATCACAAATCCATCTCTTCTGCATTAACAGTGTTCTGTCAGTCACTTAATTAGTGCAACAGAAGCCCCATGGCCAATTAAGCCTCCCTCTGAAGAAGCTCCCAGATCTTGTGTCTAGTGCTCCTTGCTGGTGTAACACTTTAAAATGCACAACGTTCTTTACAGACTTTGCCTTCCTGAGGACCCTGCAGAGCAAGACGAGATTCATTATCCCCAGGAATGAATGAGGAATGGAGGCAACCTGATCTGCCACACTCTGAGTGCACAACAGCGAAGGGGAGGTGAACCCATCCCTCCAAGAGCCAACCCTGGATGTGCTGCCAGCTTTCTGGAGGCCTCTGCACTCCTTGTCCAGAGTTTAGCGCCAGCTTGCGGACCTCTGGTGTGCATTTGTCTGCCCACTGCGTGAGGCTTGCCCAGCCCCTGCTCCGGCCGTGCGGAGCTCTCCTCTCTTTCCCAGCATCATCTGCTCCTTCCTCCTATCCCAGGCCTGCCCACCAGTGAATTCCCTGCTGACAGAGGAGCCAGTCACAGAATGGAATGTGAGCGGCAGCCTCCACTGGGTTTTCCCAGTGAGCAGGTCGGGAAATGAGCAGCGCCGTTTTCCCTGCTGCTGGACCCCCTTCTGCTGAGTGCAGGACTCGTCTTTTGTCGGCCACGGACTGCCAAATTATTAAGGAAGCCAGAGAGTCTGCCAGAAATGCCCCAGGGGGAAGGGTCGCCCGGCAGGGCTCTGGAGCATCCTCCCATCTTCAGAGCAGAGACAGCAAAGGAGCCAGTCTTGTAGGAAGGAAGGCGAGCCGAGCGCCGCTGGTGCGCAGGGGGTGCAGTCCTCTCTCCTGCAGCTTGGCAGAAGCCCCGTCCAGCAAGGGCACAAGAGGGGAGCAGAGGGCCTCTTGGCAGGCCGCCCCGGCTATGCTGACCTCGCCCGCTCGCTCGCTGCCCTCCCCTCCTCTCCTTCGCATGCTGCCATGTTTCAGATCTCCTGCCAGGTGAGCTGCAGCATGTCTGCTCTGTGCCACTGGATTCCCCTTGCAGGCCTGCAGCAGCCAGGGCCTGGCCAAGAGCCCTCCAAGAGAGCCTCCGTGGGCACTCAGATGGCTCCACCAGGGGCGTGCCATCGAGGGAGGGCAGCCGGTCCCCTTCCCTGCCCAGCTTGGGTCACGCGGGATTATTCCTCGGGAGTATTGTGAAGAGGAATACACGTGATCATGATACATGCTCTTAAAAATAAGATCCCCTGCCATCGTGAGCCCTCTCAACAGAATCCTATGAAGCACAACACCGCGAGGAACCTAACGCACCACTTCAGATATATAGAAGAGGCCATGAGGTGTGTTGTTGATGTTTTGCCTGACCCACTGGTCTTTTCCACATCCCATCCCCAGAACCCAAAATGGGGGCCCAGGATCTGCTTGGCACTGCTAAGAGCCAGATTGCATGATCAGCAGCACCTTCACGCAAGGAACTGGGTAAACTGCAAAGACACCAAAATGTGACAATTCTCTCCCTTTTCACAGGCCCTCAACCCACGATCAGCCACTGGTAGTGGCTGGATGATAGCGTCCGCTGATCCGAGAGGACGTGTTTGTCATGCCCCAGCCTTGTGTCATCAGAACCGATATCTTTGTATAGATACATTGTACGTCATTTTGGAGAGTTGGCCCCAGCTGGCCCTGATTTTCAGCGTTGGGCTCCCGAACCTGCCATAGCAGCCCAGAGCAACGGCGGTCAATCTTTCCACACCGCTGTGCTCCAGACGCAGCCTGGCAAGACCGCACCCCTGGCAAGGCGGCCCTTCCCACCGAGCGTGGGGTCCTCCTGGAAGGGGCTGCTCTTCACCTGTCACCCTTGCTAGGTGCTCCAGGGGCACCCGCCAGATGCCTTCCCAGGAGGCACCCATGGATTTCCGGGTGGGCCCTCAGCACCAGGCCACCACTGGGGTACCAGCTGCCTTGGGCATGTGGGATGACACAGTGGGGACAGAACCGGGGGGATCTCTTTCCAGGCCTTCCAGAGGGGCGTCTTTGGACCCCAGGGCCAGTCTATGTCCCACTGTCACCTAGTGGTGCCTTGAAGGCAGGCCCTGGTCTCAGAAGCATCCACGCAGCCTCCTCTCCCCGCCAGGGCAGCGGCTCCCTCTGGCAGGATGGGGGCAGCGTTGTTGGCCTACTGTGGTCCTGCTGCTGCTGCCCACAGACACAGACGGCAGATCCCGGCTTGCATGCTCCCGTTCTGCCTCTCGTTCTTTGCCAGCGCTGCAGCCATTCTAGTCTCCCTTTCTCTCCCGTGCGCCCCCCCCCCCCGTGCATCTCCTTGCATACGTGTTGCCCTGCCGAGCCCCTTATCGGCTGGCATTCAGGGCACTTCCCAGATGTGCGCATCAGATGCGAACACCCCCACGCAGGTGTGCAGAGGGGTGCCAGACCCCCCCCCTGCAGCTTTGGCATGCGCCTTTTGCCTCTCCTCTGTGGGTTTCTTGCACGCTGGCATCCCAGCCCATTTTATCATGGCTAGGTGGCTAATGGGCTGTCCGCGTTTCCTCGTCTCCCAAGAGGGCACTGTGCTGCTTTTGCGGCATGCTCACACTGATCCCCAACACAAGTCCCTCCCTCGACTCGTGTTTTTTGCTTTTTCTCTCTGTGGCCAAATTACAGCTCCCTCCCGTGCATTTGCCCTTGGAGATGTCCTTGGCCTAACCCTTCCCTGCGACACCACATTACATTAGAACAAATGTTACGTTATTAATGGCAGGAACCCTTCTCTCTGTTGCTGCAGTCTTAGCCTCTTGGCAAGCCAGTCTGTACACCTTCCACGCAGGCAATCCACACCTGTCAACATCTGTTTCTGAGAGGATGCTAATTCTTTTTGTCCTGAGGCAATGAAGAGCATTCGCATGTAACCCAAGACAGAGACTTATTTCAGGAGAGAACCTCTCTTTGGGAGACAAATGTTGTTTGAGGAAAGCACCAAGATGGTTAGTCAGGGTTTGTAATATTGCATCTCAACAGCTGCGCCAACTGCTGCCTTCCTTCCAGGCAGAATTCAAAGCACTGCTTTTGACCTACGAAGCAATCTTGGCTCCCACGCCGCTAAGAAATGGCCCCCTCCTCACCTAGTTCCCACCAAGATCTTGATGGCCTACCAAAAGCATTCTCTGAAGTATACTTTCCATATGCCAAGTTCAAAGGGCACAACAACTGTGCATTATTGATGATTGCTTCTCGCTATTTGCAAAACCTGCCAGAGGAACTCTGCTTGCTGTTCTTGGCAGCGGATTCCCCAGGAAAAATCTGCCATTCTCATTTCAGACAGATTAATTCAATACAGTCTGTTCTTCGCTTTAATTAAAGTCTGAGGAGGATATTATCAAGAGCGCATGCTTCACTCCGGTGCCACGATTGCACATGGACGTGTGCACGGCTCAGAGAATGTGGCTGAACCACAGGTCTGATTCTATGGGAGTTCCCCTCGGGATAAGCAGACCTCCTCCCTGGCCCAGTTCGAATTCCATGGGTAACATGCACAGGATTGGGGCCTGCCCATGAGGCCAACATTTTTAAGCAGGGGTGCACAAGCGTTTTTGGCCCGAGGGCTGCACTGGGTGTCTGTTAGGGTGGCAGGGGCTGCACACACATTCACAACTCACACAGACACACCATGCGCTCCACACACAGGCGTTGCTGGGGGAAGGGGGGCTGCCGCTGCCCCGACCCAAAGGCTGCTTTGCCCATCACTTCTTCGGAGAAACACTCCAGGAACGAGCGGGCTTTGGGATTCCTGCCCATTCTTACAGCGCCCCAGGAAGCAGGTAGAAGCCTTCGAGCACTGCTTCCTCGGAAGCTCCGGGGCGCTCTAGGAATGAAACTTCGATGGCTGGAACAATGCGGCCCGTTCCTGGAGCATTGTTTGCCTCTCTCTTGAGCGCTGCCACTATTTTATCTGCAGTGGCAGATGCTGGGGGCCGGGGGAGGGGAGATGGGGCTGGGGGCTCACACTGCCCCCTGTTTTAAGGGGTACCCTAGTTATACTGCGAGGGCCGCAGTGGCTTAGTGGTTAAGACGCTGAACTGCAGACTGGAGGGTTGACAGGTCAGCAGTTCAAGACCCGAGTGCCGCGTGACGGAGTGAGCTCCCGTCTTCAGTCCCAGCTCCTGCCAACCTAGCAGCTCGAAAGCAAGAAATTGCAAGTAGATAAATAGGTGCCGCTTCGGCGGGAAAGGTAACAGCATTCCGTGCACCTCGGTGTTCAGTCATGCCGGCCACATGGCCACGGAAGCGTCTTCGGACAGCGCTGGCTCTTCGGCTTAGAAACGGGGATGAGCACCACACCCTGGAGTCGGACACGACTGGTTGGGGACACCTTTAGTTATACTGCATCGTGGGGTTTGTAGTCTTAAGGCCCACGTGAACAGCTGTATTTTGGTTTGGTGCAAAATGAAAGTTATTTGGCATGAGAAACATCACAATATTGCAGGAGGGAAGGCACTCTAATGGCACAGGTTGCTTGTTCTTATAAGGGCAACCCACAAATTGATTTCTGGAATGCCCAGAGATTTCACTATGGCTGATTTATAAACATCCGTGTTCAAAGCTGATAGAAGAGGGTAGTGGATCTACATATTTTCAATTCCGCTGGGCTGTCCCTAGTCTTCTTTATTGTTTAATGTAGCACTAGATGCTTTAGCTGCGACACTTAGATTTAGTTAAATACAATCAGGCTGAAGATTAAAAGAAGAGAATACAAAGTGCAATTATATACTGATGATACTTTATTGACTTGGTCTAATGAAACATCTTCCATTGCTAAATTGTTGTATTTAATCAATGGATCCTTGTCCTTATTGGGGAGTTGTAATAATGGTGAGCCTGAGCAGAGGTGTGCATCGACGTTGCACCCTTTCATGTGGCAACTGACACTTGCAGTGGGATCCTTGCCCCTCCCCCACTCAGCAAATGTTTTGCCAAGAAAGGCATCAGGGATGTTCAGTCGTGGTCCAGATTTTGTCCCTCAGAACTGGCAGTTGCCTCGGTAAAGTAGAACAATCCACAGCATGAGGCACAGCAGAATCAGAAGACTCAGAGTAGGTATGGCAGCAAAAGAGGACTTGGTACTTGGCGCTGTTAAATTTCTGGCCAGAAAATAATAGCGGCGAGTGCAAAGTTCTTCATTTAGAAAAAGAAATTGAATGTACAGGTATAACATGGGGGATACCTGGCTTGACACTAGTATGTGTGAAAAGAATCATGGAGTTGTAGTCTAGGGATGCGGTTCGGCAGCGGCGGCTGTGGCGGCCGGTCTTCCAACAGGCTGCTGCCGCCACCATTTCCAGTTTAAAAAAAAAAAAAACGTGATAGGCTACGTAAAGATTTACTTAGCCTATCACGGCTAGGTTTTTTTTAAAAAAACCATAATAGCCTACGTAAATGTTTACGTAGCCTATCACGGCAGACTTTTTTTAAAAAACAACAACGCACGTACGCAAATGGCGGCGGCCATGGCCGCTGCCATTTGCATTCCTTATTTTGGCACGTCTTAGTCTACGTAAACATTTACGTAGACTAAGACGGCGAAAATAAGGGGAATGCAAATAGAGTAGCATCTATGCTATTTGCGTTCCCCTTATTTTCGCCGTCTTATTCTACGTAAATGTTTACGTAGACTAAGACGTGCCAAAATATGGAACGCAAATGGCAGCGGCCGTGGCCACCGCCATTTGCGTACGTGCGTTTGTTTGTGTTTTTTTTTAATCAGCTGTGATAGGCTGCGTAAACATTTACGTAGCCTATCACGGCTGACTGCAGGGACGCAAACGGCAGCGGCTACGGCCGCCGCCATTTGCGTCCCTGCTAGCCAGTGGCCAGATGTCTGGCTGCTGGTGGAGCCGGCTGATGGCTCCACAGAATCCCTGCAGAGCACAGCCGGCCAGCCAGGATTCCGGGGGGGGAGGGACGGAGTGCCTCCCCCTCAACCATAAACATAATCCGCGAAAGGTAAGCACCTTTCGTACATCCAAAATCTCTGTGCTTGGGCTTGCTTCTGTTTCTGACCTTTTTTTCTTTTTTTACTCATTTGAATGGGGAAAGTGCACATTTTTCTGCAGATTTTGCATATTTTGGGGGTGGGTGGGGGAAGCACTCCTGCTCACATTCACATTTGGGACTGCAAACAGGACATGCTGCAAACAGAAATGAAATTCTTTTACATGCCTATTGTTGTCGATTAAAAGCTGAATATGAGTGAGGCTTTACAAGTAGCTGAGGAGAGAAGGGAAGCGAAAAGCAAGGGAGAAAGGGGAAGATATATCCAACTGAATCAGAGTTCCAGAGAATAGCAAGGAGAGACAAGAAGGCCTTCTTAAATGAACAATGCAAAGAAATCGAGGAAAACAACAGAATGGGAAAGACTAGAGATCTCTTCAAGAAAATTGGAGATCTCAAGGGAACGTTTTGTGCAAAGACGGGCATGATCAAGGACAAAGAAGGCAGGGACCTAACAGAAGCAGATGAGATTAAGAAGAGGTGGCAAGAATACACAGAAGAACTATACAGGAAAGATCTGAATGTCCCTGATAGCCATGATAGTGCGGTCACTGAACTTGAGCCGGACATCCTCGAGAGTGAAGTCAAGTGGGCCTTAGGAAGCATTAGTAACAACAAAGCTAGCGGAGATGACAGTATTCCAGCCGAGCTATTTAAAATCCTAAAAGATGATGCTGTTAAAGTGCTGCATTCAATATGCCAACAAATCTGGAACAATCAACAGTGGCCAGAAGACTGGAAAAGGTCAGTTTACATTCCAATTCCAAAGAAGGGCAACGCCAAAGAGTGTTCAAACTACCGCACAATTGCGCTCATTTCACATGCCAGCAAGGTGATGCTCAAAATCCTACAAGCTAGGCTTCAGCAGTATGCGAACTGAGAACTACCGGAAGTACAAGCTGGGTTTCGAAGAGGCAGAGGAACTAGAGATCAAATCGCCAACTTTCGCTGCATCATGGAGAAAGCAAGAGAATTCCAGAAAAACGTCTATTTCTGCTTCATTGACTACGCTAAAGCCTTTGATTGTGTGGATCACAACAAACTGTGGCAAATTCTTAAAGTGATGGGAGTACCAGACCACCTTACCTGTCTCCTGAGAAACCTGTACGAGGGTCAAGAAGCAACAGTAAGAACCAGACATGGAACAACTGAGTGGTTCAAAATTGGGAAAGGAGTATGACAAGGCTGCATATTGTCACCCTGCTTATTTAACTTATATGCAGAGTACATAATGAGAAACGCCGGGTTGGATGAATCACAGGTCGGAATTAAGATTGCCGGGAGAATTATCAACAACCTCCGATACGCAGACGATACCACCCTCATGGCAGAAAGCGAAGAGGATCTAAAGAGCCTCTTGTTGAGGGTGAAAGAGGAGAGTGCAAAAGCTGGTTTGAAACTCAACATTCAAAAAACGAAGATCATGGCATCTGGCCCCATCATTTCCTGGCATATAGAAGGGGAACAAATGGAAGCAGTGACAGGTTTTACTTTCTTGGGCTCCAAGATCGCGGCAGACGGTGACTGTAGCCATGGAATTAAAAGACGCTTGCTCCTTGGGAGGAAAGCTATGGCAAAGCTAGACAGCATAGTGAGAAGCAGAGACATCACCTTGCCGACATAGGTCCGCAATCAAAGCTATGGTTTTCCCAATAGCAACATATGGCTCTGAGAGCTGGACCATAAGGAAGGCTGAGCACCGAAGAATTGATGCTTTCGAACTGTGGTGCTGGAGAAGACTCTTACGAGTCCCCTGGACTGCAAGGAGGTCAAATCAGTCCATCCTAAAGGAAATCAACCCTGAGTGCTCATCGGAAGGACAGATACTGAAGCTGAAGCTCAAATATTTTGGCCACCTAATGCGAAGAGAAAACTCTCTGGAAAAGGCCCTGATGCTGGGAAAGACTGAAGGCAAAAGGAGAAGGGGACGACACAGGATGAGATGGCTAGATAGCATCACCGATGCAATGAAGATGAACATGAGCACGCTCCGGGAGAGAGCGCAGGACAGGAAGGCCTGAAGTGCTATGGTCCATGGTGTCACGAAGAGTTGGACACGACTGAACGACTGAACAACAACATGAGTGAACAGTGTGATGTGGCTGCAAAAAAGGCAAATGCGGTTTTAGGCTGCATTAACAGAAGTATAGTTTCAAAATCACAGGAAGTGATAGTTCCACTCTAGGAAAGATTGAAGCAGCTGGGTGTGTTTAGTCCTGGGAAGAGAAGACTGAGTGGGGATATGACAGCACTTTTCAAGTATAGAATCACAGAATCATAGAATGGTAGGGTTGGAAGGGGCCTACAAGGCCATCGAGTCCAACCCCCTGCTCAATGCAGGAATCCAAGAAAGAGCATCCCTGACAAATGGCTGTCCAGCCTCGTCTTGAAGGCCTCCAGGGTGGGAGAGCCCACCACCTCCCCAGGGAATTGGTTCCATTGCCGTATTGCTCTTACGGTCAGGAAGTTTTTCCTGATGTTCAGCTGGAATCTGGCTTCCTGTCACTTGAGCCCATTATTCCGTGTCCTGCACTCTGGGATGATGGAGAAGAGATGCTGGCCTTCTTCTCTGTGACAACCTTTCAAGGACTTGAAGAGTGCTATCATATCTCCCCTCAGTCTTCTCTTCTCAAGGCTAAACATGCCCAGTTCTTTCAGTCTCTCTTCATAGGGCTTAGTTTCCAGTCCCCTGATCATCTTTGTTGCCCTCCTCTGGACCCTCTCCAGCTTGTCTCCATCCTTCTTCATGTGTGGTGCCCAGAACTGGACACAGTACTCCAGATGAGCCCTAACCAGTGCTGAGTAGAGGGGAACTAGTACTTCCCGGGATGTGGAAGCTATGCTTCTATTAATGCAGCCCAAAATGGCATTTGCCTTTTTTGCAGCCACATCACATTGTTGGCTCATCTTCAGCTTGTGATCGACAACAATTCCAAGATCCTTCTCGCTTGTAGTGTGGTTGAGCCACGTATCCCCCATCTTGTAACTGTGCATTTGGTTTCTTTTTCCTAGGTGCAGAACTTGGCATTTGTCCCTATGAAATGCCATTCTGTTGTTTTCTGCCCAGCGCAGAATTTTGTTTCTGTCTTCCAAAGTATTAGCTATCCCGCCCAATTTGGTGTCATCTGCAAATTTGATCAGCATTCCCTGCACCTCCTCCTCCAAGTCATTAATCAAAATGTGGGAGAGCACTGGGCCCAGGACTGAGCCCTGCGGTAACCCGCTCGTTACCTCTCCCCAGTTTGAGAAGGTCCCATTGACAAGCACTCTTTGAGTCCAGTTCTGTAGCCAACTGTGGATCCACCGGATCGTTGTTTCATCTAGCCCACTTTGAGCTCGTTTGCTCATCAGGAGATCATGGGGCACTTTGTCGAAAGCTTTGCTGAAGTCGAGGTATATGATGTCTACAGCATTCCCACCGTCTACAAGGGAGGTGACTTGATCAAAAAATGAGATCAGATTTGTCTGGCAGGACTTGTTTTTGACAAATCCATGTTGGCTTCGAGTAATCACGGCATTGTTGTCAAGGTGCTTCCAGATGGATTGCTTTATGATCTGCTCCAGAATGTTCCCAGGGATTGATGTCAGACTGACTGGTCTGTAGTTCCCAGGTTCCTCCTTTTTACCCTTTTTGAAGATAGGGACAACGTTAGCCCTCCTCCAGTCATCTGGCACTTCCCCCGTCCTCCATGATTTCTCAAAGAGAATAGACAGCGGTTCTGAGAGTTCTTCTGCCAGTTCCTTTATGACTCGAGGATGCAGTTCATCTGGCCCTGGAGATTTGAACTCATTCAAAGTAATGAGGTGTTGCTTGACCATATGCCTGTCAATCTCAAGCTGCAATCCTGCCCCTTCAGCCTGTACTTCGCCTTTGCCAGGGGGGTCATAGACCCTCTTTTGGGAGAAGACTGAGCCAAAGTAGGAATTGAGCACCTCTGCCTTTTCTTTGTCATCTGTTATCGTTTTGCCATCCTTGTTTAATAGCTGAACCGCCATTTCTTTCCTCTGCCTTTTACTATGCACGTAGCTGAAGAAAGCCTTTTTGTTGTCTTTAGCATCCCTCGCTAACCTCAGCTCGTTCTCAGCTTTCGCCTTCCTGATGCCATCCCTGCAATTCTGTGCTACCTGCCTGTACTCTTCCTTTGTTACTTGGCCTTCTTTCCACTTCCTATATGTGTCCTTTTTTGTTTTCAGGTCATACCTAAGCTTTTTGTGAAGCCACATTGGCTTCTTCTGTTGTCTTCCACTTTTCTTCTTGTTGGAATTGTTTGTGATTGTGCCTTGAGAATTTCCTTTTTTAAAAGCTCCCACCCATCTTGGACTCCTTTTCTCGCTAGCATCGCTTGCCATGGGACCTTACTGAACATTGTTCTGAGTTTATGAAAATTAGCTTTCCTAAAATCCAGGGTACGTGTTTGACTACACTCGGCTTTTGCTTCCCTTAGAACCAAGAACTCAAGTACAACATGGTCGCTTTCCCCCAGAGTTCCTGTAACTGCTACTTTATCCACTAAGTCATCTCTGTTGGTTAGGATCAAGTCAAGGATAGCCGATCCTCTAGTTCCTTCCTCTACTTTCTGTAGGAGGAAGTGATCCGCCACACAAGTCAGGAATTTCCTGAAGGGGCCATGTTTTGCAGAATTTGTCTCCCAACAAATATCGGGGAAATTGAAGTCCCCCATTACTACTACATCATGCTTCCTTAAAACATTGGCTATTTGCTTTTCAAAAGTTTCATCCTTGTCTTCTCCTTGATTGGGTGGCCAGTAGTAGACTCCGACCACCAGGTTCCTTTTATTCTTTGCTCCATTTATTTCAACCCAGATGCTCTCGATGGGGCTACCAAGCTCCTCCTCCTGTATTTCTGTGCAGAGAGATGTATTTTTCACATACAGTGCAACCCCACCTCCCGTTCTGTTCCTCCTGTTCTTTTTGAACAAGTTATATCCTTCAATTGCTGTATTCCAGTCATGAGAGTCATCCCACCAAGTCTCACTTATACCTATCAAGTCATAATTTCCCTCCTGTATTAAGAGTTCAAGTTCGTTCTGTTTGTTTCCCATACTCTGGGCATTAGTATAGAGACATCAAAGACCATGTGCTTCATAGTCTGGCTTTCTTCCTACATGTGTCTGAAGACTATTATCGGGCGCTATCAGAGCTGTTCTCTCCATTGCAGTGCATGAGCCTATGTCCTTCGTTACCCCCAACATTACATCTCCCTTCCCCATGCGATTCAGTTTAAAGCCCTCCAGATGAAGTTCTTCATGCTGTGGCCAAACACATTCTTCCCATCCTTTGTGAGGTGCAACCCATCCCTAGCCAACAGCCCATCTATATGGAAGTATAGCCCGTGGTCCCAGAATCCAAATCTCTCTCGTTGGCACCACCTTCGTAGCCAGTCATTCACCCGGAGTATTTTTCGTTCCCTTTCTATCCCTCTTCTAACTACTGGAAGGATGGATGAGAAAACTATCTGGGCCCCAAAGTTCTTGAGTTTCCTTCCCAAAGCTTCAAAGTCTGACGTGATCTCTTCGTAGCTCCGCTTGGCGGTATCATTTGTTCCCACATGGATGAGAAGAAAGGGATACCTGTCAGTGGGCTTTATGAGTGCAGGCAACCTTTCAGTCACGTCTCTAATCTGTCCTCCCGGGTGACAACATACCTGGCGAGTCCACGGGTCTTCGCGACATACTTGGGTCTCGATCCCACGCAGCAAGGAGTCTCCCACTACTACTACTCTTTTCTTCTTCTTGTAGGCCTGGGTTTCATCGCCTCTGTTTGACTGACCTTTAGCCTCTTGCTCACTCTCATGCAGGTTCCCCTGTGATTCTTCCTCTGCAGGCTGTCCTCCAGTCTCATCCGCAAGTACCTGGAATCGGTTCCACAGCTCCACTGCTTCCACTGGTGCAGAGTGGCGTCTAGTTCTTCTTCTCCTGTCACCCTTTTCCAAGGAGTATCCTCTATTCCATTTTTCTTCACCTCAGCATTTCCCACTGCCTCATCTTGCTGTTGCTCTTCAAGCTTCTGGTCTTCCCTTTGCTGCTGTAGTTCCCCCATTCTGTCCAAGAACGCTTCGTGTTCTCTTATGCCCCGGAGGGTCAACAGTCGCTGCTCCAGTCCACTTACTTTTTCCTCCAGCAGCGTGATCAACTTGTGCTTGTTGCAGCTGTAGGCCATGTTGTTCTCAGGCAAGAAAACAAACATTGCACACACCTTGCAGGTCACCACCACTGGAGAGTCTTGTCCTTCCATAGCCTCTTTTCCCTTTTGTGTCTGGCTTTGTGATTGTTCTAGACTAGCCTGTGCCTGCTCCTCTACTCAGTAGAGGTTAAAAGCAGAGTCCCACTGGTGTGGAAGTGTGTGTTACAAGACAAATAAATGGGAAAAAGTTAGTTAAAATTAAAAATAAAAATAATTAAAAAAAATGTTAGGGGCCTCCCCCTTGACCTCCCCTGGCCAACTCCTGTTTGCTCCCCCTGTCCGCTCGCTCTGGTCGCTCGCTCTCTGGGAGCTTGCCTGCTTCTCTAGTCCCTGGAGCAGCTTGCTCTGCTCTGCTCTGCTCAGCTGGGAGGCGGGAAACAGACCCAAAGTACCCAAAGGGTTGTTGCTCAGAAGAGGGCCACAACCTATGTTCTGTCATGCAAGACTGTAGGACACAAAATAACAGGCTTGAGTTACAGGAGGGCAGGTTTCATTTGAACATCAGGAAAATATTGCCTAATGGTCAGAGCAGTCAGACCATGGAACCAACTGCCCAGGGAGGTGGTGGGCTCTCCTTCCCTGGAGGTCTTCAAGCAGAGACTGGACAGCCATCTGGCAATGACACTTCAAAACTGGGCTGTGCATCGCTTCGGTGCTGAATCTGAATCCGAGTAACAAAGCAAATCAGGGTGCTTCAGAGGTGCCTCGATGAGATCCGGATCAGACCAGCACCGAGGCATGCTGAGGCGAAGTGGGTCGCCACTGAATGGCCTTGGTCCGCCTCGGAGATGCCGAGCTCTTCTGACGCCTTCTGAAGCCCAGACAGCCTGCCTCCAAAAGGTATCAACTTGTGTAAGATCGGGGGAGAGGGGAAGTACTGGACATATTGGAGGGGGAAAGCCTGTGTGTGTTCACTGCGAGAGAGAGATCTGTGGTGGAGGTTGCTGGAGAGAGATGTTAAGTTAGTTGGCTAGATCTGTGTGGTGTGTGGGTGTGTGTTGTGCTGCAGCTTTGTTCCCCTTATTCTTCAAACATTTAGCACTTTAGTTAGGGGTGTACGAAACCCCACTTACCTGGCTCTGCCAGGTTCCGCATGTGGGGGGAGGTGATCCGTTCCTCCCGCTGGAATCCTCGACGGGGGGGAGGCGATCCGTTCCTCCCACCCGGAATCCTGCCCAGCCGGCTTCGCTCCATGGCCAGGCCAACCCAGAGTGGGGCCTCCAGCCACTGCTGGGCTGCTGAGGACACAAATGGCATCCTGCGTAGGAGATGCCATACACATCCCTGCTTTAGCCATGATAGGCTACGTAAATACACACGTAGCCTATCACGGGCCGGTGTAGGGATGCAAATGGCGCTGCTACGACAGCCGCCATTTGTAGCCAGAGCCACTGCCGCCACTAGAGCCGGAGCCGCAGCCAGGTAGGCTCCGTTTCGTGGGGCTTTCGCGGGGTGGTGGGGCGGGGGGCTCCGTTCTGCCACGGATTCCGGGGGGCTGAATTCACTGGAATTAAGCCCCCCCTGGGATCCATGGTGGAATTCTCTAACATCCCTAGTTTAGTTTCCTCCAGTTCTTGTGTTGTTCTTTGGCTCCCTACCCACCCACCCCCTGGCCTTCTGATTTATTCAACCATCTTATTAGTTTTCTCTATCTTTCTAGATTCTTCATATAGAAAAATAAGAATATTTTAAAAGTAGCTTGCTTTCCTTATCTTGCCTTGTTCTTTCGCTTGCTCTCCCTTCTCACATCAACTCTTTGTAGTTTTCTGGCTAGATCCTTTAAAAACACACACACATAAAAAAAGTACTTTACTTTCCTTGTTCTTGGCTCTCTCACCCCACCCTTCCCTTCTCAATTCCTTTATTCCTTCCCTTCCCATTTTTGAACTCTCTATCTTTTCCCTAAAAAAATAAAATATAAACCCTTTTCTTTGCTTGTAGGTAGTTCTGTAATTGCTTTTCTTTTGCTCTTGTGTGTCTGTCTGTGTGTGTTTGTGTTGTGGTCAAGCAAAGCACTACACATGTCCACATTTCAAAATACAGTGCGCAAAGCACTACACACATAACATCTATTATTTAAATAATACTACACTGTGTGGCAAAGCAAGCCCAATATGAGGCATCTTCGGGGTGTTGGCAGGGGCAGAGGTGACTTGACTTCGTTCAAGTCAGTGTGCCCACCTGGCAGGGTTCCTATCTTTGCTTCCTGCCTAGCAGCCAGTGTTTCCCCAGGCAATTCAGCCAAAGAGACCCTGAGGTCATCGACTGTGAATAGGAAAGTAGTCCTAGAGGAAAAGGGTTATTTTGCACTTCAAAGAAACTCACAGCAGAGTTGAGGGATAGCGACCTCCTCACCGCTTCAACACCTAATTTGGTTATCCCTTGATGAACTTTGGTTTGAGTTTCTGAGAACAGCACATGTTACCTGTGCCTAGCGCAAGAACTTCTGGGCCAAACTGTCTGAAATTTGTCAGGTGGGATCCCCTCCATGGATGCTGACAGGTCTCCAAACTTCATGAACTTCTGTGGAAACAGTGAAAAGTTATAGCTCTTTCCTTTGAGAGTTTTTGTTGAAAAACTGAAATTTTACCTGCACCTGGCACAAAAACTACTAGGCCAAACTGTCTGAAATTTGGTGGCTAGAGTCACCTCCATGGGAGCTGCCAGGTCCCCAGATCCCATGAATTTATCTTGAAAACTTAGAAGGTTATGGCTGTTTCTGTTTTCCAGTGCAAGTCCATGGGAAAATGTCATATCAGAATGCTTCGGATGCCCAACTCTTGTTTTGGATCTGACTCCAAAGTGAGGAGGACAAGGTCTGAATTGGCCCTAGGTGAAGCAGGGCTGCTTCAGAAGGTCTGAAGCGGCATCTGAAGCGAAGCGAGGGTCCATGCACAGCCCTACTTTAAACAGGATTCCTGCACTGAGCAGGGCGCAGGGTGGGCTTGGCCTAAATAGCCCCTCCCAACTCCGGGAGTCTATGAAAGTATCACATAAGGAAGCATACGCACATTGGATGCGCCCGATCTCGTCTGATCTCGGGAGCTCAGCAGGGCCAGCCCTGGTTAGTCCTTGGGTGGGAGGCCGCCTGGGAATCAGGCTTCCTGCACGGAGCAGGGGGTTGGGCGCAATGGCCTTGCAGGCCCCTTCCCACCGGCGAAGGATTCTGTGATATTGCATGAAACGACATTCAGGGCAAACCACGAACTTACATAATGAAACGCAGGTGGCTGCAAAGATGATGCCGCCATGTGAACATGAGGTGCCATTGAACTGGCATCTGGGGATGCTGCCCTGCATCCTCGCTCTTGAAGTGAGGATGATGACTCCTGGTATGATGACCAGAGCGGGGAGGCACTTGCCTGCCTGGCTCGCCCAGCAGCACCACTGCTTCCCAAATGCCTGCAAATAGCTAAACCCAAAAGGGAAGCCACGCAAAATTACCCACAAAAATAATGAAACCGTGTTGTTGTTGTTGTTTTTATAAAAGTACTTTTCAAAGTTATTTCGTAATGGCTTTTAGATCCATGTGTTGTTGGTGGGAGGAAGGCATTGTCATCACAAATCTACCCGACCGCAGAGAGAAATTGGCTTCAGAGAAAGAATGTGTTGTTGTTTTTCTCTCTCTGTTCTGTTGGAGTTTGTTCACAGGATCAGTGATGAATTCAGGTCAGTTTTGTCAAGGCTGTACCATAGTGTCACCTAGGGATATACGGATTTTGTAAAATCCATTCTGTCTGCATTTTGTGGATTGTCAGGTGTCTTTCATTCTGTCGTCCGCTCATTGATGGAATTGGATTTTCCCCATTTCCGAAATTTGTGCAAATTTGCATTTGCACAAATTTGCACTTACAAAAATGTGCAGTTGTGAAAATTTGCAACCCTCTGAAATGCACAAATCCCCCCAAAATGTGCAACTTCCCCTAAAATGTGCATTTTCATCCTTTAGCCTATGAGGAAATAGACATTTTTGACCTTTTTTTATTTTATGTATTTTCCTATGACTAAATGTATGTAAAATTTTGGAAAGTAAAAAAAATGGTCTGCAACTCTGCGGAATTCGTGCAACTCATGAAAAGTTGGTCCACTGCAGAATCCATGGGTCAGATTCATAGAAGTCTGAACTCATTTGATTCTGTTGCAGATTTCTCTGGCATCACTATCTTCACCCATGAAAATGTTGTGAGCAAAAGAGAGTTTGGGGGTTGGAGTACAAAAAGGCTAAGGGGGAGATGTCTTTTTACTCCTGCAGACACTGTATTTTTTCTGCTCCCTAGTCAATCATTGCATGATCCCTACCAATCAAGGAATCACATAGTGAACAAGGTAGCGTCATGGTGGTACACAATCGAATTAAGTGCAGTACATGGTGGCGGGGGCGGGGATGTGTCCTTTCATTCCTGCTGCACTCTGAGGGCAGGCGATGAAAACATCGTGTCCTAAGTGGGAGGGTGGCGTCTTAAGCAGAGACAATTCCAGTAGTTCGGGCTGAGGAGGGTTGAACTGAGGACCAGATGAAACTAGCCAAGGAGCTACTGTTCATCAGAACATGACACTCCCACTCAACCTCCAGCAGAAATCTCCAGATGCAGAATTCCAGGCTGGTCCAGCAGGGCTGTTTTTAGCATGGTGCTTCTGTTTCTGGCTCTACCATTCTGCATGCTAGGGGAACAGCAGAAAAGAAAGAAAACCAAATAAGAAAGAAAACCACACACACACACACACACCTACAATTTTTTAAAGGCCCAACAGGCTCGCTCCCGTTGCACAACGAAAGGGAGTGAGTTCATTGTCTATTCATGCAACTGGAATGCGTACCTCTGTAGGTGTTCATTTGCCATTTGCATCACTTAATGGAAATTCACCATTTCATAATCAGTGAGAGCCTTTTATGGCAAGAGTCCTGCCATTATGAATTCATTTGATATTCATTGTCATAGCACAGATCATAATGAACATGGTTGATATTCATTGTGCTGTCACAGATAGGAAGGAACTCAGTTTCCACCAGGGGGGCTATTAGAATTCGGTGTTCGTTATCTGTGCTTAATTCAGCAAAGGAAATGATGCCACCTAAGCTGCGGCTTCCACGCCGTAGAACACAACCTGTGCTAGAAGTGGACAGAACTGAGCAGGGGCGATGCTGGCATTCATCGTTCTGTGCACTGGAGGCAGGCAAGCTAGCCGAGAAGCGCGTCAGAGCTGGTGGCTGAGAGACCGTAGGGCTTTCGGGCCAGTCGCCAGGAGGGCCTGCCTGCCTGCCTGCCTGCCTGCCTCCTACAAGCCAGGGGAATGTCCTGATCCAGCAGTGGATCAGGACATCTTGCTCTTAGTCGAGATGGTGTCTGCTTGGCTTCCATGGGCATCATCTCTGGCCACCCATGTGTTCTTTCCGGGAGCGGAGGGCGGGGAATTCTGCTGAATTATCTGTATTGTGATGTGTGTGCATTATATACATGGGGCATGATCCAGCCAGTGTTAAATGGACTGAAGCCTGTTGATTCATCTGGGCACTTCTGCAGAAGAGGGCTGGCTCCACGGGGTGGAGGACTCTGGAGGAAATGGTGCTGGATCCATAACGCAGCTGAGCAAGGCAACCTGGGCACCTTTGCACAGTGCACTGGGCGAGGATGTGCTTTGGGGACAGGATCACTCCTCTGCATTCCCTGGCCAGCCAGACCTATCCTGGTGGCAGCACTTGGTCAGCTAACCCCCCGCCCCTTCTCGGTGAAAATCCAGAGATCCCTGGTCACCAGGCAGCTTCAGCATATTCCCCTGCTCCTCCCGGGTAACAGCAGCTGCTAGACACTGCCTCAGAACTGCCACTGCTTCTCCTGCATCAGGCGAAAAAGAACCTCGGATGACTGGCCAGCATACTAATGTCCCAGTGCCCCCAAACAATGGGTGACCACACTCAACAGCTCTGTTATTCCTGATACTGAAGAACAGCCAAGACAGAACGGAGCCAGCAGAGGCACGTGTGGGGTGGGGGGTGGGCCATACTCCCTGGACCACCAGCATTCATTGTCAAGTCACTATTCCTTGTGGAACCCACGATATGAGGCAAAAAACTCAGGTCTTATTTCAAGGCAAAAAATGTGCCCCCCCCCATTGGTAAACATTTTTAAAATGTCCCTGCAATGCAGACAGTTTAACATGATTATACCCCTATTGCAAGGAGAGAGGCTGTGGCTGAGAGAGCCTGGGTTACACCAGTCCAGCAGAGAAGCTCAGAATTGTTATACCCATTTTTATTTTTATTTTGGAGGGAGCTAGAGGAGCGCATTATTTATTTATTTTATTTCATTTATTTCATTTCTATACTGCCCAATAGCCGAAGCTCTCTGGGCAGTTCACAAAAATTAAAACCAAACAACACACAATAAAACAATTTAAAATATATAGAACATTAAAACCACAATATAACAATACAACCACAATAAAACCTAGCAGCAGTACAGGAGTTTAAAATACAGATTTAAAACAGCAAAGATAAAAATTTAGAAAGCTAAAATGCTAAAATGCCTGGGAAAATAAAAAGGTCTTCACCTGGCGCCGAAAGGAGTACAATGTAGGCGCCAGGCGAACCTCACTAGGGAGCTCATTCCAGAGCCGGGGTGCCACAACAGAAAAAGCCCTCCTCCTAGTAGCCACCCGCCTCACTTCCTTTGGCAGGGGCTCACGGAGAAGGGCTGCTGATGATGATCTTAAGGTCTGGGCAGGCACATATGGGAGGAGGCGATCCTTCAGGTAACCTGGCCCCAAGCCATTACACCAGCACTTTGAATCAGGCCCAGAAATGGACTGGCAGCCAGTGCAGCTGGAAAAGTACTGGCGTAATATGAGCTCGCAGGCCAGTCCCTGTTAACAATCTTGCTGCCCTATTTTGGACCAGCTGAAGTTTCCGGACCGTTTTCAAAGGCAGCCCCACGTATAACGCATTGCAGTAATCCAGACGAGAAGTTATCAGAGCATGGATAACTGTGGCTAGGCTCTCTCTGTCCAGATAAGGGCGTAGTTGGTATACCAGCCTAAGCTGATAAAAAGTGCTCCGTGCCACTGAGTTCACCTGTGCCTCAAGTGACAGTTCTGGGTCCAAGAGCACCCCCAAACTACGAACCTGATCCTTTAGGGGGAGTGCAACCCCCTCCAGAACAGGTTGAATATCACCTAGCCGGGCAGACAAACCACCCACTAACAGTACCTCCGTCTTGTCTGGATTGAGTTTCAGTTTATTAGCCCTCATCCAGTCCATTACCGTGCCCAGGCACTGGTTCAGAACAGCCACTGCCTCACCTGGTTTTGATGAGAAAGAGAGGTAGAGCTGGGTGTCATCCGCATATTGATGGCACCTCAGCCCACACCTCCGGATAACCTCCCCCAGCGGTTTCATGTAGATGTTAAACAGCATGGGGGATAAAACAGAGCCCTGTGGAATCCCGAGGCACAATTGCCATGGCACAGAGCAGTAATCCCCCAGCACCACCTTCTGGAATCGGCCATCCAAGTAGGAGCAGAACCACTGCAGTGCAGTGCCTCCTACTCCCAACCCAGACAACCTATCCAGAAGGATAGCATGGTCGATGGTATCGAAAGCCGCTGAGAGGTCCAGGAGAATCAACAGGGTCGCACTCCCCCTGTCCCTCTCCCAGCAGAGGTCATCCCACAGGGCGACCAAGGCAGTTTCCATTCCAAAACCAGGCCTGAAGCCCGATTGAAATGGAGCTAGATAATCCGTTTCATTCAAGAGTGCCTGGAGCTGTCCTACAACCACCCGCTCAAGCACCTTGCCCAGGAAGGGGATGTTGGCCACCGGCCTATAATTGTTAACATCCTCTGGGTCCAGGCTAGGCTTTTTCAGGAGTGGCCTGATTACTGCCTCTTTTAAAGCAGCAGGCACCACTCCCTCTCTCAAGGAGGAATTTACAACCTCCTGGACCCAGCCGGACAACCCCTCCTTGTTTGGTTTAATAAGCCATGAAGGGCAAGGGTCAAAACAACCCTGCAGTGTAGCCCAGTATCCTTAGCCAGTCTCCTGGCATTTTGTAAGGGAAATGGTGTGTGTGTGTGTTGGGGTGAAGTCTATTGTAGAAACAGTGCAAGGAAATAGGTGCTGGAAGTAGTGACAGGAACTAGGGGAAGCACTGAGGGAGGAAGGTCCATCCCTGGGTGGGAAGACATCATCCAGACACCTGGTCTACCTCCTGAGAAATAATGGGAGGGCAGGCCCAGCACGGAGGTTCCACAGAGGCCTGGGTAGACCTGAAAGCCAGGCCTTATCACTGCCAGGAATGGTCAACCAGTTATCGGATGCTAGTTGCATGTCTGTATATACACTTTGCTCCCCCTGCCACCCCCAAATTCCTGCAGATGTCCATGCAGTCAACCTACTCTGTCAGTCTGTTCCCTTGGGGGCTGCAGCACTGAGCTGGTCCAAGGGGGGCAGGGGGTGTGGTGGTGGTGGGATCCTTGGTTCTTTTGGCATGGGGAGAACAGTAGTTAGCTCTACCACTGCCTGCTGTGACCCAACATCCACCCACGCCTAGCTTGTGCAAGGCTTGTCGTGGCACAATTGCACTAATACACTACAATACCAAGAAACAATGTGATGCCTTGGCGTGCATTGTCACCACAGGAAAAAACCCTCGCCAGGACCCTTCCCCCTTCGTCATTGCACGGAGTCACACAGGATGTTTGTTTGTTTGTTTATTTAGCGTACGGCACACATTGCCAGGGAGTCTACAATGTTTTTACACGGTAGATGTTCTGCTGCCGGTAGTTGCTAGTCTTGGTTGCACTGTAGGGATGTCAGAGAATTCCGCCACGGATCTCGGTGAAGCCGAATGCCAGTGCATTTGGCCCCCCAAACTCCGTGGTGGAATGGCCTGCCACCCCCTTGCCCCTCCGCGGATCCCCCCCGGGACGAGACTCACCTGGGATGGATCTTTGGCTGCCGCCGCTGCCATTTCCACTCTTGTAAAAGAAAAGAAAGAAAGAAAGAAAAAGAAAGAAAGAAAGAAAGAAAGAAAGAAAGAAAGAAAGAAAGACGTGATAGGCTACATAAAGATTTATGTAGCCTATCATGACTAGGTTTAAAAAAAAACACACACGACGTGATAGGCTACATAGATCTTTACATAGCCTATCATGGCTGGGTGGGTTAAAAAACAAACAAACGCGTACACAAATGGCGGCTACGGCCACTGCCATTTGCGTTCCTTATTTTTGCCCTCTTAATCTACGTAAATATTTACGTAGACTATGACAGCGAAAATCAAGGGGAACACAAATAGTGTAGCGGGAGCTACTTGCGTCCCTTTTTGATTCCCCGTTTTAGCCTACGTAAATATTTACGTAGGCTAAAACGGGGAATCAAAAAGGGACGCAAATAGCGCCCGCTATGCTATTTGCGTTCCCCTTGATTTTCGCCATCATAGTCTACGTACATATTTATGTAGATTAAGAGGGCAAAAATAAGGAACGCAAATGGCGGCGGCTGTAGCCGCCGCCATTTGCGTACGCAGGTTTTTTTTTTGTTGTTTACCCAGAGCCCTCCATGGCAGGAAATCCGGCTGCGGACGGCTCTGGACTGGCCGGGCCTGGCCTGGCCGGCTGCTCCGTGGAGCTGCCGCGGTGCACAGCTGGCTTCGGAGGATTCCGGGGGGGAGGAACGGAGCGCCTCCCCCCCGCCAGCGAGGATTCCGGGGGGAGGGACGGAACGACCCCCCACCATCAACATAATCCGCGGAAAGGTAAGTGACTTTCGTACATCCCTACTCTCCCAGATTTCAGATGCAGCCTAGGGCCAGGCAGGTAACAGTGCAGGAAAACGTGAGGTGTTCAGGCCTACAGCTCCCATCACCCCGAAACTGCATGGCCAATGCCATCTCTATTTTGGATGCAACACCCACACACACACTGCCATCCCCACTCCCCAGACCTGCTATTCCCTTCAGATTTAACTGGCCCATTGATTGATTCATTCCCTTGGCATCCATGGTCAGTTTTGCTATGGCAAAGTAACCTTCCTTGTGAAAATCTCCAGCATGCTTTTGAGAGTTAGATGAATCTGTCAGTTTCAGTTTCTCTCAGTTTCTCATTTTTCCAATATTAAATTCACTTTAACCTCAACTTTCAGAATTTTCTCCAATCTTACATTTCATTTGTCCTGAATGCTGAGATCTTTTTGAAAGCTTGTGTGAAAATCTGTACACATTTTTTGTGTGCATTTCTCCTAATACGTACATTTTTGGACACAACGTGGCTTAATATGCACATTTTTAAAAGTAATTGTCCTAATATAATGCATTGTAATGTTCTTTATACATTTTTGTGTGCATTTTCTGCTAATATACACATTTTTGTGCTAATTTTTTGATTGGAGAACTCCAATGAAAAATTCAGAGAAATGGAAGTGTGAAATTAGGTAAACAGTTTTCTTGGTAGAAAGTCAGGGTACAAATCAAATCAATAAAATGCAATCTAGTCAAATTACTCCCCTGTCCTTAGGGCAATGTGCAATTATTAGTCCATTATTTATTTGTTCCTTTATGGTCCCCCACACATGCTGTGTCCATCACAAGCATTATTCAAGATAAAATTAGTAAGCATATAGAAGGAAAAGCCCTGCTGAAAAAGAATCAACACAGCTTCCACAAAGGTAAGTCCTGTCTCACTAACCTTTCAGAGTTCTTTGCGAGTGTCAATAAACATGTAGACAGGGGTGATCCGGTAGACATTGTTTACTTGGACTTCCAAAAGGCTTTTGGCAAAGCCCCTCACCAAAGACTCCTGAGAAAACTTAGCAGTCATGGAATCAGAGGACAGGTCCTCGTACGGATCAGTAACTGGTTAAAGAACAGAAAGCAGAGGGTAGGAATAAAAGGTAAATTCTCCCAATGGAGGGAAGTAAATAGTGGGTTCCCACAGGGATCTGTATTAGGACCAACGCTTTTCAACCTGTTCATAAATGATCTGGAATTAGGAGTGAGCAGTGAAGTGGCCAAGTTTGTGGATGATGCCAAATTATTTAGGGTGGTTAAAACAAAAAGGGATTGTGAAGAGCTACAAAAGGATCCCTCCAAACTGGGAGAATGGGCATCCAAATGGCAAATGCGGTCCCATGTACGCAAGTGTAAAGTGATGCATGTTGGGGCAAAAAATCCTAACTTCGAGTATAATCTGATGGGATCTGACTGTCCAAGAAAGAGATCTTGGGGTTGTGGTGGACAGGTCGGGAAAATGTCAACCCAGTGTGCGGCTGCTGTAAAAAAGGCAAACTCCACGTTACGCATAATTAGACAATGAATTGAAAATAAAACTGCCAAGATCATACTCCCCTTATACAAATCTATGGTGCAATCACAGTTGGAATGCTGCATACAGTTCTGGTCATCTAAAAAAAGGATATTGTAGAGTTGGAAAAAGTGCAGAAAAGGGCAACTATAGAAATCAAGGAGCTGGAGCATCACCCCTATGAGGGAAGGTTACAACAGATGGGACTGTTTAGCTTGGAAAAAGGATGGTAAGGGGAGACGTGATAGAGATGAAGAAAATCATGCCTGATGTGGAGAACGTGGATAGGGAGACATTTTTCTCCCTCTCTCAAAATACTAGAACCCCATGAAGCTGATAGGTGGATAAAAGGAAGGGCAGATAAAAGGAAGTCCTTCTTCACACACCACATAGTCGAACTGTGAAATTCATTTCCACAAGAGGTCATGATGGCCATTAACTTGGATAACTTTAAAAGGGGGCTGGACAAACTCCTGGAGGAAAAGGCTATCGATGGCTACTAGCCCTGATGGCTAGGGATGTACGAAGGTCACTTACCTGGTCTCGCAGCTTGCTTCGCGGTGGGGGGGAGGCGCTTCACTTCTCCCCCCGAAGTTCAGGCCGGGGGGGAGGCTTCCTGCCTCGCCCGGCCGAAATTCAGGCCGGGGAGAAGCGCCCCATCTCCCCGGCCACGAACTTCAAAAGAAAAAAAAAAAAAAGCCCCATGATAGGCTACGTAACGATTTACGTAGCCTATCACGGCTAGATCTGCAAAGTCAGCCGTGATAGGCTACGTTAATCGTCACGTAGCCTATCACGGGTGACTTTGAAAAAAAAAAAAAAGCGTGTATGCAAATGGCGGCCCCCATAGGGAGCCGCCATTTGCGTTCCTTATTTGGTCCCTGTAGTCTACGTAAAGATTTACGTAGACTACGGCGAAAATAAAGGCAACGCAAATAGCTATTTGCGTTGCCCTTATTTTCGCCGTAGTCTACGTAAATCTTTACGTAGACTACAGGCTCCCTATGGGGGCCGCCATTTGCGTACGCGCTTTTTTTTTTTTTCAAAGTCACCCGTGATAGGCTACGTGACGATTAACGTAGCCTATCACGGCTGACTTTGCAGATCTAGCCGTGATAGGCTACGTAAATCGTTACGTAGCCTATCACAGGGGCGTTTTTTTCTTTTCTTTTCTTTTCTTTTCTTGTAATGGCGGCGGCGGCAGCCGGTCGAAAGACCGGCTGCCGCCTCCGCCCCTGATGAAGACCTGCCGAACCATCGCTGGGCCCCCCACCAGGAGCGACATTCGTGAAAGGTAAGTTCCATCCCGGGGGGGGGGGTGGCGGGGGGGTGGCGGAGAATTTCTCCCCGAACCTTCGGAGGACCGAATGCGTTGGCACTTGGCCCCCCGAAGTTTCGGGGAGAAATTCTCCCCCATCCCTACGATGGCTAAACGTTACATCCAGAATCAGAGGCAGTGTGCTTCTGTGCACCAGCTGCTGGGGAAGACAAGAGGGAAGGTTCTGTTATCGCACTCGCGCCCTGCTTGCGGGTTTCCTTTGGGCAACTGATTGGCCCCCATGTGAACAGAATGCTGGACCAGAAGCACCCTGGGTCTGATCCAGCAGGGCTCTTCTTCTGTTCTTCAGGTTAAACATTGTTGGTTTGTTGGTTTGTTTTAGGAGGAGCTTTTGTTTGTTTCTTTTACTTTGTTTACTTATACCAAAATAGTTGAAAATAACAGGGGAGTGAGAAGATAAAATGCATCACTGGGGAAATGGGGAGAGGTCTCATCCAGGTGTAGAACCAACAGTTGCTAAGTGAGTTATGGCACTTCGCAACCCCAGAACAAATATGGCAGTTAAAGGCTTGGCCAATAAATATCAGAGACAATGTATTTCCTCTGTTCTAAGTTAGGAAGCCAGACACAAGGAACTGCTAGGAGAGATAAATCTCTGCCTCTGCCTCTGGCATTGTGTGTTGTGTGTTCCAGCAGCAGCAGCCCCCCCCCCCCGGCACGCCCCAGAGAAGCCATTTTCATATGCACATGAGGTTTCCAGGAAAAAGACATGGCTCAGAGACGCCCCCTAAACTGTGGATGGGAGGACCCTCCTCCTGCCTCCCAGGGCGTGAAGCCGGTGAGGCCGCTGCCCCGTTCCCCTCCACCCAAAAGCATTTCTTGAATGTCAATGCGCCCCCCGTTCCCAGGTTGACTTTCCCAGGAGACTGAAGACAATGCAATTTCCTTCGGAGTATGCATGCATGTCAATGCGCTTTCAGAGTTCCGTGGGCAAGGCAGAGAGAGGGAGAGAGAAGGGGGTGAGGGAGGCGGGGAAGCCATGGCAGGCTGATAGCTCGTCTCCTCCTCCACGCTGCTGCTGTTTGCTGGAGCTGCGCGTGCTGCGCAGAGCCGCCAGCCGCCTCCCTCGCCCAGCCCTTGGCGCGACGTGAGAGCAGGACTGAGTTCTGCACAGAGGCGCACCTCCACAGATGCACATTGGCACATCTGTTTTATGAAAGAAACCAGGCCCAATCTCACTCCCGTGGCCAGCAAACTTCAGAGTGAGGTCAGTCATACAGGATACGTCCTCCTCCCGGCGCCACCTCTCACCCCCACCCCAGAAGCCACTCCTCCTGCCCCCAGAACAGTGCTGCACATGACACGCTCACTGAGATATATACCACAGCAAAACTGCAACGTATATAAATATTGTGATATTTAATGGCAGAAACAACATGAAGGGGCCGGTTTGGGGTGTATGTCATGTGGCACACCACGAAGCCAGGCATTACAGTGCCGGTAAAAATCCCTCGTGTGGATCCTCCCACAAATATAAAAATTTGGAGAACAGAAGGATCTTTGCATTCACAGGATCTAGAGAATGCGTTTTCTAGCACAGCCCTTATCCCTCACTGAACAGCATCCTTTGCAACGGACGACATGCTTTCAAATGCCTGTTCTGCTGATCACCAAGCAATGCTTTCCAGAGGATATTGGGGGCGGGTGTTTGTGAGAGAGAGAGAGAGAGAGAGAGAGAGAGAGAGAGAGAGAGAGAGACCTTCTAGCTGAATGGCCCATAATCACAGCCAGCAGCCAAACATCCCTTGGAGTGTTTTTATAAAGCAGTTCAAGGAACATCAACAACATTTACTGGACTATGAAGCAGCTCTTTACGAAGTGAGAAAAGGAGCCAGGCCAGGCAGCCAACCCCAATGTGTTTTCTTTATTGTGTGCACAACTTGGAACAACATCTATAAAAGCAGGAGTCACACAGCCTATAAATCCAGGCCGCCTGTGCACTGGAGGCTGAGCTCATTCCCCTGCGAGAGGGAGGGAAGGCGCACTCCTTTGGAAGCAAGCAGGAGGACAGACCCCATTCCTCTAGGGGGAAGGGTCTGATGCCCCCCCCCCACCTGGTACCTTGTTTCCTTTGTTCAGAAGCAGGGACGAGGTTCCGTTAGAACGAGCCTTGCGATGCAAACCCATACAGACCAGCTCTGGTCCTGGACAAGCACCTGCCAGCAAGTAGGTGTGTGGAGGGACAGCCGCAAACTTCACTGAAAGCCGGCAGAGGCCACAAGGTCCTTGCCCCCCCCCCCCCGCTGGCCCACAAATAGATAAAAACAACGTGTCTGGATGTTATCTAGGGAGGGTTGAGAGCAGGCTGAACATAAGAAGAGCCGTGATGCTGGATCAGATGGGGGGGGGAGGGCGCTCCATCTTGTCCAGCATTCTGTTCACACAGTGCCCAACCAGCCGCCCACGGGAAACTCTCAAGCAGGACAGGAGTGCAGTAACAGCACCTTCCCTCTGTTGGAGGGACTAGGCCCATGGATCACACAAACCGAACTTAAAGGGTTAACATGTTCCTGAGTGAGGTGGGAGGGGACCTCCGGGAGGCCCTTCTGCCTTTTCCTTGTCTCCTCCCACGACTTTCCTGTCTTCTTCCTTCTTGGTCCTGGAAGGGATGCTGACCCTGGGGCTGACCTCAGCCACTTACCTTGAGATGTAAATCTGTTATATCTCCAGGAAAAGTCTGTTCTTAACCCACCACTGTAGTGTGTTTTGTGTACATCCGTGGCTGCCCACTGCGGCCTGATTCGGACTTCACCCTCTTGCCTTCCCCAGCAACTGCTGCACACAGGCTCACTGCCTCTGATTCTGGAGGTGGCACATGGCCATCAGGACCAGCAGCCATTGATGGCCTTCTCCTCCTCCAGGAATTTGTCTAACCCCCTTTTGAAGCCGTCCAAGTCATTTTACCTCAGAAAAGGGGAGGCAGTTCGGTGATTTGCCTGTTGCATTCAAAGGGCCTCCAGGAGCAGGGCTGGGAGAGTCTTTTCTCTGCCTGAATCTATGAAGAGCCCCAGGGCGTGGGATCCAGGCAGGTGCAGAACACTGGGCTCGCGGGGCTCATGGCCGGCTCAGTACGAGGCCACTCCAGATGTTCTTTGCCAGTGAAATAATGTGAGCAATGGCATCAAAACATGCAGACAGGTCACTGGCAGGGAGTGGTCAAAGAAGTGCCCCATCTCTGGGCCCCCTCCCAGGGCAGAGCGGGCTGGCTGGGGGCTGAGGGAGGGAGGGTGGGCTGGTGTCCCTTTCACTTTCGGGGTTCCTTGCAATGGAGGCTGCTTCCCGATGATGCTTTTGCCATGCAGTCGGCCTGCCTCATTCTCAGAAATGTATGGAGAGTCCAGACAATGTCATCTTTGCCTTGTAACCCTCCTGTGTTTTCCCACTGCATCTTCCATCCTTTTCTTTACACACACACACACACACACACACACGGTTAAGGAAGAAACAGATGAAATAGTTGGACAATGTCTTTGGCTTGGTGGTGCTAGGAACCATCCCTCCATCTGGAAGCACCCCCAATTTAAAACCCTGGGCCTCAGGACCCCCCACCATGAGTCTGGCAACATACCTTGAGAGGGCTGTGAAGGTCAACCACTGTGCAAAAACTGGGCAAGCCACATTTCTCCCACTTTGCATTAGGCCACAAAATCTGCACAAAGAAAATCCCATGCGGACATGCATTTCTAACCGCATTTTGTCCTCAAAGTATGCACTTTCAAAATATATGTAGATACATATGATACATTTGTTTTTGAGCTGTTCTTCTTTAAGTTGCCTTGAATTAATGGAGTTAAAAGAGTACTGAAGGAAGGCAGGGAGACTGCAGAGAAGCTGAATGAATTCTTTTCATCCATCTTCACTGAAGAAGATATAGGACACATACCTGTGCCTGAACTGTTGTTTTCAGGAAGGGAGTCTGAGGAACTGAGGCAAACAGTGGTGACAAGAGATGAAGTTCTCAACCGTATTGATAAAGTGAAAGCAAATAAATCACCAGGCCCAGATGGTATCCATCCTAGAGTTCTCAAAGAACTCAAATATGAAATTGCTGATTTTCTAACCAAAATATGCAACATGTCCCTGGAAGATGGCCAATGTAACACCAATTTTCAAAAAAGGATCCAGGGGCTTCTGGGAAATTACAGGATGGGTAGCTTAACATCTGTTCTGGGTAACTTGGTTGAAGGCATTCTTAAAGATAAAATTAGTGACCATAGAGAAAGACAAGCACTGCTGAAAAAGAATCAACACGACTACCACAAAGGTAAGTCCTGTCTCACTAACCTTTTAGAGTTTGCTGAAAGTGTCAATAAACATGTAGACAGGGGTGATCCAGTAGACATTGGCCCAACACGTAGAATCGTCGAATCGTCGAATAGTACAGTTGGAAGGGGCCTACAAGGCCATCGAGTCCAACCCCCTGCTCAATGCAGGAATCCAAGTCAGAGCATCCCTGACAGGTGGCTGTCCAGCCTCGTCTTGAAAGCTGCCAGTGTGGGAGAGCCCACCACCTCCCTGGGTAATTGGTTCTATTATCACAATGCCCTAACAGACAGGAAGTCAGGAAGTTTCAACTAGCAAAAAGTGGGCTAGATGAAAAAGCGATCAGGTGGATCTACAGCTGGACTCAATCGGAGTCCAGAATCGGACTCAAAGAGTGGTTGTCAATGGGACCTTCTCAAACTGGGGAGAGGTAACGAGCGGGTTACCGCAGGGCTCAGTCCTGGGCCCAGTGCTCTTCAACATTTGTATTAATGACTTGGAGGAGGAGGTGCAGGGAATGCTGATCAAATTTGCAGATGACACAAAATTGGGCGGGATAGCTAATACTTTGGAAGACAGAAACAAAATTCAAAGCAATCTTGATAGACTGGAGCGCTGGGCAGAAGACAACGGAATGACATTTAATAGGGATAAATGCCAAGTTTGGCACATAAGAAAAAGAAACCAAATGCACAGTTTCAAGATGGGGGATACGTGGCTCAACAACTCTACAAGTGGGAAGGATCTTGGAATTGTTGTAGATTTCTTTTTCCTAGGTGCAGAACTTGGCATTTATCCCATTAGATGTCATTCTGTTGTTTTCTGCCCAGCACTCCAGTCTATCAAGATCACTTTGAATTCTGTTTTACATCAGAATTGAAGATTTGGGAAGGAAACTCAAGGACTTTGGGGCACAGATACTTTTCTCATCCATCCTCCCAGTAGTTAGAAGAGGGACAGAAAGGGAAAGAAAAATACTCCGGGTGAATGATTGGCTATGAAGGTGGTGCCGGCGTGAGAGACTTGGATTCTGGGACCACAGGCTATACTTCCTGGAAGATGAGCTGTTGGCAAGGGATGGATTGCACCTGACAAAGGCTGGGAAGAATGTGTTTGGCCACTGCATGAAGAACTTCATCAGGAGGGCTTTAAAATGAATCCTATGGGGAAGGGAGATGTAATGTTGGGGGTAACAATGAACGAAGGCTCATGCACCACCACCAAAAGAACAGATCTAATAGTGCCCAATAATAATCTTCAGAAACATGTAGGAAGAAAGTAAGACTACAAAGCACATGGTCTTCACTGTCTATACACTTGAACTGGAGGGAAATTATGACTTGATAGGTGTAACTGAGACTTGGTGGGATGACTCTCATGACGGGAATGCAGCAATTGAAGGATATAACTTGTTCAAAAAGAACAGGAGGAACAGAAAGGGAGGTGGGGTTGCACTGTATGTGAAAAATACATATCTCTGCACAGAAGTACAGGAGGAGGAGCTTGGTAGCCCCATCGAGAGCATCTGGGTGAAAATAAATGGAGGAAAGAATAAAAGGAACCTGGTGGCCACCCAATCAATGAGAAGACGAGGATGAAACTTTTGAAAAATTTGCGTTCTGCTTTTTTTCACCGTAATAACTTATGTAAATATTTACGTAGGCTAAAACAGCGAAAAAAAGGGAAAGCAAATGGCGGCCGCCATAGCCGCTGCCATTTGCGTACGCGGGTTTTTTTTTCCCGGAAGGCTGCCCAGTGGCCGGATGTCTGGCTGTGGGCGGCTCCGGCCGGCGGCTCCACGGAGATTGAAGCGGAGCCAGCCGGATCAGGATTTCAAGGGGAGGTGCGGAGCGCCTCCCCCCCCCCCACCGCAAATCACCCCGTCGAAAAGGTAAGTGACTTTTGTATATCCCCAGCAGTATGCGAACCGAGAACTACCGGAAGTACAAGCTGGGTTTCGAAGAGGCAGAGGAACTAGAGATCAAATCGCCAACATTCGCTGCATCATGGAGAAAGCAAGAGAATTCCAGAAAAACGTCTATTTCTGCTTCATTGACTACGCTAAAGCCTTTGATTGTGTGGATCACAACAAACTGTGGCAAATTCTTAAAGTGATGGGAGTACCAGACCACCTTACCTGTCTTCTGAGAAACCTGTACGAGGGTCAAGAAGCAACAGTAAGAACCAGACATGGAATAACCGATTGGTTCAAAATTGGGAAAGGAGTACGACAAGGCTGCATATTGTCACCCTGCTTATTTAACTTATATGCAGAGTACATCATGAGAAACGCCGGGTTGGATGAATCATAGGTCAGAATTAAGATTGCCAGGAGAATTATCAACGACCTCAGATACGCAGACGATACCACCCTAATGGCAGAAAGCGAAGAGGATCTCAAGAGCCTCTTGTTGAGGGTGAAAGAGGAGAGTGCAAAAGCTGGTTTGAAACTCAACATTCAAAAAACTAAGATCATGTCATCTGGCCCTATCACTTCCTGGCATATAGAAGGGGAAGAAATGGAAGCAGTGACAGATTTTACTTTCTTGGGCTCCAAGATCACCGCAGATGGTGACTGTAGCCATGAAATTAAAAGACGCTTGCTCCTTGGGAGGAAAGCTATGGCACACCTAGACAGCATAGTAAGAAGCAGAGACATCACCTTGCCGACAAAGGTCCGTCTAATCAAAGCTATGGTTTTCTCAGTAGTAATGTATGGCTGTGAGAGCTGGACTATAAGGAAGGCTGAGCGCCGAAGAATCGATGCTTTCGAACTGTGGTGCTGGAGAAGACTCTTACGAGTCCCCTGGACTGCAAGGAGGTCAAATCAGTCAATCCTAAAGGAAATCAACCCTGACTGCTCATTGGAAGGACAGATACTGAAGCTGAAGCTCCAATATTTTGGCCACCTAATGCGAAGAGAAAACTCCCTGGAAAAGACCCTGATGCTGGGAAAGACTGAAGGCAAAAGGAGAAGGGGACGGCAGAGGATGAGATGGCTAGATAGCATCACGGATGCAATGAATATGAACTTGAGCACGCTCCGGGAGAGAGCGCAGGACAGGAAGGCCTGGCGTGCTATGGTCCATGGGGTCACGAAGAGTCGGATACGACTGAACGACTGAACAACAACAACTATATACTAATGCCCAGAGTATGGGAAACAAACAGAACAAATTTGAACTCTTAATACAGGAGGGAAATTATGACTTGATAGGTGTAACTGAGACTTGGTGGGATGACTCTCAGGACTGGAATACAGCAATTGAAGGATATAACTTGTTCAAAAAGAACAGGAGGAACAGAAAGGGAGGTGGGGTTGCAGCACTATATGTGAAAAATACATCTCTCTGCACAAAATACAAGAGAATGAGCTTGGTAGCCCCATCGAGAGCATCTGGATCAAAATAAATGGAGCAAAGAATAAAAGGAACCTGGTGGTCGGAGTCTACTACCGGCCACCCAACCAAGGAGAAGATGAGGATGAAACTTTTGAAAAGCAAATAGCCAATGTTTTAAGGAAGCATGGTGTAGTAGTAATGGGGGACTTCACTTTCCCTGATACTTGTTGGGGGACAAATTCTGCAAAACATGACCCCTCCAGGAAATTCCTGACTTGTGTGGCAGATAACTTTCTCCTAGAAAAATTAGAGGAAGGAACTAGAGGATCGGCTATCCTTGACTTGATCCTAACCAACAGAGATGACTTAGTGGATAAAGTAGCAGTTACAGGAACTCTGGGGGAAAGTGACCATGTTGTACTGGAGTTCTTGGTTCTAAGGGAAGCAAAAGCCGAGTGTAGTCAAACGCGAACCCTGGATTTTAGGAAAGCTGATTTTCATAAACTCAGAACAATGATCAGTAAGGTCCCATGGCAAGTGATGCTGGCGAGAAAAGGAGTCCAAGATGGGTGGGAGCTTTTAAAAAAGGAAATTCTCAAGGCACAATTACAAACAATTCCAACAAGAAGAAAAGGCGGAAGACAACAGAAGAAGCCAATGTGGCTTCACAAAAAGCTTAGAGATGACCTGAAAACAAAAAAGCACACATACAGGAAGTGGAAAGAAGGCCAAGCTACAAAGGAAGAGTACAGGAAGGTAGCACAGAATTGCAAGGGTGGCGTCAGGAAAGCTAAAGCTGAGAACGAGCTGAGGTTAGCGAGGGAGGCAAAAAGCAGCAAAAAGACTTTCTTCAGCTACGTGTATAGCAAAAGACAGAAGAAAGAAATGGTTGTTCAGCTATTAAATAAGGATGGCAAAACAATAACAGATGACCAAGAAAAGGCAGAGGTGCTCAATTCCTACTTTGGCTCAGTCTTCTCCCAGAAGAGGGTCTATGACCCCCCTGGCAAAGGTGAAGTACAGGCTGAAGGGGCAGGATTGCAGCTTGAGATCGATAGGCATATGGTCAAGGAACACCTAATTACTTTGAATTAGTAATTAATTAATTCCCAGTGCCCTTGTGGACCGTGGGAATGCTTCAGACTTCATATACCTCGACTTCAGCAAAGCTTTCGACAAAGTGCCCATGATATCCTGATGAGCAAACTAGCTCAAAGTGGGCTAGATGAAACAACGATCCAGTGGATCCACAGTTGGCTACAGAATCGGACTCAAAGAGTGCTTATCAATGGGACCTTCTCAAGCTGGGGAGAGGTAATGAGTGGGGTACCGCAGGGCTCAGTCCTGGGCCCAGTGCTCTTCAACATTGTTATTAATGACTTGGAGGAGGAGGTGACGGGAATGCTGATCAAATTTGCAGATGACACCAAATTGGGCAGGATAGCTAATACTTTGGAAGACAGAAACAAAATTCAAAGTGATTTGGATAGACTGGAGCACTGGGCAGAAAACAACAGAATGACATTTAATAGGGATAAATGCCAAGTTCTGCACCTAGGAAAAAGAAACCAAATGCACAGTTACAAGATGGGGGATACGTGGCTCAACCACACTACAAGCGAGAAGGATCTTGGAATTGTTGTCGATCACCAGCTGAATATGAGCCAACAATGTGATGTGGCTGCAAAAAAGGCAAATGCTCTTTTGGGCTGCATTAATAGAAGCATCGCTTCCAAATCCTGGGAAGTACTAGTTCCCCTCTACTCAGCACTGGTTAGGCCTCATCTGGAGTACTGAGTCCAGTTCTGGGCACCACACTTTAAGAAGGATGCAGACAAACTGGAGAGGGTTCACAGGAGGGCAACAAAGATGATCAGGGGACTGGAAACAAAGCCCTATGAAGAGAGACTGAAAGAACAGGGCATGTTTAGCCTTGAGAAGAGAAGACTGAGGGGAGATATGATAGCACTCTTCAAGTCCTTGAAAGGTTGTCCCAGAGAGGAAGGCCAGGATCTCTTCTCGATCATCCCAGAGTGCAGGACCCGGAATACTGGGCTCATGTAACAGGAAGCCAGATTCCGGATGAACATCAGGAAAAACTTCCTGACTGTCAGAGCAATACGACAATGGAACCGATTACCTGGGGAGGCGGTGGGCTCTCCCACACTGGAGGCCTTCAAGACGAGGCTGGACAGCCACCTGTCAGGGATGCTCTGACTTGGATTCCTGCATTGAGCAGGGGGTTGGACTCGATGGCCTCGTAGACCCCTTCCAACCCTACTATTCTATGATTCTATGAATGAGTTCAGATCTCCAGGGCCAGATGAACTGCATCCTAGAGTAATAAAGGAACTGGCAGAAGAACTCTCGGAACCGCTGTCTATTCTCTTTGAGAAATCATGGAGGATGGGGGAAGTGCCAGATGACTGGAGGAGGGCTAATATGGTCCCTATCTTCAAAAAGGGTAAAAAGGAGGAACCTGGGAACTACAGACCAGTCAGTCTGACATCAATCCCTGGGAAAATTCTAGAGCAGATGATACAGAAATCTATCTGTAAGCACCTTGAAAACAATGCCGTGATTACTCCAAGCCAACATGGATTTGTCAAGAACAAATCCTGTCAGATGAATCTGATCTCATTTTTTGATCAGGTCACCTCCCTTGGCACTGTGGGAATGCTGTGGAAATCATATACCTCAGCTTCAGCAAAGCTTTCGACAAAGTGCCCCATGATAACCTGATGAGCGAACTAGCTCAAAATGGGCTAGATGAAACAACTATCAAGTGGATCCACAGTTGGCTAGAGAATCGGACTCAAAGAGTGGTTATCAATGGGACCTTCTCAAACCGGGGAGGGGTAATGAGTGGGGTACCGCAGGGCTCAGTCTTGGGCCCAGTGCTCTTCAACATTGTTATTATTGACTTGATAGACTGAAAGAACTGGTCATGTTTCGCCTTGAGAAGAGAAGACTGAGGGGAGATAGGATAGTGCTCTTCAAGTAGCGGGCTCTCCCACACTGGAGGCATTCACGAGAAGGCTGGACAGCCATCTGTCAGGGATGCTCTGACTTGGATTCCTGCATTGAGCAGGGGGTTGGACTTGACGGTTTTATAGGCCATTTCCAACCCTACTATTATTCTATGACTATTCTATAATTCTAGACCAGCTGGAGCAGCTTCCTCTGCTCTGCTCTGCTCAGCTAGGAGACAGGAAATAGACTTCCAAAAGGCTTTGGACAAAGTCCCTTATGAAATACTCCTGAGCAAACTTAGCAGTCATGGAATCAGAGGACAGGTCCGCTTATGGATCAGTAACTGGTTAAAGAAAGCGGAGAGTAGGAATACATGGTAAACTCTCCCGTTGGAGAGAAGTAAATAGTGGGCTCCCACAGGAATCTGTATTAGGACCAATGCTTTTCAACCTGTTCATAAATCATTAGGAGTGAGCAATGCAGTGGCCAAGTTTGCCGATGACACCAGATTATTTAGGGTGGTTACAAGATAAAGGGATTGTGAAGAGCTTCAAATAGATCTCTCCATACTAGGAGTATGGGCATCCAATTGGCAAATGTGGTTCAATATAAGCAAGTGCAAAGTGATGCACGTTGGGGCAAAAAATCCCAGCTTCAAGTACAGCCTGATGGGATCTGAACTAGAGGTGACCGACCAGGAAAGAGATCTTGGGGTTGTGGTGGACAGCTCACTGAAGATGTCAGCCCAGTGTGCAGCCACTGTAAGAAAGGCAAACTCCATGTTAGGGGTAATTAGAAAAGGGATTGCGAATAACACTGTCAATACTATACTACCCCTATAGAAATCTGTAGTGCGACCACACTTGGAATACTGTGTACAGTTCTGGTCACTACACCTGAAAAAGATATCGCAGAGCTGGAAAAAGTGCAGAAAAGGGCAACTAAAATGATGGAGCATCTCCCTTATGAAAAAAGGTTACAACAGCTGGGATATTTTAGCTTGGAAATAAGGAGGGTAAGGGGAGACACGATAGAGGTGTACAAAATTATGCATGGTGTGGAGAATGTGGATAGGGAGACATTTTTCTCCCTCTCTCAAAATACTAGAACCTGGGGTCATCCCATGAAACTGATTGGTTGGAGAATCGGGAGAGATAAAAGGAAGTATTTCTTCACACAGAACATAATTAAACTATAGAATTCGCTACCACAGGATGTAGTGACAGCCACCACTTTGGATGGCTTTAAAAGGGGGCTGGACAAATTCCTGGAGGAAATGGCTATCAATGGCTACTAGCCCTGATGGCTAAACGTTACATCCAGGATCAGAGGCAGTGAGCCTATGTTCACCAGTTGCTGGGGAACATGGGTGGGACGGTGCTGTTGCACTCGTGCCCTGCTTGTGGGTTCCTGGTGGACAGCTGGTTGGCCACTGTGTGAACAGAGTGCTGGACTAGATGGACCCTGGGTCTGATCCAGCAGGGCTCTTCTTATGTTCTTATGAATTCCGTCCTGGCGGAAGGACCGTAGCTTCATGGCAGACCCCCTGCTTTGCAAGCAGAAGGTTCCAGTTCCAGTTAGGGCTGCGCTCCTCTTCAGTCTGAATTCCGAATTCCAAAACGAATTGGGGTGATTGGGATAACTTCAGTCCAAATCCGAAACAGGTCCGGAGCGGTCTGGAGCGGGTCAGAGAGTTCTGAAGCACTTCAGATGGCTTTAGACAATTCTGAAGCCCAGACAGCTTTTCTGAGCAAATATAACAACTTTCTAGAGATGGGAGAGGGAGAGGAGGAGTTGGGAGGGGGGAACTGAGCCTTGGAAAGTGACATCTCTAGGCGCTAATAGTTCTGAACTTTTAAGCCAGCAGTTAGTTTCCTTGCTTTGTACTGGCTGTTCTTTGGCTCCCCACCCTTCTCAATTACTATTCCTTCCCTTCCCATTTTTCACCTCGATATTCTCATAAGAAACCAGATAATACAAACAAACAAAAACAGCTCTTTTCTCTTCCGTTAGGTCTTTAGTGTTATTTCCCTTCCCCTCACCCTTAGCTTGTAGGTAGTTTTTTGTTTTGTTTTTCCTTTCTGTGTTTGCTTTTCTTTTGGTCATGTGTGTATCTGTGTGTGTGTGCGTGCGCGCACGTGTGTGTGTGTGCGCTGTGTGAGTCCACCATACACATTATTGTGCACAAGCAAACAGTGTGTGGCCAAAGCAGTACACTAATACCCAGCCCAATATATGCTGTGGGGAAAGCCCTACACAATTCCCATAATATGAAGCATCACCACTTTTGCTGATTTTCCAAGACACTTTGCCTGTTGCTTGTTTTCCCTTGTGTACATCAAATGAGCATAAGAAGAATATGATCAGGCCAGGCTATGTGTATTTTTTATATGTTTGCTTCATCTTACCCTTCCTGGGGAAAAGGGCTGCCAAAATGATCAGGGGGCTGGAACAACTCCTCTATAGGAGGCGTCAGTGTTTGGGCTATTTAATTTCGAAGAAAGGCAAATAAGCAGGGGAGGTTTATAAAATTATTTTGAGTAAATCAAGTGCAGCAGTGCAATTAATAAATAAGTCCCACTGAGTTCAGTCAATGCGACTTTTCCAGGTAACGTGTATTGCAATTTGCAGCCAAAAAGATGTTTAACTTTTCTTTCTTCCCTTAATGAGAGCCTCAGGTCAGTGGCAGATTCAGGACAGACAAATGGAAAGTATTTTTGCATTTCAAAAAAAAACCTACACCAGCAATTAGGGACAGTGACCTCCTAATTTTCACCTTAATCACCTTCTGATTAGGATCTCCAATCCCCTGTGTGGCTGACAGTCTTTTTAAAAACCTTTTGTTTTAGTTTCTGAGGAAACTAAAGGAAGCGAAAGGAAATTTTATGCATGGCTAGCACAAAAACTACTGGACCAAACTGTCTGAAATTTGGCAGGTTCAGTCACTCCATAGGGGTTGCCATGTGCCCAAATTTCATGTATTTCTGTGGAAGCACTGAAGGATTATAGCTTTTTGCTTTGAGAGATTTCCTTGAAAAAAGCAAATTTTACCTGAGTCTAGCACAAAAGTTTCTGGGCCAAACTGTCTGAAATTTGGCAGGTTCAGTCACTTCTACTGGGGCTGCCAGGTCCCCAAAATTCATGCATGTGTCATAAAACCTGAAAAGGTTATGGTCATTTCTGTTTTCCAATGCAAGTCAATGGGAAAATGTAAAATCCAAATAATTTGGATATCAGAATCTTGATTTGGATCTGAATTCGAAGCAAGTTGGACTGGGTCCAACTCAGTCTGAAGTGAATCAGGGCTGATTCAGAAGATCTGAATCAGCCTCTGAAGAGAATGGGGGGGTCCATGCGCATCCCTTGTTTCAATCCCCTTCAGCATCTTCCTGGAGGGCTGGTGAAGAGTCCTGTCCAGACTGAATCCCTGAAGGGCCAGTCAGTGTCAACAATACTGGGCCAGAGAGACCAAGGGTCTGACTTAGTCTAGGGCAGCTTCTAGGCCTCCCGTGACAGAGTGCTTGTTCTTGTGACCCCTGCCACAGCACTCGTCAGCACAACTGTGCCCGCCTGCCTTGGTGCTTGCCAGGCGTCCCCCCTCCTGTTTCTTTAAATCAAAGCAAAGCTCTGCCCTCCAGCGCTGCACTGAGCCCCACGCGGGCCCCGGGAGCGTCAGCAGAGAATTAAAGGTAGCGGGATGGTGGCCGCAAAGCCATGTTTTGTTCTGAAGTGTGTCCAGCTGAAAGGACGTGAGGCCACAATCCCCTTCTGGAGATCCAGGCTTAGCCATGAAGCTCGGGGGGGGGGGGTCCATGAGCCAGTTTATACCTGCCTCTCTCTCCCTTTCAGACTAATCTACCATACAGGACTGTTGTGGAGAAAGGCAATAATGTGTATTTTTATGTATGTATGTATGTCTGTACATATGTGTGACATTTCTACAAAGCCCAAGGGCCAAAGCTCTCTGGGTGGTTCACAGCATGGCCTGAGTGCTGTGGAGGAAGACTGGGATGGAAATGAAACCCCAAATGCTCTGCCTGCATGGAACTGCTGCCTCACTGGCATGTGTCATCTAGCTTCACCATCGCTCTGCAGCAGGAAGGAAAGGCCTGCTGTGAAAAACTGGGGCCAGCTGCGTCACAGAGGCCCCCCGGCCTGGCGCGGCCCCGCACCCGGCCCGGCCTCACCAGTCCACCTGTGCCGCACAGTGCGGCCTCTGAGAAGGTCTCCTCTGGCAGCATCTCCGGGCAGGAGGGAGCCACGGAAGGCCTCCCCGGAAGGGTGGCGCTGCGCAAAACAGCCACGACCCCTGCCACATCAGTTCCTCCCATGAAAAGCAAAAAGCGTGGCAGGGATGTGTCAAGGGCTCCTTGGCAGCCTCTCACAGACACAGTCCAGACACAGACAAAGGGATTCTTTTCAAAGCTTTATTCCTCTTTTACAACTTAACAACCCTACTGTTAGCAACTAGCTATGAGCAGCAGAGTACCTATGCCCTAAGTGGGAACAGTTGGTCCCCGTTTGAAGGAGAATCACTGGCAGACCCTGAACTTATGGGCTAGGGAGAGTCCCCCTTTTCCCTTGGATCCTCGGGGTGCAACCATTGTTTGCGCGCCAACCGGGCACTACCCCTCCTTTCCGCGCCCTCCATTTGGCACCGCTCCCTGCGTCAGCGTCGCGTGTCCAGCAAGTCTTCTTCCCGCACTTTCTCACTCCCGGGACTGCTATCTATGCTAGGAATGCCGGTGGGAGGAATCTCTGCCAGCTGTTGGCCCTGGGAAGGATGAGCGCGCTCCTCTCCCAGGAGCGGCTCCTCTTCCTCACAATCAGAACTACTCCGGGATTCTATGGGCTCAGTGTCCACCCTGACATCATCCCCGCTCCTATGAGGCCCCCCCTCGTGCTCCTCCCCTGGGGCCCCAGGTTTGTGGGGGTACAGCTGGTGGAAGCACCTCAGCAGCAACAGAGCATGCACATTTTCCACGGGTTCCCAGGATCGCTCATCTGGCCCGTACCCCTTCCAGTCCACCAGATATTGCAGGCGGCCGCGAGAAAGGCGGGATCTCCGCGACCTCAAACTCCTAGTCCCCCTCCACCAGCACTAGCAGAGGCGGGGGAGCCGGCTGAGCGATGAGGGTCGCCAGAAAGCAGGGGGGACAGCAAGGACCGATGAAAAACAGGATGGATCTTCATAGAGGGGGGGAGAGCCAGGCGAAAAGCAACAGGGTTAATCTGGGCCGTAATCTGGAAAGGCTCCGTGCGGCGAGGCGTGAGCTTCCTTGCGGGCGAGTGAGAGGGGAGGTATTGGGTGGACAACCAAACCCAGTCCCCCAGTTGCAGAGATGGACCCAGCTGGCGCCGCTAGTCCGCAGAGGCCTTGTAGGCTGTCTTGGCTTGCTCGAGGGAGTCCCGTAAGAGGTGGTGTACCACTCGCAACTCCTCTAAAAAACTCATGGGCCGCCGGCACCAAAGAGGGAGCTAGGGTGGACGGGAAAGCCTTGGGGTGGTAACCAAAATTGGCAAAAAATGGAGTTTGGTGGGTGGAAGCATGGCTTAGGGATGGCTAGGGATGGGGGAGAATTTCTCCCCAAAACTTCGGGGGGCCGAGTGCCAACGCATTCGGTCCTCCAAAGGTTCGGGGAGAAATTCTCCCCCCCGCCCCCTCGCCCCCCCCCCCAGGATGGGACTTACCTTTTACGAATGTCGCTCCCGGCGGCGGGTCCCGGCGGCTGTTCGGTAGGTCTTCGTCAGGGGCAGAGGCGGCAGCCGGTCTTTCGACCGGCTGCCACAGCCGCCATTACAAGAAAAGTAAAAAAAAAAAAAACGCCCCTGTGATAGGCTACGTAATGATTAACGTAGCCTATCACAGCTAGATTTGCAAAGTCAGCCGTGATAGGCTACGTTAATCGTCACATAGCCTATCACGGGTGACTTTGAAAAAAAAAAAGCGCGTACGCAAATGGCGGCCCCCATAGGGAGCCGCCATTCGCGTTCCTTATTTGGTCCCTGTAGTCTACGTAAATCTTTACGTAGACTACGGCGAAAATAAGGGCAACGCAAATAGCTGGACAAGGTAAGTCCCTTTCGTACATCCCTAGGGATGGCGGAGAATTTCTCCACGAATCTTCGGGAGGCCGAGCGCCGAGGCATTCGGACCCCCAAAAGTGTTGGGGAAATTCTCCGCCGGCCCCCCGCCCCCGCCACAGGATGGGACTTACCGTGGCCGAATGTCCCTGTCGGCGGGGGGTCCCGGCAGTGGTTCGGTGGCGTTTCGGCGGGGGCGGGGGCGGCAGCCGGTCTCCCGACCGGCTGCCGCCGCCGCCATTACAAAATAAAAAAGTAAAAACAAAAAACAAAACACACACCCGTGATAGGCTACGTGACGATTTACGTAGCCTATCACGGCTAGATTTCCAAAGTCAGCCGTGATTTGTTGTTGTTCAGTCGTTCAGTCGTATCCGACTCTTCGTGACCCCATGGACCATGGCACGCCAGGCCTTCCTGTCCTGCACTCTCTCCCAGAGTGTGCTCAAGTTCATATTCACTGCATCGGTGATGCTATCTAGCCATCTCATCCTCTGCCGTCCCCTTCTCCTTTTGCCTTCAGTCTTTCCCAGCATCAGGGTCTTTTCCAGAGAGTTTTCTCTTCGCATTAGGTGGCCAAAATATTTGAGCTTCAGCTTCAGGATCTGTCCTTCCAATGAGTATTCAGGGTTGATTTCCTTTAGGATGGACTGATCTTACCTCCTTGCAGTCCAGGGGACTCGTAAGAATCTTCTCCAGCACCACAGTTCGAAAGCATCAATTCTTTGGCGCTCAGCCTTCCTTATAGTCCAGCTCTCACAACCATACATTACTACTGGGAAAACCATAGCTTTGATTAGACGGACCTTTGTCAGCAAGGTGACGTCTCTGCTTCTTACTATGCTGTCTAGGTTTGCCAGAGCTTTCCTCCCAAGGAGCAAGCGTCTTTTAATTTCATGGCTACAGTCACCGTCTGCGGTGATCTTGGAGCCCAAGAAAATAAAATCTGTCACTGCTTCCATTTCTTCCCCTTCTATATGCCAGGAAGTGATGGGGCCGGATGCCATGATCTTCGTTTTCTGAATGTTGAGTTTCAAACCAGCTTTTGCACTCTCCTCTTTCACCCTCAACAAGAGGCTCTTGAGATCCTCTTCGCTTTCTGCCATTAGGGTGGTATCGTCTGCATATCGGAGGTTCTCGATAATTCTCCCAGCAATCTTAATTCCGACCTCTGATTCATCCAAGCCGGCGTTTCTCATGATGAACGCTGCATATAAGTTAAATAAGCAGGGTAACAATATGCAGCCTTGTCGTACTCCTTCCCCAATTTTGAACCACTCGGTTGTTCCATGTCTGGTTCTTACTGTTGCTTCTTGACCCTCGTACAGGTTTCTCAGGAGGCAGGTAAGGTGGTCTGGTACTCCCATCACTTTAAGAATTTGCCACAGTTTGTTGTGATCCACACAATCAAAGGCTTCAGCGTAGTCAATGAAGCAGAAATAGACGTTTTTCTGGAATTCTCTTGCTTTCTCCATGATGCAGCGAATGTTGGCAATTTGATCTCTACTTCCTCTGCCTCCTCGAAACCCAGCTTGTACTTCCGGTAGTTCTCGGTTCGCATACTGCTGAAGCCTAGCTTGTAGGATTTTGAGCATCACCTTGGTGGCATGTGAAATGAGCGCAATTGTGCGGTAGTTTGAACACTCTTTGGCGTTGCCCTTCTTTGGAATTGGAATGTAAACTGACCTTTTCCAGTCTTGTGGCCACTGTTGAGTGTTCCAGATTTGTTGGCATATTGAGTGCAGCACTTTAACAGCATCATCTTTTAGGATTTTAAATAGCTCAGCTGGAATACTGTCATCTCTGCTAGCTTTGTTGTTACTAATGCTTCCTAAGGCCCACTTGACTTTACTCTCTAGGATGTCCGGCTCAAGTTCAGTGACCGCACTATCATGGCTATCAGGGACATTCAGATCTTTCCTGTATAGTTCTTCTGTGTCTTCTTGCCACCTCTTCTTAATCTCATCTGCTTCTGTTAGGTCCCTGCCTTCTTTGTCCTTGATCATGCCCGTCTTTGCACAAAACGTTCCCTTGAGATCTCCGATTTTCTTGAAGAGATCTCTAGTCTTTCCCATTCTATTGTTTTCCTCGATTTCTTTGCACTGTTCATTTAAGAAGGCCTTCTTGTCTCTCCTTGCTATTCTCTGGAACTCTGCATTCAGTTGGGTATATCTTCCCCTTTCTCCCTTGCTTTTCGCTTCCCTTCTTTCGTGAGCTACTTGTAAAGCCTCCTCAGACAGCCACTTGGCTTTCTTGCATTTCTTTTTCTTTGGGATGGATTTCGTTGCTGCCTCCTGAACAATGTTACGGACCTCCGTCCATAGTTCCTCAGGCACTCTGTCTATCAGGTCTAATCCCTGAAATCTATTCCTCACCTCCACTGTATATTCATAAGGGATATGATTTAGGTCATACCTGAATGGTTTAGTGGTTTTCCCTATGTTCTTCAATTTAAGCCAAAATTTTGCAACAAGAAGCTCATGATTTGAGCCACAGTCAGCTCCAGGTCTTGTTTTGACTGACTGTATAGAGCTTCTCCACCTTTGGCTGCAAAGGACATAATCAATCTGATTTCGATATTGACCATCTGGTGATGTCCATGTGTAGAGTCGCTTCTTGTGCTGTTGGAAATGAGTGTTTGCTATGATCAGCGTGTTCTCTTGGGAAAACTCGATTAGCTTTTGTCCTGCTTCATTTTGTACACCAAGGCCATGCTTGCCTGTTATCCTAGTTATTTCTTGACTCCCTACTTTAGCATTCCAATCCCCTATGATGAAGAGGACGTCTTTTTTTGGTGTTAGTTCTAGAAGGTGTTGTAGGTCTTCATAGAACCAATCAACCTCAGCCTCTTCGGCATCAGTGGTTGGGGCATAGACTTGAATTACTGTGATGTTGAATGGTTTGCCTTGGATTCGTACTGAGATCATTCTATCATTTTTGAGATTGTACCCCAGTACTGCTTTTCCCACCCTTTTGTTGACTATGAGTGCTACTCCATTTCTTCTAAGGGATTCTTGCCCACAGTAGTAGATATGATGGTCACCTGAATTAAATTCGCCCATGCCTGTCCATTTGAGTTCGCTGATTCCCAAGATGTCAATGTTCAATCTTGCCATCTCATGTTTGACCACCTCCAGCTTACCTTGATTCATTGATCTGACATTCCAGGTTCCTAAACAATATTGTTCTTTACAGCATCGGATTTTCTTTTCACCACCAGACACATCCACAGCTGAGTGTCCTTTCAGCTTTGGCCCAGCCGCTTCACTCTTTCTGGCGCTACTTGGAAATACCCTCTGCTCTTCTCCAGTAGTATATTGGACACCTTCCGACCTGAGGGGCTCATCTTCCGGCGTCATCTCTTTTAGCATTGTGATATGTTCCATGGGGTTTTCTTGGCAAGAATACTGGAGTGGGTTGCCATTTCCTTCTCCAGTGGACCACATTTTGTCAGAACTCTCTGCCATGACCTGTCCGTCTTGGGTGGCCCTGCACGGCATAGCTTATGGCTTCACTGAGTTACGCAAGCCCCTTCGCCACAACAAGGCAGTGATCCATGAAGGGGGTCAGCCGTGATAGGCTACGTTAATCGTCACGTCGCCTATCATGGCTGAATTTGGGGGGGAAAAAAAAAGCGCGTACCCAAATGGCGGCGGCCCATGGGTGCCACCATTTGCTTTCCTTATTTTGGCACGTCTAGTCTACGTAAAGATTTACGTAGACTACGGTGAAAATAAAGGCAACGCAAATAACGTTGCCCTTATTTTCGCCGTAGTCTACGTAAATGTTTACGTAGACTACACGTGCCCAAATATGGAACGCAAATGGCGGCGCCCATGGGCACCACCATTTCCGTATGCGCTTTTTTTTTTTTCCCAAAGTCAGCCGTGATAGGCTACATAAGGATTTACGTAGCCTATCATGGTGTTTTTTGAAAATCTCGCCGTGATAGGCTATGTAAATCTTTACGTAGCCTATCATGTTTGCTTGTGTGTGGTTTTTTTTTTACTTGGAAATGGCAGCGGTGGCAGCCAGTCGGAAGACCGGCCGCCGCCGCTGCCGAACCGCTGCCGGGAGCCACCAGCGCCAGGGATATTCGGCAAAGGTAAGTCCCATTCCGGGGGGGGCAGGGGGCGGACCGTTTCTCCACCAATTTCGGGGGGCCGAATGCATTAGCATTCGGCTTCCCGGAGATTCGTGGAGAAATTCTCCGACATCCCTACCAAATAGTCCTGGAAGATGGCATTCATAAAACGCGAAAACGTGGGGGGGGGCTCAGGTGAGCCCAATCGGCATCACTAGGTATTCATACGCTCCATACCGGGTCCCAAAAGAGGTTTTCCACTCATCCCCCTCCCGGATGCGAATGAGATTGTATGCGCTACGCAGGTCCAACTTCGTGAAAATCTTGGCTCGCCCCAGGCGCTCCAGCATCTCAGGTATAAGGGGGATGGGGTACTTATCGGGGATGGAGACTGAATTTAGATTTCTGAAATCGTGCACCAGGTGGAGTTCTCCAGATCGCTTGGCCACAAAGAAGGTAGGAGCGCAGGCGGGGGAGGAAGACGGGCGAATGAAGCCACGTTTGAGATTCTTGTCCAAAAACTCCCGCAGAGCTCAAAGTTCCAGCTCCGACATCGAATACAGCCGGCCAGCAGGGATGGTCGCCCCCGGAATGAGGTTAATGGCACAGTCAAAAGGGCGGTGAGGGGGAAGCCGGTGAGCCTCCTTCTTGTTAAATAAATCCTGAAAAGCCGCATACTTCTCTGGGAGGATGACGGTAGCTGAAGGACTGCCAGAAGCAGACGAGGAGGGGGAGGAAAGGGTCAAGGCCTGGACTGGGACTGGCGCCTCGGTCGGGAGGCAATGCTCCCGGCAGTAGGGAGACGCAAACTCCACTTGCTGAAGCCCCCAAGAAATCTGAGGGTTGTGCTTAGAGAGCCAGGAAACACCCAGCATGATTGGGTATAGGGGAACCTTGGCCAAGTGAAACTGAATCTGCTCAACGTGGGACTGGGCGCGCAGAGTGAGCGGAGTTGTAATACGGGTCACCGCGCCCGAAGAGAGAGGAAGCCCATTGATGGTCTCCACTTCCAAGGGGGCAGGAAGGGGCAGGGTAGGAATCTTGTGGGAGAGGGCGAAGTTCTCATCCATGAAACTGGTCATAGCCCCCGAGTCCACTAAAGCTAGGGCCTCCACCCCACCCCACTGGGAGGAGCGGAGGTGAACATGTAACAGCAGATGGGAGGGTGGGGGGGTGGGGAAGGCACCCACCCGGTGGAGAACTGACCCCCACACTGGAGGCCCCCAACAAGCTTGGGAGGCAGTCTAGTCAGGCCTGGGGACGAGGAGGAGGAGGAGGGGGAAGGAGAGGAGGGGAAGGCAGCAGAGCTGTGGATCTAACTCAGCAGGTCTTGGCGAAATGCCCCAGCTTTCCACATCGAAAACATCAGCGCTCAGCACGCCGGTGCTCAAGCTCCTGTGGTGGCAGTGAGGCTCAGGTAGCTCCCAGCTGCATTGGGTCTCCTCCACCCCCAGCGCTGGAGCGGAGGGTGGGAGAGGGGCAGGAAATGTGGGGGAATGGGAGGAGGGAAATCCCGGCCCCTGGAGCCCCACCGGGTCTGCCGGCGCCCCTCCAGCTGACTATCTATCTGAAGGCAGGTCTGGATGAGGTCCTCCAAAGTTGGCGGGCTGGGCATGCACGCCAACTCATCCAAGATCTCGTCGTTCAAACCATCCAAAAACAGAGCCACTAGCGCAGCATCATTCCACTGTAAATCCTGCATCAGCAAGTGAAAGGTTGTCGCGTAGCTGGAAACTGAGTCCTTGCCCTGCCTGAGGTGGCGAATCTCCCGAGAAGCCGTCTGCATGAGCAGGGGATCACCGAAAAAATGGGCCATCGCTGTCATGAAACCTTGATAGTCCCCGAGCAGGAGGTCATTAGCGAGAAGGAGACCCGAAGCCCATCTAGCTGCCATGCCTGAAAGTAGGTTAATGATGAAACCCACACGAACCTGTTCTGTCTGGAAATCCTCAGGCTGAAGACGCATGTACAGCTCCGATTGGGCCCTGAAAATCTGAAAAAGTCCTTTCTCACCAGAAAACTTCTCTGGCAAAGCCACCAGGCACTTGCGGTGGGGGGGAATTGGAGGTGGAGGGGGTTTAACCGCAGCTTGTAGATTCTGCACGGCAGCCGTCAGTTGAGCCATCTGATCATGGAGCAGCTGGTTCTCTTGCGCTAGAGCTTGCACCGCCGGGTCCCTGGCACCCTCCATAAGGCAATAGGAGAAGAGAGAGAGAGAGGGGGGAAAAAAAGAGGAACAGGGACCAAGCTGCCAAGGGCTCCTTGGAGGCCTCTCTCAGTCTAATCCAGTAGCCAAGTCCAGACACAGACAAAGAGATTATTTTCAAAGCTTTATTCCTCTTTTACAACTTAACAACTCTACTGTTAGCAACTAGATATGAGCAGCAGAGTACCTATGCCCTAAGTGCGAACAGTTGGTCCCCATTTGAAGGAGAATCACTGGCAGACCCTGAACTTAAGGGCTAGGGAGAGTCCCTCCCCTCCTCCCTTGGATCCTCTGGGCGCAACCATTGTTTGCGCGCCAACCGGGCACTACGCCTTTCCGCACCCTCCATTTGGTACCGCTCCCTGCATCAGCGTCGCGCATCCAGCAAGTCTGCTTCCCATGCTCTCTCACTCCCGGGACTGCTATCTATGTCAGGAATGCCGGTGGGAGGAATCCCTGCCAGCTGTTGGCCCTGGGAAGGATGAGTGCACTCCTCTCCCAGGAGTGGCTGCTCCTTCTCAGGATCAGAACCGCTCTGGGGCTCTATGGGCTCAGTGTCCACCCTGACAGGATGTTTACTTCTGGAGAAAATGACTTCACAATCCAATTAAATCTCAGTCAGATTTGCTGAGCCTGCAATGCCTTTCATTAAATCATCACTGGACTTCTTATGCAAATGAAAGCTATTGCTGACTGGGCTGGGTTGATTCACACTGGTGTCCGCACGTAGCACCTGAGATGTCCCAGGGACATCGGGGTGCCTTGTGCAGTTCCCTTGAATCCCTTCAGCACCATATTTTAGCCCTGGGAGGTCCCAGTCCCCCTGCAGGACTCGTGCATCCCTAAACAGGCCTCAGCTGTCCTCGAACTGTCATAGAAATATTAAGCTGGTTTTTAAAAGATTGTTTGTTTGTTTATTTATTTATTTGATTTATACCCCACCTTTCTACCAAAAAAATGGCATTCAAGGTGGCTTACAAATACAATTTGAAATAGATTAAAACAATAAAACACATTCAAATACAATTAAAAATAACAATTACAGAATAAAAACAGTATCAAACCCAACAGACCCACTCACAGACCAAAGGTCTTGAATGATGCAGTCCTTGTCTGCCGGCAGAAGGACAGCAGAGAGGGAGCAAACTGAGTCTCCCTCAGCAGGGAGTTCCACAGCCTGGGAGTGGCCACCAAGAAGGCCCTCTCTTACATCACCACCAAATGTGCCTCTGAAGGCAGTGGTCTCAAAAGAAGGGCCTCTCCAGAAGACCTTAAGGAAGAGGCAGGCTCGTATGGGAAAAGGCAGTCTTTCAGGTAGCCTGGTCCTAAGCCGTATAGGGCTTTTTAGGTGCTATCCGGACTTAGGCTGAAGGTGAGTAGGAACCATTTTTAGATGGTCAGCAGCCAAGAAACATATGTATGATGGAAACAGAGGCCATTCAGGTGCCAAAAGCCATATTAATGGGCCAAGGTGTAGACCCTCCTCAGGTGAAGAATGAAAAGAGCTGCCAGCACAGGAGAAACTTCAGGGCGCAGGATGTCCAGGGCTCTGGGGTAGTTCAGCCATGGGCTCAGCCTCCACCAGGACCACACCCAGTGCCTTCCTCTCTGTGTTTCCACGAGGGTCGGGCTTACCAGTGGAGGGGGCTACAGGCCCTATAGACAGGCCCTATAAAATCCTGAGCAGATTGGCCTGCTACCTGTTCTTGCCTGAGAGGAGGAAGGCACACCACCTGCTCAGGTAACCAGGCCTGGGACCATGCCCATCACTTCTTTGGGAACTGGACTCAGTGCAGCTGAGATCTGGAGGCCCGTGTGTAGGCTTTCTTTACCTTTTAAATAACTGCACCCATTTACCATCAATAAACAATCATTCTTTCATGCAAGTGGATTTGAGTCACTTGTAAACTTTAAATCTTTTCAGTGTGTCAGTCCTGGCTGGACCAGCCCCAGATTTAAGACAGAGGGTATGAGTAGTAGAAGGGGTTGTGGTGCGATGAGGAGCAGAGAGTCAGAGAAGTCCTTTTTCTAGCTGCACTGGTTGGTTTCTGCATCACGATCCCTGTTTTCTAGTTTGGCAGACGGAGGCTCAGCTCTGGTTAGGCCTCATCTGGAGTACTGTGTCCAGTTCTGGGCACCACACTTTAAGAAGGTTGCAGACAAACTGGAGAGGGTTCAGAGGAGGGCAACAAAGATGATCAGGGGATTGGAAACAAAGCCCTATGAAGAGAGACGGAAAGAACTGGGCATGTTTCGCCTTGAGAAGAGAAGCCTGAGGGGAGACAGGATAGCGCTGTTCAAGTACTTGAAAGGCTGTCACAGACAGGAAGGCCGAGATATCAATCATCCCAGAGTGCAGGACATGGAATAATGGGCTCAACTGACAGGAAGCCAGATTCCTGCTGAACATCAGGAGAAACCTCCTGACTGTTAGAGCAATACGACAATGGAACGCATTATCTAGGGAGGTGGTGGGCTCTTCCATGCTGGAGGCATTCAAGACGAGGCTGGACAGCCATCTGTCAGGGATGCGCCGACTTGGATTCCTGCACTGAGCGGGGGGTTGGACTCGATGGCCTTGTAGGCCCCTTCCAACCCCACTATTCTATGATTCTAGGACTGCCGCTGTGATTGTGTACAAACAGTTGGCATGGTAACAAAGGAGCAGACCACCCACATCTTATCAAACAGGAATGGGCAGACACAAAAGAACCCCTAAAATACAAAACAGCCACTAAACCCCTGAAGTGTTGCACCCCCATCCTCACATGGCTGCGAGCTGCGCATTTGAATATATGGTAAAGAAAGAAAGAAAGAAAGAAAGAAAGAGAAAGAAAGAAAGAAAGAAAGAGCGAGCAGCGCACCTGCCGCAGTTTACTTTGCTTCAACGGCCACGTGTCAGGGCACGGTAGATTTTTCCAGTGGAGATTGTTGTTGTTCAGTCGTTAAGCCATGTCTGACTCTTTGTGACCCCATGGACCAGAGCACGCCAGGCCTTCCTGTCCTCCACTCTCTCCCGGAGTGTGCTGAAGTTCATATTCATTGCATCGGTGATACTATCTAGCCATTTCATCCTCTGCCATCCCCTTCTCCTTTTGTCTTTAATCTTTCCCAGCATCAGGGTCTTTTCCAGGGACTTTTCTCTTCGCATTAGGTGGAATTGGAATGTAAACTGACCTTTTCCAGTCTTGTGGCCACTGTTGAGTGTTCCAGATTTGTTGGCATATTGACTGCAGCACTTTAACAGCACCATCTTTTAGGATTTTAAATAGCTCAGCTGGAATACTGTCATCTCCGCTAGCTTTGTTGTTACTAATGCTTCCTAAATCCTAAGGCCCACTTGACTTCACTCTCTCGGATGTCTGGCTCAAGTTCAGTGACCGCACTATCATGGTTATCAGGGTCATTCAGATCTTTCCTGTATAGTTCTTCTGTGTCTTCTTTCCACCTCTTCTTAATCTCATCTGCTTCTGTTAGGTCCCTGCCTTCTTTGTCCTTGATCATGCCCGTCTTTGCACAAAACGTTCCCTTGAGAGCTCCAATTTTCTTGAAGAGATCTCTAGTCTTTCCCATTCTGTTGTTTTCCTCGATTTCTTTGCATTGTTCATTGAAGAAGGCCTTCTTGTCTCTCCTTGCTATTCTCTGGAACTCTGCATTCAGTTGGGTATATCTTCCCCTTTCTCCCTTGCTTTTCGCTTCCCTTCTTTCGTGAGCTACTTGTAAAGCCTCCTCAGACAGCCACTTGGCTTCCTTGCATTTCTTTTTCTTTGGGATGGATTGAGTTGCTGCCTCCTGAACAATGTTACAGACCTCTGTCATAGTTCCTCAAGCACTCTGTCTATCAGTTCTAACCCCTTAAATCTATTCCTCACCTCCACTGTATATTCATAAGGGATATGATTTAGGTCATACCTGAATGGTTTAGTGGTTTTCCCTACATTCTTCAATTTAAGCCGAAATTTTGCAACAAGAAGCTCATGATCTGAGCCACAGTCAGCTCCAGGTCTTGTTTTTACTGACTGTATGGAGCTTCTCCATCTTTGGCTGCAAAGGACATAATCAATCTGATTTCAATATTGACCATCTGGTGATGTCCATGTGAAGAGTCGCCTCTTGTGCTGTTGGAAAAGAGTGTCAGCGTGTTCTCTTGGCAAAACTCTATTAGCCTTTGTCCTGCTTCATTTTGTACACCAAGACCATGCTTGCCTGTTATCCCAGTGATTTCTTGACTTCTTACTTTAGCATTCCAATCCCCTATGATGAAGAGGACATCTTTTTTTGGTGTTAGTTCTAGAAGGTGTTGTAGGTCTTCATAGAACCGATCAACCTCAGCTTCTTCGGCCTCAGTGGTTGGGGCATAGACTTGAATTACTGTGATGTTGAATGGTTTGCCTTGGATTCGTACTGAGATCATTCTATCATTTTTGAGATTGTACCCCAGTACTGCTTTTCCCACCCTTTTGTTGACTATGAGTGCTACTCCATTTCTTCTAAGGGATTCTTGCCCACAGAAGTAGATATGATGGTCACCTGAATTAAATTTGCCCATGCTTGTCCATTTTCATTCGCTGATTCCCAAGACGTTGATGTTCAATCTTGCCATCTCATGTTTGACCACCTCCAGCTTACCTTGATTCATTGTTCTTATATTCCAGGTTCCTAAACAATATTGTTCTTTACAGCATCGGATTTTCTTTTCACCACCAGACACATCCACAGCTGAGTGTCCTTTTGGCTTTGGCCCAGCCGCTTCACTCTTTCTGGCGCTACTTGGAAATTCCCTCTGCTCTTCCCCAGTAGTATATTGGACACCTTCCGACCTGAGGGTCTCATCTTCCAGCGTCATGTCTTTTAGCCTTGTGATACGTTCCATGGGGTTTTCTTGGCAAGAATACTGGAGTGGGTTGCCATTTCCTTCTCCAGTGGACCACATTTTGTTAGGGTTGGCGGAGAATTTCTCCACGAATCTTCGGGAGGCTGAGTGCCGACGCATTCAGCCCCCCGAAAGTGTTGGGGAAATTCTCTGCCGGCCCCCCGCCCCCCCTCCCCCAGGATGGGAGTTACCTTCGGCGAATGTCCGTCTCGGCGGCGGGTCCCGGCAGCGGTTCGGCAGCGGTTCGGCGGGGGCGGCGGCCGGTCTCCCAACCGGCTGCCACCGCCGCCATTGCAAAAAAAAATAATAAAGTAAAAAAAAAAAACAGACACCCGTGATAGGCTACATAACGATTTACGTAGCCTATCACGGCTAGATTTCCAAAGTCAGCCGTGATAGGCTACATAAATCGTCACGTAGCCTATCACGGCTGACTTTGGGAAGAAAAAAAAAGCGCGTATGCAAATGGCGGCGCCCCATGGGCGCCGCCATTTGCGTTCCTTATTTTGGCACGTCTACTCTACGTAAAGATTTAGGTAGACTACGGCGAAAATAAGGTCACGCTATTTGCGTTGCCCTTATTTTCGCCGTAGTCTACGTAAATCTTTACGTAGACTAGACGTGCCAAAATAAGGAATGCAAATGGCGGTCCCCATGGGAGCCGCCATGTGCGTACGTGCTTTTTTTTTTTCAAAGTCACCCGTGATAGGCTACGTGATGATTTACATAGCCTATCATGGCTGACTTTGGAAATCTAGCCGTGATAGGCTACCTAAATCGTTACGTAGCCTATCATGGGTGTGTGTGTTTTTGTTTTTGTTTTTACTTTTTTTTTCGCAGCCGGGTAGATGGGGCGCTTCTACCCGGCCTCAATTTTGCCAGCGAGGGATGGGGCGCCTCCCCCCCAGCCTGAATTTCGGCTGGCGAGGCGGGGCGCCTCCCCCCCCTCGCCTGAACTTCAGGGGGAGAAGCGAAGCGCCTTCCCCCCACCGCGAAGCAAGCTGCGGGACGAGGTAAGTCCCTTTCATCCATCCCTACATTTTGTCAGAACTTTCTTCCATGACCTGTCCGTCTTGGGTGGCCGTGCACGGCATAGCTTATGGGTTCACTGAGTTGCGCAAGCCCCTTTGCCACAACAAGGCAGTGATCCATGAAGGGGTTCCGGTGGAGAAGCCTACAGTAAATCACATGCGTATCGCAGCAGAAGCTAATTTGGTGCTGCAACGCTGCGCAGCGACGACGGAGCGAACACCGAAAGCGGTGCCATGCAGATGGCCCCAGGACACTGCGCAGGTCTGTCTGTGCCATCACCCAACCCACACACATGTGCTGTGGCCTGCCATAGACTGCCACGCTGGCCCTTGGCCCTCTCCCTGTTCGAGGGCTGTGCTTGGTTTCAGGGGGCTGCTCACCCCTCTGTGGCCCGTTGTTCAATCTCCCTCTGTCACTGACGCCGTTGTTAGAGACGGATGCAATGTTTGCATGGGGGGGGTCCCCTTTCCCCCAGATGAGCAAGGAGCCCAGGCCTGGAGAGTCGGCCTCCCAGCTGGTGGCTCTGTGGCAGAAAAATGGATGGGGAGGAGGAACGGGCAGCTGGTGGCAGGGTCTGGCCTGGTGCCCTGTAGCCCCCTCTAACTGCTTGATAAGGCAGATTTGCACAGACCTGGGGAGGGGGAGGGGGGAGGCACACATCTAACTGCCTCTGAGAGGGGCCCCAACTAGGTTATTCCAAAGCCTTTAGGCAGCTGGTTCTCCAAACGCAGCCACCTCAGGGCAGGGTGGATTGATTTAAATCACGGCAATTTAAATCGGGTTTAAATCATCTAGGAAAGAAAGAGGCTGGTTTAATTTGCTGATTTAAATCAAGCATCCCCCTTCCCCAGAAATGCATGTTAATTGTTTGATATAGCCATTAAATTGTCTTGATGTAGAACTACTAAATGGATCCTCAACCTGACCTAAGACGGTAGACGTTAAATAGATTTTTTAAAACTTTTTTTGGAAATTGAACAATGCATTATTTATATAATAGAAAATTATTCACTCCCATGAATTGTGCAGAGTGCAATTACACACTCAGTTATGAAGCAACACACAGAAACCACGCTCTTCTTTCACAAGGGGGGGGGGTGAGTTGGGTTGTCTTTCTCCGTGTCCGGTGAGGAGCCAGAGTTCTGCTGAGCCGAAAATGCCTCCACACGACTTTTCTGGCCCCTTCCTTCACAGGCTACAAAGTTGGGGAGACATTTTTTGATGTTTCTGTGGGGAGGGGATTAATTCTTAAAAAGTTCACGGGCTGGGGGGGCCTTCCCTGGAGACAAGTGGCAGTGGTGGCTGCCCCCGCTTGCTTCCCTCGCTCCCCCACACACACACCGCATCAGCAGCACTGCAGGCTCCCGTGTGTCCCTGTTGCCTCTCTGAAGGATGCTGTCCCGCGAGGAAGCATCATTCCCGAGGCACTGTGGGTTGTGGAGGAAGAGGGCAGGCCCCGCCTGATCCTGCGCTGCTGTTTCCTGAACTCCAGCATAAAGCCCATAATGACCAAGGCAGCCCATGATCCACCACGTCGCACTCATCACCCTTCGTCTCAAGGAATACTGGGTCTTGCCCCCCCTTTTCGGGGTCTACGTTCGGGAGCGGCGCAAGAGCTGCCGGTCCTCCTCGCTCCCAGTTCCATGTCAGGACCACCCATCCACAGCCGAGAAGTGAACATCTCCCTTGTTCTGCGGAAAGAGGCCTCGCTGCACTTGCGTTTCCACAGTACTGCACATTGGGCTGCTCTGCTAGGACTGACTGACTGTGGACGAGTGCCGTTTTCCGGCTGCGGCAGTTTGTCCTCGTGTTCCACTGAGACGGGAAGGCGAACGTGGCGAGTGCAGAGGGCCTGCAGCTCCGTCGCGGACCCCGGCGAGCGGCGGGGGCCTGGGCCGCAGGGCCGGGGAGGGGGCCTTGTCGGATGGGTGGCGCTCGGCTCAGGCAGCAGGGCAAGGAGTGCACCAATCCACCAGCCAGGGCCAGTTTCAGGGCTGCCAGCCAGTTAAGATTTTCATGGGGGGATAGAGGTGCTTTTAACTCACTGCTCATCCCATTAGGCAAGCAAGTACTAACATGCCGCATCGCTTCAGTACCGCTCTATTCTGTTGCCGCTGCTGCTGCAGGCAGGGGCACCTCTGCCCTGGGTGCCCCAGGATGCCCCCAGGATGCCCCGCGGGCCCAGGGCTAGCCCCACCTGGTGTGAGGCAGCCTGCCTGGGCAGGTGCAGCGAACTGGGGTGCGCAGAAGCTGCTCTGGAGCACCCAGCCGCCCGCGCTCTGGAGCGCGGGCACCTGCGAGGGCTGCCTGTGCAGCTGCACTGAAGGGGCCAAGCAGGGGGGTTCTTGAGGCGGAACGATCGAGAACCTGGGTGACACCGACACACCACCAGCATGTCCATTCCTGGGAAGACGATGAGGCGCCACTTTGAGGCTTGGCCCAAGGCAGCCAGAGGCTGTGGGGCGCGAGGTCAGGAGTGAGGTGGGTGAATAGGGGGGGCTGGGCCTCTGTCGAGCCCCTCCCCCGCCTTACTGCTGCTGAAAGACAGAACCGGCTCAGCCTCGTTCCCTCGCTCTTTGTGACAGATGCTTCCGTCCAGGTGTCCCAACGGCATCTTAAAGATCATCTAGTCTGCCCCTTGGGGCCAAAGCAAGTGCTCGGAGGAGCTCCTTAATGCCGCTGATGGATGGGGCTGCACATCAGTCTTGCCGTCCCAAGGTCAGGCATCTCCGATTAGCATTTATGCGATTTCAAGGCTTAATTTGCGCTCATATTTCAATATGGCAAAACTGGGACTTGGTTTATTAAAGCCATCACTCACCTATTAATCATGTTTCCTGTCTTTCCACACAAGCAGAAATAGAAGCCATTTGAAAAGACGGGGCCCAGCCATCATTGGATCAAAAGCGCCCCCTCTCAGGGAGGAGAGTTGGCCGCCGGGAGTAAGCTCGGCCCGCCACTGGCTGCTGAGCGCCAGTGGCGTGGCCTGCGCTGGTCACTGCTCGTGCCCAGCCGGGAAGACCAGGCCAGCTGGAAACGAGGCGATGCCCCCCAAGCCCCAGAGGGAGGGTCCTCTCTGGCCAGGGAGGGGGTGCTTTCTGTCCCGTGCGAAAGGCTGGGGCGGGGCTGGCAGTCACGTCGTGGGCTGGGTGCGGGGGTGGGCTGGCGGCTGAGAAAGGGGGCGGGGCGGGGCGGGGCAAGAGAGTCCTGACTCACAGGCGCCAAGGCCAGGGCGATGCCGGCTCCAGGTTTTGGAGGGCCCGTGGGCAAGACCCCCTCCAGGGCCCCCTCCCTGAGCCCACCTTCCCACTGCCACAGTCACCCGCTGCTCAGGCCCCTCCTCCTCCTCTGCCTCCTTGGGGCTGCCACTGGCTTGCTGGGCAGGCAGAGCACCAGGGAGGAACACTGTCGCCTGGGCCAGAACAAGAGGCTGCGACGATGTGGAGGAGCGGCGATGCCACGGGGCCCTTGTCCCTGGGCCCTTGCTGGGGCAGGGGCCCTTGGCAGGTGCCCCGGGTCTGGGAAGAGGCCTGTCCCTCTGCATTGCTAAGAATGCTGCGCCAACCTTCCTTGCAGGGATTGAGGCTTCTACGCATGCCTCAAAGAGTGCTTATCAATGGGACCTTCTCAAACTGGGGAGAGGTAATGAGTGGGGTACCGAAGGGCTCAGTCCTGGGCCCAGTGCTCTTCAACATTATTATTAATGACTTGGAGGAGGAGGTGCAGGGAATGCTGATCAAATTTGCAGATGACACAAAATTGGGTGGGATTGCTAATACCCTGGAAGACAGAAACAGAACTCAAAGTGATCTTGATAGGCTGGAGTGCTGGGCAGAAAACAACAGAATGACATTTATTAAGGATGAATGCGAAGTTCTGCACCTAGGAAAAAGAAACCAAATGCACACTTACAAGATGGGGGATATGCGGCTCAGCAACACTACAAGCGAGAAGAATCTTGGAATTGTTGTCGATCACAAGCTGAAGATGAGCCAACAATGTGATGTGGCTGCAAAAAAGGCAAATGCTCTTTTAGGCTGCATTAAGAGAAGTATAGCTTCCAAATCCCAGGAAGTACTGGTTCCCCTCTACTCAGCACTGGTTAGGCCTCATCTGGAGTACTGTGTCCAGTTCTGGTCACCGCACTTTACGAAGGATGCAGACAAGCTGGAGAAGGTTCATAGGAGGGCAACAAAGATGATCAGGGGACTGGAAACAAAGCCCTGTGAGGAGAGACTGAAAGAGCTGGGCATGCTTAGCCTTGAGAAGAGAAGACTGAGGGGAGGTATGATTTGTTGTTGTTCTTCAGCCGTTAAGTCGTGTCCGACTCTTCATGACCCCATGGACCATAGCACACCAGGCCTTCCTGTCCTCCGCTCTCTCCCGGAGCGTGCTCAAGTTCATATTCATTGCATCAGTAATGCTATCCAGCCATCTCATCCTCTGCTGTCCCCTTCTCCTTTTGCCTTCAATCTTCCCAGGCATCAGGGTCTTTTCCAGGGAGTTTTCTCTTCGCATTAGGTGGCCAAAATATTTGAGCTTCAGCTTCAGTATCTGTCCTTCCAAGGAGCACTCAGGGTTGATTTCCTTTAGGATTGACTGATCAGACCTCCTTGAAGTCCAGGGGACTCGTAAGAGTCTTCTCCAGCACCACAGTTCGAAAGCATCGATTCTTTGGCGCTCAGCCTTCCTTATAGCCCAGCTCTCGCAGCCATACGTTGCTACTGGGAAAACCATAGCTTTGATTATGCGGACCTTTGTCGGCAAGGTGATGTCTCTGCTTCTCACTATGCTGTCTAGTTTTGCCATAGCTTTCCTCCCGAGGAGCAAGCGTCTTTTAATTTCATGGCTACAGTCACCATCTGCGGTGATCTTGGAGCCCAAGAAAATAAAATCTGTCACTGCTTCCATTTCTTCCCCTTCTGTATGCCAGGAAGTGATGGGGCCAGATGCCATGAACTTAGCTTTTTTAATGTTGAGTTTCAAACCAGCTTTTGCACTCTCCTCCTTCACCCTCAACAAGAGGCTCTTTAGATCCTCTTTGCTTTCTGCCATGAGGCTGGTATTTTCTGCATATCGGAGGCTGTTGGTAATTCTCCCGGCAATCTTAATTCCGACCTGTGATTCATCCAACCCGGCGTTTCTCATGATGTACTCTGCATATAAGTTAAATAAGCAGGGCGACAATATGCAGCCTTGTCGTACTCCTTTCCCAATTTTGAACCAATCGGTTGTTCCATGTCTGGTTCTTACTGTTGCTTCTTCTCCCTTGTACAGGTTTCTCAGGAGACAGGTAAGGTGGTCTGGTACTCCCATCACTTTAAGAATTTGCCACAGTTTGTTGTGATCCACACAATCAAAGGCTTTAGTGTAGTCAATGAAGCAGAAATAGACAAGTAGACAAGTAGAAATAGTGTAGTCAATGAAGCAGAAATTTTCTGGAATTCTCTTGCTTTCTCCATGATGCAGCGAATGTTGGCGATTTGATCTCTAGTTCCTCTGCCTCTTCAAAACCCAGTTTGTACTTCTGGTAGTTCTCGATTCACATGCTGCTGAAGCCTAGCTTGTAGGATTTTGAGCATCACCTTGCTTGCATGTGAAATGAGCGCAATTGTACGGTAGTTTGAACACTCTTTGGCATTGCCCTTCTTTGGAATTGGAATGTAAATGGACCTTTTCCAATCTTCTGGCCACTGTTGAGTGTTCAAATTTGTTGGCATATTGAGTGCAGCACTTTAACAGCATCATCTTTTAGGATTTTAAACAGCTCGGCTGGAATACTGTCATCTCCACTAGCTTTGTTGTTAGTAATGCTTCCTAAGACCCACTTGATTTCACTCTCTAGGATGTCCGGCTCAAGTTCAGTGGCCGCACTATCATGGCTATCAGGGACATTAAGATCTTTCCTGTATAGTTCTTCTGTGTCTTCTTTCCACCTCTTCTTAATCTCATCTGCTTCTGTTAGGTCCCTGCCTTCTTTGTCCTTGATCATGCCTGTCTTTGCACAAAACGTTCCCTTCAGATCTCCGATTTTCTTGAAGAGATCTCTAGTCTTTCCCATTCTGTTGTTTTCCTCGATTTCTTTGCACTCTTCATTTATGAAGGCCTTCTTGTCTCTCCTTGTTATTCTCTGGAACTCTGCATTCAGTTGGATATATCTTCCCCTTTCTCCCTTGCTTTTCACTTCCCTTCTTTCGTGAGCTACTTGTAAAGCCTCCTCAGACAGCCACTTGGCTTTCTTGCATTTCTTTTTCTTCAGGATGGATTTAGTTGCTGCCTCCTGAACAATGTTACAGACCTCCGTCCATAGTTCCTCTATGGCAAAACTCTATTAGCCTTTGTCCTGTTTCATTTTGTACCCCAAGCCATGCTCTTTCACTCTTTCACTTCACTCTTTCTGGCGCTACTTGGAAATTCCCTCTGCTCTTCCCCAGTAGTATATTGGACACCTTCTGACCTGAGGGGCTCATCTTCCGGCGTCATCTCTTTTAGCCTTGTGATACGTTCCATGGGGTTTTCTTGGCAAGAATACTGGAGTGGGTTGCCATTTCCTTTTCCAGTGGACTACATTTTGTCAGAACTCTCCGCCATGACCTGTCCGTCTTGGGTGGCCCTGCATGGCATAGCTTATGGCTTCACTGAGTTGCGCAAGCCCCTTTGCCACAACAAGGCTGTGGTGCATGAAGGGGGAAGAGATGATAGCGCTGTTCAAGTACTTGAAAGGCTGTCACAGAGATGGAGTCCAGGATCTCTTGTGGATCATCTCAGAGTGCAGGACACGGAATAATGGGCTCAAGTTTCAAGAAGCCAGATTCCAGTGAACATCAGGAGAAACTTCCTGACTGTTAGAGCAATACAGCAATGGAACCCATTCCCTAGGGAGGCGGTGGGCTCTCCCACACTGGAGGCATTCAAGACGAGGCTGGGCAGCCATCTGTCAGGGATGCTCTGACTTGGATTCCTGCGTTGAGCAGGGGGTTGGACTCAACGGTCTTATAGGCCCCTTCCAACCCTACTGTTCTATGATTCTATGATTATTTTTGTGCAGTCTCTTACTGCTACACACATGCATTGGTAAAACACCACACAAAAGGTTTGTGATACCACTCTGCATATAATCACACAGGGATTGGCTTCTTGCAGTGCTTTATCAATGTGCACAAGGATGCTGGCCTGGGTGTGGGGAAACATGAAGGAAGTGAATGCTGCAGCCAGTTGTAGATGTACAGCGCTTTGTACAAAATTCAGAAATATAAACTGGGAGAATGGAGGATTTCCACTGCATCAGTTTGACTTCAGAAACAAGTATCCAGCGAGATAATCCAAAGAGCAGACTTCTAGAAGCATCACAAGCTTAAACCCCTGGGACCTGCTCTATCCAATCTGTTTTGGCTGACAGTCCCAGATTGGCAATCTGAGGGTCTTGGGAGAGGGGCGGCCAGAAACATGGAGTTAAAGCTTGTGTTTGGGAGCATTTTTCTCTCTGAAGCCAGTAGTAAGAAGGTTGGCCAAGAGGCCCAAAGTTCCCATCTCGGGTGATACCGAAGGCACAAATCCGCCTTCATGGGCCACTTTTCATGTCATGCGCAATCAGTTCTCATCCCCAGCTCTATCAATTACTGCTTTACCAAGCAATATTTGACTGAAGCGGGAATATTGGCAATTAGCTTGTCTTTGGAAGGCTATGCCAAGTTGTTATCAGGAGTAAATCCAACAAAGATATCCATCAACATCCCCTGTTACAGTACACAAATGAAACATCTTAGATAATCTCTGATGGAATGTAAACATGGCCAGCTACAAGCATTTAATTACTTTTTCCTTCATTTTCTTGTCTCAATTAGTTGTACTACATGTATCTCTTCCATCGGGATGTTCTTTATGAAAGGGCCTGGTGCAATAAACATGGGCAAGGTAAGAGATACACAGGAAATCAAGATAGCTAATCCGATCAAAAAGCTGCAAGGGATATCTGGCATCAAATGTGCAAAACGTGTCCTTGAATCGTTTGCCCATTCTGTACTGTTGGTTAACTGATGGCAATTAATGGCAAAGGAAGCAGAAAGTAATATCTTTTTTCATGACAATTTGATGGCAATGTGTCATTATATTAGGCAAAGTTAGTTTGAGATGGTTGGGCCCCCATCCAGAAGGCAATGGGAGTAAAAGGAAGATTCTTTCTACACTCCCTGAGCAAGCTGGGGCATGGAACTCCAGCAGGGACTGGGAGCCAGGCTGGGCATGAGATTTGGGATACTGTCCTCGCTCCCTCCCCACAAAGCAGTCTTGTGAGGGCCTGTGTGACGCACCATTTAGACCAGGAATGGGGAACCTCTGGCTGGCAAGCCTGGCGAGGCCTGTGGAAACTCCCTGTGTGGCCCGGGAGCTTCTCCCCCTGGCCCCATCCCTCTGCCGCAGAGGAAGGAGCTCTCATCTCTGATCAGCAGCTTGCCAGAGATAAGAGCTTTTCCCTGCAGGGCTGGACGGGTAGGGCCAGGGGGAGGCGCAGGGGAGCAAAACGCAGAGGGAGCTCTTGCTCTCCTGCTCGGCTTTCCCAGAGGCCCCTGGCTGGCCCCTGTGAGGAACAACAGGACACCTGACTTCATGGCCCATGGGTCTGACCCAGCACAGCTCTTCTGATGTTCGCCGGTGCTTTTGCAGGATCCGCATTCCTGTAATATTTCAAAGCGTTCTTGTAGTTTTAGAACTCTTTATGCTGTGAACCACCTGTGTTCTCACGTTATTCCTTTTCTCATGTCAAACCTTTGAAGGTGGTTTGGATGCTGCAGCTTGTGCAAAATGTGGTGGCCAGACTGATAACAGGGACAAGAAGGTCCAAGCCTCTAACACCAATCCTGGCCCGCTTGCACTGGCTGCTGGTATGTTTCCGAGCCCAGTTTTGGCCTACATGGCTCAGGACCACAATACCTAATGGAGTGCCTCTCCCAGCATGAACCGACCCATGCCCTACGTTTGTCATCAAAGGCCTTCATAGCATCGTAGCATAGCAGGGCTGGAAGGGGCCTACAAGGCCATCAAGGCCGACACCCTGCTCAGTGCAGGAAGCCAAGTCAGGGCATCTTCCTCAAGATGCCTTCTCCAAGGGAGGCTCAGAAGGTGGCAACAACGGAGAGGGCCTTCTCAGTGGTGGCCCCCAAATTGAGGAATGATCTCCCCAGTGAGGCCCGCCTGGGGCAACATCTTTTTGGCAGCAGGTTACGACTTTCCTCTACTCTCAGGCATTTGACAGCATGTGATAAGGATTTTACAGGTTCTGGGATTTCTTATTGTTGATTGCTACAAGTGAGCATGCGTGTAGCTTCTACTTAGGTTATGTTACGTTTCGTTTCTAAGGTGTTTCATCTTTATAAACCACCCAGGTAGCTTTGGCGATTGGGCAGTGTAGAAACGTGATAAATGGAATGAAACAAAACTGCCGTTCCTGGAGGCAACCCTTGTGCAGGTGAGAACGAAGCTGTGTCTGAAGCTTTTTCACCAGCACTATCATGATCGTCGCCAAACCGTGTGTGTGCAATGGTATTTGATTACTTATTTGTTTAGCAAATGTCTATCCTGTCCTATCTTCCCTCTGAGGAGCTCCTGAGGGTGCACATAGTGTTGCCCTCCACCACGGCCACTTCATCATCATCACAACCCCTGTGAGGCCAAGAAAGGGGGGCCGGACCAAGGCCACCCAGGCAGCTTCATGGCCAAGTGGGAATCCGAACCGAGGTCTCCCGCTCCTAGTCCAGCCACTACTCTTAGCGATGACAACTCACAGGCTTTGAAGGATAAACCTAAAGTGACACGCAAACAGTAACTGCTGGAAAATAAGTGTGAAGTGAAATGTGCACATATGAGTTAAATAATCCAAGATCCGAAGTGACCTAATGCTGAAATGGTCCTAGGGGAAAACTGGCCAGCAAAAAGAGGCCTGCCCCTTGCTTGCCAGACCAAAACCCCCCATTGTGACTGCAGTCTCGCTCTTTCCCGACGCAGGCAGGCAGGCAGGCAGGCAGGCAATAGCTCAGATTCAGAAACACGTTAATCTAACAGCAAAAGCGTAACAAGAGCCAACAGCCACTGGATGAAAACTGAAAAAATCCAAATGGTAAATAAGATGCAGCTTGTTAACAATAAGAATAATTAACCACTGGCACACCTTGCCCAAGGGAAGTGGCAGATTTATCTGCCTTAAATGAAGCTTGGATGTCTTTCTCAAGATATGCTGTCTGTCAACAGCAGCAGGCCACATGCATCTGTCGTTGTGGAGCAATTCATTCAGAAATCCCTGGACTTCAGGGGGTGGGGGCAGTCCCACCAGAGGAGAAACTGTGAAAGCGATACAGGAGTGCATTTTCTAGCACTGAGAGAGAGGGGAATTGCAGGTCCTGTGGTTACCATGGTTGGGGAGCAGGAAATACCAATGACCGGGAGAAGGGGAGAATGAGCAAAGGAGATCTAGAGATGCCTCTTCCCTGATGTGCTGTCATGAGGACTAGAAGACCCTCTCCTGCTCTTTCCATCTGCTGGCCATGGCAGCTGCTGTCCCAGCTACAAGGTATCATAGAATCATAGAATAGCAGGGTTGGAAGGGGCCTACGAGGCCATCGAGTCCAACCCCCTGCTCAATGCAGGAATCCAAGTCAGAGCATCCCCGACAGATGGCTATCCAGCCTCGTCTTGAAGGCCTCCAGGGTGGGAGAGCCTGTTACCTCCCCAGGTCATGGGTTCCATTGTTGTATTGCTCTAACAGTCAGGAGGTTTTCCTGATGTTCAACCGGAATCTGGCTTCCTGTAACTTGAGCCCATTATTCCGTGTCCTGCACTCCGGGATGATGGAGAAGAGATCCCAGCCTTCTTCTCTGTGACAACCTTTTATGTACTTGAAGAGCGCTATCATCTCTCCCCTCAGTCTTCTCTTCTCAAGGCTAAACACGCCCCGTTCTTTCAGTCTCTCTTCATAGGGCTTTGTTTCCAGTCCCCTGATCACCTTTGTTGCCCTCCTCTGAACCCTCTCCAGCTTGTTTGCATCCTTCTTCATGTGTGGTGCCCAGAACTGGACACAGTACTCCAGATGAGGCCTAACCAGTGCTGAGTAGAGGGGAACTAGTACTTCCCGAGATTTGGAAGCTATGCTTCTATTAATGCAACCCAAAAGAGCATTTGCCTTTTTTGCAGCCACATCACATTGTTGGCTCATATTCAGCTTGTGATCGACAACAGTTCCAAGATCCTTCGCACTTGTAGTGTTGTTGAGCCACGTATCCCCCATCTTGTAACTGTGCATTTGGTTTCTTTTTCCTAGGTGCAGAACTTGGCATTTCTCCCTATTAAATGTCATTCTGTTGTTTTCTGCCCAGCGCTCCAGCCTATCAAGATCACTTTGAATTTTGTTTCTGTCTTCAAACCTATTAGCTATCCTGCCCAATTTTGTGTCATCTGCAAATTTGATCAGCATTCCCTGCACTTCGATGACCTTGGACTCGATGGCCTTGTAGGCCCCTTCCAACCCTACTATTCTATGATTCTACCTCCTCATCCAAGTCATTAATAAAACTGTTGAAGAGCACTGGGCCCAGGACTGAGCCCTGCGGTACCCCACTCGTTACCTCTCCCCAGTTGGAGAAGGTCCCATTGATAAGCACTCTTTGAGTCCGATTCTGTAGCCAACTGTGGATCCCCCGGATCGTTGTTTCATCTAGCCCACTTTGAGCTAGTTTGCTCATCAGGAGATCATGGGGCACCTTGTAGAAAGCTTTGCTGAAGTCGAGGTGTATTATGTCCACAGCATTCCCACAGTGCACAAGGGAGGTTACTTGATAAAAAAATGAGATCATAAAATGCCTGACATTCCAGAGACTGTGCAGTAGGTTGGTGGTTCGCATAGTATCCTTGCTGGGGCTGATGGGAGTTGTAGTCATACAACATCTAGAGACACACAGGTTCCTCACCTCTGCTGTACAGGAGTGCATGCAGCCTTGTGGCCTGATAGTCAGGGGCTCTGCACAGCCCTCAGATCCAACCGTGGCCCAGCCCACAGCCTCACCTCTGAAGGACATCTTAGTTTTTCAACAATTTCACCAGTAAAAGATGGATATAAAGCATTATTTACCAAAACTTCATTTTGAAAGAATATTAATGGACATACAGTTCGAATATACATTTACGTTTCAATCATTAAGTATAGCAAACAATTTGTGCAGTCCTATACATGCCTACTCAAAAGTGTGTCCTGTTGTGTTCAATGGGATATACTCCCAGGTAGGTTGGTACAGGATTGCAGCCTAAATTTGATTAATACAATAATGCATGCTAAATGCTTTGAGCACTTGCATAGACATCCTTCTCTTCCTCAAATCATCATCGTCATCATCACACACACGCACATTCTCCTGTGGAATTGATATGCCATTTCCTCCAGTGCTAATGGAAATGGGAGTTGCTTCCTTTGTTTGCTGACCATATCATGCCTTGCAAGATCTGCGCACCTGACATAGAGTAAATCATATCTGAATGTTTTTACATAATTTATGAGTCTTTTTTGATGGTTCAGATTCAGAGTTTCTTTCTTGCATGGAAAAATGATTGTCAAATATAATGGAAAGAAAATATCATTAATCTTGAAAATCACCAGCCTTCCTGGAAAAGATGCAAAAGTCTGGCGGGGGGCGGGGGGTGGGGGGAGAGGACAGTTAACCATTGCCATCAATCTGGAAGGACTTGTCAGAGGCACATTGTCATTGATTAATCTCACAAATGCTCATTAGAATGAAAATGGGCATAAAAGTAAATATTCTGTGTGATGCAACTATATTGAAATAACTGTGAAACTGGCTAATGTTTGTTCTTACCAGAAAAATCTACTGAAAGAGGGTAATTTCTGCCAATTATGGAGTTCTTTTATCTGATATCGGATTGCTTATCAAATGTTGTTTAGGGTTGCACTTGCTTTGAATCGTGTCTTGAAATTTGTGCTTCTACGTTAAATCATCGTTCCCCCCGCCATCTTTTTCTTTGTTTTGCTTATTGTTCTTCTTTTGTCCTAATTGCATTTTATTGTTGTCCTTCTTTTATTGGGCTGTTGTACGTGTTGGTGGTATCTGAAATGTAAACATTTGTTTTGGCCTATCCAGGCAAGGTGGAAACGTAAAAATCACCCGCAGTGGAACGCTCCTCCCATTGACCAGTTCAGTCATTCTCAGAGCTATCCGTCAAGTGTAAAGGGTCTGCTGGCATGGGTCTACTCTTGTGGGCAGTGCAATGTCACAGAAGATACTCCTGGAAGAGGGGAGGGGCCAACTCCAGTGGCATAACCCAGATGCAAAGCCAGCTAAGACCGCTCCCATTCCACGCCCGCTATGGGAGGATGGCAACCCCAGCTTGGCTGGGCCTCTCTGGTTGCTCTCTGCACCCCGCCTCCCTCTCTTCACCCCAAATCAATACCAGTTAGCAGTGATTTGTCAGAGGCTGATAAATGACATTATGCCAGGGAAGTGCTGCTAATCCTCATGCTGTCCTTGTCTAGTGGGTCAGCACAATTAGTTTTTCCCTTCGGGTACTCTGTGCCAGGATTTTCTGCTGCAAATAATCTATTGGCTTCTTAAGGGACCAAGCAAACTACAGCAGGGCCAGTAAACACCTTACAGGCAGGAGAGGAGGCACAGAATGGGAAAGCAACTACTGGGGCTGGGGTCCTCACAACTCAGAACAATAATGATAGCCAATGAGATGCTGCAGATGAGGCCTCCCCTTGCGTTGGCCATCTTTCGAACATCTCTCGATAATCTTCACTGAGGCCTTTACTGAGCCCATTGGAGTTTCCGCCATCCCAGTGTGGTGAGGGCAGGGCACAAGGTGAGGCAGCAGGCTGGTGCAGGTCTGGATCCGAGCAGGTTCAGGACCCTCAAAGGTACTTCATGTACTGGCTCAGAGAGTCTTGACTTGGATTTATGGCTAGCTGCTAAGGTAAGAGACAAGTTACCTCCACTGTGGCCTTTCTTCTGCAGTGGTGGATCAGGGCCAAAAAAGGCTTCATGACCAACACCTACTGGGAACAAAGTAGAAAAACCCACAACTCATTTTCACAAGTGGACATAGATGCCAGTGATTTTAATAAATCTCCATAATGTTTTAAGGTCTGCACTTCTAACATCCTTGATTTGAAGAATAGACTCAAAAGAAAAACTCCAGCCTGCAAACTCTGGAATTCATTGATAAAAAAACTCTGTTCTATGCTGTAAATCAGACAGTCCTAGAGAACATGGGCTACTGTTTAGTCCACCCCACAAACCTCACAAAGAGCAGAATCAGATTTCCCCAAGACAAATGGATTACTGTGTAAAGAGCAATGTCTGGTCAAGACTTGAAACCTAGCAATCTGCTGAATCCAACCATGTTGATCAAAAATCTCAACAGTCATCCAGAGCTGGACAAAAAGAAAAAAAATCTCCTCCCAACAAATCCACTCCCCTCGCCAATGTTTCTGCCAGACCTGCTTAATGTCGTGCCTAACCCAGCTTTCAACCTCTGATGGGGACAAAGGGAGCCTAATATCAACAGCATCATGTTCCAGCGCTTTTCCCAATGAGAAAATGAGTAAAGTTCAGTGGTCTAATTTGGTTTGGTTGCCTTGGTGGACTGAATCCTTGGAATGGGCTTTTCTGTCTGAAATGTCCTTCAGCCTGGCAATGTTGAACTGGCATTAGAAGGAATCATTTGAGATTCACCAGCAAGCCTACCATTAATCTAATCCAGGGAATGAATTCATCTCATTGTAATCTTTCCTACACCGGAATGTTGTTAATTGCTTTGGGAAAAAAATAGGTAAAGCTTTCTAGCAGAAAGAAGTCTCTTTCTGAAGTAAAGCTCTGACATAAATCTTCATTTTTCCTGTCATCTTGCCTTTGGATTCTTTATTAGATTTCACCAGCTGATTCAAAGTGAAAGGCATATTACCCCCTGTTCAAAGTCTGAAGCTTAAACTGAAAGATGTTCTGGCCATGAATATTTAAACGTATCTTAAGAACAACAGCATCAACAAAAGAGAAACACTATTTTCTCCCTAATGTTACTGGGGAATTTGCACAGCATGGGACTAATCTGAGAATTCAAAGATAGCAGAAGCAGTCACGCCATGGACAGATTGGTTGAGGCCTAGTTCCAGGGAGATGAACTGTGTGGGAAGGACTGGCCAGGAGGCTGGATGGCAACTCAGTCCACACGATAAGAGATGAGCAAACAAGCACACCGCTGCGAATAGGTCAGGTAATAATAGTATAATGTTATAACAATATGAACACACAATGAACATAGTGGGTGTTGGTGATCTCTTTAAAGTAGCCAAAAGCCACACATGTGAAAGCTTAGCCAGGTAACTGGCATAATCATCTCCACGGTGGTGAAATGGGTGAAGAAGAGTCCCAAACCTGACTTCCGCATAAACAAGCAACAGCTCATCTACAAGTATTGAATAATTCGCTGAACTGGCACATTAGATGTGATTATAACTTCAGATGTGGCAGGTGAGTGCTCTGCCAGGCATGGACCACACCAAGCATGCACGCAGCCCATCAGCACAGGCCTAGTGAAGTGATCCAGCCACCTTTAGCGCACCCATCCTCAACGCTGGAGAGTAAAGTATCATGCCCAGGAGGGAGGAGTGCAGTCTAAAATCGTCTCTCCTGCCGGGTCATGGGTCAGACGCTAATAAATAAGAAGCCATTCCACCAATCTCAGACAGCCTGTAGAAAGCGCAGGGTGCTCAAGCCCCTTGCCACAGCCTCACCATAGCAGCCGCGTATCTCGTATTTAAGCCCATTACAGCAGCTGCACTCACACTTCCCACCAAGAATTAAGAATTTCAGACTGGAGATGGGTAAAAGCCGCCCACCCCCATTCAGTGGGGGCTCATTTTTCCTGAACATTTTCCAGAGAATTCCTGAGGAAAGTGTGGGCTTTTCTGGGAGTTGTTGTTGTTCTTGTGGCTGGGGAGGGACTTGGAGCTCTGTGCTGGCCCTCCATGGCCCTACAGACAGTTTCCTCTCTCACCAGCAAAGCACTTAAACCCAAAATTGTGTGCTATGCGTTAAAGGGGCGAAACTTGGTATACACATATATTGACCCATACTAAACATTTTCTGATATGGATCCCAGTTAGCAGTACTGACAAATGTTATTCTGTCTTTTAGTCCATGAACCAGGACAAAAATTCTGACCATGTATTTATTTTTAAAAAATTATGAGCATACCTTTATCACAAAAGGATTTCTGGGTGGTGCACATAAAAACCAAGTGGTCAATACAATAAAAATGTCCCAAGAATGTCTGAACGTCAAGACAGCAAAACAGAGAGGCGTAAAGCCGCTTCAAGCAGCCTGAGCCATATGTGCCGACTAATGCGGAGCGTGATTCCTGGCGAGCTCTGCGCCCCAAGAGATGCGGGGGAAGGTGGCAGCCATAATGAGGTTTCTGATGTAGTCACAAGACACAGCGTCTTTTCCCAAAGCTGGTTCTGCCTAAGGCAACAGCAGCAAGTGCGTGGGGAGCGGGGGGGACGCGAGGCCCAGCGTGCTCTGTGCGTTCACGTCCCCCGCAGGGTCCTCTGAACTGCCACAGCATTGCTTGCAGCCCATCACGTTGCTTGGCGCCGGGCGGCGCCAGGCCCTGTGAGGCACGCTGCCATCCTGTGAATAGCCACCCAAACACGCCCAGATGAATGGGGAACTGTGGGTGTGCATCAAAAACTCAACCTTGGACCACCCCAGATCATATCCCCAAACCCCGGTGGGGGGAGAGGCCCCTATGAGATGCCACAGCCTCATGCCTGGCCCAGCACTGCACTGGGTACAAGGCACCGTCAAATATGGCACCTCCTTGTCAACAGTACTCAAGGTACTCAAAATGAACCAGATACTGGGGTACGCACCCCACGGTACGCTGTGGGTCAACCCAAATCATACATCCAAACCACCCGAGGAGTGGCTTTTACAAGACACCATATTACTGTGTACAACAATTGTTTCCCACCTCCCAGCAGAGCAGAGCAGAGCAAGCTGCTCCAGCTGGTCCAGGGACTACAGAAGCAAGCAAGCTCCCGGAGAGCGAGCAACCAGAGCAAGTGAACAGGAGAGCAAACAGGTCTTGGCCAGGGGAGGTCAAGGGGGAGGCCCCTAACATTTTTTTTCATTTTTAACTAACTTTTTTCCATTTATTTGTCTTGTAACACACACTTCCACACCAGTGGGACTCTGCATTTAACCTCTACTGAGTAGAAGAGCAGGCACAGGCTAGTCTAGAACAATCGCAAAGCTAGACACAAAAAGGGAAAAGAGGCAATGGAAGGACAAATCTCTCCAGTGGTGGTGACCTGCAAGGTGTGTGCAATGTTTGCTTTCTTGCCTGAGAACAACATGGCCTACACCTGCAACAAGTGCAAGTTGATCATGCTGCTGGAAGAAAAAGTAAGCGGACTGGAGCGGCGACTGTCGACCCTCCGGGGAATAAGAGAACACGAAGAGTTCTTGGACAGAATGGGGGAACTACAGCAGCAAAGGGCAGACCAGAAGCTTGAAGAGCAACAGCAAGATGAGGCAGTGGGAAATGCTGAGGTGAAGAAAAATGGAGTAGAGGATACTCCTTGGAAAAGGGTGACAGTTAGGAGAAGAAGAACTAGACGCCACTCTGCACCAGTGGAAGCAGTGGAACCGATTCCAGGTACTTGCGGATGAGACTGGAGGACAGCCTGCAGAGGAAAAATCACAGGGGAACCTGCATAAGAATGAGCAAGAGGCTGAAGGTCAGTCAAACAGAGGCGATGAAACCCAGGCCTACAAGAAGAAGAAGAGAAGAGTGGTAGTAGTGGGAGCCTCCTTGCTGCGTGGGATCGAGACCCAAGTATGTCGCGAAGACCCGTGGACTCGCCAGGTATGTTGTCTCCCGGGGGGACGAATTAGAGACGTGACTGAAAGGTTGCCTGCACTGATAAAGCCCACTGACAGGGATCCCTTTCTTCTCATCCATGTGGGAACAAATGATACCGCCAAGCGGAGCTACGAAGAGATCACGTCAGACTTTGAAGCTTTGGCAAGGAAACTCAAGAACTTTGGGGCCCAGATAGTTTTCTCATCCACCCTTCCAATAGTTAGAAGAGGGATAGAAAGGGAACGAAAAATACTCCGGGTGAATGACTGGCTATGAAGGTGGTGCCGACGAGAGAGATTTGGATTCTGGACCACGGGCTATACTTCCTGGAAGATGGGCTGTTGGCTAGGGATGGGTTGCACCTCACAAAGGCTGGGAAGAATGTGTTTGGCCACAGCATGAAGAACTTCATCAGGAGGGCTTTAAACTGAATCCTACGGGGAAGGGAGATGTAATGTTGGGGGTAACAGTGGACGTAGGCGCATGCACTGCAACGGAGAGAACAGCTCTGATAGCGCCCAATAATAGTCTTCAGACGCATGCAGGAAGAAAGCCAGACTATGAAGCACATGGTCTTCGATGTCTCTATACTAATGCCCAGAGTATGGGAAACAAACAGAACGAACTTGAACTCTTAATACAGGAGGGAAATTATGACCTGATAGGTATAACTGAGACTTGGTGGGATGACTCTCATGACTGGAATACAGCAATTGAAGGATATAACTGGTTCAAAAAGAACAGGAGGAACAGAAAGGGAGGCAGGGTTGCACTGTATGTGAAAAATACATATCTCTGCACAGAAATACAGGAGGAGGAGCTTGGTAGCCCCATCGAGAGCATCTGGGTTGAAATTAATGGAGCAAAGAATAAAAGGAACCTGGTGGTCGGAGTCTACTACCAGCCACCCAGTCAAGGAGAAGATGAGGATGAAACTTTTGAAAAGCAAAAAGCCACTGTTTTAAGGAAGCATGATGTAGTAGTAATGGGGGACTTCAATTTCCCCGATATTTGTTGGGAGACAAATTCTGCAAAACATGGCCCCTCCAGGAAATTCCTGACTTGTGTGGCGGATAACTTCCTCCTACAGAAAGTAGAGGAAGGAACTAGAGGATCGGCTATCCTTGACTTGATCCTAAGCAACAGAGATGACTTAGTGGATAAAGTAGCAGTTACAGGAACTCTGGGGGAAAGCGACCATGTTGTACTGGAGTTCTTGGTTCTAAGGGAAGCAAAAGCCAAGTGTAGTCAAACACGTACCCTGGATTTTAGGAAAGCTGATTTTAATAAACTCAGAACAATGACCAGTAAGGTCCCATGGCAAGCGATGCTAGCGAGAAAAGGAGTCCAAGATGGGTGGGAGCTTTTAAGAAAGGAAATTCTCAAGGCACAATCACAAACACTTCCAATAAGAAGAAAAGGTGGAAGACAACAGAAGAAGCCAATGTGGCTTCACAAAAAGCTTAGAGATGACCTGAAAACAAAAAAGCACACATATAGGAAGTGGAAGGAAGGCCAAGTAACAAAGGAAGAGTACAGGCAGATAGCACAGAATTGCAGGGATGGCGTCAGGAAGGCTAAAGCTGAGAATGAGCTGAGGTTAGCGAGGGATGCCAAAAGGAACAAAAAGGCTTTCTTCAGCTACATGCATAGTAAAAGGCAGAAGAAAGAAAAGGTGGTTCAGCTATTAAATAAGGATGGCGAAACGATAACATATGACAAAGAAAAGGCAGAGGTGCTCAATTCCTACTTTGGCTCAGTCTTCTCCCAGAATAATAAATAAATAATATAAATAATATAATAATAAATAAATAATAAATAAATAATAATAAAGGAACTGGCAGAAGAACTCTCAGAACCGCTGTCTATTCTCTTTGAGAAATCATGGAGGACGGGGGAAGTGCCAGATGACTGGAGGAGGGCTAACGTTGTCCCTATCTTCCAAAAGGGTAAAAGGGAGGAACCTGGGAAGTGCAGACCAGTCAGTCTGACATCCATCCCTGGGAAAATTCTGGAGCAGATCATAAAGGAATCATCTGGAAGCACCTTGACAACAATGCCGAGATTACTCGAAGCCAACATGGATTTGTCAAAAACAAGTCCTGCCAGACAGATCTGTTCTCATTTTTTGATCAAGTAACCTCCCTTGTAGACCGTGGGAATGCTGTAGACATCATATACCTCGACTTCAGCAAAGCTTTCGACAAAGTGCCCCATGATCTCCTTGTAGCAGCCATATCGGGGGTCAGACTAAGTAGCCTCATGCAGTCTCATGCTTCATGTTCTTGCTGAGCTCTTTCTCCCTTGAATATATTGTTGTAAGCTGACGAGACACAGGAATTCCTTATCTTGTCAAAGGTCATACAATTGTACATCTTGTTCTCTGCTGTTCTCTTCTGTTCTCTCCTTATCATGGCTACCCTATAACCCAGTTCTTGTATTATAAACAATAGTGCTAAGAGAAGAAATGTTGAGGATTGCAACCCCATGCGGGAGGGAGAGGAGGAGCCATTTCATATGTGTCACAATGTCTATAAAACCAATGTGCTAATGTAAATCGGGGCTTCTGGCTCTTTGGAAATGATTCCAGCCTTAAGCCCGCGCGTTAAATAAAGAATCTCTTTTTCCTTCACTCTGTGGTCTCTCTGACTCTGGGTTCTGCAACATCCTGTTGAGCAAACTAGCTCAAAGTGGGCTAGATGAAACAACGATCCGGTGGATCCACAGTTGGCTACAGAATCGGACTCAAAGAGTGCTTATCAGTGGGACCTTCTCAAACTGGGGAGAGGTAACTTGCGGGGTACTGCAGGGCTCAGTCCTGGGCCCAGTGCTCTTCAACATTTGTATTAATGACTTGGGGGAGGAAGTGCAGGGAATGCTGATCAAATTTGCAGATGACATAAAATTCGGTGGGATAGCTAATACTTTGGAAGACAGAAAAATTCAAAGTGATCTTGATAGACTGGCGCGCTGGGCAGAAAACAACAGAATGACATTGAATAGGGAGACATGCCAAGTTCTGCACCTAGGAAAAAGAAATCAAATGCACAGTTACAAGATGGGGGATACGTGGCTCAACCACACTACAAGCGAGAAGGATCTTGGAATAGTTGTCGATCACAAGCTGAAGATGAGCCAACAATGTGATGTGGCTGCAAAAAAGGCAAATGCTCTCTTGGGCTGCATTAATAGAAGCATAGCTTCCAAATCCCAGGAAGTACTAGTTCCCCTCTACTCAGCACTGGTAAGGCCTCATCTCGAGTACTGTGTCCAGTTCTGGGCACCACACTTTAAGAAGGATGCAGACAAACTGGGGAGGGTTCAGAGGAGGGCAACAAAGATGATCAGGGGACTGGAAACAAAGCCCTATGAAGAGAGACTGAAGGAAATGGGCATGTTTAGCCTTGAGAAGAGAAGACTGAAAGGAGAGGTGATAATGCTCTTCAAGTACTTGGAAGGTTGTCGCAGAGAGGAAGGCCAGGATCTCTTCTTGATCATCCCAGAGTGCAGGACACGGAATAATGGGCTCAAGTGACAGGAAGCCAGATTCCAGCTGAACATCAGGAAAAACGTCCTGGCTGTAAGAGTACGACAATGGAACCAATTACCTGGGGAGGTGGTGGGCTCTCCCACACTGGAGGCCTTCAAGACGAGGCTGGACAGCCACCTGTCAGGGATGCTCTGACTTGGATTCCTGCATTGAGCAGGGGGTTGGACTCGATGGCCTTGTAGGCCCCTTCCAACCCTACTATTCTATGACAACACAATTCTCTGTTTGGGCACAAGGCCCTTCCAGGCATGGTGCCCCCATGCCCCGAATACCCAAGGTATGCAGAAGTGCACATGGAACTGGAAGTGTGTGACCCACAAAAAGCTTTGGATAACGCCTTGTCCCGCACCCAAGCCTGCTGAGGGGTCCCCTCGACCATCGCTTCCGGTCCACAGCTTTGCTTGGGTGCCAAACACTGTTAAGCATTCTGGCAACGTGCCCACAATGGCCAAAATATCCAAAGATGTGTGCCCCAAAGAAAGCTTGGGGCCACCCCGAATCATATGCCCATACCTCAGGGGGAGGGGCTGCTACGAGATGCCACAGCACTGAGTCTGGCCCAAGCGTTTGTTGGAGCATTTGATGATTTTAAAGCGCTCCTGGCTCAATTTTTGTGTGAAGGGATCTTGCAGTTGAGCACCCGTGTTCCTGCAGCAGGGGGGCAACATCAGTAGCCAACGCCGAAGGCCGAATCGACACACAGCAGCCTCACTGCTATCCCACTGCAGTGATGATGCTTGGTGCCCACTGGTGCCATGTGCACCAACGGCTATCGCTGCAGTGGGATCACAGCGAAATGGCTGTGTGTAGTTTCAGCTTTAGTTGAAATGTCCAGGCAACGAAGCGAAATGCATCCTTGGGAGGCTGACCAGTGTAGCGCGTAGCTTCTTGGTTCACTTTTCTTGCCCAATTGGCTCTTTTGAAGATTTGACTCAGTTCTCTGTCAATAATTCACTCACTGTCCTTGTTGGAACTAATCTTACTCTCACTAGTGTATATTCCATTTGTAAAATAGGCATTTTTTTTCTAACCTGTCTTCCAAGTTGAGCTAGAAAAAAATACCCCTTTTACAAATGCTTAATACCACAGCAATAGGCTATGTATGCACATGTTATATGTTCTGTGACTTGATGTCCAGCCAGTTGATGACATGTGGTGCTTGAGTTTTGGCTCTACACACATTTCTAGCTCTTGCTTTGTTCTTCAGGCCCCATCATTCTAACCTTCTCCTTGTGTCACAATCCCATCCCACCCTGCACCACAGAACCCCACATGAGCCAATGGCTGAAATGGGATGCAAGCCCAAGTCGAGGCCTTGCCAGTGGCTCAAATACATTTCTTTCCTGCTTAGCATCTCACCTGGTGTGACACGTCCGGGAAGCTATTTCTAAATCAGAGATATGAGTAATAATAAGCAGCCATTTGAATCCAGGCTCAGAAGATAAAAAGTCCTGAGAGGGTGCCTTCTTGAAGAACTTCCTTTTTAAAGAAAAATTATAATAACAACAATATTCATAATCACACGTCTTTAAGCATGCTGTTGCCTTTTTTTCTCCGACTGCTATTTTTTTATTGCTATAAGGCACCACTATAAATCTGCATGCCCTGTTTGTGTTCAAGGACACAGAGCTTCGTCATGAAGAGTGTGGTAAGGAAAAATCCATGGCAAGCAGGCGAAGGTAAGAATTGAGGATGGACCCGGAGGGACATTTTGGCACACAATTAGTTCTGCTGGGTTGCTAGCGAGTTTGTGACCAATAAAGCAATTTGTGCTGTAATTAGCAAAGGCTCCTCTTAAGTTGAAAGATGGCCCTGTGTTTCAAAATGTCTTGTCCAATTGTTGATGATGACCTGAGTAAGTAGATGGTGGTTAGAGCCAGAAGGAGGGGGAGGAGACTTCAAGCACAGTCATAGAATCATAGAACAGTAGGGTTGGAAGGGGCCTATAAGACCATCAAGCCCAACCCTCTGCTCAATGCAGGAATCCAAGTCAGAGCATCCCTGACAGATGGCTGTCCAGCCTCATCTTGAACGCCTGCAGTGCGGGAGAGCCCACCACCTCCCTAGGGAATTGGTTCCATTGTCGTATTGCTCTAACCCTAAACAGTGCTGAGTAGAGGGGAACTAGTACTTCCAGGGGTTTGGAAGCTATGCTTCTATTAACTGGCATTCGGCCTCACCGAGATCCGTGGCGGAATTCTCTGACATCCCTACGGGAAACAGACTGAAGCTTCCCGCCCATTCAGCTGCTGGGAGTACTCAGGCCACACACCCCCAATTCAGTTGGAGCTCTCAGAAGCACCTGGTGAGCTCACAGCCACTCAGAAAGACGAAGGGCAGCCCCCTGGGCCTCCTGCAGCCCACTTACCTCTTAGGCTCTGTCTCCTTTGTCTCCTTTGTCTCTTCTACCACTGCATCTCCCCTGGCCAATTCCTGTTTGCTCCCCCTGTTCGCTCGCTCTCTGGGAGCTTGCTTGCTTCTGTAGTCCCTGGACCAGCTGGAGCAGCTTGCTCTGCTCTGCTCAGCTGGGAGGCGGGAAATGGAGCCCTCTCTTCACAGGGCTTTGTTTCCAGTCCCCTGATCATCTTTGTTGCCCTCCTCTGAACCCTCTCCAGTTTGTCTGCATCCTTCTTCAAGTGTGGTGCCCAGAACTGGACACAGTACTCCAGATGAGGCCTAACCAGTGCTGAGTAGAGGGGGACCAGTACTTCCCGGGATTTGGAAGCTATGCTTCTATTAATGCAGCCCAAAAGAGCATTTGCCTTTTTTGCAGCCACATCATATTGTTGGCTCATATTCAGCTTGTGATCGACAACAATTCCAAGATCCTCCTCGCTTGTGGTGTTGTTGAGCCACGTATCACTCACACAAACACACACACAATCCCATCAGGCACCTCGCCTGAACCAAACTACTTACAAGGCCTAGTCAGGCCTACCTTCACAACCCCACTGTTTGCATTCCTCCAATGGGAGAATTCATCATTTATTCCTACTTTCTGCTTTATTCTGTTCTTCAGCCAGGCAGTTACTGGCCCCAGGGAGCCAGCCAGGGAGGATTTCAGGGGGAGGGACGGAGTGCCTCCCTCCCACCATGGATGTCCCTGGATGAAACCAGGTAAGTGTTTCGTACATCCCTAATCACGGCATTGTTTTCAAGGTGCTTCCAGATGGATTGCTTTCTCATCTGCTCCAGAATGTTCCCAGGGATTGATGTCAGACTGACTGCTCTGTAGTTCCCAGGTTCCTCCTTTTTGCCCTTTTTGAAGACAGGGACAACATTAGTCCCCCTGGCCTACACAGAACCATCAGTTGAATCCTTGCCTTGGGACATCACACCAGCTTTTATGGTGGCATTGTAAACTCTCACTTGGTTGAGGCTGCAAAAGACCATGCCCTGCTCTGTTTTAGAGATCACCCCTCTGGGAAGAGAATTTACGTTGACATAGCCCAGTGCCTCGCAGTGTCTCCCGTACCGCCTCCTGGGTGATCCTTGACATGTCGGGCACTCTCACTGCCTTTCCATACACCCCATGCTTCTGGCTGGCCTGTCCCTACTAACTGAGGGATGATTCGCACTTTACATCGCAAGCACGCATCATTTTTTGCTGTGCTCAGCACTGTCAAGGGTGACTTGGCCCCTACTCATTCTGGAACCTGGCTCAGAGCACTGCATTTTTGTCTGTGAGATCTCCTCAGCTTGGGTTTTTCCTTTCCAAAGGAGATGGAAGAGCAGGTTTACAACTGCAGGACCGGGAGCAGATTCGGTCTCCCATTGATGAGCTGCTTCACTGATGTCATTTCACTCACTGCCACATTGCAGAGATCCCTGCATCATGAAGTGGAGGCTTCGTTTCCACCTTGACATCTTGCTGTGAAAAGGGAGCCACAGAGCCCAACGCAACCACACTAGATCTAGAAGGAAGAAAAGGCTCACAGTTTCTGCAGAGAATGTACATATAATAGGAAGAATGACACCCAAACTGAAATCAGTCAAGCCTTGCTCTTCTCAGAGTACCTTTTGCTTTTTTCTGGATCACACCAATGAAAGAATATCATGCACCATGAATGAATGACATGAAGTCTGGGATATCTGAATGGGCCACTACAGATCACACACCATAGGTACACCTTTGATATTTCACTTCAAATGCAAAGCTTCTCAGTGGAACCCATTCACTCATTCAGCTGGAATTCATCAAGGGTGGTTCATTCATATGTTCACGTATCCCCTCACTTGAATGCTCTACGCTTGATGATTGGCAGCCAATATGTGAACCTGCTCTATTGAAAAGCATTGAAACTGAGGTCGTGTCAAGTTATGAGGCATCATATAGGGCCATTCATACATGCACGTCACCCCTTGATACTGCTATCCTCAAGTGATCCACAGCTGAATTAATTATTTGCAAGCTTTGCTGCAGTCTTCACTATGGAAGATGTTTGACATATGCCCATGAAGAATGCAAATGTGAAATTGCTGATAAATATTTATCAGTAAGGTTGGCCACCTTGTAAGGATTTTCTTGGGCCTTGCTATTTACATTTGGGTACAATATGAGGTGGGGGGTTAGAGTTTAAGGGGTAAGAGATGGTGCTTATAAGTAAGGGTTAACATGGCAAGTAGGGGAGCAAGATTTATTGTATCAGAAGCTTGCTAGATGCCATATATAAACTGATTAGAGATATTTTGTCAGTTGGAAGGTTATCAACTGTCTCTTCCTGATAAGGAAACTGGGTAAAAGGCAAGGGGTCATAGAAAAGGACACGTTGTGGTTTAGGATTCCCTTGTCTGAAATTTTTTCTTCCCTTTAAGAAAAAGGAGCTGTTGACCACATGAAAACAGAACTACATAATGAACAAGAGTCAGAAATAGTGGAGAGAACTTTGGGAAAAGTCTGGACTTTCTGGGAATAGGATGACCTATAAAGTGATGTGGACCAATAGGTGTAAAGATGTTAGAATATGTAATGAGAAAGAAGTTACCAATTTGAGAGGGTATTTATGTTGATACATTGAAGAGATCTGGGTCTGTCTTTCTTCTTTCACCCTGAACCTGAGACGTTACTCTGAGCCTATTACTTAGGCCTCAGTGACTCCCTGGTCATGCTTGGAGAAAGACAGAGTCCCTTTACCCTTCCTGGTAAAGTTCAGGTGTGAGTGGTAGGCATACAGCTGCAGGATGTGTGAGCATGCCTTATCTTTACTTTGTTGCTGAGTGGAAGGTTTGTGTGTGTCTGTTAAACTTTCTTTATCTTCCTTTAATAAATGCATTTAGTTTATCTCTTTGTTTTAGATCTTATTTGTAGAATTTAAGTACATCTGAGTGAATGTGAACACTCTGTCTCAGTCCGCAAAGTAACCTCACCTACAACATCAGGACCAAGCTGGGGCTGGTTAAAGTAAGTGTGCCTAGGTACCCAATGCGAGGGAGGGCTGAAATTTTAGCCTCCAGTTTTTCCTTACAACCTTACCTGAGGATTGGAAGGTAGCCAATGTAACACTGACTAGTCAAAAGGAATTTGTGGGAACTGAGAAATCACAGGGCAGTTAGTCTGATGTCTGATCCAAGTAATTTGGTGGAAAGAATTATTAAATGCATAATGATTTAACATATAGAAGAACAAACCTTGCTGAGGAAGGATCAGCATAGTTTCTGTAAAGAGGTGCTCAGAAGGAAATAAACTCCACTAGGGAGGATTTCCTGAGCAAGCCACTCTACTTTGGCTAGCCTTCATTGCTCCTTCGGATGTGCAAATCGGCTGCAGCTGTTTCTTTTGGGAATGCACCCTGCGGCTTCAGTCCCTTCTCCTGCCTCCTCATCCTGCTGGCAAAGGGTCTCCCTGGGGCCAGAAACACCTTCCCACTGCCTCACCTTCTCTTTCTGCCAACCATTTCAGCTGTTTTTCAGAGAGCTTTGGCTATTGGGCAGTATAGAGAGCCAGCATGGTGTAGTGGCTAGAGTGCTGGACTGGGAGTCGGGAGATCCGGGTTCTAGTCCCCACTCAGCCATGGAAGCTCACTGGGTGACTTTGGGCCAGTCACAGACTCTCAGCCCAACCCACCTCACAGGGTTGTTGTTGTGAGGATACAACTGAGAGGAGGAGGAGGATTATGTACGCCACCTTGAGTTCCTTGGAGGAAAAAAGGCGGGATATAGATGCAATAAATAAATGCAATAAATAAATAAATAAATAAATAAACATACATACATACATACATATTTCATCAGGCCCAGCTGTGCAGAGCCTGACCTTTGTGGAGCTGAATGCAGCCTGACCGAGCTCCGGCCTGCTATTCTAAAGGGAAAGAGTCACCAGCAGCAGGAGGAAAGAGGTGGCCCCAATTTTCTCTGCTACAACTGGAATGTCTAGAGAGCATTTGACAAAGTAGCTTGCCAGAAACACTGAAGTCAGGGGCTGGAGCAGATGCCCTATGAGGAAAGTTTTGGTTTCTGATTTTCATTTGGAAAAAAAAGGCCAAATGACTTGGAGGAGGAAGTGCAGGGAATGCTGATCAAATTTCCAGATGACTCAAAATTGGGCAGGATGGCTAATACTTTCTCCAGCAAAGGAGATCGTTACCTTGTCGTGGTGCTGGAGCTTGAGCACCTCAATGACACCGTGAGCTAAACCGTGAAGGGACACCCAAGACGGGAAGGTCATGGCAGAGAGGTCAGACTAAATACGATCCCTGGGGAAGGAAACGGCAACCCACCCCAGTATTCTTGCCATGAAAACTAAATGGATCAGTACAACCAGAGATATGTCGGTATACCATCGGAAGCTGGGACTCCCAGGTCAGAAGATAGTCAAAATGCTAGTGGGGAGGAACAGAGGATAAGTTCAACTAGCCCCAGATGTGATGACGCAGCTAGCTCAAAGTTGAAAGGATGGCTAGCAGCCGATGGTGCTGGTGGTGAACGACGAATCTGATGTTCTAAAGATCAACACACCATAGGAACCTGGAATGTAAGATCTATGAGCCAGGGCAAATTGGATGTGGTTATTGGGGAGATGTCAAGATTAATTATAGACATTTTGGGTGTCAGTGAACTGAAATGGACTGGAATGGGCCACTTCACATCAAATGACCACCAGATCTACTACTGTGGACAAGAGGACCACAGAAGAAATGGAGTAGCCTTCATAATTAATAATAAAGTGGCTAAAGCAGTGCTTGGATACAATCCAAAAATGATAGAATGATCTCAATTAGAATTCAGGGTAAGCCATTTAACATCACAGTGATCCAAATAATGACCAAGTAGCAACGGTAAGAACAGACCACGGAACAACAGACTGGTTCAAGATTGGGAAAGGAGTACGGCGGGGTTATATACTCTCACCCTACCTATTCAACCTGTACGCAGAACACATCATGGGACGTTCTGGCCTTGATGAAGCCAAGGCTGGAGTTAAAATCGCTGGAAGAAGCATTAACAGTCTCCGATATGCAGATGATACCACTTTGATGGCTGAAAGCGAGGAGGAGCTGAGGAACCTTCAGACGAAGGTGAAAGAAGAAAGTGCAAAAGCTGGGTTGCAGTTAAACCTCAAAAAAAACAAGATTATGGCAACCAGCTTGATTGATCACTGGCAAACAGAGGGAGAAAACGTGGAGGCAGTGACAGACTTTGTCTTTCTAGGCGCAAAGATTCCTGCAGACACTGACTGCAGCCAGGAAATCAGAAGGTGTTTACTTCTTGGGAGGAGAGCAATGACAAATCTTGACAAAATAGTTAAGAGCAGAGACATCAGGCTGACAACAAAGGTCTGCATGGTTCAAGCAATGGTATTCCCCGTAGTAACCTATGGCTGTGAGAGCTGGACCATAAGGAAGGCTGAGTGAAGGAAGATAGATGCTTTTGTACTGTGGTGCTGGAGGAAAATTCTGAGAGTGCCTTGGGCTGCAAGAAGATCAAACCAGTCCATACTCCAGGGAATAAACTGCTCACTTGAGGGAATGATATTAAAGGCAAAACTGAAGTACTTTAGCCACATCATGAGAAGACAGGACACCCTGGAGAAGATGCTGATGCTAGGGAAAGTGGAAGGCAAAAGGAAGAGGGGCTGACTAAGGGCAAGATGGATGGATGATATTCTGGAGGTGACAGACTCAACCTTGGGGGAGCTGGGGGTGGTGACGGCCAACAGGAAGCTCTGGAGTGGGCTGGTCCATGAAGTCACTAAGAGTCAGAAGTGAGTGACCGAATAAACAACAACAAGCTAATACTTTGGAAGACAGAAATAAAATTCAAAGTGATCTTGATAGGCTGGAGCGCTGGGCAGACAACAACAGAATGACATTTAATAGGGATAAATGTCTAGGAAAAAGAAACCAAATGCACAGTTACAAGATGGGCAATACGTGGCTCAACAACACTTCAAGCGAGAAGGATCTTGGAATTGTTGTCGATCACAAGCTGAATATGAGCCAACAATGTGATGTGGCTGCAAAAAAGGCCAATACTCTTTTGGGCTGCATTAATAGAAGCATAGCTTCCAAATCCCGGGAAGTACTAGTCCCCCTCTAGTCACCACTGGTTAGGCCTCATCTGGAGTACTGTGTCAGAGCATCAACTCCCTGCCCACACAGCTGCTGGGAGTACTCAGGCCACACCCCTTGAATTCAATTGGAGCTCTCAGGAGCACATGGTGAGCACACAGCAACTCAGAATGGAAGTCCCCTGGGCTTACTGCAGCCCCCTCACTGCTTTGCCTTTGTCTCCTCTTCCAGGGCAACTCCCCTGCCAAACTCCTCTTTGCTCTCCCTGTTCCCTCGCTCTGATCGCTCGTCCGGTGTGACACTGTTTTCTTGCAGTCTTGTGGCTAGATTGATCCCAATTGCATTTGGGGAAGGCAAGGCCACGAGAGGGTGTGTGGCTCTCTCCTCTCTCCGCACTTGTGCATGGCAAAGTGAAAGTGCACTTGTCCTGTTCGTTAGAGAGAAAGATCAGAGCCAAGGAGGTGTGCGGGGTCTGAAGGCCACTCCTTTCACCGGATTGACTGGCAGGATTGAGCCATCTCAAATTGATCCCCCCTTGGCCTCACCTCAGTGGAAGGTTCACAAGCGTTTCAAGGAGGTGATCATCTCCTTTCACGCTTCTTTGCTTTTGGGTGAGCCTGGCTGAGCCTCTTTCAGAATACACTCCTACCTCTGCTGTTGTACTGCCGTCATCATCTTCCCAGCTGCTCTCCTTTGAACTGCTCCAGTCTGTTCCAATCCAGTAATTTTCTCACTACTCCAGGTGGTCATACTATGGCAGCTGCACAGAAGAAACCTGAACTGAAACACAGGTGCGAGACTCCCTTGTCCCTGGTCCTGAGACCCACCTGGGTCTAAGAACTTTGGGAAGGGTGCTAAACTTCGCATTCAGGACTATGCCATTGTCTTTTCATTTCTTTCCTTTCCTTTAGCCCCCCTGAATGCAGGTTTAACTGAACGCTTTCTACTTATCCTTACCTGTGAAAAGTTATTTTCACCCTGCAAGCACATTTTCAGGAGGTCACAGAATCATAAAATAGCAGGGTTGGAAGGGGCCTACAAGGCCATCGAGTCCAGCCCCCTGCTCAGTGCAGGAATCCAAGTTAGAGCATCCCTGACAGGTGGCTGTCCAGTCTCGTCTTGAAGGCCTCCAGTGTGGGAGAGCCCACCACCGCCCTCGGGAATTGGTTCCATTGGCGTATTGCTCTAACAGTCAGGATGTTTTTCCTGATGTTCAGATAGAATCTGGCTTCCTGTCACTTCAGCCCATTATTCCGTGTCCTGCACTCTGGGATGACTGAGAAGAGATCCTGGCTTTCCTCTCTGTGACAACCTTCAAGTACTTGAAGAGAGCTATCCTGTCTCCTCCTCTTCTCCCTCAGTCTTCTCTTCTCAAGGCTAAACAGGCCCAGTCTCAAGGCGAAACATGCCCTCATAGGACTTTGTTTCCAGTCCCCTGATCATCTTTGTTGCCCTCCTCTGGACCCTCTCCAGCTTGTCTCCATCCTTCTTCATGTGTGGTGCCCAGAACTGGACACAGTACTCCAGATGAGCCCTAACCAGTGCTGAGTAGAGGGGAACTAGTACTTCCCGGGATTTGGAAGCTATGCTTCTATGAATGCAGCCCCAAATAGCATTTGCCTTTTTTTGCAGCCACATCACATTGTTGGCTCATATTCAGCTTGTGATCGACAACAATTCCAAGATCCTTCTCACTTGAAGTGTTGTTGAGCCACGTATCCCCCATCTTGTAACTGTGCATTTAGTTTCTTTTTCCTAGGTGCAGAACTTGGATTTATCTCTATTACATTTCATTCTGTTGTTTTCTGCCCAGCACTCCAGCCTATCCAGATCACTTTGAATTTTTTTTCTTTCTTCCAAAGTATTAGCTATCCCACCCAATTTTGTGTCATCTGCAAATCTGATCAGCATTCCCTGCACCTCCTCCTCCAAGTCATTAATAACAATGTTGAAGAGCACTGGGCCCAAGACTGAGCCCTGCGGTACCCCACTCGTTACCTCTCCCCAGTTTGAGAAGGTCCCACTGATAAGCACTCTTTGAGTCCGATTCTGTAGCCAACTGTGGATCCACCGGATCGTTGTTTCATCTAGCCCACTTTGAGCTAGTTTGCTCATCAGGATATCATGGGGCACTTTGTCGAGAGCTTTGCTGAAGTCGAGGTATATGATGTCTACAGCATTCCCACAGTCCACAAGGGAGGTGACCTAATCCAAAAATGAGATCAGATTTGTCTGGCAGGATTTGTTCTTGACAAATCCATGTTGGCTTCGAGTAATCACGGCATTGTTTTCAAGGTGCTTAGAGATGGATTGCTTCATCATCTGCTCCAGAATGTTCCCAGGGATTGATGTCAGACTGACTGCCCTGTAGTTAGGGATGTAAGAAAGTCACTTACCTTTTCTAAGGGTGACATTCGTGGGGGGGGGAGGCGCTCCATCCGTCCCCCCGAAATTCTGGCTGGCCGGCTCCGCTCTGCAGGGATTCTGTGGAGCCACCGCCGTTTGCATCCCTGCAGTCAGCCGTTATAGGCTACGTAAATGTTTACGTAGCCTATCACGGCTGATTTAAAAGGAAAAAAAACCCATGCGCGTATGCAAATGGCGGCGCCCATGGGCGCCGCCATTTGCGTTCCTTATTTTGGCACATCTTAGTCTACGTAAACATTTACGTAGACTAAGACGGCGAAAATAAGGGGAACGCAAATAGCGTAGCATCTATGCTATTTGCGTTCCCCTTATTTTTGCCGTCTTAGTCTACGTAAATGTTTACGTAGACTAAGACGTGCCAAAATAAGGGCGCCACCATTTGCGTCCACGCGTGTTTTTTGTTTTCTTTTAAATCAGCCATGATAGGCTACGTAAACATTTATGTAGCCTATCACGGTGTTTTTTAAAAATCTAGCCGTGATAGGCTACGTAAATCTTTACGTAGCCTATCACGTTTTTTTGTTTTTGTTTTTTTTTTAACTGGAAATGGCGACGGTGGCAGCCGGTCGGAAGACCGGCCGCCGCAGCCGCCACCGCCGAACTGCCGCCGAACCGCCACCACAGCCAACGCTGCCAGGAAGATCCGCCCAAGGTAAGTCCCATCCCGGGGGGGGGGCGGGGGGGCAGACCGTTCCGCCACCGATTTCGGGGGGCTGAATGCACTGGCATTTGGCCTCCCCAAGATCCGTGGCGGAATTCCCTGATATCCCTATCTGTAGTTCCCAGTTTCCTCCATTTTACCCTTTTTGAAGATAGGGACAACATTAGCCCTCCTCCAGTCATCTGGCATTTCACCCGTCCTCCATGATTGCTCAAAGAGAATAGACAGCGGTTCTGAGAGTTCTTCTGCCAGTTCCTTTATTACTCGAGGACACAGTTCATCTGGCCCTGGAGATTTGAACTCATTCAGAGTAATTTGGTGTTCCTTGACCATATGCCTATTGATCTCAAGCTGCAATCCTGCCCCTTCAGCCTGTACTTCGCCTTTGCCAGGGGGGTCATAGACCCTCTTTTGGGAGAAGATTGAGCCAAAGTAGGAATTGAGCACCTCTGCCTTTTCTTTGTCATCTGTTATCGTTTTGCCATCCTTATTTAATAGCTGAACCACCATTTATTTCCTCTGCCTTTTACTATGTACGTACCTGAAGAAAGCCTTTTTGTTGTTTTTAACATCCCTTGCTAACCTCAGCTCATTCTCAGTTTTAGCCTTCCTGACGCCATCCCTGCCATTCTGTGCTACTTGCCTGTACTCTTCCTTTGTTACTTGGCCTTCCTTCCACTTCCTATATGTTTTTTTGTTTGTTTGTTTTCAGGTCATGCCTAAGCTTTTTGTGAAGCCACATTGGCTTCTTCTGTTGTCTTCCACCTTTTCTTCTTGTTGGAATTGCTTGTAATTGTGCCTTGACAATTTCCTTTTTTAAAAACTCCCACCCATCTTGGACTTCTTTTCTTGTTAACGTCGCTTGCCATGGGACCTTACTGATCATTTTTCTGAGTTTATTAAAATCAGCTTTCCTAAAATCCAGGGTATGCGTTTGGCTACACTCGGCTTTTGCATCCATTATTGTTGTTGTTGTTGTTGTTGTTGTTGTTGTTATATTTATATTTATATCCTGCCTTTTTCCCAATACTGGGACTCAAGGCGGCCTTACAACATTAAAACTGCTACAATTAAAACCTATAAATAGAAATATAAATACAACTGTATAAAAATTAAAAATATAATTAAATCATCAATATTAAAATTGTTAATATTAAATTAAAAAGATATTAAAACATTAAAAGACAACCAGAACAACAAAAACGGTATCCGTACGTCGCATTTTCCCAGGTCCAGACTAGTTATCCCCAAAGGCCTGCTGGAACAAAAAAGTTTTTTCATGCCTGCGAAAACATATCAAGGTGGGTGTCACTCTTGCCTCCCTGGGAAGGGAGTTCCAGAGCCTTGGGGCAGCCACCAAGAAGGCCCTCTCCCGTGTTCCCACCAGGCATACCTGTGATGATGGCCGGATGGCGAGAAGGGCTTCCCCTGAAGATCTCAGGGCATGAGTAGGCTCATAAGGGAGAATACCTTAGAACCAAGAACTCAAGTACAACATGGTCACTTTCTCCCAGAGTTCCTTTAACTGCTACTTTATCCACTAAGTCATCTCTGTTGCTTAGGATCAAGTCAAGGATAGCCGATCCTCTAGTTCCTTCCTCTTACTTTCTGTAGGAGGAACTTATCCATCACACATCAGGAATTTCCTGGAGGGGCCATGTTTTGCAGAATTTGTCTCCCAACAAATATTGGGGAAATTGAAGTCCCCCATTACTACCACATCATGCTTCCTTAAAACATTGGCTATTTGCTTTTCAAAAGTTTCATCCTCATCTTCTCCTTGATTTGGTGGCCCGTAGTAGACTCCGACCACCAGGTTCCTTTTATTCTTTGCTCCATTTATTTCAACCCAGATGCTCTCGATGGGGCTACCAAGCTCCTCCTCCTGTATTTCTGTGCAGAGATATGTATTTTTCACATATAGTGCTGCAACCCCACCTCCCTTTCTGTTCCTCCTGTTCTTTTTGAACAAGTTATATCCTTCAATTGCTGTATTCCAGTCATGAGAGTCATCCCACCAAGTCTCAGTTATACCTATCAGGTCATAATTTCCCTCCTGTATTAAGAGTTCAAGTTCGTTCTGTTTGTTTCCCATACTCTGGGCATTAGTATAGAGACATCGAAGACCATGTGCTTCATAGTCTGGCTTTCTTCCTACATGTGTCTGAAGACTATTATTGGGCGCTATCAGCGCTGTTCTCTCCGTTGCAGTGCATGAGCCCACGTCCATTGTTACCCCCAACTTTACATCTCCCTTCCCCGTAGGATTCAGTTTAAAGCCCTCCTGATGAAGTTCTTCATGCTGTGGCCAAACACATTCTTCCCATCCTTTGTGAGGTGCAACCCGTCCCTTGCCAACAGCCCATCTTCCAGGAAGTGTAGCCCGTCCCAGAATTCAAATCTCTCTCGTCGGCACCACCTATCTTTGGTCCTTGGCAGGTGCATCCAACAAATAGTGTCCATCTCTCCCCAAAGTGCTGATGGCTTCTCATCTCTTCCAAGCCAGGCCCAGTCCTATGGATGTGTGAGAATTTCATTTCTGTCTGCAAATCATGTGAACGTGTCCCATTTGCAACGCCGAGTGTGAACCTGGGCAGGAACACTTTTTTTTCGAAAAATGTTTGCAAATTCCTGAATTTGCAATCATGTTTTTAAAAATGTGTATCTTTTAAAAAATGCAAACTTTGAAATGCACCATGTGGTGTTTTCTGAAGCTCTGCAAAGAGCCTTCCTAGGAGCAAGTACTTTGTTTTCCAAATGGAGTGTGAGCCAAGTGACCTTGTTGCCCTCACCTGGAAACATCCGTCAGTCCAGACCAGCCGCCTCCCACACTGCAATATTGCCCCTTGCACTGCAGGTCAGATATCAGAAGCAACAAATTATTATGTATTATGTATTTATTAAAATATGCTGTTTTTATCCTGCCTTTCTGACCCAAAGGGACTTCCAAGGTGACTAACAGCATACTAAAATAACAAAAAGAATACACTAATAGCAATCAAGCCCAGAGCACAATCAACAGAACAAACCAACAAACCAGCTTAATGCATCAACCAGCCAACGAGCCCCGATGGAACTATTACCATCCCATTAAAGCCCAGTCCAGAGTCAGGCTCTTGGCTGCTGGGTGCTGTGGGCACAGAAGATATGCTGGTTGGGTCCTGCTTCCTCCTTGGAGCTCTGACTGTTTCACGGTTTCCAAGGTGATCTTGGGCAAGTTTGTCAGAGATGTCCAGAGAGGTGGACCTTTGAGAGGTCACCTCCCACTCAAAGACGTTATGAATCTGTATTCCATGCAGCACCTTGAACATCATGGATATGCTATATGGTGGTAAGCAGCACAACTACACAATAGCACAACTGGAGCCATGCAGGATTGTGCTGGGCTGAGGGACAGGAGGGTCTTTGTGTAGGCAAGGGTGGCAGTTGGCCAGAGAGGCAAAGGGCTAGCAAGGCTGAAGAGCTGACCTTTGCATCATGGAGTGAACAACTTAGCTGCCTGCCAGCCCTTTGACGGGACGTCTCTGGTTTGGACTGTGCGCCATTATTTATGTATTTCCCTCCAAGCTTAGCAGGAGGACATAGGGACATTTGCTCTCGCTGTGGAAAGGAATGACCTGAGCACCACTTTGCTGCTGGGCTACATGGCACACTGCACACGTCCGGTTGGGAAGGCAGAGAGGGCAGCAACAGCCCCACATGACACCATGGCAGGCAGGACAGCAGTGTGCAGGCTGGCCCGCTGGGCCTTGGGACTGGCCCTTCCAACTGGCCACATAATTTACAGGAAGCTAAGCTGTCAACAATTTGCATCTCTTACCAGGCAGCTCTGCGAGCAGCCTGTTCTGCCTTGCCGTTGGCCAAATTCCAGGAGACCAGCGAAGCAGCTTGCACACTTTTCAAGAGGTGATCTCCGTCCCGGATCCCAGGGAATTTCATTACTAGTGAGGGAAGCTGTTTGGCAGTTTGTCCTCAGGCAAGAGCTGGGTGAGTTTGCAAACGTCTTGGCAACTCAAGAGTCTTTACGTCTTTCTTTGCTGAACAGACAAACTAATGTGACTGTGCTGGACCCAATGTTCAATTTGGGTGCCCACCAATGCAACATGGGGGTGGGGGAGATCATGCTGAGAGCTCTGTCCCCCCTGCTGCCCACCGGTGTGGGACTTCCACAGACTCCTGCCATGCAGGAATTCAGCACAACCCACGTTCTCAGGTGGGGATCCTGCTACAGTCCTGTTTTGGTTGCGCCAAAGGAAATGCCCTCCTCTGTGCCAGGCCAGGCCTTTTCCAGGGGAGGCAAAGAATATCCCCAGAATCTCAAACCAGCAAACACAAAGGCACACAAAGAGAATGGCTGTCCTTCGCCCCTTGCGACAGAATGTCCCCACCAATTCCTCCGAAATCTCCTCAGCACTGCTCTGGAAATCCTGCCAAAGCACACCATGGAGAAACCTTACAATATTCCTGGCCTGCAACTGATTATATCCATTGCACTTTCCAAAGGACATGGATTCAAATGCCAGGGTACAGGCTGCCACTGGCGTGAATTCCTCCAGCACTGATGCCTCCCCGTCGCTCCCCCGCTCCATAGAATCATAGAGTAGTAGGGTTGGAAGGGGCCTACAAGGCCATGCAGTCCAACCTCCTGCTTAGTGCAGATTCAGAGTGGATGCTGGGATCCACTCAGCTTCTTCTTGCATGGATGTGGGATGGGGTGCCAGATCACCCCGTGCGCAGAAGGAGATGCAGGACACCACGTGACAGAGTTAGGCCAGGTTCCTTCAGTATATCCCACTTGCATGTGGCTGGGCATAGCTTCCCAGAGCCCTGAGGGGGGGAAATCTTCTCCGGCCATCCTACAGCATCTCCCTCCAGGCCCTAAACATGTGCGCTGCCTCCACTGATAGGGTCTGAGGTGGCGATGTGCTCTGGCTGTGGGGTTTGATCCGTGGCCTCACATTCACTTGTGCATCCACCACTGGAAGTGGTCACCCTCGAGTGACAAACATGCACAGCTGATATCTGTGCCATTCTCCTTCCTTACTCGATTCCTTTCACTGATTAGGGAGCCGCTTCTGGGCCAGGGATCCAGTTAGGACTTTCACAACTAAGAAATGCAAATAAGATCCATAGGGATGTCAGAGAATTCCGCCATGGATCTCGGTGAGGCCGAATGCCTGGAAATCTGTGGCGGAACGAAGCCCCTGCCCCCCCACCCCACGAAAGGCACGCGAAATGGAGCACTTACCTGGTGCCGTCCGCGCTGACTTGCGAATGGCGGCCGTGTCTGCGGCCACCATTTGCTTCCTCATCATAGCTGTGATAGGCTACATAAATAATTATGTAGCCTATCACGGCTAACGCAGGGACACCATTTGCGTCCCTGCGGACGCTGTGATAGGCAATGTCCCTATGGTAGCCTGTGATAGGCTACGTAAATATTTACGTAGCCTATCACGGCAAGCCCCCCCAAAAAACAGCGTACGCAAATGGCGGCAGCTACAGCAGCTGCCATTTGCATTCCCTTTTTTTCGCTGTTTTAGCCTACATACATATTTATGTAAGCTATTATGGCGAAAAAAAAGGGGGGAATGCAAATGGCGTAATGGGCGCTATTTGCATTCCTTTATTTTCACCGTAATAACGAGGGGAAAAAAGGAACGTAAATGGTGCCCACTATGCCATTTGCGTACGCTGGTTTTTTTCGCCATAATAGCTTACATAAATATTTACATAGGCTAAAATAGCGGAAAAAAGGGAACGCAAATGGCGGCCGCTGTAGCCGCCGCCATTTATGTACACTGGGGGGGGGGTTGGCTTGCCGTGATAGGCTATGTAAATATTTACGTAGCCTATCATGGGCTACCATAGGGACGCAAATGGCGTCCCCTTCTCATGACGCCATTTGCCTCCGCAGCAGCCCAGCAGTGGCTGGAGGCCCCGCTGCGGGTTGGCCCGGCCGGCAGCTCCGCGGCCTGGCCACGGAGCCAGCCGCACAGGATTCCGGGGGGGAGGAACGGACCGCCTCCCTCCAATCGAGGATTCGGGGGGAGGGACGGAGCACCTCTCCCCCACCGCAGATGTCCCTGGACGAAACCAGGTAAGTGTTCTGTACATCCCTAAAGACCAGCCTCCAGCGAGACAGAGGAGAGAGGAAAGGGCAGAAATGCACATTCTTGGGTTGTTGGGAACTGGATGTAGGACTGCGCACTGTTGCTCCAGCAGCTGCTGCCATCAAAGCCCTGGAGAATCTCGGCCTGTCTCTGTCTGAGAGCACCTGTGGGATCTTGATCTTTGCCTTCGCACATGGCCCGTCATGGGAGGATGATTCTGCAGGTGGGTTCGGGGACACTATCAGAACAAAATAATTGTGAGAGTTGGCAGAACGTTGGCAAAACTGGATGGCCACTTTGGAGGGTCCTGCTCCAGGAAAACATTTGTAGGAACAATGACGGGAGTTTCAGTGGATATAGGATGGATAAACTCCTTCAGGGTTACTGCAAGAAAGATGCACCTCGGCATCCTAGACAGGCCTCCCTCCCCCAGATCTCTCTCTGCCTTTCTCGGCAGGCGGTGCCAGCTGCCTTCAGTATGTTTGCACTCTCTTCTGTGATTGGACACACTGGCCAATGTGGCGGATTTTTGCACCACTCTCCTGAGGGGGATTTCTAACCAAGCTAGATGCTCTTTGGGGCTGCATTAATCGAAGCACAGCCCTATGAAAGAACTGGGCATGTTTAGCCTTGAGAAGACTGAGGGGAGATATGATAGTGCTCTTCAAGTACTTGAAAGGTTGCCCCAGAGAGGAAGGCCAGGATCTCTTCTCCATCATCCCAGAGTGCAGGACACGGAATAATGGGCTCAAGTTACAGGAAGCCAGATTCCAGGTGAACATCAGGAAAAACTTCCTGACTGTTAGAGCAATACGACAATGGAACCAATTACCTGGGGAGCTGGTGGGCTCTCCCACACTGGAGGCCTTCAAGACGTGGCTGGACAGCCATCTGTCAGGGATGCTCTGACCGGGATTCCTGCACTGAGCAGGGGGTTGGACTGGATGGTCTTATAGGCCCCTTCCAGCCCTACTATTCTATGATTCTATGAAGCATAGCTTCCAAATCCCGGGAAGTACTAGTCCCCCTCTACTCAGCCCTGGTTAGGCCTCATCTGGAGTACTGTGTCCAGTTCTGGGCACCACACTTTAAGAAGGATGCAATCAAGCTGGAGAGGGTTCAGAGGAGGGCAACAAAGATGATCAGGGGACTGGAAACAAAGCCCCGTGAGGAGGGACTGAAAGAGCTTCTGTTGTCTTCCACCTTTTCTTCTTGTTGGAATTGTTTGTCATTGTGCCTTGAGAATTTCCTTTTTGAAAAGCTCCCACCCATCTTGGACTCCTTTTCTCAGATCCCATGGCAAGTGACGCTAATGAGAAAAGGAGTCCAAGATGGGTGGAAGTTTTTCAAAAAGGAAATTCTCAGGGCACAAGTACAAACAATTCCAACAAGAAGAAAAGGTGGAAGACAACAGAAGAAGCCAATGTGGCTTCACAAAAAGCTTCAAGATGACCTGAAAACAAAAAAGGACACATATAGGAAGTGGAAGGAAGGCCAAGCGACAAAGGAAGAGTACAGGCAGGCAGCACAGAATTGCAGGGATGGTGTCAGGAAGGCTAAAGCTGAGAACGAGCTGAGGTTAGCGAGGGATGCTAAAAACAACAAGAAGGCTTTCTTCAGCTACGTGCATAGTAAAAGGCAGAGGAAAGAAATGGTGGTTCAGCTATTAAATAAGGCTGGCAAAATGATAACAGATGACAAAGAAAAGGCAGAGGTGCTCAATCCCTACTTTGGCTCAGTCTTCTCCCAATAGAAGGACTATAACCCCGCTAGCAAAGGTGAAGTGACTTTGAATGAGTTCAAATCTCCAGGGCCAGATGAACTGCATCTTAGACTAATAAAGGAACTGGCAGAAGAACTTTCAGAACCGCTGTCTATTATCTTTGAGAAATAATGGAGAACAGGTGAAGTGCCAGATGACTTGTTGTTGTTGTTCAGTCGTTCAGTCATGTCTGACTCTTCGTGATCCCATGGACCATAGCACTCCAGGCCTTCCTGTCCTGCGCTCTCTCCCGGAGAGTACTCAAGTCCATATTCATTGCATCGGTGATGCTATCTGGCCATCTCATCCTCTGCCGTCCCCTTCTCCTTTTGCCTTCAGTCTTTCCCAGCATCAGGGTCTTTTCCAGAGAGTTTTCTCTTCGCATTAGGTGGCCAAAATATTTGAGCTTCAGCTTCAGTATCTGTCCTTCCAAGGAGCACTCAGGGTTGATTTCCTTTAGGATGGACTGATTTGACCTCCTTGCAGTCCAGGGGACTCGTAAGAGTCTTCTCCAGCACCACAGTTGGAAAGCATCAATGCTTCGGCGCTCAGCCTTCCTTATAGTCCAGCTCTCACAGCCATACATTACTACTGGGAAAACCATAGCTTTGATTAGACGGACCTTTGTCGGCAAGGTGATGTCTCTGCTTCTTACTATGCTGTCTAGGTTTGCCATAGCTTTCCTCCCCAGGAGCAAGCGTCTTTTAATTTCATGGCTACAGTCACCGTCTGCGGTGATCTTGGAGCCCAAGAAAATAAAATCTGTCACTGCTTCCATTTCTTCCCCTTCTATATGCCAGGAAGTGATGGGGCCAGATGCCATGATCTTCGTTTTGTTAATGTTGAGTTTCAAACCAGCTTTTGCACTCTTCTCTTTCACCCTCAACAAGAGGCTCTTTAGATCCTCTTCGCTTTCTGCCATTTGGGTGGTATCATCTGCGTATCTCAGGTTGTTGATAATTCTCCTGGCAATCTTAATTCTGACCTGAGATTTATCCAAGCCGGCGTTTCTCATGATGTACTCTGCATATAAGTTAAATAAGCAGGGTGACAATATGCAGCCTTGTCGTACTCCTTTCCCAATTTGGAACCAATCGGTTGTTCCATGTCCGGTTCTTACTGTTGCTTCTTGACCCTCATACAGGTTTCTCAGGGGACAGGTAAGGTGGTCTGGTACTCCCATCTCTTTCAAAATTTGCCACATTTTGTTGTGATCCACACAATCAAAGGCTTTAGCATAGTCAATGAAGCAGAAATAGACGTTTTTCTGGAATTCTCTTGCTTTCTCCATGATCCAGCGAAATTTGGCGATTTGATCTCTAGTTCCTCTGCCTCTTCAGAACCCAGCTTGTACTTCCGGTAGTTCTCAGTTCGCATACTGCTGAAGCCTAGCTTGTAGGATTTTGAGTATAACCTTGCTGGCATGTGAAATGAGCGCAATTGTGCGGTAGTTTGAACACTCTTTGGCGTTGCCCTTCTTTGGAATTGGAATGTAAACTGACCTTTTCCAGTCTTGTGGCCACTGCTGAGTGTTCCAAATTTGTTGGCATATTGAGTGCAGCACTTTAGCAGCAGCATCTTTTAGGATCTTAAATAGCTCAGCTGGAAGACTGTCATCTCCGCTAGCTTAGCAATGCTTCCTAAGGCCCACTTGACTTCACTCTCTAGGATGTCCGGCTCAAGTTCAGTGACCGCACTATCATGGCTATCAGGGACATTCAGATCTTTCCTGTATAGTTCTTCTGTGTATTCTTGCCACCTCTTCTTAATCTCATCTGCTTCTGTTAGGTCTCTGCCTTCTTTGTCCTTGATCATGCCCGTCTTTGCACAAAATGGTCCCTTGAGATCTCCAATTTTCTTGAAGAGATCTCTAGTCTTTCCCATTCTGTTGTTTTCCTCGATTTCTATGCATTGTTCATTTAAGAAGGCCTTCTTGTCTCTCCTTGCAATTCTCTGGAACTCTGCATTCAGTTGGATATATCTTCAGTTGGATATATCCAGCCAGATGACTAGAGGAGGGCTAACGTGGTCCCTATCTTCAAAAAGGGTAAAAAGGAGGAACCTGGGAACTACAGTCCAGCCAGTCTGACATCAATCTCTGGGAAAATTCTGGAGCAGATGCTAAAGCAATCAGTCTGTAAGCACCTTGAAAACAATGCAGTGATTAGGGATGTACAAAACACTTACCTGGTTTCGTCCAGGGACATCTGGACGAAACTGTACTATTCATGTTGTTGTTCAGTCGTTCAGTCGTGTCCGACTCTTCGTGACCCCATGGACCATAGCACGCCAGGCCTTCCTGTCCTATGCTCTCTCCCGGAGCGTGCTCAAGTTCATATTCATTGCATCGGTGATGCTATCTGGCCATCTCATCCTCTGCCGTCCCCTTCTCCTTTTGCCTTCAGTCTTTCCCAGCATCAGGGTCTTTTCCAGAGAGTTTTCTCTTCGCATTAGGTGGCCAAAATATTGGAGCTTCAGCTTCAGTATCTGTCCTTCCAATGAGCACTCAGGGTTGATTTCTTTTAGGATGGACTGATTTGACCTCCTTGCAGTCGAGGGGACTCGTAAGAGTCTTCTCCAGCACCACAGTTCGAAAGCACAGTTCGAAAGTACTATTCATAGAACCATACTATTCTGTGACTACTATTCTATGATTCTATGAACTGGGCATAGAATCATAGAATAGTAGGGCTGGAAGGGGCCTACAAGGCCATCGAGTCCAACCCCCTGCTCAATGCAGGAATCCAAGTCAGAGCTTCCCTGACAAATGGCTGTCCAGCCTCGTCTTGAACGCCTCCAGTGTGGGAGAGCCCACTGCCTCCCTAGGAAACTGGTTCCATTGTCGTATTGCTCTTACAGTCAGGAAGTTTTTCCTGATGTTCAGCCGGAATCTGGCTTCCTGTAACTTGAGCCCATTATTCCGTGTCCTGCACTCTGGGATGATCGAGAAGAGATCCTGGCCTTCCTCTCTGGGACAACCTTTCAAGGACTTGAAGAGTGCTATCATCCAGTCCCCTGGATGATATCCAGTCCCCTGATCATCTTTGTTGCCCTCCTCTGAACCCTCTCCAGTTTGTCTGCATCCTTCTTAAAGTGTGGTGCCCAGAACTGGACACAGTACTCCAGATGAGGCCTAACCAGTGCTGAGTAGAGGGGAACTAGTACTTCCCGGGATTTGGAAGCTATGCTTCTATTAATGCACCTCAAAAGAGCATTGGCCTTTTTTGCAGCCACATCACATTGTTGGCTCATATTCAGCTTGTGATCGACAACAATTCCAAGATCCTTCCCAGTTGTAGTGTTGTTGAGCCTCGTATCCCCCATCTTCTAACTGTGCATTTGGTTTCTTTGTCCTAGGTGCAGAACTTGGCATTTGTCCCTATTAAATGTCATTCTGTTGTTTTCTGCCCAGCGCTCCAGTCTATCCAGATCACTTTGAATTTTGTTTCTGTCTTCCAAAGTATTAGCTATCCCTCCGAATTTTGTGTCTTCTGCAAATTTGATCAGCATTCCCTGCACATAAAAGTTGCATGTTTAGCCTTGAGAAGAGAAGCCTGAGGGGAGATAGGATAGCGCTCCTGTTGGCCCCCTTTCAAAACCAGACATTTATTTCCCTCCCATGTTTGCTTCTCTGCAAGAATTCCCTTCTTGCTAGTTGATCTTGTATGAGTCCTGTGGGACTGAGGACTCATCTAGGCATGCCATGAGAGGTGTGTGGAGGGTCTCCCAATGGTGGTTGTCTTTATTTTGATGTGGCTTCTGTTGGGGGATCTGAATTTGACTGGTTTGATGAGGGGCTCTTTTCCCCAGGGGATCTTATCCCAATCACCCCCCACGCCCGCCCCATCCCAAGACAGTTTGCTCTCCACAGGGAAAGATACATTTTCCCCTGCAGAGGCACAGCCAGGCTTGGGGTCCATTTTGGCTGGGAAATCAGCCTGTGGGGAAAGAATTAAGCCCTCTCCGTACAATTGAGAGCCCCGGGCAGCTGCAGTAAAGAAATTACATGTCTGGTTTGGCAGGCAGGCAGGCAGGCAGGCAGGCAGGCAGAGAGAGAGAGAGAGAGAGTTTTCCAAAGAAAAACTCCAGCCTCCAATAAAAGTATCTGTCATCAGCAGTGGTTTCCTGTAATCACACTTATTTATCTCAGCACATCAAAGGGTGCCAATACATAAAACAGGAATATTAGTCTATGATGTAATAAATTAGGCGTCTGCGGGACACTGCTTCGGCATATCCCATATATTATCAGAGTGGTGTTATGATTGTGACACATTTACTAGAGTTTAACTCTAATAAACTGCGGTTTATGTTTGTGATCTGAATATTTGGTATCATTTTGCTGTAGTCAAGTCCTGGTTTATGTCAAAATCCATACAGAACCTTTATTAGGATTTATACTGAAACATTTGTTCATTTTTGGAGAGGATGGCAACTTCAAGATCAGAATACAAGGGTGATAAAATGAGAAAGGGAAGCCAGGAGCCTGCAGGGGGAGGCAATCTGCCACTAAGACGCCATCTTCCTACTTCCCTTCTCCATCAGCAGCTTGTGGGGGTCATATTTATAACTCCAGTAGACAGAAATGGCGGGTGCCCAGAGGCACCTTTTGAACCGGAGCACCACAGCAGTACTGTCTATTGTGTGAAGGTGAAAAGGATGAACTGTGCAAGAAACAGAAACCTGCTCCACGTTGTTTCCCACTTCTGTTTTCCCTGATGCTGTTTGTGTGCCAAGCCTCCTACATCCGTCGGATGGTGTGGACAAAAGGAAGTCGTACAGCAAAATCCTGTGGCAGAATACTGGCACTCACCTGCTGACCCACTGCTCGCTCCATTTTCTTCCCTGGGGAGGGGGCAAATGGGGGCCGTGAACTGCCATCCTCTGGCATTGCAGCAAAGGGGGCCCTTTTGTCTAGGGGGTCTCACTGCCTCCCAGACACGGGGGGGCAGCGTTGTTTCTTCTCTCATTTGTTTTAGAACTTTGAGCACCTTGTCTGTAGCGAAGCGAAGCTGAAGGAGTGGGAATCCGATGAAATATTACCACAGGGGACTCATTGTGGAAAGGACAAGCTTGCCTGGCACCTGATTTCATTAAAGCAGAAGTCAGACTTCACACAGCCGGACTCCGTCTTGGCTGGTCCTTGGGAAATGCTGACAGACCGTAATTAGGGCTGAGCAAACACCGGGGTAGAAAATACATACACAGATCTCCTGGAGTGCCCGAATCTGCTTCTTTCCTCAACTTGCCCTTGTGTTTCCACATTTGTTCTTGCCAATAAACCTTTGCTGAATCTATGAAGGGGTTCATAGAATCATAGAATAGTAGGACTGGAAGGGGCCTACAAGGCCATCGAGTCCAACCCCCTGCTCAATGCAGGAATCCAAGTCAGAGCATCCCTGACAGATGGCTGTCCAGCCTCGTCTTGAACACTTCCAGCGAGGGAGAGCCCACCGCCTCCCTAGGGAATTGGTTCCATTGTCGTATTGCTCTAACAGTCAGGAGGTTTTTCCTGATGTTCAGCCGGAATCTGGCTTCCTGCCACTTGAGCCCATTATTCCGTGTCCTGCACTCTGGGATGATCGAGAAGAGATCCTGGCCTTCTTCTCTGTGTTGTTGTTCAGTCATTCAGTCGTGTCCGACTCTTCGTGACCCCATGGATCATAGCACGCCAGGCCTTCCTGTCCTGCGTTCTCTCCTGGAGTGTGCTCAAGTTCATATTCATTGCATCGGTGATACTATCTAGCCATCTCATCCTCTGCCGTCCCCTTCTCCTTTTGCCTCCAGTCTTTCCCAGCATCAGGGTCTTTTCCAGGGATCACCGTCTGCGGTGATCTTGGAGCCCAAGGAAGTAAAATCTGTCACTGCTTCCATTTCTTTCCCTTCTATATGCCAGGAAGTGATGGGGCCAGATGCCATGATCTTCGTTTTGTTAATGTTGAGTTTCAAACCAGCTTTTGCACTCTCCTCTTTCACCCTCAACAAGAGGCTCTTTAGATCCTCTTCGCTTTCTGCTATTAGGGTGGTATTGTCTGCATATCGGAGGTTGTTGATAATTCTCCCAGCAATCTTAATTCCGACCTGTGATTCATCCAACCCGGCGTTTCTCGTGATGTATTCTGCATATAAGTTAAACAAGCAGGGCGACAATATGCAGCCTTGTCGTACTCCTTTCCCAATTTTGAACCACTCGGTTGTTCCATGTCTGGTTCTTACTGTTGCTTCTTGACCCTCGTACAGGTTTCTCAGGAGACAGGTAAGGTGGTCTGGTACTCCCATCACTTTAAGAATTTGCCACAGTTTGTTGTGATCCGCACAATCAAAGGCTTTAGCGTAGTCAATGAAGCAGAAATAGACGTTTTTCTGGAATTCTCTTGCTTTCTCCATGATCCAGCGAAAGTTGGCAATTTGATCTCTAATTCCTCTGCCTCTTTGGAACCCAGCTTGTACTTCCGGTAGTTCTCGGTTCGCATACTGCTGAAGCCTAGCTTGTAGGATTTTGAGCATCACCTTGCTGTAGGGATGGGGGAGAATTTCTCCCCGAAACTTCGGGGGGCCGAGTGCCAATGCATTCGGTCCTCCGACGGTTCGGAGAGAAATTCTCCGCCACCCCGCCACCCCCCACCCCGGGATGGGACTTACCTTTCACGAATGTCGCTCCCGGTGGCGGGTCCCGGCAGCAGTTCGGCAGGTCTTCGTCGGGGGCGGTGGCAGCAGCCGGTCTTTCGACCGGCTGCCGCCGCCACCATTACAAGAAAAGTTAAAAAAAAAAAAAAAAACGCCCCTGTGATAGGCTACGTAACGATTAACGTAGCCTATCACGGCTAGATTTGCAAAGTCAGCCGTGATAGGCTACGTTAATCGTCACGTAGCCTATCACGGGTGACTTAAAAAAAAAAAAAAGCACGTACGCTAATGGTGGCCCCATAGGGAGCCGCCATTCGCATTCCTTATTTGGTCCCTGTAGTCTACGTAAAGATTGACGTGGACTACGGCGAAAATAAGGGCAACGCTATTAGCCTATCACGGGGGCGTTTTTTTGTTTTTCTTTTGAAGTTCGCGGCCAGGGAGACGGGGCGCTTCTCCCCGGCCTGAATTTCGGCCGGGCGAGGCAAGAAGCCTCCCCCCCCCCGGCCTGAACTTTGGGGGGAGAAGCGAAGCGCCTCCCCCCCACCGCGAAGCAAGCTGCGAGACCATGTAAGTGACTTTCGTACATCCCTACCTTGCTGGCATGTGAAATGAGCACAATTGTGCGGTAGTTTGAACACTCTTTGGTGTTGCCCTTCTTTGGAATTGAAATGTAAACTGACCTTTTCCAGTCTTGTGGCCATTGTTGAGTGTTCCAAATGTGTTGGCATACTGAGTGCAGCACTTTAACAGCATCATCTTTTAGGATTTTAAATAGCTCAGCTGGAAGACTGTCATCTCCGCTAGCTTTGTTGTTACTAATGCTTCCTAAGGCCCACTTGACTTCACTCTCGAGGATGTCCGGCTCAAGTTCAGTGACCGCACTATCATGGCTATCAGGGACATTCAGATCTTTCCTGTATAGTTCTTCTGTGTATTCTTGCCACCTCTTCTTAATCTCATCTGCTTCTGTTAGGTCCCTGCCTTCTTTGTCCTTGATCATGCCCGTCTTTGCACAAAACGTTCCCTTGAGATCTCCAATTTTTTTGAAAAGATCTCTAGTCTTTCCCATTCTGTTGTTTTCCTCGATTTCTTTGCATTGTTCATTGAAGAAGGCCTTCTTGTCTCTCCTTGCTATTCTCTGGAACTCTGCATTCAGTTGGATATATCTTCCCCTTTCTCCCTTGCTTTTCGCTTCAATTCTTTCCTCAGCTACTTGTATAGATTCTTCAGACAGCCACTTGGCTTTCTTGCACTTCTTTTTCTTTGGGATGGATTTCGTTGCTGCCTCCTGAACAATGTTACAGACCTCCGTCCATAGTTCCTCAGGCACTCTGTCTATCAGGTCTAATCCCTTAAATCTATTCCTCACCTCCACTGTATATTCATAAGGGATATGATTTAGGTCATACCTGAATGGTTTAGTGGTTTTCCCTACGTTCTTCAATTTCAGCCAAAATTTTGCAACAAGAAGCTCATGATCTGAGCCACAGTCAGCTCCAGGTCTTGTTTTGACTGACTGTATAGAGCTTCTCCATCTTTGGCTGCAAAGGACATAATCAATCTGATTTCGATATTGACCATCTGGTGATGTCCATATGTAGAGTCGCCTCTTGTGCTGTTGGAAAAGAGTGTTTGCTATGATCAGCATGTTCTCTTGGCAAAACTCTATTAGCCTTTGTCCTGCTTCATTTTGTACCTCAAGGCCATGCCTGCCTGTTATCCCAGTAATTTCTGGACTTCCTACTTTAGCATTCCAATCCCCTATGATGAAGAGGACATCTTTTTTTGGTGTTAGTTCTAAAAGGTGTTGTAGGTCTTCCTAGAACCGATCAACCTCAGCTTCTTCGGCATCAGTGGTTGGGGCATAGACTTGAATTACTGTGATGTTGAATGGTTTGCCTTGGATTCGTACTGAGATCATTCTATCGTTTTTAAGATTGTACACCAGTACTGCTTTTCCCACCCTTTTGTTGACTATGAGTGCTACTCCATTTCTTCTCAGGGATTCTTGCCCACAGTAGTAGATATGATGGTCACCTGAATTAAATTCGCCCATGCCTGTCCATTTGAGTTCGCTGATTCCCAAGATGTCGATGTTCAATCTTGCCATCTCATGTTTGACCACCTCCAGCTTACCTTGATTCATTGATCTGACATTCCAGGTTCCTAAACAATATTGTTCTTTACAGCATCGGATTTTCTTTTCACCACCAGACACATCCACAGCTGAGTGTCCTTTCGGCTTTGGCCCAGCCGCTTCACTCTTTCTGGCGCTACTTGGAAATACCCTCTGCTCTTCCCCAGTAGTATATTGGACACCTTCCGACCTGAGGGGCTCATCTTCCGGTGTCATCTCTTTTAGCCTTGTGATACATTCCATGGGGTTTTCTTGGCAAGAATACTGGAGTGGGTTGCCATTTCCTTCTCCAGTGGACCACATTTTGTCAGAACTCTCTGCCATGGTCTGTCCGTCTTGGGTGGCCCTGCACGGCATAGCTTATGGCTTCACTGAGTTACGCAAGCCCCTTCGCCACAACGGCCACCCAATCAAGGAGAAGACAAGGATGAAACTTTTGAAAAGCAAATAGCCAATGTTTTAAGGAAGCATGATGTAGTAGTAATGGGGGACTTCAATCTCCCTGATATTTGTTGGGAGACAAACTCTGCAAAACGTGGCCCCTCCAGGAAATTCCTGACTTGTGTGGCGGATAACTTCCTCCTACAGAAAGTAGGAGAAGTTGCTGATGCTAGGGAAAGTGGAAGGCAAACGGAAGTGGAAGGCAAAAGGAAGAGGGGCTGACCAAGGGCAAGATGGATGGATGATATTCTGGAGGTGACGGACTTGACCTTGGGGGAGCTGGGGGTGGCGATGGCCGACAGGAAGCTCTGGTGTGGGCTGGTCCATGAGGACATGAAGAGTCGAAAGAGACTGAATGAATAAACAACAAACAACAGAAAGTAGAGGAAGGAACTAGAGGATCGGCTACCCTTGACTTGATCCTAACCAACAGAGATAACTTAGTGGATAAAGTAGCAGTTACAGGAACTCAGAGTGCAGGACATGGAATAATGGGCTCAAGTGACAGGAAGCCAGATTCTGGATGAACATCAGGAAAAACTTCCTGACTGTCAGAGCAATACGACAATGGAACCGATTACCTGGGGAGGCGGTGGGCTCTCCCACACTGGAGGCCTTCAAGACGAGGCTGGACAGCCACCTGTCAGGGATGCTCTGACTTGGATTCCTGCATTGAGCAGGTGGTTGGACTCGATGGCCTTGTAGGCCCCTTCCAACCCTACTATTCTATGATTCAATGATTCTATGATTCTATTTTACATGTTATTAATTATCATCTCTGTCTACTAACTATAAGTGCAGAGTGATTAGTTATGTATACACTATGAGTAAAAATGTGTTTTAGGAGCTGGGGCAAAGCCGCTTGGACCTTACGGGCTTAGAATCAGAACTTCTTGATTTAGGAGATGGACGTTCACAAAGATTCTTCTGAAGTCAGCTGTAAGCTTGGCTGCATTAAGACAAAGCCTTCTTACAGCAGTGTGCAGGAGTTGTGTGCCCAAGCGATGACTAAGCTCCTGTTTGAGTCAAGGTGCATTGATGTTTGTTTAAGGTAAGGAAGTAGAGCTTATGTTAGTTAGAACATCATAAATAGTATGGTTTTAACATGGTTGAGCAGAGAGATCCTGGGAGAATGAGAAGTCTGCTAAGCAGGGTTAGCTAAGCTCTGTCAGCCATGCCTGTCAGACAGAATCATAGAATCATAGAATAGAATAGTAGGGTTGGAAGGGGCCTACAAGGCCATCGAGTCCAACCCCCTGCTAAATGCAGGAATCCAAGTCAGAGCATCCCCGACAAATGGCTGTCCAGCCTCGTCTTGAATGCCTCCAGTGTGGGAGAGCCCACCGCCTCCCTAGATAATGCGTTCCATTGTCGTATTGCTCTGACAGTCAGGAAGTTTCTCCTGATGTTCAGCCGGAATCTGGCTTCCTGTCACTTATTCCGTGTCCTACAATCTGGGATGATCGAGAAGAGATCCTGGCCTTCCTCTGTGTGACAACCTTTCAAGTGCTTGAAGAGCGCTTTCATATCTCCCCTCAGTCTTCTCTTCTCAAGGCTAAACATGCCCAGTTCTTTCAGTCTTTCCTCATAGGGCTTTGTTTCCAGTCCCCCGATCATCTTTGTTGCCTTCCTCTGAACCCTCTCCAGCTTGTCTGCATCCTTCTTCAAGTGTGGTGCCCAGAAATGGACACAGTACTCCAGATGAGGCCTAACCAGTGCTGAGTAGAGGGGAACTTGTACTTCCCGGGATTTGGAAGCTATGCTTCTATGAATGCAGCCCAAAAGAGCATTTGCCTTTTTTGCAGCCACATCACATTGTTGGCTCATATTCAGCTTGTGATCGACAACAATTCCAAGATCCTTCTCGCTTGTAGTGTTGTTGAGCCACGTATCGCCCACACAAACACACACACAATCCCATCAGGCACCTCACCTGAACCAAACTACTTACAAGGCCTAGTCAGGCCTACCTTCACAGACCCCACTGTTTGCATTCCTCTTATTCCTACTCTCTGCTTTATTCTGTTCTTCAGCCAGTTACTGATCCATAAGAGGACCTGTCCTCTGAGTTCCCCCTTCATGGATCACTGCCTTGTTGAGGCGAAGGGGCTTGCGTAACTCAGTGAAGCCATAAGCTATGCCATGCAGGGCTACCCAAGATGGACAGGTCATGGTGGAGAGTTCTGACAAAATGTGGTCCACTGCAGAAGGAAATGGCAACCCACTCCAGTATTCTTGCCAAGAAAACCCCATGGAATGTATCACAAGGCTAAAAGAGATGACGGTGGAAGATGAGCCCCTCAGGTCGGAAGGTGTCCAATATACTACTGGGGAAGAGCAGAGGGAATTTCCAAGCCTTTGCCAGGGAGCTCATAGACCCTCTTTTGGGAGAAGACTGAGCCAAAGGAGGAATTGAGCATCTCTGCCTTTTCTTTGTCATCTGTTATCGTTTTGCCATCCTTATTTAATAGCTTAACAACCATTTCTTTCCACTGTCTTTTAATATGCACGTAGCTGAAGAAAGCCTTTTTTTGCTTTTAGCCTCCCTCTCTAACCTCAGCTCGTTCTCAGCTTTAGCCTTCCTGACGCCACCCCTGCAATTCTGTGCTACCTGCCTGTACTCTTCCTTTGTTACTTGGCCTTCTTTCCACTTCCTGTATGTGTCCTTTTTTGTTTTCAGGTCATCCCTAAGCTTTTTGTGAAGCCACATTGGCTTCTTCTGTTGTCTTCCACCTTTTCTTCTTTTTGGAATGGTTTGTAATTGTGCCTTGACTATTTCCTTTTTTAAAAGCTCCCACCCTTCTTGGACTCCTTTTCTCATTAGCGTCACTTCCCATGGGACCTTACTTATCATTGTTCTGAGTTTATTAAAACTGGCTTTCCTAAAATCCAGGGTACGCATTTGGCTACACTCGGCTTTTGCTTCCCTTAGAACCAAGAACTCAAGTACAACATGGTCACTTTTCCCCAGAGTTCCTGTAACTGCTCCTTGATCCACTAAGTCATCTCTGTTGGTTAGGATCAAGTCAAGGATAGCTGATCCTCTAGTTCCTTCCTCTACTTTCTGTAGGAGGAAGTTATCCGCTACACAACTCAGGAATTTCCTGAAGGGGCCATGTTTTGCAGAATGTGTCTCCCAAAAAATATTGGGGAAATTGAAGTTCCCCATTACAACTAGATCATGCTGCCTTGAAACGTTGGCTATTTGCTTTTCAAAAGTTTCATCCTTGCCTTCTCCTTGATTGGGTGGCCGGTAGTAGACATCGACCACCAGGTTCCTTTTATTCTTTGCTCCATTTATTTTGATTCAGATGCTCTCAATGGGGCTACCAAGCTCATCCTCCTGGATTTCTGTGCAGAGATACGTATTTTTCACATACAGTGCAACCCCACCTCCCTTTCTGTTCCTCCTGTTCTTTTTGAACAAGTTATATCCTTCAAGTTATATCTTTTATAGGGAACTATAAGACCTCAGTGAGGGTGTTTTGTTGGTCGAGAGGAAGAAAATTTATGTTATGTGGCTTAAGGTATGCTTCAGGGACCACAACCCATAATTTAATTCCTGAAGCCTAGAATACTCAGCTGGGATTTATAAATCTGGTGGGGTCTATCCATACAGCCACAGTTTTCTCTCTTGGTCAGGTGAGTCACAGACAAACCTGTTCAAGTAAGGGAAACAAGCTAGTCAGATGGAGCAGGAATATTTTACCTGTGTCACCTGAGACTCCAAGGAGAGATGTAGAGATATTATTAAACAAGAGGACACTTTATTCAGGGAAATAGGGCATAAACGCAGAGAGATAAGAAAATGGCATGAAATGTGTTCTCACTAGTACATGTTTGTAGGTGAGAACCTGAACTCTAGAGAGGCTGGGTGAGATATTTAGAGCCCCCCTTATGCAGGCTTACTCAAAAGGCCTACTGTAGTTTATGACTATGATGGGATTCTAATGAGAACCTGGGAGAACGGGCAGCAAAATGTAGGCCTGTCCACATTTTGTCAAGATTTTTATGGGGCAGGAGGCAAATGTCTCCAAACTTTCAGTGTGAGCTGCAGGCGAAGGGCGGGGGGTGTCACCATTATCTTCTTTCTTTCATGGAAGAAGGAGTGACAGAAACTGCCCAGTGATGAGGGCAGATGGCAGCAGAAACTGCCCTATGGCCAAGAGTTCGTACGAAGCCAGGTGCTCTCGCAAAGCGGATGGCTCCAGTGAGCTGAGAAAGAGGGCATCGCTTGCTGTTGAGCACGAGTGCAGCCTCTGCGAAATGATTCCTCCCAAATCTGGAGGGGGGGAGAAATCTGTACACAAGGCACGGGGTCTCTTGCCTGACAAGATCAATTGACTGGGGCATAAGGCAGAAGCAGGGCCAGTGCGAAACAAGCTTCCACTGGTCGCTGGAACAGTGTTGGCTTTCGGAGGAATCTCAAGTAGCCGCAGGTTCAGAAGCAGGAGCCTGCATCGGATCAGGAAGCAGCTGATGGCCAAAGTCCTGGAAGAGCTCCAAGGGGCCTCTGGCATTCTGCGGCCTTGTCAGTTGGGAGGGGCAACACCAGGGGAGACAGCGAGCGCAGCGGTCTCATGCCCACCAGGCCACTCTCTGAGGCCCAATACAAGTCAGTCAAGCAACCCACAAAAGAACCAACCGCTGGGGGAGGCCCAGTGCATAGGCAGCAGGCATACGGCAGATGCATGCGGGGCGGGCTGCGTAAGGTGGGTGGCACATCCCACCGGCCAAGCCAAAGCCACAGCAGTGGAGAGCCAGCTGTCGCCTTGCTTCTGCTGGCTTCTGTTCGGCTTGCACCACAGCTGCCGCCTCCCGCTGCCTTGCCTCATCCCCTGTGACTGAGTAAAGCAGGGCTGGGCAACTCTGGGAGGTCCCAGGGCCATTTTCACCTCCCAGAATCTCCCCACGCCCCCCACCACATACACTCGTGGGTACAAAAATCTGGGAGGGGGGATTTTTAAAAATGGTGCCTGGAGCTGCTAAAATTAGCTTGCAAACAAGCTAATTTTGACCCTTTGGGCTCTCTGGTAGCAGTTATGGATGCGAGTTGGTTTGATTTTTTAATATATATTTTGGGGGGTCCCTCTAGATTTCTGGGGTAGTTGGGGCTGCCATAGGGAGGGGCTGCAAAGAGCCCCTGTTCACTGTGGAAGCCAGGGTGGGCTAGCAGTTAAGGTCGTGGACTCTGAACTCATTGGGTTTGGTGGGTGACGAGCTTGGAGCTGAGGGCACTGTGCTGAGGCCTTTCAGGATGGGTCTTGAGCAAAGCCCAATGACACACACACTTAGCCAACTTCCCTCCTTTCCCCTGAGCTTCCTTGACTCTCTTCCTTGGATTAGCCAGGACCCAAGGAGAAACCATGCTCCATGGGTCTCCATTCCAAGATACTTATTTGTCTATCTATTTCAGATAATTTCTGTACAGCTTTTCATTTTTTAAAAAATAGATCCTAAAGCAGTTTACAAGATAACATCATGACAAAAGCCAATGAAACCTATCATTAAAATAATAATAAAACTGTAAAATCTCATTGAAATAACCAGAGGTAGCTGAGCATGCTGGCAGTCAAGGACATGCCGGGGCAAGCAAGCGTGTCCTCAGTCGTTCTTGGCGGAAGCGCTCCACCCAGGACCCTGCCTGGTCTCGGTGGGGAGCTCCTTCCACGTGGTGGGCGGGTGCCACAGTGGACAGGCCCTCTTCCGCACTATGGCCAAACGAACCTCAGCGTGGTCAGCAAGCCCTCCCCCTCAGAGCGAGGAGGCTGGGGCAACCCACAGGGGAGAAGGCAGTCTCTCAGACAACTGGGTCCTGAGACCTTCAGGGCTTTATAAACCAGCAATAATGCCTTGAACACAGCTCGGTAGCTCATTTGCAGCCAGCGCAGAGCTTTCAGCACAGGAGCCCTATGTACTGCTGCTGGTTTTTAAGCTCATTCCACACTTTTGTGGGGATCCAGGGTCCCTAATAATGCCTCAGCCACCCCTCAGTCTCCCTATTGTTGCATTTATCAGCCTGGGCTGGGTGGGTCTGATGCCCACAATGTGAGAATCCCATTATGTCCCAAGGCTGGTGAAGTCCAGGAGAGCCCCTGCACCCCCGTCCTCTGAAAGGAGGGAAACAGGCCTGGCCTGCTTTCTTTCTCCATCTCCAGAAATGGCTCTGTGCCTGTCCATTCTGCCCTCCGCATCACCCACCATTTGGCTGTGCAGCTCAGAGCCCCCTTTGGTACTCAGCTGCCCAAGACACGCCTCACCAGTGCCCAAGCTCGCTCTTGGGAGAACCCAGCGTGCGCACGCGCACACACGCACACATCTCCATCTTTTCTCACTCTAATTCCATGTTGAGGAAGCATCTGCCAGTTCGGGGGGGGGGGTGTACAGTTCAATCATTTTTTTCTTTCTGTAAAATAAAATGTTGACGGTTCAACTGTCTGTGTTCTTGAGCTAACTTCCCAGTTTTGTCAACGTACAGGGTAAAGTCTGTGAAGTACACACGCACCACACCTCCGTAAAAGATCTCAAAATGTCTGGGTTCATGTGTGAGTGAGGACATTCGGTAACATAATGTTAACCAAAATCTTCTCTTCCATTTCCATTCACTGGTTCTCATCCTGCCCTCGCTCAGCATATTGAGTCTTTTCCCATGGGGTGGAACTACAGCCCCTATGATCCCCCACAGAACAAAAAAGACACTGTTAGCCAATACGCCAGCAATGTCTGCATTTTATGAACGGTGTGTGTGTGTGTGTGTGTGAAGAGTCCTGATCACCCCCTCTTTTCTTTGAGGGAGCTGCCTTTGTCACTGCCCCGGCCCCTGGGGTGAGTTTCCCCAATGACGCCTCACCCTGTGCAAGCCAGAGATCACCAGCCCGCTGCCGGCACCTGAGGCATGGTTCTTCCACTGCCCTCTACCCTCCAGAAGGCCGGGGCACCCATGCTGCTGCCGTACCAAGGGCCGGCTCCGGTGCACGTGGGGGCTGACCTCCGCTAAGCCACACTGGACCAATAGCAGCGGGTTTGTTTTCTTATTCAGTATTGTGAACCTCCCAGAGAGCTTCAGCTAATGGACAGTATAGCAATGCAATAAGTAATAAACAAGCAAACAAACAAAGTAACAGTAACAGCAATCCACATTCTTTCAAAGCCAAGCAAAATAACAAACGGGCACACGCACAAGGACAACTCACTCCTTTCAACCTCAGTCCCCAGCTTCCGACGGCCCTGACTGCCCTCGGAACCCCCCTGGACAGTCCTGACTTATCAAAGACACACAATTCTCCCATCAGGACAGTGAATCCCTGCAATGCCTATCTGCTGAATGATAATAAAAGCCGTCATTCTCCATTTCACACACACACCAACTGAAGCGGGTCAGCAGACGGCCCGGGGAACCTGACCCTTCAAGCACTCTCAGGGGAGGGGGACCCAGAAAGTTTTTGAGCATTTGAATGGAATTTGGGGGGTGCACGCAAGTTGATTCGCCAACTCTGGGTCTCACCTGTGGGCTTTTCTAAGTATTTGTGTTAATATTGGTTAGTCCTTTTTACAAAAAAAAACATCTGCTGCCCAATTGAGGACACCTTTTGGATCTGTCAAAATATTTTGAATCAATGGCATAACTGACTAAACATTGCAGCCCTTAAATGATCCCTTCGTGACCCCAATGGGCCCTCATTTAAAGCACGTACATCAAAATAATAAGATAGCATTTATATAACTGGTTTTAAAACCCTGTCTCAAACGTATTGCTGTGTCTCACTTGGAACATGTTCCAAGTTCATTTCTGTGCCAGACCCAAACTGCCTGAGAGCCATCAGGCTCCGTGGAGAGGGAACTGAACTCTGATCTCTTCTCTGCTACTGCACGGGCCCTGGGAATCTCTCGCTCTCGCTCTCTCTCCCTCTCCCACTCTCGCTCTTTCTCAGCCCCAGCTTTCCATCAATAGAATGGAAATAAAAGAGGGCTTTTCACCTGGAGGAGTTGTTATAAGGGCAAATACAATGTGAAGTTCGTCGAAATGCTAGTTGTTAAAACTGTTCATAGCCTGATCGGCAACAGCAGGTGTGATGTTCCAGTCCTAAGCTATCTCCCCATCTCCCCCTGAGGTTCCTCTGACTTGCGTCGCAGGACAAGATGCTCCCAAGCTCCCGTCTTTGAGTCAAACAATAGTGGGCAGAACCTAGAGAGACGTTCTCCTGCAGGGCCCCCACTGCAATAGATTGGACAGATGAGCAATGCCAGTTCCAATTCACTTCAGTGGGGCAGCTGCAGGAGAACTTCCTGCTACACGGACGGAAAGGGCCAGGTTCCTGCCTGTCCCTGCCCAGACACTGCCTGCAAATGGCCCTGCCAGGGCCGTTCCAGATTAGGACTCTGCGGAGGAGCCGTCGCACTCCATGGCCCGACAGCAGCATTTGCACGCAGTGTGCCCGCAGCCTAGGCATTCCAGTGTGGGTCGGCTTCTGATGCTCTGACTTGGATTCCTGCATTGAGCAGGGGGTTGGACTCGATGGCCTTGTAGGCCCCTTCCAACCCTACTATTCTATGATTCTATGATTCTATGATTCTTAATCCACTTCCGCAGGATGCTGGTAGTGGTGCAGGATTACCCAGGGAGGAAGCCAGCTGCTTAAAACACACCCTGGCTCTTCCTCCGCCCCAACGAGAGATAATAATGTATACATGCTTTCAGAATGTGGAAAGAATTACACTCCACAAACACACACACATCCCCCAGAGTACAGACCAACTCCCCAGCTGCACAGTTCTTTTACTTCTTCTCTGAGGACACAACAGCAATAGGAATTTTTTTTGCTGTTACACTATTGATTTTGGCAAAACACACAGTGAGAACTAACATTTTGGCTTCCTGCGGGAAAAAGCTCTATTAGTTCTAAATTTCCAACAAAAATAATATTTCTCCTTTCAGAACCAACACAGGAGAAAACATTTTTCTCCCATGGGGAGGTCTGGAAGCCCCATAAATATTTGAGAAGCAGCAAATATTTCTGATCCAAAATGTTTAGGATGTTAATTATGGCTCTGATGGGGGAGGGGTCCACACACTCTCCCGCACACACCTCCTCCTCCCCCTCTGCTCCAGAAGCGGCACCTGCAATGAGGCGTTCTCGCATGAGGAGCACAGAACCTCCCTTGAGGTTGTGCAATAGGTTCTCGCAGCCATTGTGGCAAAGGGAGCACCGCCCTCCATCACCAGAACCCACTGGATATGGGAATCCACATTGCTAAACCATCCAGTGCTGCTGAATTATTTGTCGGGGTGTTTTTAGATCCTCCGCACGTGTCTGTCCTCCTTTGTTACTGCAGGCCTCCCGGTATTCCGCTTGCAGGGTTTATCCTGGCTACCTGCACAGAGGACCGTGGTATCAAGAGGGTACCCTCCTCCACCTTTGCTCTTTGTGACTGGACCCCTTATTTATACGCCACTTCTGGGCCAAGTGACAGCAGCCAGAGTCATCCACCACCCACAACTTATTGCCAGTGGCGCCGACCAATGGAAACTTTGGTCACTGCTGGGCACTGGCAAATCAGGCGGTTTCCCTTTCTCCCACATTTGAAATTGTTATTGGTCAAAGTCTCTCTCTCCTGACTACAAAGAACTTTACGAACGTTGGAGAATTCTTATGGAACATAACCGGAAACAAAATTCTCACCCATCTACAGCGATCCCCAGCATGAGAGAACCATGATGCGCCGTGTAGCTCTGACCACTACATGGCCGCCTTGGGCGCCCTGTTTTGGGAGAAAGGCGGAGTATGAATAAAATAAATAGCAGCCGTACAGCGGTTAAAGATGAGGAGCCTGTAAGAAAGACGAGGCACCAACCCTAATTCAGCACTAACCTGGCTGTCTACACAGGGATGCAAGCCCAGGCTTTTAAGGGCTGAGCGCTCCAGGGGCTGGAGGGTGGATCTGCCACTTTCCCTTTCTCCCACACTCCGTTTTTTTTTAATCCCAAGTTCTTTTGGTCTCCAGTATGGACAACTTTGTGCATTTTGGTAAATGCTCATCACAACCGAATTCAAATGACATCATCACCCAACCCTTGCCACCACACCCTCCACATCTAAACCTGGTCAGGGACACTGCAATTTGCAACGTAACCTGACTTGGCTGCCTTGATGGACATGAATGGTCCTATTTCTGCCTGGAAAACAACAACAGGGGACCGTGGGGTTAACAAAGGCTAAACAAACTTGGCTGGATGGCGCTCTGGCCTGTGGAATGTAACACCCACCAGTGTGTGCTTGGGGCAATGACCCAGAGACTGTGAGCTGGCTAAAATAGAGGCCTCCTTGGCTAGGCCAGCCCTATCATCAGACAGAGGGAGGCAGTCACCTGAGGTGGCCACTGCTGGCAGGCGGCAGCAAGGAGTTGGAAGAGAGGGCTGTGTGCCCAGCAGCCTGCCTCTGACCCCTCAGCTAGCCGGCTGGCCGCCTTCAGGTGCGATGGAGGAGCCTGTCCCATCCATCCGCTCCACCTGCCAGCCCAGCTGGCTTTTCTGCATGGGAAGGAGGGGCGCCACATTGCCCTTTGCCTCAGGTAGCGAAACGTTTCAGGCCGGCCCTGTTCCTTGGGCTTGCTCTCTTTGAGGACGTGATGCAGGATTCGTGGCTGTGCCGTCTGCTTTAGGAGTTTGCTGCTCCCAAATGCTCTGCCTCTATATGTGCAAATAAGCAAATGGAAGAAAGCCACCAGAAGTCTTCAGTGCTCCTTCCCCACAAAGCAAGGAAGCCTTGGGGTGTTGCCCCTGAACCTCTCATGGGAGCCCTTCACCATACAAACAACACAGTAAGTTTCAAATGCAAAACTGTCCCTGAATGCCCTTGCATGCTTCTGCAGACAGACAGCCCTTGTGGCCTCTGGGAGATGCTGAGGCTTGGTCTCCGGGAACTCGGCAGGAATGGAGCCCCAGAGCTGATGAGCAGCTGCTGAGAACCCTGGCTGAGGACATGCATTGCTGCCTCTGCTACTAAAGGTGTTGCTGCTGGACATTCTTCTGGGAAAGATGTTCTGACTGAGGGGTGGACATGAAGTCCTCTTTAGCCATCCAACCCTGCACAAGAAAAGGCACAAATGCATATTAGTAATTTCTCCAGCTTGGTTTTGTTACAGTTTGCCCAATGTAAGGGATGGATGAAGCAAATCTGGTGGCATTCAAAATACTATAAACAGGTTTCATTTCCCAATTTGCTACAGCATGACATTACAAGGATACTTTTAGGAAATTTGGCATCTTACGCCAGATATTTTTGGAGGAAAATGTCAGCCCAACCTCAGCGAAAACTTACCATTCACAGACAAAACGCACACGATTGCTTAGCCTAAGCATCCTTTCCCCATATAAGATGTTGGGAGACTTGGGGAGATGGAACACATTAATGGCTCTGTAACTTACCTTCCCAGGATGATCCTCATACCCTGGGAAGAACAGGTATGCAGCCTCATAGGAAAGCCAGAGGGTATTTTATTTTTATTTATTGCATTTATACCCCGCCTTTTTCCCTCTTGCAAGGAACCCAAGGCAGCTTACATTATCCTCCTCCTCTCCATTTTATCCTCACAACAACAACCCTGTGAGGTGGGTTGGGCTGAGAGTGTGTGACTGGCCCAAAGCCACCCAGTGAGCTTCCATGGCCGAGTGGGGACTAGAACCCAGATCTCCCAGCTCCTAGTCCAACACTCTTGCCACTACACCACACTGGCTCAGCTGAGATGGACAAATAGTTCACCCATATATCTGATTTCATGGAGTGGGGGTGAGAGGTATGGGTTTCTCCATGAATTTCCAGCCATTTTTTAAAAAATGGTATGGAGCTGTCCATGATCAAGGATAATGAGAGAAAGGTAGAGGGTAGAAGGCAATTACTAGCATGGAGCCAGATGTTGCGGAGGAGGACAGACATGCTGGTTCTCTGGACAGGTGCATTTTGTGCTGTGGGTCTCAGTTGGCACCACTCTGGCAACTTGGCTCGAGAATTCACCTTTGTTTAGGAAGAGGTAGCATAGAGAGGTGCCGAGACGGCGCCTCGGGGCAGCAGATTCCATAGCTTGCCACGTGCTGTGTGAGGAGGGACTCCCTTCTGCCTGTCCTGAATCTCCCAGCAGTTGGCTTCAGGGGAGGACCAGGACCCCCACTGGTGCGATGGGGGGGCATTTAGCCAGCGGAGCTGGATGCAGTGGTCTGCCTGTCGTTGCACACAACAGCGCCTAGGACAGGGTGGGTGCCTCGCTCTGGTTGTTTCACAAGCATGGCGCTGCTGGTTCTGACTGCAGATGGGTTTGGGGACCCTGGAGGCCCAGGAACAATGCAGGGGAGCCTGGGGAGGGGAACATGTGGTGGGCCTCAGGACAAACAGCTAAGGGAGGCACACAGCTGTTCAAGCAAGGTCCCGTTCCCTGACAGCAGAATTAAGGCTGGGTTCTTGCCACCCAATGCTGACGTCCTGTTTGTCTTTTGGAAGTGGAGACGGAGAAGTCAATGCTTCCTGAACAAAGTGGAAATGTTGATTGCCCTGTGCATACTGTCTTTGCAGTCAGTTACCAACATGAACCAACACCTGTGGGAAAGAAATGGTGTAAATCTACCCAAAGGCTACAAGGTCCGAAGGTGACAGGTGTAGAGCCCACTTTGCTTCTGGAGAGTCCAGACCACACAGATTAAACATACCATCTTTATAGGGGAAAGTGGCTCATTTGGAGGATAAATTGGTCACTTTCAGTAGCAATTTAAGCTGTTGGACATCACATTCGACTGGCTCATGACAGAATTACCAAAAGAACATCACTTCTCTTCTCGACAGGGAGTGACAGAAATTTGCAACATCACATTTAGACCACTGGATGAAGATAAAAGAAAATGATAAAGATTTCCTGCAAGTGCTGTGCTTTTAGAGAATTAATAATGGTGGCTCTCTTTTTTTCTAAAAAGGAGCATTAAGCTCATGGCTCGGAGCCCTAGAAATGAATGTCAAAAGGCAGGAGAGTTGCTGAGGTCTCCAGCAGGGCTGTGCACTGCTTCGGTCCAAAGCTTGAGAAACAAGGAAAAGTGCGCTGATTCAGAGGCGCTTCATCTTGCTATGAAGCAGATCATAGAATCATAGAATAGTAGTAGGGTTGGAAGGGGCCTACAAAGCCATTGAGTCCAACCCCCTGCTCAGTGCAGGAATCCAAGTCAGAGCATCCCTGACAAATGGCTGTCCAGCCTCGTCTTGAAGGCCTCCAGTGTGGGAGAGCCCACCACCTCCCTTGGGAATTGGTTCCATGGTCATATTGCTCTAATGGTCAGGAGGTTTTCCTGATGTTCAGCCGGAATCTGGCTTCCTGTCACTTGAGTCCATTGCTCCATGTCCTGCACTCTGGGATGATCGAGAAGAGATCCTGGCCTTCCTCTCTGTGACAACATTTCAAGGACTTGAAGAGCGCTATCCTGTCTCCCCTCAATCTTCTCTTCTCAAGGCTAAACATGCCCAGTTCTTTCAGTCTCTCCTCATAGGGCTTTGTTTCCAGTCCCCTGATCATCTTTGTTGCCCTCCTCTGAACCCTCTCCAGTTTGTCTGCATCCTTCTTCAAGTGTGGTGCCCAGAACTGGACACAGTACTCCAGATGAGGCCTAACCAGACCTGAGTAGAGGGGAACTAGTACTTCCCAGGATTTGAAAGCTATGCTTCTATGAATGCAGCCCAAAAGAGCATTTGCCTTTTTTGCAGCCATATCACATTGTTGGCTCATATTCAGCTTGTGATCGACAACAATTCCAAGATCCTTCTCGCTTGTAGTGTTGTTGAGCCACGTATCCCCCATCTTGTAACTGTGCATTTGGTTTCTTTTTCCAAGGTGCAAGGAATCAGGTGTGTGTGTGTGTGTGTGTGTGTGTGTGTGGAAGCAAGTGGTTGCACTAATTCTGACTTAGGGATGTACGAAAGTCTTACCTGGCTCCGCGCCAGGCAATCCGTGAGGGGGGGAGGAGCTCCGTCTCTCCCCCCAGTATCCTTCCCGGCCGGGTCCACTCCACGGCAGCTCTCCCCAGTTTGAGATGGTCCCATTGATAAGCACTCTTTGAGTCCGATTCTGTAGCCAACTGTGGATCCACCAGATCGTGGTTTCATCTAGCCCACTTGAGCTAGTTTGCTCATCGGGATATCATGGGGCACTATGTTGAAAGCTTTGCTGAAGTCGGGGTATATGATGTCCACAGCATTCCCACGGTCCACAAGGGAGGTGACCTGATCAAAAAATGAGAACAGATTCGTCTCGCAGGAGCTGTTCTTGACAAATCCACGTTGGCTTCAAGTAATCACTGCCTTGTTTTCAAGGTGCTTACAAATGGATTGCTTTATCATCTGCTCCAGAACGTTCCCAGGGATTGATGTCAGAATGACTGATCTGTAGTTCCCAGGTTCTTCCTTTTTACCCTTTTTGAAGATAGGGACAACATTAGCCCTCCTCCAGTCATCTGGCACTTCACCCATCCTCCGTGATTGCTCAAAGAGAATAGACAGCGGTTCTGAGAGTTCTTCTGCCAGTTCCTTTATGACTCGAGGATGCCGTTGATCTGGCCCTGGAGATTTGAACTCATTCAAAGTAATGAGGTGTTCCTTGACCATATGCCTATCGATCTCCAGCTGCAATCCTGCCCCTTCAGCCTGTACTTCGCCTTTGCCAGGGAAGGCATAGACCCTCTTTCAGGAGAAGACTGAGCCAAAGTAGGAATTGAGCACCTCTGCCTTTTCTTTGTCATCTGTTATCGTTTTGCCATCCTTATTTAATAGCTGAACCACCATTTCTTTCCTCTGCCTTTTACTATGTACGTAGCTGAAGAAAGCCTTTTGTTGCTTTTAGCATCCCTCGCTAACCTCAGCTCGTTCTCAGCTTTAGCCTTCCTGACGCCATCCCTGCAATTCTGTGCTACCTGCCTGTACTCTTCCTTATAGAATCATAGAATCATAGAACCATTTCAGGCCAACTGACTCCAGATGCTGGAGAAATCCAAGGCGGGCTACAATGAGTCCAGATCGCTAGGAACCTGAGCTATGGAATCGCGGCGGACTGGCTTCCTCAGACCGCGCGGAGCCTGTGGGCTTTCGGATCCTTTTTGCTTTTTTTACTTATAGAATCATAGAATCATAGAATAGTAGGGTTGGAAGGGGCCTACAAGGCCATCGAGTCCAACCACCTGCTCAATGCAGGAATCCAAGTCAGAGCATCCCTGACAAATGGGTGTCCAGCCTCATCTTGAAGGCCTCCAGTGTGGGAGAGCCCACCACTTCCCCAGGTAATTGGTTCCATTGTCGTATTGCTCTTACAGTCAGGAAGTTTTTCCTGATGAAAAATTTTCCTTTGTTGCTTGGCCTTCTTTCCACTTCCTATATGTGTCCTTTTTTGTTTTCAGGTCATCCTTAAGCTTTTTGTGAAGCCACATTTCCTTCTTCTGTTGTCTTCCACCTTTTCTTCTTGTTGGAATGGTTTGTAATTGTGCCTTGACAATTTCCTTTTTTAAAAGCTCCCACCCATCTTGGACTCCTTTTCTCATTAGCGTCGCTTGCCATGGGACCTTTACTGATCATTGTTCTGAGTTTATTAAAATCAGCTTTCCCAAAATCCAGGGTACGCGTTTGACTACGTTCGGCTTTTGCTTCTCTTAGAACCAAGAACTCAAGTACAACATGGTCGCTTTCCCCCAGAGTTCCTGTAACTGCTACTTTATCCACTAAGTCATCTCTGTTGGTTAGGATCAAGTCAAGGATAGCCGATCCTCTAGTTCCTTCCTCTGCTTTCTGTAGGAGAAAGTTATCCGCCACACAAGTCAGGAATTTCCTGGAGGGGCCATGTTTTGCAGAATTTGTCTCCCAACAAATATTGGGGAAATTGAAGTCCCCCATTACTACTACATCATGCTTCCTTAAAACACTGGCTATTTGCTTTTCAAAATTTCATCCTTGTCTTCTTGATTGGGTGGCCGGTAGGGATGGCGGAGAATTTCTCCACGAATCTTCGGGAGGCCGAGCGCTGAGGCATTCGGCCCCCCGAAAGTGTTGGGGAAATGCTCCACCAGTCCCCAGCCCCCCCCCGGGATGGGACTTACCGTGGCCAAATGTCCCTCTCGGCGGCGGGTCCCGGCGGCGTTTCGGCAGGGGCGGGGGCGGCGTCTGGTCTCCCGACTGGCTGCCGCCACCACCATTACAAAATTAAAAAGTAAAAAAAAAACCACACACACACACCCGTGATAGGCTACGTGACGATTTACGTAGCCTATCACGGCTAGATTTCCAAAGTCAGCCGTGATAGGCTACATAAATCGTCACGTAGCCTATCACGGGTGACTTTGGGGGGAAAAAAGCGCATACGCAAATGGCGGCACCCATGGACGCCGCCATTCGCGTTCCTTATTTTGGCACGTCTAGTCTACATAAAGATTTATGTAGACTACAGCGAAAATAAGGGTAACGCAAATAGCGTTCCCTTATTTTCGGTGTAGTCTACGTAAATCTTTACATAGACTAGACGTGCCAAAATAAGGAATGCAAATGGCGGTGCCCATGGGCTGCCACCATTTGCGTACGCGCTTTTTTTTTCCCCAAAGTCACCCATGATAGGCTATGTGACGATTAACGTAGCCTATCATGGATGACTTTGGAAATCTAGCCGTGATAGGCTACGTAAACCGTTACGTAGCCTATCACGGGGTTTTTTGTTTTTTGTTTTCACTTTTTCTTTCATGGCCGGGGAGACGGGGCGCTTCTCCCCGGCCTGAATTTCGGCCGGGCGAGGCGGGGCGCCTCCCTCCCCTCGCCTAAACTTCGGGGGGAGAAGCGAAGCGCCTCCCCCCCACCGCAAAGCAAGCTACGGGACAAGGTAAGTCCCTTTCGTACATCCCTAGTGGCCGGTAGTAAACTCCGACCACCAGGTTCCTTTTATTCTTTGCTTCATTTATTTTGATCCAGATGCTCTCGATGGGGCTACCAAGCTCATCCTCCTGTATTTCTGTGCAGAGATATGTATTTTTCACAGACAGTGCAACCCCACCTCCCTTTCTGTTCCCCCTGTTCTTTTTGAACAAGTTATATCCTTCAATTGCTGTATTCCAGTCATGAGAGTCATCCCACCAAGTCTCAGTTATACCTATCAAGTCATAATTTCCCTCTTGCATTAAGAGTTCAAGTTCGTTCTGTTTGTTTCCCATACTCTGAGCATTAGTATAGAGACATCGAAGACCATGTGCTTCATAGTCTGGCTTTCTTCCTACATGTGTCTGAAGACTATTATTGGGTGCTATTAGAGCTGTTCCCTCCTTTGCAGTGCATGAGCCTACGTCCATTGTTACCCCCAACTTTACATCTCCCTTCCCCGTAGGATTCAGTTTAAAGCCCTCCTGATGAAGTTCTTCATGCTGTGGCCAAACACATTCTTCCCATCCTTTGTGAGGTGCAACCCGTCCCTTGCCAACAGCCCATCTTCCAGGAAGTATAGCCCGTGGTCCCAGAATCCAACCATCAGAACAGTACCAAGGCACCCTGAACCGAAGCGTGTCACCTGCGAGGCACCTCGGTCCGCCTCGTATATTTGGAGCTGTTCTTATGCCTTCTGAGCACCCCAGACAGGCTGCCTCCAAAATGTATCACCTTCTGAACGATCATGCAGAGGGGCAGGAGGGGGAAGAGGGAGGGAAATTTGCTGTGAGTCAGCCTCCATTTGCTCATTGTGAGAGAGGTGGTGTTACTGGAAAGGAGAGGACTAAAAGCTAGAGCAGTGGTCTCCAAAGTGGGGTGCACATTCCCTGGGGGAGGTGCCAGATGATCTGCTGGGGTGCACAAGCTGCCTGATAATTGGGCAGCCTCCCACTGCCCTGACGAGCTGCCGTTGTGTGCAATGATGGTGATGGTGGCGGGGGCAGCAGGATGGGATGGGAGCAGAGAGTGAAGCTCCGTGGCATTTCTCTCTCCACTCCAGTCCTATCCACAACTGCACCAGTCTCTGCCAGGCATGGCAGAGGAAGCCTTCACCCTTCCCACTCTCCTTTGGCAGAACGAAGCCGAGAAGAAAGCGTGTGCTACAACAGCTATGTTAGCACCTCCCCAACCCAGCATTCTGTAATAGGTTTACTGATCATTCTTGTTGTTCATTCCGTTAAAAATCCAGAGAATTTCACTGTAGTTGCTTATCTTCCACACACACACCCACACACACACACACACACACACACACATACACACCTTTTCAATGATCTCTCAGCTAGGGATGTACGAAAGTCACTTGCCTGGTCTCGCAGCTTGCTTCGCGGTGGGGGGGAGGCGCTTCGCTTCTCCCCCTGAAGTTCAGGCCGGGGGGGGGGGGAGGCTTCCCGCCTTGCCCGGCCGAAATTCAGGCCGGGGAGAAGCACCCCGTCTCCCCGGCCGCAAACTTCAAAAGAAAAGTAAAAAAAAAAAGCCCCGTGATAAATCGTTACGTAGCCTATCACGGCTAGATCTGCAAAGTCAGCCGTGATAGGCTACGTTAATCGTCACGTAGCCTATCACGGGTGACTTAAAAAAAAAAAAGTGTGTACGCAAATGGCGGCCCCCATAGGGAGCCGCCATTCGCGTTCCTTATTTGGTCCCTGTAGTCTACGTAAAGATTTACGTAGACTACGGCGAAAATAAGGGCAACGCTATTTGCGTTGCCCTTATTTTCGCCGTAGTCTACGTAAATCTTTACGTAGACTACCCGTGCCCAAGTAAGGAACGCAAATGGTGGCACCCATGGGTGCCGCCATTTGCGTACGCGCTTTTTTTTTCCCCCAAAGTCTGCCGTGATAGGCTACGTAAATCGTTACGTAGCCTATCACGTGTTTTTTGTGGGTTTTTTTACAATTTACTTTTTTATTTCGCGGCCAGGGAGACGGGGCGCTCCCCCCAGCCAGAATTTCGGCGGGGAGGGATGGGGCGCCTCCCCCCGCCGGCCTGAAGTTCGGCCGGGAGGGGCGGGGCACCTCCTCCCCACCAAGAATTTCGGAGGGAGAAACGGAGCACCTCCCCCCCCCACCAAAAACAGCTGCAGGACCAGGTAAGGGACTTTCGTCCATCCTTAGTGATGCTAAATGGCTTACCCTGAATTCGAATTGAGATCATTCTGTCATTTTTTGGATTGTATCCAAGCACTGCTTTATTTATTTATTATTAATTATGAAGGCTACTCCATTTCTTCTGTGGTCCTCTTGTCCACAGTAGTAGATCTGGTGGTCATCTGATGTGAAGTGGCCCATTCCAGTCCATTTCAGTTCACTGACACCCAAAATGTCTATATTTAATCTTGACATCTCCCCAATAACCACATCCAATTTGCCCTGGCTCATAGATCTTACATTCCAGGTTCCTATGGTGTGTTGATCTTTAGAACATCAGATTCGTCGTTCACCACCAGCACCATTGGCTGCTAGCCATCCTTTTGGCTTTGAGCTAGCTGCGTCATCACATCTGGGGCTAGTTGAACTTATCCTCTGTTACTCCCCAGTAGCTTTTTGACCATCTTCCAACCTGGGAGTCCCATCTCCCGATGGTGTACCGACATATCTCTGGTTGTACTGATCCATTAAGTTTTCATGGGAAGAATACTGGGGTGGGTTGCCGTTTCCTTCCCCAGGGATCGTATTTAGTCTGCCATGACCTTCCCGTCTTGGGTGTCCCTTCACGGTTTAGCTCATGGCGTCATTGAGGTGCTCAAGCTCCAGCACCACGACAAGGTAACAATCTCCTTTGCTGAAGAAGAAATGGAGTAGCCTTCATAATTAATAATAAAGTGGCTAAAGCAGTGCTTGGATACAATCCAAAAAATGACAGAATGATCTCAATTCGAATTCAGGGTAAGCCACCACGACATGGTAATGATCTCCTTTGCTGAAGAGACTTTTTATACATATATAAATATATAGAGAGAGTACTTTCCTTTCCTTGTTCTTGGCTCCCCTCCACCTCCCCTTCTCAATTCCTGTATTCCTTCCCTTCCCATTTTTGATCTCTTTCCCCTAAAAAGACTAAAAATAAAAACCCTGTTCTCTTCTGTTAGGATTATAGTTAGTCCCCCCACCACCCTTTGCTTGTAGTTTAACGTTTGCTTTTCTTTTGCTCTTGTGTGCGTGTGCGCATGCATGTGCTGTGTGGACAAGCAAACAGTGTGTGTCAAAGCACTACACACAGTCCACATTTCCAGAAACAGTGGGAAAGCAATACACACATTAACAGCTAATATTTAAATAATACAATACTACCCTGTGGGTCGCAAAGCAAGCAAGCCCAATATGGGGCATCTTCGGGGTCTTGGCAGGGGCAGAGGTGGGCGAGGTGCTGCTGTGCTCTCCTGGCAGGGCTGCTGTGTCGCTTCCTGCCTCTGTCAGTCCAGCAGACAACTGTCGCTGCTCTTCATTCCAGTCAGCGTGCCCGCCTGGCAGGGTTGCTGTCTTTGTTCGCTTCCTGCCTACCAGCCTGTGTTTCCCCAGGCAATTCAGCCAAAGGGACCCTGAGGTTATTGACTGTGAATAGGAAAGTAGTACGAGGGGAAAGGGTTATTTTGCACTTCAAAGAAACTCACAGCAGAGTTGAGGGATAGCGACCTCCTCACCGCTTCAACAACTACCTTGATTATCCCTTTATGAACTTTGGTCTGAGTTTCTGAGAACAGCACATTTCACCTGTGCCTTGCACAAAAACTAGTGGGCCAAACTGCCTGAGATGGGGCAGGTGGGATGCCCTCCAGGGGGACTGTGGGTTCCCCTTCTTTCATGCACTTCTGTGCAAGCAGTGAAAAGTTATAGCTCTTTGCTTTGAGAGATTTCCTTGAAAAAATCAAATTTCACCTACACCTAGCACAAAATCTACTGTGCCAAATTGCCTGAAATTTGGCAGGTGGACACCCCTCCAGAGGGGCTAAGAGTTCCCCAAATCTCATATATGTAGCCTGAAAAGTGAAAAGTTATGGCCATTTGCGTTTTCCCATGCAAGTCAATGGGAAAACACCAAAAACAAGGGGCCGAGTTGAAGCGGATGGGGTCCGAATCAGTCCAAATTGAAGCGGGGCCACTTCGGAAGGTCTGAAATGGCATTCAAAGCAAAGTGGGGGGTCCATGCACAGCCCTAGTCTCCAGTGACTGTTTGTCTTACTTTTATTAGAGACACTATCACTCTAGCAAACACCTCAGAACTCCTTGCAGCTGATGAGGACTCTAAAATATGACAATACTGCCCACAACAGCATGAAAGGCCTGGCCATTTTCAGCGGGCCTGGGGTGGAGGGGTGGTGGACCCCTTCCACGCAGCAATGATGCCTCATGAGGAAAGCTTTGCTTGCAGAAAAGGCACACACGGGCCTGCACATCCATCCAGGGGTAGGACTTCCCTTTCCATGGCCACCCCAAGACAAGAGCGGTGCCGGGTGATTTGATTACTCAGTGGCAACGGGAGATCATCGCGCAACAGGTTTGCAGGACTCTTTCCTCCTCACCCCAACCACACTTTCCTGGCCACTCTCCCCACCTTAGCACCCTGCAGATCACTGTGCCTATGGAGGCCTCCAATGGTGCCTGTTGAGCTTTCCGCTCCCTGCCACCTTCAGAATTCTACTTTTAGCCTTGAAAAACATCAGAGCACCAGGGTCTCCTTCCTGTTCCTGAACCTGCTGTTGAGCAGCTGTTCAGTGGGCAGGAAGAGAAGGAAAGAGGGGCTTCCTGGCCGCCAGCCCTCTCCTCCTGCCCACACAGACTTTTCCCCTTTGCACGCTCTCTCTCTCTCTCTCTGCGCTCCAAGCCTCTTGCCTCACTATTTCTCCCCCTCCCAGCCCCTCGCCTTGCTCTTTCTCTCCCCTCAGCCCCTTTTCCTTGCTGTTTTTCCCCTCCCAGCCTCTAGCTTCACTAGTTCTCTCCCCGCCACCAATTTACCTTGCTGCTTCTCCCCCTCCCAGACCCTTGCCTTGCTCTTTCTGTCCCTCTCACCCCTTTATCTCAGTATTTCTTCCTACTCCCAGGCCCTAGCCTTCCTCCTCTTCTCTCCTTTCCCAGCCCCTTCTCTCATTCTACAGGTGTGTGTGTGTGCGCGCGCGCACACACACACACACACACTCCACCTCCCGGATGAGGGGGTCTGATGGCAGAGGAGGAGGCAGAAGTGTCAGGTGGGGAACAGACTGGCTGAGTCTGGAGTTGAGGTACAAAAAAAGTTTTCTTTCCTTTTGAGGATGGGGAAAGGTAAGTGTGTGGGTGGGATAAGCAGAGCAACCCTATGTAGGCCTACTGAGAGGTAATTCTCACTGAGATCCATGTATGCATGAATAGGCTTGCAACCTATTTTGCTGTGCTGATGTGGGGTCAGACATGTGGGTTGGTTTTGGGGTTCAGAGCCTTCCTCTGCTTTTACTCAGTTTCTCGTGTGAATCACTTGTCTTTGGTCTAGCCGGGTCTCCATGGCAGCCATCATGTGACTAACCACATCCTTCATGGAAGCCATTTTGTAGTGGTGTCCACAGCAGCTTCTCAAATCCCCAAATGTGCCCATGGGTCCAGACAGGCTGAGGACCCCTGCTGTAGGCTGTACAGGCACTTGGCCAGGAGTTGGTCCCAAGCAGCGCCTACATAAATGGGAACTGTGCCAATGTTGGGAAGACCCAAGTTCCTTTCTCCGGAGGTCACCATTTGGGTCGTTCATCGGGGTGCACGACAAAGGTTCTTGTCCAAGAAGACTGGCAGGATCTCCTCGAAGTTGTGGGTCAGCCTGGGAGGAGGATGGGTCCTCACAGATTAAACCAAAAGACGGCTTGTTCTGTAGTTGCAAAGCCCAGGTACCACTGGGATCAAGGAAAATGTTTCCCCTGCACTGGGGAAGGTGGGTTTCTCCATGCCCTCCCCCTTGCTCGACCTCCCCCACATGAGCCAGAAAAGGGGGAAGGCTGCTTTTCCTGAGTCCTCCCAGGTGCCTCTGGAGGCTGCAGCTGCCGGCAGAGCAGCTGGGGGGGGGGGCAGCTGGGCAAAGGGAGCTCCTGTGCTTGGCTGCCAAAAGCCATGCAGCCCGGAGGGCAACCTGGCGTGGCTGTCTGCTGGGCAGCTGCACCAGCTCACTCCGGCCCGGCCCTGGTCTAGCAAGGGTCACTGTGCTGCTCCAAGCATGGCCAGGCCACAGCCCCTGTTATGGGGTACTCCCAAATACTGCTGATCTGGGAAAATGTGGCCTCTATCTGGACGGGGACTAGGGGTTTTTTGGTCTTGGAGAAGGGCCGAAAAGCAGGCCCCATAGCATGTTAAGGCCTTGCACAACCCAAGTGTGCTTGCAGACTTCTTTCCTACAACTTTCTGGCCAGCCATTGTGCTCTGATTGCCTTAATTCCTCCATTAACTCTTGCAAATTTCAGATTTTGTCTCAGGACAACAACCACAGAAGCCCCCACCCTGAAAATATTTTATGCTGATTTCTAACCTTCTTGTTTACACCAAATAGAAGGGGAAATAAAGAATTCAGTGTCTTTTAAAGTTGTAAGACCCTGAAAACCCAATATGGTGTAAGCAAGCATGCTTACATGACTCTTTCGTCACCTTTGTTTAGAATTATAGAATCATAGACCATCACCAAAAAACCCCTCGTTATCTTGTTCACCTGGACCTGTGAAAGCCAGAAATATGCACCCATGTTCTCCCATCTTTTCTTCACATCAGGAAAGAGATTCCCATTCTCTTCTTCCTTCCCTTAATGTCTGACACTTAAATATCCATTTTCCAACATCCATGAGTAATCTTGGAAGAAAGACTTCATTTTATTCTGATTACTAAATCCGGAGAGAAGAAGGATAAAAACAGTAACCCAAATTCATAGAACACAAAGAGAGGGAGAGAAAGAAAGAGGATTCCTTCCATCATTTCTGCCACGGAGAGCAACACCCCCCCTTTCCTCCCATCTCCCCTTCTTTCCCAGAGAAGGAACTCACCAGAGCTTCCCATCACTTTGCAAGTCAGCAGAGACGGAGAGGTAAATCTTTACATCTTCTGTTTCCTTCTCTCTTTTCCTAATATTCCACCCCATACCAAATTCCAAAATTCCTTGGCTTTAAAGGTCCTTATTACTCTTTATTCCTCTTCATCCACCTTTTTCCAAAACCCCACATTTGTTCTAAAACTCTATCACAATCCCCCCAAACAGGCTTGTTACTCCCCTGGTCAAAATATAAAGCTGAAAGTTCTCCCCCTCTCTCTTTTCCTCCATGATCTGCTACACACACACACACACACACACACACACCATTTTCTATGCATCCCAGTGTGCATCGCTATTGACTTTACATCTTATCTTTAACCTGAGTGTGAATGTATGATTCTAATTCCCCAGACGTATGTATAGTTCTAATTCCTCTGATGTGTGATTTTAATTCATTTTAAATTCTTCCTTTAAAATCAAAGAATTGTTTTCAAGGACCTCATGGTGGTCTCTGGCTCTCTCAAATTTGGGGGGTATCAAGTTCCCTAAGCGCACCTAACGATCCCTCAGGTATGTGTTTGGTTTACGTGTATGTGCTTTGCACGCCCATGCAAACCAAAGCAGGCTTCGTAACACCCCACAAACATGAGAACCCTAATGCTCAAAGCAGGCAGCGTGCAACAGAAGCCAGGCTGTTCCCCCCCCCTCACCCCGAAGAACTGCATCTGCCAGCACATCACTACGTCCGCCATAGCAACAGATTCTGGCCAGAGGGAAGGGGAGGTCGGCTGCTTGACTCTCCAGACGCGACCTTGACAGACTGCCCCCACTTCCCTCCAGGGCAGGAATTACATCTTCTGTGCTACATAACTCCAGAACTATCAGCCACTTTCGCTGGTGCTGCAGAGGTGCTGTGCACCATGCATCTCTTCCGGTTCAGAACCTAGAGCATGATGTGAACCATGCACAGATTGCCACAGATCTGGGAACATGCGATGCTTGTGGGCTGACATCTCGGCATCTTATGATGCAGCAGTGCTGCAGCTTTCGCCTTCAGCACGCTGGGTGAATGTGGCCTGCGGCAAGCGCTGGCTCAGGCACGGCCCTTCTGCCAGGTCTATGGGCCTGCTGCAATGCGGTAGACTTGAGCATGAATACCATACTGAGAGGTGTGGGTGGCGTCAGCAGGGAGGGGTGAGAACACCGTTTCAGTTCAGTTTTGATAAGAATTCAACAAAATTTGCAAAATTCTCCATATCTGGAACAAAAAGGAACTGGAGATTTAAAAAAGAAAAAAAAAAAACAGATGTGGGAGAACGGGAGACTGACAGATTTGTCCGCCCAGGCCCCAGGCCTGGGGTGCTCAGCGCTTAAAAGCCTGGGTTTGAATTCCTGTGCATTCACTAAAGCAGTACACAAATGGCCTCTCAAAATTCTCCACCCTATTTGTGGGCAGAGAAATGGGGTGGGGGGAGGACAATTTCACCCAATTTCTCCAGGGGGAGGAGAAACTCTCCAACAGTTTCTCACAGGTGGGCACACCATTTGCGGGGTTTGTAGCACAGCTTCCTTCTTTTTTCCCCAGGGTTTTTTTCCTTTTTGCACTGCCAACTGTGTTGGAGCCTGGCCCCTGTTTTGCATCCCCCGTAATGCAGGTGCGGGGGCACTATTGTGCCCGACACCAGGGAAAGGGTGGAGCAGTGCTGTGCCGAGATCTGTCCTCTAATTTGCTGAAAGTTTTCTTCCCCCGTGAAAGAGGCCGCCATTGTTCTGCCTCATTCTCAGGGCATTTTATCACTTACTTTGTGTTGTTTTTGAGCTTACCTAATCACTGTGAGGTGGCTAAGGGCGATGTGCAATCAAAAGGAAATACACAGAGAGACCCCTCCCTAGTGTGGAAGAAATTTTTGGCACAGCACTAGTATTTGTGATGCTGTTTGTGGTGCTGAATGAGGGTTGCCAGCTCTCTTTTTTTTCTCTCTCTCTCTTTTTTTAGAAGCTCCTCATCTTGAACATCATGTTCCTCTCCGTGCTAGGAATAGCTGTACCTGTTGAATTTGGATGGGGCAGATGGGTGAGAATTTCATAGAATCATAGAATAGTGGGGTTGGAAGGGGCCTACAAGGCCATCAAGTCCAACCCCCTGCTCAATGCAGGAATCCAAGTCAGAGCATCCCTGGCAGGTGGCTGTCCAGCCTCGTCTTGAAGGCCTCCAGTGTGGGAGAGCCCACCACCTCCCCAGGTCATTGGCTCCATTGGCCAATGTAAGACCAATCCATTGGCGTATTGGTCTCACAGTCAGGACGTTTTTCCTGATGTTCAGCTGGAATCTGGCTTTAATTGTGCCTTTAGAATTTCCTTTTTTAAAAACTCCCACCCATCTTGGACTCCTTTTCTCATTGGAGTTGCTTGCCATGGGACCTTACTTATCATTGTTCTGAGTTTATTAAAATCAGCTTTACTAAAATCCAGGGTACAGGTTTGGCTACACTCAGCTTTTGTGACAACCAAGAACTCAAGTACAACATGGTCGCTTTCCCCCAGAGTTCCTGTAATTGCTACTTTATCCACTAAGTCATCTCTGTTGGTTAGGATCAAGTCAAGGATAACCGATCCTCTAGTTCCTTCCTCTACTTTCTGTAGGAGGACGTTATCCGCCACACAAGTCAGGAATTTCCTGGAGGGGCCATGTTTTGCAGAATGTGTCTCCCAACAAATATCAGGGAGATTGAAGTCCCCCATTACTACTACATCACGCTTCCTTCAAACGTTGGCAATTTACTTCTCAAATGTTTCATCCTCATCTTCTCCTTGATTGGGTGGCCAGTAGCAGGTTCCTTTTATTCTTTGCTCCATTTATTTTGATCCAGATGCTCTCGATGGGGCTACCAAGCTCATCCTCCTGTATTTCTGTGCAGAGACATGTATTTTTCACAGACAGTGCAACCCCACCTCCCTTTCTGTTCCTCCTGTTCTTTTTGAACAAGTTATATCCTTCAATTGCTGTATTCCAGTCATGAGAGTCATCCCACCAGGTCTCAGTTACACCTATCAAGTCATAATTTCCCTCCTGTATTAAGAGTTCAAGTTCATTCTGTTTGTTTCCTCTGGGCAACAAACAGAACGATTTCATTTCAGGGAGTCTGGTAAAAACAACAACAACAACAACCCAAAATGCACAACGTTCTTCATATTCAGGAGAGAAAGAACTTGAGATTTTAATAATCTGAATGCGGGAGGAAGAGGAATGGATGGATTTACCCATTCCCAGGCCCGGATGTTAAACTGCCCCAGAAAGGCGTGGTACAAATCAGATGTCATGGGGGGGGGGGCAATATTCTGCACAATCCTCACTGGAACCAAGCGTCCACCTACTGCAGGGAGCATTTCTCCATCTCACTTGCTGAGGTGTGTGAGCCCATGCCCCAAGGTCCAGGCAGACGTTGTGGAATGCCAGCAGAAGATAACAGAAAATTGGGCGGGATAGCTATTGGAAGACATTGGAAGACAGAAACAAAACTCAAAAGTGATCTTCATAGCCTGGAGTGCTGGGCAGAAAGCAACAGAATGAAATTTAGTAGGGAAAAATGCCAAATTCTGCACCACGGAAAAAGAAACCAAAAGCACAGTTACAAGATGGGGGATACGTGGAATTGTAGTAGATCACAAGCTGAATATGAGCCATTAATGTGATGTGGCTGCAAAAAAGGCAAATGCTATTTGGGGCTGCATTAATAGAAGCATAGCTTCCAAATTCCAGGAAGTCCTAGTTCCCCTCTACTCAGCACTGGTTAGGCCTCATCTGGAGTACTGTGTCCAGTTCTGGGCACCACACTTTAAGAAGGATGCAGACAAGCTGGAGAGGGTTCAGAGGAGGGCAGCACAGATGATCAGGGGACTGGAAACAAAGCCCTATGAAGAGAGACTGAAAGAACTGGGCATGTTTCGCCTTGAGAAGAGAAGACTGAGGGGAGCTAGGATAGTGCTGTTCAAGCACCTGAAAGGTTGTCCCAGAGAGGAAGGCCAGGATCTCTTCTCGATCCTCCCAGAGTGCAGGACACGGAATCATGGGCTCAAGTGACAGGAAGCCAGATTCCGGCTGAACATCAGGAGAAATTTCTTGACTGTTAAAGCAATGTGACAATGGAACCAATTACCCAGGGAGGTGGTGGGCTCTACCACACCAGAGGAGTTCAAGACAAGGCTGGACAGCCATCTGTCAGGGATGCTCTGACTTGGATTCCTGCATTGAGCAGGGGGTTGGGCCTGATGGCCTTGTAGGCCCCTTCCAGCCCTACTATTCTATGTTTATGTGATTCTATGAGCCCTGACCAGTGGTCCTTGGGCTGTGATGCCAGTTGCACTTCCGGGAGTGCAGTGTTCATTCATTTCAACAGAGTTTCATTCCCTATCACCACGTTTCACATCACAGTGTTAACTGCAGAGACCTGCAGAGCTGAGCAGACTTTGCTTTGCAAATAGCAGCCCCTGTTCTGGGGCGGTGCTCCTGATGTACCTCACACTGAACGATAGAGTTAGAAGTGTTATCGGAGGCTGTCTCTTTGCTGCACTGGAAGAAGGGAAGGACAACAGTCAAAGGGAGAAGTCTAAGACGCAGTCAGAAAACCTGACTGGTTTAATTGACATTTCTAGGAAAGATTAATTTAGTGCTGGGAGAGGTGAAGGATGGATCCCTCTGGCACTTGAACATTGACATTTATGTGCATGCCGGATAGAGTGTGGGCAGAGACAGCAGTGAGCTTGAAATGTTCTGATGGTCTCCCTTAATATATCCTGAACAGGCTCTTGAGACAGTAATTCAGACACAATCTCATTTTGTCTTGAACTTTTGTGGAACACAGAATGACAATCATTGCAAATTTTGCTGAGCTGGGAGACATGTTAGGGATGAGAAAGCAAGGGGGAGATTTGCAAAAGTGCTGAAGCCATCACTTTCCCCTCTGAGTGATCTGGAGACTGTAGAGGTGAAAGTCCAGCTGCCAAGGAGAGGCACCCTTGCAAGCAGGCCTCCCTCCCTCCCTCCCTCTCATAATGTCAAGGAAGGCATTTGAGGAACTGATTAGGCAAAGTGTCTTGTTGCAAATGCAGGGATTTTGAGGTGGTGTGTCTGATGAAACAGCAAATCCAAGGATGACCTCAAATATTTAAAGGGATATAAGCCAAGCAGTTTGAAACATGACGAGTATCAGCAGAACCAGTGCAGACCTGTGTGCGTCTGCATCCCCAGGTATGCTCCTCTAAACATCCCCGTGGGTGATTCATGACTACCTTGTCAGGGCTACCTTTTTATGGCCACGTTAATTCAGCAGAGTTTTGTGTTGTGGTGTTTGCTATTCATCTAAAGAAAAATCAGCTCCACTGTATTGTTCTGAGCAAGCGCAGCCGCTCCGAGCGGCTGGGGGTGGCTGCACCTGTGCTGACTGCACTCCGGTTGGCGGGGCAGGAGCCCCCCCCCAGCTCTCTGGGAGAGGAGGTGGGGACCGAACGGCGCTGGAAGCATGCGGGGGGAGGACAGGTCCGAGGCACAACGTGTGCATTTGCAGCGCTCCAGGACCTGCGACTTCTGCTGGTCACACATTCCAGCTGTGCATATGTGGCTCATCCCTTAAAGAAAGCACAGTGCCTCTCTTATCAAAACAACAGACCCACAAATCATAGGCATTAGGGGTGTGCACCAGCCACAAGATCCAATTTGCACCGTAATTCAGCCGTTTGGAAACAGCCCATTAGACGGGTTCATTGGTCTCCCAGTTTGACTCGGGGGCTAAATGTGAAGTGAGATTTGAAAGACTGAAGCTTCATGCCTTCCATGGACTTGCATGGGAAATCCATGAATGTCTGCATCCTAGTTTCTGTCTGTTAAATTGTATGACTGCTGCAGGCCTTGTACACCTTACGATGGGTTACAACTGGGCAACATTCAGACAGATAATTGCAGGGGGGTTGTTCTAAGTGCCCTGAAATTTTTATTTATTTATTTTTTAAGTGAAATGCTGATAGCTTTTTTATTATTATTATTGCTTACCAGAATAATTGGACAGAATTTGTAGGTGTACTGTTCTCTTCTGAGGAAATCAAGCCTGCCAAGTTTCAGATGAATAGGTGCAGGGGGGGTTGTGCAAAAGCAGCTGTTAAAGTTTGGGAATTTCCTAAAAAAAAATAAAGGATGCACTTATCAACCTATGATTTTTTAGGGCAATTGCAGGGATGTGCGAATCCCTTACCTTGCTCCGCTGAGGGGCATCCATGGTGGGGGGGAGGCGCTCCATCCCTCCTCCTGGAATCCTGCCCAGCTGGCTCTGCTCCACGGCCAAGCCACGGAGCCGCTGGCCGGCTCCAGCCGCCCGCAGCCGGCCATCCGGCTGCTGGGCAGCCCTTCAGGAACGCAAATGGTGGCTGTTGTAGCCGCCGCCATTTGCATCCCCGTATTGAGCCATGATAGGCTACGTAAATACTTACGTAGCCGATCACAGCAGGGGGGGGGGAAACCCAGTGTACGCAAATGGCGGTAGCCGCCGCCATTTGCGTATGCTGGGGTTTCCCCACCCCCCCACCGTAATAGGCTATGTAAATACTTACGTAGCCTATCACGGCCTCCGCAGGGATGCAAATGGCTGGCTACATAATAAGTATTTACGTAGCCTATCACGGCTTGAAGAGGAGGAAGCGAATGGCGGCTGCAGGATGGCCGCCATTCGCAAAGCAGCGCGGATGGGAGCAGGTAAGTGTTCCGTTTCGAACGCCTTTCGTGGGGTGGGGGTGGCGGGGACTTCGTCCCGCATGCCTTTCATGGGTTGGGGGGGTGGGGGCTTTCTTCCGCAATGGATTTCGAGGGGCCAAATGCACTGGCATTCGGCCTCACCGAGATCCATCGCGGAATTCTCTGACATCCCTAGACAATTGTTAAAATATTCTCAAGATACGTTTACTCCAGCAGGCATTTAAATGAATGTAACTGGTTAATTTCTGATAGATTTGTCTGCACTCCTGTCTTAGTGCTGAATTGTTGTTGCTGTTGTCATTGCTTTTTTAAAAATCCAAGTAGTTAATTTTCAGCTTTTAAAAATTACTATTGATTTTGATCATTAGTTCCCTTGGGCAATTTTTCAGTGGAAAGATGGGATAAAAATCTGCTTCCTATTTTTTCAAAGGGTTCCCATGTGTGCCTCAACCTTCTCTTGAAGCTTTGGGAAGGAAACTCAAGAACTTTGGGGCCCAGATAGTTTTCTCATCCGTCTTTCCAGTAGTAAGAAGAGGGATAGCACAGGAAAGAAAAACTCTCAGAACCACTATCTATCATCTTTGTGAAGTCATGGAGGACGGGTGAAGTGCCAGATGACTGGAGGAGGGCTAATGTTGTCCCTGTCTTCAAAAAGGGCAAAAAGGAGGAACCTGGGAACTACAGACCAGTCAGTCTGACATCAATCCCTGGGAACATTCTGGAGCAGATCATAAAGCAATCCATCTGGAAGCACCTTGAAAACAATGCCGTGATTACTCGAAGCCAACATGGATTTGTCAAGAACAAGTCCTGCCAGACGAATCTGATCTCATTTTTTGATCAAATCACCTCTCCTGTGGACCGTGGGAATACCGTAGACATCATATACCTGGACTTCAGGAAAGCTTTCGACAAAGTGCCCCATAATATCCTGATTAGCAAACTAGCTAAAAGTGGGCTAGATGAAACAACTCTCAAGTGTATCCACAGCTGGCTACAGAATCGGACTCAAAGAGTGCTTATCAATGTGACCTTCTCAAACTGGGGAGAGGTAACAAGTGGGGTACCGCAGGGCTCAGTCCTGGGCCCAGTGCTCTTCCACATTTTTATGAATGACTTGGAGGAGGAGGTGCAGGGAATGCTGATCAAATTTGCAGATGACACACAATTGGGCGGGATAACCAATACCCTGGAAGACAGAATTATAGAATCATAGCGTCATAGAATAGTAGGGTTGGAAGGGGCCTACAATGCCATCAAGTCCAACCCCCTACTCAATGCAGGAATCCAAGTCAGAGCATCCCTGACAGATGGCTGTCCAGCCTCATCTTGAACGCCTCCAGAAACAAAATTCAAAGTGATCTTGTTAGACTGGAATGCTGGAAAGAAAACAACAGAATGAAATTTAAGAGGGATAAATGCCAGGTTCTGCACCTAGGAAAAGGAAACCAAATACACAGTTACAAGATGGGGGATACGTGGCTCAACAACACTACAAGTGAGAAGGATCTTAAAATTGTGGTAGATCACAAGCTGAATATGAGCCAACAGTGTGATGTGGCTGCAAAAAAGGCAAATGCTCTTTTGGGCTGCATTAATAGAAGCATAGCTTCCAAATCCCAGGAAGTACTAGTTCCCCTCTACTCAGCACTGGTTAGGCCTCATCTGGAGTACTGTGTCCAGTTCTGGACACCACACTTTAAGAAGGATGCAGACAAGCTGGAGAGGGTTCAGAAGAGGGCAACAAAGATGATCAGGGGACTGGAAACAAAGCCCCGTGAGGAGGGACTGAAAGAACTGGTCCTGTTGAGCCTTAAGAAGAGAAAACTGAGGAGAGATAGGATAGTGCTATCTAAAACATTGTGGTTTTAATGTTCTATATATTTTAAATTGTTTTATTGTGTGTTGTTTGGTTTTAGTTTTTGTGAACCACCCAGAGAGCTTCGGCTATTGGGCGGTATAGAAATGAAATAAATAAATAAATAAATATACACTGGAGAGCCAGTGTAGTGTAGTGGTGAGAGTGACGGACTGGGAGCCAGGAGATCCGGGTTCTAGTCCCCACTTGGCCATGGAAGCTCACTGGGTGACTTTGGGCCAGTCACAGACTCTCAGCCCAACCTACCTCACAGGGTTGTTGTTGTGAGGATACAACGGTGAGGAGGAGGATAATGTAAGCCGCCTTGAGTTCCTTGCGAGAGGGAGAAAGGCGGGGTATAAATGCAATAAATAAATAAATAAATAGCGCTCTTCAAGTACTTGAAAGGTTGTCACCTGGGCCGATATACATGGTGTCCGCCATTGCAATGAATTCAGTGTCCTGTCGGGTTAAACACTCTCACATTAAAATGTGATTATCCACACTCACCCATTTTCCCTGTTGCAGTGCTTCATCAAATGTGTAAGCTCAGTTCACACTCGAGCGCTGTGCTGTTTTCCTGCTCTTAAAGACGGAGGCTCTCATTGGAGGATCAGAAACTCTTCCTGTTCCTGCTGATTTCATGCCCACCATGCTCACAGCTCTCAACGGCCCCATGTCGTCTTCCGGCTACTGATCTCATAGCTTCCTCAGCACTCAATGTTTCCTCAGCAACAAGCAAAGAGCTGGATGTGTGCGTGCTTGTCTCATCTAGGAAGCTAAGCAGGGTTGGCCCTGGTCAGTAGTTGGATGAGCGACCGCCTGCCAATCAGGCTTCCTGCATTGAGCAGGGGGTTGTTCTATCCCTTCAAATAAGACTAAGTTTTACCCCCTTCTATCCCTTGCTTCTGCTGGGGGGTTTTAAATTAAGGCATTATCTTCAAAGAATCATGGTTTCTTCATTATGTTTTTTTTTTTTTCCTAATTCAGGCATGATCTTCAAAGATTCAAAAATTCAAAGATCTGATAATTCAAAGATTTGAAGCTTCAGCTCTTTGAATCTTCGAAGATCATGCCTGAATTAGGAAAAAAAACATCCCGGAGAAGCCACAATTCCTCGAGCACAAGGCCTTGTGCTCCTCACCAATTGGGTTGCACCTCTGAGCAGAGAGCAGGACTGTCTTATGTGCAAGCCCTTCAGAGCCCAACAGGGCTGTTGGCCATTTAATGAGCCAGGAGAGGGGGACAGAGGGAGGGCATTTCTGAGGGAGGGGAGAACCAGGGATGCTCAAGCTTGCTGAAATTCTCCAAACATCACTTCAAAGCTCGGTTTGGCTGGCTCCCATTCTCATCTGTTACCTGTTTTTCAGTTTGATCAAATGGGGAAAGTGCACATTTTCAGTGGGAAAAGCATGCCTTTCTCTGCATATTTGGGATGTGAATGCAAGTTTGAGAATTTGCAAACATTTTCAGCATACAGGTGCTCCCATTCACATTTGCATTCGAGACTGGGCATTTTCAAGTGAGTTGCAAACTGAAACAAAACGCACATACGTCCCTAGAGCTTCCCAGGGAGTGCCTCTGTGAGGGGGTTTGTAGCAGGTATTTATCTGGCATCCATGTCCTGCTGGTGGTTTATCCGTCAAGCAGCTTGTTCAAGAAGGATAGCTTTGCTTTCCTAGGTTCCAGATCCCACAGGCAGCCGTCACTCTCTCTGACAGGCAGGGAGGCCCATTTATTTTTTATTGGCATCTCTCTCTCTCTCTCTCTCTCTCTCTCATTTTCTCATATCCACCTGGGACTGGTAAGTGCCAGGGAGGCTGCAAGATGTTTAAGAGCAGCTTCTCTGAGAATGGTTCCTTCTCCTCTTCTATTCAGTCAGACATTCTCTGTGGGACTTGACCAATTCTGAGAGCAAATTTTCCAGTGCAAGACTCGAATGGGAAGAGTCTGAGCTGCACGGGACAACCCAGTCCTGATCAGTACTCACTGGATAGCCTTGGTCACAGTTGCTGGGAACATGTGCTAAAGAGAAGAAATGAAGAACAGAGATGGAAGCATTTCCAGTGGCCAGGGAATAGAACCACCAAACATGACCCCTCCATTCCAGTTCGGGTTCTTCAGTTATTTCTTAACTCACCAGATCAGTTTTGACTCAGACCTTAACTTTAAAAAGATGTTTGGAAACTGGCTTGGAAATAGTACATACAGTATATCAGCTTCATGGGAATTGATATTGGAGCAGGAGTTTTGCTTCCAGTCTTTTTCAGCTGTAAACTTGCAACTTGCATGCAGCACACCCAAGTCTCCAGAGCTCCCATTTGACCAACGGACAGGCTGCGTTTCAGCCCAGAAAATGCTGTGTTGATGTGCTGCAGAGCAGGGTCAGCAAAGATAATGTCTGGCTAACTGGCCCCATTAAAGTTACAAAGAATCAAAAGAGGTGACAGTGGCTCGTTTGGCTCGCAGCCTTTGGGTAGCCTTGATGTTGGCTTTTCCGAGACGGGCCTTGAAGAGACCAAATAGACTGGGGAAGGGGGCAGGGCTGAGGTCCTGGCTGAGACTGCTCTCCCAGATGTTCTGAGTTGGGACTTGATAGCTCCTCCTCAGAGTGTGGAGAATTTCCACTCCAATGACCTCTGTGAGGATGGCTGGCGAGTCCTGGGGGCCTCCTGGGTTGATCTGTATTCAAGGCCCATAGCAGAAGGGTCATCATCGAACAGGTCTGGGGTTAAGTCAGAGAAGGATGCAAGGGAAGGCAAGGATGTTTCAAGGTACATTTCGCAATGAATGAAATACTCCCCATCCTAGGACAATGACTGTTCCTGTTAGCAACTATCCCCCCCCCCCCCAGGAATGTCACTTCTTGCTATGCACATTGTTTCTCTGCAGCACAGTTGTCCTTCTGCTGTTCCTCAGAAGACTTTGTGCAAAGAAATGATCTAGCCAGAAACTGCTAAAGGAGGCCAGAGCAAAGGTTGCATGTAAGTCTCCAGATAGAACCAATGTAAGAGCTTTACGTGGTCTTCGTTTCTCCAACCCAACCTAAGCAGTTGTCATTAGAAGCGATATATCCAAAGTGCTTGCTCAGAAAATGGACATGAGCTTGGCAGTCGTTATGCCTTGAGCGCCATTTATCTGGAAAGTTATTCGCCAGCTTGGATTGTAATCTGAGCTGCTGTGCCTCATTCTGTGATGTCTTGAATGCTGCAACGGCAGAATCCCAGGTGCCAGGAGCCCTGGACAATGTAATTTTCCAAGGGTGCCTGGAGTAGATTCATTCATTAAGTTTATGCATCACTTCCCACCACAAAAGCAGTCTTGACGTGACTCATAGAAGAAAGTATACAAAACCCTATGATCGATATAAGGAAGACAAAACCAATATAAGCCATAATCAGTATAACACAATACAAATACAAGTAGACACAATAGAAACATGATCTTAAAACAATATAGTATTAAAAGTGTTCGGCCACAATATCACAATATCAGCCACAGAAATCAAACCCTCAAATATCCTCCCCCCCCCCTCTCTCTCTCGCACACACACACACACACACACAGGATATCACAAAAACAACCCACGACAGCTAGGCCATAACTAATATCCAGATGCCTAGGGAAATAAATGCACCTTCTCCTGGAGCTGAAAAGGTGATGGTGTTGGTGCCAAGTTAACCACCTTGGGGTGAGCATTCCCGACACATGAGGCCACCACTGAAAAGGCCCATTCTCCAGCGATTGCCCTCAGAGTGTCTCTGGGAGGGAGCACATGGAGAAGGGCCCCTGATGCCAACCTCAAGGTCCAGAGAGGGCATATGGGGAAAGGCTATCCTTGAGGTCCTGGGCTCCCAACATGCAGAGCTTTATAGGGTAAAACCAGCACTTCGAATTTGGCACAGAAACAAATTTGCAAACACTGTGGGTGACCCAGGACCAGACTATCTGCTCAAATCGCCTCAACCCAAAGAATAGCCTGGCAGATGAATTCTGCACCAGCTACAATTTCTGAATCCTCTCCAAAGGGAGCCCAGCGTACAAGGCATTGCCGTAATCTCGCCGAGAGGGTACCAGACCAGAGCCCATGGTTGCCAGTCTAGCCCAACCCGATGGGTTGCAGCTGGCAGAGGGCACTGTGCACCATGGGAAAAGGCCAGACTGTGCATGCATGCGCTGCCCAAGAGAGCTCCCGTCGCCACCAAGGATGGTGGTTTCTGTTCTGAGCAGCCTCAGCTCCTCTTTGGATTGGCAACTTGGCCCTTGGCCCTGCTGCACCTCCAAGACCAAGCTGATTTATTTATTTATTTATTTATTTAAATTTATTAATCGCCCATCTGGCTGGTCACCCAGCCACTCTGGGTGATGCACAACATACCATAAAACAATTTAAAACAATAAAATTCTACCATAAATTTTTTTTTTAAATACCCTAACCCACCCAAATGCCTGCCTGAACAACCACGTTTTTAATGCACAACGGAAGCTCATTAAAGAGGGGGCATGACGGAGTTCCCTAGGGAGGGAGTTCCACAGAGTGGGGGCCACCACAGAAAAGGCCCTCTCCCTCGTCCCCACCAGTCTAGCTGTCCGGGCTGATGGGACAGAGAGAAGGCCATCCGAGGCTGATCTTGTTAAGCAGCCTGTCTGGTGTTGCTGGAGATGCTCCTTGAGATAGGCTGGGCCGGAACCATATAGGGTTTTAAAGGTCAAAACCAACACCTTGAATTTGGCCCGGAAAACAACTGGTAACCAGTGCAACTCCTTCAGCACTGGAGTGATGTGATCTCGCCGGCAGCTGCCTTTAATCAGGCGAGCCGCCGCGTTCTGTACCAGCTGCAGTTTCCGAACCGTCTTCAAGGGTAACCCCACGTAGAGCGCATTACAGTAGTCTAAACGAGAGGAGACCAGGGCATGTACTACCGATGGGAGCAGATGGTCGGGAAGGAAGGGGCGCAGCCGCTGTATCAGATGGAGTCGGTACAGCGTTGTCTGGCTCACAGCTGACACCTGAGCCTCCATGGACAGCTGGGAGTCCAAAATGACCCCCAGGCTGCGGACCTGGTCTTTCAAGGGTAGCTGTACCCCATTCAACACCAGTTCAACATCCCCCGCCTCCTCTTGTCTCCCACCAAAAGTACCTTGGTCTTGTCAGGGTTGAGCTTCAGCTTATTCCTCCCCATCCAGCCACTCACCGTCTCCAGACATTTGGACAGGGATTCTACGGCCAACCTTGGTGAAGAGTTGAATGAGAGGTAGAGCTGCGTGTCATCCGCATATTGATGACACTGCACCCCAAGCCTCCTGATGATGGCCCCCAGCGGCTTCACATAGATGTTAAATAGCATCGGGGAGAGGATGGAACCCTGTGGCACCCCACAAGTAAGTGGCCACGGGTCCGAAACCTCCTCGCCCAGTGCTACCCTCTGGTATCTGCTGGAGAGGAAGGACCGGAACCACCGCAATACAGTGTCTCCAATGCCCAACCCCTCCAGGCGGTCCAGGAGGATACTGTGGTCAACGGTATCAAAAGCCGCTGAGAGGTCGAGGAGAACAAGGAAGGAGCATTCACCCCTATCCAGAGCCCTCCTCATATCATCCACCAAGGCGACCAAGGCCGTTTCTGTCCCATGCCCAGGCCTGAAGCCCGACTGAAATGGGTCTAGATAATCCGTTTCTTCCAAGTGTGCCTTCAACTGCACCGCCACCACCCGCTCAATCACCTTGCCCCAAAATGGCAGATTTGAGACTGGGCGAAAGTTGTTCAGAACTTGAGGATCCAAGGAGGGCTTCTTTAAGAGTGGTCTTCTCACTGCCTCCTTGAGGGCTGATGGCATCACTCCCTCCTCAAGGGAGGCGTTCACCACCGCTTTGATCCCCTCACCCAGCCTCTCTCTGCAGCCCATAATGAGCCAAGATGGGCAAGGATCAAGTAAGCAGGTGGACGGCCTTACAGATGAAAGCACCTTGTCCACTTCATCAGGAGGAAGAAGCTGGAACCGATCCCACAAAACCGGTTTGCCACAGGCTGCCTCTTGCTCACTAACTGTATCCACAGCGTGCAGAGTAACACACCTAATCTGATCAATTTTATCTGTAAAGTGCCTTGCCAAAGCCTCACAGGAGGCCTTAGAATGCTCCAGTGGTTCCGGAGCCACAGGACCGACCAGGCTCCGGACCACTTGGAACAGCTTCCTGGGGCAGCACTCTGCAGACGCGATGGAGGCAGCATAATATTCCTTTTTTGCTGCCTTCACCGCCACGTGATAGGCTGAAGATACAGCTCTAGCCCGTGTCTGATCGTCTTTGGAGCGAGACTTCCGCCACCGGCGCTCTAGCCGTCTCACCTCCTGCTTCAGAGCTCGTAACCGCAGATTGAACCATGGTGCAGTCCGAGCCCTGTTCAGGGGGAGAGGGCGTTTCGGAGCCACCCGATCTAATGCCCCAGTGATTGCGGCATTCCAGCCACCCACCAGGGTCTCGACCGAGTGGCCGTTGGCGTGCCCCAGAGAATCCCCAAGTGCGTTCAGGAATCCATTTCGATCCATAAGACGCCTGGGGCGGACCATTTTAATGGGTCCTCCACCCCTGCGGAGGGGTTGTGGAACCGAGAAGTCCAACGTCACCAGATAGTGATCTGACCATGACAAGGGGGTGGTGGATATACCCCCGACTTCCAGATCACTCCCTGCTTCTCCAGAAACAAACACAAGGTCTAGTGCATGACCGGCTACATGGGTGGGCCCAGTTAGAATATGGTGCAGCTCCCAGGAGGCCATGGTCTCCATGAAGTCCCGAGGTGCTCCTGTGAGGATGGCCTCCGAATGTACGTTGAAGTCCCCCAACAACAGTAAGTTAGGGGACTGTACACGCACATCAGAGACCACCTCAAGCACCTCGGCCAGGGAGTCAGTCGTGCAGCATTCTTAAGAGACTTAAGATGCTCTTAAGAAGAGAAATCGTGGTAGGGTTTGAGCGTGAGTATGTGATTTTGCAGGCCACCTTTCAGATTCTGAGGCAAGGCTTCCGAAAGACAGAGTGGAAGAAGTGGATCCGCACACGCGACTTCCCTCACTGTTTTGTATTGAATGGAAGCAACTCCATTTATTGCCTCTGCATTTTCCCATTTGACTCAGGTTCTTGGTAAACTGCAATATCACTGGCATGACAGGAAACAGTGAGCAGCAGACGCTCTTATCACAGTATCTCAAGGTTTGGGGAAGGTTGAGTGGCTGAATTTCTGCTTGATTAGCATCTCTGTAAAAGGCACAGGGAGCCTTCTGAATAAGAACGTATGTTGATCATCTTGTTTTTTTATAGAATCATAGAATAGTAGGGTTGGAAGGGGCCTACAAGGCCATCGAGTCCAACCCCCTGCTCAATGCAGGAATCCAAGTTGGAGCATCCCTGACCGGTGGCTGTCCAGCCTCGTCTTGAATGCCTCCAGTGTGGGAGAGAACACCGCCTCCCTGGGGAATTAGTTCCACTGTCGTAGTGCTCATACAGTCAGGAGGTTTTGCCTGATGTTCAGCTGGAATCTGGCTTCCTGTCACTTGAGCCCATTCTGGGATGATCGAGAAGAGATCCTGGCCTTCCTCTCTGTGACAACCTTTCAAGGACTTGAAGAGTTCTATCATATCTCCCCTCAGTCTTCTCTTCTCAAGGCTAAACATGCCCAGTTCTTTCAGTGTGTCTTCATAGGGCTTTGTTTCCAGTCCCCTGATCATCTTTGTTGCCCTCCTCTGAACCCTCTCCAGTTTGTCTGCATCCTTCTTCAAGTGTGGTGCCCAGAACTGGACACAGTACTCCAGATGAGGCCTAACCAGTGCTGAGTAGAGGGGAACTAGTACTTCCCGGGATTTGGAAGCGATGCTTCTATGAATGCAGCCCAAAAGAGCATTTGCCTTTGTTGCAGCCGCATCACTTTGTTGGCTCATATGCAGCTTGTGATCGACAACAATTCCAAGATCCTTCTCGCTTGTAGTGTTGTTGAGCCACGTATCGCCCATCTTGTAACTGTGCATTTGGTTTCTTTTTCCTAGGTGCAGAACTTGGCATTTATCCCTGTGAAATGTCATTCTGTTGTTTTCTGCCCAGCGCTCCAGTCTATCCAGATCACTTTGAATTTTGTTATTTATTTATTTGTTTATTACATTTCTATGCCACCCAAAAGCCAAAGCTCTCTGGGCAGTTCACAAAAATTAAAACCACAAGTACAGCATAAAAACAATATAAAACATAAAAGCTTCAAACTACAGTATAAAAGTACCACAAGAATAAAACCTAGTAGCAATGCAGAGATTTAAAATACAGTAACAAATTTAAAACAGCAGAGCTAAAAGACTAGAATGCTAAAATCCCTGGGAGAATAAAACGGTCTTCACCTGGGACTGGAAAGTGCACAATGTAGGTGCCAACCAAACTTCTCTAGGGAGCTGCCAGTGTGGTGTTGTGCTGGACTGAGAGTCGGGAGATCCGGGTTCTAGTCCCCACTCGGCCATGGGAGCTCACTGGGTGACTTTGGGCCAGTCACAGACTCTCAGCCCAACCCACCTCACAGGGTTGTTGTTGTGAGGATAAAATGGATGAGGAAGATTATGTACGCCGCCTTGAGTTCCTTGGAGGAAAAAAGGCGGGATATAAATGTAATAAATAAATAAATAAAAATAATAAATAACTGGTGTGCTACAGAAGAAAAGGCCCTCTTCCTGGTAGCCACCCGCCTCCCTTCCTTTGGCAGGGGCTCCTGGGAAAGGACCCCTAAAGATGATCTTATGGTCTGGGCAGGTACATAGGAGGAGATGATCCTTCAGATAACCTGGCCCTAAGCAAAAACGGGCATGATGAAGGACCAAGAAGGCAGGGACCTAACAGAAGCAGATGAGATTAAGAAGAGGTGGAAAGAATACACAGAAGAACCATACAGGAAAGATCTGAATGTCCCTGATAGCCATGATAGTGCGGTCACTGAACTTGAGCCAGACATCCTCGAGAGTGAAGTCAAGTGGGCCTTAGGAAGCATTACTAACAACAAAGCTAGCGGAGATGACAGTCTTCCAGCGGAGCTATTTAAAATCCTAAAAGATGATGCAGTTAAAGTGCTGCACTCAATGCAGTGGCCACAAGACTGGAAAAGGTCAGTTTACATTCCAATTCCAAAGAAGGGCAACGCCAAAGAGTGTTCAAACCACTGCATAATTGCGCTCATTTCACATGCCAGCAAGGTGATGCTCAAAATCCTACAAGCTAGGCTTCAGCAGCATGCGAACCGAGAACTACCGGAAGTACAAGCTGGGTTTCGAAGAGGCAGAGGAACTAGAGATCAAATCGCCAACTTTCGCTGGATCATGGAGAAAGCAAGAGAATTCCAGAAAAACGTCTATTTCTGCTTCATTGACTATGCTAAAGCCTTTGATTGTGTGGATCACAACAAACTCTGGCAAATTCTGAAAGAGATGGGGGTACCAGACCACCTTACCTGTCTCCTGAGAAACCTGTACGAGGGTCAAGAAGCAACAGTAAGAACCAGACATGGAACAACCGATTGGTTCCAAATTGGGAAAGGAGTACGACAAGGCTGCATATTGTCGCCCTGCTTATTTAACTTATATGCAGAATACATCATGAGAAACGCCGGGTTGGATGAATCACAGGTCGGAATTAAGATTGCCAGGAGAATTACCAACAACCTCAGATACGCAGATGATACCACCCTAATAGCAGAAAGCGAAGAGGATCTAAAGAGCCTCTTGTTGAGTGTGAAAGAGGAGAGTGCAAAAGCTGGTTTGAAACTCAACATTAACAAAACGAAGATCATGGCATCTGGCCCCCTCACTTCCTGGCCTATGGAAGGGGAAGAAATGGAAGCAGTGACAGATTTTATTTTCTTGGGCTCCAAGATCACCGCAGACGGTGACTGTAGCCATGAAATTAAAAGACGCTTGCTCCTTGGGAGGAAAGCTATGGCCAACCTAGACAGCATAGTGAGAAGCAGAGACATCACCTTGCCGACAAAGGTCCGCCTAATCAAAGCTATGGTTTTCCCAGTAGCAACGTATGGCTGTGAGAGCTGGGCTATAAGGAAGGCTGAGCGCCGAAGAATTGATGCTTTCGAACTGTGGTGCTGGAGAAGACCAAGTGGTTAGTCTGGGAGTCCTCCTGGACTCTCCGCTAACTAGGGAAGCCCAGGTGGCTGCAGTGTCCAGGGGTAATAGCCCATGTTAGTCCTACTTAGAGTAGACCCATTGAAATGAATGGGACTTAGGTTAGTCAGGAGTGCGTTTTACCAGCTTAGGCTGATACGCCAGCTTCAATGCTATCAGGAGAGGATGGACCTTGCCTCAGTTATCCATGCACTAGTGATATCCAGGCTGGACTTCTGCAATGTGCTGTACGTGGGGCTGCCTTTGAAGACAATCCAGAAACTTCAGCTGGTGCAGAATGCAGTCCAAGTGTTGGTAGGGGCGAGACAATTAGATCATATAACACCTATACTGTGCCAGCTGCACTGGTTAGCAGTATGTTTCGGAGCCCAATTTATAGTTCTTGTTTTGATCTTTAAAGCTTAAATGGGTTGGGACCAAATTACTTGTTTTTGATTTGTCAAAAACAAGTCCTGCCAGACAAATCTGATCTCATTTTTTGATCAAGTCACCTCCCTTGTAGACCGTGGGAATGCTGTAGACATCATATACCTCGACTTCAGCAAAGCTTTCGACAAAGTGCCCCATGATATCCTGATGAGCAAACTAGCTCGAAGTGGGCTAGAGGAAACAACGATCATGTGGATCCACAGTTGGCTACAGAATCGGACTCAAAGAGTGCTTATCAATGGGACCTTCTCAAGCTGGGGAGAGGTAACGAGCGGGGTACCGCAGGGCTCAGTCCTGGGCCCAGTGCTCTTCAACATTTTTATGAATGACTTGGAGGAGGAGGTGCAGGGAATGCTGATCAAATCTGCAGATGACACAAAATTGGGAGGGATAGCTAATACTTTGGAAGACAGAAACAAAATTCAAAGTGATCTGGATAGACTGGAGTGCTGGGCAGAAAACAACAGAATGGCATTTAATAGGGACAAATGCCAAGTTCTGCACCTAGGAAAAAGAAACCAAATGCACAGTTACAAGATGGGGGATACGTGGCTCAACCACACTACGAGCGAGAAGGATCTTGGAATTGTTGTCGATCACAAGCTGAATATGAGCCAACAATGTGATGTGGCTGCAAAAAAGGCAAATGCTCTTTTGGGCTGCATTCATAGAAGCATCGCTTCCAAATCCCGGGAAGTACTAGTTCCCCTCTACTCAGCACTGGTTAGGCCTCATCTGGAGTACTGTGTCCAGTTCTGGGCACCACACTTTAAGAAGGATGCAGACAAACTGGAGAGGGTTCAAAGGAGGGCAACAAAGATGATCAGGGGACTGGAAACAAAGCCCTATGAAGAGAGACTGAAAGAACTGGGCATGTTTAGCCTTGAGAAGAGAAGACTGAGGGGAGATAGGATAGCACTCTTCAAGTACTTGAAAGGTTGTCACAGAGAAGAAGGCCAGGATCTCTTCTTGATCATCCCAGAGTGCAGGACACGGAATAATGGGCTCAAGTTACAGGAAGCCAGATTCCGGCTGAACATCAGGAAAAACTTCCTGAGTGTCAGAGCAATACGACAATGGAACCAATTCCCTGGGGAGGTGGTGGGCTCTCCCACACTGGAGGCATTCAAGATGAGGCTGGACAGCCATCTGTCAGGGATGCTCTGACTTGGATTCCTGCATTGAGCAGGGGGTTGGACTCGATGGCCTTGTAGGCCCCTTCCAACCCTACTATTCTATGATTCTATGATTCTATGATTCTAAGACGCTTACGTGTCCCCCGGACTGCAAGGAGGTCAAATCAGTCCATCCTAAAGGAAATCAACCCTGAGTGCTCATTGGAAGGACAGATACTGAAGCTGAAGCTCAAATATTTTGGCCACCTAATGCGGAGACAAAACTCCCTGGAAAAGGCCCTGATGCTGGGAAAGACTGAAGGCAAAAGGAGAAGGGGACGGCAGAGGATGAGACGGCTAGATAGCATCACCGATGCAATGAAGATGAACTTGAGCACGCTCCGGGAGAGAGCGCAGGACAGGAAGGCCTGGCGTGCCGTGGTCAATGGGTTCACGAACAGTCAGACACGACTGAACAACTGAACAAAAGCTGTTTAGGGCTTTGAATGTTAATGTCAGCACTTAAGAGCATTGATCTTCAATGGGTTGCATTTTCTGACCCACTACTGCAGGGGTGGGCAACTTTGGGAGTTCCGGGGGTCATTTTTGCCCTCCAGACCCGCCCCCCATGGGCCATATTTTCCCCACCAGCATGGCACGGGGGGTGGTGGAATGGCCCTGGAGTGACTACAGAGTGCCAACAGGGTTGTTGTTGTTGTTGTTGTTCAGTCGTTCAGTCAGCTTATTTCGAAAAAGGATCAACATGGCAGCAAACTAGATGCCATTAAAAAAAACTGCACAATTTGGGAGGGTGGTGGGAGTGGCAGGGGCTGCAGCAAGGGGCAAAAGGGCCCGAATGCTGCCCACAGGTCATGTGCTGCCCCCCCTCGCTCCTGGGACATGGCTTGATCTGAGACCAGTGCAGGGCTGTATCCCCTGCCTCTTGCTGGCATATGACCTGCCCCCATGTCGCTGCCTAGACCCAATGTGGCCCTCGGGCTGAACATTTTTCCCTAGCCTTGGTTCACCCCATCCTGGGATGCCAAGGCCATGGATCAGGAATCTGGGAGTTGCTCTACAAAATCTGAAAAGCTTATTCTTGATTAGCAGTTACAACAAAGGGGAAACATTTTACTAACATCAGGCCAAAAGCAGGTTAAAAAAACGAGTGTGCCAGTTGAACAAATTATTCAGCTATGTCGTACTATCAACGTACAGCAGGGAGACTCTCTCTAAACCCACGGTAATAGGCTCTGAACATTTTTAAAGCAGTGCAAACTGGGAAATATTATTGGTTATGATATACATACAAAATACTGGGGATTGCTTCTGGAGTTGTTCTCCCAGGCAAAAGTGGTTTTCTGGAGTTGTTCTCCCAGGAATGAGGGGTGAAGGAAGCAACTCTTGGAAATTCCCAGATTCACTCCCCACCCCCACCTCAAATCTCTCCCATCCTTTCCACAGGCTTTTAAAAGGGGGCATACTGAAGCAAGCAGGGAAAAAGATGAAAGGTGCCCCATTACATAAAAGCTATTTTTGAGGAAATTTGCATAACAAACGTATCTGCAAATAGCTCTGGCGCTGAACTACTTGCAGGTTAAAAGAATATCTGTTAATTGATTACCACTTTCTCTGCCCTAATTACCATTCTCTCCCTCCTTGGCAGGATCACAGTGGAAATATGTGCTCACTCTCTAAAGACAAAGGGCTTCCATTTTTCACCTCTTTATTCATTGTTTGCCTCCCCCTTATTGTTAACCCAACTTGAAAAGGCCTAGATGAATGTGGAACATCGCAGGGAGGAGGGAGGGGTTCAACGCACCACACACAGAACCACCAGTCTGGCCAGCCAGCCAAGATTTCTGCCCCAAGGGGTGTAACTGGCCTTTCTGCCCAGGCCTCTCCTCCTCCAGCCAACTTTCAATCATCTCAATGGGACTTGCGCTGGTTGAAAGGAAAAACAAAGCCAGGTCTGACAAGAGGCCCTGGAACAAAGGGAACTCAAAAGCTTGATGGGTTCTAATAAAGACATTACCCTGCTGTGGATTTGGGATTTTTTTCCTCATGGCCCATAAGAAGAGCCCTGATGCTGGATCAGACCCAGGGTCCATCTAGTCCACCATTCCGTTCACACAGTGGCCAACCAGCTGTCAACTGGAACCCACAAGCAGCGCATGGGCGCAACCGCACTCTCCCACCCATGTTCCCCAGCAACTGGTGTACATAGGCATACCACCTCTGGTTCTGGAGGTAGCACATAGCCATCAGGAATAGTAGCCACTGATAGCCATTGACCAGCACAGCCTCCTTTGCTTTTCATGGAATACAGATATGAAGCGATACTCACGGAAGCTTCTTCCACAATGCCATTGTGCCCTGAGACAGGACAGCCTCTGGCATCCAGGTGCTGGCCTGAGAGTGGCCCCAAGCCAAGCTCCCCAGTCTGTCTGAGAGGATCCTTGGTGAGGCAGCCCCTTCCCTGGCCATGAATGTCAGCTCTCTACATGCAGGAGGCTATTTTCAAGTAAACGTTCTTGTCCCATGTGCCTTGGGAGGCACTTCAGGTCCACGAAATGACACTTGGCATCGGCTGTCAAGAAAACTCCCCTGGGTAGGTGGGAGTGGCTCCCCCTCATTCACAATAATAGTCTCCAGACACATGTAGGAAGAAAGCCAGACCATGAAGCACGTGGGCTTCCATGTTTATACACTAATGCCCAGAGTATGGGAAACAAACAGAACGAACTTGAACTCTTAATACAGGAGGGAAACGATGACTTGATAGGTATAACTGAGACTTGGTGGGATGACTCTCATGACTGGAATACAGCAATTGAAGGATATAGCTTGTTCAAAAAGAACAGGAGGAACAGAAAAGGAGGTGGGGTTGCACTGCATGTGAAAAACACATATCTCTGCACAGAAATCCAGGAGGATGAGCTTGGTAGCCCATCAAGAGCATCTGGGTTGAAATAAATGGTGCAAAGAATAAAAGGAACCTGGTGGTCGGAGTCTACTACCAGCCACCCAATCAAGGAGAAGACGAGGATGAAACTTTTGAAAAGCAAATAGCCAACGTTTCAAGGAAGCATGATATAGTAGTAATGGGGGACTTCAATTTCCCTGATATTTGTTGGGAGATAAATTCTGCAAAACATGGCCCCTTCAGGAGATTCCTGACTTGTGTTGCAGATAATTTCCTCCTACAGAAAGTCGAGGAAGGAACTAGACTATCAGCTATCCTTGACTTGATCGTAACCAACAGAGATGACTTAGTGGATCAAGTAGCAGCCAGTTCCAGGAACTCTGGGGGAAAACGACCATGTTATACTTCAGTTCTTGGTTCTAAAGGAAGCAAAAGCCAAGTGTAGTCAAATGCGTACCCTGGATTTTAGGAAAGCCGTTTTTAATAAACTCAGAACAATGATCAGTAAGGTCCCATGGCAAGCGATGCTAACAAGAAAAGGAGCCCAAGATGGGTGGGAGTTTTTTTAAAAGGAAATTCTAAAAGCACAATTACAAACAATTCCAACAAGAAGAAAAGGTGGAAGACTACAGAAGAAGCCAATGTGGCTTCACAAAAAGCTTCGAGATGACCTGAATACAAAAAAAGGACATATATAGGAAGTGGAAGGAAGGCCAAGCTACAAAGGAAGAGGACAGGCAGGTAGCACAGAATTGCAGGGATGGCGTCAGGAAGGCTAAAGCGGAGAACTAGCTGAGGTTAGCGAGGGATGCTAAAAGCAACAAAAAGGCTTTCTTCAGCTACGTGCATAGTAAAAGGCAGAGGAAAGAAATGGTGGTTCAGCTATTAAATGATGGCAAAATGATAACACATGACAAGGAAAAGGCAGAAGTGCTCAATTCCTACATTGGCTAAAAAGACCCCCTGAAAGAGGGTCTATGATTCCCTGGCAAAGGCGAAGTACAGGCTGAAGGGGCAGGATTGCAGCTTGAGATCAGTAGGCATATGGTCAAGGGACACCTAATGACTTTGAATGAGTTCAAATCTCCAGGGCCAGAGGAACGGCATCCTAGGGTAAAAAGGGAACTGGCAGAAGAACTCTCAGGACCGCTGTCTATTCTCTTTGAGAAATCATGGAGGACGGGGGAAGTGCCGGATGACTGGAGGAGGGCTAACGTTGTCCCTATCTTCAAAAAGGGTAAAAAGGAGGAACCTGGGAAGCTGGGCAGAAAACAACAGAATGACATTTAATAGGGATAAATGCCAAGTTCTGCACCTAGGAAAAAGAAACCAAATACACAGTTACAAGTTGGGGGATACGTGGCTCAACAATACTACAAGCGAGAAGGATCTTGGAATTGTTGTAGATCACAAGCTGAATATGAGCCAACAATGTGAAGTGCCTGCAAAAAAGGCAAATGCTCTTTTGGGCTGCATTCATAGAAACATAGCTTCCAAATCCCGGGAAGTACTAGCTCGCCTCCACTCAGCACTGGTTAGGCCTCATCTGGAGTACTGTGTCCAGTTCTGGGCACCACACTTTAAGAAGGATGCAGACAAGCTGTTGGGGGTATCCCCTGTGAAAAGGGCTAGACAGGTCCCGTCAGAGACCCCTGAAGAACTGCTACTAGCCAGGTAGTGCCCATGCTGTGTCCTCCAGGACCGGATAAAGACATACACAGAGGAGATGCCACAAAGCCGCTGTGCAACAGCCAGTCATGGGATTGCTGCTCCAAGTAAGCCAGGGCCATTAGAACCATAGAGTCAGAAGGGGCCTTGAGGGCTGTCTAGCCAAACCCCTTGCTCAGTGCAGGATGCAACATAGAATCTCTTGGATCCAGCATTGTCACTCGAGGCACAGGTGGACTTGGTGGCACAGGGCAGCTTTTATCAGCTTAGACTGATAAACCAACTACATCGTCATCTGGACAGAGATACCCAAGCAACAGTTATCCATGCTCTGATAACATCTCATCTGGATTACTGCAATGTGTTATATCTGGGGCCGCCTTTGAAAATGGTCTGGAACCTTCAGCTGGTCCAAAACACCACAGCAAGATTCTGCATGGAGACTGGCCAATATGATTGTATTATGCCTGTACTTTTTCATCTGCCTTGGCTGCCAGTCGATTTCCGGGCCACACTCAAAGTGCGGATGTTAAAATTCAAAGCCCTAAATGGATTGGGGCCAGCTTACCTGAAGGGTCTTCTGCCATATACTCCTGCCCAGGCCCTAAGATCATTGTTGGAGGCCCTTCTCTGGCACCTACAGCATGGTCTTTTCAGCACCAGGTGAAGGTCTTATTTTCCCAGGCATTTTAAGTTCTTGAGTTTTAATTGTTTTCAATCTGTGCTGCTTTGTATTCTGGTTTTATACTGTAGTTTTAAAAGTTTTATATTATGTTTTATCATGTTGCTCTGTTTTATGGTTTTAACTGTTCTGAATCACATGGAGAGCTTCAGCTGTTGGGCAATATAGAAACGTCATGAATGAATGCCTGCCTGCCTGCCGGCCAGCCAGCCAGGGCTGCCTTATTTTACTGATTACATATAAGCTGCTCCAGGACCATTTTTGACTGAGGAGTGGGATAAAAACCCTTTAAACGAATAAACCCCCTGCATCCAGGATGGGTCAGGCCATAATGCTAAATAAGCGGAGATATGCCGTTGTGACTACAGGCACGGCGTTTCCTTCTGCACACCTTTTGTCTTCCTTTCTCCAGATGCCCAGTTCATCCAACAGGGTCCTTGCAGCTTTGCAATGACTCTTCTCCATTTTGCCTGCCTCCTGTTTTGATCGCCAAGACATATTCCACCCCACCATTTAATCTGCATGCAAAAATTATGATTGCCCCCTTGATCTTGCTTGGATCCTTCTTGATGGACTACGAGGGAGGCGGTGACAGGGCAATTCCCTGCCCACCCCAGACACACTTCATCACGAGCCCACAATGAGGGAGAGGCCGGCGCACTTCCCGCCCCCTCCAGTGTCTTCCCACGGGCCCCCTGGCCTGGGCCTGGCCTCTGGGGATTGCCTGTCCTCCACCACCGTGGCAGCTGGAGGCTGCTCTTCCCCTCACGAGAGCGCAGAAGCATCCGCAGGGGCTTCGGGGAGGCGCAGCTTGCCGCAGCTGCTTCCGATCCCCAGGCGAATTGGACGAGGGGGCGCTTTCATCTGCGCGTGTGACGTGCGCCCAGATCGCCTCTGGGGTCCCTGCCAGATCCCTCCCAGGAGGCGCCCCACAGCACGACCACCTGCGCCTCTGAGGCAGTGGCCTTTTGCCTCAGGGTCCGCCCGGCTGTTTCTCCCCCGGAGCCGCCGCCGTTCCGCGCCACCGCCGCCTCCACCAGCACCGCCGCCTCCCCACTGCTGGAGCAGCCAGAGCCTCTCTGTTCTCCTCCAGAGGCCTCGGAGCGCCTCGCCGGACGGGGCCCAGCCCTCCGGGGAAGAAGGGTGCGCCTGCCCGGCCAGCCCTGCACCAGCCCTCTTTGCTGTCCAGCAGATGCCTGCAGTCTTGGGCGGGCCAGGAGGGAAGAGGGCCACGGAGCAAGCACGTCCTGGAGAGCGGGAAGTGGGTCCTGGAGAGGTTGAGCTCCACTATGCTGGGGTGACGTGGGGCCTCTGGGAAAGGGGGTCCTTCAATGGACTTCGCACAACTGGTTACTCAAGCTGAGCGCTGCAGCGAAGGTCAGCACGGATGCCAAGGACCATCTGCTTGTTATGGTGCCGGGTTCATGCAAGCTGTGGGGGGCTCCAGGGGCATATGACAGCAGCAGCACCAAATAAAGCTTTAGCAGTGTTCATCTGCCTAACCTTTCTTTTCTCCCAGCTTTCAACCGATGCCCTGCCTTGTTCCTAATTGTCAATTTATTTTGAAAAGAAGTTGGCTTCCTGCACCTGTACGGAGGCTGCCAGAATCCTGTCTCTGAATCTGTACCAGCAGCAACAGCAGCAGAAAGGGCACAGTCTCCACGGGGCAATTCCACATCTCTTTGTTAAGGGGGCTTCTGGCCAGCATCCCTAAAGGTCTTCATCTCAATGGCTTCGTTCCCCGTCCTCGATGGATGTGAGATTCCACAAGCCTAAGTGGTGGTGAGATGGGGTCGGTGGAGGTGTTAACTGGAGAGAACATTGGAGAAGGATGGTCAGGGCTGAAATCTTTGCTGACCTATAAAGTCTCACTTATCTCCCAGCCTCGTTTTTCCCTGTAAAGGGGAATTATTAACGCAGATGCCTTGTAGGGCCTGTTTGTAAGGATGAGAGGGTTGAAGTGACTCATCATCCTCACCCAGGATGCCTCCCACCCCATCATGGGTGCTCGGCTTTTCCTGCAAGCTTAGCTCTCTCCCTGTGGAGGTGTGGGACTGGACAGGGCCACTTGTCATAGAATCATAGAATAGTAGGGTTGGAAGGGGCCTATAAGACCATCGAGTCCAACCCCCTGCTCAGTGCAGGAATCCAAGTCAGAGCATCCCTGACAGGTGGCTGTCCAGCCTCGTCTTGAACGCCTCCAGTGTGGGAAGGCCCACCACCTCCCCAGGTCATTGGTTCCATTGTCGTATTGCTCTAACAGTCAGGAGGTTTTTCCTGAGGTTCAGCCGGAATCTGGTTTCCTGTCACTTGAGCCCATTATTCTGTGTCCTGCACTCTGGGATGGTCGAGAAGAGATCCTGGCCTTCCTCCCTGGGACAACCTTTCAAGTACTTGAAGAGCGCTATCCTATCTCCCCTCAGTCTTCTCTTCTCAAGGCTAAACATTACCAGTTCTTTCAGTCCCTCCTCACGGGGCTTTGTTTCCAGTCCCCTGATCATCTTTGTTGCCCTCCTATGAACCTTCTCCAGTTTGTCTGCATCCTTCTTCAAGTGTGGTGCCCAGAACTGGACACAGTACTCCAGATGAGGCCTAACCAGTGCTGAGTAGAGGGGAACTAGTACTTCCCGGGATTTGGAAGCTATGCTTCTATGAATGCAGCCCAAAAGAGCATTTGCCTTTTTTGCAGCCACATCACATTGTTGGCTCATCTTCAGCTTGTGATCGACAACAATTCCAAGATCCTTCTCACTTGTAGTGTTGTTGAGCCATGTATCACCCATCTTGTAACTGTGCATTTGCAACCTTCAGTGAACTGTGCAACCTCCAGTGAATAGAGGACCAACCACAGGCTATCCCAGTCCAATCAGAAAGCTAGAAACATAAAGGGAATAGAGACTATGGAAGGACAAGTCTCTCCCGTGGTGGTGACCTGCAAGGTGTGTGCCATGTTTGTTTTCCTGCCTGAGAACAACATGGCCTACACGTGCAACAAGTGCAAGTCGATCATGCTGTTGGAAGAAAAAGTAAGAAGACTGGAGCAGTGAGTGTCGACCCTCCAGGGAATAAGAGAACACAAAGAGTTCTTGGACGGAATGGTGGAACTATAGCAGCAAAGTGAAGAACAGAAGCTTGAAGAGCAACAGCAAGCTGAGGCAGAAGAGGGAAATGCTGAGGTGAGGAAAAATGCAGTAGAGGATACTCCTTGGAAAAGGGTGACAGGAGCGGAAGAACTAGAAGCCGCTCTGCACCAGTGGAGGCAGTGGAACCGTTTCCAGGTACTTGAGGATAAGACTGGAGGATGCATGCAGAGGAAGAATTACAGGGGAACCTGCATGAGAGTGAGCAAGAGACTGAAGGTTCTGCTGAAGTCGAGGTATATTATGTCCACACCATTCCCACAGTCCACAAGGGAGGTGACCCGATCAAAGAATGAGATCAGATTCGTCTGGCAGGATTTGGTCTTGACAAATCCATGTTGGCTTCGAGTAATCACTGCCTTGTTTTCAAGGTGCTTACAGACTGATTGCTTTATCATCTGCTCCAGAATTTTCCCAGGGGTTGATGTCAGACCTGTAGTTTCTAGGTTCCTCCTTTTTGCCCTTTTTGAAGACAGGGACAACATTAGCCCTCCTCCAGTCATCTGGCACTTCACCTGTCCTCCATGATTTCTCAAAGATAAGAGACAGTGGTTCCAAGAGTTCTTCTGCCAGTTCCCTTTTTACTCTAGGATGCCGTTCATCTGGCCCCGGAGATTTGAACTCATTCAAAGTAATTAGGTGTTTTTTGACCATATACCTATCAACCTCAAGCTTCAATCCTGCCTGTTCGGCCTGTACTTCGCCTTTGCCAGGGCAAAGTACAAGCTGAAGGGATGAGGGTGGACAGCCACCTGTCTGGGATCCTTTGACTTGGATTCCTGCACTGAGCAGGGGGTTGGACGCGATGGTCTTATAGGCCCCTTCCAACCCCACTATTCTATGATTCTATCATTCTATGGCTACCATCCAGGCGTAAATAATCCTTTCTTAGGGAAGGTACTTGGGATGGTTGTGGCAGAGCAAGTGCAGGTGCTCTTGGAGGATACTGAATATCTAGACCCATTCCAGTCTGGGTTTCGATCTGGTTACGGGACTGAATCAGCCTTGGTCACCCTGATGGATTACTTTTATTGGGAGAGGACGGGGGGAGTGCCACCCTGTTAATTCTGCTCGACCTCTCATTGGCTTTTGATACCATCAACCATGGTATCCTCCTGGATCGACTCTGTGGGATGAGCGTTAGAGGCACTGTGCTACACTGGTTCTGGTCCTACCTACAGGGCCGTTTTCAGAGAGTAACACTGGGTGACTATTCCTCGACCGCTTGGCAACTGAGCTATGGGGTGCTGCTATAGCTCAATTGCCATCTTGTGCCATCTTGTCCCCAATGTTGTTTAACACCTATATGCTGGGAGCAGTCATTAGGGGATTTGGAGCCAAGTGCCATCACTATGCTGATGACACACAGCTCTGTCTCTCTGTGACATCTGAATCAGGAGAGGCTGTGCCTATACGCAGTAGTGGGCTGGATGAGGGGCAGTTAACTGAAGCTGAATCCTGGCAAGATAGAAGCCCTGTGATGAGTGGTTCGGGGGTCCAGGAGATAGGCTCATTGCCTGTTCCGGATGGGGTTGCACTCCCTCTGAAAGATCAGGTCCATAGTCTGGGGGTACTCTAAGATCCATCATTGTCGCTGGAGGCCCAAGTGGTTGCGCTGGCTCAGAGTGCCTTTTGCCAGCTGTGGCTGGTTCACCAGCTACGGCCTCTCCTGGACACGGATAGCTTGGCCATGGCGGTACAGGCAGGAGTAACCTCATGACTGGATTACTGCAATGCGCTATATGGGGGCTGCCCTTATGGCTGGTCTGGAAGTTGGAGCTAGTGCAGAATGCAGCAGCTTGGATGTTGTCAGGAGCGGCCCCTTTTTAGCATGCAAGTCTTTTGCCGAGGGAACTGCACTGGCTACCTGTTCACTACCGGGCCAAGTTTAAGGTATTAGTACTAGTGTACAAAGCCCTAAACAACTTGGGACCAGGATACCCGAGAGAGCGCCTCCTTCCTTACCAACCTGCCTGGTCACTGAGGCCATCAGAGGGCATGTCCCTGGTGGTTCCACATGGACCCATGGCCCAGCTGCAGTCCACCAGGAAGAGAGCCTTCAGTGTGGTGGCCCCTTCCTGTGGAACGCCCTGCCTGTGGAGGTCAGGCAGGCGCCAATGTTGTGCTGCTTCTGGCACCTCCTGAAGACACTGTTATTTCAGGAAGCCTCCCTTGAGTGACTAGCTGCAGTTTATTAAATTTGGTCTCACCCAAACTTGTTTCTTTTAAAATGTTTAATTGTTTTAACATTGTGTTTTATTCTTTTATCTTTGCTGTTCACCACTCCAAAATCTTTTGATGTGGAGCAGTATACAAATACTGCAAATAAAAAATAAAAAATTGAAATAAATGCAGACCTACGGCTGCTCTCCCATGATGATGAAGAGGAGGAGGAGGAGGAGGCAGAGGAGGAGGAGCTCACCATGGAATTCATCATCTTAGGATAAGCCAGCATGGGGTGAACTCACTGGTGAGGAGGACCAAATAGGACTTTGTGGCTTCAGAAGGTTAACTAGTGCCTCTTTCCAATATCTGCCCAGTTAATGCCCTAAATTTAGTTCTCTCCTGACAACCGACTTTTATTTTAATCCTCTTTCCAGTACGCTTTCTGTGCCTTTCCTAATGTCAGCAATTCACCTGCATGGCAAAACAACTCCTTTTAGTTAATTTTTTAATTGAAAAACCAACCGTTGAGCCCCCTCTAGCCGTGAGTCTGCCGCACAAGCTCTCAGGCATGGCAATCCCTTTTATTCCATTTATTCCACCGGTCCAGGCACCCCTCGTCTCCTCACAAGCAGCTGTGCCAAGTCCTTTTCTCTGAGCTTTAGTGCCTCCCCCTCCCTCCCTCCCTCCCCTCAGCTCTGTTTTGCGGAAGGAGCGGCCCCACGACAGACACGCTGCTCAGCTTCTTTATGCCACACCTGAGGCTCATTCGTCAAGGTGCTTTGTCAGTGTACATCTACATCCTCCGTGAGGGGATAATGGAGCTCCTCGAGGCGCACGTAGGTGTGCTGTACATGGTGTAACTCCTCATCTTGCAGAGGGCCTGTCTGCACAACGGGGAGGGAAAGGGCCTCCAGAAACATCTCTCCCCCCGGTGAGGATGCCGTGACACGCCTTCTGGGGCTGGTCTTGTTGTTCGGTGCCTGCGGTTGGCCACCAGCTGTCCATGCTGAGGGATGCTTCCCTTGGCTTTCTGGATCATGAGCCTAGAGGCCAAGGTGGGACCGTGACATATTCCATGTTTTTAAGCTGCCTAGATTGGGAGGAGCATTTCTGTCTGCTTGAAATGCTTTACTAGGTCTGTGAGATTCTGCACAAAGCCATAACGCTCCAAGCTGGGACCAGGTTGGCCAGCTAGAAAGAGCCAGCCTTCTATTTTTGGCCTAATATATATGATCTGATATTTTCTTCTCTTTCCCCAAAATAAGCCTTGTTTCCCCATTTAAGAATATCCTTGACATTATAGAAGCCCTGGGCAGAACCCACAGAAGCATCCTACCACTTAGTTCTTGCCTGCCTTTTGTTCATTAGGCGTTTGGGACAGGGCCATGGGACAGACGTTGTTCGACGCTTGCATGGCTCACCTTCATGGCAATGGAGGGAGGGACAGAGCTGTCAGCTTCAGTTTCTCTCAAGTTTCTCCTTTTTCCAGTCATAAGTTGAGTTTGTCCTGAATCTCAAGATTTTTTTTTTAAACACCATTTATGTATGTATGTATGTATGTATGTATTAATTACATTTCTATACCAAAGTTCTCAGGGCAGTTCACGAACCAAGACTTAAAAACATAAAATTAGGGATGGGCAAACTTCCTTGCCCCTGTGCTGTGCGCCGCTTGCCAGGCTCCCGTGGTTTGCCCCACTCTGGCGGGCTTGTGGGGCAAGCCACCGGATGGTCTGCGGGCACCCAGCAAGAGCTCATGGCATCCCGCTTGTCCACGAGACGCCATTCTGTGTAAAATAGCGGGTAAGCCTTTTACAGAAATCACCATTTTGCACACAATAGTGGCCATAAATAGCTCAGTTTATGCAAAATTGTAGGTGTAAATGGTTTAAAAACAAAACCCTGAAAGACTAAAAAGCCTGGGGAAAGAAGAAGGCTTTCCCTTGGCACCAAAAAGACCACTATGTACACAGCAAGCAAGCCTCTCTGGGGAGGGCATTCCACATCCACAGTGCCACCACTGAAAAGGCTCTCTCCTTAGTAGCCTCCTGCCTCATATCATTCAGAGAGGGCACCCGGAGGAGGACCTCTGAGGATGGTCTCAGGGTTCGGGCAAGTATATGTGGGAGGAGACAACCCTTCTGAGAAGTTTGCATGGAAATGCCGATGCATCATTGTGCACATTTCTCTGAATACATGCATTTTAATGCAATTTTGCCAAATAGTCACATTTTTTGCAAGCAATTTTCATATTAGAATGCATTTCTGAATGTTACATTTACTAATATGTACACTTCTGTGTGCACTTCCCCCAAAATATGCATTTTTGTGTGCATTTTTTAAAAATTACAGAACATTGAAAAATTTGGAGAAGTGTGGATGTCAAAGGATAAGTGTGTTTTAGTTTGCATAATAGTTCAAAACTGTGAAATAGGTAAGTTCGAATTAAAAACCGAACCAAACAAATCTGTCCCCCATTGCTCTGTCAATGTAGCCAAACAAGGAATTCTGCATCTCCTGACAATCCTGCAGCTTTCTTGTCAGCCAACACATCAACTGTCTCAAATTCCCATTCCTCCTCACAGAGCAGTAAGCTATTATTGACAGCAAGACATGGATGCTTTGCATTTAAAAGTCTTGCCAGCCAGCTGTTTCGATTCTTCCAGCAATTAAACGGATTACAGTGGAAAATTAGATGTAATATTTGTTCGAAGCAAAATAAGCTAGAAATTGGCAGGCAGCATGTGCTGCTACAAAGCTGAAATTGGCATTGCAAAAGGACACAACAAGGAAGGAGTTCCTTCTGGGGAAAGAGGGGCTGACATGAAACGTTCACTTTGCTCATTCCTGCCCTAAAGCACATCTGCCTCCCTGTGCACCAGGGGCTGTTCCTAGCCCCAAGAGATGGAACTGCCAGTGCCCACAGGACCAACAGTCCCGCAGGACTATCTTGGGAAATCATTGAGTCGGGGGCTCCCCAACGGATCCTTCAGTGCCATGGCAAGGCAAGGCAGCCTGAACTAAAGGATCCCCAAGGAGAGGCCTTCCCCATCTCCTTTTGAAAACATATTTGCCCTGATTTATGTATTTATTATATTTCTGTCCCACCTCTTCTCCTCTTGCAAGGAACCCAAGGCGGCTCACGGGGTCCTTCTCCTCCTCTCCATTCTCTGCAGTCCTGTCCTCCCTCTCCAGCCTTGCAGAGTGCTTTGACAGTGTAATCCAGCTTGTGGACGGTGATCTGGTAGAACTTGTACACAATGGACTTCCAACAGCAGTCTCAGGAGGAGAGAATGAGCCCTCCCATGGGCTGGTAGATGGTGGAGCGGGAAGCAGAAACACTTTTTGCAATGGAGAAATGTAAATAAGGTTCTGTTTGGGGACTGATGCTACAGTATGCATAGGACCCAAAACCACACCTGGAAAACTGTGTACATTCTTGGTCACCACACCTAAAAAAAAGGATATTGTGGCATTGGAAAAGTGTGGAAAAATGGTGACTAAAATGATCAAGGGGCTGGATCAACTCCTCTGTGAGGGAAGATGACAACAGCTGGGATTGTTTAGCTTGGAGAAAAGGCAAGTAAGGGGAGACATGGTAGAAGTGTACAAGATTATGCATCGTAATGGTATGAAGAAAGTGGATAGGGAGAGAGCTTTCTCCTTCACTTATAATGCCAGAACCCAGGGTCATCCCATGAAGGTGATTGGTGGGAGATTCAGAACAGATGAAAGGAGGCACTTCTCACACAGTGCATAGTTAAACTATGGAATTTGCTACCACAAGACATAGTGATGGCCACCCATTCGGATGGCTTTAAAAGAGGATTGGACACATTCTTGGAGGACAAGGCTATCAATGGCTACTAGTCCTGGTGGTTACATGTTACCTCAAGTGTGAGAGGCAGTGTGCCTAGGTACACCAGTTGCTGGGGAGCAGGGCGGGAGGGTGCTGTTGCGCTCGTGTCCTGCTTTTCAGCTGTCCATTGGGACTCCTGGTCAGCCAATGTGTAAACAGAATGGCGGACAAGATAGACCTTTGCTCTGATCCAGCATGATTCTTCCCATGTTCATAAATGATCTGGCATCATGAGTGAGCAATGACGTGGCCAAGTTTGAAGGTGACCCAATTGCTCAGGATGTGAAGACTCAGACAGACTGCAAAGAGGTCCAGAAAGATCTCTCTGGCAAATGCAGTTCAATGTAAGTAAGTGAAAATACGTGTTGGGTAGGAAAAATCTTGACTTTACATAATGCAGAGACAGGATCTGAAGTGGGAGGGACTGTCTGCACACACAAAACCTCTTGGAGTGGTAGTGCACAGCTCAGTGAATACATCAACTCATTGTGTGTAGCTATGAAAAAGGCAAATTCCGTGACATGGATCCTTGGCAAAGGGATTTAAAGTAAAACTGACAATATCATAACACCTTTAAGTAAATAAATAAAATAAGAACATAAGAGCAGCCCTGCTGAACGAGCCCAGGACTTATCGAGCACAGGAGGAATACTTCCATTGGAGCTGCATGCTCCTGAGGTTAGCTTGTAATATTTCATTATTTATCTATTCCAGTTCTACACCGCCCAATAGCCAAAGCTCTGGAATGTGCTGCCCATAGCCAGGCATCTTCAGCCTTGATCTTCAGACAGCTGCTCAATATCAACTTCTTTCCCCGAGAATGACCCATCCAGTATGGTTATAGTCAATCAGCGATTATTTTATTGCACTTATCAAAGGATCATGGAATCATAGAATAGTAGGGTTGGAAGGGGCCTACAAGACCATCGAGTCCAACCCCCTGCTTAGTGCAGGAATCTAGGTCAGAGCATCCCTGACAGATGGCTGTCCAGCCTCGTCTTGAACGCCTCCAGTGTGGGAGAGCCCACCACCTCCCTAGGGAATGGGTTCCATTGTCGTATTGCTCTTACAGGCAGGAAGTTTTTCCTGATGTTCAGCCGGAATCTGGTTTCCTGTCACTTGAGCCCATGATTCCATGTCCTGCACTCTGGGATGATGGAGAAGAGATCCTGGCCTTCCTCTCTGGGACAACCTTTCAAGGCAGGATTGCAGCTTGAGATCGACAGGCATATGGTCAAGGAACACCTCATTACTTTGAATGAGTTCAAATCTCCAGGGCCAGATGAACTGCATCCTAGAGTCATAAAGGAACTGGCAGAAGAACTCTCAGAACCGCTGTCTATTCTCTTTGAGAAATCATGGAGGACCGGGGAAGTGCCAGATGACTGGAGGAGGGCTAACGTTGTCCCTATCTTCAAAAAGGGCAAAAAGGAGGAACCTGGGAACTACAGACCAGTCAGTCTGACATCAATCCCTGGGAAAATTCTGGAGCAGATCATAAAGCAATCCATCTGGAAGCACCTTGACAACAATGCCGTGATTACTCGAAGCCAACATGGATTTGTCAAAAACAAGTCCTGCCAGACAAATCTGATCTCATTTTTTGATCAAGTCACCTCCCTTGTAGACCGTGGGAATGCTGTAGACATCATATACCTCGACTTCAGCAAAGCTTTCGACAAAGTGCCCCATGATATCCTGATGAGCAAACTTGCTCGAAGTGGGCTAGATGAAACAACGATCCAGTGGATCCACAGTTGGCTACAGAATCGGACTCAAAGAGTGCTTATCAATGGGACCTTCTCAAGCTGGGGAGGGGTAACGAGTGGGGTATCGCAGGGCTCAGTCCTGGGCCCAGTGCTCTTCAACATTTTTATGAATGACTTGGAGGAGGAAGTGCAGGGAATGCTGATCAAATTTGCAGATGACACAAAATTGGGCGGGATAGCTAATACTTTGGAAGACAGAAACAAAATTCAAAGTGATCTGGATAGACTGGAGTGCTGGGCAGAAAACAACAGAATGGCATTTAATAGGGACAAATGCCAAGTTCTGCACCTAGGAAAAAGAAACCAAATGCACAGTTACAAGATGGGGGATACGTGGCTCAACCACACTACGAGCGAGAAGGATCTTGGAATTGTTGTCGATCACAAGCTGAATATGAGCCAACAATGTGATGTGGCTGCAAAAAAGGCAAATGCTATTTTGGGCTGCATTCATAGAAGCATCGCTTCCAAATCCCGGGAAGTACTAGTTCCCCTCTACTCAGCACTGGTTAGGCCTCATCTGGAGTACTGTGACCAGTTCTGGGCACCACACTTTAAGAAGGATGCAGACAAGCTGGAGAGGGTTCAAAGGAGGGCAACAAAGATGATCAGGGGACTGGAAACAAAGCCCTATGAAGAGAGACTGAAAGAACTGGGCATGTTTAGCCTTGAGAAGAGAAGACTGAGGGGAGATATGATAGCACTCTTCAAGTACTTGAAAGGTTGTCACAGAGAAGAAGGCCAGGATCTCTTCTTGATCATCCCAGAGTGCAGGACACGGAATAATGGGCTCAAGTGACAGGAAGCCAGATTCCGACTGAACATCAGGAAAAACTTCCTGAGTGTCAGAGCAATACGGCAATGGAACCAATTACCTGGGGAGGTGGTGGGCTCTCCCACACTGGAGGCCTTCAAGACGAGGCTGGACAGCCATTTGTCAGGGATGCTCTGACTTGGATTCCTGCATTGAGCAGGGGGTTGGACTCGATGGCCTTGTAGGCCCCTTCCAACCCTACTATTCTATGATTCTATGATTCTATGACTTGAAGAGCGCTATCCTGTCTCCCTTCAGTCTTCTCTCCTCAAGGCTAAACATGCCCAGTTCTTTCAGTCCCTCCTCACAGGGCATTGTTTCCAGTCCCCTGATTATCTTTGTTGCCCTCCTCTAAACCCTCTCCAGTTTGTCTGCATCCTTCTTCAAGTGTGGTGCCCAGAACTGGACACAGTACTCCAGATGAGGCCTAACCAGTGCTGAGTAGAGGGAACTAGTACCTCCCGGGATTTGGAAGCGATGCTTCTATGAATGCAGCCCAAAAGAGCATTTGCCTTTTTTGCAGCCACATCACATTGTTGGCTCATATTCAGCTTGTGATCGACAACAATTCCAAGATCCTTCTCGCTTGTAGTGTTGTTGAGCCACGTATCCCCCATCTTGTAACTGTGCATTTGGTTTCTTTTTCCTAGGTGCAGAACTTGGCATTGATCCCTGTTAAATGCCATTCTGTTGTTTTCTGCCCAGCACTCCAGTCTATCCAGATCACTTTGAATTTTGTTTCTGTCTTCCAAAGTATTAGCTATCCCGCCCAATTTTGTGTCATCTGCAAATTTGATCAGCATTCCCTGCACCTCCTCCTCCAAGTCATTAATAGAAATGTTGAAGAGCACTGGGCCCAGGACTGAGCCCTGCGGTACCCCACTCGTTACCTCTGCCCAGTCGGAGAAGGTCCTATTGATAAGCACTCTTTGAGTCCGATTCTGTAGCCAACTGTGGATCCACCGGATCGTGGTTTCATCTAGCCCACTTTGAGCTAGTTTGCTCATCAGGATGATGTCGGGGTGGACATTGAGCCCATAGAATCGCAGAGTAGTTCTGATGCTGAGGAAGAGCAGGCGCTCCTTTGGGAGAGGAGCGCACTCCTTTTTTCCTAGGACCAACAGCTGACGGAGATTCCTCCCACCCACATTCCTAGTTTAGAAAGCAGTCCAGGGAGTGACTCAGCACAGATAGCAGACTGGGGGGGATGCGCGGCGCAGACGCAGAGAGCAGCGCCAAATGGTTCGCGCTCAAAGAACGGTTGCGCCCAGAGGATCCAAGGGAAAAGGGGAGGGATTCTCCCTAGTCCTTATATTCAGGGGTCTGCCAGTAATTGCCCTTCAAACGGGGACCAACTGTTCTAACTTAGGGCATAGGGATGCTGCTGCTCAGATCTAGTTGCTACCTGTAGAGCTGTTAAGTTGTAAAAGAAGAATAAAGCTTTGAAAAGAATCCCTTTGTCTGTGTCTGGACTTGGCTACTGGATTAGACTGAGAGCCCTCCAAGGAGCCCTTGACAGATATCATGGGGCACTATGTCAAAAGCTTTGATGAAGTCAAGGTATATTATGTCCACAGCATTCCCACAGTCTGCGAGAGAGGTGACCTGATCCAGATGTATCTGGCAGGATTTGTTCTTGACAAATGGATTGATGTCAGACTGACTGGTCTGTAGTTCCCAGGTTCCTCCTTTTTGCCCTCTTTGAAGATAGGGACAACGTTAGCCCTCCTCCAGTCATCTGGCACTTCCCCGGTCCTCCATGATTTCTCAAAGAAAATAGACAGCGGTTCTGAGAGTTCTTCTGCCAGTTCCTTTATTACTCTAGGATGCAGTTCATCCAGCCCTGGAGATTTGAACTCATTCCAAGTCATTAGGTGTTCCTTGGCCGTATGCCTATCGATCTCAAGCTGCAATCCTGCCCCTTCAGCCTGTACTTCGCCTTTGCCAGGGGGGTCATAGACCCTCTTTTGGGAGAAGATTGAGCCAAAGTAGGAATTGAGCACCTCTGCCTTTTCTTTGTCATCTGTTATCATTTTGCCATCCTTATTTAATAGCTGAACCACCATTTCTTTCCTCTGCCTTTTACTCTGCACGTAGCTGAAGAAAGCCTTTTTGTTGCTTTTAGCCTCCCTCACTAACCTCAGCTCGTTCTCAGCTTTCGCCTTCCTGACACCATCCCTGCAATTCTGTGCTACCTGCCTGTACTCTTCCTTTGTAGCTTGGCCTTCTTTCCACTTCCTATATGTGTCCTTTTTTGTTTTCAGGTCATCTCGAAGCTTTTTGTGAAGCCACATTGGCTTCTTCTGTTGTCTTCCACTTTTCTTCTTGTTGGAATGGTTTGTAATTGTGCCTTGACAATTTCCTTTTTTAAAATCTCCCACCCATCTTGGACTCCTTTTCTCGCTAGCATCGCTTGCCATGGGACCTTACTGATCATTGTTCTGAGTTTATTAAAATCAGCTTTCCTAAAATCCAGGGTACGCGTTTGACTACACTCGGCTGTTGCTTCCCTTAGAACCAAGAACTCAAGTACAACATGGTCGCTTTCCCCCAGAGTTCCTGTAACTGCTACTTTATCCACTAAGTCATCTCTGTTGGTTAGGATCAAGTCAAGGAGAGCCGATCCTCTAGTTCCTTCCTCTACTTTCTGTAGGAGGAAGTTATCCACCACACAAGTCAGGAATTTCCTGGAGGGGCCACGTTTTGCAGAATTTGTCTCCCAACAAATATCGGGGAAATTGAAGTCCCCCATTACTACTACATCACATGCAATAGTCTGTGACAGCATTACAAAGGCACAGGAAATTTAAGAAAAAATGGATTGTCAATGAAGCTCTGTGTTAATTTTGTAAAAGCGCTCAGGGAAAATAACATCATGCCTCTAAAACCATTGCATTGTTAGGAAGTGATGGATAAAGCTGCAATGTTTTGCTCATTTGCATCACAGGGAAATATTCACTGGAGATGCACAATGTTGTTTTGCCAATGCCAGGGCACTGCTCCGTCTGCCTGAGCCACTGGCTTGGAAAGGTGAAAGCGTTTGCAGACGATGCAGCCAGGCCCTTTCAACATTGTAAATCCTCTTTATCTGAGGGTAGTTGTTCTTGTGTGAAAACGTGTTTCCACTGGAGAGGGAGCTGCATACTGATGTCAAAAGCATCAAATATAAGGTGGGCACAGAGCATGGCTTGTCTGCCGTGGGTGTTTAATGGTTTACTGATGATAATTAAATATGGAAATTGTAATTAGTCACTTAGCCAGACAGAGGGGGAAGGTGCAGACTCCCCTCTCAATTACACCAGATCTGCAGTCAGAGAGGCTGATTTAAGTTAGTGGAAAAACCAAAGTTGATTAATTAGCCAGGAGAAGGCCTGGCCCAGCTCACAGCCACCCTAGGGAAGCACCATGCAAATTAGGGAGTGGATGTCTTCTCCTCCAGATGTGCTCCAAATATACAAGCAGAGGGAGACTGGCTGCACTGGCTCTGTGAAGCCATGTGGCTTCTGGCTATCCCCTCTTTTATCACACAGAGTGCCCCCAGGAAACCATGAATTGGTGCCATAGGGTTGAAAGGTGGCTCAGGGAGGTGTGACAGCATCATGGGTGTTGTTATACTATGCACACCAAGGCATGTGCCCCAATCTTCTGAACTGTGCCCCGAATCTTTTGAGCTGCCAATTACATTATCAGCCTTAATACAAGCCTGCTTCTTCCCTCTGAGCCCAGCAGCCTTGCATTGGCAAGGAGACCTTTGGAATCACTCCCTTAGCAGATCAGTCGGGGTGTAGCATAAAGGCCATCTACATTACAGAAGACACTGCCACCTTTCCTTCTGCAGTCTGCTCATTGTTTTATTGCCTCTCCCTTTCTGTTCTTACATGTCCACTGCTGGGAGCTTGGTTACAATGAATATTTGGAGAGGGAGGGGGAGGGCAAGAAGACCCCCCTGTGAAGTACTGGTATTTCACACAGCCTCTGATTTTAACTGCCTCAAACTGGAACTTTTTGGCTTCTGCAGAAGCTCAATGCTTTCAGCTCAGCAAAGGATTTAATTGGTCTCAACAAACTTCTCCCCACCACCACCCTCCACTTTAACTTCTCACATGTAGCTGCAGGCAGAAGATTATATCAAAAGGAAGGCCAAGACTACATGACCCAGGAAGTCCTGGGGAGGCTGTGTGCAGAGCGTATCATGGTGCTTCCAGCAGGCACGGGACTTTTACGTTTTTTTTTATAGTTTAAGAAAGCAAGACAAATTCCCCAGCCACCTCACCATAATGGCAATTAAGTTGTATACAGCCCCCCTTCAACCCACCCCCAAATTCCTTTACAGTGCTATCCTCCTGAAAGGAGTCACTTACCTTCAGGAATTCTCTCTCTCTCCCCCTCCGTTGCCAATCACCATTCTTCTCCTCCTGTTCTTCCCTCCCATATCCTGGTCTTTCTCTTCTTTATTCCATCCAGAGCTTGTCTTCAGGAATTCTCAAGAGGGGAGGTTGATGGGTAACAGAGGTTCTGAACTGAACTCTACACCCTTATCTGGGCAGAGATAGCCTAGCTACAGTTATCCATGCTCTGATAACCTCTTGTCTGGATTACTGCAATGTGTTATACTTGGGGCTGCCTTTGAAAATGGTCCAGAAACTTCAGCTGGTCCAAAATAGGGCAGCAAGATTGTTAACAGGGACTGGCCAGTGAGCTCATATTATGCCAGTACTTTTTCAGCTGCACTGGCTGCCAGTCCATTTCCGGGCCCGATTCAAAGTGCTGGTGTTAACATTCAAAGCCCTTAACGGCTTGGGGCCAGGTTGCCTGAAGGATCGCCTCCTCCCATGTGTGCCTGCCCGGACCTTAAGATCATCATCAGTGGCCCTTCTCCGTGAGCCCCTGCCAAAGGAAGTGAGGCGGGTGGCTACTAGGAGGAGGGCTTTTTCTGCTGTGGCACCCCGGCTGTGGAATGAGCTCCCCAGGGAGGTTCGCCTGGCACCAACGTTGTATTCCTTTCGGCGCCAGGTGAAGACCTTTTTATTTTCCTGGGCATTTTAGCTTTCTAGACTTTTAGCTTTGCTGTTTTAAAACTGTATTTTAAATGCCTGCACTGCTGCTAGGTTTTATTGTGGTTGTATTGTTATATTGTGGTTTTAATGTTCTGTATATTTTAAATTGATTTATTGTGTGCCGTTTGGTTTTAATTTTTGTAGACTGCCCAGAGAGCTTCGGCTATTGGGCAGCATAGAAATGAAATGAATAAATAAATAAATAAAATATTTGTCTTTATCCAAACAGACAAGATAATTTTATTTTCAACTCCTCACCCTCTCTTTGGGAAAAGTGAGCTCTCACATGGGATGCTTCCAAATTAGGCTTTTATGGTGGCATCTCGCTGCCTCATTCATGGATGTTTATTGGGGGGAGGGGAATCTAGAAGTAGTCATCTTCTACTCGTAACTCTCCCATGTTTTCTTGCCACTTCTTCCATCTGCACAGTGCCTTCGAATTGCTATGCCTAGGACCCCTCCATCTGCAAGCACCCAGAGTTGCAGAGGAAGGAATGTGGGACTATTTTGTTTGTCAGCTGCCATTATCCAGCAGTGGAATTTATTTATTTATGTATGTATGTATGTATTTATTTATTTATTTAATGTATTAAATTTCTTAATCGCCCACCTGGGCGGTCACCCAGCCACTCTGGGCAATGTACAACAGTACAAACAGTTTAAAACAGTAAAATTACACATTAAAACAATGTATTTCTTAAAAATACTCTAACCCACTCCAAATGCCTGCCTGAACAACCAAGTTTTCAGTGCGTGGCAGAAGCTCATTAAAGAGGGGGCATGGCGGAGTTCCCTAGGGAGAGAGTTCCACAAAGTGGGGGCCACCACACAGAAGGCCCTCTCCCTCGTCCCCACCAGTCTATCTGTCCCGGCTGATGGGACAGAGAGAAGGCCATCCGAGGCTGATCTTGTTGAGTGGCCTGTCTGGTGTTGCTGGAGGCGCTCCTTGAGACAGGCTGGGCTGGAACCATATATGGTTTTAAAGGTCAAAACCAACACCTTGAATTTGGTCCAGAAAACAACTGGTAGCCAGTGCAACTCCTTCAGCACCGGAGGGATGTGATCTTGCCAACAGCTGCCTTTAATCAGGCAAGCTGCCACATTCTACACCAGCTGCAGCTTCCAAACTGTCTTCAAGGGTAACCCCACGTTGAGCGCATTACAGTACTCTAGACGAGAGGAGACCAGGGCATGCACTACCGATGGGAGCAGATGGTCAGAAAGGTAGGGGCACAGACACCGTGTCAGATGGAGTTGACACAGCGCTGTCCGGCTCACAGCTGACACCTGAGCCTCCATGGACAGCTGGGAGTCTAAAATGACTCCCAGGCTGCGGACCTGGTCTTTCAAGGGTAGCCGTACCCCATTCAACACCAGGTCAACATCCCCCAACCTCCTCTTGTCTCCCACCAAAAGTACCTCGGTCTTGTCAGGGTTCAGCTTTAGTTTGTTCCTCCCCATCCAGCCACTCACCGCCTCCAAACATTTGGACAGGGATTCTATGGCCAACCCTGGTGAAGATTTGAACAAGAGGTAGCGCTGTATATCATCCACATATTGATGACACCGCACCCCAAACCTCCTGATGATAGCCCCCAGTGGCTTCACATAGATGTTAAATAGCATCGGGGAGAGGATGGAACCCTGTGGCGCCCCACAAGTGAGTGGCCACGGGTCCGAAACCTCCTCTCCCTGTGCTACCCTCTGGTACCTGCTGGAGAGGAAGGACTGGAACCACTGTAATACAATGTCTCCAATGCCCAACCCCTCCAGGCGGTCCAGGAGAATGCCGTGGTCAACGGTATCAAAAGCCACTGAGAAGTTGAGGAGAACAAGGAAGGAGTATTCACCCCTATCCAGAGCCCTCCTCATATCATCCACCGAGGCGACCAAGGCCGTTTCTGTCCCATGCCCAGGCCTGAAGCCAGATTGAAATGGATCCACATAATCTGACTAGAATGACTAAGTTTAATCAATACTGCTCACTTATTCAAACCTGTGCATGACTACTCAGCTACAGGTATGTTGTGTCATAGAATCATAGAATAGTAGGGCCGGAAGGGACCTGCAAGGCCATCAAGTCCAGCCCCCTGCTCATTGCAGGAATCCAAGGCAGAGCATCCCTGACAGATGGCTGTCCAGCCTCGTCTTGAAGGCCTCCAGTTTGGGAGAGCCAATCGCCTCAATGGTGCTTATGCCCAGAAAGTGTACACAGGATTGCATCCCAAGCTGCTTTTGCGGGGAGGTTTGCAGCATGATCTGCTGCATATTTACTTAGAAATCATTCCTGAGTTGTGAATGTGGGACTGCAGGCTTAATGAACTTCCTACCCCATTCAACTCGTGTTATTCCTTTCTGCATGGACTCCTTCAGTGGTGAGGGAAAGCCACTTTGTACATGCTCAGAGGTACTTTCCTCATAACCTAGCTCCAGTATTGAAAATAGAATATTTGGCTAAATCCTGGTGAAGTTTTGGCACAAATTAAGCCATGGGAAGGAGGAGACAAGGAGAGTTTGCCCATAACAAGGAGGTGGTAGAAGAGAGGTGCAAAAAACAAGAACAAAACACCCATTTTTATGAAGAATTGCTGCATTTCTCACCGATGGGCGAATTGTCAGATCTGAGTCAAAAGGGTGGGGTGGTCCCACAGGAAGCTTAGAGCAGTGGGAAGTGGCCACCACAAAGTCTTGAGCTGAACTCTAGATTCCTGGATGAATTGGGAACTCTTAAGAAGAAGCCCCATGGGCACGGCTCTCTATCTCATCTGTTTTTAGCCAAAGTTGTGGTGGCTCCAGGGCCCCTCATCATGGTTTAAGCTCCATGGGGCATCCCATTGCCAACCAGGCTGGAGCAACCTGAGGTGATGGCCTCGTTTTGTGATTTGGAACCAAGCTGAGAACCACCTGTTTCCTCCCGAACCACCTGTTGCGGAAATAAGGTTAACGGTCTGACCTGTTTTCTAGGGTCAACACAGGACCCTGTAAACACCGTCACACTTCATTAGCCCCATGCCAGTGTTCTTATACCTGAGCTTCCTCCAGCACCTTCGAGGAGCTCTTTTGGTGTGTTCTTGTCTGCTCCCGCTGGCCTTGTGGGTATCTGTTTGAAGCCCCAGCTTGCTCTCACACCACCTATACATCACTGATTGGGGTGTGTATCCCCACTCCTGAGTCCTCTTTGGAGCGGGGGGCGGGGAGAGAGAGAGAGAGAGAGAGAGAGATGGAAAGAGTTCCATTAGTTTCTCCCAGCAATATCTCGGTCTTTCTTAAGTGCTCCACTCTCACTTGATTTCTCTAATGGCCCTTCAAATTCTCTGTCAGCCTTTAGTACTTTCTAATGTATTTTCAAAATACATCCTTATTATTGGCTTTCATTTCTGTGGCTTCTAACTCCTCAAATCCCCTCTCAGGCAGGTGGACCTATTACAGATAACGCTGGAATTTATGCTGTCATTGACTTTTGGCTGTTTGGATCACCTTTCTTTTCTTTTTTAAAAAAGATTCCTTTTCTCATTTAAATAGCTTATTAAATCACTATACTTACGTTAAGCACATTTCTTTTAAGATTTCTCTCTCTCTCCTTCTCTGTCTCTCTCTCTCCATTGGAGAGTTCCTTAGAGGGCTGTGCATTTTTAAACACAGTTTGCACTGGGTTTACATGTTTTTCTCATAACACCCTTCCACAAAAATCTTATCCCCCTGCCCCAAACCTGGAGTCCTTACTCTCAAAGGAACCCAAACTATCCGAGCTCCTAACAAGGTCAGGAAAATGAGTGCACTTTAGATGTGCCCTGGACCCAGGTCTGCAAGCAGCCCCATAACCATGTGCAAAATAATTGACTGGGGCAAAAGGAACAAGAGACAACTGAAAATGAGTGCAAAATGCAGCAGCTAGGCTGCTAACGGCTGCACATTATCAGAACCACATCACACCTGTCCTGAAAGACCTGTACTGCTTGCCAGTTGCTCTCTGGACACAATTCACGGTGTAGGTCTTAACCTCTAGTGGCCCAAGTGGCTGAGGGCCTGGCCACGTGAGGGACCACCTGTCTCACTAGGAAGATGTCCAGGGAGCATCTCCATAAGTGATTTACTCTGGACTGGCTGCGTGTTGTGGTTGTTAGGGATACATGATGTCGTGGCTGTCCAGCAGCCACCCCGGAGCTTATCACAGAAAAAAACAGATTTCCTGAGACAGTCCGATTCTTTCCCTTAAGTCGGGTTCTCCTCGGTATAGTTCCTGTGTGCACCAGCCCCTGCATTTACCTCGGGGATGCCAGCCCTGCCCAGGGGTGTGCCTCTCACCATGACCCAGTCAAGGGATGTTTCCTGGGTGTTTCCCATCCCTGCACAAACCAATTAGTGTCTACTCAGAAGTAACTCCTATTGTGGTCAATGAGGTTTGTCCCCTGAATGTGCACACAGTAGCATTTACAGAGATCCTCCTCAATTGAAATAGCAGATTTTAAAGCACTGGTTCCCTAAAGGCTGTAAAGCGCTTACCCCACAGCTGTGATTCTCTGTTGTTTGGTTTATTGCCATTTGGATGTAACTACTTCCACCTTCCATCAGTGGATCCTGTGCAGCATCGGGTTAGAAAGGGGGCTGGTTTCCCATCCCTTCATTTCCCCTCTGTCTTTCCCAGCACAAACATGTGTGCTGGGAAAGAAGTAACTCAGAAGTAACTCCCATTGTGGTCAATGATGCTTGTCCCCAAAATGCGCACCCCCAGAGTTACTACATTCCCATGAATTGAAATAATGCATTCAGGAGCCTTAATGTCGAAGCTTTGAAGCTTCGAACCTTCAGTTGATCACATCAACTAGGTTTACAACTTGTCTTAGATGGGGTTACCTCCCCCTGAAAGACCAAGTGCACAGTCTGGGAGTCCTCCTGGACTCTGCACTAACTGGGGAAGCCCAGGTGGCTGCGATATCCAGGAGTGCTTTTTGCCAGCTTAGGCTGGTATGCCAGCTGCGGCACTATCTGGAGAGGACGGGCCTTGCCTCAGTTATCCACGCACTAGTCACGTCCAGGCTGGACTACTGTAGTACGCCATATGTGGGGGTATGGTTCAGAAGACTGAAGCTGACATGAAGATGGTTCAGAAACTCCAGCTTGTGCAGAATGCGGCTGCCCGAGTATTGGTGGGGGCGAGGCGATTTGATCATATAACGCCTATACTGCACCAGCTGCACTGGTTACCGGTGCATTTCTGAGCCCAATTCAAAGTGCTGGTTTTGACCTTTAAAGCCTTAAGTGGTTTGGGACCAAGTTACTCAAAGGACCGCCTACACCCATATCAGCCTGCCCGCACTTTAAGATCAGAAAGAGAGGCTCATTTGCCCACCTGTGAGAGCAGTCAGGTGGGTGATCACACAGGAGAGGGCTTTCTCTGCAATGGCCCCACATCTTTGGAAGAAGCTGCTGTCGGAGGTCCGCCATGCCCGTCACTGCAGACTTTTGAGAAGGCCTTGAAAATATATTATTTTACCTTGGCCTTCTATTAATACAACAGCTACTGCTGCTCTTAATATCATTGTTGGTTTTACTGTTGGTTTTAATTGTTGGTTTTAATTGTTGTTTTAATTGTTGGCTTTTATTGTTTTTATGTCTTTATCACTTTTAATATTTTAACTGCTTTTATGTATTTTATTGTTGTAAGCCACCCTGGGAGGGCTTCTGCCCTGAAAGGTGGCCAAGAACTATTTTAAATCAATCAATCAATCAATCAATCTTTGGCTGATCAGGGCAGAAAAAACATTGTGTTCTTTTGGTGATTGTTCCTTAAGCTGGAGGGCGGGGGTGGGGAGAGAAGGAGATTGTTCCCAGCATCCTCAGTTTCAGGGGAAGGAACACACGGTATTATTTTAGTGATTGCTCTTTGAGTAAATAATGCTGGCGGGGACAGAAAAGGAGAGTGATTTATGTAGCGACACAGGAGGAAACCTCCTGGGATTTTATCAAAGGTGAAAGGGGGGGGAGAGCCTGGAGGGAGGGAGTGCCTCTTATTGGTTGAGCAGCCCCTGCCCATCAGATGACGTTCACTCCAACCCCCACACACCCCCGGAAGTACTGTATGTTCATGAAGCAACTTTTACTGGTGCGATACACTTGCTCATGGAGCCCTGTGTGGACCAAAGCCGGCTCCTTGAAAAATTCGGGTAAGCCACAATTGGCTTCTCTTTCCATCTTCTTCTGTTGTCTTGGGGGGTGCTTCCACCAGTGATTTACTCCGAGCCGGCTGTGTGTTGAGGTCATTAGGGATAGATGCCATCATGGCCATCTGGCAGCCGCCCTGGAGCTTATCAGGGAACAACCAGATTTCCTGCGTCTGCTTAATGTCTGATTCTCTTCCTCAAGTCAGGTTCTCAGTGGTATAGTTGCTGTGCACCCCAACCCCCGCATTTAGTTCGGGTGTGCCAGCCCTGCCCAGGGGTGTGCCTTTCACCCTGACCCTGGTCAAGGGGTGTTTCCTCACATTGAGCTGAATAAGGCTTGCCCCCTCAGTGCCCACAGAGGTAACAGAGAAGGCCCTCAATCGACACGGCACATATCAAAGCCCAATTCCTTAAATGCAATTGAGCGAGACTCTGATCCATTGCCTTAGGACATAACTCCTTCACAGCTTCCTTATAGAGATTCTGTGCATTAAAATGGGGGCTGGTTTTGGTCTCTTTCCCACAACAAACCCATCACTGTCTCCTCAGAAGTCACTCCCATTGTGGTGAATGAGGTCCTGTGGGTTAAAATGGGGGCTGGTTAGGGATGTTGGAGAAATCTGCCACGGACTCCAGTGAGGCCGGATTCTTTGGAATCCGGCCCCCTGGAGTCTGTGGCAGAACGGCCTCCACACCACCACCACCCAAAATCCCCCCCAGGGCAAACCTACCTGGCAGCAGATGCGGCAGCGGTGGCGGTTGCAGCAGCGAATGCGGCTCCGGCTTGTCGTTGCTGCCATTTGTGTGGCTGCCTTTTGCCGTGATAGGCTACATAGGATCATAGAATCATAGAATAGTAGGGTTGGAAGGGGCCTACAAGGCCATCAAGTCCAACCCCCTGCTCAGTGCAGGAATCCAAGTCAGAGCATCCCTGACAGATGGCTGTCCAGCCTCGTCTTGAACCCGCCAGTGTGGGAGAGCCCACCACCTCCCTCGGGAATTGATTCCATTGTCGTATTGCTCTAACAGTCAGGAAGTTTTTCCTGATGTTCAGCCGGAATCTGGCTTCCTGTCACTTGAGCCATAAATTTAATAATAAATAAATAAAATGACTATTTCTTTCCTCTGCCTTTTAATATGCACGTAGCTGAAGAAAGCCTTTTTGTTGCTTTTAGCAGCCCTCGCTAAACTCAGCTCATTCTCAGCTTTAGCCTTCCTGACGCCATCCCCGCAATTCTGTGCTATCTGCCTGTACTCTTCCTTTGTTGCTTGGCCTTCTTTCCACTTCCTATATATGTTCTTTTTTGTTTTCAGGTCATCCCTAAGCTTTTTGTGAAGCCACATTGGCTTCTTCTGTTGTCTTCCACCTTTTCTTCTTGTTGGAATTGCTTGTGATTGTGCCTTGAGAGTTTCCTTTTTTAAAAGCTCCCACCCATCTTGGACTCCTTTTCTCGCTAGCGTCGCTTGCCATGGGACCTTCCTGATCATTGTTCTGAGTTTACTAAAATCAGCTTTCCTAAAATCCAGGGTACGTGTTTGACTACACTTGGCTTTGGCTTCCCTTAGAACCAAGAACTCAAGTACAACATGATAAGCATAGCAGCCTCCATTTGCGTCCCTGCCTTTTGCTGTGATAGGCTACGTAAATACTTAAGTAGCCCATCACGTCTTGGCTGGAATCCGGCTGCAGGCGGCCCTGGCCGGCGGCTCCGCAGAGTTGCTGCGGAGCGGAGCCAGCTGGCGGGGATTCCGGGGGGAGGGACAGAGCGCCTCCCCCCCGCTGCGGATGCCCCAGATCAGAACGGTAAGTACATTTCGTATATCCCTAGGGCTGGTTTCAGTCTTTGTGTTCTCCTCTCCCCATGCCTTTCCCAGCACAAGCATATGTGTGTCTACTCAGAAGTAACTCCCATTGTGCTCAGTGGGGCTTGCTCCTGAAATGCAGGTGCATCTGGACTTTCAGGGGAAAGGCAAAAAAGGGGGGAGCCTCTCTTATTGGCTGAGCAGCCCCTGCCAGTCATGTGATGTTCACTCCAAGCCCCACCCCACCAGGAAGTATGTGCTGTGAAGCGATTTTTACTGGTCCGGAGAATCTGCTCATGGAGCCCTGCTCGCAGCAAAGCCGATTCCTTTTTAAAAATCCAGTCCTCCTCCATTAGCTTCTCCTTCTGGTGTCGTGGAAACACAGCCTTGGAGAATACCCCCCCTCCCCCAGGTACTAAGATCTGCAGGAGAAGCTCTTTTGAGGGCATCACTCTCCACCGATCCCCTTTGTCGGGGACGCATGAACAGCCTTCCTCCTGGGTTTTCCCCAAACTATAGAATGCACTCCTTCGTGAACTATGATTGGCCCACACACTCTTTTGGCCCTTAGAAGGCTGCAAAGGGCCATCTTTTCATTGCGAGCAGAGATGGGTTAAAGAAGACGCAGACAACAAGCTTGGGTTGAAAACTGGGCCACATTTATTGAAATAGCTGCAAAGGGGTAACTAGGACGGGCATCTAACTGTGTCAGTGGCTAGCTGGCACTTCTTGGGCGAAAACACACCCAGCCTGAGGGGTGGCGGTGATCTCGCCATCCCTCGGGACTGCCCCTTCTGGGGGAGGTAGACCTTCCGGTGTCACCCCCAACCCGGTGCCGCACACCTGGGTGAGTGAGTAGGGTTGGTCTCCCAGGCAACCCTTATCCCCCCGCCGAGCCACACAACCCGTTCGGGGGGCCTCAGGCGTCACCTGTCACCATAAGGTGCCTCTGCATGCACACCATCCCTACTTTCCTGTTTTTGCCCGTCCTAGCCGCCACAGGAGTCACAAGCCTAGAGCTTGTGAAACTCCCCCCACCTGCGCAGAAGAACTTCCCGCAGGCCCCTTTGCAGATCAGACAGAAATATGTTATACACTACATGAGACAGGCGGACACCGTCCGTCCTGTAATGCTCCCTCCATGTCCACAGAATTCCCTGGCAGGTGGTGCATCCATCGCCTCATTCGCACAGGCCGTAAGCCATTTCTCTGTGCACTTTCAGACGTGCCCTGCCATTGGCAACGTCATTCCATTCCCTCCCATTGATCCATGGGAGCAGTGAGGGCTGCAATAGGCTACTTCCAGCCAGGTATGCCGGACCACCTGCATCTCAACCAAGGGCTGTTCGATCAGGTCCTCACCTGGCTTACAGCCGAAGTCATTCCTCTCAATGTGCAGCACCTGGACCTGCGGAGGAAGATTGACAAACTTTGGTGGAACAGAGTGAGGAGGGGATTCCCACCGTATGCCATGTCTGTGAAGCCACTGGATCTTAATGTGACGGGGTGACAGAAGCTGAAGTCTGAAGATGACATACAAGCCCTTCATGCAGCTCCATACATCATAACGTGCCCATGTAAGAGCACCTGTACCGGCGTACGACGAGTCGGCTGGTCTAAGGAATAAGCACATTAGGGCAAGCAAAGCGAAAATTGTGTCAGGAAGAAGCGGACAACTCGTGAACGCAGGCCGGAACGCTGTGAAGCCCCCATTTTCAAAATGCCATAACCTGCCTGAGAGAGAAACCTCCAGCGGCTACCATGGAGACTGCTTCAATGTAACAACAGTGGGTTCTGAACTGCAAATTACCTAGGCCTAGCAGGGTAGAGCTAATGTACAAACTGTCCAAATTGCCTTTATGTCAAAAGTAAGCCATTGAAGTGATAAAACGGAGGCCCCTCCTCAGACCCACGGCATTCCATAAAACCCATAAGGTGCCGACGGGGCATAACCCATTGACTTGCATTTGGCCGTGGGCCACTGCCGTGCCCTTGCCATACCGATCAGTTTGATCACCAAATATGTAAATGGGTTACATTGGGCCAGACCTGTACCTTGAAGCATATCAAGGCCCTCCGGGACAAGTCGGCCTTGGGAGCCCAGACCAACCCTGAATTCCTAAGGGGGGGTTGAAGAAGGCCGTTAAGGCTGCTACGTGGAAAAGGGAAACGTCTTACTGGAAAGCTCAAATGGAGGGCCATTACCCCCGGAGCCCGAAAAGGGTATCCGGAGAGAGAGGGTGGCTAATTTACTAAAGCAGGCAACATCTGTGCCCAACCCTATATTGCACGCCGATCCCTAAAATCTGACATGAAGTCAGTGAATCCCACCATTGTGGGCCGGAAGGCTAAATGGCCAGCTTGCGACTTATGATCCCAGATAGTCTGTTGTTCCTTAAGGAGGCGCAAATTGCGGCCCATGATCTATAGGTAAGGGCCATGAATCCTATTGTTGAAGCTTTGCCTAATGCGCGGCACACCCTACCTGCTGTGTCGTAGGTGGCTCCTGTACGGAGAGCCATGGAATGCAGGATGGCATGCCTGGCTTCAGTATCCCGGTCTCCCATAGTACTGCAAGGATGGGATCTGGGAATGGAGCACCCGCGGGGGATAAGGCCCGGAAGACGTAGACCTAATTTCATGACAAGGCAATGACAATTGGGTTTGCCTAACCCGGCACATCCCCTTCATGGATCACTGCCTTGTTGTGGCGAAGGGGCTTGCGTAACTCAGTGAAGCCATAAGCTATGCCGTGCAGGGCCACCCAAGACGGACAGGTCATGGCAGAGAGTTCTGACAAAATGTGGTCCACTGGAGAAGGAAATGGCAACCCACTCCAGTATTCTTGCCAAGAAAACCCCATGGAACGTATCACAAGGCTAAAAGATATGACGCCGGAAGATGAGCCCCTCAGGTCGGAAGGTGTCCAATATGCTACTGGGGAAGAGCAGAGGGTATTTCCAAGTAGCGCCAGAAAGAGTGAAGCGGCTGGGCCAAACCCGAAAGGACACTCAGCTGTGGATGTGTCTGGCGGTGAAAAGAAAATCCGATGCTGTAAAGAACAATATTGTTTAGGAACCTGGAATGTCAGATCAATGAATCAAGGTAAGCTGGAGGTGATCAAACATGAGATGGCAAGATTGAACATCGACATCTTGGGAATCAGCGAACTCAAATGGACAGGCATGGGCGAATTTAATTCAGGTGACCATCATATCTACTATTGTGGGCAAGAATCCCTTAGAAGAAATGGAGTAGCACTAATAGTCAACAAAAGGGTGGGAAAAGCAGTACTGGGGTACAATCTTAAAAATGATAGAATGATCTCAGTACGAATCCAAGGCAAACCATTCAACATCACAGTAATTCAAGTCTATGCCCCAACCACTGAGGCCGAAGAAGCTGAGGTTGATCGGTTCTATGAAGACCTACAACACCTTCTAGAACTAACACCAAAAAAAGATGTCCTCTTCATCATAGGGGATTGGAATGCTAAAGTAGGAAGTCCAGAAATCACCGGGATAACAGGCAGGCATGGCCTTGGTGTACAAAATGAAGCAGGACAAAAGCTAATAGAGTTTTGCCAAGAGAACATGCTGATCATAGCAAACACTCTTTTCCAACAGCACAAGAGGCGACTCTACACATGGACATCACCAGATGGTCAATATCGAAATCAGATTGATTATGTCCTTTGCAGCCAAAGATGGAGAAGCTCCATACAGTCAGTAAAAACAAGACCTGGAGCTGACTGTGGCTCAGATCATGAGCTGCTTCTTGCAAAATTTCGGCTTAAATTGAAGAACGTCGGGAAAACCACTAAACCTTTCAGGTATGACCTAAATCATATCCCTGATGAATATACAGTGGAGGTGAGGAATAGATTTCAGGGATTAGACCTGATAGACAGAGTGCCTGAGGAACTATGGACGGAGGTCCGTAACATTGTTCAGGAGGCAGCAACGAAATCCGTCCCAAAGAAAAAGAAATGCAAGAAGGCTGTCTGATGAGGCTTTACAAGTAGCTCACGAAAGAAGGGAAGCGAAAAGCAAGGGAGAAAGGGGAAGATATACCCAACTGAATGCAGAGTTCCAGAGAATAGCAAGGAGAGACAAGAAGGCCTTCTTAAATGAACAATGCAAAGAAATCGAGGAAAACAACAGAATGGGAAAGACTAGAGATCTCTTCAAGAAAATCGGAGATCTCAAGGGAACGTTTTGTGCAAAGACAGGCATGATCAAGGACAAAGAAGGCAGGGACCTAACGGAAGCAGATGAGATTAAGAAGAGGTGGCAAGAATACACAGAAGAACTATACAGGAAAGATCTGAATGTCCCTGATAGCCATGATAGTGCGGTCACTGAACTTGAGCCGGACATCCTCGAGAGTGAAGTCAAGTGGGCCTTAGGAAGCATGACTAACAACAAAGCTAGCGGAGATGACAGTATTCCAGCCGAGCTATTTAAAATCCTAAAAGATGATGCTGTTAAAGTGCTGCATTCAATATGCCAACAAATCTGGAACACTCAACAGTGGCCACAAGACTGGAAAAGGTCAGTTTACATTCCAATTCCAAAGAAGGGCAACGCCAAAGAGTGTTCAAACTACCGCACCATTGCGCTCATTTCACATGCCAGCAAGGTGATGCTCAAAATCCTACAAGCTAGGCTTCAGCAGTATGCGAACCGAGAACTACCGGAAGTACAAGCTGGGTTTCGAAGAGGCAGAGGAACTAGAGATCAAATCGCCAACATTCGCTGCATCATGGAGAAAGCAAGAGAATTCCAGAAAAACGTCTATTTCTGCTTCATTGACTACGCTAAAGCCTTTGATTGTGGGGATCACAACAAACTGTGGCAAATTCTCAAAGAGATGGGGGTACCAGACCACCTTACCTGTCTCCTGAGAAACCTGTACGAGGGTCAAGAAGCAACAGTAAGAACCAGACATGGAACAACCGATTGGTTCAAAATTGGGAAAGGAGTACGACAAGGCTGCATATTGTCACCCTGCTTATTTAACTTATATGCAGAGTACATCATGAGAAACGCCGGGTTGGATGAATCAGAGGTCGGAATTAAGATTGCCGGGAGAATTATCAACAACCTCCGATATGCAGACGATACCACCCTAATGGCAGAAAGCGAAGAGGATCTCAAGAGCCTCTTGTTGAGGGTGAAAGAGGAGAGTGCAAAAGCTGGTTTGAAACTCAACATTAAAAAAACGAAGATCATGTCATCTGGCCCTATCACTTCCTGGCATATAGAAGGGGAAGAAATGGAAGCAGTGACAGATTTTACTTTCTTGGGCTCCAAGATCACCGCAGACGGTGACTGTAGCCATGAAATTAAAAGACGCTTGCTCCTTGGGAGGAAAGCTATGGCCAACCTAGACAGCATAGTAAGAAGCAGAGACATCACCTTGCCGACAAAGGTCCGTCTAATCAAAGCTATGGTTTTCCCAGTAGTAATGTATGGCTGTGAGAGCTGGACTATAAGGAAGGCTGAGCGCCGAAGAATTGATGCTTTCGAACTGTGGTGCTGGAGAAGACTCTTACGAGTCCCCTGGACTGCAAGGAGGTCAAATCAGTCCATCCTAAAGGAAATCAACCCTGAGTGCTCATTGGAAGGACAGATAATGAAGCTGAAGCTCCAATATTTTGGCCACCTAATGCGAAGAGAAAACTCCCTGGAAAAGACCCTGATGCTGGGAAAGACTGAAGGCAAAAGGAGAAGGGGACGGCAGAGGATGAGATGGCTAGATAGCATCACGGATGCAATGAATATGAACTTGAGCACGCTCCGGGAGAGACCGCAGGACAGGAAGGCCTGGCGTGCTATGGTCCATGGGGTCACGAAGAGTCGGACACGACTGAACGACTGAACAACAACAACAACAACCCGGCACATAGTGGACCCAGAACCAGATGTTGTAACACTGACTCTGGAGCACGAACACACTGACACATGACATGATCCTCCAAATTCAGGAGGACGCAGAATGAATAACGTGGACGTGTTGTCATACCGAGGGGGGGGGGTTTACTGACTTGGCTATAAGGTCATCCAAAATGTGCTTGGTGGCGGCAGCCTCCACTCTACAACAGTCCACTCCCCACAGCACGATCGGACCTGCCCTAAGAGTCTGAAACCCCCTGGGGTAGCAGCGGAACCATGTTAATCCGCAGTCCGGTTTTGAGGAGAGGCTCACACCTCCGGAAGGAGGTGCCGTTAAAGCCCTACTAAATTGAAGCCATGCACATGGATACATGCGCACAGCAGAAGTGATCCTGGTTCGATGGTGCGGCAGCCGCAGTCCCTGCACTGCCCAAACTGAGCCGGCGCGAGAAGGCACGGTCAGGGGCCGCTACCCAAACTGTGAAAAGAAGATGCCCTACAATATCTTGCATGGCCCCCCAAAGGAAAACCCTAGGAAGATGTATAACTGCTTGGAGCTGTGCCTAAAGGACCTGAAAGTTGTCCTGAGGGAGGCGAGAATAACACCTAAGGGTATCAGATTGGCTTCATGTTGATGTGGGAGACAGGCCCTCAGCCTTTTGTGAGCTAAGGGACACCGAGGTAACAGGAAAGGGGAGCAATACTTGCGTTAGGTCATAACATTGACCACCATCTTTGGACTCCATGCAGCACATGCCCATCAGGGACCCGTGGTCGGGATCCCAGACCAAGACAGCTGCCTCATCGAAGAGGTGTATCGCACTAAGCACAGATGATCAGGGATCTCATGATTAACAGACTGGCCCTCAGGGAAGAGAGGTTACGAATCAGGATAAACTCCCTAGAGGATTTCCTGGGTACCCTTTCGAGAAGGGAGATCCCTGGAGGAGATAGCGGGGTATGGAAAAAAGGGAGGGGGCTAAAACCCTTCTGCCAGCACTGCCTTGTTAACCTCTCAAGAACTTGTTGATGCCTGGTGATGAGAAATGTTGCTTATGAGGTAAGGATGGCCTATGTTGACCTAGAGAAAGGGGGGAGGAGTCCTAGAACCTAGCATAAAACCGAGTTTCAAGTTAAGACATGTTCCCCCAGTTGGGGTATCGTCTTAAAGCCGGAGTAGCAGCGCAACCTAACCGGGCATGGGCCAACCAGAGCTTCCTACCACCTCGGCCTTTCCAAGGGGGACCCTACCATCCCCAGGCATTGGGCAAGAGGTGCACGAGTGCTGACTACTACAAGGGAGCACTCACGATGGAACGGCACCTGTCCTGGGAGTATGTGCCCTTGGGGCTGTATTCCTAGCACAGACAACGGTGCTGACGCAGCGGACCCGCCATAGGCTGAGGGCCAGTGCGGGAGACAGCCTGGTGAACGTGGCCACTGCCAGATCTGTCACCGAACCCGGCCGGGAAGGAGTCAAAATTGGAGTGAAAGGTCCTGGTCCAACAGGTCCCTGCGCAGAGAAGGGCAATGGTGGCCTTTCTGCGCAAGGCCTCGACATAAGCCAATCACACACCTCCTCAGGTGAAAGCCCTTACGAGAAGGAGAAGCCCTGGTGGTATTACAACTTGCCATATTCGCGTAGGGATCTGATATGCCCGAGTGGGCAGGGGCAGGCGAGGGATCCTAAATTAATCGAGCAAAACCCTGTAAGATGCTGCGTTAAGCGGCTGGGGCTACTGTGAGGTGTGACTGACGGAGCTGCAGGCGGCCCAGGCATCATATAGGGAGATGACATTGGGAGGGACAGCCGCCCCAGGGAGGTAAGCTAAGGCGGCAACCCCACGGCCCTGAAGGTCACCCGTCTGGACAAGTGCGGCGAGGTGCAGTCATCTCACCCATATCCAGAGCAGCCGTGTCCGAGTCCCCGGGAGCAAGGGAGACGATACCACTTGCAGACGATACCACCTGATGGAGATGCCCATGAGGGTGGACCGCCTCCAGCTGTGGTGTGTCGCCTGGGCGAAAACCACAAGGAGGAGGATGTTGCTTGGACCACTGCTGACGGAGATGCTGCAGGAAGGTAGACTGCCTGCAGTGGTGGAGTGCTGCCATGGTGAACCTGTGAAGGCGAGGTGGAGGCCTCAATGGTGTCCAGGTGAGCTGAAATAGACAGGAGCAGCGAGCGTTGGGTCTGCTGTCACGTTCGCTTGGACTGGACCACCGAGGGTTTTTTAGGCCTGGCCAGGGGAGGGATCCCTGAGGAACGCTCAGCAGCTTCCAAATGAGAAAGAATGGATGCCAATACCGGGTCTGCGTCCTCATCAGACTCAGAATCAGGCCTTGGCAGCCGTCTTTTGGGGAGGGGCGAGGGGCCCGCCCTTTCCCTTTCCCTTTCTTACCACCTTGGCCCTTCTTGGGAGGCATGATGCAGAAAGTGAGTTAAGCTAAAAGGTTTCAGATAGGAGGCTTTCCCATCCCTAGCTGAAATGTAATTTATATCATGCCTTTCTTATATCATGTAATTCAAGGTGGTATACACGGGGTTCCCAGGCAGTCTCCCATTGAGTTATTGACCAGGCCCAGCCCTGCTCAGCTTCAGAAACCCTGCATCATATACCTCCAGACCACAAAGCTAGGGCCGAGAAGCCGGGGAATGAACCTGGGACTTTCTGCATGCAAAGCAGGTGCTCTACCACGGAGCTACAGCTCTTCTCCGAAGAAATATGAAAGCAACTGGGCACCCCGGGCAACAGGCAGCCACCCCGCAGACTTCAAGATCTGCAGATACGAGTTCAAGACTGAGACCGAGAGGCCTGAGAAGATGGGAGCGCCGCTACTACCATTTAGATAGGAGATCAGTGCTCAGGAGGTGTGGCAAAGGAGCCGCACTAGAGCGCGGGCGCCCTCAGCCTAGGGTGCCCTGGCCCGGGAACAGAGGCAGGTGCCTAACAGGCAGCCGCAGCTTCTACACAATTTAATTAATTAAATATTTATTTGTTTATTTATTTATTTTGGGGGGGTGTCCCGAGCCCCCGGGCAGCGACCAGCTGGCACAGATGCCTGCCGGAGGAAGGAGCGGGGGGGGCAGGCATGCCGCCGCCGAGAGTGCCGACGCATGAACAGAGAAGTCGGTGCCGGCAAACACCGGCGCCGCACTCAACACGCACCGCCGCCACTCCTCCCAGTACTGACACTCCCGAGGCCACGGCGCCGCAAGCACATGGCTGCAGCCACCAGAGGCCAGTGGGAAGGCGGGCAAGGAGGAGGCCGGTGGCCGGATGGACAGGCCGGCCGTCAGGCGGGCCGGCGGGCCGGCGAGCCGGCCAGCCGACTGGCGGGCCGGCAGGGAAACGAGCGGGTGGGCGAGCGCGCGCCACCCCCGCCCGCACCCCCGCAGAGGAGGAGGATCACGAGCGCCACACCCGGGCACGCACACCGGGAACCACCACTGGTGCTCACGCCGAGGCACTCACGCTGCGGGGGAGGATGGGTCTCAGACACGTGCGCCGCCGCCGCACCGCCGGCCAACCCGGAGCCGCGGCAGGCGCGCCGAGCGAGCAAGGAGGGAAGAGCCGGCGAGGGGGGGGCGGGCACGGTATCACGGAAAAACTCCGGAGCCCCGGAGGCAGCTGCCGTCAGAGACTGGCCCCGCGACACTCCCTGTAACGCCAGCAACGTTGGCTTTCCCGAGACGGCCGGCAGGCGCCGTCCCAGAGGGAGCCGCGCCGGAGCGGGCGAGACCCGCCGCGAGTGTTGAAGAGAAGCTTTTGGGCGCGCAGAAGCATGCTGAGTCCAGGTGGCTGGAACGACAGGAAGCCGGTCTCCAGCAGGCAGGAGTCCCTCGTGGATTCCAGGCGAGCCTTGAGCTCTTACTAGCCCGTGGAGCCAGGGGGCTGAGATTGGGAGGGGGAGCTGAGTTCAAGGCAGCTCAGCCTGCCCCTCCCTGCATGGTGGTGCCACTGGGGTGCACCAGTCAGAGGCCCCTGCGTCTTGTCACCCCACCCGCCCGCAATGCCCCCCCCTTTCTGCCAGACAAGCTGGCGCCGGGGTGAGGGCATATCTGGCCTTTCAAAACGTGCAGTTTTAATGTTTTTACTATTTTTAGTGTTCTGGGGTGGTGGTGGTTTAAAAATGGTTTTATTGTTTTAAATTATTGTACACCACCTTGATGGCTTTTTAGCAGATAAGGTGGCATATGTCACGTGAATGAATGAATGAATGAAATATATATAATGCAACAAGAAGATGTAAGGAGGAGGCAAGCAAATCGGTTGGTTTTAAAATAGGGCTGTTTTAACCCCCGCCCCCCAATTCACTTTGGATGCTGATTCGGACCTTCTGAATTGGCCCCGCTGCACCTTGGACTGACTAGGACCCAATCCAGTTCACTTCAGATTTGGATCCGAAGTGAGATTTGGATATCCAGATTATTCAGATTTTACATTTTCCCATTGACTTGGATTGGAAAACTGAAACGACCATAACTTCTTCAGTTTTTATGACACGTACATGAAATCTTGGAACTCGGCAGCCCCCGTGGGGCTGATCCTACCTGCCAGGTCTCAGCTAGTTTGGCCCAGTGGTTTTTGTGCTAGGTGCAGGTAAAATGCACTGTTCTCAGAAACTCAAACCAAAGGTCATAAAGGGATAATCAGAGAATTTAGGTGTTTCAGAGGAGGTTAGTAGAAGGTCACGATCCCTACTCTCTGGTGTAGGTTTTTTTGAAGTGCAAAGTAACCCCTCTCCCCCAGTATTTTCCTATTCAGCGTCACACCCAATGACCTCAGGCTCTCTTCGCCCGAATGGGATACACGCTACCTCTAAAAACAGGTCTGCCCTAGACCAAGATGCACGATCTGGACCGGGGACAAGCCAGCCTGGCTACTGGTGCTGCTGGTCCCACTGACACCTTGCCCACCTCTGCCCCTGGCAAGGCCCCTCAGATGCCTCACGTTGGGCTCGCTTTGCTCCACAGTATACAAACAAATTGAGCAGCGCTTTGCCCACTACATTATCTGGACTCATGTGTAGCACGCGCACGCGCACGTAAAGGAAAAGATGCAAAAGAGCCCGACAGCTCCCTCGCTCGCTCGCTCGCTCGCTCCTGCCTTTCCCCAAGCTACTCAGAGCAGCCCCACTCCTCCTCCCTGTCCCCCTCCGTCTCTTCCTCCTCCTCCATCACTACCACCACCACCACCTATACTAATATCAAACTTGGGTGATCACACACCTATCAGTTTGGGAGTGAAATGGGGCACCCCAAAATAAGATGGGGGCTTCTACACACATGGGGAGCCCCCTAGGGATGCAGAGGCATACCTCTTCGTACACTAAAAGTGAAAGAAATGTTTGTTTGTTTTTAAGCCCACACATTGTGCGGCCAATCCCCACCACAACACCGCAGCTGTGCCCCACGTTTGGTGGGGCCTCGGGTGTCTCTGGACTTGAGCCGGAATGAAAGGGTTGAGTGGTGCTTGATCCGCCTCATCCCTCCCTCCCAGTGGAAGGTGGGCTGCCAGCTCCATGCTTTTGTTGGTTTGTTTTGCAATTACAGGAGACGGAGATGCTGAATCGCACTTTGGGTTTTACTTACTAATCCAATTTTTTTGTTGTTCTGCACAGAGACACTGCTGAGTCTCCAGCGTGCTCTTTGAACAATGTAAAATGTGAACATTTATTAAACACAATAATAAAAACAATTAATGCAAAGAGAGGAACAGGCTTAAGCAACATGCTAAGATGACTCTCCAGTCTCCATTGCAAGGCACAGCCGGCCTCTGTGCCAGCTCTACAGTGCAGAAACTCCCGCCGACCTGCCCCCGACCCTGTCACCACACAGCGGATGCAGGCAGTGTGGCAGCTGGATGGTCCAGGTCCAGTGATGCCCCTGTTGCAAGAGCTTCACTGGCTACCGGTCTGTTTCTGGGCAGAAGGCAAAGTGCTGGTTCTGACCTATAATGCCCTAGCTGGGGACCAGGCTTTCATCTCAGATGCAGAACAGCCATGTCCCTTTCCTGATAAATTGCTCTTCATATATTCTAGCATTTCTTTGCCTTCTCAGAACCTGTCCCCCGCATTGGGTCACGCCATGGAAGCCCTGTATTCTAAGGGTGAGTAAAGAGTTTGTTTTTATTTAAGGGCACTAAGGTCTTTCAAGGTTATAAGGGGTTGTAAAAGTAATATCATGAAATGCAAATAACTGTTAATGGAAAAAATGTGTTGAAAATATGCATAAATGGGAGATAACTTAAAGCAGAGGCTGTGATTCTCTTCAAGAACATTAATGTTTTACACGCACCTCTTTCATAATGTGCTGCTCCACATAGCTTTTTGGGAAATGGTGAGTTCTGAAATGCAAAATATTTATAGATTCTTCAATGCACTTACTTAAAACAAGCGCTGAAAGGATGGCTGCAAGTGTTAACACAGCAAGCACTATACCCTGCCTGCCTAAGATGATTAATTTTGCTAGGCCTGCATAATTAACACGGGTCTCTGCTGATTCCAATTTAAATTTATTCCCACATTACATTGAAGTTGTTGGCTCATGTATTAAATGGCATTGTCTTCAGCAATCACCATTTTTGCTATCAATACTGAAATAGTGCCAGAGGGATCTGCACAGTTATGGCCAGTCAGGAACGCTCAGTGCAATATCCAGTGCAGAACGGCAGGACTGGCTCTGCCGCCCTCAGCCAACCCCAACCCCCACTCCAATTCTCCATCTTTCAAGTACCCAAGTGTGTACTTGACATGTGTGGCTCAAGGTGCCACGATGGCCTTGCAGGCTTGTTGTGGCAACACTGGAGAGTGGGAGAATCACAGAATCACAGAACAGTAGGGTGGTAAGGGGCCTGCAAGACCCTCAAGTCCAACCCCCTGCTCAGCGCAGGAATCCAAGTCAGAGCATCCCTGACAGGTGGCTGCCCAGCCTCGTCTTGAACGCCTCCAGCATGGGAGAGAACACCGCCTCCCTAGGGAATGGGTTCCATTGTCGTATTGCTCTCACAGTCAGGAAGTTTTTCCTGATGTTCAGCCGGAATCTGGCTCCCTGTCACTTGAGCCCATTATTCCGTGTCCTGCACTCTGGGATGGTCAAGGAGAGATGCTGGCCTTCCTCTCTGGTACAGCCTTTCAAGGACTTGAACAGCGCTATCCTATCTCCCCTCAGTCTTCTCTTCTCAAAGCTAAACATGTCCAGTTCTTTTAGTCCCTCCTCATAGGGCTTTGTTTCCAGTCCCTTGATCATCTTCATTGCCCTCCTCTGAACCCTCTCCAGCTTGTCTGCATCCTTCTTAAAGTGCGGTGCCCAGAACTGAACACAGTATGCCAGATGGCCTAACCAGTGCTGAGTAGAGGGGAACTAGTACTTCTTGAGATTTGGAAGCTATGCTTCTATTAATGAAGCCCAAAATAGCATTAGCCTTTTTTGCAGCCACATCACATTGTTGGCTCATATTCAGCTTGTGATCTACAACGATTCCTTTTTTTCTTGATGGAATTGTTTGTAATTGTGCCCTGAGAATTTCCTTTTTTAAAAACTCCCACCCATCTTGGACTCCTTTTCTTGTTAGAGTCACATGCCATGGGACCTTACTGATCATTGTTCTGAGATTATTAAAATCAGCTTTCCTAAAATCCAGGGTACACATTTGGCTATACTCGGCTTTTGTTTCCTTTAGAACCAAGAACTCAAGTATAACATGGTCGCTTTCCCCCAGAGTTCCTGTAACTGCTACTTTATCCACTAAGTTATCTCTGTCGGTTAGGATCAAGTCAAGGATAGCCGATCCTCTAGTTCCTTCCTCTACTTTCTGTAGGAGGAAGTTATCAGCAACACAAGTCAGGAATTTCCTGGAGGGGCCATGTTTTACAGAATTTGTCTCCCAACAAATATCGGGGAAATTGAAGTCCCCTATGACTACTACATCATGCTTCCTTGAAACATTGGCTATTTGCTTTTCAGAAGTTTCATTCTCGTCTTCTCTTTGATTGGGTGGCTGGTAGAATCATAGAATCATAGAATAGTAGGGTTGAAAAGAGCCTACAAGGCCATCGAGTCCAACCTCCTGCTCAGTGCAGGAATCCAAGTCAGAGCATCCCTGACATATGGCTGTCCAGCCTCGTCTTGAATGCCTCCAGTGTGGGAGAGCCCACCACCTCCCTAGGTAGTAGACTCCAACCACCAGGTTCCTTTTATTCTTTGCTCCATTTATTTTCACCCAGATGCTCTCGGGGCTACCAAGCTCCTCCTCCTGGATTTCTGTGCAGAGATATGTATTTTTCAAATACAGTGCAATCCCACCTCCCTTTCTGTTCCTCCTGTTCTTTTTGAACAAGTTATATCCTTTAATTGCTGTATTCCAGTCATGGCAGTCATCCCACCAAGTCTCAGTTATACCTTTCAAGTAATAATTTCCCTCATGTATTAAGAGTTCAAGTTTGTTCTGTTTGTTTCCCATACTCTGGGCATTAGTATACAGACATCGAAGACCATGTGCTTCATAGTCTGGCTTTCTTCCTACGTGTGTCTGAAGACTATTATTGGGCGCTATCAGAGCTGTTCTCTCCATTGCGGTGCATGAGCCTTCGTCCATTGTTACCCTCAACATTACATCTCCCTCCCCCATAGGATTCAATTTAAAGCCCTCCTGATGAAGTTCTTCATGCTGTGGCCAAACACATTCTTCCCATCCTTTGTGAGGTGCAACCCGTCCCTTGCCAACAGCCCATCTTCCAGGAAGTATAGCCCGTGGTCCCAGAATCCAAATCTCTCTCGTCAGCACCACCTTCGTAGCCAGTCATTCACCCAGAGTATTTTTCATTCCCTTTCTATCCCTCTTCTAACTACTGAAAGGATGGATGAGAAATCTATCTGGGCTCGAAAGTTCTTGAGATTCCTTCCCAAATCTTCAAAGTCTGATGTTATTTATTCAGAGCTCTGCTTGGCATTATCATTTGTTCCCGCATAGATGAGAAGAAAGGGATACCTGTCAGTAGGCTTTATGAGTGCTGGCAACCTTTCAGTCACGTCTCTAATCCGTCCTCCCAGGAGACAGCATACCTGGCGAGTCCACGGGTCTTTGTGACATACTTGGGTCTCGATCCCACGCAGCAAGGAATCTCCCACTACTACCAGTCTTCTCTTCTTGTTGTTGTAGGCCTGGGTTTCATCGCTTCTGTTTGACTGACCTTCAGCCTCTTGCTCACTCTCATGTAGGTTCCCCTGTGATTCTTCCTCTGCAGGCTGTGCTGCAGTCTCATCCTCAAGTACCTGGAAATGGTTCCATAGCTCCACTGCTTCCACTGGTGCAGAGTGGTGTCTAGTTCTTCTGCTCCTAACTGTCACCCTTTTCCAATGAATTTCCTCTTCTGCCTCAGCTTGCTGTTGCTCTTCTAACTCCTGTTCTTCACTTTGCTGCTGTAGTTCCCCCATTCTGTCCAAGAACTCTTCATGTTCTCTTATTCCCTGGGGGGCCGACACTTGCTGCTCCAGTCCTCTTACTTTTTCTTCTAGCAGCGTGATCAACTTGCACTTGTTGCGGGTGTAGGCCATGTTGTTCTCAGGCAAGAAAACAAACATGGCACACACCTTGCAGGTCACCACCACTGGAGAGTCTTGTCCTTCCATAGTCTCTTGTCCTTTTTGTGTCTAGCTTTCTAATTGTTCTAGAGTAGCCTGTGCCTGGTCCTGTACTCACTGGGGGTTAAAAACAGAGTCCCACTCTTTGCCTTTGTCTCCTTTGTCTCCTCTTTCACCGCAACTCCCCTGGCCAAATCCTGTTTGCTCGCTCTGTTTTCTCGTTCTGATTGATCACTCTCTGGGAGCTTGCTTGCTTCTATAGTCCCTAGACCAGCTGGAGCAGCTTCCTCTGCTTTGCTCAGCTGGAAGGAGGGAAATAGATTTACATAACAACATTGCAAAGAATATAGGAAACAACGCCAGGTGTGGGACAATCCAGAAAGGGTCTGCAAGCCATATACCCACCCCAAGAAATCAATCTATTTGTTTGGAAATTGTTTTACGGCAAATCCCCTATGAAACAGGGGTTGTTCTCTGCTGGAGCAGAGCTATTTGGAATGGCTGCCTCAGACTCAAATGGTTCAGAAGCCTTTGATTTTACACAAGAAAAGGGCCTCGCCATCCATTTAAAAGTGAGTTTGTTTTTTTTAAGCGTTGCATGATTTTGATAATGTCAAAAGACACTGGGCTGAGAGAAATACTAGGGGCCCTGGAAAATCTCTAGAATAATTAAGCCCCTCCTGGCAGAAGTAATGCTGGAGTGGCCTTCCTTACAATCTCCAGGGAAGGAGACTCTGGGCTGGTTGTTCCACAGCCCGGCCATAGTGCTGACGGCTACTCTGAGCACCCCCATTGCTTACTGCTGTTCCCTCGGGTGCCCTTTCCTCCCCTGCAGCATCCCCCAGAAAAAAGCCCCTATGCAGGAATCAAGTTTTTTAAAGCCTTCGTTTAAGGGACGTTTCCTGAAGCCTACTGCTGTGAGCTGGCAGGAGGGAGGGGGTTTCTGCGTGGTGGTGAATGTGTGGGGCCCGGTGTGAGGCACTGCAGAGGGGATGTAGTATATAAGTCTCATCTCATCATAGTTGTTCTTGAGACTCACGAAATTCAGACATGACTACGAGCACACCTCTTTGCCCCCATGTCCTGTCTATATCCCTCCCTGCAGGGTTTTTCCAGGGATGCTTCCAAAATTGTCCTCATCGGAATTTCTCCCTAGAATTTGGAGGGACTGGGGAGGGGCTTGCAGCTTCATGGCAAAGCCCCTGCTTTGTACGCAGAAGGCCCCTGGTTCAATCCATCTCCAGGTAGAGCTGGAAAAACTCCTGCCTGAAGCCCCAGAGAGCCATGGGTGACAGTCCACATTGGTGATATGAGGTGAGATGGGCCACTGGACTGACCCAGTATGAGGCGACGTCCTGAGAGCCTCAGACGTCCCTGCTGTCCCACTTATTGCTGCTTGTGGGATTGCAATGCACCTTCCACATTGCAGGAGGCACAGTGCTTCTGTTAATGGGTCATTCTCAGTTCTTTCTTATACTCAGTTTCCTCCTTAGGCAAGCGACTCTAACGAGAAAAGGAGTCCAAAGTGGGTGGGAGTTTTTAAAAAAGGAAATCCTAAAGGCAAATTACAAACCATTCCAACAAGAAAACAAGGTGGAAGACACAGAAGAAGCCCATGTGGCTTCACAAAAAGCTTAGAGATGGCCTGCAAACAAAAAAGGACACATACAGGAAGTGGAAGGAAGGCCAAGCTACAAAGGAAGAGTACAGGCAGGCAGCACAGAACTGCAGGGATGGCGTCAGGAAGGCGAAAGCTGAGCTGAGGTTAGCGAGGGATGCTAAAAGGAACAACAAGGCTTTCTTCAGCTACGTGCATAGTAAAAGGCAGAGGAAAGAAATGGTTGTTCAGCTATTAAATAAGGATGGCAAACCGATAACAGATGACAAAGAAAAGGCAGAGGTGCTCAATTCCTACTTTGGCTCAGTCTTCTCCCAAAAGAGGGTCTATGACCCCCCTGGCAAAGGCGAAGTACAGGCTGAAGGGGCAGGATTGCAGCTTGAGATCGACAGGCATATGGTCAAGGAACACCTCATTACTTTGAATGAGTTCAAATCTCCAGGGCCAGATGAGCTGCATCCTAGAGTCATAAAGGAACTGGCAGAAGAACTCTCAGAACCGCTGTCTATTCTCTTTGAGAAATCATGGAGGACGGGGGAAGTGCCAGATGACTGGAGGAGGGCTAACGTTGTCCCTATCTTCAAAAAGGGCAAAAAGGAGGAACCTGGGAACTACAGACCAGTCAGTCTGACATCAACCCTGGGAACATTCTGCAGCAGATGATAAAGCAATCCATCTGGAAGCACCTTGAACACAATGCAGGGATTATTCGAAGCCAACATGGATTTGTCAAGAACAAATCCTGCCAGACTAATCTGATCTCATTCTTTGTTCAGGTCACCTCCCTTGTGGACTGTGGGAATGCTGTGGATATAATATACCTCAACTTCAGCAAAGCTTTCAACAAAGTGCCCCATGAAATCCTGATTAGCAAGCTAGTTTAAAGTGGGCTAGATGAAACAACTCTCAAGTGGATCCACAGTTGGCTACAGGATCGGACTGAAAGAGTGCTTATCAATGGGACCTTCTCTAACTGGGGAGAGGTAACGAGTGGGGTACCGCAGGGCTCAGTCCTGGGCCCAGTGCTCTTCCACATTGTTATTAATGATTTGGAGGAGGAGGTGCGGGGAATGCTGATCAGATTTGCAGATGACACAAAATTGGGCGGGATAGCTAATACCCTGGAAGACAGAAACAAAATTCAAAGTGATCTGGATAGACTGGAGCACTGGGCAGAAAACAACAGAATGACATTGAATAGGGATAAATGCCAAGTTCTGCACCTAGGAAAAAGAAACCAAATGCACAGTTACAAGATGGGGAAGACTTGGCTCAAAAATACTACAAGCGAGAAGGATCATGGAATTGTTGTCGATCACAAGCTGAATATAAGCCAACAATGTGATGTGGCTGCAAAAAAGGCAAATGCTCTTTTAGCTGCATTCATAAAAGCATAGCTTCCAAATCCCAGGAAGTACTAGTCCCCCTCTGCTCAGCACTGGTTAGGCCTCATCTGGAGTACTGTGTCCAGTTCTGGGCACCACACTTTAAGATGGATGCAGACAAGCTAGAGAGGGTTCAGAGGAGGGCAACAAAGATGATCAGGGGACTGGAAACAAAGCCCTATGAGGAGAGACTGAAAGACCTGGGAATGTTTAGCCTTGAGAAGAGAAACCTGAGGGGAGATAGGATAGCACCAGGATCTCTTCTCAATCATCCCAGAGTACAGGACATGGAATAATGGGCTCAAGTGACAGGAAGCAGGATTCCGGCCAAACATCAGGAAAAACCTCCTGACTATTAGAGCAACACGACAATGGAACCCATGACCTAGGGAGGTGGTGGGCTCTCCCACACTGGAGGCATTCAAGAGGAGGCTGGACAGCCACCTGTCAGGGATGCTCTGTCTCGGATTCCTGCATTGAGCAGGGGGTTGGACTCAACAGTCTTATATGCCCCTTCCAACCCTACTATTCTGTAATTCTATATTTTTATTCCTCCCAAATGCAGCTATCTTCTGGGCAGATAGCAAACAGTATAACCCATTCTGCCCTTTCCACATCTGTGGGTGGAGCATGACAAGATTCCCTCTGCTCGCCCTTCCCCTCTTTCAACCCACCTCGGTGTTGCTACTTTCTGGGCAGGGGCAAGTATGCGCACCTCCTGCACTTACCAGTGTGTGCTGCTGCTGCTGCTGCTTTTTTACCAACAAAATTGTGCAATAGTGAAATACTTAAACATCCCTCTGTGGGTTCCTGAACACATTCTTACAGCTGCTCAAATTCTAACGGAGATGTTTCTTTCTTTCTTTCTTTCTCTCTCTCTCTCTCTCTCTCTCTCTCTCTCTCTCATTCATTCATTTATTCATTCATTGCCCATCTGGCTAGTCACTCAGCCACTCTGGGCTATGTAGAACAATAAAACAGTTTAAACAATAAATTCTACATTAAAAACATCATAAAAAATACCCTAACCCACCCCAAATTCCTTCCTGAACAACCATGTTTTTATGTGTGGCGGAAGCTCATTAAAGAGGGGGCATGGCGGAGTTCCCTAGGGAGTGAGTTCCACAGAGTGGGGGCCACCACAGAAAAGGCCCTCTCCCTCGTCCCCACCAGTCTAGCTGTCCCGGCTGATGGGACAGAGAAAAGACCATCCAAGGCTGATCTTGTTAAGCAGCCTGTCTGGTGTAGCTGGAGATGCTCCTTAAGATAGGCTGGGCCGGAACCATATAGGGTTTTAGAGGTCAAAATCAACACCTTGAATTTGGCCCGGAAAACAACTGGTAACCAGTGCAACTCCTTCAGCACTGGAGTGATGTGATCTCGCCGGCAGCTGCCTTTAATCAGGCGAGCCACCGCGTTCTGTACCAGCTGCAGCTTCCAAACTATCTTCAAGGGTAACCCCACGTTGAGTGCATTACAGTAGTCTAGACGAGAGGAGACCAGGGCATGTACTACCGATGGGAGCAGATGGTCAGGAAGGAAGGGGCGCAGCCGCCGTATCAGATGGAGTCGGTACAGCGTTGTCTGGCTCACAGCTGACACCTGAGCCTCCATGGACAGCTGGGAGTCCAAAATGACCCCCAGGCTGCGGACCTGGTCTTTCAAGGGCAGCCGTAGCCTATTCAACACCAGGTCAACATCCCCCAGCCTCCTCTTGTCTCCCACCAAAAGTACCTCGGTCTTGTCAGGGTTCAGCTTGTTCTTCCCCATCCAGCCACTCACCGTCTCCAGACATATGGACAGGGATTCTACGGCCAACCCTGGTGAAGATTTGAACGAGAGGTAGAGCTGCGTGTCATCCGCATATTGATGACACCGCACCCCAAACCTCCTGATGATAGCCCCCAGCGGCTTCACATAGATGTTAAATAGCATCGGGGAGAGGATGGAACCCTGTGGCACCCCACAAGTAAGTGGCCACGGGTCCGAAACCTCCTCTCCCAGTGCTACCCTCTGGTACCTGCCGGAGAGGAAGGACCGGAACCACCGCAATACAGTGTCCCCAATGCCCAACCCCTCCAGGTGGTCCAGGAGGATACCGTGGTCAACGGTATCAAAAGCCGCTGAGAGGTCGAGGAGAACAAGGAAGGAGCATTCACCCCTATCCTGAGACCTCCTCATATCATCCACCAAGGTGACCAAGGCCGTTCTGTCCCGTGCCCAGGCCTGAAGCCCGACTGAAATGGTACTTGCGGTACTCCACGGAGCAGTTAACCAATTTAATATGTACCTGTTGAGTATCAGAAGGAGACGGAGGAAGAGACTTTTGACAGACCACAGGATTTAGGACCAATTTTTGGTGCCTTTGCCGAGCTCACCAAGTGATCCGGGGGCAGGGGAAGCACCAGATGTAGACCTCACCTTGCTGGCAAATGTCTGTGCTGTGGGTGGGATTGCATGATGGGAATTCTGTGTGCCCAATTGTGGGGGCCTTTTTGCAGAAAAAGCCTATTCCAGGGTGTGAAAGAATAAAAAGATTCATAGCAGAACACATGAGAGCACTACCGTAGAGAGTGGTGCGCAGAACTGGAGTTGTGATTTCCCCAGAAGCTCCCCCCCTGGCGAGGCAAGAGCCTCCCCCAAGCCAGCCATGACCCATGCCCTTCCATGTTGCCTTCCTCCTCGCTTTGTGCCCTGCTGTCAGCTGCTTCGGCCTATGCCATTGCCCAACATCTGGGCCAGGACAGGGAGGAGGCAGTCCTACTCTTCACGTTGACAAGTAAAACAAGCGGTCAGGAGAATTCTTCTCTCCTACTCAGCAACTTCACCAAGAGTACTGTTGCCAGAACTCCCACCAATGCTGCAGAACCAACTAGGGAAAGCCGACAGGAGCCAGCAGCCTGGACGCTGCTTCGCACAGGCTCTGTGATGCTCACGCTGCTGTCCATTGCCTTCTGCACCCAGTGCCAAGCACAACAGCCTGTGCCCTCCTGACGCCTGTCTCCCTCCTCTCCTCCAGACTGCTTGAGCCCTGTGGCAACTGGTTTTCCACCCCTGCTGAGATTGCTTTTAATGGCTTAGAAAACTCCTTGGCCCCAAGCCCTGTGTGTGTCATTTCCTCAATGACAAAAATTAGCAGACCTTTAAGGGCTGACTTAGAGTTGATAAAGTCCATTTACATTAAGAAAAAAGAAATGAAGCTCTTTTGTAGATCATGCTTCAAGGTGCTGAAGCAAACTGATTGCTGTGGATCTACGTGGGGTGTTCACGTCTTGTGAGATTTGCTGGAGCCCAGCAGAAGCAGAGTTGAAGCTGAACAAGTGGCATTATGAGCAGTGAGGAAGGAGTGTGTGTGTGTGTGTGTGTGAGAGAGAGAGAGAGAGAGAGAGAGAGAGAGAGAAGAGGAAGAGAGTTTGTGCAGGAAATTTTAAACCAAGATCATAAGAAGAACCCTGATGCTGGATCAAGCCAAGGGTCCACCTAGGCTAGGATTATGCTCACGCAGTGGCCAGCCAGCTGCCCATGGGAAGTCAAAGGCAGGGGGATCCACTGGGGGCCAGCCCAGTCTGCAGCCCCATTACTGCAGGGGAAAACATGGATGCTAAATGGCAGATCACGCTTGAGGCTATTTCTGCAAATGTATGTTCCTCTATGTGTGTACCTATTGTCCAGAACTTGAGAATCTCTACACTAGCCTAAAATCCCACATCTAAAATGGGGCTTTCTGGCTCCGTTTTAAATGCAGGATCATGACGACTCCCTTTACATGTGCTCCCCCCCACATTCCCCCTTATCTGAATCTTCCATACGTTTCATTGGTCCAGGTCCTCTTGCTGCAGGTTTTCCTCTTTTCACGAGGGAACTCAAGTAGAACTCAAGCACTGTAATTTGATAGTTCATTATTTCTGCTCTTTAAAAAAATGGAATAAAGGTCATTTTGTGTGGGAGATGCCCTCGGGGTTGACAACATCATCTAAAGGACCTGCAAACCTCTACTAGTAACCAATGTCAATACCAGGATAAAAGCTCCTTCATAGAATAGAAGGGTTGGAAGGGGCCTATAAGGCCATCGAGTCCAACCCCCTGCTCAGTGCATCCAAGTCAGAGCATCCCTGGCAGGTGGCTGTCCAGCCTCGTCTTGAAGACCTCCAGCGTGGGAGAGCCAATCGCCTCCCTGGGTAATTGGTTCCATTGTCGTATTGCTCTCACAGTCAGGACGTTTCTCCTGATGTTCAGCTGGAATCTCGTTTCCTGTAACTTGAGACTGTTATTCCATGTCCTGCACTCTGGGATGATCAAGAAGAGATCCTGGCCTTCCTCTCTGTGACAACCTTTCAAGTACTTGAAGAGCGCTATCATATCACCCCTCAGTCTTCTCAAGGCTAAACATGCCCAGTTCCTTCCATCTCTCCTCATAGGGCTTTGTTTCCAGTCCCCTGATCACCTTTGTTGCCCTCCTCTAAACCCTCTCTAGTTTGTCTGCATCCTTCTTCAAGTGTGGTGCCCAGAACTGGACACAGTACTCCAGGTGAGGCCTAACCAGGGCTGAGTAGAGGGGAACTAGGACTTCCCGGGATTTGGAAGCTATACTTCTATACTCAGCTGGGAGGTTTTCCCGCCTCCCAGCAGAGCAGAGCAGAGCAAGCTGCTCCAGGGACTACAGAAGCAGGCAAGCTCCCAGAGTGTGAGCAACCAGAGCAAGCGAACAGGGGAGCAAACAGGAGTTGGTCAGGGGAGTTTGGCAGGGGAGGTCAAGGGGGAGGCCCCTAACATTTTTTTTCTTTTTTAACTAACTTTTTCCCCATTTATTTGTCTTGCAACACACACTTTCACACCAGTGGGACTCTGCTTTTAACCTCTAGTGAGTAGAGGAGCAAGCTCAAGCTAGTCTAGAACAATAACAGAGCTAGACACAAAAAGGGAAAAGAGGCAATGGAAGGACAAGACTCTCCAGTGGTGGTGACCTGCAAGGTGTGTGCAATGTTTGTTTTCTTGCCGGAGAACAACATGGCCCACACCTGCAACAAGTGCAAGTAGATCACGCTGCTGGAAGAAAAAGTAAGTGGACTGGAGTGGCGACTGTCGATGCTCTGGGGAATAAGAGAACATGAAGAGTTCTTGGACAGAATGGAGGAACTACAGCAGCAAAGGGCAGACCAGAAGCTTGAAGAGCAACAGCTAGATGAGGCAGTGGGAAATGCTGAGGTGAAGAAAAATGGAGTAGAGGATACTCCTTGGACAAGGGTGACAGGAGAAGAAGAACTAGACACCACTCTGCACCAGTGGAAGCAGTGCAGCTGTGGAACCGATTCCAGGTACTTGCAGATGAGACTGGAGGACAGCCTGCAGAGGACGAATCACAGGGGAACCTACATGAGAGTGAGCAAGAGGCTGAAGGTCAGTCAAACAGAGGCGATGAAACCCAGGCCTACAACAAGAAGAGTGGTAGTAGTGGGAGACTCCTTGCTGCGTGGGATCGAGACCCAAGCATGTTGCGAAGGCCCGTGGACTCGCCAGATATGTTCTCCAGGGAGGACGGATTAGAGACGTGACTGAAAGGTTGCCTGCACTCATAAAGCCCACTGACAGGTATCCCTTTCTTCTCATCCATGCAGGAACAAATGCTACTGCCAAGCGGAGCTATGAATAGATTACATCAGACTTTGAAGCTTTGGGAAGGAATCTCAAGAACTTTCGGGCCCAGATAGATTTCTCATCCATCCTTCCAGTAGTTAGAAGAGGAATAGAAAGGGAATGAAAAATACTCTGGGTGAATGACTGGCTACGAAGGTGGTGCCGACGACAGAGATTTGGATTCTGGGACCACGGGCTATACTTCCTGGAAGATGGGCTGTTGGCAAGGGACGGGTTGCACCTCACAAAGGATGGGAAGAATGTGTTTGGACACAGCATGAAGAACTTCATCAGGAGGGCTTTAAACTGAATCCGACGGGGAAGGATGATGTAAAGTTGGGGGTAACAATGGACGTGGACCTCATGCACTGCAACAGAGGGAACAGCTCTAATAGCACCCAATAATAGTCTTCAGACACATGTAGGAAGAAAGCCAGACTATGAGGCACATTGCCTTTTTTGCAGCCACATCACATTGTTGGCTCAGAGAAGAAGCAATTAGAAGCAGGTCAGGATGAGATCTGCTCTCTGTCGAGATGAGAGAGAGAGAGAGAGAGAGAGAGAGAGCTGCTTGCACAGTTAAACTAGGACTTGTGATCTGGGAGGCAGAGATACTTATGCTTCCCTGTGTGACTTGCTTCCCCAAGAACTACCAGCCCTGGAGTTCCTTGTGCATAAGTGGGAGGGAAGGAGGGGTGGCTGGTAGGAGGGAGAAATTGATCCCAGGGACAGTGGGAGCCAGTGCTGCTTCTAAAATTCACAGGTCCCTAAGAGATGTGAGTAAATGTCTTGTTCACAAGTATCCTATGGATCTTCCTGAGGATTTCCCTTTTCAAATGTTGTTTCTGGAAGAAAAAAAAATCAGCTCTCCTTTTTGAAAAGAGTCCAAACTCCCCACAGTTTATTGAGATTTACAAAATAATAATAATAATAATAATAATAATAAATAAATAAATAAATAAATAAACACCTGCCACTAATTTTTGCTGAAGTGTATTACAGCCCTCTGGATGTTTTGCAAGCTGCCAGTGGCTGTGGCAGAAACTGAATGCCGTTTCAGATGGCAACCACTCCGGTAGAACTGCAGGCGGTCCAGGGGCCAGAAGAAGGCCAGAAAAGCAGAGCTTTTCAATGGACTGGTCTATTTATCAAACGTTTGCAGCTGTGTTGGTTCACTGGAATAAAAATACATAAATAAAATAACACCAACAGGATAATACCTTTATGAGGATCAACCTCAAAGTTAGAAAATAGTACTCAAGCTTCGCAGAACTCTTCTTTAGGCTGCTTGCTAGGTTGAAGAAAAATGTCAGAACCAGGGTGAGGGGCCATGGTGCCATTTCAGAAAAGCTGAAAACAGAATTCAGAATTAAAATAGAAACTTTCCTTTCATGACTCATGAGACTCATGAGTGTATGGGATGGAACCACAGTCTGTGTGTGGGAGGGGACCGTACATTTGTACCCCCACCCCCGTATTATTAACAGGGTCAAGCGGCTTTGGCGAAATCTCATATGCTGCAAACACACATCAGGAACAAAAAGCAGTGGAAGGAAACCACTCATCCTCTGATTTACAATGTGGATCAGGCCTTTTGTGAGTGCGGCACGTGACAAGTTCCTAGCAGGCCCAGGAAACCAGGAGGCCTGTTCAGGGAGACTCTGGAGGCTATTTGGAACCTCAGCCTACTCCTCTTGCATCCACAGCAAGTGGGAAACATCCTGTCCTGATGTAGATTTGGAGGAACTGGGGTATGGTGAAGGTATGACTGAGCCACTAACACAGTGGCTATATTTCAGCAGGCATCCAGTACTTGGTGAATTAGACTGCACCTTAGCAATGCACAAAAGGGGCATAAATGAAGCCTTCTAATAAAAGTCCCCTTAGGAATGCAACAGAAAGCTCGCTTTTTAAATTGCTCCCCCCAGCCCCCCCCCTTCACATATCCCTATACAGTTTTTGGATGCCATTTCACTCTTCTTCAGGCCTGAAACTTTCCAAACTATTTTGGCTCATTTTACTAGAGAAGTAGTTTTTACACTGTTGTTTCAAAAGCATCACAACTCCATGCTAGAATTTTGCAGACGCTTAAAGGGCAATCTTGTTATTTCAGGCTCTGCAAGGCAGAAAATGATTGCGGTGGTGACAACCTCATTTAAAGATATTTATTTCTTAATACACCCAGGAGAGAAATAATGACCGGGCTGCAACAGTGCCAGGGTGTAATTGTGGCCCAGGAGAGTTCTTGCTGTTTAGCAACCAATTTGCTCCCTGAAACTGGAAAGATTTTGCTGGAAACCTTTCTTTGTGGAAATAAATGCCCCCGGGCAGCCAGAGAAGCTAGCCCAACACCTCCAGTGGTAATTTTTCTCAGATAGAGAGCCCTGCTTTGCCAAGTTCCTTTTGAAATAGCTGTTTGTGATGAGGTATGGAGGATTCTGCTCTGGCTAGCAAAACTAGCAAAAACTGTCAAAATGCTCCAAGGAGACTCCTTGTGGTAATGCTTTTATATTTGTGAAATCACAGAAGCAGAGAACTGGAAAGGGCAGGGCAAGAGGTCAGTCTATCCAGAGGGATGCATTAACCTCACTTTGTCCAAATTGCAACCACTTTAATTAAACGGCACCTTCATCATGCCCTCCTTGTGGAGGTCTGGATGCGGCTGTTGAAAAAAGATGTTGGGCTCAATGGACCTTTGGTCTTCAGACTCTTCTTACATTCTACGTAAAAGGCAGACTTCAGGCAACAACAGAAGAAAGAAGGAAATTAAGAATATCTCAGCACAGACTCTAGCAAACCAAATCTAAATTCACCATAAGGCAGGCTAAGATGGCTAAAGATACAAAAACTAATAATAAAAGCTAATATGAAAATAGCCAAAGAAGGAAACTAGCCAGAGAGTCGGGGGGGGGGGGGGCATTAGATGGACAAAGTAGAAAAAGAAAACTGAAGGAAGAATTCAGGGGAGCTGCAGGGGAGCCAAATGAGGCTTCGCTGCAGAAGACGTTGAAAGGACTGCCTCACTTGAAATGTTATTTTTGGAGAGCACATCTCAAGTAGAGGTGACAAAAGGATGACATTTTAGAACTTACTGGCAAATGAAAAAATAATGAGTTGCTGAGGCCAGATGGCATTCACATCACTTCAGCATTCTTAAAGAGAATATGTGAGCTAGAGTATCGCTCTTGTAAGCACAACATATGTAGTTTAGCACTAAAATCAACCTTGTTAGTAGTGAGGAAGAAGGCTAATGGAAGAAGGCTTATCTAGCACCAAGACCAGGAGACCCACAAAATCCCACCATCCTAACATCTGTCCCAGGCATACTGAGAGACAGTGTTATTAAGGCTACACCTGTCAACTTCAGAGAAGAACAAGACTTGCTGGAGAAGACTTAGCAAGGCTTCTGCAAAGTGGATTCCTGAATCACTAGCCCTTTTTAATTCTTTGAGTGAGCCAACAAATATGCAGATAGAGGAAATCTGGTAGACCTACTATCTAAACTTGAACCTTCATTTCATGTACCAGATTGTCAATAGGCTCAGAAGAAACAGAAGGAAGCCTTTCCTCACGGAACATGGAATGGATTCCAATTGCTGCCATAAGATATGGCGAAGGTCACAAGCTCCAATGTCTCTGAAAACAGATTTCAATGAATTAAAGGTAGAAGTGTCAATGTCTGCCAGCCATAGCAACAAAAAAAGGACCTTCCCTCTTCAGAGATCATGCCAGATGCCAGGGTCAAACAACAGGTGAAGGTTCCTGCCTCCATGTCCTCCTGGTGGGCTTCCAAGGACCATTTGGCCAATGCTGCAAACAGGATGGTGGACTCTACAGTCCATATGCTCTGATCATATGCTCTGATCTGGGAAGGCCAGTTCCAGACTGACCAATCTCCAAGGACAAAGAGGGAGCTAGTTCACTCCATAACAGTACCACCAGGGGAAATAGCTCCAGGTCGCTCAAAGAAGCAAGCCAGTCTCCAGGCTACAAGGCAAAGGAGTATGCACTTAGAATCATAGAATAGTAGGGCTGAAAGGGGCCTATAAGACCATCAAGTCCAACCCCCTGCTCAGTGCAGGAATCCAAGTCACAGCATCCCTGACAGATGGCTGTCCAGCATCATCTTGAATGCCTCCAACTTGGGAGAGCCCACCACCTCCCTAGTGAATGGGTTCCATTGTCGTATTGCTCTTACAGTCAGGAGGTTTTTCCTGATCTTCAGCCGGAATCTGGCTTCCTGTAACCTGAGCCCATTACTCCATGTCCTGCACTCTGGGATGATGGAGAAGAGATCCTGGCCTTCCTCTGTGTGACAACCTTTAAAGGACTTGAAGAGCGCTATCCTATCTCCCCTCCAACTTCTCAAGGTGAAACATGCCCAGTTCTTGTTTTTTACTTTCTGGAATTTTACACAAATTTTGTTGTAGAAAAATACATTTAAAAAAATGATAGCCAAAACTGTACAAATTCCACAAAGGCTAAAGCGTGAAAATGCACATTTTGGGGGGAGCTGAGCCGGGGGGGGGGGAATTTGCGAATTTGTGGAAATGCAAATTTGTGCACCTTCAGGAAATGGGAAGATATCCAATTCTGCCAATGAGCAGATGATGGAACGAACGGCAGCTTACATTCTGCAAAACACAGACAGAATGGATTTTGCAAAATCCATACATCCCTACTCCACAGTCACAACCAAGAGAAACCAACAAGACAGTGGCGGGGGGGCAGTCCGGGGCAGAACCCCAGCTTGACGCCTGGCGTCCTCTCCAGGTCGACTTCCTGGGAGCAGCAGGAGCCTTGGAGTGGCTGCTGATGCAAGCAGGGCTTGGCTAGACCGGAGCACTGACTGGACTGGGTGTAAGGCAGTTCCAGATCACGTCTACTGGAAGAGTGATTTGTCTCCCCTGGAATCCAAGCTTTCGCTCATGTCTGTGATGGAAGGCGGCCACAACAGAACCACCTGGGAACGCCTGCCAACACAATTGCACCTGATGCACGGAAGCTAAATATTTTCAAAACACTTATTTTTGGAAGCCACAAATACTCCTGCTCTGCCTGCAAAGGTTTTATCATAATTAATGGGGGAGGAACATTTAGAATAATAGGCCAGGTGTATGATGAGTAAACAGGAAATCATGAGCCCTGCAAATGCTGACATTTCACACTGTTCTTCTGCTTCTTTTCAATCTGCTCCTAATTGTTGGGTAATTAACGTCTTCTTGCTTTGAGAACTTTTTTCAAGCAAAGCACTAATATTCTTGGCAAAGAGCCCTTGGGGTTGGCTTGTGTTTTTGTTTTGTTTTTTAAGCAAACGTGTTACCTGCAAAACGGCTCATTTCAGAAGACTTTCACGCCACCTTGGCCAAGTGGTGGGGCCTGTACAGAAGTCTTTGCACAGTTGCTTTCCTTCGAGGAAGAGGAGAATAGAGACTCGGGGTGGGACGCCCCCCTCCCCTCCTGCCCCCCCGATTTACAAATGCCCAGGTGGCTAAGGAATGGGTGGGGTCTCCTGCCAGCAGCGGGAGGGCCCTGCCCGCCCTTCTCTCAGACGCGCTAGCTTTCCATGCGCAAGGAGAAGCAGGAGGAAGTCGGGGTTCTTGCCTAGGGACACACACTGTGTGACACACATCTGCCGAGAGCGAGGGACAGAGCGAGAGGCTGGCGACAGCACGGCAGACTCGTTGCCCTTGCAGCCCTCTGGCTTCGTTAGCTGGACTGGAAGCAGAGTCGCCTTCTCCGCCGCCATCGGTGTTGCTAGCGTGGTTGGTTTGCATGAAGGAGCCGTAGCCAGAAGCAAGCAGACAAGCCTCTGGTGAGCTGCCAAACAGAAAAACGAAGGGCGTGAGCGGCAATTGTTCCTTCTGGCTGAATCACTTTTGCTGGCTTCTCAACTAATTCTGCATTGTTGGGACATGGGGAAACCCAGTTAAGACCAGAGACTGAGAAAAATGGACCGTCTTTCTGAGACAGGAGCTGGGTTAGAGTGCAGCGCTGTGCGCCGCCCGCAAGCCACCCTCTCCACAGATGGTTCACAGAGGACGAGCGCTCCGGAGCCCCCTCAAGCGGGGCGGGGGGGCAGGGATGGCTGTCCTTTCCTGGGGGCCTGGTGATAGGCCTGCTTCCACCAAACCTGCAAAACAGACGCCTCCCTTCCCTCTTGCCCGCCGGGTGAGACCTGGGAAAGGGGGGGCACCAGCTGGAGAGGAGAGCTCCTCCACTCCGCTCCTGGGATACCTGCCAAAGGGCGTCAGATCCCTAAGGGGCCTGGGGACCATCATCACCATCATCACCATCCCGCCTTTTCCCCAATACTGGGACTCAAGGCAGATTTACAATATTAAAACTTGTACAGTTAAAACCTATAAATAGAAGTATACAGAAGTAAAAAATATAATTAAATCGTCAATAGTATTGAAATTGTATAAAATATCAAAACGTTAAAAGACAACAAGAAATATGGTATCCATCCATCAAGCAGGCTCTCCTCCCACGTTCACTTGCCTGGGCCCTAAGGTCACCATCGGATGCCCTCTTCTGGGTGCCCCCACCCAGTGTGGTGAGTGGGGAGAAGAAGGCCTTTCTGAGGGGGTGGGAGGCTCTTCCTGGAGAGGCTGCCCCGGTGCTCCCCGCGGCGGTCCTTTTGAGGCCAGGGAAAGACCTTCTTATGATCCCAGGCTCTTCGGAAAACTGTTTAACCCTTTCTTTTAGATCTTTGCACCATTTTATCCTTGGCTGTTGGTCTTACTCTGATTTTATCCTGTGCTGTTTGGTCTATTACTGTTTTCTATTTGTGTTTTATGGTTTTAATTTATTTGTATACTGCCCAGAGAACTGCAGTTATTGGGCTGTTTAAAAAATTTAATAAACAAACAAACATGCTGCACTTCTTCTCAGCCTTGCCACACAGAATGGGAAACTATTCCCCATCACACATGCACACATCACTTGCCTTTGCAATTTCACTGCACAAAAGAAACTGGCACTGATGTATCCTTTGACAGGGCAGGGCAACCCTTTGGGCCCAGATGCTGCCAGGAGGCAGGGCGCTGCCTGTGAGGTCAGGGCGGGGCCTGCCCCCTGATGTCTTTGCACCCCCCAGCCTCGTTCAGGAACAGCAAAACCCAGCGGGGCACCATCTTTGCTGCTCCGCCGCCTCCCCCATGCCTGCAGCATCACCTTCTTCCTCTGAGGGGAAAGGGCTTTGGGAAGAGGGAGGGCGGGGGGCCCACCTGCAGCCCACAGCCTGGAGGGGCCAGACTGTTGGGCCAAGTTTGGCCCCTGGGCCGGAGGTTCCCCAACCCTGCTCTAAGCGATGGGCATTTTGTTAAGGCTCCCAACATGCTTGTGCTTTTACCACTGCTGAGCAGGGGGCAGGAAACACACACACACACACGGCATTGACCTCACAAGCGTGGTTCTGAAATGATGCAGAAGAAGAGGCCGTGGCTTAGTGGCAGAGCCCCCACTTTGCATGCAGCAGGGCTCCAGGGAGGGCTTTTTTATTTTATTTATTTCATTTCTATACCGCCCAATAGCCGAAGCTCTCTGGGCTTGGAAAGGATCCTGCCTGAAGCCTGGCCAGTGAGCCCCCTCCCACTTCAGCCAGATCCCCTCGCTGTGTGCGTTGCACGGGGCCGTCATCGCCTGCTGGGCCCGGCTGCAGCGCTGCCGAGCTCTGGCGACCAAGGAACGATTCCTGCTGGCCTCTGGGTGGGGGTGTGTGTGTGGAGGGTGGGTCCTGCCACCTAAGAGGGTGACCTCGCCCACTCCTGCAAACCCCCCCCCCCCCGTGGCCCTCAGCACCCGTGGGACGGAAGGAGGCAGTGCCTGCTTCCCAGGATGCACTTCAGCCAAGGGAGCCTGAAGGAGGAGGGGAGTCAGCTCCCTGCCCCTGCACGCCCCCAGGGTGAGGCTCTGCCATGATGTCAAGGGCGCCAGGCCAGCGCAGATCACTGTGATCGAGAGCATCAAGCCGCTGGGCAAGATTTGGCCAGGGCCTCCCTTGAGACGTCACCGCCCTGCTTCTGCAGAGTGCAGGAATGGTGACGGTGGGACGCAACGTCGAGCCTCATCACCAAAGTGTCAGGGAATCCCGTCCTTCATCCTGAGGTGGGTGTGCTTGAACTCAGCAATTGCAGCTGCCAGCACAGGAGGCATCACCTTCTGTGCACTTCTGCCTGGAAGGAATTCGGGGCACACAGCACTCCCACTGGGCTAAGGACGTCGGAGCTTTGCCGAGTGGTCCACCCAGCCCTGCAGCCTCCTCACAGACGAGGGCCAGCCGGACGTCTCTGGGACACTGGCATGCAGGCCCTGCCAGCAGCAGCCTCCACCCCCAGTTGCTAGCGCACAGCAGAAGGCGGCCAGAGACCTGGCCATGGGGGCGTTGCCTGAAGGCTAGGCATGGGTGCCCTGCGTGGCGGGCCAACGCCGGGTCCACGAAGGGCCCCCTGCTGCTGTGAAGAGGCACCAGGCCAAGCACTGCAGCCACCGCCCGTTGTGCTCCTCCAGCACCCCTGGGCGCTGCCGTCAACATGCTCTGCATGGAAGCCCGGACGTGTCCTCAGAAGATGCGGCTGGTGGCAGCGGCAGCCTTTTCACCCAGCTCTAGGTTCTGAGCCAAGTACCACTGCCAGGCGCCTTCCTCTGGTCCTGCCCCCAGAGGATGGCACCTGTCCAGCCCATGGCTCCTGGTATTCTGACTTCGGGGAGCACCAGGGAGCTGTAGGGTGCAGACACAGGGATGTACAAACCGTGCAACGTCTGGTCCGGGTGGAGGTTTGCAGCGGGGAAATCCAGGCTGCTTGGGACCCCGCCGATTTCCCTGCAGCCTTGCGGCGTCCATCCGATTTCCCACGGGGCAGCTCTCCTCCACTCTAAAAGGCACCATTGGCTAATGGCAGCCACTATTAGCCACTCACGGGGAAAAAGGCCATAACTTGCATTGTTTATGGCATTTGCAGCCAAAAAGCACTTCCTTCTGTGCCATTTGTGGCCATTTACACCGCAGTTTACATAGAAGGAAGTGCTATATGGTTAAAAATGCCATAAACTACACAATATGCAACTGCATTTCCCCAAGATTGGCTAATGGTGGCCGCCATTAGCCGATCATACCATTCAGAATAGAGGAGAGCCACACCGTGGGAAATCTGAGAGACCCAGAGGTGAGTGGAGTCAGTCTGCTGCAGACTTCGCAGGTTGGATTCTTGAGAATTGGGCCTTATTTGAATCCGCAGCGGATTTCTCCGCCATCCCAAGAAAGTCTTGGCCAGGGGAGTTGCAGTGGTTGAAGAGACAAAGGAGACAAAGGAGACAGAGGCTAAGAGGTAAGTGGGCTGCAGGAAGCCCAGGGCGCTGCCCTTCATCCTTCTGACTGGCTGTGAGCTCACCAGGAGCTTCTGAGAGCTCCAACTGAATTGGAGGGGTGTGGCCTGAGTACTCCCAGCAGCTGACTGGGCGGGAAGGTTCAGTCTGTTTCCCGCCTCCCAGCTGAGCAGAGCAGAGCAGAGCAGAGCAGAGCAAGCTGCTCCAGCTGGTCCAGGGACTACCAGGGACCAGCTGGTCCAGGGTCCAGTTTATGAAAATCAGGGAAAGCTGATTTTCATAAACTCAGAACAATGATCAGGAAGGTCCCATGGCAAGCGACGCTAACGAGAAAAGGAGTCCAAGATGGGTGGGAGCTTTAAAAAAAGGAAATTCTCAAGGCACAATCACAAGCAATTCCAACAAGAAGAAAAGGTGGAAGACAACAGAAGCAGCCAATGCGGCTTCACAAAAAGCTTAGGGATGACCTGAAAACAAAAAAGGACACATATAGGAAGTGGAAAGAAGGCCAAGTAACAAAGGAAGAGTACAGGCAGGAAGCACAGAATTGCAGGGATGGCGTCAGGAAGGCTAAAGCGGAGAACGAGCTGAGGTCAGCGAGGGATGTTAAAAACAACAAAAAAGCTTTCTTCAGCTACGTGCATAGTAAAAGGCAGAGGAAAGAAATGGTGGTTCAGCTATTAAATGAGGATGGCAAAATGATAACAGATGACCAAGTAAAGGCAGAGGTGCTCGATTCCTACTTTGGCTCAGTCTTCTCCCAAAAGAGGGTCTATGACCCCCCTGGCAAAGGCGAAGTACAGGCTGAAGGGGCAGGATTGCAGCTTGAGATCGATAGGCATATGGTCAAGGAACACCTCATTACTTTGAATGAGTTCAGATCTCCAGGGCCAGATGAACTGCATCCTAGAGTCATAAAGGAACTGGCAGAAGAACTCTCAGAACCGCTGTCTATTCTCTTTGAGAAATCACGGAGGACGGGGGAAGTGCCAGATGACTGGACGAGGGCTAATGTTGGCCCTATCTTCAAAAAGGGTAAAAAGGAGGAACCTGGGAACTACAGACCAGTCAGTCTGACATCAATCCCAGGGAAAATTCTGGAGCAGATGATAAAGCAATCCATCTGGAAGCACCTTGAAAACAATGCAGTGATTACTCGAAACCAACATGGTGTTGTCAAGAACAAATCCTGCCAGACGAATCTGATCTCATTTTTTGATCAAGTCACCTCCCTTGTGGAGCGTGGGAATGCTGTGGACATAATATACCTCAACTTCAGCAAAGCTTTCGACTAAGTGCCCCATGATCTCCTGATGAGCAAACTAGCTCAAAGTGGGCTAGATGAAACAACGATCTGGTGGATCCACAGTTGGCTACAGAATTGGACTCAAAGAGTGCTTAACAATGAGACAGCCATCTGTCAGGGATGCTCTGACTTGGATTCCTGCACTGAGCAGGGGGTTAGACTTGATGGCCTTGTAGGCCCCTTCCAACCCTACTATTCTATGATTCTATGAAAGACAGCACCTTGTGCAGGGCTCCCTCAAACCTTGTGCCCCCCCCCCGACTGCCTGGATGGGAGATAAATAAAACTTGGAGGTTTGTTGATGAAGCAGAATCTGTTGAGTCCCGTGGGGCACAGTCCAGAAGCTTTGGAACAGTGCCGGGGGGGGCACTGTTTGGGGCAAGCAGCAAATTGATCAGTGAAGCTCAGCTGTGCCAAGTTCCTTTCGTGCCCAGCCTTACTGGAGTGAGGGGAAGCCTCCAGGCAGGCTTCCACAGCCTGTTTGGCATCTGGCTCTGAAGAATGGTGGCCAACCCGAAACGGGGGTTGACAGAATCACCTCCACCTGTCCACGGCCGCTGGGCTCTTGCTGAGCCGCTGCTGCAGCCCGCGTCCTCTTGCCACACCACGCAAGCCCCTGGACGGCTTGGCGAGAGCCTGGTGAGCGCAGGGCTGCCCATCCTTTTTGGAGCCGGTTTTGCAAACCGTGGCCTGGGTTTCTCCGTAAAAATAATGTTGCATAAATGGCAGCTGCGAAGGGGCATTTGCACAAGATCACAGGCATAAATGCCCCCTTTATAGGCCCGGGGGGCGAGCACTGAATTCCACCCCCCTCTCAGACTCCTGCAACATCCCTACCTGAAACCTTCCCTTTCTCCTCTCCTCTCTTGTTGTCTGTGGGGTGGATGGAGAGCAAACATCAAGATGCAGAAGAGCGCTCTTTTTCTGGTGTTTTCTGGTCACCTCCTTGTAGTTCTCTCTCTTCTGTGGTCAGCACAAGAGAAGCAGAGCTGCACCCAAACCTCCTCCGGTTTTGACTTTGGGGTAGGAGCTAGCCTTTCGGTGGGGAAGAATCTCTCCCCTCATCCAAACCCACTTTGTTTGGGTGAATATTCGCCTTTTCCCTCCGTCCTGTCTGTTGAAGCTGTTCTCCTTGGTGGGGCAGTGGCTTCCTCCTTCTCAGATTGGTCCCACTGGTGACCCCATCAGGGGCCGCCCAGTGAACGGGATGATGGCACAGTGCTACTGAGCCAACCCATGCGGGCAAGCGAAGGAACTTTAGCAAAGGAAAAGGGGAATAGTTTTTCAAAGAGCGCTGAAAAATGCCAAAAAGGGGGCGTGGGGGCTGCTTTGGCACTAACAAAAATGCCCAAGGGATTTTGTGCGTCATCTGGGCTCAGCATTAAACAACCCCACGTGAATGAGTGAAGCTGCACAGTGCAACACCTCCATCCCACACAAAACATTGGCCCTTGGCCTGCATATGAGAGGGAGGGAGGGCGGTGGAGAGGGAGCCCAGCAGGCCTCCTGCCAAGACACAGAGTCTGTGAGCTGCTGAGGGGTGGCTAAAGGCTTCTTGGAAAGTTCTCAGGGGGCCTTTGGTAATGGTCCCCACAAGAGGCCATTAAAGACACTTACTTCAGACACTGTGATCCTGTAATGAAGGGAACTGTGCCCATGGAAAGATTAAGCAAGAATGAAACATTTAACAGGGCGAATACACACTGACCAGTAGTGTGGGCAACAGGATCATACTGAGTAGGAGCCAGGCTGCTGGCATTCCATATCCGGCCATTTCTGGCAGAGTCAGAATGAACAGGAGCCAGGTACCGGGCATTCCATATCCGGCCATCGGACAGCTAACAGGTATATTGGCCTACCCTGCCGAGTACCTTGAGGGGTAAAGTGAATCTTGGCTCGCCTTTCCGAATGAGTCCCAGTTTCTTCACCCATACAAATGAACCACATTGTATTCCTGGTTCCTTGGCTCCATAACGGTGATGTGTATACCTCTTATTCTTTTGTTGTTTCTTTTGTACTGTTTGCCTCACAGCTGACTGTAAAGAATATCTGGCTTAAGCATTTGTAGTCCAGCAACACTAAGCTTCGTGTGCATCTCCTTCCCGTGTAATAATTCAGACGGTGACTTCTCTGTTTGGCATATCTTGTGACTCTATCAACTTATAAAAACTCTGTAATGAAAGGTTTCCATGCCTTGCCTTCCAAGTCAGCTGTTTGCAGACTTTCCTTCAAACGCTCGCTCTCTCTCTCTCCATTTGCCTGTGGATAATAAACTGGTAAGTGTCTGTGTTTGATATTCCTTTCTGACAGGAAAGTTTCAAACTCTACCAAAGTAAATTAGGTGACATTATCCGAGATCAATTCCTTGGGATCGCCTTCTCTACTGAAAACTGAAGCGAGGAACTTGGTAATGGCAGCAGAAGTAGCATTTGGAGTCAAAGCCACATAGAATCACAGAATCGTGGGGTTGACCTACTGTGACCCGCTTCGGGCCAGTCACTAGAATAGTCTCTAAGGGTAATGGGATGACGACCATCAGCAGGGCCCTTATCTAGGGATGTACGAAACTCTCACCTGGTTTCGTCCAGGGCCATCCACGGTGGGGGGAGGCGCTCCGTTCCCCCCCCCTGGAATCCTGCTCGGCCAGCTCCGCTCCGCAGCAAGGCTGCGGAGCCGCTGGCCAGGCCAACCCGCAGCGGGGCCTCCAGCCGCTGCCGGGCTGCTGCGGACGCAAATGGCGTCCTGAGTAGGGGATGCCATTTGTGTCCCTATGGTAGCCTGTGATAGGCTAAGTAAATATTTATGTAGCCTATCACGGAGAAAACAGAAACGCAAATGGCATAGGGGACGCCATTTGCGTCCCCTCGTTAGCTGTGATAGGCTATGTAAATATTTACGTAGCCTATCATGGGCTACCATAGGGACGCAGATGGCATCCCCTACTCAGGACGCCATTTGCGTCCGCAGCAGCCCGGCAGCGGCTGGAGCCGCCGCCGCCAGAGCCACCGCTGCTGCCAGGTAGGCTCCGTTCCAGGGGGCTTTCGCGGGGTGGTGGGGCGGGGCGGGTTGCTCCTTTCCGCCATGGATTCTGGGGGGCCGAATTCACTGGAATTCAGCCCCCCTGGGATCTGTGGCAGAATTCTCTAACATCCCTACCCTTATCAAATGGCCCCACAATGTCAATGGCTGGCTTCTCCCAGGCTGAATCAGGCAGTGGGACAGGCTGTACTGGAGGCATACGTGTGGATGCTGTGTTGTCATGAAGCTGGCAAGTCACACAAGATTTGATCACAGCCTCAACTTGCATATCCATTCCAGGCCACCAGCATAAATCACGCAGTCTTTGGTTCGTACAATCCCTTGATGTGTATTGTGGTCCAATTGTACCAGTTTTGCTTGTAATTCTGGTGGAACAATGAGACAATGAGACCCCGGATCACTAAACCATCGTATGAGGACAACTGGACAATTCCTCACAAATCTTAAAGAAGGGCAACAGGGCCTGATCCACATTACGTACACTGGGTGGCCATTTCACCATGAGGTAATCCCACAGTTTGCATTGTACTGGACAGGACAAGCAAGCAGCTTTAAACTGCTCCTTGGAAATAGCTGTCAGAACAGATGTGATGAGGACCTGTGTCCTCATCTTGTTCAATTTCTGAGGACGTGTATTATTCCCAGGAGTGTAACCAAGTCACCTGTAGTGTTAGAGGGGCCTAGAGATCCATAATGCCTTGCTTAAGTTCATTATTAGTGCAATTCTCTTGCTAGTAAGCCTCTGAGCATGTGAAGATGAGTCAAAGGGCCGATAGCATGGCCTAGCACATTCCATACTAATGAGTGAATCAAGATGTGATACCATACATTTGGTAGAGCGAGCATGGTGCCAAGAATACTGCTATGTTCAGATTCAAAGGGAAGGAGGATCGGGGGGTCGGTGTGTTAAACTGACTCCCAGGCTGGCCACAGTTGGAGCTGTGGGTAGTGATGTACGAAAGTCACTTACCTGGTCCCGCAGCTTGCTTCGTGGGGGGGGGGGAGGTGCTTCGGTTCTCCCCCCAAAGTTCAGGCAGGGGGAGGAGGCGCCCCGCCCCGCCTCGCCCGGCCGAAATTCAGGCCGGGGAGAAGCGCCCCATCTCCCCGGCCGCGAAATAAAAAGTGAATGGGAAAAAAAGAAAAAAAAAACACCCGTGATAGGCTACGTAACGATTAACGTAGCCTATCACGGCTAGATTTCCAAAGTCAGCGAGAATTTTGACTACGGCGAAAATAAGGGCAACACTATTTGCGTACGTGTTTTTTTTTTCCCCCCCAAAGTCACCCGTGATAGGCTACGTAACGATTAACGTAGCCTATCACAGCTGACTTTGGAAATCTAGCCGTGATAGGCTACGTTAATCGTTACGTAGCCTATCATGGGTGTTTTGGGGTTTTTTTACTTTATTTTGTAATGGCGGCGGGGGCAGCCGGTCGGAAGACCGGCCGCCGCCCCTGCCCCCGACGAAACACCGCTGGGACCCGCTGCCAAGAGGGACATTCGCATGAGGTAAGTCCCATCCCGGGGGGGGCGGGGGAGGCGGAGAATTTCACCAACAATTTCGGGGGGCCGAATGCGTTGGCATTCGGCCTCCCCGAGATTCGTGGAGAAATTCACAGTCATCCCTAGCTGTGGGGTCTGGCCGCAATGCAATTAATGGTCCTGTGTGGCCTGATTGCATGGCCAGAAGTCAAAGATGACTGCACACCAGTGGGTCTGGAAACTGTGTTGGAATCTCTGCAGCTGGAAAAGTGGTCAGCTAAAGAGAAGCAGAGTGCAGGACCTCTAGAATGGTTATTGCTGACAGTGTAGCAAACTGTCAGGCAGGAGGAGACACAGAATCATAGAATCATAGAAAAGTAGGGTTGGAAGGGGCCTACAAGGCCATCGAGTCCAACCCCCTGCTCAATGCAGGAATCCAAGTCAGAGCATCCCTGACAGATGGCTGTACAGCCTCGTCTTGAACGCCTCCAGGCAGGGAGAGCCCCCCACCTCCCCAGGTCATTGGTTCCATTGTCGTATTGCTCTAACAGTCAGGACGTTTTTCCTGATGTTCAGCCAGAATCTGGCTTCCTGTCACTTGAGCCCACCCTTCCATGTCCTGCACTCTGGGAAGATGGAGAAGAGATCCTGGCCTTCCTCTCTGTGACAACCTTTCAAGGACTTGAAGAGTGCTATCATATCTCCCCTCAGTCTTCTCTTCTCACTGCTAAACATGCCCAGTTCTTTCAGTCTCTCCTCACAGGGCTTTGTTTCCAGTCCCCTGATCATCTTTGTTGCCCTCCTCTGAACCCTCTCCAGTTTGTCTACATCCTTCTTCAAGTGTGGTGCCCAGAACTGGACACAGTACTCCAGATCAGGCCTAACCAGTGCTGAGTAAAGGGGAACTAGTACTTCCCGGGATTTGGAAGCGATGCTTCTATTAATGCAGCCCAAAAGACCATTTGCCTTTTTTGCAGCCACATCACATTGTTGGCTCATATTCAGCTTGTGATCGACAACAATTCCAAGATCCTTCTCGCTTGTCGTGTGGTTGATCCACGTATCCCCCATCTTGTAACTGTGCATTTGGTTTCTTTTTCCTAGGTGCAGAACTTGGCATTTCTCCCTATTCAATGTCATTCTGTTGTTTCCTGCCCAGTGCTCCAGTCTATCAAGATCGCTTTGAATTTTGTTTCTGTCTTCCAAAGTATTAGCTATCCCGCCCAATTTTGTGTCTTCTGCAAATTTGATCAGCATTCCCTGCACCTCCTCCTCCAAGTCATTAATAACAATGTTGAAGAGCACTGGGCCCAGGACTGAGCCCTGCAGTACCCCACTCGTTACCTCTCCCCAGTTTGAGAAGGTCCCATTGATAAGCACTCTTTCAGTCCGATTCTGTAGCCAACTGTGGATCCACCGGATCGTGGTTTCATTTAGCCCACTTTGAGCTAGTTTGCTCATCCGGATATCATGGGGCACTTTGTCGAAAGCTTTGCTGAAGTCGAGGTATATGATGTCTACAGCATTCCCACAGTCCACAAGGGAGGTGACTTGATCAAAAAATGAGATCAGATTCGTCTGGCAGGACTTGTTTTTGACAACACCATGTTGGCTTCGAGTAATCACGGCATTGTTGTCAAGGTGCCTCCAGATGGATTGCTTTATGATCTGCTCCAGAATTTTCCCTGGGATTGATTTTCAGACTGACTGGTCTGTAGTTCCCAGGTTCCCCCTTTTTACGCTTTTTGAAGATAGGGACAACGTTAGCCCTCCTCCAGTCATCTGGCAGTTCCCCCATCCTCCATGATTTCTCAAAGAAAATAGACAGCGGTTCTGAGAGTTCTTCTGCCAGTTCCTTTATGACTCTAGGATGCAGTTCATCTGGCCCTGGAGATTTGAACTCATTCAAAGTAATTAGGTGTTCCTTGACCATATGCCTGTCGATCTCAAGCTGCAATCCTGCCCCTTCAGCCTGTACTTCGCCTTTGCCAGGGGGGTCATAGACCCTCTTTTGGGAGAAGACTGAGCCAAAGTAGGAATTGAGCACCTCTGCCTTTTCTTTGTCATCTGTTATCATTTTGCCATCCTTATTTAATAGCTGAACCACCATTTCTTTCCTCTGCCTTTTACTATGCACGTAGCTGAAGAAAGCCTTTTTGTTGTTTTTAACATCCCTTGCTAACCTCAGCTCATTCTCAGCTTTAGCCTTCCTGACGCCATCCCTGCAATTCTGGGCTATCTGCCTGTACTCTTCCTTTGTTACTTGGCCTTCTTTCCACTTCCTATATGTGTCCTTTTTTGTTTTCAGGTCATCCCTAAGCTTTTTGTGAAGCCACATTGGCTTCTTCTGTTGTCTTCTACCTTTTCTTGTTTTTGGAATTGTTTGTAATTGTGCCTTGAGAATTTCCTTTTTTAAAAGCTCCCACCCATCTTGGACTCCTTTTCTTGTTAGCGTCGCTTGCCATGGGACCTTACTGAGTTGGATTCCTGCATTGAGCAGGGGGTTGGACTCGATGGCCTTTTAGGCCCCTTCCAACCTTACTATTCTATGATTCTATGATAATTGTTCTGAGTTTATTAAAATCAGCTTTCCTAAAATCCAGGGAACGCGTTTGACTACACTCGGCTTTTGCTTCCCTTAGAACCAAGAACTCAAGTACAACATGGTCGCTTTCCCCCAGAGTTCCTGTAACTGCTACTTGATCCACTAAGTCATCTCTGTTGGTTAGGATCAAGTCAAGGAGAGCCGATCCTCTAGTTCCTTCCTCTACTTTCTCTAGGAGAAAGTTATCCACCACAAGTCAGGAATTTCCTGGAGGGGCCATGTTTTGCAGAATTTGTCTCCCAACAAATATCGGGGAAATTGAAGTCCCCCATTACTACTACATCATGCTTCCTTAAAACATTGGCTATTTGCTTTTCAGAAGTTTCATCCTTGTCTTCTCCTTGATTGGGTGGCCGGTAGTAGACTCCGACCACCAGGTTCCTTTTATTCTTTGCTCCATTTATTTTGATCCAGATGCTCTCGATGGGGCTACCATGCTCCTCCTCCTGTATTTCTGTGCAGAGATATGTATTTTTCACACACAGTGCAACCCCACCTCCCTTTCTGTTCCTCCTGTTCTTTTTGAACAAGTTATATCCTTCAATTGCTGTATTCCAGTCATGAGAGTCATCCCACCAAGTCTCAGTTATACCTATCAGGTCATAATTTCCCTCTTTTATTAAGAGTTCAAGTTCGTTCTGTTTGTTTCCCATACTCTGGGCATTAGTATATAGACATCGAAGACCATGTGCTTCATAGTCTGGCTTTCTTCCTACATGTGTCTGAAGTGTTCTTTACAGCATCAGATTTTCTTTTCACCACCAGACACATCCACGGCTGAGTGTCCTTTCGGCTTTGGCCCAGCCATTTCACTCTTTCTGGCGCTACTTGGAAATACCCTCTTCTCTTCCCCAGTAGTATATTGGACACCTTCCAACCTGAGGGGCTCATCTTCCGGCGTCATCTCTCTTAGTCTTGTGATACGTTCCATGGGGTTTTCTTGGCAAGAATACTGGAGTGGGTTGCCATTTCCTTCTCCAGTGGACCACATTTCGTCAGAACTCTCTGCCATGACCTGTCCGTCTTGGGTGGCCCTGCACGGCATAGCTTATGGCTTCACTGAGTTACGCAAGCCCCTTCGCCACAACAAGGCAGTGATCCATGATGATTTGATTAGAAGTAGCCTAGAAGAGTTTGAGCCTATTCCGTTTTTAGAATGTCCGAGTTTGTGCAAGTTTATCTCTGTCAGTGTGCTCAGAGCAGAGCCAGGGGGAGTCACCCAACTCCCTGTCCGCCGCTAGTTTAGCCTAGAGAGGGTGAGGGAGGCTGGAAGATGTCCATGAGAACCTGACAGAAGTAAAGTAAGATTTAAAGAAAGGTTGCCCAGGTTAAAGTGTCACTACTGGAAAGCTGAGGAGTGCTGCTCTGTTTAGACAGAAGCCTTGCCAAGAAAGGCTAAAGGCCCTTGTCTGTCAAGGCATCTGGAAGGGGTGTACCGTCACACCTTCCCCTTTAGCTGATGCAGAAGCAGGGAGCCTTTGCTGGAAACATCTCGTCTTCATTGCCCAAAGCCTCCTCTGTTTGGTTCCATCACCGTTTGGACTTTTTAGAGACACTCTGCACATGGACTGGAACTTTGAACTGTTAAAGACTTGCCATGGAAAAGTGCTGTGAGGCTTTTCATGGGCTTGAACTCTCATTGTTGTAGAGTGTGTCTGTGTTTGTAGTCAGCTCAGTGTACAACAAACTGAGTTTCATCTACGGCTTTTGGACTTCCCTCTGCCAGAACTCAGGCAGCAGGGAGCTGTCGATGCAAAAGCGGTGGCCTGGAACTCTGCATGTGTGAGCATGCCCTTCTCGTGATCTTAATGGGTCCAGCCAGAGGAGCAATACGATTGCTGAATCTGCTCCATCATGCCTCACCATGCAAGGTGTGTTTACCAGTCATGGTGTTAGATTTCAATGAAAGTCTGTTGTGTGCATTTTATGATTTTTTAAAATATGATGTGATATTTGCAAATGTTTTTACTGTCAGTTGCAACTCTGAATGACACTGAGGGTAGTTTCCAATATGGTTTGATGTTAGTGCCACCCGGGACAGAGCCTTCAGAGTTAATATGCAGAAGGCAAACAAACAAATACAGAGGAAAGGACAAAGAAAGTGTAAAGAAAGAAGGCAAAAGTGGCAGAAAAGACAGGGAAGGGGGGAAAGGCAAAGAGCGGGGGCAGAAAGGGGAAAAGAGAGGGAGAAGGAGAAGAAGAGAGGCAAGGAGAAGTATGAACAGGTGAAGGGAAAAGAAGAGGACAAATAGAAAAAGAGGGGGTACCTGGGGGTGGAGTAGCCATAATAATGGACAAAGTGAATGTTTTTAGAATGGCAATAGAAACTGTATTGAACAACACCGCTGAGGCACTATAAGCAATTGAGATAGAGATGACAAGCATAAATCACTGTGTAAAGGCTTTGTATGTACAAAGTGAGAAGATACATCACCTAGAAGGGGAGTCCATCTTCAAACTGATCATAGAATCATAGAATAGTAGGGTTGGAAGGGGCCTACAAGGCCATCAAGTCCAAACCCCTGCTCAATGCAGGAATCCAAGTCAGAGCATCCCTGACAGATGGCTGTCCAGCCTCATCTTGAACACCTACAGTGTGGGAGAGCCCACCACCTCCCTAGGTCATTGGTTCCATTATCCTATTGCTCTAATGGTCAGGAAGTTTTTCCTGATGTTCAGCCGGAATCTGGCTTCCTGTAACTAGGGATGTACGAAAGTCACTTACCTTTTCGAAGGGTGACATTCGTGGGGGGGGGGGAGGCGCTCTGTCCCTCCCCCCCCCCCGAAATTCTGGCCAGCCGGCTCCACTCCGCAGGGATTCTGCGGAGCCGCCGGCCGGCTCCACCAGCGGCTGGACATCCGGCCTCTGGCTAGCAGGGACGCAAATGGCGGCTGTAGCCGCCGCCGTTTGTGTCCCTGCAGTCAGCCATGATAGGCTACATAAATGTTTACGTAGCCTATCACGGCTGATTTAAAAGGGAAAAAAAACCCGCGTACGCAAATGGCGGCACCCATGGGCGCCATTTGCGTACGCGTTTTTTCTTTTAAATCATCCTTGATAGGCTACGTAAACATTTATGTAGCCTATCATGGCGTTTTTTAAAAATCTAGCCGTGATAGGTTACGTAAATCTTTACGTAGCCTATCACTTTTTTTGTTTTTTTTTTTACTGGAAATGGCGGCAGCGGCAGCTGGTTGGAAGACTGGCCACCACAGCTGCCGCCGCCGAACCACTGCCGAAGCCGCCTCCGCCAGGAAGATCCGCCCAAGGTAAGTCCCGTCCCGGGGGGCGGGGGGGCAGATCGTTCCGCCACCGATTTCGTGGGGCCGAACGCTCTGGCATTTGGCCTCCCCGAGATTCGTGGCAAAATTCTCTGACATCCCTACCTGTAACTTGATCCCAGTATTCCGTGTCCTGTACTCTGGGATGATGGAGAAGAGATCCTAGCCTTCCTCTCTGTCACAACCTTTTAAGGACTTGAAGAACGCTATCATGTCTCCCCTCAGTCTTCTCAAGGCTAAACATGCCCAGTTCTTTACGTTTCTCTTCAAAGGGCTTTGTTTCCAGTCCGCTGATCATCTTTGTTGCCCTCCTCTGAACCCTCTCCAGTTTGTCTGCATCCTTCAAGTGTGGTGCTCAGAACTGCACACAGTACTCCAGATGAGGCCTAACCAGACCTGAGTAGAAGGGAGCTAGTACTTCCTGGGATTTGGAAGTTATGCTTCTATTAATGCAGCCCAAAAGAGCACTTGCCTTTTTTGCAGCCACATCACGTTGTTGGCTCATCTTCAGCTTGTGATCGACAACAATTCCAAGATCCTTCTCGCTTGTCGTGTGGTTGAGCCACGTATCCCGTCTTGTAACTGTGCATTTGGTTTTTTCCTAGGTGCGAGGAATCAGGTGTGTGTGTGTGTGGAAGCGAGTGGCTGCAATAATTCTGACTTAGGGATGTACTAAAGTCTTACTTGGCTCTGCACCAGGCAATCCATGGTGGGGGGGGAGATGCTCCATCCCTCCCCCCGGAATCCTCCCCGGCCAGGTCCGCTCTGAGGCATCTCTGCAGAGCTGCCAGCCAGGACTGGCTGCAGCTGGAGTTGTCACCAGGCTGCTGCGGCCACCACTTGCGTCTTTGCAGTCAGCCGTAATAGGCTACGTATTTACGTAGCCTATCACGGCAAAGAGCAGGGACACAAATGGCGTAGCGGCCGCCATTTGCATCCCTGCTCTTTGCCGTGATAGGCTACATAAATACTTAAGTAGCCTATCACGGCTGACTGCAAGGACGCAAATGGCGGCCGCGATGACGGCCGCCATTTGCGGCTGCAGCAGCCTGGCAGCGGCTGGCCGGGAGACCAGCTGGAGCTGCCACCGCATCCGCCATTGGAGCTGCCACCGCCACCGCCGCATCCACTGCCAGGTAAGCTCCGTCCCGGGGGGATTCTGTGCGGGGGAGGGGGGAGGCCGTTCCGCCATGGATTCCGGGGGTGGATTCTAAAGAATCCAGCCTCACTGGAATCCATGGCGGAATTCTCTGACATCCCTATTCTGACCATTATTGGCAGCTTTATAGTTTTGTGTGCTTGCTCATATGGCTGTCACATTTTGAAGTATACATATAAGTAGATGTCAATCCCCTGGTGATCAAACAGCAAGGCAAAGACTGCTATCATCCTTTGATCATCTGGGGGTGGAATGTATTGGCCCCAGGAGCATAACCAAGTCACCTGTAGTGTTAGAAGGGCCTAGAGATCCATAATGCCTTGCTTAAGTTCATGATTAGTGCAATTCCCTTGCTAATAAGCCTCGGAGTATGTGAAGATGAGTCAAAGGGCCAATAGTGCGGCCTAGCACATTCCATACTAATGAGTGAATCAAGATGTGCCTGGGAAGTGAAATGTGTTTATGCTGAGCTGCAGGTGGCTGTGCTGACAACTAAGCCCGGTTAGTCTATGCTGGGAATGAACGCCAGATGGCGCTTGCTGTTGTCATGCTGCCTGATTGCTAACATGTATGGTATAAAACCCATTGTACCCCATGGCTCTGGGTTCAGAGAAGCTGTCTGATCCAACCATTGGGTACGCCTGTGTGCTGTAAGTTACTCAATAAAGTACTCCTTGTAAATAAACCTGTGTCTATCACTACCTTGGCACCTCTAAATTAAGAGGTCGAAGCCCACGGCTGGGGCAATACAGGATGGCAAAGGTAGCCGGGATAAACAGTCTGTAGTAACACTCTCAGTGCCAGATCTGTACTCCATCTTGTATGTAAAAGCCAACAGTTTAGTGGACCATCTGGTAGTCCTACTTCCTGCCCTCCCCAAACCTTTAGTTGTAAGCAAGGTTGTCAGTGGATTTTGATCTGTCATCTGTCAGGGATGCTCTGACTTGGATTCCTGCATTGAGAAGGGGTTGGACTTGATGGCCTTGTAGGCCCCTTCCAACCCTACTATTCTATGATTCTATGATCAGTACGCAATGTAAATGCGCAACCCCACAAATAGGTCCGCCATTTCTCTGTAGCCCATACACATACCAGTGCCTCCTTTTCAACTGTAGAGTAAGATCTTTCTGACTCTTGTAAAGTTCTGGATGCAAAAGCAACTGTCCTTTCACTCTTGTCCCCATGAACTTAGCTAAGTACAGCCCCAAAGCGATAGTCAGGGGCATCTGTAGTTGCAATGGTAGGTAGTGCTGGGTCAAATAAGGACAATGTTGGGCTATGTACAATCAGTGATTTCACTGTCTAAAACCCGGTTTGTGCAGCTGATGACCACATCCAGGGTCTAGATCCACAAAGCAACAGATGTAGGGGTTCTACCACAGATGCATAATCTGGCACAAATTTTGGATACCAAGATGTAAGGCCTAAGAAGGAGCACACTGTTTGGACATCTTTAGGTGGTGGAACGTCTGTAACTGCCTTGACATGGTCGGATCAGGTTTCAATCCATTTTGTGATATAATATGCCCAAGGAAAGGTAACTCCTTCAGCCTGAACACACATTTGGAAAGGTTCAACTTTAGTCCTGCATCTGTTATGCATTGCAAGACAGTTTGGAGACGTTTTTCATGTTGTGCTGGGGTCTGTCCAAATACAGTAACGTCATCCGGATAGCACTGAACTCCAAGCCATCGTGGGTGATGAATGCAGTGAGGTCTCTACTGTCCTCATGTAATAAGACTCGATGATATGCCCTTTGCAGGTCAAGGGTGGAAAATAATGCGGCTCCGCGCAGTTCAGTAAAGATTTCTTCTCTGTGAGGGAGGGGGAGGCTATCAACTACCACGGCCTTGTCTGGCTCATAGAATCATAGAATCATAGAATAGTAGGGTTGGAAGGGGCCTACAAGGCCATCGAGTCCAACCCCCTGCTCAATGCAGGAATCCAAGTCAGAGCATCCCTGACAAATGGCTGTCCAGCCTCGTCTTAAAGGCCTCCAGTGTGGGAGAGCCCACCACCTCCCCAGGTAATTGGTTCCATTGCCGTATTGCTCTGACACTCAGGAAGTTTTTCCTGATGTTCAGCCGGAATCTGGCTTCCTGTAACTTGAGCCCATTATTCCGTGTCCTGCACTCTGGGATGATCAAGAAGAGATCCTGGCCTTCTTCTCTGTGACAACCTTTCAAGTACTTGAAGAGTGCTATCATATCTCCCCTCAGTCTTCTCTTCTCAAGGCTAAACAAGGCTCCCTCAAGTCCACACGAAGAAGGATATTTCCTCTCTTCTTTGTAATCACAACAATTGGGGAAACCCACTTAGAAGAATCAATAGCCTCAATAATGTCATTCTGCCCTAATTTTTTAAGTTCCTGTGATACAGCATAGAATCATGGAATAGTAGGGTTGGAACGGGCCTACAAGGCCATCGAGTCCAACCCCCTGCTCAATGCAGGAATCCAAGTCAGAGCATCCCTGGCAGATGGCTGTCCAGCCTTGTCTTGAACCTGCCAGTGTGGGAGAGCCCACCGCCTCCCTAGGGAATGGGTTCCACTGTCGTATTGCTCTCACAGTCAGGACGTTTTTCCTGATGTTCAGCCGGAATCTGGCTTCCTGTAACCTGAGCCCATTGTTCCGTGTCCTGCACTCTGGGATGATGGAGAAGAGAGCCTGGCCTTCCTCTCTGGGACAACCTTTCAAGTGCTTGAAGAGCGCTATCCTATCTCCCCTCAGTCTTCTCAAGGCTAAACATGCCCAGTTCAGTCTCTCCTCATAGGGCTGTGTTTCCAGTCCCCTGATCATTTTTGTTGCCCTCCTCATATCCCGCATCTCTCACAGCAAATGGTAACCAGCATAGTTTCTGTTGTACTGGCCTCACATTGTGTCTCATTTTAACTTTGTGAATGAAGCCCTTCGCACAGCCTAATTCTCCTTCTGTGTTGTGCGCTATTATGGTTGCAAGCAAAGTATGAACTGTAGTATTGCTGTGTGGTATGGAGGTGATAGTCCCATTAAGTACTCTCATGCGTGCACAGTGCAACAAAAAGATCTCTGCCCAGGGTGGGGGTGCCCTCTGGTACAACACACAACTCAGCTGCCACACAATTTGTCTCAAATGCTACTTTTGCTGATAGACAACCAAGAACTGAAAGTGGATTCCTTGAGTAACTGATGAGATGCAATTTAGGTCCTGTAAGTAGTGAGCTACTTAAGTATTGTATATAAACAGACTTGGGCAGTATGGAGACTGTAGGGCCTGTATCTAACATCAGCTCAATGTCTTGGGACTTCCTCAGCACAGGCACACTGTAGCAACGCGTGCCATTCTGCCCGCCGCAGTAGCTTCAGCAAGTTCTTCCAGACTTAAAACAGTAACTTCTGGCACAGCAGCTTCACTTATAGACTGTTGAGACTGGGCACTCTGGCATACCCGAGCAAAATGTCCTTTCCTTTTGCACTGTCTGCACTAAGCCTCCCTTGCAGGGCAGTCAGCATAATTTGCTGGGTGTTGTGTTGATCCACAGTGATAGCATACTGTCTGTGCACATTTGAGGGCTCTGGGCACCAAGTTTTTATCTATTTGCTTTTTAAAGTTCCTATGATTGTTAGCTGCTTGAGCACCATTTTCTTGGTGGAAAGGCGCAGTATAAATCAAAACAACAACAACAAAACAACAACAGAAGCAGCAGCAGCAGCAGCAGCTACTCCATGCAAGTGACAGAGATGCAACAGGGGAAGGCTGTAGAGGCTCTGGGAGCCTCCAAGAAGGTGCCTGTGCGTCTTGCTTCATGCATTTCTCCTGCCTGCAGGCGGGACGCTCCAGCTCAAGGCTCCCTTCTGCGCAGATCCTTCTCTGAGCAAAAGAAGCCCTTGGCTCCGGAGTCCTCGGCCGCCGCCGCCGCTGCATCAACACCCTCCTTCGGGGACCGACAGCACATTGTCCACTATGGCCCGAACGCTGGTGATTTTGGAGGCCTGATGCAGGGCCCACAGGGCTGTTCGCTCTCCGAAATTTATTTATTTATTTATTATTTATTTATTTCATTTCTATACCGCCCAATAGCCGAAGCTCTCTGGGCGGTTCACAAAAACTAAAACCAAACAACACACAATAAAACAATTTAAAATATATAGAACATTAAAACCACAATATAACAATACAACCACAATAAAACCTAGCAGCAGTGCAGGAGTTTAAAAGACAGATTTAAAACAGCAAAGATAAAAATTTAGAAAGCTAAAATGCCTGGGAAAATAAGAAGGTCTTCACCTGGTGCCGAAAGGAGTACAATGTAGGCGCCAGGCGAACCTCACTAGGGAGCTCATTCCAGAGCCGGGGTGCCACAACAGAAAAAGCCCTCCTCCTAGTAGCCACCCACCTCACTTCCTTCGGCAGGGGCTCACGGAGAAGGGCCGCTGATGATGATCTTAAGGTCAGGGCAGGCACATATGGGAGGAGGCGATCCTTCAGGTAACCTGGCCCCAAGCCGTTACACCAGCACTTTGAATCGGGCCCGGAAATGGACTGGCAGCCAGTGCAGCTGGAAAAGTACTGGCGTAATATGAGCTCGCAGGCCAGTCCCTGTTAACTATCTTGCTGCCCTATTTTGGACCAGCTGAAGTTTCCGGACCGTTTTCAAAGGCAGCCCCACGTATAACGCGTTGCAGTAATCCAGACGAGAAGTTATCAGAGCATGGATAACTGTAGCTAGGCTCTCTCTGTCCAGATAAGGGCGTAGTTGGTATACCAGCCTAAGCTGATGAAAAGTGCTCCGTGCCACTGAGTTCACCTGTGCCTCAAGTGACAGTTCTGGATCCAAGAGCACCCCCAAACTACGAACCTGATCCTTTAGGGGGAGTGCAACCCCCTCCAGAACAGGTTGAATGTCACCTAGCCGGGCAGACGAACCACCCACTAACAGTACCTCCGTCTTGTCTGGATTGAGTTTCAGTTTATTAGCCCTCATCCAGTCCATTACCGTGCCCAGGCACTGGTTCAGAACAGCCACTGCCTCACCTGGTTTTGATGAGAAAGAGAGGTAGAGCTGGGTGTCATCCGCATATTGATGGCACCTCAGCCCACACCTCCGGATAACCTCCCCCAGCGGTTTCATGTAGATGTTAAACAGCATGGGGGATAAAATAGAGCCCTGTGGAATCCCGAGGCACAATTGCCATGGCACAGAGCAGTAATCCCCCAGCACCACCTTCTGGAATCGGCCATCCAAGTAGGAGCGGAACCACTGCAGTGCAGTGCCTCCTACTCCCAACCCAGACAACCTATCCAGAAGGATAGCATGGTTGATGGTATCGAAAGCCGCTGAGAGGTCCAGGAGAATCAACAGGGTCGCACTCCCCCTGTCCCTCTCCCGGCAGAGGTCATCCCACAGGGCGACCAAGGCAGTTTCCGTTCCAAAACCAGGCCTGAAGCCCGATTGAAATGGATCTAGATAATCCGTTTCATTCAAGAGTGCCTGGAGCTGTCCTACAACCACCCGCTCAAGCACCTTGCCCAGGAAGGGGATGTTGGCCACTGGCCTATAATTGTTAACATCCTCTGGGTCCAGGTTAGGCTTTTTCAGGAGTGGTCTAATTACTGCCTCTTTTAAAGCGGCCGGCACCACTCCCTCTCTCAAGGAGGAATTTACAACCTCCAGGACCCAGCCGGGCAACCCCTCCTTGTTTGATTTAATAAGCCATGAAGGGCAAGGGTCAAGCACACAAGTGGTCGATCGGACTTGGCCAAGCACCTTGTCCGCATCCTCAGGCCTCAGTAACTGAAACTCATCCAATAAAACTGGACCAGACGGTGCTCTGAACGCCTCTACCAATGGAACTGCATTAATGGTGGTGTCCAATTCATGACGAATCTGAGCGACTTTATCCTCAAAGTGCCGCGCAAACTCGTCACAGCGTGCTACCGAGGGTTCCACCGTCTCTCTCCCTGGCCCAGAATGTAACAGGCCGCGAACCAGTCGGAAAAGCTCCGCCGGATGACACTGAGAAGATGCAATGCTGGTGGAAAAGAACTGCCTCTTTGCCACCCTCACCGCCACAGAGTAGGCTCGATAGTGGGCTCTTACCTGTGTTCGGTCAGACTCAGCACGAGTTTTCCTCCACCTGCGTTCTAGCCGTCTCCCCTCTTGCTTCATTGCCCTCAGCTCAGGTGTATACCAAGGAGCTGGCCGGGCTCTGCTCAGAGGGAGAGGGCGCTTGGGTGCGATCGTGTCAACCGCCCGAGTCATCTCTGCATTCCACAGAGCGACCTGGGCTTCGACAGGAGCACCAGCCATACCAGCAGGAAAATCCCCCAGAGCCCTCTGGAATCCATCGGAATCCATTAATCTCTGGGGGCGGACCATTTTAATAGGTCCCCCACCCTTGCAGAGGGGAAAGGCCGCCAGGAGTCTAAACCTCAGCAGGAAGTGATCTGACCATGACAAAGGGACAGATGTTAACTCCTCCACTTTCAGATCACCATCCACCTGCCCAGTCGAGAAAACCAGATCAAGCGTGTGTCCTTTTATATGCGTTGGGCCGATGACATGTTGGGACAGCCCCATGGTTGTCATGGCGGCCATGAAGTCCTGAGCCGCCCCGGATACAGCGGCCCCGGCAAGGAAGTTGAGATCCCCCAGGACCATCATCCTGGGGGTCCTCAACACCAAGTCCGAGACCACCTCCGTCAGCTCAGGCAGGGAGTCTGATGGGCAGCGGGGTGGGCGGTACACCAACAGAATCCCCAATCTGTCCCGGGTACCCAACACAAGGTACAGGCACTCAAGATCTGCACTCGAATGAGCAGGAAGCCTGGAGAGGGAGATTGAATTCCTATAGACCACGGCAACCCCCCCTCCCCGACCCTCAAGTCGGTGTTGGTGCTGCACTGAGTACCCAGGAGGGCACAGCTGGGAGTGACCCCTCCCAGTTCCCCAACCCAGGTCTTAGTAATACATGCCAGGTCAGCCCCCTCATCCACAATCAAATCATGGATGAGGGAGGTCTTATTTTGGGCCGACCTGGCATTCAGCAGCAGCACCACCAGACCCGAGGGCAGACTGGTAAGGCTGCCAGGAACCATCAGGTTGGGGGAAGAACCAGAAGAGGGGACAGCTGTAAGGTGTCTAGCCCCTCTTCTCCTCAGCTGGCCTGTTAATCCCCCAACGCCAGACCTCCCCCTGCCCGTGACCACAGTTATGGTGGCACCTCCCCCACCCCGAGTTGTCCAATAGTCCTCCCAGGCACATATTAAAATATTAAGATATAAAATATACAACAGTTTAAACTGCCTTACAACGAAACTGCCATTCCATCCTTGTGTGGGTGTTTCTCCTAGGAGACGCCGTTGCTGTGAGCTGGCTCGGGAGGCTGCTGACCTGAAAGGTGCCCCAGAACTCTTCTTTGATGAATACAGTCAGTTGGGTCAATGCCCGGCCTGGCCCACCGTGGAGGGCAGGATGCCTGCCAGCCGGCCAACCCCCGATGCGCCTGCCTCTGTGCTGGCCGCAGGCCCCGCAGGGCCCTGGGTAAGCCCTGGGCAAGCTCCCCCTGCAAAGGCCTGGCCTCACCGGTGCCCTGTGGAGGCGCCCGAGCGCGGAGGCAGCGGGGAGAGGTGGGGAGCCGCTCCCACCGCGCGCATGTTGCCGGCTGAGGGAGCCGCGGGGGCCTCCATGCAGAAGCCGCCGGCCAGGGCGCCACGTGCCACGGAGCAGCAGGGCCCGGGCTGGAGCAGGGACACCCCCGATGCCCCCGGGCAGCTGCCACCTGCTGCTGCTGCATGAGCTGCTGCCCGCGCCACCCTCTGGGCTCCACGTGGAACTGTGCGCCGGCGCTGCAGGGCGCGCGTTTCTTTGCCTGCTTTTGCGCTGCACAGCCTCTGGGTGGTGCGGTGGTACAGCAGAACAGCGCAAGCACACCTAGGGATGTCAGAGAATTTTTCCACGAATCTTGGGGAGGCCGAATGCCAGCGCATTCGCCCCCCCGAAATTAGAGGCGAAACGGTCTCCCCCCCCCGGGACAGGACTCACCTTGGACAAATCCTCCTGGCGGCGGTGGCTCCAGTTCGGCAGCGGCCAGTCTTCTGACCGGCCGCTGCCATTTCCAATAAAAAAACAACAACGTGATAGGCTACGTAAATGTTCACATAGCCTATCATGGCTGAGTAAAAACAAAAACAAAGCGCATATGCAAATACATACACAAATACACGCAAATACAAATGGCGGCCCACAGGCGCCGCCATTCGCGTTCCTTGTTTCGGCACGCCTAGTCCACGTCAACGTTCGCGCGGACCACGGAGAGAATAAGGGCGACGCAAACAGCCACCTGCGGCCCGCCGGGCAGAACGTCGGGGGGGGGGGGGCCGAGCGAATCACGTCTCCCGCCAGGCAAGCGCCCGGCCTCCCCCCACGCCAGGGGCGATCGCGCGGCCTGCCGCTCCCGCAGGCCAGCGCCGCTCTCCCCGCTTCAGGCCGCTCGCCGCCGGCGCTGCCGAGGCGCGGAAGCAGCGCGGCTGGAGGGCCGCGGCCTCGCCGGGGAGCCCGCGAGCGCCCTGCAAAGGGCTCGCGCAGAAGCGCCCGGAGACGGAGGCTGCGCCCGGGCCCGGCAGCGCCTCCGGGGCGCCTGAGCCGGGCGCGGGCCTCGCTCGGGCAGGGGCCAGCCCGGGCCGGGCGCGTGGCCTGCCCGGGGGCCGGGCTGCTGCTGCGCTCGCCGCCCGCGGTCGGGCCGGCCCGGAGATGCCCCGCCCCGCCCCGCCCCTGCGGCCCCCGCAGCCCGGAGCCGCCGCGGCGGGCACAGAAGGCGGCGGCAGCCCGCAGGCGCCTCCCTCGTCGCGCCTCCTCGCGGCCTTCGCCTCGCCAGCGCCCTCCGGCCCCGCGGCGGCTCTGGGCCGGGCGGCCCCTGCCGCCGCTTCGCCGCTCCCGAGGCCGCCCCGCGGCGAGGCGCGCGCGCTCGGCTCGGGGAAGCACGAGGGGAGGCAGCGGCGCGGCGCGCGGCGGGAGAGGCGGGCGCGGAGCCGGGGGCGGCGCGTGACGCTGGCGTCGCTCGTCGGCTGTGCCGGGTCCCGCTGCCCCGCCCAGGGCTCCGAAGCAGTGGCCCCCCCTCCCCCCCGCCTCACAACAGCCCCGTGAGGCGGGCCGGGCGGAGAGTCCGTGAGCGGCCCGGAGGCGGCCAGGCAGCCTCACGGCCGAGCGGGGACTAGGAGGTGGGCGTCCGGGACACGCTGCACGTGCGCGCGCACGGCGGCCTGTGCTGAGGGGGGTTCCCCGCTTCCCGCGGACGTCAGGAGCAGCCGCAGCTGGGCACCCGCGGCTGGGCGGCGTGAAACGGCGCCGCCGCCGCCCTCCCCGCCCCTTTCCTGCCGGGTGAGCCTCGTCGAGCACGCCCTGCTCGCAGCTGGGGGCCGACTGCCTCCCCGCCCCGGGGCGGGCTCCTGGCCCTGCGGCGGCGGGTGGCTCCGTGCCCCCCCCCGGCTCGGCTGCCTGGCGCTCCGGGGCTCTGGGCTCGGCAAGGCGCGCGGCGGCACGCGCGTCCGCCTGCGGGGAGCGGCGGGCGGGGCGCCTCTGCGCGCCGGCGGCCCCATCCTGGAGGGGCGGGGGGCGCGGAGGGCCTTCGTCCCCGCCGGCGTCGGGCAAGCTGAGCGTCCCTGCCCTGGACCCCGCCCTGGGAGGCGCGGCCGTCCTCTGGCGTCGCAGCCGTCCCCGCCCCGGTCCCGGCTGTTTCCCCCTGCAGGCAGACTCGAAGGGCGGCGGAGAAGGTGGCCAGGGAGACGGCGACGGGCCTCCGCTAGTCCCTCGTGCTCCCACTCAGCCTTGAACGATGCCGCTGCCGCAGGACCGCGTTGCTACCCGGGCGCTGCTTCTCGCCCGGGCCCGCTGGAAACGCGCGCCTCGGCGACCCGCAATGCGTGGACGATCGCCCCGCCCCGCCCCGCCCGAGAAGCGACCCGCGGCGCCGGCGAGCCCGGCCTGCGTTCCAGGCGCGCTCGCGCCCCGCTGCCGTCTCCCCGCGCAGAGCCCGGGCGCCCCGCCAAACATCGCGCCCCTGGCTGCCCTTCGGGCTGACGTCTCACTTGCTGCTCGCGCACAGCCCCCCCTCCCCCCGCCGGCCGGCGCGGTGCGCGAACAGCCCTCCCTGGCGCTGGCAGCGTTATAGCGCCGGAGAGCGTGGACGCGAGCGGCGGGGCTGCGCGTGCGCGGAGACGAAAGCCCGGGCCGCCGGGAGCGGCTCTTCCGCCCGGGGCCACTCAGCCGCGGCGGCTGCGCGGCTGCGAACGCGCGTCCGGAAACGCTGAGCGCTGAACGGCCTCCTCGAGCGTCGCCGCCCGCGCGCCCGGAGGCGCTCCGGGAGAGGCGGGCGCGCGGAGCCGAAGGAGGCGCGGGGACGCTCGACGCCCCGCCGCGCGCCCCGGAGCGCCTGTCCTGCCGCACGCGCTGGCCGCCTGCCGCGAGGGCCCCGCGCCGCCGTCCGGCGCCTCCGCGGTCCTCCTTTCCCGCCGCTTGAGCGGATCTAGGCGCGCTCGCGGCGGGCGCCGGGCTCGGGCAAAGCGCGGCAGGCGGGGCGCGCCCGCCGCGCTGCCCGCGACGGGAGGCCGCGCTGAGCCGGGCTCTGGGCGGGGTCCGCGGAAAGGGGCGGCGCGGGCGGGCCCTCCCGTGGTCCTGGGGCCGCCTGGGCGGGGAGCGCGGCCGGGGGGCGGCATCTGCCTGCCCGCCCCGCGCGCCTCTCCACGCACTGTGCGCTGGGAAGCGCACGGCCCCGTGGGGCGCTTCCGCGCGGCCGCTCCCGCCGCCTCCTTGGCGGGGTGTCGGGGGGATTGGAGGGGCGAGGGGGGGCAGAGGACATTTGCGGCCCTCCCGCGTTTTCCCCAGCTGCTTCCGCCTTTCGTCTTGCTTAGAAAAAGAAGCAAGACGTTGCTGTTTCTTCTTATTGCACGGAAGAAGGATCGGGAGCTGCCTCGGAGGGAGCCAGGACCCTCCTGGCCCATCTAGCCCAGTACTGTCCAGCGTCAGTGGCTCCTGAGGACGGACGGACGGAAGAGAAAGATGGCAAACTCTACCCCAAGAGGGTGCCGTCTTACACAAACAGTGAAAATGCGAATGAAGTTTGGGGTGTGGAATTCTCTTGGGGCCACTGGCCTCCTGAGGGTGTCTGGGAAGTGGCTGCCCGTGTTAGTCTGGCTGGGCTGTGCGAAGACTCACTCAGTGCTTCTTATGTGGCTGAGAATTTCCAGAGAGGAACCAGTCAGAACTCTAAAGGAACTATCCGAGGTGCTGAACCTATTTGGAGGGGGGCTCAGCACCTTGGATAGCTCTTTTAGAATTCTGGCTGGTTATGATGGAAACCCCCTTCATGGATCACTGCCTTGTTGTGGCGAAGGGGCTTGCGTAACTCAGTGAAGCCATAAGCTATGCCGTGCAGGGCCACCCAAGACGGACAGGTCATGGCAGAGGGTTCTGACAAAATGTGGTCCACTGGAGAAGGAAATGGCAACCCACTCCAGTATTCTTGCCAAGAAAACCCCATGGAACGTATTACAAGGCTAAAAGAGATGACGCCGGAAGATGAGCCCCTCAGGTCGGAAGGTGTCCAATATGCTACTGGGGAAGAGCAGAGGGAATTTCCAAGTAGCGCCAGAAAGAGTGAAGCGGCTGGGCCAAACCCGAAAGGACACTCAGCTGTGGATGTGTCTGGCGGTGAAAAGAAAATCCGATGCTGTAAAGAACAATATTGTTTAGGAACCTGGAATGTCAGATCAATGAATCAAGGTAAGCTGGAGGTGGTCAAACATGAGATGGCAAGATTGAACATCGACATCTTGGGAATCAGCGAACTAAAATGGACAGGCATGGGCGAATTTAATTCAGGTGACCATCATATCTACTATTGTGGGCAAGAATCCCTTAGAAGAAATGGAGTAGCACTCATAGTCAACAAAAGGGTGGGAAAAGCAGTACTGGGGTACAATCTTAAAAATGATAGAATGATCTCAGTACGAATCCAAGGCAAACCATTCAACATCACAGTAATTCAAGTCTATGCCCCAACCACTGAGGCCGAAGAAGCTGAGGTTGATCGGTTATATGAAGACCTGCAACACCTTCTAGAACTAACACCAAAAAAAGATGTCCTCTTCATCATAGGGGATTGGAATGCTAAAGTAGGAAGTCAAGAAATCACCGGGATAACAGGCAGGCATGGCCTTGGTGTACAAAATGAAGCAGGACAAAAGCTAATAGAGTTTTGCCAAGAGAACACGCTGATCATAGCAAACACTCTTTTCCAACAGCACAAGAGGCGACTCTACACGTGGACGTCACCAGATGGTCAATATCGAAATCAGATTGATTATGTCCTTTGCAGCCAAAGATGGAGAAGCTCCATACAGTCAGTAAAAACAAGACCTGGAGCTGACTGTGGCTCAGATCATGAGCTGCTTCTTGCAAAATTTCGGCTTAAATTGAAGAACGTCGGGAAAACCACTAAACCGTTCAGGTATGACCTCAGTCATATCCCTTCTGAATATACAGTGGAGGTGAGGAATAGATTTCAGGGATTAGACCTGATAGACAGAGTGCCTGAGGAACTATGGACGGAGGTCCGTAACATTGTTCAGGAGGCAGCAACAAAATCCGTCCCAAAGGAAAAGAAATGCAAGAAAGCCAAGTGGCTGTCTGATGAGGCTTTACAAGTAGCTCACGAAAGAAGGGAAGCGAAAAGCAAGGGAGAAAGGGAAAGATATACCCAACTGAATGCAGAGTTCCAGAGAATAGCAAGGAGAGACAAGAAGGCTTTCTTAAATAAACAATGCAAAGAAATCGAGGAAAACAACAGAATGGGAAAGACTAGAGATCTCTTCAAGAAAATTGGAGATCTCAAGGGAACGTTTTGTGCAAAGACGGGCATGATAAAGGACAAAGAAGGCAGGGACCTAACAGAAGCAGATGAGATTAAGAAGAGGTGGCAAGAATACACAGAAGAACTATACAGGAAAGATCTGAATGTCCCTGATAGCCATGATAGTGCGGTCACTGAACTTGAGCCGGACATCCTCGAGAGTGAAGTCAAGTGGGCCTTAGGAAGCATGACTAACAACAAAGCTAGCGGAGATGACAGTATTCCAGCCGAGCTATTTAAAATCCTAAAAGATGATGCTGTTAAAGTGCTGCATTCAATATGCCAACAAATCTGGAACACTCAACAGTGGCCACAAGACTGGAAAAGGTCAGTTTACATTCCAATTCCAAAGAAGGGCAACGCCAAAGAGTGTTCAAACTACCGCACCATTGCGCTCATTTCACATGCCAGCAAGGTTATACTCAAAATCCTACAAGCTAGGCTTCAGCAGTATGCGAACCGAGAACTACCGGAAGTACAAGCTGGGTTTCGAAGAGGCAGAGGAACTAGAGATCAAATCGCCAACATTCGCTGGATCATGGAGAAAGCAAGAGAATTCCAGAAAAACATCTATTTCTGCTTCATTGACTACGCTAAAGCCTTTGATTGTGTAGATCACAACAAACTGTGGCAAATTCTTAAAGTGATGGGAGTACCAGACCACCTTATCCGTCTCCTGAGAAACCTGTACGAGGGTCAAGAAGCAACAGTAAGAACCAGACATGGAACAACCGATTGGTTCAAAATTGGGAAAGGAGTACGACAAGGCTGCATATTGTCACCCTGCTTATTTAACTTATATGCAGAGTACATCATGAGAAATGCCGGGCTGGATGAATCAGAGGTCGGAATTAAGATTGCCGGGAGAATTATCAACAACCTCCGATATGCAGACGATACCACCCTAATGGCAGAAAGCGAAGAGGATCTCAAGAGCCTCTTGTTGAGGGTGAAAGAGGAGAGTGCAAAAGCTGGTTTGAAACTCAACATTAAAAAAACGAAGATCATGTCATCCTGCCCTATCACTTCCTGGCATATAGAAGGGGAAGAAATGGAAGCAGTGACAGATTTTACTTTCTTGGGCTCCAAGATCACCGCAGACGGTGACTGTAGCCATGAAATTAAAAGACGCTTGCTCCTTGGGAGGAAAGCTATGGCAAACCTAGACAGCATAGTAAGAAGCAGAGACATCACCTTGCCGACAAAGGTCCGTCTAATCAAAGCCATGGTTTTCCCAGTAGTAATGTATGGCTGTGAGAGCTGGACTCTAAGGAAGGCTGAGCGCCGAAGAATTGATGCTTTCGTACTGTGGTGCTGGAGAAGACTCTTACGAGTGCCCTGGACTGCAAGGAGGTCAAATCAGTCCATCCTAAAGGAAATCAACCCTGAGTGCTCATTGGAAGGACAGATAATGAAGCTGAAGCTCCAATATTTTGGCCACCTAATGCGAAGAGAAAACTCCCTGGAAAAGACCCTGATGCTGGGAAAGACTGAAGGCAAAAGGAGAAGGGGACGGCAGAGGATGAGATGGCTAGATAGCATCACGGATGCAATGAATATGAACTTGAGCACGCTCCGGGAGAGAGCGCAGGACAGGAAGGCCTGGCGTGCTATGGTCCATGGGGTCACGAAGAGTCGGACACGACTGAACGACTGAACAACAACAACAACATGATGGAAACCCAGAATGGATGCACAGCCCTACTGAAATCAGAGCCATCAGCTTCCACTGGACACACCCATGGGGGCTCCTAGCTGAAGCAGGGCTAATTTATGCAAATGCTTTCTGGGTTCGGAACTTCGGTCTCTTTGGAACACTCGCCTGCCCTCCTCCTCCTTCCTGCAGACAGAGGATCCCCTGTGGGTTTGGTTAGAGCAGGCTTCTCCAACCTGGTCCCCTCCAGATGTGTTGGACTACAACTCCTAGCATCCCACAGCCGGCTATGTGCAACACGTAGTCCAACACATCTGGAGGGCACATGGTTGGGGAAGGCTGGGTTAGAGTACTGGCCATCCAGCACAAGTTGGCGCAAGGGAAGGGAATCCCATGAAAGGGCCAGGGCCCCCCCGCCCCACCCCCCGAGGCAGCCCTCCTTGGTTTGCTTGAGAAATGGATCTTCTTTGTAACCCTTTTGAATAACTTCTAATATTTTTCATGTTTTTTTTTCTTCCTCCTCCTCCTCCTGTTTTCTTTTTCTTTCTTTTTCTCTTTCGCTATTACTGTGTCCTCTTAAGAAGACTGTATTTTTGGGAAATTGTAGTTATTGATTAGGTTGTTGGTATTGTTTATTTCATTTATGAAGATAAAAAATAGAATAAAAAGAATTTTCAAAAAAAGAGAGAAATGGATCCTCTTTGGTATGGCTGCAATTAGGTCATCAAGCGATGGATACATCACCAGGGCAGACGCGGCGTTTGCCCTCAGCCAGCCAGCATGTTTAGCCGTGTGGAGAGAGGTGTGGAGGCCCTACGGGGGGAGCGGGGAGAGCCTTCCACCTGCGGCGCTGGCGGGAGGGGCAGCGGGGGCCTGTTCCCAAGGGGCTGCAGAGCGGGGTCGTCTTCTGCTGGGAGGGGCCGGGCCGGGCCGGCCTTCAGCCGCTCTCCCCTCACATGCCCATCGCCCAGCTTGCTCCGGAGCCATCGCATGGAACGCCTGGCCCGGCTGCCTCCAAAGCCGGGGCTCCTGGGCTCTCAAGGGATGTGAAGGCACAGGACTGTCCCAGAGTTGTGTATACAGTTGGGTTTGGATATTGTGGAGTTAATTCCTTGGCTGTGGTTTCTAAAACCCAAAGGTCAAAAGTTCAGGCAGCTGCCAGTAAGTCTGCAGGGGGGGGGGGCACAGGAGGTCCAGCTCGGGTCAGGGTCCTTGGGGCTGAAATGGATGTTCTGGCTGAGAGAAAGCTAGGTTTGTGTTCCGCACAGTGCAGAGCCATTTGCGGAAATGTGTGCAGAGCTCAGCAGATGGCATGTAGGGCAAAGACATTCTGCTGCAAGAGCAGTGCACTAGCTGGCTTTAACGTGCAAAAGGCTGAGGCAAAAGGCTGTTTGTAGAGCGCAGAAGGTTGGAAGGAAAGAAGAATCAGAAAGAAAAAGAAAATCAGGGAGCTGCTTGGGAGAAGCTGAATGCTTGGACAAGCAGAGAATTCTTAAGATTTTGCTGGGATGAACATAGAGAAACTATGGACCCAGTCTAATTAGGAATACAGCTGTATGAGAAATTTGTTTCAGTTCGTTTTTGATCAGGATTTACCCAGTTCGTATCTTCTGGACCAAACACAGATGGAATCTGCAGTTGACGTCTGTACAATTCTGCACTTGCAGTGTGATTCATGGACCAAAAAAGAAGAAGAAAAGCTCGATAGCATGCATACATTTGAAAAATATGTATGAAAAAATGCATACATTTGATAAATGGCCACAAATACACTTTAACCAATGGGAGAAGAACGTGTCCATTTCGAAGTTGTGAACAATTGATGCACACATCTGGAAAAATACGGATTTTCATAGAAAAAGTCGGGGGGAAACAAAGCTCGCAATCTGATATGGACTCGAGTTGGAGCAAGCTTCGAGATGGAACTCAGAGAACTTTGTCAAACTCAGGTTTTGCTGATTCACGCATCCCAGGTTAGCAATTAGTTGGATGCATTTACCCTGGTTATTTCCTTACTCTTTCACTCTTACGGTTTCAGTGTGTGTGTTGTTGTCATTATTCAGATGTTGAAACCTTTTCCCTAGTAATACTTTTTAAGTAAACTTTTAAAATGTCGTTTAAACCGTATGGTCTCTTTCTTGTTGGGTTACCCACCCCACGCCTGAAGGCCGAACCCCACCCTACCTGAAGGTATATACAAGACGCCCAGAGGGCTTCAAGGCTGTTTGGTGGAGGCAGCCGGGGGAAACGTGGATGTCCTCCGGGTGGCAACGGCATGTACCAGGGAGGGAAAGGCGGACGGGAGTGAGGCACCCTCATTTGACCTGGTCTCCCACACGCAGATCAGGATGTTGGTCCTGTGACCAGGGGCAATTCCATAAACTGCATTTTAGAGTCGCACTGGCCTCTCCCTATGGGCTTCTCCCTGTCCACCTACGTGGCCGGAGTCACCAGTTCAGAGGGGGCGTTTCCACATTAGGCAAGGCTGGCTTGTTTTTAGATGCGTCCACAGCATGCCAGCTGCCCTGCGTGGGCAAAGAGGCTCACAGCAGAGATAATAACATAGAATCATAGAATCATGGAATAGTAGGGCTGGAAGGGGCCTACAAGGCCATCAAGTCCAACCCCCTGCTCAATGCAGGAATCCAAGTCAGAGCATCCCTGACAGATGGCTGTCCAGCCTCGTCTTGAAGGCCTCCAGTGCGGGAGAGCCCACCACCTCCCCAGGTCATTGGTTCCATTGTTGTACTGCTCTAACAGTCAGGAGGTTTTTCCTGATGTTCAGCCAGAATCTGGCTTCCTGTCACTTGAGCCCATGATTCCGTGTCAAGTACTCTGGGATGATGGAGAAGAGATCCTGGCCTTCCTCTCTGTGACAACCTTTCAAGTACTTGAAGAGTGCTATCCTATCTCCCCTCAGTCTTCTCCAGGCTAAACATGCCCAGTTCTTTCAGTCTCTCCCCATAGGGCTTTGTTTCCAGTCCCCTGATCATCTTTGTTGCCCTCCTCTGAACCCTCTCCAGTTTGTCTGCCTCCTTCTTAAAGTGTGGTGCCCAGAACTGGACACAGTACTCCAGATGAGGCCTAACCAGTGCTGAGTAGAGGGGAACTAGTACTTCCCGGGATTTGGAAGCTATGCTATTAATGCAGGCCAAAATAGCATTTGCCTTTTTTGCAGCCATATCACATTGTTGGCTCATCTTCAGCTTGTGATCGACAACAATTCCAAGATCCTTCTCGCTTGTAGTGTGGTTGAGCCACGTATCCCCCATCTTGTAACTGTGCATTTGGTTTCTTTTTCCTAGGTGCAGAACTTGGCATTTATCCCTATAAATTCAGTGCTCCAGTCTGACGTGATTTCTTTGTAGCTCTGCTTGGCGGTATCATTTGTTCCCACATGGATGAGAAGAAAGGGATACCTGTCAGTGGGCTTTATGAGTGCAGGCAACCTTTCAGTCACGTCTCTAATCCATCATCCCGAGAGACAACTTACCTGGCGAGTCCACAGGTCTTCACGACATACTTGGGTCTCGATCCCACGCAGCAAGGAGTCTCCCACTACTACCACTCTTCTCTTCTTGTTGTAGGCCTGGGTTTCATCGCCTCTGTTTGACTGACCTTCAGCCTCTTGCTCACTCTCATGTAGGTTCCCCTGTGGTTCTTCCTCTGCAGGCTGTCCTCCAGTCTCATCCGCAAGTCCCTCGAATCGGTTCCCTAGTTCCACTGCCTCCACTGGTGCAGAGTGGCGTCTAGTTCTTCTTCTCCTAACTGTCACCCTTTTCCAAGGAGTATCCTCGACTCCGTTTTTCTTCACCTCAGCATTCCCCACTGCCTCATCTTGCTGTTGCTCTTCAAGCTTCTGGTCTGCCCTTTGCTGCTGTAGTTCCCCCATTCTGTCCAAGAACTCTTCGTGTTCTCTTAATCCCCGGAGGGTCGACAGTCGCTGCTCCAGTCCACTTACTCTTTCCTCCAGCAGCGTGATCAACTTGCACTTGTTGCAGCTGTAGGCCATGTTGTTCTCAGGCAAGAAAACAAACATTGCACACACCTTGCAGGTCACCACCACTGGAGAGTCTTGTCCTTCCATTGCCTCTTTTCCCTTTTTTGTGTCTAGCTTTGTGATTGTTCTAGACTAGCCTGTGCCTGCTCTTCTACTCAGTAGAGGTTAAAAGCAGAGTCCCACTGGTGTGGAAGTGTGTGTTCCAAGACAAATAAATGGAAAAAAGTTAGTTAAAAAAGAAAAAAATGTTAGGGGCCTCCCCCTCGAACTCCCCTGCCGAACTCCCCTGGCCAACTCCTGTTTGCTTCCCCTGTCCGCTCGCTCTCTGGGAGCTTGCCTGCTTCTGTAGTCCCTGGACCAGCTGGAGCAGCTTGCTCTGCTCTGCTCAGCTGGGAGGCGGGAAACGGGAAGCAGAAGCTCCCTCCAGCTTCTTCCCAAACGGAATGGCCGACCTTCATGGAGGCTGACACACTGCACACTTTTATGGTGGCACCTTCTCGCCTGTTATTTGCTGATATCTCCCCCACTCCACCAAGGCAGAGCCAGCCAAAAAGTTTTTAAAGGCCTAGAAGTATACAAAAGCTTTTTGGAGGCCACAGGGCTGGGAACAGAACATGAGGGGATGTTGGGCTGAATGGACCTTTCCTCTGATGTGGTGGGAATCTTCCGAAGTCCTTAAATCATAAGCCATCTTGTATGGGTTCCACACATGAACCTATATACCGAGAACAGGTGAAGGACATGTGAACTGGGAACATACTCAGCCTGCAGAGGAAGAATCACAGGGGAACCTGCATGAGAGTGAGCAAGAGGCTGAAGGTCAGTCAAACAGAGGCGATGAAACCCAGGCCTACAACAACAAGAAGAGAAGAGTGGTAGTAGTGGGAGACTCCTTGCTGCGCAAGATCGAGACCCAAGTATGTCATGAAGACCCATGGACTCACCAGGTGTGCTGTCTCCCGGGAGGACAGATTAGAGACGGGACTGAAAGGTTGCCTGCACTCATAAAGCCCACTGACAGGTATCCCTTTCTTCTCATCCACGTGGGAACAAATGATACCGCCAAGCGGAGCTACGAAGAGATCACGTCAGACTTTGAAGCTTTGGGAAGGAAACTCAAGAACTTTGGGGCCCAGATAGTTTTCTCATCCATCCTTCCAGTAGTTAGAAGAGGGATAGAAAGGGAACGAAAAATACTCCGGGTGAATGACTGGCTACGAAGGTGGTGCCAACGAGAGAGATTTGGATTCTGGGACCACGGGCTATACTTCCTGGAAGATGGGCTGTTGGCTAGGGATGGGTTGCACCTCACAAAGGCTGGGAAGAATGTGTTTGGCCACAGCATGAAGAACTTCATCAGGAGGGCTTTAAACTGAATCCTACAGGGAAGGGAGATGTAAAGTTGGGGGTGACTATGGACGTAGGCGCATGCACTGCAACGAAGAGAACAGCTCTGATAGTGCCCAATAATAGTCTTCAGACACATGTAGGAAGAAAGCCAGACTATGAAGCACATGGTCTTCGATGTCTATATACTAATGCCCAGAGTATGGGAAACAAACAGAACAAACTTGAACTCTTAATACAGGAGGGAAATTATGACTTGATAGGTGCAACTGAGACTTGGTGGGATGACTCTCATGACTGGAATGCAGCAATTGAAGGATATAACTTGTTCAAAAAGAACAGGAGGAACAGAAAGGGAGGTGGGGTTGCACAGTATGTGAAAAATACATATCTCTGCACAGAAATACAGGAGGAGGAGCTTGGTAGCCCCATCGAGAGCATCTGGATCAAAATAAATGGAGCAAAGAATAAAAGGAACCTGGTGGTCGGAGTCTACTACCGGCCACCCAATCAAGGAGAAGACAAGGATGAAACTTTTGAAAAGCAAATAGCCAGTGTTTCAAGGAAACATGATGTAGTAGTAATGGGGGACTTCAATTTCCCCGATATTTGTTGGGAGACAAATTCCGCAAAACATGGCCCCTCCAGGAAATTCCTGACTTGTGTGGAGGATAAGTTCCTCTTACAAAAAGTAGAGGAAGGAACTAGAAGATCGGCTATCCTTGACTTGATCCTAACCAACAGAGATGATTTAGTGGATCAAGTAGCAGTTACAGGAACTCTGGGGGAAAGCGACCATGTTGTACTTGAGTTCTTGGTTCTAAGGGAAGCAATAGCCAAGTGTAGTCAAACGCGTACCCTGGATTTTAGGAAAGCTGATTTTCATACACTCAGAACAATGATCGGTAAGGTCCTATGGCAAGAGACTCTAATGAGAAAAGGAGTCCAAGATGGGTGGGAGCTTTTAAAAAAGGAAATTCTGAAGACATAACTACAAACGATTGCAACAAGAAGAAAAGGTGGAAGACAACAGAAGAAGCCAATGTGGCTTCACAAAAAGCTTAGGGATGACCTGAAAACAAAAAAGGACGCACATGGGAAGTGGAAAGAAGGCCAAGTAACAAAGGAAGAGTACAGGCAGGTAGCACAATTGCAGGTATGGCATCAGGAAGGCTAAAGCTGAGAACGAGCTGAGGTTAGCGAGGGGTGCTAAAAGCTGTTGTTCAGCAATTAAATAAGGATGGCAAAACGATAACAGATGACAAAGAAAAGGCAGAGGTGCTCAATTCCTACTTTGGCTCAGTCTTCTCCAAAAGTGGGTCTGTGACCCCCCCTGGCAAAGGCGAAGTACAGGCTGAAAGGGCAGGATTGCAGCTGGAGATCAATAGGCATATGGTCAAGGAACACCTAATTCCTTTGAATGAGTTCAAATCTCCAGGGCCAGATGAACTGCATCCTAGAGTCATAAAGGAACTGGCAGAAGAACTCTCAGAACCGCTGTCTATTAACTTTGAGAAATCATGGAGGACAGAGGAAGTGCCAGATGACTGGAGGAGGGCTAATGTGGTCCCTATCTTCAAAGAGGGTAAAAAGGGGGAACCTGGGAACTACAGACCAGTCAGTCTGACATCAATCCCTGGGAGAATTCTGGAGCAGATGATAAAGCAATCCATCTGGAAGCACCTTGACATGCCATGATGTCAAGAGTAATGCCATGATTACTCAAAGCCAACATGGATTTGTCAAAAACAAGTCCCGCCAGACGAATCTGATCTCATTTGTTGATCAAGTCACCTCCCTTGTGGACCGTGGGAATGCTGTAGACATCATATACCTCGACTTCAGCAAAGCTTTCGACAAAGTGCCCCATGATCTCCTGATGAGCAAACGAGCTCGAAGTGGGCTAGATGAAACAACGATCTGGTGGAGCCACAGTTGGCTACAGAATCGGACTCAAAGAGTGCTTATCAATGGGACCTTCTCCAACTGGGGAGATGTAACGGGTGGGGTGCCGCGGGGCTCAGTCCTGGGCCCAGTGCTCTTCCACATTGTTATTAACGACTTGGAGGAGGAGGTGCAGGGAATGCTGATCACATTTGCAGATGACACACAATTGGGCAGGATAGCTAACACTTTGGAAGACAGAAACAAAATTCAAAGTGATCTGGATAGACTGGAGCGCTGGGCAGAAAACAACAGAATGACATTGAATAGGGATAAATGCCAAGTTCTGCACCTAGGAGAAAGAAACCAAATTACAAGATTTGGGATACGTGGCTCAACAACACTACAAGCGAGAAGGATCTTGGCATTGTTGTCGATCACAAGCTGAATATGAGCCAACAATGTGATGTGGCTGCAAAAAAGGCAAATACTCTTTTGGGCTGCATTAATAGAAGCATAGCTTCCAAATCCCAGGAAGTAGGCTGCCTTCCTCTCTTCCTGCAGGGCCCCTCCTGCACAGTCCGGGGCCCTCACCCAAACCTCATCCGGCAACCCTCCCCCTCCTCTCCCCCTCTGGAGCCTGGCCAGCATCCCAGCTGGTCTCCTTGTTCTGCCTGTTCTGGGCCCAGCCACCCACTCGTCTCCCTGGACGCTTTCCTGCGGACCCCTGGGCTGTATGCAAGCAGCCCACTTTCTTGGCTCAGTACTATGCTTGTATCATCCATTCCTCGCAAGGAGCTCTGGATGGCAAACACGGTGGTGATCCCACAGCCTGTCCTCCCACAGTCTGGGAGATGGTGATGTGTCCGGGATTCGCCACTGTTCCACAGCTGAGCGGGGATCTGAACCCAGGTCTCGCTGGTCCCCATCCCGTGCTGCATTCCCCAGCAGAAGAATACAGGAGGGGTCCTGCTGGAACCCCAGATGCTCAAGAGGCACTGGCAAGCGGGGGGGGGGGGAGGCTGCACCTTCTGCCAGCGCTTGTTTCGCAGCAGCTGGGACCAGGTGGCGGCCGAGGTACCATGGCCAGGAGGAGCTAGTGGGCGGAGGGCCCCGCATTCCTCCCAAGCGCTTGGTGGCCGTGGAGGGATTTCTCCCCTTCCTTGACTTTGCCCCCTCGGGAGCAAATCCCGACCCGTTATGGCTCAGCCTCGCGAGCTGCAACATCCTTGCGCTGGCACCACAGCTGCGGCTGCTTGATCACACGGGTGTGCCCCTTGGAACCCGGGATGAGGGGACAGGTGCCGGTCCCCAGGCAAGAGGGGGCATTTAGAGGGGAATAAGAGTGGTCAAGGGCCCTGGAGGGAGGGTGCCCGATGTCAGGCACCCTCACCAGAGGCGTCCCCCGTCTCTCCATCGCAGCCTCTGGTGGCAGAGGCTCCCCCAGGGAGTGGCCCCATCCTCCTCCCACTGGCCGGCCACGTACACAGCGAGGAGCAGAGGAGGAGGAGGAGCCCACTCCCCCCAGCTGCCGATGAGAGCCCCTTCGGCCCCTGCCTCGGTGGAAGCACAGCACGCGTGGGCTTCCGGGGGGCTGCCCCCACACTGCCCTCTGCACGGCGAGCTCCTCCAGTCCCTGGTGAGCAGCTCCACACACCGCCTGCGTGAGGCTTCTCTCCTTCCTGCCTGGCCACGGGCAGGGACGGCCGAGGGACTGACTTCTTGCTCATGCCAGGGTACTGCAGAAAGCCTCCTGCGGCAAAAGGCTGCTGCCTCATTAAGATGCAAAACCTGATCATCAGCAACTCATTCATAATTCAGTGGAGCTGAAGACGACCAAAGCAATTTGCAGCTGCCACGTGAATCACATGGCTAGAATCCAGATTCTTCTTGCCACTCTGATTAGGCTGAAAGGGCCCTCTAGGGAGACCTACAGGGCCTTGGGGCATGGCTGCTGGTGACCCCTGCTTAGATGGGGAAACAGGCTCAAATCTGGGGCTCCCTATTTCCTCTGTGGCTGGATTATCATAAGGCAGATAGGCAATTTTTGGATCAACCAAATCCATCCTTCCTACTAGGTGTTTCGTGGAAGCAGTGGAGCAAAGGGGGCTGTTCAGGGGGACGTCCAACCTGTATTTCAGAAGGGCAGTGGTGGTGCTATTCTTACATGATTGCCATCTGCCTTGAGCCTTGGTGAGTAATTTATAGGACCCCAAAGGGGGAGCCGGCAAGCAAATGCATGCTGTTTCTGCTTGTGAAAGCTTCGAGTGGGAGTCACCAGGCAAGGGGAGCTGCTTGCTAGCCATGACACCTGCAGCTCCATGGGAAAGCTCAGGACAGCTGATGCTGTGTGTGGGTACAGGCGCTTTTTTGCTTTGCCCCTGAAAGCATTCAGTGGCTGCTGCAGATTGCAATCATGCAGCCAGGAAGGGATCTGAAGCAAGAGAGGAAACGCTTCCCAACAGGTGACCTGCCTAATTCTTAAGAACTCCTGAGGAAGACTCCACAGCCTCCTTGGCATCTCAACAAATTGAATTCCTATGGCTGAAATGTGTATGAGCCAGAACAGAACTCGCTGGCCACAATCCAGCACAGAGAGGGGCACCCTTAGGCCCATTTGGTCCAGGGGGCTGCTTAAATGTGACTTGTCCTGTGCTGAACTGAACCGACACTATGGCCATGATGCATCCCACTTTCCAGCAGTGGAAAAACAGCCCAGCCCCACCCTCCAGTCCAGTCCAGTCCAGTCCAGATCTGATTTGGGAGTGAATTCCAAAAGTCACACGACTGTTGGCCTAACACCCCTGGAAAGGCATATGACTAACCATGCTCTACAGTGGAGAGGGCTCTTGCCCTCATGTCCTGCTGGTGGGCTTCCAATCAGGGCCTCTGGTTGGCCACTGTGGGAAACAAGTCGCCGGCCTAGAGGGGGCCCCCCGGGTCTGATCCACCGCTAGCCTCTTTTTGCATTCATATGTTCTCCTTTTGAAAACCGTAGTGCTTCATCACATGACCGTTCTGGAAAGGCCATGCGATCTTCAGCTCTGCGAGGTCATAAGACGGTTTTCAGAAACTTCATGTGACTAAGTGGTCGAATGATGAGGGGTCTCAGTAACAGTTCGATATTAGGTTCTTGGACAGGGGATGGACTCAGAAGGCCACGCACAATGATTTCTCTTCGGGCCTCATCATTTAGCCGGTGCCCTGGGAATATTCCCCCAGCCACGCGGCAGCCGCTGAGCTGAGGGTGCGTTCCGCCCAGCTGCAGACTGCGCCTAAATGACCCAACTGTGCAAGCAAGAGAGGGACTTCTGCCTGTACCGGTTGCATCTCCCCCCCTCAAGCGCTGTTCCTTGATAAACAAATCCATGCGCAAACTCTCATATTAAAACATTTATTTTGAGAGGTGGTGTGACATAATGGAGCATTGTTCAGTCTGTGAGCTCAACCGCCACCGCCACCATCAACAACACATGTGAAGAGGGGGGCCAGGGCTGCGGCCAGCTCAGTCCCCTTGCTATTGTTTGCTATACAAAAAAGAAACAGGCTTGGAAGGCCAGAAAAAAGACACTTGCAATGCCTGGGCAGGATTTGGGTGGAGAAAGGGGCGGGGGCGGAGGAGGGGGTCCACAAAGGACATGCGGAGGGCCATTCCCCCAGTGTCTCGGGTCTCTGTGGCTTCTTGACGCAGGCCTCAGGCACTGGGTGTGACGTTTCTGCTGGCGGAGCAGAATTTGGCCCTATCAGTCTTCGGTAAGTTGAAATCGAATGGATGTTTGCTGCGTGCAAACATGAGCGGCTGCGTTTTCAGGAGGCCAAGGAGGCAGACAAGCACTCTTCAGGCTACTGCCAGCTTCTGTGTGGTAGAAACAGAAACAGAGAGAACTATGAGGAGACGCAGCGTCTGACAGCAGCGCAGCCAGCCAAGCTCGCGAGTCTGCCGGCCTGACAGAGAACGTCCTCCGGCCTTCCCACCAGCTGTCCTGAGAGCAGGAAAGGTCAGACCAACGTTCCCAAATGCTATCGTGCCTTTGGGAGTTTGAAAGGAGGAAGAAAGACACAGGGGGAATGAGTCAACTTTCAGCTCCCCCCCCCACGCAAAAGATTCGGGACAGGCACAAGAAAGGACTTCTTCTCCATACCATTCATTGCTCAGATATGGAATTTGATGGCACGACAAGTGGTGATGGCCAATTAGATGGCCTTTGAAGTGGAATGGACCAATTCATGGAAGGGGAGGAGAGGCTGTTGTCGTCTCGCAGTCTCCCGCCCACGCACTTCTCTTGCACACACACAAATTGGAGATAAGGGTATTGAAAGCATCTGGTGATTCGTACCAGGCTTTTAAGCACTCGAGCAGCCTGTCATACCTGCGGAATGTCAGCTAAAAGTTCTGGTTCATTGCAGATGGTTTTTCATCTTTAAAGAATATACCAGCAGCATTGAGGGTTTAAAAAAATTCTTTTAAAAGCTTTAGCTTTTCTGTTTGTGCCAAACACAGAGCCATGTTTAGCTGCAGTCCAGAAAGTGTCTTGAGGCAGAGAGCCCCATGGACAACAGAGTCTATGAGCAGTCCCATCTGAGCTCACTTGAGCCCAAGTCTGCTATCGACTCACTGTGGAGGCCTCGGGAACATCTCCCTCCCTGTCACACCACTAAAGCAGAAATCAAAATGGCATGGCCTCACCAGGGCCCTGTGGGGCTAGCACCTTGTATAAATTAAGGGGTGGTATGGACATTTTCTCCCCCTATGGAGTGGGACAAGTTTGGGGTTTCCTATATGCATAGATACAGGAATTATCCTTTCTGTTATGGATTATACAGGATAGTCTCAAAGCATCACAGGAAATGCTGAAAAGACAGACTATGCCTGTCCCCTCTTCTGGTGCTCCACCCAAGTGGACGGTACCAGATTGCCTTACCAGCTTACCCTTGAATCTGTTGGTGCAGCTGCTGAATGCCAGGTCAGTCCAAAATGAAATCTCTAAAATCTACGTATTGATTATGGATGAAGGAACAGGTTTGGCTTGCATTACCGAGACCTAGGTGGGCAGCAGCAGGACTCAGCCTCCCCCCCTCCCCAAGCTATGGCCGCTTGGGCACCACCAACACAGACTTGAGGATCAAGAGGGGACTGCTTTGGTCTGTAGGAATATTCCCTCTCCCAGCTTCCTGTCCACTTGCATGCCAATCTAGCAGATGTGTACCTTATTTGGGGCAACCAGGACAGAGGAGGGATTGTCCAGCGAAGGTACCACCCAGCTTCCTGCCCATCAGCCTCCCTGTCTGAGCCGAGGGAGATGGTCTCAGACCTGGAGCTCCCTGGATGATTTTCCTGGGGAGCTCAACATATGCGTGGAGCCCATGGGCTCCAGGGCAACTCGAGACTTGCATGGCAGCTTTGACAGCCATGGGGCTGCTCCAACACGCTATCGAGAGGACATGCTCTGGAATAGGTTTTCTCAACTGAGCAGGAGGTTGGGGATTTGAGAGTCGGGGATATAACATCCACCCCCTTCTCACTGCAGCTTAGTCTTTCAGCAGCCTTCTCGCTCTGCATGCATGGAACACTTATTAAATTGGCCTCCAGAGTAAAAACTGAAAGACACAGCTGCTAGAAACATATTTAAAGTGATGTCTTTTTTGGCCCATAAGAGTTCGCATTTAATGCAGTTCCATTAATGAAGGTGTCCAGAGCACCATCTGGCCCAGTGTTCTTCGATAAGTTCCAGTTGTCAAGGTCGTGGACAAGTGCTTGGCCAAGTCTGGCCTCCTGCCTGCATGCTCAGCCCGTGTCCCTCTTGGCTTATGCCACTCAGAGAGGGATTGTCAGACTGGGCACAATTCCTCTTGGAGAGAGTGGTGGTACCTGCCTCTGTGAAAGAGGCAATGGTCAGGCTGCTCCTGAGGAGCCCTAACCAAGACTCAGAAGATCTAAACTGCTATTGACTTAGTTGCCGATATCTCCTTCCTGGGCAAGGTGTGCAGCACACTATGGAATTTGCTACCACAAGCCGTAGTGGAGGCCACCCCCTTGGAAGGCTTTAAAAGATGAGGCTGGAGGCTAGCGAGGAGAGGGCCTTTCCAGTGGTGGTGCCCCACATGGAACGCCCTCCGCAGAGAGGCTTGCCTGATGCCTGTAATGTGGGCTTTGGGGCACAAGGTGAAGACCTTTCTGTCCTCCAAGGCTTTTTAGTCCTTTCGTTTTAAAAATGTGTTCGTACATTTATTTTTAATCCTTGTATGCTGGTAGAAAAGCAGGATACAAGATTTTAGATCCTGGCACTGCTGCAGTCCACTGGTGATGGCTTTACTTTGGTTTTACTCTACGGCAGTTTAATCTGTTTTAGATTTTACAATGTTTTACTATACTGATGCAATCCATGGTTATTTCTGGCAGCTAAATTCAGCCTTTATTTTGTGAACTGCCCAGAGCTTCTGCTATTGGGCACTGTAGGAAGAAAGAAAGAAGCCTAGAGAGCAGCCCGTTGGGGACGCACATGTGGGCTCCTCATGTGGCCACCAAAGCAACCACAGGCAGGGAGCCGCGATGGCAGAACGAGCACAAAAGGGGCCCTGCACCCAAGCCCAGCCTCTAAAGGCCAAATTAACGCGCTCAGGTCCCGTTCTGGGAATTCTCCTAGCACAGAAGCCCCAGCCCTCCGCCCAGAGCAAAGACGTCGATGTTAAAACAACCCCGCAGTCAGAAATAGTGATATGATGGACACGCTCCAGCTTCTGCTACAGAATGAGCATTTGCTCGTGCAATGGGACATTCCAGTTCTCCCCCCCTCCCCACCCGCAGCTCCCCACGTGCCTCCCAAATTTGCTCCAGAGCCTCCTCCAACCCTCCAGAGCAGATTTTGGGAGACGCGGGGGACTATGGAGGGAGGGGCATTCACTCGCTGATAGATGCCATTTTGTCAGAGGATGGACACCACTGAATTTCGCCCAGTATAACTGAGCTTTTGTTTATTTGTTCATTTATTTATTTTGATGGCATTAAATGCAGTGCCTATTTTAAAAAACAATAATCACTTGGTTTATCACAAGATCTGAAATTGTGATACCTGGGCAGGTTTGCATGGAAGAAGGCAATCTGCTGGTTTAATCAAAATGGTTTAGAATTGGATTTAATGACATATATATTTAATACATTAACAACAAGCTACTTTGGGGTCATTTTATGGGGAAAAGCAGGGTAAAAACTATTGGACTTTAAGTGCTGCATCCCAACACCACCAAGCGTGCGATTCAGATGTCACGCTAAACTTGAGCACCACATAAATGGACCCGCTTGGCCCTGGACTCTCACGCTCTGCTCTCCCCTCCCTTGCTCTGACAGAGCCGCAAAGGGGAGATCGGAAGCACCAGCTCCCTGTTTTAAACTAGCTGGGGTTTCTCCTTACATCTGTAAAGGACAAATGGTGGTTAGTTTAAATGATCGTTCATTGAAACAAACCATGATCCTGGCTCGTTTCAACCAACAGAATCAACAACGTCCCTCCCCCACCAATTTAGTACTTGCAAATGGGGTGAAGTGACTTTTTCCTCACCCCTCTTAAATACAGTATATGATAAATTGTGCCATATTCATGACATTTGACCTCACAAATATATTTGCTCCATGGTTCTTTATTTATATAGAAAAGCAGCCTTTAACTCAGTATGTTTACTGGGAGACGCTGAATCAGTTCTAGGAGACTATAATTATACGTTTAACATGCTTGTATTCAGCTTAAATTTGAACCAGGCCATTCAAAACAGCATCTATTTTAAACATCTGATGTTAATTTAAAAAGTATATCCAGTTATATATTTCACTCTGAATGCTGGGCTACTGACCTTGGCATCTAAACTGACCTCAGGATGCAATCCTATAGACACTTGCCTGTAAGGATGCCTCACTGTACTCAGCCGGACTTATTTGTGAGTAGGATTGTAAGTGCATATAGGGTTACAGCCTGAAGCTGTGCAATGGCAGGGCTGCCCCGGCCAAAGAGCGAAGGCCAAAGGCGTTGCGGCAGAATAGCCTGGACAGCAAGATGGAGGGAATTATGCCTGGTCTGCACAACTGTCTAGATTGTGATCCACCCAGAGAAGGACCCAATTTGTATTAGAAGAAGTGACTGATAAATATTGATAAAAATATATTGTTGTTCTACAGACACTGGTCCATTTTGGCATTGCTGCTCCTCCCATTGTCAGAAGGGTCCTTCGCCTGTGCTTCCCTTTGTTTGTGGCTTAAGAGAATGGCACGGCCCCTGCCACAGAGCCCCACAGCTCCTCCACTTCGTGGTCCTCTACTGTTCCTACTTAAATGGGAGACCGGACAGCGGAGAGAGAGAGAGGGAGAGGGAAGGGCAGCGCACGCCACATACACAATGCAGAACAGGGATGTACGCAATGCTCTGCTAGGCAGCGTTTGGCGTTTGCAATTCGAACTAGGCACTATGGGGAGGGAGGGAGGGGGGGAGGGAGAGCTGTGAGGGATCTGCAACAAGCAAGATGTGGGGGAAGTGACACCAAGCCATGTTCATCCTAAGCATGCAGGCAGCACAGAGAGGCCCAAACACCAGCACAGACTAGGAATGGACTGTGTAAAATCCATTCTGTGTTGTGCGGACTGTCAGGTGCCTTTCGTTCTGTCATCTGCCCATCACCGGAATTGGAATTTTTTGTTTCTCAATTTGCACAAATGCACAATTGCACAAATGTGCATCTGTGCAAATTTGCACATGTGCAAATTCCCCCAAAATGTGTGTTTCCATGCTTTAGCCTATGGGGGAAAAGCACATTTTTGGCCAGGTTTTTATTTTGTGTATTTTTCTACAATGACATTTGTGCAGAATTTGGGGAAGTTAGAAAACCAGCCCACAAGTTGGCGGAATCTGCTTGACAGGGGAAAAGCCAGTCCACTGTGGAATCTGCAGGTCAGATTCATGAAAATCCGAACTCGTTTGGTTCCGTTGCAGATGGCTCCAACATCCCAACATCCAACATCCAACATCCCTAGCCCTCTGTCCTCCACCTGGGCGGGAAGGACAGAATCATAGAATCACAGAATAGTAGGGTCGGAAGGGGCCTACAAGGCCATCGAGTCCAACCCCCTGCTCAATGCAGGAATCCGAGTCTGAGCATCCCTGACAGGTGGCTGTCCAGCCTCGTCTTGAAGGCCTCCAGTGTGGGACAGCCCACCACCTCCCTAGGTAATCGGTTCCATTGTCGTATTGCTCAGGAAGTTTTTCCTGATGTTCAGCCGGAATCTGGCTTCTTGTCACTTGAGCCCATGATTCCGTGTCCTGCACTCTGGGATGATCAAGAAGAGATCCTGGCCTTCCTCTCTGTGACAACCTTTCAAAGACTTGAGGAGTGCTATCCTATCTCCCATCAGTCTTCTCTTCTCAAGGCTAAACATGCCCAGGATGAAGGGTCACATTGGAAGAAGCCCAGAAAACAGACAAAGAAGGTGGTCAGTGAAGCACCACAGACTTCCACATGGCAGCAAGCCATCAGCAGGAAAGAGAGCCCCCCCCCCCCCCATCTCTCTGCCGGCAAGTTGGCTGGGCTGATGTCACAGAACGGGCTGCCTTCTGCCGTAGTGTCCTTCCGAGGGGGGTCCTGCCTAAGCAGCTGGTAAGCAAAGAATGGGGCAGGAAGACCCTGGGGCCGCAGAGGCTGCCCCACCTGAAGCCAGGCATCCCAGCACCGCCTCTCGCTGGGGCCTGAGGCTCACTTGGTGCAGCACACCGAGCGGGGCCAGCGGGGCGGCGCTTTCCTCCGTCCCTCGGCACCAGTGCTCTGCGTGACTCCCTAGCAAGGCCAGACCTCAAAGCGCAGAACCGAGCCAGGGAATGTTCGACAGCCAGCTCGGCATCTGAACTCCTGCGCTGAGGTACTCTGTGACGTGGTGCCTCGGGCAGCAGACTGAGCCGGAGCCTCACCTGACCCAGCTGCTGAACCAGAGCGTCACCTGGCATGCCGTGCGCCCAGGGGGCAGGCCTGGGGAAGGGCTCTCTAGCAAGACGGACAGGCCTCTGTGAAAGCCACGTGGGGCTCAAGAGGCGTCCCAAGCATGGCTGCAACTAGTCTGAAGCCTCTAGCCAAGCAAGGAGGGAGAGCCTACGTGGCTAATGGGACTCCTCTTCTGAGGTCTTTTGCTAGCTGGGAAGGAGGAGGCAAGCCTTGCAAGCAAGGAAATCGGTAGACGTGAGCGGCCTGCGCCCATCCCATCACCGCCCACCGTCTGTTCCACCCACCTTCCAACCACTTTGAGAATGTCTAACATGAAGTTTGGGACTGGTGCAGATCTCAGTTTTGTGTTTTAGTTTGTGTACTTTTTTTCTTGCGAGTGACCTATGTGCACAAGAAAATAAGGCACATTAATTACATCACGGAACAAAAAAAGGAACCCTGATTCAACTGTGCAATTACATCACAATTCCTCTTTACAGTATGATTTGATTCATGTGTCCATTTTGCTGGTGCATGTTGACAACCTGCATGGAAGCAGCACAACACAAGTAGGGAGTGAAAACTGTGCCCAACTGTGCATGTGAAGGGGGAAGGCAATATCCAGACCCATGGCTTGAAAGTGCACGGGGCTGTTCCAGAAACAAACCGGAGCCCCTTCGTCCAGGGGAAATTTGTAGAAATCCCCGGAGAGCTCCCTGGACAAGCATCACAAACGTTTCATAACTGTTCTGTTCCTGTGCCTCTTAACCGTTTGTTACTGGTTTTATTGTGCTGCACTGGGCAGCCTTTCCCTCTGGAAAGATGACACGCAGCCTTGTGAAACAATGGAACGCCGCGATCATCAATGTGAATGCCTCTGACTCAGCCCCGAGAACTCGCCATGCCCCCAACAGGAGCCAAGGAAAGCAAGCGCCACGTTCTTCAGCACCCCCTCGCCCCCTCAGAAGCAGCAGGCACGAGGCAACCTTTGCTGGCACTGCCGTCAAGAGAGCAGAAGCTGTCCTGCCACACAGCTGGGGCAGGGGCTCGTTCCTGCCTTCCACTGTGGAACCCTCAAGCCGAAGGCCCAGACAGACATCGGCCTTTGGGAGTCCAGCGGGAGGTGGGCCCTGGCTGGCGATGCACAGAGAGCAGCTAGAGCCGGCATCAGGCACACCCGGGCACCCCATGAGCAGCCCCCGGGGGGACACCCCCCGCTTCCCTTCTCCCCATCCACCACACAGATGAGGACAGTGCAGAGACCCCCCAAACACCCGGGCCACCGGCGATGATTCGAAGGGGGTCCCTCGGAACACCGGCTGAATGTTTTTCTGGAATATTTTATTTTACACAACATAACAACACAGAGTTGTTGGTTTTGTACAGCATCTGCCTGAAAACCAAGGCAACACCATTGTCACTGGGAAAAGAAAAAGATGCTCAGATCGCTTGAAAAATACTCTCTTTTTGTGGATCCGTTAAGCGGTCTTTCGTTAGCGCAGAGGGAAGGGCGACCCCCTTCATAAAAGGCTTTTCCTGCCAACGCTGCTCTGTTCCCGGTCTGCTACTGTGGAACCAGGATGCCGGTCCTGGAGCAGGGGAAGGCACTGGTGTTGTTTCACGTTTTTTCCTTTAACTTTTTTTTTAAAATGAGCTCTTTAACATGATTTGCCTTCAGTTGTTATGTTAAATAAAACAAAACCCAAACAGAAAACGTGGACGTGCCCAGTAGCTTGTGCACAACTCTGCACGGATGCGGGGGGCGGGACATGCCGACGGCCCAACCGGAGGAGAGTTTGCAGGCGGCGCTCGGAGGACGGGGCTCGCCACACGTCTTTGATTTAGAAAACACACGCGCTGCAGCTGCTCAGACAGTGCTCTCCAATATCCACTCAGAACTCGAGAAAGTTGCTTTGCCACCATCCACCTTGGCACAGTCTGTCTGCATTAGCATCCCATTCATAGACAAGCTCCTCTTAGACCAAAACCCGACTGGATTCGGGGAGTTTATATAACACTGATATTCCATTAATTCTCCGTTCAGGGAGTACCTGCGCTTTGCCCGGGACGGGTCAGCTGGCAAAGTGAGAAACTTGCTTGGCTTGGCTTGTACTCTTGGGTACATGGGGGGGCCCCTGGCACAGTCCGGAGCCCGGCTAGCCAACTGCAGGGCAGTGGAGTTGTTGCGGTTAGTGTTCTGCGACTCCAAGCTGGTCGCGGCACCTTCGCTTGGTGGCGGCAGGTCGCTGCTGGGCTTTGGCAAGGGCTTCCGCTTCAGCGTCTGGGAAGCAGAAGGGCCCGGAGTCCACGGGGGAGGCAGCGCGGAGGTAGCAGAAGAGGCGTCCCGGCTGGAGCAGGTGTCCGACGGCTGCGCTGCGCTCTCATGGCCGGCCTTGCAGCACGGCAGGCTCCCCTCATGCCCCACGGCCTGCTTGGACCCAGACCGGGGCACGGCGGCTCCACCGCACCCCTGGGCCTGCGCCCCGTTCGTCTGGGAGTACACGCTGCTGACCTTGGTCGCCTCGCGGTGCCCGCCACTGTTGCACACCTTATAGCGGATCATGAGGATGATGATGAAGGCCAGCACTGAGGCCACGATGACCCCGCCGATGATGATGATCATGGTCCCGCCCAGGAACTGGGACTGCATGAAATGGCAGCGCACGTGATCCTGCTCTGTGGCGAACTGGAGGCAGCCCACCACGCGCGTGGCCGTCAAGGAGGTGATGCCGTCGTCGTAGATCGCCAAGACACACAGGTCGTACAGCGTCCCCGCGGCCAGGTTGTTGACCAGGAAGGTCTTGCTCGTGGGGGGGATCATCCTAGAGGGGGACAGGAAAGAGCGATGAGCGCACCACGCCGGCAGCGGGCCACAGGGGTGCCTCTCCCTTCCCTCTCCGGCCGAGCCAAGGCTCGTCCTAAGCAAAACACCGACTGGCAGATCAACTGCGCGTGGGGAGGGAAATGGAGACTACTGCCACGATGGGAGCAGTGGGCAGAACCCCCCAAGCCCCCTCCCTCCCCCCACCCGCACATCCCGTGCTGCCCTCACCACCGCCCCTGCGCCACCCTGTCCGTCTCTTGCCCAGGGCCACCCAGGCATGAATCCGGGAACATGCCTTGGAGCCTGGCACTGTACAGAGAGCGGAGGTGTCCCCATGCAGCCCATGCGCTGAAGACTATTCTTGACTTTTTCTTTAAGCTTTCTTCAAGGAGATTCAGAACAATAAAAAGATGCTGAACAGCTACACATGAAGTGGGAAGCATCCAAATAATACAGGAATCACCAAACCCAAAGGACAGGAGAAACCTCACGCACAAGCTAGGAGGAGAGTTGAGACGTCAAAGCACTGGAACTATTTTCACTTCCTGCTTTCATTACTTTCCCCCCTGCAGAACGCAGGGTTTGTTCTCGTCTTAAAAAACAAGTGTTTACCTTACATATCCTGGCAACACTATGCTGTTGGAATAAATACTTTGAACATTTATGTTACACTGTAAGCCAGCTTGGAGGCTCTGTAGAACCCGCAGCAGAACGCAAACCACCCCAAATAGATTTGCCGCCCCTTCTGCACAAGGCTGGGAGGACGACCTGGGCAGGTGGCTGCCAAGCTACCGCCGCGGTTTCTCCTCTGGCTTCTCAACAGCTGAGACGTAGAAATGGGTGGATTGGTCCATGGTGACTTCTCCCAGTTTCTCCTGAACTTTGAGACTCTTTTTTAAAAGTTCATATGAAACTTTGTACACATTTTGCATGCATCTTTTAATGCACTCTTGCCTAGGAGATACATTTTTTGCAAAAGAATTTCCTTATATTACCTTTTGGAATGTTCTTTTAATTACACAAACGTTTTTGTGTAAACATTTCCCCAATATACACATTTTTCACTAGAGAATTCCACTGCAAATTCAGAGAAGTGCACACTTTGAAGGATAACTGAGCTTTGATTCGCATATTGATTCAAAAGTGCAAAAACAGGTACGTTTGCATTAAAATGCCACCTGAACCAATTCCTCCCCCACCCTTAGATAAAGGTAAAGGTGTCCCCACCAGTCGTGTGCAACTCTAGGGTGCGGTGCTCATCTCCATTTCTAAGCCGAAGAGCCAGCGCTGTCCGAAGACGCTTCCGTGGCCATGTGGCCAGCATGACTGAACACCGAGGTGCACGGAACACTGTTACGTTTCCCGCCGAAGCGGCACCTATTTATCTACTTGCAATGTCTTGCTTTCGAACTGCTAGGTTGGCAGGAGCTGGGACTGAAGACGGGAGCTCACTCCGTCACGCAGCACTCGGGTCTCGAACTGCTGTCCTGCCGACCTTCCGGTCTGCAGTTCAGCGTCTTAACCGCTAAGCCACCGCGGCCCTAGAAGCAAAAGAGAACTGCGATGGGGTGTTCCCTCAAACCCTCCACCTCCACCCATGCAAACAAGCCATGCGCTCTTCCTGCAGGGAAGGCAAGGCAATCTGGTATCAGGTAGTGGGAAACCTTTAATACCACTCCTTCTGGTTTTAATATGTTACATCTTCCATTCATAGATAGATGATCTGTCTGTCTGTCAGTCTATTACTATCCTATCTGATATGGCTAAGCCTGAGCAACACAATTTCCTTTGTTGGGCATCTAGTATGGAAAGGCAGAATATGAATGTTTATAATAAATTTTATTTTATTTAAAATTATTTTTAGTCTACCTTTAAGGGTAAAGCAGACTTTCCCAGAAAAGAACGGCACGACTCTTCTTCAAGAGGCCTCTCAGCCAGAAGCCCCAAGCTGGCCCCATTTGCCAAACCACGATGGACATGGCCCCTGGGTACCAGTACAGTTAATGATAAGGCAAAAGAAGGCTCCCTTCAGAAAATGCAAGTCTTGCCCAAATAAGGAGAACAAAATGTAAAAAGGAGACGCAAGCAGAAAGTAGGAGATGCAAACAATCATTTTGAGGAACACATAGCTAGTAAAATAAAGGCCAAAAATAAAGAATTATTTAAAAACATCAGAAGCAGGAAACCAGCTAGGAAGGCAGTTGGGCCATTGGAAGACAACAAGGTTAGAGTACTAAACAAGGATAAGAAGATTGTGGGGAAGGTGAATGAATTCTTCTCATTGGTCCACTGTAGAAAATATCGGACAGATACTTGTGCCTGAACTGATGTTTTCAGGAAGGGAGTCTGAGGAACTGAGGCAAACAGTGGTGACAAGAGATGAAGTTTCAGACCATATTGACAAACTGAAAACTAATAAATCACTAGGTCCAGATGGTATCCATCCTAGAGTTTTTAAAGAACCCAAATGTGAAATCATTGGTCTTCTAACAAAAACGTGCAAGATCTGCCCTACCAGAGGATTGGAAAATGTAAAACCAATTTTACAAAAGGGATCCAGGGGATCCGGGAAATTACAGGCTGGTTAGCTTAAATGTCTCTTCCAGGTAACATTAATAAAGATAAAATTATGAAGCATATAGAAGGGCAAACCCTGCTGAAAAAGAATCAACATGGCTTCCAAAAAGGTACGTCCTGTCTCACTAACCTTTTAGAATTTTTTAAGAGTGTCAGTAAACATGTGGACATGAGTGAACCAGTAGACATTGTTTACTTGGACTTTCAAATGGCCTTGACTCCTGTGCAAACTTAGCAGACTTGAAATGAGAGAAGAGGTCCCCTTATGGACTGGAAATTGGTTAAAGAACAGAAAGCACGAGAATTCTCCCAATGGAGGGACGTAAACAGTGGGGTGCCGCAAGGATCTGTAATGGGATCAGTGCTTTTTAACTTACATTAGTAAATTATCTGGAATTAGGAGTAAAGAGTCATGTGGCCATGTTTGCTAAAGACGTCTAGTTATTTAGGGTAGTTAAAACCAAAAAGGATTGCAAAGAGCTCCAAAAGGACTTCTCCAAACTGGGATAATGGTGAGAGTGCTGGACTGGGAGCCGGGAGATCCGGATTCTAGTCCCCACTCGGCCATGGAAGCTCACTGGGTGACTTTGGGCCAGTCACAGACTCTTGGCCCAACCTACCTCACAGGGTTGTTGTTGTGAGGATAAAATGGAAAGGAGGAGGAGGAGAATGTAAGCCGCCTTGGGTTCCTTGCAAGAGGAAAAAAGGCAGGGTATAAATGCAATAAATAACGTAAGCAAGCGTAAAGTGAAGCACATGGGGGCAAAAAAATCCCGACTTCACATATATGCTGATGGGATCTGAGCTAGCAGTAACTGAGCGAGATCTTCAGGTTGTGGTGGACAGCCCGATGAAAAGGTCAACCCAGCGTGTGCTGCTCTGAAAAAGGCATGCTAAGCATAATTAGGAAAGGAACTGAAATAAAACTGCCAATATCATACTGCCCTTATATAAATCTATTGTGTGACTGCACTTGGAATACTGTACAAAACTTTGGTCACTGCACCTAGTAGAGTTGGAAAAAGTGCAGAAAACGGCAACTAAAATGATCAGGGAGCTGGAGCAACTCCTCTACAAGGGAAGGTTACAACAGTAGGGACTGTTATCCTAGAAAAGAAACGAATGAGGGGAGACATGATAAAGGTGTACACAGTTATGCCCGGTGCAAAGAAAGTGAGCAGGGAGACATTGTTCTCCCTCTCTCAAAATACTAGAACCCAGTGGGGCCATCCCATGCAGCTGACTGGTGGGAGATTCAGGACAGATAAAGGAGGTACTTCTTCACTTAAAGGATGGAATTCACTAGTACATGATGTACTGATGGCCACCAATTTGGCTCTAAGCCTGGCTTGGACAAATTCCTGAAGGAGAAGGCGAGCCATGCTACCTCCAGTGCCAGAGGCAGTAGGCCGATGTACGCCAGTCGCTGGGGAACATGGGCGGGAGGGTGCTGTTGCACCAGTGTCTGCTGGTGGGTTTCCTGTCGGCAGCTGGTTTCCACTGTGTGAAGAGGATGCTGGACTAGATGAACCTTGGTCTGATCTAGAACAACTGTTCTTATTTGACGCAGCCTGAGGCACTTTCCCTTGGGCCAGACTCCTTTTCCTCTTCCTGAATCCTAACCCTCATCAGGCATCTTGGATTCCTACAGCTTTTTTAGTATTCTCTCTTTTTAATCAGTGCTGACACCAATAACCACCGAGATTATTATTTTTATTAATCCAAACCATTCTCACACACACTGTTCTCCTATAGTCAACTAATAACACACAGACTGCAAAAGGGGACCGCCAGGTTTTTGTTTGGGGAGTGTGTGTGGTGGCGGTGGCGGTGGTGAGGAGACTGTAACTCACCAATTGCTTTGATCTGCAGGACCAGCTCCCATACAGGGATATATCTATTTTGTAAAAGAAAGGATAATACATGATAAATCGTTTTTGAAAGGTAGGTCCGTTCCATTAGCAGGCTTCAAAGCAATCCACTTAGCAAACCGACTCTTCATCCACACACTCTTCCCACCTCCCTCTACTAATCAGGTTGGTTGGCTGGCTGGGATTTGCCCCCCCGGCCGGCCCCCCCAAAAGTACACTCCAGGGGGTGTTAATGTCTTCTTAGATGGGCTAACTTTCCAATCCTTCTGCTAACTAGATTACCTTGAAGGATTAAAGGTCAGGAAGGATTATGCAAAAATAAAATGCAAAGCCAACTTCATGGTTGAAAACTGCATTTGAATTCCTCCCCACTAGTCTGCAAGCTCAGGTCTCCACATGTGCTGGAACCAAGACCTGACAGCTCTTCTGTATGCATGTATCGGTTAATTTTATACTAAGCCCCTCAATTCACTGGAATTCCCAGAGTTTTTTACAAATTAAAACATACCGAAATACAAAATTCATGTAATCATAGAATCATAGAATAGTAGGGTTGGAAGGGGCCTACAAAGCCATCGAGTCCAACCCCCTGCTCAATGCAGGAATCCAAGTCAGAGCATCCCTGACAGATGGCTGTCCAGCCTCGTCTTGAACGCCTCCAGCGTGGGAGAGCCCACCACCGCCCTAGGTCATCGGTTCCATTGTCGTATTGCTCTAACAGTCAGGACATTTCTCCTGATGTTCAGCCGGAATCTGGCTTCCTGTAACTTGAGACCGTTATTCCGTGTCCTGCACTCCGGGATGATTGAGAAGAGTTCCTGGCCTTCCTCTCTGTGACAAACCTTTCAAGAACTTGAAGAGCGCTATCATGTCTCCCCTGAGTCTTGTCTTCTCAAGGCTAAACATGCCCAGTTCTTTCAGTCTCTCCTCAGAGGGCTTTGTTTCCAGTCCCCTGATCATCTGTTGCCCTCCTCTGAACCCTCTCCAGTTTGTCTGCATCCTTCGTCAAGTGTGGTGCCCAGAACTGCACACAGTACTCCAGGTGAGGCCTAACCAGTGCTGAACTAGTAGGGGTTGAACTGAGGGGAACTAGTACTTCCAGGGATTTGGAAGCTGTGCTTCTATTAATGCAGCCCAAAAGAGCATTTGCCTTTTTTGCAGCCACATCACATTGTTGGCTCATATTCAGCTTGTGATCGACAACAATTCCAAGATTCTTCTCGCTTGTAGTGTTGTTGAGCCATGTATCCACCATCTTGAAACTGTGCTTTTGGTTTCTTTTTCCTAGGTGCAGAACTTGGCATTTATCCCTATTCAATGTCATTCTGTTGCTTTCTGCCCAGCGCTCCAATCTATCCAGATCACTTTGAATTTTGTTTCTGTCTTCCAAAGTATTAGCTATCCCGCCCAATTTTGTGTCATCTGCAAATGTGATCAGCATTCCCTGCACCTCCTCCTCCAAGTCATTAATAACAATGTTGAAGAGCACTGGGCCCAGGACTGAGCTCTGTGGCACCCCACTCATTACCTCTCCGCAGTTTGAGAAGGTCTCATTGATAAGCACTAATAACATCATTAAAAACAAACACAGAACACCGAGCAGTAAAACACCAATAAAACTTATTTTAAAACACCTTGGAGAATAAAAAAGGTATTTGCCTGACAGCACTCTCTGGGGAGAGAGTTCCACAACAGGGGAGCCACTCCCAAGGTGGCCTTGTCCCCGTTAGCCACTTGGTCATCCTAGCATGTGGGGGGAGGGGACCTTTCACGGGCCTTCCTCAGCTCATCTTTGCAGGGCTACATGGAGTCACGTGGTCCCCTGGACCCAAGCTAGCCCGAAAACCAGTACCAAACTCTTGCAGCACAGCATGTACATTCTCTGTATTTAAATGGTCGACTCCCTACCCCAAAGGAGTTGTGAGTGAGGAATCGGAGAGTTTAATGCTGCTGCCATTATTGCTGTTTATCACAATTTCTACACCATTTCCTAGCACTGGTGGGCAGCTGGATGCAGTGTTGCAGCTCGGTTTCAGGAGCGCCCTGGCGGCCTCTTTCAGTAGACTCCAATAGCCAACTCTAGACACAGACGAAATGTTTCTTTTCAAGGCTTTAATAATCCTTTTACAACTTAATGACTCTTTCAGATGCTAATTACCAGCGACTAAGCAAGGAACAGCAGAGTGGCCTATGCGCCGAGTAGGCAATTGATCCCCGTTTGAAGGAGAGTCACTTGAAGACCCTGAACTTATGGGCTAGGGAGAGATCCTCCTTCTTTCCCTTGGGTCCATGGGCGGCAGCCGTTCCTTGCTTGCCAAACGGGCACTACGCCTCCTTTCCGCACCCTCCATTGCTCGTCACTCCCTGCGTCTGCGTCGAGCGTCTAGCAAGCCCCGTTCCTGCACTTTCTCACTGCTAGGATCACTATCTATCTCAGGAATGCTGGCTGGAGGAATCTCTGCCAGCTGCTGTGCCTGTGAGGGATGAGCTGGCTCCACTCCCATGGATTGCTGATCCTCCTCAGAATCAGAACTGCTCTGGGGTTCTATCGGCTCAGTTTCCATCCTGACACTCGGGGATTTTACACCCTGGATTGAATGGTTGTATGGCACCCCTTTTAGATGCCACATGTACGACTTCAATCATGGCACACACAGGTAAAATCCCTCTTCACCCACAACCACCATCCTATGCTTCACAGCTGTGTCTACATTCCTGATCCATTAGAATAATAATCATAACGAAACTGTTTGCCAACCCTGATATTTAAAAAGAATCCTGCCAGCACATAGGGCCGGTGGGGGGGGGGGTCTAACCAAGTGGGCCGCTGAACCAGGACAACCCCAATCCACAGTTCTATCCCCTGCATCATGTGTACCCAAGCACAGCTTGGCTCTTTCCTTGTCCTGGAAGAGGAGCTGAGGGTGAGCAGAACAAGTGTCCACATCCAAGTTCGGTGCACCGTCCTCTGCACCATCCAGCCCCCCTTTCTCCACTGGTAATTCAGCAGTTAAAGCCACTCTTAGAAACCCCCAGTGGGAAGCTTCTCCACTGCCAAACCCACCCTCCAACAGAGGACTGAGCTCATGGGGAGGAAAGGCGCTTCCGCTGGCTGAGCACAGCTGTCGCGGGGAGTGCTGCCGGACGGGCGCGGAGGCTACCCTGTGCGCCTGTGGCTGCTGGGCAGAGGAGGGAGCGGCAGACCTGACCGTTGGCGAGGGAGGCAAAAGGTTAGCGAGGGAGGCTAAAAGCAACAACAAGGCTTTCTTCCGCTACATCCGTAATAAAAGACAGAGGAAAGAAATGGTGGTTCAGCTATTAAATAAGGATGGCAAAATGGTAACAGATGGTAAGGAAAAGACAGAGGTGCTCAATTCCTACTTTGGCTCAGTCTTCTCCCAAAAGAGGGTCTATGACCCCCCTGGCAAAGACGAAGAACAGGCTGAAGGGGCAGGATTGCAGCTTGAGACCGATAGGCATATGGTCAAGGAACACCTAATTACTTTGAATGAGTTCAGATCTCCAGGGCCCGATGAACTGCACCCTAGAGTAATAAAGGAACTGGCTGGAGGACTCTCAGAATCTCTGTTATCTTTGAGCAATCGTGGAGGGCGGGTGAAGTGCCAGATGACTGGAGGAGGGCTAATGTTGTCCCCGTCTTCAAAAAGGGGAAAAAGGAGGAACCTGGGAACTACAGACCAGTCAGTCTGACATCAACCCTGGGAACATTCTGGAGCAGATGATAAAGCAATTCATCTGGAAGCACCTTGACAACAAGGCAGTGATTACTCGAAGTCAACATGGATTCATCAAGAACAAATCCTGCCAGACAAATCTGTCCTCATTCTTTGATCAAGTAACCTCCCTCATGGACTGTGGGAACACTGTGGACATAATATACCTCGACTTCAGCAAAGCTTTCGACAAAGTGCCCCATGATATCCTGATTAGCAAACTCACTAAAAGTGGGTTAGATGAAACAACTATTAGGTGGTTCCACAGATGGCTACAGAATCGGACTCAAAGAGTGCTTATCGATGGGATCTTCTCCAACTGGGGAGAGGTAACAAGCGGGGTACCGCAGGGCTCAGTCCTGGGCCCAGTGCTCTTCCACATTTTGATTAATGACTTGGAGAAGGAGGTGCAGGGCATGCTGATCAGATTTGCAGATAACACAAAATTGGGCAGGATAGCTAATACGTTGGAAGACAGAAATACAATTTAAAGTGATCTTGATAGACTGGAGCGCTGGGCAGAAAACAACAGAATGAAGTTTAATACAGATAAATGCCAAACGACAATGGAACCCATTCCCTAGGGAGGTGGTGGGCTCTCCCACACTGGAGGTATTTAAGATGAGGCTGGACAGCCACCTGCCAGGGATGCTCTGACTTGGATTCCTGCATTGAGCAGGGGGTTGGACTAGATGGCCTTGTAGGCCCCGTCCAACCGTACTATTCTATGATTCTAACCCTTGAAGCTGGGGCAATCTCACCATGGCATGCAGTCCTCTGGTTCTGGGAATCAGGTGATGCCAGACAGCCAATCCTATTCACCATCTGCTATACATCTGCCCTATCTGCTGCGCTGTCTCAGTCAAGGCATCGTCATTGAAGGAGGCAGCCAAGCTCTCCCTTCCCCTCTCTGCCAACGTACACTCTGACCACATGCCCAACTGCCAGCAACTCCTCGAGGTCTTTCCTGATGGACCCAGGTGCTTGCCAGCCCTGGTGCCAGAGTACCTCACAGTTTTGCAACTAAAGCAAGATATGAATAAGCTGGGTCCATCCCAACATGGAGGAAGTCAATGGCTACTGATCACAATGGCTGAAGGTTACCTCCGCTGACAGAGGCAGTGTGCTAGCTGATGGGGAGCCCAAGCAGGAGGTGCCTTTGTGCTCATGCCCTGCTTGTGGACATCTGGTTGGCCACTGTGGGATGCTTGACCTGCTGGGCCTTTGGTCTGATCCATCCCAGCTCTGTTTATGCCAAGTCTACCAGACCCCCAAAGTCAACAACTAACAAAATGAAAATGTTTGCTCAGCTATGGAAGCAGATCCCGTAGCTGACAGAATGGTAAGACTTGAACTGGTTTGGGGGGCCCTACCTGTAAACAAGTGAGTCATCGTACGTCCCATTATACTGAATTTGGAACATACGTATCCCAGGTATATTCCTTTGGAAATTAAATTTAAGCAGAGCAGTGGATGAAGTGGCTTCCACCACCACCACCTTCTTGTCCTGGCTAATTTTTGTTTCCCCATTGCTACTGCTTGCATTTGAGCCAGACTTCGTGGAGGTCGAGATGTCAGAGGAACCCGGGTCCGGCTCATGGATGTGGTTTGTGCTGTTCACTATGTGTGGCAGTTTGATTATGTGGAGATCCACAGACTGTGTGGCTTCCCCTGCCGGATTGGAAGCAATGCAGGTAAAAGAGCCTGTATCCTTCATGGTGGTGATGTGGATGTCGAGTGTCCCATTGTCATACACCAGGGATCGGGATGCGTTGGAAATCAGCTTGCCTTCTGGGGATATCCAGTGAATCGCAGGCTCCGGGTCACCACGGGCTTTGCACCTCAGGATGGCTCTTTGGCCCTCCAGCACCCTCAACTCATGGGTGTGCCTGGTAATGAGGGGGGGTTCACACAGGAACTCCTCCTCGGGGACCGACCAGAAATAGCGGCCAGACAGGAGAGGGGGAGAAGCACAGGTCTCCAGGTCGTCCTCCCTGGAGAGGCGCCTCAGCCACAGGAGCTCACAGTTGCAATGCAGAGGGTTCCCCCCAAAGCTCAGAGCAAATGTGGACGGGCTGAGGATCCCTGAGGTGGCCAAGACCTGAGCTCGCTGGAAGAGAGGGTCAGGCGGCAGCTTATGCAGCTTGTTGGACGTGACGTCCAGCCGGGTCATCTTGTGGAGGTGGGAGAAGGTGCCCTTGGGGATGCTATCGATCATGTTGTGGTCCAAACTGAGGGTGTGCAAACTGACCATCTTCTCCACCGCATCCCAGGGAATGGTCTCCAGGTTGTTGTATGACAGGTCCAGCTCCTCAAGAGCCAAGACATCGTCAAAGGCCGTGGAGGAGATCAAGGTCAGCTGGTTGTTGTTCAGGATCAAGTGGTGCAGATTCGAAAGCCCGCTGAGCATGTCATGCGTGATCTTAGTCAATCGGTTACTGTTCAAGTGCAACGCCCTCAGGTTGCGCAGGTCAGCGAACGCGTGCGGCGTGATGAAACTAATTGTATTCCGAGAAAGCGTCAGGTCCACCAGGCTGGTCATGTTGGCAAAATCTTTCCGCTTGATACTCGTGACAAAGTTGTCGGCCAGCCGCAGCTCGACCGTCCTCCTGTCGATGTTGGGGGGAACAAAGAGCAGCCCCTTCTTTGCACAAAGGGTGGCGAGGTTGGGAGATAAGATCTGGCACACGCAGCGCTTCGGACAGATCTGTGCCTTCACCGCTACGCCAATAAGCAGCAGATACAAAAGCAGTTTTTCCATTGTAGAGCGGGGTCGGAATCCTGAAAAAAGGAGACAGGCAGAGTGTTACATGGGAGCCCAGGATGAAATTCTACTTGCAGAGTGAGAAGACGGGAGCACAGAGGGGAGACTTATTGCACCCCGCAGCATCAGACAAAGTGAAATCGGTCTATGGCTGACGCAGTGCATCTGTGCCAGCTGAAAATCCATGCCATGCACAAACCCCTGCCTTTGACAGATATCAGATCCTAAAGCCCAGGTCCTCCCCTAGCCTTGGGGCTTCCAGATGCGTTGAACTGCAGTTCCCATCAGCCTCAGCCAGCACCACCAATGGTCAATTATGCTGGGAGCTGTAGTCTAAAACATCTAGAAGGCACCAGGTTGGAGGAGGCGGTCCTAATAGAGGTGGCAGCCATAGCACACTCAGGCTACAGTCTTATATCCACGTACCTAGGAGTAAGCCTCACTGAACTCAATGGGACTTACTTCTGCATAGACATGTCTAGGATTGCACGGATACTTATTTGGGCTCTCTTTCAAACACATCTGCTAGAACTGAGCAGCCAGCAACGTAAGAACATAAGAAGAGCCTTGCTGGATCAGACCCAGGGTCCATCTAGTCCAGCACTCTGTTGACACAGTGGCCAACCAGCTGTCGACCAGGAACCCACAAGCAGGGCATGAACGCAACAGCACCCTCCCATCCATGTTCCCCAGCAACTGGTGTACATAGGCTCACTGCCTCTGGTACTGGAGGCCAAGACTGCTGACCTGGAGAAGCTCAGAGAGGCAGAGAAGTTGGTGGATGAGACCTTCAAGGTCCCATTAGCTGTGTCCCACTCCCAGGGTGACAACTCCTCTGCTGGCATGGAGAATGCAGGTCTCGGGAAGGAGGGCATCATTCTGAGGAAATGATCCCTTAGAAGGGAGCCATTCCTTGGAAGACAAGCAAATATCCTCTCGCGCCGAGGATGTGCCTCTGGGGGAGGGGGCCTTGTGGTAGTGGAAGGTTAGATCATTAGACATGTAGACAGCTGGGTTTGTAAGGGCGTGTAGACTGCCTGGTGAATTGCCTGCCTGGTGCGAAGGTTGCGGATATCACACGCCATCTAGATAGCCTAGTAGATAGTGCTGGGGTGGAGTCAGTGGTCAAGGTCCATATTGTCGGGAGGTCCTGGAAGCCAAATTTAGGTTGCTAGATAGGAGGTTGAAATCCAGGACCACCAAGGTGGCTTTCTCGGAAGTGCTACCTGTTCCACGTGCAGGGCCAGCTAGCCAGGCGACGCTGAGGAGTCTCAATGCGTGGATGAGACAGTGGTGCCGGGAGGAGGGGTTCAGATTCGTTAGGCACTCGGGAATGTTTTGGGACAAGCTGGGCCTGTACAAGAGGGACGGGCTCCACTTGAACCAAAATGGAGCCAGCCTGCTGGCACTAAACATAAAAAGGGTGGCAGAGCAGCTTTTGAACTAAACCCTGAAGAAAAGCCGACAGAAGCTGGGAAGTATCCAGTTCGGGTTAAATCATCTCAACAGGATGAAGATGAAAATGTTTTTGATTACCCAAATTTACAAGGGGAGGAAATAGGCCAGGAGGACATAGTAGAACACAATGGCCAATTAAAGGGGCATCTGGGGAAGGATACTGTGTATAGGTGTTTCTATGCGAAAGCTAAAAGCCGCTGCGCCAAAATGGGAGAGTTTGAGTGCTTGGTTTTGAAGGAAACCCTGGATAAAGTGGGCATTACAGAAACCTGGTGGAGCAGAGAGAATCAGTGGGATACGGTCATCTCTGGATATAAAATCTACAGGAAGGACAGGGAAGAGCATACTGGGGGAGGTGTTGCCCTCTACGTCAAAGAGGGCAGAGTGTCGAGCAGCCTAGAACACCTAAGAGGGGTAGGCTTTTCCACAGAAGCACTGTGGGTGACAATACCAGGCTCCAAAACTAATTTAGTGCTAGGAACGTGCTATCATCCCCCAGACCAGTAGCTCAGAGTGACCTTGAGATGGAAAACAAAATCAGGGAGGCCCCCAAACAAGGAAGTGTTGTGATAATGGGTGACTTCAATTAGCCTCACATTGACTGGAGAAATGCATGTTCCAGCCACAAGAAAGAGGTTAAATTTCTTGATGTCCTAAACAATTGTGCCCTAGAATGGTTGCTCAAGGAACCGACCAGAGGGGAGGCAACCTTGGATTTAATCCTGAGTGGTGTTGCCCAGGACCTATTATGTTATTGAGCCAATTGGAACACTGATCACAGTGCTATCGGATTTAATATATATTTAAGTGGAAAATTGCCCAGGAAGTCCAACACAGTCACATTTGACTTCAAAAGAGGAAACTTCTATAATATGAGGGAACTGGTGAAAAGAAAGTTAAAAGGGAGAGGAAAGAGGATTAAATCCCTTGAAAATGCTTCGTGGTTATTCAAAACCACAATGCTAGAAGCCCAGCTAAAATGTATACCACAGGTTAGGAAAGGCAGCACCAAGCCCAAGAGGTCGCCGGCATGGTTAACAAACAGTGTTAAGGGAGCTACGTATTAGAGAAAGAGAGCTTCCTTCAGACTTCCTTCAAAATGGAAGTCTTGCCCAAGTGAGGAAAACAAAAGGAAGCACAAAGTTCCACAAAGACGATGCAAGCAGACAACAAGAGATGCAACATGCATTTTGAAGAGCAGATCACCAACAATATCAAGGCCACCAATAAAGAATTCTTTAAATATGTCAGAAGCAGAAAACCAGCTGGGGAGGGAGTTGGACCACTGGATGACAATGGAGTTAAAGGAGTACTGAAGGAGGACAAGGAGATTGCAGAGATGATCTTTAGCCTTGAGAACACTGAGGGGAGATATGATAGCACTCTTCAAGTACTTGAAAGGTTGTCACAGAGAAGAAGGCCAGGATCTCTTCTTGATCATCCCAGAGTCCAGGACACAGAATAATGGGCTCAAGTGACAGGAAGCCAGATTCCGGCTGAACATCAGGAAAAACTTCCTGACTGTAAGAGCAATACGACAATGGAACCCATTACCTGGGGAGGTGGTGGGCTCTCCCACATTGTAGGCCTTCAAGACGAGGCTGGACAGCCATTTGTCAGGGATGCTCTGTTGGATTCCTGCATTGAGCAGGGGGCTGGACTCGATGGCCTTGTAGGCCCCTTCCAACCCTACTATTCCATGATTCTATGAGAAGCAGAATGAATTCTTTCCATAGGTCTTCACTGCAGAAGATATAGGACACATACCTGTGCCCAAACTGATGTTTTCAGGAAGGGAGTCTGAGGAACTGAGGCAAATAGTGGTGACAAAAGATAAAGTTCTCAACCTTATTGATAAATTGAAATCAAAGAACACAAATATGAAATTGCTGATCTTCTAACCAAAATATGCAACATGTCCATCAGATCAGCCTCTATACCAGAGGACTGGATGATGGCCCATGTAACACCAATTTTCAAAAAGGGATCTGGGGGGATCTGGGAAATTACAGGCCAGTTAGCTTAACATCTGTTCTGAGTAAACTGGTTGAAGGCATGACTAAAGATAAAATTAGTAAGCATATAGAAGGACAATCCCTGCTGAAAAAGAATGAACATGGCTTCCGTAAAGGTGAGTCCTGTCTCACTAACCTTTTGGAGTTCTTTGAGGGCGTCAATACACATGTAGACAGGGGTGATCCAGTAGATTTTATTTATTTATTAAATTTATTAATCACCCATCTGGCTGGTCACCCAGCACTCTGGGCAATGTACAATAACAAAAACAGTTTAAAACAATAAAATTCTACATTAAAACCTCTTATTTTTAAAAATACCCTAACCCACCCCAAATGCCTGCCTGAACAACCACGTTTTTAATGCGTGGTGGAAGCTCATTAAAGAGGGAGCATGGTGGAGTTCCCTAGGGAGGGAGTTCCACAGAGTGGGGGCCACCACAGAGAAGGCCCTCTCCCTCGTCCTCACCAGCCTAGGTGTCCTATTGTTATGCAGCCTGTCTGGTGTTGCTGGAGGCGCTCCTTAAGATAGGCTGGGCCAGAACCATATAAGAACCATATAAGGTTTTAAAGGTGTTGGCTGGTTCAAAACCAACACCTTGAATTTGGCCCGGAAAACAACTGGTAACTAGTGCAATTCCTTCAGCACTGAAGTGATGTGATCTTGCTGGCGGCTGCCTTTAATCAGGCAAGCCGCTGCGTTCTGTACCAGCTGCAGCTTCTGAACTGTCCTCCTCTTGTCTCCCATCAAAAGTACCTCGGTCTTGTCAGGGTTCAGCTTCAGCTTGTTCCTCCCCATCCAGCCACTCACCATCTCCAGACATTTGGACAGGGATTCTACGGCCAACCTTGGTGAAGATTTGAATGAGAAGTAGAGCTGCATGTCATCCGCATATTGATGACACCGCACCCCAAACCTCCTGATGACAGCCCCCAGCGGCTTCACATAGATGTTAAATAGCATCGGGGAGAGGATGGAACCCTGTGGCGCCCCACAAGTGAGTGGCCACAGGTCCGAAACCTCCTCTCCCAGTGCTACCCTCTGGTACCTGCTGGAGAGGAAGGACTGGAACCACTGTAATACAATGTCTCCAATGCCCAACCCCTCCAGGCGGTCCAGGAGAATGCCATGGTCAATGGTATCAAAAGCCACTGAGAAGTCGAGGAGAACAAGGAAGGAGTATTCACCCCTATCCAGAGCCCTCCTCATATCATCCACCAAGGCGACCAAGGCCATTTCTGTCCCATGCCCAGGCCTGAAGCCAGATTGAAATGGATCCACATAATCTGACTAGAATGACTAAGTTTAATCAATACTGCTCACTTATTCAAACCTGTGCATGACTACTCAGCTACAGGTATGTTGTGTCATAGAATCATAGAATAGTAGGGCTGGAAGGGACCTGCAAGGCCATCGAGTCCAGCCCCCTGCTCATTGCAGGAATCCAAGGCAGAGCATCCCTGACAGATGGCTGTCCAGCCTCGTCTTGAAGGCCTCCAGTTTGGGAGAGCCAATCGCCTCAATGGTGCTTATGCCCAGAAAGTGTACACAGGATTGCATCCCAAGCTGCTTTTGCGGGGAGGTTTGCAGCATGATCTGCTGCATATTTACTTAGAAATCATTCCTGAGTTGTGAATGTGAGACTGCAGGCTTAATGAACTTCCTACCCCATTCAACTCGTGTTATTCCTTTCTGCATGGACTCCTTCAGTGGTGAGGGAAAGCCACTTTGTACATGCTCAGAGGTACTTTCCTCATAACCTAGCTCCAGTATTGAAAATAGAATATTTGGCTGAATCCTGGTGAAGTTTTGGCACAAATTAAGCCATGGGAAGGAGGAGACAAGGAGAGTTTGCCCATAACAAGGAGGAGGTAGAAGAGAGGTGCAAAAAACAAGAACAAAACACCCATTTTTATGAAGAATTGCTGCATTTCTCACCGATGGGCGAATTGTCAGATCTGAGTCAAAAGGGTGGGGTGGTCCCACAGGAAGCTTAGAGCAGTGGGAAGTGGCCACCACAAAGTCTTGAGCTGAACTCTAGATTCCTGGATGAATTGGGAACTCTTAAGAAGAAGCCCCATGGGCACGGCTCTCTATCTCATCTGTTTTTAGCCAAAGTTGTGGTGGCTCCAGGGCCCCTCATCATGGTTTAAGCTCCATGGGGCATCCCATTGCCAACCAGGCTGGAGCAACCTGAGGTGATGGCCTCGTTTTGTGATTTGGAACCAAGCTGAGAACCACCTGTTTCCTCCCGAACCACCTGTTGCGGAAATAAGGTTAACGGTCTGACCTGTTTTCTAGGGTCAACACAGGACCCTGTAAACACCGTCACATTTCATTAGCCCCATGCCAGTGTTCTTATACCTGAGCTTCCTCCAGCACCTTCGAGGAGCTCTTTTGGTGTGTCCAGGAGAATGCCAGGAGAATGCCGTGGTCAACGGTATCAAAAGCCACTGAGAAGTCGAGGAGAACAAGAAAGGAGTATTCACCCCTATCCAGAGCCCTCCTCATATCATCCACCAAGGCGACCAAGGCCGTTTCTGTCCCATGCCCAGGCCTGAAGCCCGACTGAAATGGATCTAGTTAATCGGCTTCTTCCAAGTGTGCCTTCAACTGCATTGCCACCACCTGCTCAGTCACCTTGCCCCAAAATGGCAGATTCGAGATTGTTTACTTGGACTTCAAAAAGGCTTTGGACAGTGTCCCTCACCAAAGACTCCTGAGCAAACTTAGCAGTCATGGAATAAGAGGAGAGGTGGTTAAAGAACAGAAAGCAGAGGGTAGGAATAAATGGTAAATTCTCCCAATGGAGAGAAGTAAATAGTGGGGTCCCACAGAGATCTGTATTAGGACCAATGCTTTTCAACCTGTTCATAAATGATCTGGAATGATCTAGGAGTGAGCAGAGAAGTGGCCAAGTTTGTGGATGACACCAAATTATTTAGGGTGGTTAAAACAAAAAGGGATTGTGAAGAGCTCCAAAAGGATCTCTCCAAACTGGGACGATGGGGATCTAAATACAGCAATACAGAATACAGCAACTGAAGGATATAACTTGTTCAAAAAGAACAGGAGGAACAGAAAGGGAGGTGAAGTTGCACTATGTGTTAAAAATACACATCTCTGCACAGAAATACAGGAGGATGGGCTTGGTAGGCCCATTGAGAGCATCTGGGTTATTAAAATAGGAAAGCTGATTTTAATAAACACAGAACAATGATAAGTAAGGTCCTATGGCAAGAGACTCTAATGAGAAAAGGAGTCCAAGTTGGGTGGGAGCTTTTAAAAAAGGAAATTCTCAAGGCACAATTACAAACAGTTCCAACAAGAAAACAAGGCGGAAGACAACAGAAGAAGCCAATGTGGCTTCACAAAAGGCTTAGGGATGACCTGAAAACAAAAAAGGACACAAACAGGAAGTGGAAAGGAGGCCAAGCAACAAAGGAAGAGTGCAGGCAGGTGGCACAGAATTGCAGGGATGGCGTCAGGAAGGCTAAAGCTGAGAACGAGCTGAGGTTAGCAAGGGATGTTAAAAACAACAAAAAGGCTTTCTTCAGCTACGTGCAAAGTAAAAGACAGAGGAAAGAAATGGTGGTTCAGCTATTCAGCACTGGAGCCAGTGTGGTGTAGTGGCAAGAGTGTTGGACTGGGAGCTGGGAGATCCGGGTTCTAGTCCCCACTCGGCCATGGAAGCTCACTGGGTGACTTTGGGCCAGTCTCACACTCTTAGCCCAACCCACCTCACAGGGTTGTTGTTGTGAGGATAAAATGGAGAGGAGGGGGATCATGTAAGCCGCCTTGGGTTCTTTGCAAGAGGAAGAAAGGCAGGGTATAAATGCAATAAATAAATAAATAAATAATATTCTATGATTCTATGAGTCTAATGGTTCAATGTAAGCAAGTATAAAGTGATGCACATTGTGGCAAAAAATCCCAACTTCAAGTATAGCCTGATGGGATCTGAGCTAGCAGTGACTGACCAGGTAAAAGATCTTGGGGTTGTGGTGGACCTCTCAATGGAAATGTCAACCCCGTGTGCAGCTGTTGTAAAAAAGGCAAAGTCCATCTTAGGCATAATTAGAAAAGGGATTGAGAGTATAACTGCCAACATCATACTGCTCCCATACAAATCTATGGTGTGGCCACACTTGGAATGCTGTGTGCAGTTCTGGTCACCACTCCTAAAAAAAAAAAAAAAGATATTGTAGAGCTGGAAAAGGTGCAGAAAAGGGCAGCTAAAATGATCAATGGGCTGGAGCATCTCCCCTATGAGGGAAGGTTATAATAGCTGGGATTGTTTAGCTTGGAAAAAGGGGGGTGAGGGGAGACATGATAGAGGTCTACAAAATTATGCAGGGTGTGGAGAATGTGGAGAGGGAGACATTTTTTCCCTCTCTCAAAATACTAGAACCCAAAGGGGTCATCCTATGAAGCTGATTGGTGGGAGATTCAGGACAGATCAAAGGAAGGGCTTCTTCACACAGTGCAGAGTTAAGCTATGGAATTCGCTACCACAGGAAGTGGTGATGGCCACGAGTTTGGATGGCTTCAAAAGGGGGTTAGACAAATTCCTGGAGGAGAAGGCTATCAGTGGCTACTAGTCTTGATGGCTATGTGCTAAGAACAGAAGAAGAGCCCTGATGCTGGATCAGACCCAGGGTCCATCTAGTCCAGCATTCTGTTCACACAGTGGCCAACCCACAAGCAGGGCACAACCGCACCCTCCCACCCATGTTCCCCAGCAACTAGTGTACATCATGCCTAACATGGAGGTTGCCTTTCTCACAGCGGCTGCACACTGGGTTGACATCTTCATCGAGCTGTCCACCACAACCCCAAGATCTCTTTCCTCGTTAGTCGGCGTTGGCTCAGATCCCATAATAATTCTTCTTGGGGAGTTGGAGCTGTCTGCAGGTCCACTCCCAACAGGGCTCCCTCCTCCATGTGCCCAACTACATCTAACAGATGAACTGACACATCCCGCACCACGATGAGTGAAGATCAGACAACGAGACACATCTCTCTATGTGCTTGCAGATTTTAGCCTCCACGGGACTCAAGCAATATGGCTGAGATACGCAGGGAAGGAAACCACAAATGGGGATGTGGGGCCCCAAGCCCTCGGTTCCAGTCACTCTCCAGGTCTCGCTCTGCTGCCACCCATCAAGACAGCTACAGGCCATGGCACAGCCCCCCCCCCGGCCCTTTGCAATGCCCCCGCCCCCAGCCCCAGCTGTTTTGTCCCTGTCTCCGCCCCAGCAGCCACTCCAACCTCTGGACAGGCTGGCCAGGCGCCCGTGGCTCATTCGTCACCAGGGCCAATTCTCACTTCGCTTTTCCCAGCCCAGACGGATCTCCTCGGGGTGTGCTCGGGGACAAACAGCCACCTGTGCTTGGGCAGCCCCCTCCATGTGAGCTCACGGGCTTCCCAATGTGGGATTACTTGCCCTGCCTGAAAAGGTAAGACGAGAATCAGCCCCCAACACATGTGTGCCTGCGGTGCATTCGTGCACACACACACACACCCCTGGTCCACAATCACCGGAGCACACGAGGTGCCCCTCTTGCCCCCTGGTGCGCAACTAACCCATCTCTAGGCCCCTCCCAGCCTACGATTCTATGAGCCAGTAAAGCTCATTCGAGCAGCTTGTGGGTCTTGGCCCACCGATAATGCGCATCCCAGCTCCAGCAGACAGACCGCCGAGACACGGCGACACATCTCACGTTCAGCTCCTCTTGCAGCTTTTGGCATGTGGCACGTGCCCGGCGTCCCAGAGGTCCCAGGTACAAACCCTGGTGGCATCTCCAGGCAGGGCTGGGAAAGAGTCCTGCCTTACGCCCTGGACAGCCTTGGCTGCCAGGCAGCACAGAGCTAGATGGCCCAGTGGTCTGGCATGGTATCAGGCAGCTTTCCACATTCCTATTTGTGGCCCAAACTGTTCCAAGTGGAGCAGCCGCCGATAAAACCGGCCTGGTTCATCCTCGCTTTCCAGAAAGGGCTGGCGCGGGCCAGTGGCTGCATGGGAGTTGGGGTGTGCCCCACGCAAGCCTCCAGGCTCAGGAACGGAAGGGAAGCCGCCGCTCTGCCTGCCTCAGCCCTGCTTTGCCAGATGGGGAGTGGTCCTTGATGCACACCCTCCGAACACGCGCGCACACCCTGTAGGTGCGCCCCGCCCCACCTCACCCACCAGCCCACGCCTCTCCTCACCTGGGAAGGTGCAGGGGCCTGCAGAAGGGCCCCAGTGTGGATCTTGACACCTGGGCAGCTTTGTGTGAGAGGGCTCCCTGAGGTATCCTGGTCCCAAGTCCTTGAGGGCCTTGGAGTTCGGACTGGGGACCTGCCTCAGCTGCACTGCCCTGGACTTCGCGTTCCACACTTAAGAGAACAAAGCAAAGTCGATGTCGCGTACCTCCCTGACACTGTTTAAATGTAGGGGAGAAACTCCAATCCGACTGGGGGCGGGGGGCGTGCGGCTGCCCTCACTCAGATGCCTGGAAGAACCACCCAGCGCCTCCCCGCAAAGGTCTGTAGGAACTGCGGAGAATTCAGGGGAGCCCCCGGGATGAACATGAGGTGGCGCCGGGGGGGGGGGAGCTCCACCAGCCAAGGTGGGAAACTAGGCGAGGGAGCCTCATGCTGCGCATGCGTGCGTGGTGCAGGGGCCAGGTGCGTGTGGGCCATGGGCCAGGCCCCTCTGGCCACTGCCGGGCGCAGCAGGGCACCGAGCACTGGCTTCAAAGGCCGGGAGCCCAGAGCCCCGCCCTGCATGCTCCGGAGGCAGCCAGCACGCGGGGGGCACGGGGGATGTCTCGTGGGGTTGGGCACAGGCTGCAATAAGGGCACGGCCCCACATGGAGGCCCAGGAGGCCAGAGACCCCAGCCGTGGGGCTCCTGCTGAAGCCAGGGAGGGAGCTGGGCTTATGGACGCCCTCCCCACTCCTCCCTCCTGGCTAGGGGTGAAGTGGCTAATGCAGAGGCTGTACCTTCTCCATCACTCAGGGCGACACGAGACCCTCCCACCTACCTACCTCTGATGTTCAGAGATATACTGTTCCCAACAATGGAAGATCCATTTAGTAATAACAGACCTCTCCTATAGCAACTCGTCTAACAAACCTAATTTATTTTATTTGAAACATTTGCATCCCACCCTATATCATTAAGATCTCAGGGCAGCGTACAGATAACATCAATTTAAACAGTATAAAACAATACATAATTTAAACAGCTAAAAACATTAAACCATTAAGCAAGCTAATACCAATTTTAAAAAATCTAAAACGATAAAACAGCTAAAACAGCGTGCAGCTTTAGGGAATGCATTTAGCCCTCAAAGGCTTTGGTAAAAAGCCATGTTTTTACTTGGCGCTGAAATGAACCAATGTACATGCGAGTTGGGCCTCCAAGGGGAGGGTATTCCACAGCCGGGGTGCCACAGCAAAGAAGGCCCTCTCCCATGTCCCACCATAGTGTGTGTCTCGCACCGGTGGGACACAGAGGAGGGCTCCTCCACCAGGTCTCAATCCTCAGGCAGGCATAAATAGGGGGAGGCACTCCCTGAAATTTCGAGCTCCCAAGTCGCTTCAAGCTTTCAATGTCATCACCAGCACCTTGCATTCCGACCGGAAGTATATATATATGGTATTGCACTGGCTGCCAATATACTTCCAGTATATGGTATATATACCATGGAGTTCGCTGCCATAGGGGTGGCCTCTGGCTTTCTCTCTCTCTCTCTCTCTATATATATATATATACATATATATGGCAGCGAACTCCATTCATTAACTGCATTGCATGAAATAATGCTGCTGGTCTGCTTTGAACCTGCTAGCAATCAATTTCATTAGGTGAACCCCAAGTTGTACTATTATGAGAGAGGGAGAAAACCTGTCCCGACCCACTCTCTTCTCACTGTGCATAATATCATAAAACCCACCCCCCATCACCCCCACCCCCGAAATGTAACCTTCCCTCACAGGGGAGATGCTCCAGCCCCTTGATCATTGTAGTTGCCCTTTTCTGCACTTTTTCTAGCTCTACAATATCTTCTTTCAGTGTGGTGACCAGAACTGGCCACAGCATTCCAAGTGTGGCCGCACCATAGCTTTGTGTAGGGACAGCATGATGTTGGCACTTTTATTCTTGATCCCTTTTCTAATTATGCCCAACATGGGGTTTGCCTTTTTCACAGCGGCCTCACACTGGGTCAACATTTTCATCACGATGTCCACCACGACCCCAAGATCTCTTCCTTGGTCAGCCACCGCTACCCCATCAGTGTATATGTGAAGCAGTGACGTGGGGCAGAAAATTTTCAATTTTTTTCCCAGTTCTTTACTTTTCTGTGGAAAATTTTCCATTTCACACATCCATTAGTAACAATGAGTGGATGCCAACTGCAAATGCAATATTAGGCAGGCGTGGCCTTTTCAAAGCTATAATTAATGTCTTTCAAGTGATTATCCCTTGCAAATATGTGGACATCACTGAAGTATGTAGATGGCTCAGTGTGAAATGGAACTAATAAACAGTGACAGCAAAAGTGAAGGTGCCCAACAATCTCGGTGGAAGGATGTTGAACTCTGTTGAAACAGAGGAGTGCTTGTCAGCATATCATGCATAGTTCTTTGGGTCGCTAAAATTAATTAATGTGTCAACAGTTTTCAGTACTTTTGCTTTTTTCTTAATTTTAAACGATGTAAGGGAAGTACGTGCTATTGACTTTAAGTTTTTTACAACTATTTCAATATCAAATTCTACATAACATAACATTTAAATCATATTATGTGTGATCTAATCTTTTTCTTCAAATATTTCAGGACAAAAACTCGTGGTGTATTAGAGCAAAAAGTTAACACAATGGTACTTTTTTAAACTTTGTTGTTTACGAAATATAATAAGTATATAAGTATGTAAGTATAATAAACATGCTAAACTCTCTCCCTCTAGGGCAGATGTGGGCAACTCCCATCAGACCTAGACTGCACAGCCAATCATAAGGCCTCATCAGAGACCAAAACATCTGGAGGGCGGCAAGCTGCCCACCCCCTCTCTAAGGCATCAGATCATTTCCAGATACAAACTGAAAATGACCCTATGCAAATTAACCATTGGGAATTGTTCTTGAAAACTCACATCTCTGATATGAAGATGGGAGTCCTCTCCCCAGTGGGCATCAATTTACACTTGCTTACACTGAACTACATTTGCCATTTTGATGCCTGTTCTCCCAGTCAGGAGAGATCCTTTTCGAACTCTTTGCAGTCCTTTTTTGTTTTAACAATCCTAAATAATTTGGTTTAATCATCAGCAAACTTGGCCACCTCACCGCTCACTCCAAACTCCGGATTGTCATGAATATGAAATAGTGCCAGTCCCAAGCCACTAGGGAGCGCAGGCTAAGCCCTGTTTCAGATCCTCATGTAAATTCTGATCTGCAGATTCTGATCTGCAGCTGAGCTCCTCCAGAGCCTCAACCCTGGTGGGAGCTGCATCGAAGTCCTGGAGGAGCGCGGGGCTCTGGCGGCCGGCCCGCGCCAGGCGAGCCTGCCCCGGACGCGCAGGTCACCCACGGGGAGGCTGCTTTGGGTGCTCCCCTCCCGAAGTTCAGGCGGGCGGCCACCAGGAAGCCGGGCCACCCTCCCACGAAGCGGGGTGAAGGTGGCGGAGCGGGAAGGGCGGTGATTTGCATGCTCCCCGCACTGCCAGGAGATGCTGGGTGGGCGCTGCCGGGCGAGTGCTCCAGGGAGCTCTGCTGGCCACTCTTGCCCCACGACATTTGCTGCAGGGTGCGACCGCGGCCCACGGGGCTCTCTGGAGCTGCTGCCCAGCCCGGGGCACAACAGCACGCGCGCCCCAGAGAGCCGCTCTCCTGCTGCAGCAAATGCCGCGGGGGGCGGGGCAGCCAGCAGTGCTCTCCAGAGCAGCCACCCAGGATCCTTTCAGGCCAATCCAGACGACGGGCAGGCAGGCGGCCTCTCTGAAGAGCGGTGTCAGCCATCAAGAGGGGCCGGCGTGGCTCGGCTCGGCCCCAGTGCCTGGCTTGGAGGGGTCCTCCCACAGAAACAGGCATGGCGGGGGGCGTCCCGGGAGATGGCCTGAGCCGGCGTGTGGGTGGGGGGAGGCGCAGCAGAGGCGTGGCGTGCTTCCCCAGCACAGGTGGCAGGAGCGCTCGCGCAGGCCCTGCAGGGATGGGCCCCTCTGGGGGGGGGCGAGGCAGCAAAAGCCACCCTCTCGCCGGGATGCTCACTGGGCTCCTCGCCGGTTTTCATTCTGTGTTTAAACTGTTTTGTCTCAAAGAACCCCCTGTGAGGGCGGGAGGCAGCTTTGCTGCTGCTTTCCCGCTGATTTGTGTCGGTTTAATTATTTTTCTCCTGGACGGCCTCACGCACTTAGCACTGACCGCCTTGCTGACTGCCTTGGGGACAAGCCGCACAGAACGTGTTTTAAAGCGTTCCCTGGGTTTTATTACTGTATTCTTCAGCAGCTATCCGCTGTTGTGGCCCCCCCCAGCATGCAGAGCGCGTGCCCCCCTCCTCAGGGCGCTGCACGGCTCATGAAGCATGTGCCGCCCCCCATTCCAAGGCCGTCCACCCCCACCCTTTCAGCCACTCATTCGCACCCCCGGGGGCTGAGCATCTCGGCTGATGAGTCCCCGGCCAGCTCCGTCCCAGATGCTCAGGAGAACCGGTGCTGACTGGACGAAGTCTTAGAGAAGGAAGCCCATTCTTCGCAGGCAGCGGAGAGCGCAATCTCTTCTCTGCAGAAGCCAATATTGCTCCAATTTCTGTGTTCAGTTAAAAAGGAAGCGACTGGGCTTCTTCGCGGAGAGCCAGACAGCCGGGCCTATAAATGCACCAATCAAACTTGTTCCCTTTTGCGCTCACCCTGAACTTGAGGGAGGGAGATTGCTCCTGTCAGGAACTGTAAATTTTTTTAGAATAAACCCATTTCCACTGAGGGAAATTTTCGCATTCATTCCGGCAGTAAGCAGACTTCAAGAGTGACGCCGGAGGACACTGCTGCGCTTTAGGCAGGGCGCTTTTCCACGCCAGGGATGCGTGTCAGCCAGCGCTGCGGGCCTTGGCGGAGGCCCCCAGCTCTGGGGGAAGCGACTCCCCCGCTGCCCACCCGCTCAGCTGGGGGAACGTGGGGTGCGCCGTCCCGGGGCCGCCTGATGCCGGAGCAGGTCGGGGGGGAGCAGCGCCGGACGGCGCCCGCTCAGCACGGCGGGAGCACGCGCTCGCGCCCACGCAACTCGAGAGGGGCCGGGTCTCGCGTCCCTTCACTTCTCCGCTTCAGGGACCAAGGGGGGATGAGGGGCTCCCGTCGCCCAGCCCCAGGAGGCCCCCACGACACGACGGCCCCTGCCCGGCAGCCCTCCCGACAGCTCGGGGGCACCCGCCTTCTGGCCACTGCCGCCGCGACTGGCGGGAGGCCTCGTGGAGGGAGCCCTTCCCCGCACCGCCGGCCGTCCTCGGGGCCAAAGCACTCGTGCCCCCCCCGGTGCCTGGAGCGGGCGAGGGGCCCCGCTGCCGAGATGCCGCGGCCGCCCAGCGCGCAAAAGCGGCTCCAGGCCGAGCCAGACGATCTGCCCGCCGCAGCCGCTCCGCCGGCGGGGTTCCCTGGGCCTCCAGGCAGGCCGGCTCCTTCCCGGCCGGCTGCGCAGGGGGCGCTTGAGCGGGCGACACCAGGGCCTTGGTGCGGGCAGCGCACAGGTGCCCCAGGGCGCAGCCGGGGCCCCTCCGCCCGCTGCCCCCCCCGGCCAAAGCAGGCGCCCGGTTAACACCAGGGGAGAATATGGGACATCTGCTTTCACCGGAGACCGACAGGGGCTGGATCCACCTTTCCCAGCCGGAAGGGGGGAAGTGGCGTCCCTGCTTGGCCATAAAATGGAAGCGGCAGAGCATCCTCATCTCACGCGGTCCTTCCAGCAAGATCACTATAGTAACTACAAATGGAGAGGGCTCGTTTCCAAACCATTCCTGAAATCCTCCGAGCAGATGCCTCCGTTCTGCGGGGAGAGAGGGCGCGCGGGCCTTCTGCCTCCCGTCAGACATCCTCGCAGCTCGAACAGTTCCTTCACACTTGAGACCCGTGGAGTCTCTGGAAGACGGCTACGCGCAGCTTTCATGAGATTTCCCGAGACAAGGAGGAAAGGCAGGGACTATTTTAAGAACACGCTTCCTTCTGAGAAGTAAAACCCTTCCTCTACCACAGCTCCCAGTGATTGCCAGTTGGTTGCAACGGAAGCACCTCCAGCACTTGAACTGGTATCTGCAGTTCAAGCTAAAGAGGCCACACAACTTGAACGTGCATGCCTCCAAAGCGAGCGCCGCGCCAGCACGCCGCGGCACTCCAGGCCACTCCAGGCACACAGGCTGAAGGGGAGTGGCTGCAGCCACACAATGCAGGAGGCAGCCTCTTCAGAGAAGGGCAGTGGAGCTGTCCTGAGCATCCTCGAGAAGCCACGGTGGGCAGAAGGGTCTGTCACCTTCGCTGGCCTGCCCCTTCCACACACGCAAGCCCTCCCAGGTGAGAGCTGCAACAAGAGCCTAAGAAAACAGGTGAGCCAACCAGACTGCATCAACACGGAACTGAGAAGGCCAGGAGACCAGGAGATGGTGGGCTCAGGAAAGGTGTTGCTGGCTGGCTGGCATGCCGCTAGCAAGCCCCACTGGCACCAAGCGAGAGGGTGCTGGGCAACAGGCTCACGGAATGCAACCAAGCCACTGGACCAGGGTGAAGTCAGCCGTGGCTAAACCCCCACACCTCAAGGCACGGGTAGGAATTTCTGTGTTACAAGCACCACTCCTTTGCAAGCAAATGTCAGCCAGGAGCTTAAGAACTTAAGAACACAAGCAGAGCCCTGCTGGGTCAGACCAAGCGGGGTCCGTCTAGTCCAGCATCCTGTTCACACAGGGGCCAGCCAGCCGTCGACCAGGAACCCACAAGCAGGGCATGAGCGCAACAGCACCTTCCCACCCATGTTCCCCAGCAACTGGTGCACACAGGCTCACTGCCTCTGGTACTGGACATAGCACATAGCCATCAGGACTAGTAACCATCGATAGCCTTCTCCTCCAGGAATTTGTCCACCCCTTTTAAAGCCATCCAAACTGGTGGCCATCACCACTTCCTGTGGTAGCGAATTCCATACTTTTAACTCTGCGCTGTGTGAAGAAGTCCGTCCTTTTATCTGTCCTGAATCTCCCACTAATCAGCTTCATGGGATGACCCCTTTGGGTTCTAGTATTTTGAGAGAGGGAGAAAAATGTCTCCCTCTCCACATTCTCCACCCCGTGCATCATTTTGTAGACCTCTTATGTCTCCCCTGACCCTCCTTTTTTCCACGCTAAACAATCCCAGCTGTTGTAACCTTCTCTCACAGGGGAGATGCTCCAGCCCCTCAATCATTTTAGTTGCCCTTTTCTGCACCTAGGTTTCTCTCAATCTGACAGTCAATATCAAAGTTTCGTGTTTACCTAAATGGAAGGCATGGTGGGTGAGGCCAGCCTGAGCACAAACTATACAATCATAGAATAGTAGGGTTGGAAGGGGCCTACAAGGCCATCAAGTCCAACCCCCTGCTCAATGTAAATAGCAATGCAAAAAAGGGCAAATAGCATTTGCCTTTTTTGTAGCCACATCATATTGTTGGCTCATATTCAGCTTGTGATCGACAACAATTCCAAGATCTTTCTCGCTTGTAGTGTGGTTGAGCCACGTATCCCCCATCTTGTAACTATCCGTTTGGTTTCTTTTTCCTAGGTGCAGAACTTGGCATTTGTCCCTATTAAATGTCATTCTGTTGTTTTCTGCCCAGCGCTCCAGTCTATCCAGATCACTTTGAATTTTCTTTCTGTCTTCCAGGGTATTGGCGATCCCACCCAATTTTGTGTCATCTGCAAATCTGATCAGCGTTCCCTTCACCTCCTCCTCCAAGTCATTAATAAAAACGTTGAAGAGCACTGGGCCCAGGACTGAGCCCTGCGGCACCCCACTCGTTACCTCTCCCCAGTTTGAGAAGGTCCCATTGATAAGCACTCTTTGAGTCCGATTCTGTAGCCAACTGTGGATCCACCAGATCCTTTTTCATCTAGCCCACTTTGAGCTAGTTTGCTCATCAGGAAGTCAAGCTATATGATGTCTACAGCATTCCCACAGTCCACAAGGGAGGTTACTTGATCAAAAAATGAGATCAGATTCGTCTGGCAGGATTTGTCAAGAACAAACTGAAAATGATCAAGAATCTGATCTCATTTTTTGATCAAGGATCTTGGAATTGTTGTAGATCACAAGCTGAATATGAGCCAACAATGTGATGTGGCTGCAAAAAGGCAAATGCTCTTTTGGGCTGCATTAACAGAAGCATAGCTTCCACATCCCGGGAAGTACTAGTTCCCCTCTACTCAGCACTGGTTAGGCCTCACCTGGAGTACTGTTTCCAGTTCTGGGCACCTCACTTGAAGAAGGATGCAGACAAACTGGAGAGGGTTCAGGGGACTGGAAACAAAGCCCTGTCAGGAGAGACTGAAAGAACTGGGCATGTTTCGCCTTGAGAAGACTGAGGGGAGATAGGATAGCGCTCTTCGAGTACTTGAAAGGTTGTCACAGAGAAGAAGGCCAGGATCTCTTCTTGATCATCCCAGAGTGCAGGACACAGAATAAGTGTCTCAAGTTACAGGAAGCCAGATTCCAGCTGAAAATCAGGAAAAAATTCCTGACTGTGAGAGCAATACAATGGAACCAATGACCTAGGGAGGTGGGGGGCTTTCCCACACTGGAGGCATTCACGAGAAGGCTGGACAGCCATCTGTCAGGGATGCTCTGACTTGGATTCCTGCATTGAGCAGGGGGTTGGACTCGATGGTCTTATAGGCCCCTTTATAGGCCCCTTCCAACCCTACTATTCTATGATTCTATACCTTAGTCGAACAGAGATATCTGGTGCCTGGAAAAAGCCACGGCTGGGCTGGGAGTTCCCAGGGCCTTTGCAATCCTTCTTTACATGCTCTGCAGCTGAGCCTGAACTTGGCCTCTTGCCTCCTCTTGCGTTGCATAGCTATGGTGCCCCAATTGAATTAACTGTAAAACTGCTCAATGCAACTTTTCTTTTCCTTTTTTTAAACGTAACCGTTTAAGAATAACTAGCATGTTAAGCAGCTGGTTGTGATCAATGCTACCGCTAAGCCCACTTGAACAGACAGTCGTGCCAATTAATGCAAGACCAGAGGTCCAGCTTCAGGAGCCATAAGCGGAGAGCCAAGGTAGGGGCTCGAATGGGGAGCGGGGGGACGGATGGCGGAGAGCTTGATGAGATGCATCAACAGCAGGCGCAGCACTGCCTTTCTTCTGGATATGATGCAGTTAAAAAGCTGCCCTCATTTTTGGTCGGATCCAAGCAGCAGCAGCACAACTGCACCTTAGTCTGGACAACAAATGGAGCTCCTACAAAAAGATAATGAAATTGACATTGCTCCTTGGAATTAATCAAGTGGGGAGCTGAGGCTTCAGGCACGTCCCATAGAAATAAGATGGTTTGCAAGAAGGTGATCACCTCCAGTGATGGGGGGGCACTCCTGCCCTCCCTCCCGCTGTCAGAGAGAACACACCCATTTTTGCAAGGGTTTAAAAGTACCACATCTGAGGAGTGTTTGTGTTTCTGAGGTGGGAAAAGGCCAGGTACTAGTTTTTGCAACAAAAGGAATCAATGGAGTTTTGAAGGAAGAGGTTAATTAAAATGGAAATGAAAAATTAAGACAACAAAAAACAAATGGACTTCAATTCGAATAGCTCTGCTGAGTGAAAACATGTTTGTAACGAGACAGGGGATATACAGATTGTCATCAGGGTATGATCCCTTAAAGGAGGCTATGTCATATGACCGTATGTAATCCACTCAATCAAGTGTTGGATTCCTGATGCGATCACTGCCAACCACTGACAGATAACGTGAGCATGTGCAGTGGCTCCGCTTGCTGTCTAAGGAATTTGCTGCACTGACGCCTTTCTGGCAACCAGCCACTTCAAATATATGTGAAACACGGAAGGGCAATTCTTGGATGGTGCCTTGCCCACCTGCTTCTTCCTGAGAGGCTACTGGTCCACCCCGGGGACCGCGGTGGGAGCGGAGTCAGTGCCATGCTTCACAGGAGAAATGGCCAGGCCAAAAAGAAGGCCCTGGGCCCTTCCAGCGTGACACCGAGGCCTGGATCTCAACTTGTGTGTGTGTGTGTGTGTATGTGTGTGAAGGAACTATGTCCCCCAAAGGTTGCAGGGCTATTTGATGCTCCCTGGATTTCCCTCCCACCACTAATTGCAACTCCACTAAAATGCCTGCAATGACTTGGAATATCCTCTCCTGTGTACTGCTAAGATCTCCGAGAGCATCTATGAGTCCTCTTCTGATGCAATCCATGTGACACATGCATGTCCACGCTGGCTACTCCGCAGACGTCTCATGCATTGGAGTTGCAAAGGTGATGCTCAGCATCCTCTTGAAAGAACAGAAGCCCATCGCATTGTGGCCAGGAGTAAGGATGGACGAAAGTCCCTTACCTGGTCCCGCAGCTGTTTTTGGTGGGGGGGGAGGCGCCCCGCCCCTCCCCGCCGAAATTCAGGCTGGGGGGGAGGCACCCCATCCCTCCCCGCTGAAATTCTGGCCGGGGGGGAGCACCTCGCCTCTCCGGCCGCGAAAGAAAAAAGTTATGTAAACAAAAAAAAAATGTGATAGGCTACATAACGATTTACGTAGCCTATCACGGCTGACTTTGAAAATCTAGCTGTGATAGGCTACGTAAATCGTTACGTAGCCTATCACGTTTTGTTTTGTTTTTTTACTTTACTGGGAAATGGCGGCGGTGGCAGCCGGTCAGAAGACTGGCCGCTGCCGCCGCCGAAACACCACCGAAATGCCGCCGGGAACCGCCGCTGAGAGGGACATTCGCACGAGGTAAGTCCCATCCCGGGGGGGGCGGGGGTGTCAGAGAATTTCCCCACCAATTTCGGGGGGCCGAATGTGTTGGCATTCGGCCTCCCCGAGATTCGTGGAGAAATTCTCCGACATCCCTAGCCAGGAGCCTGGGTGGGCAATGGGTTTAACGTCAAACTGAGATAGGCCTAACTTGGGTTCAGATGTATGCTCAGCCATACCATCTACTCAATAACCTCATAAAAATACAAGCGCCACAGACGACCTGTGCTGGATCACACCAGAGGTCCATCGGGTCCAGCTTTCTGATCCCACAGTGGCCAACCAGATGCCCCAATGGAAAGCCCACAAGCAGGACATGGATGTGATAGGACCCTCCCGCCCATGTTCCCCAGCAACTGATATTGAGAAGCATACTGCCGCTGATATTAGAGGTAATGAATAGTAGACTCGGATAGCCTTCTCCTCCATGAACGTGTCCAATCCCCCTTTATTTTTATTTTTATTATTAAATTTATTAATCGCCCATCTGGCTGGTCACCCAGCCACTCTGGGCGATGTACAACGTACAATAAAAACAGTTTAAAACAATAAAATTCTACAATAAAAACATCTTCTAAAATACCCTAACCCACCCCAAATGCCTGCCTGAACAACAACGTTTTTAATGCACGATGGAAGCTCATTAAAGAGGGGGCATGACGGAGTTCCCTAGGGAGGGAGTTCCACAGAGTGGGGGCCACCACAGAAAAGGCCCTCTCCCTCGTCCCCACCAGTCTAGCTGTCCTGGCTGATGGGACAGAGAGAAGGCCATCCGAGGCTGATCTTGTTAAGCGGCCTGTCTGGTGCTGCTGGAGGCGCTCCTTAAGATAGGCTGGGCCGGAACCATATAGGGTTTTAAAGGTCAAAACCAACACCTTGAATTTGGCCCGGAAAACAACTTGTAACCAGTGCAACTCCTTCAGCACTGGAGTGATGTGATCTCGCCGGCGGCTGCCTTTAATCAGGCGAGCCGCCGCGTTCTGTACCACCTGCAGTTTCCGAACTGTCTTCAAGGGTAACCCCACGTAGAGCGCATTACAGTAGTCTAAACGAGAGGAGACCAGGGCATGTACTACCGATGGGAGCAGATGGTTGGGAAGGAAGGGGTGCAGCTGCCGTATCAGATGGAGTTGATACAGCGCTGTCCGGCTCACAGCTGACACCTGAGCCTCCATGGACAGCTGGGAGTCCAAAATGACTCCCAGGCTGCAGACCTGGTCTTTCAAGGGTAGCCGTACCCCACTCAACACCAGGTCAACATCCCCCAGCCTCCTCTTGTCTCCCACCAAAAGTACCTCGGTCTTGTCAGGGTTCAGCTTCAGCCTATTCCTCCCCATCCAGCCACTCACCATCTCCAGACATTTGGACGGGGATTCTACGGCCAACCTTGGTAAAGATTTAAACGAGAGGTAGAGCTGCGTGTGATCCGCATATTGATGACACCGCACCCCAAACCTCCTGATGATAGCCCCCAGCGGCTTCACATAGATGTTAAATAGCATCGGGGAGAGGATGGAACCCTGTGGCACCCCACAAGTGAGCGGCCATGGGTCCGAAACCTCTTCTCCCAGTGCTACCCTCTGGTACCTGCCGGACAGGAAGGACCGGAACCACCGCAATACAGTGTCTCCAATGCCCAACCCCTCCAGGCGGTCCAGGAGGATACCGTGGTCAATGCTATCAAAAGCCGCTGAGAGGTCGAGGAGAACAAGGAAGGAGCATTCACCCCTGTCCAGAGCCCTCCTCCTCCTTTAAAGCCATACTAAGCGGGGGCCATCACATCTTGTGGTAGCAAAGTCCATAGTTTAACTATGCGGTGTGTGAAATACTTCCTTTCATCTCCCACCATTCAGCTTCCTGATATGACTCCACTGGGCTCTAGTATTATGAGAGTGGGAGAAAAATGTCTCTGTATCCACTTTCTCCACACCATGCATAATTTTGTACACTTCTATCGTGTCTCCCCTTATTCACTTTTTTTTTCTAAGTTAAACAGCCCCATGTGGTGTAAGCTTTCCTTGCAGGGGAGTTGTTCCTGCCCCTTGATCATTTTAATTGCCCTTTCATGCACCTTTCCCGTCTCTACAATATCCTTATTTTTATTTATTTATTATTAAATTTATTAATCGCCCATCTGGCTGGTCACCCAGCCACTCTGGGCGATGTACAACATACAATAAAACGGTTTAAAACAATAAAATTCTACAGTAAAAACATTTTCTAAAATACCCTAACCCACCCCAAATGCCTGCCTGAACAACCACTTTCTTTCTTTCTTTCTTTCTTTCTTTATTTATTATTAAATTTATTAATCACCCATCTGGCTGGTCACCCAGCCACTCTGGGCGATGTACAACATACAATAAAACGGGTTAAAACAATAAAATTCTACAGTAAAAACATTTTCTAAAATACCCTAACCCACCCCAAATGCCTGCCTGAACAACCACTTTATTTATTTATTTATTTATTAATTATTAAATTTATTAATCACCCATCTGGCTGCTCACCCAGCCACTCTGGGTGATGTACAACATACAATAAAAACAGTTTAAAACAATAAAATTCTACAATAAAAACATCTTCTAAAATACCCTAACCCACCCCAAATGCCTGCCTGAACAACAACGTTTTAAATGCATGACGGAAGCTCATTAAAGAGGGGGCATGACGGAGTTCCCTAGGGAGGGAGTTCCACAGAGTGGGGGCCACCACAGAGAAGGCCCTCTCCCTCGTCCCCACCAGTCTAGCTGTCCTGGCTGATGGGACAGAGAGAAGGCCATCCGAGGCTGATCTTGTTAAGCGGCCTGTCTGGTGCTGCTGGAGGCGCTCCTTGAGATAGGCTGGGCCGGAACCATATAAGGTTTTAAAGGTCAAAACCAACACCTTGAATTTGGCCCGGAAAACAACTGGTAACCAGTGCAACTCCTTCAGCACTGGAGTGATATGATCTCGCCAGCGGCTGCCTTTAATCAGGCGAGCCGCCGCGTTCTGTACCAGCTGCAGTTTCCGAACCGTCTTCAAGGGTAACCCGACGTAGAGCGCATTACAGTAGTCTAAACGAGAGGAGACCAGGGCATGTACTACCGATGGGAGCAGATGGTCGGGAAGGAAGGGGCGCAGCCGCCGTATCAGATGGAGTCGGTACAACGCTGTCCGGCTCACAGCTGACACCTGAGCCTCCATGGACAGCTGGGAGTCCAAAATGACCCCCAGGCTGCAGACCTGGTCTTTCAAGGGTAGCTGTACCCCATTCAACACCAGGTCAGCATCCCCCAGCCTCCTCTTGTCTCCCACCAAAAGTACCTCGGTCTTGTCAGGGTTCAGCTTCAGCTTATTCCTCCCCATCCAGCCACTCACCGTCTCCAGACATTTGGACAGGGATTCTACGGCCAACCTTGGTGAAGATTTGAATGAGAGGTAGAGCTGCGTGTCATCCGCATATTGATGACACTGCACCCCAAACCTCCTGATGATAGCCCCCAGCGGCTTCACATAGATGTTAAATAGCATCGGGGAGAGAATGGAACCCTGTGGCACCCCACAAATAAGTGGCCACAGGTCCGAAACCTCCTCTCCCAGTGCTACCCTCTGGTACCTGCTGGAGAGGAAGGACCGGAACCACCGCAATACGGTGTCCCCAATGCCCAACCCCTCCAGGCGGTCCAGGAGGATACCGTGGTCAACGGTATCGAAAGCCGCTGAGAGGTCGAGGAAAACAAGGAAGGAGCATTCACCCCTATCCAGAGCCCTCCTCATATCATCTACCAAGGCGACCAAGGCCGTTTCTGTCCCATGCCCAGGCCTGAAGCCCGACTGAAATGGGTCTAGACAATCCGTTTCTTCCAAGTGTGCCTTCAACTGCACCGCCACCACCCGCTCAATCACCTTGCCCAAAAATGGCAGATTTGAGACTGGGCGAAAGTTGTTCAGAACTTGGGGATCCAAGGAGGGCTTCTTTAAGAGCGGTCTCATCACTGCCTCCTTGAGGGCTGATGGCATCACTCCCTCCTCAAGGGAGGCGTTCACCACCGCCCTGATCCCCTCACCCAGTCTCTCTCTGCAGCCCATAATGAGCCAAGATGGGCAAGGATCAAGGAAGCAGGTGGTCGGCTGTACAGATGAAAGCACCTTGTCTACTTCATCAGGAGGAAGAAGCTGGACCACAGGCCGCTTCTTTAGTTATAGCGAGCAAAACTGAAGACAGTATTCCAAGCACAGCTGCACCATAGATTTGTTAAGGGCAGTGTGATTTTGGCAGTTTTATTTTCGATTCCTTTCCTAATTATGCCTCACGTGTAATCTGCCTTTTTTACAGCGGCTGCACACTGGGTTGACATCTTCATGGAGCTCCACCACAACCCCAAGATCTCTTTCCTGGTCAGTCACCTCAGATCCCATCCGTGTATATGTGAAGTCGGCATGTTTTGCCCCAATGTGCATTTTACACTTGCTTCCATTTTTGCCATTTGGATGCCCATTCTGCCAGTTTGGAGAGATCCTTTTGGAGCTCCTCACAATCTCTTTTTGTTTTAAACCCCCTAAATAAATTGGTGCCAAATGTGGCCATCCACTGCTCTCCCCTCACTCTATTCTTGGTCCTCTCACTTGCTTCACAGGCTTCAAATAAAGGGGGGGATAGGAGCCCCCTCAGTGTACATTGCCATGAGCTCCTTTGAGGAAGAGAAGGGCTAACAAGCCCACGTGACCGGGAGATGAGAACAGAGTCGCTTGCTGAGCTTTACAGGCAGCTCCATTGCAAATCACTTTAGTCATTTCATTTCATTTCATATATTTCTATACTGCCCCCTAGCCAAAGCTCTTTGGGGAGTTCACAAAAATTAAAATACATTATGTACAATATAAAAACCATTCACATAATGACATAAAACACATAACACACACAACAACGACATCTATCAGCACTGGTTAGGCCTCATCTGGAGTACTGGGTCCAGTTCTGGGCACCACACATGAAGAAGGATGCAGACAAACTGGAGAGGGTTCAGAGGAGGGCAACAAAGATGATCAGGGGACTGGAAGCAAAGCCCTGTGAGGAGAGACTGAAAGAACTGGGCATGTTTAGCCTTGAGAAGAGAAGACTGAGGGGAGATATGATAGCACTCTTCAAGGACTTGAAAGGTTGTCACAGAAAGGAAGGCCAGGATCTCTTCTCTGTCATCCCAGAGTGCAGGACACGGAATAATGGGCTCAAGTTACAGGAAGCCAGATTCTGGCTGAACATCAGGAAAAACTTCCTGAGTGTCAGAGCAATACGCCAATGGAACCAATTCCCAAGGGAGGTGGTGGGCTCTCCCACACTGGAGGCCTTCAAGACGAGTCTGGACAGCCATTTGTCAGGGATGCTCTGACTTGGATTCCTGCATTGAGCGGGGGGTTGGACTCGATGGCCTTGTAGGCCCCTTCCAGCCCTACTGTTCTATGATTCTATGATTCTATCTAAAACAATTTAAAACAATCAGCCGGAGACAATCAAGAGACTCATTATACACTGCCAAATGTCTGAGAGGGCAGTTTTAACCTTGTAGGACAGCTCCAGGCACTCTTGAATGACACGGATTATCTAGATCCATTTCAATCGGGCTTCAGGCCTGGTTTTGGAACGGAAACTGCCTTGGTCGCCCTGTGGGATGACCTCTGCCGGGAGAGGGACAGGGGGAGTGGGACCCTGTTGATTCTCCTGCACCTCTCAGCGGCTTTCGATACCATCCACCATGGTATCCTTCTGGATAGGTTGTCTGGGTTGGGAGTTGGAGGTACTGCACTGCAGTGGTTCCGCTCCTACTTGGATGGCCGATTCCAGATGGTGGTTCTGGGGGATTATTGCTCTGTGCCATGGCAATTGTGCCATGGGTTTCCACAGGGCTCTATTTTATTCCCCATGCTGTTTAACATCTACATGAAACCGCTGGGGGAGGTTATCCGGAGGTGTGGGCTGAGGTGCCATCAATATGCGGATGACACCCAGCTCCACCTCTCTTTCTCATCAAAACCAGGTGAGGCAGTGGCTGTTCTGAATCAGGGCCTGGGCACGGTAATGGACTGGATTACTGCAATGAGTTATACACGGGGCTGCCTTTGAAAGTGCTGGTGTTAACATTCAAAGCCCTTAACGGCTTGGGGCCAGGTTACCTGAAGGATCGCCTCCCCCCATGTGTGCCTGCCTGGGCCTTAAGATCATCCTCAGCGGCCCTTCTCCGTGAGCCCCTGCCAAAGGAAGTGAGGCGGGTGGCTACTAGGAGGAGGGCTTTTTCTGTTGTGGCACCCTGGCTCTGGAATGAGCTCCCTAGTGAGGTTCGCCTGGCGCCTACATTGTACTCCTTTCGGCGCCAGGTGAAGACCTTTTTATTTTCCCAGGCATTTTAGCATTTTAGCTTTCTAAATTTTTATCTTTGCTGTTTTAAATCTATATTTTAAACTCCTGCACTGCTGCTAGGTTTTATTGTGGTTGTATTGTTATATTGTGGTTTTAATGTTCTATATATTTTAAATTGTTTTATTGTGTGTTTGGTTTTAATTTTTGTGAACCGCCCAGAGAGCTTCGGCTATTGGGCGGTATAGAAATGAGATAAATAAATAAATAAATAACCTGGCGCCGAACAGATAGAATCATAGAATCATAGAATAGTAGGGTTGGAAGGGGCCTACAAGGCCATCGAGTCCAACCCCCTGCTCAATGCAGGAATCCAAGTCAGAGCATCCCTGACAAATGGCTGTCCAGCCTCGTCTTAAAGGCCTCCAGTGTGGGAGAGCCCACCACCTCCCCAGGTAATTGGTTCCATTGCCGTATTGCTCTGACACTCAGGAAGTTTCTCCTGATGTTCAGCCGGAATCTGGCCTCCTGTAACTTGAGCCCACTACTCCGTGTCCTGCACTCTGGGATGATCAAGAAGAGATCCTGGCCTTCTTCTCTGCGACAACCTTTCAAGTACTTGAAGAGTGCTATCATATCTCCCCTCAGTCTTCTCTTCTCAAGGCTAAACATGCCCAGTTCTTTCAGTCTCTCTTCATAGGGCTTTGTTTCCAGTCCCCTGATCATCTTTGTTGCCCTCCTTTGAACCCTCTCCAGCTTGTCTGCATCCTTCTTAAAGTGTGGTGCCCAGAACTGGACACAGTACTCCAGATGAGGCCTAACCAGTGCTGAGTAGAGGGGAACTAGTACTTCCCGGGATTTGGAAGCGATGCTTCTATTAATGCAGCCCAAAAGACCATTTGCCTTTTTTGCAGCCACATCACATTGTTGGCTCATATTCAGCTTGTGATCGACGACAATTCCAAGATCCTTCTCGCTCGTAGCGTGGTTGAGCAACGTATCCCCCATCTTGTAACTGTGCATTTGGTTTCTTTTTCCTAGGTGCAGAACTTGGCATTTGTCCCTATTAAATGCCATTCTGTTGTTTTCTGCCCAGCGCTCCAGTCTATCCAGATCACTTTGAATTTTGTTTCTGTCTTCCAAAGTATTAGCTATCCCGCCCAATTTTGTGTCATCTGCAAATTTGATCAGCATTCCCTGCACCTCCTCCTCCAAGTCATCAATAAAAATGTTGAAGAGCCCTGGGCCCAGGACTGAGCCCTGCGGCACCCCACTCGTTACCACTCTCCAGCTTGAGAAGGTCCCATTGAGAAGCACTCTTTGAGTCCGATTCTGCAGCCAACTGTGGATCCACATGATCGTTGTTTCATCTAGCCCACTTCGAGCAAGTTTGCTCATCAGGATATCATGGGGCACTTTGTCGAAAGCTTTGCTGAAGTCGAGGTACATGATGTCCACAGCATTCCCACGGTCCACAAGGGAGGCGACCCGATCAAAAAATGAGATCAGATTTGTCCGGCAGGACCTGTTTCTGACAAATCCATGTTGGCTTCGAGTAATCACGGCATTGTTGTCAAGGTGCTTCCAGATGGATTGCTTTATGATCTGCTCCAGAATTTTCCCAGGGATTGATGTCAGACTGACTGGTCTGTAGTTCCCAGGTTCCTCCTTTTTACCCTTTTTGAAGATAGGGACAACGTTAGCCCTCCTCCAGTCATCTGGCACTTCCCCGGTCCTCCATGATTTCTCAAAGAGAGTTCTTCTGCCAGTTCCTTTATTACTCTAGGATGCAGTTCATCTGGCCCTGGAGATTTGAACTCATTCAAAGTAATGAGGTGTTCCTTGACCATATGCCTGTCGATCTCAAGCTGCAATCCTGCCCCTTCAGCCTGTACTTCGCCTTTGCCAGGGAGGTCATAGACCCTCTTTTGGGAGAAGACTGAGCCAAAGTAGGAATTGAGCACCTCTGCCTTTTCTTTGTCATCTGTTATCATTTTGCCATCCTTATTTAATAGCTGAACAACCATTTCTTTCCTCTGCCTTTTACTATGCATGTAGCTGAAGAAAGCCTTTTTGTTGTTTTTAGCATCCCTCGCTAACCTCACCTCGTTCTCCGCTTTAGCCTTCCTGACGCCGTCCCTGTAATTCTGGGCTACCTGCCTGTACTCTTCCTTTGTTGCTTGGCCTTCTTTCCACTTCCTATATGTGTCCTTTTTTGTTTTCAGGTCATCCCTAAGCTTTTTGTGAAGCCACATTGGCTTCTTCTGTTGTCTTCCACCTTTTCTTCTTGTTGGAATTGTTTGTGATTGTGCCTTGAGAATTTCCTTTTTTAAAAGCTCCCACCCATCTTGGACTCCTTTTCTTGCTAGCATTGCTTGCCATGGGACCTTACTGATAATTGTTCTGAGTTTATGAAAATCAGCTTTCCTAAAATCCAGGGTACGCGTTTGACTACACTCGGCTTTTGCTTCCCTTAGAACCAAGAACTCAAGTACAACATGGTCGCTTTCCCCCAGAGTTCCTGTAACTGCTACTTTATCCACTAAGTCATCTCTGTTGGTTAGGATCAAGTCAAGGATAGCCGATCCTCTAGTTCCTTCCTCTACTTTCTGTAGGAGGAAGTTATCCACCACACAAGTCAGGAATTTCCTGGAGGGGCCACGTTTTGCAGAATTTGTCTCCCAACAAATATCAGGGAAATTGAAGTCCCCCATTACTACTACATCATGCTTCCTTAAAACATTGGCTATTTGCTTTTCAAAAGTTTCATCCTTGGCTTCTCCTTGATTGGGTGGCCGGTAGTAGACTCCGACCACCAGGTTCCTTTTATTCTTTGCTCCATTTATTTCAACCCAGATGCTCTCGATGGGGCTACCAAGCTCCTCCTCCTGTATTTCTGTGCAGAGATATGTATTTTTCACATACAGTGCAACCCCGCCTCCCTTTCTGTTCCTCCTGTTCTTTTTGAACAAGTTATATCCTTCAACTGCTGTATTCCAGTCATGAGAGTCATCCCACCAAGTCTCAGTTACACCTATCAAGTCATAATTTCCCTCCTGTATTAAGAGTTCAAGTTCGTTCTGTTTGTTTCCCATACTCTGGGCATTAGTATATAGACATCGAAGACCATGTGCTTCATAGTCTGGCTTTCTTCCTACATGTGTCTGAAGACTATTATTGGGCGCTATCAGCGCTGTTCTCTCCATTGCAGTGCATGCGCCTACGTCCATTGTTACCCCCAACATTACATCTCCCTTCCCCGTAGGATTCAGTTTAAAGCCCCCCTGATGAAGTTCTTCATGCTGTGGCCAAACACATTCTTCCCAGCCTTTGTGAGGTGCAACCCATCCCTAGCCAACAGCCCATCTTCCAGGAAGTATAGCCCGTGGTCCCAGAATCCAAATCTCTCTCGTCGGCACCACCTTCGTAGCCAGTCATTCACCCGGAGTATTTTTCGCTCCCTTTCTATCCCTCTTCTAACTACTGGAAGGATGGATGAGAAAACTATCTGGGCCCCAAAGTTCTTGAGTTTCCTTCCCAAAGCTTCAAAGTCTGACGTGATCTCTTCGTAGCTCCGCTTGGCGGTATCATTTGTTCCCACATGGATGAGAAGAAAGGGATACCTGTCAGTGGGCTTTATGAGTGCAGGCAACCTTTCAGTCACGTCTCTAATCTGTCCTCCTGGGAGACAACATACCTGGCGAGTCCACGGGTCTTCACGACATACTTGGGTCTCGATCCCACGCAGCAAGGAGTCTCCCACTACTACCACTCTTCTCTTCTTCTTCTTGTAGGCCTGGGTTTCATCGCCTCTGTTTGACTGACCTTTAGCCTCTTGCTCACTCTCATGCAGGTTCCCCTGTGATTCTTCCTCTGCAGGCTGTCCTCCAGTCTCATCTGCAAGTACCTGGAATCGGTTCCACAGCTCCACCGCTTCCACTGGTGCAGAGTGGCGTCTAGTTCTTCTTCTCCTAACTGTCACCGTTTTCCAAGGAGTATCCTCTACTCCATTTTTCTTCTCCTCAGCATTTCCCACTTCTGCCTCATCTTGCTGTTGCTCTTCAAGCTTCTGGTCTGCCCTTTGCTGCTGTAGTTCCCCCATTCTGTCCAAGAACTCTTCGTGTTCTCTTATTCCCCGGAGGGTTGACAGTCGCCGCTCCAGTCCACTTACTTTTTCCTCCAGCAGCGTGATCAACTTGCACTTGTTGCAGGTGTAGGCCATGTTGTTCTCAGGCAAGAAAACAAACATGGCACACACCTTGCAGGTCACCACCACTGGGGAGTCTTGTCCTTCCATAGCCCCGTTTCCCTTTTTGTGTCTAGCTTTGTGATTGTTCTAGACTAGCCTGTGCCTGCTCCTCTACTCAGTAGAGATTAAAAGCAGAGTCCCACTGGTGTGGAAGTGTGTGTTACAAGACAAATAAATGGGAAAAAGTTAGTTAAAAAAAAATGTTAGGGGCCTCCCCCTTGACCTCCCCTGCCGAACTCCCCTGGCCAACTCCTGTTTGCTGCCCCCGTTCGCTCGCTCTGTTCGCTCGCTCTCTGGGAGCTTGCCTGCTTCTGTAGTCCCTGGACCAGCTGGAGCAGCTTGCTCTGCTCTGCTCTGCTCTGCTCAGCTGGGAGGCGGGAAACAGACTGAAGCTTCCCGCCCAGTCAGCTGCTGGGAGTACTCAGGCCACACCCCTCCAATTCAGTCGGAGCTCTCAGAAGCTCCTGGTGAGCTCACAGCCAGTCAGAAGGATAAAGGGCAGCGCCCTGGGCTTCCTGTAACCCACTTACCAGATGACAATGTTGGCACCAGGCAGGCGTCGTCAGGGGATTATTCCACAAATGGGGAGCCACCACCGAAAAGGCCCTCTCCTTTGTAGATGCCCACCGAGACTCCCTTGGAGGAGGCTCCCAGAGGAGGGCCTTAGATGCAGAGCGTAGTGTACTGGTCGGCTCATGCCAGGAGAGCCGTTCGGGCAGGTAATGTGGTCCTGAGCCTTGTAGGGTTTTATAGGTCAAAACCAGCACTTTGTATTGGGCTCGGAAGCATACAGACCGCCAGTGCAAGCGGGCCAGAATCGGTCTTATATGTTCAGACCTTCTGGTCCCCGTTATCAGTCTGGCTGCCACATTTTGCGCAAGCTGCAACTTCCGAACCATCTTCAAAGGCAGCCCCACATAGAGTGCATTGCAGTAATCTAACTTGGAGGTTACCAGAGCAGAGACAACTGAAGCCAGGTTATCCCTGTCCAGATAGGGGTGTAGCTGGCCCACCAACTGAAGTGCGTAGAAGGCACTCCATGCCACTGAGGCCACCTGAGTCTCAAGTGACAAAGATGCCTCAAGGAGAACCCGCAAGCTATGAGCCTGCTCCTTCGGTGGAGCGCAACCCCATCTAGGTTGAGCGCCCCCATCCACTGAGCAGAACCACCCATAACAGCATCTCCGTCTTCTCTGGACTGAGTTTCAGTTTATTAGCCCTCATACAGTCCATTGTCGCAGCCAGGCACTGATTTAGCACATCCAAAGCCTCACCTGAAGAAGATGAAAAGGAGAAATAGAGCTGTGTGTCATCAGCATACTGATGACAGCACACTCCAAAACTCCGGATGACCGCACCCAATGGTTTTGTGTAGATGTTGAATAACATGGGGGACAAAACCACCCCCTGTGGAACCCCATGCTGGAGAGCCCGCGGGGCCGAGCAATATCCCCCAAGTACCACCTTCTGGAGCCGGCCATCCAAGTAGGAGTGAAACCACTGCAATTCAGTGCCTCCCGCTCCCAATTCAGACAACCACCCCAGAAGGATACCATGATCGATGGCATCGAAAGCCGCTGAGAGATCAAGGAGAATCAACAAGATCACACTCCCGACATAGGTCATCATACAGGGCAACCAAGGCTGTTTCTGTGGCAAAACCTGGCCTGAACCCCAACTGAAATGGATCTAGATAAACAGTCTCATGCAAGAGTGTCTGGAGCTGGCTGGCAGCCACTCGCTCAAGAACCTTGAACAGGAAAGGAACATTTGCCACTGGCCTAAAATTATTAAGATTTTCCAGGTCTAGGGAGGATTTCTTCAGGAGTGGTCTCACCACCGCCTCTTTGAGGCAGCCCGGGACCACCCCCTCTCGCAAGGAGGCATTGATCACCTCCCTGGCCCAGCCAGCTGTTCCTTCCCTGCCAGCTTTTATAAGCCAAGAGGGGCAAGGATCCAGTATGGAAGCAGTTGCACGAGCCAGTCCAAGCACCTTGTCAACATCCTGGAGCTGCACCAACTGAAACTCATCCAAGAAAACAGGACACAGATGTGCTCTGGACACTTCACCAGATTCACCTGCTGTGAGTCTAAGTCTAGGCGGATGCAAGAGATTTTATCCTGGAAGTGCCTAGCAAAGGAATTACAGTGGGCCTCAGATGGGTCTACAGTCTCCTTAGGGCCAGCATGTAACAGGCCACGAACAACCCTGAAAAGCTCCACTGGGCGGCATATGGAAGACTAAATGAAGGCAGTGAAATGTTGTTCCTTTGCTGCCCTCACTGCCCCAGAGTATACCTTGCCACAGGCACACACCAGGGTTCAATCGCACCCACTAGGAGTTCTTCTCCATCTGTATTCAAGCCGTCTCCTATTTTGTTTCATTGCTCTCAGCTCTGGAGGGTGCCACGGAGCAGTACGAGCTCCACACAGGAGAAGGTGCTCAGGAGCAATCTTGTCAACTGCTGGGGTCATTTCTGCATTCCACAGACCAACCAGGGTTTCGACAGGAGAGCCCACCATATCAGCAGGAAAGCTACCCAGAGCCCTATGGAAACCATCCAGACCCATTAGCCTCCAGGGCGGACCATCTTAATAGGTCCCCACCCTTGCAGAGGGGAAAAGCCATTATTGCTGTTTATCACAATTTCTACACCATTTCCTAGCACTGGTGGGCAGCTGGATGCAGTGTTGCAGCTCGGTTTCAGGAGCGCCCTGGCGGCCTCTTTCAGTAGACTCCAATAGCCAACTCTAGACACAGACGAAATGTTTCTTTTCAAGGCTTTAATAATCCTTTTACAACTTAATGACTCTTTCAGATGCTAATTACCAGCGACTAAGCAAGGAACAGCAGAGTGGCCTATGCGCCGAGTAGGCAATTGATCCCCGTTTGAAGGAGAATCACTTGAAGACCCTGAACTTATGGGCTAGGGAGAGATCCTCCTTCTTTCCCTTGGGTCCATGGGCGGCAGCCGTTCCTTGCTTGCCAAACGGGCACTACGCCTCCTTTCCGCACCCTCCATTGCTCGTCGCTCCCTGCGTCTGCGTCGAGCATCTCGCAAGCCCCCCTCCCGCACTCTCTCACTGCTAGGGTCACTATCTATCTCAGGAATGCCGGTAGGAGGAATCTGTGCCAGCTGCTGTGCCTGTGAGGGATGAGCTGGCTCCTCTCCCACGGATTGCTGTTCCTCCTCAGAATCAGAACTGCTCTGGGGTTCTATGGGCTGAGTTTCCACCCTGACACACAGCAACTCCCCCCTCCCCGGCCCTCAAGTCTTCCCTGATGCTGAACCAAGTGACTCGGGGGGCAGAGCTGAGAGAGACCGACTCCTCCCTGCTCACCCACCCAGGTCTCGGTTATACTGCCAGATCGGCCGCCTCACCCACTATTAAGTCATGGACAGGGGGTCTTATTCTGAACGGATCTGGCGTTTAACAGCAGCATCCAGAGGCCTGAGGGAGGTGGGGAGGTGCAGGTGGGGGGAGGGCCGGAGCACGACACAGCTGGCAACTGTCTGGGCCATGTTCCCCTAACCTGGCTAGCCCTCCTCCCAACGCTGTATCTCCCTTGACCCATAACCACGTTAATTGATCCACTAAAAGCCACCTTTTAGTGGATCAACCAGACACGTGGGAAGCGTGACACTGAGGCTCCTAGGAACGCGGCCCCGCGCTGTTCACTCTGTGGCATCAGGCAGCAACAAGGGGGGGTCCCCAGCATTCTGACTTCAGGGCCCTGGACCTCTGCATGCAAACCTCCTGCAGGAGTCTCTTCTCTCTGTGGTCAGGTAAAGAAGAAGACTTCACACAGCCTTGGGGGAACTCTCTCTGCAGAAAGACGGGGCCCTGACCGTCCACACCCAGCCCCACCTTTGACAGACAGGAGACACGCCACGGGAGCCAGGGGCTTCCTCCAGAGCTCCTTCCCGAGGTTGCCTTAGCACCATTTCCCTCAGTGGAACCAGCATCATGCCGATCTGGATTCTGCTCTTTCCCCAGACACAGACAGGAGCCTCCCTGGTACCACGTGCCCAGGTTTGGGGACTCAGGGCTGGGCGAGGACAGCCTCGAAAACTCTCCACCCTGCTTGCAGAAGGGAAAATCGGGTGCCCGACACACCAAATATTCTCTGGGTGGGAGGGGTGCTCAAAATGTCCAAGAATTAAGGGCGACCCCCCCCCCCCGCCAAAGATTTAGAGAAGGTTTATCAGAACATTCTTTTCTGAGCAATGTCGGTGTATGTCTGCGTTGAAGTGCCCTCTGAGAAGTCTTTGCTTCTGGTATTGCTCCCGGCCAAGAGACAATCGTTGCTAGCTACGTATCGAGTGAAGATACAGGCAGAAGGTGAGGATGGAATTACCCTTCCAGGAGAGGGAACTCCAGGGGCACCTGGAGTTCCCAGGTGCCCCCCAGCATGAGGCACTGCATGACTCCTGAGTGCCCGCCCCCACCACAAGAGGTGGAAGGGCCTCCCCGGGGCCGAGCTACTGGCGGGGAGAGCCCAGAGCTGCAGCGTGCCGGAGCTGGGGTCCTCCGGCCCTCCTCTTTCCTCCACCCCAACCAGCCCTCGGGCACCCCCCTCCGAGGATCTCCAAAACGGGACCTGGCCTCAGGCTGACGGGTCCCCCCCAGCACCACACAGCAGGCCGATGACAGCCCCCGCCCCACTGCGAGAGAAGGGCGTGGCTCCGCAGTGGCATGCACGGGCCTGCCGGGGAGACGCCCTGCCAGAGGGGCCGGAGACCTCCCTGGCAGTGCCCATGGCCCTGCGGAAGGTGGAGCGGCGGGGGTGCACAGCACGGGAAAAGCCCCTACCCAAAAAGCTGCCTGCATGCCAAAGAGCAGCACCGCCGCCACGCAAGTCCGGCTGCTCCCTTCCTCCCCTGCCTTCTTCTCCCATCTTCCCCCTTTCCACAGGGCGAGGACAGGGAAAGCGCCGCCCAACAGGAGTGAGTGCGTCACCCCGGACATTTAAAACATGGGGGATACTGTGCAATGGCAGGTCTCTTTCCCCCCCTGCCCATGCAACAAGTAGTCCAGAAGCATGAGAGCGTAAGGAGAGCCCTGCTGGATCAGACCACGGGTCCATCTGGTCCAGCATTCTGCTCACACAGTGGCCAGCCAGCTGTCGACGGGGAATCCAGAAGCAAGACACGAGTGCAACAGCACCCTCCCACCCGTGTTCCCCAGCAACTCGTGTACATAGGCATGCCGCCACTGGCACTGGAGGTACAAATAGCCATCAAGACAACTAGCCATCAATAGCCTTTTCCTCCATGTATTTGTCCAACCCCCGTTTAAAGCCATCCAAATGGGTGGCCATCACTACAACTTGGGGTAGCGAATTCCACAGTTTAACTATGTGCTGTGTGAAGAGGTATTTCCTTTGATCTGTCCTGAATCTCCCAACAAGCAGCTTCATGGGATGGGTTCCAGTATTTTGAAAGGGAGAAAAATGTCTCCACATTCTCCACACCATACATCATTTCATAGACCTCTATCATGTCTCCCCTTAGTCACTGCTATCTCAGATCCCATCAGGCTATACCTGAAGATGGGATTTTTTTTGCCCCAACATGCATCACTTTGCACTTCATAGAATCCTAGAACAGTAGGGCTGGAAGGGGCCGATAAGACCATCAAGTCCAACCCCCTGCTCAATGCAGGAATCCAAGTCCGAGCATCCCTGACAGATGGCTGTCCAGCCTCGTCCTGAATGCCTCCAGCGTGGGAGAGCCCACCACCTCCCCAGGTAATTGCTTCCATTGTCGTATTGCTCTTACAGTCAGGAAGTTTTTCCTGATGTTCAGCCGGAATCTGGCTTCCTGTAACTTGAGCCCTTGATTCCGTGTCCTGCACTCTGGGATGATCAAGAAGAGATCCTGGCCTTCCTCTTTGTGACAACATTTCAAGTACTTGAAGAGCGCTATCATATCTCCCCTCAGTCTTCTCTTCTCAAGGTTAAACATGTCCAGTTATTTCTGTCTCTCTTCATAGGGCTTTGTTTCCAGTCCCCTGATCATCTTTGTTGCCCTCCTCTGAACCCTCTCCAGTTTGTCTGCAGTTTGTCTCCAGTTTGTCTGCCAACGCATTCGGCCCCCCGAAATTGGTGGAGAATTCTCCCGGAGAATCTCCCGGAGATTCGTGGAGAAATTCTCCGACATCCCTAATGATGTCTACAGCATTCCCACAGTCCACAAGGGGGGTGACGTGATCAAAAAATGAGATCAGATTTGTCTGGCAGGACTTGTTCTTGACAAATCCATGTTGGCTTCAAGTAATCACTGCCTTATTGTCAAGGTGCTTATAGGCTGATTGCTTTATTGTCTGCTCCAGAATTTTCCCAGAAATCAATGTTAGACTGACTGGTCTGTAGTTCCCAAGTTCCTCCTTTTTGCCCTTTTTGAAGATATGGACAACATTAGCCTTCCTCCAGTTATCTGGCAATTCACCCATCCTCCATGATAAGAGACAGTGGTTCTGAGAGTCCTTCTGAGAGTTCCTTTATTACTCTAGGATGCAGTTCATCTCGCCCTGGAGATTTGAACTCATTCAAAGTAATGAGGTGTTCCTTGACCATATGCCTGTCGATCTCAAGCTGCAATCCTGCCCCTTCAGCCTGTACTTCGCCTTTGCCAGGGGGGTCATAGACCCTCTTTGGGGAGAAGACTGAGCCAAAGTAGGAATTGAGCACCTCTGCCTTTTCTTGGTCATCTGTTATCGTTTTGCCATCCTTATTTAATAGCTGAACCATCATTTCTATTCTCTGCCTTTTACTATGCACGTAGCTGAAGAAAGCCTTTTTGTTGCTTTTAGCATCCCTCGCTACCCTCAGCTTTAGCCTTCCTGACGCCATCCCTGCAAATCTGTGCTACCTGCCTGTACTCTTCCTTTGTTGCTTGGCCTTCTCTCCACTTCCTATATGTGTCCTTTTTTGTTTCCAGGTCATCTCTAAGCTTTTTGTGAAGCCACATTGGCTTCTTCTGTTGTCTCACTGTGCATAACAAACACTCTCTTCCAACAACCTAAGAGACGACTTTATACATGGACTTCACCAGACGGTCGACACCAAAATCAAATTGACTACATCCTATGTAGCCATAGGTGGCGGATATCTATGCAGTCTTTTTACCGACATCTATGCAGTCGGGAAAAACAAGACCTGGAGCTGACTGTAGTTCAGATTAGGGATGGCGGAGAATTTCTCCCCGAAACTTCGGGGGGCCGAGCGCCAACGTGTTCGGCCCCCCGAACAAGTTTCGGGGAGAAATCCTCTGCCCCCCCCGCCCCCCCCCCGGGACGGGACTTACCTTCCCTGAATGTCCCTCCCGGCGGCGGGTCCGGCTGGCGGTTCGTCCGGTGTTCGAGCGGGGCGGGAGCGGCAGCCGGTCTTTAGACCGGCTGCCGCCCCCGCCATTGCAATGAAAGAAAAAAAAAAAACACGTCCCCTGATAGGCTACGTGACGATTCACGTAGCCTATCACGGCAAGATCTGGAAAGTCAGCCGTGATAGGCTACGTGAATCGTCACGTAGCCTATCACGGGTGACTTTAAAAAAAAAAAAAGTGTGTACGGATAATGGCGGCCCCCATAGGGAGCCGCCATTCCCGTTCCTTATTTGGTCGCTGTAGTCTACGTCAATGTTTACATAGACTACGGCGAAAATAAGGGCAACGCTATTTGCGTTGCCCTTATTTTCGCCGTAGTCTACGTAAACATTGACGTAGACTACAGCAACTAAATAAGGAACGCGAATGGCGGCTCCCTATGGGGGCCGCCATTCGCGTACGCGTTTTTTTTTTTTTTTAAGTCACCCGTGATAGGCTACGTGACGATTCACGTAGCCTATCACGGCTGACTTTCCAGATCTAGCCGTGATAGGCTACGTGAATCGTCACGTAGCCTATCAGGGGACTTTTTTTTTTTACTTTCGTGTTCGCGGCCGGGCGAGGCGGGAAGCCTCCTCCCCGGCCTGAATTTCGGCCGGGCGAGGCAGGAAGCCTCCCCCCCCGGCCTGAATTTCGGCCGGGCGAGGCGGGAAGCCTCCCCCCCCCGGCCTGAACTTCGCGGGGGGAGCAGCGAAGCACTCCCCCCCACCGCGAAAAAGCTGCGAGAAAAGGTAAGTGACTTTCGTTCACCCCTAGTTCAGATCACAAACTTCTTATTGCACAATTTAGAATCAGGTTAAAGAGAATAGGGATGACCCACAGATCAGTTAGATATGAGCTCACTAATATTCCTAATGAATATGCAGTGGAGGTGAAGAAGAGATTTAAGGGACTAGATTTAGTAGATAGGGTCCCGGAAGAACTATGGACAGAAGTTTGCAACATTGTTCAGGAGGCGGCAACAAAACACGTCCCAAAGAAAAAGAAAACCAAGAAGGCAAGATGGCTGTCTGCTGAGACACTGGAAACAGCCTAAGAAAGAAGGAAAGCAAAAGGCAACAGTGATAGGGGGAGATAGGACCAATTAAATGCAAAATTCCAGAGGTTAGCCAGGAGAAATAAGGAATTATTTTTAAACAAGCAATGCACGGAAGCGGAAGAAGATAAGAGGATAGGAAGGACAAGAGATCTCTTCCAGAAAATTAGAAAAATTTTCTAATTTTCATCGGAGGTAAATTCCAGGCAAAAATGGGTATGATCAAAAACAAAGATGGCAAGGACCTAACAGAAGCAGAAGAGATCAAGAAAAGGTGGCAAGAATATACAGAAGATCTGTATAGGAAGGATAATATCGGGGATAGATTTGACGGTGTGGTCAGTGAGCTAGAGCCAGACATCCTGAAGAGTGAGGTTGAATGGGCCTTAAGAAGCATTGCTAATAACAAGGCAGCAGGAGATGATGGTATCCCAGCTGAACTGTTTAAAATCTTGCAAGATGATGCTGTCAAGGTGATGCATGCCATATGCCAGCAAATTTGGAAAACACACGAATGGCCAACAGATTGGAAAAAATCAACTTATCTCCCCATTCCAAAAAAAGGAAGCACCAAAGAATGTTCAAACTATCCAACAGTGGCACTTATTTCACATGCCAGTAAGGTAATGCTCAAGATCTTGCAAGGTAGACTCCAGCAATTCATGGAACGAGAATTGCCAGATGTACAAGCTGGGTTTAGAAAAGGCAGAGGAACTAGAGAACAGATTGCCAATATCCGCTGGATAATGGAGAAAGCCAGGGAGTTTCAGAAAAACACCTATTTCTGTTTTATTGACTATTCGAAAGCCTTTGATCCGCCCCTGGCATCTTATGGATCCAAATGGATTCCTGAACGCGCTTGGGGATTCTCTGGGGCATGCCAACGGCCACTCGGTCGAGACCCTGGTGGGTGGCTGGAATGCCGCAATCACTGGGGCATTAGATCAGGTGGCTCCGAAACGTCCTCTCCCCCTGAAAAGGGCTCGGACTGCACCATGGTTCAGTCCGCGGTTACGAGCTCTGAAACAGGATGTGAGACGGCTAGAGCGCCGGTGGCGGAAGTCTCGCTCCAAAGACGATCAGACACGGGCTACAGCTGTATCTTCAGCCTATCACGTGGCGGTGAAAACATCAACTTATATCCCCATACCAAAAAAGGGAAGCACCAAAAAATGTTCAAACTATCGAACAGTGGCACTTATTTCACATGCCAGTAAGGTCACGCTCAAGGTCTTGCAAGGTAGACTCCAGCAATTCATGGAACGAGAATTGCCAGATGTACAAGCTGGGTTTAGAAAAGGCAGAGGAACTAGAGACCAAATTGCCAATATCCACTGGATAATGGAGAAAGCCAGGGAGTTTCAGAAAACCAGCTATTTCTGCTTTATTGACTATTCTAAAGCCTTTGTGTGGATCATTACAAATTGTGGCAAGTTTTTGGTGGGATGGGGTCATCTTGTCTGCCTCCTGAGGAATCTGTATAACAACCAAGTAGCAACGGTAAGAACAGACCACGGATCAATGGACTGGTTTAAGATTGGGAAAGGAGTGCGGCAGGGTTGTATACTCTCACCCTACCTATTCAACCTGTACGCAGAACACATCATGCGACGTGCGGAGCTTGATGAAGCTAAGGCTGGAGTTAAAATTGCTGGAAGAAACTTTAACCATCTCTGATATGCAGATGATACCACTTTGAGGACTGAAAGCGAGGAGGAACCTCATGACGAAGGTGAAAGAAGAAAGTGCAAAAGCTGGGTTGCAGTTAAACCTCAAAAAAACCAAGATTATGGCAACCAGCTTGATTGACAACTGGCAAAGAGAGGGAGAAAACGTGGAGGCAGTGACAGACTTTATCTTTCTAGGCACAAAGATTCCTGCAGACGCTGACTGCAGCCAGGAAATCAGAAGACGTTTACTTCTTGGGAGGAGAGCAATGACAAATCTTGATAAAATAGCGAAGAGCAGAGACATCAGGCTGACAACAAAGGTCTGCATGGTTCAAGCACTGGTATTCCCCGTGGTAACCTATGGCTGCGAGAGCTGGACCATAAGGAAGGCTGAGCGAAGGAAGAGAGATGCTTTTGAACTGTGGTGCGGGAGGAAAATTCTGAGAGTGCCTTGGACTGCAAGAAGATCAAACCAGTCCATACTCCAGGAAATAAAGCCAGGCTGCTCACTTGAGGGAATGATACTAAAGGCAAAATTGAAGTACTTTGGCCACATAATGAGAAGACATTCTCATTCTCCAGGACACCCTGGAGAAGATGCTGATGCTAGGGAAAGTGGAAGGCAAAAGGAAGAGGGGCCAACCAAGGGCAAGATGGACGAATGATATTCTGGAGGTGACAGACTTGACCTTGGGGGAGCTGGGGGTGGCGACGGCCGACAGGAAGCTCTGGCGTGGGCTGGTCCATGAAGTCACGAAGAGTCGGAAGCGACTGAACGAATAAACAACAACAAATATCCGGGGGACGTGTTTGGCTACACTCGGCTTTTGCTTCCTTTAGAACCATGAACTCAAGCACAACATGGTCGCTTTCGCCCAAAGTTCCTGTAACTGCTACTGGATCCACTAAGTCATCTCTGTTGGTTAGGATCAAGTCAAGGATAGCCGATCCTCTAGTTCCTTCCTCTACTTTCTGTAGGAGGACGTTATCCGCCACACAAGTCAGCAATTTCCTGGAGGGGCCATGTTTTGCGGAATTTGTCTCCCAACAAATATCGGGGAAATTGAAGTCCCCGATTATTACTACATCATGCTTCCTTGAAACACTGGCGATTTACTTTTCAAAAGTTTCATCCTCGTGTTCTCCTTGATTGGGTGGTCGGTAGTAGACTCCAACCACCAGGTTCCTTTTATTCTTTGCTCCATTTATGTTCACCCAGATGCTCTCCATGGGGCTACCAAGCTCATCTTGCTGTATTTTTGTGCAGAGATATGTATTTTTCACATATAGTGCAAGTCCACCTCCCTTTCTGTTCCTCCTGTTCTTTTTGAACAAGTTATATCCTTCACTTGCTGTATTCCAGTCATGGGAGTCATCCTACCAAGTCTCAGTTACACCTATGAAGTCATACTTTCCCTCCTGTATTAAGAGTTCAAGTTCATTCTGTTTGTTTCCCATACTCTGTATATAGACGTCGAAGACCATGTGCGTCATAGTCTGGCTTTCTTCCTAAATGTTTGTGAAGACTATTATTGGGCACTATCAGAGCTGTTCTCTCCATTACAATGCATGAGCCTTCGTCCCTTGTTACGCCCAACTTTACATCTCCCTTCGCTGTAGCATTCAGTTTAAAGCCCTCCTGATGAAGTTCTTCATGCTGTGGCCAAACACATTCTTCCCAGCCCTTGTGAGATGCAAACCATCCCTTGCCAAAAGCCCATCTTCCAGGAAGTATAGCCTGTGGTCCCAGAATCCAAATCTCTCTCGTCGGCACCACCTTCGTAGCCAGTCATTCACCCAGAGTATTTTTCGTTCCCTTTCTTGTTGTTGTTGTTCAGTCGTTCAGTCGTGTCCGACTCTTCGTGACCCCATGGACCATAGCACGCCAGGCCTTCCTGGCTTTCTTCCCTTTCTATCCCTCTTCTAACTACTGGAAGGATGGATGAGAAAACTATCTGGGAAGTTCTTGAGTTTCCTTCCCAAATCTTCACAGTCTGATGTGATTTCTTCGTAGCTCCGCTTGGCTATGAAGCACTACTTGGCTATCATTTGTTCGCACTTGGATGAGAAGAAAGGGATACCTGTCAGTGGGTTTCATGAGGATTTGGATACGTTGGTGTCAGGGTTCCCCTTATAACCTCGCCCCCCTGAGCAACTCCTTAAAGGTATCTTGCCTCCTCAAGAGTCCCACCTTCCTTCTTTTACCTTCCCCATTCCAATAATGTGGGGTTTAGGATGTAGGTGTGGGGTGATTGACACTCTAGACACAGGGTTTAACCACAAGAGTTTACTGGTAAATTAAAGCAAGCAAGTAACAACTAAAGCTATTTACACAATAGAGCTGAGTGATACAAAAGGCATTAAAAGAAAATAAAAGTTGCAAAACTCAAGTTCCTTTACCCTAGCTGTCCTTAGACTTCTCCAGGCTGCTTCTTCCTGCTCCCACTTCAGGCTCTGGTCTCTCCGAGTCTGCTCTTATTGGCCTGTCTTACTCTGTTTATATAACTCCCCTTCCTCAAAACCAAAAGTATCGCTTCAAACTTGAAGAAATGAAACTTAACCAGGGAAATAAAACTGCTCCTCTCAGGGATACTCTCTCCCAACAAAAAATCCCAGGCCTCTAGGCCTTACCTTTTTCCCTTTTCCTTGCCTCTGTAGGCTTTCAAACCTTTCACAATTGGATTTTAAGGATTTGGATACGAGTTCAGAGAAGAGCAACAAAGATGATCAGGGGACTAGAAACAAAGTCCTATGGAAAGACTGAAGGAATTGGGTATGCTTAGCCTTGGGAAGAGAAGACTGAGGGGGGATATGAGAGCACTTTTGAAGTACCTGAAGGGTTGTCACACAGAAGAAGGCCGCAAACTATCCTCTATTGTCCAAGACTGTGGGACATGAAATAACAGGCTTAAATTACAGGAAGGCAGATTTCGGTTGACAATCAAGAAAATTCCTAACCGTCAGAACAGTCAAGACCATGGAACCAACTGACCAGGGAGGTGGTGGGCTCTCCTTCCCTGGTTGTCTACACACAGAGACTGGACAGACATCTGGCAGGGACGCTTTAAACTGGATTCCTGCACTGAGCAGGGAGCAGGGTGGACTAGGCCTAAATGGCCCCTCCCAACTCTAGGATTCTACTTGTTTTTAGCTTTTGTGAGTACCTCTGGAACTCCCTCATGTCTGAAGAGTGGGTTTTACATAATAAAATACAAATACAATAACTTATGACTCTGCCTGCTCAAAAACATGGATATTTCCTATCCATGGAGGTGGGGGGGGGGGAACAGTTCAGCATCCACTAATTGTCAACCCTTCCTTCTGCAAAGTCCTGGATACTTAGATCTGGTTTGCAAAAATCTCAGTTCAGACGCAGCAATGAACGACCCAGGCAGAGGTTATCCAGCATGCCTTTTGCACACCAACCCAGGGCTTAAACAAACCTGGAGTTCTTGTGGCATGTGAACTGGGCCTAAGCATGCCCCCCAAACTGGAAGAAGTGTCAGAAATGCCACCTGAACATGCTTCAGGGTGGACTATAAAGAAAGGCCAGCACAAGAAGCCTGGACCAAACTGATTTCCCCCTAAACCCTGGGGGAAAACTGAAAGAAACTTGGAAGCAAACTGGATTCCTGCACTGAGCAGGGTGGACTCGGCCTACATGGCCCCTTCCAACTCTGTGATTCCAGAGTTTGGATTAAATCACCCCAAGGGGATGAGGATGAAACGGTTTTCATTGTCCAAATTCGCAAAGGGAGGAAATAGGCCAGGAGGACATGGTAGAACACAATGGCCAATCAAAGAGGCCACAGCAAAAGATGCACACGCCAGAGGCATCTGGGGAGGGACGCTGTGTGCAGGTGTTTCTATGCAAATACTAGAAGCCTCTGCACCAAAAGGGGAGAGTTGGAGGGCTTGATTTTAAAGGAACACCTGGATATAGTGGGCATTACAGAAGCCTGGTGGAGCGGAGAGAACCAGAGGGATACGGTCATCTCTGGATATAAATCTATAGGAAGGACAGGGAAGGGAGTACTGGGGGAGGTGTTTCCCTGTACGTCAAAGAGGGCAGAGTGTTGAGCGGACTAGACCACCTAAAAGGGGTGGGGTCTTCCACAGAAGCGCCATGGGTGACAACACCCAGCTCCAAATATCGCCCCCAGACCAGAATACTCAGAGTGACCTTGAGAGGGAAAATGAAATCAGGGAGGCCTCCAAATGAGGAAGTGTTGTTATGAAGGGCGACTTCAATTAGCCCCACATTGATTGCATAAATGCTTGTTCGAGCCACGACAAAGAGGTTAAATTTCTCAATGCCCATAAACAATTTTGCCCTAGAACAGCTGGTCATGGAACCATCCAGAGGGGAGGCAGCGTAAACATGTAAACATGTAAATGTTGCTGAAGTAACTGGAAACAGCGACCGCAGCACGATCACATTGAATATACGTATATATAGTGGAAAAGTGCCCAGGAAGTCCAACACAGTCACATTTGACTTCAAACAAGGAAACTTCTCTACAATGAGGGAACTGGTGAAAAGGAAGTTAAAAGGGGGAGTCAGGAGGATTAAATCCCTTCAAAATGCTTGGAGGTTACTCAAAACTGCAATGCTAGAAGCCCAGCTAAAATGTATACCACAGGTTAGGAAAGGCAGCACCAAGTCCAAGAGGTCGCCGGCATGGTTAACAAACAGTGTTAAGGGAGCTACGTATTAGAGAAAGAGAGCTTCCTTCAGAAAATGGAAGTCTTGCCCAAGTGAGGAAAACAAAAGGAAGCACAAAGTTCCACAAAGATGATGCAAGCAGACAACAAGAGATGCAACATGCATTTTGAAGAGCAGATCACCAACAATATCAAGGCCACCAATAAAGAATTCTTTAAATATGTCAGAAGCAGAAAACCAGCTGGGGAGGGAGTTGGACCACTGGATGACAACGGAGTTAAAGGAGTACTGAAGGAGGACAAGGAGATTGCAGAGAAGCTGAATGAACTCTTTCCATAGGTCTTCACTGCAGAGGATATAGGACACATACCTATGCCCAAACTGATGTTTTCAGGAAGGGAGTCTGAGGAACTGAGGCAAATAGTGGTGACAAAAGATGAAGTTCTCAACCTTACTGATAAATTGAAAGCAAATGAATCACCAGGCCCAGATGGTATCCATCCTAGAGTTCTCAAAGAACTCAAATATGAAATTGCTGATCTTCTAACCGAAATATGCAACACGTCCCTAAGATCAGCCTCTATACCACAGGACTGGAAGATGGCCCATGTAACACCAATTTTCAAAAAGGGATCCAGGGGGGATCCAGGAAATTACAGGCCGGTTAGCTTAATGTCTGTTCCGGGTAAATTGGTTGAAGGCATTATTAAAATTAGTAAGCATATAGAAGGACAAGCCCTGCTGAAAACAATTCAACACAGCTTCCGCAAAGATAAGTCCTGTCTCACTAACCTTTTAGAGTTCTTTGACAGTGTCAGTAAATATGTAGACAGGGGTGAACTGGTAGACATTGTTCACTTGGACTTCCAAAAGGCTTGAGACCCTCACCAAAGACTCCTGCAAACTTAGCAGTCATGGAATCAGAGGACAGGTCCTCTTATGGTTCAGTAACTGGTTAAAGAACAGAAAGCAGAGAATAATGATAACTTCTCCCAATGGAGGGAAGTCACTAGTGGGGTCCTGGGATCTGCATTGGGACCAATGCTTTTCAACCTGTTCATAAATGATTTGGAATGATCTAGGAGCGAACAGTGAAATGGCCAAGTTTGCGGATGACACAAAATTATTTAGGGTGATTAAAACAGAAAGGGATTGTGAAGAGCTCCAAAAGGATCTCTCCAAACTGAGAGGATGCCCATCTAAAAGGCAAATGTGGTTCAATGTAAGCAAGTGTAAAGTGATGCACATTGGGGCAAAAAAATCCTAACTTAAAGTATAGGCTGATGGGATCTGAGGTAGCGGTGACCGACCAAGAAAGAGATCTTGGGGTTGTGGTGGACAACACGATGAAAATGTCAACCCAGTGTGTGGCTGCTGTAAAAAGGCAAATTCCATATTTGGCATGATCATACTGCCCCTATACAAATCTATGGTGCAACTACACTTGGAATACTGTGTCCAGTTCTGGTCACCACACCTAAAAAAAGGTATTGTAAAGCTGGAAAAACAGCAGAAAAGAGCAACTGAAATGATCAAGGGGCTGGAGCATCTCCCCTGTGAGAGAAGGTTACAAGAGCTGGGATTGTTTAGCTTGGAAAAAAGGGAGGATAAGGGGAGATATGAGGTGTACAAAATTATGCATAGTGTGGAGAATGTGGATAGGGAGACATTTTTCTCCCTCTGTCAAAATCCAAATCCCAGAATCCAAAGGGGTCATCCTATGAAGCTGATAGGCAGGAGATTCAAGCCAGATGAGGAAGGACTTCTTCACACACAGCGCAGAGTTAAACTATGGAATTCACTACCACAGGGTGTAGTGATGGCCACCAATCTGGATGGCATTAAAAGGGGGTCGGACAAATTCCTGGAGGAAAAGCCCATCAATGGCTACTAGTCTTGTTGGTATGTGCTACCTCCACTACCAGAGGCAGTAACCTTATGTACAGCAGTTGCTGGGGAACTTGGGCGGGAGGGTGCTGCTGCACTCATGCCCCGCTGATGGGTTCCTGGCCAACAGCTGGTTGGCCCCTGTGTGAACAGGATGCTGGACTAGACGGACCCTGGTTCTGATCCAGCAGGGCTCTTCTTATGTTCTTATGAGAATGTATCCAAAATTTTCTCCTCCTCTGAATTACTTTTCAAAAGCAATTTTTTTTCTATCAACCGAACAGCAGCGGTCATGGGGAAGAGTGGAATGCACATGCAGGCACAGCACGATATGCGTACTGCTGCCATCGGGAGCGTTTTCCTACGGCTAACTGCAGCATGGGGAGGAGGAGCAATTTACGTTGGGGCCATGGCTGGGGAGAGAGGGATCCCCCCCCCGCCGTGCTGTGGTCTCGGTGAAAATCCCCCTGCCTGGGCTTGATTTTACTTTTGGAAAGCTGAGGGGGCTCCTGGCGATGCAGCCAGTGCCACATGCAGCCGGTCTGCAGCATGGCCCCCGCAGGCGGCACAGGCATCTTGCTCCCCTCCCCATCTAGTTGTGCACTAAACAGCATCGCATTTGTCTGCAGCAGAACGTTCCCCGCGGCCATAGATTTCTTGCGGGGGGGGGGGGGGAGACACACTCCATTTTTCAAAATGCATTGTTCCATAAAATTAATTAGTGATGTAATGAATGGATACAAAACTAGTCAAATTGAGCAGTTTCAAAATTGTAATTAACTTTCATCAGATTACTATCCCTAGGAAGAAAGGGGGGGGTGTGAGTGCGTGCATGCTCTTCTGGGCATGCTAAAATTAGTATGTTAACAGTTCACAATGCCTGCATCTACCCCCCCCCCTTAAAATTTAACAATATAAGGGAAGCAGATGCTATTGAGATATCATGTCTTGAAATATTCACGAGTATTCTAATAATAATTTCCAAGGAAAGCTTTGAATTTATTGACGTTTAAAGCACATTAAGGCTGAAATCCTATACACTGAGGGGTGGGGGGATGTTTTCATGTCAAGGCCAGTGGGGGGCAGGGGTGGGGGGCAGGGTTACTCCCTTTCTCCCCCCCCCCAACCTGCAGTGGCTAGGGCTGGGTCTCTAGTACAGCTGAACCATCAGCCTCCCGCCCTGAAGCATGAGATCTGGGAGTCCAGAGGCTGGGGGGGGGGGGGATGACTGACAGGCTGCTTTTGATGGAGTGCAAAAGGCAAAGAGAGTGGGGGCGGGGCCTTATGTGTCCTCTGATGGCTGCAGCTGCCGTCATTATCAGATCTGGTATCAAAGCTCCAACCGTCCATCTAAAAAGGCTTTATATCGTGAGGTTTTTAAAAAATCTGGGTTGCATCCCCACATAATTAATCACCACACCAAAATTCAGCCATGTAGTGGAGCAGATGTGAAGGCTGCAATCCTACACACACTTCTGAGCAAGTCACACTGAACCTGGTGGGACACAGGCATAGGATGAGGCTGCCAGTGCCCACGCACAGAGCGCACCTGTTCTCCGAGGTGCACGCTTTCTACGGCAAATTAATTAATTCAGACTAATTATTCTTACATCATTTCAAGAAAATTCCCTCTTGCTTTGCAAATTTGGAATCACCACCATTGCCTTACGTAGTTCTAATTAGAACTCACAATCGTTTAAGCGATTGGAATCTCCTGCTGCATCCCATAATAAACATGTGCTGAATATGTTAATCCTTTTAAGAGTCCGTGCAACACCTTGAATGGTGTCTTGTCTTGGTTCGGAGTTGGAGGCACTGCACCGCAGGGGTTCCGCTCCTACTTGGATGGCCGACTCCAGAAGGTGGTGCTGGGGGGTTATTGCTCTGTGCCATGGCAATTGTGCCACGGGGTTCCATGGGACTCTATTTTATCCCCCATGCTGTTTAACATCTACATGAAACCGCTGGGGGAGGTTATCCGGCGGCGTGGGCTGAGGTGCCATCAATATGTGGATGACACCCAGCTCTACCTCTCTTTCTCATCAAACCCAGGTGAGGCAGTGGCTGTTCTGAACCAGTGCCTGGGCACGGTAATGGACTGGATGAGGGCCAATAAACTGAGACTCAATCCAGACAAGATGGAGGTACTGTTAGTGGGTGGTTCATCTGCCTGGCTAGGTGATATTCATCCTGTTTGTTCTGGAGGGGGTTGCTCTCCCCCTAAAGGATCAGGTTCGCAGTTTGGGGGTGCTCTTGGACCAGAACTGTCACTTGAGGCACAGGTGAACTCAGTGGCACGGAGCACTTTTTATCACCTTAGGCTGGTATACCAACTACGCCCTGATCTGGACAGAGATAGCCTAGCTACAGTTATCCACACTCTGAGAACTTCTCGTCTGGATTACTGCAATGTGTTATACATGGGGCTGCCTTTGAAAATGGGCCGGAAACTTCAGCTGGTCCAAAATAGGGCAGCAAGATAGTTAACAGGGACTGACCAGCGAGCTCTTACTACGCCAGTACTTTTCCAGCTGCACTGGCTGACAGTCAATTTCCAGGCCCGATTCAAAGTGCTGGTATTAACATTTAAAGCCCTTAACAGCTTGGGACCAGGTTATCTGAAGGATTGCCTCCCCCCATATGTGCCTGCCTGGACCTTAAGACCATCCTCAGCCGAGGGCCTTTTCTGCTGTGGCATCCCGGCTGTGGAATGAGCTCCCTAGTGAGGTTTGCCTGGCACCTACGTTGTATTCCTTCCAGCGCCAGGCATTTTAGCTTTCTAGTCTTTTAGCTTTGCTGTTTTAAATCTGTATTTTAAATCTCTGCACTGCTGCTAGGTTTAGGAGAGCCAGTGTGGTGTAGTGGCAAGAGTGCTGGACTAGGAGCTGGGAGATCCGGGTTCTAGTCCCCACTCAGCCATGGAAGCTCACTGGGTGACTTTGGGCCAGTCACAGACTCTCAGCCCAACCCACCTCACAGGGTTGTTGTTGTGAGGATAAAATGGAGGAGGAGGATAATGTAAGCCGCCTTGGGTTCCTTGCAAGAGGAAAAAAGGCGGGGTATAAATGCAATAAATAAAATAAATAAAATAGGTTTTATTCTGGGTATTTTGTTATATTGTGGTTTTAATATTGTGGATTCCTGTATTGAGCAGGGGGTTGGACTTGATGGCCTTGTTGGCCCCTTCCAACCCTACTATTCTATGATTCTATAATGTTTTTATATTTTTGCATTGTTTTACTGTGTACATTTTGGTTTTAATTTTTGTGAACCGCCCAGAGAGCTTCAGCTGCTGGGCAGTATAGAAATACATGCATGCATGCATACTCTCTCGACCACGCAGGGACGTTTGTGGCAGGCGGCTCGGGAAGAACACAGGTGTGTCTTGCAGAAAGGGGGAGATTTTCTCCTGCCCTCGAGGAGGCTGACGCACTCCAGGCTGATGTCTTGCAGGCACAGGGCGTGGGTGTTCAGGCCGGGCAGAGCCAACTCGCCCCAACCCAAGAGCGGCACCCCCAAGTCTTCATGGGGCCAAGGATCAAAAGCGGCCTCTCCTCAGCTTCCCCTCCCACCATTCTTCCCCAGATCCAGGGGAACAGCTCATCCCCTCCCCACGATGGATGCTGAGAGAGACACTGGCGGCGCGGTCCACATACGCGATACCGATGCGGAGCTGCTGAGCCCCTTTCTCTTGGGCTCAGTCTCCCCTCCATAAAATGGGAAGAGCTGTATTCTACCGCACAGGGCTGCTGTAAGAATTCATTAAAAGACCACGGCAGGCAAGAGCCCTCCTGGGTCAGGTTCTCTAGTCGGGGATCCTGTCCACACAGTGGCCAGCGAGAGGCCCCAACAGGAAGCGCAGAAGCAGGGGCAGGAACCACGGCAGCTTCGCCCTCCCGCTCCCTTCTCCCTCTGCTGCTGGAGGATGCTCAGCCACCATGACTAGCAGCCATCAAAAGCTTCCTCGAACACTTCAGGGCCCACATCCACAGAGGGGCCCAGGTGCACACACCCATGTCGGGAGGGGAGCAGCCCTTCTGGAACGATGCGGCCCCTCCCCCCTTTCTGCCTCCAGCATCCTTTCTAGCACCCCCAACTGCAGACACGGCAAGAGCCCTCTTCAGTGTCTGGCCAGAACGTGGGGTGGGGTGGGGTGGGGTGGGCAGGCAGGGCAGGGCAGGGCAGGGCAGGGCAGACACTCTGGGGCCGCTCTGGTCCTGGCCTCCCCATGCTGATGGCGAAGGCCTGACCAGAGGCTGGACCCGTGCTTGGCTCGACACGTTTGCCGTCTTCTGCCCAGTCGGGAACCCTGGTGGCTCTGGGTTCCAGATCCCGTGGAGTCTCTACGGCAGACACAAGCTCCAGCCTCTGCAGAGACCTTCCCTGTCAGCCAGGGGAGCTGGGAGTGGACTCGGTGTCCCCGTCTGCCCTCCATACATTCCATCTGGATGCCCGAAGATGGTTAACGACTTCTGCAAAATGCAGGAGGAAACACACTGTGGCAGTCACCGGGCTGTGGTTACACTGGCAGGTTTCGGGCAATCTGATTTAAAATGCTATTAATGTCTCTATGCTTTCAAGTTGTCCAATTTGAATCCAGATTAGTGATTAGCATAATAGTGTTAATTCCAGATACCAGCACACACCACTGATTTGATATTAATTTGCTGCGGCCTATGAATTTTTAATGTATTTCAGGGTTTTGTTTCCCCCCATTCTCAATTGCTACGATGCAGAGGCGCATCGGGTGGGCAATGCAAAACGTCCACGAGTGGAACCGCAACAGCCCTGCTCTGAAAATGCTCCACCCCTCTGGATCACCTGGTTGCAGAGGGCGAGGGGCTGCTCTGTTGCAGGGATGCCAAGACTGCTGGGGGGCGGGGGCTCAACTGCCTCCAGAGGCGGGGCCAAGGGGGTCAGGGTCACTGCAAGCCCTTCCCAGCACCAGACACGTGGGTTTTTCAGAGGGGGCCCACGGGCAAGGTCCCTGCCAAGACGTCCTCTGCGCCACCCCCCTCGGAGGAAGCCACCTGAGACAAGCGCACTGGCATGGGAGAAGGCATCACGTGTGGAAAGGGGCTCAGCAGCTCAGAATGCCAGAATGAGCCTTGTCCTGTGGGATGAGCGTAAGGGAGCCCCCCGCTCCCCACCCCCTCTGGGGCAGAGACACCTGAAGGGAGGGCACGCTGAGGGAGACAGACCGAAGCTGAGGAGCCCTCCTGCACGCCGAGTCTGCAGCTCCCAGGATAATTCCAGCCCTTTCTTTGCAGCAGGCCGTGCAGATGTAAAGCAGTGACATTTCCAGAAATTCTGATACCCTTGCAGGGGCGGGGGCACTAACATTTGGGGGACATTAAAGTATGTGCCATACTTACTTTCTAATCGAACCCAGCCCCCTTTTACTGTTTTAACATAAGAAAATGCATCATTTATAGCTTAGCATAAAATACTGTACTACCTGGCATATTTATGAAATATGCAGAGGAATCCTGTGCATGCCTACTCAAAGGTAAGGCACGCTCTGTTTAGTTTGCACCTAGGCAGGCAGGCCTTCCAGTATACAGGCCTTGCAGTGCAATGTTATGCATGTCTGCTCTTCTGAGTGCAATGGGCCTTACTCCCAGGAAGTGCCTATAGGATTGGAGCCTTAGAAGCTGCTTGCAAAAATGGGATTGCTCCCTCATTTCACGCAGGCCTCCAAACTGGACTGAAGTTCATGACTGTGTGTTCCAGTCAGGCAGTGGCTGTTCTCCTACATCAAGGCTGCAGCTCCCATCACCCCAACCACTGGGCAGGCAGGCTGGGAGTGATGAGAGTTGTAGTCCCCCCCAAAACCTGGAGAGTGCTGGGCTGGGGGAAGCTGTTCTACAGGTCAGTCTCCTTTCCCACTGGAGAGGCCATGGCACCAAGAAGTCCTGGGGCTATACTGTGAAGGGCGCCTGCCCTTCCATTCTTCCAGCGTGTGCTATGGGCACCAATACTGAACGCCACGCCCAGCCTTGGGCCATGCTCCAACCCAGCGCTGGAGACAGCAAAAGCCACAATCCTTGCAGCCTGAGGAGAGAAGTACAACCAGCTAATTAAGCTGGGGTTGTTAATGGAGGGAGCAAAGGTCACAGCCGCACTTACGGCAGAACAGCTGAGCTGCAAACACATCTGGCCCATCCCTTCTCTGCAAGGGGCCAGGGTGCTCCAGAAAACCCGAAGCACTTCACCCAGACTGGGTCAAATATACCCATCTCCAGGGCTCACTTGCAGTGGGCGAGGACAGCACCTGAGAGCTAGCATGGCCCAGGGCCTGGTGCAGGGAGAGGCAATACGGTGCCTCCCAGACATTTAGAACTACAACTAAATGGTTTGGAAGCAGCAGCTTGTGCAAAATGTGGCAGCCAGGTTGATAATGGGGACCAGAAAGTCCGAAACATGCAAGACCAACTCTGGCCTGCTTGCATTGGCTCCCTGCATGTTTCCGAGCCCAATTCAAAATGCTGGTTTTAACCTATAAAGCCTTTCACCGCTTGGGACCACAATGCCCGATGGAGTGCTTCTCCTGACATGGAGCGCCTCTCCCGACACTACGCTCAACATCTAAGGTCCTCCTCCAGCTGCCTCCTCTGAAGGAAACTCAGAAGACAGCAACAAGGGAGAGGGCCTTCTTGGTGGTGCCCCCCCCCATTATGGAATGATTCCCCGATGAAGCCAGCTTGGCGCCAACATTACTATCTTTTCAGTAACCAGTTAAGACCTTTCTCTTCTCCCAGGCGTTTGACAGAACCTAAGTTTTAATCAATCCTGGATTGTCTTATGGTTATGGTCATTTGCTTGAGATTGCTTGTTTGAAGTCGTTTCAGATATATATTCTCTTGTGCACATTGTGTGTTTGTCTGCTTTAATGTAAATGGCTTTTAATCTCTGTATACAGTATTTTTAATGTTTTTAATCTTTGTAAACTGCCCAGAGAGCTTGGGGCTATGGGGCGGTATAGAAATGTGAATAATAGCAATTATCATTATCATCCCCCCCCCCCGCCCCCGGCATGGCTAGTGATCAGGGACTCTGAGTGTTGTAGCCCAAAACACTTGGAGGGCACGGGGGAAAGGGGGCATGAGGCACCTCTAGGGCGCCTCCGCCGGAAGTCGTTCAACTCATCTCAGCCTGGGTTGTTCCCATTTGTCCAATAAATACGATTGCCTAGCAAAAACCCAGCAGCACTTGATTGGAAAGAAGCCCAAAGGCTTGCGTGGCACTCCACGATGTAATTTTTCTTGGAGGGCAGAAGCGGGAATCGGAGCCTGACAGTGCAGCCCCAGGCATACCTAAAAAGAAGCACGTCCCGCTGAATTCAATTAGACTTGCTCTCAAGGAAAAGCACCGAAGAAGCCACAAAATTATTTAGCTAAATGAAGCGGCTCTGTACCTGTTTCACAAAACGGTTTCTCCTTGAGTCAGTGGGGCAATTTCATGCATTTCTGATCCAATCGCTGCTTCTTTGCCAGTGCTGGTCAGCTCCTCCCCACCCGGCAGCCCAGGAACAAGAGCCAGTCTCCAGCACCTCTCCATGCTGCAACAGCCCAGACCGTCCGGGCACCAGGGAACTCAGACACGGGCCCCGCGGGGGCCCCGCCCCGTTGCCCTGGCAGCGAGAGAGGCGACGCACTGGCGCTCTTCTGGAGGGCCTGGAGGAGGAGCGCCGGCAATGGCCAGGGAGCAGGCCCAGCTGACAGCCACCACCTCTGCCTTGGCACCGGCGCTCAGCAATCTGCTTCCTCCAGCGGCCAGCTGGAAGCCACGGGAGTCCATCGGGGCCATGGCGGAGCGGCGCGGGCTCCCATCGGACGCGTCTCCCCGGAGGGCCAAGGCGGGGCCTCTCCTCCTCTCTCGCCACCACGTGCGCCACGGAGGCCGGCAGGTCCAGGTCACCACCACAGGGCGGGTCTCCCTCATGGGCGCCTCCGGAATTGCTGCAGAGCCACACCCCAGCAGCTGCTGCCTTCTTTCCCACCCAGGTGAGAAGGAAGTGGGGACCTCCAGAAAGGGCAGCGGGGTGATCCCACTGCAAACCGGGGGAGGGGAACGTATTCTTGCTGAGTTTAAGCCCAAAGGGTACACGTGCCAGTGTACCACGGTGTGGCCTGAACCCTCCAATTCCGCACTCAGGCGTTCAGGTGAAGGAGCCCACGGCCCCAGCGGCCCCGTCGGCAGGGCGCCCACAGCGCTGCTTCTCCCCGGGATGCGGGCAAGCGAGCGAGAGGCGGCGGGAGACGCTCAGCTTGCCCCGCCCAGAGGGAACGCGCCAGCTGCGCTCAGCCGCTGTCAATGGCAAGGCGGGGGCAGGGGAGGGCTCCCGCGGCTTCTTATGCCCCCAAGGTGGCCAGCTGCAGCTCCACTTGGGACAGGCCTGGCCGAGAAGGCAACAGACCCCTTCGCCCCTCCGAAGCCCTCCTCGGAGGTGGGCCCAAGGTCCGAGGGCTCTGGCTGGCCGCTGTGAAAGACGCAGCCGTAAGGAAGAAGCACCAGCCTTCGGAACAAGGGCAGCCGGAGCCAAGCTGGGGCTGGGGCTGCGGTGAACTGGGGGCGGAGGCCTCTCTGCAGGGCGGCCTTGCCACCTCAGAAGGGCCTGCGGCAAAGCTGCCAGGCCAGGGACGCCCAGCTCCTGCGAGCAGAGGCCTGGCCACAGCAGGAGCCATGCACGGCGGCCGCTTGGGGCAGGTGCATTGGGGAGCCAAATTCCAGCAAGGAAAGCCCTGGAGAAGCTGGCAGGCCGGGCCCACTGGGAACCGGGGGCCTGCCAAGGAGCCAGAGGCTTCTCCAGTGGAATTCTCACCAAAGCCCCCACCACCACCACTCCCCAACCCCAAGCTCTCTGGGGAGACCACACTGTCCACACTGACACCCAGCAAGATGGATGATGCAAAGTCCGTTGGAGCCCGAGGGCCTCGACTAGGGGTGACGAAAGTCACTTACCTGGTCTCACAGCTTTTCGCGGTGGGGGGGTGGCGCTTCGCTGCTCTCCCCCCGAAGTTCAGGCCGGGGGGGGGGAGGCTTCCCGCCTCGCCTGGCCGAAATTCAGGCCGGGGAGGAGGCGCCTCGCCTCGCCCGCGAAATTAAAAGTTAAAAAAAAAAAAAAAAACGACCCCGTGATAGGCTACGTGACGATTTACGTTGCCTATCACGGCTGACTTTGCAGATCTAGCCATGATAGGCTACGTTAATCGTCACGTAGCCTATCACGGGGCCATTTTTTTTTTTTATTGGAATGGCGGTGGCAGCAGCCGGTCGAAAGATCGGCTGCCGCCCCCGCCCCTGACAAAGACCCGATGAACCGCTGCCGGGACCCGCCACCGGGAGGGACATTCGGGAAAGGTAAGTCCCGTCCCAGGGGGGGTGCGGAGAATTTCTCCCCGAAACTTCTTCAGGTGGCCGAACACGTTGGCGCTCGGCCCCCTGAAGTTTCGGGGAGAAATTCTCCGCCAACCCTAGCCTCGACCCATGATGCCGGTGCCCAGGCAGCGGACTCACTCTCTTGCAGCCCTCTTCTGGCAGGAGGCTTCAGTACCTTTTAAAGCTTCTAGCCATTTTAGTTGCAGAAATGTGTTTGCAGCTAATTGGAACGGGAAGGAAATAGGAAATAAGCCATTTTGTTTGCAAAGGTCACGGTTTCCCAAGTCCATCTAATCACCATTTTTCAAGGAGTGACTCAGTTTTTTCACATTAGAGTGTGGAGAATTTTGGATCAAGAATATCGCAGAGTCAGTAAAAAGGAGCCATCATTAGCAACTGCATTTGGCCACCTGGCTAGCTACGGAAAGAGCAGGCACATCAGGTTCATGGCACACCCACAACATATGCATCCCAGCAGCTGCTAAAAACATAAGGGCAGCCACGCTGGATCAGCCCAAAGGCCTCTGCAGTCCGGCAGCCATTTCTCACAAGTGGTCAACTTGCCACTTGCCAGATGCCCTAAGGGGAAGCCCACAAGCAGGACGTAAATGCAACAGCGCGTGCACGCACGCACACACACAGGGATGGTTGGACAAGCCATGTTCGAGGTCACCAGGATTCTCTGAACATCATCTCACACCCAATTCCCCTTCACATTTGTGATCGCTTGCTCGCTTTGCCCGAACAGGAGACTTGGACAAATCTCCTGTTATGTCCCAATCTGCACAAATTTCCTCCATAGTCTAAAGTGGGGCTGATTCAATCTATCGGGGGAATTTGCACAAATTAGTAAATTGGGACAAATCATACTGGGAACTGGGAATGAGACGAACATGAACACATGTTCAACGAATATTTGTGCTGTAGACGGACTCGTGCTTGTGCTTGCGTTCGGAGTTTCAAATGGGGCATGCTTGCATATTTTGCAAGCAAAAATGGAATTCTCATATATCCCTACAAACACACACACACGTACGTGTTCCCTACCAACATTTACATTTCTATACTGCCCAATACCTGAAGCCATGGGTAACAAGTGCAAAAGTGTAGAGTACAAAGACGGGTCCATGTGCAAATTCCGGGTGTGGGTCCCTCACTTAACAGATTCCAAAGATTTTCAAATGTGTTTTCTGGTGAAGCTATGGTTTTGGTATAGCGTGCTCCATCAATTGGCCAGCTCAAAGGGGTGCACCTATAATGCCTTTATTGCAATAGGAGCTAGGTACAGAGTAAGGTGCCTACATATATCCAGAGTTCTCAGTCTTGTCAAGCTGCTGCCCCCGCATAGCTGGCCTGGAATGCGAAGGGGAGACTGGAACCATCTATGGACACATAGACTTATATGCAAGATTCACGGCTCTATTTTGCGTATAAGTCTATGGGCACATCCTGCCAATCCCCATTTTTCTAAGATCGGCGCGGAGGCAAACGGGCCAGGTAAGCCTCCCTCAAGCCGGGCAGCTCTGCACAATCCTCGCAGAGCGGAGCCGCTCCGGATGATTGGGGGGGGAGGAACGGATCGCCCGCGCCCCGGGCGGATTCCCCACCGGAACGGAAGGTGGGGAATCCGTACATCCTGAGCTGTTCCCCACCTGCTCTCCACACCCTTCTACCTATTTGTAAGACCTTTTCCTTGTGGCTGCAACGCTACTGGTGGATCAACACTCACAAGAGGCAGCTTGGGCTTGTCTTTGCCTTACTCTAAAGTTTGTGCTAGAAACAAATGTGCTCCTTTTGGTTCTTTAAAAACAGAGATTTATTTGCAGCATTTTTCACTAAAGAACTCCCCATCCATAATCCCGAAAGGGAGATAAAGCTAATCCAACATGTTCTGGGATGCTACAGAGTAGCTGAGTATTTCTGCCTGAAGAAAAAGTGATTGGGATCTCTGGGAGACACAGTGTTCTTATCTTTGTAAGGAATGTACACAGTAAAAGATGGAGAATAATAATGACTTATAAAAAGGACAAGTGCTACAGTGGAAACAATTTTTGCAAGAGCCAAGAATGGTAAATGATTTATGAGCACTTATTTTAATTCATTTTTTGGGCTGTGTTCAATTCATCCTGTAGACATTAAAAATTAATCAAGCAAACATTGAAGAGCTTTAATAAACTCATCTGAGGGACACAGGAACACATCCACCATGATGGTTGGCACTCAGCGCGCCTTTTGGCCATGCCACCGCCTGATTTGGGGCTTCTCGGCAACCAGCACGGGTGCACAGAAGGGTCCATCCAGCACAAGACAGCTTCTTGCAGCAGGTCAGATGCTCCCAAGAAACCAGGCTGCCTCCTGTTTGGGGCCAGCATCCAGCCCTCAGGGGATCCTGACTCTCTGCATGGCTCTTTCCTTGTGGAGCTATCCTGGACACTAGCTAGTGATGGACTCCTCCTCCATGATGATGATGAAGATGATGAAGAAGAATTCTTTAACAGCTGCTGTGTAACTTGGTGTTTTTGTGATTCTATTGTTCTTACTACTCTGGTGATCACCATGGAAATATTCGTTCTGGGGGGCACTGTATACATCTATGGAACAAATAAAATGTGCACCACTCCAAGCTTCTTGGCAGGGTATCAAAGGTCTCATGTATCATCAGGAGTTCAGATGCTCAGTCTCCAAGTCTCAACGTTTCACCACATTCCGTGTTTTCGTACTGCTGTTCTCGTGTCATGAGCTGCCTTGGGCACATTTTGTGGAAAGCAACACAGAAATTAAAATGATGATGGTGATGATGATTGACAATGTTCTCTTTGCAGTAGGCAGTGGGGATAGGGCGGATCCTGCTCCATGGCTGAGCACCGGCTTTGTATGCAAGAGGTCCATGCCAGGCACAACCCCAGCCTCTCCAGGTACGTCTGGGAAAGACCCTTCTCATCCTGAAAGCCTGCAGAACTGCTGCCAGGCCATGTGGAGGATACCGAGCTAGATGGACCAAGCGTCTGACTCAGCATGAGGCAGCTTCCGATGTCCTCGTGAGATGGGAGGCCCTACTGGAAGCCCCCGACAGGACCGCCTTCCTCAGAATGGGCAAGGGGCCATTTTCCTACACGGTGGGGCTAAAGCTCACGTTGGAGTTGCCTCTGTAAGCTGCTGCCTTCTGCTAGAGATTCTGACCACGTCTGGCACCTCGAGCACCATGTCTCGCCCAGCTCCTGCAGAACATGGTCCGTCCCAATTGTTCCTTCCTGTTACCCCTGAGGAGGCCCAGGGGACCCCGCCTGTGTGGCCCAGCTGCCCCCTGCACCTGGCTCAACTTCAGCCCCACCGTCCCCCTCTTCCACACTCTCCCTGCATCTGCTTCCTTCCTCCCATCTGAACTGGACTTGATCTGTGGATTCATTCATTATTTCCCTATCCTGGCCTTCTTATTCCAGTTCTGGAACACAGGGTGCCCCAACCACACACAACACCACAAAATACCAGAACAGCCATAAAGTAAAAAATATAAAATCCTTAAAATCACAATACATTCAAATACAATAAAGGCATCCATTATTCTCACTAGGACCATCTTTGTGTCAAAACCTGAATGCCTGAACAAATAAACATTTCTTCAATCTTTGTTTTAACAACTGGGCTGTAGGGGCAAACCTAATATCGCTAGAGAGGGAGTTCCACAAACAGGGTGCCACCACAGGGAATGCCCTGCCTGTTGTCGCCCACTTGGGACTACGAGCAAGGCGTCCCTGTTGATCATAAGGCACGGGCTGGTCGATAACAGGAAAGGTGCTCCCTCCACTACTTCCTGCTTGGCAGGAGCTCCTGCTGCCCTAGCATAGAGCTGGAAAGGACTCCGTGGCTCCTCTAATCCTCACCCATCATCTGCCCCAGCGCCGGCCCTTTCTGCCCTCACATTGCTGCAGGATTGAGCAGTGTTGTTCAAACACGCCTAAACCAGGCTTTCCCTGGACGTGAAGCACCGCTGGATGCCCTGCTGCCCTGGTCCACGTGCTGCTGTCACGATCCTGCCGGCTGGCTGGCCTGTGTGTAAAGAGCGTTCAGAAGCACGGCCTCAGACTTGGGCCCAACAAGAATCTTTTCCCTTCCGCGGGCCTGGGCTGTGGCTCGGTGGCAGAGCCCCTGCCTTGCATGCAGCAAGTCCCAGGTTTGATCCCCAACAGCATTGCCACATAGGGCTGGGAAGGAGTCCTGCCTGAAATCCCAGACAGCTGCTGCTGCCAGTGTGCCAGGCTAGAGGGACCAAGGGTGCGTAGGATGGGGTGGCTCTGACTCAGCCTAAGGCGACTTCCAATGTTTCCACAGCAGCTGCCAAAATGGGAGGTCATCGTTTTCCATTCTCCATCGGAAACACGTCTCCACAGACACAAATGATGAAAAGAAGCAAAGCCCCAAAGAGGCTTCCAATCTAACAAAAAAGAAGACAGAAAAAAAAGACACGGGGGGAGAATGAGGTGTAGGACAGGAGATCATACATAAATACAAACTGTGCGTGTAAAATTCAGCTCAAGCCACATTTTGACAACATGGTCTCCAACTGTTCAACTGGGTAAGGGGGAAAAATAAAGAAGTCAACTCAGCCAACATAGATTTGTCATGAACAGATCGTGCCAGACGAATCTGATCTCATTTTTTGATCAGGTCACCTCCCTTGTGGACTGTGGGAATCCCATGGACATAATATACCTCGACTTCAGCAAAGCTTTTGACAAAGTGCTCCATGATATCCTGATGAGCGAACTAGCTCAAAGTGGGCTAGATGAAACAACGATCCGGTGGATCCACAGTTGGCTACAGATTCAGACTCAAATGCTTCTCAATGGGACCTTCTCAAACTGGGGAGAGGTAACGAGTGGGGTACTGCAGGGCTCAGTCCTGGGCCCAGTGCTCTTCCACATTTGTATGAATGACTTGGAGGAGGAGGTGCAGGGAATGCTGATCAAATCTGCAGATGACACAGATTTGGGTGGGTTAGCTAATACCTTGGAAGACAGAAACAAAATTCAAAGTGATCTTGATAGGCTGGAGCGCTGGGCAGACAACAACAGAATGACATTTAATGGGGATAAATGCCAAGTTCTGCACCTAGGAAAAAGAAACCAAATGCACAGTTACAAGATGGGGGATACGTGGCTCAACAACACTACAACCAAGAAGGATCTTGGAATTGTTGTCAATCACAAGCTGAATATGTGTTGTGGCTGCAAAAAAGGGAAATGCTCTTTTGGGCTGCATTAATAGAAGCACAGCTTCCAAATCCCGGAAAGTACTAGTTCCCCTCTACTCAGCCCCAGTTAGGCCTCATCTGGAGTACTGTGTCCAGTTCTGGGCACCACACTTAAAGAAGGATGCAGACAAGCTGGAGAGGGTTCAGAGGAGGGCAAGAAAGATGATCAGGGGACTGGAAACAAAGCTCTGTGAGGAGAGACTGAAAGAACTGGGCATGTTTAGCCTTGAGAAGAGAAGACTGAGGGGAGATAGGATCGCGCTCTTCAAGGACTTGAAAGGTTGTCACAGAGAGGAAGGCCAGGATCTCTTCTCCATCATCCCAGAGTGCAGGACACGGAATAATGGGCTCAAGTGACAGGAAGCCAGATTCCGGCTGAACATCAGGAAAAACTTCCTGTTAGAGCAATACGACAATGGAACCAATTACCTGGGAAGGTGGTGGGCTCTCCCACACTGGAGGCATTCAGAATGAGGATGCACATCCATCTGTCAGGGATGCTCTGACTTGGATTCCTGCATTGAGCAGGGGGTTGGACTCGATGGTCTTGTAGGCCCCTTCTAACCCTCCTATTCTATGATTCTATGACTCTGTAAAAGATGACAGTTAAGCACGGAAAGGAAGGAGAAAGGAGATGGCTTTTTTAAAAAAGGAGAGAATAGCATCATTATACCAGGCAGAAGAACCTTCCAAGCCAAGGAGGACGAAGAGAGCAGTACAAAAACCTAAGGCTTGGCAAGGAGGCATTCCGGACACACCCCTCAGGGATGTCCAGGAAAGGGCCACGGAGCGGGGGTGGCAGAGGAGTCCCTGCTCCGTGTGCAGAAGGTGCCAGTTTGAGTCTTTGCATGCAGCATCTCCACTTCAAAGGACCTCTAGGAGCAGTAGGGCTGGGAAAGGCCCCTCCATCCGTCTCTGGACAGCTGCTGCTGGTCAGAGTGCCCCATCCAAGGGGATGGACCCACTGGAAGGGAGCTTCCTATGTTCAGGGATACCTTCAGGTAGAACTAGCCAGGAGTAGAGAAATAGTGCGGCAGCCATCACATCTCTCTTCCCTCCTTTCTTCTCCTTGGTAATGTCTCATGGAACCTCACCAGCATGGAATGGGGGAAGGCACCGTACATACAAGGACATCCCTTCTTGACCGTCACCAGGAAGAACCCATCACAGTGGCAGTGGGTGGGGCTTTGCCTGCCCTGGGTCCTTGCTTTCTACCCTTTCGACCTTGACACTCAAGCGGGGGATGTCCGTGTTCCAAGATCTGTCTCCTAAACACCAGCAAAGCCCAGGATGACAGCACAGCTACGCATGGACTGAACCCTGTTGGAGAAGACGACGACCGTCACAGGACTTCAATCTCATATTCAACTACATTTTTCAGCAAATTATTATTAGATTCATTTTAATTAATCCCAGAACCCTGAAGGACTTCATCTCCTCTCATCCTTTTTCAAAGAGGCAGATCAAGCACCTTCACTGTGAAACTAAAAAGAGCTTTAAAATAAGCTCCCTTTGGAACTAAACATGGAAGGAGTCTGCCTTGGACTGCAAAAAGCTTCGTTGACTTTCAAAGTCCCCTTCCCAGGAAATCATCAGCTGCTGCCCCATCCCCTCCTTGCCCCCAATGCTGGCATTATCACAAAGGAGGCAAATCAGAGTCTGTCCCTTGCACCAGACCGAGCTCCCGGTCCTTTTCTCTCCGCAGGAGCGGTGGCGGCCGCCTTTATGGGCCTCTTGGTTCGAACTCAGCATTCTAGTGTCTCAGCCTTTTAAATAAAATACACGCTTATGGGTTTGGCACAGAAAAGTCAGCCCTGTTTGAACCGTTCCATAAAAAGTTGATCAAGGACGAGGTTGATACGACGACGCGGGAAGCAAACGCGCTGCGCAAGACCTTGGGCTGGGATGCTCTTTGGCCAGGTCGAAAAAGCCTTTCCTTTCCTGAGCTGCCAGAGACCAGAAAGGCTCCATCCCAACCTGCTACAATAACTTGCTGAAGGCGTTAGCAGCCCTGGGAGGGCAAAATATCCTGGGCATCCAGAAGCCAGCAGCCAATGAAGGTGGATTTCATGATTTTGGGGTGCCTGCATCAAATTCCCAGCGCCCACACGCTGTGGGGCTTTCCAGCCTCCTGTTAGTGCCTGGCAGCCAATGGGTCGTTTCTGGGTGACAGCAGCTTTCTGGGACCAGAGTCAGAATGCCCAGCTGCCCCCCCCCCCCGACAAGAACAATGTTCCCCAGGCACACTGGCGGTGGGGCAGGCTGAAACGCCGCTGAGCGCAGGCAGCCCACGGCTGCACCGCGCTGCCCGGCAGCCTGAAGGGGGGGGCCACGAGGCAGCCTGCCCTTCTCAGCCCATCGCCGCTGAGGAAGCGCCGCCTGCCCAGGGCCGCCTGCGTGCGTGCTTGATTTCTACGCCGCCCCACAGCCGAAGCTCTCCGGGCAGTTCACAAAAGTTAAAACCAACAAGCGCACAGTAAAACAATGCAAAACTACAAAAGCATTAAAACCACAATGTAACAATACACGCAGAACTAAACCAGAATAAAACTGCAGCCGAGCGCACCTCGCAGTCAGGGCCAGAGCGCACCGTGGCCATGTGAGGCAGGCCGTTGACCCGACTCTGCCTCCAAACTAGACCAGCCAGAAGGCCCAAGGGGGTGGGGTGGGACCAACCTGCACAGAAGAGTCCTCCTCCCTTACGCACAGGTATTCTTTTCCAGGGGCTTCCGACAGGCTCAGAGGGGGGGACAGGCAGGGGGTATGATGCGTTACTCAAGCCACGTCTTCAGTGCAGGACCCTTCCTTCCAGCTCTGGGGCTGGCCGGGGGAGGGGGGCTTGCAGGGTCCACTTTGCTGCCCCCCAGCCCACCCCAGGGCCACTCAGAGAAAGGTGAGCTAAAACCCAGGGGCTTCCTCTCTCTCTTCTGGTTCCAGTCCTTGCCAGAAGGCAGGGCGGAGCAGGCTGTGGGTGAGTGGCCCAGTTCTTTTATCTGGGCAACTTACACAACCATAATCTTAGCCTGCGGGGCTGTCTTCACACGGAGCTTTTATCCTGCGATTGAGATGGCTCCCTCACGGAAGTTTGCGGGCTCTTTACATGACTCCATGAACCTCCAAGGCGTCTCCTACACTAAATGCCCTTTGTTCCATTTTTAAATGGATCGCAGATAATGAGCTATCAAATTACCCAATTGTGGTCCACTTGAGTTCCCTCTGCGAAAAGAGGAAGAGTTGCAAGGAGAGGAGTGAGATCAATGCAAAATAATGGGAGACTCGGATACGGGGAGAAGGGAGGGAAGGAAGCGCGTGTGAAGCGAGTCCGTGGTGATCCTGCATTTAAAATGGAAGCAGAAAGCCCCGTTGTAAAGAGAGGATTTTAGGGTGGTGCAGAGAGGCCCTGGGGTTAAATGCAGGTACCAAGTCACTGCCTGCAGCACTGGAGCATTCTAAGGCCTCCTGTGAGGCCTTGGCAAGGCACTTTGCAGATAAAATTGATCGGATTACGTGTGTGACTCTGCACGCTGTGGATACAGTTAGTGAGCAAGAGGCACCTGTGGCAAACCAGTTTTGTGGGATCGGTTCCAGCTTCTTCCTTCTGATGAAGTGGACAAGGTGCTTTCATCTGTAAGGCCGACCACCTGCTTACTTGATCCTTGCCCATCTTGGCTCATTATGGGCTGCAAAGAGAGGCTGGGTGAGGGGATCAGGGCAGTGCTGAACACCTCCCTTGAGGAGGGAGTGATGCCATCAGCCCTCAAGGAGGCAGTGATAAGACCGCTCTTAAAGAAGCCCTCCTTGGATCCTCAAGTTCTGAACAACTTTCACCCAGTCTCAAATCTGCCATTTTGGGGCAAGGTGATTGAGCGGGTGGTGGCGGTGCAGTTGAAGGCACACTTGGAAGAAACTGATTATCTAGACCCATTTCAGTCGGGCTTCAGGCTTGGGCATGGGACAGAAACGGCCTTGGTCGCCTTGGTAGATGATATGAGGAGGGCTCTGGATAGGGGTGAATGCTCCTTCCTTGTTCTCCTCGACCTCTCAGTGGCTTTTGATACCGTTGACCACGGTATCCTCCTGGACTGCCTGGAGGAGTTGGGCATTGGGGACACCGTATTGCGGTGGTTCCGGTCCTTCCTCTCCGGCAGGTACCAGAGGGTAGCACTGGGAGAGGAGGTTTCGGACCCGTGGCCACTTACTTGTGGGGTGCAACATCCTCTCCCCGATGCTATTTAACATCTATGTGAAGCCGCTGGGGGCTATCATCAGGAGGTTTGGGGTGCGGTGTCATCAATATGCGGATGACACGCAGCTCTATCTCTCGTTTAAATCTTCACCAAGGTTGGCCGTAGAATCCCTGTCCAAATGTCTGGAGACGGTGAGTGGCTGGATGGGGAGGAATAGGCTGAAGCGGAACCCTGGCAAGACTGAGGTACTTTTGGTGGGAGACAAGAGGAGGCTGGGGGATGTTGACCTGGTGTTGAATGGGGTACGGCTGCCCTTGAAAGACCAGGTCCGCAGCCTGGGGGTCATTTTGGACTCCCAGCTGTCCATGGAGGCTCAGGTATCAGCTGTGAGCCAGACAGCGCTGTACCGACTCCATCTGATACGGCGGCTGCGCCCCTTCCTTCCCGACCATCTGCTCCCATCGGTAGTACATGCCCTGGTCTCCTCTCGTTTAGACTACTGTAATGCGCTCTATGTGGGGTTACCCTTGAAGACGGTTCGGAAGCTGCAGCTGGTACAGAACGCGGCGGCTCGCCTGATTAAAGGCAGCCGCCAGCAAGATCACATCACTCCAGTGCTGAAGGAGTTGCACTGGTTGCCAGTTGTTTTCCAGGCCAAATTCAAGGTGTTGGTTTTGACCTTTAAAACCTTATATGGTTCCGGCCCAGCCTATCTCAAGGAGCATCTCCAGCAACACCAGACAGGCTGCTTAACAAGATCAGCCTCGGATGGCCTTCTCTCTGTCCCATCAGCCAGGACAGCTAGACTGGTGGGGACGAGGGAGAGGGCCTTTTCTGTGGTGGCCCCCACTCTGTAGAACTCCCTCCCTAGGGAACTCCGTCATGCCCCCTCTTTAATGAGCTTCCGCCATGCATTAAAAACGTGGTTGTTCAGGCAGGCGTTTGGGGTGGGTTAGGGTATTTTAGAAAATGTTTTTATTGTAGAATTTTGTTTTAAACTGTTTTATTGTATGTTGTACATGGCCCAGAGTGGCTGGGTGACCAGCCAGATGGGCGATTAATAAATTTAATAAATAAATAAAATAAATACATGCCCACGCAAACACATGCACACACATCCCAACACTAGTGCCTACCTATCCTCCTGTGGAACTGACCAGCACTGCCCACCGCTCCACGCACCACCTGCTTAGGTGCCCACCATGGTCTCGTTCTCATCACGGCTCTCAGCTCAGGGCAAGGGCAAGGTTTGCTCAAGCGCCGCTCCCCCACCGGGCGTCCGACGGGTCCAGCATGAAGACCTGGACATCTTGCAGCACAGCACACACCGATGGCCACGCACAGGCCAAGGCAGGAGCCGTGAGGACAGAACGAGGTGGGGGGGCCGCGAAGGGGAGGGCCGGTCTCTCATGCCACCTCGTCCCAAGACGGCTCTGTGCTGCGGAGAACGCAGCCAGCCAGATCTGCAAGTGGAGGAGCACACACGTTCCCTGTCCCACCATGCCCTCCACTGATGCGACTCGCAGGAAACTCACAGTGACAGAGCATTCACACAGAGACGCACAGAGAAGCCTCTCTGGAGCCAGGAAGAACGTTCCACAGCAAGGAGGCGGCCCTCCTGCACTGGCAAAGCTTCTGCAAACCCAGGTAGGCACAGAATGCTGGACAGTGCTTGGAATCTGGAGACTCTGCGTCCGTCAACACTGCAGGACGAAGCTTCTGGTCTTCAGGTTGGAAGAAATATATTGGGAAACGGGGAGACGGCAAAAGGAGCCAAAGAATGGAGCAGCTGGACCTGTGGTGGGCCCTTGGCCTGCAGCTGGAGACCCCCGTGGGGTTTAGAACGAGCACCATAAGTGGTCACAACTAAATGGATTCAAAGGGAGCAGCCTTGTTGGCTTGCTGAAGCAAAGCAATCTAGGACTTTTCATCTGACACGGGGATGCACTTCCCCATCCCACCCCCACCCCGGACCAAGTGCTCCTGGACTCGGCACTCACTGGGGAAGCTCAGGTGGTGGTCAGGAGCATTTTTTCCAGCTTATGCTGTTACTTCAGCTGCAGAATGTTCTGGAGAGGATGGACCTTGCCTCGGTTGGTGCCTTTTCAGTGGTGGCCCCACACCTCTGGAATCAGGTCCCATCAAGGGTTCATTAGCCCCCTTCTTTGCAGGTTTTCAGAAAGCTCTGAAGAGCCACCTGTTTCCACTGGCCTGCTTTTTTAATTGTGTTATTTGTATTGCTTGTTTTATCCTGTACATCACTTTGGGAGGGTTCTACCCTTAAAGGTGGCCTAAAAGTAACTTCAAAGAAATTAACCCTCTGACTGAATCACATCCTGGCACTTCTGCACCAGGAGCAGCTCCAGCCCTTTCCAAACATCCCTCGCCAGCCACCGCCAGGGGCTGCAAGCCTCCCCCAGGCTGTTCGGTGGCAGCCAGCAGCCCGAGGGTGGAATCTCCCCCCTGCCCCAGAGTGGACCATGGGGGGGGGGGCAGATGCCCAGAGTGCCTGGGGCACTCCCAGGCCGAGTTCCTTCATGCATCTGCTAAACGTGGGTTTCGCTGTCCTATGAAGCACATTTGTGCTTTTAAAGTTTGTGCACTGTTAGGTGCCTTTGGGCAAACAGGGAGATTTCTGAAGAAAGATCAGCTTGGTGCCAGCCTCTGCACACGCACGCACGCTCACACTTTGGTGCCACTGTGGTCAGGTTACCCACAGAGCTTGACGTTTGTCCAGCTAAGCCTGCATTCAGAAACGCCAGCTAAGGTGGCCCCATCTCAGCTGCCGAGAGCCATCCCAAACGGAGCGTGGTTCCTGCCTGGTTTCCAAAATGTTCAAGACTCCAGACGAAGGGAGCACCGGGGTCATGTCAGGCAGCCAGCGAGGCCGCTCCACTCCACCTACGCGTTTGCGACCTTCCAATGGGATGGAGACGTCACACAATGTTCCCAGGAGCACCGAAGCAGGCTCTGACCAGGCCCCGGCCAGGGCCCTCGGGCACCCCTGGGGCAGCAGGGAAGTCACACTGGCGCTGCGACAGCTCAAGGGGGCCACAGGCCGTCGGGGTGGGGCTGCTCACACAGCTCCTTGGGCTAGTGCGCTGGGCACAGCTGGCCCGTGGGGCAGGGCCCCCTCAGCCCTGAGGCAAGGCCGCCCCACGGCACGTGTGGCGGGGGCACCTGTCGCCAGACTGCCGGAGCTTGTAGGCAACGTGCGCCCACCCAGGGAACGGCCTTCTTTGCCATGGAGAAAGGCTACAGCGGGTGGAAACGAGCCCCGTGCACCCGCAGACCCCCCTCCTCCACCCGACCCGCTGAGCTGCTCAAAACACAGCCTGTCCCGAGACTTGTTTCTGCTTCCCGTGAAATATGCACACTGCTGAATTAAGCGGAAGTTCTTACCTGAACTTCAAGCAAAGGACACAGGAGATCCATCGCAGAACAGTAGGGTGGAAGGGGCCTTTAAGACCATCGAGCCCAACCCCCACATGGGGATTGGACACAGATGGGGAAGCCGCCAGGTCACCTTCCAGCTCTGAAGGGATTGCTGGAGTGCCCTGCAGCCATCCCCCCCCCCCAAGGAAAAATGTGCTTTTGCTCAGTGCTCAGAATGATGCTTCAGGTAAGGCCCTTCGGTTTCCTTCCCCCCAAAAGAGGGTGCCTCAGAGGCTCCTGAACCGACGCGCCAAGCCCCTTGGCGACTGCACCAGGGAGCTGAATCTGTGCAAACTCAGAAGGTCAGAAGCCAATGTGGGGAAATTGCCCCAGGGTGCTTCAGGATGCCATGGTGGAGACCGTTCACACAGTGTCTGCAACATGCTGCCCCCTGTGCAAATGCATCTCTCCAGATGGTTCCAGAGAGAAATGGGGACTTTCCTCGCAGTGGGGAAATCTCTGTGTCCCCTCCCTTCTTCCTGCTGAAGTGACCAGCAAGCCCTGGATGCAGGAAAAGGAGAAGCCGCACAGCTGGAGGAGGCTGGCAGCGGCAGGAGGACTGCTGGAGGTGGCCTGAACGTCCCTGGCGCGGATCTTCTTGGGCTAGGGAAATGCCAGGTCCTTGGCCCACAATGGCCAGGAACTAGCTGGATGCTCTTCAGGAAGGGCAGTGACATTCTGGAGAAGGTGGCATGTCTTTCCCAGCCCCACCTTGGGGTCTAAGCCCAGGATGGGCCAATTTCATTTCAGGCTTGCTGATCTACTCTCATTTTTCAATAGATCCCTGCAACCCACCCTGTCAAGCCTGATACAAAAAAGACAGACACTTTCTGAGTCCAGGAATGCCTGCTGAGCAGGATGGAGCTTGCCAGGCCTGGCTGCCCCAGCCTATTCATTCCAGCAGGATCATCTAGGGTGGGGCAAAGCGGGTTGCTTTGCTGCTGCTACCGTTCGACACTGGGCGTCAGAAATCCTTGCCACCCTACCACAGATCACCCAGAGATTGGCCAGCAGACCCAGACCTGTCTTCCGTCCATCCCTGATCTAGGTGTCTGTGGAAAGAATACTGGCTGTCATTTGGGGGAGAGGAAAGAGGGACAGAGAGCTCAGCTTGGGGCTCCGTAAGCACCTTTGGCTGCTGGCTGGCTGCCTCTCTCGGGAGATCTGATCTGTGGGCTCTGGTGACCTGTTAGTGGGTTTACGTTGTTTGCCACCATCTGTGCTCAACCTCTACATTGTAAACAAACGCAACTATTACAAAATGCCCCAAAGCCTTCAGCAACCACATTCCAAAGGGAAGAAAATCCAGGCAAAGCCCTCTGTCCCGGGAACCTCTCGCCACTTGGCAGGGAGAGGGCCTGCAGTTCAGGGGGAGAGCCCCTGCTTGGCACGCAGAAGGTCCCGGGTTCAGTCCCCGGCAGCTTCTCCCGACAGGGTGAGGAAAGACTCCTGCCTGAAACCCTGGGGAGCCACTGCTGCCAGTCCGTGTCGACAGTATGGGGCTAGAAGAACCCAGGCAGGCGGGACTCTGCCTAAGGCAGCTGCCCATGCTTGTAAGTGGGGTGAGCAGAACAATGCTGCGTATGCATCTAAGGAACTGAAATGCTTCCTTCTTGGCCTTCCGCGTGGCAACTGCAGACCCCGCGCCTCCTGGGCATTATTGTCCGTGATGATTATTGAGGAGTCCCACAAACTCCCCACTTGCAAACCCTTTTGCTGCTATTGCCTTGGGCTTGCTTTCGTTTGTTTTCAAATTCTGCCTGCCAGCCTGGCGTTGCCAGTGCCACATCCCTCTAGTCCGATTTTTAGCATGCTGTTACTGTGCAAAAATGCGGTGGAGCTCCCCTTCAGGTCAGGGCTGCGGATTATTTGCGTGGGGCCCACATGGCCCCCGCTGTGCAGTCCTGTGCGGGAGGAGGGAGGGCGCATGCTTGAGCCAGCCTCCTCTTGAGCATGGGGGAGGAGGAACGAAGCTCAGCTTGGCTCCCGCCACCCACCTCTGCGGAAAGAGCTCCATCTTCTGGTACCGTCAGCACCAGAAGGCTGCCTGCTCCAAAGTCCAGATGTGCAGGATGACATTTCCTCCCCCACCCCCCGCACATGCCAGGGGAGCGCCGGGCCCCCACACGTCGCCCCTGCTGGGCTGGCAGGAGCATCCGCGCGCCCCTTTCCAGCAAGGGCGCAGAGCAGCCTCCCACCAGGGGGCGGGGGCGGTCCCTCCAGCCCAGCGCTAGCTGCTGTGGCTTAGGGTGCCTCAAGACTGCCCACCGTGAGGCCAGGATGCCACTGCACAAACACTGACCGCTGCAAAACCACAAAAGCCGCTAACGTCCGCCCGTGGGAATTCTCTGGAAACCTGCTTTGGCACCCCTTGTAAATTCACCCTCGAGATTCGGAGTTTCCAGGGTTCTCTTAAGACCAGGTGGGGGGATCAGTATGTCTTTTCAGCCTCCCCACTTCCAGGCTCAGAAGACAGCCGGAAACCCTGATGGCCAAACGGCAGGAGCACTAAAAACACCAAGGCCTGAGAGTGGGGGTCCCTTGGCCCAAACAGGAGGATCCCCCATAAGATAACCAGGCCTCCCTCCAGAGCCAGGCTCCCAGTCCAAAGCTGGCGTCCTCCGGACGGAGGTCGGCTGCTCCTCCAGGGCGCACTGCCCCCAGTTCTCTGAGGACATCTCAGTGTTCTTGCAACGGGCACAGCGTAGCTTGTGCTCTGTGCCCCCGCCCAACACAGCGCCTCGCCGCAGAGGGCCGCAGCTTCACACCACCCCAAAATCCTCACTGAGCAAACCACAGGAGCCCACCAGTGCAGCTGCTCAGACTGTGGGGCGAGGGACCTGGCCGCTCGCCACCTGCATGCCAGTGCACCCGGCAGGTTTGGTGCCACGTGCTGTGCCTGGTGCTGCTAAGAAGACAGTTATGGCTATTCCAGCAAAGGCATCGAGCAAGCAATGGGCCAGGCTGCATTCCACCTCCCTCCTTCCACATGACTGACACCGAAGGGGCAAGCCTGCAAGACCCCCGTGGACAGAGCCTCACGTGTGGAATGCCCTCGCTGCGTATGGAACGTGCACAAGCCTCCAGGGAAGCCGCAGCCCATGGCAGCTTCCCAGCCTACGTCGGCCTCCAGTCTCAGCAGGACCGGCCAATGTCCTCCACGGCCGCCGTACGCTTCGAGGCACACGGAGGGGTGGAAGAGGGTCTTCAGCACCTCCCCTCCTCCTCCCCCTCCTCCCCCACCTGCAGCCCCCGCTCCTGGCAAACCCAGCAGACCAGGCTCTGCAGTCCTGGGCACCCCTAGGCCCTGTCCACTGACCAGTCACAAGCCAACCAGGAACTCACACACACCAGCCGGGCCTGGAAAGCCCCGACCCTGAAGCCAGCTCCTCCGTCTCAGCAAGCCACTCACGGAGGGGCACAGCACCGAACAGACGCCTCTTGCTGTCCTCGGCCTCCTCTGGAGCCAGCACCCACCGCCGCCGCCAGCCCTTGCAGCCTCGCCCGCCTGCAGTGGAAACGCACCCCGCCAGCTGACGCCCCGCAGCCTCTGGCAGAGCTCGGTGGGCGCCTGGCAGACACGCGCCTGCAGTCCGGTGTCAGGGCGGGGGCCCTCGCCCTTTACGGGTCCTTCCCCGCCCCCTCCAGGCACACAGCGGAAACAATGTGCAAAATGGAATGGGCATGGAGGGGTGCACCAAAGAAATATGGGAGAGGAAACATGCATGTCATGGGGGGGGGGGGAATGCACTGAAAACACTTCACATCCTTTGTCTCAATAATCCTCACAACGGCCCTGTAAGGCAGAGAGTGGTGTAGAAGGAGAAATAGATTGAGTGGTTGTGAGCACATCATGCACAGTCCTTTGGGTTGCTAAAATGTATTAATATGTCAACAAAATTCAGTACCTTCAGTCTTTTTCTTATATAAGGGAAGGGAATATAAGGGAAGTACATGCTATTACCTTTAAATGGTTAGAAGTATCCCAACAGTTTCTACATAACGTAACATTTAAATCACATTGTACACTTTAATTTTTTTCCTCAGACATTTCGGGTCAAAGACTTGTGCTGTACAGGGTCAAAAAAATAACATGGTGTACTCCATGGTGTACATGGGCATGTTTAGCCTTGAGAAGAGAAGACTGAGGGGAGATATGATAGCGCTCTTCAAGTACTTGAAAGGTTGTCACAGAGAAGAAGGCCAGGATCTCTTCTTGATCATCCCAGAGTGCAGGACACGGAATAATGGGCTCAAGTTACAGGAAGCCAGATTCCGACTGAACATCAGGAAAAACTTCCTGAGTGTCAGAGCAATACGGCAATGGAACCAATTACCTGGGGAGGTGGTGGGCTCTCCCACACTGGAGGCCTTCAAGACGAGGCTGGACAGCCATTTGTCAGGGATGCTCTGACTTGGATTCCTGCATTGAGCAGGGGGTTGGACTCGATGGCCTTGTAGGCCCCTTCCAGCCCTACTATTCTATGATTCTATGATTCTATGATTCCTCAAAGCTTTCTTGTGCAGTAAAATAAACATGCTAAATTAGATCACTCTCTTGAGGGCATCAAAAACATGTCTGATGCAAATTACCCCAATTTTAAAAAAATTCCAATTCATGTTTTTCTGGGAAGCCCACATCACTGAAGACAGGACCCACGCTAAAGGCACAGAATCATAGAATCCTAGACTCGTAGGGTTGGAAGGGGCCTATAAGGCCATTGAATCCAACCCCCTGCTCTATGCAGGAATCCAAGTCAGAGCAGCCCTGACAGATGGCTGTCCAGCCTCCTCTTGAACGCCTCCGGTGTGGGAGAGCCCACCACCTCCCCAGGTAATTGGTTCCATTGTCGTATTGCTCTGACAGTCAGGAAGTTTTTCCTGATGTTCAGCCGGAATCCGGCTTCCTGTCACTTGAGCCCATTATTCCATGTTCTGCACTCTGGGATGATGGAGAAGAGATCCTGGCCTTCCTCTCTGTGACAACCTTTCAAGTCCTTGAAGAGCGCTATCCTATCTCCCCTCAGTCTTCTCAAGGCAAAACATGCCCAGTTCTTTCAGTCTCTCCTCACAGGGCTTTGTTTCCAGTCCCCTGATCATCTTTGTTGCCCTCCTCTGAACCCTCTCCAACTCGTCTGCATCCTTCTTTAAGTGTGGTGCCCAGAAATGGACACAGTACTCCAGATGAGGCCTAACTGGGGCTGAGTAGAGGGGAACTACTTCCCGAGATTTGGAAGCTATGCTTCTATGAATGCAGCCCAAAAGAGCATTTGCCTTTTTTGCAGCCACATCATATGGTTGGCTCATATTCAGCTTGTGATCGACAACAATTCCAAGATCCTTCTCATTTGTAGTGTTATTGAGCCACGTATCCCCCATCTTGTAACTGTGCATTTGGTTTCTTTCTCCTAGGTGCAGAACTTGGCATTTATCCCTATGAAATGTCATTCTGTTGTTTTCTGCCCAGCGTTCCAGTCCATCCAGATCACTTTGAATTTTGTTTCTGTCTTCCAAAGTATTAGCTATCCTGCCCAATTTTGTGTCATCTGCAAATCTGATCAGCATTCCCTGCACCTCCTCCTCCAAGTCATTAATAACAATGTTGAAGAGCCCTGGGCCCAGGACTGAGCCCTGCAGTACCCCACAAGTTACCTCTCCCCAGTTTGAGAAGGTCCCATTGAGAAGCACTCTTTGAGTCCGATTCTGTAGCCAACTGTGGATCCACCGGATCGTTGTTTCATCTAGCCCACTTTGTGCTAGTTTGCTCATCAGGAGATCATGGGGCACTTTGTCGAAAGCTTTGCTGAAGTCGAGGTATATGATGTCTACAACATTCCCATGGTCCACAAGGGAGGTGACTTGATCAAAAAATGAGATCCAATTCGTCTGGCAGGATTTGTTCTTGAGAAATCCATGTTGGCTTCGAGTAATCACTGCATTGTTTTCAAGGTGCTTCCAGATGGATCGCTTTATCATCTGCTCCAGAATTTTCCCAGGGATTGATGCCAGACTGACTGGTCTGTAGTTCCCAGGTTCCTCCTTTTTACCCTTTTTGAAGATAGGGACAACAGTAGCCCTCCTCCAGTCATCTGGCACTTCCCCCGTCCTCCATGATTTCTCAAAGAGAATAGACAGCGGTTCTGAGAGTTCTTCTGCCAGTTCCTTTATGACTCGAGGATGCAGTTCATCTGGCCCTGGAGATTTGAACTCATTCAGAGTAATTCGGTGTGCCTTGACCATATGCCGATTGATCTCAAGCTGCAATCCTGCCCCTTCAGCCTGTACTTCGCCTTTGCCAAGCAGGTCATAGACCCTCTTTTGGGAGATGACTGAGCCAAAGTAGGAATTGAGCACCTCTGCCTTTTCTTTGTCATCTGTTATTGGTTTGCCATCCTTATTTAATAGCTGAACCACCATTTCTTTCCTCTGCCTTTTACTATGCATGTAGCTGAAGAAAGCCTGTTCGGAGGGAGCGGCTGCGAGGCCGGGGCTGAGGCCAAGGCCTCCCCAGCTCACCCAGAGCCACTGGGCTCAGTCACCTCCATCTCCTTTACAAGCAACAGGATCCAACAGGCAGCCCGTTTCAAAGGAGCCCCTCTCCTCCACGCCACCTCCGGCCAGTCGAGTGTTCAGCTTCAATAAACAGAGCCAAGGCAGCGAAATCCAGTGGCCGCTGGCCAGAGATGTGCTGTACATTGGAGAGGAAGAACAAGCTGCCATCAGCGGCCCGCCACACTCCATCACGGCAGACTCTCAAGGAGGCCTCGAAAACGTGCTATTTTGCCTTGGCCTTCCATTGATAGGGCTGCTGCTGCTGTTGCTGCTAACATCATTGTTGGTTTTATTGCCAGTTTTAACGGTTGGCTTTTATTGGTTTTATGTTTTTATCACTTTGAATATTTTAACTGTTTTTACGTATTTTATTGTTGTAAGCCGCCTTGGGAGGGCTTCTGCCCTGAAAGGCGGCCAAGAAATCTTTTAAATAAATAAATAAATGAGTTGTTTCACCCTGTTCCTCAGACCATATGCAGACTGCCTCTCCTCCACCACTGAGTAATCCCAAGCGGGAAGGGCTATTGCTGTGGTCGTGCCTCCTTGCGGGCTTCCCACTGGGGCATCTGGCTGGTTATTGTGGCACCGGACTGCTGGACTAGAGGGGCCGCTGGTCTGGTCCAGCACGGCTCTCCTGACACATTGCTGTTATGCTCTTACCCCAGCCTGTTCCAGACACAGCAGTGCCTGGGCAGCACGCCTTCCCAGCTGGCCAGCCAGACAAGCTCCAGGCACCTGTCCTCTCACCTGCCCAGCAGAATGACGGGGCTGCCTGTCAACGGCCTGCTGGCATAAGGACGTAAGAAGAGCCCTGATGCTGCATCAGACCAAGGGTCCATCTAGTCTGGCATTCTGTTCACACAGGGGCCGACCAGCTGCCGACCAGGAACCCACACGCAGCACCCTCCCACCCATGTTCCCCAGCAACTGGTGTACGTAGGCATACCGCATGGTGCACACGGAAGGATGCTGCGGGAATGCCGCAGCCCAACACCCACCCGTGATGTCAGATGCTCAACCCAGTTCAGCTTTGTCCCCAAACACAGAACAGCAGCAAGAGACTTCCTTGGCCATGTGCGCAAAGAGAGAGAGAGAGAGAGAGAGAGACTGAGATTAACTCATCTCTGCTGTCCTTATCTCCCCAGTACAAGTGTTAACTGATAATTGCCAAGAGACAATTGTCTCAGGATGCCCAGAGGAAGACCAACTTGCAATTATTTCATGCTGAAAGCCCCAGTGGGAATTGGCATTTTGCAAGTACTCTGATCCCAGCTCGCTGCAACTTGATTTTTATCAGAGCAAAACACTTTTAGCTGGAGCAGAACTCTGGTCAGTGCCCAACTTTCTGGGACAACGTGCGCTGCAGCTCTGTGGGAAACAATGAGCCACGTCCAAGCTCATGCAGCTGAAAAGCGCAGAAGAGATCTCCTCCGCTCTCCCTGCCCCACACCTAAAATTCCAAAGAGAATTCTGCCCCCACCCCGGACTGGGAACTTGGGAGATCGCCTAAAAACAAGGTCACAGGGCTACATATTTTAAGGTCTGCCTTACTTCAGACGAGCTTCCAAATTGCTGGGCTAAAAGCACACACATTTGAAGAAGTTCCTATCACCTTGTTTTAACAGCCAACCCGCTACACGGCGTCAACCTTGCTGGCTGTTTTATGCTGCTCTTGGGGTAGCGGAGGGAGCATTCGCCCCTCCCCTGCCATGGTCCGTCCCCAATCCAAAGCTGGCCCCACACTGGCACAGACCTCTGCAGGGCATTCAGCCAACGGCGCCTGGCGGAGAAGATTCTGATCAGGAAAGCACTGTAGTGGGGGGGGGGAGTCAGTCTCAGTGATGTTGGGGGCGGGGGGAATTTCCCTTGGAAAATTTTCCAGTGCTTTATTTTTCCATGGAAATTTTTCCATGCGATACATTCATTAGTAACCATGAATGGATGCCAATTACAAATGCAATATCAAGCCGGCTTGGCTGTTTCAAAGCTGTAATGAACGCTCCTCAGGGGATTATCCCAAGTAGCAAGTCTGTGAGAGGACACACGCGTGCATGCCACTGAAATGCGCCCATGTCTCAGTGCAACATGGAGCTAAGCATTGGTGGCAGCGACACTGAAGGCGCCCCGAGGGCCGCTGTGGAAGAGGGCGGAGCTCCCTTGGCGTGGGCACGCGGTTGTCCGCACCTCGCACCCGTTCATTGGGCTGCTGAGGTTCATCAGTGCTGCCTTCGCCAACCAGGGGCCATCATGTGTTGGACTCCCAGAATCCCCTGGCCCACCATGCTGACTGGAGGATTCTGGGAGTTGTAATCCAAAGTATCTGGAGAGCACCAAGTCCACGAAGGCTGAATTAGTGTGTCAGCAGTTTTCAGTACTTCGGTTTCTTTCCTACATTTGAACAGTGTAAGGGAAGTACATGCTATCATCTTTAAATTTTTACAAGTATTCCAATAAAAATGTCTATATAACTTTTAAACCGCATGAAGGGTGCAGTCCTATCAGTTGCACCGATGATCGTAGGCTCCTGAACCTGGAGGCTCAGGACTACCCTACACAGGGCGGGAGGGGTGGCGGAAGCGATCTTCACACCCCGCCCCGTCCTCCCGCCCTGCCTTTGCCACTGGATGGGCTTTTCTGCCCATCTAGCTGGGGCGCTTCAGAGAGGGAGTGAAGGAGGGTGGGGAGGCCTCGGGACGGCACGTGCCCTGCCCTCTCCAGTCACCCCCCCCTTCCCTGCCCTCCGGAATGCCCCCTTTCCCCTTCTCGGAGGTCAATTTTCCAACCGTGGAGGGCAGCCAGCGCAGTTCTTTCCACACCAGCCGTGAGGGGGAGCGGGGTCAGATCTCTGGCTCTCCCTTCCGAGGCTGGAGCACTGTCTCGGACCTAGGAGGGGGGAATCCCCAATATCCAATGGCCCCTCAGACAACGTCTAGGGGCCACTGGATTGCTCCTGAAGTGTGCTTTAATTTCCCCCTTAACTATTTCAGGTCAAATACCTGTGGTATATTGGGACAAAAAGTTAACATGGGGCACTTTTTTAGCTTGTTGCTTATTTTACTTGCATTTAGTAAACATGCCAGGTTAAATCACTTTCTAGTGATTTTCCAATGCAAACTGAAAATTTTCACTGCAAACTCAGAATTTTCCAATGCAAATGACCCTATGCAAATTAGCCTAATTTACATTGAAATTTCCCCCCATAAAACCCACATCACTGTTACATATGCCCCCCCCCAGCAAAACGCTGTCAGTCCCCTGCCGCTTCATTTCGGCAACAAAAGAACAGCAAAGCCCAAGCGACCAGCCACCGAGTTCCCCAGTCACGTGCCGCGCAGCCCTCGCTGCCCATTATGCCCGGTGCGTCCCTGATTACGTGCTGACAGAGCTCAAAACGAGCACCCGGGGTGAAATCTCAGCCATGGCGGTGCGGGGGCTGCTGGCAGGCCCTTCGACTGGTGCTGCTCCGAAAGTGGGGCCACCACCAAAGGCGCTGAGCCACCTTCCAAAGAGATTCAGCCAACTTTGGCTTTTCCAGCCTCCGGCAATTTATCTGCACTGACAACATCCAAACATGGGACGTTACAGTGAAGGAACACCCACACAGGGGCATCAGCTTTCAAGGCTGGTGGGAGGGGAGCCTTAAAAATTAAGGCAGGGAGGGGAGAGGAAGCCCCTGGTGTCCCCGCAGGGTTGGTGGGAAGCACCGGGCCTTCTCTTCTCGCACTGCCAGGCTCCCCCTCGCTGGCTGCTAAGCAGGGGAGGCTCTCTGACCGTCGCTCCACGTGAGGAGAGTTTTGCCGTGCAGTATCAGTGGACCGCTCCTCTCGCCCCGACAGCAGCTTGCAGGCCACCTTCTGGGCCCGTCTGCCTGCAGGGGCCATGCTGGCTGAGGCCAATGGGAGCACCATCCAGCACACCCGGAGGCCCCCAGGTGTGGGGGGGTGCTGTGGGCAGTACTTGGAAAGAGCCCAAACTACAGTATCACACATGGAAGGGAACAGGCGTGGAGATGTGGGGGCTGAGGGTCCCAGGAGGGCACTGCTGCCCTGGGCTCCGCATACGAGGGCCCCGGCATCGCAGCACGCAGCCCTGGGAGCACCTGGTCAGTCTGAAGGCACCGAGGCAGCCACCTCGCTGACGCCCAGCTGGTGCAGATCAGGCCGAGGCCTGGATGGGACGCCCCTGGCACAGGTCGTCCCCCCAATGGAAGGCAGGCAGGATGTAACTAGGAGTTCCCCACGGGCGAATGACAGGCGCGAATGATAGGCGCCAGGCACTGGCCGGAAGCACTGGCGCCGAGGCCGGATACACGGGGCCTGCCTCTGTCCATGGGCAGAGGAGGACAGCTGCATCGGCCTGCGACGCTCTTCCCTAGACACCGGCGAGTCTGCACCCGGCCCTCCCCGAAGGGGAACCTCGCCTCCCCTGCTCCGGAAGCAATACAGGTGAACGGCCCCTTGGCCTCTTGCTTGCTGGAGGCCAGTAGCAGGCTTCTGCCTCACGCCTCTTCCTGGGGCCCTCTGGGTCCACCTCGGCGGTTTCCCCTTGGCGTCCGACCCCAAGGGAGCGGCGTCCCGAGACAGCACCTGCCTCCAGCCCCTCCGGGGATCCCTCAGCAGCGGGAAAGGAGCCCTGGTGATCCCGGGGCCCCTCCACAAAGGCTGGCATCACGCGCCGGGGCGACGCAGCAGCAAGGGAGGTTACGGGGGAAAGGCAGGTGCAAAGGGCCTGCCGGTTATCTCCATCCCCTAGCCAGCGAGGTAGAATCCTGCCTCCTTGTTTCTCCTAATACTTCCACAACCACCTGGGCTGGCTCCCGTCAATGAGTGTTTGCCTTCGAAGGGTGCCGCTTCCTGGCGGAGGGGGAGCACCTGCTGCTGACAGGGCAGAGGGCCCTGTGCATCTTTTCCCCCTGAAAGAATTTTCTGTGGTAAGAAAAAAGAGAGAAGCAGCAGCAGGGAAGCCAGGATGGCAGTGATGTCTGCACCCCCGCCCCGCCCAAAGTATTCCATGAGTGAAGCCAGCTGATGGCACAGTAAAAGCCTCAAGAGGAAGGGATCACCCCCAGCCAGAGGAGAAGTGGCAATTTCATCAATGGCATTGCTGGGAAATCTCTCTCACAGCAGAAACCCTCTTCAGAAAGCCTTTCCACACCTGACACTGCACTTGCTCTCAGGGATGGAAGGGGGAAACGGGGGGAGACTTTCTTTTCCCCTGCCAGACTCTCCATGGGCCACACACTGTGCACACAGATGCCTGGGGAAGGGAAAGAAGAGGAGACGCACTTCGGTGGGGCTGCAATGTGGCGGGCCTTCCTTGCAAGCTGGAGCACCTTCATCGCCAGCTGGGTGACGCATCACCAGAAAGCTAGGAAGGACCAGAGGAAGAGCCCAGGATTTGCCAGCAGGAACTCGGAAGCACGCGGGCGGCAACGGGGCAGCCTTTGTCGCCCTGCGGCGCCAGCAGCCACCTTGACCAGCTGCGCCTTTTGTAGCCACTGAATGGCTTCGTTCTCTCTGTGCACGGGGCAACAGATCCTGGCCCTCCTTTCCCGCTGACAGCACCCAACATCATCCTTTCCCACGACTATGACCCTCACCAGACACCACCCGGGAGGAACGCCCCCCCCCCCGCCCTAAAGGCATAAGGAAGGGCCACAGGGGACGGGCGCATCTGCTCCGGGTGCATCCAGACGCCAGTGCAATGGGGGAAAGAGGTCGCCGAGGGCCAGCGGGCGGATGAGCGCAGTGCTTGCCAGCCTCCTCCGCCCATCCCCAGAGGCACTCTGGCTTTCTGCTTCACAGCAAACTGTGCTGTGTGACTTGGGGGGGGGGGGTGCACAAACCACATCCCACTGTGCTGCTGTCATGGCAGAAGGCAGTTTCTGCAAAAGTGGGATCAGTCACTTAAAACAGAGCACGCAAGGGACTGGGGAGGGGGAGGCGGGCAGGGCAGGGCACGACACTCCTTCCAGGGGACGCCAAGCCACCACGGCTTAGGCCGGACTGTGTTTTTAGGCGGGTGGAAGCAACTGCCAGAACTATGCCATGTCCGCTATTCCAAAACCCACACTAGCATCATGCCTTTATTAGGCCAACCAAAAGATGGCAGAAAGATATTGCGCTAATATGAATTTTGGACTGTTTTTCTCATGATCAACCCAGCTACCTTTGCTTTTTGTGCTACTTGGAGGCTGTCTACTATTGTTGGCCAACTCCTACTTTGAAAAAAATTAATAAAAATAATTGTGATATAAACAAAAATTGCTTCCCTCTGCTGGTCATTAGAAGACTTTCAAAGCAGTATTCTATGCTTCCTAGGCAACTACAGAAGCCCTGGGGTACCGCAGGGCTCAGTCCTGGGCCCAGTGCTCGTCAACATTTTTATTAATGACTTGGAGGAGGAGGTGCAGGGAATGCTGATCAAATTTGCAGATGACGCAAAATTGGGCAGGACAGCTAATACCTTGGAAGACAGAAACAAAATTCATAGTGATCTGGATAGACTGGAGCGCTGGGCAGAAAACAACAGAATGACATTTAATAGGGATAAATGCCAAGTTCTGCACCTAGGAAAAAGAAACCAAATGCACAGTTACAAGATGGGGGAGACGTGGCTCAACAACACTACAAGCGAGAAGGATCTTGGAATTGTTGTCGATCACAAGCTGAATATGAGCCAACAATGTGATGTGGCTGCAAAAAAGGCCAATGCTCTTTTGGGCTGCATTCATAGAAGCATAGCTTCCAAACCCCAGGAAGTACTAGTTCCCCTCCACTCAGCACTGGTTAGGCCTCATCTGGACTAATGTGTCCAGTTCTGGGCACCACACTTTAAGGAGGAGGCAGACAAACTGGAGAGGGTTCAGAGGAGGGCAACAAAGATGATCAGGGGACTGGAAACAAAGCCCTATGAAGAGAGACTGAAAGAACTGGGCCTGTTTAGCCTTGAGAAGAGAAGCGTGAGGGGAGATATGATAGCGCTCTTCAAGTACTTGAAAGGTTGTCACAGAGAAGAAGGCCATGATTCTCTTCTCGATCATCCCAGAGTGCAGGACACGGAATAATGGGCTCAAGTGACAGGAAGCCAGATTCCAGCTGAACATCAGGAGAAACTGCCTGACTGTAAGAGCAATACGACAATGGAACCAATTACCTGGGGAGGTGGTGGGCTCTCCCACACTAGACGCCTTCAAGACGAGGCTGGACAGCCACCTGTCAGGGATGCTCTGACTTGGATTCCTGCATTGAGCAGGGGGTTGGACTCGATGGCCTTGTAGGCCCCTTCCAACCCCACTATTCTATGATTCTATGATTCAACATGTAATGGATGGGAATAGGGCCGATGAAAAGAAGTCCTTCTTCAGATAGCAAATCCCATTGTTTAACCACGTGCTACCACAAAATTTAGTGATGGCCACCAATTTGGATGGCTTTAAAAGGGGGCTGGACAAATTGGCAGGATGCCTCTGTGCTCCAGTTGCTGGAGGAGACCAGAGGGAGGGACTATCATTGTATGTCCTGCTTGTGAGCTTCCTATTGGAGAATCTTGTTGGCCATTGTGGGAACAGAATGCTGGACTTAGGCCTTTGGTGTGATCCAGCACAGCTATTCTTCTGTTCTTGTGGAGTACCGATATTCATTGCACAAATAATTTGGTCTCACGTGCTTGGGGGGGGGGGGGGCATGAACACTCTAGTATCAAAACTCTGAGACAGTTAAGGTGCTTATGGAGTCACTCCTACACCAAAAAGCTCCTACTCCTACACAGACATTATAAGGGACACACCATAACATCGACACCATGTAAGCACTAAGCACTCACCACGGTCTCACTCACAGCTGAGCCCCAATCCACCCACACTTCCCTTGGTCTTCCAGCCCCAACTTCCTTCCTCTTTTGTTAGAGGGAACAGAGAGCTGAAATCAGTGGCACGTCAATCTTTAATTCAATGCCTGCTTGTAAACATTTGGAGTTCCCAACCTGACCACCAGCCTCTTGAACATCTTAAGCTGTGGAGATCAATCGTATGCACGTTGCATCAAAAGTGAAATAAGTAAAGCTATTGTCAATAGGTTTCCTCTGTTTATGAATTCTAAATGTAATACACTTTAGACCAAGTCCATTCCTTGAAAAGCCAAATCCGAGACATGTTTATGCATAAATAGGGGGGTCACATCCCCCCTCCTTTTCCTTGGCGACTTGCATGTCCCCCACTGATCAGGGAGCCTTGCTCGCCGGGGCACTCACCCTTGGGGAGGCGATTTCTGGGACCCTGCCAAGGCTACAAATACTGGCCAGACCCACCATCTTGTCTCCCTCCTCGAACCCTGCATCTGTCAGCCCATCCCAAAACAGCCCGCTGCTTCTGGGTACTAACACGACGCACCATTGTCCTCAACTGGAACGCATGCTTGTAAGGACCCTGTCCCCTGCTCCAGGGCTCTCATCACTGCTTCTGTGCTATCCCCAACCTTCAGAGACAGAAAATGCAGACTGGAAGACCAAGAGGCACAGTGTGGGTGCCTTGAGCCCAGTGCTGAAGCTAAGCAGGCGCCTCAACCCACAGCATTCCCTACCACAGAGTAAGTATTGCAGGAGCAATGTAAGCACAGCTGTTCTCTCCAGTGAAAGGACCTTTTCTACCTTCGTCATTCTCAGACATCCCTCAACCAACTGGATGCCCCGTTGAACGGATGCCTGCTCTGACCAACTAGGCACGTTCTTTTCTACGATCCAAAAGCTCCTCCTCCTCTGTTACAGAAAGAGATGGCTGCCCAGCTCGGACGTTTTGCAGGCAAACCTGTGCCACAGCATATGGTCAACAACCATTTTCATCTCACAAGATCCTGCTCTTGGGAATGCTTGCCAGATTTACCATTTTTACTATATTTTTAATCTGCCCAATATCAATGTTCTCTCAGTGGATTACAAACAATTAAACGGCTAAAATGCCATAAAGTGAAAAATATAAAATATAATGCAAATATTTTTTAAAAATAAGATACAAAACAACAAACAACACAGGAATAAGTAACACAGTCATACAAATCTAGAACTAGGTCTCTAAAACAACTGGGAGAAAAGAAAAGTCTTTACCTGTTGCCAAAAATTTAACACCAAGTGAACCTCTTTAGAGAGGGCATTCCATAAGATGGGTGCCACCACAGAAAATGCCAGGACACCAGAAAAGGGCTTCCTTTTAGCCAGGGCACTGGGAGAGGGCTTCTGAAGAGGACCTGATGGTCCAACCAGGCACACTTAAACTGAAGGACAGTATACTTTAGGTTCAGTATCAGAATAAACCTCCTACTTGCAATCTTAGCACTGAACTGCTCTCCTGGCTACCTGGAACTTAAAAGTGCAACTGACTTAGTCTGGACACAGTTCACTCATGGGATCTAAACGATTCCCCACACAGGCTGGAAGGAGCAACCTGTCCTGGCCTCTGCAGCCAAGGAGCGTTCCGAGTGGGCCTCTCCCACATCCAGGCACACGGCTCCACTGCAGCCCACAGGAGAAGGTGGCCCTGAGGAGGAAATGGTAGGCCCTGGAAAAGCCCGAGAAGCCCGGGGCCCTCTCCACCTGCGAGCCACCAAGCAGCACTCCCTCAGGTGGGAGGCAGCAGTCCTTCAGGGCAGCTTCCCAAGGTGCTGCTGGCTGTGAAGTAGGCCTGCACTGCAAACACAAGTGCGACGCCAGCAAGGATTTGCATTTGATCTCCCTTCCAGGTTCTGCCAGACTGGAGTCTTGCCACCATTCTCGTGTGGCCCAAATAGGGGCACAGCACCTCAGAAGCCTCAGGTGACTGGTAAACGGCCCCCTTTTCATTTCCACACCCACACATGCACCCATTCCGCCAGCATCCGGCCGCCTCCTCCTCACTTCAGCGCATCTGGAGCTTTTACAGTCACTGTTCCCACTGTAGCAGCACGAGCCAAGAGACGAGGCAAGAGCTACCCTGGAAGGTTTGTTTTGTTTTAAAGCCGTGTCTATTTCAGGCTCAAGGGCACAGAAGGCACGGAGAGGATGAACCAGCAGCTACAAAAACAGCAGCCCCCATCCCTGCAGGCAGAAGCCTGGGCGGAATCGCTCAGCTGCCCAGGGCTTCCTCGCTCCTTTGAAAGGCCTGGAAGGGGGGAGCGTGTCTCCAGCCAAGAGCATCAGATCAGCACATCTGGGCCTCAGCTCAGCTGCAGCCCCATTTCCGGCCAACTTGAGCAAGAGTGGGTCCTGAGTTCGAGTTCCTGTTTTGGCCAAATACAGCCAACATGCCTTGGCCCAAAACAAGACTCCTTGATGGTTTGAACCCAGTACTGTTGGCTTTCACGGGGTGGGTCCTTTGTGGTGCCTGGCATTCTGTGCCTCATGATCCTTCCAAGCCGCACGTCACCTTAAAAGGTCTGGATCAACGCAAGCTGCTCAACTCTGTCAGGCCTGATCAAAGGGACGTCTGTGCCAGGACCCGAAGGGAGGCCTCCGACACCCTCACAGAGGAAGCCACCTGTTCACCAGCAAACCTCGCCTGCTTAGCCCAGGCTCGCTCCGTCTGCTACTGACAAGGCTCTTCTAACGATTTTCTGGGCAGAATGTTTGCTCTGATAGCATCCCAAACATTTTCCTATAAAACCAGCCCTGTTATCAAGCCCTCAAGCAGAAGAAGTATCGATCCCCTGGGGAGAGAGCAATTACATCCACAGAAGCCTCCAAGACCCCATTTCCTCCCCTCCAAGAAAGGGAACAGTTTCCACTCCACCTTGCCGGTCTCCCAGGCCTGGAAGTGGCCGGCTGGAAGCTCCGGGAGTCCCCCACACCTGCCCCCAAGCGCCTTGGCAGCTCCTTGGACTAGAACGGCCGGGCATGTGGAACAGGGCCGGGCGTGCGGAGGGCCCCAAGACTTGTGGGGAAGGCGGCTGGGGCCTGTTCCAGGCCCAGCACAGCGTGCGCCATCCATCGCCTATGCAATCTTCACAACGGACGGCAGGCTGGCCTGCTTAGGTCCACAGTGCAGCCGGGGACCAAGCAAGGGCGGCTGCCTGCGGCCCTGGCCAGCTGGTGGCTGAAGTAAGGCTGGACTCGCGCCCTCCGCGCCCAGATGCCACGCGGGCAGAGTTCCAGCGGGCGGGCGCGCTCCCTCAGGCCTGCCGCGGCACAACCGCGTCGGCGGAGGCAGGGCGCAGCGTGCGGCGTGGCTCTGCGGGCGCCCCGAGGGAGGCCCAGCGCCCGGCGCGGTGCGCGCCTGGCGCCAGCCAGCCTGTGCGCCTCTGGGGCCGGGGGCCAGGGCCGATGTTCCAGCCGCCGAGTCGGCGGGCCACCCAGGAGGAAGCCTCGACTGGCCGCCCCAGCCGCGATCCCCGCCGCGGGCAGAGCTCTCCCAAGGAGTCGGACCGGCTCTCGGCCTTCGCCTCAAGGGAAGAGGGAGGCTGCGGCCCGCCCGCCCGCTTCCCTTCGGCCCCCAGTTGCGCACTCAAAAGGCCCCGAACCGGCCCGGCGGCCAGTGGCCAACTCGGGCCCGGCCAACAGCAACCTGCGGGCGTGGCAACGGCGCCCCTTATCGAGGGGACGCGCCCCGCAACGGGCACAAGCTGCAGGACCCGCCCAGGTTAGGCCGCGCGGTGGAATCGCGGGAGGAGCCGGCGGGCGACCGAGCAAGGTGCGCGAGAGGCGCCCGCGCCACCGGCCCCCGCCGCCCCGCGCGTCCTCGCGGCTCCTCGGCGCGCCACCGCAGCCCCCGCCCGCCCGGGAAAGCCCTCGGCCGCTGCGCAAAAGCGGCTGAGCAGGCGGCGCGGGGGCCGCGGAGCCCCCGGGCGAGCCGGCGCGTCGCCCGGCCGGGCCCTCGCCTGCGGCCGCCGCCCGGCGCGCTATCCGCTCCCGCCGCCTCCGGAGGCGGCGCCGGAGCTCCCCCAGCCCGCCAGCGCCGCAGCGGCAGGCGGCGACCGCGCTCCGGGGGCGGGGCGCGCGGCGGCGGCTCCCTCTCGGCGCCCGGGCTCGCAGGGGCGGGCTCGGCCCCTGCTCCCGGCCGCCCCGCCCCGCCCCGCGGCCTCGCGGGAGGGGCGGGGGCGCAGCGGCCGCGCCGGGGGCGCGCCCCCGACGGGCCCCAGGGCGCCCCCGCCGCGGAGAAGCCGCTCCCCGCAGCCCCGCTCCCCGCGCGGCGCCCCCCCGGCAGCTGCGGGGCTGCACTGCAGAGCCGCGACGAAGCCGGCGGCGCTTACCTGCCGCCTCCGGGGAATCCGGCCGCCCGGGGCGCTGCTTCTCCTCCCGCGGCCGCCCGCCGCGCCGTCGTCCTCGTCGTCGCCCCCGCGAGTCCGGCGCCCTGCTCAGCAGCCGCGGCATCCTAAAGGGCGGCGGCGGCGGCCAGCGCGGCTCGGCTCGGGGCCGGAGCGCCCGGCTCGGGGGGCGCGCTCGAGCCGCGCCGCTCGCCCCATGGGGAGCGCGGGGGCGGCGGCCGGAGGCGCCTCCGGCCGGGGATGACCTTGCCCGGCACCGGCCAGCCTATGCCGTCGTCGGGGGCTCGGGCGCTCCCTCGCCCGGCTGCATCAAATCCCGCCGCCGCCGCCGCCGCCGCGGCTTCCTCCTCCTCCTCGGTCCGCGCGACGCCGCTCTCGCGCTCTCCCTCGCCGCCGCCGCCGCCGCCCTCGGCTCCTCCGCGGAGTTCGAGCGCCTCCCGCCGCCGCCGCCCTCGCCCTTCACATCCCCGGCAGCGCGGGCGCGATGGAGCCGGAGCGTCGGCCGAGCGCCTCAGTGCAGGCGGAGGGCGCCGCCGCGACGCAGCCCAGCCCCGGCGCTCCCCGCCCGCCCCTGGGCGCCTCCGACGGCCCCCCGCCAAGCCTGGCCGCGCGCCGCGGCCAGCCCCATCCCCGGCGCCGCTGCTGCGGGACGGCGGCGGCGAGCAGGAGGGGGCGGCTGCCGCCCGGCCGAGAGCTGCCTGCCTCGCTGCCGCATGAAGCCTCTTGGCGGCGGCGGCGGCGGCAGCGGCAGCGCCTCCTCCGCAGTCAGAAGCGCGCCCGAGCGGCGGAGACTGGAAGCGCCCGGCGCCGCCCGCCGGGGGAGGGGCGGGGAGCGGGGGGAGGGGCGGCAGGCGAGCGCCCGCCCGCCTGGGCCGGCCTCCCCCGGCGGGCCCGGATAAAGGCGCCCCCGGCGAGGCGCGCCTGCACTCGGCGGCGCGGCCGCGGCTCGGCACGCCGGAGGGCCCGGCGGCCCGCCCCTCAGCTGGCGCACTGCTCCCCCGGCGAGGCGGGAGGGGGCGCGGCGACGGCGGCGCTGCCGCTCCAGAGGCGGCCCGCTGGCTGGCTACGCGCGAGGGCGCTGGGCGCCGTCTCGGGGCGGCGGGACAGTCGGCCGGACCGCCGTCGGAGCGGGGGAGCCCCGGCGGGGAGCCCACGCGCCCCGCCGCCGCCACGGAGCGGGGGGGCGAGGCGCTGCGGGGACGCGTCTCCGGCTCGTCCGTCGCACCCTTCCGAGGCGGCGGGGATGGTGCGGGCTGGAGCCGCGCCTGACGGGCGGCGGCGGCGGCGGCTCCGTCTTCCGCGGCGGCGAGGCTTCCCTGCCGCCGTCCGCCCTTCGGGGAGAGGAGCTGCACGGCGCCAGGGCGGCGTTTCCCCTCTGGCCGGCTGAGGCGCCTCGCGGCCGCCCTTAGCGCGCGGCGCGGCGCGGCGCAGCCGCCGTCCTCCGCGGGGGACGAGCGCTCGCCCGCCGCGGGGCTGGGAGCGCTGGAGCGGCTCCGAGTTTCCGCTGGGCGGGCTGAGCCGGCGGAGGCGCGGACTGGTCCAAGCGAGCCGGGCGGCGGAGCCTGTGGAGAGAAGGGGGCGAGTCGCCCGCCGCCTCGGCTGGGACCAGCCAGGTCTCGAAGGGACCCGCCGCCGCTGCTCGGCCGCAGGCCACGCCCCCCGCACCGTGGCGGGGGTGCTGGCGCGCGCGCGCCGGCCTCCCTTGGGGGCTCCTGGGAGCAAGACAGAGGCGCTGCCGCTGATGGGGCGCGCGGGCCTTTCCGAGAAGCGCTCCGCGAGTCCCGCGGCCGTTGCCACGGGCCACCCTTTTAAAACACGGGTAAAGCCCGAAGAATTGGGCGCCATGGGAGGGCGCCACCCTCCACCCTCCTTGCTGGCCAAGCTGCCTGGCCTGCAGCGGCTGCGCCGCCTCCCTGGCGGACGTGCTGCACAGAGGGCCCCCTCCCCCCAAGGAGGGGCTGCTGCTGGCTGTGGCAGGGCGAGGCGGGGGGCCCTGGCAGTGCGGTCCGCCCCAGCACCAGGCAGGATGATCCAGATAATCCAGCGACCACAAGGGAAGAGGACTCGCCTTGGGCTGGCGTGGTGGTCAGGTGGACTCCATACCAGCTGGCCAGACAATATAGATTGGGCTGTGAGGCAGTTTGGCCCATCTGGATCCTGCCTCCACCGTTATCTCATCTCTCTTGGACTTAATAGGGAAAATGCCAGCCAACCTTACAGGGTTGTTGTAAAGGTCTCGGTGAGAATGCAGATGAAGTAGTTGGAATGCTTGTGCATCAGTGAGGCTCTTCCCCATGGACTCTCTGGGAGGTCGGTGGCCCTTGAGCAAGGGGCACCTGCCCCTCCCTCATGCAAGGAGGGAGAATCATAGAATAGTGGGGTTGGAAGGGGCCTACAAGGCCATCGAGTCCAACCCCCTGCTCAATGCAGGAAGCCAAGTCAGAGCATCCCCGACAAATGGCTGTCCAGCCTCGTCTTGAACGCCTCCAGCGTGGGAGAGCCCACCGCCTCCCCAGGTAATTGGTTCCATTGTCGTATTGCTCTAACAGGCAGGAGGTTTTTCCTGATGTTCAGCCGGAATCTGGCTTCCTGTCACTTGAGCCCATTCCATGTCCTGCACTCTGGGATGACCGAGAAGAGATCCTGGCCCTCCTCTCTGGGACAACCTTGCAAGGACTTGAAGAAATCCACCCCCTCAGCGGCCTACAGGACCCCTGTGGCCACCACCAGCAAGGGCCATTGCAGAGGGATGCCAGCGCGCTGAGGCAGCCTGTGATGGCTGGATGGCTACGCGGGAGGTGCTGGGAAAAGCGCACAAGGGGAGACAGAGGCGTCTCCGGAAGTTGGGAATATGTTGGCAAATGCATGGAGAAGGGGGATCAGCTCAACAGCAGCAGCACTGGCCAAATGAACATAAAAGCATAAGAGGAGCCAGGCTGGATCAGACCAAGACCTCTCTAGTCCGGCGTTCTGTTCACACAGTGGCTAACCATATGCCCCAATGGGAAACCCACGAGAAGGACATGTGAGAGTGCAACAGCACCCTCGCGCCCAGGTTCCCCAGCAGTGGGTGTACACAGACACACCGCCTCTGATGCTGGAGTCAGCACGTAGTTCTCAGGACTAGTAGCCGTTGATAGCATTATCTCCTGTGAATGTGTCTAACCCCATTTTAAAGCCATCCAAAGTGGTAGCTGTCACTACATCTTGTAATAGCAAATTCCATAACTTAATTACGCACCGTGTGAAGGAGTCCTTCCTTTTATCTGTCCTGCCTGAAGCTCCCACCAGTGAGCTTCATGGGATGACCCCACTGCTTCTAGCTTTATACGAGAGAGGGAGAAAAATGTCTCCTCTCCACTTTCTCTACATCGTGCATAGTTCTGTATAGATCTATCACATCTCCCCTCACTCACCATTTTTCTAATCCAAACAGACAGATGTTGCAACCTCCCCTTGTGAGGAAGTTGCTCCAGCCTGCGTTTTTTCCAACTCTACAGTATTGTTTTTTAGATGTGACCAGGACGATACATAATATTCCAGGGTTGGTCACACAATAGGGCAGTGTGATCTTGGCAGTTTTATTTTCTATTCATTTCCTAATTATGCCTAAAATGAAGTTTGCCTTTTCCACAGCAGCTGCTGTGGGTGGACATTTTGTTGAGCTGTCCACCACAACCCCAAGATCTCTTTCTTGGTCAATTACCCACTAGCTCAGATCCCATCAGCTTATACTTGATTGTTAGTCCTATAAGTCAGGGGTCCCCAACCCCCGGGCTGCAGACCGGGACCGGTCCATGGCCTGTTAGGAACCAGGCCGCAGTAGGTATGTGCGAAACCCCCTTGCCTTGGGTCTGTGGCAGGGGGGAGGCAATCCGTCCCTCCCCCCCCCCGGAATCCTCGCCGGTCCTGGCCAGCTCCGCTCCACTGGTGGACTTCCGGCCGCTGGGACACAAATAGGGATGTACGAAAGTCACGTACCTTGAACGAAAGTTGATTCGTGGTGGGAGGGAAGCGCTCCACCCCTCCCCCTGAAATTCTGGCCGGGGGGGCACTCCGTTCCTCCCCCCCAAAATTCTGGCCAGGGGGGAGGTGCCCCGTCCCTCCCCCCCGAAATTCTGGCCGGGGGGAGGCGCCCCGTCCCTCCCACCGCGAATCCTGGCCGGCTGGGAACACAAATGGTGGCGGCCATAGCCACCACCGTTTGCGTCCCTGCAGTCAGCCGTGATAGGCTATGTAAATGTTTACGTAGCCTATCACAGCTGAGGGGGGGGGGGGGAACCGCACGTACGCAAACGGTGGCGCCCATGGGCGCCGCCATTTGTGTTCCTTATTTTGGCACGTCTAGTCTACGTAAACATTTACGTAGACTACGGCGAAAATAAGGGGAATGCAAATAGCGTAGCGTCTACGCTATTTGCATTCCCCTTATTTTCGCCGTAGTCTACGTAAATGTTTACGTAGACTAGACGTGCCAAAATAAGGAACGCAAGTGGCGGCAGGCGCCGCCATTTGCGTATGCGCGGTTTTTTGTTTCGTTTTTTTCACTCAGCCAAGATAGGCTACGTAAACATTTACGTAGCGTATCACGGTATTTTTGTAAAAATCTAGCCGTGATAGGCTACGTAAATCTTTACGTAGCCTATCACATTTTTTGTTTTTTTTTAAACTTGGAAATGGCGGCGGTGGCAGCCGGTCAGAAGACCGGCAGCCGCCAGAGCCACCGCCAGGGAGATTTGCCCAAGGTAAGTCCCGGGGGGGGGGGCAGACTGTTTCGCCACCGATTTCGGGGGGCCAAATGCGCTGGCATTCAGCTTCCCCGAGATTCATGGCGAAATTCTCTGACATCCCTAGACACAAATGGCGTCCACATAGCGGACGCCATTTGCGTCCCTGTTCTTGAAGTAATAGGCTACGTAAATCTTTATGTAGCCTATTACGGCAAAGAACAGGGACACAAATGGTGTCCGCTATGCGGATGCCATTTGCATCCCAGTGGCCGGAAGTCAGCCAGCGAAAGCATCTTTCTCTCCCCCCCCCCAGTCCGTGGAAAAATTGTCTTCCACAAGACCGGTCCCTGGTGCCAAAAAGGTTGGGGACTGCTGCTATAAGTGATCTGGAATTAAGAGTGAGCAGTGAAGTGGCCAAGTTTGAGGATGACACCAAATTATTTAGGGTGGTTAAAGCGAAAAGGGATTGTGAGGAGCTCCAAAAGGATCTCTCCAAACTGGGAGAATGGGCATCCAAATGGCGAATGCGGTTCAATGGAATCAAGTGTAAAGTGATGTACTTTGGGTCAAAAAATCCCAACTTCAAGTATAACCTGATGGGATCTGAGCTAGCAGTGATCAACTAAGAAAGAGATCTTGGGGTTGTGATGGACAGCTCGATGAAACTGTTTACCCAATGCGTAGCTTCTGTGATAAAGGCAACTCCATGTTAGGCGTAATTAGGAAAGGAATTGAGAATAAAACTGCCAATATCATACTTTTGTTGTTGTTGTTCAGTCGTTAAGTCATGTCCGACTCTTTGTGACTGCCCCTTTACAAATCTGTGGTGTGCCCACATTTGGAATATGTGTACAGTTCTGGTTGCCGCACCTAGAAAAGGACATTGCAGAGTTGGAAAAAGTGCAGAAAAGGGCAACTATAGAAATCGAGCTGGAGCATCACCCCTATGAGGGAAGGTTACAACAGCTGGGATTGTTAAGTTTGGGAAACAGGTGAGTTAGGGAAGATATGATAGAGGTGTACAAAATTATGCCTGATGAGAAGAAAGTGGACAGAGAAACATTTTTCTCCCTCTCTCATAATGCTAGAACCGAACAGGATCATCCCATGAAGTTGATTGATGGGAGAGACAGGACAGATCAAAGGAAGTACTTCTTCACACAGTGCAAGAGTTCAAACAATGGAAATCACTTCCACAGGATGTCCCTCCCTATTATCACCCAACAACGTTTTGTAAATGGCAACTGTTAAGGTAATAATCATTGCCTGTATTTTCCTGCATTTCAGTTTTGCATTTCAATAAGTTAATTATCTCACTGTTGAAAAGATGTCTGTCTTATCACCCCACAACATATCGTGAATGGCAGCTGTCTGTACTTTTTTGCATTTCAGTTCTCCCTGACAACACTGTTGACATCTCCCCCCTCCCCCCTCCCATGTACGTGTACAAAGATGGGCCAGTTTGAGGCTGACGCGTCATGCATCTGATGAAGTGGACAAAAGTGTCCAAGGACGCCGACGCCAAACAAATCCATTTGTTAATCTCTAAGGTGCCACAGCCCTCTTTGGCATTTTCCTAATTCCATTTCGTGTATGAACAAGGTGAAAAGCATTGGTTCCGATACAGATCCATCCTTGCGCACTTTCCTATTTGCCCCCGGCCTCGGAGTTGTTCTGGTGGCAAAGCCATTGTGCTCAGGCCAGTCACCAGGCTGGCATGCAGGAGGGTCTGAGAAGCGATCTCCAGCTCAATGGGTCTGATGTCAAGCCCACCTCTACCTGAGAGCCTGGACAGCCACAACCGGTCAGAGTAGCCATGCCAGGCTAGATGGGCCAGTGGTCCGGCTCCGTCGAAAGCTGCTTGAGCTTCCTCTGGTATTGTTCCCTTCAGGCCTGATGCTGGGTGGAAGCAGCTCTAGGACAGTCAGGGGAGAAGCAGTGGGGATGGAAACGGGGGGGAGGGGAGGGGCTGGCATGCCCGGCCATCAGCTCCCTACCCCTGATGCCGGGGCTCTTGTTCCCAAGTATGCCTGGAGCTGCATTTCATGAGATCAGCGATGGGCTGTGGACTCCGCTGGGGGAAAAAAGGCTTCTCCTTACTTCCGCAACTGATTTGGGGGGCCACCTTGCGGAGGCTGTTTTGCACCACACCCTCCCTCTCTCTCCCTCTGGCAATGTGCCAGCTGTGAGAGCTGGACTATAAGGAAGGCTGAGCGCCGAAGAATTGACGCTTTCGAACTGTGGTGCTGGAGAAGACTGTTACGAGTCCCCTGGACTGCAAGGAGGTCAAATCAGTCCATCCTAAAGGAAATCAACCCTGAGTGCTCATTGGAAGGACAGATACTGAAGCTGAAGCTCAAATATTTTGGCCACCTAATGCGAAGAGAAAACTCCCTGGAAAAGACCCTGATGCTGGGAAAGACTGAAGGCAAAAGGAGAAGGGGCGGCAGAGGATGAGATGGCTGGATAGCATCACCGATGCAATGAATATGAACTTGAGCACGCTCCGGGAGAGAGCGCAGGACAGGAAGGCCTGGCGTGCCATGGTCCATGGGGTCACGAAGAGTCGGACACGACTGAACGACTGAACAACAACAACAAGATGTTTCAAATTGTATTAAGAGTTCAGAAAAACACCCTACATTTCATAGCAGCCAGAACATCGGAAGCTGCTGTCTCATACTGGGTCTGGCCATTAGTTCATGGTCTACACCAGGAGTTGGTAGCACGCAGCCACCCACCCCCAACCTGTGCAAGCCCCAGAAATCTGAGGGCTTTTTTAAAAAAAATGGAGTCCAGAGCTGCTACACTCTGTAGCTGCTCTGGATGCCATTTTGTTTTATTTCCCCCTGTTTGGGGCACCCATGGGGGGGAGGGTCCGGGGGCAAAAATGCTCCCAGAGCTCCTGAAGTTGCCCACCCCTGGTCTACACGGACTGGCAGCTGGGTCCCAGGCAGAGGAAGGTCTTCCCAGCCTGCCTTGAGATGGTGCTGGGATGGAGCCTGGGAACGTGCATGCAAAGTAGGTTCTCCCCTCCTAAGCTACAGTCCTTCCCCCAAAATGAGGCGAGATTCCTCCCCTCATGGATCTGAATACTGCCAGCACTGACTGGCGGCAGCGGCTCTCCAGGGCTTCAGGCAGGGGGCTTTCCCAGCCTGCCTGGAGATGCTGCTGGGGATGGAGCTTGGGACTTCGGCATGCCAAGCGGGGGGGGGGGGGGGGAGAGATCTCCATGTCCAGTCACCTTAAGTGAGACAGAGCCATCATCACAGGAATGTGTGCCCCTGTACCTCTCAGTTTAGAAGTCAACCCCTGAAGCCCTTTCTTCCTACAAGCACTCCAGTCCCCTGTCTCTCTCTCCCAAGTTCTGCAAAGCCGGGCTGTCCCCCCCCCCCCATACATACACATGAGCCCTTTTCCAGAAGAAGATCCCCACACACACACCTTAGGCCTGCCTGGTGACTAGCTGCCAGGCCTCCTTATCTCTTGCTATGAAGAAGGGAAGAGCTCAGGGGCCTGAGCCGCTTGGACCCCCACCCCACCCCCTTGCTAGGCTGGTCTGGGTTTAAGTTCTGTCTGTAAGCTGGGGGAGCTGCTGCACCGGCGAAAGGGCCGCTCGGGGGCAGAGGCTGCCCCCGCCTGACCTTTCTCTGGCAAGCGACCTTAAGAGGCCCTTCCTGTTCCCCTGGGATTGGGGGAGCCTAGGCCGGGGCCCCTCTGCTGCAGTTCCTCCTGCTCCAGTGGCAGATGGATCCGTCCTGCTCCTTCCTCATCTGGCCACCCTCACGTTCTCCTTGTGTGAGAAATGTCGCCATTTTTGCAGATTTGTTGTCTGCCTCTCCCTTTGCCTCTGAATCGCTCACAAAGCTTTGGGGTGACCCAGGTTCCCCGTCATGCCCTTTCGCTGCATCTCAAAGTGAACCTTCCCCCAAACGGTCTTCGAGCAGATGCGCTGTGCGGGTGCCAAGGATTCGTGCGGATTCCAGGGCGTTCACGGGTGAAGGGGCCCGCGGCAAGGTCGTCAGCAGTTTTGCACGAAAGCCCTAAGCCGACTGGCAGTTCCTCTCTGTCCTCGCGGGCTGCTCCACTTTCACAGGATCTTACCCATAGTTCCATCCCATTCCCTCTCTGCTTTAATCTTCAAAAAAAGAAAAAAGAATCCTGCTAACGACTTACTCGATTGTGTATCTCGATGTCCTTCAGATGCCAAGAGCTGTCACAACATTCGGGGTGGTGCTGACTGTGCTGGATCACCAAATTCTGGCCTGCATATTAGTCCAAGAGGTGCAAAGCAGGACATTTCCTCCAGGAGTTCACAAAGACCTGATCCCTCAAGCGCCCCAAGGGCCGATCCACTTCCTGGGCATAACGGAGCTGTGTGTCTGGGGTCATTCTAAGTTACCTCCAGGGGACCCTCAGTGCTGCTGAGTGCAAAGAAACTGAGGATTACACACACACGCACACCCAACTCTGACTCTTGAACTGGTAACCTTTGTCCTCCCAGGCTTGAGGGGGCAGGAGGAAATGAATCTGGGGGGAGGCTGGATTTTAGACAAAGGGAGGGCAGCTTTTGTTTTGCAGATGGAGACCCTCCGGCCGCTGAGAGGAGGCAAGGTTTGCTTGGGGTTCTGTTGCAGGAGGCCTGAATCCTGAGCGCAGGGTAAACCAACGATTACAGAAGAAACGGCTCAAGTCTCCAGTGCCCCCCGTCTACGAAACTCAAGTCTGAATAAGCACTGAAACCCCTGCAAGTTCAACCACCTCAGGAGTGGGGTGCAGGAGCAGTACAAAATAGCTGCCGTGCTTTGGGCCATGAACTCTGAACTCTGTTCAGTCTTGCTGCTCCAGCTAAAGCCCTCGCTGCGCCTCTCCGCCTAGATCAGTGACGCGCGCGCACCTGTTTCCCCTCCTCCTCCGTGGGATGCCGGCCCGCCTTCCTCCCCGGACGCTAGCGCTGCACTGACATTTTAAAAACAGAGATCTCTCTTAGTAGGTTAAATTGTGATATTCTAGGAGTAACAGTTGTTACTTGGGAGAATCAGAGATATTCAGCAATTGATGGGAATGGTGGCACATCTTTTCATAGAATAGTAGGGTTGGAAGGGGCCTACAAGACCATCCAGTCCAACCTCAATTTGCATGAATTAATGTCATGCAAATTACATAATTATCTGCAGTTTGAATAATTAAGGAGGAGTTAGTGTAACTATTTAACCTTTTGCCATCTACTGCTGAAAGGGAGTCACTGAAACTGCACTCACTTTTGCAACTCAGGAGGCCTGGAGAGAGGCTGGTCCAACACCTGATCGTTCCCCCCCCCCCCGGCACCTCCCCCAGCCCCGACACACCCCCAGCCGGCCCAACCTCTGGCATCCTCGCCCTTTGCCTCGGCATTCCCTTCCAGAGGCTGTGTCACAGAGTGATGGCCCTGGCACAGAAGAAGTGCAAGGCTTGTGGATAGATGTTTCTTGCACTTAGGAAGTAGGAACCTGGCAGAAAAAGGAGGTCAATTGCAGGAGAAGCTGAGAAGAACTGTATGGTGTGTGTGTGTGCGGGGGGGGGGGGGTTCTCCTGAATATTCCTTCGTTCTCCCATTTTTGCCATTTTCATTCCACTTGTTTTTCAACCCTCAATATTATTTTTTACGATGGCACAGCAGGCATAGAAGAGATCTTTGATAGATATTGTTTGTAGCTCGGTGCTAGTCCCTGCTTTGCATGAGAAAGGTTCCAGGTTCCGCCATCAGCATCGCCACTCAAAAGGATCAGGGAGCGCCCACTGGGAACAACCCTCTCTGCCTCCAGCCCTGGACAGATGCTGCCAGCCAAAGCTGATAGTACTAGCCCGGAGGAGGGACAAAGGGCCCAACAAGACACGTCTTGCGCAATTCATGCGACTGAGAAATGGTTCCTGGGCGCCGTCTGGATCTAGACCAGAGGTGCCGTGTGTGGGAGCGGGAGACCGTGGCTCTGGCATCAATCCACACAGTCACAGAAGGGGCCCCCTGAGGTTCTCCCCTGGGTGCCCTCACCTTCAGGGTGGCTACTAGAGAAAGGGCCTTTTCAGTGATGGCTTCCCACCCCCTGGACCACTCCTCCCAAAGCGAAGCTCACCCGGCACCTACATGGATGCCATTTAGGTGCCAGGTGAAGATGTTTTTATTTTTCCCTGGAATTTTAATGCCTCTGATGCCCTTGCCACCTTTGGGCTTTTACTGTTCATGCGGTGAGATGGGGCCTTTGCCATCTGCTGAGATACCCTCCCCCCTTGCCACTGTGTCTTGCTCTTGTGCTTGTATGCTTTTTAGATTTTACTGTTATATTCTGTTTTGTGTTGCTTGCCTCCCTGAGAACCCGGTGGGTGAAGGTACGGAATATACATTCATTAAATAAATAAATCTAGTTTGGTCCTTGATTTAAAGCAGCCTTCTATGTTTCTAACGATGATCTTGTGTGATGCTGGTGTTTGCTGTTGGTATGAATGTTTGCTGATTTATTTCCATATCAGTTTTTATTATATGAATGTTATTGCTTTAAGCTGCCTTGGAAAGGCTCCCGCCCTGAAAGGCAGCCTAGAAATATTTTCGAAATAAGATTTCTCACTCTCTTCCAAGTGGTGTTCAGTGGTGTCCCTGTTTTCCTGGATATGTATTACAGCCAAGATTACTGGCATTTCTTCACACGCTCCATGGTGCGACTATCAGATGGCACCTTGAGGTGAACTTGGTTGCTCATCTTCGGATTTCACAGAGGCAGGCCATCATCCCCTTTCTTCTTCTGCACCAAAGGGGCTTCGGGATCCACTGCCAGAAGTGGATCGTCCTTCTCCTTCGCAATCAACACCACAAGGAGACAAAGCTTCAGGCCAATATGACTTTATTTTGCTAGCGACTGGCCTTTTTAGAAATGCAGGTTGGAGTGCTCTCGGACTGCTTCAGGCTTCTAAACAACTAATCTGTGATCTCTAATTAGAGGAGACAAGTGGTGAAGTTGCCGACAGTTTGGATGTGAACCTCTCATGGCCAGACCTGCTTTGCAGTGATGCCCCTCCCTTAGGGTGGCTCCCTCCTACATTGGCTTCCAAGAGGGGCTGTCCTGGTGGAGTGTCTGAGCCCTGCCCCTAACTTTTCCCACTTTGCTTTGTGATGTGCCCTAGCATCCTCGTCCTCGGAAACTGGAGTTCTCGTGGTGGAGGGAGGGGGCAGCGACTCAGACTGGGCCATCTGTTTGTCAAGGCCTTTGGAGGACTCTCCCAGCATCTTGGCTCACTAGGTAGGGTCCCTCCCCTGAGCTCTGAACTAGCTGTTCCAACTCTGATTCAGAATCAGAGTTGGAACAGCTGAAAGCCCTGGTTGCAGGGTGAGTCCGGGCATCCCGGCCTGAGCACCAGCTTAACTGCAGGGGAGGGGCTGCTGGAGCCTCCTCCTGGCAATCTGTCCCGACAGGGAACGTGCTGGCTGGTGGCCACTGCGTCCGGGGGGCACCTCAGACTGTGAGAGTGACACCTCCCAAGGCCCCTCCTCCTTGCCGGGGCCTCCCCCTGCTTGGCTGCCACGGGAGATTTCTCGGCTTGTAAGCCAGAGATGTGACTCACAGCCTCATCTGCAGCTCTGGCCGAGGGGGCCTTGCTCTCCGGTAGCCTGCAGTTGGCGGGGAGGCATGGCAGAACCGGACTTCCGCCTCTCGAGCTCCCACAGCCTGAGCAGGCCCAATCAGCCCTCCCCCCGGGCTGCTGGCAGGTGAGCAGCCGGGCCGAGCTCAGTGCTCGGGCCGCAGTGGCTCAATGGGCCCACGCCCAGTCAGCCTCGGGCGCCAAGCCTGCAGGCCAAGCCAGCAGCTCTTGGGCTCTGCTTGGCAGCGGCGGCAGCTTCGCGCCAGCGGGGGGCACGCTCTTCCCGCTCTCAGAGGTGAGCACGAGACGGGGCGGGGGAGTGCTGGGCGCTGGCCTCGGACCGAGCGGCAATCGAGGGAGGGCTTTGCCTCCACAGTGGGCATGGCCGCTGCCTGTGGAAGGGCCCGGGGTCAGTCCTGGGACCTCTGGGAGGGCTGGGGAAACCTCCCTCTGCCAGCAGCCCCGAGAGCCCTGGCGGCCAGCCCATGTTGGCCGTGCTCAGCTGGATGGGCCAAGGCGACTCCATCGGACTCACTGCCCGGACTGTCCAAAGAACCACAGGGCAGGGCACAGGGATCGGGGCTCCTCCGGAAGCTCGCCTTTGGAACCAGCTTCCCAGACTGTCTGGGTTATGGCCGTGCAGAGCAAGACTTGCAGCTCTGGCAGCTTCTAACCGCAGTGCCGCCCTCGTCTGTACGCCCATGAGCCCCGAACATGTGGTGGGAAATATTCACTTCTCTTCTCACTTGATGTATGTGGCAGTTTTCATGAATGAAATGTGAACCATTATCTGACTCTGCATCCAACCAGCTCATAGCAAAGAGGAATCTACAGGGCAGGACTGGCCGGCTCCGGAAGTCAGCTCCCGCGGAAAAGCCTCTGGCAAGCCGCAAGGGCGTGATCGGTGTCTCTCCCCACCCCGCCGCCCTCCTGGGGACGACGGTGGTGCACCTCTCCAGTGACTGCCAGAGGGCAGCCCAAAGCCTGTGTCCCTCTCAGGAGAGGCTGCAGCAGTGGCATGGGGGAAGGGGAGAAGGGAGGCAGGGCGCATCCATCTGACTTGGCATCCTAGCACCGAATGCGCAGCACCCAGCCAGGGGCCTTGGAGACATTCCCAAGCCAGACAATGCAGAGAGAACCTTCCCCTGCTGGTTGCCCCAGCCCCCGGAACACAGGAACATCGGAAGCTGCCTTAGACGGTGTCACCCCCCACCCCCGCCATCTAGCCCATGGTAGTCAACACTGACTGGCAGCAGCGGCTGTCCAAGGTTTCAGGCAGGAGTTTTTCCAGCCCTACCCGGAGATGCTGCTGGGGATGGAACCTGGCACCTTCTGCATGCCAAGCAGGGGCTTCGCCATGGAGCCACGGCCCCTCCCTGTGGCACGCTGAGATATACTGCTTTTGAAACCCTAAAATTCAAAGTGATCTTGATAGACTGGAGCACTGGGAAGAAAACAACAGAATGAAATTTAAGAGGGATAAATGCCTAGTTCTGCACCTAGGAAAAAAGAAACCAAATGCACAGTTACAAGATGGGCGATATGTGGATCAACAAGACTACAAGCAAGAAGGATCTTGGAATTGTTGTCTATCACAAGCTGAATATGAGCCAACAATATGCCGTGGCTGCAAAAAAGGCCAGTGCTATTTTGGGCTGCATTAATACAAGCATAGCTTCCAAATCCCGGGAAGTACTAGTTCCCCTCTACTCAGCACTGGTTAGGCCTCATCCGGAGTACTGTGTCCAGTTCTGGGCACCACACTTTAAGAAGGAGGCAGACAAACTGGAGAGGGTTCAGAGGAGGGCAACAAAGATGATCAGGGGCCTGGAAACAAAGCCCTATGAAGAGAGACTGAAAGAACTGGGCATGTTTAGCCTTGAGAAGAGAAGACTGAGGGGAGATATGATAGCACTCTTCAAGTCCTTGAAAGGTTGCCCCAGAGAGGAAGGCCAGGATCTCTTCTCCATCATCCCAGAGTGCAGGACACAGAATCATGGGCTCAAGTGACAGGAAGCCAGATTCCAGCTGAACATCAGGAAAAACGTCCTGACTGTGAGACCAATACGCCAATGTAGCCAGAGGTGGTGGGCTCTCCCACACTGGAGGCCTTCAAGATGAGGCCGGACAGCCACCTGTCAGGGATGCTCCAACTTGGATTCCTGCATTGAGCAGGGGGTTGGACTCGATGGCCCTGTAGGCCCCTTCCAACCCTACTATTCTATGATTCTATGAACATGCAAGGTCCATAAACTGGCCCTGACTGGACAAAGTAAATGGAGCTTCCTCTTTCGTCACACTAGTAGTGTTACTGCACGCATTGATTAGCATAGAGCTTTACGATAAACGCATTTAGTTTTTTACAAAAAATTAAAAACTGGACAAAATTGACATTTATATTAAAATGACGGGACGGTCAGGAAATATGAAAAAAACGGTACTGTCCCGTTTAAAACGGTACGTATGGTCAGCCTAAGTCTATCGCCCATTCGTGCCATCGCACGATAGCACGTTTATTGGAGGTTTCCTGCTAATGCAGTGCTGCAGGTTTAGAGAAAAAGGAAAAGAAATTGGTGGAATCAGGGATCGGCCGGGGAAGCAGAGCACTAAGTGGACCCAGGATACGCCCTGCATTCATCGGTCGAAAGGCGAACCAACTCCCCTCATGGCCGTGAGGCGCTGTTTCTAAAGCTGCACGTCTCTGCTGCTTGGTTCAAGGCTTTTCAAGAGTAATTAATTCCAGTTTCAGTCCTTTGCACCATCACCTAACCAGAGCTTCAGAGGGAAGGCGAAAGAGGGGGGGAGCCGGGGTGGGGGGAAGACTCTCTGACTGGTCGAGCAGCCCCTGCCAGTCTGATGCCGTTCACTCCCAATCCCCCCACCCCACCTGGAAGTACGTTTCCATCAGCAACGTATGGTGCGGGGAACCTGTTAGTGGAGCCCCGCGCAGAGCCATGCCGATTCCATGAAAAAGCCGGTATTCCTCCGTTTGCGTCACCCTTCCGTTGTCATGGAAACATGGCCCCACTGAAAGCAATGGGAAATGGGAACAAATGGGAAGGACAAAAACAAAAGAGCTCGTGCTCATTCAAAATGAATGAAAAGCAAATGAATGCATACTGGTGCAGATGCCGCTTCTGATAGCAACCCCCCCCCCCCAGCCCTCCTGCGCTCTACTCCCCAAAGATTGTGTCACATTGGCTCAAAGAGGACAATTGGGAGGTTATGACAACCCTCAGAAACATGCCATTTTGTTTAAATGGAGGAGGAGGGCCTGGGGCGGGCAAGGAAATCCCCATCACGTTGTGGCTCTCGCTCGCCTCGGAGGCGGCCCTGCCATTTTAGGCCTTTCCTGGCAAATCCCTTCTCACCATAACACACAGTGCAAACGGCACAGCTCTGACCTCTGCTCCTTTTCAGTGCATTATTCATGGCTTGTCAAGAAGAATCGTTGCCAAGGAGTGGCGTTAGCAGCACCTTTGGCGATCGAGTCTGATGTCTGTTGCAGATAGCTGAAGCCAGCTCCACAGGAAAGAGAAGTTTCTTGATTGCATTTAAAATGTGAAGGGTATTAATAAGGACTGTGTTCTTGCCCTTTTCACACAAATGTGCTTCATTCATATATATACGTAAAAGCATAGAGACAATGTACACAAGCAACATATACCTAAAAACAACATTGAACTATCATTCATAACTAAAGACACATCCAGAATTGATTAAAACTCATCATGTGCTGCAAAATGCCTGGGAAAAGAGATAGGTCTTAACCTGGTGCCGAAAAGATAATAATGTTGGCACCAGGCAGACCTCATCAGGGAGCTTGTTCCACAGATGAGGGGCCAACACTGGGAAGGCTCTCTGCCTCATTGCCGCCTCCTGAGCTTCCCTTGGAGGAGGACCTTATATGCTGAACGTAGTGTGCAGGTAGGCTCATTTCAGGAGAGGCATGTCATCACGTATTGCGGTCCCAAGCTGTATAGGGCTTTATAGGTTAAAACCAGCACCTTGAATTGAGCTCAGAAGCACATGGGCAGTCAGTGCAAATGGGCCAGAATTGGTCTTATATGATCGGACCTTCTGGTCCTTGCTAGCAATCTGGCCACTGTATTTTACACGAGCTGCAGCTTCCAAACCGTCTTCATAGAATCATAGAATAGCAGGGTTGGAAGGGGCCTACAAGACCATCGAGTCCAACCCCCTGCTCAGCACAGGAATCCAAGTCAGCGCATCCCTGACAGGTGGCTGTCCAGCCCCGTCTTCAATGCCTCCAGCGTGGGAGAGCCCCCCACCTCCTTAGGTCATTGGTTCCATCGTCATGTGCTCTAACGGTCGGGAAGTTTTCCCTGATGTTCAGCCGGAATCTGGCCTCCTGTAGCATGAGCCCATTATTCCGTGTCCTGCACTCTGGGATGGTTGGACTGGGAGAAGACCTGGCCGCATCTGGGCTGGGCTGTGGGGACCCATGGTTGACTCTGCAGAAGGCGTCTTGGTGCATTCACAAAGAAGCCCCCCGCCCCCGGTGACGTGGGATATGGTCCCTCCGTGGGTCAAAGAGCCCCACAGGCTGCAGATGGGAGAGGCAAAGCCAGCAGTGTGTGGAGAAGAACCGGGGAGCTGAGGTGGTTAGAGAGTCAGACTAGGACTGTGGAGACCTGGGTTCAAATCCCCACTCTGCCAGGGAGCTCACTGGGTGATCCTGGGCTGGCCACTGTCTCCCCCGTCGGCCCTCACAGGGTTCTCGTGAGGAGGAAGTGCGGGGGGGACACAGTGGCCGCCTCGAGCTGTGTAGAGGAGCAGCAGGATTTAAATGACCAAAAAATCACCGCTCCGTGTTCAGAGTTGCTTTCTGGCATTTCCGCCTCCCCTGACACAGCAAAGGGAGCCCCTCCGCCCCACGCCAAGATCTTGGAATGAGACACGTCCAGCAGGGGTCATTTCCAAAACGAACTGAAGTGGATTTCTCAGGCCTCCCTGTTTCCCGCATCTGTGGGAAGACAAGCGGGGAGCGTGCCTTCCCTTTCAGCGCGGCTCCATTTTGTCCCTCTCAGCACCGCAGGGGCCTTATAGATTCATAGATTCATAGAATAGTAGGGCTGGAAGGGGCCTACAAGGCCATCGAGTCCAGCCCCCTGCTCAAGGCAGGAATCCCGGCCATGGCCTTGCAGGTCATGGCCGGGATTTGAGCAGAAGGCGCCCGGAAGGGCCGGGGCCTATGCAGCCTCTGGGATGTCGGAATCCGTGTGCGCGTCTCTCTGTCGGTGTTCCCAGAGCAGAGCCGCGGGAGTCGCCCTCCTCCCCGTCCGCCCGCCGGTCTGGCCTTGGCAGGCAGGGCGGCTGGAAGCGGTCCGTGAGGGCCGGGCCGCGGTGGGGTGGGGTTTGCAGAAGGGTCGCCCAGGCTGAAGCCTCACTGCGGAGGGCTGATCAGCGATGCCCCGTTCAAGGGCTCAAGGCCCTTGCCCACCAGGGGTCCGGCGGGGGGTCCTACAGTCGCGCCCTCCCTGTCAAGCTGACACAAAGGCGAAGAGCGTCTCGTCCTCATTGCCTGAAGCCTCCTCCGTTGGATCCATCACGGTCTGGCTTCCGGAGGCGCTCCGCACGTGGACTCCCCCTTCACTGGAACGCTGGACTGCTGAAGACTGGCCGTCAAAGGTACGGCGAGCCGTTTCGTAAGTTCGAACTCTCCTTGGCTGCTGTGTCTCTCCCTCGTTCCGGCCTTTTCTAGAACTCTTGCCTTTGGTCGCCTGGGAAGGAGGACCCCAGGAATCATTCCCGTCTGTGGAAAGAAAAGAATTTGCTATTCCCAGAAACTCGGACCAAACTCAGAAGGGAAGGTGTGTTGAAGCAGGTCGCTTTGCCTAATCTCTGCTGCAGTTTTCTCTGAAGTGCAAAACAACCCTTATTCAGAAGAATCGCCGGCTCAGCCTCGCTATGGCTGCATACACGCGTTGCCTGGCTGGCAGGCTGGACGAGGTCATTTTGCATCTGCTTTGTTAATTTAGCACACACTGAATGAGTATTTTGAACGTATCTTGAATGGACAAGGTCAGTGCCTGGCCAGAAGGGCCACTGAGTTTTGAATGCCGGAAGCCTCCACCCGGCAGACCCGCACTCCCCCCCGTCTCCCCCATGGTGGCCTGCCGACGCCTCCTGGGCGTGAGGGGGGGCGTGCAAGACTTCCAGCGGCACTGCCAGCCCCATGCTTGCCCCGCTGCCGGCCTGCTGGGACTGGGGGCCTCTCCCCCGAGCACGACCGACTGGTGCCGCCTCCGTCAGTGCAGGCGCCGGCTGCTGGCCCTGTAGTGCCCCGGCTGCTCCCTGCTCAGAGGCGACTGGCAGTGGCAGCACACGGCAGTGCTGGGACCCGCTGCCAACTCAGGGGGGTCCCACACAACGCTGCCCCGGCGTTTCGGGGAGGAGGAGACGCATACGGCCTGCCTTGAGTCTGGGGGGCACCACACGAGCGGGGGGACAATGGAGGCGCGGTCAGGGCTGGAGCCTCTGCCTGCTGCTGCTCCCCCAACACGCCCTGGAGGATCTCCTCCGCCTCGCCCCCCACCACGCTGAGGACGTCAGGCCCCTCTGGGGCCCCTCCGCTGCCACAGGAGGAGGCCTGCAGTAGCCTCCTCAGTCAGGGACAAGGGGCACCGCGACTGGCCCCCGCGCTCTGCTGCCCTGCTGCGCCGGGACGCACCATCCGGACGAGGGGAGAGCCGGCTGGCCTCACGGTGCTGGCAGCGAGCGCAGCGCAGCGCCTCGCCCACCTCTACCCCAGCCAACACCCCGGAGATGCCTCGGATTGCACTGGATGGCTGCGACACAGTGGAGCGTGACTGGAATGAGAAGGCAATTAATGCGAATGCTGTGTGCCTCGTGCGTCTTCAACACTGCCTTGAAATTTGCATGTATAGTGTTGGTGGAACTACAACCTAGCACACACACGCACGCACACAGACACACAAGAGCAAAAGAAAAGCAGGACTGCCTAAGCAAATGACTGGTGTCTTTAATTGGACGAAGCCTCCCTGGGCGAGGATTTGTTCTGGCCTTTTCTAGAACTCTTGCCTTTGGTTGCCTGGGAAGGAGGACCCCAGGAATCATTGCCGTTCCTTGTGATGCTTGTGGAGATTCGTGTCTTTAATTGCCTGGGAAGGTTGACCCCAGGAATCAGTCAGGTTACTGACTATTGTCCTTGGCTGCCTGAGAAGGGTGACCACAGGAATCCTGAGCTCCTTGCCCTGTGTTTTGAGCCTCAGAGATTTCAACGGGGAAACCTATTGTGCGGCTCTTTGACATGGTTGTAGTTTTTAGCCTTGGACTGTTCTGGAATTACTCAGAGCGTATAGCTACTGACCATCAGCTATATGATTTTGGAAGAGTGTAACCATTAAGCTTTGGCCGTGGGATTTCCTGCAATAAAGAAGTCTCACTGATCTGGGCGTCCGATTTTCCCTAGACATTTTTGCCCGTGGATGTGTTTGACGTCCCACACTTCAACACCTACGTGCTCTCAGTGGGGCTGGCAGTCTTGAAATAAGGAGAATCACGGAGGATCTCGACACGAATCCTCATCTCCCCAAAGCCAAGGCAGGATTCAGGGCTGGTCACACTATTAGGCGGAGCGAGGCAGCTGCACAGGCACAGGGGCCCAGCATGAGCGAGCAAGGGGCCAGCGCTGTGTGCTCCCGCGGCAAGCCTGCTGCCTTCAGGTGCGGTGTGCAGGATGCAGCGACTCACCAGTATTGCAGGAAGATTCAACAGCGAGTCCAGCGGAATGGGGCATCGTGTCCTATCTCTTGTCCTGGCTCTGAGCTGCCTACTGTCTGCCCCCGCCCCTGCCCCCGGCCACTGACTTTTCATGTTCTCCCCTCTAAGCAAAAGGTGTCCAGTTCCATCTTCATATTCAGAACTGAAAGAAATTCAGATGCGGGGGGGGGGGGTGAGTGGAAGTGAAACTGACACATTCATCCATCTCTATTTTCTGACAGACTCCTCATTTTTAACAGCTACATGCCAGGCTGGTCCAACATAAGACCATCAGAAGAGCCCTGAAGCTGGGTCAGACCCAGGGTCCATCTAGTCCAGCATTCTGTTCACACAGTGGCCAACCAGCTGTCGACCAGGAACCCACAAGCAGGGCATGAACGCAACAGCACCCTCCTGCCCATGTTCCCCAGCAACTGGTGCACACAGGCTCACTGCCTCTGACACTGGAGGTAGCACATGGCCATCAGGACTAGTAGCCATCGACAGCCTTCTCCTCTAGGAATTTGTCTAACCCCCTTTTAAAGCCGTCCAAACTGGTGGCCATCACTACGTCTTGTGGAATTCCACAGTTCAATTTGGCACTGCATGAAGAAGGACTTCCTTTTATCTGCCCTGGATCTCCCACCAATTAGCTTCATGGGATGACCCCGTTGGGTTCTAGCATTATGAGAAAGGGAGAAAAAAGACTCCCTATCCACATTCTCCACACCATGCATAATTCTGTACACCTCTATCACGTCTCCCCTTATCCTCTTTTTTCCAAGCTAAACAGTCCCAGCTGTTGTTACCATCCCTCAAAGGAGAGATGCTCCAGCCCCTTGATCATTTTAGTTATCCTTTTCTGCATTTTTTCCAGCTCTACAATATCTTTTTTTAGGTGTGGTGACCAGAACTGTACACATATTCTAAGTTTGGTCGCATTATAGATTTGTATAGGGACAGCATGATACTGGCAGCTTTATTCTCAATCTCTTTTCTCATCATTCCTAACATGGAGTTGCTTTTTTCACAGCAGCCACACACTGGGTTGACATTTCCATTGAGCTGTCCACCACAACCCCAAGATCTATTTCCTGGTTCGTCACCACTAGCTCAGATCCCATCAGGTTATACATACCTGAAGTTGAGACTTTTTTGCCCCAATGCCCATCACTTTACACTTGCTTACACTGAACTGCATTTGCCATTTGAACTTTCTCCCAGTTTGGAGAGATCCTTTTGGAGCTCATCACAAAACCCTTTTCACAGAATCATAGAATAGTAGGGTTGGAAGTAGGGATGTACGAAACCCCCCCTTACCTGGCTCCGCCGGGTTCCGCTGGGGGGGGGGAGGCGCTCCGTCCCTCCCCCCGGAATCCTCGCTGGGGGGGAGGAGATCCGTCCTCCCCCCCGGAATCCTGCCCAGCCGGCTCCGCTCCACAGCGGCTCTGCGGAGCAGCTGGCCAGGGCCGTCTGCAGCCGGATTTCCGGCTGCGGATGGGCTGCTGTGGACGCAAATGGCGGCCGCCGTAGCGGCTGCCATTTGCATCCCGCCAGACTGCCATGATAGGCTATGTAAGTATTTACTTAGCCTATCACGGCAACCCCCCCAAAAAATGGCATACGCAAATGGCAGTGGCTACAGCAGCCACCATTTGCGTTCCCTATTTTTCGCCATTCTAGCCTATGTAAATATTTATGTAGGCTATTACGGCAAAAAAAAGGGGAACGCAAATAGCGTAGTGGGCGCTATTTGCGTTCCCCCTTTTTTTTGCCATAATAACCTATGTAAATATTTACATAGGCTAAAACAGCGAAAAACAGGGAACGCAAATGGCGGCCACCGTAGCCGCTGCCATTTGTGTATGCTGCGGTTTTTTTGGGGGGAGGGTTAGCCGTGATAGGCTATGTAAATACTTTTGTAGCCTATCACAGCTGCAAGGTCGCCAATGGCGGCCGCAGCAGCCCGGCCACAGCCAGCCAGGAGACCAGCCACTGGAGCTGCTGCCGCCGCCGCCGCCACATCCACTGCAACTGCCCCAGGTAAGTTCCGTCACGGGGGGATTCTGCAGGGGGGCAGGGGGGCAGGAGGCCATTCCACCACAGATTCCGGGGGAATCCAGCCTCACTGGAATCCGTGGCGGAATTCTCTGCCATCCCTACCTATATGTGTCCTTTTTTTTCTCAGGTCTTCTCTAAGCTTTTTGTGAAGCCACACTGGCTTCTTCTGTTGTCTTCCACCATTTTTTCTTGTTGGAATCGTTTGTAATTGTGCCTTTAGAATTTCCGTTTTTAATAACTCCCACCTATCTGGGACTCCTTTTCTCATAGAATTGCTTCCCATGGGACCTTACTTATCATTGTTCTGAGTTTATTAAAACTGGCTTTCCTAAAATCCAGGGTACGCATTTCACTAGACTCGGCTTTTTCTTCCTTTAGAGCCAAGAACTCAAGTATAACATGGTCACTTTCCCCCAGAGTTCCCGTAACTGCTACCTTGGGCTCCTTCAAACCTGGCTTTTATCCTGCTATGGAGATTGCTTACTCACAGAAGTTTGCGGGTCCTGTACATGACGCAGCCCTCATCCAGGGAACTTCCCACTCTTTGTGAGCTCTATTGCGTTGTTTTCCATGATGAGGAAAGTCTGGCATTTTCCCTTCTCCCTCCATGGAGTCGACATAAATGCGGATGTAGAGTTTAAAGTTGCTTTTATAACAAATAAAACAACACTGCCATCTAGTGGCTTTGTAATGAAACACATAGATCTCAGTGAGAAGTTTAGGGTTTTTTTAAAAAAGCCACGTGGAAAGGACCCGATCTGATCCCACGGAGATTCCGGAAGCAGAAGCCCAAGTAAACTGCAGGATCTTTAGCCTAGTGTGATGAAGCCCTTTATCCACTAAGTCATCTCCCAGGAAATATCGGGGAAATTGAAGTCCCCCATTACTACTACATCATGCTTCCTTAAAACATTGGCTATTTGCTTTTCAAAAGTTTCATCCTCGTCTTCTCCTTGGTTGGGTGGCCGGTAGTAGACTCCGACCACCAGGTTCCTTTTATTCTTTGCTCCATTTATTTTGATCCAGATGCTCTCGATGGGGCTACCAAGCTCATCCTCCTGTATTTCTGTGCAGAGATATGTATTTTTCACATACAGTGCAACCCCACTTCCCTTTCTGTTCCTCCTGTTCTTTTTGAACAAGTTATATCCTTCAATTGCGGTATTCCAGTCATGAGAGTCATCCCACCGAGTCTCAGTTACACCTATCAAGTCATAATTTCCCTCCTGTATTAAGAGTTCAAGTTCATTCTGTTTGTTTCCCATACTCTGGGCATTAGTGTATAGACATCGAAGACCATGTGCTTCATAGTCTGGCTTTCTTCCTACATGTGTCGGAAGACTATTATTGGGCGCTATTAGAGCTGTTCTCTCCGTTGTGGTGCAGGATCCTTCATCCATTGTTATGGATCCACCATCGGATTCAGTTTAAAGCCCTCCTGATGAAGTTCTTCATGTTGTGGCCAAACACATTCTTCCCAGCCTTTGTGAGGTGCAACCCGTCCCTTGCCAACAGTCCATCTTCCAGGAAGTATAGGCCATGGTCCCAGAATCCAAATCTCTCATGTCTGCACCACCTTCATAGCCAGTCATCCACCTGAAGTATTTTCCTTCCCCTTTCTATCTATATTCTAACTACTGGAAGGATGGATGAGAAAACTATCTGGGCCCCAGAGTTCTTGAGTTTCCTTCCCAAAGCTTCAAAGTCTGACATGATTTCTTTGTAGCTCCGCTTGATGGTATCATCTGTTCCCACATGGATGAGAAGAAAGGGATGCCTGTCATTGGGCTTTATGAGTGCAGGCAACCCTTCAGTCACATCTCTAATCCGTCCTCCCAAGAGACAGCATACCTGGCAAGTCCACGGGTTTTCGCGACATACTTGGGCTTCAATCTCATGCAGCAAAGAGTCTCCCACTACTTCTACTCTTCTCTTCTTGTTGTTGTAGGCCTGGGTTTCATTGCCTCTGCTTGCCTGTCCTTCAGCTAGGGATGTACGAAACTCACTTACCTTTTCGCGGATTGATTAAGTATTTACGTAGCCTATCACGGTTACCCCCCCCCCAAAAAAAACCCCAGCGTACGCAAATGGGGACTGTAAACAAAGCCCTATGAAGAGAGACTGAAAGAACTGGGCATGTTTAGCCTGGAGAAGAGAAGACTGAGGGGACATAGTGCTCTTCAAGTACTTGAAAGGTTGTCACAGAGAGGAAGGCCAGCATCTCTTCTCGATCATCCCAGAGTGCAGGACACGGAATAATGGGCTCAAGTGACAGGAAGCCAGATTCCGGCTGAACATCAGGAAAAACTTCCTGACTGTTAGAGCAATACAACAATGGAACCAATTACCCAGGGAGGTGGTGGGCTCTCCCACACTGGAGGCGTTCAAGATGAGGCTCGACACCATCTGTCAGGGATGCTCTGACTTGGATTCCTGCATTGAGCAGGGGGTTGGACTCGATGTCCTTGTAGGCTCCTTCCAACCCTACTATTCTATGATTCTATGGCAGCAGCTATGGCAGCCGCCATTTGCGTTCCCTATTTTTTGCTGTTCTAGCCTACGTAAATATTTACGTAGGCTATTAAGGTGAAAAAAAGGGGAACACAAATAGCGTAGTGGGCACTATTTGCGTTCCCCTTTTTTTTCGCTGTAATAGCCTACGTAAATATTTACGTAGGCTAGAACGGCGAAAAATAGGGAACGCAAATGGCGGCCGCTGTAACCGCTACCATTTGCGTATGCCATTGTGTGTGTTTTTTATTATTGGCTTGCCATGATAGGCTGTGTAAATACTTAGGTAGCCTATCACGGCAAAGACCAGGACGAGAATGGCAGCCGCGGCAGCCAGTCGAAAGACCAGCCGCCATCGGAGCCGCCGCTGGAGCCACCGCCGTCCGGAACATCCACCCCAGGTAAGCCTCGTCCTGGGGGGAATCCGTGGGGAGGGGGAGGGGGCAGGCCGTTCTGCCACAGATTTCAGGGGGCCGAATGCCAGTGCATTCAGCCTCACTGAAATCCGTGGCGGAATTCTCCGCCATCCCTACCTTCAGCCTCTTGCTCGCTCTCATGTGGGTCCCCTGTGATTCTTCCTCTGCAGGCTGTCCTCCAGTCTCATCCTCAAGTACCTGGAAATGGTTCCCTAGTTCCACTGCCTCCACTGGTGCACAGTGGCTTCTAGTTCTTCTGCTCCTACTGTCACCCTTTTCCAAGGAGTATCCTCTACTTCATTTTTCCTCACCTCAACATTTTCCTCTTCTGCCTCAGCTTGCTGTTGTTCTTCTAGCTTCTCATAGAATCATAGAATAGTGGGGTTGGAAGGGGCCTACAAGGCCATCGAGTCCAACCCCCTGCTCAATGCAGGATGCTATTTGCGTTGCCCTTATTTTCGCCGTAGTCTACGTAAACATTTACGTAGTCTACAGCGACTAAATAAGGAACACGAATGGCGGCTCCCTATGGGGGCCGCCATTCGCGTACGCGCTTTTTTTTTTTTTAAGTCACCCGTGATAGGCTACGTGACGATTGACGTAGCCTATCACGGCTGACTTTGCAGATCTAGCCGTGATAGGCTACGGGAATCGTCACGTAGCCTATCGGGGCGTTTTTTGTTTTTGTTTTTTACTTTCGCGTTCGCGGCCGGGCGAGGCGAGGCGCCTCCTCCCCGGCCTGAATTTCGGCCGGGTGAGGCAGGAAGCCTCCCCCCCGGCCTGAATTTCGGCTGGGCGAGGCGGGAAGCCTCCCCCCCCGGCCTGAACTTCGCGGGGGGAGCAGCGAAGTGCCTCCCCCCCACCGCGAACGGCCTTCGACGACAGGTAAGTGACTTTCGTCCACCCCTACTTTCCATGCTGGGAATAGCTGTACCTATGAAATTTGGCCACTGGGGATAGGTGAGAATTTTGTTCAGTTCAATTTGTGTTAAGAACTTATCAAAACTGAGAAATTTCTTCATAAATGGGATGGAAAGAATTTGAGATTTCTTGAAAGAATTTGAGATTTGAGAAACGAGCGAGTGCGCAGACATTCTGACTAGCAGTGGCACCGATGCAATGGCCCTCTAACCCCCTTCCAAACCAAACCAAACCAAACCAAACCAAACCAAACCAGGGCTTCAGATTGTGTGCACTGGATGTCAGGATGAAGGTCCTGGGTGCGTTCCGTGTAGGCCAGGGGTGGGGGACCTCCAGCGTGGAGGCCTCATCCAGCCCAGGAAGTTCTCTTCCAGCCCACCAACACCTGAGCTCCTCAAGGGTTCTACACCTTCACTGCCCCCTGGCCTCTGGGCCACAGAGGCGTGGGGTGGAGGTAGGGAGAGGAACCCCCTTGCTACCCCCTATCACAGATCAGATCCTCCCCCGTTGCCAGGGAAGGATGAGCAAAGCCAGGCTGAGCACATGGCTGGTGCTCGCAGGACCTCTGAGTCCCTTGCCTTCGAGCACCGCCCCAATCAGGATGCTGACCGGTGTGAAGGGAGTGCCCAGCTGACTTGGCTGTGCTAGCCCCACACCCCCACTCCCTGGGAGAAGGCATGAGGCAGAGACAGCTGCCCTGGCTGACGCTGCATTGGCTGGGCAGCACTGCTCTGTATGGTCCTTCCCCAATGGGGGCAGCCCATGCACAGTGAAGGCAGTTCCTGGCTGCTGTGCCGGGGGCTGGGGACCAAAGGATGCCCGGAGCTGTTGACCCCCTGCCTGACATCACTTGGCCCTTGGAGGGCTAGGCGGGGATTCCCCCCCCCCGCCATTTGTAGTCCCCCCCAACTAAGACACTTGGCTGTTGCTACTTGAACAAAGAAACCCCCCCCCCCAGGCCATACGACAATGGGACCCATGACCTAGGGAGGCGGTGGGCTCTGTTCTATGCTTCTATAAGGCTAGAACTGTTTTAACAGAAATGGGTTAGAGTGCTCACCTCCCCCCCCCCAGCCCACTTGCAACCTCTTCTGGGACATGACCAGGCCTGAGACTGATGAGAATCAGCATGGGGGGAAGTGCTACTGATCTGGTGAAGAGTGGAGGACCGCCCCGCCCCGCCCCGCCCCGCCCCCCATGACAGCATCTACGCTGTCCCTCCTTTCCACCCCTGCCTCTCTCTTCCGCAATTAGAACAATGGCGGTGCATCTGTCGGTGTGATGTGGCAGCTCTGTTCACTACCAAACCGTTACCTGGTGGTTTGGGAATGGCAGAGATTCATGATACGTCTCTGGCAAGCAGGCCCTGGCGGAGTTCTTGCAAGGCCCCTTCTGCCAGCGACTCGCCGTGGGCTCCTCATCAAGCCAGTCTTCCTCCACTTCTCTTCCCCAGTTGTCATATGTTTCTCACACACAGCTCTGGTGTCCATGAGGGCAAATGTAAGCCTGGGCCAAATCCAGTGGAGAGATGACCTCTCTTCGCCTATGTTCTATCACAATCTCTGTGGCTAGTGGAAAGCAACCAACATATCCATGCGCCAAGTAGCTAGAACTGCAAGGGGGTATCTCAAAAACATTCCCTTCCTGCTCCCTGTCCATCACATTGCATTTGGGGATGCTGTTCTGAGTCACCAGCGCTGCCTCCGGTGCCCTCTTTCGAGGGTAAGGCCCTGAACCTTTGCACAGCATCCCCTGGTTTGTGTCAGACTCATGCTCAGGCAAGCCAGCGGGAGATTTATACTGAAGAGTGCTGAATCAGCACTGTAATGTTCAGGGCTAAACACAGGCATCCTTGTGCCTCCCTGACCTTTAGATGTAACATAGGTGCACTCCTGAATAAAAACATCTGTCCCTGGTCAAGCGCCCATCGCAAGTAGGATCTGAGTAGAAGATTAACAAATCACAAGACCCCGGCTTAAAGCTTGCAATCTAATTAAGGCAACAACAACAAAAACGAAGGAAGGCAGGGAGCAGGAGGAGGAGGAGGAGGGAAATGCGCAACCTACTGTTTAGCCTGTGGGAAGAAAAAAAGCATTTTTCGAAAAGAACACGGCCCTTCTCTGCCAAGCCAAGGAAGCTGAGCGCACACGTGCGACAGCTGCAAAGGCATTTCATCCTGTTCCAGAGCTGACTGCTAATGAAAAAGTGACATTAATTGCATGTAAAAGGTTGCACTTGACTTAGATGGAGTGAAGGGAGCTGAACCATCTCACTGTCTCATCCAGGCACCAGGAGAAGCGGAGGGAAAGTCAATCAGTCTTCACCAACATTTGCTCTCGCTAGTGTGATACGGGACTTTAATTAGCCAGATGCGAGGGGCTGCCGCTCCTTGGAGGGCAATGTCGAGAGGCTCCATCTTTCCCAAGGTGCTGGGAGAAACATCCAGAAGGTCTCGCCCTTCTTGGCCGGTTGCTTGCCACCAGGGCGTCCCTGCTCTTCCACCCCTTGTTGTTCTTGACCATAACGGTACAAGGAAGCCCGCATGGAAGGCTCAGGCACCCCATTAACAGCCCAATCCCCCTTGTCTGTGGACACCCTGAAGGCGAGAACACTCCCCCCTGCCAATGAGGCACTCTCAGGTAGCTGACTGGAGGATCAGATTTGAAACTGCAGCTTGCCTGTCAAAACGACAGCAGCAGAGAAGAGAACACAATCCATAAGCATGCAAGTAAGCCAGGTCCTTAGAAAGAGCTGCAGTAAAATAATGCCCCTCAAGAAGGTGTTTATGTATGTTCAGGGTTTTGTGGGGCGCACTGCATGGGCACACTCTGATGTGCCTGGCTACACAGAGGCATGTGCAAAAGGCCTTTCCTGGCAGGCTTTGCAGATTCTGAGCATCTTTGCAAGCTCCCTGCTGGCTGTGTCTTGCCTTGCTGGATTGGACCAAAGACCTGTCTCTTCCAGCAGCCTGTTTTCAGTGCTGCCATCCAGATGCCCCCTGAGGCAGCCCACAGGCTGGGCACAGAGGCAGTGCAGACTGCCCCCCACTGTCCTCCCCCAACTTGAGTTTCCCCCAGCATCTGGAAGTTGGGGTATATATCCCCGAGGGCCCAATCCTATGCATGTTAAGACAGAAAAAAGTCTCACAACTCCCAGCATTCCCCAGCCAGCATGGAGTTTGTCGGACACATGTGGGGTTGCTCCTTGAAGCAAGCAGGCTGCACCGTTGCTGTACACAGAGGCCCCATGTCGCTTCCAGGGCCACGAGCCATTAAGCGGCCCCTCCTTCATGAATGTGCCTAAGTGCTCCCCAGGCGTGTATGGCTGGGAGGGTGGCAGGAAGGAGCCCAGGCACCCCTCCAGCCTGCTCCTGATGCGGAGCCGTTTCTGGAGGAACAGCACCACTTCAGGGGCTCCGGGAAGCCCTTCTTTCAGGTGCTGTGTGGGAGAAGCAGGCACGGCCATGGCATTAGGGACAGGAAAAGCCATGGCTGTGGTGCGATGAATAAGTACAACCGACAGCATGCGGAGGCTCTCTTAAAACTAATGTGTGGCAAAGGCCCTATCTGACCTGCTGGCCCCGGGACTCTTCAGCCCGGTGTTTCTGAGGAGCATTCTTGCCCCGACCTCCCAGCTGCTGGGTGGATGTTTCATTCTGCCGGCATGTGCCAAACATGGCCAACAATTAAGCACCCCCGTTTCAGCGTGCTGTCACTCCCAGCGAGGGATCCAGCACCAGTGAGGCATTTCTTATTCATAGCAACAGTGCCACTGAAGTCAGAATGGAGGCGTGGGGTCTCCAGGACAGAAGAACATTTAATTCCTCGTCAGCTACACAGTCCTCATATGAGAGGCCATGCTGGCATCAGTGCCAACGAAATGAGGGGCTGGCGAGCTGCCACGGCTTCCTCAGCTGGTGGCCTAGGTGGGAGAGACCCCAGCAGATTGGGGAGGGGAGGGGGTTCTGCAGGCACCACATCAGCCTTCCCTCCCCCCCACCTTCGGGGAAGGGGCTTGTTGGAACCCTCCAGGCCCTCCCTAAGAAAGGGGCCCATCGATCCTGTCACCACCCCCAGTGCCCTTCCTTCGGCACGCACCGGGTTGGTATAATGGGGGCTTCCCCTTGTGGCAAGTGAGAAATGATGCCAGTGCAAAACTGCAGTGCGATTTCACCCATCGAAACACACAATAATCACGATAATACAAATGGTGCCAACATCAATTTGGCATGTGTTATTTCTGGATGATCCGAAGTTGTGCTGAAGTAATAACCTGAAATAATCACACTATCAAAATTATAATAATCAAGATAATCAAAGAGTGTGTCAGCAGCACTGTCATTTCTGGATATAAAAACCTGTGACACAGCAATCAAAATAAGAGTATCAGTTGCCACAGATCTATTCAGCATAATCAAAGATGAAGTTAGCACCAGTTGGGTGATTTTTAAACAACAACAACAACAATATCCAGATCACCAAAACAGTGTCAGATTTTGTTGTTTATTCATGTCAGGGTGGAAACTGAGCCCACAGAGCCCCAGAGCAGTTCTGATTCTGAGGAGGAACAGCCATCCATGGGAGTGGAGCCAGCTCATCCCTCACAGGCTCAGCACCTGGCAGAGATTCCTCCTGCCGGCATTCCTGAGATAGAGAGCAACCCGGGTAGTGAGGGAATGCGGGAGGGGGGCTTCTTAGACGCTCGACGCAGATGCAAAGAGCGAGGAGCGATGGAAAGCGCGGGAAGGAGGCGTAGCACCCGTTTGGCGTGCAAGCAACGGCCGCCTCCCATGGCCCCAAGGGAAAGAGGGAGGATCTCTCCCTAGCCCATAGGTTCTGGGTCTTCAAGTGACTCTCTTTCAAACAGGGATCAACTGCCTACTCAGAGCATAGGCCACTCTGCTGTTCCTTGCGTAGTTGCTGGTGATTAGCATCTGAAAGAGTCATTAAGTTGTAAAAGGATTAAAGCCTTGAAAAGAAACCTTTCATCTGTGTCTAGAGTTGGCCATTGGAGTCTACTGAGAGAGGCCGCCAAGGTGTTCCTGACAATTCACTAGTCAACAGACCCACCTTCACACAGGCGGGATCCGCCTGCCGCTTGGCACAGGGAAGCCTCCCACGCCAGCCACGCGCCGTCCTGCTGCACCTGCCCTGTCGGAGCGAAGCCACCCCCACTGGCCCTCGCAGCGCAGCCCCCGCCATGGTGCGCCCCCATGCCCCCGGAGGGAGTGGGGTGTCCGCTCACCCCTGAGGTGGCTGGGCTGGCAGTGCAGGCTTCAAACAGACCCACAAAATCCAAGTAATCAAAGCGAAATAATGCATTTAAAAAAACAAGTCACCCCGAGGCTCACACCTCTGCAGCAGGCCTGCCAAGTTTCAGGTGTCCGGGTTTCACACTCTTGGTGCTATGGAGCAGGCAGGCAGGCATCCTCCTAGTTATCCTAAATGAAAAGAAGTGTGTCACTAGGTCCAGTATGCGTTTGCGGTATGTGAGCCCCCCTAGCAACTGGGAAGCCAAGGCCTCGTTCTGAGCTGGTGGCTGGGCCATTCTGCATGGCCTTCCAAAGGCCACCTTCTCCTTGTGAGACCAGGGGTGGGCTGGGTGAGAGCGCTCCCCTTTGGTCTAGGGAGGGATCAGTGCCTCCGAGTCAGCGCCCCAGGCTTGGGCTCTTACCCATGACTTCCTGTAGACGTGGGGATCCAGGGGTGACTGGAGGAATGGGGCACAGAGCTCTGTGCCTTGCCAGGGCTTCCCACTCCCCCCAAGTGCCTTGGAGGTACGGCCGGGTGGCTACCACAGGAAGGAAATGTACACCTTGGAGTCCTGTCACACTGGGGGCAAGGAAGGAGGCCCCGATGGCAGCCTGAAGGAATTGCCAGCCCAGTCCCTTGAAGGGGAGGCATCAGACAGATAAGCCATCGAGAACGATGGAAATCTTGTGGAGAGGTCAAAGGGTGTATGAACAGTGCAAATTTCAGTTGTCTCTGAATAAACGATGGGGTGTTCCACCTCCCGGGCCCGGGAGTTGCCAAGGGAGGCACTGTGGGAATCAAGGTCCTTCCTTCCGGGGAGAGAAATCTGCGGGAAGGCAGAGAGGGAGGGCTGGGCGAGAACCCCGCCGGGGGGGAGCAGAGTGCGCTCCCCGCCCGTCTAGAACATTCTCTCGGGGTGGCAGCTAAGCTTGGGAGGTGGGGCTGTGTGCCAGATGGCTGTGGTGCAGCCGCCAGGCCAGGACCTCCGGGCTGAGGCTCAGGGCCCCAGGCCCACCCAGCAAGCCGCGAGCGGCCGGAGCAGCAATGGCAGGCTTGCTGGCGTCAGCACCGGAGGCCATGTGGGCACGCCGGCACCCACCGGGCTGATACCAGTCTCCACGTGCTTCTTACGGTTCCGTCAAGGAAGCACGCTGTGGGGGGGGGGCAGACGTGGTCACAGACGGTCAGCTGGTTATTTTTACTGTCCAGATATGTCATCCTTTACTACAGCAAAAAAGGGCTTATTAGCAAGTCAAGCTGTTTAGCATCTGGGTGGCAGAAATAAACTCCATTTTATTCATGTGGTCACGATAGCGCTATGATTTAAGCAAGTTTAACATGAAACACTTCACATGCTCAGAGTAAGGACTGGCAAACAGGGTTTTTTATTTGTCTCTTGCTCTGACATACCAGGAAGGCAGAAGCAGTGGTAAAGCATGGAAGCCGCATCTCTTTCCCCTCCTCCTCCCCCATTTCTGTGCTTGTCGTGGTCCCCCTCTTCTCAGGAAAGATCCTGTGAGAAAGCCACCTTGCCCCCAGCCACGACGTGGGAGGGGCGCCTTCTCCTGCCAGCACCCACCCCCCATCGCTCTGCAGGCCCAGGCAGCTCCTCTGCACCCCCTCCTCTGCACCCCCTCCCCAAAGCTGGTGAACACACCCATGGAGCCTCTGCTTTAGGCCGGCAGCACTGGAAACTCCAGCTGAGCAGCTGCAGCAGCAACCCCCCCACCCCATTCCAGGAAGGAGGGAAGGAGGGGTGGCCGGGCCCATTGCCTGCTCTCCTCCTGGGTGAGGAAGGGACAGCAGGGGGAAGAGGCCCAGAGACACCTGCTGCGCCTTCACTAAGGTCCAGGTGAGTCCAGCATCCTGACCTTCATGTGTTCGGAGTCCCATGGAGAGGCCCTACGTACTTCTATTAAAAACATGCAGCATCCATCACAACCAGCAGTCAAGCAGCAATTGCCCTACAGAGGCATGCCACCTCCAATACTGCAGGCAATGCACAGCCGTCACAGAAGTGCAGACTCATGGAACAGTACGGTTGGAAGGGGCACTGATAGCCTTCTCCTCCATGAGTTTGCCCAATCCCCTTCTAAAGCCATCCTTGTTGGCAAACATCACTACATCTTATAGAATCATAGAATGGTAGAGTTGGAAGGGGCCTACAAGACGATCAAGTCCAACCGCCTGCTCAATGCAGGAATCCAAGTCAGAGCATCCCTGACAAATGGCTGTCCAGCCTCGTCTTGAAGGCCTCCAGTGTGGGAGAGCCCACCACCTCCCCAGGTAATTGGTTCCATTGCCGTATTGCTCTGACACTCAGGAAGTTTTTCCTGATGTTCAGCCGGAATCTGGCTTCCTGTAACTTGAGCCCATTATTCCGTGTCCTGCACTCTGGGATGATTGAGAAGAGATCCTGGACTTCTTCTCTGTGACAAGCTCTCTTGAAGGACTTGAAGAACGCTATCATATCTCCCCTCGGTCTTCTCTTCTCAAGGCTGAACATGCCCAGTTCTTTCAGTCTCTCCTCACAGGGCTTTGTTTCCAGTCCCCTGATCATCTTGGTTGCCCTCCTCTGAACCCTCTCCAGTTTGTCTGCATCCTTCTTAAAGTGTGGTGCCCAGAACTGGACACAGTACTCCAGATGAGGCCTAACCAGTGCTGAATAACGGGGAACTAGTACTTCCCAAGATTTGGAAGCTATGCTTCTATGAATGCAGCCCAAAAGAGCATTTGCCTTTTTTGCAGCCACATCACATTGTTGGCTCATATTCAGCTTGTGATTGACAACAATGCCAAGATCCTTCTTGCTTGTAGTCTTGTTGAGCCACATATCACCCATCTTGTAACTGTGCATTTGGTTTCTTTTTCCTAGGTGCAGAACTTGGCACTTTATCCCTATTAAATTTCATTCTGTTGTTTTCAGCCCAGCACTCCAGTCTATCCAGATCACTTTGAATTTGGTTTCTGTCTTTCAGGGTATTATCTATCCCGCCCAATTTTGTGTCATCTGCACATCTGATCAGCATGCCCTGAACCTCCTCCTCCAAGTCATCAATAAAAATGTTGAAGAGCACTGGGCCCAGGACTGAGCCCTGCGGTACCCCACTCGTTACCTCTCCTCAGTTTGAGAAGGTCCCATTGAGAAGCACTCTTTGAGTCCGATTCTGTAGCCAACTGTGGATCCACTGGATCCTTTTTCATCTAGCCCACTTTGAGCTAGTTTGCTCATCAGGATATCCTTGGGCACTTTGTCAAAAGCTTTGCTGGAGTCAAGGTATATGATGCCCACAGCGTTCCCACAGTCCACAAGGGAGGTGACCTGATCAAAAAATGAGATGAGATTAGTCTGGCGGGACTTGTTTTTGACAAATCCATGTTGGCTTCGAGTAATCACGGCCTTGTTTTCAAGGTGCTTCCAGATGGCTTGCTTTATCATCTGCTCCAGAATTTTCCCAGGGATTGATGTCAGACTGACTGGTCTGTAGTTCCCAGGTTCCTCCTATCTGTCTATCTGTCTATCTATTCAATTTATTAATAGCCCATCTGGCTGGACACCCAGCCACTCTGGGCAATGTACAACAATAAAAACAGTTTATACAATAAAATTCAATATTAAAAACATCACATTTCTAAAATTACCCTTCTTGTTGTTGTTGCTGTTGTTGTTGTTCAGTCGTTCAGTCGTGTCCGACTCTTCATGACCCCATGGACCACAGCACACCAGGCCTTCCTGTCCTGCGCTCTCTCCTGGAGCGTGCTCAAGTCCATATTCATTTCATCGGTGATGCTATCCAGCCATCTCATCCTCTGCTGTCCCCTTCTCCTTTTGCCTTCAGTCTTTCCCAGCATCAGGGTCTTTTCCAGGGAGTTTTCTCTTTGCATCAGGTGGCCAAAATATTTGAGCTTCAGCTTCAGTATCTGTCCTTCCAATGAGCACTCAGGGTTGATTTCCTTTAGGATGGACTGATTTGACCTCCTTGCAGTCCAGGGGACTCGTAAGAGCCTTCTCCAGCACCGCAGTTCGAACGCATCAATTCTTCGGTGTTCAGCCTTCCTTATAGTCCAGCTCTCACAGCCATACGTTGCTACTGCCTACCTGAACAACCATGTTTTTAATGCATGGCGGAAGCTCATTAAAGAGGGGGCATGGCAGAGTTCCCTAGGGAGGGAGTTCCACAGAGTGGGGGCCACCACAGAGAAAGCCCTGTCCCTCATCCTCACCAGCCTAGCTGTCCTGGCTGATGGGACAGAGAGAAGGCCATCCGAGGCTGATCTTGTTGAGCAGCCTATGCCCTTTTTGAAGATAGGGACCACATTAGCCCTCCTCCAGTCATCTGGCACTTCCCCCGTCCTCCATGATTTCTCAAAGAGAATAGACAGCGGTTCTGAGAGTTCTTCTGCCAGTTCCTTTATTACTCTAGGATGCAATTCATCTGGCCCTGGAGATTTGAACTCATTCAAAGTAATTAGGTGTTCCTTGACCATATGCCTATTGATCTCAAGCTGCATATGCCTATTGATTTCATTCACGATCCTCTAGTTCCTTCCTCCACTTTCTGTAGGAGGAAAGTATCAGCAACACAAGTCAGGAATCTCTTGGAGGGGCCATGTTTTGCAGAATTTGTCTCCCAACAAATATCGGGGAAATTGAATTCCCCCATTACTACTATATCATGCTTCCTTGAAATACTGGGAATTTGCTTTTCAAATGTTTCATCCTCATCTTCTCCTTGACTGGGTGGCTGGTAGTAGACTCCGACCACCATGTTCCTTGGATCCATCATGTGTGTGTGTGTGTGTGTGTGTGTGTGTGTATAGGAGGCAGTGTGCCTCTGAATGTCGGCTGCAGGGGAGCATGCGCAGGGTGGTGCTTTTCTGAGGAAGCCCCAGCCCCAGACTGCATTTCTTGCCAAATCCTTCTCTTTCCCCCCTCACACAGGCCTTGGGCCTTAGCAGGGAATGTTGCACTGGGCCGTATCAACTGTTTGATCTGGCAGGACTTTGCATCAATGACTGCACAGTCCTGCAGCAGCCAGATTCTCCCCACCACAGGCTGACAGGAGGCCAGAATGACCCCTCCCAGTTATCAGAAGAGGGGCCCAATGGCATGATGGATATGGAAGGCTGGGCTGAGGAACCACCCCAGAAGAGAGACTCCACATTATGCAACCCCCCTGCCAGAGCCTCCCACAGAAAGGAAGGTCCTGGGGGGTCACCATGCTGCCATCCTCTTGGCCTGACCTGATGACCCCACTCCCTCGGAGGACTCGGCCTCAAAACCATCTGCAGCATTTCAGAGACGCCCCAGCCAAATGAAGTATGGGGGTGGCTACTAAGGGGAGGGCCTTTTCAGTGGTGGCCCCTGGTAGTGGGATGCCCTCCCAGAGAAGATCACCTGGCACCTACGTACGTGGGGGTCTTTTTGGTGCCAGGTGAAGACCTTATTTTCCCAGGGATTTTAATCTTTCATTTTCTGTTGTCTTTAATTTTGTTATTATATTCTTAAATCTTTACACTGCTGCTATTTATACTGTAGTTTTAAATTTTTAAAAGCGTTCTATCATGTTTTATCATGCTGTATTTTATGGTTTTAATTGTGTGAACTTCCCAGACAGCGTCAGTCATTTGGCACTATAGAAATGTAATTAATTAATTAATTAATTAATTAGAATAAAATAATGTCCTTCCACCGCCGTTCTGTTCCGGGGGCAGGAAGACGCTTCTGGCCGTCTTAGAGCCAAGCGCCTGTGGAAGGGCATGGCCTCGTTCAGCCCCAGCAGTTTCCCTCTGAAGGGATGGAGCTTGAGATACCCACCTGGCTGGAGGACTACCTGGGTTCTCAGGTAGCTCCAGATTACTATATAAGAACATGAGAACATAAGAAGAGCCCTGCTGGATCAGACCAAAGGTCCATCTAGTCCAGTATTCTGTTCACACGGTGGCCAACCAGCTGTCGACCGGGAACCCACAAGACGGGCACAAGTGCAACAGCACACTCCCGCCCATCTTCCCCAGCAACTGCTGTACATAGGTTCACTGCCTCTGGTCCTGGAGGTAGCACATAGCCATCAGGACTAGTAGCCATTGATAGCCTCCTCCTCCAGGACTTCATCCCATCCCCTTTCAAAGCCACCCAAATTGGTGGCCATCACCACTTCCTGTGGTAGCGAATTCCATAGCTTAACTCTGCACTGTGTGAAGAAGCCCTTCCTTTGATCTGTCCTGAACCTCACACCAATCAGCTTCATGGGATGACCATTTTCGGGTCTAGTATTATAAGGGAGGGAGAAAAATGTCTCCCTCTTTGCATTCTCCACACCGTGCATCATTTTGTAGACCTCTATCATGTCTCCCCTCACCCCCCTTTTTCCAAGCTAAACAATCCCAGCTGTTGTAACCTACGCTCATAGGGGAGATGCTCCAGCCCCTTGATCATTTTAGCTGCCCTTTTCTGCACCTTTTCCAGCTCTACAATATCTTTTTTTTTTTTTTAGGAGTGGTGACCAGAACTGCACACAGCATTCCAAGTGTGGCCACACCACAGATTTGTATGGGGGCAGTATGATGTTGGCAGTTACACTCTCAATCCCTTTTCTAATTATGCCTAACATGGACTTTGCCTTTTTTACAGTGGCCGCACATTGGGCTGACATCTTCATGGAGCGGTCCAGCGCAACTGTTCTGCTCTCCACCACTACTGTTTCTTCCACATTCCAAGCCCTTGGGGTGGATCCACACAGGAGATTTACTCCAGTGCTTCTGCGCCGCACACACCGTCGTGACACATGACGTGCAAAGCCTTTTTGTGACAGATTTTCCCGCTGCACCAGCGTCAGTGTGGTTTGGCAGTTTGCGTGACCTCAACGTGTGATACTGGCTTGGGCGCTGCAACAAGGGGGAGCAACACCGATAGGCGGAAGGCCTGGCTGGAGTCCACCAGGAAAAGAGCCTTCAGTGTGGTGGCCCTCTTCCTGTGGAGCTCCCTGCCTGTGGAGGTCAGACAGGTGCCAACATTATGTTCCTTCTGGCACTTCCTACAGACATTGTTATCTCGAAAAGCCTTCCTTGAGTGACCAGCCATGGTTTCTTAAATTTGGTCTTATCTGAACTTGTTTCTTTTAAAATGTTTAATTCTTTTAACATGGTGTTTATTCTTTTATCTTTGCTGTTGACCACTGTGAAATCTTTTGGTGTGGAGCGGTATACAAATCATAGAATCATAGAATAGTAGGGTTGGAAAGGGCCTATAAGACCATCGAGTCCACCCTGTCAGGAGCGCCCTTGCTGCCTTCTGAAATCCTCAAGTAGCAGCCAGAATCAACGCGCAGACGATAGGGCTCTTTTCCAAGGCTTTATTTCCATTCAACCCAATGACACTTACAGATGCTAATTGCCTGAGCCTAAGAGGGAAACCTAAGAGAGCTGCCTGCTAGGGGGTTCTAGCCTTAGGGAATCAGTTGGTCTCCATTTGGAGGGAAAAGGCGGGAAACCTCTGAACTTAAGGGCTAGGAGGTGAAAGTCCACCCCTTTCCCGTGGGGCATCGTCCCCTCCTCTCAGTGCCCTCCATCTCCTGCTTGTCCCTGCACTGGTGCCTAGCATTCCGAAGCTCCAGTTGTCCCTCCCCCTGCCTGCCAGGGTCGCTACTCTCAGGAATGTGAGCAGGGAGGGGCTCTCCCTCTGGCAGTGCCTCTGAACAGCGCGCGGGTTCCTCTCCCATGGTTTCTAACTATTCCTCAGAATCAGAACTGCTTTGGGGCTCTATGGGCTCTGATCCAACCCTGACACAACCCGCTGCTCAATGCAGGAATCTAAGTCAAAGCTTCCTTATTTACAAATATTGTAAATAAATAAATAAATAAGGTAAAGTTGCATCAGCAAAGGGCGGACACAAGTAGAGAAGTTGGCTAAACATGTCTTGTTGTTGTTGTTGTTCAGTCGTTCAGTCGTGTCCGATTCTTCGTGACCCCATGGACCATAGCACGCCAGGCCTTCCTGTCTTGCGCTCTCTCCCGGAGCGTGCTCAAGTCCATATTCATTGCATCGGTGATGCTATCCAGCCATCTCATCCTCTGCCGTCCCCTTCTCCTGGTGCCTTCAATCTTTCCCAGCATCAGGGTCTTTTCCAGGGAGTTTTCTCTTCGCATTAGGTGACCAAAATATTTGAGCTTCAGCTTCAGTATCTGTCCTTCCAATGAGCACTCAGGGTTGATTTCCTTTAGGATGGACTGATTTGACCTCTTTGCAGTCCAGGGGACTCCAGCACCACAGTTCGAAAGCATCAATTCTTCAGTGCTCAGCCTTCCTTATAGTCCAGCTCTCACAGCCATACGTTACTACTGGGAAAACCATAGCTTTGAATATACGGACCTTTGTCGGCAAGGTGATGTCTCTGCTTCTGACTATGCTGTCTAGGTTTGCCATAGCTTTCCTCCCAAGGAGCAAGCGTCTTTTAATTCCATGGCTACAGTCACTGTCTGCAGTGATCTTGGAGCCCAAGAAAATAAAACCTGTCACTGCTTCCATTTCTTCCCCTTCCATATGCCAGGAAGTGATGGGGCCAGATGCCATGATCTTCGTTTTCTTAATGTTGAGTTTCAAACCAGCTTTTGCACTCTCCACTTTCACCCTCAACAAGAGGCTCTTGAGATCCTCTTCGCTTTCTGCCATTAGGGTGGTATCGTCTGCGTATCTGAGGTCGTTGATAATTCTCCTGGCAATCTTAATTCTGACCTGTGATTCATCCAACCCGGCGTTTCTCATGATGTACTCTGCATATAAGTTAAATAAGCAGGGCGACAATATGCAGCCTTGTCGTACTCCTTTCCCAATTTGGAACCAATTGGTTCTTCCATGTCTGGTTCTTACTGTTGCTTCTTGACCCTCGTACAGGTTTCTCAGGAGACAGGTAAGGTGGTCTGGTACTCCCATCTCTTTCAGAATTTGCCACAGTTTGTTGTGATCCACACAATCAAAGGCTTTAGCATAGTCAATGAAGCAGAAATAGACATTTTTCTGGAATTCTCTTGCTTTCTCCATGATCCAGCAAATGTTGGCGATTTGATCTTTAGTTCAGCATATTGCTGAAGCCTAGCTTGTAGGATTTTGAGCATCACCTTGCTGGCATGTGAAATGAGCGCAATTGTGCGGTAGTTTGAACACTCTTTGGCATTGTCTTTCTTTGGAATTGGAATGTAAACGGACCTTTTCCAGTCTTGTGGCCACTGTTGAGTGTTCCAGATTTGTTGGCATATTGAGTGCAGCACTTTAACAGCATCATCTTTTAGGATTTTAAATAGCTCAGCTGGGATACTGTCATCTCCGCTAGCTTTGTTATTAGTAATGCTTCGAGATAAACACGTCTACTCAGAAGTAATTCACATTGTCTTCAACTGCACTTACTCAGCCCAGGAGCGGAGGGGGGGCTGGGGAGTTGGGAATTGCATTGCCTTTTGTTTTTACATCTACTCAGAAGTAAACCACATTGCCTTTGGTTGCACTTACTCAGCACTGCAGAGAAGAAAGTGGAATTGGAAATTGCTTTTGGGATGACTTCTTTTACTCTCTGCTCATCACACTTACACAGAAATAGCTGATGACATTCTGTTCTACTTGTGGGACTCCACCCACAACCCCAAACTAATGTAGTTCCAGGTGCTGTTTGCCCCGCAAAAGCAGTTTAAAAAAAAAAAAATGTGCACACCACTTTACTGGGTACATGTGCCACAGGAGGAGCAAATCCGAATTCATGAAGATCCAGTTTTAAACGGAATCTCCCCAGAAAGCCCCTCCCTGTAGATGGGGCCTTGGCTCGCTGTGCGTGCATCCCAAGGTTGTAATCTTCTGGAGGTTTGGGGTGTGGTGCCACCGATATGCGGGTGACATGCAACTCTACCTCTCATTTAAATCCTCACCAAGGGTGGCTGTAGAAACCCTGTCCAAGTGTCCGGAGTCCTACTCCAGCCCACTCCTATTATGAGGGCTGAAAAAGTACTGCATTTTCTTCCATTTGGGGATAACACGGGATAGGCAGGGGAAAAAGGCAGGAAAATCACTGGAGGATTGCGACATCGTGCAATAGACCCACAAACTTCCATGAGTGGTCACCCTTCTCAGGCAGCCAAGGACAATAGTCAGTAACCTGACTGATTCCTGGGGTCAACCTTCCCAGGCAATTAAAGACACGAATCTCCACAAGCATCACAAGGAACGGCAATGATTCCTGGGGTCCTCCTTCCCAGGCAACCAAAGGCAAGAGTTCTAGAAAAGGCCAGAACAAATCCTCGCCCAGGGAGGCTTCGTCCAATTAAAGACACCAGTCATTTGCTTAGGCAGTCCTGCTTTTCTTTTGCTCTTGTGTGTCTGTGTGCGTGCGTGTGTGTGCTAGGTTGTAGTTCCACCAACACTATACATGCAAATTTCAAGGCAGTGTTGAAGACGCACGAGGCACACAGCATTCACATTAATTGCCTTCTCATTCCAGTCACGCTCCACTGTGTCGCAGCCATCCAGTGCAATCCGAGGCATCTCCGGGGTGTTGGCTGGGGTAGAGGTGGGCGAGGCGCTGCGCTGCGCTCGCTGCCAGCACCGTGAGGCCAGCCGGCTCTCCCCTCGTCCGGATGGTGCGTCCCGGCGCAGCAGGGCAGCAGAGCGCGGGGGCCAGTCGCGGTGCCCCTTGTCCCTGACTGAGGAGGCTACTGCAGGCCTCCTCCTGTGGCAGCGGAGGGGCCCCAGAGGGGCCTGACGTCCTCAGCGTGGTGGGGGGCGAGGCGGAGGAGATCCTCCAGGGCGTGTTGGGGGAGCAGCAGCAGGCAGAGGCTCCAGCCCTGACCGCGCCTCCATTGTCCCCCCGCTCGTGTGGTGCCCCCCAGACTCAAGGCAGGCCGTATGCGTCTCCTCCTCCCCGAAACGCCGGGGCAGCGTTGTGTGGGACCCCCCTGAGTTGGCAGCGGGTCCCAGCACTGCCGTGTGCTGCCACTGCCAGTCGCCTCTGAGCAGGGAGCAGCCGGGGCACTACAGGGCCAGCAGCCGGCGCCTGCACTGACGGAGGCGGCACCAGTCGGTCGTGCTCGGGGGAGAGGCCCCCAGTCCCAGCAGGCCGGCAGCGGGGCAAGCATGGGGCTGGCAGTGCCGCTGGAAGTCTTGCACGCCCCCCCTCACGCCCAGGAGGCGTCGGCAGGCCACCATGGGGGAGACGGGGGGGAGTGCGGGTCTGCCGGGTGGAGGCTTCCGGCATTCAAAACTCAGTGGCCCTTCTGGCCAGGCACTGACCTTGTCCATTCAAGATACGTTCAAAATACTCATTCAGTGTGTGCTAAATTAACAAAGCAGATGCAAAATGACCTCGTCCAGCCTGCCAGCCAGGCAACGCGTGTATGCAGCCATAGCGAGGCTGAGCCGGCGATTCTTCTGAATAAGGGTTGTTTTGCACTTCAGAGAAAACTGCAGCAGAGATTAGGCAAAGCGACCTGCTTCAACACACCTTCCCTTCTGAGTTTGGTCCGAGTTTCTGGGAATAGCAAATTCTTTTCTTTCCACAGACGGGAATGATTCCTGGGGTCCTCCTTCCCAGGCGACCAAAGGCAAGAGTTCTAGAAAAGGCCGGAACGAGGGAGAGACACAGCAGCCAAGGAGAGTTCGAACTTACGAAACGGCTCGCCGTACCTTTGACGGCCAGTCTTCAGCAGTCCAGCGTTCCAGTGAAGGGGGAGTCCACGTGCGGAGCGCCTCCGGAAGCCAGACCGTGATGGATCCAACGGAGGAGGCTTCAGGCAATGAGGACGAGACGCTCTGCGCCTTTGTGTCAGCTTGACAGGGAGGGCGCGACTGTAGGACCCCCCGCCGGACCCCTGGTGGGCGAGGGCCTTGAGCCCTTGAACGGGGCATCGCTGATCAGCCCTCCGCAGTGAGGCTTCAGCCTGGGCGACCCTTCTGCAAACCCCACCCCACCGCGGCCCGGCCCTCACGGACCGCTTCCAGCCGCCCTGCCTGCCAAGGCCAGACCGGCGGGCGGACGGGGAGGAGGGCGACTCCCGCGGCTCTGCTCTGGGAACACCGACAGAGAGACGCGCACACGGATTCCGACATCCCAGAGGCTGCATAGGCCCCGGCCCTTCCGGGCGCCTTCTGCTCAAATCCCGGCCATGACCTGCAAGGCCATGGCCGGGATTCCTGCCTTGAGCAGGGGGCTGGACTCGATGGCCTTGTAGGCCCCTTCCAGCCCTACTATTCTATGAATCTATGAATCTATAAGGCCCCTGCGGTGCTGAGAGGGACAAAATGGAGCCGCGCTGAAAGGGAAGGCACGCTCCCCGCTTGTCTTCCCACAGATGCGGGAAACAGGGAGGCCTGAGAAATCCACTTCAGTTCGTTTTGGAAATGACCCCTGCTGGACGTGTCTCATTCCAAGATCTTGGCGTGGGGCGGAGGGGCTCCCTTTGCTGTGTCAGGGGAGGCGGAAATGCCAGAAAGCAACTCTGAACACGGAGCGGTGATTTTTTGGTCATTTAAATCCTGCTGCTCCTCTACACAGCTCGAGGCGGCCACTGTGTCCCCCCCGCACTTCCTCCTCACGAGAACCCTGTGAGGGCCGACGGGGGAGACAGTGGCCAGCCCAGGATCACCCAGTGAGCTCCCTGGCAGAGTGGGGATTTGAACCCAGGTCTCCACAGTCCTAGTCTGACTCTCTAACCACCTCAGCTCCCCGGTTCTTCTCCACACACTGCTGGCTTTGCCTCTCCCATCTGCAGCCTGTGGGGCTCTTTGACCCACGGAGGGACCATATCCCACGTCACCGGGGGCGGGGGGCTTCTTTGTGAATGCACCAAGACGCCTTCTGCAGAGTCAACCATGGGTCCCCACAGCCCAGCCCAGATGCGGCCAGGTCTTCTCCCAGTCCAATCATCCCAGAGTGCAGGACACGGAATAATGGGCTCATGTTACAGGAGGCCAGATTCCGGCTGAACATCAGGGAAAACTTCCCGACCGTTAGAGCACATGACGACGGAACCAATGACCTAAGGAGGTGGGGGGCTCTCCCACGCTGGAGGCATTGAAGACGGGGCTGGACAGCCACCTGTCAGGGATGCTCTGACTTGGATTCCTGTGCTGAGCAGGGGGTTGGACTCGATGGTCTTGTAGGCCCCTTCCAACCCTGCTATTCTATGATTCTATGAAGACGGTTTGGAAGCTGCAGCTCGTGTAAAATACAGTGGCCAGATTGCTAGCAAGGACCAGAAGGTCCGATCATATAAGACCAATTCTGGCCCATTTGCACTGACTGCCCATGTGCTTCTGAGCTCAATTCAAGGTGCTGGTTTTAACCTATAAAGCCCTATACAGCTTGGGACCGCAATACGTGATGACATGCCTCTCCTGAAATGAGCCTACCTGCACACTACGTTCAGCATATAAGGTCCTCCTCCAAGGGAAGCTCAGGAGGCGGCAATGAGGCAGAGAGCCTTCCCAGTGTTGGCCCCAGATGCGGGCGGCCAGGTCCTCTCCCGGTCCTCCTAGTGGAGATCCTCCAATGGAGTTGCTGGAGACTGAACGGGCAGCACAGGGCTCCCCCTCTGGGCTGTGGTTCAGCCAGTGCCTCCCTGGCTTTGCTTCCTTGATTAAGTCCTGTGGACCCGCTGGGTTGGGTGGGGGAGAGAGATTTACCCTCAGCTAGCTGCATGTGGGTATCCTGATCCATATCGGGCCAATGCACACTATGTTTTTAGCGTATCATGTAGCTCGACCACTCAGAGGAGCACGGGTGTGCTGCAGGCAGGTGCCTCCTGGACCAGATTCGGTCCCTCTCCAGGGAGGCACCTGCTGATTGCCGAACATGCAGCAGGGGCAGGTGCCCCTAGAAGCAACACAGGCCTTGTGGGGGCCCAGTGGGGGCCCGCTGCCCAGTAGGCTCTGCCGATTGCGCCTCCTGCGGCCAGCTGGCCAGAAATGCCTCCAGGTCGACCTTGTTCCAGAGCAGCAGGTCACCGCTGTGGCTTTGTTCCATGGGACAAAGTTTGCCTCCCATGATCTGAAGGACCCCTTGCCTGCCTGCTCCTATCTTCCCTTAGATGCGTCGGCCCAGGGCAGTGTTGGGTGTGTTCTAGTGCACAATCTCAGATCCAGCATGCTGGTGGTGAGGGCTCCGGGATCTGGTACCATTTCCGTGATCTGGATCAGCAGAAAGGTTGCCCTGGCACAAAAGGGATGCCTGGAAGGCAGGAACTGTGAATGGCACTGGTTCATGGCAGTCATCATTTCTCTGGCCACTCCTTGACAGAGGGAAGCATATTTCAAGTGAACTCTTTCCTTACTTAAGCTGCCACCGCCTGACAACAGAAAAATGAACACGTGAATGTTTGGAGGTTTGGGGCATCTCTACACCTGCAATTTATCGCACATTCATGGCTGGCCACTCATGGAAGTTTGTGGGTCCATTGCATGATGTCGCAATCCTCCAGTGATTTTCCTGCCATTTTCCCCTGCCTATCCCGTGTTATCCCCAAATGGAAGAAAATGCAGTACTTTTTCAGCCCTCATAATAGGAGTGCCAGGAGCTTCCTGTGTATTTCTCCCATAGCACGAAGAAACTTCTGTGTGCATGCAGCTGTGGGCAGTGGCTTTGGTTTGTTGGGGACATAGACATGCCAACGACGGCAGGGTGGCGGGCATCCCAGTATACTGATCTGCTGGCTCGCTGTGACAAAATGCCACGCACCGACTTTTGCTCGCGACTTTGGCTCTCGCTCCACAACATGCCGGTCGGTGTTCCAGCAGTTTCCGGGAAGCCGGTGCCTGCGGGTTTCAGGCAATTCAGGGGAGGTTGCTGCCCACCCACATTGCATGTCAATCATAACCAAGCCCCCAGTAACCTGCAAGGGGAGGGAAAGGGGCAGGAACCAAGGTGCCCTCAGCGAGCGCAATGGCGCTTTGCAGAAAAGCAGCCACCCCATGAAAAGGCAAGGAACGGAATACAATGAGCCTGAAAAAACTGTGAAAAGGAGCCCAATCTAATCCCACGATGAAACCGGATGGCGAAAGCCCTGGCACTGGTGTGGATTTCTCTGCCTGTGTGATGGAGCCCTTCTTGTCTCTTGTTAAAAAGTTAACAAAGCTGTTTTTGTTGGGAGAAATAACACCAGTCCTGATATTTGCTGAGATACACAGAAACATTGGGGGACCTTCTAATGAGGATGTCCAGTGCCACAACATGCAGTCCTCTGCAGCTGAGCCTTCTTGCACATGAGACTCCTCAAGAGTCAGTACAGCTCCAGACTTGGAAGGCTCCGGGAAAGCCCCTCTTCTTTCCTAGCTTTCCGCATTTCAAAACTTGCTTCAGACGACCTCCATGTGACCTTGCGTGCGTGCCCCCACAACAGAGCACTGTCCCACATCCACCGGACTAACGTGGCCCCTATTCCTTGCTTTTAAAATGCCCATCTGGTCTCTACCGGCCTGCCCTGCTGTTCTGTCCCTCCCTTGTCTGCCTTTCTGAGCAGTGTGTGTTAATCTGGTACTAAAAGGGTTATAGTAAAGAGGGCTGATTTGATCTGGGGGAGGCCTACAAGAAGAGCCCCTAGAAGACCCCAGACTCATAACCAGCTTTATGCTCCAGACTCTTGACCCCTGGGCGAGAAGACCGTGAGGTTTGATTCTGTGCCAAATTATGTTATTTCACTAACGGAGACTCTAACTGAGATTTGCAGGACTGTCTTTGCAGAAACGGGGGGAAATGCAGCTGTCTTTACAAGCGGCTTCACAGAGCTTGCTCAAGGCCACGACGTGCTGGCAGTGTCTAAGTGAGACGAACAGCAGAACGGAGCATGCCCAGATGCCTACTGCGAGGAGGAAAAGTACTGTTTTGACATCTCGTGGTGCGCACCTGCTGATAAGAGCATGTCCTTCCTCGATGCTAGTTGGGTGGGGAAGTGTAGCCCTGAGCACGAGCGACAACTGGGAGGTGTTTGGGCAGATAGGACCAAAAATGGCCTAAGATGACCAGGAGGTCAAAGAAGATATCCCAGAGAGAAATGCGTCAGTCAAGATAGCATGCCCAGATGGCAGACTGTGGGTCATATGTTGGGACATTTCAAAGTAACCCGTTTGTAATGGTGCCAGACACATTCCCCAGGCACATGAAATCGTGGGAGACAGATGAGACACCTGGCTTCCAGTTGGTGAGCAAATGCTCTAACCACGCGCACCCCATTTTTACTGGAAGCTGATCGTCTCATTGCTCCTTGGGCCCCCCCTTTGACCAGAGCAGGGGTGTAAGAGCCCAGGGAATGGGAGCTTGTTGCTGTGGTTCCTGCTGCTGCTGCTCCATTTCCCTCTTTCTGCCGTGCCACCAGACCCGAGGATTTCGGGTAACTATGGACCTCTTTAGACTCTTAAGACTTTGGAACTTAAGGTGTTTCTGAAAGTAGAACTTAGAATTATTTCTGAGTATAGGACTTGGAGTGCTTTCTGAGCATGAGCCTTGGAGGTTATTTCTGAGGAGGGGACTTGGAATCCCATCTTCAGAGGTGGCGAATGGAATTATTTCCACGTCGTGGGTTTTCCGTTCACTCTAACTCCTATCCCTATTCTTCATATGCTTGGAGGAACTTAGTAATGCTTTAGCATAGCTGTTGTATTCAAGTAAGAAGCAGGAGGAGGTAACAGGCGGGTTAACACTTAGTTTAGGTTGTTTTAGTTTAGCTTTGAACTGCAAGTAGGAAACAGGAGAAAGTTGGAAGGAGGAGTCATAACAATATTAGAAGCTCAAGCCATTATCTTATTGGCCAAGTTCATAGTACCAGCTTTGGCGATGGCAAGTCTTTTGATTTATCTTCTATTTTTGTTGCATTCTCTTTCGCTGTAATTGTAGGGAAGTTTCTAACGCTCATATAACCACCATGACACTTTCTTTATGTTGTATTTTCCCTAAGATAAAGCCTTGAATAGATTTCAATCTACGCCTTTTTCTGTAGTGATGTTTGTCTGTTGGGAGTAGCTTGGTTACCCACTGGGGTGCTTCGGACCCATTTGGTACAGGTTCTGAGGTTAAATGGGACCGAATTTATAGCGGGCAACATGGCTTAATCCAAGCGGGAGAGCAGCAAGTCACTCCCTTTGAAATATAACTCTTCTGCACAGCTGCATGGACAGAGCCAGGATAGTTTGGTGGCATTTTGCTGACCCATGAATATCTCCAGAAACCCTTTTGTCTCCTGGCTGAATGGTTCTCATTTTCCCCAGCAGTCCATTCATGCTCAGTGTTCTCACAGAGCAATTTGCAAATGGAGCAACACCAGGTAGAGGAAGCCAGGATCAAAACAGCAGATCCTTGGGCCTAAGCAGGGCCTCTCGGTGGCTTTGCTGAGGCTTCTCCAGCAGTAGCTCAAGTCTGTTTACTTATTTATTTGGTTTATTAGCCACCCATCTGGCCAGCTACCCAGCCACTCTAGGTGGCGTACAATACTAATAACAAATTTACATAACCAACTGAACAACAACAACAAAACATAACAAAACAACACTGCTCTAAAATCCCCTAGCCCACCCCAAATGCCCGCCTGAACAGCCAGGTTTTGAAAGCCCAGCAGAAGCTCATCAGAGGGGGCATGGCGGAGGTTACTAGGGAGGGAATTCCATAGAGTGAGGGCCACCACAGAAAAGGCCCTCTCCCTCATCCTCACCAGCCTAGCTGTCCTGGCTGATGGGACAGACAGAAGGCCTACTGAGGCCGATCTTGCTGAGCAGCATCCCTGGTGTTGTTGGAGGCATTCTTTACGATAGCCTGGGCCAGAACCATATAGGGTTTTAATGGTCAATGCCAACACCTTGAATTGAGCCCGAAAAACAATTGGTAACCAGTGCAACTCCCTCAGCACTGGAGTGATGTGGTCTCGGCGATGGCTGCCTTTAATCAGGCGGGCCGCCACATTCTGCACCAGCTGCAACTTCCGAACCGTCGTCAAGGGTAACCCCACATAGAGCGCATCGCAGCAGTCTAGGCGAGAGGAGACCAGGGCATGAACTACTGATGGGAGCAGATGGTTAGGGAGGGAGGGGCACAGCCACCGTATCAGATAGAGTTGGCACAGTGTTGCCCGGCTCACGGCTGACACCTGAGCCTCCACGGACAGCTGGGAGTCTAAAATAACCCCCAGATGGCAGACCTGGTCCTTCAGGGGCAGCTGCACCCCACTGAACACCAGGTCAACCTCCCCCAACCTCCCCTTGTCTCCCACCAAAAGTACTTTGGTTTTGTCAGGGCTACATTTCAGCTTATTCCTTCCCATCCAGCCACCACTGACTCCGGACACTTGGACAGGGTTTCTACAGCCACCCTTGGTGAGGATTTAACTGAGAGGTAGAGTTGCATGTCACCCGCATATCGGTGGCACCGCACCCCAAACCTCCGGAAGATAGCCCCCAATGGCTTCATATAGATGTTAGATAACATCGGGGAGAGAATGGAACCCTGTGGCACCCCTGCTGAGTTAATAACTTCTGGAAGAAAAAGCCGAAAATTAAGAAGTGGATTTTAATTAAAGATTTTCAATTATGTACAAAGTCCTGGAGTCTGAGTTCAGATTAACTGCCCTGGGAACATGTCAGTCTGCTCAGCATAGTCCCTGATGGGTTTAATACTCAGTTTCTCCATCTTTATGACTAGATTCTGAGCTGTTGGGAAGAATGTCATAGCAGCAGCGGTTCTGAGAGTTTGGTCCAGCCTGTTGCATGGAAGGTGGAGCATGTCCATGCCTTCCTGTGCATCCCTGTGCAGGCGAATAGAACCCACAGGCCCAGTTCTGCATTCAGGAGACTTGTGCCCCCACAACACTCTTGCAGCAACTGGGACAACACTGACCTTGGTCCTGTGAGGTTTAGGAGAAACAGCCAGGGAAAACGTGGAGAGCCAATCTGTAGAAAGTTAACATCTTCATCACCATAGACTTCTGCAGGCATCTTCAAGACCTTGGTGTCCAGAGTAATCCACTGCAATGTGTTGTACATGGGGCTGCATTTAAGGGTGGCTTGAAAACTTCACCTGGTGCAGAATGGGTGCCTAGATTGGGTGGGGCATAACTCAGGGGCAGAGCCCCTGCTTGGCATGCAGAAGACCCCAGGTTTGATTCTGGCTCCTCCAAGTTGGGCTGGAGAAACTCCTGCCTGATACCCTGAAGGGAGAGCCGTTGCTGCCGGCAGGGTCAACAGTACTGGGCTAGATGGACTGAGGTGGGGGGGTGGGCTTGGGGTCCGACTCAGTGTGAGGCAGCTTCTGTTGTTCCTGTGTTGATCGGTGCTCAGTGCTGGGAGCATCTCTCACCAGCACTGATGTCACCCCACTGGCTTCCAATGAGTTTCAGGCACAATGAAACCTTGGCATCCCTCTACAGCAGGGCTGGAGAATGGGGCTCTCCACATATTGCTGGACTGCAACTCCCATCAGCCCTAGGCAGCATAGCCAATGGTGAGGGATTATGGGAGCTACAGTCTAACAACATCTGGAGGGCCACATGAGCCCCATCCCTGCTCTACAGCTTGCAGCTGGGGAGGGAGACCACCTCAGTCATTCTGAGTAAGGTCCCATGGCAAGCGATGCTAGCGAGAAAAGGAGTCCAAGATGGGTGGGAGCGTTTAAAAAAGGAAATTCTCAAGGCACAATCACAAACAATTCCATCAAGAAGAAAAGGTGGAAGACAACAGAAGAAGCCCATGTGGCTTCACAAAAAGGTTAGGGATGACCTGAAAACAAAAAAAGGACACATACAGGAAGTGGAAAGAAAGCCAAGTAACAAAGGAAGAGCACAGGCAGATAGCCCAGAATTGCAGGGATGGCATCAGGAAGGCTAAAGTGGAGAATGAGCTGAGGTTAGCGAGGGACGCTAAATGCAACAAAAAGGCTTTCTTCAGCTACGTGCATAGTAAAAGGCAGAGGAAAGAAATGGTGGTTCAGCTATTAAATAAGGATGGCAAAACGATAACAGATGACAAAGAAAAGGCAGAGGTGCTCAATTCCTACTTTGGCTCAGTCTTCTCCCAAAAGAGGGTCTATGACCCCCCTGGCAAAGGCGAAGTGCAGGCTGAAGGGGCAGGATTGCAGCTTGAGATCGATAGGCATATGGCCAAGGAACACCTAATGACTTGGAATGAGTTCAAATCTCCAGGGCTGGATGAACTGCATCCTAGAGTAATAAAGGAACTGGCAGAAGAACTCTCAGAACCGCTGTCTATTCTCTTTGAGAAATCATGGAGGACGGGAGAAGTGCCAGATGACTGGAGGAGGGCTAATGTGGTCCCTATCTTCAAAGAGGGTAAAAAGGAGGAACCTGGGAACTACAGACCAGTCAGTCTGACATCAATCCCAGGGAAAATTCTGGAGCAGATCATAAAGCAACCCATCTGGAAGCACCTTGAAAACAATGCCGTGATTACTCAAAGCCAACATGGATTTGTCAAAAACAAGTCCTGCCAGACAAATCTGATCTCATTTTTTGATCAACTAACCTCCCTTGCAGACTGTGGGAATGCTGTAGACATCATATACCTCGACTTCAGCAAAGCTTTCGACAAAGTGCCCCATGATCTCCTGATGAGCAAACTAGCTCAAAGTGGGCTAGATGAAACAACGGTCCGGTGGATCCACAGTTGGATACAGAATGGGACTCAAAGAGTGCTTCTCAATGGGACTTTCTCCAACTGGGGAGAGGTAACGAGTGGGGTACCGCAGGGCTCAGTCCTGGGCCCAGTGCTCTTCAACGTTTGTATTAACGACTTGGAGGAGGAGGTGCGGGGAATGCTGATCAAATTTGCAGATGACACAAAATTGGGAGGGATAGCTAATACTTTGCAAGACAGAAACAAAATTCAAAGTGATCTGGATAGACTGGAGTGCTGGGCAGAAAACAACAGAATGACATTTCATAGGGATAAATGCCAATTTCTGCACCTAGGAAAAAGAAACCAAATGCACAGTTACAAGATGGGGGATACGTGGCTCAACAACACGACAAGCGAGAAGGATCTTGGAACTGTAGTCGATCACAAGCTGAATATGAGCCAACAATGTGATGTGGCTGCAAAAAAGGCAAATGCTCTTTTGGGCTGCATTAATAGAAGCATAGCTTCCAAATCCTGGGAAGTACTAGTTCCCCTCTACTCTATTAAAGTACGCAAGCTATTTGCGTTGCCCTTATTTTCGCCGTAGTCTACGTAAAGATTTACGTAGACTGCAGCGACCAAATAAGGAACGCGAATGGTGGCTCCCTATGGGGGGCCGCCATTTGCGTACGCGCTTTTTTTTTTTTAAAGTCACCCGTGATAGGCTACGTGATGATTTACGTAGCCTATCATGGCTGACTTTGCAAATCTAGCCGTGATAGGCTACTTTAATCGTCACGTAGCCTATCATGGGGGCGTGTGTTTTTTTTAAAACTTTTTATTTCGCGGCCGGGCGAGGTGAGGCGCTTCCTCCCCGGCCTGAATTTCGGCTGGGCGAGGCGGGAAGCCTCCCCCCCGGCCTGAATTTCGACTGCATCCTAGAGTCATAAACTGCATCCTAGAGAGAAAGATCTTGGAATTCTTGTCAATCACAAGCTGAAGATGAGCCAACAATGTGATGTGGCTGCAAAAAAGGCCAATGCTCTTTTGGGCTGCATTCATAGAAGCATCGCTTCCAAATCCCGGGAAGTACTAGTTCCCTCTACTCAGCACTGGTTAGGCCTCATCTGGAGTGCTGTGTCCAGTTCTGGGCACCACACTTTAAGAAGGATGCAGACAAGCTGGAGAGGGTTCAGAGGAGGGCAACAAAGATGATCAGGGGACTGGAAACAAAGCCCTGTGAGGAGAGACTGAAAGAACTGGGCATGTTGAGCCTTGAGAAGAGAAGACTGAGGGGAGATAGGATAGCACTCTTCAAGTACTTGAAAGGTTGTCACAGGGAGGAAGGCCAGGATCTCTTCTCGATCATCCCAGAGTGCAGGACACGGAATAATGGGCTCAAGTGACAGGAAGCCAGATACTGACTGAACATCAGGAAAAACGTCCTGACTGTTAGAGCAATACGCCAATGGAACCAATTACCTGGGGAGGTGGTGGGCTCTCCCACGCTGGAGGCGTTCAAGATGAGGCTGGACAGCCATCTGTCAGGGATGCTCTGACTTGGATTCCTGCACTGAGCAGGGGGTTGGACTCGATGGTCTTGTAGGCCCCTTCCAGCCCTACTATTCTATGATTCCGTATGAATCTGCCCAAGAGCAGAGATCTGCATTGGAGCTCCCCTTCTCCATTTTGCTGTCCCCACTTTAGAAGGAAGGTGGGTGGAAACTGGGAAAGTACCTTTTCATTGGTGGCACCAACCCATTTATAGGACACCCTCCCCAGAAAGATTCGCTTGTGCCTTTGCTCTTCGTTCCAACTGACAGGTCCTGTGCTTCTTGTTAGAGCTGTGCAAGTCCTCCGGGGCCCTCCTCAGATGGGCTCAGGACGTTTCTGGGGTTTTAAGGGTGGGGAAGTGGGAAAATATGGGAACATTCTGAGCTTGAAAAAGTGTCACCCTGCCCCCTGCCCCCTGTACCCAAGAGGGCAAGTCTCAGCACCATTTCAAGTATTTGCCTGGCACCTTGACTCCCAAATTACCATTTTGCCTTGGAAGAGCGACAATGCAAAGCAAATGCAAAGCAGCGGTTTAGCCACAGAGGACAACAGGGAAAAAGGGAGACTCCCACGCCACCGTTCTTCTGGTCAAGAGGAGCAGCTCCCACCCTCCACTGCAGGGGTGCGTAACCTTTTCGGGCCTGGGCCACAGATGGGGAGCCAGGGCAGTGCATCCTCTTTTCAGCGCACATGGGTGGAGGGGTTCAAAGCTCCTCTCCTGCCACTGAGCTCTACAGGTTGCTATCCCACACTGCTAATAGCAGCCCTGGTGCAACCCCCCCCCCCGCCCAACTGATCAGCTGGGCTGTGAGGGCAAGGGTCCCCCCAGCTCTGTGGGCCAGACTGAGAGTGGTCAGGAGTGTGGGTTGTGCGCCCTGCTCTGATCCAGAGGTGTGGGACCTCATGGTATAGAGGTCAATGGAGATCGTTTCCCAAGACTACTTGCAGGTTGTGTAGAGTGGGTGAGACCTTCATGCGTATGCGCAGTATGTGTGTGGATTGTTGTGTGTTCTGTGTGAGTGGCTGAGCTTGCGAGAGCAGGGTGTGTGTGTTAAGTTTGTGTTGTGTGAGAATCGGTGCCTGTGTGTGAATGAATAGGCTGTGTCAAGTGTGAAAACTGGAGCGTGTGCATGCAAGAGGGTGTGTGGAGCTGTCCTGCCCACATTTCTTCTGACCCCACCTACTTTTTGTGGGGCCATCCTACCTTTCGCCTGCAGCCCTCAGAAAGGTCCTTGGAAGGTAATGAGGCCCTCAGGCCAAAATAGGGTCCCCACTTTTGCCCTCTCTGGTTGTGAACGCAGTTGGGCCTGTTGCTCAGCTATCCAGAGGCCCCAAAAGGGAAGGCATCAAGCAGGAAGCACTGGAAAACCCACTGGACAACAACCCCATGGAGCACGCAGCCACCAATCAGTACCCCTCAAGGTCAGGAAGTGCCCACGCCCCAAATGTCCACGAGAGCCCCTCTTGCACTCTGTGCCCTTTGCACTGAACACCCATGGCGGGAAAACCACACCTTGACAGTGTCATCCCTTTCCCTCCCTCTCTCCATTGACCTTAGGAAAATTCCCTCCCGCAGACGGCAGCCTTCAGAAGGAATCCTGTATGCTTAGAAGTGAATTTGTCCAGCCCTGGCTCATCCATCCTCTGGTCAGCAAAGAAGCTTCCCTGCTTCCTATTTCCCCCCCTGTACTCTGTTTTTGTCTATGGGGCTCAAGAAGAACCTGAAGCTTGTGAGGATCCATGTTCCCTTATCACAGCTTTTTTTCTGGATGTTTGTAGATTAACGCCTTCTTGCCTAAGAATTGGAGTGACTTAAAGCATCAATAACTCTCCCTGCCACCCTGCTATTCCAGCCTGAAGATGAACTGCTGGATCACAGCAGACCCCTGGACAAGAGCACCTCTTTGAGACAGGCCACATCTGCTCTTCAAGATGATCTTTCTGCCTCAGCTGGTTCCTCTCTTGCCTCCCCAACTCTTGGGTTTCTCCTGCTTCTGCAGGCCAAGGTGTTGTTCGGTTTGGGGCCCTTGCTGTAGCCCCATTAGATCGCCTGCATGTTGTCCTATGCCAGTCGCTTATCCCAGTTCAGGTGGTGCCAAGGCAGAGAAGCTGGAGGCCAGCAAGGCCCAGCAGCAAAAGCCAAATCCAAAGGCATCCCAGGGCCCTGGCACGTGGGGTCACACCGAAGGGGAGCAAGAACCACGCAAGGCTGGGAGCTGGAGGCACAGCCATCGCGCCAGCCACCTCCCGCATGAAAAGTGGGACTTTTGAGCCCGAGCATTCACAGTCCCACCCACGGGCAGCTGCAGGCCATCACAGCCACCCAAGGAAAGGTCTTACGCATGAGGATAGTCTTACTTAGGAGTAACCCCTTACTCACGAGGAGTCCTATTGCTTAGGCTGTTCCGAGCAGAGAGGGCCTCTTCGCTGGCTGCTCCCAGGCGGTGGAAGCCCCTTCCGAGAGAGTCCTGGATTCTCCTCCCTCTCTGCTGTCCTTCTGCTGGCAGGCAAAGATCACTTTATTCAAGATGGCTTTGGCATCTGAGGGCATCTGTTGGGTTGGGTGTTATTTTTTTATATATTCTGTAATTTTTATGTTTATATGGCATTTTTATACTTCTTTATTGCTTTAATCAATTTTAATTATGTCTGTAAGCCACTTTGAGGGCCATTTTTTGGTAGAAAGGTTGGGTACAAATCCAGTCAATCAATCAATCATAAGAGGCAGGTGCTCTTTCTCCGGGCAGCTGACCAAGACGTCACCTTTGTGCACCCGCGCTCCCTCGGACCGGTGGTGGCTCAGCTCCCGCATCCAGGCCGGAGGGGGTTCTCATCTCCACGTACCGGGGAAACCATTCCGATGCCGTCTCCCCCAGGGTCTCCGTGGTCTGCCTCCAGCCCCCTGGAAGCAGGCTGCTCCTCCACATGTTCAGCTCAGGGAGCTCTAGATGGTCCTCCAAAGAGTTCCTGACATCACTCTCCTGTTCCCTTATTTCAGGTTAGTTTCCCTCCTTCATCTTTCGGTATCCATCACATGCGGCTTTGTCCCTTTCAGTCTTTTCCCAGCTCCCACCTTCACTGTAGGCCCAACCAGATGATCGCTGCCCCTGTCTAAATGTTCTCTGTGTGCTTATTCTCTTTCGTAATACAGACTACATGGAAGCACCTTCAGCTCTCTCTATGGCCCAAGCTACATGGCCAAGTTAGTGTGGAGCGAGAGCACCTCAGGGTCGTTCGTGACAGATGACACTGTCGCCAATCCACAGCCACCCCGCATCTTCCCTCTGGAAAAGGCGCATTTTCGCAAAGTCCTTTCAGTACGTCTTTTTCCCTTAAACACCACTCCCATGCAGTTCCACTGCAGTGTGCCCCGTCCCCCGCATTAAATCCTGGGCATGCCTCTGTGGCCTGGCTGTGACCTAGCAGTGACGTGGCCAAGGGGTGGGGCTGCCCCTCCCTCCCCCCACTTTTGGACAAGGACTTCTTCCCACTTAGCACTACTTTGCGCTGTTTCGTCCTTTCACTGTATCGCAGTAGTGCTGTTTTCCTATTCATAATATGTAGCCTAGTGCAGTAGCCTCTTTACCCATTCACAGTATGCAGCCTGTTTTTCCCATTCATAATAGCGCAGTATCTTTTAATCTTTCACAACATCCTAATGACGGATGATAGGGGAGAGGTGTGGGGAAAACTGCAGGGGTTTAATTCAGCACTTCCAGTAAACTTCCCTGAGGAGGGGAGCATGGACAGGAGTGGGGAACAAGCCTCTCTCACTCGCTGAGCAGCACCTACGGGGTTGATGATGTTCAGTTCTACTCCGCCCACCCAACCACAAAGAACAGGGGTTTCAAGTACTGTGTGACCCACGAAAGCGGGTTTTTAGGTATCATATACTTGACTTTTCTTGCTTCGTGTGCTGCTAATGGACCAAAGTGATTTCATGAAAATCCAAATACAACAAAAAAAGTGCTTCTCATTCTGTTTCCATGTCAACTGGGCTTTTGTCCCTTTGCCCCTTCCCCCATCTGTCTCTTCTAATTCCTGCCATGGTGCATCATGACTTTTGGTTAAAGATCTCAACACATGTCATATGAGTACATGGATATGTTTAGCCTTGAGAAGAGAAGACTGAGGGGAGATATGATAGCACTCTTCAAGTACTTGAAAGGTTGTCACAGAGAAGAAGGCCAGGATCTCTTCTTGATCATCCCAGAGTGCAGGACACGGAATAATGGGCTCAAGTTACAGGAAGCCAGATTCCGACTGAACATCAGGAAAAACATCCTGAGTGTCAGAGCAATACGGCAATGGAACCAATTACCTGGGGAGGTGGTGGGCTCTCCCACACTGGAGGCCTTCAAGACGAGGCTGGACAGCCATTTGTCAGGGATGCTCTGACTTGGATTCCTGCATTGAGCAGGGGGTTGGACTCGATGGCCTTGTAGGCCCCTTCCAACCCTACTATTCTATGATTCTATGATTCTATGATTCTATGATTCTATATCTAGTGTTCTGGGACCAGTGACATACAGGTGAGCAAGGCATAGTATAGCCAGGGTGGGCAAAGAGATGTGGGCCCCACAGCTGTGCCATGCCCGAGCACCTTAGTGCTTAATTTGGAGTAGACATGTGGGATTGCACTGTAAGGTGCTCAAATTTGTTGTTGTCTCAAATTGTTGTCGATCACAAGCTCAATATGAGCCAACAATGTGATGTGGCTGCAAAAAAGGCAAATGCTCTTTTGGGCTGCATTCATAGAAGCATAGCTTCCAAATCCTGGGAAGTACTAGTTCCCCTCTACTCAGCACTGGTTAGGCCTCATCTGGAGTACTGTGTCCAGTTCTGGGCCCCACACTTTAAGAAGGATGCAGACAAACTGGAGAGGGTTCAGAGGAGGGCAACGAAGATGATCAGGGGACTGGAAACAAAGCCCTATGAAGAGAGACTGAAAGAACTGGGCCTGTTTAGCCTTGAGAAGAGAAGACTGAGGGGAGATAGGATAGCACTCTTCAAGTCTTGAAAGGTTGTCACAGAGAAGAAGGGCAGGATCTCTTCTCGATCATCCCAGAGTGCAGAACACGGAATAATGGGCTCAAGTGACAGGAAGCCAGATTCCGGCTGAACATCAGGAAAAACTTCCTGACTGTTCAAGCAATATGACAATGGAACCAATTACCTAGGGAGGTGGTGGACACTCCCACATTGGAGGCCTTCAAGACGAGGCTGGACAGCCATCTGTTGGGGATGCTGTGACTTGGATTCCTGCAGTGAGCAGCGGGTTGGACTCGGCGGACTTATAGGGCCCTTCCAACCCCACTATTCTATGATTCTATGATTCTATGAAATAGTCTGGTGCAGAGGAGAGCCAGCAACCTCCATAACTGAAGGCTAGGGATGATATTAAGATGTGAGCGGAGATGGAAGAAAACACTGGAAGGTCCCAGAGGGAAAACAGTTGCCTTGCAAAAGGCAGATTTGACATGCCTGGCTCTTTCAAACATACCACAGTCCTGAATGGTAACAGGGAAAGCATAGTAGGAGGAAATGGCTGGCCTGGGCTGGCTGAAACAATTCCCAAAGGTACGCACTTTGTGCGGGTGAAAGCCAAACATCCGTCTTCATGATGTGTCCAACGACATACATGGGGGGGGGGGTCTTAATGAGGCAGGATGAGCTGCTGCTTTGGAAACTTGCTAAACTAGCAACTGCTGATGAAGGAAGCCGGCTGTTGCCCTCAGAGTGGGCCGTTGCGCTCAGCTGTAGGAAGGCGGTGCCATTGCTCCTGGGCAGCCAACGGTGACTTCGGCGCCAGGCTGGTGGACAGCTCCAGTGAAGGGTCTGAGCCATGGGCTCATAAGGTTGCCGGGAGCACAGTGTCCTTGCTGGGAGCACCGTGTCCGTGCTGAGTGGCTGCCGCGCAACCATCCTGCAGTCGGGGACAGGGCAGAGGCATGCCGACGAGCCAGCGCGACCTTGAACCGAGGATCGTGATGCCAGTGACGAGCCTGCCCTGTCCTGGAGCTGCATCTTGCCTGTGGGCCGTCCTCTGCGCCGCTCGGAGAAGCTCCCAGCTCCCTGCTTTCCAGTGCCTGTGTTATGCTTGCGTGAGTCCAAACAGCCCTTCGTCGGGGAGAGGACACTGGATAGGCGGTTGGCCTGCACTGTGGATCAGTGCTTTGGGCTGAGGGGGGAAGCAAACACGAGAAAGCCAAGCGTATCTGCATGCCGAGTGGATGTGCTTTCTTCCTGAGGGTTCCTAGGACTTCTCTTTCCGGCTAGGTTAGCACGGAAAGTATCATTTTTAAGCAGAAACGGTCCTATTGCCATCCGTATGGATGCAGAGAAGAGGGAGGCAGTGCTAGAGAGAAAATGCTGGGTCTACAGCAATGAGGTCACACATCCAGCAGCACACAGCAGGCTGCCTGGATACAAAACTATCTGAACACCATGTGATGGAGCCATGGAAAAAGCTGTTGGAAAGGGGCCTGTTGGAGAACTCAGAACTGTGCTTGTTCTGGTCCATGGATTCCTGGCTTGAGCCTTCAGAAGGTGCCTCCTGATTCTAGCCTTTCCACGCAGATGACAGAATAAAAACGGATGAGATTTCCATCCTGTTCTATGCTGACGACTCACTGGATTAGATTTCTTTCCAGAGTGTGGGAAATGTGCGTAAGCAAAATGCTTGGATCTAACCAACACTCCCACCTGGCTCCCAGGGCCCAAGACCAAGTGCGGAGCACTTTGGAGCAAGGCTTTCCACGACGTCCCCCCCCCCCCGCATTTAAAACAGCAGCAGCAGCGGAATCAAAGAATAAACCCGAATTCGTCTGGATCTTTGGCCCAAAGGTTCTGGAGACTCTGATGAAATCCAACCTGCTTTCTGTTTAAACAAAACTCGGCAAAAGCCAACGTTAAGGAAAAACTATACCTCCAAACAACATTGCTTAATACAAATAAATACAAATGTTGTGACAATATAGCACATTCATCAATGTATAGCAATTTAAAACCTGAATATATAGAATCTAAACAGTATAATGCAATAGGCCAATGCTATAGTTTTTAGCTTCTCTATATTCAGGTTTTAATTTTGTATACATTGATATATGTGTTACTGCTATATTGTTACAACTTTTGTATTTATTTGTATTAAGCAATATTGTTTGGAGGTACATATTTTCCTTAATTCTGGCTTTTGTTAATGGCACACATTGTTAAGGACTCTTTTTGCTCTGCTGTTTAAAACCAAACACAGCCACAAACTGTTTAAAACCAAACACAGCCATTAGGCAAGCAGCTAAGTCTCACCTCTCCCACCCAAGAATGATAGTTTTATTATCCATTTTTAAAAACTACTTCTCTAAGGTAGTGAAGGTCAGAAATAAAAATGCATTTGAAAGATACGTATGTTTGAAAAAAGCACATGGAAAACTGTACATTTGAACAATGCACACAAACTTGCTTTAGATAACAGGAGAAAGAGGCGTACTTTTAAAAATGCATGCCAAAATTGCATACATTTAGGAAAACATGCCCAGAAGAAATACATCCGAATTTCCATGTGAGAGAAGAGCAGGAAAAGCTGGTCATCTATCCTGTATCCAAGCTGGAATGCACTTTGAGGCGGCACTCGCATTTGGCTGATTGGGACCTCCCTGCATTTGTGCAGTTCTCTAAGAACTTCTAGATGGGTACCTCCTGGACCTCAACATGTGCTTGTTTCCAACATGTCAAGAATGTGGGGTGGCTGACGTCTCAGGATCAGAATCTCAACGATAAGATCTTCTGGTTCTATTGCAGCTTGTCCAAACAGTGGGCCTGGGAATGCTTAGGCTGGCTGTGGATGAGGCCAGGTGAGGGGACCTCCTCTCACTGCTCTTTCCCAGTCACACAATTTGCATGCCACTCCATGTGCTGAGACCCATTAATCCCCCTTTGCCACATGGGTAATGATCCAAGAAGAGACCTCTGGGGGCTGAACCTCTCCCTCACTTGGTTAAAATATTCCCAGGCTGCCTTTCGGGGCAGGGGCCCTCCTGGAGGCAGCCTCATCCTAGCCAAAGTGTTCCTATCGCCAACAAGGTGTCTGCCAGATGTGTACCGAGCTCAGCACGGGGCTCGTTTTGCGTGGCTCCCGGATCAGCTGCGAAGGCCTGTCCATGCACCAGCAGAGCCGCCCGCCTGCCCCTCCGCTTCCCAACCACTCCTGCCGGCTGGCAGAAATGCTGGTCAGATGTGCAGAGAGGCACCGAACGCAGGACACTGTGTTTGTTCCAGTGGAAGGTTTCCTCTCCCAGATGAGCCTCAGTAGTAATTACATTAGGAAGGTACTCCCTGCGTGCCTCGTAACAGGGACAATATCTGTAGAAGATTTACCATTGCAAGGCTCTTCGATTTCCACTGAAGCAGGAAAACCTTAGAGCACCACACTGGTGAGAAAGAGAGATGGTGCTGCAGGCAAGCGGGCAAGTCCTGGGGGATCCCCCTCCCTCCCCCCCCCCTTGCCTGGAGAATTGCCACTACCAGCTGCCAATGGTCAAGAATGCTGGGAGTTGTCGTTCAAAACATCTGGAGGGCACCAAGTTGGGGACGCTGTTCTGTGTGAACCAAGGAAACATTTCCAAATCATACCTTTGTAGGCAGTTGCTGACTCTGCTTAAATGGTGGAGGGGAGATGTTTGCAGCTCACAAAAGTTATGTTTGGGAAGGTGCAGGAAAGAGGAATTAATAAGACTACTAAGAATTGCCAAAGAAAAACTCTATTTTAGACATTTAACATTGGGGGTGAGGGAAGACCTATGTGACCCTCATCTGCCGTTGGAAAAGTAGTGCCTAATATCACCAAAGAGGAAGGACACACTCAGCATGATGCCATTCTCAGATGACAAGCTGTTGTGCCATCTCTCTGCTGTGCATATCCCAGATGTGACAGAGACGTCCATCCATCATGCCCACTCACTATTTTCATGTTTATTATTAACATCATTTCTATTCCACCTTCCTGCCTCAATATAATGAGAATCTCAAGATGGTTCACAACAGATCTACAAACAATCCAAACTCCAAAAAAAACCAAGTATCGAACACCAGCCCAGCCCAGCCCCACACAAAGTATGAACATACATGTCTATACATATACATGTCTATACACTAATGCCCAGAGTATGGGAAACAACCAGAATGAACCTGAACACTTAATACGGGAGGGAAATTATGACTTGATAGGTGTAACTGAGACTTGGTGGGATGATTCCCATGACTGGAATACAGCAATTGAAGGATATAACTTGTTCAAAAAGAACAGGAGGAACAGAAAGGGAGGTGGGGTTGCACTATATTATAGGAAGTGGAAAGAAAGCCAAGCAACAAAGGAAGAAGACAGGCAGGTAGCCCAGAATTGCACGGGTGGCGTCAGGAAGGCTAAAGCTGAGAACGAGCTGAGGTTAGCGAGGGAGGCTAAAAGCAACAAAAAGGCTTTCTTCAGCTACGTGCATAGTAAAAGGCAGAGGAAAGAAAGGGTGGTTCAGCTATTAAATAAGGATGGCAAAACGATGACAGATGACAAGGAAAAGGCAGAGGTGCTCAATTCCTACTTTGGCTCAGTCTTCTCCCAAAAGAGGGTCTATGACCCCCCTGGCAAAGGCGCAGTACAGGCTGAAGGGGCAGGATTGCAGCTGGAGATCGATAGGCATATGGTCAAGGGACACCTAATGACTTTGAATGAGTTCAAATCTCCAGGGCCACATGAACGGCATCCTAGAGTAATAAAGGAACCGGCAGAAGGACTCTCAGAACCGCTGTCTCTTATCATGGAGGACGGGGGAAGTGCCAGATGACTGAAGGAGGGCTAATGCTGTCCATATCTACAAAAAGGGCAAAAAGGAGGAACCTGGGAACTACAGACCAGTCAGTCTGACATCAATCCCTGGGAAAATTCTGGAGCAGATTATAAAGCAATCAGTCTGTAAGCACCTTGACAACAAGGCAGTGATTACTCGAAGCCAACATGGATTTGTCACGAACAAATCCTGCCAGATGAATCTGATCTCATTTTTTGATCGAGTCACCTCCCTTGTGGACCACGGGAATGCTGTAGACATAACATACCTTTCGACAAAGTGCCCCATGATACCCTGATGAGCAAATTAGTTCAAAGTGGGCGAGATGAAACAACGGGTGGCTCCACAGTTGGCTAGAGAATCAGACATAAAGAGTGCTTATCAATGGGACCTTCTCAAACTGGGGAGAGGTAACGAGTGGGGTACCGCAGGGCTCAGTCCTGGGCCCAGTGCTCTTCAACATTTGTATTAATGACGTGGAGGAGGAGGTGCAGGGAATGCTGATCAAATTTGCAGATGACACCAAATTGGGCGGGATAGCTAATACTTTGGAAGACAGAAACAAAATTCAAAGTGATCTGGATAGACTGGAGTGCTGGGCAGAAAACAACAGAATGACATTTAATAGGGATAAATGCCAAGTTCTGCACCTAGGAAAAAGAAACCAAATGCACAGTTACAAGATGGGGGATACGTGGCTCAACAATACAAGTGAGAAGGATCTTGGAATTGTTGTCGATCACAAGCTGAATATGAGCCAACAATGTGATGTGGCTGCAAAAAAGGCAAATGCTCTTTTGGGCTGCATTAATAGAAGCATAGCTTCCAACTCCCAGGAAGTACTAGTTCCCCTCTACTCAGCACTGGTTAGGCCTCATCTGGAGTACTGTGTTCAGTTCTGGGCACCACACTTTAAGAAGGATGCAGACAAACTGGAGAGGGTTCAGAGGAGGGCAACAGATGATCAGGGGACTGGAAACAAAGCCCTGTGAGGAGAGACTGAAAGAACTGGGCCTGTTTAGCCTTGAGAAGAGAAGACTGAGGGGACAGGGGAGATATGATAGCGCTCTTCAAGTCCTTGAAAGGTTGTCACAGAGAGGAAGGATCTCTTCTTGATCATCTTAGAGTGCAGGACACGGAAGAATGGGCTCAAGTGACAGGAAGCCAGATTCCGGCTGAACATCTGGCAAAACATCCTGACTGTTAGAGCAATACAACAATGGAACCAATTACCTAGGGAGGCAGTGGGCTCTCCCACACTGGAGGCGTTCAAGACGAGGCTGGACAGCCATCTGTCAGGGATGCTCTGACATGGATTCCTGCATCGAGCAGGGGGTTGGACTCGATGGCCTTGTAGGCCCCTTCCAACCCTACTATTCTATGATTCTATATGTGAAAAATACATATCTCTATCTTGTTCAAAAAGAACAGGAGAAACAGAAAGGGAGGTGGGGTTGCACTGTATGTGAAAAACACATATCTCTGCACAGAAATACAGGAGGATGAGCTTGGTAGCCCCATCAAAAGCATCTGGGTAAAAATAAATGGAGCAAAGAATAAAAGGAACCTGGTGGTTGGAGTCTACTACCGGCCACCCAATCAAGGAGAAGACAAGGATGAAACTTTTGAGAACCAAATTGCCAAGGTTTCAAGGAAGCATGATATAGTAGCAATGGGGGACTTCAATTTCCTCGATATTTGTTGGGAGACAAATTCTTCCCTCCAAGACATTCCTGACTTATGTTGCTGATAATTTTCTCCTACAGAAAGTGGAGGAAGGAACTAGAGGATCGGCTTGATCCTAACCAACAGAGATGACTTAGTGGGTAAAGTAGCAGTTACAGGAACTCTGGGGGAAAGCGACCATGTTGTACTGGAGTTCATGGTTCTAAAGGAAGCAAAAGCTGAGGGTAGCCAAAAATGTGCCCTGGATTTTAGGAAAGCTGACTGTAATAAACTCAGAACAATGAGAAGTAAGGTCCCATGGCAAGCGACTCTAACAAGAAAAGGAGTCCAAGATGGGTGGGAGCTTTTAAAAAAGGGAATTCTCAAGGCACAGTTACAAACAATTCCAACAAGAAAAAGAGGTGGAAGATAACAGAAGAAGCCTATGTGGCTTCACAAAGAGGTTAGAGATGACCGGAAAACTAAAAAGGACAGATATAGGAAGTGGAAGGAAGGGCAAGCTAGACAGGTAGAGTACAGGCAGGTAGCACAGAATTGCAGGGATGGTATCAGGAAGGCTAAAGCTGAGAACGAGCTGAGGTTAGTGAGGGATGCCAAAAGCACAGAAAGGCTTTCTTCAGCTATGTGCATAGTAAAAGGCAGAGGAAAGAAACAGTGGTTCAGTTATTAAATAAGGATGGCAAAATGATAACAGATCACAAGGAAAAGGCAAAAGTGCTCAATTCCTATTTTGGCTCAGTCTTCTCCCAAAAGAGGGTCTAGGAGCCCCTCGGGCAAAGGTGAAGTACAGGCTGAAGGGGCAGGATTGCAGTTTGAGACCGATAGGCATATGGTCAAGTAACACCTAATGACTTTGAATGAGTTCAAATCTCCAGGGCCAGATTAACTGCACCCTAGAGTAATAAAGGAACGGGCAGAAGAACTCTCAGAACCGCTGTCTATTATGTTTGAGAAATCATGGAGGACGGGTGAAGTGCCAGATGACTGGAGGAGGATGTTGTCCCTATCTTCAAAAAGGGTAAAAAGAAGGAACCTGGGAACTACAGACCAGTCAGTCTGACATCCATCCCTGGGAAAATTCTGGAGCAGATGATAAAGCGATCCATCTGGAAGCACCTTGAAAACAAGGCAGTGATTACTCGAAGCCAACATGGAGTTGTCAAGAACAAATCAAACAAATGACGAACCTGATGTCATTTTTTGATCAGGTAACCTCCCTCGTGGACTATAGGAATGCTGTGGACATAATATACCTCAACTTCAGCAAAGCTTTCGACAAAGTGCCCCATGATCTCCTGATGAGCAAACTAGCTCGAAGTGGGCTAGATGAAACAACAATCTGGTGGATCCACAGTTGGCTACAGAATCGGACTCAAAGAGTGCTTATCAATGGGATCTTCTCCAACTGGGGAGAGGTAGGGATATTGGAGAAATCCGACACAGACTCCAGTGAGGCCGGATTCTTTGGAATCCGGCCCCCTGGAGTCCATGGCGGAACGGACTACCCCCCCACCGCCACCCCCCGAAATCCCCCCGGGACAGACCCTACCTGGCGGCGGATGTTCTGGGTTGGGTTGTCCTCCTTCCGCAGGTGGCCTGCGGAATGAAATGGCGGCCGTCGTAGCGGCCACCATTTGTGTCCCTGCCCATGGCCATGATTGGCTATGTAAGTATTTATGTAGCCTATCACGGCCTAAGGCAGGGATGCAAATGGCGGCCAGCTTAGCAGCCGCCATTTGAGTCTGCAGCGCGGCAGCAGCACCCGGAAGTCCAGCTGCGGCTGGCCCCAGCCAGCAGCTCCATGGCTTTGGCACGAAGCGGAGCCGGCCAGGGAGGATTCTGGTGGGAGGGACGGATTGCCTCCCCCTCCCCAGCAGATGCCCCCAGCAGAACCAGGTAAGGGATTCGTACATACCTAGGGAGAGGTAAGGAGCAGGGTACCACAGAGTTCAGTCCTAGGCCCAGTGCTCTTCAACATTTTTATTAATGAGTTGTAGGAGGGGTTGCAGGGCATGTTGATCAAATGTGCAGGTGACACAAAATTGGACGGGATAGCTAATACTTTGGAAGATAGAAATAAAATTCAAAGTGATCTTGATATACTGGAACACTGGGCAGAAAACAACAGAATGAAATTCAATAGGGAGAAATTCCAAGTTCTGCAACTAGGAAAAAGAAACCAAATGCACCGTTAAAAGATGGGGAATATGTGGCTCAACAACACTACAAGCGAGAAGGGTCTTGGAATTGTTGTAGATCACAAGCTGAATATGAGCCAACAATGTGATGTGGCTGCAAAAAAGGCAAATGCTATTTGGGGCTGCATTAATAGAAGTATAGCTTCCAAATCCCATGAAGTACTAGTTCCGCTGTACTCAGCACTGGTTAGGCCTCATCTGGAGTACTGAGTCCAGTTCTGGACACCGCACTTGAAGAAGGATGCAGACAAGCAGGAGAGCGTTCAGAGGAGGGCAACCAAGATGATCAGGGGACTGGAAACAAAGCCCTGTAAGGAGAGACTGAAAGAACTGGGCATGTAAATGAAGCCATACATGGCTGCATTTACCTTAAACTAAGACCTTTACGGCCGCAAATGGTGTACTGGACGCCATTTGTGTCCGCAGTCAATCCCCCTCAGCCAGCGATACGGCATGGCGGCTGTGTCGCTAGTGCTCTGGAGCCAGGGGATCCAACCAAAGAGGATTCCGCAGGGAGGCAGAGGTATGTGCTCCATTCTGCCACGGACTCAGGGGGGCCAGATTCTTTAGAATCCGGCCTCATTTGGGTCCGTGGCAGAATTCTCCACCATCCCTACTCTGGGCTGACAACAAGGGAGAGACACAACAGCAAAACGAGAGTTCCAAGTCTATGAAACACCTCACTGTACCTTTCACGGCCAGTCTTCAGCAGTCCAGAGTTCCAGTTAAGGGGGAGTCCACGTGCAGAGTGCCTCCAGAAGCCCAGACCATGATGGCTCCAACAGAGAAGGCTTCGAGCAATGAAGACGAGACATTCCCAGCAAAGGCTGTTTGCCTTTGCGTCAGCTTGAAAGGGAACGCATGACTGTAGGACCCCCCCTCTGGACCCCTGGCAGGCGAGGGCCTTGAGCCCCTTGAACGGGGCATCGCTGATCAGTCCTCCCGCAGTGAGGCTTCAGCCTGGGCGACCCTTCTGCAAACCCCACCCCACCGCGGCCCGGCCCTCACGGACCGCTTCCAGCCGCCCTGCCTGCCAAGGCCAGACTGGCGGGCGGACGGGGAGGAGGGCGACTCCCGCGGCTCTGCTCTGGGAACACCGACAGAGACACGCTCACACGGATTCCGACATTCCAGAGGTTGCATAGGCCCCGGCCCTTCCAGGCGCCTTCTGCTCAAATCCCGGCCATGACCTGCAAGGCCCCTGCAGTGCTGAGGCTGGGCCGCGACAATGGCTTGCAAAGGGCCACCCATCGGGGTACCAAAGTATGGACTGGAGTTGGTCCACAAGCTAACTGTACTTTGGCGTTACAGCTGAATTCACAAACTGTTGACTAATCAAGATTAGAGCTGTTGCATACAATGCATCAAGAGGCTGCAGCCCTGTGAAGCAGGGACTACTGAGCAGATGGGAAACAAAAAGGGACAACCAGCTCCAAACCATGGTTTACCAGTTCTACTTTTGAAGTTCAAACCTTGAGTAGCTTCTTAAGTATGGTTAGCATGACTCATGGTTTTATGTTATGTGTGCATTGAACTAATGCCTTAATTTAGGGTTTTGAAAGAAAGTTCCTCTTTGTTGCTCCTGCAAACAATTTGGGCATTTGGGGATAATGTTGACCAGCCATAGGGCTACTCATAAGTCACTTTCTCTAGTTTGCTAACAAACAGTGATTTACAGAACATGAAGCAGAGACACCCAACTATCAAACACCTACATGTGCAAACTTGCTAACACATTTCTGGAAGCTGCACATGAATTCATATCAAATGCACACACAAAAAGGGGGGAAGTTTTCTGAGCGCAGAAAATTCAAGCCAAACTGCTGTCATTCAGTTAAAGGACAGACACTCCATCAGCAGCCTGGTTTGTCTTCTGTTCTTTTGCTTCTTCCTCACTATAATAGTTTTATATGATTTACAGGCAGTCAAAAGCAGTGTGTGTGTGTGTGTGTGTGTGTGTGAGAGAGAGAGAGAGAGAGAGAGAGAGAGAGAGAGAGAGAGGTTGTATGCAATTGTTTGTTCCAGTTTGAAGGCCAAGTGCTTTTGATGTTGGCCAAGCCATTGTTTAAAAGCTGCTAAGCTGGGAAAAGTGAAATGGTGTTATCCGCAGCACCCTCTTGTGTGTGGAAATGGGACACACCAGCTATTCAGAGGATCTAGATTTGGTGAGCTGCAGGGGAAGCTTTGAAAAGATGGCAGGGAGTCTTGAAGCAAGCGATGCTAGCGAGAAAAGGAGTCCAAGATGGGTGGGAGCTTTTAAAAAAGGAAATTCTCAAGGCACAATCACAAGCAATTCCAACAAGAAGAAAAGGTGGAAGACAACAGAAGAAGCCAATGTGGCTTCACAAAAAGCTTAGGGATGACCTGAAAACAAAAAAGGACACATATAGGAAGTGGAAAGAAGGCCAAGTAACAAAGGAAGAGTACAGGCAGGTAGCACAGAATTGCAGGGGTGGCGTCAGGAAGGCTAAAGCTGAGAACGAGCTGAGGTTAGCGAGGGATGCTAAAGACAACAAAAAGGCTTTCTTCAGCTATGTGCATAGTAAAAGGCAGAGGAAAGAAATGGTGGTTCAGCTATTAAATAAGGATGGCAAAACGATAGCAGATGACAAAGAAAAGGCAGAGGTGCTCACTTCCTACTTTGGCTCAGTCTTCTCCCAAAAGAGGGTCTATGACCCCCCTGGCAAAGGCGAAGTACAGGCTGAAGGGGCAGGATTGCAGCTTTTGAGCAGCTGCAATTGAGCAGGAGTCCAACCCCCTGCTCAATGCAGGAATCCAAGTCAGAGCATCCCTGACAGATGGTGTCCAGCCTCATCTTGAGTGCCTCCAGGGTGGGAGAGCCCACCGCCTCCCTAGGTCATTGGTTCTGTTGTCGTATGGTTCTAACAGTCAGGACGCTTTTCCTGTTGTTCAGCCGGAATCTGGGTTCCTGTCACTTGAGCCCATTATTCCGTGTCCTGCACTCTCTGGGATGAAGGAGAGGAGATCCTGGCCTTCCTCTCTCTGAGAGCCTTTCAAGTACTTGAAGAGCGCTATACTGTCTCCCCTCAGGCTTCTCTTCTCAAGGCTAAACATGCCCAGTTCCTTCAGTATCTCGTGTTTCCAGTCCCCTGATCATCTTTGTTGCCTTTCTGTGAACCCTCTCCAGCTTGTCTGCATCCTTCTTAAAGTGCGGTGCCAAGAACTGGACCCTGTACTCCAGATGAGGCCTAACCAGTGCTGAGTAGAGGGAACTAGTACTTCCCGGGATTTGGAAGTTATACTTCTATTAATGCAGCCCCAAATAGCAATTGCCGTTTTTGCAGCCACATCACATTGTTGGCTCATATTCAGCTTGTGATCGACCACATTTCCAAGATCCTTCTCGCTTGTCGTGTTGTTGAGCCACGTATCCCCCATCTTGTAACTGTGCATTTGGTTTCTTTTTCCTAGGTGCAGAATTTGGCATTTATCCCTCTTAAATTCAATTCTGTTGTTTTCAGCCCAGTGCTCCAGCCTATCAAGATCACTTTGAATTCTATTTCTGTCTTCCAAAGTATTAGCTATCCTCATAGATAGTATCCTCATGGAACTATTATGAGGAATTCAGAGACCTGTCTCTCCCAGCTCCCATGCACACATACGTACATCCACACACTCCACTAGTGTTCAGTGGCTGAGAAACCGCATTTTTTCGGCACTTCAGCCCATTTTTCGGCACTTCAGCCCATTTCTGACTTGGATTCCTGCGCTGAGCAGGGGGTTTATTTATTTTATTTATTTATTTATTTATTTATTAAATTTATTAATCGCCCATCTGACTGGTCACCCAGCCATTCTGGGCGATGTACAACCCACCATAAACAATTTAAAACAATAAAATTTTACCATAAAATTTTTTAAAAAAATACCCTAACCCACCCCAAATGCCTGCCTGAACAACCACGTTTTTAATGCACGATGGAAGCTCATTAAAGAGGGGGCATGACGGAGTTCCCTAGGGAGGGAGTTCCACAGAGTGGGGGCCACCACAGAGAAGGCCCTCTCCCTCGTCCCCACCAGTCTAGCTGTCCTGGCTGATGGGACAGAGAGAAGGCCATCCGAGGCTGATCTTGTTAAGCGGTCTGTCTGGTGTTGCTGGAGGTGCTCCTTAAGATAGGCTGGGCCGGAACCATATAGGGTTTTAAAGGTCAAAACCAACACCTTGAATTTGGCCCGGAAAACAACTGGTAACCAGTGCAACTCCTTCAGCACTGGAGTGATGTGATCTCGCTGGCGGCTGCCTTTAATCAGGCGAGCCGCCGCGTTCTGTACCAGCTGCAGTTTCCGAACCGTCTTCAAGGGTAACCCCACGTAGAGCGCATTACAGTAGTCTAAACGAGAGGAGACCAGGGCATGTACTACCGATGGGAGCAGATGGTCAGGAAGGTAGGGGCGCAGCCGCCGTATCAGATGGAGTTGATACAGCGCTGTCCGGCTCACAGCTGACACCTGAGCCTCCATGGACAGCTGGGAGTCCAAAATGACCCCCAGGCTGCGGACCTGGTCTTTCAAGGGTAGCTGTACCCCATTCAACACCAGGTCAACATCCCCCAGCCTCCTCTTGTCTCCCACCAAAAGTACCTCGGTCTTGTCAGGGTTGAGCTTCAGCTTATTCCTCCCCATCCAGCCACTCACCGTCTCCAGACATTTGGACAGGGATTCTACGGCCAACCTTGGTGAAGATTTGAATGAGAGGTAGAGCTGAGTGTCTTCCGCATATTGATGACACTGCACCCCAAACCTCCTGATGATAGCCCCCAGTGGCTTCACATAGATGTTAAATAGCATCGGGGAGAGGATGGAACCCTGTGGCACCCCACAAGTAAGTGGCCACGGGTCCGAAACCTCCTCTCCCAGTGCTACCCTCTGGTACCTGCCAGAGAGGAAGGACTGGAACCACCGCAATACAGTGTTTCCAATGCCCAACCCCTCCAGGCGGTCCAGGAGGATACCGTGGTCAACGGTATCAAAAGCCGCTGAGAGGTCGAGGAGAACAAGGAAGGAGCATTCACCCCTATCCAGAGCCCTCCTCATATCATCCACCAAGGCGACCAAGGCCGTTTCTGTCCCATGCCCAGGCCTGAAGCCCGACTGAAATGGGTCTAGATAATCAGTTTCTTCCAAGTGTGCCTTCAACTGCACCGCCACCACCCGCTCAATCACCTTGCCCAAAAATGGCAGATTTGAGACTGGGCGAAAGTTGTTCAGAACTTGAGGATCCAAGGAGGGCTTCTTTAAGAGCGGTCTTATCACTGCCTCCTTGAGGGCTGATGGCATCACTCCCTCCTCAAGGGAGGCGTTCACCACCGCCTTGATCCCCTCACCCAGCCTCTCTCTGCAGCTCATAATGAGCCAAGATGGGCAAGGATCAAGTAAGCAGGTGGTTGGCCTTACAGATGAAAGCACCTTGTCCACTTCATCAGGAGGAAGAAGCTGGAACCGATCCCACAAAACTGGTTTGCCACAGGCCGCCTCTTGCTCACTAACTGTATCCACAGTGTGCAGAGTAACACACCTAATCAATTTTATCTGCAAAGTGCCTTGCCAAAGCCTCACAGGAGGCCTTAGAATGCTCCAGTGGTTCCGGAGCCACAGGACCGACCAGGCTCCGGACCACTTGGAACAGCCTCCTGGGGCAGCACTCTGCAGACGCGATGGAGGCAGCATAATATTCCTTTTTTGCTGCCTTCACCGCCACGTGATAGGCTGAAGATATAGCTCTAGCCCGTGTCTGATCGTCTTTGGAGCGAGACTTCCGCCACCGGCGCTCTAGCCGTCTCACCTCCTGTTTCAGGAGGGTTGGACTCGATGGCCTTGTTGGCCCCTTCCAACCCTACTATTCTAGGATTCTATGATTTTCCCAGCAACTCTTCCTCCAGTTCTACATGCACACCTCATCACCCTCCCTCTCTCCAACCAATAATGCTCTTGTTTAGAAAGTTCCCTCTGACCCCTTCTACTGGCTCTTCTGATGGGGGACAGACCTGGAGACGGTGAGCTCGTGATCTGGTGGAAATAGCTTGTAGATCAAGGGCAGCACCTGCTCACTGGTGAGGGCTTGCTGTGCTTGACCACTTGAGAAACTCACAAACCCGTTGGAAGGTCATGGCAGGGCCGGCCCTACCATGGGGTGTACTAAGCCTCTTGTCCCAGGTGGTGGATTGGGAGGGGAGGTGGTACACATGCACCCCGCTGCTGCCATGTGCCTGAGACACCCCCCCTGACATGCCATGATGAGTGCATGCTCCCCTGCCCGCCCACTGCTGCCCTGTTGCTCCAGCCCTTGCTGCTGGGACTTGTGCCTGGCCAGGCACTCCCTCTTCCCAAAGCTCTGCCCCCTCAGAGGAAGAAGGTGACTCCGCAGGCACGGGAGAGGCGACAGAGCAGCAAAAACAGTGCCCCACTGGGGTTTGCTGTGCCTGGCAGAGCAAAGCAGATCCCTGACCAAGGCTGGGGCCACAAATACATCAGGGGGTGGGCCCCAGCCCTGACCTCACAGGCAGCGCCCTGCCTCCTGGAAGCATCTGGCCCCGGCACTCAAAGGGCTGCCCTGCCCTGGCAAAGGGTATATCAGTGCCAGTTTCTTTTGAGTAGCCCAGGAACACAAGCAGTGGCCCTCAGGCCAAGCCCGCCAAGCCCCTGTCAGGTGATGGGCACATGGTCAAGGAACGCCTAATTGCTTAGAATGAGTTCAAATCTCCAGGGCCAGATGAACGGCATCCTGGAGTAATGAAGGAATTGGCAGAAGAGCTCTCTGAACCACTGTCTATTATCGTTGAAAAATCATGGAGGACGGGGGAAGTGCCAGATGACTTGAGGAGGGCTAATGTGGTCCCTATCTTCAAAAAGGGCAAAAAGGAGGAACCTGGGAACTACAGACCAGTCAACCATAGAATCACAGAATCATGAAACAGTACGGTTGGAAGGGGCCTACAAGGCCATCGAGTCCAACCCCCTGCTCAATGCAGGAATCCAAGTCAGAGCATCCCTGACAGATGGCTGTCCAGCCTCGTCTTGAATGCCTCCAGTGTGGGAGAGCCCACCACCTCCCTACAGAATTGGTTCCATTGTCGCATTGCTCAGTCAGGATGTTTTTCCTGATGTTCAGCCAGAATTTGGCTTCCTGTAACCTGAGCCCATTATTCTGTGTCCTGCACTCTGGGATGATCAAGAAGAGATCCTGCCCTTCTTCTCTGTGACAACCTTTCAAGGACTTGAAGAGTGCTATCATATCTCGTGTCCAACTCTTCGTGACCCCATGGACCATAGCACGCCAGGCCTTCCTGTCCTCCGCTCTATCCCGGTGTGTGCTCAAGTTCATATTCATTGCATCAGTGATGCTATCTAGCCATCTCATCCTCAGCTGTCCCCTTCTCCTTTTGCCTTCAGTCTTTCCCAACATCAGGGTCTTTTCCAGTGACTTTTCTCTTCGCATTAGGTAGCCAAAATATTTGAGCTTCAGCTTCAGTATCTGTCCTTCCAATGAGCACTCAGGGTTGATTTCCTTTAGGATGGACTGATTTGACCTCCTTGCAGTCCAGGGGACTCGTAAGAGTCTTCTCCAGAACCACAGCTTGAAAGCATCAATTCTTCGGCGCTCAGCCTTCCTTATAGTCCAGCTCTCACAGCCATACATTACTACTGGGAAAACCATAGCTTTGATTAGACGGACCTTTGTCGGCAAGGTCATGTCTCTGCTTCTTACTATGCTGTCTAGGTTGGCCATAGCTTTCCTCCCAAGGAGCAAGCGTCTTTTAATTTCATGGCTACAGTCACCATCTGCGGTGATCTTGGAGCCCAAGAAAGTAAAATCTGTCACTGCTTCCATTTCTTCCCCTTCTATATGCCAGGAAGTGATGGGGCCAGATGCCATGATCTTCGTTTTGTTAATGTTGAGTTTCAAACCAGCTTTTGCACTCTCCTCTTTCACCCTCAACAAGAGGCTCTTGAGATCCTCTTCGCTTTCTGCCATTAGGGTGGTATTGTCTGCATATCGGAGGTTGTTGATAATTCTCCTGGCAATCTTAATTCCGACCTCTGATTCATCCAACCCGGCATTTCTCATGATGTACTCTGCATAGAAGTTAAATAAGCAGGGTGACAATATGCAGCCTTGTCGTACTCCTTTCCCAATTTGGAACCAATCGGTTGTTCCATCTCTGGTTCTTACTGTTGCTTCTTGACCCTCGTACAGGTTTCTCAGGAGACAGGTAAGGTGGTCTGGTACTCCCATCACTTTAAGAATTTGCCACAGTTTGTTGTGATCCACACAATCAAAGGCTTTAGCGTAGTCAATGAAGCAGAAATAGACGTTTTTCTGGAATTCTCTTGCTTTCTCCATGATGCAGCGAATGTTGGCGATTTGATCTCTAGTTCCTCTGCCTCTTCGAAACCCAGCTTGTACTTCCGGTAGTTCTCGGTTCGCATACTGCTGAAGCCTAGCTTGTAGGATTTTGAGCATCACCTTGCTGGCATGTGAAATGAGCGCAATTGTGCGGTAGTTTGAACACTCTTTGGCGTTGCCCTTCTTTGGAATTGGAATGTAAACTGACCTTTTCCAGTCTTGTGGTCACTGTTGAGTGTTCCAGAATTGTTGGCATATTGAATGCAGCACTTTAACAGCATCATCTTTTAGGATTTTAAATAGCTCGGCTGGAATACTGTCATCTCCGCTAGCTTTGTTGTTACTAATGCTTCCTAAGGCCCACTTGACTTCACTCTCGAGGATGTCCGGCTCAAGTTCAGTGACCGCACTATCATGGCTATCAGGGACATTCAGATCTTTCCTGTATAGTTCTTCTGTGTATTCTTGCCACCTCTTCTTAATCTCATCTGCTTCTGTTAGGTCCCTGCCTTCTTTGTCCTTTATCATGCCCGTCTTTGCACAAAACGTTCCCTTGAGATCTCCAATTTTCTTGAAGAGATCTCTAGTCTTTCCCATTCTGTTGTTTTCCTCGATTTCTTTGCATTGTTCATTTAAGAAGGCCTTCTTGTCTCTCCTTGCTATTCTCTGGAACTCTGCATTCAGTTGGATATATCTTCCCCTTTCTCCCTTGCTTTTCGCTTCCCTTCTTTCGTGAGCTACTTGTAAAGCCTCATCAGACAGCCACTTTGCTTTCTTGCATTTCTTTTTCTTTGGGACGGATTTCGTTGCTGCCTCCTGAACAATGTTACGGACCTCCGTCCATAGTTCCTCAGGCACTCTGTCTATCAGGTCTAATCCCTGAAATCTATTCCTCACCTCCACTGTATATTCATCAGGGATATGATTTAGGTCATACCTGAACGGTTTAGTGGTTTTCCCGACGTTCTTCAATTTAAGCCGAAATTTTGCAAGAAGCAGCTCATGATCTGAGCCACAGTCAGCTCCAGGTCTTGTTTTTACTGACTGTATGGAGCTTCTCCACCTTTGGCTGCAAAGAACATAATCAATCTGATTTCGATATTGACCATCTGGTGACGTCCATGTGTAGAGTCGCCTCTTGTGCTGTTGGAAAAGAGTGTTTGCTATGATCAGCGTGTTCTCTTGGCAAAACTCTATTAGCTTTTGTCCTGCTTCATTTTGTACACCAAGGCCATGCCTGCCTGTTATCCCGGTGATTTCTTGACTTCCTACTTTAGCATTCCAATCCCCTATGATGAAGAGGACGTCTTTTTTTGGTGTTAGTTCTAGAAGGTGTTGCAGGTCTTCATAGAACCGATCAACCTCAGCTTCTTCGGCCTCAGTGGTTGGGGCATAGACTTGAATTACTGTGATGTTGAATGGTTTGCCTTGGATTCGTACTGAGATCATTCTATCATTTTTAAGATTGTACCCCAGTACTGCTTTTCCCACCCTTTTGTTGACTATGAGTGCTACTCCATTTCTTCTAAGGGATTCTTGCCCACAATAGTAGATATGATGGTCACCTGAATTAAATTCGCCCATGCCTGTCCATTTTAGTTCCATGATTCCCAAGATGTCGATGTTCAATCTTGCCATCTCATGTTTGACCACCTCCAGCTTACCTTGATTCATTGATCTGACATTCCAGGTTCCTAAACAATATTGTTCTTTACAGCATCAGATTTTCTTTTCACCGCCAGACACATCCACAGCTGAGTGTCCTTTCGGCTTTGGCCCAGCCGCTTCACTCTTTCTGGCGCTACTTGGAAATACCCTCTGCTCTTCCCCAGTAGCATATTGGACACCTTCCGACCTGAGGGGCTCATCTTCCGGCGTCATCTCTTTTAGCCTTGTGATACGTTCCATGGGGTTTTCTTGGCAAGAATACTGGAGTGGGTTGCCATTTCCTTCTCCAGTGGACCACATTTTGTCAGACTCTCCGCCATGACCTGTCCCTCTTGGGTGGCCCTGCACGGCATAGCTTATGGCTTCACTGAGTTACGCAAGCCCCTTCGCCACAACAAGGCAGTGATCCATGAAGGGGCCACTGGTGTAGAGTGGCTTCTAATTCTTCTGCTCCTAACTGTCACCCCTGTCCAAGGAGTATCCTCTACTTCATTTTTCCTCACCTCAGCGTTTTCCTCTTCTGCCGCAGCTTGCTGTTGCCCTTCTAGCTCCTGTACTTTGCGTTGCCACTGTAGTTCCATCGTTCTGTCTAAGAACGTTTCATCTTCTCTTATTCCCTGGAGGGTCAACACTCGCCGCTCCAGTCCTCTTCCTCTTCTAGCAGCGTGATCAAGTTGCACTTGTTGCACATGTGTACCATTTTGATCTCAGGCAAGAAAACAAACATGGCACAGTCCTTGGAGGTCGCCACCACTGGAGAGTCCTTTCCTTCCATAGTCTCTATTCCCTTTATGTTTCTAGCTTTCTGATTGTACTGCAGTAGCCTGTGTTTTGTTGTCTATTCACTGGAGGTTAAAAACAGACTCCCACTGGTATGGAAGTGTGTGTTACCAAAAAAAGAAATTTAAAAAAATGAAAAAAAGAAGAGAAAATGTTAGGGGCCTCCCACTTGTCTCAAGCAGATTTACGCAGAAGCAAGCGTGAGGCTATTGCCCTATGTACCCTTACCTGAGAAAGCTCCATTGAACACAATATGCCTGATTTCTGAGAAAAGAAGGAGAGAATCGGCCTGATGAAAGCACAGTTAATCTGAGCAGTGTCTGAGCAGTTTGCTGGTAAAGGGCTTTGCATGGAGTACTGATGCAGAGAATGGAGGCGGGGAGAGGGGAGTGGGTCTGGGGGCGAGCGGGCCGGCCAGTGGCTAACAGTCTCAGCACACCACTCTCCCTCTCCTCTGGTGTGCATCCGAGTATGGTTGGTGCCAGTTTGGTCACGTAAGCGATGGCACACATTCCTCGAACACTGGAAATGGAGAGCACAAGATTAGCTGTGTTCATTCCTACGAGGCAATTTTAAAACATTTATGTCAGTTCCAGAATCTGAATGTTAAATTCCATGGGTGAAGACTGACTTGAGAATCCTAATATAAGAAGATCGACAACTGTTGAAGTGTTATGGAATTTCATTTCAGGTCCAGCCTGAAGTGTCTTCTTGCCCCACCCCACCCCAGGTTTAATCCTCTTCTGGCAACTTGTGGCAGTCCCAACAAAAATTGCCCCCTCTCTAAACTAATTTAAGAGCAGTTTTCCATGTGAGCTAATAAAAACCAATGGGCCCCATCCTGAGTTCCTTCTGCAGAGGTCCCGTCACATCTGTTCCAGCTGTCTCAAATTCTGTTGTCTTCCAGTTCCATATCCCACCCAACCTTCTAGCCAATCAGAAGGAGAGAAGAGTCCTGGTTAAGTTTCTACATCTCTCAACTTTCCTGGTTCCTAGGATCAGCATGCGACCTTCCTATGAGCTCATTCCCTCTCTTAAAAGCTAGATAGATTCCTGGGCTGAAACATTGACCCTCCAAAAACCCCCAGAGCAACTATTCCACAAGCCCAAGAGCCAAAGACAAAACGGTCTTCGTTGTTGCTTTTTCATGTGCGTTTCGTATATTTAAATGTTATTATTTGTATATCTAAGGAGGTCATGTGGTTTGAAAATAGGGCCAGACCATCTGGCAGGGGCCGTTGGTCACATCCTTACAATAAGTGAAATGCATCAATCGGCTCCTGCCCGTCCTGTGATCCGAGAGCAGCGCCTGCTGCTAGGGACGCTGCCCAGACGCCTCAGCTCCTCCCGTCTGTTTGCTGGCAGCTGGCAGCAACCTGCTTGCCGCTTCCATCGCAAATACTTTGCTTGCCAGGCTCTGCTGTATAGATGCTCCTTTGCAGTGTGCTGCCCAAGATATGCAGGAAACCGTGGTTGCCATGGCAGCACAGTCAGGGCCTGGCCATCTAACGCACCTCAATTTTAAAACTTTGATCATGTTTTATGGGCAAGATTAAAGAGAAAGACGATATTTGGGCTAGTATATTATTGACACACATTTCTCTACAGTGAAAATAATTCCATGAATAGTATTTCCAGGAGGCATCTGAAACCCTCTGGATACACCTGTAAGGTCAGTGTGGGATGAGGCTGAGGATCACAGAATCGTAGAATAGTAGGATTGGCGTATAAGACCTATAAGACCATCAAGCCCAACCCCCAATGTGGAGAAAGGTTTGGTAGCTGGAACACCATCAGACCTTGACAAGCCTTCCCACGCTTACAATGGTCAGAAAGAATCCTGTGTCTAGAAGCCAGAGTCACATCGCCTGAAAGGGAGCAAAAATGAAACTGCTGGTATCGGAGACCAGGGCAATTCACTGTCTCTGCTTCACCCCCACTTGTAATAATGAAAGGGAAGGAAGTCCACAAGAGAAAAAAATCCAAAATCTGGCAACACCAACCAAAATGTCACAAGGTACCGAGCAAGTCGTCAGGTTCTCCAGAACTCTTCATCAGGCTGGCTGCGAAGAAAAGCAGCGGGGGGTAAGCTGTCAGGGAGAGAAAGTTGGCTTGATGCTGAAGCCACAAGGCCTACATGTAAACACAGTCCTATTAAAATGGCGCGCAGGAGGAGCTCAGATTAGGCTCTCTGCGATGCAAAGCAGGCTCCCAAGATTTCCTAGCAGGTTTCCTAGCAGCTAGGATTGCACACCATGGCTGTCACCCCCAGTTCTGAAAATGTAAAATCCAGAAGTTATCCAGATCTGTTTACTATGTTTAATCTTTATCCTGATGCTGCATATAGTTTTGGCTGCTCCATTTAAGAAAAGGATATAAGAACTTAAGAAGAGCCCTGCCGGATCAGAACAAAGGTCTACCTGGTCCAGCATTCTGTTCCTTCCCACAGTGGCCAACCAGCTGCCCCACTGGGAAGCCCACAAATAGGGCATGAGTACAACAGCACCCCCCCCCCCAGTTCCCCAGCAATTGGTGCTGCTGATCGTGGAGGGAATATTCAGCTATCATGACTAGTAGTCATTGATATCCTTATTCCCTGAAGAATTTGTCTAACCTTTTGAAACCTTTTTGTGGGCGTGAATTCATAGGGCTGGAAAGGCTGTAGAAAAAGGCAACAAAAATTACCAGAGCACCTTCCCTATGAGGAAAGCATGGTTTAGAAAAAAGCATGTAAGGGCAGCACAATAGAAATTTATAAAATTATGCACGGTGTGGAAAATTAGGATAAAGAGATGTTTTTCTCCCTCTGTACCAGAGACTGGAGAATCGCCAGCGTTAACAGCAATTTTTAAGAAAGAATCCAGGGGGGGATCTGGGAAATTACAGGTGAATTAGTATAACATCTGTTCTGGGTAAAGTGGTGGAAAGCATTATTAATTATTCCAATAAGCTGGGGGTATAGACGTATCCCAAATGCACTTGACTTTGCAGAGGTAGGCCTACAACATCATTCTCCCACAACACTGCTGTTTTCTGGAACCTACATAATGTCCCCAAATTCCAGCCTCTTACCACTTACCATTTTCTTCCCCAAAACAAGAATGTATCTGAGGCATACAATATAGAAACATAGAATCATGGAATCATTGAATAGTGGGGTTGGAAGGGGCCTACAAGGCCATCGAGTCCAACCCCCCTGCTCAATGCAATATCGCCAGAATCTATCCATTTTCCCATTGGGGAGCTGCCCATTATGTCCCCAAGAACATGCAATGTACCATGGGTTTTTTTTCCAAAGAAAACTAGTCTAAAGAAGCACACTTAAGTACTCTGTATGTCAGTAGGTTGGCACATGGGATTTCACTGGTGAACATTTACCTCACCAGAGGCAGATTTCTTATGAGGTTAGAAAAATAGCCAACAAGATAAAAAATGTTAGTTCTTAGCAATAATACAGCCTTACCTAAGGCTTTACCTTGACGTTTTATTATACTTTTCTAATGTTTTGAGTTTAAAATATACTTCTTCTGACACCACAGATACATATTAATATTTATTAATTATTTTTAATATAGTTTTAATCTGTCCAATAACCAGTGTTCTCTGGGCAGAGAAATGCATTTGTTTGGGGGGCATTTCACCACCCCTGGAAAATTTTCCATACACTGGAAAATAACTTGTGGTAGTAAAATACCCCCACAAACATGTTTGCATATTTTATGAGTTCTCCATGAAGGTTAAAGATAAAATTAGCAAGCATATAGAAGGACAAGCCCTGCTGGAAAAGAATCAACACGGCTTCTGCAAAGGTAAGTCCTGTCTCACCACCCTTTTAGATTTGGGGGGACTGTCAGTAAACATGTGGGCAGCCCCTTCCAACTCTACCATTTATGACAGGGGTGACCCGGGACACATGGTTTATCTGGACTTCCAAAAGGCTTTTGACAAAGTCCCTCACCAAAGACCCCTGAGCAATCTCTTAGAGGTCATGGAATTAGAGAAGAGGTCCTCCAATGGATCAGTGACGGGTTAAAGAACAGAAAGCAGAGAGTAGGAATATATGCTCACAATGGCGGGATGTAAACAGTGAGGTCCCACAAGGATCTGTATTGGGACTAGTGCTTTCCAACGTGTTTATGCATTATCTGAATTATGTATGTATGTATGTATGTATTACTTTTATGTATCACCTTTCTTCCATCATGGAACTCAAGGTGGCTCCATGTGGTTCCCAGGTGGTCTCCCCTCCAAGCACTGTCCAGACCCACACCTGCTTAGCTTCAGCAAGGTGGCTGCCTCATGTGACTTCAGACTATGCCCTGAACTCACAGCCTCTCCCCAGATCCTGCCATGTACCAGATCATCTTCAGGGGCCGTCCTCCGGCTGGTTCTGCCTTCTGAGGTAAGGTGGGAGATGACCAGAGAAACAAGCTTTTTTGAGGTGGCACCCCATTTTTGAACTGTCTGCTCAGAGAGACACCCCTGGATCACAACTTCTCTCCTTTCAGCACCAGGCAAAGAACTTTTTAGTGACCCTTTAAGGAGGACAGGTAGTAATGTATTTCAGTGAGATTACTGATGGCATAAGTAACAACAGAGCACCATTCCCTCAAGATTTAAGCATAAAAAGCCACATCAACAGGGGCTTTGTTCTTAAATAACATTCACAGTTGGTGTGCCCACATCAGTTGGCCCTGCAGGTGTGCACAGGCTGGGGAGGGGCCGTGGCTCCGTGGCAGAGCCCCCGCTTGGCATGCAGAGGCCCCCTGTTCCACCCCCAGCAGCATCTCCAGGAAGGGCAGGGAAAAGCCTTGCCTGAAACCCCGGAGAGCCGTGGCTGCCAGTCCATGTGGACAACACTGGGCTAAATGGCCAGTGGCTCAGCATGAGGCAGGTTCCGAAGTCCCTAAGAAGTCCTCTCTCTCAGGGACAGGGGGATGTGGTGAGAGCCTCACCGGAGGAGACACCCCCCCAGGGGAGCTGCAGCTCTGAAGGCCTGGGTGCATCCCTCTGGGCAACGTGTGTCAAATCCCAATGCATCAACAATGTGATGTGGCTGCAAGAAAGGCCAATGCTCTTTTGGGCTGCATTGATAGAAGCATCGCTTCCAAATCCTGGGAAGTACTAGTTTCCCTCTACTCAGCACTGGTTAAGCCTCATCTGGAGTACTGTGGCCAGTTCTGGGCCCCACACTTTAAGAAGGATGCAGACAAACTGGAGAGGGTTCAGAGGAGGGCAACAAAGATGATCAGGGGACTGGAAACAAAGCCGTATGAGGAGAGACTGAAAGAACTGGGCATGTTTAGCCTTGAGAAGAGAAGACCGAGGGGAGAGTTGATAGCGCTCTTCAAGTCCTTGAAAGGTTGTCACAGAGAAGAAGTCCAGGATCTCTTCTCGATCATCCCAGAGTGCAGGACACGGAATAATGGGCTCAGGTTACAGGAAGCCAGATTCCAGCTGAACATCAGGAAAAACTTCCTGACTGTTAGAGCAATACGACAATGGAACCCATGACCTAGGGAGGCGGTGGGCTCTCCCACACTGGAGGCGTTCAAGACGAGGCTGGACAGCCATCTGTCAGGGATGCGCTGACTTGGATTCCTGCACTGAGCAGGGTGTTGGACTTGATGGCCTTGTAGGCCCCTTCCAACCCTACTATTCTATGATTCTGTGATTCTATCCCCTTTGAATGTCCCTGCCCAGGATGATGCCAAAGGGAAAGGGTGCAGTGGCAGCATCCCTTGCCTCATCATACTTCTCTCTCTTGACTGCTACAGACAGAAAAGACTTCATGTAAAGCATTCATGGCTCCTTCCGATCTCTTCATCTCTCAAGAGGCTCATCATGAAGTATACATTCCAGCCCAACATGAAATATTCAGCCCATGCTCCTTGGTTCCTGCTCAGCTTGCCCACTGAAGCCACAACCCTTGGTGTGCTGAACGAGAGGCGAGCCTGAAGAGGGGTGGGCAGGCGGGTGGGCACCTGCCGCCCAGCGGAGATCACCTGGCCTGGCAGGGCACGCAGAGGCTTTGGGGGCAGCTGAGGCCACAGCAGGGGGACCCGAGAGCGAGGAGGGGGAGCTGCAGCCAGGCGCTCTGCGTTGCAGCAGGGAGCAAAACTGTCCACAGCCCAATCCCTCTGCTTCCTTGTCCATGCGCACACTCTCCGCCGAGGAGTGGTGAGGGGTGGGGGGAGAACTGCACTGCGCTCTTTTTCACCGGGTAAAGTGATGACCTAAAGGAGGTGGTCTCCTCCCATTTTGCCCATGCACAAGCACTTTGCCAAAGGTGCTCAAGGGGTGCGCTGCACAATGCACAGGTGGACTGATCTACTTAAAGCTCGCAAACTGGCCCTTCAGAGGAGACAACGCACAGCATGATGGCGCCCTCCTGCTTGACAACCGCACAATCGTGGAGCGGAGGCTCCACAACATGCTCCTGATAGGCTAAGGTCACTCAGGTGAACACAAGAACAGAAGAAGAGCCCTGATGCTGGATCAGACCTCGGTCCATCTCGTCCAGCATTCTGTTCACACGGGGGCCAACCAGCAGCCCATGGGAAATCCACAAGCAGGGCACGAGAGCAGCAGCATCCTCCTGCCCAGGTTCCCCAGCAACTGCTGTACATAGGCAGACTGCCTCTGATACTGGAGGCAGCATAGAGGCATCGGGACTACTAGACATTGATAGCCTTCCCCTCCAGGAATTTGTCTAACCCCCTTTTAAAGCCATCCAAATTGGTGGCCATCACCACTTCTTATGGTAGCCAGGTCCATAGTTTATCTATGTGTTGTGTGAAGAAGTCCTTCCTTTTCAGTACTTCCTGAATCTCCCACCAATCAGCTTCATGGGATGACCCCTTTGGGTTCTAGTATTATGAGAAATGAAATTATGACAGTATTCCAGCTGAGCTATTTAAAATCCTGAAAGATTATGCTGTTGAAGTGCTGCACTCAATATGCCAACAAATTTGGAACACTCAACAGTGGCCACAAGACTGGAAAAGGTCAGTTTACATTCCAATCCCAAAGAAGAGCAACGCCAAAGAGTGTTCAAACTACCGCACAATTGCGCTCATTTCACATGCCAGCAAGGTGATGCTCAAAATCCTACAAGCTAGGCTTCAGCAGTATGTGAACCGAGAACTACCGGAAGTACAAGTTGGGTTTCGAAGAGGAACTAGAGATCAAGTCGCCAACATTCGCTGGATCATGGAGAAAGCAAGAGAATTCCAGAAAAATGTCTATTTCTGCTTCATTAACTACGCTAAAGCCTTTGATTGTGTGGATCATAACAAACTGTGGCAAATTCTGAAAGAGATGGGAGTACCAGACCACCTTACCTGTCTCCTGAGAAACCTGTACGAGGGTCAAGAAGCAACAGTAAGAACCGGACATGGAACAACTGATTGGTTCAAAATTGGGAAAGGAGTACAACAAGGCTGCATATTATCGCCCTGCTTATTTAACTTATATGCAGAGTACATCATGAGAAACGCCGGGTTGGATGAATCAGAGGTCGGAATTAAGATTGCCGGGAGAATTATCAACAACCTCAGGTACGCAGACGATACCACCCTAATGGCAGAAAGCGAAGAGGATCTCAAGAGCCTCTTGTTGAGGGTGAAAGAGGAGAGTGCAAAAGCTGGTTTGAAACTCAACATTAACAAAACGAAGATCATGGCATCTGGCCCCATCACTTCCTGGCATATAGAAGGGGAAGAAATGGAAGCAGTGACAGATTTTACTTTCTTGGGCTCCAAGCAGACGGTGACTGTAGCCATGAAATTAAAAGACTCTTGCTCCTTGGGAGGAAAGCTATGGCAAACCTAGAAAGCATAGTAAGAAGCAGAGACATCACCTTGCTGACAAAGGTCTGAATAATCAAAGCTATGGTTCTCCCAGCAGTAATATATGGCTGTGAGAGCTGGACCATAAGGAAGGCTGAGCACCGAAGAATTGATGCTTTCAAGCTGTGGTTCTGGAGAAGACTCTTACGAGTCCCCTGGACTGCAAGGAGGTCAAATCAGTCCATCCTAAAGGAAATCAACCCTGAGTGCTCATTGGAAGGACAGATACTGAAGCTGAAGCTCAAATATTTTGGCTACCTAATGCGAAGAGAAAAGTCACTGGAAAAGACCCTGATGCTGGGAAAGACTGAAGGCAAAAGGAGAAGGGGACAGTGAGGATGAGATGGCTAGATAGCATCACTGATGCAATGAATATGAACTTGAGCACACACCGGGAGAGAGCGGAGGACAGGAAGGCCTGGCGTGCTATGGTCCATGGGGTCACGAAGAGTTGGACATGACTTAACAACTGAACAACAATTATGAAAGAGGGAGAAAAACTGAAATTGCAGGCAAGCATGGTCTGGGAGAACAAAATGAAGTGGGACATAGGCTGATAGAATTTTGCCAAGACAACTCACTGTGCATAACAAACGCTCTCTTCCAACAACCTAAAAGTAGGGATGTACGAAAGTTCTGCCACGGATCTTGGGGAGGCCGAATGCCAGCGCATTCAGCCCCCCAAAATTGGTGGCGGAACGGTCCGCCACACCCCAGGACGGGACTTACCTTGGGCGGATCTTCCTGGCTCCGGTGGCGGCTCCGGCGGCGGCTCCGGCGGCGGCTCCGGCGGTGGTGCAGCGGCGGCGGCGGCCAGTCTTCCGACCGGCTGCTGCCACCGCCATTTCCAGTTTAAAAAAAAAAAAACGTGATAGGCTACGTAAAGATGTACATAGCCTGTCACGGCTAGATTTTAAAAAAACACCGTGATAGGCTACATAAATGTTTATCACGGCTAACTTAAAAACAAAAAACAAAACGTGCATACGCAAATGGCGGCGGCCATGGCCACCACCATTTGCATTCCTTATTTTGGCACGTCTTAGTCTATGTAAACATTTACGTAGACTAAGACAGCGAAAATAAGGGGAACGCAAATAGTGTAGCGTCTACGCTATTTGCGTTCCCCTTATTTTCGCCGTCTTAGTCTACGTAAATGTTTACGTAGACTAAGATGTGCCAAAATAAAGAATGCAAATGGCGGTGGCCATGGCCGCCGCCATTTGCGTACGCGTGTTTTTTTTGTTTTAATCAGCCGTGATAGGCTACGTAAACATTTACTTAGCCTATCACGGCTGAGTGCAGGGATGCAAACGGCGGCAGCTACGGCCGCCACCATTTGCGTCCCTGCTAGCCAGCGGCCGGATGTCCAGCTGCTGGCGGAGCCGGCCGGCGGCTTCGCAGAATCACTGCGGAGCACAGCCGGCCAGCCAGGATTCCGGGGGGGAGGAATGGAGCGCCTCCCCCCCGGCCAGGATACCAGGGGGAGGGATGGAACGCCTCCCCCCCAGCATCAACATAATCTGCGGAAAGGTAAGTCACTTTCGTACATCCCTACCTAAAAGACAACTTTATACATGGACTTCACCAGATAGTTGACACCAAAATCAGATTGACTACATCCTTTGTTGCCAAAGGTAGTGGATATCTATACAGTCAGTAAAAACAAGACCTGGAGCTGACTGTAGTTCAGATCACGAACTTCTTATTGCACAAATTGTGGCAAGTTCTTGGTGGTATGGGGATACCAAATCATCTTGTCTGCCTCCTGAGGAATCTGTATAACGACCAAGTAGCAACGGTAAGAACAGACCACGGAACAACGGACTGGTTCAAGATTGGGAAAGGAGTTCAGCAGGGTTGTATACTCTCACCCTACCTATTCAACCTGTATGCAGAACACATCATGCGATGTGCTGGGCTTGATGAAGCTAAGGCTGGAGTTAAAATCTCTGGAAGAAACATTAACAATTTCAGATATGCAGATGATACCACTTTGATGACTGAAAGAGAGGAGGAGCTGAGGAACCTTATGATGAAGGTGAAAGAAGAAAGTGCAAAAGCTGGGCTGCAGTTAAACCTAAAAAAAAAACCAAGATTATGGCAACCAGCTTGAATGATAACTGGCAAATAGAGGGAGAAAACGTGGAGGCAGTGACAGACTTTGCATTTCTAGGCAAAGATTACTGCAGACGCTGACTGCAGCCAGGAAATCAGAAGACGTTTACTTCTTGGGAGAAGAGCAACGACAAATCTTGATAAAATAGTTAAGAGCAGAGACATCACACTGACAACAAAGGTCCGCATAGTGAAAGCAATGGGATTCCCTGTAGTAACCTATGGCTGCGAGAGCTGGACCATAAGGAAGGCTGAGCGAAGGAAGATAGATGCTTTTGAACTGTGGTGCTGGAGGAAAATGCTGAGAGTGCCTTGGACTGCCAGAAGATCAAACCAGTCCATCCTCCAGGAAATAAAGCCAGACTGCTCACCTGAGGGAAGGATATTAAAGGCAAAACTGAAGTACTCTGGCCACATAATGCGAAGACAGGATACCCTGCAGAAGATGCTGATGCTCGGGAAAGTGGAAGGCAAAAGGAAGACGGGCCGACCAAGGGCAAGATGGATGGATGATATTCTGGAGGTGATGGACTCGACCTTGGGGGAGCTGGGGGTGGCGACGGCCGACAGGAAGCTCTGGCGTGGGCTGGTCCATGAAGTCACGAAGAGTCGGAAGCGACTGAACGAATAAACAACAACAACAAACAATCCCAGCTGTTGTAACCTTCCCTGTCTCTCTGAGAGACCATCACACTCCTGACATGGGCCCTGATGGGCTGGAAGGAGAGACCAGGATGCAGATGTCACTAAGCAGCAACTTGGTCAGACAGTGGCTCTGAACAGCTGCAAACAGCACCCAAAGAAAAAGAGGGGCTCACATCCCCCTTTTAGGTTCCCTTGAAAGCACAGGCACATGTTCCATGGAGCCCTCGCTGTGATCCCTTCATCCAGAAGATCACCCAAAGAATGGAAGAGGAAAGGTCCACTGGCTTTGCCAAGAAACCAGACAGGCCCCACCAGCTTTCAAAGACAGCAGGAGATGCAGGGAGATGAGGAAAAGCTCCACCCGGGGCTGGGGCAGGGAGGAGACCTTGGGCCCTTCCATCTTTCTGGCACCCAGAGTGGCCCTGAGCCAATCTACACGAGTGATTCAGCACAGAGGGAGAGCAGTTTGAGGTCTTTTACAACACGTGACATTGTTCCAATCCTCAGCCAACCAGCAGCTTCCCTCTTGAAAAGCCACATTTTTGGAAAGTCTTTTACTCAGTTGTTTTCCTTAAATGCGGCTCTGGAGCAGTTCTGCAGCAGTGTACCCCATCCCCCCACATTAGTGGGCTCTCCCACACTGGAGGCATTCAAGGCGAGGCTGGACAGCCATCTGTCAAGGATGCTCTGACTTGGATTCCTGCACTTAGCAGGGGTTGGACTTGAGGGTCTTGTAGGCACCTTCCAACCCTACTATACTATGATCCGCTCAGGCAATCATCCTTTCTTAGCTGCGCAACTAGGAGTGCACAAAAGCCACTTACCTGGTCTCGCAGCTTTTCGCGGTGGGGGGGAGGCGCTTCGCTGCTCTCCCCCCGAAGTTCAGGCCGGGGAGGGGGAGGCTTCCCGCCTCGCCCGGTCGAAATTCAGGCCGGGGGGGAGGCTTCCCGCCTCGCCCGGCCGAAATTCAGGCCGGGGAGGAAGCGCCTCACCTCGCCCGGCCGCGAAATAAAAAGTTTTAAAAAAAAACACACGCCCCCATGATAGGCTACGTGACGATTAAAGTAGCCTATCACGGCTAGATTTGCAAAGTCAGCCATGATAGGCTACGTAAATCATCACGTAGCCTATCACGGGTGACTTTAAAAAAAAAAAAGCGCGTACGCAAATGGCGGCCCCCCATAGGGAGCCACCATTCGCGTTCCTTATTTGGTCGCTGCAGTCTACGTAAATCTTTACGTAGACTACGGCGAAAATAAGGGCAACGCAAATAGCTTGCGTACTTTAATAGAGTAGAGGGGAACTAGTACTTCCCAGGATTTGGAAGCTATGCTTCTATTAATGCAGCCCAAAAGAGCATTTGCCTTTTTTGCAGCCACATCACATTGTTGGCTCATATTCAGCTTGTGATCGACTACAGTTCCAAGATCCTTCTCGCTTGTCGTGTTGTTGAGCCACGTATCCCCCATCTTGTAACTGTGCATTTGGTTTCTTTTTCCTAGGTGCAGAAATTGGCATTTATCCCTATGAAATGTCATTCTGTTGTTTTCTGCCCAGCACTCCAGTCTATCCAGATCACTTTGAATTTTGTTTCTGTCTTGCAAAGTATTAGCTATCCCTCCCAATTTTGTGTCATCTGCAAATTTGATCAGCATTCCCCGCACCTCCTCCTCCAAGTCGTTAATACAAACGTTGAAGAGCACTGGGCCCAGGACTGAGCCCTGCGGTACCCCACTCGTTACCTCTCCCCAGTTGGAGAAAGTCCCATTGAGAAGCACTCTTTGAGTCCCATTCTGTAGCCAACTGTGGATCCACCAGACCGTTGTTTCATCTAGCCCACTTTGAGCTAGTTTGCTCATCAGGAGATCATGGGGCACTTTGTCGAAAGCTTTGCTGAAGTCGAGGTATATGATGTCTACAGCATTCCCACAGTCTGCAAGGGAGGTTAGTTGATCAAAAAATGAGATCAGATTTGTCTGGCAGGACTTGTTTTTGACAAATCCATGTTGGCTTTGAGTAATCACGGCATTGTTTTCAAGGTGCTTCCAGATGGGTTGCTTTATGATCTGCTCCAGAATTTTCCCTGGGATTGATGTCAGACTGACTGGTCTGTAGTTCCCAGGTTCCTCCTTTTTACCCTCTTTGAAGATAGGGACCACATTAGCCCTCCTCCAGTCATCTGGCACTTCTCCCGTCCTCCATGATTTCTCAAAGAGAATAGACAGCGGTTCTGAGAGTTCTTCTGCCAGTTCCTTTATTACTCTAGGATGCCGTTCATCCAGCCCTGGAGATTTGAACTCATTCCAAGTCATTAGGTGTTCCTTGGCCATATGCCTATCGATCTCAAGCTGCAATCCTGCCCCTTCAGCCTGCACTTCGCCTTTGCCAGGGGGGTCATAGACCCTCTTTTGGGAGATGACTGAGCCAAAGTAGGAATTGAGCACCTCTGCCTTTTCTTTGTCATCTGTTATCGTTTTGCCATCCTTATTTAATAGCTGAACAACCATTTCTTTCCTCTGCCTTTTACTATGCATGTAGCTGAAGAAAGCCTTTTTGTTGCATTTAGCATCCCTCGCTAACCTCAGCTCGTTCTCAGCTTTCGCCTTCCTGACGCCGTCCCTGTAATTCTGGGCTACCTGCCTGTACTCTTCCTTTGTTGCTTGGCCTTCTTTCCACTTCCTATATGTTTCCTTTTTTGTTTTCAGGTCATCCCTAAGCTTTTTGTGAAGCCACATTGGCTTCTTCTGTTGTCTTCCACCTTTTCTTCTTGTTGGAATGGTTTGTATTTGTGCCTTGAGAATTTCCTTTTTTAAAAGCTCCCACCCATCTTGGACTCCTTTTCTCGCTAGCATCGCTTGCCATGGGACCTTACCGATCATTGTTCTGCGTTTATTAAAATCAGCTTTCCTAAAATCCAGGGTACACGTTTGACTGCACTCGGCTTTTGCTTCCCTTAGACCCAAGAACTCAAGTACAACATGGTCGCTTTCCCCCAGAGTTCCTGTAACTGCTACTTTATCCACTAAGTCATCTCTGTTGGTTAGGATCAAGTCAAGGAGAGCCGATCCTCTAGTTCCTTCCTCTACTTTCTGTAGGAGGAAGTTATCCACAACACAAGTCAGGAGGCGCCATGTTTTGCAGAATTTGTCTCCCAACAAATATCCGGGAAATTGAAGTCCCCTATTACTACTACATCATGCTTCCTTAAAACATTGGCTATTTGCTTTTCAAAAGTTTCATCCTCGTCTTTTCCTTGGTTGGGTGGCCGGTAGTAGACTCCGACCACCAGGTTCCTTTTATTCTTTGCTCCATTTATTTTGATCCAGATGCTCTCGATGGGGCTACCAAGCTCATCCTCTTGTATTTTGTGCAGAGATATGTATTTTTCACATACAGTGCAACCCCACCTCCCTTTCTGTTCCTCCTGTTCTTTTTGAACAAGTTATATCCTTCAGTTGCTGCATTCCAGTCATGAGAGTCATCCCACCAAGTCTCAGTTACACCTATCAAGTCCTAATTTCCCTCCTGTATTAAGAGTTCAAGTTTGTTCTGTTTGTTTCCCATACTCTGGGCATTAGTATAGAGACATCGAAATATATAGACAAAGTAGAACTGAAGGCAATGAGTTACTTCTGGATAGACTTGTTTACCCCTCTGCTCTCCCCATGCCCCTGCCCCACGCTACTTTCCCTTCCACCAATCAGCGCCACTTCCACCAGCCTGTGCTGAAGCCAGCTGAGATCAAACGGACTCCCGAACAGCACTTAAGCCACTGTGACAGGACCATCTGACACAAAATGAGTTTGAAAAAAACCCGTTTTTAGGGCAAGAAATGCTCGGCGAGCTACGGAGAGCAGTGTGCGTGATGTGACACTATCGATTTGGAGTAGAACCGGAGTAAAAGCCCCATGTAGATGGGGCCCAAAGCTGATTTCATGAAAATCCGCATTAAACATGAAAGCACTTCACATGCGTTGCCATGGAGATCCAGGCCCTTGCTCTGATGCCAAGGAAGCCCGGAAGGGAGGAGAGCATTTGCAAGAGCCCTGGCTGTAGGTTACAGCACTTGGCCTCTGCTCATGTGGACAGGCAGGAATCCGTAGCCGATGATCGGGCCGGCTACCTTTGGCACTCTGTGTCCTCCTCGGCATGGTCCTGGGGAAGCAGGAGGGATGGGGAAGAAATGTGTTCTATTTGCATTTTAATGCAGACTGGCCTAATTTTGCACTTTTGAAAGCACAGCTCAGTTATCCTTCAAAACTCACACTTCTCTGAATTTTGCAATAGAGCTCTCCATCAAAAAATGCATTTAAAATGTGTATGGGGGGGAGGGGAGGGACACAAAATATTAGTGAAGATAATGTTTCAAAATGCATTATATTAGGGAAATTACCTGCAAAAATTTGCTTTATCAGGCAAAATTGTATACCAAAAAAGCATGCTTTAGGAGAAATGCTCACAAACATCCATACAGATTTCCATGTAAACTTTTAAAAAATAATTTTCAAAGTTCAGGATGAACTGAACTTAAGATTGGGAAAATTCTCAAAGTTGGGGATGAACTCACGAAAAAATGGGGAGAACCCACCATGGACAGGTCCCGCCACCTTTTGGAAGCAGACACTGGGCTCTGCAGAGCACCTCCGCTCTCACTGCTGCTGTCTAGTGTGACGGCTGAAGTACTCTGCACAGCCAAGCTCAGGCGCGGTGCGTTGCCTGCCTCCCTGTGCAACCAGCCTGGAGCGCCCAGAGAGCAGGCAGCAGGGGCGGAGCTTGCCTGCTGTGCACCCTGCAAGCCCACATCCAGATGAAGGCCCCCTCGCGTGCGACCTCTGCTTCTGCTTCCCCAGAGTGACACGAGAGAACGGGCCTGGTGAAAGCAGGTTCATCGAGCGGCGGTCAGTGTGGCTCCCGCCTTCGGGAGCCCTGTAGGCAAGAGGCTGTCAGTGGGACCCCCACCCTGCATGGACCCTCCTCCTCCTCCTCCCCGTATCACCATTGCCCACTTGCCTGCCCACATGGCTTGGACCAGACCTGCACCCCCACTGCCCAGAAGGGTAGGGCAGGAGGAGACAAGGCTGCTGCGTCTGCGTCTCCCCGCAGCTTGCTGGCTTGCTGGCTTGCAGGGAGCACTGGGGCCAGCGCTGCACCCACGACTGGCTGTGGCCTCGGCAGGTGCCAAGGACACCTGCCTCTGATACCGGCCTTGGGGGTGGCAGCTGGGGGGCTCTGTTTTGGAGGCCCACCCATGTCCCGCCTTCAGGCATTCTGATGTCCTGCCCAGGTTTGCCTCCCGCTCACAGGTCCCTGTCACGGCAAACAAAGGGAGAATTGGGTCCGCGCTCCATTTGGCTGGAGATATTGGGAGAAGCTAAAACACGACAGCGCTCTGCGTGGCTTTATGAAGCATTAAAATTGGGATGCCACATCTGGGTGACAGTGACTGTGATGGGAAAGGACAGGGGCGCTGCGCACAGCTCTGTGCGACAATAAAGGGAACAAACAAGGGAGCAGATTGGCTGGGCAACTCCAGGCCCGGTTCCCAGCAAGCCAATTATTATAACCTAAATGGAAATATCGTCCCTCTCACCCTGCTGTCGTGGAAGTCAGCAAACGGGTGACCTGTGTGCCTTGCTCAGCCTGCCGCCCAGGTGCTCTTGACGGGCCCTCAAGGCCCTTCTGCTCTTCCTGCTGAGAGTTCTTTGGCTCTCTTCACACACCTGGCATTTTATCCCACTACAAACCGGTCCTTTTGATTCCAGTTCCTTCCTGGGATTTAGACTGGCCCTGTACGCAGGCACCTCTCACAGCGCGTCCCTCCGCTGTATTCATTTCCACCACTGGGCGGAGCTGCACGGAAAAATCGGGACAGAAGGAGGGAGTCGGAAGCCCTTCTAGCGCCCAGGATAGTGGGCTATCGGAACTGCCCTCTTCCACTAGCCCTCCCATGGTCAGCATGGACACAGAGGGAATGCTTGCCATCAGGATGCTGAAGGATGTGCTCCCTGGATGTGCTTGCCCCTCCTTTCTCCGACTTTGCGGCGAGGGAGGGAGCGTTTTCTCCGTGGCTGATGGCGGCTGATGAGGGCGCTGGCGCTGCTAGTCCTTCTCTGCTAAATATGTCAGTGTGCGATGGACTTAAACGCAGCACAGTGCTTGCTCTACTGAGTTCGAAGGGTATACCGATTTCTGGGTTCCCAGCTACAGAAGTAAGAAATCCACAAACGGACTTGTATACAGTCAGTGCCCCAAGCCATCCCTAGCAGCTGCCCCCCCCCCCCGGCGACCGCTTCACGGGGACACCTTCTTCATTAGGCCTGGCTTGCTTCCCGCCACCCCATGCTGTTGTTGCTCTTCCCCCTTATTCTAGCTTCCCAACGACCCAGCAAGGTGGGCTAGGAGAAGAGATAGTGGCTGACTGGCTGGCTTCCCAATCATATGGATGTTTTCACAGGCATGAGCGCAAGTCCATTCAGTGGCTGTATGCATGTACATGCCACCTCTGTGCAGTTGTCTGCCCCACCTTCTTCCATGCCATCCTAGATGGTTGCCACTCGGAAGACCTAGTGGCAGTGATTACGGTGGTTTGCTTTAGGTGGGAGGGAGCACTATGGAAAACCACCTCAGCATTACTGCCTTGTCTAAAACAACTCCACACACACAAAAGAAACCATTAAAAATGATCATTCCAAGCTCTGCATGATAAATTTATTCAGGGGAGAAGAAAAAGGACTTTTAATACCCATTGAAATCTTTACTGTCAAGCCTTCCTCCTGCATGGCTGAGAAGGGAAACTCCCCCATCCATCCTGGGATGAAAAAAGCCCATCAAACTGGTGAGCAAAAGGGAGAAGAAGCAGTCAGTGAAGTCAATGGGAGGTGTGTGTGGGGTGGTTTTTTTTTCAAGTGACTAGAATCATAGAATCACAGGGTTGGAAGGGGCCTACAAGACCATCGAGTCCAACTCCCTGCTCCATGCAGGAAGCCTGATTCCCAGGCAATCTCCCATCCAAGTACTAACCAGGGCTGACCCTGCTTAGCTTCCGACATCAGACGAGATCAGGCGCATCCAGCCCTTTTAAATGCATTGAAGGGGATGGGAGACCTTAGGAATGTGACTTACAGTGTACTCCTAGGCATGCCTTCTTAGAAGCAAACCACACAGATTTCAATGACACTTTACTCCCAGGAAAGGAAAGGGTCAGGGTATTTATGAAGTCATGGCCTGAGTTCCATTTCACAATACAATCTACAAGTCAGTTCAGCAAAACTCCATCTTTTAATGTAGATTTTCAGCCTGTTGCAGTTGTTGTTGTTATAGTTGTTATTATTATTTTACATTTCTAAACCGCCCAATAGCCGAAGCTCTCTGGGAGGTTTACAGAAATTAAAAACATTAAAAATACAATATAAAGAGATTAAAAACCATTTACATAAAAACACATGAACAGACAATATACACAAAAGAAACATATATCTAAAACAACTTCAGACAAACAATCTCAAATGCAAACAGCCATAACCATAAGACGTTCCAGGATTAAAACTTATCATATGCTGCTGAATGCCTAGGAGAAGAGAAAGGTTAACCTGGCACCAAAAAGATAACAACATTGGTGCCAGGTGGGCCTTGTAGGGGAGATCATTCCAAAATTTGGGGGCCACCACTGAGAAGGCCCTCTCTCTTGTTGCTGTCTTCCGAGCTTCCCTCAGTGTAGGCAGCTGGAGGAGTGCCTTAGATATTGAGCTTGGTATAGGGGTAAGTTTGTGTTGGGAGAGGTACTCCATCAGGTATTGTGGTCCCAAGCTGTGTAAGGCTTTATAGGTCAAAACCAGCACCTTGAATTGGGCTCGGAAACATACAGGCAGCCAGTGCAAGCAGGCCAGAGTCGGTCTTATATGTTCTGTTAGAACTGACACTGGCCTCTAAACAGTTTGAGGATTGTAGCAGTAAAGCATAAGGTTTGTGGAGAAAGAGAAGATGTCCTGGTGCCCTTTAAAAAACAAGTACAGCCTTACAGCCAATGAGTTTACTCAGAAGCAAGCATTGCTGTGTTCAGGGGGATCTCGGAGAAGCATGTGGGATGGTTAACCATTTTACAGCTCAAGTCTGTGCATGTCTACTCAAAAGTAAGCCCTCCTGAGGCCAATGAGACTTACTCTCAGGTAAGTGTGTCTACAACTGAAGGCAAGAATGCAGCCCCCCACAGACATATGCCCATTCAACGATAGGGGCCCTTGGAAGAAGCCAAAGTGACCCGGCCAATGGAAACGACTGGAACGCACCACGCCCGGGCGCTCCAGCTGCCTCACCCGTGTCTTGGGCCCGCACTCCCAGGTGGTGTGGTTGTGACCATGTGAGACCATCGCACCCACGATGCAGTCACAGGAGTCCATGTTCGGGGGGCTGTTCCACAGCTGCGCCTGAATTCTGCTCTCGCCCCAGGATTCCAGAAGGCTGAGCGTTTCCTGGGATCACCAGGAGACGCCTTAGGTGGAGGGGCAGCAGCAGCAGCCACTGCCTCAGCCGTTGGCGCCAGGGCAGGGCCAGGGCTGTGGACCAGAGCACCCATGCAGTGCGTCTCCGACGTAAACCGTGGTGCACGTGCAGCAGCGGCCACAGCAGAACAGGAGAAAGGAAACCGGCCGCTGGAAGCGCAGTCAGTGACCTGCCCCCACCGATTTGTTGTCACGACTGTGTTATTCAGCATCGCCCAGCAGCACTCCCAGCACACGCCCACACGAGGCGGGACAAAGCGCTCAAGCGGAAACACACAGGGAGGAAGGGCGATCTCAAGCACAAGCACAGAAAATGCCCGGTTTTCCGCATTCTCAGATAACACGGGAAGACAGAGGGGAAGATGTGAGACAGCGGCAGGAGAGCAGTGGCAGCGTTTAAAGCGCCCGCGAGAACCGGTGAGTTGTTGTTATTTATATAGCGCTTTGTCACAAAGTGCTGTACATAAAAGAAATAACTCGACGGTTTAAAATACATAATTACAATAAATCTCATAAAACTTAACTCAAAATTACAATATAATAACAACAGTCTTAATAACCCAGATAAACATAAAATCCGCACACCTGACCTCAGAAACAACCAACCACTCCCCCCCTTCCTCAAAAAGATAAGTTTAAAGGCCTTTCTTTGGCACCTCCAAACTCTCGATTAACGGTACTGGCAGCGGGAGGGAGTTCCACCCACGCTGCCGCTGCACAAGGTCCTGGAATGCACGATAACGAGACACCGCAATCCGTGAAGCAGAGCGGGCCAGAAGAGCCTGGCCCATGCGCCCAGTGGCCCGACCTGGGACATACCTGGGGAGAAGAGAGGACAGGTAGGCTGGGTAATGCAGCCTTAGGGCCTTAAAGGCCAGGACCCAAATCCTGTGAAGGGCCCTGGCCTTCCGCGGAAGCCAGTGCAAGGCCTACGATAACAGGTGATAGGAACAAAGCGGGGAAGGTCCAGAACAGTCCTGGCAGCATTGTTCTGAGCCAGGATTACAGGATGGAGAGAGGAAAGCGGGAGGCCTGCAAAAAGACTGCTACAACAGTCCAGACATGAAACCACTAAGGCCCGAACTAGGATGTCTGCAGTCGCCTGAGACAGGAACCTGTGGATCCACGGGTAAAGAAGAACGATCGCACTAAAAAACCAACGTGTGATGGTGGACTAATCCTTAAGCCAGGCTGCCCCTCCAACAAGGATGCCTTCGAATGGAGGGCTGTCTTCTGCGGGGGGGGGGGGGCACATGGACACCCTCCGCGACTTGCCAGTGGAGCTGCTCTATTTAGACCAGAGCCATCGGCAAGCCGAGGAGCCGCCTCCCGCCCAAGGGGCTCTTTTGTCGCAGGAGGTCTCATGCCGAAAGAGCGACAGGCTCCGTCCTTGCGCCAGGCCCTCTCAAGGCCGGACGAGTTCAGTGCACGGCATTTGGCTCCATCGCACGGCTGAGAAATCGGCCTGACGCTGGTTGCAGTGTCTGCGGTGAGGTGAAGCTGCCACCAGACTGGTTGAAGTGGCAGCCCCCCCCCCCCCCGACCCTCGTGCCTGGGTTGCACCACTCCAGACCACAGGCGGGGGCCACGTGACCGAGCGCTTGCCCTTCTTCCCCCTGCTCCACGTGTAAGCCCACCAGGCCTGGGAGAAGGGGCCAGGCCAGCCTCGCTTTCCCTGGAGTTTCCCGTATGGAGGGAATTGGAGAGCATTCAGCCATGTGGCAGTCTGAAGCGGTGCAGCACAGACCACCTCCGCGAGCCCCAGGCCAGGAGCTCCCAGGGCCAGCTGGGGTGGCTTGCTGGATCTGTGGGGCTTGAACAGCGGCTGAGGTGACAACCCGAACTGCTCTGAAGTGTCGAGACAGGGGCAGATAATGGCTTGCGATGACCAGGAGTCACGCTGCTGGAAAATGGGTGAGGGCTGGCATGAAGGGTAGGCATGGCTGTGTGCCTGCCGAGGGCCCGCACCTCAGCAGGGGCCAGGGACAAGATCCCCCTGGGCTTGCTCCTCCTCTTCACCACTGCAACCTGCTTCTCCTCCTGCCTGTCGCTCTGGCCTAGATGATGCTGGCGGAGAGAAGGAGGTGCAGCAGAAGCCTCCTTGCTCGCTGGCTCTCTGCCTGCCAGCCAAGCAAGCGGAGGCGATCCTGGGAGAGGGGCTGAGAAGCAAGAGCAGCCAGCAAGAAGGTCAGCTCCCTGAGGGAGGGGGCCCATGGAGGGTGTCTTGCCCAAGGGTCCTCAAAGAACTGGAGCCAGCACCGACGGGGCAATTTGGAAGGAGAATTCTGCAGCTCTCTCCTACTTCCGAAGAACAGGGAGGATGTCCTAGACGGGCCCCCACGCTCACGCCCCCACGCCCCATTTCTCATAACCCATCAGTAGCATCAGGGCCATGGGACAGGTCAAACCCTCCAGGCACTTGTTCAGTTTGTCTCTTCCTTGAGCTCTGCTGGGCGTTCGCTGTCACTGAGTTTAGGTATCATCTGAACTAGGCTCTACGGGTGTGTTTGGCTTCTCAGTGCTGTTATGTCAGCGGTGGCCCTTGCTCCCTGCCCCTTGACCTGGCATGCAGCCCCCGAGAGAAGCCAGCAGGTTTCTGTTCCTAGCTTGAAAAGAGACAGTTGCTGTAGTCCACATAGATTGCAGTCTAAATGGAAGATTTCAGAGAGGAGATTCAAAATGCCCCACCAGCTCCATCTGCCAACAAAATTCCTGAGAGGAAGCAGGCTTCTACAGCCCGCCAGGGACAGTCCCTTTTTGTCCTCTGTAGTCTGATGGGCGAGTTGCCACCAGCAGCTCAAATGCACATTTACTCAACGAAGCTGCTCAGCTTGGACTTTCCTCCCTGCTGACTGTGCCCATCCTCCCGGCTGCTCTTTCTCAGTGCCACCTCCACCATCACGAGCAGGAGGCTTCCTGACCACGGGCCCTTTATGGACGGAGCCATTCCTCCGTGCTTGAGTGCTCCTCGCTCCGCCAGGCCATCCGAGTAGATGCTCAGCACCAGCTTGTCCTGCATGTCTTCCAACAAGGGGAATGAAAATCCCCCTTTGTCATCATATTAAGCAAACAAAATTGAATCTCCATTCAAATATGAAATTGCTCAGAAATTGCCTTCAGCACTTGGGACACAAGATTATATTTGCCTAACAGCAGAGTTTTAAATGAGCTTTATGGGCGTATTTGAGGGTCTGAGAGGCACTGAGCTCCTGATCCCTTCCCCCCTCCCCCCTTGCTGGTGTACTGAAAGCACAGGGTGGATTTGGGGGAGGGCCGTAGAGGGGCAGCGCACATGTTTTCCATGCAGAACGTCTCAGGCACAATCCCCGGCAGCGTCTCCAGATGGGGCTGGGAAAGACCCCTGCCTGAAACTCCGGAGACCCACAGGGAGGACAATAGTGGGCCAGGCAGACCAAGGGTCTGACCTCTGTTCATTCATTTAAAAATGCTCCCACCCAACCTCATCTCCAAAGAGCGCCAGCATCCTTTAATTATGCCTCTCGGGAACCGTGCGGTTGCTGTCACCGAAGAGGCCACTTGCACCATGTGGAGAAGCAGTGACCAAGAGACGCTGAACATGGGATGAAGCCCAGGGTCATGACCCCTTTGCCCCCTGTGCTTCTGAGCAGCTGTGGGAGCGGCGGGGTGTGGACATGGGGCTGGCTGGCATGGCTGGAGGCTGCACAGAGTGCCAGTGTGATGTCGTAACTCTTTAAGTGGCTGCCACATTGCTTCCCGTTCCTTGAATTCTCCAGAAGAAAAAGAAAATTGGAAGGGAAGGATCCCAGCGATTTCCTCATCCAGCCCCTGCTCTCCGCTGCATCAGGTGGAGCACCTAGCCATACACATGTTGTTTGTTTGCTCAGTCGCTTCCGACTCTTCGTGACTGCATGGACCAGCCCACGCCAGAGCTTCCTATCGGCCGTCACCACCCCAGCTCCCCCAAGGACGAGTCCCCCAAGGTCGAGTCCTTGGGGGACTCGACCTTGGGGGAGCTGGGGGCGGCGACGGCTGACAGGAAGCGCTGGCGTGGGCTGGTCCATGCAGTCATGGACCATACACGTATTACACCCGTGTTAAAAGAACTGCACTGGCTGCCTGTTAGTTACCAGGCCATGTTCGGGTTTTGTCGTCGACACTCAAGCCCTGAACAACTGGGGGCTGCGGTGCCTTCCCTGGCATGCGCCAAACTGACCTCTGAGATCTTCCGCTTTAGTCATCCCATGGGCAGCTGTGTCATCAACTAACTCCGCACAAGCGGCCCCTCTCAGTGGTGGTGCCCCTGACAGGGGGCCGGACATCAGCGCCATTCCCTGCTTGCCAGCATCCAGGGAGCTGGAGGCGGAAGCTGGTGGCCCCTGTGGACCTTGTTCTGATCCAACACGGCCGCCCTGGGTTTCTCATGCTTTTGGAGCCCCCAAGGGCCCCGTTGGTGCCTTGGGGAAGGGCGTGCACCAAGGCTCCCTGTGCCCTTTAGCCGCTTGCTCAGCACTGCAGCGCCGGACCTCTTACACGAGTGCAGTTAGGGAGCGTGTGGGAGCCTGCAGCCCATCCAGCGGGAGAGCAGATCAAGTGACTGGCAAATTCGGCAGAAGAATATTGGTGCCAACTGAGCTTTGGCCCTTCTTCTGCCTGAGACAGACCAGGCCAGTACTGCTGCTTTCCCACCCTGCTGCCCTCCCACCCTGAGCACCTCAGAGGAAGTGCCCCAAGTTGCAGGAGGTGACAAGCCATGGAAAGGCTTTGCGGGAGTGGGAAAGGTCCATCAATGGCCTTCGGGTGGATGGCTACGGCCATCCCGTCACACTGCAGCAGAGGGAGAGATTAGGGGCAGGGCAGCTCCACCGGCTCTGCAGAGAGACCAGCTCCATTCGGTATCTCCTCTTCCTGAACCATTTCTACCCCAACGGATCCTTATAATGCATCCATATCATTAAGAATTGGTGCCTGAGTCTACTTGTTTTCCTCCTCCCTGCCCAGTCCTTTTTCCTTTTGTGTCATGTCTTTCAGACTGCGAGCCTCAGGGCAGGGACTGCCATGTTTGTCATCCATCCTCCATAAGCTGCGCAGGAACCCAGTGGGAGCAGCGGGCTTAAACCAATAAACAGATTCCGGCTGGCCGCTGTTAGGCACAGGGTGCCGGAGAGATGGACGTTTGGTCTTCCAGCCCCACGGCTCTTCCAGGGGAAATACGGGGTGTGGCTTTGAGCTTGCTGAGGCCTGTCCCCCCCTCTTCTTCTCTCCCTGTGCCACATGACCCATCTCCCCATGCAGCAGCAGCAACAGCAGCAACCCTGAACTTGCTTTTCCCTCCAAATGCTGGAGGGGAAAACGCTGCTCCCGCTCCCGCTCCGCTGCCCGTCACCCACGGGCCGGGCGTTGGAATCCTCTCTGGCGGTGCATGTCTGGTGGGCCCAGAGGACTGTTCCTTAAGTCTCCAAATGTCAGTGCTAGTTTTAGCTGTGTACAGATGCTTTAGCACTGAGCACCTTTCCAACATTCTCACCAACAGCCAGAGAATGAAAGCAGGACTCCTGCACTTTATAACAAGGATGCTCTGCATGCGTCGAAGAGCAGGTGCGACATCAAACTCCGTGCTGGAAATGACTTTCTTTAGCTCACAAGTGAAGCGCACAACCTTTGTGGTTCCGTCGAGTGTTGGTGGGGCATAGGCATGGACACACACGCATATGAAGCGGTGAGGCTTTAATTTCACCCCCATCCCAGCGACCCTGCATGAGATGGCTGACAGGCTGGCAGGGGCTGTCTTGGGGGGGGGGGGGGCTAAAGCCTCCCCCTCCCAGCAACCCTGACAAGCTTTGCTGCTCTGCGCTGCCTGTTCCAGGTTGGAAACAGCAATGCCAGATGCTCCAGGTTTGCTGGTGGGGAGGAGGAAGCTTTAGCCTCTCCCCTCCCACTACCCTGATGGACATGGGGGATGCACAACCAGCAGCTGTGGTCTGCATGCAGCACCCAGGTCATGGGTTGTGCACTCTTGCTCTAGATAAAGACCTGTTGGCAATAACATAAGCGCAACCATGGACTCCTCTGCCTCGAGAGATGGTCTTTCCTATCTGTTCTCTCCGTAAGTTACTGAAATGTGGTTCTAGTTGCTCGGTTTAAGGAAAGAGCATAAACTGAAACCAAATGCACCATCATCTTAATGACAATTGTAACAGAAGCTTTGAATGATTCAGTTAAAATAACAGCAGAAATAAATCATAATGGGATTTCCCAGTAAAGGCAACAGCAGATGTGTAAGACAGGGTTACACTTTATTAGCTCCAATTTTTATTAATGAATGAGTTCTCTGGAGTAATTCATGTAACCATCAATTGGGTAAACATTAAACTGATGCTGCAGTCTACCTAGGCACCACATCACCTCTTCTTTCCCTTATACAGAAGCATATGGATGTCACAGACTCACTGCCCCCACCCCACATCCATGACTGCCTCCCCAGCCAACGAGGCCAATTTAATGACTACTACACGTCGCTGCTAACGTCCTCAAGCAAGGCTAAGATTTTGGCTATGTGGCTATTCAAACATTCCAGTTTAACAGAAGGTGTATTTAATTTCTAAAATGTGTCCTTCAAAAGAAGAGACAAACAAATGCAGCCCTGCAACTGACGGCTGCCACCATTCCTGCCCCCTGTGAGCGGCAGGGGCGCCACCAGTCCCCAGGCACACTTCCTGGACATTTTCAGTGAGGTTCTAGCTGCCCACCCCCCACCCCCACCCAGACCTGATGCTGGATAGGTCAGCAGGCTTTCTCAAAACATGGCCACACACTGTGGTTCGATCATCTCCTCGCGTTGCGTCTTTCGTTCTCTAGAACCAAGATGGTTAGAAACAACCCGGACCTTTCTGGAGGATGTTTGATTTTTTAAACATAGAGACCATTTACTTGTTTATTGTACAACAAAGAAAACACAGTAAAGTAAGTGTGTGCGTGTGCGTGTAAATCACATCCATCAGAACAAGTGTATCTCCCCAGCCCTGCTGCTTGTGGGCTTCCTGAAGCTGGTCGCTGCACTAGAACGGCTGCTGCCTTCTCAGCCTGGCCCAGCAGCAAAGCTTTCCTTGTGCTCTGGAGCTGGAACAAACAGTTGCATCATACATGGGAAAGGTCATGCAAGTGATGATGTTCTTCACCTCCCAGTGAAAGCTGCCCGACATGTGTACACAGATGACTACATGAAAAATGAACTGACCAGAGCAGAGGTGCCCCTTGCCTGAGAGGCACTTAGGACCCAGTGCAAGAAGTGAATGTTGTCAAACCACTGGAAACGCTGACCACAGCGCTATCAGATTTAACACATGTTTGAGTGGGAAACTGCCCAGGATGTACAGCACAGCCACATTAGGAAGCTTCTCTAAAACGAAGGAACTCGTAGAATCACAGAACCATAGAATAGGAGGGTTGGAAGGGGCCTACAAGGCCATCGAGTCCAACCCCCTGCTCAGTGCAGGAATCCAAGTCAGAGCATCCCTGACAGGTGGCTGTCCAGCCTCGTCTTGAAGGCCTCAAGTGTGGGAGAGCCCACCACCTCCCCAGGTCATTGGTTCCATTGTCGTATTGCTCTAACAGTCAGGATGTTTTTCCTGATGTTCAGCCGGAATCTGTCTTCCTGTCACTTGAGCCCATGATTCCATGTCCTGCACTCTGGGATGATGGAGAGGAGATCCTGGCCTTCCTCTCTGTGACAACCTTTCAAGTGCTTGAAGAGCGCTATCCTATCTCCCCTCAGTCTTCTCTTCTCAAAGTGAAACATGCCCAGTTCTTTCCGTCTCTCTTCATAGGGCTTTGTTTCCAGTCCCCTGATCATCTTTGTTGCCCTCCTCTGAACCCTCTCCAGTTTGTCTGCATCCTTCTTAAAGTGTGGTGCCCAGAACTGGACACAATACTCCAAATGAGGCCTAACCAGTGCTGAGTAGAGGGGAACTAGTACTTCCCGAGATTTGGAAGCTATGCTTCTATTAATGCAGCCCAAGAGAGCATTTGCCTTTTTTGCAGCCACATCACACTGTTGGCTCATATTCAGCTTGTGATCGACAACAATTCCAAGATCCTTCTCACTTGTAGTGTTGTTGAGCCACGTATCCCCCATCTTGTAACTGTGCATTTGGTGTCTTTTTCCTAGGTGCAGAACTTGGCATTTATCCCTGTTAAATGTCATTCTGTTGTTTTCTGCCCAGTGCTCCAGTCTATCCAGATCACTTTGAATTTTGTCTCTGTCTTCCAAAGTATTAGCTATCTTTTGGAGTTCTTTGAGAGGGTCAACAAAGATAAGGGTGATCTGGTGGGCATTGCCTACTTGGACTTCCAAAGGGCATTTGACAAATTCCCTCACCAAAGACTCCTGAGCAAACTTGGCAGACACCTCAAAAGGATATTGTAGAGATGGAAAAAGTGAGGAAAAGAGCAACCCAAATGATCAAGGGGCTGGAGCAACTCTCTTACAAGGAAAGGTAACAACATTTGGGACTGTTTAGCTTAGAAAAAAGGCAGGTGAGGAGAGACATAATAGAGATGTACAAAGTTATTCATAGTGTAGAGAAAGTGTATAGGGGAAGATTTTTCTCCCTCTCTCATAATACTGGAACCCAGTGGGGTCCTCCCATGAAACTGATTGGTGGGAGATTCAGGACAGATAAAGGGAAGGGCTTCTTCACACAGTGCAGAGTTAAACTATGAATTAGTTACCACAAGACGTAGTGATGGCCACCAATTTGGATGGCTTTAAAAGGGGGTTATACAAATTCCTGGAGGGAAAGGCCATCAATGGCTACTAGTCCTGATGGCTATGTGCTACCTCCAGAACCAGAGGCAGTGTGCCTGTGTATACCAGTTGCTGGGGAACATGGGCAGGAGGGTGCTGTTGCTCTCATGTCCTGCTTGTGGGTTTTCCATGGGCAGCTAGTTGGCCACTGTGGGAATAGAATGCTGGACCAAATTGTCTGATCCAGCATGGTTCTTCTTATAGTCTTAAATTCTTTGGTTGGAATAAGAGGACAGATCCTCTTATGGAGCAGTATCTGGTTAAAGACAGAATAAAGCAGAGAGCAGGAATAATAAGTATTCAATTCTCATAATGGAGGGATGTAAACAGCGGTGTCCTGCAAGGTTCCATGAAGCCTGAACAGAACCTTTTTGAGGTTCTGTGAAGCCTAAACAGAACTTGAGGTATAGAAACTCCTAAAATGGATTACTCTGCAACATGTAAGGGCTCTTTTGGGGACTGAAAGGCAAGGTGGAACCTCCCTAAAATAAATATTTTCACTTGAGACCCTTGATGCCTAAGCTCCCAACCAACTCTCTGGACAAAGCCTGTGATTCAGTGCCTAGGATTCTTTCATCTGCTTTGTTTGAATGATGAAGCATCAGTTATGAAAACAGTATATGGTCAATAAGTGATCAGATCTTCTTTTTTTTACTGTGAGGAAAGAAAAAATGTCCACCTAGCTAGTTGCTACAAAACCTGTGATATTCTAAGCAACTAGATAATCCAGTTAAAAAGACACCAATTAGCCAAGCATCTAGTTTCATGTCTGCCCCACACGAAACAGAGAACTTGGAGCAAGCTGTCGTGGTGGCTTTGCTTGGCCTACATATTTATAGCCTGGAGAGACTGTGACTTTTCGATTTGCAGCTCCTAAAAAAATTCTGGCTGTGTAGTAATCCACAGCAAAGCGCCAGCCCTCGACATTTGTTTTGCTACAACAAGCCAAATAGATCACTGGATGTTTCTCTTGCGAGCCCTGATATGCCTGAGATTAAAAATGGTTTTCTGCACTACTGAATGTTGCTGAGTTTTTCTGAGTTCATGTGATTCCAAGTGAAGTCCTGTTTGTGCTGAAGGAGACAAATTTTCAGACATATTGGTGAACATGAAAAGCATTGCCTGTGGGCACTACTTTGCTTCCTGTTGTACGTTCTGTTATTTACGACTCACCTGGTCCACCAGCAGGCAGCATTCACCTGTGTCAAGGTATGACGGTTTCAGGGCTAATTTTTCTTAGCTGAGTGACTGGAGGTTTAGCCCATATCAGTTTTCTCTGCTTAAGCAGGAGAGACTGGACATTGGATCACTTCCTGCATCCGGCTGAATCAGAGAAGGAAGGAAGGAAAGAAGGAAGGAAGGAAGGTTAGGACAGCTTTAAAGCCACAGCATATAATGGTGCACATGACCACTGCCAGGAGGGGAGCAGAGGGGAGGGGAGCTGTTCCCAGGGTATGCATTCTGAACAGTCCATAGCACAAAATCTGGCAGAATTCCCACCCCATTCATCTCTGCTCTCCTCATAAGCTCAGCACTGCCACCAACTTAAAATCATGTTACATTTTGTTCCTTCAGTCAGTGTTTGTGAACACTGCCTTCATGACAAATAATTTTGGATTAAATAACATTTTTCTCAGCTATTTTTCTCCATGGCTTGGATTTTACAGAAGTATCTGGAGGGGAGATGGCAGCACGTGTCTCTGTAGCAAGATTTCCACAATGTTCAGCAACCCCAGAGCTGCCATTTTAATGATGGTTGCTCTTTCTACTGAACACTGAAAAACGTCCCTAATCAATATTCCCTTCCAGCACTGCAATCTTGCCTTGAGTCAGAGTCAGCATGAAGCGAAATGTCATGTTTCTGGCTGCAGGAGCAGTTTGCAAGCACAAAACAGGACATGAAAAAGAGACGAAAAGGCAGATGGACATTTTTGCCTGGAGGTAGCCAATTCTGTTGCCTTCTATTAGTCCAGCTCCTGCTGGGAACCTGAAGAGGGTTTTTTGTGTTTTTTGCCTAACTCATCTTCTTAACCCCTTCTCCTGACCAAACTTTCTTCCTTCTTCTAAAGTGACACTCCTCAGAGCTAGGGCTGGGGAAGAAATTCATTTGGTTCACATTTTCATGGAAACATAGATAACAGAACTGTAGGGGTGGAAGGGGCCTATAAGAACATCAAGTCCAACTACCTGCTCAATGCAGGAATCCAAGTCAGAGCATCCCCGACAGATGGCTGTCCAGCCTCATCTTGAATGCCTCCAATGTGGGAGAGCCCACCACCTCCCTAGGTCATTGGTTCGATTGTTGTATTGCTCTAACAGCCAGGAAGCTTTCCTGCTGTTCAGCCAGAATCTGGCTTCCTGTAACCTGAGCCCATTATTCCGTGTCCTGCACTCTGGGATGATGGAGAAGAGATCCTGGCCTTCCTCTCTGTGACAACCTTCCAAGTACTTGAAGAGCATTATCACCTCTCCCCTCAGTCTTCTCTTCTCAAGGCTAAACATGCCCAGTTCTTTCAGTCTCCCTTCACAGGGCTTTGTGTCTAGACCCTTGATCATCTTCGTTGCCCTCCTCTGATCCCTCTCCAGTTTGTCTGCATCCTTCTTAAAGTGTGGTGCCCAGAACTGGACACAGTACTCCAGATGAGGCCTAACCAGTGCTGAGTAGAGGGGAACTAGTACTTCCCGAGATTTGGAAGCTATGCTTCTATTAATGCAGCCCAAGAGAGCATTTGCCTTTTTTGCAGCCACATCACATTGTTGGCTCATATTCACCTTGTGATCTACCACAATTACAAGATCCTTCTCGCTTGTAGTGTTGTTGAGCCATGTATCCCCGATCTTGTAACTGTGCATTTGGTTTCTTTTTCCTATGTGCAGAACTTGGCATTTCTCCCTATTAAATTTCATTCTGTTGTTTTCAGCCCAGCGCTCCAGTCTATCAAGATAATGTAGGTATTGTTAGATAAAAAGTTCTTGCTTCTGGCTGAAAGAAAGAAAGGATGCCAGGCAGGCAGCAGTGGATCCAACACTATTTTATTGATCGTTTTGCAAAACGGGTGCAGAGCAGTCTGGACCCCGAAGCACGTGTGCAAAAACCTTTTATACCTTATTACTTCTATTGTTCTCGCCAGTAACCAATGAAACAGTCAGCACATCAGCTTACCAAGCCAATAGCCAATAAACAGCCAGTACACCAGCTTACCAAGCTGTTAGTCATGAGCGCGTCAGTATGGTTCCCTTCTTGCTCCGCCTACATTTTTCCCGCCACTCAGGCTTCTACGTAACTGAGGCGCCAACCGGTTATGGAGTCTCTTTGTCTAACAATTCCCTCCTTTAAGTCTTTACTCACGTCTTCAAGCGTCTTAAAATGGAGCCTCTTTACTGGTACAATAAAGCAAGAGCATCTGTTTTGACAGAGCGGTTTCAATTAATAGCTGGGATAAGCCTCTGACACAGGGGATAATGCAGCAACCAAATAGTACTAAGACTCCGGCCGTTACTGCAAGCGAGATAAGGATCGAGGCCACTAGGTGTTTCCATTTTCCAAACCATCTTTCCAACCAGGCAGTCACAGGGTTGTTAATTCCTGAATTCTCGGCTAATTCCTCGGATAAGGCAGTGAGGCCCCGTAAGGACCTCGTTACTGTGCCGTCTGGAGCAGTGTTGTTAGGGATGAAGGTGCAACATCGCCCACCTAGCATAATACAAACCCCTCCTTTTTCTGCTAACATCATATCAAGAACACGCCGATTTTCCCAGGCTATTTGGCTAGTGGCATCTAGCTGCTCAGCCAATCCCTTTACAGCATCACGGGTGTAGTTTATAAACCTTTGTTGATTATAATGAATGTAATTGATCCAATCTACATTTTTGTTAATTGTCACCCACCAAAACAAGGTAGACTCAAATCCTGCAGCGATTTTATTCCTCCCTTTGAATTCATCTGGTACTCCCCATGGCACCCCTATAGTGTCAATGTATATTTGATCATCAAAAGGGGTTACCAACCGCTTCCGTCGGGGTTGGCTAGTTCTTTCTGCTGGATGATATGCAATTGAAAAGGGGACCGCCAATTGGACTAATTTATTGGACCAATTGGACTAATTCTAGACCTCCACAGTACCACCAGAGATCAGCCCGTGGGATTGGAAGGGAATTATTCCTAAAGCGGGTGGAATTAACACATTTTATTTTGCTTGTCAAGTTCCCCAATTGCTCCCCCATCCCTGTAAGGTCCCGGTGTATGCATCCAGTATGGTTTCTTTGTTGCAAAAAAACTATGGAAGGTCTAACACGATTCTTTAATTTGAGAGGAGGGTATAGCTTATTGAGAGTCTGGCACTCCTCTTCCCCCCATGCGTCAGGGTGTTGGAACAAGTGGATCATACAGGTGAGGAGGGAGGGAGTGTCCCATCCTAGAGGAAAAGGCATCACTTTCGCTACCGATCTTCCTGCGGCACAAACAAAACAGTCAGTCTTATTTAAGGATTTGGCAGTATACTTTACCCATTCTAACCACACATTGTCAATTTCCTCTGTTATTGGGATTCCTAACCTGGCTTTCCAGGGACGCTTCTCTCCCTTGGGGATTTGCACCAAAGGTGGTTTGGGAATTTGCACTAGAGGTGGTTTGGGAGGCACAGGTGTGGCGTTTTGGGGTTTTATTGTAAAGTTGTCAAGCCTAAACCCTTGAGGCATCACCACCCATGTTAATATTTCTTTGACTAGCATTATCAACACCACCCACAATACTTGCTTCATATTACAGGTTTTTTTGTAATTCGAACCCGAGCTTTTCCCAGATGTTGTGACTTATATATTACAGGCGATTGTGGCTCCTGGGTGGCTTCTTCGCCTGTGTCCCTGGCAGCTTCCGGGGAGGTGTCAGGGAGCAGAGGACCGTTGCCCGTGTCCTCCTGTTCTTTCCGGGTGACAGGAGGAAGCAGGGGTCGTCTGAATGGCTTCAACCGACTGCAATGTGTCCAATGAGTCTGTTTCCCGCCTCCCAGCTGAGCAGAGCAGAGCAGAGCAAGCTGCTCCAGCTGGTCCAGGGACTACAGAAGCAGGCAAGCTCCCAGAGAGCGAGCGAACAGAGCGAGCGCACAGGGGGAGCAAACAGGAGTTGGCCAGGGGAGTTCGGCAGCGGAGGTCAAGGGGGAGGCCCCTAACATTTTTTTAATTATTTTTATTTTTTATTTTAACTAACTTTTTCCCATTGATTTGTCTTGTAACACACACTTCCACACCAGTGGGCCTCTGCTTTTAACCTCCACTGAGTAGAGGAGCAGGCACAGGCTAGTCTAGAACAATCACAAAGCTAGACACAAAAAGGGAAAAGAGGCTATGGAAGGACAAGACTCTCCAGTGGTGGTGACCTGCAAGGTGTGTGCGATGTTTGTTTTCTTGCCTGAGAACAACATGGCCTACACCTGCAACAAGTGCAAGTTGATCACGCTGCTGGAGGAAAAAGTAAGCGGACTGGAGCGGCGACTGTCGACCCTCCGGGGAATAAGAGAACACGAAGAGTTCTTGGACAGAATGGGGGAACTACAGCAGCAAAGGGCAGACCAGAAGCTTGAAGAGCAACAGCAAGATGAGGCAGTGGGGAATGCTGAGGTGAAGAAAAATGGAGTCGAGGATACTCCTTGGAAAAGGGTGACAGTTATGAGCAGAAGAACTAGACGCTACTCTGCACCAGTGGAAGCAGTGGAGCTGTGGAACCGATAGACTGGAGCGCTGGGCAGAAAACAACAGAATGGCATTTAATAGGGATAAATGCCAAGTTCTGCACCTAAAAGGCCAATGCTCTTTTGGGCTGCATTAATAGAAGCATAGCTTCCAAATCCCGGGAAGTACTAGTTCCCCTCTACTCAGCACTGGTTAGGCCTCATCTGGAGTACTGTGTCCAGTTCTGGGCACCACACTTTAAGAAGGATGCAGACAAACTGGAGAGGGTTCAGAGGAGGGCAACAAAGGTGATCAGGGGACTGGAAACAAAGCCCTATGAAGAGAGACGGAAAGAACTGGGCATGTTTAGCCTTGAGAAGAGAAGACTGAGGGGAGATATGATAGCACTCTTCAAGTCCTTGAAAGGTTGTCACAGAGAGGAAGGCCAGGATCTCTTCTTGATCATCCCAGAGTGCAGGACACGGAATAATGGGCTCAAGTTACAGGAAGCCAGATTCCGGCTGAACATCAGAAAAAACTTCCTGAGTGTCAGAGCAATACGACAATGGAACCAATTACCTGGGGAGGTGGTGTTCTCTCCCAAGCTGGAGGCGTTCAAGACGAGGCTGGACAGCCATCTGTCAGGGATGCTCTGACTTGGATTCCTGCATTGAGCAGGGGGTTGGACTCGATGGCCTTGTAGGCCCCTTCCAACCCTACTGTTCTATGATTCTAGGATTCTAGGATTCTAGGATAGCAATAGACAGAAAGTAAGGGAAAACCAATGGTTGAGAATTGAGAAGGGGGGGGTGGATCTAAAGAACAAGTCAAGGAACACTACAGTGCTTTTTAAATATTTTTGGTTTTTTAATAAATGATCAAGAAAATAATGAAAGGTAAAACGTATTATAGAAGGTGGGAGGGAGACAATGAACCAGACAAGGAAAGGAGGAAACTTAAACTAAGTACTTTTAAAATGTTTGGGGGGTTTTAAATAAAGATTCTACAAGAAAGAAAGGGAATAGTTGAACTGGGAAGGAAAAGAAAGACAAAGCCGCAGTACAAACACACACACACACACACACACCAGATCTACTCATAGAATCATAGAATAGTAGGGTTGGAAGGGGCCTACAAGGCCATCGAGTCCAACCCCCTGCTCAATGCAGGAATCCAAGTCAGAGCATCCCTGACAAATGGCTGTCCAGCCTCGTCTTGAAGGCCTCCAGTGTGGGAGAGCCCACCACCTCCCCAGGTAATTGGTTCCATTGCCGTATTGCTCTGACACTCAGGAAGTTTTTCCTGATGTTCAGTCGGAATCTGGCTTCCTGTAACTTGAGCCCATTATTCCGTGTCTTGCACTCTGGGATAATCAAGAAGAGATCCTGGCCTTCTTCTCTGTGACAACCTTTCAAGTACTTGAAGAGCGCTATCATATCTCCCCTCAGTCTTCTCTTCTCAAGGCTAAACATGCCCAGTTCTTTCAGTCTCTCTTCATAGGGCTTTGTTTCCAGTCCCCTGATCATCTTTGTTGCCCTCCTTTGAACCCTCTCCAGCTTGTCTGCATCAACTCTCTCTAGCAACAAGTAAACCACCAACTCCAACTCTAGCCAGTGTGCTGTTTCATAATGAAATGAAAGCAGGCTGATCTCTCCAATATATCCAGCATCCCCACCACCACCACCACTGTCACTGATTGGAGACCGCTGGGTTAAGTTCAGCCCTAATTTGGCAGCGAGAGTCGCCATTCACCAAGGCTCACCATTTCCCTCCTCTCCCCTTCCCCTTTTCATTCTCCTCCTCGCCCCTCCCTGACCTTTCACAAGTTGATGCATTGAGAGACAGGCTGTCTGGGAATAGCTTCAATAGCTCCGAAGCTCCGAGGCAGACTGAGGCACCTCGTTGACAAGCCGCTTTGCTTCAGGGCACCTCAGTGCTGTTCTGATCTGCATCAGGTCATGCCAAAGCACCTCAGAAGCAGCCCACCTTGCTTCGTTATTTGGGACTCAGACCGAAGCAGTGCACAGCCCTAGTTTCCAAGTCCCATCAGGGAGGAGCGCACAGTTAAGCGAGTTTGCATTCATAATGCTGACAAACCTTATCAGTGGATTCGCAACACCCCACTGGAATAATGATGTCTGGGTCAGGATTTTTCTTGTACTTCAGTATGAACTTACCTAATGTTGCACTTTTGAACAACTATGTGAACTGAAATTTAGTTATTCTTTGAAATTCACAGTTCTCTGCATTATGCAGTAGAGTTCTCCATTTAAAAATGCATACAAAAATACATATTTATGGGGAAATAACATTTAAAAATGCATTATATTAGAAAAAATAAGTGTCTGTATTAAGCAAAATGCATACAAAAATGCATGTATGAAGAGAAACATGCACAAATATGGTTATGATTTTTCATTTGAAATACTCAAAGTTTGGGACAAACTGAACTTAAGACTGGACAAACTTCAAAACTAACCAAACATAACCAAAACTAACCAAACATCAGTCTGTTTCCCGCCTCCCAGCTGAGCAGAGCAGAGCAAGCTGCTCCAGCTGGTCCAGGGACTACAGAAGCAGGCAAGCTCCCAGAGAGCGAGCGGACAGGAGGAGCAAACAGGAGTTGGCCAGGGGAGTTCGGCAGCGGAGGTCAAGGGGGAGGCCCCTAACATGTTTTTTAATTATTTTTATTTTTTATTTTAACTAACTTTTTTCCATTTATTTGTCTTGTAACACACACTTCCACACCAGTGGGCCTCTGCTTTTAACCTCTACTGAGTGGAGGAGCAGGCACAGGCTAGTCTAGAACAATCACAAAGCTAGACACAAAAAGGGAAAAGAGGCTATGGAAGGACAAGACTCTCCAGTGGTGGTGACCTGCAAGGTGTGTGCGATGTTTGTTTTCTTGCCTGAGAACAACATGGCCTACACCTGCAACAAGTGCAAGTTGATCACGCTGCTGGAGGAAAAAGTAAGCGGACTGGAGCGGCGACTGTCGACCCTCCGGGGAATAAGAGAACACGAAGAGTTCTTGGACAGAATGGGGGAACTACAGCAGCAAAGGGCAGACCAGAAGCTTGAACAGCAACAGCAAGATGAGGCAGTGGGGAATGCTGAGGTGAAGAAAAATGGAGTCGAGGATACTCCTTGGAAAAGGGTGACAGTTAGGAGCAGAAGAACTAGACGCCACTCTGCACCAGTGGAAGCAGTGGAGCTGTGGAACCGATTCCAGGTACTTGTGGATGAGACTGCAGCACAGCCTGCAGAGGAAGAATCACAGGGGAACCTGCATGAGAGTGAGCAAGAGGCTAAAGGTCAGTCAAACAGAGGCGATGGAACCCAGGCCTACAAGAAGAAGAAGAGAAGAGTGGTAGTAGTGGGAGACTCCTTGCTGCGTGGGATCAAGACCCAAGTGTGTAGCGAAGACCCATGGACTCGCCAGGTATGTTGTCTCCCGGGAGGACAGATTAGAGACGTGACTGAAAGGTTGCCTGCACTCATAAAGCCCACTGACAGGTATCCCTTTCTTCTCATCCATGTGGGAACAAATGATACCGCCAAGTGGAGCTACGAAGAGATCACGTCAGACTTTGAAGCTTTGGGAAGGAAACTCAAGAACTTTGGGGCCCAGATAGTTTTCTCATCCATCCTTCCAGTAGTTAGAAGAGGGATAGAAAGGGAAAGAAAAATACTCCGGGTGAATGACTGGCTACGAAGGTGGTGCCGACGAGAGAGATTTGGATTCTGGGACCACGGGCTATACTTCCTGGAAGATGGGCTGTTGGCTAGGGATGGGTTGCACCTCACAAAGGCTGGGAAGAATGTGTTTGGCCACAGCATGAAGAACTTCATCAGGAGGGCTTTAAACTACGGGGGAGGGAGATGTAATGTTGGGGGTAACAATGGACATAGGCGCATGCACTGTAATGGAGAGAACAGCTCTGACAGAGCCCAATAATAGTCTTCAGACACATGTAGGAAGAAAGCCAGACTATGAAGCACATGGTCTTCGATGTCTATATACTCTACCTCTCTTTCTCATCAAAACCAGGTGAGGCAGTGGCTGTTCTGAACCAGTGCCTGGGCACGGTAATGGACTGGATGAGGGCTAATAAACTGAAACTCAATCCAGACAAGACGGAGGTACTGTTAGTGGGTGGTTCGTCTGCCCGGCTAGGTGATATTCAACCTGTTCTGGAGGGGGTTGCACTCCCCCTAAAGGATCAGGTTCGTAGTTTGGGGGTGCTCTTGGATCCAGAACTGTCACTTGAGGCACAGGTGAACTCAGTGGCACGGAGCACTTTTTATCAGCTTAGGCTGGTATACCAACTATGCCCTTATCTGGACAGAGAGAGCCTAGCTACAGTTATCCATGCTCTGATAACTTCTCATCTGGATTACTGCAATGCGTTATACGTGGGGCTGCCTTTGAAAACGGTCCGGAAACTTCAGCTGGTCCAAAATAGGGCAGCAAGATTGTTAACAGGGACTGGCCTGCGAGCTCATATTGTTCAGTCGTTCAGTCGTGTCCGACTCTTCGTGACCCCATGGACCATAGCACGCCAGGCCTTCCTGTCCTGCGCTCTCTCCCGGAGCGTGCTCAAGTTCATATTCATTGCATCCGTGATGCTATCTAGCCATCTCATCCTCTGCCGTCCCCTTCTCCTTTTGCCTTCAGTCTTTCCCAGCATCAGGGTCTTTTCCAGGGAGTTTTCTCTTCGCATTAGGTGGCCAAAATATTGGAGCTTCAGCTTCAGGATCTGTCCTTCCAAAGAGCACTCAGGGTTGATTTCCTTTAGGATGGACTGATTTGACCTCCTTGCAGTCCAGGGGACTCGTAAGAGTCTTCTCCAGCACCACAGTTCGAAAGCATCAATTCTTCGGCGCTCAGCCTTCCTTATAGTCCAGCTCTCACAGCCATACATTACTACTGGGAAAACCATAGCTTTGATTAGACGGACCTTTGTCGGCAAGGTGATGTCTCTGCTTCTTACTATGCTGTCTAGGTTGGCCATAGCTTTCCTCCCAAGGAGCAAGCGTCTTTTAATTTCATGGCTACAGTCACCGTCTGCGGTGATCTTGGAGCCCAAGAAAGTAAAATCTGTCACTGCTTCCATTTCTTCCCCTTCTATATGCCAGGAAGTGATGGGGCCAGATGCCATGATCTTCGTTTTTTTAATGTTGAGTTTCAAACCAGCTTTTGCACTCTCCTCTTTCACCCTCAACAAGAGGCTCTTGAGATCCTCTTCGCTTTCTGCCATTAGGGTGGTATCGTCTGCATATCGGAGGTTGTTGATAATTCTCCCAGCAATCTTAATTCCGACCTCTGATTCATCCAACCCGGCATTTCTCATGATGTACTCTGCATATAAGTTAAATAAGCAGGGTGACAATATGCAGCCTTGTCGTACTCCTTTCCCAATTTTGAACCAATCGGTTGTTCCATGTCTGGTTCTTACTGTTGCTTCTCGACCCTCGTACAGGTTTCTCAGGGGACAGGTAAGGTGGTCTGGTACTCCCATCACTTTAAGAATTTGCCACAGTTTGTTGTGATCCACACAATCAAAGGCTTTAGCGTAGTCAATGAAGCAGAAATAGACGTTTTTCTGGAATTCTCTTGCTTTCTCCATGATGCAGTGAATGTTGGCAATTTGATCTCTAGTTCCTCTGCCTCTTCTAAACCCAGCTCATATTACGCCAGTACTTTTCCAGCTGCACTGGCTGCCAATCCGTTTCCGGGCCCGATTCAAAGTGCTGGTGTTAACATTCAAAGCCCTTAACGGCTTGGGGCCAGGTTACCTGAAGGATCGCCTCCTCCCATATGTGCCTGCCCGGACCTTAAGATCATCCTCAGCGGCCCTTCTCCGTGAGCCCCTGCCAAAGGAAGTGAGGCGGGTGGCTACTAGGAGGAGGGCTTTTTCTGTTGTGGCACCCCGGCTCTGGAATGAGCTCCCTAGTGAGGTTCGCCTGGCGCCTACATTGTACTCCTTTCGGCGCCAGGTGAAGACCTTTTCATTTTCCCAGGCATTTTAGCTTTCTAAATTTTTATCTTTGCTGTTTTAAATCTGTATTTTAAACACCTGTACTGCTGCTAGGTTTTATTGTGGTTGTATTGTTATATTGTGGTTGTAATGTTCTATATATTTTAAATTATTTTATTGTGTGTTGTTTGGTTTTAATTTTTGTGAACCGCCCAGAGAGCTTCGGCTATTGGGCGGTATAGAAATGAAATGAAATGAATGAATGAATAAATAAATAAATAAATAAATAAACTAATGCCCAGAGTATGGGAAACAAACAGAACGAACTTGAACTCTTAATACAAGAGGGAAATTATGACCTGATAGGTATAACTGAGACTTGGTGGGATGACTCTCATGACTGGAATACAGAAATTGAAGGATATAACTTCTTCAAAAAGAACAGGAGGAACAGAAAGGGAGGCGGGGTTGCACTGTATGTGAAAAATACATATCTCTGCACAGAAATACAGGAGGAGGAGCTTGGTAGCCCCATCGAGAGCATCTGGGTTGAAATAAATGGAGCAAAGAATAAAAGGAACCTGGTGGTCGGAGTCTACTACCGGCCACCCAATCAAGGAGAAGCCAAGGATGAAACTTTTGAAAAGCAAATAGCCAATGTTTTAAGGAAGCATGATGTAGTAGTAATGGGGGACTTCAATTTCCCCGATATTTGTTGGGAGACAAATTCTGCAAAACATGGCCCCTCCAGGAAATTCCTGACTTGTGTGGCGGATAACTTCCTCCTACAGAAAGTAGAGGAAGGAACTAGAGGATCGGCTATCCTTGACTTGATCCTAACCAACAGAGATGACTTAGTGGATAAAGTAGCAGTTACAGGAACTCTGGGGGAAAGCGACCATGTTGTACTTGAGTTCTTGGTTCTAAGGGAAGCAAAAGCCGAGTGTAGTCAAACGCGTACCCTGGATTTTAGGAAAGCTGATTTTAATAAACTCAGAACAATGATCAGTAAGGTCCCATGGCAAACAATGCTAGCGAGAAAAGGAGTCCAATGTGGGTGGGAACTTTTAAAAAAGGAAATTCTCAAGGCACAATCACAAACAATTCCAACAAGAAGAAAAGGTGGAAGACAACAGAAGAAGCCAATGTGGCTTCACAAAAAGCTTAGGGATGACCTGAAAACAAAAAAGGACACATATAGGAAGTGGAAAGAAGGCCAAGTAACAAAGGAAGAGTACAGGCAGGTAGCACAGAATTGCAGGGATGGCGTCAGGAAGGCTAAAGCGGAGAACGAGGTGAGGTTAGCGAGGGATGCTAAAAACAACAAAAAGGCTTTCTTCAGCTACGTGCATAGTAAAAGGCAGAGGAAAGAAATGGTGGTTCAGCTATTAAATAAGGATGGCAAAATGATAACAGATGACAAAGAAAAGGCAGAGCTGCTCAATTCCTACTTTGGCTCAGTCTTCTCCCAAAAGAGGGTCTATGACCCCCCTGGTAAAGGCGAAGTACAGGCTGAAGGGGCAGGATTGCAGCTTGAGATCGACAGGCATATGGTCAAGGAACACCTCATTACTTTGAATGAGTTCAAATCTCCAGGGCCAGATGAACTGCATCCTAGAGTAATAAAGGAACTGGCAGAAGAACTCTCAGAACCGCTGTCTATTCTCTTTGAGAAATCATGGAGGACCGGGGAAGTGCCAGATGACTGGAGGAGGGCTAACGTTGTCCCTATCTTCAAAAAGGGTAAAAAGGAGGAACCTGGGAACTACAGACCAGTCAGTCTGACATCAATCCCTGGGAAAATTCTGGAGCAGATCATAAAGCAATCCATCTGGAAGCACCTTGACAACAATGCCGTGATTACTCGAAGCCAACATGGATTTGTCAAAAACAAGTCCTGCCAGACAAATCTGATCTCATTTTTTGATCAAGTCACCTCCCTTGTAGACCATGGGAATGCTGTAGACATCATATACCTCGACTTCAGCAAAGCTTTCGACAAAGTGCCCCATGATAGCACTCTTCAAGTACTTGAAAGGTTGTCACAGAGAAGAAGGCCAGGATCTCTTCTTGATCATCCCAGAGTGCAGGACACGGAATAATGGGCTCAAATTACAGGAAGCCAGATTCTGGCTGAACATCAGGAAAAACTTCCTGAGTGTCAGAGCAATACGGCAATGGAACCAATTACCTGGGGAGGTGGTGGGCTCTCCCACACTGGAGGCCTTTAAGACGAGGCTGGACAGCCATTTGTCAGGGATGCTCTGACTTGGATTCCTGCATTGAGCAGGGGGTTGGACTCGATGGCCTTGTAGGCCCCTTCCAACCCTACTATTCTATGATTCTATGATCATATACCTCGACTTCAGCAAAGCTTTCGACAAAGTGCCCCATGATATCCTGATGAGCAAACTAGCTCGAAGTGGGCTAGATGAAACAACAACCCGGTGGATCCACAGTTGGCTACAGAATCGGACTCAAAGAGTGCTTATCAATGGGACCTTCTCAAGCTGGGGAGAGGTAACGAGTGGGGTACCGCAGGGCTCAGTCCTGGGCCCAGTGCTCTTCAACATTTTTATCAATGACTTGGAGGAGGAGGTGCGGGGAATGCTGATCAAATTTGCAGATGACACAAAATTGGGCGGGATAGCTAATACTTTGGAAGACAGAAACAAAATTCAAAGTGATCTGGATAGACTGGAGCGCTGGGCAGAAAAGAACAGAATGACATTTAATAGGGACAAATGTCAAGTTCTGCACCTAGGAAAAAGAAACCAAATGCACAGTTACAAGATGGGGGATACGTGGCTCAACCACACTACAAGTGAGAAGGATCTTGGAATTGTTGTCGATCACAAGCTGAATATGAGCCAACAATGTGATGTGGCTGCAAAAAAGGCCAATGCTCTTTTGGGCTGCATTAATAGAAGCATCGCTTCCAAATCCCGGGAAGTACTAGTTCCCCTCTACTCAGCACTGGTTAGGCCTCATCGGGAGTACTGTGTCCAGTTCTGGGCACCACACTTTAAGAAGGATGCAGACAAACTGGAGAGGGTTCAGAGGAGGGCAACAAAGATGATCAGGGGACTGGAAACAAAGCCCTATGAAGAGAGACTGAAAGAACTGGGCATGTTTAGCCTTGAGAAGAGAAGACTGAAGGGAGAGGTGATAATGCTCTTCAAGTACTTGGAAGGTTGTCACAGAGAGGAAGGCCAGGATCTCTTCTTGATCATCCCAGAGTGCAGGACACGGAATAATGGGATCAAGTGACAGGAAGCCAGATTCCAGCTGAACATCAGGAAAAACTTCCTCACTGTAAGAGCAATACGACAATGGGACCCATGACCTAGGGAGGCGGTGGGCTCTCCCATACTGGATGCCTTCAAGACGAGGCTGGACAGCCACCTGTCAGGGATGCTCTGACTTGGATTCCTGCATTGAGCAGGGGGTTGGACTCGATGGCCTCGTAGGCCCCTTCCAACCCTACTATTGTATGATTCTATGATTCTATAAGGCTGGAAAAATGAGAAACAGAGGAACTGAAACTGACAGATTCATCCAACCCTAGTTGGTAGTGACAAGTGGTGACATTGTTTTACCAAGACTGTGTCTTGGAGAGGGGCCACAGCTCAGTGCGACAGAGCCCTGCTTGGCATGCAGCAGTCCCAGCTTCGATCCCCGGCTTCTCCAGGTGAGGCGAGGAAGGGATCCTGCCTGAAACCCTGGGGAGCCCTTGCTGCTGCCCGTCAGTGTCGACAGTACGGGGCTAGAGGGACCAATGGCCTGACAATGGTCTAGGGCGGCTCCTGGCCTGGCCAGTGGTCAAATGCCAGGTGCCCCGGAAGCTCAAAAACAGGAGCATGACACTGACACTGAAATGCAGGCTGTCTCCGTGAGGAGGGTGGGGTGGATGGCAAATAGACCAGCATCCCACTGAGTGGAGTGATTGAACTGAAAATGGCAAGTTGCATCAGTGACAGAAAGTGGTTAATGGGTTAATTTCATTCCAAATGCCCTCAAGGCAACTTACAGCAGCAATCATACAATTATTATTAAAACCAACGCAATCATTAAAAACAAGTAAAATGACCAATAGTTTGGGTGTATTTATGTCTCCCACGTCCGTGTTGAGAAAGGCATATTGGCTTCATCTCTGGGGTTTTGTGATTTGTCTAGCAAAATCGTGCCATTGGTAACCAGGCCCACCCTGGGTTCTGCTTGCTCACCTCTCCTCCGTTCCATGAGTTCTCAGGAGCGCTGAAGCAGCGGGAGGGCCATCCGCCACAACGCGCGGGGCTTGGTTTCTTCGTGGTCACGGAGGCATCCTTTGAAAGTCCCTCTGGAGCACTGGCCTGCAGGAGCGCAGCGTCTTCTCCCCTGCGGTGCCGTTCTTTGTCCGTGCTGCTCACTACAGAAACCCAGATGGCGCCGGGCTGCGGGTGCGGGCTGCCTCGGAGCGGCCATGGGCAGGGCCGCCCACCTACCTGGCACCACGTGCAGAAAGCAGGTTCCAGACTCACACGTCAGAGGTGCTGTCTCCGAACCCCAGAAGAGCTGGCGGCTGCTTGCCGCTTCCTGTGCTGCCCGAGCCATCTGCCTGGCGCCAATCGTGTTTTCATTAACCAGGGTACACATTAAATGGAAGTGATTAACATTAGCATGAAATACCCCTGAAATCACTCCATGACATAATTATGCTCACATTCATTAGTGACCATATTAGAGCCATAATTAAGTTCCAGGACTCCTGTGAATTGCAGGCAGAATTAACTTGTCTTCAAGTGGTAGTTGGGCTGTAAGAGAAGGGAAGAGGAGAGTGATGCCGTCCAGCTACACGCTTCTAAAAAGACAGTTTGCAGAGTGGCCAGGAAAGGAGCTGGTGGCCGGGGGGGGGGGGGGAGGCGGAGAAGAGGGCTGTAGCCCAGGTCACCAGGAAGCATTCTTGGGATGTGACACAGACGGAACCCAGATGGCGGGGGCCGGGGGGTGAACCTGTTGAAAAATGCATACAAAAATGTATGTATAAGTGAAAATGAAACTAAAAAGGCATTCTATCAGGAACCATTCGGGGGGGATGTTTATTAGGCAAAATTGCAGTATTGGACAAAAATGTATATAACTTTTCATATAAGCATTTTGGGAAAATTCTGGAAAGTTTAGGATGAACTGAACTTCAGTTGGGAAAAATGAGAAACAGAGAGGTCCCCCAAATGGCAGATTCATCCATCCCCAGCAGCAGATGTGCCTGGCCAGGAGTGAGGGGGCCATTCCTCCAGACAGGGCCACAGGAATGGCTGCAAGAGGCCAGAGAGGAGGCCAGAGGAGTGCGAAGTGGGAGAGGTTGACATGGAGAACAGAAAACCAGGGAAGGGAGAGAGTGACCCTGGCAAGAGGGAGGAGAAGGAGGAGGAGGAGGCAGCAGCTGAGATGGGGCTAGGGGAGAAGGCTTGCCTGGGGCCTACAGGGGGATGTTCTCCACAACAGATGAAGATGGAAGACTGTTTTGCTTTCCTGGGCTTCTTCGCTCTGTGGCTTTTTAAAAAACCTGTCAATGCATTTTAGATCTTTGCACTGCTGCTGGCTTTTACTCTTGTTTTATTTGGTTTACTCGCTGGAAGGGCATCTATTGAGTGGTGTGGGAAGGATTCCAAAGCTTGCTCAGACGCACCACTCACAGGGAGAGTGGGCCCCTGAGGGGATGTACTGGCTGTTTATTTATTATTTACTTATTTACAACGTTTGTGTACCACTCCTCATATAAGAAATTCTACAGTCCCTGCCTGGCATGCAGAAGTTCCCAGGTTTGGTCCTTGGCATTTCCAGGTACAGCTGGAAAAATTCCTGCCTAAAACCCTGGAGAGCCATGGCTGGCAGTCAGCGGCAACAATGCTAGGTAGATGGACCCGGGGGGGGGGGGCGGTCTGACTCAGTCTAAGGCAGCTTCCGATGTTCCTCTGATCCAATCTATATCAGTTGCAGATGTGTTCAGAAGGCCATTCATCCTGTTTCTGCATCAGTCTGCTTCTTTAATTTAACCCTCCCCCTCACACACAATTGCATTAGTCTTCAATATATATATTTGTTCTTGTTGTTCAGTCGTTCAGTCGTGTCCGACTCTTCGTGACCCCATGGACCACAGCACGCCAGGCCTTCCTGTCCTCCGCTCCCTCCCAGAGCGTTGTTGCTGTTGTTTATTCGTTCAGTCGCTTCCGACTCTTCGTGACTTCATGGACCAGCCCACGCCAGAGCTTCCTGTCGGCCGTCGCCACCCCCAGCTCCCCCAAGGTCGAGTCCATCACCTCCAGAATATCATCCATCCATCTTGCCCTTGGTCGGCCCCTCTTCCTTTTGCCTTCCACTTTCCCTAGCATCAGCATTTTCCTCAGGGTATCCTGTCTTCTCATGATGTGGCCAGAGTACTTCAGTTTTGCCTTTAATATCATTCCCTCAAGTGAGCAGTCTGGCTTTATTTCCTGGAGTATGGACTGGTTTGATCTTCTTGCAGTCCAAGGCACTCTCAGAATTTTCCTCCAACACCACAGTTCAAAAGCATCTCTCTTCCTTCGCTCAGCCTTCCTTATGGTCCAGCTCTCGCAGCCATAAGTTACTACAGGGAATACCATTGCTTGAACCATGCAGACCTTTGTTGTCAGCCTGATGTCTCTGCTCTTCGCTATTTTATCAAGATTTGTCATTGCTCTCCTCCCAAGAAGTAAACGTCTTCTGATTTCCTGGCTGCAGTCAGCTGGAACCGATCCCACAAAACCGATTTGCCACAGGCCGCCTCTTGCTCACTAACTGTATCCACAGCGTGCAGAGTAACACACCTAATCTGATCAATTTTATCTGCAAAGTGCCTTGCCAAGGCCTCACAGGAGGCCTTAGAATGCTCCAGTGGTTCCGGAGCCACAGGACCGACCAGGCTCCGGACCACTTGGAACAGCCTCCTGGGACAGCACTCTGCAGACGCAATGGAGGCAGCATAATACTCCTTTTTTGCTGCCTTCACCGCCACGTGATAGGCTGAAGATACAGCTCTAGCCCGTGTCTGATCGTCTTTGGAGCGAGACTTCCGCCACCGGCGCTCTAGCCGTCTCACCTCCTGTTTCAGAGCTCGTAACCGCGGATTGAACCATGGTGCAGTCCGAGCCCTGTTCAGGGGGAGAGGGCGTTTCGGAGCCACCCGATCTAATGTCCCAGTGATTGCGGCATTCCAGCCACCCACCAGGGTCTCGACCAAGTGGCTGTTGGCATGCCCCAGAGAATCCCCAAGCGCGTTCAGGAATCCATTTGGATCCATAAGATGCCAGGGGCGGATCAAAGTCTTTAGAATAGTCAATAAAACAGTAATAGGTGTTTTTCTGAAACTCCCTGGCTTTCTCCATTATCCAGCGGATATTGGCAATTTGTTCTCTAGTTCCTCTGCCTTTTCTAAACCCAGCTTGTACATCTGGCAATTCTCGTTCCATGAATTGCTGGAGTCTACCTTGCAAGATCTTGAGCATTACCTTACTGGCATGTGAAATAAGTGCCACTGTTGGATAGTTTGAACATTCTTTGGTGCTTCCCTTTTTTGGAATGGGGATATAAGTTGATTTTTTCCAATCTGTTGGCCATTCTTGTGTTTTCCAAATTTGCTGGCATATGGCATGCATCACCTTGACAGCATCATCTTGCAAGATTTTAAACAGTTCAGCTGAGATACCGTCATCTCCTGCTGCCTTGTTATAAGCAATGCTTCTTAAGGCCCATTCAACCTCACTCTTCAGGATGTCTGGCTCTAGCTCACAGACCACACTGTCAAATCTATCCCCAGAGCGTGCTCAAGTTCATATTCATTGCATTGGTGATGCTATCTAGCCATCTCATCCTCTGCCGTCCCCTTCTCCTTTTGCCTTCAATCTTTCCCAGCATCAGGGTCTTTTCCAGAGAGTTTTCTCTTCGCATTAGGTGGCCAAAATATTTCAGCTTCAGCTTCAGTATCTGTCCTTCCAATGAGCACTCAGGGTTGATTTCCTTGAGGATGGACTGATATGACCTCGAAGGCATCAGTTCTTCGGCACTCAGCCTTCCTTATAGTCCAGCTCTCACAGCCATACATTACTACTGGGAAAACCATAGCTTTGATTATACGGACATTTGTCGGCAAGGTGATGTCTCTGCTTCTTCTTATGCTGTCTAGGTTTGCCATAGCTTTCCTCCCAAGGGGCAAGCATCTTTTAATTTCATGGCTACAGTCACCGTCTGCGGTGATCTTGGAGCCGAAAAAAATAAAACCTGTCACTGGTTCCATTTCTTCCCCTTCTATATGCCAGGAAGTGATGGGGCCAGATGCCATGATCTTCATTTTTTTAATGTTGAGTTTCAAACCAGCTTTTGCACTCTCCACTTTCACCCTCAACAAGAGGCTCTTGAGATCCTCTTCGCTTTCTGCCATTAGGGTGGTATCGTCTGCATATCTAAGGGTGTTGATAATTCTCTTGGCAATCTTAATTGCGATCTGTGATTCATCCAACCCGGCGTTTCTCATGATGTACTCTGCATATAAGTTAAATAAGCAGGGCGACAATATACAGCCTTGTCATACTACTTTCCCAATTTTGAACCAATCGGCTGTTCCATGTCCAGTTCTTACTGTTGCTTCTTGTCCCTCATACAGGTTTCTCAGGAGACAGGTAAGGTGGTCTGGTACTCCCATCTCTTTCAGAATTTGCCACAGTTTGTTGTGATCCACACACTCAAAGGCTTTAGCATAGTCAATGAAGCAGAAATAGACATTTTTCTGGAATTCTCTTGCTTTCTCCATGATCCAGCGAAAGTCGGCGATTTGATCTCTACATCCTCTGCCTCTTCGAAATCCAGTTTGTACTTCCAGTAGTTCTCGGTTCGCATATTGCTGAAGCCTAGCTTGTAGGATTTTGAGCATCACCTTGCTGGCATGTGAAATGAGAGCAATCGTGCGGTAGTTTGAACACTCTTTGGCATTGCCCTTCTTTGGAATTGGGATGTAAACTGACCTTTTCCAGTCTTGTGGCCACTGTTGAGTGTTCCAAATTTGTTGGCATATTGAGTGCAGCACTTTAACAGCATCATCTTTTAGGATTTTAAATAGCTCAGCTGGAATACTGTCATCTCCGCTAGCTTTGTTGTTACTAATGCTTCCTAAGGCCCACTTGACTTCACTCTCTCGGATGTCTGGCTCAAGTTCAGTGACCGCACTATCATGGCTATCAGGGACATTCAGATCTTTCCTGTATAGTTCTTCTGTGTATTCTTGCCACCTCTTCTTAATCTCATCTGCTTCTGTTAGGTCCCTGCCTTCTTTGTCCTTTATCATGCCCATCTTCTTTGCACAAAACGTTCCCTTGAGATCTCCGATTTTCTTGAAAAGATCTCTAGTCTTTCCCATTCTATTGTTTTCCTTGATTCTTTGCATTGTTCATTTAAGAAGGCCTTCTTGTCTCTCCTTGCTATTCTCTGGAACTCTGCATTCAGTTGGATGTATCTTCCCCTTTCTCCCTTGCTTTTCGCTTCCCTTCTTTCCTCAGCTACTTGGAAAGCCTCATCAGACAGCCACTTTGCTTTCTTGCATTTCTTTTTCTTTGGGACGGATTTCGTTGCTGCCTCCTGAACAATGTTACGGACCTCCGTCCATAGTTCCTCAGGCACTCTGTCTATCAGGTCTAATCCCTGAAATCTATTCCTCACCTCCACTGTATATTCATCAGGGATATGATTTAGGTCATACCTGAACGGTTTAGTGGTTTTCCCTACGTTCTTCAATTTCAGCCGAAATTTTGCAACAAGAAGCTCATGATCTGAGCCACAGTCAGCTCCAGGTCTTGTTTTTACTGACTGTATAGAGCTTCTCCATCTTTGGCTGCAAAGGACATAATCAATCTGATTTCGATATTGACCATCTGGTGATGTCCATGTGTAGAGTCGCCTCTTGTGCTGTTGGAAAAGAGTGTTTGCTATGATCAGCGTGTTCTCTTGGCAAAACTCTATTAGCCTTTGTCCTGCTTCATTTTGTACACCAAGGCCATGCTTGCCTGTTATCCCGGTGATTTCTTGACTTCCTACTTTAGCATTCCAATCCCCTGTGATGAAGAGTAGGTCTTTTTTTTTGGTGTTATTTCTAGGCTGAAAAGAATGTGTTTGGCCACAGCATGAAGAACTTCATCAGGAGGGCTTTACACTGAATCCTACGGGGAAGGGAGATGTAATGTTGGGGGTAACAGCGGACATAGGCGCATGCACTGCAACGGAGAGAACAGCTCTGATAGCGCCCAATCATAGTCTTCAGACACATGCAGGAAGAAAGCCAGACTATGAAGCACATGGTCTTCGATGTCTATATACTAATGCCCAGAGTATGGGAAACAAACAGAACCAACTTGAACTCTTAATACAATTATTAAGAGTTGTATTAAGAGGGAAATTATGACTTGATAAGTATAACTGAGACTTGGTGGGATGACTCTTATTTATTTATTTATTTATTTATTTATTACATTTATATCCTGCCTTTTTTCCTCCAAGGAACTCAAGGTGGCGTACATAATCCTCCTCCTTCTCCATTTTATCCTCACAACAACAACCCTGTGAGGTAGGTTGGGCTGAGAGTATGTGACTGGCCCAAAGTCACCCAGTGAGCTTCCATGGCCGAGTGGGGACTAGAACCCGGATCTCCCGACTCCCAGTCCAGCACTCTAGCCACTACCCCATGCTGGCTCTCCATTCATGACTGGAATACATCAATTGAAGGATATAACTTGTTCAAAAAGAACAGTGGGAACAGAAAGGGAGGTGGGGTTGCACTTTATGTGAAAAATACATATCTCTGCACAGAAATACAGGAGGATGAGCTTGGTAGCCCCATCGAGAGCATCTGGATCAAAATAAATGGAGCAAAGAATAAAAGGAACCTGGTGGTCAGAGTCTACTACCGGCCACCCAACCAAGGAGAAGACGAGGATGAAAATTTTGAAAAGCAAATAGCCAATGTTTTAAGGAAGCATGATGTAGTAGTAATGGGGGACTTCAATTTCCCCGATATTTGTTGGGAGACAAATTCTGCAAAACATGGCCCCTCCAGGAAATTCCTGACTTGTGTGGCGGATAAGTTCCTCCTACAGAAAGTAGAGGAAGGAACTAGAGGATCGGCTCTCCTTGACTTGATCCTAACCAACACAGATGACTTAGAGGATCAAGTAGCAGTTACAGGAACTCTGGGGGAAAGTGACCATGTTGTACTTGAATTCTTGGTTCTAAGGGAAGCAAAAGCCCAGTGTAATCAAATGTGTACCCTGGATTTCAGGAAAGTTGATTTTAATAAACTCAGAACAATGATCAGTAAGGTCCCATGGCAAGCGACACTAATGAGAAAAGGAGTTCAAGATGGGTGGGAGCTTTTAAAAAAGGGAACTCTCAAGGCACAATTACAAACAATTCTAACAAGAAGAAATGGACTGAAAACAAAAAAAGGACACATATAGGAAGTGGAAGGAAGGCCAAGCAACAAAGGAAGAGTACAGGCAGGTAGCACAGAATTGCAGGGATGGCATCAGGAAAGCTAAAGCTGAGAACGAGCTGAGGTTAGCGAGGGAGGCTAAAAACAACAAAAAGGCTTTCTTCAGCTACGTGCATAGTAAAAGGCAGAGGAAAGAAATGGTGGTTCAGCTATTAAATAAGGATGGCAAAACGATAACAGATGACAAAGAAAAGGCAGAGGTGCTCAATTCCTACTTTGGCTCAGTCTTCTCCCAAAAGAGGGTCTATGACCCCCCTGGCAAAGGCAAAGTACAGGCTGAAGGGGCAGGATTGCAGCTTGAGATCGACAGGCATATGGTCAAGGAACACCGAATTACTTTGAATGAGTTCAAATCTCCAGGGTCAGATGAACTGCATCCTAGAGTAATAAAGGAACTGGCGGAAGAACTCTCAGAACCGCTGTCTATTCTCTTTGAGAAATCATGGAGGATGGGGGAAGTGCCAGATGACTGGAGGAGGGCTAACGTTGTCCCTATCTTCAAAGAGGGTAAAAAGGAGGAACCTGGGAACTAGAGACCAGTCAGTCTGACATCAATCCCTGGGAAAATTCTGGAGCAGATCATAAAGCAATCCATCTGGAAGCACCTTGACAACAATGCTGTGATTACTCGAAGCCAACATGGATTTGTCAAGAACAAGTCCTGCCAGACAAATCTGATCTCATTTTTTGATTAAGTCACCTCCCTTGTAGACCGTGGGAATGCTGTAGACATCATATACCTCGACTTCAGCAAAGCTTTCGACAAAGTGCCCCATGATCTCCTGATGAGCAAACAAGCTCAAAGTGGGCTAGATGAAACAACGATCCAGTGGATCCACAGTTGGCTACAGGATCGGACTGAAAGAGTGCTTCTCAATGGGACCTTCTCAAACTGGGAGAGGTAACGAGTGGGGTACCGCAGGGCTCAGTCCTGGGCCCAGTGCTCTTCAACATTGTTATTAATGACTTGGAGGAGGTGGTGCAGGGAATGCTGATCAAATTTGCAGATGACACAAAATTGGGAGGGATAGCTAATACTTTGGAAGACAGAAACAAAATTGAAAGTGATCTGGATAGACTGGAGCGCTGGGCAGAAAACAACAGAATGACATTTTAATAGGGACAAATGCCAAGTTCTGCACCTAGGAAAAAGAAACCAAATGCACAGTTACAAGATGGGGGATACGTGGCTCAACCACACTACAAGCGAGAAGGATCTTGGAATTGTTGTCGATCACAAGCTGAATATGAGCCAACAAGGTGATGTGGCTGCAAAAAAGGCCAATGCTCTTTTGGGCTGCATTCATAGAAGCCTAGCTTCCAAATCCCGGGAAGTACTAGTTCGCCTCTACTCAGCACTGGTTAGGCCTCATCTGGAGTACTGTGTCGAGTTCTGGGCCCCACACTTTAAGAAGGATGCAGACAAACTGGAGAGGATTCAGAGGAGGGCAACAAAGATGATCAGGGGACTGGAAACAAAGCCCTATGAAGAGAGACTGAAAGAACTGGGCATGTTTAGCCTTGAGAAGAGAAGACTGAGGGGAGATAGGATAGCGCTCTTCAAATACTTGAAAGGCTGTCACAGAGAGGAAGGCCAGGATCTCTTCTTGATCATCCCAGAGTGCAGGTCACGGAATCATGGGCTCAAGTGACAGGAAGCCAGATTCCGGCTGAACATCAGGAAAAACGTCCTGACTGTTAGAGCAATACGACAATGGAACCAATTCTGTAGGGAGGTAGTGGGCTCTCCCACACTGGAGGCATTCAATACGAGGCTGGACAGCCATCTGTCAGGGATGCTCTGACTTGGATTCCTGCATTGAGCAGGGGGTTGGACTCAATGGCCTTGTAGGCCCCTTCCAGCCCTACTATTCTATGATTCTATGATTCTAATTACTGTGATGTTGAATGGTTTGCCTTGGGTTCGTCCTGAGATCATTCTATCATTTTTGAGATTGTACCCCAGTACTGCTTTCCCCACCCTTTTATTGACTATGAGTGCTACTCCATTTCTTCTCAGGGATTCTTGCCCACAGTAGTAGATATGATGGTCACCTGAATTAAATTCGCCCATGCCTGTCCATTTTAGTTCGCTGATTTCCAAGATGTCGATGTTCAATCTTGCCATCTCATGTTTTACCACCTCCAGCTTACCTTGATTCATTGGTCTTACATTCCAGGTTCCTAAACAATATTGTTCTTTACAGCATTGGATTTTCTTTTCACCACCAGACACATCCACAGCTGAGTGTCCTTTCGGCTTTGGCCCAGCCGCTTCACTCTTTCTGGCGCTACTTGGAAATTCCCTCTGCTCTTCTCCAGTATATTCGACACCTTCCGACCTGAGGGGCTCATCTTCCGGCATCATCTCTTTTAGCCTTGTGATACGTTCCGTGGGGTTTTCTTGGCAAGAATACTGGAGTGGGTTGCCATTTCCTTCTCCAGTGGACCACGTTTTGTCAGGACTCTCTGCCATGACCTGTCCGTCTTGGGTGGCCCTGCACGGCATAGCTTATGGCTTCACTGAGTTACGCAAGCCCCTTCGCCACAACAAGGCAGTGATCCACGAAGGGGTATATATATATATATATTACCAAACACGACCTTTTATACCCATTTTATTTGAAAACATGAATTGTTGTACCCACTTCAAGCTAAAACATGCATTTTAGACACATTTTGGTATGTTCTTAGAACTGGGAACTATATAAAAAAATTTGGAGAAGGGCGAAAGCTTAATGGTCACTGTGTCCTAATCTGTATTTTAGCCTGGGCTGTGTGAATTAAGTTGGTTCACAGAAAAATGCAGACCCAGTGAACCCCTCCAGCATCCTACTAGGAAACAGGTCATAGCATCATAGCATAGTAGGGTTGGATGGGGCCTACAAGGCCATCGAGTCCAACCCCCTGCTCAGTGCAGGAATCCAAGTCAGAGCATCCCTGACAAATGGCTGTCCAGCCTCGTCTTGAAGGCCTCCAGTGTGGGAGAGCCCACCACCTCCCCAGGTCATTGGTTCCATTGTCGTATTGCTCTTACAGTCAGGAAGTTTTTCCTGATGTTCCGCCGGAATCTGGCTTCCTGTAACTTGAGCCCATTATTCCGTGTCCTGCACTCCTGCACCGTGTCATTTGAGGGGGTCTCAAATCCACTTTAATTGTGTGGGCTTCTGGTAAACTTCCAAGGGAAATGGAAAGCAACTTCCAAAGAAGATATCCAAGGACAACTAGAAGTTAATTGCCTTCTACTCTCCTCTGCAAATAGAATGAAAATGACATTTATAAACTCTCTGAGGAGAAAGGCTCTCATTACAACTCACACCCCTATCATTTTCCTGGAGAGAAATCCAGAGGTTGTTCATTTCATTTCACCCTCATTACCACATGAGAAATAATCCGGTTGTTTGCTTTGTGGCTCTGATGCATCCACTTATAATACATCTGAGCATAAAAGCAGGGTGTGTGAGAGCTCAGTGCATCAGGCGCCAAATTGCAGGTGTCTCTCTGCTGTGAAAACCCACTATCAGAGCTTTTGTGTAATAACCAAGCAAAGAAAAGGAAACTGTCATCAATTTTCAAGGCACCACAGTCTAAACATCTCCACAAGCAGTGGTGAAAACTTTTTATCAGCGATGTGAGAGAGTTCTTAACAGAAACACAGACATAAACAAGACAAAACAGGTTCCTCTCTGAAGATGATAATCTCTCCCTGGCTATCAAATGGTCCAGCTGCAGAAAGAGTCTCAGCAGGGAGAGAACAAAAACAAGGGATGCTCCACATGGACATCATTCAATGACATTTGTGTGGTGGGGGTTGATGACTCTCCACAAGAGGCATGGATTGCTTCCATTGAAAGGCATTGTGTGCTGAGCCGACCCAGGAGATGGAGCAGCTCTGTCTGTAGTGACAGAAGGCATTTTTGTGCCATTTTATGTTTCACTTTGCAAGCTACTAAAAGAACATAAGGAGAGCCATGCTGGATCAAACCAAGGGTCCATCTAGTCCAGCATTCTCTTCGCACAGTGGCCAACCAGCTGTCAAACAGCATATAGCCATCAGGACTAGTAGTCATTGATAGCCTTCTCCTCCAGGTATTTCTCCAACCCCCTTTTAAAGCCATCCAATTTTGGTGGCCATCACTACATCCTGTAAAAATGTAAAAATCAAGGGGAACGCAAATAGCATAGTGGGCGCTATTTGGGTCCTTTTTTGATTCCCCGTTTTAGCCTACGTAAATATTTACGTAGGCTAAAATGGGGAATCAAAAAGGGACGCAAATAGCGCCCGCTACGCTATTTGCGTTTCCCTTTATTTTCACTGTCATAGTCTACGTAAATATTTACGTAGATTAAGAGGGCAAAAATAAGAAACGCAAATGGCAGCAGCTGTAGCCGCCGCCATTTGCATACGCGGCTTGTGTTTTTTTTTTTTAACCCACCCAGCCATGATAGGCTACGTAAAGATTTACGTAGCCTATCACGTCGTGTGTGTGTGTTTTTTAAACCTAGTCATGATATGCTACATAAAACCTTACGTAGCCTATCACGTCTTTCTTTTTCTTTCTTTCTTTCTTTTTTTTTTTACCAGAGTGGAAATGGCGGCGGTGGCAGCTGGTTGGAAGACCGGCTGCCGCCGCAGCTGCCAGAGCTGCCGCCGAAGCCACCGCCACCCGGAAGATCCGCCCCAGGTGAGTCTCGTCCCAAGGGGGATCTGCGGGGGGGGGGCGGGGGGGCAGGCCGTTCCGCCACGGAGTTCGGGGGGCTGAATGCACTGGCATTCGGCCTCACCGTGATCCGTGGCGGAATTCTCTGCCATCCCTAGGCCTAACCAGTGCTGAGTAGAGGGGAACTAGTACTTCCCAGGATTTGGAAGCTAGGCTTCTATGAATGCAGCCCAAAAGAGCATTGGCCTTTTTTGCAGCCACATCACGTTGTTGGCTCATATTCAGCTTGTGATCGACAACAATTTCAAGATCCTTCTCGCTTGTAGTGTTGTTGAGCCACGTATCCCCCATCTTGTAACTGTGCATTTGGTTTCTTTTTCCTATGTGCAGAACTTGGCATTTATCCCTATTAAATCTCATTCTGTTGTTTTCTGCCCAGCGCTCCAGTCTATCCAGATCACTTTGAATTTTGTTTCTGTCTTCCAAAGTATTAGCTATCCCGCCCAATTTTGTGTCATCTGCAAATTTGATCAGCATTCCCTGCACCTCCTCCTCCAAGTCATTAATACAGATGTTGAAGAGCACTGGAATAAAGCTTGAAAAAAAGTTCCCTTTCTGTTCCCACCTAAAAAAAGGTGGAATAAAGCTTGAAAATGACAGGAGAGGCACTGGAGGTTGACAACATCATGAAAACGGCTCACAAACATCCACGAGTGACTGACCATGAGTGCACGATAAAAGCCTTATGGGAAGAGGGCCTACCACTATGACAGGGCTGGGGAAACATTTTGGGTCTGGGGGCCAATTTCTACCTTGGAAGGGGTCTTGGGAGCTGCATTTCAGCAGGGGTCATGGTTAAGGGTACAGGGGTGGGGGGCATGGACTGGGTAGGCAGGGCCAAATGTAATTCATACCAATTTGGTTACTTTCCACATCTCAGTTCTATTCATGGCTAGTCAGGAGTAAATCCCAGTGCAACAGCTTTCAGGCATATGAACCACAGCTCCTTTACAAGACCAGGTTGAATACTGTTAAAGAAATATCCAAGGCAGGTTAGACTGAACAGTCAGGAATTTATTAAAGCACATCACAGCTGTGGAGAGTCAGCCAAAACTGAGTCTCTCTGAATACAAGAAGCAGGAGGCATTTAGACAGACTGTTACTTGGAGAACAAAGAAAACACACTGCGCATGCTAGTTTAGCTCAGCAACAGTCTGATCAGCACCGTGGCCTTCTTATCTTCAGGGATGAGCACATAGAATCATAGAATAGTAGGGTTGGAAGGGGCCTACAAGGCCATCAAGTCCAACCTGCTCAATGCAGGAATCCAAGTCAGACCATCCCTGACAGATGGCTGTCCAGCCTCCTCTTGAATGCCTCCAGTGTGGGAGAGCCCACCACCTCCCTAGGTCATGGGTTCCATTGTCATATTGCTCTAACAGTCAGGAAGTTTTTCCTGATGTTCAGCCGGAATCTGGCTTCCTGTAACTTGAGCTAATTATTCCGTGTCCTGCACTCTGGGATGATCAAGAAGAGATCCTGGCTTTCCTCTCTGGGACAACCTTTCAAGGACTTGAAGAGCGCTATCATATCTCCCCTCAGTCTTCTCTTCTCAAGGCTGAACATGCCCAGTTTTTTCAGTCTCTCCTCATAGGGCTTTGTTTCCAGTCCCCTGATCATCTTTGTTGCCCTCCTCTGAACACTCTCCAGCTTGTCTGCATCCTTCTTAAAGTATGGTGCCCAGAACTGGAACCAATTATAGAATCATAGAATCATAGAATAGTAGGGTTGGAAGGGGCCTACAAGGCCATCGAGTCCAACCCCCTGCTCAATGCAGGAATCCAAGTCAGAGCATCCCTGACAAATGGCTGTCCAGCCTCGTCTTGAAGGCCTCCAGTGTGGGAGAGCCCACCACCTCCCCAGGTAATTGGTTCCATTGCCGTATTGCTCTGACACTCAGGAAGTTTTTCCTGATGTTCAGTCGGAATCTGGCTTCCTGTAACTTGAGCCCATTATTCCGTGTCCTGCACTCTGGGATGATCAAGAAGAGATCCTGGCCTTCTTCTCTGTGACAACCTTTCAAGTACTTGAAGAGTGCTATCATATCTCCCCTCAGTCTTCTCTTCTTTGTTTCATCTAGCCCACTTTGAGCTAGTTTGCTCATCAGGGTATCATGGGGCACTTTGTCGAAAGCTTTGCTGAAGTCGAGGTATATGATGTCTACAGCATTCCCACGGTCTACAAGGGAGGTGACTTGATCAAAAAATGAGATCAGATTTGTCTGGCAGGACTTGTTTTTGACAAATCCATGTTGGCTTCGAGTAATCACGGCATTGTTGTCAAGGTGCTTCCAGATGGATTGCTTTATGATCTGCTCCAGAATTTTCCCAGGGATTGATGTCAGACTGACTGGTCTGTAGTTCCCAGGTTCCTCCTTTTTACCCTTTTTGAAGATAGGGACAACGTTAGCCCTCCTCCAGTCATCTGGCACTTCCCCGGTCCTCCATGATTTCTCAAAGAGAATAGACAGCGGTTCTGAGAGTTCTTCTGCCAGTTCCTTTATGACTCTAGGATGCAGTTCATCTGGCCCTGGAGATTTGAACTCATTCAAAGTAATGAGGTGTTCCTTGACCATATGCCTGTCGATCTCAAGCTGCAATCCTGCCCCTTCAGCCTGTACTTCGCCTTTGCCAGGGGGGTCATAGACCCTCTTTTGGGAGAAGACTGAGCCAAAGTAGGAATTGAGCACCTCTGCCTTTTCTTTGTCCTCTGTTATCATTTTGCCATCCTTATTTAATAGCTGAACAACCATTTCTTTCCTCTGCCTTTTACTATGCACGTAGCTGAAGAAAGCCTTTTTGTTGTTTTTAGCATCCCTCGCTAACCTCACCTCGTTCTCCGCTTTAGCCTTCCTGACGCCATCCCTGCAATTCTGTGCTACCTGCCTGTACTCTTCCTTTGTTACTTGGCCTTCTTTCCACTTCCTATATGTGTCCTTTTTTGTTTTCAGGTCATCCCTAAGCTTTTTGTGAAGCCACATTGGCTTCTTCTGTTGTCTTCCACCTTTTCTTCTTGTTGGAATTGTTTGTGATTGTGCCTTGAGAATTTCCTTTTTTAAAAGTTCCCACCCATCTTGGACTCCTTTTCTCGCTAGCATTGCTTGCCATGGGACCTTACTGATCATTGTTCTGAGTTTATTAAAATCAGCTTTCCTAAAATCCAGGGTACGCGTTTGAGTACACTCGGCTTTTGCTTCCCTTAGAACCAAGAACTCAAGTACAACATGGTCGCTTTCCCCCAGAGTTAATTACCTAGGGAAGTGGTGGGCTCTCCCACACTGGAGGCATTCAAGACGAGGCTGGACAGCCATCTGTCAGGGATGCTCTGACTTGGATTCCTGCATTGAGCAGGGGGTTGGACTTGATGGCCTTGTAGGCCCCTTCCAACCCTACTATTCTATGATTCTATGGACACAGTACTCCAGGTGAGGCCTAACCAGTGCTGAGTAGAGGGGAACTAGTACTTCCCAAGATTTGGAAGCTATGCTTTTTTTAATGTAGCCCAAAATAGCATTGGCCTTTTTTGCAGCCATACCACATTGTTGGCTCATATTCAGCTTGTGATCGACAACAATTCCAAGATCCTTCTCGCTTTTAGTGTTGTTGAGCCAACATAACTGTAACTGTGCATTTGATTTCGGCAAGGTGATGTCTCTGTTTCTCCAGTTTGTGGCTGTCTAATCAAAGCTATAAGGGCCGCGGTGGCTTAGTGGTTAAGACGCTGAACTGCAGACTGGAAGGTCGGCAGGTCAGCAGTTCGAGACCTGAGTGATGCGTGACGGAGTGAGCTCCTGTCTTCAGTCCCAGCTCCTGCCAACCTAGCAGTTCGAAAGCAAGAAATTGCAAGTAGATAAATAGGTACCGCTTCGGCGGGAAAGGTAACAGCGTTCCGTGCACCTCGGTGTTCAGTCATGCCAGCCACATGACCACGGAAGTGTCTTCGGACAGCGCTGGTCTTCGGCTTAGAAACGGGGATGAGCACCGCACCCTAGAGTCGGACACGACTGGTTGGGGACACCTTTATTAATCAAAGCTATGGTTTTCCCAGTAGTAATGTATGGCTGTGAGAGCTGGACTATAAGGAAGGCTGAGCGCCGAAGAATTGATGCGTTCGAACTGTGGTGCTGGAGAAGACTCTTGCGAGTCCCCTGGACTGCAAGGAGGTCAAATCAGTCCATCCTAAAGGAAATCAAGCCTGAGTGCTCATTGGAAGGACAGATACTGAAGCTGAAGCTGAAATATTTTGGCCACCTAATGCGAAGAGAAAACTCCCTGGAAAAGACCCTGATGCTGTTAAAGACTGAAGGCAAAAGGAGAAGGGGACGGCAGAGGATGAGATGGCTAGATAGCATCACCGATGCAATGGATATGGACTCCGGGAGAGAGCGCAGGACAGGAAGGCCTGGCGTGCTGTGGTCCATGGGGTCATGAAGAGTCGGACACAACTGAACGACTGAACAACAACAATTGCACTTGTGTCCAGCTTGTGAATTTCCCATTAGGGCATTTGGTTGGCCAATATGGCAAGAGAATATTGGACCAGAACCAGATTTGCTTTGATCCAGTATGACTCAGAATGCAGGACACGGAATAATGGGCTCAAGTGACAGGAAGCCAGATTTCGGCTGAACTTCAGGAGAAACGTCCTGACTGTAAGAGCAATACAACAATGGAACCAATTCCCTAGGGAGGCGGTGGGCTCTCCCACACTGGAGGCGTTCGAGATGAGGCTGGACGGCCATCTGTCGGGGATGCTCTGACTTGGATTCCTGCACTGAGCAGGGGGTTGGACTCGATGGCCTTGTAGGCCCCTTCTATGATTCTATGATTCTTCCTATCATTCTTCCTATGTCCTTACATAAGAACATAAGAAGAGCCATGTTGGATCAGACCAAGGATCCATCTAGTTCTGTTCACAAACTGGCCAACCAGCAGTCAACCAGGAAACCACCAGCAGGGCATGAGTGCAACAGCACCCTCCCACCCTGGTTCCCCAGCAACTGGTGAACATAGGCTCATTGCCTCTGGTACTGGGGGTAGCACATAGCCGTCAAGACTTGTAGCCATTGATAGCCTTTTCTTCCAGGAATTTGTCCAATCCACTTTTAAAGCCATCCAAATTGGTGGCCATCACTATGGCAGCAAATTCCATAGTTTAACTACGTGCTGTGTGAAGAAGTACTTGCCTTTATCTCTCCTAAATCTCCTACCAATCAGCTTCATTGGGTGACCCCAGGTTCTAGTATTTTGAGAGAGGGGGAAAAATCTCTCCCTATCCACATTCTGCGCACCATGCATCATTTTGTAGACCGCTATCATGTCTCCCCTCACCCTCCTTTTTTCCAAGCTAAACAATCCCAGCTGTTGTAACCTACGCTCATAGGGGAGATGCTACAGCCCCTTGGTCATTTTACTTGTCCTTGTCTGCACTTTTTCCAGCTCTACAATGTCCTTTTTTAGGTGCAGTGACCAGTACTGTACACAGTATTCCAAGTGTGGCCACACCGTAGATTTGTATAGGGGCAGTATTATATTGGCAATTATATTCTAAATTCCATTTCTAATTATGCCTAACATTTGCCTTTTTTTTTTACAGCAGCCACACACTGGGCTGACACCTTCATCGAGCTGTCCACCACAACCCCAAGATCTCTTTCCTGGTCGGTCACTGCTAGCTCAGATCCCATCAGGCTATACTTGAAGTTGGGAATTTTTGCCCCAACATGCATCACTTTACACTTGCTTACTTTGAACCGCATTCGCCATTTAGATGCCCATTCTCCCAGTTTGGAGAGATCCTTTTAGAGCTCCTCACAATCCCTTTTTGTTTTAACCACCCTAAATTATTTGGTGTCATCCACAAATTTGGCCACCACTGCTTGCTCCTAATTCCAGATCATTTATGAACAGGTTGAAAAACATTGGTCTTAATACAGATCCCTTTGGGACCCCGCGATTTACTTCCCTCCATTGGGAGAATGTACCATTATTCCTACTCTCTGCTTTCTGTTCTTTAACCAGCTACCAATCCATAAGAGGACCTGCCCTCTTATTCCATGACTGCCAAGTTTGCTCAGGAGTCTTTGGTGAGGGACTTTGTCAAAAGCCTTTTGGAAGTCCGAAATAAACAGTGTCTACCTTATCACCCCTGAGTACATGTTTATTGACACTTGTAAAGAACTCTAAAAGGTTAGTGAGACAGGACTTACCTTTGTGGCGGCCGTGCTGATTCTTTTTCAGCGGGGCTTGTCCTTCTATATGGTTATTAATTTTATCTTTGATAATGCCTTCAACCAATTTACCCAGAACAGATGTTAAGCTAACTGACCTGTAATTTCCCAGATCCCCCCTGGCTCCCTTCTTGAAAAGTGGTGTTACATTGGCCATCTTCCAGTCCTCTGGTATAGAGCGTGATCTTGGGGATGTGTGGCATATTTCAGTTAGAAGATCAGCAATTTCATAATTGAGTTCTTTGAGAACTCTAGGATGGATACCATCTGGGCCTGAAATCATGATGATTTCTTTGCTTTCAATTTATCAATAAGATTGAGAACTACATCTTTTGTCACCACTATTTGCCTCAGTTCCTCAAACTCCCTTCTTGAAAACATCAGTTCAGGCACAGGTATCTGTCCTATATCTTCTGCAGTGAAGATTAATTCATTCATCTTCTCTGAAGTCTCCTTATTTATTTTTATGTAATTATTTAAAATAATCCTTGGCCGCCTTTCGAGGCTGAAGCCCTCCCAAAGTGGCTTACAGTAATAAAATACATAAAAGCAGTTAAAATATGGAGGGAGCAATCCTATGGCTTCTAGACAGCGGCTAGACGGCCAAAGGATATGCTGTTTTCCAGGAACCGACATTGGAGCCCACGCTCTGAAGTCGGTTCCTGGAAAACTGGCCTCCCCCCACATCCGTGCTGTCTCTGAGGCAGCGCAGAGAAGCCCTGTCCTCCGTGCCTGGAAGAAGAGCACGGAGCAGCTGAGAAGGGGCAGGGCTGGGGGCGTTCTGGGGCGAGGAGAGCGGAACTGCGTACGAGTTCAGAGGCAGCCGCCTATCTGGATAGGATTGTGCCCTTAAAGTGATAAAAACATAAAGACAATAAAAGCCAACAATAAAACCAGCAACAATGTTAACAGCAGTTACAGCAACAGTAGCACTCTTTGTCCTCCTTCAGTACTCCTTTAACTCCATTGCCATCCAGCGGTCCAACTGCCTCCCCAGCGGGTTTTCTGCTTCTGATATATTTAAAGCATTCTTTATTGTTGGCCTTGGTGTTGTGAGCCATATGCTCTCCGAAATGCTTTTTTGCATTTCTTATTGTCTGCTTGCATCTCCTTTGTGCAAGTTTGTGCTGCCTTTGTTCTCCTCACTTGGGCAAGACTTCCACTTTCTGAAGGAAGCTCTGTTTCCTCCAATAGCTTCCTTGACGCTGCTCGTTAGCCATGCCGGAGACCTCTTGGACTTGATGCTGCCCAGTAGTGTCGGGCACACTCAGAAGGGCAGGGTCCCTCCCAGACAGCCTCAGCCACGCCCCCTCGCAGCCACACCCCTTCTAAGATTGTACAACCTTGCGCGACATACAGCCTTCAACTGAGATCCAAAAACAGTGCAGCTGAGCGTAAGGCAGGGGTGTTTCAATTGGATGTCTGAGGAAAAAATGCAGGGGTATTAATCTTTTTAATCACTCACTCACTCACTCACAAACATTTTAGGTTTTCAAAATATATTTATTTATTTATTTATTTATTTATTTATTTCATTTCTATACTGCCCAATAGCCGAAGCTCTCTGGGCAGTTCACAAAAATTAAATCCAAGCAACACACAATAAAACAATTTAAAATATATAGAACATTAAAACCACAATATAACAATACAACCACAATAAAACCTAGCAGCAGTGCAGGAGTTTAAAATACAGATTTAAAACAGCAAAGATAAAAATTTAGAAAGCTAAAATGCTAAAATGCCTGGGAAAACAAAAAGGTCTTCACCTGGCGCCGAAAGGAGTACAATGTAGGCGCCAGGCGAACCTCACCAGGGAGCTCATTCCAGAGCCGGGGTGCCACAGCAGAAAAAGCCCTCCTCCTAGTAGCCACCCGCCTCACTTCCTTTGGCAGGGGCTCATGGAGAAGGACCCCTGAGGATGATCTTAAGGTCCGGGCAGGCTCATATGGGAGGAGGCGATCCTTCAGGTAACCTGGCCCCAAGCCGTTAAGGGCTTTGAATGTCAACACCAACACTTTGAATCAGGCCCGGAAATGGACCGGCAGCCAGTGCAGCTGGAAAAGTACTGGCGTAATATGAGCTCGCAGGCCAGTCCCTGTTAACAATCTTGCTGCCCTATTTTGGACCAGCTGAAGTTTCCGGACCGTTTTCAAAGGCAGCCCCACGTATAACGCATTGCAGTAATCCAGACGAGAAGTTATCAGAGCGTGGATAACTGTAGCTAGGCTCTCTCTGTCCAGATAAGGGCGTAGTTGGTATACCAGCCTAAGCTGATAAAAAGTGCTCCGTGCCACTGAGTTCACCTGTGCCTCAAGTGACAGTTCTGGTCCAAGAGCACCCCCAAACTACGAACCTGATCCTTTAGGGGGAGTGCAACCCCCTCCAGGACAGGTTGAATATCACCTAGCCGGGCAGACGAACCACCCACTAACAGTACCTCCATCTTGTCTGGATTGAGTTTCAGTTTATTAGCCCTCATCCAGTCCATTACTGTGCCCAGGCACTGGTTCAGAACAGCCACTGCCTCACCTGGGTTTGATGAGAAAGAGAGGTAGAGCTGGGTGTCACCCACATACTGATGGCACCTCAGCCTACACCTCCGGATAACCTCCCCCAGCGGTTTCATGTAGATGTTAAACAGCATGGGGGATACTGTATGGAAGCTTCATCCTCTCCACTCAGCCCTCATGGACAGATCCCTTCCCATTTAAACAGCCTACTGGCACACTCCCCAACAATACCCATTAGCTCTTCCTTGCCGGGAGAATTATCAACAACCTCAGATACACAGATGATACCACCCTAATGGCAGAAAGCAAAGAAGATCTAAAGAGCCTTTTGTTGAGGGTGAAAGAGGAGAGTGCAAAAGCTGGCTTGAAACTCAACATTAACAAAATGAAGATCATGGCATCTGGCCCCATCACTTCCTGGCATATAGAAGGGGAAGAAATGGAAGCAGTGACAGATTTTATTTTCTTCGGCTCCAAGATCACCGCAGATGGTGACTGTAGCCATGAAATTAAAAGACGCTTGCTCCTTGGGAGGAAAGCTATGGCCAACCTAGACAGCATAGTGAGAAGCAGAGACGTCACCTTGCCGACAAAGGTCCGTCTAATCAAAGCTGTGGTTTTCCCAGTAGTAATGTATGGCTGTGAGAGCTGGACTATAAGGAAGGCTGAGCGCCGAAGAATTGATGCTTTCGAACTGTGGTGCTGGAGAAGACTCTTACGAGTCCCCTGGACTGCAAGGAGGTCAAATCAGTCCATCCTAAAGGAAATCAAGCCTGAGTGCTCATTGGAAGGACAGATACTGAAGCTGAAGCTCAAATATTTTGGTCACCTAATGCAAAGAGAAAACTCTCTGGAAAAGACCCTGATGCTGGGAAAGACTGAGGGCAAAAGGAGAAGGGGACGGCAGAGGATGAGATGGCTGGATAGCATCACCGATGCAATGAATATGGACTTGAGCACGCTCCGGGAGAGAGCGCAGGACAGGAAGGCCTGGCGTGCTGTGGTACATGGGGTCACGAAGAGTCGGACACGACTGAATGACTGAACAACAACAACAACAACAACAACAGCAACAACAAGCTCCTTCATTATGGGGATCTCTACACCTCAAGTTTATTGCGCATTCATGGTTGCTCACTCACTGAATTGTGCGGGTCCGTTACATGACGTCATCGTTGTCCAGGCATTATTCCACTTCCTCCCACCGATCTCATGTTTTACCCAAACGCAAAACATGTGGTATTTTTTCTAGCCCATGGAACAGGAGCGCCATGACCTCCCCATGAAATTCTCCCATCACCCAAGAAACCGCTGAGTCTGCCTGCTGTGGGTGTTTGTTTTCGGTTGTTGGGAGTGCGTTCTGGATGAGAATCACCAGGCCATTGCGTCTCCTGCCTCTGCATTTCTCAGTTGGAGGGAGAAGAGGGTAAAATGCCTCCCTGCAATGAAGGGAGACACATCTGATCCCCCACCCCACCCAGCTCAGACAGAACGTCCTCTGTTTTTTCAGAGCACACTATTAAGTTCAATGGGGCTTACTCGAGGGTTGCAGACTTACAGGTTGATCTTATGTCTACTCAGAAATAGGGATGTATGAAAATCACTTACCTTTCGGGGATTATGCTGATGGTGGGGGGGAGGCGTTCCGTCCCTCCACCCGGAATCCTCCCCGGGGGGGGAGGCGCTCCATTCCTCCCCCCCTCCCCGGAATCCTTGCCGGCCGGCTGTGCTCCGCAGAGATTCTGTCTGCGGACATCCGGCCGCTGGCTAGCAGGGACGCAAAAGGCGGCGGCCGTAGCCACGGCCGTTTGCGTCCCTGCAGTCAGTCGTGATAGGCTACGTAAATGTTTACGTAGCCTATCACGGCTGATTTAAAAACAAGAACAAGAACGCACGTACGCAAATGGCGGCGGCCACAGCCACTGCCATTTGCATTCCTTATTTTGGCACGTCTTAGTCTACGTAAACATTTATGTAGACTAAGACGTCGAAAATAAGGGGAACGCAAATATTGTCTGCTACGCTATTTGCATTCCCCTTATTTTTGCCGTCTTAGTCTACGTAAATATTTACGTAGATTAAGATGGCAAAAATAAGGAACGCAAACATGGTTTTTTGTTTTTTTCCCCCAGAGCCCTCCATGGCTGGAAATCCGGCTGCGGACGGCTCTGGCCTGGCTGGGCCTGTCCGGCTGCTCCGCGGAGCTGCCGCGGAGCACAGCCGGCCACGGAGGATTCCGAGGCTGAGGAACGGAGCGCCTCCCCCCCATCCACACACCCATCTGGATTGAACCACACACGCACGCACGCACACACCTTCTTTCTCCTCTCCCCCTAACTGATTTTTTTCTGCCTCTCTCCCCTCCACCAGGGTTTGTTTGCCCAGGTACATGCCAACCTTGTGCCAAAAAGTGTAGCTGAGAGAGCAGGTTGCACTTGGCAGTTCTGCTTACTGTAGAAATTGATGTTCAAGAATTAACAGTGTAATCCAATGTGTGTTTATTTCGAATTAATTTAGAGATCTTGGGAAGACAGCTAAGGCTACAGTCCTAGGCACACTTACCTGGGAGAAACCCAATTGGCAACTGAACAGAGTGGGACTGACTTCTGAGTAAAAGTGCATAGGATTGTGTGATAAATCCTAAACACTGGCACAAAACCAGCCACCTGCCCTGTCCCATAAGTAAATAATGGCAGCACCCCCCCCCCGCGGCTGCTGTGGCCAGCAGCAGCAGCAGAAGCCCTGAATGGGTGGCTGGTATTGCAGGAGACGAGGGCAGTGCCAGGCGCGCAGGCAGGGAGCAGGGACGGGCAGAGAAGCCAAGAGCTGGGGGGGGCGAGAGGAGGCTGCAGAGCTCCCTCAGGCTCCCTCTCTCGCTTGCTCCCTTTGTCTGGCCAGCAGCCAGGAGGCAGCCGCCCACCCATCCGCCCTCTGCTCCCTCATCCTTCCCTAGCAGACTGTGACCCGGCTGGGGACTGGCTTCAAAGAAAGTGCCAGAGCGACGCCCAGGCGCAACCCGTCACCACTACACTGCTGGTGCAGCCTTTCCTAACCTCTGGTATACATTTTAGCTGGACTTCTTCGTTCTACATATAAAAGTGAGGTAGCAAAGTCATCCTGCGAGGGCTTTCCACCCCAGAAATTATTGCTGGCTGCCTGTCTGCTTCTCTGAGCCTGCAGTCCTGTCCCCAATGAGAAGGCATCCTAACAAAGGATCAGACAACACAGGAGCCCTTGGGAGCCCATTGGGTATGTTCACTACACAGCTCAGCTTCAACAGATTCTGGGCTAAGTGTTCCATGCCGCTCCCAAGGAGTGTTGCAAGATGCTGTGATGATTAATCCTTCACCCTCCCAAGGGATCTATTCATGTGTAAATGAGGAGAATCTACAGTGTTCCTTAAATGAGCGATATTAATACGTTTAACGTGATTCTCCTTATTAGCACAGATTACGGGGGTTTATCGGCACAGAATTCTCCTTGTTCTGGATAAGCCCTGCACTGAAAGGTTGCTCATGAAGCAATTAGTGCAGCTTAATTGTGCAGTTGTGTTTCAGAAAGGAAAACAATAGATAAACATTGGAAGGGGAAAATCATGCAAACCCCAAAGTCTTTCAACAGTCTGGTTGATGCTGCTTCTTTGATCCCATCAAATTGTGTGACAGATTTCATAAGTTAGAAAATGCTTCCCAAGTGGACATCAGGGAAGGTACCATGGGAAGAAAGGCTCCTTGGCCCATCACTTCCCTCAGCCAGCCATTGGGCCAGCAGCCACTCAGCAATATCCATCCACTGCCCCAAGCATTTTTTAACCTGTGATTTGTGATATGTAAGAGGAAGGCTTAGGGAAGGAACCTTTTTGTTCATTTTTTTTACAGCAGGCAGGAGGAGGGGGATGTGTTTCATGATCCCCTTCCACTTTTGCTCCGTGTTCAGTATGGTAACGATTCCATCACATCCATATTTACCCATAGAATAGAATCATAGAGTCATAGAATGGTAGGGCTGGAAGGGGCCTATAAGACCATAGAGTCCAACACCCTGCTCAATGCAGGAATCCAAGTCAGAGCATCCCTGAAAGATGGCTGTCCAGCCTCATCTTGAATGCCTCCAGTGTGGGAGAGAACACTGCCTCCCTGGGGAATTGGTTCCATTGTCATATTGCTATAACGGTCAGGAAGTTTTTCATGATGTTCAGCCGGAATCTGGCTTCCTGGAACTTGAGCCCATTATTCCGTGTCCTGCACTCTGGGATGATGGAGAAGAGATCCTGGCCTTCTTCTCTGTGACAACCGTTCAAGGACTTGAAGAGCGCTATCATGTCTCCCCTCAGTCTTCTCTTCTCAAGGCTAAACATGCCCAGTTCTTTCAGTCTCTCTTCATAGGGCTTTGTTTCCAGTCCCCTGATCATCTTCGTTGCCCTCCTCTGAACCCTCTCCAGTTTGTCTGCATCCTTCTTCAAGTGTGGTGCCCAGAACTGGACACAGTACTCCAGATGAAACTGTCAGGGTGGACACTGAGCCCATAGAATCCCCGAGTAGTTCTGATTCTGAGGAAGAGCAGTCGCTCCTGGGAGAGGAGCGTGGTCCTCTTTCCCAGGGCCCACAGCTGATGGAGTTTCCTCCCACCAGCATTCCCAGATTAGATAGCAGTCCAGGCAGTGACCGAGCGCGGATAGCAGACTTGGTGGATGCGCAATGCCGACACAGAGAGCGGCGCCAAATGGAGGGCACAGAAAGGAGGCGTAGTGCCCGGTTGGCGCGCAAACAACAGCTGCGCCCAGAGGATCCAAGGGAAAAGGGGAGGGACTCTCCCTAGTCCTTAAGTTCAGGGGTCTGCCAGTAATTCCCTTTCAAACGGGGACCAACTGTTCCATCTTAGGGCATAGGTACTCTGCTGCTCAGATCTAGTTGCTACCTGTAGAGTTGTTAAGCTGTAAAAGAAGAATAAAGCTTGGAAAGGAATTCCTTTGTCTGTGTCTGGACTTGGCTACTGGATTAGACTGAGAGAGGCCTCCAAGGAGCCCCTGACAGAGACCTAACCAGTGCTGAGTATAGGGGAACTAGTACTTCCCAGGATTTGGAGGCTATGTAGGGAGGGCAGAGAATTCCACCATGGATTCCAGTGGATTCCCCCGGAATCCATGGCGGAACAGCCTCCTGCCGGTTTTTTTGGGGGGTGGGGTAGCCGTGATAGGCTACGTAAATTCTTACATAGCCTATCACGGCTGCCTGGCTGGACACAAATGGCGGCCACCATTTGCATCCGCAGCAGCCAGCCCGTCTGCAGCCAGAAATCCGGCTGTGGATGGCCCTGGCCAGCTGCTCCGCGGTCTGGCCACGGAGCGGAGCCGGCCGTCAAAGATTCCAGGGGGGAGGACCGGATCGCCTCCCCCCCACCCCCCCACGAAAGATTCCGCAAAAAGGTGAGTTAGTTTCGTACATCCCTAAGGCTATGCTTCTATTAATGCAGCCCAAAACAGCATTTGCCTTTTTTGAAGCCACATCACATTGTTGGCTCATATTCAGCTTGTAATCTACACCAATTCCAAGATCCTTCTCGCTCGTAGTGTGGTTGAGCCACGTATCCCCCATCTTGTAACTGTGCTTTTGGTTTCTTTTTCCTAGGTGCAGAACTTGGCATTTATCCCTATTAAATTCCATTCTGTTGTTTTCTGCCCAGTGCTCCAGTCTATCAAGATCACTTTGAATTTTGTTTCTGTCTTCCAAGGTATTAGCTATCCCACCCAATTTTGTGTCATCTGCAACTTTGATAAGCATTCCCTGCACCTCCTCATCCAAGTCCAAGCAGGGGGGTCTCCCACGCTGGAGGCATTCAAGATGAAGCTGGACAGCCATCTGTCAGAGATGCTTTGACTTAAATCCCTGCATTGAGCAGGCAGAACCCTGCTATTCTATGATTCTATTATTCTAAGTCACTAATAAAAATGTTGAATAGCACTGGGCCCAGGACTGAGCCCTGCGGTGCCACACTTGTTACCTGTCCCCAATTTGAGAAGATCCCATTGATAAGCACTCTTTGTGTCTGATTCGGTAGCCAACTGTGGATCCACCGGATCATTGTTTCATCTAGCCCACTTTTAGCTGGTTTGCTCATCAGGATATTATGGGGCACTTTGTCGAAAGCTTTGCTGAAATCGAGGTATATTATGTCCACATCATTCCCACCATCCACAAAGGAAGTTTCCTGATCAAAGAATGAGATCAGATTCGTCTGGCAGGATTTGTTTTTGACAAATCCATGTCGCCCTCAAGTAATCTCTGCATTGTTGTCAAGGTGCTTCCAGATGGATTGCTTTATCATCTGCTCCAGAATTTTCCCAGGGATGGATGTCAGACTGACTGGTCTGTAGTTCCCAGGTTCCTCCTTTTTGCCCTTTTTGAAGATAGGGACCACATTAGCCCTCCTCCAGTCATCTGGCACTTCCCCCGTCCTCCATGATTTCTCAAAGAGAATAGACAGTGATTCTGAGAGTTCTTCTGCCAGTTCCTTTATTACTCTCGGATGCCGTTCATCTGGCCCTGGAGATTTGAACTCTTTCAAAGTCAATAGGTGTTTCTTGACCATATGCCTATTGATCTCAAGCTGCAATCCTGCCCCTTCAGCCTGTACTTCGCCTTTGCCAGGGGGGTCATAGACCCTCTTTTGGGAGAAGACTGAGCCAAAGTAGGAATTGAGCACCTCTGCCTTTTCTTGGTCATCTGTCATCGTTTTGCCATCCTTATTTAATAGCTGAACCACCATTTCTTTCCTCTGCCTTTTACTATGCACGTAGCTGAAGAAAGCCTTTTTGTTGTTTTTAGCATCCCTCGCTAACCTCAGCTCATTCTCAGCTTTAGCCTTCCTGACGCCATCCCTGCAATTCTGGGCTATCTGGCTGTACTCTTCCTTTGTTGCTTGGCCTTCTTTCCACTTCCTATATGTGTCCTTTTTTGTTTTCAGGTCATCCCTAAGCTTTTTGTGAAGCCACATGGGCTTCTTCTGTTGTCTTCCGCCTTGTTTTCTAGTTGGACTTGCTTGCAATTGTGCCCTGAGTATTCCCTCTTTTAAAGCTCCCGCCCACCTCGGGCTCCTTTTTTCTCCAGAGTCGCTTGCCATGGGACCTTAACCATTGTGTTTGGTGCTGTGCACAGAAGAGAGAAACGAGATCGTCCCCTGCCCAGTGGGCCTTTGGGGTATGTTGGATGTACAGGAGAGTGAATGGATACCTGAAAAGGGTTACTGGCTGTCAGGCTGCCCCAATCAAACTTGCTGCCCACCTGAGGGCCGATTTGCACTTACTTTTTTTACACTTCCAGTGAGCTTTCGTTGCCCGTCATTCACATTACGCTGTCCCTGGTTCGTATTGGAACTGCAATTTCCTGCTTCCCTGCTACTGCTTTCAATACCCTGATACTCCAGTATTTCCCACTGATGTGCTCTGCTCTTCCATGTTCATCAACATATAAGGTCGTAGTCCCCTCCCACGCCTGCCCATATACGGTGGTGTTTGTATTTCCCTCCTGTCCAATCACAGCTCTCAATGCCCCCATGCGGTCTGCTGGCTACTGATAGGGTAGCATAGCTTCCTCAGCACTGGAAGTTTTATCACCAACCAGCAGAGGGCCGAATGTGCGTGCGCTTGTCTGATCTTAGAAGCTCAGCAGGGTCAGCCCTGGTCAGTACTTAGATGGGGGACCGCCTGGGAATCAGGCTTCCTGCACTGAGCAGGGGGTTGTTCTATCCCTTCAAAGTCTTACCTCCTTCTATCCCCTGCATTGGCTTTTTCTTTCTTTTTTTTAATTAAGGCATTATCTTCAAATCTTCAAAGAAGTGAATCTTCAAAGAATCATAGCTTCTCCAGCCCGATTGCTCCACACACTTGCCCGGGCAAGCCCAGGCAAGCGTAATTTTTTTCACAGTCCCCTCCACCCTCACAGCACAGAAAGAAACATACACACATATCCAGGCTGACAGTCATCACCATTCATGGACTAATATCAATAAAAATGTCTGCCACTCATGGGAAGATGTTAAAATTGTCCATGGACATTTTTATCGATGTTAGTCCATGGACACTGAGGACTGTCTGCCTGGATATGTGTGTGTTTTTCTTTCTGTGCAGCGAGCATGGATGGGACTGTGAAAACATTTACACTTGCCTGGGCTTGCTTGGGCAAGTTTGCAGAGCAATTGGACTAGAGAAGCTACGATTCTTTGAAGATCCACTTCTTTGAAGATTTGAAGATAATATCTTAATTTTTTTTAAAAAGCCAAAGCAGGGGATAGAGGGAGGTGAAACGTAGTGTCATTTGAAGGGATAGAACAACACCCTGCTCAATGCACGAAGCCTGATACCCAGGCGGTCTCCCATCCAAGTACTGACCAGGGCTGACCCTGCTGAGCTTCCGAGATCAGACAAGCACGCGCACATCCAGTCCTCTGCTGGTTGGTGATAAAACTTCCAGTGCTGAGGAAGCTATGCTAGCCTATCAGTAGCAGCTGCCCCTCTTCCTCATGCCAGCTGTCAAGGGCTGGCGTGGGGAAAAGAGCCTTGGCAGACACCCCCAGCCTCTTGCCCTGGCCTCCAGCAGGTGGGGGGGGGAGAAGAGGATAGGTGCCTCTTTCTTCCCTCCACCCCCATCTGCTACAGTGGCGGTGGCAAAGGACAAGGTGGTCGTTTTCCCTAAGGCCAGGAAAACGTGCGGGAAACGACCAACCTGTCCCACGCCACTGCCACTGTAGCAATGATGGGGGGGGGGGACATGAGAGGCGTTGCCTTCTTCCCCTCTTCTTGCTGAAGGAACTGGTGTCGGGGGGGGCAGAGTGGCAACTTCTTGCCGGGCTTCGAGCCCCAACTGGATGCTTGCACCATCCCTGCACACACACAGGGATAGAGGAAGAGTGGGATGGTGGGCTCAATGTAGATTGCCCTGAGTGGCTGGGCCCTCCAGTGTTTCTGGCAAAGAGAAACCTTTTCCCATGTGGCTCTCTGAGGTGGATGAACCTGGGCCCTTCTGCATGCAAAGCAGATGTTTGGCCTCTGGACAATCAGCCTTCCATGACACACCTGTATCTCAGCAAAAGGAGGCGGCATTCCTGTGCAAGATGCCAGACAGGCCTTTGCACTGACAATCCTAAAGCAGGTTCCAATGCCCCCCACCCCTGCAGTCCTGCTATGGCCTTCTATGAGGGTGTGTAGGTCATGGCAGTATAACAAATTATAGTAAAGGCTGTGCATTATTTACATTCCTGTGCATTTCTCTGCCCGACTCGGGAGGGTGCCATTATTGTGCTGACTTGGGGGCTTCCCAGTGGGGCATCTGGTTGGCCCTTTTGTGAACAGAATGCTGGACCAGATGGACCCACCTTGGTCTGATCCAGCTTCCAGGCGCTTCTGCTGTTCTTATAATGTCCCTGCCTGCCTCCTCAGCACCCTCCGTCTTGGTGCTCATATTTCCCACCCACAATCCACTGGTGTCCATGGTACCCATGATGCAGTGCTCATGCAAATTGTCCAGCCCTGTGACCATTCTGGGATTCAAGCACTCGCAGCGCCATTGTGAGTATGACGAGCAAAACACTGGATGTCACCTTTGCTATACATAAGCTCCCAGCTGCCGCAGCCACCACCGTGGCCACCGCTGCTGAAATATGATCCGTCCTGGTTGATGCTTTCTTGATGACTAAGAAGATTAATCAGGGTGTATGACGGGCAACACCTTCACCTGCATGCATTGCTCTCTACAGTGGTAAGAGTGGGGAAACAGGCCCTACAAGCCCATGCAAGACAACCCCTGCCTGGGTGGCTGGACTGTCCCTCCACCAACCTCTGCACCACAAATCTGCCTGTGAACTCAGACTTTGCTCCTTGCAAAGCAAATGGCCCCAGGAGAGCTCAAGCAAGCGAGCCAAGTCACAGAATGACGTCAGAGGCAAAAGTGGATCAGCCAAAGACTGTGGCCAGGAGACATTCACGGTAAACGGACAGCTCCTCCAGCCCCATCCTCCACACCTCCATAGGCAGACAGAGATGACCCACCTGGCTCCTCTTACTTGCAGAGATTGGGAGGTGTTGAAATCTTGCCACCTGTGGGGTGAGCAAAACCTCTTACAGCAGCAAATCCCTGCATGTGAGATTGCCTCACAGAATGGGGCCATTTTGATGGGCTTTCCTGGAACAGCCTGTATTTCTGCCAAAAACTGAAAACTGTAGCATGAAAGGGCTGCTATTGGGGATGTGTATAACACTCGCTCTCTGCCTTGTGGATCAGTAGAATGAGGAGGAAAGCGGGCTCATTCCAGAGCATCTGTTCATTCACAGCTGGAAGAAAAGCGGGCTGAGGGGGGAGCAGGGAGGCGATGCTTCCAACACAGAGCTCACTGCTGCAGTTAAAAGCAGTGGCTCTTGGGAAGAGAGAAGTCGGGGCGAAGGGAGAGTATTTTAAATGGCTCAGTGCTTTCGTGGGCAATACCAGCCTGAGAGGCTTTACTGTGTGGTTTCCCCATTGCTAGCTTTGAAGGGCCTTTTAAAAAAGAATGGTGAAGCCCCATAGTTTGAGGACATCCATAGAATCCTAGAGCTGGAAGGTGCCTTGGAGGTCATGTAGTCCACCCCTGCTCAATGCAGGCTTTGCAATGCAGGATGCCACTACAGTATCCCTGAAAGATGACCATCCAGCCTCTGCTTAAACACCTCCAGTGAAGGAGAGCCCCCCCCCCACACACACACACACAATGCAGTCTGTTCCACTGTCAAAGATATGTTACCATTAGACCATTTCTCCTAATTCTGGGATGAAACTGATTAACTGGACCCATTTCAGTCTGGCTTCAGGCCTGGCTTGGGGATAGAAATGGCCTCCGTCTCACTAGTAGATGATCCTTAGCAGGAGCTAGATGGGGGCGTGCTGAGCCTCTGAGGACACACTCCTATCGACGGCACCCTCACTGCCTGGGAGCCCATGAACTCAGAGGCTCCCGAGATTCCTGTGCCCTGCCAGGCTGAAGCTGGCAGGGCAGGAGGAGCAGCGGGGCACCTTTGCCTCTGTCCTCCACTGGTTGCGTTTTGCTAGATGGGCTTTTTAGCTCATCTAGTGAGGGCCATTTGGCGGGGGAGGGAAGGCGACTGGAGGAGGCTCAGGAGAAATTGTGTCCTGGCCTCTCTGGTCTCCTCCCCTCCCCTCCCCGCCCAGCCCACCAGAGTGCCCCCCTTTCCCCCTCTCTGGGGTTGATTCCATCCTCGGAGTGGCGGCTAGCATGCTTCTTTCCACGCCAGTTGTGAGGGGACAGGGATGCAGGTCTCTGACTCCCTCTTCCAAGGTCAGAGTGCTGTCTCCGATCTTGGAGGGGAGAATCCAAGCCATCCTATGGTCCTGAGTCGCTCAGCCAGGGACCATAGAATTGCTCTCTTAGTGGCTTTTCATACCTCTGAAGTGCTCTGTACATCAAAGAGGGCATAACGCTGAGCAGACTAGAATACCGCAAAGGGGTACGTTGTTCCGCAGAAGTGCTGTGGGTGACAATAGGAACGTGCTATCGTCCCCCAGACCAGAATGTTCAGGATGGTCTTGAAATGGTAAATGAAATCAGGGAGATCACCAAACAATGAAGTCTTGTAATACTGGGTGGCTTCAATTACCCCGACATTGACTGGTCACTGGGGCATGTCACCAACGATATCAAGGCCAACAATCAAGAATTCTTTAAATATATCAGAAGCAGCAAACCAGCTAGGGAGGCAGTTGGACCACTGGATGACAATGGAGTTAAAGGAAGATCAGGAGATTGCAGATAAGCTGAATGAATTCTTTTCATCCATCTTCACTGCAGAAGATATAGGACAGATACCTGTGCCTGAACTGATGTTTTCAGGAATGGAGTCTGAGGAACTGAGGCAAATAGTGTTGATAAAAGATGAAGTTCTCAACCTCACTGATAAATTAAAAGCATATAAATCACCGGGCCCAGATGGTGTCCATCTTAGAGTTCTCAAAGCGCTCAAATGTGAAATTGCTGATCTTCTAACCAAAATATGCAACATCTCCCTTAGTTGGTACTAAGTTGGTACTTAGTTGGTACCAGAGGACTGGAAGATGGCCCATGTAACACCAATTTTTTAAAAGGTATAAAATTAGTAAGTACATAGAAGGACAAGCCCTGTAGAAAAAGAATCAACATGGCTTCTACAAAGGTAAGTCCTGTCTCACTAACCCTTTAGAATTCTTTGACAGTGTCAATAAACATATGGACAGGGGTTATCTGGCATTGTTTACTTGGTCTTCCAAAATGCTTTTGACAAAGTCCCTCTCGAAAGACTCCTAAGCAAACTTAGCAGCCATGGAATAAGGGGGGGCTCTTATGGATCAGTAACTGGTTACAGAACAAAAAGCAGAGAGTAGGAATAAAGGGTAAATTTTCCCAGTGGAGGGATGTAATGAGTGGGGTCCACAGGAATCTGTATTGGGACCAATACTTTTCAACTTATAGAATCATAGAATAGTAGGGTTGGAAGGGGCCTACAAGGCCATCGAGTCCAACCCCCTGCTCAATGCAGGAATCCAAGTCAGAGCATCCCTGACAAATGGCTGTCCAGCCTCGTCTTGAAGGCCTCCAGTGTGGGAGAGCCCACCACCTCCCCAGGTCATTGGTTCCATTGTCGTATTGCTCTAACAGTCAGGAAGTTTTTCCTGATGTTCAGCCGGAAACTGGCTTCCTGTAACTTGAGCCCATTCTTCCGTGTCCTGCACTCTGGGATGATCAAGAAGAGATCCTGGCCTTCTTCTCTGTGACAACCTTTCAAGTACTTGAAGAGTGCTATCATATCTCCCCTCAGTCTTCTCTTCTCAAGGCTAAACATGCCCAGTTCTTTCAGTCTCTCTTCATAGGGCTTTGTTTCCAGTCCCCTGATCATCTTTGTTGCCCTCCTCTGAACCCTCTCCAGTTTGTCTGCACCCTTCTTAAAGTGTGGTGCCCAGAACTGGACACAGTACTCCAGATGAGGCCTAACCAGTACTGAGTAGAGGGGAACTAGTACTTCCCGGGATTTGGAAGCGATGCTTCTATGAATGCAGCCCAAAAGAGCATTGGCCTTTTTTGCAGCCACATCACATTGTTGGCTCATATTCAGCTTGTGATCGACAACAATTCCAAGATCTTCTCGCTTGTAGTGTGGTTGAGCCACGTATCCCCCATCTTGTAACTGTGCATTTGGTTTCTTTTTCCTAGGTGCAGAACTTGGCATTTGTCCCTATTAAATGCCATTCTGTTGTTTTCTGCCCAGCACTCCAGTCTATCCAGATCACTTTGAATTTTGTTTCTGTCTTCCAAAGTATTAGCTATCCCTCCCAATTTTGTGTCATCTGCAAATATGATCAGCATTCCCTGCACCTCCTCCTCCAAGTCATTAATAAAAATATTGAAGAGCACTGGGCCCAGGACTGAGCCCTGCGGTACCCCACTCGTTACCTCTCCCCAGTTTGAGAAGGTCCCATTGAGAAGCACTCTTTGAGTCCCATTCTGTAGCCAACTGTGGATCCACCGGATTGTTGTTTCATCTAGCCCACTTTGAGCTAGTTTGCTCTTCAGGAGATCATGGGGCACTTTGTCGAAAGCTTTACTGAAGTCGAGGTATATGATGTCTACAGCATTCCCACGGTCTACAAGGGAGGTGACTTGATCAAAAAATGAGATCAGATTTGTCTGGCAGGACTTGTTCTTGACAAATCCATGTTGGCTTCGAGTAATCACGGCATTGTTGTCAAGGTGCTTCCAGATGGATTGCTTTATGATCTGCTCCAGAATTTTCCCAGGGATTGATGTCAGACTGACTGGTCTGTAGTTCCCAGGTTCCTCCTTTTTACCCTCTTTGAAGATAGGGACAATGTTAGCCCTCCTCCAGTCATCTGGCACTTCCCCCATCCTCCATGATTTCTCAAAGAGAATAGACAGCGGTTCTGAGAGTTCTTCTGCCAGTTCCTTTATGACTCTAGGATGCAGTTCATCTGGCCCTGGAGATTTGAACTTATTCAAAGTAATGAGGTGTTCCTTGACCATATGCCTCTCGATCTCAAGCTGCAATCCTGCCCCTTCAGCCTGTACTTCGCCTTTGCCAGGGGGGTCATAGACCCTCTTTTGGGAGAAGACTGAGCCAAAGTAGGAATTGAGCACCTCTGCCTTTTCTTTGTCCTCTGTTATCGTTTTGCCATCCTTATTTAATAGCTGCACAACCATTTCTTTCCTCTGCCTTTTACTATGCACGTAGCTGAAGAAAGCCTTTTTGTTGTTTTTAACATCCCTTGCTAACCTCAGCTCATTCTCAGCTTTAGCCTTCCTGACGCCATCCCTGCAATTCTGGGCTATCTGCCTGTACTCTTCCTTTGTTACTTGGCCTTCTTTCCACTTCCTATATGTGTCCTTTTTTGTTTTCAGGTCATCCCTAAGCTTTTTGTGAAGCCACATGGGCTTCTTCTGTTGTCTTCCACCTTTTCTTCTTGTTGGCATTGCTTGTGATTGTGCCTTGAGAATTTCCTTTTTTAAAAGCTCCCACCCATCTTGGACTCCTTTTCTCGCTAGCATCGCTTGCCATGGGACCTTACTGATCATTATTCTGAGTTTATGAAAATCAGCTTTCCTAAAATCCAGGGCACGCGTTTGACTACACTCGGCTTTTGCTTCCCTTAGAACCAAGAACTCAAGTGCAACATGGTCGCTTTCCCCCAGAGTTCCTGTAACTGCTACTTGATCCACTAAGTCATCTGTGTTGGTTAGGATCAAGTCTCAAGGATAGCCGATCTTCTAGTTCCTTCCTCTACTTTCTGTAGAAAGTACTTGTTCATAAATGATCTGGAATTAGGCATGAACAGTGAAGCAGATCAAGCAAATCTTTCATATTTGCATAATCTTACTCCTGCTGCTCATTTAATCAAATGCCTCCAAGAGAATTATGGAATTAAAAATGAGATTCCAGTGCCTAATACCACCCAGTATAGCCTTCTGTCCCTGGAGTAAAAATGGAGGTTTCCATTTGCCAGAGGAGAGACAATTGTACCAGACCATTGGAAATAGATAATTAGCACCCTTTTATTGATTAGAAAGGAATCCAGATAAGGAGGTGTGAAGGGTAAATTTAGGGTGACAACTTTAAACTTAGCAGGGTACCATAAAACAATGAGGCCAGATGGGCCAGCAGATAAGTGACCGAGAAGCCTCATTCCAGACCATAAATATGTAAGAAAAACAAGCTCACAAGAAGGGATGATGTGAAGGACATCATGTGTCAAAACATACCTGTAACATGTCAAAGAAAGCTAAATTGGATGAGTATGTTGGTATGCACATTAATCTTGATAAGAAGCTTCAAAATTCAACTTCAATTGAAGCTTCAAAATTCAATTCTTATTTAGACATGTGAAGATTTAAAGTAGAATGGTTATCTTTGGAATCCTTGGATAAGAGATATAAATTCAAGTACAAATAGTTTGAACATATTTTATAGCATCCAATAAGTATATAAAGGACACTCAGAAGATGCAAACAGGTTTTATTTATTTATTTATTTATTTATTTATTAAATTTATTAATTGCCCATCTGGCTGGTCACCCAGCCACTCTGGGCGATGTACAAAGCATATAATAAAACAGTTTAAAACAATAAAATTCTACAATAATTTTTTTTTTTAAATACCCTAACCCACCCCAAATGCCTGCCTGAACAACCATATTTTTAATGCACAGCGGAAGCTCATTAAAGAGGGGGCATGGTGGAGTTCCCTAGGGAGGGAGTTCCACAGACTGGGGGCCACCACAGAAAAGGCCCTCTCCCTCGTCCCCACCAGTCTAGCTGTCCTGGCTGATGGGATAGAAAGAAGGCCATCCGAGGCTGATCTTGTTAAGCGGCCTGTCTGGTGCTGCTGGAGGCGCTCCTTAAGATAGGCTGGGCCGGAACCATATAGGGTTTTAAAGGTCAAAACCAACACCTTGAATTTGGCCTGGAAAACAACTGGCAACCAGTGCAACTCCTTCAGCGCTGGAGTGATGTGATCTCGCTGGTGGCTGCCTTTAATCAGGCGAGCCGCCGCGTTCTGTACCAGCTGCAGCTTCTGAACCGCCTTCAAGGGTAACCCCACGTAGAGCGCATTACAGTAGTCTAAACAGGAGGAGACCAGGGCATGTACTACCGATGGGAGAAGATGGTCGGGAAGGAAGGGGCGCAGCCGCCATATCAGATGGAGTTGGTACAGTGCTGTCCAGCTGACAGCTGACACCTGAGCCTCCATGGACAGCTGAAAGGCCAAAATGACCCCCAGGCTGCGGACCTGGTCTTTCAAGGGCAGCCGTACCCCATTCAACACCAGGTCAACATCCCTCAACCTCCTCTTGTCTCCCACCAAAAGTACCTTGGTCTTGTCAAGGTTCAGCTTATTCCTCCCCATCCAGCCACTCACCGTCTCCAGACATTTGGACAGGGATTCTACGGCCAACCTCGGTGAAGATTTGAACGAGAGGTATAGCTGCGTGTCATCCGCATATTGATGACACCGCACCCCAAACCTCCTGATGATAGCCCCCAGCGGCTTCACATAGATGTTAAATAGCATTGGGGAGAGGATGGAACCCTGTGGCACCCCACAAGTGAGCGGCCACGGGTTCAAAATCTCCTCTCCCAGTGCTACCCTCTGGTACCTTCCGGAGAGGAAGGACCGGAACCACCGCATTATGGTGTCTCCAATGCCCAACCCCTCCAGGCGGTCCAGGAGGATACCGTGGTCAACGGTATCAAAAGCTACTGAGAGGTCGAGGAGAACAAGGAAGGCGCATTCACCCCTGTCCAGAGCCCTCCTCATATCATCCACCAAGGAGACCAAGGCCGTTTCTGTCCCATGCCCAGGCCGGAAACCCGACTGAAATGGATCTAGATAATCGGCTTCTTCCAAGTGTGCCTTCAACTGCATCGCCACCACCCGCTCAATCACCTTGCCCCAAAATGGCAGATTCGAGACTGGGTGAAAGTTGTTCAGAACTTGGGGATCCAAGGAGGGCTTCTTTAAGAGCGGTCTTATCACTGCCTACTTGAGGGCTGATGGCATCACTCCCTCCTCAAGGGAGGTGTTCAGCACTGCCCTGATCCCCTCACCCAGCCTCTCTCTGCAGCCCATAATGAGCCAAGATGGGCAAGGATCAAGTAAGCAGGTGGTCGGCCTTACAGATGAAAGCACCTTGTCCACTTCATCAGAAGGAAGAAGCTGGAACCGATCCCACAAAACTGGTTTGCCACAGGCCGCCTCTTGCTCACTAACTATATCCACAGTGCATGGAATAACTCCTAATGCGATCAATTTTATCTGCAAAGTGCCTTGCCAAGGCCTCACAGGAGGCCTTAGAATGCTCCAGTGGTTCCGGAGCCACAGGACCGACCAGGCTCTGGACCACTTGGAACAGCCTCCTGGGACAGCAGTCTGCAGACGCGATGGAGGCAGCATAATATTCCTTTTTTGCTGCCTTCACCGCCACGTGATAGGCTGAAGATACAGCTCTAGCCCGTGTCTGATGGTCTTCGTGGCGAGACTTCCTCCACCGGGGCTCTAGCCATCTCACCTCCTGTTTCAGAGCTCGTAACCGCGGATTGAACCATGGTGCAGTCCGAGCCCTGTTCAGGGGGAGGGGGCATTTCGGAGCCACCCGATCTAATGCCCATTCCAGCCACCCACCAGGGTCTCGACCGAGTGGCCGTTGGCGTGCTCTAGAGAATCCCCAAGCACATTCAGGAATCCATTTGGATCCATAAGACGCCTGGGGCGGACCATTTTAATGGGTCCTCCACCCCTGAGGAGGGGTTGTTGAACAGAGAAGTCCAACGTCACCAGATAGTGATCTGACCATGACAAGGGGGTGGTGGATATACCCCCGACTTCCAGATTACTCCCCGCTTCTCCAGAAACAAACACAAGGTCTAGTGCATGACCGGCTACATGGGTGGGCCCAGTTAGAATATGGTGCAGCTCCCAGGAAGCCATGGTCTCCATGAAGTCCTGAGGTGCTCCTGTGAGGATGGCCTCCAAATGTACGTTGAAGTCCCCCAACACCAATAAGTTAGGGGACTGTACACACACATCAGAGACCACCTGAAGCACCTCAGCCAGGGAATCAGTCGTGGAGCGGGGTGGACGGTACACGAGCAGAATCCCCAGACTGCCCTTCGGGCCCAACCTCCAGTACATGCACTCAGCAACCTTCTACAGGTTGCCTGTAGAATCAACCTGCTAAGTTTGAAATTGATTATCACTGGGAACTGGCAAATATAGTTGACTCTGCTTAGAAGCCTTGTTTAAGAAGCTTTGTGTGATGTTAGATGCTTTGTGCGTTTGAATTTATGCTTGCATAAGCTCTTGTATTTAGTACTGTTATGATAATACTTTGTCATAGAAAGACAAAGAGACAAATCTTGTCTGAGAGCGTGTTTCTCAAGAAAAAGGATTCTGTATCATTCACATCAAGAGTAAAGTAATGAGCTTACTCTTAGAGGGTATCTGGTTTTAGGAGAAATCTGACTGCATACATAGTAAACAGGTAACCAGCGGTTGCCAATGTACTGACAATATAGATTGAGAGAATCTCTGAACCAGGGCAGATGCCACAACACTGAGGTAGCCAAATTTGCTGATGACACCAAATTATTTATGGTGGTTAAAACAAAACAAAAAACTTGTGAAGAGCTCCCAAAGGATCTCTTAAAACTGGGAGGATGGGCATCAAAATGGCAAATGCTGTTCAGTGCAAGCAAGTGTAAAGTGATGCACATTGGGGCAAAAAATCCCAACTTCACATATACACTGATGGGATTTCAGCTAGCAGTGACTGACCAAGAAAGAGATCTTGGGATTGTGGTGGACAGCTCAATGAAAATGTTGACCTACTGTGAGGCTGCTGTGAAAAAGGCAAATTCCATGTTAGGTATAATTAGAAAAGGAATTGAAACTAAAACCACCAATATCGTACTACCCTTATACAAATCTGTTGTGAGACCATACTTGGAATACTGTTTACAGTTTTCTTCACTGCACCTAAAAAAGGATATTGTGGATTTGGAAAAAAGCAGAAGAGGGCAACCAAAACTATCAAGGGGCTGGAGCAACTCCCTTACGAGGAAAGGTGACAACATTTGGGACTGTTTAGCTTAGAAAAAAGGCAGGTGAGGAGAGACATAATAAGAGATGTACAAAGTTATTCATAGTGTAGAGAAAGTGTATAGGGGAAGATTTTTCTCCCTCTCTCATAATACTAGAACCCAGTGGGGTCCTCCCATGAAGCTGATTGGTGGGAGATTCAGGACAGATAAAGGGAAGGGCTTCTTCACACAGCGCAGAGTTAAACTATGAATTAGCTACCACAAGACGTAGTGATGGCCACCAATTTGGATGGCTTTGAAAGGGGGTTATACAAATTCCTGGAGGAGAAGGCTATCAATGGCTACTAGTCCTGATGGCTCTGAGTCTGTGCTACCTCCAGAACCAGAGGCACTGTGCCTGCATATACCAGTTGCTGGGGAACATGGGCAGGAGGGCGCTGTTGCACTCTTATCCTACTTGTGGGTTTCCTATTGGGGCAGCTGGTTGGCCACTGTGTGAACATAATGCAGGACCAGATGGATCTTTGTCTGATTCAGCAGGGCTCTTATGTAATCAGCTCTTTGGCTCCAGCAAATATGGAGACGATAATTAACCCTTTCCTATCAGGATAGTCAGAGGCGGCCGACTAGCCAACGCAGGGCAGGCAGAGTGCAGGGGGACCCTCTCCTCTGCACTCCGGCCACCTTGCAGTTGCAGCTGGACTGCTGATTTTGGCTGTCTAGCTGGGGACATCGGAGCGGGGCCAGGGGAAGGCCAGATGGCACATAGGAGGAATCATGACAACACTTCTGGGGTCTCCTCCCCTTCCTGCCCCCAGGAATGCCCCCTTTTCACTTGCTTCCTGGTGCTGTTTCGAGCACGGACATGGGGGAGAACTGTGGCCCATACAAGGGGAAGGGAGTGTGGTTCCCAGAAACCGGAAAGGCCTGTCATCGTCTAAACACTGTCTAGCGGCGATAGGGTTGCTCTCTTAACCTCCCAACTATATACCAAAGTATAAGCCAGTTCTGTTGCTTCACAACCGCAGGACCACAAGTAGTCCCCTTTACCACCAGACCTGCCTCTCACACAGTCTCCCCTTCTGGGGATAAACATGGAGAGGAGGGCCACCGCTGCGTCCTTCAAGGCTGGGCCTCCTGGATGCATCATACAATCACAGAATAGCAGGGTCGGAAGGGGCCTACAAGGCCATCGAGTCCAACCCCCGGCTCAATGCAGGAATCCAGGCCCGAGCATCCCCGACAGATGGCTGTCCAGCCTCGTCTTGAAGGCCTCCAGTGTGGGAGAGCCCCCCACCTCCCGAGGTCATGGGTTCCATTGTCGTATTGCTCTGATAGTCAAGATGTTTTTCCTGATGTTCAGCCAGAATCTGGGTTCCTGTCACTTGAGCCCATTATTCCGTGTCCTGCACTCTGGGATGACAGAGAAGAGATCCTGGCCTTCCTCTCTGTGACAACCTTTCAAGTTCTTGAAGAGCGCTATCGTATCTCCCCTCCCTCTTCTCTTCTCAAGGCGAAACATGCCCAGTTCTTTCAGTCTCTCTTCATAGGGCTTTGTTTCCAGTCCCATGATCATCTTCATTGCCCTCCTCTGAACCCCTCCAGTTTGTCTGCATCCTTCTTAAGATCCTTGTTAAAATAGGCTTTCCTAAAATCCAGGGTACGCATTTGGCTACACTCTGCTTTTGCTTCCCTTAGAACCAAGAACTCAAGTATAACATGGTCCCTTTCCCCCAGAGTTCCTGTAACTGCTGCTTTATCCAGTAAGTCATCTCTGTTGGTTAGCCAATCCTCTCGTTCCTTCCTCTGCTTTCTGTGGGAGGAAGCTATCCGCCACACAAGTCAGGAATTTCCTGGAGGGGCCATGTTTTGCAGAATTTGTCTCCCAACAAATATCGGGGAAATTGAAGTCCCCCATTACTACTACATCATGCTTCCTTGAAACACTGGCGATTTGCTTTTCAAAAGTGTTGTCCTCGTCTTCTCCTTGATTGGCTGGCCAGTAGTAGACTCCGACCAGGTTCCTTTTATTCTTTGCTCCATTTATTTTGATCCAGATGCTCTCGATGGGGCTACCAAGCTCATCCTCCTGTATTTCTGTGCAGAGATATGTATTTTTCACATATAGTTCAACCCCACCTCCCTTTCTGTTTCTCCTGTTCTTTTTGAACAAGTTATATCCTTCAATTGCTGTACTGCAGTCATGAGAGTCATCCCATCAAGTCATCATTTCCCTCCTGTATTAAGAGTTGAAGTTCATTCTGTTTGTTTCCCATACTCTGGGCATTAGCATATAGACATCGAAGACCATGTGTTTCATAGTCTGGCTTTCTTCCTACATGTGTCTGGAGACTATTATTGGGCATTATTAGAGCTGTTCTCTCCACTGCGGTGCATGAGCCTTCATCCATTGTTACCCCCAACATTACATCTCCCTTCCCCGTAGGATTCAGTTTAAAGCCCTCCTGATGAAGTTCTTCATGCTGTGGCCAAACACATTCTTCCCATCCTTTGTGAGGTGCAATCCATCCCTTGCCAACAGTCCATCTTCCAGGAAATATAGCCCATGGTCCCAGAATCCAAATCTCTCGCGCCGGCACCACCTTTGTAGCCAGTCAATCACCCAGAGTCTTTTCCTTTCTCTTTCTATCCCTCTTCTAACTACTGGAAGGATGGATGAAAAAACTATCTGGGCCCCAAAGTTCTTGAGTTTCCTTCCCAAAGCTTCAAAGCCTGATGTGATTTCTTCGTAGCTCCGCTTGGCGGTATCATTTGTTCCCACATGGATGAGAAGAAAGGGATGCCTGTCAGTGGGCTTTGTGAGTGCAGGCAACCTTTCAGTCACGTCTCTAATCCATCCTTCCAGGAGACAATATACTTGGCGAGTCCACAGGTCTTTGAGACATACTTGGGTCTCGATCCCACGCAGCAAGGAGTCTCCCACTACTACCACTCCACTCTTCTTGAAGGCCTGGGTTTCATCTCCTCTGCTTGACTGACCTTCAGCCTCTTGTTCGCTCTCCTGCGGGGTCCCCTGTATTTCTTCCTCTGCAGGCTGTCCCCCAGTCTCATCCGCAAGTACCTGGAATCGGTTCCACAGCTCCACTGCTTCCACTGGTGCGAGTGGCATCTAGTTCTTCTTCTCCTAACTGTCACCCTTTTCCAAGGAGTATCCTCTATAGGGATGTACCTGGTTCCATGCAGGGGCATCCGCTGTGGGGGGGGAAGCGCTCCGTCCGTCCCTCCCCCCGGAATCCTGCCCGGCTGGCTCCGCTCCGCAGCCAAGCCGCGGAGCTGCCGGCCGACTCCGGCTGCCCGCAGCCGGACATCCGGTGGCTGGGCAGCCCTGCAGGGACGCAAATGGCGGCTGTCGTAGCCGCCACCATTTGCGTCCCTGTATTGAGCCATGATAGGCTATGTAAATATTTACGTAGCCTATCACGGCAGGGGGGAAAACCCCAGCGTATGCAAATGGCGGTAGCCGCCGCCATTTGCGTACGCTGGGGTCCCCCCCGTCGTGATAGGCTACATAAATACTTATGTAGCCTATCACGGCCTCCGCAGGGACGCAAATGGCATCCCTGCATTAGCCGTGATAGGCTACGTAAGTATTTACGTAGCCTATCATGGCTAGGAAGAGGAGGAAGCGAATGGCAGCCAGAACGGCCGCCATTCGCAAAGCAGCGCGGACAGGAGCAGGTAAGTGCTCCTTTTCGTGCACCTTTCATGGGGTGGCGACAGCGGGGACTTCATCCCACGAGCCTTTCATGAGGCGGGGGGGCGGGGACTTCGTTCTGCGATGGATTTCGGGGGGCCGAATGCACTGGCATTCAGCCTCACCGAGATCCGTCGCGGAATTCTCTGACATCCCTAATCCTCTACTGCATTTTTCCTCACCTCAGCATTTCCCACTTATGCCTCAGCTTGCTGTTACTCTTCAAGCTTCTGGTCTTCCCTTTGCTTCTGTAGTTCCACCATTCTGTGCAAGAACTCTTTGTGTTCTTTTATTCCCCAGAGGGTCGACTGTAGGGATGTACGAAAGGTACTTACCTTTCCACGGATTATGCTGATGCTGGGGGGGAGGCATTCCGCCCCTCCCCCCGGAATCCTGGCCGGGGGGGGGGAGGCACTCCGTCCCTCCCCCCCGGAATCCTGGCTGGCCGGCTCCGCTCTGCAGGGATTCTGTGAAGCCGCCGGCTGGCTCCGCCAGCAGCTGGACATCTGGCTGCTGGCTAGCAGGGACGCAAATGGTGGCGGCCGTAGCCGCTGCTGTTTGCATCCCTGCAGTCAGCCGTGATAGGCTACGTAAATGTTTACGTAGCCTATCACGGCTGATTAAAACAAAAAACAAAAAAACCCACGTACGCAAATGGCGGCGCCCATGGGCGCCGCCATTTGTGTTCCTTATTTTGGCACGTCTTAGTCTACGTAAACATTTACGTAGACTAAGACGGCGAAAATAAGGGGAACGCAAATAGCGTAGACGCTATGCTATTTGCGTTCCCCTTATTTTCGCTGTCTTAGTCTACGTAAATATTTACGTAGACTAAGATGTGCCAAAATACAGAATGCAAATGGCGGCGCCCATGGGTGCTGCCATTTGCGTACGCGCGTTTTTTGTGTGTTTTTTTAAATCAGCCGTGATAGGCTACGTAAACATTAACGTAGCCTATCACGGTGTTTTTTTAAAATCTAGCTGTGATAGGCTTCGTAAATCTTTATGTAGCCTATCACGTTTTGTTTGTTTGTTTGTTTTACCTGGAAATGGCGGCAGCAGCAGCCGGTCAGAAGACCGGCCGCCGGAGCCACCACCACCGAACCGCCGCCGGAGCCTCCGCTGCCAGGAAGATCCGCCTAAGGTAAGTCCTGTCCCGGGGGAGAGCGGGGGGCTGTTCCACCACCGATTTCGGGGGGCCGAATGCGCTGGCATTCGGCCTCCCCGAGATCCGTGGCGGAACTTTCATACATCCCTAGTCGACCGTCGCTGCTCCAGTCCAGTTACTTTTTCCTCCAGCAGCGTGATCAACTTGCACTTGTTGCAGGTGTAGGCCACGTTGTTCTCAGGCAAGAAAACAAAGATTGCACACACCTTGCAGGTCACCACCACTGGAGAGTCTTGTCCTTCCATTGCCTCTTTTCCCTTTTTGTGTCTAGCTTTGTGATTGTTCTAGACTAGCCTGTGCCTGCTCCTCTACTCAGTAGAGGTTAACAGCAGAGTCCCGCTGGTGTGGAAGTGTGTGTTACAAGACAAATAATTTAAAAAAAATGTTAGGGGCCTCCCCCTTGCCCTCCCCTGCCGAACTCCCCTGGCCAACTCCTGTTTGCTCCCCCTGTCCGCTCGCTCTCTGGGAGCTTGCCTGCTTCTGTAGTCCCTGGACCAGCTGGAGCAGTTTCCTCTACTCTGCTCTGCTCAGCTGGGAGGTGGAAAACATCTGGTGGAAGCCAGTGTTAGAAGAGAGAGGGAGCTGGGAGCAGCCTTCTCTCGAGAGATTTGAATGGAGCCTACGCCTCCCGGCCTCAGGTTTGTTCTTCCCTCTCAACACGAGACGGCGGCAGCATCCGTTTCTCCTTCCCACTTCTCAGAAAACAGCGGAGTCCGACTCTTCCTGCCACTCTCGCCATGTTGCCTCGAGATAAAAATAACTCCGTGGCTGGCAGCACTTATTAAATTAAATTTTAATTAAGCACCTCGGAAACTGTGCAGCAAAACAACACCGAAAGTTTCTTCCGCGCCCCTTGCCGAGGGAGGCCAGTGCGGTCAGGTGCCCTGCCACTGGCTGGACCTCCCGTCCACCTTCTCTCTGCACCTGCGGTCTTCTGTAATGGGGAAACGGGACTGGTTGCTGCCGGCTGCCGAATTAGCAGCGGGAGTTCAGGTGCCACAGGGCTCTCTCCCTGCTTGCAAGGCTAATGGGGAATCTTTCGAAGTTGCCACTCCAGGCAAGCCATCCATCACCCCCTGATTGTTTCTGCCAGGGATGGACAGCCTGTCCTAGTGGGCAGAGGGCTGGGCCTTTGCACCCAGGGACTTCTGACCGCCAATCCCACCTGCCCATCCCCCCACCCCATGCAGTGTGCTGCTCCAGCTCAGTTCCTCCTCTGGAAAATGGTGGGCGTCACTCGCAACAACAGAACAGGACTCATCTTATGGCAATGGAACAGTTGCCGCCATTATTACTTTCTGTTTTCCATTCTGAGTGTTCTCTCCTCACTGCTATGTAAAAAGCTTAAGAGGTGACGTGGCTGAGCTTATGCAAGGCCGAGGGCCATGCCGACATGCCTTGTGGTATTTGCGTACAGATACGAGAAGCATGGACAGCGTAAGACGGTATAGATGGGCTGCTGAGGATGGAAGGAGGGCTGCCGAGGATGGGCTCCATACAGGCCGAGTTTGAGCCAGAGTCAATTCTCTGAAGTGGCGGTTGGTTCGCTTTGACTTTGCTAGAGAGAGACAGCTATGGGAAAACTTGTGGCCGGCGCACCATTTTTTTGAAGACAAGTTGTCGGCAGCAGGTCAAGAGACAGGATGCTTGAGGAGAAGCTGGGGCTTTTTGAAACTTCTCTGGGGCTGGACCTACATGGCAACGGAATGTGAAGGGCTTCCATGTGTAATGCAGATTTCCGTGAAACCGGCCATAGTCCATCAGCGACACACGTAGCCAGAAAGTGGAGAGCGCAGGACCTTCAAGGGCCCCCTCACAGGTCTGTCAGCACATCGGTCCCCCTTCCCTCAGGGCCGTGTGGGCGGAGGCACTCGCACTGCACATCGCCAAGCACACAGATGCTGCCGAGCACCCGAGAGGCCACTGTCTGCCCCCCCACACTCCCCTGATCAGGGAGGCTGGAAGCACTGCATTGACCCCCCCCCCCGGTTCAAGCCCACACCTCTCCCCTCCCTCCCACCACTGGGATACTGTGAAAGATTAAAGATTAAAAATGCACTTCTATGAATGCGTGAAACCTCCACTGGGAAAGCAGCCCTTCCCAAGGGAGGAACTTTCTCGACGGGCGAAAGATGCTACAGAGCCAGTGGGGACAGCCGGTGGCAGCAGAATGGGAGCTCCTTACCGCGCTCCACCGCCACCCATTTAGCTTGCTTTCTCAACTCTCCTTACATCTGAGCAGACCGAGCAGGCTGCGAGGGATTGAAACCCAAGTATGTCACAAACACCCATTGACTCGTCAGGTGTGCTGTCTCCCGGGAGGACAGATCAGAGATGTGACTGAAGGGTTGCCTGCACTCATAAAGCCCACTGACAGGTATCCCTTTCTTCTCATCAGTGTAGGAACAAATGATACTGCCAAGCAGAACCATGAAGAAATGACATCAGACTTTGAAGCTTTGGGAAGGAAACTCAACAAAATTGGGGCTCAGATAATTTTCTCATCCATCCTTCCAGTAGATAGAAAAGGGATAGAGAGGGAAAGAAAAATACGCCAGGTGAACGACTGGCTACAAAAGTGGTGCCGGCATGAGAGATTTGGATTCTGGGACCACGGACTATACTAGGAAGAAAGCCAGACTTATAAAACACATGGTCTTCGATGTCTATATGCTAATGCCCAGAGTATGGGAAACAAACAGAACAAACTTGAACTCTTAATACAAGAGGGAAATTATGACTCGATAGGTATAACTGTGACTTGGTGGGATGACTCTCATGACTGCAATACAGCAATTGAAGGACATAACTTGTTCAAAAAGAACAGGAGGAATAGAAAGAGAGGTGGGGTTGCACTATATGTTAAAATTACATATCTCTGCACAGAAATACAGGAGGATGAGCTTGGTAGCCCCATGGAGAGCATCTGGGTTAAAATAAATGGAGCAAAGAATAAAAGGAACATGGTGGTCAGAGTCTACTACTACCCAATCAAGGAGAAGATGAGGATGAAACTTTTGAAAAGCAAATAGCCAATGTTTCAAGGAAACACGATGTAGTAGTAATGGGGGACTTTAATTTCCCCAATATTTGTTGGGAGACAAATTCTGCAAAACATGGCCCCTCCAGGAAATTCCTGGCTTATGTTGCTGCTGATTTCCTCCTACAGAAAGTGGAGGAAGGAACTGGAGGATCGATTATCCTTGACTTGATCCTAACCAACAGAGATGACTTAGTGGATAAAGTTACAGGAACTCTGGGGGAAAGCGACCATGTTACACTTGAGTTCTTGGTTCTAAAGGAAGCAAAAGACGCATGTAGCAAAAAGCATACCCTGGATTTTAGGAAAGCCGATTTTAATAAACTCAGAACAATGATCAGTAAGGCCCCATGGCAAGCGACTCTAATGAGAAAAGGAGTCCAAGATGGGAGGGAGTTTTTAAAAAAGGAAATTCTCAAGGCACAATCACAAACCGTTCCAACAAGAAAAAAAGGCAGAAGACAACAGAAGAAGCCAATGTGGCTTCACAAAAAGCTTAGAGATGACCTGAAAACAAAAAAGGACACATATAGGAAGTGGAAGGAAGGCCAAGCTACAAAGGAAGAGGACAGGCAGGTAGCACAGAATTGCAGGGATGGCGTCAGGAAGGCTAAAGCTGAGAATGAGCTGAGGTTAGCAAGGGAGGCTAAAAACAACAAAAAGGCTTTCTTCAGCTAGGTGCATAGTAAAAGGCAGAGGAAAGAAATGGTGGATCAACAATTCAATGAGGATGGCAAAACGATAACAGATGGCAAAGAAAAGGCAGAGGTGCTCAATTCCTACTTTGGCTCAGTCTTCTCCCAAAAGAGGGTCCATGACCCCTTGGCAAAGGGAAAGTACAGACTGAAGGGGCAGGATTGCAGCTTGAGATCGATAGGCATATGGTCAAGGAACACCTAATTACTTCGAATGAGTTCAAATCTCCAGGGCCCAATGAACTGCATCCTAGAGTAATAAAGGAACTGGCAGAAGAACTCTCAGAACCGCTGTTTATTCTCCTTGAGAAATCATGGAGGACGGGGGAAGTGCCAGATGACTGGAGGAGGGCTAACGTGGTCCCTATCTTCAAAGAGGGTAAAAAGGAAGGACCTGGGAACTACAGACCAGTCAGTCTGACATCAATCCCTGGGAAAATTCTGGAGCAGATCATACAGCAATCCATCTGGAAGCACCTTGAAAACAATGCAGTGATTAATCATAGAATCATAGAATCATAGAATAGTAGGGTTGGAAGGGGCCTACAATTAGTTGAAGCCAACATGGATTTGTCAAGAACAAATCCTGCCAGATGAATCTGATCTCATTTTTTGATCAAGTCACCTCCCTTGTGGACCGTGGGAATGCTGTAGACATCATATACCCCGACTTCAGCAAAGCTTTTGACAAAGTGCCCCATGATCTCCTGATGAGCAAACTAGCTCAAAGTGGGCTAGATGAAACAACGACCCGGTGGATCCACAGTTGGCAACACAATCAGACTCAAAGAGTGCTTATCAATGGGACCTTCTCAAACTGGGGAGAGGTAACGAGTGGGGTACCACAGGGTTCACTCCTGGGCCCAGTGCTCTTCAACATTTTTATTAATGACTTAGAATCATAGAATCATAGAATAGTAGGGCTGGAAGGGGCCTACAAGGCCATCGAGTCCAACCCCCTGCTCAATGCAGGAATCCAAGTCAGAGCATCCCTGACAGATGGCTGTCCAGCCTCGTCTTGAACGCCTCCAGCTTGGGAGAGAACACCACCTCCCTAGGTAATTCATTCCATTGTCGTATTGCTCTAACAGTCAGGAAGTTTTTCCTGATGTTCAGCCGGAATCTGGCTTCCTGTCACTTGAGCCCATGATTCCGTGTCCTGCACTCTGGGATGATCGAGAAGAGATCCTGGCCTTCCTCTCTGTGACAACCTTTCAACGACTTGAAGAGCGCTATCATATCTCCCCTCCGTCTTCTCTTCTCAAGGCTAAACAGGCCCAGTTCTTTCAGCCTCTCCTCATAGAGCTTTGTTTCCAGTCCCCTGATCATCTTCGTTGCCCTCCTCTGAACCCTCTCCACTTTGTCTGCATCCTTCTTAAAGTGTGGTGCCCAGAACTGGACACAGTACTCCAGATAAGGCCTAACCAGTGCTGAGTAGAGGGGAACTAGGACTTCCCGGGATTTGGAAGCTGTGCTTCTATGAATGCAGCCCAAAATAGCATTTGCCTTTTTTGCAGCCACATCACATTGTTGGCTCATATTCAGCTTGTGATCGACAACAATTCCAAGATCCTTCTCACTTGCAGTGTTGTTGAGCTACGTATCCCCCATCTTGTAACTGTGCATTTGGTTTCTTTTTCCTAGGTGCAGAACGTGGCATTTATCCCTATTAAATGTCATTCTGTTGTTTTCTGCCCAGCGCTCCAGTCTATCCAGATCACTTTGAATTTTGTTTCTGTCTTCCAAAGTATTAGCTATCCCTCCCAATTTTCTGTCATCTGCAAATTTTATCAGCACTCCCTGCACCTCCTCCTCCAAATCATTAATAACAATGTGGAAGAGCACTGGGCCCAGGACTGAGCCCTGCGGTACCCCGCTCATTACCTCTCCCCAGTTTGAGAAGGTCCCATTGAGAAGCACTCTTCTCCTTGGGAGAGCTTGTGGGGCTCTGTGGTTTTCCTTGGAACTGGGAGTAATGGAACAAAAGGGACGGTGGCTAGAATGAGCATAAAGGAAGACTGGGGCCAAATAGGCCTGGACATGGGTCTGGAGCCATTTTATGGCTTTTTCTGTGCTGCTGCTGCTGCTGCTGCTGCTGCTGCTGGTGATAGCAAGGAAATCTTACTTTTCTTCCACCATTGCACCTGCTCAGTGCCAGCCAGCCCCTGTTTCTGAGTGGTGAAAGACCTATTCCAGCTGGGAGGACCGCAGAGGGAGAGGGAGGTGCCACCGGAAGCCTGCTATGACCCGTTCGCAGAGCACCTTGAAGATGAAGTTGCCCATACATAGAATCATGGAATAGTAGGGTTGGGAGGGGCCTACAAGGCCATCAAGTCCAACCCCCTACTCAACGCAGGAATCCAAGTCAGAGCATCCCTGACAGATGGCTGCTCAGCCTCGTCTGGAATGCCTCCTGGGCATAATACTGCTGACCCCAGACACCCTTCCCACTGCCCCAGGCCGAGGCTTGTCGCTTCTGCAAAGAAATGCAAAGACCCGACGACTGGGCTGAACTCACTTTTGCTGCCACAAAGCCACAGCCGCTCAGGAAGAGGCTTCTTTTCTCTCCCTTAATTCCTTCTTGTTATTTACTTTGTAGCTGGAATGTGAATCTTTGGACACCCCCCCCCCCCGTTCACTGGAACGTGGGACACCCGCTGCTGCCGCTGCTGCCGCCACATGAGAGAGGGACCGCCGCAGGTTTGCTGGGATTGTTTCTGCTAAGTGCCAGGCCCATGCACAATGGCCCTGTGTCGGGATTGATGCAGTGTATCAAGATCTAGAGCCAGGCTCATCCCATTGCTCTAATAAGCCGCTCGGGCTCTTGCTGAACGCTATGAACCATACATCAGTGCCCAGTGAGTCATCGTCCTGAAGCAGCTGGCAGGCAAATGCAATTAATAATGCCATGTAATTAAAAACATAGATTAGGAGTGAAAACAAAAGAGGAGAAAGTAAGGAAATGAAGAGCTCTGGGTGGAGCCACTCTGCTCTGTGAGGGAGCAAGGAGGCTCAGTCTGGCTGGCACGTGGATCTGGAAGGTGTCCCACCATCTCCGCTGGAGTGGGGGTGACAAGGCAGGCTTCTGGTCAGATTCAGCATGGCTCTCCTTACGTTCCTAAGAGGAGGAGGCAGAGGCGGTGGGTTGAGCTGGGGCACTCAGAAGGCCCTGATATCCTCCTGCAGGTAGGGAGGGACACCATCAGGCAAGCTGCATGCTGGAAATTAGGACTCTCCAGCAGCCAAGTCTTGAGCCAAGGGTCCGCAGCCATGCTCTGGGACCATACCTTATCCCACAGACCTTGGTTCCAAAGAGGCTGGGAGGCCTCCTGCTGTCTCTGGCTGTCGGGTGGGCAGGAGCAGGATGCATCCCACCCCACGGAGCATTCTAAAGGGCAGAAACTTTGGAGCCAGGAGATGTGGGCAGGGCTGCTTGTCAGAGGAAATAGGTGCCAGCAGTACTGATTCCTGGGATTCCCTCTTATGGGGGTCTTCAGCAAGGCACAAGTTTCTAGGGCTCAGTCCCCTCCCAACACCCGAGTCTTCTCCACCCTCTGTGTTTTCTCAGGACACACAGGAGAAGCATCACCCTCCCCATCTTCCATCTCCTGGCAGAAGACATTCACGACAGTGACCCAGGAAGTTTCTGACCCAAGACTAGGCCAAAAATCTGGCTGGAAGGGATTTAGATCATTAGTGTCATCCCAGAAAACCTAGAGCTGTGACTTCACACAAGACTGGAAAAGGTCAGTTTACATTCCAGTTCCAAAGAAGGGCAATGCCAAAGAGTGTTCAGACTACCGTACAATTGCTCTCATTTCACATGCCAGCAAGGTGATGCTCAAAATCCTACAAGCTAGGCTTCAGCAGTATGCGAACCGAGAACTACCGGAAGTACAAGCTGGGTTTCGAAGAGGCAGAGGAACTAAAGATCAAATCGCCGATATTGGCTGGATCGTGGAGAAAGCAAGAGAATTCCAGAAAAACTATTTCTGCTTCATTGACTACGCTAAAGCCTTTGATTGTGTGGATCACAACAAACTGTGGCAAATTCTACAAGAGATGGGAGTACCAGACCACCTTACCTGTCTCCTGAGAATCCTGTACGAGGGTCAAGAAGCAACAGTAAGAACCAGACATGGAACAACCGATTGGTTCAAAATTGGGAAAGGAGTATGACAAGGCTGCATATTGTTGCCCTGCTTATTTAACTTATATGCAGAGTACATCATGAGAAACGCCGGGTTGGCTGAATTACAGGTCGGAATTAAGACTGCCGGGACAATTATCAACAACCTCCGATACGCAGATGATACCACCCTAATGGCAGAAAGCGAAGAGGATCTCAAGAGCCTCTTGTTGAGGGTGAAAGAGGAGAGTGCAAAAGCTGGTTTGAAACTCAACATTAACAAAACAAAGATCATGGCATCTGGCCCCATCACTTCCTGGCATATGGAAGGGGAAGAAATGGAAGCAGTGACAGATTTACTTTCTTGGGCTCCAAGATCACCGCAGACAGTGACTGTAGCCATGAAATTAAAAGACGCTTGCTCCTTGGGAGGAAAGCTATGGCCAACCTAGACAGCATAGTAAGAAGCAGAGACATCACCTTGCCGACAAAGGTCCGCCTAATCAAAGCTATGGTTTTCCCAGTAGCAAGGTATGGCTGCGAGAGCTGGACTATAAGGAAGGCTGAGCGCCGAAGAATTGATGCCTTCGAACTGTGGTGCTGGAGAAGACTCTTACGAGTCCCCTGGACTGCAAGGAGGTCAAATCAGTCCATCCTAAAGGAAATCAACCCTGAGTGCTCATTGGAAGGACAGATACTGAAGCTGAAGCGCAAATATTTTGGCCACCTAATGTGAAGAGAAAACTCCCTGGGAAAGACCCTGATGCTGGGAAAGACTCTGAAGGCAAAAGGAGAAGGGGATGGCAGAGGATGAGATGGCTAGATAGCATCACTGATGCAATGTATATGAACTTGAGCACACTCCGGGAGAGAGCGGAGGACAGGAAGTCCTGGCGTGCTGTGGTCCATGGGGTCACGAAGAGTCGGACACGACTTAATGACTGAACAACAACAACAGCAATTACTCAAATCAGAGAGCTCCCACAAATAGTGGGGTGACCTTCTACCACCCAGACCCTGAATCCCAAGTATGCTGTTCTAATGGAAAGGGTCAAGGGAGAATGGGGTCCACTACACCACATCCTCAAGTTGAACACAAACTGGAAGGTTTTTTTAATATCAAAATTGGACTAGAAGAAGCCAGAGCACCTCCAAGACAGTTACTGAACCACTGGCATCCAAGCTGGAGCATGTGGACTGACCGTGGAAATGCTGTGGACATCATATACCTCGACTTCAGCAAAGCTTTCGGCAAAGTGCCCCATGATCTCCTGATGAGCAAACTCGCTCAAAGTGAGCTAGTTGAAACCACTCCCAGTCCCTGGAGCCTCCCAGCCTTGCTGCTCCTCTGTGCTGCCCACCATGGCCTTTCCGCTGCTTCCTCTGACCCAGCCAGAAGGAGCCGTCACTTGCACGTGCCATGTTCTCCCCCTCCGGAAGGGGGTGTGGATTGGGCCAGGTGAGAGGAAAGGCCACAGGCAGCTGCCAGCAACTGTGGCAATGAGGAGAGAGGAGACAGCGGTGGCAGGGAGTAAGGATGGACGGAAGTCCCTTACCTGGTCCCGAAGCTTGCTTCGCGGTGGGGGGGAGGCGCTTCAGTTCTCCCCCCGAAGTTCTTGGCAGGGAGGGAGGCACCCCGCCCCTCCCGGCCGAAATTCAGGCCGGGGGGGAGGAGCCCCATCCCTCGCCGCCGAAATTCAGGCTGGGGGGGAGCGCCCTGTCTCCCCAGCCGCGAAATAAAAAAAGTAAATAAATTTTAAAAAAACCACGTGATAGGCTGCGTAACGATTTACGTAGCCTATCACGGCTAGATTTTCAAAGTCAGCCGTGATAGGCTATGTAAATCTTTATGTAGCCTATCACGGGTGACTTTGAAAAAAAAAAGCGCGTACGCAAATGACAGCGCCCATGGGTGCCGCCATTTGCATTCCCTGTTTGGGCAGGGGTAGTCTACGTAAAGACTTACGTAGACTACGGCGAAAATAAGGGCAACGCAAATAGCGTTGCTCTTATTTTTGCCGTAGTCTACGTAAATCTTTACGTAGACTACCCCTGCCCAAATAAGGAACGCAAATGGCGGTGCCCATGGGCGCCACCATTTGCGTACGCGCTTTTTTCCCCCTCCCCCAAAGTCACCCGTGATAGGCTACATAAAGATTTACGTTGCCTATCACGGCTGACTTTGAAAATCTAGCCGTGATAGGCTACGTAGATTGTTACGTAGCCTATCACGTGTTTTTTTTTTTACTTTACTTTGTAATGGCAGCAGCAGCAGCCGGTCAGAAGACCGACCACCGCCCCCACCCCCGCCGAAACGCCGCCGGGACCCGCTGCTGAGAGGGACATTCAAAGGAGGTAAGTCCCATCCCGGGGGGGGGGCGGGGGGGGAGGAGAATTTCACTACCAATTTTGGGGGGCCGAATGCGTTGGCATTCGGCCTCCTGGAAATTCGTGGAGAAATTCTCCACCATCCCTAGCAGGGAGCACACTCAGGGAGGGGGGCCTCACAGACAGCATCTTGCCCGAGGGCCCTCCAGAACCCAGAACCAGCACCATGGGACGGGTCCAGTCACAGAGCCTTTGGGGTTCAATGAAGTTTCCTTCTGCAAAGGGAGGCTATCCCTCAAAGCAGCGACAGTGCAAGTTCTTACCTTTCGCGGATTATGTTTATGGTGGGGGGGGGAGGCGCTCCGTCCCTCCCCCCGAAATCCTGGATGGGGGGGTGCCCCGTTCCTCCCCCCGGAATCCTTGATGGCCGGCTGTGCTCCGCAGCAGCTCTGGGGAGCAGCCGGCCAGGCCCAGGCCAGCCCAGAGTCGTCCGCAGCCGGATTTCCAGCCGCGGAGGGCTCTGGGGGGAAAAGAACCGCATACCAGATGGCGGTGGCTATGGCCACCGCCATTTGCATTCCTTATTTTTGGCCGTCTGAATCTACGTAAATATTTACGTAGACTATGACGGCGAAAATAAAGGGGAATGCAAATAGCGTAGTAGGCGCTATTTGCGTCCCTTTTTGATTCACCGTTTTAGTCTACGTAAATCTTTACATAGCCTAAACAGCAAATCAAAAAGGGATGCAAATAGCACCCGCTACGCTATTTGCATTCCCCTTAATTTTCTCCGTCATAGTCTACGTAAATATTTACGTAGATTCAGACGGCCAAAAATAAGGAATGCAAATGGCGGCGGCCATAGCCGCCGCCATTTGCGTACATGGTTGTTTTGTTTTTTTAAACCCACCCAGCCATGATAGGCTACGTAAAGATTTACGTAGTCTATCAAGTCTTTTTTTTTTTTTTAAACAAGACTGGAAATGGTGGTGGTGGCAGCCGGTCGGAAGACCAGCCGCCGTCGCTGCCACCACCACTGCCACCCGGATGATCTGCCCCAGGTAAGTCTCATCCCAGGGGGATCTGTGGGGGGGCGGGGGGGTGGCAGGCCGTTCCGCCACGGAGTTTGGGGGGCCGAATGCACTGGCATTCGGCCTCACCGAGACCCGTGGCGGAATTCTCTGACATCCCTACTAAATTCCTCAAGAGGAAGGCAGATGGTCACTCACAGCCACGGCAACACCAGCAAGGGCCAGTGATCAAGTGAAATTTATCACAGAGAACTTCCCACCAGAATGATTACACACAGACATAGTGGAGCATTCCTGTTTATAAATATATATGGCAGGAGTTAAAATCTTAAATTCAATTATTCTATGCATATTAGCCATTCTGAGCAATAAAGGGAAGAAGGTTCCATTCTACCAAAGTGATTTACAATCTAGTCCTGGCTACGGCCTGCGACATTCACAATATTCCTGAGCCATAATGCAGCATAAATCTCCTTTTGCAAGTCTTTGCTTCAAGCTTTTCATGAGTATTTATTATTTCATCTACATATAAAATGCATGTCTCACAACAATATCTGGGGCATAGTAGTTTCCATAAATAAAATGGAATAAAATGAAAAAGCAGAGCCAAGGAACCAGGAAGTGGGGTGGGAGAGAGGGAGATATAAAAAAAACTCGCCATCTGCAAGGTATTTTCTTCAAGGAACATCCAGAAAACCCACAAAGGAAGCTGGTGATCCCAGGACTCTCTTGACCCCAAGGAAAAGAGCCAAGAAAGGTGCAGAGCTTTCTCGTATCTGATCCCTACTGAGTCCTCCAAGGCACAGTGGCATCTCTAAGCACTTTCCAACGGCAGATGAAGCAGGATGTAAAACAAATTATGGGACCCAGCTGGCCACATACAGCTAGAAATGCAACCAAAATTTAATGAAAATGAAAAAGTACATTTGGGGGTTGCTGCTTAGGTGAAACATCTGGCAAGTCCAAGGGAGATCAAGGGAGTTTTGATACAACTTGCCATAATTTGCGTATGTCCCCCTGCAATTTTTTTATTAGCTAAGAGGTGCGGAGTCCCCTTGGCAAAGCGTCCTGTGCCTTAAGAACCTCAATTATTCAGTCATAACTGGAATCCAGTGAAGGCAGCTCCTCATTCTCCTGAGGACTAGAAGACCACCTCCTTTCTTCCTAGTGCCTCCCAACTGCCCCCAAAGGATTCCAGGAAGTATCTCAGCACTGTTCCCGCTTCAGGGAAGGAATGGAGAGACTGCGCCCTGCCAGTCCTCCTCAGGACTGCAGCCTCTTCTGGCTTGCTGTATCGGGATCCTACAAACATTTGTCACTAACACAGAATTCAAAACTTTATGTCAGGTTTTAATGTTAGTGGTGACCTACATTGGGCACAATCAAGTGTTGCCTTCTTAGCCAAAAGGCTGCATTTATTTTTGCAAAATGCTCCATAGATCAGTTCTCCTAATCCTAACTCACAGAATGCAACAATAATTTCAGTTCACGGTACAGTAGGAGATAAAAACTAGACCCAGTAACTGCAAAGCCGGGTTTGTTTTTAAAGAAATAATTTGCTAATTACTCGATATTTTGCATTTTACAGATAAAGTCCCCATTCCTCATGCCCACAAAAGGATTTCAGAAGATTAATTAGCTCCTTGTTAATAAATAATTAAACATTTTATCTGCTCATTGCCCAAAAGCAAATGTAAATGTGACATTACTCATTTGATGTCCTGCAAACAGCCTTGCTTGGAGGAGTCTTTGTGGAGCTCCTGATTTATCTGCAGTGCTTGCTTGTCTCACACTTCCTCTTAATTGTTGCTCAATATAATCCAGTTACATGAATGAGTATACGCTTCATCAGACACAACACTGTGCTTTGCATTTTCAGCAGAAGGCACCATGCTCCCGGGGAGCTATTATTCACCAGCAAGGAGCTCCAGAAGCAGAAGCAGGGCTGGAAGGGCAGGCACCTTCTCTGTTGCCCCCAGACAGCCAGGGGGAACCTGGACAGAGAGCAGCTTGTCCTGGCCCATCAAGGAAAGGGCGACAGCCGTGTCGGCACCAGAGAACCCTGGCAGGGCAATGGCTTTCACCATGTTGCAGCCTCTCTCGGCCACATTTTCTTGAATTCCTCAGCCTGTCAATAAATAAGTTGTTTTTTTTTTAAGAAGGATGGATGGATGGAAGGAAGGAAGGAAGGAAGGAAGGAAGAGAAAGATATTCTGCAACAATTTAGTATTTGTACTGTTTGCCCTTTGATCAGTGTGATACTTTTTGACAGGAAAGTAGGTGTGTGCAATGTTTGTTTTCTTGCCTGAGAACAACATGGCCTACACCTGCAACAAGTGCAAGTTGATCACGCTGCTGGAAGAAAAAGTAAGTGGACTGGGTGCCGCCATTTGCCTTCCTTATTTTGGCACGTCTAGTCTACGTAAAGATTTACGTAGACTACGGCGAAAATAAGGGAACGCTATTTGCGTTGCCCTTATTTTCGCCGTAGTCTATGTAAATCTTTACGTAGACTAGACGTGCCAAAATAAGGAACGCAAATGGCGGTCCCCATGGGAGCCGCCATTTGCGTACGCGCTTTTTTTTTCTTTTCTTTCAAAGTCACCCGTGATAGGCTACGTGACGATTTACATAGCCTATCACGGCTGACTTTGGAAATCTAGCCGTGATAGGCTACATAAATCGTTACGTAGCCTATCACGGGTGTGTGTGTGTGTGTTTTCACTTTTTTTTTCGCGGCCAGGTAGACGGGGCGCTCCTACCTGGCCTGAATTTCGCCGGCGAGGAATGGGGCGCCTCCCCCCCGGCCTGAATTTTGGCCGGGCGAGGCGGGGCGTCTCCCCCCCCTTGCCTGAACTTTGGGGGGAGAACCGAAGCACCTCCCCCCCACCGCGAAGCAAGCTGCGGGACGAGGTAAGTCCCTTTCGTCCATCCCTACTGGAAGCAGCCCAAGAAAGAAGGAAAGCAAAAGGCAACAATGATAGGGGAGATATGCCCAATTAATGCAAAATTCCAGAGGTTAACCAGAAGAGATAAGGAATTATTTTTATACAAGCAATGCGCAGAAGCGGAAGGAGATAATAGAATAGGAAGGACAAGAGACCTCTTCCAGAAAATTAGGAACATCGGAGGTAAATTCCCTGAACACATGGAACCAGCCACCAGCCTCATTCTTACACATTCTTACAATGATAAATCCACAACCTGTTGTTGGATCAATCCAGTCTGATCCTTGGTGAGGATGGAGGAAGAAGGCGTTCAGAGTGTCTCCAGGACTTCTGCTACCTCCAGAATCAGAAGTAGTATGTCTGTGTACACCAGTTGCTGGGGAACACGCGTGGAAGGGAGCTGTTGCACTTGTGTCCTACTTGTGGGTTGCCTGTTGACAGCTGGTTGGCCACTGTGTGAACAGAATGCTGGACTAGATGGACCCTTGGTCTGATCCAGCACGGCTCTTCTTATGTTCTTCTCTTCTGAATTCTCCCAGTTAGAGGGGCTGTTATTCTCCTTCCACATGAACGCAATCCCCTTGGAAGGGGAAATCTCCCTCCCTCCCTCTGTCAGGCATCTGTCTCCAAATAATAGGAGCTCAGCAAAGGCAGGAATAAATACAAGCGTGTCTGTGGAGAAACCTCATTTTGACTTGATTTACAGGGATTTAAACACAATATGGCCCCATCTGTCTTCACTGCTTTCATTTGGGAAAGTGTCTCAGCCTTTATAAATGCCATAACATAAAGGGAACAGAGACTATGGAAGGAAAAGACTCTCCCGTGGTGGTGACCGCAAGGTCTGTGCAATGTTTGTTTTCCTGCCTGAGATCAACATGGCCTACACATGCAACAAGTGCAAGTTGATCAAACTCTGGAAGAAGTTAAAAGGACTGGAGTGGCAACTGTCAACCCTCTGGGGAATAAGAGAACATGAAGAGTTCTTGGACAGAATGGGGGAACTATAGCAGCAAAGGGCAGACCAGAAGCTTGAAGAGCAACAGCAAGGTGAGGCAGTGGGAAATGCTGAGGTGAAGAAAAATGGAGTAGAGGATACTCCTTGGAAAAGGGTGACAGTTAGGAGAAGAAGAACTAGACGCCACTCTGCACCAGTGGAAGCAGTAGAGCTGTGGAACCGATTCCAGGTACTTGCGGATGAGACTGGAGGACAGCCTGCAGAGGAAAAATTAAAGGGGACCCCGCAGGAGAGCAAGCAAGAGGCTGAAGGTTAGTCAAGCGGAGGCAATGAAACCAAGGCCTACAACAGCAAGAAGAGAAGAGTAGTAGTTGTGGGAGAATCCTTGCTGTGAGGGATCGAAGCCCAAGCATGTCGCAAAGACCCATGGACTCGCCAGGTATGTAGTCTCCTACGAGGATGGATTAGAGACATGACAGAAGGGTTGCCTACACTGATAAAGCCCACTAATAGGTATCCCTTTCTTCTCATCCATGTGGGAAAAATTATACCACCAAGCGGAGCTATGAAGAAATTATGTTAGACTTTGAAGCTTTCGGAATGAAACTCAAGAAGTTTAGGGCCAGATAGTTTTCTCAGCCATCCTTCCAGTAGTTAGAAAAGGGATAGAAAGGGAAAGAAAAATACTCTGGGTGAATGACTAGCTATGAAGTTGGTGCGGATGTGAGAGATTTGGATTCTGGGACCACAGACTACACTTCCTGGAAGATGGACCATTGGCAAAGGATGGGTTGCACCTCACAAGGGCTGGGAAGAATGTGTTTGACCACAGCATGAAGAACTTCATCAGGAGGGCTCGAAACTGAATCCGACAGGGGAGGGAGACACAAATTGGGGGGTAACAATGGATGAAGGCTCATGCCCCAGAAATGGAGAGAATGGCTCTAATAGTGCTCAGTAATAGTCTTCAGAAACTTGTACGAAGAAAGCCAGACTATGAAGCACATGGTCTTCGATGTCTATATACTAATGCCCAGAGTATGGGAAACAAAAAGAACGAACTTAAACTCTTAATACAGGAGGGAAATTAGGACTTGATAGGTGTAACTGAGACTTGGTGGGATGACTCCCATGACCAGAATACAGCAATTGAAGGATATAACCTGTTCAAAAAGAACAGGAGGAACAGAAAGGGAGGTGGAGATGCACTATATGTGAAAAATACATATCTCTGCACAGAAATACAGGAGGACGAGCTTGGTAGCCCCATCAAGAGCATCTGGATCAAAATAAATGGAGCAAAGAATAAAAGGAACAGGGTGAAGGATGGTAAAAGCAGCAAAAAGGCTTTCTTTAGATACATGCATAGTAAAAGACAGAGGAAAGAAATGGGGGTTCAACTATTAAATAAGGATGGCAAAATGACAACAGATAACAACAAGAACGCAGAAGTGCTCAGTTCCTATGTTGGCTCAGTCTTCTCCCAAAAGAGGGTCTATGACCCCCATGGCAAAGGTGAAGTACAGGCTGAAGGGGCAGAATTGCAGCTTGAGATCGACAGGCATATGGTCAAGGAACACCTAATGACTTTGAATGAGTTCAAATCTCCAGGGCCAGATGAACTGTATCCTAGAGTCATAAAGGAGCTGGCAGAAGAACAATCAGAACCGCTGTCTATTCTCTTTGAGAAATCATGGAGGACGGGGGAAGTGCCAGATGACTGGAGGAGGGCTAATGTTGTCCCTATCTTCAAAAAGGGCAAAAAGGACGAACCTGGGAACTACAGACCAGTCAGTCTGACACCAATTCCTGGGAAAATTTTGGAACAGATAATAAAGCAATCAGTCTGTAAGCACCTTGACATCAATGCAGTGATTACTCGAAGCCAACATGGATTTGTCAAGAACAAATCCTGCCAGACAAATCTGATCTCATTTTTTGATCAAGTAGCCTCCCTTGTGGACTGTGGGAATGCTGTGGACATCATAGAATCATAGAATAGTAGGGTTGGAAGGGGCCTACAACGCCATCGAGTCCAAACCCCTGCTCAATGCAGGAATCCAAGTCAGAGCATCCCTGACAGGTGGCTGTCCAGCCTCGTCTTGAAGGCCTCCAGTGTGGGAGAGCCCACCACCTCCACAGGTAATTGGTTCCATTGTCGTATTGCTCTTACAGTCAGGAAGTTTTTCCTGATGTTCAGCCGGCATCTGGCTTCCTGTAACTTGAGCCGATTATTCCGTGTCCTGCACTCTGGGATGATCAAGAAGAGATCCTGGCCTTCCTCTCTGTGGCAACCTTTCAAGTACTTGAAGAGCACTATCCTATCTCCCCTCAGGCTTCTCTTCTCAAGAGCTGTATCTTCAGCCTATCACTTGGCGGTGAAGGCAGCAAAAAAGGAATATTATGCTGCCTCCATCGCGTCTGCAGAGTGTTGTCCCAGGAGGCTGTTCCAAGTGGTCCGGAGCCTGGTCGGTCCTGTGGCTCCGGAACCACTGGAGCATTCTAAGGCCTCCTGTGAGGCCTTGGCAAGGCACTTTGCAGATAAAATTGATCAGATTGGGTGTGTTACTCTGCACGCTGTGGATACAGTTAGTGAGCAGGAGGCGGCCTGTGGCAAACCGGTTTTGTGGGATCGGTTCCAGCTTCTTCTGCCTGATGAAGTGGACAAGGTGCTTTCATCTGTAAGGCCAACCACCTGCTTACTTGATCCTTGCCCATCTTGGTTCATTATGGGCTGCAGAGAGAGACTGGGTGAGGGGATCAAGGCGGTGGTGAACGCCTCCCTTGAGGAGGGAGTGATGCCATCAGCCCTCAAGGAGGCAGTGATAAGACCGCTCTTAAAGAAGCCCTCCTTGGATCCTCAAGTTCTGAACAACTTTCGCCCAGTCTCAAATCTGCCATTTTGGGGCAAGGTGATTGAGCGGGTGGTGGCGGTGCAGTTGAAGGCACACTTGGAAGAAACTGATTATCTATCCTGTTTTCCGCCTCCCAGCTGAGCAGAGCAGAGCAGAGCAAGCTGCTCCAGCTGGTCCAGGGACTACAGAAGCAGGCAAGCTCCCAGAGAGCGAGCGAACAGGAGAAGCAAACAGGAGTTGGCCAGGGGAGTTCAGCAGGGGTGGTCAAGGGGGAGGCCCCTAACATTTTTTTAATTTTTTTTACTAACTTTTTTTCATTTATTTGACTTGTAGCACACACTTCCACACCAGTGGGACTCTGCTTTTAACCTCTACTGAGTAGAGGAGCAGGCACAGGCTAGTCTAGAACAATCACAAAGCTAGACACAAAAGGGAAAAGAGGCTATGGAAGGACAAGACTCTCCGGTGGTGGTGACCTGCAAGGTGTGTGCAATGTTTGTTTTCTTGCCTGAGAACAACATGGCCTACACATGCAACAAGCGCAAGTTGATCACGCTGCTGGAGGAAAAAGTAAGTGGACTGGAGCGGCGACTGTCGACCCTCCGGGGAATAAGAGAACACAAAGAGTTCTTGGACAGAATGGGGGAACTACAGCAGCAAAGGGCAGACCAGAAGCTTGAAGAGCAACAGCAAGATGAGGCAGTGGGAAATGCTGAGGTGAAGAAAAATGGAGTCGAGGATACTCCTTGGAAAACGGTGACAGTTAGGAGAAGAAGAACTAGACGCCACTCTGCACCAGTGGAAGCAGTGGAGCTGTGGAACCGATTCCAGGTACTTGCAGATGAGACTGGAGGACAGCCTGCAGAGGAAGAATCACAGGGGAACCTGCATGAGAGTGAGCAAGAGGCTAAAGGTCAGTCAAACAGAGGCGATGAAACCCAGGCCTACAAGAAGAAGAAGAGAAGAGTGGTAGTAGTGGGAGACTCCTTGCTGCGTGGGATCGAGACCCAAGTATGTCGCGAAGACCCATGGACTCGCCAGGTATGTTGTCTCCTGGGAGGACAGATTAGAGACGTGACTGAAAGGTTGCCTGCACTCATAAAGCCCACTGACAGGTATCCCTTTCTTCTCATCCATGTGAGAACAAATGATACCGCCAAGCGGAGCTATGAAGAGATCACGTCAGACTTTGAAGCTTTGGGAAGGAAACTCAAGAACTTTGGGACCCAGATAGTTTTCTCATCCATCCTTCCAGTAGTTAGAAGAGGGATAGAAAGGGAACGAAAAATACTCCGGGTGAATGACTGGCTACGAAGGTGGTGCTGACGAGAGAGATTTGGATTCTGGGACCACGGGCTATACTTCCTGGAAGATGGGCTGTTGGCTAGGGATGGGTTGCACATCACAAAGGATGGGAAGAATGTGTTTGGCCACAGCATGAAGAACTTCATCAGGAGGGCTTTAAACTGAATCCTACGGGGAAGGGAGATGTAATGTTGGGGGTAAAAATGGACGTAGGCGCATGCACTGCAACGGAGAGAACAGCTCTGATAGCGCCCAATAATAGTCTTCAGAAACATGTAGGAAGAAAGCCAGACTATGAAGCACATGGTCTTCGATGTCTATATACTAATGCCCAGAGTATGGGAAACAAACAGAACAAACTTGAACTCTTAATACAAGAGGGAAATTATGACCTGATAGGTATAACTGAGACTTGGTGGGATGACTCTCATGACTGGAATACAGCAATTGAAGGATATAACTTGTTCAGAAAGAACAGGAGGAACAGAAAGGGAGGTGGGGTTGCACTGTATGTGAAAAATACATATCTCTGCACAGAAATACGGGAGGATGAGCTTGGTAGCCCCATCGAGAGCATCTGGGTTGAAATAAATGGAGCAAAGAATAAAAGGAACCTGGTGGCCGGAGTCCACTACCGGCCACCCAATCAAGGAGAAGACAAGGATGAAACTTTTGAAAAGCAAATAGCCAATGTTTTAAGGAAGCATGATGTAGTAGTAATGGGGGACTTCAATTTCCCCGATATTTGTTGGGAGACAAATTCTGCAAAACATGGCCCCTCCAGGAAATTCCTGACTTGTGTGGCGGATAACTTCCTCCTACAGAAAGTAGAGGAAGGAACTAGAGGATCGGCTATCCTTGACTTGATCCTAACCAACAGAGATGACTTAGTGGATAAAGTAGCAGTTACAGGAACTCTGGGGGAAAGCGACCATGTTGTACTTGAGTTCTTGGTTCTAAGGGAAGCAAAAGCCGAGTGTAGTCAAACGCGTGCCCTGGATTTTAGGAAAGCTGATTTTCATAAACTCAGAACAATGATCAGTAAGGTCCCATGGCAAGCGATGCTAGCGAGAAAAGGAGTCCAAGATGGGTGGGAGCTTTTAAAAAATGAAATTCTCAAGGCACAATCACAAACAATTCCAACAAGAAGAAAAGGTGGAAGACAACAGAAGAAGCCAATGTGGCTTCACAAAAAGCTTAGGGATGACCTGAAAACAAAAAAGGACACATATAGGAAGTGGAAAGAAGGCCAAGTAACAAAGGAAGAGTACAGGCAGATAGCCCAGAATTGCAGGGATGGCGTCAGGAAGGCTAAAGCTGAGAATGAGCTGAGGTTAGCAAGGGATGTTAAAAACAACAAAAAGGCTTTCTTCAGCTACGTGCATAGTAAAAGGCAGAGGAAAGAAATGGTTGTGCAGCTATTAAATAAGGATGGAAAAATGATAACAGATGACAAAGAAAAGGCAGAGGTGCTCAATTCCTACTTTGGCTCAGTCTTCTCCCAAAAGAGGGTCTATGACCCCCCTGGCAAAGGCAAAGTACAGGCTGAAGGGGCAGGATTGCAGCTTGAGATCGACAGGCATATGGTCAAGGAACACCTCATTACTTTGAATGAGTTCAAATCTCCAGGGCCAGATGAACTGCATCCTAGAGTCATAAAGGAACTGGCAGAAGAACTCTCAGAACCGCTGTCTATTCTCTTTGAGAAATCATGGAGGACAGGGGAAGTGCCAGATGACTGGAGGAGGGCTAACGTTGTCCCTATCTTCAAAAAGGGTAAAAAGGAGGAACCTGGGAACTACAGACCAGTCAGTCTGACATCAATCCCTGGGAAAATTCTGGAGCAGATCATAAAGCAATCCATCTGGGAGCACCTTGACAACAATGCCGTGATTACTCGAAGCCAACATGGATTTGTCAAAAACAAGTCCTGCCCGACGAATCTGATCTCATTTTTTGATCAACTAACCTCCCTTGTCGACCGTGGGAATGCTGTAGACATCATATACCTCGACTTCAGCAAAGCTTTCGACAAAGTGCCCCATGATCTCCTGATGAGCAAACTAGCTCAAAGTGGGCTAGATGAAACAACGATCCGGTGGATCCACAGTTGGCTACAGAATCGGACCCAAAGAGTGCTTCTCAATGGGACCTTCTCAAGCTGGGGAGAGGTAATGAGTGGGGTACCGCAGGGCTCAGTCCTGGGCCCAGTGCTCTTCAACATTTTTATGAATGACTTGGAGGAGGAGGTGCAGGGAATGCTGATCAAATTTGCAGATGACACAAAATTGGGAGGGATAGCTAATACTTTGGAAGACAGAAACAAAATTCAAAGTGATCTGGATAGACTGGAGCGCTGGGCAGAAAACAACAGAATGGCATTGAATAGGGACAAATGCCAAGTTCTGCACCTAGGAAAAAGAAACCAAATGCACAGTTACAAGATGGGGGATACGTGGCTCAACCACACTACGAGCGAGAAGGATCTTGGAATTGTTGTCGATCACAAGCTGAATATGAGCCAACAATGTGATGTGGCTGCAAAAAAGGCAAATGCTATTTTGGGCTGCATTCATAGAAGCATCGCTTCCAAATCCCGGGAAGTACTAGTTCCCCTCTACTCAGCACTGGTAAGGCCTCATCTGGAGTACTGTGTCCAGTTCTGGGCACCACACTTTAAGAAGGATGCAGACAAACTGGAGAGGGTTCAGAGGAGGGCAACAAAGATGATCAGGGGACTGGAAACAAAGCCCTATGAAGAGAGACTGAAAGAACTGGGCATGTTTAGCCTTGAGAAGAGAAGACTGAGGGGAGATATGATAGCACTCTTCAAGTACTTGAAAGGTTGTCACAGAGAAGAAGGCCAGGATCTCTTCTTGATCATCCCAGAGTGCAGGACACGGAATAATGGGCTCAAGTTACAGGAAGCCAGATTCCGGCTGAACATCAGGAAAAACATCCTGAGTGTCAGAGCAATACGACAATGGAACCAATTACCTGGGGAGGTGGTGGGCTCTCCCACACTGGAGGCCTTCAAGACGAGGCTGGACAGCCATTTGTCGGGGATACTCTGACTTGGATTCCTGCATTGAGCAGGGGGTTGGACTCGATGGCCTTGTAGGCCCCTTCCAACCCTACTATTCTATGATTCTATGATTCTAGACCCATTTCAATCAGGCTTCAGGCTTGGACATGGGACAGAAACAGCCTTGTTCGCCTTGGTAGATGATATGAGGAGGTCTCTGGATAGGGGTGAATGCGCCTTCCTTGTTCTCCTCGACCTCTCAGCGGCTTTTGATACCGTTGACCACGGTATCCTCCTGGACCGCCTGGAGGGGTTGGGCATTGGAGACACCGTATTGCGGTGGTTCCGGTCCTTCCTCTCCAGCAGGTACCAGAGGGTAGCACTGGGAGAGGAGGTTTCGGACCCATGGCCGCTCACTTGTGGGGTGCCACAGGGTTCCATCCTCTCCCCGATGCTATTTAACATCTATGTGAAGCCACTGGGGGCTATCATCAGGAGGTTTGGGGTGCAGTGTCATCAATATGCGGATGACACGCAGCTCTACCTCTCATTCAAATCTTCACCAAGGTTGGCCGTAGAATCCCTGTCCAAATGTCTGGAGACGGTGAGTGGCTGGATGAGGAGGAATAAGCTGAAGCTGAACCCTGAGAAGAGCGAGGTACTTTTGGTGGGAGACAAGAGGAGCCTGGGGGGTTGTTGACCTGGTGTCGAATGGGGTACGGCTACCCTTGAAAGACCAGGTCCGCAGCCTGGGGGTCATTTTGGACTCCCAGCTGTCCATGGAGACTCAGGTGTCAGCTGTGAGCCGGACAGCGCTGTATCAACTCCATCTGATACGGCGGCTGCGCCCCTTCCTTCCCGACCATCTTCTCCCATCGGTAGTACATGCCCTGGTCTCCTCTCGTTTAGACTACTGTAATGCTTTTAAAAAAAGGAAATTCTTTTTTTAGAAAAATTGGCTCAAGTTACAGGAAGCCAGATTCCGACTGAACATCAGGAAAAACTTCCTGAGTGTCAGAGCAATACGGCAATGGAACCAATTACCTGGGGAGGTGGTGGGCTCTCCCACACTGGAGGCCTTCAAGACGAGGCTGGACAGCCATTTGTCAGGGATGCTCTGACTTGGATTCCTGCATTGAGCAGGGGGTTGGACTCGATGGCCTTTTAGGCCCCTTCCAACCCTACTATTCTATGATTCTATAATGCGCTCTACGTGGGGTTACCCTTGAAGACGGTTCGGAAACTGCAGCTGGTATAGAACGCGGCGGCTCGCCTGATTAAAGGCAGCCGCCGGCGAGATCACATCACTCCAGTGCTGAAGGAGTTGCACTGGTTACCAGTTGTTTTCCGGGCCAAATTCAAGGTGTTGGTTTTGACCTTTAAAACCCTATATGGTTCCGGCCCAGCCTATCTCAAGGAGCGCCTCCAGCAGCACCAGACAGGCTGCTTAACAAGATCAGCCTCGGATGGCCTTCTCTCTGACCCATCAGCCAGGACAGCTAGACTGGTGGGGACGAGGGAGAGGGCCTTTTCTGTGGTGGCCCCCACTCTGTGGAACTCTCTCCCTAGGGAACTCCGTCATGCCCCCTCTTTAATGAGCTTCCATCGTGCATTAAAAACGTGGTTGTTCAGGCAGGCATTTGGGGTGGGTTAGGGTATTTTAGAAAATGTTTTTATTGTAGAATTTTATTGTTTTAAACTGTTTTATTGTATGTTGTACATCGCCCAGAGTGGCTGGGTGACCAGCCAGATGGGCGATTAATAAATTTAATAATAAATAAATAAAATAAATAAACATGCCCATTTCTTTCAGTCTCTCCTCAGAGGGCTTTGTTTCCAGTCCCCTGATCATCTTTATTGCCCTCCTCTGAACCCTCTCCAGTTTGTCTGCATCCTTCTTAAAGTGTGGTGCCCAGAACTGGACACAGTACTCCAGATGAGGCCTAACCAGTGCTGAGTAGAGGGGAACTAGTACTTCCCGGGATTTGGAAGCTATTTTTTATTTTATTTATTTATTTATTTCATTTCTCTACCGCCCAATAGCCGAAGCTGTCTGGACGGTTCACAAAAATTAAAACGAAACAACACACAATAAAACAATTTAAAATATATAGAACATTAAAACGACAATATAACAATACAACCACAATAAAACCTAGCAGCAGTGCAGGGGTTCTATGCTTCTATGAATGCAGCCCAAAAGAGCATTTGCCTTTTTTGCAGCCACATCAGATTGTTGGCTCATATTCAGCTTGTGATCGACAACAATTCCAAGATCCTTCTCACTTGTAGTGTGGTTGAGCCACGTATCCCCCATCTTGTAACTGTGCATTTGGTTTCTTTTTCCTAGGTGCAGAACTTGGCATTTGTCCCTATTAAATGTCATTTGTTGTTTTCTGCCCAGCGCTCCAGTCTATCCAGATCACTTTGAATTTTGTTTCTGTCTTCCAAAGTATTAGCTATCCCTCCCAATTTTGTGTCATCTGCAAATTTGATCAGCATTCCCTGCACCTCCTCCTCCAAGTCATTCATACAAATGTTGAAGGGCACTGGGCCCAGGACTGAGCCCTGCGGTACCCCACTCGTTACCTGTCCCCAGCTTGAGAAGGTCCCACTGAGAAGCAGTCTTTGAGTCCGATTCTGTAGCCAACTGTGGATCCACCGGATCGTTGTTTCATCTAGCCCACTTTGTGCTAGTTTGCTCATCAGGATATCATGAAGCACTTTGTCGAAAGCTTTGCTGAAGTCGAGGTATATGATGTCTACAGCATTCCCACCGTCTACAAGGGAGGTGACGTGATCAAAAAATGAGATCAGATTTGTCTGGCAGGACTTGTTTTTGACAAATCCATGTTGGCTTTGAGTAATCACGGCATTGTTGTCAAGGTGCTTCCAGATGGATTGCTTTATGATCTGCTCCAGAATTTTCCCAGGGATTGATGTCAGACTGACTGGTCTGTAGTTCCCAGGTTCCTCCTTTTTACCCTCTTTGAAGATAGGGACAACGTTAGCCCTCCTCCAGTCATCTGGCACTTCCCCTGTCCTCCATGATTTCTCAAAGAGAATAGACAGCAGTTCTGAGAGTTCTTCTGCCAATTCCTTTATGACTCGAGGATGCAGTTCATCTGGCTTTGATTTGAACTCATTAGGTCTACAAGGAAGGTTACTTGATCAAAAAATGAGATCAGATTTGTCTGGCAGGACTTGTTTTTGACAAATCCATATGCTTATCGATCTCAAGCTGCAATCCTGCCCCTTCAGCCTGTACTTCGCCTTTGCCAGAGGGGTCATAGACCCTCTTTTGGGAGAAGACTGAGCCAAAGTAGGAATTGAGCACCTCTGCCTTTTCTTTGTCATCTGTTATCATTTTGCCATCCTTATTTAATAGCTGAACCACCGTTTATTTCCTCTGCCTTTTACTATGCATGTATCTGAAGAAAGCCTTTTTGTTGTTTTTCGCATCCCTTGCTAACCTCAGCTCATTCTCAGCTTTAGCCTTCCTGACGCCATCCCTGCAATTCTGGGCTATCTGCCTGTACTCTTCCTTTGTTACTTGGCCTTCTTTCCACTCCCTATATGTGTCCTTTTTTGCTTTCAGGTCATCCTTAAGCTTTTTGTGAAGCCACATTGGCTTCTTCTGTTGTCTTCCACCTTTTCTTCTTGTTGGAATTGTTTGTGATTGTGCCTTGAGAATTTCCTTTTTTAAAAGATCTCACCCATCTTGGACTCCTTTTCTCATTAGCGTCACTTGCCATGGGACCTTACTGATCATTGTTCTGAGTTTATGAAAATCAGCTTTCCTAAAATCCAGGGTACACGTTTGACTGCACTCAGCTTTTGCTTCCCTTAGAACCAAGAACTCAAGTGCAACATGGTCGCTTTCCCCCAGAGTTCCTGTAACTGCTACTTTATCCACTAAGTCATCTCTGTTGGTTAGGATCAAGTCAAGGATAGCCATTCCTCTAGTTCCTTCCTCTACTTTCTGTAGGAGGAAGTTATCCGCCACACAAGTCCGGAATTTCCTGGAGGGGCCATGTTTTGCAGAATTTGTCTCCCAACAAATATTGGGGAAATTGAAGTCCCCCATTACTACCACATCATGCTTCCTTAAAACATTGGCTATTTGCTTTTCAAAAGTTTCATCCTCGTCTTCTCCTTGATTTGGTGGCCCGTAGTAGACTCTGACCACCAGGTTCCTTTTATTCTTTGCTCCATTTATTTCAACCCAGATGCTCTCGATGGGGCTACCAAAGTCCTCCTCCTGTATTTCTGTGCAGAGATATGTATTTTTCACACACAGTGCAACCCCACCTCCCTTTCTGTTCCTCCTGTTCTTTTTGAACAAGTTATATCCTTCAATTGCTGTATTCCGGTCATGGGAGTCATCCCACCAAGTCTCAGTTACACCTATCAGGCCATAATTTCCGTCTTGTATTAAGAGTTCAAGTTCATTCTGTTTGTTTCCCATACTCTGGGCATTAGTATATAAACATCGAAGACCATGCGCTTCATAGTCTGGCCTTCTTCCTACATGTGTCTGAAGACTATTACTGGGTGCTATCAGAGCTGTTCTCTCTGTTGCAGTGCATGCGCCTACGTCCATTTTTACCCCCAACATTACATCTCCCTTCCCCGTAGGATTCAGTTTAAAGCCCTCCTGATGAAGTTCTTCATGCTGTGGCCAAACACATTCTTCCCATCCTTTGTGAGGTGCAACCCATCCCTAGCCAACAGCCCATCTCCCAGGAAGTATAGCCCATGGTCCCAGAATCCAAATCTCTCTCAGCACCACCTTCGTAGCCAGTCATTCACCCTGAGTATTTTTCATTCCCTCTCTATCCCTCTTCTAACTAAAACATCATACACCTTGACTTCAGCAAAGCTTTCGACAAAGTGTCCCCTGATATCCTGATCAGCAAACTAGCTCAAAGTGGGCTAGATGAAACAATGATCAGGTGGATCCACAATTGGCTACAGAATCGGACTCAAACACTGCTTATCAATGGTGTTACAAAAATTGTGTTCTTTTCCCTGGTAGACTTTCCAATTAGTTTACCAAGAATGAGAGGAGGCAGAGATCTGGTCCAACACGATTTTATTCTGCAGAATAAGGCAACCCTTGGGGCTAACGCTCCAACAAAGGTTACAATCAAGTGATGTGATTCAAAAGTTTATATAGGCAAGACCTTTGGGGCTGTCTTACGCTTGCGCTGTACTAATCTCTTTGTCTAGCTGAGAGGGAAACAGAAGACAGGCAGCACCTTTGACATATCTAGGCATGCGCAGAGAGGTAGCCTTGTACTCTAGTAAACACATTCTTGGCATTCCTGAGTCTCTGATAAGGCGTTGTGTCTTTGTTTAGCATGTGTCTTTGTTTACCTCTCACACTGAGGTAAAACAGACATAGCCTAGCTTATAAAATTGTGGGATAACAGACATACTACAACTGAAATTTCTATAACACTCCCCCCTCAAAAGGCTTTTCTTAAATCTCATACCTCTCTTTGGTCCAGCAGCGGACTACACACCTAAAGGCACAAACCAGCATCAATAGTATCATAACAAACAAGACTGCATTGATTACAAGTTGTTTTAACCATGCAATATCAGGGAGCCAGGAAGTCAACTATAACCAAGGATCACTTGCTCCTGAATAATTCTGTCCAATCATATCTTGTAGTTTGGCAATTTTATCTTCTATGGTTTTGTTTAAATCATGGAACTTTACTCTACACCCTTGCTTCACTAGGGTGCAGGAGCCACCTTGGCGTGCTAAGAGATAATCTAAAACAAACTGATACTGGGCCACTAGCTGGCTGAGATCTTCAATTTCAGATTGCATGGCCCTTACCATTAATTATGGCTGTGGCACTGATGGTCTCTTCTAAATGGCAAGTGAGGCCTAGGATACTTTTTCTGCAATAATTTCTGGGTATAAACCCAGGGTAAGCAATCCTGTAACTAGTTCACCCCCTACCTTGTTTGGTTCTGAATTTGACAGTTGTTTTTCAATTATTACAGTGTCATCACAGTTTTTACTCATTTGTTTTATAAGTTGCCCTATTTTTCTAGTGGTTTGCTACTTTAACGGTGGCCTTCAGGTGGGTCAGCTTCCGGTGTGACCCTCTCTGGTGCAGGTGATGCTTTTATGTGGGTGTGATGGATCCACTTCTTTCTTCTAGCAACTTTTATAGCCGTGTGAGTGGTGAGTAGAACCTGGAATGGACCCTTTCATTTTTCAGTAAGTGGTTCATCTTTCCAGGACTGGATCAGCACCTAATTACCAGGACTGAAATTATGCACTGGAGCATCTAAAGGCAAGGATTGGTATGGTGCTGTGAACCTGTGAAGACAAGACAAAACAGACTGCAAGGCAGTAACGTATTCTTGGATCTTTAAAGCCCTTACTTTTAAGTTTATATTTAAGCTATCAGCCATAGGTAACATCTGAGGTGGGCGCCCATATAACATTTAAAGGGTGTCAATTTAATACTTTCCCTGGGGGTGTACTATATTCGAGTTAAAGCGATTGGCAAGGCCTGTGGCCAGTTTAATTTAGGGGCTACACTGTGTTTCACGAGTAGATCTTCTATTGCAATTTTTCTTAGATGTGTAGCCTGGTGCAAGTCTCTCACTATAAAGCTCAGAAGAGGCCTGGATATGAACACTTTCCTCTTGGGACTATCTACCATCCATCTTTAGTTTGCTTTGCCTTGTATTCAAGAGCTCTCTCATGCTCAGCTGGAGAGTAGATTGGAACCAGATCTGTACTCAAATATGGGATTAGGGCTCTTTCATAATGCACCTCCTCACTTCTCATTTGTGCGGCTTCTTTTGCAGCCTTATCTGCCAAAGCATTGCCTCTTATTTTTTCGGGATTGGCACTCTTTCCATGCGCTTTTTCGAGAGTAACTACTGCACATCTTGTGTATCTACAAACACCTTAAGGTTTGGCTTTGGTAACAAGGAATCAGTGAGGTCAGGCCTGATCAGAGTCACCTGACTCAAATTTTTTTAAACAGTCATGACAATTTAGATCTGACTTAGGGAGCAAGGTGGCAGGATGAGGCCTGGGCTTGAAAGCAGGGAGATCTCATAGCATGACTGGCGTGACGGATAAAAGCGCAGTTGCTGCCACGGCCCTTAAGCAAGCAGGCCATCTCTTTGCGGTTGGATCCAGAGTCTTCGAGTAGTATCCTACAGGTCTCCAGGAAGGACCTGTCCTTTGGGTCAAAACCCCTGATGCCACTCTTTTATTTTCATGTACATAGAGCCGGTACGGTTTGTTGGGATCTGGTAAGGCCAGAGCGGGTGGCGACACCAAGGCTTGCTTCAGCTTAAGAAAAGCCTTTTCCATTTTATTTGTCCATTTCCAGTGGATGATATTTTCCTTTGTCAAAGCTTTATACAGGGGCTTCGCCTTCCTCCCATAATCAGGTATCCACATTCTACAAAACCCGGTGAGCTCAAGGAAAGCTCGCAACTCTTGAGGGTCTTTAGGCCTCTGTGTCTTCTGTATGACGTCCAACCGAGCAGTGCTCAGGTCTCTGGTTCCCTTTCGAATCAGGTAGCCCAAGAAGGTGACATGGGTCTGGCAAATCTGAGCCTTTTCTCTTGACACTTTATAGCCTTTCAGGTTTAATTCTTGCAAGAGGGAGATAGTAGCTTTAGCACATGAGTCCTCTGTCTGGGTGGCCAGAAGAAGGTCATTTGAATATTGAAGCAAGGACACCCACAGCTGGTCCTCTTTCCCTTTTATGGCCACCATCGCCCCCCTCTTCTTCCCCTTTCGCTTTGGGCAGGCTTTTTGCCAATGTCCTTTCTCTTTTTTTTTTTTTCCTGCCTTTTCTGCTTTACAGCATTGAAATCTAACAGCATGACTGAAAAACATTTTTTTCATTGCAGGGCATGGTGGAGCAGATCTGGCAATCATACTGTTCTGGCTGCACAGCCAGGGCCTATTAAGATCAAGGGAAGGGCATTTTTATATATGCAAAAAGTTTTAAGCCACCATTTTTGCATCGGCAACTCCACACTTTATGAATTTTGACAGAGTGACAAGCTTGCCTCTGAGCATATAGAGTGTCCAGACAGTTCAGATTTTGAGAAAGAGCTGGAACACGTGGGGCAGGAACTTTCTCAGGCTTTAGAAGCACAGCTGGGCTTAGAGATGCCACAGGAGAAGGGGAGGGGAAATTTTCCTCTCTCACTTTTTAAGACAATTTATTGGCCCCCCTTTTTTTAAACTAACTTTCGTAGTTTCTCTTTGAACTTTTTGAAGGCTGTTTCCTTTGTAGTCTGTGAATCTCTCAAAGCCTTGGAAATGCAGCTTTTTATCTGAGTGTTGAAGTTACAAATCAAACTGTGCACTGAGCTGATCACAAACAAGCCCAATCTACAACAACCGGAGTTTATGGCTATGACAAGCCTCACAGTACGGTTCATGGCAAGTCTCTAACAGTCTAAAGTTCTAATCCATGTGCAGAGTGCCTCTCAAAAATCCAGACAATAATGGATCCAAACAAAAAGCTTTGGGCAATAAAAATGGGATGTTAGCAAAGGCTGTCTGTTTTTTCATTAGTTTAAGAGTGGAAGGTGTAACCTTACACCTCTTTTAGATTCTTCGACAGATAAGAGCACGGTCTGCTCAGCTTTCCAGCTGTGATGCTTTAACTTGGGCAATTCTTTTGCAAATCTTACTGTTTCTATTAGGTCCTTACAGACATCTTCTGGTGGGGCCGGGCAACCCCCCTTAGCTCTGCTCTCAATAGACTGGCAGAGATAAGCTTACACAGACCCAGACATTGCTCTGTCTTTGTTCCTTTAATTTTGCCACAGTCTTTAAGACTTCGAACAAATCTCTTTCTTCAGAGTTTACAACTTTTTTGTTGTTGTTGTAGCTGTTCTTGCTTCCTCTAACAAACTTGAATACACCGGAAGATGTTTCAACTTAGAAGGAGCTAGACCGAGCGAGACGTGGGGATGTAACAGATGGGTTCTCCGGGGGGGGGGGGCTTCTCTCCCTCCTCCCCCAGCAACCTCTCCTCCCAACCTAACAGGCAGAATAGGGCAGGGGAAACCCAGGGAGCCTTGGGCAGGATCTCTTAATCTCCAAGCTCTTTCCGTGGGGCTTGAGTCAGGGAGAACAGGGGCTTTGGGCTTCATCTCGGAGCATACCATCATGACTTTACAATATTGACCTTTATGTTTTCTTATTCAGTCAGGATTTTTCAATATCCACATTTGCCAAGCATCAATATAAGGCAGCTGATCCCCGTGGTTATCAACAATCACTTTATTATATACCTTGGACCCAACATTTTTTCAGCTTCCCCCAGTTGGCCAGCCAACACTAAATGTCACCCATTCCCCATTACAAAACTTTATGAGCTCATCTTTTGTCATTAAACAACTTAAAATTCTTAAGCATGCATCCCAGTGGGTCTTGGCTATTTTCTCCTACGAAAGTTTTGATCCTATCCTGTCAGCCAATTGTTTTTATTTTTTCTTTCCCAACTGCTGCTTAAGCAAGGCTCAGTTAGACAAGAATGGGAGATTTGCACTCCCCAGACGGCCCAGACAGTGCGATCCAACTTACCTCGTAGCTCAGCCTCCAAACGACCCCAGAGTCGGACAGCGTTTCGTCCTGTCCTCCAAAGACCGCCACTCGCCTCGTCTCTTCAGGAGTCCTTTGCTAGCTGGGTTGCCAGGCAACAGCTGCCTCAAACCTCACGGTGAACCAAACAAGGTCCAGGGTGCCCTCCGCTTGGGTTGATCCAGCGTTTGCCCAGCTCCGAGGTCACACAGGGCGTCCTCCCGGGGTCGCCAAATTTGTTACAAAAATTGTGTTCTTTTCCCTGGTAGACTTTCCAGTTAGTTTACCAAGAATGAGAGGAGGCAGAGATCTGGTCCAACACGATTTTATTCTGCAGAATAAGGCAACCCTTGGGGCTAACGCTCCAACAAAGGTTACAATCAAGTGATGTGATTCAAAAGTTTATATAGGCAAGACCTTTGGGGCTGTCTTACGCTTGCGCTGTACTAATCTCTTTGTCTAGCTGAGAGGGAAACAGAAGACAGGCAGCAACTTTGACATATCTAGGCATGCGCAGAGAGGTAGCCTTGTACTCTAGTAAACACATTCTTGGCATTCCTGAGTCTCTGATAAGGCGCTGTGTCTTTGTTTAGCATGGCAGTCTCACACTGAGGTAAAACAGACATAGCCTAGCTTATAAAATTGTGGGATAACAGACATACTACAACTGAAATTTCTATAACAATGGGACCTTCTCAAACTGGGCAGAGGTAACGAGTGGGGTACCGCAGGGCTCAGTCCTGGGCCCAGTGGTCTTCCACATTTTTATTAATGACTTGGAGGAGGAGATGCAGGGAATGCTGATCAAATTTGCAGATGACACCAAACTGGGCGGGATAGCTAATACTTTGGAAGACAGAAACAAAATTCAAAGTGATCTGGATAGACTGGAGCGCTGGGCAGAAAATAACAAATGACATTTAATAGGGATAAATGCCAAGTTCTGCACATAGGAAAAAGAAACCAAATGCACAGTTACAAGATGGGGGAAACGTGGCTCAACCACACTACAAGCGAGAAGGATCTTGGAATTGTTGTTGATCACAAGCTGAAGATGAGCCAACAATGTGATGTGGCTGCAAAAAAAGGCAATTGCCATTTGGGGCTGCATTAATAGAAGCATAGCTTCCAAATCCCATGAAGTACTAGTTCCCCTCTACTCAGCACTGGTTAGGCCTCATCTGGAGTACTGTGTCCAGTTCTGGGCACCGCACTTTACGAAGGATGCAGACAAGCTGGAGAGGGTTCAGAGGAGGGCAACAAAGGTGATCAGGGGACTGGAAACAAAGCCCTTTGAAGAGAGACAGAAAGAACTGGGCATGTTTAGCCTTGAGAAGAGAAGACTGAGGGGAGATATGATAGCACTCTTCAAGTACTTGAAAGGCTGTTACAGAGAGGGCCAGGATCTCTTCTCCACCATCCCATAGTGCAGGACAGAGAATAATGGGCTCAAGTGACAGGAAGCCAGATTCCGGCTGAAATTCAGGAGAAACTTCCTGACTGTCAGAGCAATGTGACAATGGAACCAATGACCTAGGGAGGTGGTGGGCTCTCCCACGCTGGAGGCCTTCAAGACGAGGCTGGACAGCCATCTGTCAGGGATGCTCAGACTCAGTTTCCTGCATTGAGCAGGGGGTTGGACTCGATGGCCTTGTAGGCCCCTTCCAACCCTACTATTCTAGGATTCTATGATTCTCTAACACAGGTAGTGTGATTTTAAAAGCCCTTTGCCCTTATTGAAACCACAGGAAATAGAGCTGATTTTCTCAATGAGCTGTTTTTTGGCAATTCCACACTGGCATCAGTCTTTGAAAGTCCTTTGTTGGAGTGCCCTTGAAATGTCTCCCCCGCTGGTTCCTGAGTATTACTAGGCAGAGAGGTTGGATCTGGGTCCATTTCAGTTTCCGTGGAGGCTAGCCTGTTTGACCCAGGTGAAGCACAGCGGGTTGCGTTGCTGGCATGGCTCTAGTTGCGTCCAGTTCCTTGGCATGTTTCATCTGGACTCCACTTCAGGAATCCAGGTTATATATGTATATATTTGGGGAAGGAGACCCAATTATAGTTTTATATGGTTTTATAGTAGAGGCTGTTTTTCCTCAAAACTGGAATTTCTGATTGCTCTGTGCCAGCCAATTCATTCTCAAATGTTGTCCTCAGGGGATGATTTGTACCACAGATTGACATTTAAGTCAATTAAGAGATTAGAGTGGGATTTATTTGTTATTTATTTATTTATTTATTTATTTATTATTGAATGCCTCTCCACATGAGCAGCAGTGGAAGACATTTCCCCAGTCCAGCCCTGGAAGGAAACTGGCTTCACGCTGAGTGCAGAAAGCAATGGGCCCAGGGCCCCATCTACACGGAGACGCTTTCCAATGCAGTTCCGTTTAAAACTGCAGGGCAGGGAGGTAGATTCCATAGGTTGCTTGGGTGCTTTGGACAGGGGACTCAGGGCCTCCCGCCGGCAGGTAGTGTGGCATGATTAGTGTCAGAGATAGCAGTCTGTAGCGCAGCTCATCCTGGGATGGTGGTGCATCCCATGCAGAATTCCTGCTCCGCCAGCTGCAGGACGCAGGCACGGCCCCGGAGGGAGGCCTGCGTTGCCCCAGACAGGGCTGTTTCCCAGACCGTTCCAGCCCTTTTGTGCCAGGACAAGCTCAGCGCAGCAGGAGGCTTCCAGGGCCCGGTGTCTCAGAACAAGGGCAGAGCAGGCCTCCCCCCCAGCAGCCACGGGCGAGGGGAAGGGCCACCATGCCATGCTTGCCACAGCAGGCTCAGAGGCACAGGGTGCTTCCAGGCCCCATGGATTCGCTCAGGCTTGTGTGGCCTCGTGGGAGCAAGGAGGGCAGCAAGGGCTCGGGGGGAGCCACGTGCTCTTCACTAGCCCTGAGCTCAGAAGTGCTGGTGCAGGTTTACTGAGCAAAGATTCACGCTGACCAATTGGGCTGGGATGAGTGAGCAGAACCCTTCGTGTGTTCATCTAATGTCACACATCTTCAGAAGAAAACAAAATGCCCGCAAACATCGGAAGAGCCCTGCCGAATCACACCAGAGGCCTCTCTCCTCCAGCATTCTGTTCACACAGTGGCGGAACAGCTGCCTGTGGGGACCCCACAAGCAGGACACGAGTGCAACAACACCTTCCCACCCATGTTCCCCAGGAACTGGCAATTAAGAGGCAAACCGCCTCTCATGCTGGACATAATAGGTAGCCATCAGGACTTGTAGCCGCTAATAGCCTTCTCCTCCCTGAATGAAAACGTGCTTCCCAAATGGACTATATCTTTAACATGCATCCACAGGCTGGGTGCAGACTGGACAAAGTGCACCTCACAGAGGTGCAGCCAAGTGTCGTCATGTATCCCCAGCTACGGGTGTACCCAGCGCACGAGCGTGCATGACAGCCAGCTGCAAAAATTGATCTTGGGCCTGGCAACGAGGGGCGCCCCACAGGGAAGTTGTGGTTAAGCTTCCCTGGAGGGGATCTTAGCTATTACACACAGACTGAGACTCCATTCAAAAAGTATGAGCTTTATTACAAATTATATGAGATTACACAAAGATATGACTTTAATACAGAATGGATAAATTCATCAAATTAACCCAGATAAGCTTCAACTGGGACCTAGGCAGATGCCAGGAACTAGACAATGAAAGAGAGAGAGGGAAGCAGAGGTGGAGAAATGAGGGTTGCCAAGGTAGGGAGTGGGAAGGACATGAGGGGTTTGGCAGGCAGAGCTGGAGGCCGAACTACCATAGCGACATTTGACCTATAGTGATTCGGGGTGGGGCATCATGAGCCATAGAATCATAGAATCATAGAACAGTAGGGTTGGAAGGGGCCTACAAGGCCATCAAGTCCATCCCCCTGCTCAATGCAGGAATCCAAGTCAGAGCATCCCTGACAGATGGCCGTCCAGCCTTGTCTTGAATGCCTCCAGTGTGGGAGAGCCCACCACCTCCCTAGGGAATTGGCTTCATTGTTGTATTGTCGTATAGGGGCAGAACTTGGCATTTATCCCTATTAAATGTCTTTCTGTTGTTTTCTGCCCAGAACTCCAGCCTATCAAGATCACTTTGAATTTTGTTTCTGTCTTCCAAAGTATTAGCTATCCCACCCAATTTTGTGTCATCTGCACATGTGATCAGCATTCCCTGCACCTCCTCCTCCAAGTCATTAATACAAATGTGGAAGAACACTGGGCCCAGGACTGAGCCCTGCGGTACCCCGCTCGTTACCTCTCCCCAGTTTGAGAAGGTCCATTGATAAGCACTGTTTGACTTCGATTCTGTAGCCAACTGTGGATCCACCAGATCATTGTTTCATCTAGACCACTTTGAGTTAGTTTGCTCATCTGGAGATCATGGATCATGGAGCATTTTGTCGAAAGCTTTGCTGAAATCGAGGTATATTATGTCTACAGCATTCCCACAGTCCACAAGGGAGGTGACTTGATCAAAAAATGAGATCAGATTCGTCTAGCAGGACTTGTTTTTGACAAATCCATGTTGGCTTCGAGTAACCACTGCATTATTTTCAAGGTGCTTACAGATGGATTGCTTTCTCATCTGCTCCAGAATTTTCCCAGGGATTGATGTCAGACTGACTGGTCTGTAGTTCCCAGGTTCCTCCTTTTTACCCTTTTTGAAGATAGGGACAACGTTAGCCCTCCTCCAGTCATCTGGCACTTCCCCTGTCCTCCATGATTTCTCAAAGAGAATAGACAGCGGTTCTGAGAGTTCTTCTGCCAGTTCCTTTATGACTCTAGGATGCAGTTCATCTGGCCCTGGAGATTTGAACTCATTCAAAGTAATGAGGTGTTCCTTGACCATATGCCTGTCGATCTCAAGCTGCAATCCTGCCCCTTCAGCCTGTACTTTGCCTTTGCCAGGGGGGTCATAGACCCTCTTTTGGGAGAAGACTGAGCCAAAGTAGGAATTGAGCACCTCTGCCTTTTCTTTGTCCTCTGTTATCGTTTTGCCATCCTTATTTAATAGCTGAACCACCCTTTCTTTCCTCTGCCTTTTACTATGTACGTAGCTGAAGAAAGCCTTTTTGTTGCTTTTAGCCTCCCTCGCTAACCTCAGCTCGTTCTCAGCTTTAGCCTTCCTGACGCCACCCCTGCAATTCTGTGCTACCTGCCTGTACTCTTCCTTTGTTGCTTTGCCTTCTTTCCACTTCCTATATGTGTCCTTTTTTGTTTTCAGGTCATCCCTAAGCTTTTTGTGAAGCCACACTGGCTCCTTCTGTTGTCTTCCGCCTTTTCTTCTTGTTGGAATGGTTTGTAATTGTGCCGTGAGAATTTCATTTTTTTAAAGTTCCCACCCATCTTGGACTCCTTTTCTTGTTAGCGTCGCTTGCCATGGGACCTTACTGATCATTGTTCTGAGTTTATTAAAATCAGCTTTCCTAAAATCCAGGGCACGCGTTTGACTACACTCGGCTTTTGCTTCCCTTAGAACCAAGAACTCAAGTACAACATGGTCGCTTTCCCCCAGAGTTCCTGTAACTGCTACTTTATCCACTAAGTCATCTCTGTTGGTTAGGATCAAGTCAAGGATAGCCGATCCTCTAGTTCCTTCCTCTACTTTCTGTAGGAGGAAGTTATCCGCCACACAAGTCCGGAATTTCCTGGAGGGGCCATGTTTTGCAGAATTTGTCTCCCAACAAATATCGGGGAAATTGAAGTCCCCCATTACTACTACATCATGCTTCCTTAAAAGTCATTGAGGGGAGCGATGATAGATAAAAATGGAAAGGGGGAGAAAGGATAAAGTGCGACTCCTATTCACCTGTTCCTGAGGAGGAGGGCTTGGAATGGTGTAGGTCTCAGTTCCAGGTTCAGGGCTGTCCTTCTGTGATGGGGAACCCTCACGAAGCCCTTGCAGGCCCCATGAGCCTTCCTAAGGCTTCTTCTCACTGGAGAGCAGGGAGAGGGAGGAGGACAAGGGAAGGGAGGGAGATTTGGATTCTGCGACCATGGGCTATACTTCCTGGAAGATGGGCTGTTGGCAAGGGACGGGTTGCACCTCACAACAGCTGGGAAGAATGTGTTTGGCCACAGCATGAAGAACTTCATCAGGAGGGCTTGAAACTGAATCCTACAGGGAAGGGAGATGTAAAGCTGGGGGTAACAATGGACGAAGGCTCATGCACCACAAGGGGGGGAACAGCTCTAATAGTGCCCAATAATAATCTTCACAAACATGTAGGAAGAAAGCCAGACTATGAAGCACATGGTCTTCAATGTCTATATACTAATGCCCAGAGTATGGGAAACAAACAGAATGAACTTGAACTCTTAATACAGGAGGGAAATTATGACCTGATAGGTATAACTGAGACTTGGTGGGATGACTCTCATGACTGGAATACAGCAAGTGAAGGATATAACTTGTTCAAAAAGAACAGGAGGAACAGAAAGGGAGGTGGGGTTGCACTGTATGTGAAAAGTACATATCTCTGCACAGAAATACAGGAGGATGAGCTTGGTAGCCCCATCGAGAGCATCTGGATCAAAATAAATGGAGCAAAGAATAAAAGGAACCTGGTGGTTGGAGTCTACTACCGGCCACCCAATCAAGGAGAAAACGAGGATGAAACTTTTGAAAAGCAAGTTGCCAAGGTTTCAAGGAAGCATGATATACTTGCAATGGGGGACTTCAATTTCCCCAATATTTGTTGGGAGACAAATTCTGCAAAACATGGCCCCTCCAGGAAATTCCTGACTTGTGTGGGAGATAACTTCCTCCTACAGAAAGTAGAGGAAGGAACTAGAGGATCGGCTATCCTTGACTTGATCCTAACCAACAGAGATGACTTAGTGGATAAAGTAGCAGTTACAGGAACTCTGGGGGAAAGCGACCATGTTGTACTTGAGTTCTTGGTTCTAAGGGAAGCAAAAGCCGAGTGTAGTCAAACGCGTGCCCTGGATTTTAGGAAAGTGAATTTTAACAAACTCAGAACAATGATAAAAGTAAGGTCCCATAGCAAGTGACTGAGAAAAGGAGTCCAAGAGTTTTTTAAAAAAGGAATTCTCAAGGCACAATTACAAACCATTCCAACAAGCAAAAAAGGCAGAAGACAACAAAAGAAGCCAATATGGCTTCACAAAAAGTTTAGAGATGACCTGGGGAAAAAAAGGCACATATATAGGAAGTGAAAGGAAGGCCAAGCAACAAATGAAGAGTACAGGCAGGTAGCCCAAAATTGCAGGGATGGCATCAAGAAGGGTAACGCTGAGAACGAGGTGAGGTTAGCGAGGGATGCTAAAAGCAAAAAAAGAGGCTTTCTTCAGATACGTGCATAGTAAAAGACAGAGGAAAGAAATGGGGGTTCAACTATTAAATAAGGATTGCAAAAGAATAACAGATGACAAAGAAAAGGCAGAGGTGCTCAATTCCTACTTTGGCTCAGTCTTCTCCCAAAAGAGGGTCTATGACCCCCTTGGCAAAGGCGAAGTACAGGCTGAAGGGGCAGGATTGCAGCTTGAGATCGATAGGCATATGGTCCAGGAACACCGAATTACTTTGAATGAGTTCAAATCTCCAGGGCCAGATGAACTGCATCCTCGAGTCATAAAGGAACTGGCAGACGAACTCTCAGAACCGCTGTCTATTCTCTTTGAGAAATCATGGAGGATGGGGGAAGTGCCAGATGACTGGAGGATGGCTAATGTGGTCCCTATCTTCAAAGAGGGTAAAAAGGAGGAACCTGGGAACTACAGACCAGTCAGTCTGACATCAATCCCAGGGAAAATTCTGGAGCAGATGAGAAAGCAATCCATCTGGAAGCACCTTGAAAACAATGCATTGATTACTTGAAGCCAACATGGGTTTGTCAAGAACAAATCCTGCCAGACGAATCTGATCTCATTTTTTGATCAAGTCACCTCCCTTGTGGACTGTGGGAATGCTGTGGACATCATATACCTCGACTTCAGCAAAGCTTTCGACAAAGTGCCCCATGATCTCCTGATGAGCAAATTAGCTCAGTGGGCTAGATGAAACAACGATCCGGTGGATCCACAGTTGGCTACAGAATCGGACTCCAAGAGTGCTTCTCAATGGGACCTTCTCAAGCTGGGGAGAGGTAACGAGTGGGGTACCGCAGGGCTCAGTCCTGGGCCCAGTGCTCTTCAACATTTGTATTAATCACTTGGAGGAGGAGGTGCGGGGAATGCTGATCAAATTTGCAGATGACAGAAAATTGGGCGGGATAGCTAATAACCTGGGAGACAGAAACTAAATGAAAAGTGATCTTGATAGGCTGGAGTGCTGGACTGAAAACAACAGAATGACATTTAATAGGAATAAATGCCAAGTTCTGCACATAGGACAAAGAAACCAAATGCACAGTTACAAGATGGGGGACACTTATCTCAACAAGACTACATGTACTTGAAGTGCGCAGTCATATCTCCTCTCAGTCTTCTCTTCTCAAGGGTAAACAGGCCCAGTTCTTTCAGTCTCTATACATAGGGCTTTGTTTCCAGTCCCCTGATCATCTTCGTTGCCCTCCTCTGAACCCTCTCCAGTTTGTCTGCATCCTTCTTAAAGTGTGGTGCCCAGAACTGGACACAGTACTCCAGTTGAGGCCTAACCGGTGCTGAGTAGAGGGGAACTAGTACTTCCCAGGATTTGAAAGCTATGCTTCTGTTAATGCAGCCCAAAAGAGCATTTCCCTTTTTTGCAGCCACAACACATATTCAGCTGTGATGGACAACAATTCCAAGATCCTGCTCACTTGTAGTGTTGTTGAGCCACGTATCCCCCATCATGTAACTGTGCATTTGGTTTCTTTTTCCTATGTGCAGAATTTGGCATTTATCCCTATTAAATTTCATTCTGTTGTTTTTAGCCCAGCGCTCCAGCCTATCAAGATCATAGAATCATAGAATAGTAGGGTTGGAATGGGCCTACAAGGCCACTGAGTCCATCCCCCAGCTCAATGCAGGAATCCAAGGCAGAGCATCCCTGACAGATGGCTGTCTAGCTTCATCTTGAATGCCTCCATTGTGGGAGAGCCCTCCACCTCCCTAGGTAATCACTTTGAATTTTATTTCTGTCTTCCACGGTATTAGCTATCCCATCCAATTCTGTGCCCTCTGCAAATCTGATCAGCATTCCCTGCATCTCCTCCTCCAAATCATTAATAAAAATGTTGAAGAGCACTGGGCCCAGGACTGTGCCCTGTGGTACCCTGCTCGTTACCTCTCTGATGTTGAAATGCCCCCTATATCTGCCACCACATGTCCCCATACCATTCCTTCAAGAGAGATACCAAAATGCATTCAAAGACAAATGGCTCCAGAAGCCCAGAGTTTCTCAGATGGGTGGATGGCCCCAAATTCAACTGCAGAGAAAAAGCTTGTAATGCCAAGGTAAACAAGCTGGACCTGCCATTTGCAGTCTCTTCCCCCATCCTGATCTCCCTTAATTAAGGTTTTTGCTCAGTGAAATTTGAACAAGCCTTTAATTCATCCTCCCTTTTCTTCTGCCACCTCTCTGCTAATAGCAAATCCTTCACAGACCCTTAATCGGATTTCCCCCAGCATCTCGTTGCAGAAGGATTAATGCTCAGCACTCCCATTAACTGGAGTAACAGATGTAAAGCTGGGGATATCAGTACAACTCCTCTTCAGGTGAGTTCTCCTGTTTGAGCTTTCTCATGCTGCCTTAGTGATAACCCTCCACACCTGTCTGGGGTCTCCTCTGCCCCCCCCCCAGGTCTCTCTTATTCAGTTTAAAGGTGTTTCTACATTAAGCAAAAAACCTGCAAAAACCCACATCCTTTCCGGAGATTCCTGCTTTTGGTTTCTTTGCAGGATTAGGAAGGGCTTCTTTACAGGGTAGCCACCTGGTTTGAACTGAGGGAGTGCCTTCCTCCTTCCCTGGCATGTGCGCAAAGGGTGGGGGCGAGTCTTGTTTTCGTAGCTTAACTTCTGCTGTACTGCTTTCTCGCAGCCTGCAGGAAACCTCTGACTTACTTCTGAGTAGGCATGAAATGTAAGATTATGTTGTAAGTCTGCAACCCTTGGCACACTTATGTGGGAGTAAGACCCATTGAACTCAATGGGACTTACTTCTGAGAAGACATTAGAGCACTCGGTAAGTCTGCAACCCTTGGCATGCTTACTTGGGAGTAAGCCCCACTGAACTTAGTTAATGGGGTGCTCTGAAGCAGCTCTGAACATTCAACAGTGGCCACAAGACTGGAAAAGGTCAGTTTACATTCCAATTTCAAAAAAGGGCAACGCCAAAGAGTGTTCAAACTACTGTACAATTGCACTCATTTCACATGTCAGCAAGGTTACGCTCAAAACCCTGCAAGCTAGGCTTCAGCAGTATGCGAACCGAGAATTACCGGAAGTACAAGCTGGGTTCCGAAGAGGCAGAGGAATTAGAGATCAAATCGCCAACATTTGCTGGATCATGGAGAAAGCAAGAGACTTCCAAAAAAAGTCTATTTCTGCTTCATTGACTACGCTAAAGCCTTTGATTGTGTGGATCACAACAAACTGTGGCAAATTCTTAAAGAGATGGGAGTACCAGACCACCTTACCTGTCTCCTGAGAAACCTGTACGAGGGTCAAGAAGCAACAGTAAGAACCAGACATGGAAGAACCAATTGGTTCCAAATTGGGAAAGGAGTACGACAAGGCTGCATATTGTCGCCCTGCTTATTTAACTTATATGCAGAGTACATCATGAGAAATGCCGGGTTGGATGAATCAGAGGTCGGAATTAAGATTGCCGGGAGAATTATCAACAACCTCCGATATGCAGACGATACCACCCTAATGGCAGAGAGCGAAGAGGATCTCAAGAGCCTCTTGTTGAGGGTGAAAGTAGAGAGTGCAAAAGCTGGTTTGAAACTCAACATTAAGAAAACGAAGATCATGGCATCTGGCCCCATCACTTCCTGGCATATGGAAGGGGAAGAAATGGAAGCAGTGACATATTTTATTTTCTTGGGCTCCAAGATCACCGCAGACGGTGACTGTAGCCATGAAATTAAAAGATGCTTGCTCCTTGGGAGGAAAGCTATGGCCAACCTAGACATCATAGTAAGAAGCAGAGACATCACCTTGCTGACAAAGGTCCGTCTAATCAAAGCTATGGTTTTCCCAGTAGCAATGTATGGCTGTGAGAGCTGGACTATAAGGAAGGCTGTGCGCCAAAGAATTGATGCTTTCGTACTGTGGTGCTGGAGAAGACTCTTACGAGTCCCCTGGACTGCAAGGAGGTCAAATCAGTCCATCCTAAAGGAAATCAACCCTGAGTGCTCATTGGAAGGACAGATACTGAAGCTGAAGCTCAAATATTTTGGCCACCTAATGCGAAGAGAAAACTCTCTGGAAAAGACCCTGATTCTTGGAAAGACTGAAGGCAAAAGGAGAAGGGGATGGCAGAGGATGAGATGGCTGGATAGCATCACTGATGCAATGAATATGGACTTGAGCACGCTCCGGCAGAGAGCGCAGGACAGGAAGGCCTGACGTGCTATGGTCCATGGGGTCACGAAGAGTCAGACACGACTGAACGACTACAACTGAAGCAACAGAGGGCGTTGCTTCTGAGCTTGGTGGGGTGGGGGATCAGATGTGTCTCCCTTCGTTGCAGGGAGGCATTTTACCCTCTTCTCCCTCCAATTTAGAAATGCAGAGGCAGGAGATGCAATTGGCAGGTGATTCTTGCCCTTGCACCTGTCAAATCTTCTCGGGTCTCCTTCTATGCAACCCCGGTCCCATCCTCAATGACTTTGTCATCCTGACCGTGCCCCCAACAACTGAAAACAAGCACCCACAGCAGGCAGACTCAGTGGTTTCTTCCACAATGGGAGAATTTCACAGGGAAGTCCTGCTCCTGGTTTGTGGACTGGAAAAAAATACCACATTTTTGGTGTTTGGGAAAACATGAGACAGGCTGGAGGAAATGGCGGGAAACACCCTGGAGGGTAACGGTGTCCTCTGAAGAGCCCGCAAACCTCCGAGAGAGAGCCATCTCAGCAGCAGGATAAAGGCTACGTGTGATGATCCCCTAAAATTTGTTTTATGGAGGTGAACAAGAGTGGTGTACAGTTGCCCTTTTGTGTTTGTTGCCACCTTTCACTTGGAAGCGTTGAGCTGACATCTGTTTCCCCTCCTCTTTGCTCAACTGACTGTCTTTTGGCAACCTGCTCTGATGGCTGCCGCTGCCTTGACAAGATAGTCCTGCCTGTGCCTTGAAAATGTGCTGCCAACCAGCTGAAGGGCTGAGAGAGCATCTGGAAGAGAAGCACCAGCCAGCTTCAGAAACAGCTGCTGGGAGATGAAGTGCGTACATACAGTTATAAAATCTAACACTAAAAATGTTAATAGCAAAAGCATTTGAAGGGCATGATGCTCCCTCAGGACAAATCTGGAGAAACATTTTGAGGCTCCTGCAGTGCTCTGGCTGCCATGGGAGATATTATTTATTGTTTATTTATTCGAATACTTCTATACCGCTTAATATATTAAACCCCCTAAGTGGTTCACATTAAAATACAATGTAACAACATAACACCCCAGGTAAAATAATACATCAATAAAATATTTATGGACGTTGTAATACAACAGCAATAGCAATCGGGTGGTGACATGTCCATCACAGCTCAGGGAAAGCCTGCGTGTTTTCATAGAATCATAGAATAGTAGGGTTGGAAGGGGCTTACAAGGCCATCGAGTCCAACCCTCTGCTCAATGCAGGAATCCAAGTCAGAGCATGAGCATCCCTGACAGATGGCTGTCCAGCCTCATCTTGAAGGCCTCCAGTGTAGGAGAGCCCACCACTTCCCTAGGTAATTGGTTTCATTGTCGTATTGCTCTAACAGGCAGGACATTTTTCCTGATGTTCAGCCGGAATCTGGCTTCCTGTAACTTGAGCCCATGATTCCATGTCCTGCACTCTGGGATGATCAAGAAGAGATTCTGGCCTTCCTGTCTGTGACAACCTTTCAAGTACTTGAAGAGCGCTATCCTATCTCCCCTCGGTCTTCTTTTCTCAAGGCCAAACACGCCCAGTTCTTTCCATCTCCTCATAGGGCTTTGTTTCCAGTCCCCTAATCATCTTTGTTGGCCTCCTCTGAACCCTCTCCAGTTTGTCTGCATCCTTCTTCAAGTGTGGTGCCCAGAACTGGACACAGTACTCCAGATGAGGCCTAACCAGTACTGAAAGGAGGGAACTAGTATTTCCCAGGATTTGGAAGCTATGTTTCTACTATTGCAGCCCAAAAGAGCATTTGCCTTTTTTGCAGCCACATCACATTGTTGGCTCATATTCAGCTTGTGATGGACAACTATTTCAAGATCCTTCTCGCTTGTAGTGTTGTTGAGCCACGTATCCCCCATCTTGTAACTGTGCATTTGGTTTCTTTCTCCTAGGTGCAGAACTTGGTATTTATCCCTATTGAATGTCATTCTGTTGTTTTCTGCCCAGCGTTCCAGTCTATCCAGATCACTTTGCATTTTGTTTCTGTCTTCCAAAGTATTAGCTATCCCGCCCAATTTTGTGTCATCTGCAAATGTGATAAGCCTTCCCTGCACCACCCCCTCCAAGTCATTAATAAAAATGTGGAAGAGCACTGGGCCCAGGACTGAGCCCTGCGGTACCCCACTCGTTACCTCTCCCCAGTTTGAGAATGTTCTGCTCCAGAATTTTCCCAGGGATTAATGTCAGACTGACTGGTGTAGTTCCCAGGTTCCTCCTTTTTACCCTCTTTGAAGATAGGGACCACATTAGCCCTCCTCCAGTCATCTGGCACTTCCCCTGTCCTCCATGATTTCTCAAAGAGAATAGACAGCGGTTCTGAGAGTTCGTCTGCCAGTTCCTTTATGACTCGAGGATGCAGTTCATCTGGCCCTGGAGATTTGAACTCATTCAAAGTAATTCGGTGTTCCTTGACGATATGCCTATGAATCTCAAGCTGCAATCCTGCCCCTTCAGCCTGTACTTCACCTTTGCCAGGGTGGTCATAGACCCTCTTTTGGGAGAAGACTGAGCCAAAGTAGGAAGTGAGCACCTCTGCCTTTTCTTTGTCATCTGTTATCATTTTGCCATCCTTATTTAGAAGCTGAACCACCCTTTCTTTCCTCTGCCTTTTACTATGCACGTAGCTGAAGAAAGCCTTTTTGTTGCTTTTAGCCTCCCTCGCTAACCTCAGCTCGTTCTCAGCTTTAGCCTTCCTGACGCCACCCCTGCAATTCTGTGCTACCAGCCTGTACTCTTCCTTTGTTACTTGGCCTTCTTTCCACTTCCTATATGTGTCCTTTTTTGTTTTCAGCTCATCTCTAAGCTTTTTGTGAAGCCACATTGGCTTCTTCTGTTGTCTTCCGCCTTTTCTTCTTGTTGCAATGGTTTGTGATTGTGCCTTGGGAATTTCATTTTTTAAAAGCTCCCACCCATCTTGGTCTCCTTTTCTCATTAGCGTCACTTGCCATGGGACCTTACTGATCATTGTTCTGAGTTTATTAAAATCAGCTTTCCTAAAATCCAGGGTACGCGTTTGACTACACTCGGCTTTTGCTTCCCTTAGAACCAATAACTCAAGTACAACATGGTCGCTTTCCCCCAGAGTTCCTGTAACTGCTACTTTATCCACTAAGTCATATCTTTTGGTTAGGATCAAGTCAAGGATAGCCGATCCTCTAGTTCCTTCCTCTACTTTCTGTAGGAGGAACTTATCCCCCAAACAAGTCAGGAATTTCCTGGAGGGGCCATGTTTTGCAGAATTTGTCTCCCAACAAATATCGGGGAAGTTGAAGTCCCCCATTACTACTACATCATGCTTCCTTAAAGCATTGGCTGTTTGCTTTTCAAAAGTTTCATCCTCGACTTCTCCTTGGTTGGGTGGCCGATAGTAGACTCCGACCACCAGGTTCCTTTTATTCTTTGCTCCATTTATTTCAACCCAGATGCTCTCGATGGGGCTACCAAGCTCCTCCTCCTGTACTTCTTTGCAGAGATACGTATTTTTCACATATAGTGCTGCAACCCCACCTCCCTTTCTGTTCCTCCTGTTCTTTTTGAACAAGTTATATCCTTCAATTGTTGTATTGCAGTCATGAGAGTCACCCCACCAAGTCTCAGTTATACCTCAGTTATTTTCATGAGGCGTTTAAATCTTGCCACCCTTTCTGCCTCTCAAGCAGCCACACGTGGGAACCACACATTACCCAGCAAGCTCGTGCATCTCCCGCAGCATGCAGGACTGCAAAGCCTGCCCAGGGGCCCCTGCCTGCACTGCCACGCTCGCTCGCCGCTCTTCCTCTCCCAGGCCAGTTCTAAACTACTTTTCTGCACTTTCTCCTCCTGGAACCGCCTCTTCATATTCTTCTGGTTCTTTCTTAATAAGTGGCACCTTGGCACAATTCCATACATGCAGCTATAAACACTCCCCACAAATGGCTATTGTTTTCTGACAAAGGGGGCATCATGAAGTGGACAGATGGTGGCTCCTATTCTGCCAGTTTCCCAGACAATCGTAGCCTGGTGTCTTGGCGAATGAGTGAAAGACCCCAATATGGAGGGAAGAGGGAAGAGTGACGTGAAAGCCAGACTATGAAGCACATGGTCTTCGATGTCTATATACTAATGCCCAGAGTATGGGAAACAAACAGAACGAACTTGAACTCTTAATACAGGACGGAAATTATGGCCTGATAGGTGTAACTGAGACTTGGTGGGATGACTCTCATGACTGGAATGCAGCAAGTGAAGGATATAACTTGTTCAAAAAGAACAGGAGGAACAGAAAGGGAGGTGGGGTTGCACTGTATGTGAAAAATACATATCTCTGCACAGAAATACAGGAGGAGGAGCTTGGTAGCCCCATCGAGAGCATCTGGGTTGAAATAAATGGAGCAAAGAATAAAAGGAACCTGGTGGTCGGAGTCTACTACCGGCCACCCAATCAAGGAGAAGCCAAGGATGAAACTTTTGAAAAGCAAATAGCCAATGTTTTAAGGAAGCATGATGTAGTAGTAATGGGGGACTTCAATTTCCCCAATATTTGTTGGGAGACAAATTCTGCAAAACGTGGCCCCTCCAGGAAATTCCTGACTTGTGTGGCGGATAACTTTTCATAGTGGAATCTTTCAGTGGTCTCTCTTGACTGGCCTGCCGCTCCCTCTGATGCTTTCCACCACGCAGTCCCACTCTTCTGCTGCCCTTCTCCATCTCACTCGCCTTATTCTGCCACAGGCAACGTGTGGGACGTCTGTCTACCTAGCCCAACCCCACAGCAAAGGCTGTGCCACTTTCAGGCCAAGCACTGGGGTGCAGCTTAGATATTGATAGCAGCAGGTCTCCCCAGCACCATCCAGCCGGCCTGGACTCTTCTCAGGAGCCTGGCTGGAGACACTGAAAGGAGCCCTGTGCACGCAACACTTTCGGCGGCAAGTGGATTCCAGCACCTCGGACACCACCAGCACAGCTGGTCCTTGCAAGGGCACTTGATGGGGCCGGGGGATCACACAAACCCCTCTGCACCCACACCGGCCATGTGCGGGGGGTTCTGGGCCACGAAGGCCAGCCCTGTCCACTGAACCCCCTCCCCTGCAGAAGCATTTGTGAGAGTGGACGTTGGTGAGAAGGAGCTTTCTGCCTCTACCAGCGGAAGTGTTCCGACACCTGAGGAAGCCCCCGGCAGTGCAGGCTGCCGCCTCCTCAAAAGCAGGAGCTCCCTGCACCTGTGTTTGTCCAGGCGAAGCTGTCTTCACAAAGGCTACTGGAAATTGGCTGAGGGGGGGCGACGATGCGCAATTCTGGCAGTGGGCAGGGCCCTGCGTCCCCCTCTGTGCATTTTTCCGTGCGTGGAGGGGGCGATGTGTTCCCCCCCTTTGTGAAGTTTGTACTTGGGAAGAGCCAAACATTATTTATATATTTATTTAAAGTAAAACATTTGTATCCTGCCCTGTATCATTAAGAGCTCAGGGTGGCATACAGATAAAATCAATTTAAGCAGTGTAAAACCATAAATAATTTGAACACCTAAAACATATTAAACCATGAAACAAGGTAATACCAATTAAAATCCAAAAGCAATGAAGCAGTTAGAGCAGTGTGCAACTTTGGGGTACTCAGCTCTCAAAGGCTTTGGTGAAAAGCTGTGTTTTAACGTGGCGCCGAAATGAAACCAATGTCTGTGTCCATCGGCCTCCAAGGGGAGAGTGTTCCACAACCGGGGTGCCACAGCAGAGAAGGCCCTCTCCCACATCCCACCACAGTGTATGTCTCGCACTGGCGAGATGCAGAGGTGGGCCCCTCCAACAGATCTCACTCCTCGGGCAGGCGTATATAGGGAGAGGCGCTCCCTCAAATATCAAGGTCCCAACCCGTGTAAAGCTTCAAATGTCATCACCAGCAAAATCATGAAATAATCCCATCCTGCATCCCCCTTTAGAGGAGGCCTGGCTGGTCATTCCATGACCAACAGGAAGTTGCTATGCAATATCCCAAAGGTGGGCCTTCTCAGTGGCACCCCCACCCTCTGGAAAACCCTCCCCTGTGCAGGTCAGAAGGCAGAAAATGTGGCATGTTTCAAATGGCTCCTAAAAATGCTCACCCTGGCGTTCCTTGGCTTGTAATTAACTGCAAATAATCACATGCTGCCCCATCTTACTGCTCCTTGTATTGTTCTGTATTGTTACTGTAGTTAGAATTGTTTTGAACAGTGTATTTTAAATGTGATTTTTAATATTTACATGTGAATTGCTTACAATAATTACATTACAGCTTAATTTTATTAAGTTAAGAGGTATATAAGTTTTACAAATAAATAAATAAATACATACATACATACATACATACATAAATACAATCCCACTTGCCCCCTACTACATCTGCTGCTCACAAGCACCCTGCTTTCACTTGCATGTCCACGGGGCAGGGAATCCGCTGGCACTGGGCAGAGGGCTTTGTCCAGTGCTTTTCTTTGCCATTTGGTGGGTGGGGAACAAATAGGGCAGCTGAAGGATGGCCTCGTTGGTGGGGTGGGGAAAACAGGTGGCCAAGGGCTCTGGCCAAGTTTCTCTTTCCTTTTTTTGAAACAGAACTCTCTCCTGCTGCTTCCAGCAATGGCAGAGCTGCCACGCTGGTCCCTTGCCTCTGCTGGCATCCTCCTTTCCCCTACGTGGGCCCAATGGGAATGATGCCAGCGGGGAGAGCCAGCTTTGCCCCACGCCCCATCATGCCCCGGGGAATGAGGCTGAGCCAGGAAGAAGCACCCTCCCCACCGGCCCTCCTGGCGGAACAGGAAATGCTGATGGGCAGCTGTGGAAGCAATGACTAGAGACCCCTCACACCTCCGTCCCTCATGGGAAGCCCTGACTGGAAATGTGTGGATTTCACCCCTCATCCAGAAAGTGCAGAAAATCTGTCCCCTCCCCAACTTTCACGGGGTCCCAAATGGCCCTGCAAAAGTGGGGAGAGGGGGTTGGCCCACCCCTGTAAGTCACCCAAGAGCTGCTCTCGAGGAAGAGGCTCCTGCCCCCAGTTCAGCTCCAGAAACAGCGAGAGCTTATGCTCCATCCTTACCGCGACTGCAGATGTCAGAGAAATCCACCACAGAATCAAATCAGTCCAGGTTTCCATGAATCTGAACCATGGATTCTGCGGCGGACCGGTGTTTCCCGAGCTGTGTGGCTTCCTCAGACTTGCAGACCAGTTTTTTTTAACTTTCCAGCATTCCATGCAAAGTTAGTTGTAGAAAAATACATAAAGGAAGGACATTACGACTTGATAGGTGCAAATGAGACTTGGTGGGATGACTCTCATGACTGGAATACAGCAAGTGAAGGATATAACTTGTTCAAAAAGAACAGGAGGAACAGAAAGGGAGGTGGGGTTGCACAGTATGTGAAAAATACATATCTCTGCACAGAAATACAGGAGGAGGAGCTTGGTAGCCCCATCGAGAGCATCTGGGTTGAAATAAATGGAGCAAAGAATAAAAGGAACCTGGGGGTCGGAGTCTACTACTGGCCACCCAGTGGCAGGGGTGGCATCATTCTTTTATTCTTTGCTGCATTTATTTTAACCCAGATGCTCTTGATGGGGCTACCAAGCTCATCCTTTTACTATGCACATATCTGAAGAAAGCCTTTTTGTGGCTTTTAGCATCCCTTGCTAACCTCAGCCTGTTCTCAGCTTTAGCCTTCCTGAAAATTCTATGCTATCTGCCTGTACTCTTTCTTTGTAGCTTGGCCTTCCTTCCACTTCCTATATGCGTCCTTTTTTGTTTTCAGGTCATCTCTAAACTTTTTGTGATGCCACATTGGCTTCTTCTGTTGTCTTCCACCTTTTTTTCTTGTTGGAATTGTTTGGAATTTTGCCTTGAGAATTTCCTTTTTTAAAAACTCCCACCCATCCTGGACTCCTTTTCTTATTAGAGTCACTTGCCATGGGACCTTACTCATCATTGCTCTGAGTTTATTAAAATTAGCTTTCCTAAATCCAGGGTATGTGGTTGGCTAAACTCAGCTTTTGGTTCCTTTAGACCTAAGAAGTCCAGTATAACATGGTCACTTTCCCCCAGAGTTCCCATAATTTCTGTGCTTTGCGAGTCACCCTATCATCTCTCAAGTCTCACCCCTCATCCTCTTCCTGCTTAGAGACTTTAGTTCCCATGGTGGAGGGAGGGGGCAGTGACTCAGTTTGGGCTGTCAGTGCCTTTGGAGGAATCTCTCCCAACGTTTTGAGGCTCTTGGCTCCCTCCTGCTGGCTCTGATCTAGCTGTTCCAACTCTGATTCAGAATCAGAGCTGTCAGACAACTCAAGGGGCTTGGACTCATCCCTGACAATAGTACTAGAATCCATTGGGATCATCCCATGAAACTGATTGGTGGGAGAATCAAACTAAAAGAACTTCTTCACATAGCATATAGTTAAACTATGGAATTCTCTTGCACAAGATGTAGTGATGGCCACCCATTTGGATGGCTTTAAAAGGGGGTTAGACAAATTCATGAAGGAGAAGGCTATCAATGGCTACTAGTCCTGAGGGCTATGTGCTACCTCTGGTATCTGAGGCAGTATGCCTATGTATAGCAGTTGCTAGGAAACATGGGTGGGATTGTGCTGTTGCACTCACATCCTGCTGGTGGGTTTCCTGGCCACTGGTTGGCCATTGTGTGAACAGAATACTGGACTTCCTGTCTCCTAGCTGAACAAAGCAGAGGAAGCTGCTCCAGCTAGTCTAGGGGCTATAGAAGCAAGCCAGCCCCCAGACAGCGAGCGATCAGAGTGAGCAAACAGAGGGAGCAAACAGAGGGAGCAAACAGGAGTTGGCCAGGGGAGTTCAGCCGGGGAGGTCAAGGGGCAGGCCCCTGACATTTTTTTTTAAATTTCTCTTTCTTGTAACACATTTCTTTTTCTTGTAACTTCCATACCGCTGGGACTCTGTTATTAACCTCCAGTGACTAGAGGACAAAGCACAGGCTATCGCAGTATGATCAGAAAGCTAGGAACAAAAACGCAATAGAGACAATGGAGGGAGAAGACTCTCCAGTGGTGGTGACCTGCAAGGTCTGTGCCATGTTTGTTTTCTTGCTCAACAAGTGCAAGTTGATCACGCTGCTGGAAGAAAAAGTAAGAGTACTGGAGCGGCAAGTGTCGACCCTCCAGGGAATAAGAAAAGATGAAGAGTTCTTGGACAGAACAGTGCAACTGCAGCAGCAAAGGGAAGAACAGAAGAGGGAAAGGCTGAGGTGAGGAAAAATGCAGTAGAGGATACTCCTTGGAAAAGGGTGACAGTTAGGAGCAGAAGAACTAGACGCCACTCTGCACCAGTGGAGGCAGTGGAGATGTGGAACCGATTCCAGGTACTTGAGGATGAGACTGGGGGACAGCCTGCAGAGGAAGAATTACAGGGGACCCACATGAGAGCAAGAAACAGGCTGAAGGTCAGTCAAGCAGAGGCAATGAAACCAAGGCCTACAACAAGAAGACAAGAATAGTAGTAGTGGGAGAGTCCTTACTGCATGGGATTGAAACACAACTATGTCGTGAAGACCTGTGGACTTGCCAGATATGCTATATCCCGGGAGGATGGATTAGAGACGTGACTGAAGGGTTGCCTGCACTCATAAAGCCCACTGACAGGCATCCCTTTCTTCTCATCCACATGGGAACAAATGATACCGCCAAGCAGAGCTACGAAGAAATCATATCAGACTTTGAAGCTTTGGGACGAAACTCAAGAACTTTGGGGCCCAGATAGTTTTCTCATCCATCCTTCCAGTAGTTAGAAGAGGGACAGAAAGGGAATGAAAAATACCCTGGGTGAATGACTGGCTACGAAGGTAGTGCCAGCACGAGAGATTTGGAGTCTGGGACCACGGGCTATACTTCCTGGAAGATGGGCTGTTGGCAAGGGACGGGTTGCACCTCACAAAGGCTGGGAAGAATGTGTTTGGCCACAGCATGAAGAACTTCATCAGGAGGGCTCGAAACTGAATCCTACGGGGCAGGGAGACGTAAAGTTGGGGGTAACAGTGGACGAAGGCTCATGCACCACAATGGAGAGAACAGCTTTAATAGCGCCCAATAATAGTCTTTGACCCCTTCATGGATCACTGCCTTGTTGTGGCAAAGGGGCTTGCGTAACTCAGTGAAGCCATAAGCTATGCCGTGCAGGGCCACCCACGATGGACAGGTCATGGCAGAGAGTTCTGACAAAATGTGGTCCACTGGAGAAGGAAATGGCAACCCACTCCAGTATTCTTGCCAAGAAAACCCCATGGAACGTATCACAAGGCTAAAAGAGATGATGCCGCAAGATGAGCCCCTCAGGTCAGAAGGTGTCCAATATACTACTGGGGAAGAGCAGAGGGTATTTCCAAGTAGCGCCAGAAAGAGTGAAGCGGCTGGGCCAAAGCCGAAAGGACACTCAGCTGTGGATGTGTCTGGTGGTGAAAAGAAAATCTGATGCTGTAAAAAACAATATTGTTTAGGAATCTGGAATGTCAGATCAATGAATCAAGGTAAGCTGGAGGTGGTCAAACATGAGATGGCAAGACTGAACATCGACATCTTGGGAATCAGTGAACTAAAATGGACAGGCATGGGCGAATTTAATTCAGGTGACCATCATATCTACTACTGTGGGCAAGAACCCCTTAGAATAAATGGAGTAGCACTCATAGTCAACAAAAGGGTGGGAAAAGCAGTACTGGGGTACAATCTCAAAAACGATTGAATGATCTCAGTACGAATCCAAGGCAAACCATTCAACGTCACAGTAATTCAAGTCTATGCCCCAACCACTGAGGCCGAAGAAGCTGAGGTTGATCGGTTCTATGAAGATCTACAACACCTTCTAGAACTAACACAAAAAAAAGATGTCCTCTTCATCATAGGGGATTGGAATGCTAAAGTAGGAAGTCCAGAAATCACCAGGATAACAGGCAGGCATGGCCTTGGTGTCAAAATGAAGCAGGACAAAAGCTAATAGAGTTTTGCCAAGAGAACACACTGATCATAGCAAACACTCTTTTCCAACAGCACAAGAGGCGACTCTACACATGGACATCACCAGATGGTCAATATCGAAATCAGATTGATTATGACCTTTGCAGCCAAAGATGGAGAAGCTCCATACAGTCAGTCAAAACAAGACCTGGAGCTGACTGCGGCTCAGATCATGAGCTTCTTCTTGCAAAATTTTGGCTTAAATTGAAGAACCTCGGGAAAACCACTAAACCATTCAGGTATGACCTAAATCATATCCCTTATGAATATACAGTGGAGGTGAGGAATAGATTTCAGGGATTAGACCTGATAGACAGAGTGCCTGAGGAACTATGGACGGAGGTCCGTAACATTGTTCAGGAGGCAGCAACGAAATCCATCCCAAAGAAAAAGAAATGCAAGAAAGCCAAGTGGCTGCCTGATGAGGCTTTTCAAGTAGCTGAGGAAAGAAGGGAAGTGAAAAGCAAGGGAGAAAGGGAAGATATATCCAACTGAATGCAGAGTTCCAGAGAATAGCAAGGAGAGACAAGAAGGCCTTCTTAAATGAACAATGCAAAGAAATCGAGGAAAACAACAGAATGGGAAAGACTAGAGATCTCTTCAAGAAAATTGGAGATCTCAAGGGAACGTTTTGTGCAAAGACGGGCATGACCAAGGACAAAGAAGGCAAGGACGTAACAGAAGCAGATGAGATTAAGAAGAGGTGGCAAGAATACACAGAAGAACTATACAGGAAAGATCTGAATGTCCCTGATAGCCATGATAGTGCGGTCACTGAACTTGAGCCGGACATCCTCGAGAGTGAAGTCAAGTGGGCCTTAGGAAGCATTACTAACAACAAAGCTAGCAGAGATGACAGTCTTCCAGCTGACCTATTTAAAATCCTAAAAGATGATGCTGTTAAAGTGCTGCATTCAATATAGGGATGGGGGAGAATTTCTCCCCGAAACTTCGGGGGGCCGAGTGCCAACGTGTTCGGCCCCCCGAAGTAGTTTCAGGGAGAAATTCTCCGCACCCCCCCCCTGCACCCCGCACCCCCCCTGGGACCGGACTTACCTTTCCCGAATGTCCCTCCCGGCGGCAGGTCCTGGCGGCGGTTCGTCAGGTCTTCGACAGGGGCAGAGGCGGCAGCCGGTCTTTTGACCGGCTGCCGCCGCCGCCATTCCAATAAAAGTAAAAAAAAAACCAAAAAAAACCACCCCCGTGATAGGCTACGTGACGATTAACGTAGCCTATCACGGCTAGATTTGCAAAGTCAGCCATGATAGGCTACGTAAATCGTCACGTACCCTATCACGGGTGATTTTTTTTTTAAAAAGTGCGTACGGCTAATGGCGGCCCCGATAGGGAGCCGCCATTCACGTTCCTTATTTGGTCGCTGTAGTCTACATAAAGATTACGTAGACTACGGCGAAAATAAGGGCAACGCTTGCATTGGCATTCGGCCTCCCGGAGATTCGTGGAGAAATTCTCCGACATCCCTAGCAGGAGGTCTCAGGGATGCGCTGGGCCCACCGTGTAGGCAGCAGCTGCTGGGGACAGATCATGGGCTGGCGCCTTCATGCTCCGCTGATGGGCTCCTTGGGCGCACCTGGCTGGCTGCTGTGGCAAACAGGATGCTGGGCCAGGTGGAAGAGTGAGGTCCTTCTTGTGTTCATGTCTCTTCCTTCAAGAGTTCACCTTCCATCACAAGGGGGTAGCGTCAGCCCTTGAACTGAGATGGGGAGTCTCTTAGAAACCAGTGTGGGACCTGGAGCAGCAGTGTAATGTGACCCCAATAAGCCACCTCTTTCTACCTCATGGAGTGATTACTCCCTTCCCACCAGGCACAAGCCCTTCCCAGGCCAGATCTGCTTGAACCTCAGCAGGTCCAGTGCTCTCTGGAGCATGTCTCATCCATGGGCCTGTCACTTCCAGCCATTGGAACTCCTGACCCAGGCAGGAGGGAGAGGGGTGTGTACAGAAAAGGGGCTCCTGCGATTGTGGGAATTCTTCCTGCCTCATCTGCCTGACAAATCTGCTCCTACAACATGGACGCATTCTGAAGTTATCGGGTTGCTAATCTATACTTGAGCAGCTTGGCCGAAAGCTGGCTGGCTGGAGGTGAATGTTCAGTGGGGCAGAGACTCTGCTGAGCACAGGTTGGAAAGGATGGGGTTCAGCAGCCCCTCTGGGGCCCTGAGAAGACAAGCATCATGTGAGAGACCACAGCAAGAGGTGTGCTGTGCCTGTGCATGTCTGGGACAGGGGGCCCTGGCAGCATTGGCCCCCACATAGAGAAACAGGAGGAGGAGGAAGCCCTGCCGGGGGTGGGGATGCTGTTGGTTGGGTCTTAAGACAAAAGCGACATGCAGCTGAGCTCCTCCCTCCGTGGAATGAGCCATCTCAGCAAAGTGAGAATGCCTGAAGGGGTTGGGATGTGCGAAGGCGCTCCACTGTCCTAAACTGACCTCCCCCCACTCTGCTCCCCGTCCCGTTGCAGGACACCTCAGGCCTGCCGGGAACCAGGCCAGGCACCAGGCCACATAGCCACCAGCGCTGTGCTGACTCTGCTGGGTGGGAGCTCCACAGAGGGGCCAAATGTTTCCTGCGTTTACGCGCCTCTTGCTTCGGACAGCGTGCGTGCCTCCGTGCATTTGCGTGAGGAGAGGGGCACTTGGGTGGGGCACGTGTGTATGTGCATGGTGTGTATCTCTGTGTGAATGGGGGAGAGGGTCTGTGGAAGCACATGGGGAGGCTGTATGCCAGCAATGGGGCTTTAGTGAGCCAGATCTGTGGGGAAATTAGGAGAGTTTGTATGGGCCAAACCAACAGCAGAGTTCTACAGGGGGGCTCCAGTCCTTGCCATTTTTCAAGTGCATCCAAGAGGAGTGTTCCTATTTGGCCTAAGTCGCCTCTCAGGTTTGTGACTGCAGCTGCCTTGCTACTTCTGGGAAGTCCATGTGGGACTGGGTGTGGCTTCCAGTTGATTCCTGTCTGCAGATATAAGGGGAATAATTAAGGGATGTACGAATCCCACTCACCAATCCGTTCCGGGGCATCGGCGGTGGTGGGGAGGCACTCCGTCCCTCTCCCCGGAATCCTCCCTGGCTGGCTGCGCTCTGCAGTGACTCAATGGAGCTGCCGGCCAGGGCCGGCCGCAGCCGCAATTCTGACTGCGGCTGGGCTGCAGTGGCCACAAATGGCGGCCACTACACCGGCCGCCATTTGCGTGGCTGTCAAGCCATGATAGGCTACGTAAGTATTTATGTAGCCTATCACGGCAAAAGGCAGCCACAGAAATGGCGGCCGTGACACCATTTGCATGGCTGCCTTTTGCCGTGATAGGCTACATAAATACTTATGTAGCCTATTACAGCAAAGAGCAGGGGTGCAAATGGCGTAGCAGCTGCCATTTGCACCCCTGCTCTTTGCCATGATAGGCTACATAAGTATTTACGTAGCCTATCACAGCAAAAGGAAGCCACGCAAATGGCGGCCACTATGACAGCCGCTATTTGCGGCCAGGAAACCAGCCGGAGCCGCCGGAGGAGCCACCACATCTGCCACCAGGTAAGCTCCGTACCGGCGGGACTCCACAGGGTGGCGGGGGGGGAGGCTGTTCCGCCACAGATTCCGGGGGCCCGGATTCTAAGGAATCCAGCCTCACTGGAGTCTATGGCGGAATTCTCTGACATCCCTAGAATAATGACAAAATGGAGACAATTTTAGAAAACAGATGTTGCAGTGGGATACACCTTCTGCTGAGAGCAGGGAAGAACGCAGCCCCATGCATGATCATAGAATCATAGAATAGTAGGGCTGGAAGGGGCCTACAAGTCCAACGAGTCCAACCCCCTGCTCAATGCAGGAATCCAAGTCAGAGCATCCCTGACAGGTGGCTCTCCAGCCTCATCTTCAAATACTTGATGTTAAAGTACTTGATGTTAAAGTAATTCCTGCCCTCTGTCTCTGGGGCCCCATCTAATACTATTCCTACACCATGAATAGATGGTGCTGTGGATCTGAGCAGTCGGGGCTGTTAATTAAGACAGATCAGAATAGGGGAACTTTTCTGCCATCATGTCAAAGAGAAATATGCATAGCAACAGCTGTTAGAAGCTTCTAAGCCACCATCCATCATCTCCTCTGAAAACAGAAAAAAGTACCCATATAGGAAGTGGAAAGAAGGCGAAGCAACAAAGGAAGAGTACAGGCAGGTAGCACAGAATTGCAGGGATGGCGTCAGGAAGGCTAAAGCTGAGAACGAGCTGAGGTTAGCGAGGGAGGCTAAAAGCAACAAAAAGGCTTTCTTCAGCTACGTGAATAGTAAAAGGCAGAGGAAAGAAAGGGTGGTTCAGCTATTAAATAAGGATGGCAAAACGATAACAGATGACAAAGAAAAGGCAGAGGTGCTCAATTCCTACTTTGGCTCAGTCTTCTCCCAAAAGAGGGTCTATGACCCCCTGGCAAAGGCGAAGTACAGGCTGAAGGGGCAGGATTGCAGCTTGAGATCTATAGGCATATGGTCAAGGGACACCTAATTACTTTGAATGAGTTCAAATCTCCACGGCCAGATGAACTGCATCCTAGAGTAATAAAGAACTGGCAGAAGAACTCTCAGAACCGCTGTCTTTTAAGTTTGAGAAATCATGGAGGACGGGTGAAGTGCCAGATGACTGGTGGAGGGCTAATGTTTTTCCTATCTTCAAAAAAGGTAAAAAGGAGGAACCTGGGAACTACAGACCAGTCAGTCTGACATCAATCCCTGGGAAAATTCTGGAGCAGATTATAAAGCAATCATTCTGTAAGCACCTTGAAAACAATGCAGTGATCACTCGAAGCCAAGATGGATTTGTCAAGAACAAATCCTGCCAGACGAATCTGATTTCATTTTGTGATCAGGTCACCTCCCTTGCCCCTTCATGGATCACTGCCTTGTTGTGGCGAAGGGGCTTGCATAATTCAGTGAAGTCATAAGCTATGCCATGCAGGGCCACCCAAGATGGACAGGTCATGGTGGAGAGTTCTGACAAAATGTGGTCCACTGCAGAAGGAAATGGCAACCCACTCCAGTATTCTTGCCCAGAAAACCCCATGGAATGTATAGTGCAGTCACTGAACATGAGCTGGACATCATAGAGAGTGAAGTCAAGTGGGCCTTAGGAAGCATTACTAACAAAAAAGCTAGCGGAGATGACAGTCTTCCAGCTGACCTATTTAAAATCCTAAAAGATGATGCTGTTGAAGTGCTGCACTCAATATGCCAACACATTTGGAACAATCAACAGTGGCCACAAGACTGGAAAAGGTCCGTTTACATTCCAATTCCAAAGAAGGGCAACGCCACAGAGTGTTCAAACTACCGCACAATTGCGCTCATTTCACATGCCAGCAAGGTTATGCTCAAAATCCTACAAGCTAGGCTTCAGCAGCATGCGAACCGAGAACTACCGGAAGTACAAGCTGGGTTTCGAAGAGGCAGAGGAACTAGAGATCAAGTCGCCAACATTCGCTGCATCATGGAGAAAGCAAGAGAATTCCAGAAAAACGTCTATTTCTGCTTCATTGACTACGCTAAAGCCTTTGATTGTGCGGATCACAACTATCTGTGGCAAATTCTTAAAGAGATGGGAGTACCAGACCACCTGACCTGTCTCCTGAGTGACCTGAACAAGGGTCAAGAAGCAACAGTAAGAACCGGACACGGAACAACCGATTGGTCCAAAATTGGGAAAGTAGTACGACAACGCTGCATATTGTCGCCCTGCTTATTTAATTTATATGCAGAGTACATCATGAGAAACACTGGGTTGGATGTATCACAGGTCGGAATTAAGATTGCTGGGAGAATTATCAACAACCTCAGATATGCAGACAATACCACCCTAATGGCAGAAAGCGAAGAGGATCTCAAGAGCCTCTTGTTGAGGGTGAAAGTGGAGAGTGCAAAAGTTGGTTTGAAACTCAACATTAAGAAAACGAAGATCATGGCATCTGGCCCCATCACTTCCTGGCATATAGAAGGGGAAGAAATGGAAGCAGTGACAGATTTTATTTTCTCGGGCTCCAAGATCACCACGGACGGTGACTGTAGCCATGAACTTAAAAGACACTTGCTCCTTGGGAGGAAAGCTATGGCAAACCTAGACAGCATAGTAAGAAGCAGAGACATCACCTTGCCGACAAAGGTCTGCATAATCAAAGCTATGGTTTTCCCAGTAGCAACGTATGGCTGTGAGAGCTGGACTATAAGGAAGGCTGTGCACCGAAGAATTGATGCTTTCGAACTGTGGCGCTGGAGAAGACTCTTGCAAGTCCCCTGGAGTGCAAGGAGGTCAAATCAGTCAATCCTAAAGGAAATCAACCCAGAGTGCTCATTGGAAGGACAGATACTGAAGCTGAAGCTCAAATATTTTGGCCACCTAATGCGAAGAGAAAACTCTGGAAAAGACCCTGATGCTGGGAAAGATTGACAGCAGAGGATGAGATGGCTAGATAGCACCACCGATGCAATAGAAATGAACTTGAGCACACTCCGGGAGAGAGCAGAGGACAGGAAGGCCTGACGTGCTATGGTCCATGGGGTCACAAAGAGTCGGACACAACTTAATGACTGAACAACAACAACAACACCTCCCTTGTGGATTCTGGGAATGCTGTGGACATAATATACCTCGACTTCAGCAATGCTTTCGACAAAGTCCCCCATTATATCCTGATGAGCAAACTAGCTCAAAGTGGGCTAGATGAAACAACAATCCGGTGGATGCACAGTTGGCTACAGAATCGGACTCAAAGAGTGCTTCTCAAGATCAGGATGGAATGTTTTATCATTTATGGTGGACCTGTAAAAAAGCTAAAATATTTTGGAAACAAATACAGTCTTTAGCTCAAAGAATATTAAAGACTACTATAGAATTAAAGCCAGAAACTTTTTTCTTGGGACTAACAGATAAACATGTAAAAGAGAAGGGGGGAACCCTCTTTCTCTACATGACAATGGCTGCAAGGTTATTGTATGCACAAAAGTGGAAGAATGAAATAATACCAACTGTGAGTGAGTGCATCATGAAAATGATGGAGCTGGCAGAGATGACAAAACTTACTATTATAATTAAAGAAGGATCAACAACTAAATTTATGTTAGATTGGAAACCTTTTATAGAATTTTTTAGGGATGGACGAAAGGGGCTTACCTCATCCCGCAGCTTGCTTCACGGTGGGGGGGAGGCGCTTCGCTTCTCCCCCCGAAGTTCAGGCGAGGGGGGGAGGCGCCCCACTTCGCCCGGCCAAAATTCAGGCCGGGGGTGAGGCACCCCATCCCTCGCCACCGAAATGGTAGGAGCGCCCCATCTACCCGGCCGCGAAAAAAAAAGTAAAAAAAAACAACACACACACGCACACCTGTGATAGGCTACGTAACGATTTACGTAGCCTATCACGGCTAGATTTCCAAAGTCAGCCGTGATAGGCTATGTAAATCGTCACGTAGCCTATCACGGGTGACTTTGAAAAAAAGAAAAGAAAAGCATGTACGCAAATGGCGGCTCCCATGGGGACCGCCATTTGCGTTCCTTATTTTGGCACGTCTAGTCTATGTAAAGATTTACGTAGACTACGGCGAAAATAAGGGCAACGCAAATAGCGTGCCCTTATTTTTGCCGTAGTCTACGTAAATCTTTACGTAGACTAGACATGCCAAAATAAGGAATGCAAATGGTGGCGCCCCATGGGCGCCGCCATTTGCGTACGCGCTTCTTTTTTTTTTCAAAGTCACCCGTGATAGGCTACGTGACGATTTACATAGCCTATCACGGCTGACTTTGGAAATCTAGCCGTGATAGGCTACGTAAATCGTTACGTAGCCTATCACGGGTGGTTTTTTTTTTACTTTACTTTTCTTTTTTGCAATGGCAGCAGCAGCAGCTGGTCGGGAGACCGGCTGACGCCCCCGCCCCCGCCGAAACGCCGCGGAAACGCCGCCGGGACCCGCCGCCGAGAGGGACATTCGCCGAAGGTAAGTCCCATCCCAGGGGGGGTGGGGGGCCAGCGGAGAATTTCCCCAACACTTTCGGGGGGCCGAATGCGTTGGCACTCGGCCTCCCGAAGATTCGTGGAGAAATTCTCCGCCAACCCTACAATTTGTACAAGAAATACAGAAAAATGATATCTATGTATGTGGATTTTGAACTTTGAGATAGTTAGTTCTCCTTGTTGCTGTTAAAAATTAGGAGAGAAATGAGATAATGTCTGTGAACTCAATGTATGATATACAACTAAGATAAGAAGTAGAGAATAATAATAAGCATTTGTTCTGTAAGGGGAGCCAAAGGTAGATATCTTACAATCTTAAGAGATATTTTAGTGTATGTGTATTGTGTGTTTATGTTGTTGTTTTTGTTGTTGTTTTTAAAATAAAATTATTATATTAAAAAAAGAGTGCTTATCAATGGGATCTTTGCAAACTGGGGGATTGGTAACAAGCGGGGTACCGCAGGGCTCAGTCCTGGGCCCAGTGCTCTTCAACATTTGTATTAATGACTTGGAGGAGGAGGTGCAGGGAATGCTGATCAAATTTGCAGATGACACAAAATTGGGAGGGATAGCTAATACTTTGGAAGACAGAAACAAAATTCAAAGTGATCTGGATAGACTGGAGCGCTGGGCTGAAAACAAGAGAATGAAATTTAACAGGGATAAATGCCAAGTTCTGCACCTAGGAAAAAGAAACCAAATGCACAGTTACAAGATGGGGGATACTTAGCACAACAATACTACAAGCAAGAAGGATCTCAGAATTGCTGCAGATCACAAGCTGAATATGAGCCAACAATGTGATGTGGCTGCAAAAAAGGCAAATGCTCTTTTGGGCTGCATTAATAGAAGCATCGCTTCCAAATCCCGGGAAGTACTAGTTCCCCTCTGCTCAGCACTGGTTAGGCCTCATCTCGAGTACTATGTCCAGTCCTGGGCACCACACTTTAAGGAGGATGCAGACAAACTGGAGAGGGTTCAGAGGAGGGCATCAAAGATGATCAAGGGACTGGAGACAAAGCCCTATGAGGAGAGACTGAAAGAACTGGGCATGATTATCCTTTAGAAGAGAAGACTGAGGGGAGATATGATAGCGCTCTTCAAGTACTTGAAAGGCTGTCACAGAGAGGAAGGCCAGCATCTCTTCTCGATCATCCCAGACTGCAGGACACGGAATAATGAGCTCATGTGACAGGAAGCCAGATTCCAGCTGAACATTAGGAAAAACTTCCTGACTGTCAGAGCAGTGCGACAACGGAACCAATTACCTGGGGAGGTGGTGGGCTCTCCCACACCGGAGGCATTCAAGATCAGGCTAGACAGCCTTCTGTCAGGGATGCTTTGACTTGGATTCCTGCATTGAGCAGGGGGTTGGACTCGATGGTCTTGTAGGCTCCTTCCAGCTCTCCTATTCTATGATTCTATGATTTTATGAAAGCGGGAAAAATTGGAGACAGGGCTTAGATGCTCCACCAGAATAGCCACTCTTAGAAGCCATGATAGCAGGGAACCACCCTAAGGGAGGGGCATCACTGCAAAGCAAGTTTAGCCGTGAGGTTCGTGGGAAACTGGCAGCAACTTCATTACCCTCTGGTTCATCCTCCATGATTAGAGATCACAGATTAGTTGTTTAGGGTGTGAGGCAGTCTGACACCTTCCTTGAATTTGCATTTGTAGAAAGGCTCGTCTCTAGCAAAATAAAGTTGTATTAGTCTGAAGCGTTGTCTCTCTGTGGTGTTGATTGTGAGCAGGAAGGATGATCCAATTCCTTTTTTTTTTTTTTGGAATATATTTTTATTTATTTTATCTTTTAAATGAAATAAAGAATACCAAGAATACCAACAACCTGATCAATACTACAATTTCCCAGCAATACAATATTCTTATGAGGACACAACAGTAACAAAAAGAAAAAGAAAGAAAAAGAAAAGAAATTTCTTTCCCTTTTCCTCTCCCTCCCCCTCCCCTTTAAAGGATTAAGTTTCAACTACACCTGCACCTCCTCCTCCAAGTCATTAATAACAATGTTGAAGAGCACTGGGCCCAGGACTGAGCCCTGCGGTACCCCACTCGTTACCTCTCCCCAGCTTGAGAAGGTCCCATTGAGAAGCACTCTTTGGGTCCGATTCTGTAGCCAACTGTGGATCCACCGGATCGTTGTTTCATCTAGCCCACTTCGAGCTAGTTTGCTCATCAGGAGATCATGGGGCACTTTGTCGAAAGCTTTGCTGAAGTCGAGGTATATGATGTCTACAGCATTCCCACGGTCTACAAGGGAGGTGACTTGATCAAAAAATGAGATCAGATTCATGTGGCAGGACTTGTTTTTGACAAATCCGTGTTGGCTTCGAGTAATCACGGCATTGTTTTCAAGGTGCTTCCAGATGGATTGCTTTATCATCTGCTCCAGAATTCTCCCAGGGATTGATGTCAGACTGACTGGTCTGTAGTTCCCAGGTTCCTCCTTCTTACCCTTTTTGAAGATAGGGACCACATTAGCCCTCCTCCAGTCATCTGGCACTTCCCCCGTCCTCCATGATTTCTCAAAGAGAATAGACAGCGGTTCTGAGAGTTCCTCTGCCAGTTCCTTTATGACTCTAGGATGCAGTTCATCTGGCCCTGGAGATTTGAACTCATTCTAAGTAATGAGGTGTTCCTTGACCATATGCCTATTGATCTCAAGCTGCAATCCTGCCCCTTCAGCCTGTACTTCACCTTTGCCAGGGGGTCATAGACCCTCTTTTGGGAGAAGACTGAGCCAAAGTAGGAATTGAGCACCTCTGCCTTTTCTTTGTCATCTGTTATCATTTTGCCATCCTTATTTAATAGCTGAACCACCATTTCTTTCCTCTGCCTTTTACTATGCATGAAGCTGAAGAAAGCCTTTTTGTTGTTTTTAGCATCCCTCGCTAACCTCAGCTCATTCTCAGCTTTAGCCTTCCTGACGCCATCCCTGCAATTCTGTGCTACCTGCCTGTACTCTTCCTTTGTTGCTTGGCCTTCGTTCCACTTCCTATATGCGTCCTTTTTGTTTTCAGGTCATCTCTAAGCTTTTTGTGAAGCCACATTGGCTTCTTCTGTTGTCTTCTGCCTTTTCTTCTTGTTGGAATTGTTTGTGATTGTGCCTTGAGAATTTCCTTTTTTAAAAGCTCCCACCCATCTTGGACTCCTTTTCTCGTTAGTGTCACTTGCCATGGGACCTTACTGATCATTGTTCTGAGTTTATTAAGATCAGCTTTCCTAAAATCCAGGGTACACGTTTGACTACACTCGGCTTTTGCTTCCCTTAGAACCAAGAACTCAAGTACAACATGGTCGCTTTCCCCCAGAGTTCCTGTAACTGCTGCTTTATCCACCAAGTCATCTCTGTTGCTTAGGATCAAGTCAAGGATAGCCGATCCTCTAGTTCCTTCCTCTACTTTCTGTAGGAGAAAGTTATCCACCACAAGTCAGGAATTTCCTGGAGGGGCCATGTTTTGCAGAATTTGTCTCCCAACAAATATCTGGGAAATTGAAGTCCCCCATTACTAATACATCATGCTTCCTTAAAACATTGGCTATTTGCTTTTCAAAAGTTTCATCCTCGTCTTCTCCTTGGTTGGGTGGCCGGTAGTAGACTCCGACCACCAGGTTCCTTTTATTCTTTGCTCCATTTATTTTGATCCAGATGCTCTCGATGGGGCTACCAAGCTCATCCTCCTGTATTTCTGTGCAGACATATGTATTTTTCACATACAGTGCAACCCCACCTCCCTTTCTGTTCCTCCTGTTCTTTTTGAACAAGTTATATCCTTCAATTGCTGCATTCCAGTCATGAGCATCATACATCCCTAGTCATTGCTAGGGATGCTGAGAAATTTGAGATGGACTAAAATGAGTTCAGAGTTCTAAGAACCCGACCTGTGGAATACACTGCATACTGGCCTCCTCAGGTCATGTGGAGTCCGTGGACTTTCAGATGTGTTATTTTTACTTTTCTGAAATGTACACAAATTCATTCATAGGAAAATATGCACTGTTCTGCTGTGACATATGCCATCCTGGGAAATATACATGGAGAAAAGTTGAATGGAAGGGGGGACAATATGCTAAATGTTACATACTAACGTAAATTACATAAATCATTAAGAACCTTCTTACAGAATTATTTGCATATTTTTCCTCATAACAGAAAAAAATTGAATCCATCTGTGAATGGATGCCGGAACACCACACAATCCACAAAACACATATGGGACAGATTTCACAAAATCCAGACATTCTTAGTAGTCATATAGCTAACTCAGATTACATCAGCTGATACTTGAAGTTGGGATTTTTCCCCACCAACATGCACTGCTTTATACTTGCTTACATTGAACAGCATTTGCCGTTTTGATATCCATTCTCCCAGGTTGGAGAGATCCTTTTGGAGCTCCTCACAATCCCTTTGTGTTTTAACCACCCTAAATAATTTGGTGTTATCAGGAAACTTGGCCACTGCACTGCTCACTCCTAATTCCAGATCATTTATTAACAAATTGAAAAGCATTGGTCCCAATACAGATCCCTGTGGGACTCCACTGCTTACATCCTCCATTTTATTCCTACTCTCTGCTTTCTGTTCTTTAACCAGTTACTGATCCATAAGAGGACCTCTCCTCTTATTCCATGGCTGCTGCATTTGCTCAGGAGTCTTTGCAGAGGGACTTTGTCAAAAGCCTTTTGGAAGTCCAAGTAAACAATGTCTCCCGGATCACCCCTGCCCACACTTTTATTGATACTCTCGAAGAACTCTAAAAGGTTAGTGAGACAGGACTTACCTTTGCAAAAGCGATGTTGATTCTTTTTCAGCAGGGCTTGTCCTTCTATATGCTTGCTAATTTTATCTTTAATAATGCTTTCCACCAATTTACCTGGCCAGATCTCTGCAAGAGCATGAAAGAGCCCCTCCCATGTCATCTGGAAAAATGAAACGGGGTGGTGGTGGATTTTGTCCCATGAGTTTTTGCACACTGGAGCCCTGTGCCTAAAGTGAGAGAGGAGAATAGGGGTGCCCTGAATTAGATCTACAAGGCTCATTCCCTGACTCCCTTCAGTTTCAGCCAAATTAAGCCCACCCACCACCTGCAGCCTTCTACTTACTTACTTACTTACTTACTTATTACATTTATATCCCACCTTTTTCCTCCTTAAGGAACCAAAGGCGACGTACATAATCCTCCTCCTCCTTCCATTTCATCCTCACCACAACAGCCCTGTGAGGTAGGTTGGGCTGAGAGTTCAGCACTCCAGCCACTACACCACACTGGCTCTTCCAGAAAGAGTAGCTGAGGAAGCTCTCACAAAACATAAAGGAGGCTTCCACCAACCTATTATTTGCACACTGGGAGCTCTCATGTCTCTGTGTGTGGACGTGTCTGCACATGCATGCATGTCTGTATGGTCTATGTGGTGTGCACAGAGAGCATGCATGTGAAAGATTTACAGAAAAGATGTGCTTTTACTGCCCAGTGATGACTTGGCCCCATTCCCACTACAGAAAGCCAAGGAAAGAAGTCATCTGACTGCCATGGCAGCCTTTCAAACCGCTGGCAAGTGGAGGGCAAGTGAGAAACCCAGAGAGTTTTGGCAGCTGTACAGAAGTTGGGATTTCTAGCGACTGCTCTTCAGGCAGGAGGCAAAATTGCCGGCCTCATTAAAAAGACATGCAGAATCCAATCTCCCCATTTCCACGAGCAGCAGCTTGGAGCCATTCTGAAGCGAGAGGCTGGCCTCTCTGGCAGAGCCCCCATCGCCTCTGCTGCCTGGCCAGTTTTGCCTCCCTGGAGCACTTCTCGGAGATGCAAGATCTTGAGCAAGTACCACGTCAGGCAGCTCCAGTTCAGAGGGCTTCACAGGTGTCCTTTGGGCAGCTTGTCTCAGAATTGAGAGACATTGATGGGAATAAGCCCACCACCACATGGGGAAGAAGGGGAGGGGCAGTGCACCCTTGGGAACGCAGATGTGAATCTCCAAAGGACCGGGCTTGTGACCTGGCTCATATCTGCAGCCACACCTGTCAATGGCTGCTTGCAGCGGTGAGAAAGATGCCCCACAGTTTGCTGCTTCCATGGCGCAGGCGTGTTCTAGCCACACCAGTGCAAGGGGCTGCATGGGTGTAGTGGAAAACTGTATGCCTGAGGTGGGCTTGCAGGGAACCAGGCATGGGGCTGATGAAGCAAGCTCACATTGTGCCGCAAGAGAGGCAGAGTGAAGGGATGGTTGGTGATGTGGTCCAGAGGCAGGAATGCCACAGAATGGAGGGATGGGACGGGGCTCAGTAGCCCCAGAGCACCCAGCATGGCATGCAGGTGACCCCAGGTTAGGAATATAGGAAGCTGAGAGCCTCTCTGCACAAAGGTTTTGTAGTGTGATTGTCATTCTTCAGGCAGGGTATTTTCCAGGTGCTTTACACGACATTGTTCTCCTCTGTTGTTCATCCCGTGCCTTCTATCTGCTTTCCCAGTGTTTTCTCTGAACGGGGAAAGTGTAGTATTTTCTGCAGTTCCGGAATGAGACTGTGACTGCCTGCCTGTGTGCTTCTGCCATTGCAGTAGATCCACTCTCTATGGGTGTGATGTCAGCAGTGACAAGACGGTGGGAGACTCCCCTGCTGCCACCTCTCCCATCAGCCACTTTGGCTGCAGCTGCCTCTGCTGTACAATGGGTCCAGGGGATTGCTCCGCTCTGCAGTTGCTGCCCAGAAAGGTTTTACCCCTTTCCACTCAGTCCCCATGCATGTACACACACAAGAAAAGTTTGACTGCTTGCTTTGTGTGTGTGGGGGTGGGAGCAGACTTCCGAAGTTGCGAAAGTACTGTGGATTCTGTCAAGGTGGCCGTGATTAGGATCAGAGGCAGCAGAAGTGAAAAGGGGTGGCAAGGAAGTTGGAATGGAAAAGTTCATGCCGAGGAGGGGAGGGGCTGCCCCAGAGAGGGCGGGCAGAGGGCGTGCAACGCTGCTGACATCCGATAGCGTCCCGCCATTATGCATTTAAAAGAAAAATCGGCTGTGTAAAGAACCAATCCTACTCTCACGAAGAATCTGGAAGCAGAAGCCTCGATAAGTTGTGGGAGAAAACGCCTGGTGTGGTGAAGCTCTGAATTAGACCACGGATCTGTCTAGCCCAGCAGTGTTGACCCTGACTGGCGGCAGCGGCTCCCCAGGGCTTCAGGCGGGAGTTTTTCCAGCCCTACCTGGAGATGCCAGGGACCGAGCCTGGGACCTGCTGCAGGCCAAGCAGGGCTCTGCCACACTGAGCCATGGGTCCTTCCATGGTTCTGTCCCCGGCCTCTCCAGGTAAGGAGGAGAAGGACTCCTGCCTGAAACCCTGGAGAGCCCTTGCTGCCAGTCAGGGCCAGCAATCCTGCACTAGATGGACCAAGGGATGAGTGCATTATAAGGCAGGTTCTGATGTTTCTATCGTGGAGAATGGCCTTAGAACAAAATGTCTGTATCTCTTTAAGAAATTCCATGTACTGAGCCCAATGGTCTACCTCCCCAGTTACATATAGGAATATAGGAAGCTGCCTTATACTGAATCAGAACCTTGGTCCATCTAGCCCAGTATTGTTGACACTGACTGGCAGCAGCGGCTCCCCAGGGTTTTGGGCAGGATTCCTTCCTCACCTTACCTGGAGAAGCCGGGGATCGAAGCTGGAACCTTCTGCATGCCAAGCAGGGGCTCTGTCGCACTGAGTAAGTGGACTGGAGCGGCGACTGTCGACCCTCCGGGGATTAAGAGAACACGAAGAGTTCTTGGACAGAATGGGGGAACTACAGCAGCAAAGGGAAGACCAGAAGCTTGAAGAGCAACAGCAAGATGAGGCAGTGGGGAATGCTGAGGTGAAGAAAAATGGAGTCGAGGATACTCCTTGGAAAAGGGTGACAGTTAGGAGAAGAAGAACTAGACGCCACTCTGCACCAGTGGAAGCAGTGGAGCTGTGGAACCGATTCCAGGTACTTGCGGATGAGACTGGAGGACAGCCTGCAGAGGAAGAATCACAGGGGAACCTGCAAGAGAGTGAGCAAGAGGCTGAAGGTCAGTCAAGCAGAGGCGATGAAACCCAGGCCTACAAGAAGAAGAAGAGAAGAGTGATAGTAGTGGGAGACTCCTTGCTGCGTGGGATTGAGACCCAAGTATGTCGCGAAGACCCGTGGATTCACCAGGTATGTTGTCTCCCGGGAGAACATGATTTCTTCGTAGCTCCGCTTGATTCCTGCATTGAGCAGGGGGTTGGACTCGATGGCCTTGTAGGCCCCTTCCAACCCTACTATTCTATGATTCTATGATTCTCCCAGGAGGACAGATCAGAAACGTGACTGAAGGGTTGCCTACACTCATGAAGCGCACTGACAGGTATCCCTTTCTTCTCATCCATGAGGGAACAAATGATACTGCCAAATGGAGCTACAAAGAGATCATGTCAGAATTGAAGCTTTGGGAAGGAAACGCAAGAACTTTGGGGCCCAGATAATTTTCTCATCCACCCTTCCAGTAGTTAGAAGAGGGATAGAAAGGGAACGAAAAATACTCCGGGTGAATGACTGGCTATGAAGGTGGTGCCGACGAGAGAGATTTGGATTCTGGGACCACGGGCTATATTTCCTGGGAGATGGGCTGTTGGCAAGGGACGGGTTGCACCTCACAAAGGATGGGAAGAATGTGTTTGGCCACAGCATGAAGAACTTCATCAGGAGGGCTTTAAACTGAATCCTACGGGGAAGGGAGATGTAATGTTGGGGGTAACAATGGACGTAGGCGCATGCACTGCAACGGAGAGAACAGCTCTGATAGCGCCCAATAATAGTCTTCAGACGCATGCAGGAAGAAAGCCAGACTATGAAGCACATGGTCTTCGATGTCTATATACTAATGCCCAGAGTATGGGAAACAAACAGAACGAACTTGAACTCTTAATACAGGAGGGAAATTATGACCTGATAGGTATAACTGAGACTTGGTGGGATGACTCTCATGACCGGAATACAGCAATTGAAGGATATAACTTGTTCAAAAAGAACAGGAGGAACAGAAAGGGAGGTGGGGTTGCACTGTATGTGAAAAGTACATATCTCTGCACAGAAATACAGGAGGAGGAGCTTGGTAGCCCCATCGAGAGCATCTGGATCAAAATAAATGGAACAAAGAATAAAAGAATAAATAAAATACATGGGCTGACCTGGCATGTATTACTGAGACCTGGGTGGGGGAACTGGGAGGGGTCACTCTCTCCCAGCTGTGCCCTCCTGGGTACTCGGTGCAGCACCAACACCGACTTGAGGGTCGGGGAGGGGGGGTTGCCGTGGTCTATAGGAATTCAATCTCCCTCTCCAGGCTTCCTGCTCATTGGAGTGCAGATCTTGAGTGTTTGTACCTTGTGTTGGGTACCCGGGACAGATTAGGGATTCTGTTGGTGTACCGCCCACCCCGCTGCCCATCAGACTCCCTGTCTGAGCTGACGGAGGTGGTCTCGGACTTGGTGTTGAGGACCCCCAGGATGATGCCTGGGGGATCTCAACTTCCATGCCGAGGCCGCTGCATCCGGGGCGGCTCAGGACTTCATGGCCGCCATGACAACCATGGGACTGTCCCAACATGTCATTGGCCCAACGCATATAAAAGGACACACGCTTGATCTGGTTTTCTCGACTGGGCAGGTGGATGGTGATCTGAAAGTGGAGGAATTAACATCTGTCCCTTTGTCATGGTCAGATCACTTCCTGCTGAGGTTTAGACTTCTGGCGGCCTTTCCCCTCTGCAAGGGTGGGGGACCTATTAAAATGGTCGGCCCCTGGAGATTAATGGATTCCGATGGATTCCAGAGGGCTCTGGGGGATTTTCCTGCTGGTATGGCTGGTGCTCCTCTGGAAGCCCAGGTCGCTCTGTGGAATGCAGAGATGACTCGGGCGGTTGACACGATCGCGCCCAAGCGCCCTCTCCCTCTGAGCAGAGCCCGGCCAGCTCCTTGGTATACACCTGAGCTGAGGGCAATGAAGCAAGAGGGGAGACGGCTAGAATGCAGGTGGAGGAAAACTTGTGCTGAGTCTGACCGAACACAGGTAAGAGCCCACTATCGAGCCTACTCTGTGGCGGTGAGGGTGGCAAAGAGGCAGTTCTTTTCCACCAGCATTGCATCTTCTCAGTGTCGTCCAGTGGAGCTTTTCCGAGTGGTTCGTGGCCTGTTACATTCTGGGCCAGGGAGAGAGACGGTGGAACCCTCGGTAGCACGCTGTGACAAGTTTGCGCGGCACTTTGAGGATAAAGTCACTCAGATTCGTCATGAATTGGACACCACCATTAATGCAGTTCCATTGGCAGAGGCGTTCAGAGCACCGTCTGGTCCAGTTTTATTGGATGAGTTTCAGTTACTGAGGCCTGAGGATGTGGACAAGGTGCTTGGCCAAGTCCGATCAGCCACTTGTGTGCTTGACCCTTGCCCTTCATGGCTTATTAAACCAAACAAGGAGGGGATGTCTGGCTGGGTCCAGGAGGTTGTAAATTCCTCCTTGAGAGAGGGAGTGGTGCCTGCTGCTTTAAAAGAGGCAGTAATTAGACCACTCCTGAAAAAGCCTAACCTGGACCCAGAGGAAGTTAACAATTATAGGCCAGTGGCCAACATCCCCTTCCTGGGCAAGGTGCTTGAGCAGGTGGTTGTAGGACAGCTCCAGGCACTCTTGAATGAAACGGATTATTTAGATCCATTTCAATCGGGCTTCAGGCCTGGTTTTGGAACGGAAACTGCCTTGGTCGCCCTGTGGGATGACCTCTGCCGGGAGAGGGACAGGGGGAGTGCGACCCTGTTGATTCTCCTGGACCTCTCAGCGGCTTTCGATACCATTGACCATGGTATCCTTCTGGATAAGTTGTCTGGGTTGGGAGTTGGAGGCACTGCACTACAGTGGTTCCGCTCCTACTTCGATGGCCGATTCCAGAAGGTGGTGCTGGGGGATTATTGCTCTGTGCCATGGCAATTGTGCCATGGGGTTCCACAGGGCTCTATTTTATCCCCCATGCTGTTTAACATCTACATGAAACTGCTGGGGGAGGTTATCTGGAGGTGTGGGCTGAGGTGCCATCAATATGCAGATGACACCCAGCTCTACCTCTCTTTCTCATCAAAACCAGGTGAGGCAGTGGCTGTTCTGAACCAGTGCCTGGGCACGGTAATGGACTGGATGAGGGCTAATAAACTGAAACTCAATCCAGACAAGATGGAGGTACTTTTAGTGGGTGGTTCGTCTGCCCGGCTAGGTGACATTCAACCTGTTCTGGAGGGGGTTGCACTCCCCCTAAAGGATCAGGTTCGTAGTTTGGGGGTGCTCTTGGATCCAGAACTGTCACTTGAGGCACAGGTGAACTCAGTGGCACGGAGCACTTTTTATCAGCTTAGGCTGGTATACCAACTACGCCCTTATCTGGACAGAGAGAGCCTAGCTACAGTTATCCATGCTCTGATAACTTCTCGTCTGGATTACTGCAATGCGTTATACGTGGGGCTGCCTTTGAAAATGGTCCGGAAACTTCAGCTGGTCCAAAATAGGGCAGCAAGATTGTTAACAGGGACTGGCCTGCGAGCTCATATTACGCCAGTACTTTTCCAGCTGCACTGGCTGCCAGTCCATTTCCGGGCCCGATTCAAAGTGCTGGTGTTAACATTCAAAGCCCTTAACGGCTTGGGGCCGGGTTACCTGAAGGATCGCCTCCTCCCATATGTGCCTGCCCGGACCTTAAGATCATCCTCAGCGGCCCTTCTCCGTGAGCCCCTGCCAAAGGAAGTGAGGCGGGTGGCTACTAGGAGGAGGGCTTTTTCTGTTGTGGCACCCCGGCTCTGGAATGAGCTCCCTAGTGAGGTTCGCCTGGCGCCTACATTGTACTCCTTTCGGCGCCAGGTGAAGACCTTTTTATTTTCCCAGGCATTTTAGCATTTTAGCTTTCTAAATTTTTATCTTTGCTGTTTTAAATCTGTATTTTAAACTCCTGTACTGCTGCTAGGTTTTATTGTGGTTGTATTGTTATATTGTGGTTTTAATGTTCTATATATTTTAAATTGTTTTATTGTGTGTTGTTTGGTTTTAATTTTTGTGAACTGCCCAGAGAGCTTCGGCTATTGGGCGGTATAGAAATGAAATAAATAAATAAATAAAATAAAAGGAACCTGGTGGTTGGAGTCTACTACCAGCCACCCAACCAAGGAGAAGATGAGGATGAAACTTTTGAAAAGCAAATAGCCAATGTTTCAAGGAAGCATGATGTAGTAGTAATGGGGGACTTCAATTTCCCTGATATTGGGAGACAAATTCTGCAAAACATGGCCCCTCCAGGAAATTCCTGACTTGTGTGGCGGATAACTTCCTCCTACAGAAAGTAGAGGAAGGAACTAGAGGATCAGCTATCCTTGACTTGATCCTAACCAACAGAGATGACTTAGTGGATAAAGTAGGCCCCTTGTATCCCTATTAAATGTCATTCTGTTGTTTTCTGCCCAGCACTCCAGTCTATCCAGATCACTTTGAATTCTGTTCCTGTCTTCCAAAGTATTAGTTATCCCGCCCAATTTTGTGTCATCTGCAAATCTGATCAGCATGCCCTGCACCTCCTCCTCCAAGTCATTAATACAAATGTGGAAGAGCACTGGGCCCAGGACTGAGCCCTGCGGTACCCCACTCGTTACCTCTCCCCAGCTTGAGAAGGTCCCATTGATAAGCACTCTTTGAGTCCGATCCTGTAGCCAACTGTGGATCCACATGATCGTTGTTTCATCTAGCCCACTTCGAGCAAGTTTGCTCATCAGGAGATCATGGGGCACTTTGTCGAAAGCTTTGCTGAAGTCGAGGTATATGATGTCTACAGCATTCCCACGGTCCACAAGGGAGGTGACTTGATCAAAAAATGAGATCAGATTTGTCTGGCAGGACTTATTTTGACAAATCCGTGTTGGCTTCGAGTAATCACGGCATTGTTTTCAAGGTGCTTCCAGATGGTTTGCTTTCTCATCTGCTCCAGAATTTTCCCTGGGATTGATGTCAGACTGACTGGTCTGTAGTTCCCAGGTTCCTCCTTTTTGCCCTTTTTGAAGATAGGGACAACGTTAGCCCTCCTCCAGTCATCTGGCACTTCCCCTGTCCTCCATGATTTCTCAAAGAGAATAGACAGCGGTTCTGAGAGTTCTTCTGCCAGTTCCTTTATGACTCAAGGATGCAGTTCATCTGGCCCTGGAGATTTGAACTCATTCAAAGTAATTAGGTGTTCCTTGACCATATGCCTATTGATCTCAAGCTGCAATCCTGCCCCTTCAGCCTGCACTTTGCCTTTGCCAGGGGGGTCATAGACCCTCTTTTGGGAGAAGACTGAGCCAAAGTAGGAATTGAGCACCTCTGCCTTTTCTTTGTCATCTGTTATCGTTTAGCCATCCTTATTTAATAGCTGAACAGCCATTTCTATCCTCTGCCTTTTACTATGCACGAAGCTGAAGAAAGCCTTTTTGTTGTCTTTAGCATCCCTCGCTAACCTCAGCTCATTCTCAGCTTTAGCCTTCCTGACGCCATCCCTGCAATTCCGGGCTACCTGCCTGTACTCTTCCTTTGTTACTTGGCCTTCTCTCCACTTCCTATATGTGTCCTTTTTTGTTTTCAGTCATCCCTAAGCTTTTTGTGAAGCCACATTGGCTTCTTCTGTTGTCTTCCACCTTTTCTTCTTGTTGGAATTGCTTGTGATTGTGCCTTGAGAATTTCCTTTTTTAAAAGTTCCCACCCATCCTGGCCTCCTTTTCTTGTTAGCTTCGCTTGCCATGGGGTCTTACTGATCATTGTTCTGAGTTTATTAAAATCAGCTTTCCTAAAATCCAGGGTACGCGTTTGACTACACTCGGCTTTTGCTTCCCTTAGAACCAATAACTCAAGTACAACATGGTCGCTTTCCCCCAGAGTTCCTGTAACTGCTACTTTATCCACTAAGTCATCTCTTTTGGTTAGGATCAAGTCAAGGATAGCCGATCCTCTAGTTCCTTCCTCTACTTTCTGTAGGAGGAAGTTATCCGCCACACAAGTCAGGAATTTCCTGGAGGGGCCATGTTTTGCAGAATTTGTCTCCCAACAAATATCGGGAAAATTGAAGTCCCCCACTACTACTACATCATGCTTCCTTAATACATTGGCTATTTCCTTTTCAAAAGTTTCATTTTATTTATTTATTTATTATTTAATTTATTAATCGCCCATCTGGCTGGTCACCCAGCCACTCTGGGCGATGTACAACATACAATAAAACAATAAAATTCTACAATAAAAACATTTTCTAAAATACCCTAACCCACCCCAAATGCCTGCCTGAACAGCCACAATTTTAATGCACGACAGAAGCTCATTAAAGAGGGGGCATGACGGAGTTCCCTAGGGAGGGAGTTCCACAGAGTGGGGGCCACCACAGAAAAGGCCCTCTCCCTCATCCCCACCAGTCTAGCTGTCATGGCTGATGGGACAGAGAGAAGGCCATCCGAGGCTGATCTCGTTAAGCGGCCTGTCTGGTGCTGCTGGAGGCGCTCCTTAAGATAGGCTGGGCCGGAACCATATAGGGTTTTAAAGGCCATCATCCTCGTCTTCTCCGTGATTGGGTGGCCGGTAGTAGACTCCAACCACCAGGTTCCTTTCATTCTTTGCTCCATTTATTTTGATCCAGATGCTCTCGATGGGGCTACCAAGCTCCTCCTCCTGTATTTCTGTGCAGACATATGTATTTTTCACATACAGTGCAACCCCACCTCCCTTTCTGTTCCTCCTGTTCTTTTTGAACAAGTTATATCCTTCAATTGCTGTATTCCAGTCATGAGAGTCATCCCAACAAGTCTCAGTTACACCTATCTGGTCATAGTTTCCCTCCTGTATTAAGAGTTCAAGTTCGTTCTGTTTGTTTCCCATACTCTGGGCATTAGTATATTGACATCGAAGACCATGTGCTTCATAGTCTGGCTTTCTTCCTACATGTGTCTGAAGACTATTATTGGGCGCTATCAGAGCTGTTCTCTCCGTTGCAGTGCATGCGCCTACGTCCGTTGTTACCCCCAACATTACATCTCCCTTCCCCGTAGGATTCAGTCTAAAGCCCTCCTGATGAAGTTCTTCATACTGTGGCCAAACACATTCTTCCCATCCTAAAGAACTTGAGTTCTTGGTTCTAAGAGAAGCAAGAGCCGAGTGTAGTCAAACGTGTACTGTGTCCGGTTCTGGGCACCACACTTTAAGAAGGATGCAGACAAGCTGGAGAGGGTTCAGAGGAGGGCAACGAAGATGATCAGGGGACTGGAAACAAAGCCCTATGAAGAGAGACTGAAAGAACTGGGCATGTTTAGCCTTGAGAAGAGAAGCCTGAGGGGAGATATGATAGCACTCTTCAAGTACTTGAAAGGTTGTCACAGAGAGGAAGGCCAGGATCTCTTCTCCATCATCCCAGAGTGCAGGACACGGAATAATGGGCTCAAGTTCCAGGAAGCCAGATTCCAGCTGAACATCAGGAAAAATGTCCTGCCTGTTAGAGCAATACGACAATGGAACCAATTACCTGGGGAGGTGGTGGGCTCTCCCACACTGGAGGCCTTCAAGACGAGGCTGGACAGCCATCTGTCAGGGATGCTCTGACTTGGATTCCTGCATTGAGCAGGGGGTTGGACTCGATGGCCTTGTAGGCCCCTTCCAACCCTACTATTCTATGATTCTATGAGCTACAGCCCCTCTCTAAGAGCAACCTACCAGTCACATTTCAACCATCCTCCATGCACACAGGCCGGAGTTGCCCTTTTATTCTTCTGACTACCAAGAGTAGCTTGGAAATCTCTCCCACTTCTCACCTTGTACTTCCTCTGTCCTGGATTGCTGAAAGGTGTCGATAGGCCATCTCACCTGGCACTCTCTTAGCTATGTGCTGGAGAAGCCACATACCAGGTGTGCTATACCCGACTGGAGATCCACCTCTCCCATCAACCTGCTTCCTAGCTCCACAAGGATAAAAAAAAAAAAAGATTTTTCCCTAGGAACATTTGTCCTCTACCAGGCAGAACCTTGCTCCTTGCCACTAAGTTTAAGAATCCTTTTAAAAAGTGGCTCAGGTTACTCTCCATGAAGCTTCTTTTTGGATCTTTGGCTTTGACCATGTCCTGTGGCCAAGGGAAGGGAAGGAGAGAACAGGCTTAACTCACTCAGCAGTGAGTAGGGAGTGAGTTGGTACTTGCCACAGCTCTTGGAGCCCCTCTTGCTCTGGAGTTAGGGTGAATTGTGCAGAGGTGGCAAGCGTATGTCTGTGTGGCACTGGCTAGCCGAGGCCTCTTGGAAACTGAGCCATCCTCCCCGCACCTACATTCCAAGGCTTCTAAGAGCACAGACTCTTGCTCTGCATTCCAATTACTCCTTTGTGGTCTTCTAGTATGTCTTGAGAACAAGTTTTATGTAGCCCTTAATGTCATTTTAAGACTGTTGTTGTTCAGTCGTTCAGTCATGTCCGACTCTTCGTGACCCCATGGACCATAGCACGCCAGGCCTTCCTGTCCTGCGCTCTCTCCCGGAGCGTGCTCAAGTTCATATTCACTGCATCGGTGATGCTATCCAGCCATCTCATCCTCTGCTGTCCCCTTCTCCTTTTGCCTTCAGTCTTTCCCAGCATCAGGGTCTTTTCCAGGGAGTTTTCTCTTTGCATTAGGTGGCCAAAATATTGGAGCTTCAGCTTCAGTATCTGTCCTTCCAATGAGCACTCAGGGTTGATTTCCTTTAGGATGGACTGATTTGACCTCCTTGCAGTCCAGGGGACTCGTAAGAGTCTTCTCCAGCACCACAGTTCGAAGGCATCAATTCTTCGGCGCTCAGCCTTCCTTATAGTCCAGCTCTCGCAGCCATACGTCGCTACTGGGAAAACCACAGCTTTGATTATGTGGACCTTTGTCAGCAAGGTGATGTCTCTGCTTACTATGCTGTCTAGGTTTGCCATAGCTTTCCTCCCAAGGAGCAAGCGTCTTTTAATTTCATGGCTACAGTCACCGTCTGCGGTGATCTTGGAGCCCAAGAAAATAAAATCTGTCACTGCTTCCATTTCTTCCCCTTCCATATGCCAGGAAGTGATGGGGCCAGATGCCATGATCTTCGTTTTCTTAATGTTGAGTTTCAAACCAGCTTTTGCACTCTCCACTTTCACCCTCAACAAGAGGCTCTTGAGATCCTCTTCGCTTTCTGCCATTAGGGTGGTATCGTCTGCGTATCTGAGGTTGTTGATAATTCTCCCAGCAATCTTAATTCCGACCTGTGATTCATCCAACCCGGCGTTTCTCATGATGTACTCTGCATATAAGTTAAATAAGCAGGGCAACAATATGCAGCCTTGTCGTACTCCTTTCCCAATTTTGAACCAATCGGTTGTTCCATGTCTGGTTCTTACTGTTGCTTCTTGACCCTCGTACAGGTTTCTCAGGAGACAGGTCAGGTGGTCTGGTACTCCCACCTCTTTCAGAATTTGCCACAGTTTGTTGTGATCCACACAATCAAAGGCTTTAGCGTAGTCAATGAAGCAGAAATAGACGTTTTTCTGGAATTCTCTTGCTTTCTCCATGATGCAGCGAATGTTGGCGACTTGATCTCTAGTTCCTCTGCCTCTTTGAAACCCAGCTTGTACTTCCGGTAGTTCTCGGTTCACATTCTGCTGAAGCCTAGCTTGTAGGATTTTGAGCATAACCTTGCTGGCATGTGAAATGAGCGCAATGGTGCGGTAGTTTGAACACTGTTTGGCGTTGCCCTTCTTTGGAATTGGAATGTAAACTGACCTTTTCCAGTCTTGTGGCCACTGTTGATTGTTCCAAATGTGTTGGCATATTGAGTGCAGCACTTTAACAGCATCATCTTTTAGGATTTTAAATAGCTCAGCTGGAAGACTGTCATCTCCGCTAGCTTTGTTGCTAGGAATGCTTCCTAAGGCCCACTTGACTTCACTCTCTAGGATGTCCGGCTCAAGTTCAGTGACCGCACTATCATGGCTATCAGGGACATACAGATCTTTCCTGTATAGTTCTTCTGTGTATTCTTTCCACCTCTTCTTAATCTCATCTGCTTATGTTAGGTCCCTGCCTTCTTTGTCCTTGATCATGCCCGTCTTTGCACAAAACGTTCCTTTGAGATCTCAGATTTTCTTGAAGAGATCTCTAGTCTTTCCCATTCTGTTGTTTTCCTCAATTTCTTTGCATTGTTCATTTAAGAAGGCCCTCTTGTCTCTCCTTGCTATTCTCTGGAACTCTGCATTCAGTTGGATATAACTTCCCCATTCTCCCTTGCTTTTCACTTCCCTTCTTTCCTCAGCTACTTGTAAAGCCTCATCAGACAGCCACTTTGCTTTCTTGCATTTCTTTTTCTTTGGGATGGATTCAGTTGCTGCCTCCTGAACAATGTTACGGACCTCCGTCCATAGTTAGAATCATAGAACAGTAGGGTTGGAAGGGGCCTACAAGGCCATTGAGTCCAATCCCCTGCTCAATGCAGGAATCCAAGTCCAAGTTCCTCAGGCACTCTATCACATCTAATCCCTTAAATCTAGTCATCACCTCCACTGTATATTTATAAGGGATATGATTTAGGTCATACCTGAATGGTATAGTGGTTTTCCCTATGTTCTTCAATTTAAGCCGAAATTTTGCAAGAAGCAGCTCATGATTTGAGCCACAGTCAGCTCCAGGTCTTGTTTTGACTGACTGTATAGAGCTTCTCCATCTTTGGCTGCAAAGGACATAATCAATCTGATTTCAATATTGACCATCTGGTGATGTCCATGTGTAGAGTCACCATTTTAAGACTACAGTGCTGTAGACAGCCCTGTTGCTTTGCGGCTGCTCACCCAAGGAACACGGAACTGCTAGCAACAGCCCAAACCCTCCCTCCAGAAGAAGGGCTGGGAGGACGAGCAGGAGCAGGCGGCTACTTGCGGCTATGGGCCACAGCAGTGCCTGCCTAGAAGTCCCAGGCAGCTGCAGGTGCTCAGTCCTGCGAGAGCCGTCCGTGGCTCTTCCAGACACCACTGATCCTTGGATGCTGGTCATGTAACTGCAGCATATCATAAGTCTTCGCTGGCCTGGCCTGGCCTGGCCTGGCCTGGAGAGACCACTGGCTTCTTGGAGTAGGGAGAGGAGATGTGGATGCCAGGGCTTGGTGATGAAAACCTGCTCATCATCTCTCCAGGACCCTCCCTGTGGGCTTCGGTCCTTCCTCCCCCCCATCCCGCCCCAGATGGCCTGGAGGGAGTGAGAAGGAGGGTAGCCTCTGAAGCACCCTAACGCTCTTGTAATGCAGTGCAAACTTACTCATGTCTCCTCAGAAGTCAGCCCTGCGTGCAATAGGACTCGTGCATACAATATTGCAGCCTAAAGCTATATTGCTTTATCCTGTGCGTAAGTAGGTTTTATGCCAAACCAAGAGACTAAGAGCATATGATGATATGGGATAGAATGGTTATAAGAGAATTAAAATACCTGATACTATTACAAGACATACTGTAATTATTGAGTTCAATATTTTAACATTTAGTTTTAATTTTTGCTCTCCTATCACCCTCTTCTCTCCTCCTGAAGAGAAGTGAAGGCCTGGGGGAAAAGGGGAGGTTGAAAAATTGGGGGTGGACTCTTCCCCCAACAAAATTTTCCAAAACTCCCTGTAAAAAATTGAAAACCCATGTGTCTTCTTTCTGTTTGTTTCTCCCCCCGCCCCCTCATTTTTTCTACAAACATTTCAAGCCTTCAAGCTTGGGAATATGTGAGCCTTGCTCAAAGATGAGCTCATGTTTGCAGTTGTGGTTGTGAACGGGGCAAGTTCTGGTGTTTAATGAACTGAAATGAAATCCTTGTACATTCCTAACCTGGAGCATTCAGCCAAGGGCAGCTCTCCCATCTCTAAGGCCATGCAACCAGGGGGATTCCTGTGACAGGGAGAATGGCAGCCAAGAGTAATTCCCACCCAGAGAGTCTGAGGAGCTTTTTATCCCCTGAGCAGGCCGGCATGGGAGGCCCTTGGCCAAGGCCTGCAAGTGAGCGCCACCTGGCCCTGTCACAGGGGTCCTTTGGGGGACTGTGCCTTTGTGCCATCAGGCGTGACTCAGACCGGGCCTGTGGCAACCACTCAGTGCTGTCTCCCTGCCTCAGCCGGCCATTGCCTCGTGGCTTGGCAGCAACTCAGTGGTGCCTGCAGAATGATCTAAGTAATTAAAATGATAATCTGATGCCTGTCCCAGACACGGCAACATAGAATCATAGAATCATAGAATAGTAGGGCTGGAAGGGGCCTACAAGGCCATCGAGTCATGGAGAACCCAAGCCCATTTGTCTTGCTTTTTTCCCAACAGATGGGAAGTCGCAGTCATTTCGGCAGGGGCTCCCAGAGAAGGACCCCGAAGATGATCTTAGGGCCTGGGCAGGTGCATATGGGAGGAGGCGATCCTTCAGGTAATCTGGCCCCAAGCCATTTAGGGCTTTGAATGTTAACACCAGCACTTTGAATCGGGCCCGGAAATGGACTGGCAGCCAGTGCAGCTGGCATAATGTGGTCCTGTTGGCCAGTCCCCCTTAACAATCTCGCTGCCCTGTTTTGGACCAGCTGAAGTTTCTGGACCATCTTCAAAGGCAGCCCCATGTATAACACATTGCAGTAATCCAGGTGAGAGGTTATCAGAGCATGGATAACTGTAGCTAGGCTATCTCTGTCCAGATCAGGGCCTATTTGGTATATCAGCCTAAGGTGATGAAACAGGTGCTCTATGCCACCAAGTCCATTTGTGCCTCAAGTGACAGTTCTGGGTCCAAGAGCACCCCCAAACTATGAACCTGAACCATTAGGGGGAGTGCAACCCACCCACCCCAAACAAGTTGAACATCACCTCGCGGGGCAGACAAAGTACCCGCTAACAGCACCTCCGTCTTGTCTGGATCGAGTCTCAGTTTATTGGCCCTCATCCAGTCCATCACCGTGCCCAGGCACTGATTCTGAACAGCCACTGCCTCACCTGGGTTTGATGAGAAAGAGAGGTGGAGCTGGGTATCACCTACGTATTGATGGCACCTCAGCCCACAGCTCTGGATAATTTCCCCCAGCAGTTTCATGTAAATGGTGAACAGCATAGGGGATAAAATAGAGCCCGTGGAACCCCATGGCATAGTTGCCAAGGCACAGAGCAATCACAGAATCATAGAATAGTAGGGTTGGAAGGGGCCTACAAGGCCATCGAGTCCAACCCCCTGCTCAATGCAGGAATCCAAGTCAGAGCATCCCTGACAGGTGGCTGTCCAGCCTTGTCTTGAATGCCTCCAGTGTGGGAGAGCCCCCCACCTCCCTGGGTAATTGATTCCATTGTCGTATTGCTCTAACAGTCAGGAAGTTTTTCCTGATGTTCAGCTGGAATCTGGCTTCCTGTCACTTGAGCCCAGTATTCCGTGTTCTGCACTCTGGGATGATCGAGAAGAGGTCCTGGCCAATATTCCCCAGCACCATGTTCTAGAATTGGCCATCCAAGTAGAGCGGAACTACTGCAGCACAGTGTCTCCAACTCCCAGCCCAGACAATCTATCTGGAAGGATTTCATGGTTGGTGGTATAGAATCATAGAATCATAGAATAGTAGGGTTGGAAGGGGCCTACAAGGCCATCGAGTCCAACCCCCTGCTCAATGCAGGAATCCAAGTCAGAGCATCCCTGACAAATGGCTGTCCAGCCTCGTCTTAAAGGCCTCCAGTGTGGGAGAGCCCACCACCTCCCCAGGTAATTGGTTCCATTGCCGTATTGCTCTGACACTCAGGAAGTTTTTCCTGATGTTCAGCCGGAATCTGGCTTCCTGTAACTTGAGCCCATTATTCTGTGTCCTGCACTCTGGGATGATCAAGAAGAGATCCTGGCCTTCTTCTCTGTGACAACCTTTCAAGTACTTGAAGAGTGCTATCATATCTCCCCTCAGTCTTCTCTTCTCAAGGCTAAACATGCCCAGTTCTTTCAGTCTCTCTTCATAGGGCTTTGTTTCCAGTCCCCTGATCATCTTTGTTGCCCTCCTCTGAACCCTCTCCAGCTTGTCTGCATCCTTCTTAAAGTGTGGTGCCCAGAACTGGACACAGTACTCCAGATGAGGCCTAACCAGTGCTGAGTAGAGGGGAACTAGTACTTCCCGGGATTTGGAAGCGATGCTTCTATTAATGCAGCCCAAAATAGCATTTGCCTTTTTTGCAGCCACATCACATTGTTGGCTCATATTCAGCTTGTGATCGACGACAATTCCAAGATCCTTCTCGCTCGTAGTGTGGTTGAGCCACGTATCCCCCATCTTGTAACTGTGCATTTGGTTTCTTTTTCCTAGGTGCAGAACTTGGCATTTGTCCCTATTAAATGCCATTCTGTTGTTTTCTGCCCAGCACTCCAGTCTATCCAGATCACTTTGAATTTTGTTTCTGTCTTCCAAAGTATTAGCTATCCCTCCCAATTTTGTGTCATCTGCAAATTTGATCAGCATTCCCTGCACCTCCTCCTCCAAGTCATTAATAAAAATGTGGAAGAGCACTGGGCCCAGGACTGAGCCCTGCGGTACCCCACTCGTTACCTCTCCCCAGCTTGAGAAGGTCCCATTGATAAGCACTCTTTGAGTCCGATCCTGTAGCCAACTGTGGATCCACATGATCGTTGTTTCATCTAGCCCACTTCGAGCTAGTTTGCTCATCAGGATATCATGGGGCACTTTGTCGAAAGCTTTGCTGAAGTCGAGGTATATGATGTCTACAGCATTCCCACGGTCTACAAGGGAGGTGACTTGATCAAAAAATGAGATCAGATTTGTCTGGCAGGACTTGTTTTTGACAAATCCATGTTGGCTTCGAGTAATCACGGCATTGTTGTCAAGGTGCTTCCAGATGGATTGCTTTATGATCTGCTCCAGAATTTTCCCAGGGATTGATGTCAGACTGACTGGTCTGTAGTTCCCAGGTTCCTCCTTTTAACGCTTTTTGAAGATAGGGACGTTAGCCCTCCTCCAGTCATCTGGCACTTCCCCGGTCCTCCATGATTTCTCAAAGAGAATAGACAGCGGTTCTGAGAGTTCTTCTGCCAGTTCCTTTATTACTCTAGGATGCAGTTCATCTGGCCCTGGAGATTTGAACTCATTCAAAGTAATGAGGTGTTCCTTGACCATATGCCTGTCGATCTCAAGCTGCAATCCTGCCCCTTCAGCCTGTACTCCGCCTTTGCCAGGGGGGTCATAGACCCTCTTTTGGGAGAAGACTGAGCCAAAGTAGGAATTGAGCACCTCTGCATTTTCTTTGTCATCTGTTATCATTTTGCCATCCTTATTTAATAGCTGAACCACCATTTCTTTCCTCTGCCTTTTACTATGCACGTAGCTGAAGAAAGCCTTTTTGTTGTTTTTAGCATCCCTCGCTAACCTCACCTCGTTCTCCGCTTTAGCCTTCCTGACGCCATCCCTGCAATTCTGTGCTACCTGCCTGTACTCTTCCTTTGTTACTTGGCCTTCTTTCCACTTCCTATATGTGTCCTTTTTTGTTTTCAGGTCATCCCTAAGCTTTTTGTGAAGCCACATTGGCTTCTTCTGTTGTCTTCCACCTTTTCTTCTTGTTGGAATTGTTTGTGATTGTGCCTTGAGAATTTCCTTTTTTAAAAGTTCCCACCCATCTTGGACTCCTTTTCTCGCTAGCATTGTTTGCCATGGGACCTTACTGATCATTGTTCTGAGTTTATTAAAATCAGCTTTCCTAAAATCCAGGGTACGCGTTTGAGTACACTCGGCTTTTGCTTCCCTTAGAACCAAGAACTCAAGTACAACATGGTCGCTTTCCCCCAGAGTTCCTGTAACTGCTACTTTATCCACTAAGTCATCTCTGTTGGTTAGGATCAAGTCAAGGATAGCCGATCCTCTAGTTCCTTCCTCTACTTTCTGTAGGAGGAAGTTATCCGCCACACAAGTCAGGAATTTCCTGGAGGGGCCATGTTTTGCAGAATTTGTCTCCCAACAAATATCAGGGAAATTGAAGTCCCCCATTACTACTACATCATGCTTCCTTAAAACATTGGCTATTTGCTTTTCAAAAGTTTCATCCTTGGCTTCTCCTTGATTGGGTGGCCGGTAGTAGACTCCGACCACCAGGTTCCTTTTATTCTTTGCTCCATTTATTTCAACCCAGATGCTCTCAATGGGGCTACCAAGCTCCTCCTCCTGTATTTCTGTGCAGAGATATGTATTTTTCACATACAGTGCAACCCCACCTCCCTTTCTGTTCCTCCTGTTCTTTTTGAACAAGTTATATCCTTCAACTGCTGTATTCCAGTCATGAGAGTCATCCCACCAAGTCTCAGTTATACCTATCAAGTCATAATTTCCCTCCTGTATTAAGAGTTCAAGTTCGTTCTGTTTGTTTCCCATACTCTGGGCATTAGTATATAGACATCGAAGACCATGTGCTTCATAGTCTGGCTTTCTTCCTACATGTTTCTGAAGACTATTATTGGGCGCTATCAGAGCTGTTCTCTCCGTTGCAGTGCATGCGCCTACGTCCATTGTTACCCCCAACATTACATCTCCCTTCCCCGTAGGATTCAGTTTAAAGCCCTCCTGATGAAGTTCTTCATGCTGTGGCCAAACACATTCTTCCCAGCCTTTGTGAGGTGCAACCCATCCCTAGCCAACAGCCCATCTTCCAGGAAGTATAGCCCGTGGTCCCAGAATCCAAATCTCTCTCGTCGGCACCACCTTCATAGCCAGTCATTCACCCGGAGTATTTTTCGTTCCCTTTCTATCCCTCTTCTAACTACTGGAAGGATGGATGAGAAAACTATCTGGGCCCCAAAGTTCTTGAGTTTCCTTCCCAAAGCTTCAAAGTCTGACGTGATCTCTTCGTAGCTCCGCTTGGCGGTATCATTTGTTCCCACATGGATGAGAAGAAAGGGATACCTGTCAGTGGGCTTTATGAGTGCAGGCAACCTTTCAGTCACGTCTCTAATCTGTCCTCCCGGGAGACAACATACCTGGCGAGTCCACGGGTCTTCGCGACATACTTGGGTCTCGATCCCACGCAGCAAGGAGTCTCCCACTACTACCACTCTTCTCTTCTTCTTCTTGTAGGCCTGGGTTTCATCGCCTCTGTTTGACTGACCTTTAGCCTCTTGCTCACTCTCATGCAGGTTCCCCTGTGATTCTTCCTCTGCAGGCTGTCCTCCAGTCTCATCTGCAAGTACCTGGAATCGGTTCCACAGCTCCACCGCTTCCACTGGTGCAGAGTGGCGTCTAGTTCTTCTTCTCCTAACTGTCACCGTTTTCCAAGGAGTATCCTCTACTCCATTTTTCTTCTCCTCAGCATTTCCCACTTCTGCCTCATCTTGCTGTTGCTCTTCAAGCTTCTGGTCTGCCCTTTGCTGCTGTAGTTCCCCCATTCTGTCCAAGAACTCTTCGTGTTCTCTTATTCCCCGGAGGGTTGACAGTCGCCGCTCCAGTCCCCTTACTTTTTCCTCCAGCAGCGTGATCAACTTGCACTTGTTGCAGGTGTAGGCCATGTTGTTCTCAGGCAAGAAAACAAACATGGCACACACCTTGCAGGTCACCACCACTGGAGAGTCTTGTCCTTCCATAGCCCCGTTTCCCTTTTTGTGTCTAGCTTTGTGATTGTTCTAGACTAGCCTGTGCCTGCTCCTCTACTCAGTAGAGGTTAAAAGCAGAGTCCCACTGGTGTGGAAGTGTGTGTTACAAGACAAATAAATGGGAAAAAGTTAGTTAAAAAAAAAAATGTTAGGGGCCTCCCCCTTGACCTCCCCTGCCGAACTCCCCTGGCCAACTCCTGTTTGCTCCCCCTGTTCACTCGCTCTGTTCGCTCGCTCTCTGGGAGCTTGCCTGCTTCTGTAGTCCCTGGACTAGCTGGAGCAGCTTGCTCTGCTCTGCTCTGCTCAGCTGGGAGGCGGGAAACAGACTGAAGCTTCCCGCCCAGTCAGCTTCTGGGAGTACTCAGGCCACACCCCTCCAATTCAGTTGGAGCTCTCAGAAGCTCCTGGTGAGCTCACAGCCAGTCAGAAGGATAAAGGGCAGCGCCCTGGGCTTCCTGCAACCCACTTACCTCTTAGCCTCTGTCTCCTTTGTCTCCTTTGTCTCTTCAACCACTGCAACTCCCCTGGCCAACTCCTGTTTGCTCCCCCTGTTCGCTCGCTCTGTTCGCTCGCTCTCTGGGAGCTTGCCTGCTTCTGTAGTCCCTGGACCAGCTGGAGCAGCTTGCTCTGCTCTGCTCTGCTCAGCTGGGAGGCGGGAAACAGACTGAAGCTTCCCGCCCAGTCAGCTGCTGGGAGTACTCAGGCCACACCCCTCCAATTCAGTTGGAGCTCTCAGAAGCTCCTGGTGAGCTCACAGCCAGTCAGAAGGATAAAGGGCAGCGCCCTGGGCTTCCTGCAACCCACTTACCTCTTAGCCTCTGTCTCCTTTGTCTCCTTTGTCTCTTCAACCACTGCAACTCCCCTGGCCAACTCCTGTTTGCTCCCCCTGTTCGCTCGCTCTGTTCGCTCGCTCTCTGGGAGCTTGCCTGCTTCTGTAGTCCCTGGACTAGCTGGAGCAGCTTGCTCTGCTCTGCTCTGCTCAGCTGGGAGGCGGGAAACAGACTGAAGCTTCCCGCCCAGTCAGCTGCTGGGAGTACTCAGGCCACACCCCTCCAATTCAGTTGGAGCTCTCAGAAGCTCCTGGTGAGCTCACAGCCAGTCAGAAGGATAAAGGGCAGCGCCCTGGGCTTCCTGCAACCCACTTACCTCTTAGCCTCTGTCTCCTTTGTCTCCTTTGTCTCTTCAACCACTGCAACTCCCCTGGCCAACTCCTGTTTGCTCCCCCTGTTCGCTCGCTCTGTTCGCTCGCTCTCTGGGAGCTTGCCTGCTTCTGTAGTCCCTGGACCAGCTGGAGCAGCTTGCTCTGCTCTGCTCTGCTCAGCTGGGAGGCGGGAAACAGACTGAAGCTTCCCGCCCAGTCAGCTGCTGGGAGTACTCAGGCCACACCCCTCCAATTCAGTTGGAGCTCTCAGAAGCTCCTGGTGAGCTCACAGCCAGTCAGAAGGATAAAGGGCAGCGCCCTGGGCTTCCTGCAACCCACTTACCTCTTAGCCTCTGTCTCCTTTGTCTCCTTTGTCTCTTCAACCACTGCAACTCCCCTGGCCAACTCCTGTTTGCTCCCCCTGTTCGCTCGCTCTGTTCGCTCGCTCTCTGGGAGCTTGCCTGCTTCTGTAGTCCCTGGACTAGCTGGAGCAGCTTGCTCTGCTCTGCTCTGCTCAGCTGGGAGGCGGGAAACAGACTGAAGCTTCCCGCCCAGTCAGCTGCTGGGAGTACTCAGGCCACACCCCTCCAATTCAGTTGGAGCTCTCAGAAGCTCCTGGTGAGCTCACAGCCAGTCAGAAGGATAAAGGGCAGCGCCCTGGGCTTCCTGCAACCCACTTACCTCTTAGCCTCTGTCTCCTTTGTCTCCTTTGTCTCTTCAACCACTGCAACTCCCCTGGCCAACTCCTGTTTGCTCCCCCTGTTCGCTCACTCTGTTCGCTCGCTCTCTGGGAGCTTGCCTGCTTCTGTAGTCCCTGGACCAGCTGGAGCAGCTTGCTCTGCTCTGCTCTGCTCAGCTGGGAGGCGGGAAACAGACTGAAGCTTCCCGCCCAGTCAGCTGCTGGGAGTACTCAGGCCACACCCCTCCAATTCAGTTGGAGCTCTCAGAAGCTCCTGGTGAGCTCACAGCCAGTCAGAAGGATAAAGGGCAGCGCCCTGGGCTTCCTGCAACCCACTTACCTCTTAGCCTCTGTCTCCTTTGTCTCCTTTGTCTCTTCAACCACTGCAACTCCCCTGGCCAACTCCTGTTTGCTCCCCCTGTTCGCTCGCTCTGTTCGCTCGCTCTCTGGGAGCTTGCCTGCTTCTGTAGTCCCTGGACCAGCTGGAGCAGCTTGCTCTGCTCTGCTCTGCTCAGCTGGGAGGCGGGAAACAGACTGAAGCTTCCCGCCCAGTCAGCTGCTGGGAGTACTCAGGCCACACCCCTCCAATTCAGTTGGAGCTCTCAGAAGCTCCTGGTGAGCTCACAGCCAGTCAGAAGGATAAAGGGCAGCGCCCTGGGCTTCCTGCAACCCACTTACCTCTTAGCCTCTGTCTCCTTTGTCTCCTTTGTCTCTTCAACCACTGCAACTCCCCTGGCCAACTCCTGTTTGCTCCCCCTGTTCGCTCGCTCTGTTCGCTCGCTCTCTGGGAGCTTGCCTGCTTCTGTAGTCCCTGGACTAGCTGGAGCAGCTTGCTCTGCTCTTCTCTGCTCAGCTGGGAGGCGGGAAACAGACTGAAGCTTCCCGCCCAGTCAGCTGCTGGGAGTACTCAGGCCACACCCCTCCAATTCAGTTGGAGCTCTCAGAAGCTCCTGGTGAGCTCACAGCCAGTCAGAAGGATAAAGGGCAGCGCCCTGGGCTTCCTGCAACCCACTTACCTCTTAGCCTCTGTCTCCTTTGTCTCCTTTGTCTCTTCAACCACTGCAACTCCCCTGGCCAACTCCTGTTTGCTCCCCCTGTTCGCTCACTCTGTTCGCTCGCTCTCTGGGAGCTTGCCTGCTTCTGTAGTCCCTGGACCAGCTGGAGCAGCTTGCTCTGCTCTGCTCTGCTCAGCTGGGAGGCGGGAAACAGACTGAAGCTTCCCGCCCAGTCAGCTGCTGGGAGTACTCAGGCCACACCCCTCCAATTCAGTTGGAGCTCTCAGAAGCTCCTGGTGAGCTCACAGCCAGTCAGAAGGATAAAGGGCAGCGCCCTGGGCTTCCTGCAACCCACTTACCTCTTAGCCTCTGTCTCCTTTGTCTCCTTTGTCTCTTCAACCACTGCAACTCCCCTGGCCAACTCCTGTTTGCTCCCCCTGTTCGCTCGCTCTGTTCGCTCGCTCTCTGGGAGCTTGCCTGCTTCTGTAGTCCCTGGACCAGCTGGAGCAGCTTGCTCTGCTCTGCTCTGCTCAGCTGGGAGGCGGGAAACAGACTGAAGCTTCCCGCCCAGTCAGCTGCTGGGAGTACTCAGGCCACACCCCTCCAATTCAGTTGGAGCTCTCAGAAGCTCCTGGTGAGCTCACAGCCAGTCAGAAGGATAAAGGGCAGCGCCCTGGGCTTCCTGCAACCCACTTACCTCTTAGCCTCTGTCTCCTTTGTCTCCTTTGTCTCTTCAACCACTGCAACTCCCCTGGCCAACTCCTGTTTGCTCCCCCTGTTCGCTCGCTCTGTTCGCTCGCTCTCTGGGAGCTTGCCTGCTTCTGTAGTCCCTGGACCAGCTGGAGCAGCTTGCTCTGCTCTGCTCTGCTCAGCTGGGAGGCGGGAAACAGACTGAAGCTTCCCGCCCAGTCAGCTGCTGGGAGTACTCAGGCCACACCCCTCCAATTCAGTTGGAGCTCTCAGAAGCTCCTGGTGAGCTCACAGCCAGTCAGAAGGATAAAGGGCAGCGCCCTGGGCTTCCTGCAACCCACTTACCTCTTAGCCTCTGTCTCCTTTGTCTCCTTTGTCTCTTCAACCACTGCAACTCCCCTGGCCAACTCCTGTTTGCTCCCCCTGTTCGCTCGCTCTGTTCGCTCGCTCTCTGGGAGCTTGCCTGCTTCTGTAGTCCCTGGACTAGCTGGAGCAGCTTGCTCTGCTCTGCTCTGCTCAGCTGGGAGGCGGGAAACAGACTGAAGCTTCCCGCCCAGTCAGCTGCTGGGAGTACTCAGGCCACACCCCTCCAATTCAGTTGGAGCTCTCAGAAGCTCCTGGTGAGCTCACAGCCAGTCAGAAGGATAAAGGGCAGCGCCCTGGGCTTCCTGCAACCCACTTACCTCTTAGCCTCTGTCTCCTTTGTCTCCTTTGTCTCTTCAACCACTGCAACTCCCCTGGCCAACTCCTGTTTGCTCCCCCTGTTCGCTCACTCTGTTCGCTCGCTCTCTGGGAGCTTGCCTGCTTCTGTAGTCCCTGGACCAGCTGGAGCAGCTTGCTCTGCTCTGCTCTGCTCAGCTGGGAGGCGGGAAACAGACTGAAGCTTCCCGCCCAGTCAGCTGCTGGGAGTACTCAGGCCACACCCCTCCAATTCAGTTGGAGCTCTCAGAAGCTCCTGGTGAGCTCACAGCCAGTCAGAAGGATAAAGGGCAGCGCCCTGGGCTTCCTGCAACCCACTTACCTCTTAGCCTCTGTCTCCTTTGTCTCCTTTGTCTCTTCAACCACTGCAACTCCCCTGGCCAACTCCTGTTTGCTCCCCCTGTTCGCTCGCTCTGTTCGCTCGCTCTCTGGGAGCTTGCCTGCTTCTGTAGTCCCTGGACCAGCTGGAGCAGCTTGCTCTGCTCTGCTCTGCTCAGCTGGGAGGCGGGAAACAGACTGAAGCTTCCCGCCCAGTCAGCTGCTGGGAGTACTCAGGCCACACCCCTCCAATTCAGTTGGAGCTCTCAGAAGCTCCTGGTGAGCTCACAGCCAGTCAGAAGGATAAAGGGCAGCGCCCTGGGCTTCCTGCAACCCACTTACCTCTTAGCCTCTGTCTCCTTTGTCTCTTCAACCACTGCAACTCCCCTGGCCAACTCCTGTTTGCTCCCCCTGTTCACTCGCTCTGTTCGCTCGCTCTCTGGGAGCTTGCCTGCTTCTGTAGTCCCTGGACTAGCTGGAGCAGCTTGCTCTGCTCTGCTCTGCTCAGCTGGGAGGCGGGAAACAGACTGAAGCTTCCCGCCCAGTCAGCTGCTGGGAGTACTCAGGCCACACCCCTCCAATTCAGTTGGAGCTCTCAGAAGCTCCTGGTGAGCTCACAGCCAGTCAGAAGGATAAAGGGCAGCGCCCTGGGCTTCCTGCAACCCACTTACCTCTTAGCCTCTGTCTCCTTTGTCTCCTTTGTCTCTTCAACCACTGCAACTCCCCTGGCCAACTCCTGTTTGCTCCCCCTGTTCGCTCGCTCTGTTCGCTCGCTCTCTGGGAGCTTGCCTGCTTCTGTAGTCCCTGGACCAGCTGGAGCAGCTTGCTCTGCTCTGCTCTGCTCAGCTGGGAGGCGGGAAACAGACTGAAGCTTCCCGCCCAGTCAGCTGCTGGGAGTACTCAGGCCACACCCCTCCAATTCAGTTGGAGCTCTCAGAAGCTCCTGGTGAGCTCACAGCCAGTCAGAAGGATAAAGGGCAGCGCCCTGGGCTTCCTGCAACCCACTTACCTCTTAGCCTCTGTCTCCTTTGTCTCCTTTGTCTCTTCAACCACTGCAACTCCCCTGGCCAACTCCTGTTTGCTCCCCCTGTTCGCTCGCTCTGTTCGCTCGCTCTCTGGGAGCTTGCCTGCTTCTGTAGTCCCTGGACTAGCTGGAGCAGCTTTCTCTGCTCTGCTCTGCTCAGTTGGGAGGCGGGAAACAGACTGAAGCTTCCCGCCCAGTCAGCTGCTGGGAGTACTCAGGCCACACCCCTCCAATTCAGTTGGAGCTCTCAGAAGCTCCTGGTGAGCTCACAGCCAGTCAGAAGGATAAAGGGCAGCGCCCTGGGCTTCCTGCAACCCACTTACCTCTTAGCCTCTGTCTCCTTTGTCTCCTTTGTCTCTTCAACCACTGCAACTCCCCTGGCCAACTCCTGTTTGCTCCCCCTGTTCGCTCACTCTGTTCGCTCGCTCTCTGGGAGCTTGCCTGCTTCTGTAGTCCCTGGACCAGCTGGAGCAGCTTGCTCTGCTCTGCTCTGCTCAGCTGGGAGGCGGGAAACAGACTGAAGCTTCCCGCCCAGTCAGCTGCTGGGAGTACTCAGGCCACACCCCTCCAATTCAGTTGGAGCTCTCAGAAGCTCCTGGTGAGCTCACAGCCAGTCAGAAGGATAAAGGGCAGCGCCCTGGGCTTCCTGCAACCCACTTACCTCTTAGCCTCTGTCTCCTTTGTCTCCTTTGTCTCTTCAACCACTGCAACTCCCCTGGCCAACTCCTGTTTGCTCCCCCTGTTCGCTCGCTCTGTTCGCTCGCTCTCTGGAAGCTTGCCTGCTTCTGTAGTCCCTGGACCAGCTGGAGCAGCTTGCTCTGCTCTGCTCTGCTCAGCTGGGAGGCGGGAAACAAAAGCCTCTGAGAGGTCCAGGAGAATCAACAGGGTCTCAAGCCCGCTGTCCCTCCCCTGGCAAAGATCATCCCAGAGGGCGACCAGGGCAGTTTCCATTTCAAAACCAGCCCTGAAGCCTGATGAAATGGATCTAGATAATCCGTTTCATTCAAGAGTGCCTGAAGTTGTTCTGCAACCACCCACTCAAGAGTGCTTCTTTCCAGACAATATCGCCCACTCTGTCTACATCCTAGAAGATTCCACTGAGTACCCACAAAACCAAGCCATGAGCACCTTCACCTGGAACATTAATCACATATGTCTGGTGGTGGTGGAGGAGTGACGTGTTTGCAGAGAGAACCCAGAAAATGGTAGCTGGACAGATGTCAGGCGGGAAGCCTGGGTCTCCTCCAGTCTGTGTGGTGTCTTGTGTGCTCCCAAGGAGCTTGGCTTGGCCAGGTTCAAGAGCAATGTGGCCAAGAGCACCAGAGACGTTGAGCATGTGCTGGAAATGGCAAAGGGACCAGCTGAGAAAGCCACAGAGGCTGCCTCAGCTTTCACCGAGAAAGTCAAGGACTTGGCTAGCAAGGCAGCTACTGAAAAGGAGGAACGTGCAGGCAGAGGAGCAGTTTTCCTGCTGCGGGGCTGGAGCGCTTCTGGCCCAGTGCAGCACCATAACACTGGAAGGCTGTGACCACCTGTAACCAAGCTTCTCCTCCCTGAAAGACAGAGCTGATCAGTGTGTCTAGATGTTTTTGTTTTTCTTCTAAACTGAAACTGTACAAATCTGACAATCACCTTCTTTCTAAAAGGTATATTATTTTAGTTATTAAAAAGGGGGGAGTGCCTGGAGTTGTCCTCCAGCCACCCGCTCAAGCACCTTGCCCAGGACAAATATGACAAATCTGTGCAGCTCAGCTACTGCCAGGTTGCGGGCGGGGGGGGGAGTGGAGGCTGTCGGCGGCTGCAGAGCTGCCTCCGGGTGGCACAACAGGCAGCCAGCGCTGGGAGGCCCATCAGTGCTGGGGAAGCTCACCGAGGGCAGGGTGCCCAGGGCCCCCAAAATCTGGAGATGGGAACATTGCGTCATCAGGGAACATTGCCCTTACTCCAAATTGACTTTTTCCAGCAAGAAGACAAGAACCTGGGTTGGGGAGAAAGCCACTGAAGAAGCAGGAAACACCAGCAGCAAACAAGAATGGGAAAAGATGGCTATCCCCACAGTTTGGGGGGAGGATCCCCAGAAAAGATTTCTGAACCCACTCTGAAAGTGTTACTTAGGGTGCAAGATCAAAATGGAAGAACATGTAGCACAGCTCCCATTTCTATATAAACATACACATTCCAGAGGTGAAAGGTTGGTCTGGCGTTCCTGCGTTGCCTGCCGCTGCCTGCCAGTTTTGCTGGAGCCACTTCCTGCATCTGCTTCAGCATCCGCATCACCACTGACATGTTGGGGGCAGGGAGAGATCTGGCTAGGGATGGACGAAAGTCCCTTACCTGGTCCCGCAGCTTTTTTCGGGGGGGGGGGAGACGCTTCGTTTCTCCCTCCGAAATTCTGGCCGGGGGGGAGCACCCCACCTCTCCGGCTGCGAAAGAAAAAAGTAAAGTAAAAAAAAAAAAAAAGAACGTGATACGAAACGTAAAGATTTACGTAGCCTATCACGGCTAGATTTTCAGTCAGCTGTGATAGGCTACGTAAATCTTTTATAGTGTTGAGCAGACTAGACCACCTAACGGGGTTAGGCTCTTCCACAGAAGTGCTGTGGGTGACAATTTGTTGTTTATTCGGTCAGTCACTTCCGACTCTTTGTGACTTCATGGACCAGCCCGCACCAGAGCTTCCTGTCGGCCGTCGCCACCTCCAGCTGCCCCAAGGTCGAGTCCGTCACCTCCAGAATATCATCCATCCACCTTGCCCTTGGTCGGCCCCTCTTCCTTTGGCCTTCCACTGTCCCTAGCATCAGCATCTTCTCCAGGGTCTCCTGTCTTCTCATTATGTGGCCAAAGTACTTCAGTTTTGCCTTTAATATCATTCTCTCAAGTGAGCAGTCTGGCCTTATTTCCTGGAGTATGGACTGGTTTGATCTTCTTGCAGTCCAAGGCACTCTCGGAATTTTCCTTCAGCACCACAGTTCAAAAGCATCTCTCTTCCTTCGCTCAGCCTTCCTTATGGTCCAGCTTTCTCAGCCATAGGTTACTACGGGGAATACCACTGCTTTAACTATGCGGACCTTTGTTGTCAGCCTGATGTCTCTGCTCTTCAATATTTTATCAAAATTTGTCATTGCTGTCCTCCCAAGAAGTAAACGTCTTCTGATTTCCTGGCTGCAGTCAGTGTCTGACTTTGCACCTAGAAATACAAAGTCTTTCACTGCCTCCACATTTTCTCCCTCTCTTTGCCAGTTATCAATCAAGCTGGTTGCCATAATCTTGGTGTTTTTGAGGTTTAACTGCAACCCAGCTTTTGCACTTTCTTCTTTCACCTTCGTCATGAGGTTCCTCAGCTCCTCCTCGCTTTCAGCCATCAAAGTGGTATCATCTGCATATCGGAAATTGTTAAAGTTTCTTCCAGCGATTTTAACTCCAGCCTTGGCTTCATCAAGCCCAGCACGTTGCATGATGTGTTCTGCATACAGGTTGAATAGGTAGGGTGAGAGTATACAACCCTGCTGTACTCCTTTCCCAATCTTGAACCTGTCCGTTGTTCCGTAGTCTGTTCTTACCGTTGCTACTTTGTCATCGTTATACAGATTCCTCAGGAGGCAGACAAGATGACTTGGTATCCCCATCCCACCAAGAACTTGCCACAATTTGTTATGATTCACACAGTCAAAGGCTTTAGAATAGTCAATAAAACAGAAATAGATGTTTTTATGAAACTCCCTGGCTTTCTCCATTATCCAGTGGATATTGGCAATTTGGTCTCTAGTTGCTCTGCCTTTTCTAAACCCAGCTTGTACATCTGGCAATTCTCGTTCCATGAATTGCTGGAGTCTACCTTGCAAGATCTTGGGCATTACCTTACTGGCATGCAAAACAAGTGCTACTGTTCAATAGTTTGAACATTCTTTGGTGCTTCCCTTTTTTAGTATGGGGATATAAGTTGATTTTTTCCAATCTGTTGGCCATTCTTGTGTTTTCCAAATTTGCTGGCATATGGCATGCATCACCTTGACAGCATCATCTTGCAAGATTTTAAACAGTTCAGCTGGGATACCATCATCTCCTGCTGCCTTGTTATTAGCAATGCTTCTTAAGGCCCATTCAACCTCACTCTTCAGGATGTCTGGCTCTAGCTCACTGGCCACACCGTCAAATCCATCCCCAATATTATTATCCTTCCTATACAGATCTTCCGTATATTCTTGCCACCTTTTCTTGATCTCTTCTGCTTCTGTTAGGTCCTTGCCATCTTTGTTTTTGATCATACCCATTTTTGCCTGGAATTTACCTCCAATGTTTCTAATTTTCTGGAAGATGCCTCTTGTCCTTCCTATTCTATTATCTTCTTCCACTTCCACGCATTGCTTGTTTAAAAATAATTCCTTATCTCTTCTGGCTAACCTCTGGAATTTTGCATTTAATTGGTCCTATCTCCCCCTATCACTGTTGCCTTTTGCTTTCCTTCTTTCTTGGGCTACTTCCAGTATCTCAGCAGACAGCCATCTTGCCTTCTTGGTTTTCTTTTTCTTTGGGACGATTTTTTGTCACCGCCTCCTGAACAATGTTGCGAACTTCTGTCCATAGTTTTTCCGGGACCCTATCTACTAAATCTAGTCCCTAAATCTATTCTTCACCTCCACTGCATATTCATTAGGAATATTAGGGAAGTACTAGTTCCCCTCTACTCAGCACTGGTTAGGCCTCATCTGGAGTACTGTGTCCAGTTCTGGGCACCACACTTTAAGAAGGATGCAGACAAACTGGAGAGGGTTCAAAGGAGGGCAACAAAGATGATCAGGGGACTGGAAACAAAGCCCTATGAGGAAAGACTGAAAGAACTGGGCATGTTTAGCCTTGAGAAGAGAAGACTGAGGGGAGATATGATAGCGCTCTTCAAGGACTTGAAAGGTTGTCACAGAGAAGAAGGCCAGGATCTCTTCTTGATCATCCCAGAGTGCAGGAAACGGAATCATGGGCTCAAGTTACAGGAAGCCAGATTCCGGCTGAACATCAGGAAAAACGTCCTGACTGTAAGAGCAATACGACAATGGAACCAATGACCTGGGGAGGTGGTGGGCTCTCCCACACTGGAGGCCTTCAAGACAAGGCTGGACAGCCATTTGTCAGGGATGCTCTGACTTGGATTCCTGCATTGAGCAGGGGGTTGGACTCGATGGCCTTGTAGGCCCCTTCCAACCCTACTATTCTATGATTCTATGATTAGTGAGCTCATATCAGACTGATCTGTGGATCTTCCCTATTCTCTTTAGCCTGATTCTAAATTGTGCAATGAGAAGTTCGTGATCTGAACTACAATCAGCTCCAGGTCTTGTTTTTACCGACTGCATAGATGTCCGCCACCTTTGGCTACAAAGGATGTAGTCAATCTGATTTCGGTGTTGACCTTCTGGTGAAGTCCATGTATAAAGTCACCTCTTAGGTTGTTGGAAGAGAGTGTTTGTTATGCACAGTGAGTTGTCTTGGCAAAATTCTATCAGCCCACGTCCCGCTTCAGTTTGTTCTCCCAGACCATGCTTGCCTGTAATTCCAGGTGTCATTTGACTACCCACCTTAACATTCCAGTCTCTTGTAATGAAAGTAACATCTCTTTTTGGCGTATTATCCAGTAGGTTCTGCAGTTCCTCATAGAACTGATCTACTTCTGCTTCTTCAGCATCTGTGGTTGGGGCGTATATTTGGATCACTGTGATGTTGAATGGCTTACCCTGAATTCGAATTGAGATCATTCTGTCATTTTTTGGATTGTATCCAAGCACTGCTTTAGCCAGTTTATTATTAATTATGAAGGCCACTCCATTTCGTCTGTGGTCCTCTTGTCCACAGTAGTAGATCTGGTGGTCGTCTGATGTGAAGTGACCCATTCCAGTCCATTTCAGTTCACTGACACCCAAAATGTCTATATTTAATCTTGACATCTCCCGAATAACCACATCCAATTTGCCCTGGCTCATAGATCTTACTTTCCAGGTTCCCATGGTGTGTTGATGTCAGGAGTGCCCTAGCTGCCTCTTGCAGTCCCAACCAATAGCCAACTCAGGACACAGACAATGAGGATTCTTTCCGAGACTTTATTCCTTTATTACTTTATGACTCTTTCAGATACTAATCACTAGCGACAAAGCAAGGAACAGCACTGGGGAAAGATAGCAGAGTAGCCTAAGCTCCAGGTAAGGCAGTTGGTCCCTGTTTGAAGCAGAACCACGGGAGGACCCTGAACTTATGGGCTAGGGAGAGATCCTCCCTCTTTCCCTTGGGTCCTTGAGACGCAACCGTTGTTTGAGCGCCAAACGAGCGGTACACCTCCTTTCTGCACCCTCCATCTGTCGTCGCTCCCTGCATCTGCGCCGAGCGTCCAGCAAGCCCCTCTCCAGCGCTTCCTCACTGCCAGGGCCACTATCTATCCCAGGAATGCCGGCAGGAGGAATCTCTGCCAGCTGCTGTGCCTGTGAGGGATGAGCTGGCTCCTCTCCCACAGATTGCTGTTCCTCCTCAGAATCAGAACTGCTCTGGGGCTCTATGGGCTCAGTCTCCACCCTGACATCATCCCCACTCCCATGAGGCCCCCCTCATGCTCCTCCCCTGGGGCGCTGGGTTTGTGGGGGTATAGTTGGTGGAAGCACCTCAGCAGCAACGGAGCATGCACATTTTCTGCAGATTCCCAGGATCGCTCATCTGGCCCGTACCCCTTCCAGTCCACCAGGTATTGCAGGCAGCCTCGAGAAAGGCGGGAGTCCAGAATCTCCACGACCTCAAACTTTTCCTCCCCCTCCACCAGCACTGGCGGCGGGGGGGAGCTGGCCGAGCGATGAAAGTCGCCAGAAACCAGGGGGGACAGCAAGGACCAATGAAAAACAGGATGGATCTTCATGGAGGGGGGGAGAGCCAGGTGAAAAGCAACAGGGTTAATCTGGGCCATAATCTGGAAAGGCCCCGTGCGGCGAGGCGCGAGCTTCCTTGCGGGCGAGTGAGAGGGGAGGTATTGGGTGGACAACCAAACCCAGTCCCCCAGTTGCAGAAACGGACCCGGCTGGCACCGCCGGTTTGCAGAGGCCTTGTAGGCTGTCTTGGCTTGCTCGTAAGAGGTGGTGTACTGTTCGCAACTCCTCTAAAAACTCATGGGCCGCTGGCACTGAAGAGGGAGCTAGGGTGGATGGAAAAGCCTCGGGGTGGTAACCAAAATAGGCAAAAAATTGAGTTTGGCAGGTGGAAGCATAGCAGGCATTGTTATAAGCAAATGCCATGAGAGGCAGCAAGGGAAACCAGTCATCTTGCTGGTAATTGACATAACAGCGCAAATATTGCTCCAGAGTCGCATTGGTGCACTCAGTCTGACCGTCTGTCTTTGGATGGTGGGCGGAGGAAAGACGGAGCGTCACATGGAGAAGCCCAAGTAGCTCCTTCCAGAAATGGGCAGTGAATTGGGCCCCCCGTGGAGCTGGAAAACATGCGCCAAAAAAAGCTCCGCTGTCTCCCTGGCTGTGGGCAACCCAGAGCAGGGGATGAAATGGGCCATCTTAGAAAACAAATCCACCACCACCAGAATGGTGGTCTTACCGTGTGAGCGAGGCAAGTCTAGGGATGTATGAAAGTCACTTACCGTTTCGCGGATTCATTCGCGGCGGGGGGGGGGAGGCGCCCTAGCTGCCTCTTGCAGCCCCCTCCAATAGCCAGCTCAGGACTCAGACGACGAGGATTCTTTCCAAGGCTTTATTCCTTTATGACTCTTCCAGATGCTAATCACCAGCGACTAAGCAAGGAACAGCACTGGGGAAAGATAGCAGAGTAGCCTAAGCTCCAGGTAAGGCAGTTGGTCCCCTTTTGAAGGAGAACCATGGGAAGACCCTGAACTTATGGGCTAGGGAGAGATCCTCCCTCTTACCCTTGGGTCCTCGGGACGCGATCATTGTTTGAGCGGCAAACAAGCGGGGCGCCTCCTTTCGGCGCCCTCCATCTGGCGCCACTCCCTGCATCTGTGCCGAGCGTCCAGCAAGCCCCCCTCCAGCACTCTCTTGCTGCCAGGGTCACTATCTATCCCAGGAATGCTGGCAGGAGGAATCTCTACCAGCTGCTGTGCTTGTGAGAGATGAGCGAGCTCCTCTCCCACGGATTGCTGTTCCTCCTCAGAATCAGAACTGCTCTGGGGCTCTATGCACTCAGTTTCCACCCTGACAGTGACAACCTTTCCAGTGCTTGAAGAGGATAGGGAGACACTTTTCTCCCTCTGTCAAGATACTAGAACCCAGGGTCCTCCCATGAAGCTGTTTGGTGGGAGATTCAGGACAGATAAAAGGAAGTACTTCTTCACACAGCACATAGTTAAGCTATGGAATTCGCTACCACAGGATGTTGTGATGGCCACCAATCTGAATGGCTTTAAAAGGGGGTTGGACAAATTCCTGGAGGAAAAGGCTATCAGTGGCTACTAATCCTGATGGCTATGCACTACCTCCAGTACCAGGGGCAAATGAGCCTATGTACACCAGGTGCTGGGGAACATGGGTGGGAGGGTGCTGTTGCACTCATGTCCTGCTTGGGGGTTTCCTGCGGGCAGCTGGTTGGCCACTGTGTGAAGAGAATACTGGGCTAGATGGACCTTGGTCTGATCCAGCATGGCTCTTCTTATATTCGTATGCATTGGAGGAATTACTTCCGAGTACATGTTCATGAAAAACATCCCCCTTTCTGTCCGCACTTCCTTGGCAGGAGGAAGGAGGCTCCTTGGAGAGCAATCGGATGTCAATACTGTTGCCCTCATTCGTAGCTATGCTCATTCATAGGAGCACAGGTTTGACTCAGTAGGCTTCCTCGTCCTCTTCCCTCGTGAGATAACCACCACAATGGGGGTTGGACTCGATGGTCTTGTAGGCCCCTTCCAACCCTACTATTCTATGATTCTATGATGGGAAAATCTGTCACAAAATGAGTTTGCAATAAAATGGCTTTTAAAGCAGGAAAAACCACCCTTGCTATGGAGAGGGGCATGTGTCATCTGCCACGAACATCTTGGGGGTGCAGTAGAACGAGAGTAAAAGCCCCATGTAGATAACCCCCTGATTTTGTTTCATCATCATCATCATCATCATCATCATCAACAACATCATCATTCATCCAAAGCCCACAGTAGGCAAGACACTTTCCCAGCCATCCCAGATTAGATTGTGGAGCAATTAGATTATGCTAAAGTAACACTGATCAAGGTAGCATGAAAGTGACAAGGTAAAATAGCGCACATAACTCTTCAGATGTATCTAACAATATATTGAGACATTTTAAAAGGTCCTTTTTTATTAATGTTTTACAGCCGTGGGCAGGACCCAGTGGCAAGCTTGATGGGAAGAATTTTGCGGAGCACATTCACAGCTGACGGGCAAGTAGAGATTCAAAGGCAATGAGAAGGAGGTGAGGGGACAGGAGGCGGTGCAAGAAGATTTGAGCCTGCGGGGCAAAGATGCCAGGAGGTTTTGCTTTTCTTTTGAGGATCATTTTAACTTTAATTTGTTCTCCACTTTATCTCAAAGACTAACACCTGAGTAACATATTTTTAAATAGAATATCTTCTTAGGCATGTAATTCAAAGTCGGGAGTTAGTTGGTCCTCCCTTTTTGACTGCCTTCCCGTTGACTGATTCTCATGAAACGCACTGCATTAGAAAGCTCTGGACATGCAGATTCTACAAATAACAATGGTTTTCACTATAATCCAAAGTCAGGAGTTTATTTATGGCAATAAACCTGTTTTTGTTTTTAAGAATTAGGCTATCTTCTATAACGATGTTCTATTAAGCTTTATTTTTAGTATCAAAAAATGTCAGGTATAATTAAACAAATATAATTAATTGCAAATTGGAGCAAAATAAGTATGAACATACAAAAAGTCTCTGTACACCTTTATAAAAACAGGTGCAGGCCAAAGTGCAATGATATGCCAGTAACATATGGCCTGTAAACAAATAATGAAGGGATGGAGAGACACTGACACTTTGAATGTTACAATAACCACCGTTAGTTAAATTAAACCTCTTGTTAGATGTGATTTTTCTCCGTGAACTGTGTTTGCGGGGAATGAACAAGTCACAAATCAAAGATTCAGAAGGCGCAACCCCTGTTCATACATGCCAAATAGGGTATATCAAAGCCTGTACAGGGCAAGGGGCTGTGCATGTTGCTCCCGACACCCCAGTGTGTCCGCCCTGCCCCTCAGGCCCCTGCTCTCCTCTCCTGAGGGGGAAGGTCTGGGTATGATCAGAACACAAAGGAGGCTCGTGGAGGCTTCTGCTCACATTTATTTATTTATTTATTATTGCATTTATACCCCGCCTTTTTTCCTCTTGCAAGGAACCCAAGGCGGCTTACATTATCATCCTCCTCTCCATTTTATCCTCACAACAACAACCCTGTGAGTTGGGTTGGGCTGAGAGTCTGTGACTGGCCCAAAGTCACCCAGTGAGCTTCCATGGCCGAGTGGGGACTAGAACCCGGATCTCCCGGCTCCCAGGCCAACACTCTAAGTAAACATGAGCAGGACCTCGCTGCCCAACATGGGGAGGTCAGACACTGAGGAAGGGGTGGGGGGTGGAGGGGCAGCATGCATATCTGTTTGGCATAATGCCCAAAAAGGGCTACGGGGAGGCCCAGATCCCATTTTGCCTAGAGCCCTCATCTATGACCCCGGGGGGGAGGGGGCTTGCTTCTCAGCTCTCCCCACTTCAGAAGATGCTCTGGTTTGGCTTTGGCAAAGACGTATCGCCTGCAACATGCCGTGGACAACACAAAGAGGCTGGATTGCCTTGCAAGACGCTCCAGATCAAATGTTGCCCTGACCGTGGAACAACTGGGCAAGTCAGCATGGGGACCTGCCCCCATGACACATGGGTGAATGAAATGAGAATTGTAGACCCCCCCCCCCCAAAAAAGGCACTCTTCAGCTTTACCTTGATGTGGTTCTGGTGACAGCAGAAAGAGCCCAGCCATCATTCATTATCCAGAAAACTTGATGAAAAATGCATCAAACAATTAAAAGCCAGCCAGGCAAAAGGGAGATAGAAAGAAGAAAGCAGCCCAGGAGACCTGGCCAGACTGGTGCAAAGTTTTGTGCTTCCCCAGAGGGAGGGACAGCTCGGGGCAGAGACAAGCACCATTACAGTCACGTGTGTAAAATAAAAAGAAAGCTTTAAAATGAATAGGTCGCTAATGAATAGGTCGCTAAGAGTTTGCGGCTGCATTGGTCCATTAGAATGAAAAAATCAAAGGAGCAGCTGAAATGTGTGTGACGACTAACGGAAGAGCTGCAAGGGAGCCAGCAGTCTTGGCAGGGCTCTTCTTCAGGCTGGGCGCTGAACAAAAACAGCAAAAGTGGGCAGTGGAGGCTGGTGGCTCTGATGTCAGCGGGGCTGCGAATCTGCTCTGGGTTTCAGTGAGAACCAGTCAGAACTCTAAAGGAGCTCTCCAAGGTGCTTAACCTATTTGGAGGTAGGGTTCAGCACCTTGGATAGCTGCTTTAGAGTCCTGTCTGGTTCTGACTGAAACCCAAAGCAGATACACTGCCCCACTGACATTGGAGCTACCAGCCTCCCCTGAAAGTGGGGAGGTTGGAGGTAGGTCTGAAAAGCCCCCCGTGGACCATAGTGTGGTTTCAGGACTGTCAAAAATGGAATGTCAGAACTGAAATAGAAACATTTCTAGGGATGGCGGAGAATTCCGCCACGGATTCAAGTGAGGCCGAATGCACTGGCATTCGGCCCCCCGGAATCCGTGGCGGAACGGCCTCCTGCCCCCCGCCTGCTCTGCGGAACCCCCCAGGACAGCACTTACCTGGGGTGGATGCAGCGGATGCAGCAGCGGCAGTGGCGGCGTGGCGGTGCAGCGGCAGCAACGGCAGGGGCAGCGGCGGCAGGGGCAGCGGGGGCGGCAGGTGTGGCGGGCGGGGTGGGGGCGGCAGGTGCAGCAGCGGGGGTGGCAGTTGCAGGGGTGGCAGTGGTGGTGGCGGGGGCAGGGGCGAGGTGGCGGCAGCTGGTCTCCTGGGCGCAGCGTACGCAAATGGCGGCGGCTACGGCGGCCGCCATTTGCATTCGCTATTTTTAGCTGTTCTAGCCTACATAAATATTTACGTAGGCTAGAACGCGAAAAATAGCAAACGCAAATGGCAGCCGCCGTAGCCACCGCCATTTGTGTACATTTTTTTTTTACTTTGCTGTGATAGGCTACGTAAATATTTATGTAAGTACAGGGATGCACACGGCAGTGGCTATGGACGCTGCCATTTGCGTCCCTGCTGCCCAACGGCCGGATGTCCGGCTGCGGGCGGAGCCAGCCAGCGGCTCCACAGAATCCCTGCAGAGTGGAGCCTGCCGGGCAGGATTCCAGGGGGAGGGACGGAGCGCCTCCCCCACCACTGCAAAGCAGATCCGCGAAACGGTAAGTGACTTTCGTACATCCCTAAACATTTCTTTCAAGACTCACGAGATTGTATGAAGGGGACAGGGACAGGCTATGCATGCAGGAAGGGCCCTGCAATACAGACCTGTCCTGGACCCCAAAAGAGGGGTGCTTGGCTCCTGGGGCCAATGGCCCGCCTAAGCAAGCCCTGCCCAGTTGAGGGCAGCTCCTCGTGCCCTGCCCCAACTCCCCCCAGGCTCTTCTGCCCAACAAGCCTTGCCTCTTCGGCACTCTGCGCAGCAGAGACATGACATAGTCAGAAGCAGAGACATCACCTTGCCGACAAAGGTCCGTCTAATCAAAGCTATGGTTTTCCCAGTAGGAACATATGGCTGTGAGAGCTGGACTATAAGGAAGGCTGAGCGCCGAAGAATTGATGCTTTCGAACTGCGGTGCTGGAGAAGACTCTTACGAGTCCCCTGGACTGCAAGGAGGTCAAATCAGTCCATCCTAAAGGAAATCAACCCTGACTGCTCATTGGAAGGACAGATAGTGAAGCTGAAGCTCCAATATTTTGGCCACCTAATGCGAAGAGAAAACTCTCTGGAAAAGACCCTGATGCTGGGAAAGACTGAAGGCAAAAGGAGAAGGGGACAGCAGAGGATGAGATGGCTGGATAGCATCACCAATGCAATGAATATGGACGTGAGCATGCTCCGGGAGAGAGCACAGGACAGGAAGGCCTGGCGTGCTATATTCCATGGGGTCACGAAGAGTCGGACACGACTGAACGACTGAAGAACAACAAAGGAGAGACATAGTAAGGGGAGACATGATAGAGGTGTACAAAATGATGCATAGTGTGAAGAACTCAATGGTCTCGATGGACTCAATCGTCTTGTAGGCCCCTTCCAACCCTACTATTCTATGATTCTATGTGTCCATGGATACTTGTTCAATTTAACAAGGAAAGATCTGAGAACCTTTTAAGACATTCAAGCAATTATCAAGAAAAATGGACCCATGGCCTGACTGGAGTCCACCAGGAAAAAAGCCTTCAGTGTGGTGGCCCTCTTCCTGTGGAATTCCCTGCCTTTGGAAGTCAGGCAGGCGCCAACGTTGTGTTGCTTTCGGCACCTCTTGAAAACACTGTTATTTCAGAAAGCCTTCCTTGAGTGACTGGCCTTGGTTTATCAAAACTAGTTTTATCAAAGCTCTGTTCCTCTTTTTAAAAAACAAATAAATTATTTTAACATAGTGTTTTTATTTTTTATTCTGTCTGCTGTTCACCATTCCGAGGTCTTTGGATGTGGCGCGGCATACAAACACCGTAAATAAATAAATAATTTAAAAATAATTTAAAAGCTCTTTTAAGTAAAATGGTATTATGATCTCATCTTGGCAAAACAGCAGTGAGCTGTCCATCATCTGTTCAAGTTGTTATTAAGAATGGAGAGTTTACAAGAGGCTCAAACGCAGACCCTGGTCCAGAGAAGAAACTGCCATTCAAACATCTCATTGGTCGCATTGCCTTGCGTAATTGACAGGAAGGGAAGGTCCAGTCCAAAGGAGAGCTACAAAACAGGTGAAAACTGGTTTGGAATATGCCTGCCAGAAACAAAGCAGAACCAAGAGCCCTTGACCTTAAGCAGGGTTTCATTGACGGTAGCTGCCTTGGGTGCCATTTTTCTTGATAGAAAGGAGGGGTACAAATCAAATAAATAATGGCAGCCCTTGGTACCAGTGTACCATTCTGCAGATTCCAATCTAGAGTTGAGCTAGTGGGCCCTCGTCTTCGGCAGAAAATGATATGCAGGGAATAATTCCCTGCTGGGGATCATGCAGCTTATAGTCAAGCTCATAGAATCATAGAACAGTAGGGTTGGAAGGGGCCTACAAGGCCATTGAGTCCAACCCCCTGCTCAATGCAGGAATCCAAGTCAGAGTATCCCTGGCAGGTGGCTGTCCAGCCTCGTCTTGAACGTCTCCAGTGTGGGAGAGCCCACCACCTCCCTCGGGAATTGGTTCCATTGTCATATTGCTCTAACAGTCAGGATGTTTTTCCTGATGTTCAGCCGGAATCTGGCTTCCTGTCACTTGAGCCCATTCTTCCGTGTCCTGCTCTCTCAGATGATTGAGAAGAGATGCTGGCCTTCCTCTCTGGGACAGCCTTTCAAGTACTTGAAGAGCGCTATCCTATCTCCCCTCAGTCTTCTCTTCTCAAGGCTAAACATGCCCAGTTCTTTCAGTCTCTCTTCATAGGGCTTTGTTTCCAGTCCTCTGATCATCTTTGTTGCCCTCCTCTGAACCCTCTCCAGTTTGTCTGCATCCTTCTTAAAGTGTGGTGCCCAGAACTGGACACAGCACTCCAGATGAGGCCTAACCAGTGCTGAGTAGAGGGGAACTAGTACTTCCCAGGATTTGGAAGCTATGCTTCTATTAATGCAGCCCAAAAGAGCATTTGCCTTTTTTGCAGCCACATCACATTGTTGGCTCATCTTCAGCTTGTGATCGACAACAATTCCAAGATCTTTCTCGCTTGTAGTGTTGTTGAGCCACGTATCCCCCATCTTGTAACTGTGTATTTGGTTTCTTTTTCCTAGGTGCAGAACTTGGCATTTATCCCTATTAAATGTCATTCTGTTGTTTCCTGCCCAGTGCTCCAGTCTATCCAGATCACTTTGAATTTTGTTTCTGTCTTCCAAAGTATTAGCTCCATGATCCCAAGATGGAAAAGCCACTAAGGCTGCAATGCTATGAACACTCGCCTGGGAATAAATCCTGCTGAATGGGCCTCACTTTGGCATAGGCATGCCCAGTAAGAACATCACCTGCTGCCAGTGCAGAGGCTGGCCAGGTCCCTAGCCGTGCCATCAAGCCACCCTCCTGATGGGCCAGTCTATCCCTGGCCATGGGCTTCCAAGACTTAGAGGTGCTGAGAAAGTGATAAGTCAGATCGAGGTTTGCTTACAAGGAGATTTTATTGAGTACTTACAGTGCACCGGCACACCCAATGTTTGGATCAGACAAAAGCTCTGAACCAAGAGCTGTGCTGCAGGATGACTTTTGTATCATGCATGTTATTCAGGCATAGCAGTGAGATAGCATGACAGGTGCAAGCATTACTTAGAGTTCATCTACAACTTTCCCAGCATAGCCTAACAGTGTTGGGTAACATATTTGGCAGAAGCAAGACTATCGTAACTTTCTCAGCATGGACACCTGTGGAGAGTAATGTGGGGCTCAGGAGCATCCAGATGGTCCTGGTCCTGCAGCCATGCCTGGAACTGATCAGCAGCCGACACAGTGAACGTGCACAATTTGGGAGAGGTGCTTCTCCGGTTTACGCAAAGACTTGGATGCCATGGGCGTCGTGCCAGATGCACAAACACTGCAAGAGGATTCTCAAGGGTTGAGCATTCAGCCTCTTCCCTGCCTGGAGGCTTTTTTGCATACCTCTGGTTTTGAGGGGTTTGGTGATGCCAGATCTACCCTCGGATACACGGCCTGCTGCTGCTGCGTAATCTCCTTTGTCATCGACGTTGGACACATCCCTGGAGGAGGAGGCCATCTGTGGCTGCCAGGCCTGGTGGCTCTGTGCTACCTCCAGGACCAGAGGCAGGAAGCCTGTGTGCACCAGTTGCTGGGGAACCTGGGCGGGAGGCGCTGCTGTGCTCCGGCCCTGCTGGTGGGTTCCTGGTCGACAGCTGGCTGACCACTGTGTGGACAGGATGCTGGACTAGGTGGACCCTGGGTCTGACCCAGCAGGGCTCTGCTTATGTTCTTAAGTTCCCCACCTTGGCACAAGCCAAATCTCTCTTAAAGGCACCTGTGTGCTTATGCCTGCCAGCATCATGGAGGTTGCAGGCCTTACTCTGCCACCAGCATCCTGCTAACAAGGGGCACTAATGAATTAGAATTATTGTTAATAATGACAACAACAACAACAACAACATAATTCCAGCAGCTTCTGGGACCACTGAGCAATGCTGCCAGCATGGAGATTGTCTACTGGCCATGCATGAATAAAGTTGGACTTTGCAGGCAGCTCACTCAGTCCTGGCTCACAGACCTGGGGTGGCTTTCTCATAAAAACACTGGGCTGAGGCTAGAGCTGTCCAAGATGCAATGGCCACAGGTTCTTCTTACTGGCTATAAGCCTATGAGGAGGACAAAAGTACCAGAAGTGTGTGGAACCATGATTAAAGTAACAGGATTAAAGCCCCAGTAAGGATGTGGGGGGGGGGTTGCAGTTTTTTGCTAATGTAGAGACACCCTACGCTATTTTTGAAGTCATCACGGGCAGTAGCACCCACCAAGCCTGTGGTCGTGAATTCCACATAGATGCTGCATACAGCCGTACTTCCCTCTCTCTGTCCAGAATGAGAAACGCAGCACCTCAGAAGGCTGAAATGCAGCGCTCCCCGTGATTCGCGGATGCCCCTTTTGTGCCCATTCATTCCCTTACATACAGGCTGCTGTGCTTGCTAAGTTGCTCTAGCTTTAAATACGTACAGAGCACAATGGCTGCCAAGCGGAGGCATTCCTGGCCGGTCAGAGCCCACCAGCTTCAACAACTGCTAAGCAAAGGGCTGGATGCGTCTGATCTCGGAAGCTAAGTAGGGTCAGCCCTGGTTAGTACTTGGATGGGAGACTGCCTGGGAATCAGGCTTCCTGCACTGAGCAGGGGGTTGGGCTTGAGGGTCTTGTAGGCCCCTTCCAACCCTATGATTCTATTATTCTAATTTTCACTTGTCTTGTTTTGAAGTTACTGAACAGGGGAGGGGATGTCGATGGACATGCTACAGATCCAAGATCTGGAGAAAGAATTGGCAAAACCTCCTCCTACTCCAGAACGGATGATTCTCCTGTGCTTTGGATTCTCAGCAGGGCTGCAAGGAAGAATAAGCTCCAGCCGCTTATATAGAAGCTTCTAAAATAATCTCATTTGAGTTTGCCTTCATTTCTTCAATTCTGTGGTATTTTCCATCGCAAACACATTTATTGGACATCACCCCTTTGGCCTGCCTTGCAATAATGAATGTTAGCAGAAGGGTCATGGGGATCTTCACGACCATCGCCCTGGTGCCGAGCCTAGGATAGAGAATGCCTGAGCCATGGGGCAGCTGACTGGATGGGCTGCTGGCTCCCCACAGCCCCCCAACACCCCCTTTGCACACACGGGAATAGCCCTGACACGGACACATTGAAGGCTGCCAGCAAACCTGTGCAGCTGTCAGAGAGCTGAGCACATTGTTCCTGCCCTGTCGGACTGGAGCCATGCCTGCTGCCCTCCGGGCATGCCCTGCCAGATGCCCCCCGCGGCCCCTCAAGGGCGGGGCCCGCCACTCCATTCCCCTGGGGAGGGGCCGACCCACAGGAGCGGGGAGGGGGCAGCTGGATCGGCTAGCTGGGGAAGTCTGCCCCCGGCGGCCGAAGGCATTGCCGCAGGCTTCAACCACGTGGAGACATTCAAGTCGGTGAACGCTCGGATGCATTCTAAAAGCAAGACGAACCCGAGGCGCACACCCCAGGGCCCCTTTGGAATGCACGCCAAGTTTCAGGTGCCTGGGCTTCACAGGCTTGGAGCTGTGGCAATGACAGACAGACGGATGGACAGACACACACATCCCTATTTTTTTATTATTATAGATTATACAATGTATAACCCACACCTTCGGCGGAATACCTCACGCACCCATCTACTGTCATGGAACCACAAAAGGGGGGATATCCACTAACTTCAGGGGCAGGCAAATTTTAAAAAGTCTCATCTTACCCTTTAACGTGAAGTGGCTGCTAATCCCCCCCCCCACACACACACACACACGTGTCAAGCGGCAGCTTGGCTGCGCTCCTGGCAGAGAAGGCCCCCGGGAGTGACACTCTGCATCCTGAGAAGACGGACAGGGGAATGTGTGCACACCCCAGGAGCAATGGTGGCTGCCTCAGACCACCTTCCCAAACCAGTGGCTATGCCCAGCAGCAGGGCAGTGGCACGCTCAGACGGGCAAGTCCCTTCGGGACAGCCGCAGCCACGGCCCCTCACAGCCATGGCCCTTCTGAGATTGTACAACCTCGTAGGATATACAGCCTCCAACTGGGATCCAAAAACAGTGCAGCTGAGAGCAAGGCAGCGGTGTTTCCATTGGACATCTGACAAAAATGCAGGGGTGTTAAAATCTTTTTCACCCACTCACCCACTCAGACACAAACATTTTAGGTTTTCAAAATATGATACTCCATGGAAGCTTCACCCTCTCCACTCAGCCCTCATGGACAGATCCCTTCTCATTGAAACAGCCCCCTGGCACACTCCCTTCGCGCCCCAACAATACCCATTGGCTTTCCCCAAGCTCCTTCATTGTATCTCCATTCTCCCCCCACCCCCAAGAGAAACGTCCACACACCCAGCTGGATTGAACCACACAGGCTCACACACACCTTTCTCCCCTCCCCACAACTGATTTTTTTCTGCCTCTCTCCCCTCCACCAGGGTTTATTTGCCCAGGTACATGCCAACCTTGTACCAAAAAGTGTAGCTGAGAGAGCAGGTTGCACTTGGCAGTTCTGCTTACTGTAGAAATTAATGTTCAAAAAGTAACTGTAATCCAATGTGTGTTTATTTCAAATTAATTTAGAGATCTTGGGAAGACAGCTAAAGCTGCAGTCCTAGGCACGCTTACCTGGGAGAAACCCAATTGGCAATTGAACATAGTGTGACTGACTTCTGAGTAAACATGCATAGGATTGTGTGATAAATCCTAAAAACTGGCACAAACCAACTCTTACAATGAATATTAATAATTCAATAGGTGAACAAGGCATCATCTTGCTTCTCATTTGCACCACCCATCTGCCTCCATCTTTACCTAGGGAGGTGGTGGGCTCTCCCACACTGGAGGCATTCAAGTCGAGGCTGGACAGCCACCTGTCAGGGATGCTCTGACTTGGATTCCTGCATTGGGCAGGGGGTTGGACTCAATGGCCTTGTAGGCCCCTTCCAACCCTACTACTCTATGAATGTATGATCTTTTTCATGCTCATCAAGATGTGAAAGAAACTTTTCCATAAAAATTCTCCAGCCCCCCGCCCCACTGTAAAGCACAAAAAGGCACCAATCCTAAACACACTTACTGAGGGAGCTGGTGTGTTGCTGTGGCCCTGTTCTCCTTTCCTGTCCTGGAATTGTGGGAGTAGGATAGGCTGGTGCTCTAGCTGGCTCTGGATGCTGGTACTGGGGTATAGTTTGGAGAACGGCCAAGTAGGGATGTACGGATTCCCCACCTTCCAATCTGGTGGGGAATCCGCCCAGGGGGGAGGCGATCTCTTCCTCCCCCCTGGAATCCTCCGGAGCAGCTCTGCTCCAGGAGGATTCTGCAGAGCCGCACACCAGCTCCGTACCGCTGGCGATACAGTAATGGCGGCAGCCATTACCGTACTGCCAGCGGTATGGAGCTGGTGTGCCATTCTGCCTGCAATCCTCCTGGAGGGGAGATAAGTGATCCGTTCCGCCATGGATTCCAGAGGCCGGATTCCAAAGTATCCGGCCTCATTTGAATCCGCGGCGGAATTCTCCAACATCCCTACTGCCAAGAACAAGTTTAAACAAGTTCCTGTTTCCCGCCTCCCAGCTGAGCAGAGCAGAGCAGAGCAAGCTGCTCCAGCTGGTCCAGGGACTACAGAAGCAGGCAAGCTCCCAGAGAGCGAGCGAACAGAGCGAGCGAACAGGGGGAGCAAACAGGAGTTGGCCAGGGGAGTTGCAGTGGTTGAAGAGACAAAGGAGACAAAGGAGACAGAGGCTAAGAGGTAAGTGGGTTGCAGGAAGCCCAGGGCGCTGCCCTTTATCCTTCTGACTGGCTGTGAGCTCACCAGGAGCTTCTGAGAGCTCCAACTGAATTGGAGGGGTGTGGCCTGAGTACTCCCAGCAGCTGACTGGGCGGGAAGCTTCAGTCTGTTTCCCGCCTCCCAGCTGAGCAGAGCAGAGCAGAGCAAGCTGCTCCAGCTGGTCCAGGGACTACAGAAGCAGGCAAGCTCCCAGAGAGCGAGCGAACAGAGCGAGCGAACAGGGGGAGCAAACAGGAGTTGGCCAGGGGAGTTGCAGTGGTTGAAGAGACAAAGGAGACAAAGGAGACAGAGGCTAAGAGGTAAGTGGGTTGCAGGAAGCCCAGGGCGCTGCCCTTTATCCTTCTGACTGGCTGTGAGCTCACCAGGAGCTTCTGAGAGCTCCAACTGAATTGGAGGGGTGTGGCCTGAGTACTCCCAGCAGCTGACTGGGCGGGAAGCTTCAGTCTGTTTCCCGCCTCCCAGCTGCGCAGAGCAGAGCAGAGCAAGCTGCTCCAGCTGGTCCAGGGACTACAGAAGCAGGCAAGCTCCCAGAGAGCGAGCGACCAGAGCGAGCGGACAGGGGGAGCAAACAGGAGTTGGCCAGGGGAGTTCGGCAGGGGAGGTCAAGGGGGAGGCCCCTAACATTTTTTTTTTTTTTTTTTTTTACTAACTTTTTTTCATTTATTTGTCTTGTAACACACACTTCCACACCAGTGGGACTCTGCTTTTAACCTCTACTGAGTAGAGGAGCAGGCACAGGCTAGTCTAGAACAATCACAAAGCTAGACACAAAAAGGGAGAAGAGGCTATGGAAGGACAAGACTCTCCAGTGGTGGTGACCTGCAAGGTGTGTGCAATGTTTGTTTTCTTGCCTGAGAACAACATGGCCTACACCTGCAACAAGTGCAAGTTGATCACGCTGCTGGAGGAAAAAGTAAGTGGACTGGAGCGGCGACTGTCAACCCTCCGGGGAATAAGAGAACACGAAGAGTTCTTGGACAGAATGGGGGAACTACAGCAGCAAAGGGCAGACCAGAAGCTTGAAGAGCAACAGCAAGATGAGGCAGTGGGAAATGCTGAGGTGAAGAAAAATGGAGTAGAGGATACTCCTTGGAAAACGGTGACAGTTAGGAGAAGAAGAACTAGACGCCACTCTGCACCAGTGGAAGCGGTGGAGCTGTGGAACCGATTCCAGGTACTTGCAGATGAGACTGGAGGACAGCCTGCAGAGGAAGAATCACAGGGGAACCTGCATGAGAGTGAGCAAGAGGCTGAAGGTCAGTCAAACAGAGGCGATGAAACCCAGGCCTACAAGAAGAAGAAGAGAAGAGTGGTAGTAGTGGGAGACTCCTTGCTGCGTGGGATCGAGACCCAAGTATGTCGCGAAGACCCGTGGACTCGCCAGGTATGTTGTCTCCCGGGAGGACAGATTAGAGACGTGACTGAAAGGTTGCCTGCACTCATAAAGCCCACTGACAGGTATCCCTTTCTTCTCATCCATGTGGGAACAAATGATACCGCCAAGCGGAGCTACGAAGAGATCACGTCAGACTTTGAAGCTTTGGGAAGGAAACTCAAGAACTTTGGGGCCCAGATAGTTTTCTCATCCATCCTTCCAGTAGTTAGAAGAGGGATAGAAAGGGAACGAAAAATACTCCGGGTGAATGACTGGCTACGAAGGTGGTGCCGACGAGAGAGATTTGGATTCTGGGACCACGGGCTATACTTCCTGGAAGATGGGCTGTTGGCTAGGGATGGGTTGCACCTCACAAAGGCTGGGAAGAATGTGTTTGGCCACAGCATGAAGAACTTCATCAGGAGGGCTTTAAACTGAATCCTACGGGGAAGGGAGATGTAATGTTGGGGGTAACAATGGACGTAGGCGCATGCACTGCAATGGAGAGAACAGCGCTGATAGCGCCCAATAATAGTCTTCAGACACATGTAGGAAGAAAGCCAGACTATGAAGCACATGGTCTTCGATGTCTATATACTAATGCCCAGAGTATGGGAAACAAACAGAACGAACTTGAACTCTTAATACAGGAGGGAAATTATGACTTGATAGGTATAACTGAGACTTGGTGGGATGACTCTCATGACTGGAATACAGCAGTTGAAGGATATAACTTGTTCAAAAAGAACAGGAGGAACAGAAAGGGAGGCGGGGTTGCACTGTATGTGAAAAATACATATCTCTGCACAGAAATACAGGAGGAGGAGCTTGGTAGCCCCATCGAGAGCATCTGGGTTGAAATAAATGGAGCAAAGAATAAAAGGAACCTGGTGGTCGGAGTCTACTACCGGCCACCCAATCAAGGAGAAGCCAAGGATGAAACTTTTGAAAAGCAAATAGCCAATGTTTTAAGGAAGCATGATGTAGTAGTAATGGGGGACTTCAATTTCCCCGATATTTGTTGGGAGACAAATTCTGCAAAACATGGCCCCTCCAGGAAATTCCTGACTTGTGTGGCGGATAACTTCCTCCTACAGAAAGTAGAGGAAGGAACTAGAGGATCGGCTATCCTTGACTTGATCCTAACCAACAGAGATGACTTAGTGGATAAAGTAGCAGTTACAGGAACTCTGGGGGAAAGCGACCATGTTGTACTTGAGTTCTTGGTTCTAAGGGAAGCAAAAGCCGAGTGTACTCAAACGCGTACCCTGGATTTTAGGAAAGCTGATTTTAATAAACTCAGAACAATGATCAGTAAGGTCCCATGGCAAGCAATGCTAGCGAGAAAAGGAGTCCAAGATGGGTGGGAACTTTTAAAAAAGGAAATTCTCAAGGCACAATCACAAACAATTCCAACAAGAAGAAAAGGTGGAAGACAACAGAAGAAGCCAATGTGGCTTCACAAAAAGCTTAGGGATGACCTGAAAACAAAAAAGGACACATATAGGAAGTGGAAAGAAGGCCAAGTAACAAAGGAAGAGTACAGGCAGGTAGCACAGAATTGCAGGGATGGCGTCAGGAAGGCTAAAGCGGAGAACGAGGTGAGGTTAGCGAGGGATGCTAAAAACAACAAAAAGGCTTTCTTCAGCTACGTGCATAGTAAAAGGCAGAGGAAAGAAATGGTTGTTCAGCTATTAAATAAGGATGGCAAAATGATAACAGATGACAAAGAAAAGGCAGAGGTGCTCAATTCCTACTTTGGCTCAGTCTTCTCCCAAAAGAGGGTCTATGACCCCCCTGGCAAAGGCGAAGTACAGGCTGAAGGGGCAGGATTGCAGCTTGAGATCGACAGGCATATGGTCAAGGAACACCTCATTACTTTGAATGAGTTCAAATCTCCAGGGCCAGATGAACTGCATCCTAGAGTCATAAAGGAACTGGCAGAAGAGCTCTCAGAACCGCTGTCTATTCTCTTTGAGAAATCATGGAGGACCGGGGAAGTGCCAGATGACTGGAGGAGGGCTAACGTTGTCCCTATCTTCAAAAAGGGTAAAAAGGAGGAACCTGGGAACTACAGACCAGTCAGTCTGACATCAATCCCTGGGAAAATTCTGGAGCAGATCATAAAGCAATCCATCTGGAAGCACCTTGACAACAATGCAGTGATTACTCGAAGCCAACATGGATTTGTCAAAAACAAGTCCTGCCAGACAAATCTGATCTCATTTTTTGATCAAGTCACCTCCCTTGTAGACCGTGGGAATGCTGTAGACATCATATACCTCGACTTCAGCAAAGCTTTCGACAAAGTGCCCCATGATATCCTGATGAGCAAACTAGCTCGAAGTGGGCTAGATGAAACAACGATCATGTGGATCCACAGTTGGCTACAGAATCGGACTCAAAGAGTGCTTATCAATGGGACCTTCTCAAGCTGGGGAGAGGTAACGAGTGGGGTACCGCAGGGCTCAGTCCTGGGCCCAGTGCTCTTCAATATTTTTATTAATGACTTGGAGGAGGAGGTGCAGGGAATGCTGATCAAATTTGCAGATGACACCAAATTGGGAGGGATAGCTAATACTTTGGAAGACAGAAACAAAATTCAAAGTGATCTGGATAGACTGGAGTGCTGGGCAGAAAACAACAGAATGGCATTTAATAGGGACAAATGCCAAGTTCTGCACCTAGGAAAAAGAAACCAAATGCACAGTTACAAGATGGGGGATACGTGGCTCAACCACACTACGAGCGAGAAGGATCTTGGAATTGTCGTCGATCACAAGCTGAATATGAGCCAACAATGTGATGTGGCTGCAAAAAAGGCAAATGCTATTTTGGGCTGCATTCATAGAAGCATCGCTTCCAAATCCCGGGAAGTACTAGTTCCCCTCTACTCAGCACTGGTTAGGCCTCATCTGGAGTACTGTGTCCAGTTCTGGGCACCACACTTTAAGAAGGATGCAGACAAGCTGGAGAGGGTTCAAAGGAGGGCAACAAAGATGATCAGGGGACTGGAAACAAAGCCCTATGAAGAGAGACTGAAAGAACTGGGCATGTTTAGCCTTGAGAAGAGAAGACTGAGGGGAGATATGATAGCGCTCTTCAAGTACTTGAAAGGTTGTCACAGAGAAGAAGGCCAGGATCTCTTCTTGATTATCCCAGAGTGCAGGACACGGAATAATGGGCTCAAGTTACAGGAAGCCAGATTCCGACTGAACATCAGGAAAAACTTCCTGAGTGTCAGAGCAATACGGCAATGGAACCAATTACCTGGGGAGGTGGTGGGCTCTCCCACACTGGAGGCCTTCAAGACGAGGCTGGACAGCCATTTGTCAGGGATGCTCTGACTTGGATTCCTGCATTGAGCAGGGGGTTGGACTCGATGGCCTTGTAGGCCCCTTCCAACCCTACTATTCTATGATTCTATAAGCTTCAGGAGTTTTAAGGGTGATGCAGTGATGAGCCTCCCACACACACACCATAAACAAACCTCAGTTAAAGGTATGTAAATCAGTTTTATGTGTGTTTTTCAATAAAAAGCACAAAACAATGGGAGCATATGTTCAAGAGGAGGACAAGGGTCTAGGCCATTCACATCTCCACACCCTCACTTCCTAAAGGCACATTATATCTAAATGGTGTGAGGAAAAAGGAGAACATGATGCTGATGATAACTTGTACAATCAAAAATTAAGGATGCAGTCCTGTGGGGATAGGCAGCTGCCTCCGAGCGCGGAGGTGACCACCTGTACAATGCAGGGCAGGAGAAGCATGGCAGGGATTGTCCCCCCCGCGCTTCTCTCGCCCTGCATTTGTGGCTGTCTAACCGCAGGAAGGTGGAGTGGGGGAGGAGGCTGCCAGACGACACATAGGATGTGTTGCACCTGCATTTCCGCCTTCCCTGCCCCGGAACGCCCTGTTTTGACTGCTCCACGCTCCTCTTCACAGTGCGGAGCTCGGGGCTGTTCTGCGCTGCCTGCGAGGCAGCACGGAAGGGGGGGAGGGTCGGTTCTCTGGGAAATGACTTCGGAGCACGGGCTCTGAGGTCGGTTCCCAGAAAACCAGATATCCTATGGCCATCTAGCCGCTGACTAGTGGCCATATGATTGCTCCGCCTGTTTCAAACAGCTATGTAACTTTAGATTACAAATTAAATTTAGATTTAGATTGTAAGCTTCTAGGGGCAGAGATCTGACTTTTTTGCTTTTTGCTTGCTTCTCTGTAAAGTACCACATATATTGTCAAAACCAAAGTCTGTGCATCTTCTGGAAGCAGCTGAAGACATGTTTTATTCAAACTGTCTTTTGTTGACCAGCAACAGGGAAAGATAAAGTAGATTGATTAGCATATTGTTACCAGCCTTGAGCCTTTCGGATGAAGTAGACTATACATCCAGTCAATTAATTAAATAACTAATACATCAGATATGGACAACAGTGATGATGTATTTTTTTCTACCTCAGATAAAATAGAAACACTATCATATGGATAGAATAAAGCATGGTCATGGGGCTTACTCGCAAGTATGGGGACTTACTCTCAAGTAAGCGCAAAGCAAATATATGGCAGAAATGAGTGAGGGGGCAGAGAGGGAGAACAAGAGAAAAGCTGCTTTACTTATTTGAAGACCATCAGGGTTGCTGGTCATGTGCACTTTGGGCCCTCACCCTCTGCAGGAACAGCCAAGTGGAAATGCAGCAGGCTGCAGCCTTCCCCAACCTGGCGCCCTCCAGACTTGCTGGACGACAACCCCCATTGGCTCCAGGCAGCATAGGCTATGCTGGCTGGGAGGGGGATGAGAGGACTTGCAGTCCAGCACATCTGGAGGGCACAAGGCTGGGAAAGTCTGGGTGAGAGACACGATGGAGAAGTTCTGCTGCGCGGAGGCAGGCACGGCTGCCACCCAACAGCCTGACTGAGTGGATGTAGCTGAGCCCGGCAGGGGCCAGCGTGTTCTCGGGCACGTCGTGGCTGCCTGCTGGGTTGGCTGGGCTTGCTGGGGGCGCGGGTTTGACCATCAGGATCAGCATCTCCAGCAAGGGACTCAGCCCGGCCCACGTGCTCCCGCCCTTCCCGAAGCCGGACTGAGGGGCAGTCTCAGGCGCCGGCATGGGGGCAGCTCCTCCACCGCCCTCTCCGAGCGAGAGACGGCGGGCTGCAGGAGAGGGTGAATCCACCCTTTGCCAGGTGGGGCTGCCTTGCCCTGGCGGCCTCTCAGGCCCGGGGAGGGGGGAATTCGACGCTCTTCCTGCCCCAGGCCTGCAGCTTTGGGGAGAGTAGCTCTGTTGCAGCAGCATCTCAGGCTCTTCCAGCCACCTGCCCCACAGTGGTAGGCTGGGAGTGGGAGGGACCCGGCTGAGACCCGGCTCCAAAAAATGCCCTGGGTCTTCGTCCCGGTGAGACCCCCCACCACTGCACCCCTGATGTCCAGCCTTGTGACCCAGGATGGTGTGTGGGGGGATGTTTTTTGACCTCCTCATCCCTATCAATATTCACAGAGAACCATGGATATATCTACAATTCTTTTGCACTCTTTCTCAACAAATCAGGCCGATCCAGAGTGTGGCATGGCCACATTGCTTGCTGTGCGGCAAAAGCACCGCCAGCAGAACGATGTCAGATGCCTTTGGCAATAAATGAGGTGATCGTGACGAGCTTTGAAATGGGTTAATTCTACACTGTTTCCAACTGAAAAGGTTCTTTGGCCCTCTGTGGGTCCAAACACTTCATGGGACATGTCTAAGTTATATCTGTTCCAGAGCCATTAACATTAATTCTTGCCTAGTCTACCATGTCATATAAAAAGGAATTTGACAAATTCAGACACATTAATGTTGAAAATTGAATCTGTGACATGAATCTCAATGCACCGTCTTGCAGGAAGAATGGCGACGTTGCTTCAAGGCAAATGTCTCCCGGCTCGCAAGTCTCAGTATGATTAGTGCAAACCAGATTCATTAAATGCCTCTTTTCATTGCTCAAGTCCCCACGTACAGCCATTTTCAAAGTACCTTTTATCATCAAGTCCATAGTGAAAAGTTATACAGGTTGAAAGTTACAGATATCAGTACTGAAGGCATTGCTGAGCTGCTCAGGAAAGAAGGAAGAGTGCACTTTCCTGAGTTCACTCTCACTGGCACGCGTCTCAGACAAAGTGAAGGGTCCAAACCGTTTTGCTGACTTATGGTGTTGAACATTGGCTTCTTCCTCTCGAGCATCAAATGGAATTGCCCATTCACCAGGTGGAGCTGCAGCTTACACTTCAAGGCCACAATCCAGAACAGACTGAAGTGGTGCCCAGGCCATGTGGTTCTAGAACCTTTCAGCAAGAGAATTGGAGACCAAAGACTCAAGTTAGTCATGCCCAAGATGTCTCTAAAGAAGGATTCATATTCAAAACATGTTGGGCTCAATGCACATAATTATTGTTCTGTTCCTGAAATGGGCTTATGCACTGCTGAATTTTGTACTGGAATATATCCTGGTGGTGGTGGTGAACTCTACAACTGCACAGGAGGAAGGGGTCTAAGTTATTTGTGATATATCAATGAAGTCCTGAACCCAAATTCTATCCCTGACTGTTTTATCCCAACTCTGCCCCAGCCCTGTAAGCATTTTGCCTGAAATCAAAGGGCGGGGGGGGGGGGCAGAAAGAGGACAGTGGTACCTCCTGGGGATCAAGAGAGCAGGGTGCAGGATCCATGATGGAGGACCCAACTTGTGAAGATCCAGGCACTGATTCTGACTCCTTAGAGTCACTGCCACTAGAAACCTTAGTCTCAGATGACTCTCTGTCCTGGGCCATAACTATAGTAGAAAAATACAGGGACAAAATAAATGAAAGAGAGGCAGGAGGGAGAGAAATACAGAGAATGAGCACACTAGCTTAGTACAGTCAACAAAGGAAACGGAGAAATTGGAATAGCATTGGCTGTTCAAAAAGATCATGATCAAAAGTAGCTCCAGAAGAAAAGCAGAAAGAAACAGAAAGAAGCAAAAAGCAAAAAAAAAAAATTGCTGTGCAAAAAACATTGTGGTGTGAAAAAAAACATTTTTGCACAGAGAAAAACTGGACGAGAGTTCTTAAGTCTGAGGGACCTTCTACACAAAGAAAACAAATCAAAAGGAAATACTGAAACAGAGAAACAAACATGCAAATGGAAGGTACAACAGAACCAATAATGATGAACACATGAGGAATAGAATGATGCTTTCCCTGCTTCCTTTTCTATTGTTTGTCTGGTTGATTGTTATTGTGTGCCTCTCCATCCCTCCTTCTCCGTCTCTCTACTGTTTTCAGTTTCTTCATTTTTCCCTCTGTCCATTCATCCTCTCTGTTCTTTTTCATCGTTTTTAATTTTAATTTTATTTTTTTCTTGGAACCCCTTTCTCGGTGGGTCAGACAATAAAAAAACAGCTTGTTGTTCACCTCAATCTGTCCCTTTGGCCAGGATCACACCAAAATGCATCTCCATGTGCCCTGGCCATTCATCCATGCCATCAGTCCTGAGCCACCTCCACCCTTGGGGTGATGCTGCCAGGAGTCGCCAGCCACTCTGCAGTGACAAAGAGGTCGGATCTGATCTCATTTTTTGATCAGGTCACCTCCCTTGTGGACCGTGGGAATGCTGTAGACATCATATACCTCGACTTCAGCAAAGCTTTCGACAAAGCGCCCCATGATCTCCTGATGAGCAAACTAGCTCGAAGTGGGTAGATGAAACAATGATCCAGTGGATCCACAGTTGGCTACAGAATCGGACTCAAAGGGTGCTTATCAATGGGATCTTCCCAAACTGAGGAGAGGTAACGAGTGGGGTACCGCAGGGCTCAGTCCTGGGCCCAGTGCTCTCCCACATTTTCATTAATGACTTGGAGGAGGAGGTGCAGGGAATGCTAATCAAATGTGCAGAAGACACAAAATTGGGCAGGATAGCTAATACTTTGGAAGACAGAGACAAAAATCAAAGTGATCCTGATAGACTGGAGTGCTGGGCAGAAAACAACAGAATGACATTTAATAGGGATAAATGCCAAGTTCTGCACCTAGGAAAAAGAAACCAAATGCACCCTTACAAGATGGAGGATACGTGGCTCAGCAACACTACAAGTGAGAAGGATCTTGGAATTGTTGTCGATCACAAGCTGAATATGAGCCAACAATCTGATGTGGCTGCAAAAAAGGCAAATGCTATATTGGGCTGCATTCATAGAAGCATAGCTTCCAAATCCGAGAAGTACTAGTTCCCCTCTACTCAGCACTGGTTAGGCCTCATCTGGTGTACTGCGTCCAGTTCTGGGCACCACACTTTAAGAAGGATGCAGACAAACTGGAGAGGGTTCAGAGGAGGGCAACAAAGATGATCAGGGGACTGGAAGAGAGACTGAAAGAACTGGGCATGTTTAGCCTTGAGAAGAGAAGACTGGTGGGAGATATGATCGTGCCCTTCAAGTACTTGAAAGGTTGTCACAGAGAGGAAGGCCAGGATCTCTTCTCCATCATCCCAGAGTGCGGGACACGGAATCATGGGCTCAAGTGACAGGAAGCCAGATTCCGGCTGAACATCAGGAAAAACTTCCTGAGTGTCAGAGCAATACGACAATGGAGCCAATGACCTAAGGATGTGGTGGGCTCTCCCACACTGGAGGCATTCGAGATGAGGCTGGACAGCCACCTGTCAGGGATGCTCTGACGTGGATTCCTGCACCGAGTAGAGGGTTGGACTCATAGAATCATAGAATAGTAGGGCTGGAAGGGGCCTACAAGGCCATCAAGTCCACCCCCCTGCTCAATGCAGGAATCCAAGTCAGAGCATCCCTGACAGATGGCTGTCCAGGCTCGTCTTGAACGCCTCCAGTGTGGGAGAGCCCACCACCTCCCTTGGCACAGCCATGAGGGCCACTGCCAGAAGGGCTATGGAGGAGGCCACCCTTTAGATTTGTAGGGCCCATACAGCTGGTTCATTCAGGTTTTATAGGTAAGAGTCAGGACAGATGTCAAAGAATAGGTGCTTTTTGCTTGCGACAGCTGCTTGCCATGAAGAAGCGAAGAGCTGCCCTTTCAAGATGCTCTGCTCCAACTTCTGCAGAATTTGAATCAGAGAAGAATGCATCACCACCACCTCTAGTTGCCAGACTTTTGCGATGCCGTCTGAAAACAGAAGCCCAGCTATTCCTTACTCTCCCTGGCATGCTGAAGCTTGAGGCAAAGCTGGATTAGAGTTTAAATGTACCAGCAAAGCTGGAGAGAGCAGGGAGATACAAATTAGGCCTGTTCAGCCTAGAATTCATGGGATGCAGGTGCAAATCTCCCTGGTGGCCACTCCCAGGAATACTCCTGCCTGCCTAATTTGACCACTCTGATCTCCCTGGCCCTCCCACGGCCCATGTAAAAGGAAGAGGCCTTGCTCAGCGGTGGAGAAGCACAACCGCTGCATGGAAAAGGTCCTGGCATCAGTCTGCCACATGTGCGATGGAAGTGCCTCAGCTAGCATGGTGGGGGAAGGAACTGTCCCCAGAGCACTGGAGAGCCTGGCCAGCTGGAGCAGAGCTGCCCCATGGGCTACCAAGTGTGATCAGCTACACAAACCCCAGAACCGAAGAGACAGCTTTGAAAGGCCGGAGAGGCTGCCTCTTGTACTGCTGGAGTGCTGGACACAAGGAGGGAGGAGAATAGTCCCTTCCTGGCCCAGAAGCCAGGCCTGTCTGATGGCCCTCTGGAGCAGAGCGGCTCCCCAAACATCTTAGCATTTGGAGGCTGGACTTCTCCTTCCTGCCCAGCCCTCAGCCACCAGAAATAGCTACACAGGCCCCCAGAAGGTGTACTCTGCTTCCCCCCGCCCTTGACCTTGTGGCTGGATGCTGCAGCAGGATGCCAAAACATGTGTGATTTGGACCTCAAAGGCTCTGCCTCCCTTCCAAAAGAGGCTGGAGAAAGAGAACATCAGATCCCATCCTCCCCCCTCCCCAGCATCTAGATCCGCAGGGACTATGCTGTGCAGCAGACAAGCGTCTGGATCTGTGTGGTGAAAGGCACTGCCTCGGCACTGCTCTCCATCAAGGACAAATCCATCATAAGAGGTGAAATTGCACTGCAACTGATGTCCTAGGAATAGTGGAAGATCTTCCTTTCAAGGGGTGTATGCTGTTATTCTGTCAAATCCCCTCCTTTTTGGATGCCCCTAATAGTCACTTGTGATTTGGCAAACATCATGCTAATGCGCAATGAAAGGCCCCAGAGGGGGCAGTGATCCAGCAGGAGACATAACTGGGAGGCAGCAGTCATGATCGGTGCAAACCCCTGCAGGATGGGCCAAAGCATTCGCTGCCTGAGGCAAAGGTCTGTCCCACGCACAGAAGCTGGCTGGACTGGCTGCTGGATCGCAGTTCAGCACTGGCCATGGGATCGTGCCCTTTGCCACACCTGAGGCAGAGAGCTGGGGGGGCGGAACAGACAGAGAAGACACATGCAGGAAGAAAGCCAGACTATGAAGCACATGGTCTTCGATGTCTCTATACTCATGCCCAGAGTATGGGAAACAAACAGAACGAACTTGAACTCTTAATACACGAGGGAAATTATGACCAGATAGGTACACCTGAGACTAGGTGGGAAGACTCTCATGACTGGAATACAGCAATTGAAGGATATAACTTGTTCAAAAAGAACAGGAGGAACAGAAAGGGAGGTGGGGTTGCACTGTATGTGAAAAGTACATATCTCTGCACAGAAATACAGGAGGAGGAGCTTGGTAGCCCCATCGAGAGCATCTGGGTTGAAATAAATGGAGCAAAGAATAAAAGGAACCTGGCGGTCGGAGTCTACTACCGGCCACCCAATCAAGGAGAAGACAAGGATGAAACTTTTGAAAAGCAAATAGCCAATGTTTTAAGGAAGCATGATGTAGTAGTAATGGGGGACTTCAATTTCCCCGATATTTGTTGGGAGACAAATTCTGCAAAACATGGCCCCGCCAGGAAATTCCTGACTTGTGTGGCGGATAACTTCCTCCTACAGAAAGTAGAGGAAGGAACTAGAGGATCGGCTATCCTTGACTTGATCCTAACCAACAGAGATGACTTAGTGGATAAAGTAGCAGTTACAGGAACTCTGGGGGAAAGCGACCATGTTGTACTTGAGTTCTTGGAAGCAAAAGCCGAGTGTAGTCAAACGCGTACCCTGGATTTTAGGAAAGCTGATTTTCATAAACTCAGAACAATGATCAGTAAGGTCCCATGGCAAGCAACGCTAACGAGAAAAGGAGTCCAAGATGGGTGGGAGCTTTTAAAAAAGGAAATTCTCAAGGCACAATTACAAACAATTCCAACAAGAAGAAAAGGTGGAAGACAACAGAAAAAGCCAATGTGGCTTCACAAAAAGCTTAAGGATGAAAGCACCTTGACAACAATGCCGTGATTACTCGAAGCCAACATGGATTTGTCAAAAACAAGTCCTGCCAGACAAATCTGATCTCATTTTTTGATCAAGTCACCTCCCTTGTAGACCGTGGGAATGCTGTAGACATCATATACCTCGACTTCAGCAAAGCTTTCGACAAAGTGCCCCATGATATCCTGATGAGCAAACTAGCTCGAAGTGGGCTAGATGAAACAACGATCATGTGGATCCACAGTTGGCTACAGAATCGGACCCAAAGAGTGCTTATCAATGGGACCTTCTCAAGCTGGGGAGAGGTAACGAGTGGGGTACCGCAGGGCTCAGTCCTGGGCCCAATGCTCTTCAATATTTTTATTAATGACTTGGAGGAGGAGGTGCAGGGAATGCTGATCAAATTTGCAGATGACACAAAATTGGGAGGGATAGCTAATACTTTGGAAGACAGAAACAAAATTCAAAGTGATCTGGATAGACTGGAGTGCTGGGCAGAAAACAACAGAATGGCATTTAATAGGGACAAATGCCAAGTTCTGCACCTAGGAAAAAGAAACCAAATGCACAGTTACAAGATGGGGGATACGTTGCTCAACCACACTACGAGCGAGAAGGATCTTGGAATTGTCGTCGATCACAAGCTGAATATGAGCCAACAATGTGATGTGGCTGCAAAAAAGGCAAATGCTATTTTGGGCTGCATTCATAGAAGCATCGCTTCCAAATCCCGGGAAGTACTAGTTCCCCTCTACTCAGCACTGGTTAGGCCTCATCTGGAGTACTGTGTCCAGTTCTGGGCACCACACTTTAAGAAGGATGCAGACAAGCTGGAGAGGGTTCAAAGGAGGGCAAAAAAGATGATCAGGGGACTGGAAACAAAGCCCTATGAAGAGAGACTGAAAGAACTGGGCATGTTTAGCCTTGAGAAGAGAAGACTGAGGGGAGATATGATAGCGCTCTTCAAGTACTTGAAAGGTTGTCACAGAGAAGAAGGCCAGGATCTCTTCTTGATTATCCCAGAGTGCAGGACACGGAATAATGGGCTCAAGTTACAGGAAGCCAGATTCCGACTGAACATCAGGAAAAACTTCCTGAGTGTCAGAGCAATACGGCAATGGAACCAATTACCTGGGGAGGTGGTGGGCTCTCCCACACTGGAGGCCTTCAAGACGAGGCTGGACAGCCATTTGTCAGGGATGCTCTGACTTGGATTCCTGCATTGAGCAGGGGGTTGGACTCGATGGCCTTGTAGGCCCCTTCCAACCCTACTATTCTATGATTCTATGATTCTATGACCTGAAAACAAAAAAAGACACATATAGGAAGTGGAGAGAAGGCCAAGCAACAAAGGAAGAAGACAGGCAGGTAGCACAGAATTGCAGGGATCGTGTCAGGAAGGCTAAAGCTGAGAACGAGTTGAGGTTAGCGAGGGATGCTAAAAGCAACAAAAAGGCTTTCTTCAGCTATGTGCATGTAAAAGGCAGAGGAAAGAAATGGTGGTTCAGCTATTCCATGAGGATGGCAAAATGATAACAGATGACAAAGAAAATGTAGAGGTGCTCAATTCCTACTTTGGCTCAGTCTTCTCCCAAAAGGGGGTCTATGACTCCCCTGGCAAAGGCAAAGTACAGGCTGAAGGGGCAGGATTGCAGCTTGAGATCGATAGGCATATGGTCAAGGAACACCTAATGACTTGGAATGAGTTCAAATCTCCAGGGCCAGATGAACTGCATCCTAGAGTCATAAAGGAACTGGCAGAAGAACTCTCAGATCCACTGTCTATTCTCTTTGAGAAATCATGGAGGACGGGGGAAGTGCCAGATGACTGGAGGAGGGCTAACGTTGTCCCTATCTTCAAAGAGGGTAAAAAGGAGGAACCTGGGAACTACAGACCAGTCAGTCTGACATCAATCCCCGGGGAAATGAGCCAACAATGTAATGTGGCTGCAAAAAAGGCAAATGCTATTTGGGGCTGCATTCATAGAAGCATTGCTTCCAAATCCCGGGAAGTACTAGTTCCCCTCTACTCAGCACTGGTTAGGTCTCATCTGGAGTACTGTGTCCAGTTCTGGGCACCACACTTTAGGAAAGATGCAGACAAACTGGAGAGGGTTCAGAGGAGGGCAACAAAGATGATCAGGGGACTGGAAACAAAGCCCTATGAAGAGAGACTGAAAGAACTGGGCATGTTTAGCCTTGAGAAGAGAAGCCTGAGGGGAGATATGATAGCACTCTTCAAGTACTTGAAAGATTGTCACAGAGAAGAAGGCCAGGATCTCTTCTTGATCATCCCAGAGTGCAGGACACGGAATAATGGGCTCAAGTGACAGGAAGCCGGATTCCGGCTGAACATCAGGAAAAACTTCCTGACTGTAAGAGCAATACGACAATGGAACCAATGACCTGGGGAGGCGGTGGGCTCTCCCACACCGGAGGCCTTCAAGACGAGGCTGGACAGCCATTTGTCAGGGATGCTCTGACTTGGATTCCTGCATTGAGCAGGGGGTTGGACTCGATGGCCTTGTAGGCCCCTTCCAACCCTCCTGTTCTCTGATTCTCTGATTCTATAAGTCTGCACAGTGTTGTCCTCGCATAGAGTAGCTGAGACGCCCAGGAAGAGCAGGTGGGGGGCTGCCGCGGCAGGCCACCCGCAGCGGCTGCCGGAGGCCGCCGCCTCCCTCTGCCCACTGGGAAGGCCAGCCCTGCACCTCCCGGGGTTCAGGCATCCCCTTGACCCTGTGTGTCCCCAGTGAGGTACCAGCTGCCACCCGTGGGAGAGGTGGCTTTGGTGCTGTCGCTGCTGGAGTTGTGGCTCTTGAGCAAACCCTCACAAGAGACACATGGCGCTCTCAGCCATCAGCCGCCCTGCCGGCACGAGCCACGGGTCGGGTGTGCTGCCCGGGCCAGAATGCTCATAATCTGTATGCAAAAAACCTTTAAAAAAAAGCACCTCCCCCGCCACGCACACTTTCTGTACATGCATAATAATTACTAATGTGTCGGGATGACTGATGGGAATGCTATTACATGTGAAGCACGGTCTTTTTTTGCTCATCCTCTTAGACCTGGGCAATGAGAGCTGCTGCATAGTGCACAAGGACAGAGGCCTCCGTGAGCAGATGTGGGGGCAGCTCTGGCAAAAGCTCGTGAAGGTGCGACCCCCCTGGCCGGCACTTCCTCCTAATTATATCCAGAGCACAGGGGTGAACCCTCTCCCCTCAGCTTGGTGGTCTCTTTCATTACCAAAGTCATCTTGAAATATTAATTGTGTGATGAAATGATGGCCCTCTTCTCCACATGATATATTACAATTTAATAGCCAGGCCCTATGATGAAAAGTTGCTTGATGTGGCAAAGGTGGAGCTCCCAAAAACGTGCCCAGGGAATTCCTGGCAGATGAATGACTTCAGGATTGCCCAGAGAGAAAGATGCTTCACTCAAGCCTCCTCCTCTCCTTAAAGCTCCGCAGCAAGGGCAGGTTGGGTGGGTCGGTGGGCGGGTGGGGTTTCCTTCAAAGGTTTCTTTCTCCCAACTTTCTCCTCAAGGGGCAGATTCAGGCCAGAGGTGGCTAAGGACTTCTGGAGCTGTGGACTGAGGACCTCTGGACTTCATATGTAACATGTTTCCTACACAGAGAGAGTGCAAATTCCATCATGTGTGGAACATGCATGACAGAGCCTTTGTTCTGCATGGATTGCTAACTGCTGAGATGTGCTCCACGTTCCGCTGCTACCTGAAGTATGGCTGGTGGCTGTGTGGGGCAGGGGCCTTCCTGGCTGCAGTGCCCACACCTTGGCATTCCCTTCCTCAGGGGGCCTGCCCAGCTCCTTTCCTCGTATGTCTCTCTGGCCCTTTCTTTAGGGGGCCTTCGGTTTCGAGCGATCTGCAGCTCTCCTAACCAGTGCAAGATTTCTGTCTGGTTCTTGCGGATGCTTCATTTCACTCTGCTGCTGTTCTCATTTATTTAATGCTTTTATTACTATTTTTGCATTATTGGTTTACTGTATTTTTATGTTTTATTATACATTGGTTTGGGGACTTTGTTGAAAAGTGGCCTATACGTTGCAAAAATAACAATACATTAAAAATATCAGAAACTGGAGTGAGGTCAGAATGTGAATGCGCTCATTAATTTCATCAGTTCAGGCCTTCCACTAGATGGGTCTTCCACCAAATTTCCACCTGCCATTCTCAGGGCCTGAATCCAAGATGGTGGCTGTCAAGAATGGGTTAATAGAGTGGGAGCCATGAGGGCTGCTGGGGTAGCCATGTACAAAGCATCCACCTGGAAGTTGGTTGGTTTTAGCGGGTTCTCAGCCTGCAGCTCAAGGCCAGGCTCTGCTCCAGCTCATTGGGAAAATGGTAACAGCCATGCCTGGTGGGAAGATGCAACCTCTTTGGAGGGTGGGGTGGGGTGTCCCGGGCCTGGGTTTGGATTGGGTGCCTCAACTCTGCCTTGGGTTGCTAGGGCTGGGCAATAAAAGGAGGGCTAAGGAAGGGGCAGGTGCCTCTTCATGGCCCTGATGGTACTAGGGTGTGTTGCTGTTGCTGATCAATGGCTATGCTGGGAGGCCCATGCTTTGGTATGTATAGGACAGACTAGCTAGCTTCATTGTTTTGCTCTTGGGAGCGTGTGCCTTGGTGTCTGGCGTTTCTGGTTTTGCTTGAGTATTGTACGTTGCTTGTAATTTCCTGTACAACCTACCACCTCTCCCTATTCCTTCCTCTTTGTTCCTTCCCCATAATAAACTTTTTTCCAACTTCCAGTTGGTGTGGTGTGTCCTGAATAACTTCAGTGCTAAATACAGTGCCTATTGGCCTGGAAGAGAGCTACTGGGGTAAATTCGGGGGAACCTGTGGCCAAGATTGGCCTGGTCTACCTTGCAAGGTTGTTGGGGTGAAACAAGCAATCCTTCCCAGTGGCCATCTTCCACACTCACACTGACTTTTCATCAAACCAATGAATATCCCATTGCCTAATTGGCCGCAGCTCCACACCCTGCTACCAAGGGCCAGCACTGTATACCGGAGGCAACAATTTTACTTATTTCTTTAAAGTATTTCTTGGCCGCCTTTCAGGACAGAAGTCCTCCAAGGAGGCTCACAGCAATAAAATACATTTTTTAAAAGTGATAAAAACATAAAAACAATAAAACAGCAATAAAAGCAACAATAAAAGCCAATAAAAAAATCAGCAACAGCAGCAAAATAAAAATAATTATTATGGTAAAATAATACATTTTCAAGGCCATAAAAGCCTGCAACAGATCATGGTGGACCTCTGATGGCAGCCTGTGCCGAAGGTGCACGGCCACTGCGGAGAAGGCCCTCTCACGTGTGGTCACCCACCTGACTGTTCTCATGGGTGGGCAAATAAGAAGGGTGCTGATCTTGCTGATGTTAAAGTGTGGGCAGGCCGATATGGGTGAAGGCAGTCCCTCAAGTGACTTGGGGCCGATCTACACTTACGGGGTTTTTTCGCTTCCAATGAGGTTTCACCGCCCATCTTTCACACTACGCAGTACCCGCCTTGAATCAGAACCGGAATTTCCTGCTTCCGTGCCCCTGCTTTCAATACCCTGATTTTAATAAACTCAGAACGATGATCAGTCAGGTCCCATGGCAAGCGATGCTAGCGAGAAAAGGAGTCCAAGATGGGTGGGAGCTTTGAAAAAAGGAAATTCTCAAGGCACAACTACAAACCATTCCAACAAGAAGAAAAGGTGGAAGACAACAGAAGAAGCCAATGTGGCTTCACAAAAGGCTGTGAAGCCAACTGTGGATCCACCTGATAGTTATTTCGTCTCAAATTTGGTCCGCCACCCCTACAGAGGTTACAGGTGGCCTAAAGGACCGCCTGGAGGGGTTGGGCATTGGGGACACCGTATTGCGGTGGTTCCGGTCCTTCCTGTCCAGCAGGTACCAGAGGGTAGCACTGGGAGAGGAGGTTTCGGACCCGTGGCCACTCAATTGTGGGGTGCCACAGGGTTCCATCCTCTCCCCGATGCTATTTAACATCTATGTGAAGCTGCTGGGGGCTATCATCAGGAGGTTTGGGGTGCGGTGTCATCAATATGCGGATGGCACGCAGCTCTACCTCTTGTTCAAATCTTCATCAAGGTTGGCCGTAGAATCCCTGTCCGAATGTCTGGAGACGGTGAGTGGCTGGATGGGGAGGAATAGGCTGAAGCTGAACCCTGACAAGACCGAGGTACTTTTGGTGGGAGACAAGAGGAGGCTGGGGGATGTTGACCTGGTGTCGAATGGGGTACGGCTACCCTTGAAAGACAAGGTCCGCAGCCTGGGGGTCATTTTGGACTCCCAGCTGTCCATGGAGACTCAGGTGTCAGCTGTGAGCTGGACAGCGCTGTATCAACTCCATCTGATACGGCGGTTGCGCCCCTTCCTTCCCGACCATCTGCTCCCATCGGTAGTACATGCTCTGGTCTCCTCTCGTTTAGACTACTGTAATGCGCTCTACGTGGGGTTACCCTTGAAGACGGTTTGGAAACTGCAGCTGGTACAGAACGCGGCGGCTCGCCTGATTAAAGGCAGCCGCCGGCGAGATCACATCACTCCAGTGCTGAAGGAGTTGCACTGGTTACAAGTTGTTTTCCAGGCCAAATTCAAGGTGTTGGGTTTGACCTTTAAAACCCTATATGGTTCCGGCCCAGCCTATCTCAAGGAGCGCCTCCAGCAGCACCAGACAGGCTGCTTAACAAGATCAGCCTCGGATGGCCTTCTCTCTGTCCCATCAGCCAGGACAGCTAGACCGGTGGGGACGAGGGAGAGGGCCTTTTCTGTGGTGGCCCCCACTCTGTGGAACTCTCTCCCTAAGGAACTCCGTCATGCCCCCTCTTTAATGAGCTTCCGTCGTGCATTAAAAACGTGGTTGTTCAGGCAGGCATTTGGGGTGGGTTAGGGTATTTTAGAAAATGTTTTTATTGTAGAATTTTACTGTTTTAAACTGTTTTATTGTATGTTGTACATCGCCCAGAGTGGCTGGGTGACCAGCCAGATGGGCGATTAATAAATTTAATAATAAATAAATAAAATAAATAAACATGCCCAGTTCTTTCAATCTCTCCTCAGAGGGCTTTGTTTCCAGTCCCCTGATCATCTTTGTTGACCAGCCAGATGGGCGATTAATACATTTAATAATAAAAAATATAAATATAAAGGTCAAAACTGATCAGATAACTCTTCTGTAGAATTCAGGTATGCTAGAAATCCAGCCACATCTTGAAGAAGAACATAAGAAGAGCCATGCTGGATCAGACCAAGGGTCCATCTAGTCCAGCATTCTGTTCACACAGTAGCCAACCAGCTGTCAAACAGGAAGCCACAAGCAGGGCATGAGTGCAACAGCACCCTCTCACCCATGTTCCCCAGCAATTGGTGTACATAGGCTCTCTGCCTCTGGTACTGGAGGTAGCACATAGCCATCGAGACTAGAAGCCATCGATAGCCTTCTCCTCCAGGAATTTGTCCAAGAGATAAGTCCTGTAAATCTGAAGTTTGGAACAACTTGGAACAACAACAAGAAGGATGGGTGGAATAACATAGGATTTTACCAGTGCATGCTCTGTGAGCGGGGCAGACTATGGTATGGCATTTGGGGTGGGTTAGGGTATTTTAGAAAATGTTTTTATTGTAGAATTTTATTGTTTTAAACTGTTTTTATTGTATGTTGTACATCGCCCAGGGTGGCTGGGTGACCAGCCAGATGGGCGATTAATAAATTTAATAATAAAATAAAATAAATAATCATTTGCTTTGGCACAGCGTCCATTTTGCTGTATAGTGTATCCCTCAGGCTGTCATAGGCAGCACTCCCTGGCAGGCCCTGTGAAACTCACAGAATCACACTTCACGCAGCACCACGGTGCTCGCTCTTGATAGGTTGCCTGAGTGAAGAACTGAATGTCCCCACCAGCAACAAAATATTGCAGCACCTGCTGGGAAAATGCAAAGTGCCAAGAAGCAGAAGGAGAAGGGCTGCTGAGGAAGGATATGTGGACCTGGTGCAATAAGTGAGTAGCAATTGCCAATGCAAAGGTCTCGTGCTTAGTCTCCTTACTCCAGGCCATCTTCCCCGTCTGCTCGCAGGTGTTCCTGAAGGCCCTTCCAGCCATCTGCCTTCCTGCAAGAAGAGGAGGGAGGGGAGACGGTGTTTCCATGAAACCCTTTCGTGCCTCACCTTACTGTTCACAGTCCTGGTTTCATCCCAACTATATAGTAACAACACAGTGCCGTTTGCTCTGCTTGCCATTTTGTAATGCATTCTATACTTTTAGCTGTTAATATTATATTTTATTATTTTTACTGCTTGCAATCCACCCAGTAAACATTGTTATTTGGCAAGACAAGATATCATAAATAAATAATAACAAAGAAGTATAATTTCATAGAATCATAGAATCGAATCATAGGATAGTTGGGTTGGAAGGGGCCTACGAGGCCATCGAGTCCAACCCCCTGCTCAATGCAGGAATCCAAGTCAGAGCATCCCTGACAGGTGGCTGTCCAGCCTCGTCTTGAACGCCTCCAGCGTGGGAGAGCCCACCACCTCCCTCAGGAATTGGTTCCACTGTCATATTACTCTAACACTCAGCGAGTTTCTCCTGATGTTCAGCCGGAATCTGGCTTCCTGTAACTTGAGCCCATTCTTCCGTGTCCTGCACCCTGGGATGATCGAGAAGAGATCCTGGCCTTCCTCCCTGTGACAACCTTTCAAGTACTTGAAGAGCGCTATCATATCTCCCCTCAGTCTTCTCTTCTCAAGGCTAAACATGCCCAGTTCTTTCCGTCTCTCTTCATAGGGCTTTGTTTCCAGTCCCCTGATCATCTTTGTTGCCCTCCTCTGAACCCTCTCCAGTTTGTCTGCATCTTTCTTAAAGTGTGGTGCCCAGAATTGGACACAGTACTCCAGATGAGGCCTAACCAGTGCGGAGTAGAGGGGAACTAGTACTTCCCGGGATTTAGAAGCTATGCTTCTATGAATGAAGCCCAAAATAGCATTTGCCTTTTTTGCAGCCACATCACATTGTTGGCTCATCTTCAGCTTGTGATCGACAGCAATTCCAAGATTTTTCTCGCTTGTCGTGTGGTTGAGCCACGTATCCCCCATCTTGTGACTGTGCATTTGGTTTGTTTTTCCTATGTGCAGAACTTGGCATTTATCTCTATTAAATGTCATTCTGTTGTTTTCTGCCCAGCACTCCAGTCTATCCAGATCACTTTGAATTTTGTTTCTGTCTTGCAAAATATTAGCTATCGTGCCCAATTTTGTGTCATCTGCAAATTTGATCAGCATTCCCTGCACCTCAACCTCCAAGTCATTAATAACAATGTTGGAGAGCACTGGGCCCAGGACTGAGCCCTGCGGTACCCCACTCGTCACCTCTCCCCAGTTTGAGAAGGTCCCATTTAGAAGCACTCTTTGAGTCCGATTCTGTAGCCAACTGTGGATCCACCAGATCATTGTTTCATCTAGCCCACTTTGAGCTCATTTGCTCATCAGGAGATCATGGGGCACTTTGTCGAAAGCTTTGCTGAAGTCGAGGTATATGATGTCTACAGCATTCCCACGGTACACAAGGGAGGTTACTTGATCAAAAAATGAGATCAGATTTGTCTGGCAGGACTTGTTTTTGACAAATCCATGTTGGCTTCGAGTAATCACCGCATTGTTTTCAAGGTGCTTCCAGATGGCTTGCTTTATCATCTGCTCCAGAATTTTCCCAGGGATTGATGTCAGACTGACTGGTCTGTAGTTCCCAGGTTCCTCCTTTTTACCCTCTTTGAAGATAGGGACCACATTAGCCCTCCTCCAGTCATCTGGCACTTCCCCCGTCCTCCATGATTTCTCAAAGAGAATAGATAGCGGTTCTGAGAGTTCTTCTGCCAGTTCCTTTATTACTCTAGGATGCAGTTCATCTGGCCCTGGAGATTTGAACTCATTCAAAGTCATTAGGTGTTCCTTGACCATATGCCTGTCGATCTCAAGCTGCAATCCTGCCCCTTCAGCCTGTACTTCGCCTTTGCCAGGGGGGTCATAGATCCTCTTTTGGGAGAAGACTGAGCCAAAGTAGGAATTGAGCACCTATGCCTTTTCTTTGTCATCTGTTATCGTTTTGCCATCCTTATTTAATAGCTGAACCACCATTTCTTTCCTCTGCCTTTTACTATGCACGTAGCTGAAGAAAGCCTTTTTGTTGTTTTTAGCATCCCTCGCTAACCTCAGCTCATTCTCAGCTTTAGCCTTCCTGACACCATCCCTGCAATTCTGTGCTACCTGCCTGTCCTCTTCCTTTGTTGCTTGGCCTTCCTTCCACTTCCTATATGCGTCCTTTTTTGTTTTCAGGTCATCCCTAAGCTTTTTGTGAAGCCACATTGGCTTCTTCTGTTGTCTTCCACCTTTTCTTCTTGTTGGCATTGTTTCTAATTTTGCCTTGAGAATTTCTTTTTTAAAAGCTCCCACCCATCTTGGACTCCTTTTCTCATTAGAGTCGCTTGCCGTGGGACCTTACCGATCATTGTTCTGAGTTTATTAAAATCAGCTTTCCTAAAATCCAGGGCACGCGTTTGACTACACTCGGCTTTTGCTTCCCTTAGAACCAAGAACTCAAGTACAACATGGTCGCTTTCCCCCAGAGTTCCTGCAACTGCTACTTTATCCACTAAGTCATCTCTGTTGGTTAGGATCAAGTCAAGGAGAGCCGATCCTCTAGTTCCTTCCTCTACTTTCTGTAGGAGGAAGTTATCCGCCACACAAGTCAGGAATTTCCTGGAGGGGCCATGTTTTGCAGAATTTGTCTCCCAACAAATATCGGGGAAATTGAAGTCCCCCATTACTACTACATCATGCTACCTTAAAACGCTGGCTATTTGCTTTTCAAAAGTTTCATCCTCGTCTTCACCTTGATTGGGTGGCCGGTAGTAGACTCTGACCACCAGGTTCCTTTCATTCTTTGCTCCATTTATTTTGATCCAGATGCTCTCGATGGGGCTACCAAGCTCCTCCTCCTGTATTTCTGTGCAGAGATATGTATTTTTCACATACAGTGCAACCCCACCTCCTTTTCTGTTCCTCCTGTTCTTTTTGAACAAGTTATATCCTTCAATTGCTGTATTTCAGTCATGAGAGTCATCCCACCAAGTCTCAGTTATACCTATCAAGTCATAATTTCCCTCCTGTATTAAGAGTTCAAGTTTGTTCTGTTTGTTTCCCATACTCTGGGCATTAGTATATAGACATTGAAGACCATGTGCTTCATAGTCTGGCTTTCTTCCTACATGTGTCTGAAGACTATTATTGGGCACTATCACAGCTGTTCTCTCCGTTGCATGCGCCTATGCTATTGTTACCCCCAACATTACATCTCCCTTCCCCATAGGATTCATTTTAAAGCCCTCCTGATGAAGTTCATAAAGTCTGACATGATTTCTTCGTAGCTTCGCATGGCGGTATCATTTGTTCCCACATGGATGAGAAGAAATTTCCCTCCTCATTAGTATATAGACATCGAAGACCATGTGCTTCATGGTCTGGCTTTCTTCCTACGTGTTTGTGAAGACTATTATTGAGTGCTATTACAGCTGTTCTCTCCACTGCGGTGCATGAGCCTTCATCCATTGTCACCCCCAACATTACATCTCCCTTCCCTGTAGGATTCAGTTTAAAGCCCTCCTGATAAAGTTCTTCATGCTGTGGCCAAACACATTCTTCCCAGCCTTTGTGAGGTGCAGCCCGTCCCTTGTCAACAGTCCATGTTCCAGGAAGTATAGTCTGTGGTCCCAGAATCCAAATCTCTCTCGTCGGCACCACCTTTGTAGCCAGTCATTCACCCAGAGTATTTTCCGTTCCCTTTCTATCCCTCTTCTAACTACTGGAAGGATGGATGAGAAAACTATCTGGGCCCCAAAGTTCTTGAGTTTCCTTCCCAAAACTCCGAAGTATGATGTGATTTCTTCATAGCCCTGCTTGGCGGTATCATTTGTTCTCACATGGATGAGATGAAAGGGATGCCTGTCAGTGGGCTTTATGAGTGCAGGCAACCCTTCAGTCATGTCTCTGATCCATCCTCCTGGGAGACAGCATACCTGGCAAGTCCACGGGTCTTCATGACATACTTGGGTTTCGATCTCATGAGGCAAGGAGTCTCCCGCTAGTACTACTCTTCTCTTGTTATTATTGTAGGCCTTGGTTTCATCACCTCTGCTTGACTGACCTTCAGCCTCTTGCTTGCTGTCATGCAGGTTCCCCTGTAATTCTTCCTCTGCAGGCTGTCCTCCAGTCTCATCCTCAAGTACCTGGAAACAGTTCCCTAGTTCCACTGCCTCCACTGGTGCAGAGTGGCGTCTAGTTCTTCTGCTCCTAACTGTCAGCCCTGTCCAAGGAGTATCCTGTGCTTCATTTTTCCTAACCTCAGCATTTCCCTCTTCTGCCTCAGCTTGCTGTTGCTCTTCTAACTCCTGTACTTCGCTTTGCTGCTGTAGTTCCACCATTCTGTCCAAGAACTCTTCGTGTTCTCTTATTCCCTGGAGGGTCGACAGTTGCCACTCCAGTCCTCTTACTTTTTCTTCCAGCCGTGTGATCAACTTGCGCTTGTTGCACATGTAGGCGATGTTGTTCTAAGGCAAGAAAACAAACATTGCACACACCTTGCAGGTCACCACCACTGGAGAGTCTTGTCCTTCCATAGGCTGTTTTCTCTGTCTAGCTTTCTGATTGTTCTACAGTAGCCCGTGCCTGGCCCTTACCCACTGGAGGTTAAAAACAGAGTCCCACTGGTATGGAAGTGTGTGTTATAAGACAAATAAGTGGAAAAAAAATTAAAAAATGTTAGGGGCCTCCCCCACCGAACTCTCCTGGCCAGCTTCTGTTTGCTCCCCGTGTTCGCTCTTTCTCTGGGATCTTGCTTGCTTCTGTAGTCCCTGGACCAGCTGGAGCATTTTCCTCTGCTGTGCTCTGCTCAGCTGAAGCTTCCTGCCCACACAGCTGCTGGGAGTGCTCAGGCCACACACACCCAATTCCGTTGGCGCTCTCAGGAGCACCTTAGAATCATGGAATCATAGAATAGTAGGGTTGGAAGGGGCCTACAAGGCCATCGAGTCCAACCCCCTGCTCAGTGCAGGAAATGATGACCTTCATGATGACCTTCCTCAACCTTCCTGCCTGAGCAAGCTATGGGAAGATCTTGTCTATACCTTCTTCCCCCTCGGTTCCAAGTCCATCCATCCTCTGCAATGAACTCTGCATTGACATCAGAAAGGCGCCCACAGTTTTGACTTTTGGCTGTCTCCTTAAAGCTCACCTCTTTATTCAGGCTTTCCCTAATGTGTAGCCCCATCACTTAACAGTTATAGTTTATTGCTGCTCAGTGTAGATTTTATTGTAGTATTTTATTCTACTGCTACAAAAAGCCAGGTGACAGATGTGGATGAGAGTGTGTGTGTGCTTGTGAGCTATCAACAAGCTGAAGTCAGAGTTTAGCCAAATAGATGTGTCAAAATCAATTATAGTGACACCCTCCTTGACTCTCTTATCTCAGGGCAAAACTGAGTTGATAAGCCTGTGGGAACTTTCCAGGATGAGGGTTGTCAGTTGAAGTGAGGAAGCTGCCTCCCTTCCGATCTCCAAATATCGGTGTTCAATCTGTTGAACTGTCGGCTTCTATCGTTCTCTGTGGTCACTTCACCAGGTTCACCAATGGGAGACTGGAATTGTCTAATTGCTATTGCTAATCTGAACCTGACCTGCACCTGCCCCCTTTACTGTTTATTTGTAATTTTTAATGTTTATGCTGCTTTAATGAACGACTAAGTCATGAAGAGAGTGCGATCTTTCGGCAGAAAGGAAACACATACAACTTTTCTACCCATTGATTTAATGGGCTTCAGAAAACACAGCCGCTGTCACAGGGCAGAACTGCCGCTACCCCAACCCCTTGGTTCAATGCTGCTCTAGAGCTGGAGCCTTCCCAAGCACGGCCACCAACTTCTCCCTCATGGCAACAAGAGGCTCTCCCATGAATCGTCTTGCGCAGCCTGGCCCATCTCCCCAAGAGCTTCACATATGTAAATTGCCCTCATAATGATGAATGTGCTTCACAACTTCATCGCTATCAAACCTGTGGGATAATCTTTCTTGCGAACCACATAGAATCATAGAATCATAGGATAGTAGGGTTGGAAGGGGCCTACAAGGCCATCGAGTCCACCCCCCTGCTCAATGCAGGAATCCAAGTCAGAGCATCCCTGACAGATGGCTGTCCAGCCTCGTCTTGAAGGCCTCCAGTGTGGGAGAGCCCACCACCTCCCCAGGTCATTGGTTCCATGGTCGTATTGCTCTAATAGTCAGGAAGTTTTTCCTGATGTTCAGCCGGAACCTGGCTTCCTGTAACTTGAGCCCATGATTCCATGTCCTGCAGTCTGGGATGACAGAGAAGAGCTCCTAGCCTTCCACTCTGTGACAACCTTTCAAGTACTTGAACAGCGCTATCCTATCTCCCCTCAGTCTTCTCTTCTCAAGGCTAAACATGCCCAGTTCTTTCAGTCTCTCTTCATAGGACTTTGTTTCCAGTCCCCTGATCATCTTTGTTGCCCTCCTCTGAACCCTCTCCAGTTTGTCTGCATCTTTCTTAAAGTGCGGGGCCCAGAACTGGACACAGCACTCCAGATGAGGCCTAACCAGTGCTGAGTAGAGGGGAACTAGTACTTCCTGGGATTTGGAAGCTATGCTTCTATTAATGCAGCCCAAGAGAGCATTTGCCTTTTTTGCAGCCACATCACATTGTTGGCTCATCTTCAGCTTGTGATCGACAACAATTCCAAGATCCTTCTCGCTTGTAGTGTTGTTGATCCACGTATCCCCCATCTTGTAACTGTGCATTTAGTTTCTTTTTCCTAGGTGCAGAGCATTTGTCCCTATTAAATGTCATTCTGTTGTTTTCTGCCCAGCGCTCCAGTCTATCCAGATCACTTTGAATTTTGTTTCTGTCTTGCAAAGTATTAGCTATCGCGCCCTATTTTGTGTCATCTGCAAATTTGATCAGCATTCCCTGCACCTCCTCCTCCAAGTCATTAATACAAATGTGGAAGAGCACTGGGCCCAGGACTGAGCCCTGTGGTACCCCACTCATTACTTCTCCCCAGTTTGAGAAGGTCCGATTGATAAGCAGTCTTTGAGTCCGATTCTGTAGCCAACTGTGGATCCACTGGATAGTTGTTTCATCTAGCCCACTTTGAGCTAGTTTGCTCATCAGGAGATCATGGGGCACTTTGTTGAAAGCCTTGCTGAAGTCGAGGTATATGATGTCTACAGCATTCCCACGGTACACAAGGGAGGTTACTTGATCAAAAAATGAGATCAGATTTGTCTGGCAGGACTTGTTTTTGAGAAACCCATGTTGGCTTCGAGTAATCACTGCATTGTTTTCAAGGTGCTTTCAGATGGATTGCTTTATCATCTGCTCCAGAATTTTCCCAGGGATTGATGTCAGACTGACTGGTCTGTAGTTCCCAGGTTCCTCCTTTTTACCCTTTTTGAAGATAGGGACCACATTAGCCCTCCTCCAGTCATCCGGCACTTCCCCCGTCCTCCATGATTTCTCAAAGAGAATAGACAGCGGTTCTGAGAGTTCTTCTGCCAGTTCCTTTATGACTCTAGGATGCAGTTCATCTGGCCCTGGAGATTTGAACTCATTCAAAGTAATGAGGTGTTCCTTGACCATATGCCTGTCGATCTCAAGCTGCAATCCTGCCCCTTCAGCCTGTACTTCGCCTTTGCCCGGGGGGTCATAGATCCTCTTTTGGGAGAAGACTGAGCCAAAGTAGGAATTGAGCACCTCTGCCTTTTCTTTGTCTTCTGTTATCGTTTTGCCATCCTAATTTAATAGCTGAACAACCATTTCTTTCCTCTGCCTTTTACTATGCACGTAGCTGAAGAAAGCCTTTTTGTTGTTTTTAGCATCCCTCGCTAACCTCACCTCGTTCTCCGCTTTAGCCTTCCTGACGCCATCCCTGCAATTCTGGGCTACCTGCCTGTACTCTTCCTTTGTCGTTTGGCCTTCCTTCCACTTCCTATCTGCGTCCTTTTTTGTTTTCAGGTCATCTCGAAGCTTTTTGTGAAGCCACATTGGCTTCTTCTGTTGTCTTCCACCTTTTTCTTCTTGTTGGAATTGTTTGTAATTGTGCCTTGAGAATTTCTTTTTTTAAAAGCTCCCACCCATCTTGGACTCCTTTTCTCATTAGTGTCACTTGCCATGGGGCCTTACTGATCATTGTTCTGAGTTTATGAAAATCAGCTTTCCTAAAATCCAGGGTACGCATTTGGCTACACTCGGCTTTTGCTTCCCTTAGAACTAGGGGTGCACGAAAGTCACTTACCTGGTCTCGCAGCTTACTTCACAGTGGGGGGGAGGCGCTTCGCTGCTCCCCCCGAAGTTCAGGCCGGGGGTGGAGGCTTCCCTCCTCGCCTGGCTGAAATTCAGGCCGGGGAGAAGCGCCCTGTCTCCTCGGCGATGAACTTCAAAAGAAAAAACAAAACAAAACGCCCCTGTGATAGGCTACATAACGATTAACGTAGCCTATCACGGCTAGATCTGCAAAGTCAGCCGTGATAGGCTACGTTAATCGTCACGTAGCCTATCACGGTTGACTTTGGAAAAAAAAAAAAGCGCGTACGCAAATGGTGGCCCCCATAGGGAGCTGCCATTCGCGTTCCTTATTTGGTCCCTGTGGTCTACGTAAAGATTTATGTAGACTACAGGGACCAAATAAGGAACGCGAATGGCGGCTCCCTATGGGGGCCGCCATTAGCCGTACGCGCTTTTTTTTCTTTTTTTTTTTAAGTCACCTGTGATAGGCTACGTGACGATTAACGTAGCCTATCATGGCTGACTTTGCAAATCTAGCCGTGATAGGCTACGTTAATCGTTACGTAGCCTATCACAGGGGCGTTTTTGTTTTTTTAAAAACTTTGCTTGTAATGGCGGCGGCGGCAGCCGGTCAAAAGACCAGCTGCCGCCCCCGCCCCTGACGAAGACCTGCCGAACCGCCGCCGGGACCCACCGCCGGGAGGGACATTCGTGAAAGGTAAGTCCCATCCCGAGGGGCGGAGGGGGCGGAGAATTTCTCCCCGAACAACCTTCGGAGGACCGAATGCGTTGGCGCTCGGCCCCCCGAAGTTTCGGGGAGAAATTCTCTCCCATCCCTAGAACCAAGAACTCAAGTACAACATGGTCGCTTGCCCCCAGAGTTCCTGTAACTGCTACTTTATCCACTAATTCATCTCTGTTGGTTAGGATCAAGTCAAGGATAGCCGATCCTCTAGTTCCTTCCTCTACTTTCTGTAAGAGGAAGCTATCCACCACACAAGTCAGGAATTTCCTGGAGGGGCCACGTTTTGCAGAATTTGTCTCCCAACAGATATTGGGGAAATTGAAGTCCCCCATTACTACATACCAGATCATTGGTATTTATAATGACATTGTCTCAGCCTTGTTAAAGAAAAGCAAACCAACCCAGAGAGATTCACTATTCTGTTCACATTACAGTTGCAGGTCATTTTACTCTTTGTTATAATCATCATCTTTCCAATTATCACTTTCCAGATTGCTGTGTGGAAAATTCAAACAGATTTACACAAGGTTTAGTACAAACTGTGGTTGGAAATCACTCCAACCTGAGACAATTATGACCTTAGCAGGAAATGAAAACGGTGAATAGCAGAATAAAAGCAGAGAGGGAGGGGGAGAGAGAGAGAGAGAAGGACGGACGGAAGGACGGAAAGAAAGAAAGAAAGAAAGAAAGAAAGAAAGAAAGAAAGAAGAACTTTTTGGCTATCTGTAACATTTGCTTCAGCAAAAGCAAAACAGAATATTAATCCAGAGAGAGAATGCTGGGGAAAAAGAGTAATTCGACCAAAAATTGGTGAGATTAATTGACCCAGTAATTCAAGGAGAAATGGTTTCATGAAATGTCCTATCTCCCAATTTTGTTTCTCGGAATCATTTTGCTGTTTTTTCAGCATATTTACTTGTGAGTATATCCCAATGAACTCAATGGGGCTCACTTCCGATTAACCTTATAATCATTTGTTATTGTTGTTTATTCAGTCAGTCGCTTCCGACTCTTCGTGACTTCATGGACCAGCCCATGCCAGAGCTTCCTGTTGGCCGTCGGCACCCCCAGCTCCCCCAAGGTCGAGTCCGTCACCTCCAGAATATCATCCATCCATCTTGCCCTTGGTCGGCCCCTCTTCCTTTTGCCTTCCACTTATAATCATATGCATGTCTAATCTCTGATTCTCCTTTCCCACAAAAAAATTAGGACTGTGCACAAACCCCCCAACCTGCTTCAGAGGCCGATTCAGACCTCCTGGAATCAGCTCTGACCTGCTTTGGAATGATTTGGACCGATTTGGACCTGATCTGACCCGCTTTGGACTCCAGGTCTGAAGCAAGATTCAGAAATCCAAATTATTTGGATTTTACATGTTCTAGAATCATAGAATCATAGCATAGTAGGGTTGGAAGGGGCCTACAAGGCCATCGGGTCCAATCCCCTGCTCAGTGCAGGAATGCAAGTCAGTTCTCATTGACTTGCACTGGAAAACAGAAACGGCCATAACTTTTTTAGTTTTTATGATAACTACATGAAACCTGGAGGCCTGGCAGCCCCTCCGAAGGTGACTGAACCTGCCAGATGCCATACAGTTAGATCCAGTGGCTTTTGTGCTAGTCGTCCGACGCCACCATCCTACCGATGCAGTTGGCGATCTGGTCAGGCTCTGGAAACCTCGGCCTTGTGCTCCATACTTTCCCCACCCCGTCTCCTCCACAGCGGCCTATGTAGGCCTCTTGGGTGGGGGCTGGAGAGCTTTTAGGAGCTCTCTAGCCTTCCGCTTGCCCTGCTGCCTGGCTGCTGGGCCCTGGGGGCCTCTGTCCTGAACAGGTCTGACTGGTGCTGCCTCCTGAGGCGCAGGAGCAGGCTGCTGGGGGCGCGGTGCCGGGGCTGTCTCCCCCAGCTCAGAAGCGCCTTGCAGGGGTGGCAGACAGCAGTGCTGGGGTCCGCTCCCGCCTCACAGCGGCCCCACGGTGCTCCTCTGCTGCTTTTGTGGAGGTGGGGACAGCCTGCCTCCAGTCTTGGGCTCACCACGGAAGCGGCGGGGGAACCGCAGAGCAGGGCCGGGTGGGGAGCCTCTGCCTGCTGCTGCTCCTGCCCACACCCCCAGGATCTCCTCCTGCCCCTCCACCATGCAGAGGACGTCCAGCACCTCCGAGGCGGGTCCGGCGGGCTCCCCTCTCCCAGCAGGGAAGAGAGAGGAGATGGTCCTCCCGCCAGGCTGCTGCCACGGAGTATGTGCTCCAGGGAGTGAGACAGAGAAGGATGCATTGCATGCTGCAGACATGGCGGGCGTGGGGGTGAGGTGAGGTGACTGTGAGTAACAGAGTGCATTCCTGGAAATGGAGGACGGCTGCCACGCGTGGGTCAGTCAAGCAGAGAAGGCAGTGAGCTGCTGAGCTTACCAGGGAAGCCCTGATCTGGACATTACTGGTGTCAAGACTGGTGTCTCAGGCCTGGCTACACTGAGAAAATCAAGAGCAGTGGTATGGCCAGGCCTGGAACGGAGGAGGCCGTCGACATCATGGGGTCATAACAGCAGGCGCTTGAGAGGGATGCTGGGAGAACGAGAAGCCTACCCAAGAGGATGAGCTGAGCCCTGCAAACCATGCTCACCATGTAGGGAACTAGAAGATCTTAATGGTGATAGGGATGTTAGAGAATTCCACTATGGATCTCGGTGAGGCCGAATGCCAGTGCATTCAGCCCTCCGAAATCCATGGCGGAATTAAGCCCCCGCCCCTCCACCCCGTGAAAGGCGCGCGAAACGGAACATCTACCTGCTGCCGTTCATGCTGCTTTGCGAATGGCGGCCGTGTCTGCGGCTGCCATTCACTTCATCATTATAGCCATGATAGGCTACATAAATACTTACGTAGCCTATCACGGCTAACGCAGGGACACCATTTGCATCCCTGTGGAGGCCGTGATAGGCTACATAAGTATTTACGTAGCCTATCACAGCAACAACAAAAAATGGAACGCAAATGGTGGTGGCTACGGCAGCCGCTATTTGCGTTCCTGTGCAGGCTGCCCAGCGGTCGGATGTCCGGCTGCGGGCAGCCCCGGCCGGCAGCTCCGCAGAGTCACTGCGAAGCGGAGCCGGCCAGGGAGAATTTCTGGGGGAGGGACAGAGCGCCTCCCCCCCACCGCAAATGTCACCCTTCGAAAAGGTAAGTGACTTTCGTGCATCCCTAAATGGTGACTGTTCTGTGGTTGAGAAGAGCAGAACTTTAAATTTACGAAAGAATATGCTAGCCATGATTTCTATTATGCTTCTAATCGTGTTAATTGCGTTGTACAGTCAGGGCCAGAAATATTGGAACAAGGATAACTGTTTTGGCAGTTGGCCTCTGTACACCACCACATTGAAGGTGAAAGGAAACACACCCAGATGGGAGCCAAGTCAGACTTTCAGCTGTAATCCAAGGGGCGTGACAAAAGTGGGGCACTAACCATTCAGGAAGGACAGCCAGCGGCACACACATGCCCCCAGCGTTGGGGGCTCGTAAGTAACGGAACCAATGGCCGACAAGCACCTGCATGGCCAGGTGTGGCCTGTTTCCTGGGCGCCCCATGACCAATCAAGCAGATAAAAGGCCTGGAGGTGGTTCTGAGTGTTACATTTGCATTTGGTAGCTGTTCACTGGAACCCCCAACATGAGGTCCAAAGAGGTGTCCATGCGAGTGAAGGAGGCCATCATTAGGCTGAGGAAACAACATAAGCCCATCAGAGAGACAGCAACAGCAGTGGGAGTGGCCAACAGTTTGGAACATCCTGAAAAAGAAGGAATCAACTGGCAAGCTCAGCAACAGCAAAAGCCCTGGCAGACCACGGAAGACAGCTAAAGTGGATGACCGCAGAATGCTGCTCATGGTGAAGAGGAACCCTTTCACAACATCTAGCCAGGTCAAGAACGCTCTTGCGGAGGTAGGCCTGTCATTGTCAACATCTACACTCAAGAGACGGCTTTATGAATGTAAATACTAGGGATGGCAGAGAATTCCGCCACAGATCACGGTGAGGCTGAATGCCAGTGCATTCGGCCCCCCGAAATCTGTGGCAGAAGGGCCTGCCCCCCCGCCCCCCTGCGGATCCCCCCCGGGACAAGACTTACCTGGCTGCCGCTGCCGCCATTTGCAGTTTTTTGTGTTTTTTTACAGAGGCGTGATAGGCTATGTAAGTTTTTACGTAGCCTAAAACGACTGGGTAAAAAAAAAAAAAAAAGGCGTACAGAAATGGCAGCAGGTACGCTATTTGTGTTCCCCTTATTTTCGCAGTCTTAGTCTAGGGATGTACGAAAGTCACTTACCTTTCGTGGATTATATTGATGGTGGGGGGGAGGCACTCCGTCCCTCCCCCCAGAATCCTGGATGGGGGGGGAGGCGCTCCGTTCCTCCTGCCCCGGAATCCTGGCTGGCCGGCTGTGCTCCGCAGGTATTCTGTGGAGCCGCCGGCCGGCTCCGCCAGCAGCCAGACATCCAGCTGCTGGCTAGCAGGGACGCAAAGGGTGGCGGCCGTAGCCGCCACAGTTTGCGTCCCTGCAGTCAGCCATGATAGGCTACATAGAATCATAGAAAAGTCATAGAATAGTAGGGTTGGAAGGGGCCTACAAGGCCATCGAGTCCAACCCCCTGCTCAATGCAGGAATCCAAGTCAGAGCATCCCTAACAAATGGCTGTCCAGCCTCGTCTTGAAGGCCCCCAGTGTGGGAGAGCCCACCACCTCCCCAGGTAATTGGTTCCATTGTCGTATTGCTCTGACACTCAGGAAGTTTTTCCTGATGTTCAGCTGGAATCTGGCTTCCTGTAACTTGAGCCCATTATTCCGTGTCCTGCACTCTGGGATGATCAAGAAGAGTTCCTGGCCTTCTTCTCTGTGACAACCTTTCAAGTACTTGAAGAGTGCTATCATATCTCCTCTCAGTCTTCTCTTCTCAAGGCAAAACATGCCCAGTTCTTTCAGTCTCTCTTCATAGGGCTTTGTTTCCAGTCCCCTGATCATATTTGTTGCCCTCCTCTGAACCCTCTCCAGTTTGTCTGCATCCTTCTTCAAGTGTGGTGCCCAGAACTGGACACAGTACTCCAGATAAGGCCTAACCAGTGCTGAATAGAGGGGAACTAGTACTTCCTGGGATTTGGAAGCGATGCTTCTATGAATGCAGCCCCAAATAGCATTTGCCTTTTTTGCAGCCACATCACATTGTTGGCTCATCTTCAGCTTGTGATCGACAACAATTCCAAGATCCTTTTCGCTTGTAGTGTGGTTGAGCCACATATCCCCCCTCTTGTAACTGTGCATTTGGTTTCTTTTTCCTAGGTGCAGAACTTGGCATTTGTCCCTATTAAATGTCATTCTGTTGTTTTCTGCCCAGCGCTCCAGTCCAGCCAGATTACTTTGAATTTTGTTTCTGTCTTCCAAAGTATTAGCTATCCCTCCCAATTTTGTGTCATCTGCAAATTTGATCAGCATTCCCTGCACCTCAACCTCCAAGGCATTAATAAAAATGTTGAAGAGCACTGGGCCCAGGACTGAGCCCTGTGGTACCCCACTCGTTACCTCTCCCCAGTTTGAGAAGGTCCCATTGAGAAGCACTCTTTGAGTCCGATTCTATAGCCAACTGTGGATCCACCGGATCGTTGTTTCATCTAGCCCACTTCGAGCTAGTTTGCTCATCAGGAGATCATGGGGCACTTTGTCGAAAGCTTTGCTGAAGTCGAGGTATATGATGTCTACAGCATTCCCACGGTCTACAAGGGAGGTTACTTGATCAAAAATGAGAACAGATTTGTCTGGCAGGACTTGTTTTTGACAAATCCATGTTGGCTTCGAGTAATCACGGCGTTGTTGTCAAGGTGCTTCCAGATGGATTGGTTTATGATCTGCTCCAGAATTTTCCCAGGGATTGATGTCAGACTGACTGGTCTGTAGTTCCCAGGTTCCTCCTTTTTACCCTTTTTGAAGATAGGGACAACGTTAGCCCTCCTCCAGTCATCTGGCACTTCCCCGGTCCTCCATGATTTCTCAAAGAGAATAGACAGCGGTTCTGAGAGTTCTTCTGCCAGTTCCTTTATGACTCTAGGATGCAGTTCATCTGGCCCTGGAGATTTGAACTCATTAAAAGTAATGAGGTGTTCCTTGACCATATGCCTGTCGATCTCAAGCTGCAATCCTGCCCCTTCAGCCTGTACTTCGCCTTTGCCAGGAGGGTCATAGACCCTCTTTTGGGAGAAGACTGAGCCAAAGTAGGAATTGAGCACCTCTGCCTTTTCTTTGTCATCTGTTATCATTTTGCCATCCTTATTTAATAGCTGAACCACCATTTCTTTCCTCTGCCTTTTACTATGCACGTAGCTGAAGAAAGCCTTTTTGTTGTTTTTAACATCCCTTGCTAACCTCAGCTCATTCTCAGCTTTAGCCTTCCTGACGCCATCCCTGCAATTCTGGGCTCTCTGCCTGTACTCTTCCTTTCTTACTTGGCCTTCTTTCCACTTCCTATATGTGTCCTTTTTTGTTTTCAGGTCATCCCTAAGCTTTTTGTGAAGCTACATTGGCTTCTTCTGTTGTCTTCCACCTTTTCTTCTTGTTGGAATTGCTTGTAATTGTGCCTTGAGAATTTCCTTTTTTAAAAGCTCCCACCCATCTTGGACTCCTTTTCTCGCTAGCATCGCTTGCCATGGGACCTTACTGATCATTGTTCTGAGTTTATGAAAATCAGCTTTCCTAAAATCCAGGGTACGCATTTGACTACACTCGGCTTTTGCTTCCCTTAGAACCAAGAACTCAAGTACAACATGGTCGCTTTCCCCCAGAGTTCCTGTAACTGCTACTTTATCCACTAAGTCATCTCTGTTGGTTAGGATCAAGTCAAGGATAGCCGATCCTCTAGTTCCTTCCTCTACTTTCTGTAGGAGGAAGTTATCCGCCACACAAGTCAGGAATTTCCTGGAGGGGCCATGTTTTGCAGAATTTGTCTCCCAACAAATATCGGGGAAATTGAAGTCCCCCATTACTACTACATCATGCTTCCTTAAAACATTGGCTATTTGCTTTTCAAAAGTTTCATCCTTGGCTTCTCCTTGATTGGGTGGCCGGTAGTAGACTCCGACCACCAGGTTCCTTTTATTCTTTGCTCCATTTATTTCAACCCAGATGCTCTCGATGGGGCTACCAAGCTCCTCCTCCTGTATTTCTGTGCAGAGATATGTACTTTTCACATACAGTGCAACCCCACCTCCCTTTCTGTTCCCACTGTTCTTTTTGAACAAGTTATATCCTTCAATTGCTGTATTCCAGTCATGAGAGTCATCCCACCAAGTCTCAGTTATACCTATCAGGTCATAATTTCCCTCCTGTATTAAGAGTTCAAGTTCATAGAATCATAGAATAGTAGGGTTGGAAGGGGCCTACAAGGCCATCGAGTCCAACCCCCTGCTCAATGCAGGAATCCAAGTCAGAGCATCCCTGACAAATGGCTGTCCAGCCTCGTCTTAAAGGCCTCCAGTGTGGGAGAGCCCACCACCTCCCCAGGTAATTGGTTCCATTGCCGTATTGCTCTGACACTCAGGAAGTTTTTCCTGATGTTCAGCCGGAATCTGGCTTCCTGTAACTTGAGCCCATTATTCCGTGTCCTGCACTCTGGGATGATCAAGAAGAGATCCTGGCCTTCTTCTCTGTGACAACCTTTCAAGTACTTGAAGAGTGCTATCATATCTCCCCTCAGTCTTCTCTTCTCAAGGCTAAACATGCCCAGTTCTTTCAGTCTCTCTTCATAGGGCTTTGTTTCCAGTCCCCTGATCATCTTTGTTGCCCTCCTCTGAACCCTCTCCAGCTTGTCTGCATCCTTCTTAAAGTGTGGTGCCCAGAACTGGACACAGTACTCCAGATGAGGCCTAACCAGTGCTGAGTAGAGGGGAACTAGTACTTCCCGGGATTTGGAAGCGATGCTTCTATTAATGCAGCCCAAAATAGCATTTGCCTTTTTTGCAGCCACATCACATTGTTGGCTCATATTCAGCTTGTGATCGACGACAATTCCAAGATCCTTCTCGCTCGTAGTGTGGTTGAGCCACGTATCCCCCATCTTGTAACTGTGCATTTGGTTTCTTTTTCCTAGGTGCAGAACTTGGCATTTGTCCCTATTAAATGCCATTCTGTTGTTTTCTGCCCAGCACTCCAGTCTATCCAGATCACTTTGAATTTTGTTTCTGTCTTCCAAAGTATTAGCTATCCCTCACAATTTTGTGTCATCTGCAAATTTGATCAGCATTCCCTGCACCTCCTCCTCCAAGTCATTAATGAAAATGTTGAAGAGCACTGGGCCCAGGACTGAGCCCTGCGGTACCCCACTCGTTACCTCTCCCCAGTTTGAGAAGGTCCCATTGATAAGCACTCTTTGAGTCCGATTCTGTAGCCAATTGTGGATCCACCGGATCGTTGTTTCATCTAGCCCACTTCGAGCAAGTTTGCTCATCAGGATATCATGGGGCACTTTGTCGAAAGCTTTGCTGAAGTCGAGGTATATGATGTCTACAGCATTCCCACGGTCTACAAGGGAGGTGCCTTGATCAAAAAATGAGATCAGATTTGTCTGGCAGGACTTGTTTTTGACAAATCCATGTTGGCTTCGAGTAATCACGGCATTGTTGTCAAGGTGCTTCCAGATGGATTGCTTTATGATCTGCTCCAGAATTTTCCCAGGGATTGATGTCAGACTGACTGGTCTGTAGTTCCCAGGTTCCTCCTTTTTACCCTTTTTGAAGATAGGGACAACGTTAGCCCTCCTCCAGTCATCTGGCACTTCCCCGGTCCTCCATGATTTCTCAAAGAGAATAGAAAGCGGTTCTGAGAGTTCTTCTGCCAGTTCCTTTATTACTCTAGGATGCAGTTCATCTGGCCCTGGAGATTTGAACTCATTCAAAGTAATGAGGTGTTCCTTGACCATATGCCTGTCGATCTCAAGCTGCAATCCTGCCCCTTCAGCCTGTACTTCGCCTTTGCCAGGGGGGTCATAGACTCTCTTATGGGAGAAGACTGAGCCAAAGTAGGAATTGAGCACCTCTGCCTTTTCTTTGTCATCTGTTATCATTTTGCCATCCTTATTTAATAGCTGAACAACCATTTCTTTCCTCTGCCTTTTACTATGCACGTAGCTGAAGAAAGCCTTTTTGTTGTTTTTAGCATCCCTCGCTAACCTCACCTCGTTCTCCGCTTTAGCCTTCCTGATGCCATCCCTGCAATTCTGTGCTACCTGCCTGTACTCTTCCTTTGTTACTTGGCCTTCTTTCCACTTCCTATATGTGTCCTTTTTTATTTTCAGGTCATCCCTAAGCTTTTTGTGAAGCCACATTGGCTTCTTCTGTTGTCTTCCACCTTTTCTTCTTGTTGGAATTGTTTGTGATTGAGCCTTGAGAATTTCCTTTTTTAAAAGTTCCCACCCATCTTGGACTCCTTTTCTCGCTAGCATTGTTTGCCATGGGACCTTACTGATCATTGTTCTGAGTTTATTAAAATCAGCTTTCCTAAAATCCAGGGTACGCGTTTGAGTACACTCGGCTTTTGCTTCCCTTAGAACCAAGAACTCAAGTACAACATGGTCGCTTTCCCCCAGAGTTCCTGTAACTGCTACTTTATCCACTAAGTCATCTCTGTTGGTTAGGATCAAGTCAAGGATAGCCGATCCTCCGTTCTGTTTGTTTCCCATACTCTGGGCATTAGTATATAGACATCGAAGACCATGTGCTTCATAGTCTGGCTTTCTTCCTACATGTGTCTGAAGACTATTATTGGGCGCTATAAGAGCTGTTCTCTCCATTGCAGTGCATGCGCCTATGTCCATTGTTACCCCCAACATTACATCTCCCTTCCCCGTAGGATTCAGTTTAAAGCTCTCCTGATGAAGTTCTTCATGCTGTGGCCAAACACATTCTTCCCATCCTTTGTGAGGTGCAAACCATCCCTAGCCAACAGCCCATCTTCCAGGAAGTTTAGCCCGTGGTCCCAGAATCCAAATCGCTCTCGTTGGCACCACCTTCGTAGCCAGTCATTCACCCGGAGTATTTTTCATTCCCTTTCTATCCCTCTTCTAACTACTGGAAGGGATGGATAAGAAAACTATCTGGGCCCCAAAGTTCTTGAGTTTCCTTCCCAAAGCTTCAAAGTCTGACGTGATCTCTTCATAGCTCCGCTTGGCGGTATCATTTGTTCCCACATGGATGAGAAGAAAGGGATACCTGTCAGTGGGCTTTATGAGTGCAGGCAACCTTTCAGTCACGTCTCTAATCTGTCCTCCCGGGAGACAACATACCTGGCGAGTCCACGGGTCTTCACGACATACTTGGGTCTCGATCCCACGCAGCAAGGAGTCTCCCACTACTACCACTCTTCTCTTCTTCTTCTTATAAGCCTGGGTTTCATCACCTCTGTTTGACTGACCTTTAGCCTCTTGCTCACTCTCATGCAGGTTCCCCTGTGATTCTTCCTCTGCAGGCTGTCCTCCAGTCTCATCCGCAAGTACCTGGAATCGGTTCCACAGCTCCACTGCTTCCACTGGTGCAGAGTGGCGTCTAGTTCTTCTTCTCCTAACTGTCACCCTTTTCCAAGGAGTATCCATTTTTCTTCACCTCAGCATTTCCCACTGCCTCATCTTGCTGTTGCTCTTCAAGCTTCTGGTCTGCCCTTTGCTGCTGTAGTTCCCCCATTCTGTCCAAGAACTCTTCGTGTTCTCTTATTCCCCGGAGGGTCGACAGTCGCCGCTCCAGTCCACTTACTTTTTCCTCCAGCAGCGTGATCAACTTGCACTTGTTGCAGCTGTAGGCCATGTTGTTCGCAGGCAAGAAAACAAACATTGCACACACCTTGCAGGTCACCACCACTGGAGAGTCTTGTCCTTCCATAGCCTCTTTTCCCTTTTTGTGTCTAGCTTTGTGATTGTTCTAGACTAGCCTGTGCCTGCTCCTCTACTCAGTGGAGGTTAAAAGCAGAGGCCCACTGGTGTGAAAGTGTGTGTTACAAGACAAATAAATGGAAAAAAGTTAGTTAAAAAAAAATGTTAGGGGCCTCCCCCTTGACCTCCCCTGCCGAACTCCCCTGGCCAACTCCTGTTTGCTGCCCCTGTTTGCTCGCTCTGTTCGCTCGCTCTCCGGGAGCTTGCCTGCTTCTGTAGTCCCTGGACCAGCTGGAGCAGCTTGCTCTGCTCTGCTCTGCTCAGCTGGGAGGCGGGAAACAGACGTAAATGTTTACGTAGCCTATCACGGCTGACTTAAAAACAAAACAAAAACGCGCGTATGCAAATGGTGGCGTACGCGCGTTGTTGGTGGGGGTTTTTTAAGTCAGCCGTGATAGGCTACGTAAACATTTACGTAGCCTATCGTGGTGCTTTTTTAAAACTTAGCCATGATAGGCTACGTAAATCTTTAAGTAGCCTATCACGTCTTTTTTTTTAACTGGAAATGGTGGCGGTGGCAGCCGGTCGGAAGACCGGGTGCCGCCACCCCCACCGCCGCGCCGCCGCCAGGAAGATCCGCCCCAGGTAAGTCTCTTCCCAAGGGGGGGCGGGGGGGGCAGACAGTTCCGCCACCGATTTCGAGGGGCTGAATGCGCTGGCATTCGGCCTCCCTGAGATCCGTTTTGGAATTCTCTGACATCCCTATCTTAGTCTACGTAAATATTTACATAGACTAAGACAGCCCAAACCAAGGAACGCAAATGGCAGTGGCCGTGGCTGCCGCCAATTGCGTACGCGGTTTGTTTGTTTTTTTCCCAGAGCCCTCCGCGGCTGGAAATCCAGCTGCGGATGGCTCTGGCCTGGCTGGGCCTGGCCGGCTGCTCCGCAGAGCTACCGTGGAGCACAGCCGGCCGCAGAGGATTCCGGGCGGGAGGAACGGAGCGCCTCCCCCCCCGGCGAGGATTCCGGGGGGAGGGACGGAACGCCTCCCCCCGCACCATAAACATAATCCGCGAAAGGTAAGTGACTTTCGTATATCCCTAGTAAATACAGAGGCTTCACAACAAGGTGCAAACCAGTGGTGACACTCAAGAACTGACAGGCCAGATTAGACTTTGCCAGCAAACACTTAAAAAGCCTGCCCAGTTCTGGAATAAGATGCTGTTAGCAGGGGCAGAGGTGGGTGTGGGCGAAGTGCTGGTGAGACCCCCAGTCTGGATGAGGCGTCCTGATCCTTGGCGGCAGCAGCAGCCCGAGCCCAGTTGGAGCAGTTCCCAGAGGCCACCGTTTCAGGAGAAGGCGGTGTGTTGAGTAAGGGCTTCCTGCTCTGTCCGATTAGCTTGTTCCCCAAACCTGAACAAGGCTGTCTGTGACTCACTTGACCAAGAGAGAAAATGGTGGCTCTATGGACAGACCCCGCTCGGCAGCACATTCATGACTCCAGTCGAGTGTTTGGGCTTCACGAATGAATGGATATGGGTTGTGGCCCCTGAAGCGTTCCTCACGCCAAATAACACACAGTGGTACCATGAGATGTATTGCTCAAGCAGTATTTGTTGTTGTTGTTCAGTCGTTCAGTCGTGTCCGACTCTTCGTGACCCCATGGACCATAGCACGCCAGGCCTTCCTGTCCTGCGCTCTCTCCCGGAGCGTGCTCAAGTTCATATTCATTGCATCCGTGATGCTATCTAGCCATCTCATCCTCTGCCGTCCCCTTCTCCTTTGGCCTTCAGTCTTTCCCAGCATCAGGGTCTTTTCCAGGGAGTTTTCTCTTCGCATTAGGTGGCCAAAATATTGGAGCTTCAGCTTCAGGATCTGTCCTTCCAATGAGCACTCAGGGTTGAATTCCTTTAGGATGGACTGATTTGACCTCCTTGCAGTCCAGGGGACTCGTAAGAGTCTTCTCCAGCACCACAGTTCGAAAGCATCAATTCTTCGGCGCTCAGCCTTCCTTATAGTCCAGCTCTCACAGCCATACATTACTACTGGGAAAACCATAGCTTTGATTAGACGGACCTTTGTCGGCAAGGTGATGTCTCTGCTTCTTACTATGCTGTCTAGGTTGGCCATAGCTTTCCTCCCAAGGAGCAAGCGTCTTTTAATTTCATGGCTACAGTCACCGTCTGCGGTGATCTTGGAGCCCAAGAAAGTAAAATCTGTCACTGCTTCCATTTCTTCCCCTTCTATATGCCAGGAAGTGATGGGGCCAGATGCCATGATCTTCGTTTTGTTAATGTTGAGTTTCAAACCAGCTTTTGCACTCTCCTCTTTCACCCTCAACAAGAGGCTCTTGAGATCCTCTTCGCTTTCTGCCATTAGGGTGGTATCGTCTGTATATCGGAGGTTGTTGATAATTCTCCCAGCAATCTTAATTCCGACCTCTGATTCATCCAACCCGGCATTTCTCATGATGTACTCTGCATATAAGTTAAATAAGCAGGGTGACAATATGCAGCCTTGTCGTACTCCTTTCCCAATTTTGAACCAATCGGTTGTTCCATGTCTGGTTCTTACTGTTGCTTCTTGACCCTTGTACAGGTTTCTCAGTAGACAGGTAAGGTGGTCTGGTACTCCCATCACTTTAAGAATTTGCCACAGTTTGTTGTGATCCACACAATCAAAGGCTCCAGCGTAGTCAATGAAGCAGAAATAGACGTTTTTCTGGAATTCTCTTGCTTTCTCCATGATGCAGCGAATGTTGGCGATTTGATCTCTAGTTCCTCTGCCTCTTCGAAACCCAGCTTGTACTTCCGGTAGTTCTCGGTTCGCATACTGCTGAAGCCTAGCTTGTAGGATTTTGAGCATCACCTTGCTGGCATGTGAAATGAGCGCAATTGTGCGGTAGTTTGAACACTCTTTGGCGTTGCCCTTCTTTGGAATTGGAATGTAAACTGACCTTTTCCAGTCTTGTGGCCACTGTTGATTGTTCCAGATTTGTTGGCATATTGAATGCAGCACTTTAATAGCATCATCTTTTAGGATTTTAAATAGCTCGGCTGGAATACTGTCATCTCCGCTAGCTTTGTTGTTACTAATGCTTCCTAAGGCCCACTTGACTTCACTCTCTAGGATGTTCGGCTCAAGTTCAGTGACCGCACTATCATGGCTATCAGGGACATTCAGATCTTTCCTGTATAGTTCTTCTGTGTATTCTTGCCACCTCTTCTTAATCTCATCTGCTTCTGTTAGGTCCCTGCCTTCTTTGTCCTTTATCATGCCCACCTTTGCACAAAACGTTCCCTTGAGATCTCCAATTTTCTTGAAGAGATCTCTAGTCTTTCCCATTCTGTTGTTTTCCTCGATTTCTTTGCATTGTTCATTGAAGAAGGCCTTCTTGTCTCTCCTTGCTATTCTCTGGAACTCTGCATTCAGTTGGGTATATCTTCCCCTTTCTCCCTTGCTTTTCACTTCCCTTCTTTCCTCAGCTACTTGTAAAGCCTCATCAGACAGCCACTTTGCTTTCTTGCATTTCTTTTTCTTTGGGATGGATTGAGTTGCTGCCTCCTGAACAATGTTACGGACCTCCGTCCATAGTTCCTCAGGCACTCTGTCTATCAGGTCTAATCCCTGAAATCTATTCCTCACCTCCACTGTATATTCATCAGGGATATGATTTAGGTCATACCTGAACGGTTTAGTGGTTTTCCCGACGTTCTTCAATTTCAGCCGAAATTTTGCAAGAAGCAGCTCATGATCTGAGCCACAGTCAGCTCCAGGTCTTGTTTTTACTGACTGTATGGAGCTTCTCCATCTTTGGCTGCAAAGGACATAATCAATCTGATTTCGATATTGACCATCTGGTGACGTCCATGTGTAGAGTCGCCTCTTGTGCTGTTGGAAAAGATTGTTTGCTATGATCAGCATGTTCTCTTGGCAAAACTCTTATTAGCTTTTGTCCTGCTTCATTTTGTACACCAAGGCCATGCCTGCCTGTTATCCCAGTGATTTCTTGACTTCCTACTTTAGCATTCCAATCCCCTATGATGAAGAGGACATCTTTTTTTGGTGTTAGTTCTAGAAGGTGTTGTAGGTCTTCATAGAACCGATCAACCTCAGCTTCTTCGGCCTCAGTGGTTGGGGCATAGACTTGAATTACTGTGATGTTGAATGGTTTGCCTTGGATTCGTACTGAGATCGTTCTATCATTTTTAAGATTGTACCCCAGTACTGCTTTTCCCACCCTTTTGTTGACTATGAGTGCTACTCCATTTCTTCTAAGGGATTCTTGCCCACAATAGTAGTGTAGCAGAAATCAGAGTCAGAGAGACCACGGAGTGAAGGAAAAAGAGATTCTTCTTTATTTAACGCGCGGGCTTAAGGCTGGAATCGTTTCCAAAGAGCCAGAAGCCCCGAATCACAGTAATACATGACTTTTATAGATATGACAGCAAGCAGTTTCCCCCTCCCCTTCTGTCACGGTTTCTAACTGCGAGGTCTATGAAAATGGGTAATAGGGCATGATTTGCAAAGAATGAGGCCTTGATATGTATCCAAGCAATATGCAAGCCAAGGAGAGGACTGGAACATGATATGCCAGTGTCAGAGAGACCCAGTCTTGTCAATAATTCGGGGAATTTCTACTGTTTTTTTTTTTTTTTGCTGTTTTTGCTATCTTATGCCAGCTCAGCAAGGACATTTCTGATTTTTTTACATGGCTGCTACAGTAGATATGATGGTCACCTGAATTAAATTCGCCCATGCCTGTCCATTTTAGTTTGCTGATTCCCAAGATGTCGATGTTCAATCTTGCCATCTCATGTTTGACCACCTCCAGCTTACCTTGAATTTACAGCATCAGATTTTCTTTTCACCACCAGACACATCCACAGCTGAGTGTCCTTTCGGCTTTGGCCCAGCCGCTTCACTCTTTCTGGCGCTACTTGGAAATACCCTCTGCTCTTCCCCAGTAGCATATTGGACACCTTCCGACCTGAGGGGCTCATCTTCTGGCCTCATCTCTTTTAGCCTTGTGATACGTTCCATGGGGTTTTCTTGGCAAGAATACTGGAGTGGGTTGCCATTTCCTTCTCCAGTGGACCACATTTTGTCAGAACTCTCTGCCATGACCTGTCCGTCTTGGGTGGCCCTGCACGGCATAGCTTATGGCTTCACTGAGTTGCGCAAGCCCCTTCGCCACAACAAGGCAGTGATCCATGAAGGGGTCAAGCAGTATTAGGGAATAATAAAACTATGCATTATGCAATGATGAAACAAGCAGAACACATTATTACATACAGTAGGTCTGCCGTGCTTTGCCCACGGCATATACTAGATTTTAGAACGTGTAGTGCTTTGGCCACACGCTGCTTGCGTGTGTATGCTGTGCTTACACACACACACACACACACACACACACGACCAAAAGAAAAGCAGAAAGAAAAAAACTGCCTACACAAGCTAAGGGATGGGGGAAGGGTTTTTTTATTTTATTTTATTTTATTTATTTATTTCATTTCTATGCCACCCAATAGCCGAAGCTCTCTGGGGAGTAACACTAACACTAACTATGAAGCCTAACAGAGAGAAGAGGAAAGGTTTGTTTTTGTTTTTTTAAATAAGAATTAGAGTTGAAAAATGAGAACGGAAGGAATAGTAATTGAGAAGGGCGGGGGTGGGGTGGGGACAAGAGCAAGGAAACAACAAACTGAAGAGTAAGATAAATTTTCAAATATATTTTTGGTTTTTAAACCAAAATTGTAGAAGAAAGATTGAATGGAAAGGGAAGACTATGGAACTGAGGAGGGCTGGGTACGGGAAGAACAAACAGCAAGCTCAAGCCAGCTGCACTAGCAGCACTCCGCTCCCCTCCTCGGAACAACGCTCTCACACACGGGGAAACGACGGGAGGCTCCCCGGTCGCATTCACCCCCTGCTCCATCGCGGCGATTGGGGGCTGCTGGGCTACAAGTTCAGCCCTACTGGCAGCTACAGATGTCACTTGCCAAGGCTCAGTTCCCCCTCCCCCCTCCCCCCTCCCCCTCCCCCCCTCAAGGTGTCACATGTTCCCTGACAGGCTGCCTGGGCTCCAGAATTGCCTGAAGTCGCTTCGGACTGAACTGGACCCACTCAGGATTGGGACCAAAGCGGTCCAAATCACCCCACGTCAGTTCAGAATTCGGACCCAGAACTGAAGTGGTGCACAGCCCTACAAAAAAATGGCATTTGTCATCTTTAAAGTAATGAATTAATTTTAAAAGCTTACATCTCAACTATTTCTCTGAAAGGGAACTCAGGGCAGTGAACAAGTAAAGTCTACAACATTTAAAACACTTTTCAAAACCCAAATAAATAAACAACAATAAATTCAACTTTGGGTCTTCTTTGGAACAGCACACTACAACTCTGTACCGGGGTGGGCAGAAAGGAGGTCTGCAGATCAGCGGCCTTCAGCCCCCACCATTCCTGGCCAGCGGCCAGGCTTCCAGGGGCCTCCTCTGTATGTTCGTAACAAGCCTGCACCAACCCTTGCTCTTTCTCTGGAGGGTTATTTCTACTGCATCTCTTGAATCAAATGTGCACCTAGAGGAATGATGTGCCCGCTCCGTACAGAAAGATGGGCAGTTCGCATAAGCCGCCTCTTGCACAATGCCAATGGCATTTGCTGCTGCCCCAGAAAACGTAGCTGACATTAGTGCTTCTGTCCATCCAGATCCTGCCCCCTCACGTGTTTTTCTGTACATATTAAGCTTCTGTCGACTATAATGGCAGTTCCCAGTGACCGGTGCCATTTTTTATGGCACCAGACATTTTAACTTCCCAACACTTAAAAAGCAACTTAGAGCAGGGCTTGCTGAGAGGAGCAAAATGCTGTCTGCTCTTATTCTCTTTCTTCCAAGATAATTTTACCTCACCTCCCTAAATATTGCCAAAACTACACTAGAATGTGGGCTGAACCTTCCAACTGCCATCCATGCACAAATCATCCATCCATCCATCCATCCATCCAGGAAGAATGCGTGTTGGCAAAGTACAAAGGATCAGGCCCAGCAGCATCTACATTTTCCACTCTGCCAACTTCTTTCCACAATCCGTTCTGCTTTTTATAATGTGATTAGTGTCCCTGAGACGAACAGGTTATTCCGTAACAGCTTCTGCATGAAAATGTCACAAGGAATTTCTCACAAGGGGAGCTAGATGCACATGCAATCAAAGGTGAACGTGAGGAAATTGCCGCAGGGCTCCTGCCAGCCAGGCTCAACAGCCCCAGAGGCAAAGATGCGGTGGCTGCGGCTGTTTCAGGAGGCAAGGCCTGGCAGACGCAGCTCTGTGGAGCTCACAAAGGGATTACCAGGCTACTCTTGCCTGCTGCAGGTGGGCACTGCACGGCTGCAGAAGCAGAATGCTGCCAAGAAGGCTCTGCATACTGGGCTTCACAGAAGATCCTGCGGTCGTATCGGCATGGTTGTTATGTCGGGTTTGTCTTTTCGAGTGTTGCGCATGCTGCCCTGAGGCCCCTACTGGATGAAAGGTGGCTCAAAAACTCAACCATTAACCAGTTAAACAAAAACACCCAAAGAGCCCTGATGCTGAGTCAGGCCAAAGGCCTCTCTCGCCAGCATCCTGTTTCCCAGAGCGGCTGACCAGATGCCCCAACAGCAAGCCCACAAGCAGTGTAGCAGCACCCTCCCGCTCATGTTCTCCAGCAGCTGGCATTCCTAGTATAGGGCCAGGCGAGCAATTCCTAAAAAACAGACATGCAGAAAGAAGACTACAGGCAGATAGCACAGAATTGCAGGGATGGCGTCAGGAAGGCTAAAGCTGAGAATGAGCTGAGGTTAGCGAGGGACGCTAAATGCAACAAAAAGGCTTTCTTCAGCTACGTGCATAGTAAAAGGCAGAGGAAAGAAAGGGTGGTTCAGCTTCTAAATAAGGATGGCAAAGGGATAACATATGACAAAGAAATGGCAGAGGTGCTCAATTCCTACTTTGGCTCAGTCTTCTCCCAAAATAGGGTCTATGACCCCCCTGGCAAAGGTGAAGTACAGGCTGAAGGGGCAGGATTGCAGCTGGAGATCGACAGGCATATGGTCAAGGAACACCTAATGACTTTGAATGAGTTCAAATCTCCAGGGCCAGATGAACTGCATCCTAGAGTCATAAAGGAACTGGCAGAAGAACTCTCAGAACCGCTGTCTATTCTCTTTGAGAAATCATGGAGGACGGGGGAAGTGCCAGATGACTGGAGGAGGGCTAACGTTGTCCCTATCTTCCAAAAGGGTAAAAAGGTGGTTGTTGTTGTTCAGTCGTTCAGTCGTGTCCGACTCTTCGTGACCCCATGGACCATAGCACGCCAGGCCAGTCACTTACCTTTTCGAAGGGTGACATTCGCGGTAGGGGGGCGGTGCTCTGTCCCTCCCCCTGAAACTCTGGCCAGGAGGGGAGGTGCTCCGTCCCTCCCCCCCGAAATTCTGGCCAGGGGGGAGGCGCTCCGTCCCTCTCCCCCCCGAATCCTGGCCGGCCGGCTCCGCAAATGGCGGCGGCCATAGCCGCCGCCATTTGTGTCCCTGCAGTCAGCTGTGATAAGCTACGTAAATGTTTACATAGCCTATCACGGCTGATTTAAAAGAAAAAAAAAACCGTGCATACGCAAATGGCAGCGCCCATGGGCACCGCCATTTGCGTTCCTTATTTTGACACATCTTAGTAAACATTTATGTAGACTAAGACGGCGAAAATAAGGGGAACACAAATAGCGTAGTGTCTACGCTATTTGCGTTCCCCTTATTTTCGCCGTCTTAGTCTACGTAAATGTTTACGTAGACTAAGACGTGCCAAAATAAGGAACACAAATGGCGGCGCCCATGGGCGCTGCCATTTGCGTATGCATGGGGTTTTTTTTCTTTTAAATCAGCCGTGATAGGCTATGTAAACATTTACGTAGCTTATCACAGCTGACTTCAGGGTTCAAATGAGTTCAAATCTCCAGGGCCAGATGAACGGCATCCTAGAGTCATAAAGGAACTGGCAGAGGAACTCTCAGAACCGCTGTCTATTCTCTTTGAGAAATCATGGAGGACGGGGGAAGTGCCGGATGACTGGAGGAGGGCTAATGTTGTCCCTCTCTTCAAAAAGGGTAAAAAGGAGGAACCTAGGAACTACAGACCAGTCAGTCTGACATCAATCCCTGGGAAAATTCTGGAGCAGATCATAAACCAATCCATCTGGAAGCACCTTGACAACAATGCCATGATTACTCGAAGCCAACATGGACCTGTCAAAAACAAGTCCTGCCAGACAAATCTGATCTCATTTTTTGATCAAGTAACCTCCCTTGTAGACCGTGGGAATGCTGTAGACATCATATACCTCGACTTCAGCAAAGCTTTCAACAAAGTGCCCCATGATCTCCTGATGAGCAAACTAGCTCAAAGTGGGCTAGATGAAACAACGATCCGGTGGATCCACAGTTGGCTACAGGATCGGACTCAAAGAGTGCTTCTCAATGGGACCTTCTCAAGCTGGGGAGAGGTAACGAGTGGGGTACCGCAGGGCTCAGTCCTGGGCCCAGTGCTCTTCAACATTTTTATTAATGACTTGGAGGAGGAGGTGCAGGGAATGCTGATCAAATTTGCAGATGACACAAAATTGGGAGGGATAGCTAATACTTTGGAAGACAGAAACAAAATTCAAAGTGATCTGGATAGACTGGAGTGCTGGGCAGAAAACAACAGAATGGGATTTAATAGGGACAAATGCCAAGTTCTGCACCTAGGAAAAAGAAACCAAATGCACAGTTACAAGATGGGGGATATGTGGCTCAACCACACTACGAGCGAGAAGGATCTTGGAATTGTTGTCGATCACAAGCTGAATATGAGCCAACAATGTGATGTGGCTGCAAAAAAGGCAAATGCTATTTTGGGCTGCATTCATGGAAGCATCGCTTCCAAATCCCGGGAAGTACTAGTTCCCCTCTACTCAGCACTGGTTAGCCTCATCTGGAGTACTGTGTCCAGTTCTGGACACCACACTTTAAGAAGGATGCAGACAAACTGGAGAGGGTTCAGAGGAGGGCAACAAAGATGATCAGGGGACTGGAAACAAAGCCGTATGAGGAGAGACTGAAAGAACTGGGCATGTTTCGCCTTGAGAAGAGAAGACTGAGGGGAGATATGATAGCGCTCTTCAAGTACTTGAAAGGTTGTCACAGAGAGCAAGGCCAGGATCTCTTCTTGGTCATCCCAGAGTGCAGGACACGGAATAATGGGCTCAAGTTACAGGAAGCCAGATTCCGGCTGAACATCAGGAAAAACTTCTTGAGTGTCAGAGCAATACGACAATGGAACCAATTACCTGGGGAGGTGGGGGGCTCTCCCACACTGGAGGCCTTCAAGACGAGGATGGACAGCCATTTGTCGGGGATACTCTGACTTGGATTCCTGCATTGAGCAGGGGGTTGGACTCGATGGCCTTGTAGGCCCCTTCCAACCCTACTATTCTATGATTCTATGATTCTATAAGTAAAAAAAACAAAAAGGATCCAAAAGCCCACAGGCTCCGCGCGGTCTGAGGAAGCCAGTCCGCCGCGATTCCATAGCTCAGGTTCCTAGCGATCTGGACTCATTGTAGCCCGCCTTGGATTTCTCCAACATCCGGAGTCAGTTGGCCTGAAATGCCGGCCAGGGCCCTGCCCTCTGTGGAGGAAGGGCTGGCCACAGGAGCAACTTGTGGGCGAGGCGAGGAAGCCACGTTGCAGCCTCAGGAAGAGTCCACGTGGCAGCTGCTCATGCAAAGTACAGTGCGTCCAGACGGGCCTCCCCTCCCCGGAGTTCCTGGCCGGCTGCAGGGAAGCGAGGGCGGGGCCGCATGGCACCCAGAGCCAAGCGTCCCCCTCGTCTTGAATGCCTCCAGTGTGGGAGAGCCCACCACCTCCCTCGGGAATTGGTTCCATTGTCGTATTGCTCTCACAGTCAGGAAGTTTTTCCTGATGTTCAGCCGGAATCTGGCTTCCTGTCACTTGAGCCCATGATTCCGTGTCCTGCACTCTGGGATGATCAAGAAGAGATCCTGGCCTTCCTCCCTGTGACAACCTTCCAAGTACTTGAAGAGCGCTGTCCTATCTCCCCTCAGTCTTCTCTTCTCAAGGCTAAACATGCCCAGTTCTTTCAGTCTCTCCTCATAGGGCTTTGTTTCCAGTCCCCTGATCATCTTTGTTGCCCTCCTCTGAACCCTCTCCAGTTTGTCTGCATCCTTCTTAAAGTGTGGTGCCCAGAACTGGACACAGTACTCCAGGTGAGGCCTAACCAGTGCTGAGTAGAGGGGAACTAGTACTTCCCGGGATTTGGAAGCTATGCTTCTATGAATGCAGCCCAAAATAGCAATTGCCTTTTTTGCAGCCACATCACATTGTTGGCTCATATTCAGCTTGTGATCGATCACGTGCTTCTCCTCCCTGTGGCTGAGCCCCTTCACACCCACTGCTCTTCTCCCTGCTGCCAGGGGAGCTTGCCCTCCCCTGCCCTCCACTGTGGAGGAGCAGCTAGCTGGGCTGCACCTGTGCTGTCCCCTGGACGAGAGCCCAGGGAGCCCCAGTTCAGTGCCCGCTGCCCAGAGCCCAAAACCACCGTGTCCACAGCCAGAGCCCCTCCCTCCCTGCCGCCGCTGCCAGGGCTGTGGGCTCACTGTTGCGAGGGTGGCAGTGGCCCCAGCTCCCATTTCTCGCCCTCCTGCTCCCCCCATGGAAGTCTGCTGTAATGGGATGAGCAGGCGAGCACATCCACCCCCCCAGGCACCGGGGGAAGAGAGAGGGGGACTTGATGACACCGGCATTGCAGTGGGGGGGAGGAAGCCATGAGCAGGCCACGCTGGGCCCCTGGCAACTGCCCCACCCTGCTGAAGACACACCCAGGGCCAGCATCCACAGGCAGCATTCATAGCATCATAGCATAGTGGGGTTGGATGGGGCCTACAAGACCATCGAGTCCAACCCCCTGTTCAGTGCAGTCCAAGTCAGAGCATCCCTGGCAGGTGGCTGTCCAGCCTCGTCTTGAATGCGTCCAGCGTGGGAGAGCCCACCAACTCCCTAGGGAATGGGTTCCATTGGTATATTGCTCTAACAGTCAGGAAGTTTTTCCTGATGTTCAGCCAGAATCTGGCTTCCTGTAACTTGAGCCCATGATTCTGTGTCCTGCACTCTGGGATGATGGAGAAGAGATGCTGGCCTTCCTCTCTGGGACAACCTTTCAGGTACTTGAAGAGCGCTATCATCTCTCCCCTCAGTCTTCTCTTCTCAAGGCTAAACATGCCCAGTTCTTTCAGTCTCTCTTCATAGGGCTTTGTTTCCAGTCCCCTGATCATCTTTGTTGCCCTCCTCTGAACCCTCTCCAGTTTGTTTGCATCCTTCTTAAAGTGTGGTGCCCAGAACTGGACACAGCACTCCAGATGAGGCCTAACCAGTGCTGAGCAGAGGGGAACTAGTACTTCCTGGGATTTGGAAGCTATGCTTCTATGAATGCAGCCCAAAAGAGCATTTGCCTTTTTGGCAGCCACATCACATTGCTGGCTTGTATTCAGCTTGTGTTGGACAACAATTCCAAGATCCTTCTTGCTTGTAGTACTGTTGAGCCAAGTGTCCCCCATCTTGTAATTGTGCATTTGGTGTCTTTTTCCTAGGTGCAGAACTTGGCATTTATCCCTATTAAATGTCATTCTGTTGCCAGCCGCAGGGGAGCTGTCTGAGTTGGAGGCACGTCTTCCCTTGAGCCAGACTGTGTCTGCCCTCTTCAACCTCATCACCACACAGCTCCACAAGTCAGGGCAGAGAAGCCCTTGGAAGCCAGACACTCCTGCCAAAGTGGCGCTGAGGCAACGCTCTTCCTCGAAGCTTCTCCAGACTGCGTGAACATAGTGCGCCCAGACAGCCATGCCACTGGGGGTGGGGGGCCTGGCCACAATTGGCGAGGCTGCATAAACGCCGCTTGCATTTCTGTCTTGGGCTGCCTCTCTGGAACGTGCTTTCGGGCCACTTCTACAAATGCTCCTTCCTTTTCCGACCGGAGGCATCCTGAAGCGCAGATGGAATGCTGACCAGACGACAGGCATTGCCATGGCAACAGGCACTTTGCTGGGATCCGGTCACAGCCAGACTGAAAGGATGGAGGCTGCCTGGCTGCATCCATCTGGGGCAGAGTGAGGCAGATGGCAATGGCAGGCCTTTGCGGGGGGGGGGGGGCTCTTCCTGGCAGGCCCCATGGAGCCATGGGCATTGGCAGCCACTGCTGAGCCTGCTGGGCACTGAATGACTCTCCCTCCTTGGCTTTCACAGCAGAGAGAACTGGAATGCTGAATCGCTTGTTTTGCTTGTGAGAGGGGAAGATGCTGAAATCCAGAGGGGGGGCAGGACATCGAGGAGGGCGGCTTTGGACACCCTCCCTCGGGTCTGGCCACCTTGTTAGGGGAGAAGTTGAAATGGCCCAGGGCCTTTCTCCTGCTCTTTCTGGGAATGTCTGATCCTGCTTCATGCAGAAGAGAACATGAAGGAGACACGTTTGTAATGCAAACGAGCATCGTGGCCCATGGCAACTTTACATCTGCAACGCAGACCGAATGGAAGAGCAAAAACCACCGTAAGAAGGCCTTCAGGGCAGCAGCCCATCCTGCTGTTGTTTCCTAGGAGCTAGTATTCCAAGCTGTTATTTCATTTTATTTCATTTCCGTGCCACCCAAGAGCTGGAGCTCCTGCCTGGGTGGCTTTCTAGCAGGTAAGGCTGTATATGATCATACAGGCATACAGACTGCCTCCAATCCTGCTGGAGGTGATATATGGCCATCCAGACTAGTAGCCAGCGATAGCCGTCTCCTCCAGAAATTTGTCTAATGCCTTTTATTGGCTTTCCTCTGTTGATGGGTCGCATTTTTAAACAACACTGTCAAGAAGGCTCTGTGGCAATCAGTGCACAGGGGGAGATCATGACTCCGCTTGGGCTGCAGCTCAACGAAACATTCTCCGGGGGGGGGGGGTTGGAGTGAACATCACCTGACTGGCAGGGCATGCTCAACCAATAAGAGAGGCTCCCCCCCAGGCTCCCCCCCTTTCTCCGATAAAATCCTGGAAGGTTTCCTCCACTGTCTTGCCAAAAATCAGTGTCCTTCTCTCTCTCACTCCCCCCCCCCTTAAGTGCTTCCTTAAACCAACTATCATCACAGGAACACAGCATTCCCCCTGCTGTGAAGCTGCCAAAGCTGTGAACAATCTTCTCCTCCTCCCCCACATTACTTCCTTCTTTAAATAAACAATAATTATAGGAACACAGTGTTCTCGCTGCCCTGCTGCAATCAATCGAAGCTTCAAAGCACCAAAGCTTTGACATTAAGACTCTCTAAATGCGTTATTTCAATTCATGCGAATCTAGTAACTTTGGGAGTGCACATTTTGGGAACAAGCCTCATTGACCACAATGGGAGTTACTTCTGAGTAGACACACATATGTTTGTGCTGGGAAAGACAGGGAGGGGAAACCAGCCCCCTTTCTAACCCAGTGCTGCACAGGGATGAAGGTGTGATTTGGTTACTTCCGAAGGGAATAAACCAAACAATGGAGAAGCACAGATTCAGGAAAGCGCTTTTCAGCCTTTAGGGAAGTCGTGCTTTAAAATTTTCTATTTCAATTGAGGGGGATCTCTGTAAATTCTGAAGTGCGCATTCAGGGGGCAAGCCTCATTGACCACAATGGGAGTTACTTCTGAGTAGACACTAATTGGTTTGTGCTGGGAAACACAAGGGCAGGAAACACCCCTTGACTGGGGTCACAATGAAAAGCACACCCCTGGGCAGGGCTAGCATACCTGAGGTAAATGCGGGGGTTGGGGCGCACAACCACTATATGGCAGAGAACCCGACTTTTAAGGAAAATAATCAGACTTTAAGCAGTCTCAGGAAATCTGCTTTTTCCCTGATAAGCAACAGAGTTGCTGATGGATGGCCACAACATCATGTATCCCTAACAACCTCCAAATGCAGCCAGCTTGGAGTAAATCACTGGTGGTGACACCCCCCCCCCCCCGGTTCTATGACTGAATTTGAGCTGGTCAGTTAGGCACTACAGAAGTCCTGCTTCCATGAGAAAAGCTGGTGGTGCCTTCACCTCACACTCCAGATACACTTCAGGATTGGGGGATATTTCCCACTACGGCTTCAGACTGGCCAGTTCAAGTAATCTATGCATGGGGTTAACTTAGTGGTGATGCGGTAGTTAGGAAAGCATCTGCATGTATTGCGTTCCAAACTCACATCCCACTATCTGGAAACTTTTGTTCCAAGCTGTCCTGGGTCTCTTGCTGGAACAGCCTCCCAGGACAACCTAGATACGTTAAACATGGTGTTTGCTTGGAAGATGCCCAAAGCTAAGGTGTGAAAGCTCTTGTGCCTGACCTGCCCAGTCCCCATGGATGGGGAGTGCCGATGTTCCCTGTGCTCCTGTGGCAAGCAGGTCCCAAAGCATTGGCTATCCTCATGAGCCACCACCAGAGCTACGAAGCTTCAAGAAAGACAAGCTGCTTTGACAAGGTGTCAGAGGAGCTGGAAGACAAGAAGAATTCTTGCTGTGTTCCTACAAAGAGCCAGAAAGCACTGGAAATGGAGATGTGTTCCTCTTTGCAGCCCTCTGAGTTTTCCCTCAAGTTCTCTGGGTCCACAGAGCATCCAGGCAATTCCTTGAGTCCAGCTGCAGAGGGGACCCTCCCCCACCCCCACAGCCCATATGCTTCGCTGACCTTGCAAGAGAACGACCTGGCTTGCACAGCTCCTCCTCTGAACAAGACCCTTTGGCCAGGTGCAGCACTGCTGCGCCTGCCCCGCTCAATGTATTCCTCTCCTGCCCCCAGGTGGCCCGATGGGCCTGGCTGCTGAAAGCAAGAAAACCCGCCCTCTCCGTCCACGAGATGATGGATTTTAGTCTGTTGACGGGTTGCATTTTCAAACAAAGCTGTCAAGATGGATCTATGGCAAATGAGTTTCCTTGTCTCTGCTGCTGAGTCCAGAATGCAGCACATATTTTTTCCCTGTGGAGTCAGAGCTGTGGTCTGATTTCACTTTCCGAGGTCTTTCCTTGTGAGAAATCTGACCCAACGCGTGTGTGGGAGAGGGGGCTATGGCTCCCTGGCAGGCAGTCCGAAGTGCAGCCTCCAGGCAAAGGGCCTCAGCAGGCAGCCTGGGGAAACAGGCACCGCCTGCTGGGTGTGTCCTGAACGGTGACTTTGCAACACCAGCCTAGAGAGAGGGAGGGGCTGTCACTCTGTGGCGGAGCCCCCGCTTGGCGCACAGGAGGTCCCTCCCAGGTTCCATCCCCAGCAGCACCTCCAGGCAGGGCCAGGAAAGAGTTGTGCCCGCAACCCCAGAGAGTCACGGCTGCCGGTTGGTGTCGACAGTGCTGGGCTCGGTGGACCGGGGGGCCCGACTCAGTCTAAGGCAGCTTCCTATGCTCCTAGGCAGAGTGATCTGCCATCTCCAGAAGCATCTGAAATGTTCACAGGCAGTTTGACAGTGCTGCTCTTTACAGGTGCTCAAAACCTCCATCCCTGGTGGAAGATGAGACTTAGCTACTTAGCTCTGAGCTGTTTTCAAGAGTTCTTTTTAAAGGCGCGAGCCCCTCTGGCCGCAGCTTGCACACTTTGCTGTACTGGCCAGGGAGAAAGGGCTTTTAAGCATTTGGCCCCCTCTTGCCCCTCCGCCCCCCAGACGCTGCTTGCTCCTGCTTTCCTGGCCGTGCTCCCATGATGCGCAAGAGAGGCCCAGCAGGAGGCCACACGTACAACTCCCATTCGCCTCCCGCAAAGACGTATCCCCACACAGCACCTGGGGGACACCCCCCCCCCAGAGGGGGCAAGGTAATCAGCCTCCACCAACCCCTCACAGACCACAGACATCCTGCTGCAGGCGGGGAGCGGTCGCCCCTCGTGCAGGAGCACAGCGCTTGTGCCCTCGGGAGGACTCTGACCTAGCAACCGATGCAGAGGAATACATGCATGGGGTGGAGAGGAGGAGGCTGAGGGGCTGCACGACTTGCGTTCCTGCTTCACGCGCCACAGACCAGTGAAAAGGGGGGCTGCCTGTTCCAGGGGTGGTGCCCCCCCCTGACCAGGGGAGGTTGCTTCTGCCTCATTTCCATGGATCCCTCTGATCCAGGAATCTTGATTTCTTTGTGCTTCTGTGCTTCCCTTACGGTTGCCAGCATGCTGCTAACTAAAAAGATGTTGGCCTTCTTTTTGTTAACCAGAATTTACCCAGTTCACAGCTCCTGGAACTGAACGCAGAACCAAACACCACCTGCAGCCAATGTCTGGACGTTTCCGAGCTTGCGGTGTGATGCGTGGAGCAAAAACCAGTATCTGAAAATGCATACATATGAAAAATACCGATTAAACTGTGCACTTTTGAAAAATGCGCACAAACACACTTTAATCAAGGATCTTGAGCGGGTGGTTGCCAGCCAGCTCCAGATACTCCTGGGTGAGATTGATGATCTGGATCCCTTTCAGTCGGGGTTCTGGCACGGAAACAGGCTTGGTCGCCGTGTATGATGACCTGTGTCGGGAGAGGGACAGGGCACTGTGACCCTGCTGATTCTCCCGGGTCTCTCAGATTTCGATGCCATCGAGCACGGTATCCTCCCGGGGCGATCATCTGAGCTGGGAGCGGGAGGCCCTGCATTGCGGTGGTTTTGCTCCTGCTTGGATGGCCGGCTCCAGAAGGTGGCGCTTGGGGGATATTGCTCGGCCCCGCGGGCTCTCCAGCATGGGGTTCCACAGGGGGCGGTTTTGTCCCCCGTGCTATTCAATATCTGCATGGAACCGCTGAGTGCGGTCATCCAGAGTTCTGGAATGCGTTGTGATCAGTATGCTGGTGACACGCAGCTCTATTTCTCTTCTTCATCTTCTTCAGGTGAGGCTGTGGATGTGCTAAATGGGCGCCTACCCCCCCCTTGCTTTGGTGACTAAAGTTAGTCCGAGTCCTCACCCCTACTGGCGGCTGAGTAGAAGTATTAAGTTCAAGTCTTTCTGCCTCCTGTCCATTCTCCTATTTCTTACAGAATTCTCTAGCTTAGAAAGTTCATTCTTGGTTTTAAAGCAGCCTCAGTTGAAACAAATTCAGAAGCCATTCTATTTTTCCTTTGTGAGGGAACCCGTTCACTTGAATGTAATACTTCTACCCAGCTGCCGGGGGGGGGGGGAGGACTAGGACTAACTTTAGTCACTCAAGCAAGGGGGTGCAAGGGAAAAGGGGGCTTTTTAAAATGAGGTTTGTGTGTCTTTTGCTAGAAAAGGGGGTGAGGGACAACTGGAAAAATCTTTTAGTGAGGCAAATCAAGCTTAAACACAACAGTGCAAAGTATAAGGCATTTACACAACCAAGATTTCAGAACATTGGGATGTCTTCAAGAAAACAAACTAACAACAACATGAAGCCGGGGAACTTCAAATTCCTTTAGTCTCTTCGTGCTGCTCTGCTGTGCAACACCCAAATACCATTTAACGAGAGTGCCCTGCTAGCTTACTTTAAACCAACTAGCCAAGCACAAATTCCGAGACTAGAATGCCCCAAACACACAATAACAAAGATGCCCTGTTGGTTTGCCTTCAGCAGAAGCCAACCAAGCATAGATTCCAAAACAATGGGGGAAAGGGGGCTGCAAGACTCAGGAGGCCCACTCCACCCCAAACCTGGGCACTAAAACCTAAATGCAGCCACAAATTCCCATCCCAGGACAGACTCCTTTCCTTCAGAGCTGCCCAGCACTGTTGGCACTGAAGCCAGAACTTTGGAAGCCACAAATGGGGACAGGGAAGAGTTAAAGGAGACCCCACTCTACCTATTCCACACTAAGGTCCTGGGGTGCAAAACCCAACTGCTATGCCAGACCCTACCCCAGAATACCTCCTAATGCTATCCAGTGCAGTTTTGTTTAGGTCTCAGAATAACGGGGGTGGGGGGAGGAATGAGCAAAGCACCAAAAGGGAATGGCCTACAAGCTTTTCTTCATGCAAATAACAAGTTATTGGGCATTCTCTGTCATCTCAAATAGTCTCAAAATTCAATTTGAACAGTCTCAAAAGTGCCCGGTCAGCATAACCAAAGCTAACCAAGCATGAGCAACAATTTTCAACAAACTTTTAAACAGTTTCTCAACATTTCAACAGTTCCCAACCAGAATTATTTCCAATACACAAAACACCTAGACACCAGACATGAGACAAAGAGCAACACAGAACAAACATGTAATATGCAAAGAACAGAGGAAGAACTTTGGGTATTGATTTCCCGAGAGACAGAAAATTTTGCAGTAACAGCCTTTAAGTTGCTATGTACGGAAGTAACCATTAAAGATATATGTAGAAAGTGCTTGCAGCCCCCAATACATTTATACGTGGGGGAAATATACTGTTGTAGTCCTTAACAAGAATTTTGTAAAAGTACACTTGTAGTTTCTGGTGGTACTTAAATTAAGGTTCTCAACAGTTTTTAACTGTAGAAGCCACCTCATAGATCATCAAAGTTATATTAGTGAAAGTGTAGCAGATTTTATTTTCTGTGGGGAAAAGAAAGCATTTTGAAAAAAATAAAATAAAAAATGTATAGAACAAAGATCGCAAGGATTAGCAACGTTTCAGGTCTGAAGCAAAAGACATTTTACAGCAAACCTGTAAGGTAGACATACACTTCATTTATTTTGTAAGACACGAAGAACATAGAACTGAGAGAATGCATAAAGCTAGTTTTGGGCTACTGAAAACCATGTGCTCGGTGATGGTCTTGCACAACCCAAGAGGAGATGCAGACTTCTTGCATAAACTTTCTGGCCAGCCACTGTGCTCTGATTGCCTACAACTACAGAAGCCCCCACCATGAAAATATTTTATGCTGATTTCTAACCTTCCCGTTTAAGCCAAATAGAAAGAAAAATAAAGAATGCAATGCCTTTTAAAGCTGTAAAAAAACCCAATATTGCTTAAGCAAGCATGCCTACATGACTTTTTTGTCACCTTTGCTTAAGACCATCACCACCCCCACCCCCGCTATCTTGCTCACCTGGACCTGTGAAAGCCCGAAATATGCACCCATCAACACCCACCCTTTCCTCACATCAAGAAAGAAAGAGAATCCCATTGTCTTCTTTCTTCCCTTAATGTATGACACCTAAAAATCCATTTTCCAACATCCTTGAGTAATCTTGAAAGAAAGACTTGTTTTGTTTTATTCTGATTATTACATCCTGAGAGAAAAAGGATAAAAACAGCAACCCAAATTCATAAAACAGCAGTGAAGGAAAGAAGGAAAGAGGGCAACTTCCATCCGTTCTGCTCAGAAGAGCAATCCCCCTTTTTTTCCTCCCTTCTTTCTTCCCTTCTTTCCCAGAGAAAGAACTCAATAGAGCTGCCCATCACTTTACAAGCCAGCAGATAAGGAGCAGTAAATCTTTGCATCATCTTTTCTCCCCCTTCTTTCTTTTCTTCCCTTTTCCTAATATTCCATCCAATACCAAACACCAAAACTCCTAGGGTTTAGCGGTTTCTCCATCCACTTTCTCCCAAACCCAGCATTTGCTCTAAAACTCTCTCTCAACCCCCCCAAACAGTCTGTTACTCCCCCATTCAAATTATCCAAAGCTGAAAGTCCCCCCCACTTTCTCTCTCCTACACACACACACACACACAAACGTTAATGTATGATTCTAATTCCCCAAATGTATGTATAGCTCTCCCCTTCATGGATCACTGCCTTGTTGTGGCGAAGGGGCTTGCGCAACTCAGTGAAGCCATAAGCTATGCCGTGCAGGGCCACCCAAGACGGACAGGTCATGGCAGAGAGTTCTGACAAAATGTGGTCCACTGGAGAAGGAAATGGCAACCCACTCCAGTATTCTTGCCAAGAAAACCCCATGGAACGTATCACAAGGCCAAAAGAGATGAGGCCGGAAGATGAGCCCCTCAGGTCGGAAGGTGTCCAATATGCTACTGGGAAAGAGCAGAGGGTATTTCCAAGTAGCGCCAGAAAGAGTGAAGCGGCTGGGCCAAAGCCGAAAGGACACTCAGCTGTGGATGTGTCTGGTGGTGAAAAGAAAATCCGATGCTGTAAAGAACAATATTGTTTAGGAACCTGGAATGTCAGATCAATGAATCAAGGTAAGCTGGAGGTGGTCAAACATGAGATGGCAAGATTGAACATCGACATCTTGGGAATCAGCAAACTAAAATGGACAGGCATGGGCGAATTTAATTCAGGTGACCATCATATCTACTATTGTGGGCAAGAATCCCTTAGAAGAAATGGAGTAGCACTCATAGTCCACAAAAGGGTGGGAAAAGCAGTACTGGGGTACAATCTCAAAAATGATAGAATGATCTCAGTATGAATCCAAGGCAAACCATTCAACATCACAGTAATTCAAGTCTATGCCCCAACCACTGAGGCCGAAGAAGCTGAGGTTGATCGGTTCTATGAAGACCTACAACACCTTCTAGAACTAACACCAAAAAAAGACGTCCTCTTCATCATAGGGGATTGGAATGCTAAAGTAGGAAGTCAAGAAATCACCGGGATAACAGGCAGGCATGCCCTTGGTGTACAAAATGAAGCAGGACAAAAGCTAATAGAGTTTTGCCAAGAGAACATGCTGATGATAGCAAACACTCTTTTCCAACAGCACAAGAGGCGACTCTACACATGGACGTCACCAGATGGTCAATATCGAAATCAGATTGATTATGTCCTTTGCAGCCAAAGATGGAGAAGCTCCATACAGTCAGTAAAAACAAGACCTGGAGCTGACTGTGGCTCAGATCATGAGCTGCTTCTTGCAAAATTTCGGCTGAAATTGAAGAACGTCGGGAAAACCACTAAACCGTTCAGGTATGACCTAAATCATATCCCTGATGAATATACAGTGGAGGTGAGGTATAGATTTCAGGGATTAGACCTGATAGACAGAGTGCCTGAGGAACTATGGACGGAGGTCCGTAACATTGTTCAGGAGGCAGCAACGAAATCCATCCCAAAGAAAAGGAAATGCAAGAAAGCAAAGTGGCTGTCTGATGAGGCTTTACAAGTAGCTGAGGAAAGAAGGGAAGCGAAAAGCAAGGGAGAAAGGGGAAGATATACCCAACTGAATGCAGAGTTCCAGAGAATAGCAAGGAGAGGCAAGAAGGCCTTCTTAAGTGAACAATGCAAAGAAATTGAGGAAAACAACAGAATGGGAAAGACTAGAGATCTCTTCAAGAAAATTGGAGATCTCAAGGGAACGTTTTGTGCAAAGATGGGCATGATCAAGGACAAAGAAGGCAGGGACCTAACAGAAGCAGATGAGATTAAGAAGAGGTGGCAAGAATACACAGAAGAACTATACAGGAAAGATCTGAATGTCCCTGATAGCCATGATAGTGCGGTCACTGAACTTGAGCCGGACATCCTAGAGAGTGAAGTCAAGTGGGCCTTAGGAAGCATTAGTAACAACAAAGCTAGCGGAGATGACAGTATTCCAGCCGAGCTATTTAAAATCCTAAAAGATGATGCTGTTAAAGTGCTGCATTCAATATGCCAACAAATCTGGAACACTCAACAGTGGCCACAAGACTGGAAAAGGTCAGTTTACATTCCAATTCCAAAGAAGGGCAACGCCAAAGAGTATTCAAACTACCGCACCATTGCGCTCATTTCACATGCCAGCAAGGTGATGCTCAAAATCCTACAAGCTAGGCTTCAGCAGTATGCGAACCGAGAACTACCGGAAGTACAAGCTGGGTTTCGAAGAGGCAGAGGAACTAGAGATCAAATCGCCAACATTCGCTGCATCATGGAGAAAGCAAGAGAATTCCAGAAAAACGTCTATTTCTGCTTCATTGACTATCACAACAAACTGTGGCAAATTCTTAAAGAGATGGGAGTACCAGACCACCTTACCTGTCTCCTGGGAAACCTGTACAAGGGACAAGAAGCAACAGTAAGAACTGGACATGGAATCATAGAATCATAGAATCATAGAATCATAGAATCATAGAATCATAGAATCATAGAATCATAGAACAGTAGGGTTGGAAGGGGCCTACAAGGCCATGGAGTTTAACCCCCTGCTCAATGCAGGAATCCAAGTCACAGCATCCCTGACAGATGGCTGTCCAGCCTCATCTTGAACGCCTCCAGTGTGGGAGAGCCCACCACCTCCCTAGGGAATTGGTTCCATTGTCATATTGCTCTAACAGGCAGGAAGTTTTTCCTGATGTTCAGCCAGAATCTGGCTTCCTGTAACTTGAGCCCATTATTCCGTGTCCTGTACTCTGGGATGATCAAGAAGAGATCCTGGCCTTCCTCCCTGTGACAACCTTTCAAGTACTTGAAGAGCGCTATCATATCTCCCCTCAGGCTTCTCAAGGCTAAACATGCCCAGTTCTTTCAGTCTGTCTTCATAGGGCTTTGTTTCCAGTCCCCTGATCATCTTTGTTGCCCTCCTCTGAACCCTCTCCAGTTTGTCTGCATCCTTCTTAAAGTGTGGTGCCCAGAACTGGACACAGAACTCCAGATGAGGCCTAACCAGTGCTGAGTAGAGGGGAACTAGTACTTCCCAGGATTTGGAAGCTATGCTTCTATGAATGCAGCCCAAAATAGCATTGGCCTTTTTTGCAGCCACATCACATTGTTGGCTCATATTCAGCTTATGATCGACAACAATTCCAAGATCCTTCTCACTTGTAGTATGGTTGAGCCATGTATCCCCCATCTTGTAACTGTGCATTTGGTTTCTTTTTCCTAGGTGCAGAACTTGGCATTTATCCCTATTAAATGTCATTCTGTTGTTTTCTGCCTAGCGCTCTAGTCTATCCAGATCACTTTGAATTTTGTTCCTGTCTTCCAAAGTATTAGCTATCCCACCCAATTTTGTGTCATCTGCAGATTTGATCAGCATTCCCTGCACCTCCTCCTCCAAGTCATTAATACAAATGTGGAAGAGCACTGGGCCCAGGACTGAGCCCTGCGGTAAACAACGATTACAACTATTACAACGATTATTACAATGGAACAACGATTGGTTCAAAATTGGGAAAGGAGTACGACAAGGCTGCATATTGTCACCCTGCTTATTTAACTTATATGCAGAGTACATCATGAGAAATGCCGGGTTGGATGAATCAGAGGTCGGAATTAAGATTGCTGGGAGAATTATCAACAACCTCCGATATGCAGACGATACCACCCTAATGGCAGAAAGCGAAGAGGATCTCATGAGCCTCTTGTTGAGGGTGAAAGAGGAGAGTGCAATAGCTGGTTTGAAACTCAACATTAAAAAAACTAAGATCATGGCATCTGGCCCTATCACTTCCTTGCATATAGAAGGGGAAGAAATGGAAGCAGTGACAGATTTTACTTTCTTGGGCTCCAAGATCACCGCAGACGGTGACTGTAGCCATGAAATTAAAAGACGCTTGCTCCTTGGGAGGAAAGCTATGGCCAACCTAGACAGCATAGTAAGAAGCAGAGACATGACCTTGCCGACAAAGGTCCGTCTAATCAAAGCTATGGTTTTCCCAATAAAAATACACCCTTTAATAAATCAAAGAATTGCTTTCAAAGACCTTGGTCTCTGACTCAGTCAACTTTTGGGGGTTTTCCTAAGCACCCAGAGTTCAACACCAAAAGATCATTCAGGTATGTGTTTGGTTTACATGTATGTGATATGCAGGTCTCTGTAAATTAAAGTGTACATCGTAACAGATTGGTGGAGAATGATGCGGGCAGACATGGCTCAACCCCTTCATGGATCACTGCCTTGTTGTGGCGAAGGGGCTTGCGCAACTCAGTGAAGCCATAAGCTATGCCGTGCAGGGCCACCCAAGACGGACAGGTCATGGCGGAGAGTTCTGACAAAATGTGGTCCACTGGAGAAGGAAATGGCAACCCACTCCAGTATTCTTGCCAAGAAAACCCCATGGAACGTATCACAAGGCTAAAAGAGATGACGCCGGAAGATGAGCCCCTCAGGTCGGAAGGTGGCCAATATACTACTGGGGAAGAGCAGAGGGTATTTCCAAGTAGCGCCAGAAAGAGTGAAGTGGCTGGGCCAAAGCCAAAAGGACACTCAGCCGTGGATGTGTCTGGTGGTGAAAAGGAAGTCCAATGCTGTAAAGAACAATATTGTTTAGGAACCTGGAATGTCAGATCAATGAATCAAGGTAAGCTGGAGGTGGTCAAACATGAGATGGCAAGACTGAACATCGACATCTTGGGAATCAGCGAACTAAAATGGACAGGCATGGGCGAATTTAATTCAGGTGACCATCATATCTTACTACTGTGGGCAAGAACGCCTTAGAAGAAATGGAGTAGCACTCATAGTCCACAAAAGGGTGGGAAAAGCAGTACTGGGGTACAATCTCAAAAACGATAGAATGATCTCAGTACGAATCCAAGGCAAACCATTCAACATCACAGTAATTCAAGTCTATGCCCCAACCACTGAGGCCGAAGAAGCTGAGGTTGATCAGTTCTATGAAGACCTACTACAACACCTTCTAGAACTAACACCAAAAAAAGACGTCCTCTTCATTATAGGGGATTGGAATGCTAAAGTAGGAAGTCAAGAAATCACCCGGATAACAGGCAAGCATGGCCTTGGTGTACAAAATGAAGCAGGACAAAGGCTAATAGAGTTTTGCCAAGAGAACACGCTGATCATAGCAAACACTCTTTTCCAACAGCACAAGAGGCGACTCTACACTGGACATCACCAGATGGTCAATATCGAAATCAGATTGATTATGTACTTCGCAGCCAAAGATGGAGAAGCTGTATACAGTCAGTAAAAACAAGACCTGGAGCTGACTGTGGCTCAGATCATGAGCTGCTTCTTGCAAAATTTCGGCTTAAATTGAAGAACATCGGGAAAACCACTAAACCGTTCAGGTATGACCTAAATCATATCCCGTATAGATTTCAGGGATTAGACCTCACAGGCAGAGTGCCTGAGGAACTATGGACGGAGGTCCGTAACATTGTTCAGGAGGCAGCAACTCAATCCATCCCAAAGAAAAAGAAATGCAAGAAAGCCAAGTGGCTGTCTGATGAGGCTTTACAAGTAGCTGCGGAAAGAAGGGAAGCGAAAAGCAAGGGAGAAAGGGGAAGATATACCCAACTGAATGCAGAGTTCCAGAGAACAGCAAGGAGAGACAAGAAGGCCTTCTTAAATGAACAGTGCAAAGAAATTGAGGAAAACAATAGAATGGGAAAGACTAGAGATCTTTTCAAGAAAATCGGAGATCTCAAGGGAACATTTTGTGCAAAGACGGGCATGATCAAGGACAAAGAAGGCAGGGACCTAACAGAAGCAGATGAGATTAAGAAGAGGTGGCAAGAATACACAGAAGAACTATACAGGAAAGATCTGAATGCCCCTGATAGCCATGATAGTGCGGTCACTGAACTTGAGCCGGACATCCTAGAGAGTGAAGTCAAGTGGGCCTTAGGAAGCATTAGTAACAACAAAGCTAGCGGAGATGACAGTATTCCAGCTGAGCTATTCAAAATCCTAAAAGATGATGCTGTTAAAGTGCTGCACTCAATATGCCAACACATTTGGAACACTCAACAGTGGCCACAAGACTGGAAAAGGTCAGTTTACATTCCAATCCCAAAGAAGGGCAACGCCAAAGAGTATTCAAACTACCGCACAATTGCGCTCATTTCACATGCCAGCAAGGTGATGCTCAAAATCCTACAAGCTAGGCTTCAGCAGTATGCGAACCGAGAACTACCGGAAGTACAAGCTGGGTTTCGAGGAGGCAGAGGAACTAGAGATCAAATCGCCAACATTCGCTGCATCATGGAGAAAGCAAGAGAATTCCAGAAAAACGTCTATTTCTGCTTCATTGACTACGCTAAAGCCTTTGATTGTGTGGATCACAACAAACTGTGGCAAATTCTTAAAGTGATGGGAGTACCAGACCACCTTACCTGTCTCCTGAGAAACCTGTACGAGGGTCAAGAAGCAACAGTAAGAACCAGACACGGAACAACCGATTGATTCAAAATTGGGAAAGGAGTACGACAAGGCTGCATATTGTCACCCTGCTTATTTAACTTATATGCAGAGTACATCATGAGAAATGCCGGGTTGGATGAATCACAAGTCGGAATTAAGATTGCTGGGAGAATTATCAACAACCTCAGATACGCAGATGATACCACCCTAATGGCAGAAAGCGAAGAGGATCTAAAGAGCCTCTTGTTGAGGGTGAAAGTGGAGACTACAAAAGCTGGTTTGAAACTCAACATTAACAAAACGAAGATCATGGCATCTGGCCCCATCACTTCCTGGCATATAGAAGGGGAAGCAGTGACAGATTTTATTTTCTTGGGCTCCACAGCATAGTAAGAAGCAGAGACATCACCTTGCCGACAAAGGTTTGTATATTCAAAGCTATGGTTTTCCCAGTAGTAACGTATGGCTGTGAGAGCTGGACTATAAGGAAGGCTGAGCGCCGAAGAACTGATGCTTTCGAACTGTGGTGCTGGAGTCCCCTGGACTGCAAGGAGGTCAAATCGGTCAATCCTAAAGGAAATCAACTCTGAGTGCTCATTGGAAGGACAGGTACTGAAACTGAAGCTCAAATATTTTGGCCACCTAATGCGAAGAGAAAACTCCCTGGAAAAGACCTTGATGCTGGGAAAGACTGAAGGCAAAAGGAGAAGGGGACAGCAGAGGATGAGATGGCTAGATAGCATCACCGATGCAATGAATATGAACTTGAGCACACTCCGGGAGAGAGCAGAGGACAGGTGTGCTTTTCCCACCCTTTTATTGACTATGAGTGCTACTCCATTTCTTCTAAGGCATTCTTGCCCACAGTAGTAGATATGATGGTCACCTGAATTAAATTCGCCCATGCCTGTCCATTTTAGTTCGCTGATTCCCAAGATGTCGATGTTCAATCTTGCCATCTCATGTTTGACCACCTCCAGCTTACCTTGATTCATTGATCTGACATTCCAGGTTCCTAAACAATATTGTTCTTTACAGCATCGGATTTTCTTTTCACCACCAGACACATCCACAGCTGAGTGTCCTTTCAACTTTAGCCCAGCCGCTTCACCCTTTCTGGCACTACTTGGAAATTCCCTCTGCTCTTCCCCAGTAGTATATTGGCCACCTTCTGGCCTGAGGGGCTCATCTTCCGGCGTCATCTCTTTTGGCCTTGTGATACGTTCCATGGGGTTTTCTTGGCAAGAATACTGGAGTGGGTTGCCATTTCCTTCTCCAGTGGACCACATTTTGTCAGAACTCTCCGCCATGACCTGTCCGCCCTGGGTGGCCCTGCATGGCATAGCTTATGGCTTCACTGAGTTAAGCAAGCCCCTTCACCACAACAAGGCAGTGATCCATGAAGGGGGACAATGGATTAGATGAGAGCTAATAAACTGAAATGCAATCCAGACAAGCTGGAGATGCTGTTAGTGGGTGGTTCTCCTGACCAGATGGAGGGTGCTCAACCTATTCTGGATGGGGTTGCACTCCCTGTGAAGGAGCAGGTTTGTAGCTTGGGGGTCCCCCTGGAGCCATCTTTGTCACTTGAGTGCCTTCCACCAGCTTTGGTTGATGGCCCAGCTACACCCCTATCTGGACAGGGATAACCTGGCTTCAGTTGTCTCTGCTCTGGTAGCCTCCAAGTTAGATTGCTGCAATGTGCTCTATGTGGAGCTGCCTTTGAAGATGGTTCAGAAGCTGCAGCTTGTGCAAAATGCGGCAGCCAGACTGATAACGGGGACCAGAAGGTCTGAACATATAAGACTGATTCTGGCCGACTTGCACTGACTGCCTGTATGCTTCTGAGCCCAATTCAAAGTGCTGGTTTTGACCTATAGAGCCTTACACAACTTGGGACCACAAATTCCACAATACCTGATGGAGTGCCTCTCGTGGCATGAACCCACCCATACACTACACTCAACATCTAAGGTCCTCCTCTGGGAGCCTCCTCTGAGTGAGGCTTGGAGGGTGGCAACAAGGGAGAGGGCCTTCTTGGTGGTGGCCCCCCATTTGTGGAATAATCTCCCTGAGAAGGCCCACCTGGCACCAACATTGTCATCTTTTGGGTGCCGGGTTAAAACTGCCCTCTTCTCTCAGCATTTGGCAGCATATAAGGAGTCTCTTTGATTATCTCTGGCTGACTGTTCTAATTGGTTTAGATATATGACATAGTTGTTGTGTGTGCTATTTGTTCTATGTCATTACGTTAATGGTTTTATATTTTATATATAATGGTTTTTAATGGTTTTAATTTTTGTGAACCACTCAGAGAGCTTTGGCTATGCGGTATTATAGAAATATAATGACTCAATCAATCAATCAGTCAATCAATGGGGAAAGTCTGTACATTTCAAAATGTGCACAATGATGTGTACATTTGGGGAAATGCAGAAGGACAATATGCACAAATTTCCATGTGAAAAGAAGAAGAAAAAACCAAAGCGCATAGTGTGATACAGGCACGACACAAAGATTTTCAAGGTGGAACTCAGAGGATCTGGAAGAGCTCCAGGTTTGCTGATTTGCACATCCAGGCTGCTAACTTGCTGCACCTGGCCTGGAGCTGGGCCCATGACAGCCAACGGATCACACTTTGGAAGTACAGATAGTGGGCTGAGGGGCTCAGCTGGGACTGGGATTGCAACGGAGTAGGGCTTAACGCCCCCCCCCCACACACACACACACTACAGTCCCAGCCCAGACTGATGCCCCTGCACTTACGCTAGAGAAAAAATGCAGACGGCACAGTTCCCAGGTCCACCAATGCGGCCAGTGACACGTGTTCTGGGTCTGAGCCTTCTGCTTCCCAAACGTGGCTTGGCTGCCACCTGCTGCAAAGCCAGGCACTGCACCTCTCCTCCTCCTCCTCCTCCTCCCTCTGCCCCTGCACCTCTTTGCCAGCACAAGAGTAGGCTCTCCAGCACTACGGTCAGGATGGTGGGGCAAAAGGCTGGGGCCCTCACGCTTTGCTGCAAGGAGCAGGGCCTTTGGTTTGCTCAAGATGCTGAGAGCCAAGGTCGCTTGCTGTGGAGGAAAGGTGCTTTTTCCCTAAAGGCACAGTGTTGCAAGACCCACCCAAGGTGATCTCTGCCTCGCATTCACCACATCCCCAGGCCTGACCTAACATCTCCGGGCAACACCCTGTATCAAAATTACCTCCACCCCCACCCCCCAAATGCCACCAGAAGAGAGTTAGCAGTCTTGCCCTTTAAAGGACCCTGACCCATCACTCCGGGGATGCTTTCAGAATAAGACCACCTTTTCCCCCTCCTTCATAGCACTTCACTGCACTCTTGAGTTGGTGGCCAGTTGTCTTCTATTATACTGCACTGCCCTCTCGTAAATCATGTGTCCAGAGAAGTGTCCTGGGTCATGCTTGTCCAGTACAAATCCAGGATTGTGGATTGGACGCTGCATGCCTGTGCAGTTGCATTGGTTTTTGTTGCTCTTGGCTCTGCAGGTGGCTGCAGAAGAGTCAGGTGGCTACTTGGCTGAATGAGGGGCAGGGGGCCAGGGGCAGGGCCGGCATCAAGGGTCGGCCTGGTGCAGCACCTGCTGAGGGCCCACCCCCGGCAGGGGCCCCGGCAAGAGCCTGCTGGAGAAGCTCCTCCTCGTCCCCATCTCAGCCTGCTTGTTCACCTGCCTCTTGCTCTGGCCCAGACAATGATGGCGGTCCGATGGAGAAGCAGGAGAGGCCATGGCCTCCTCACTCCCCGGCTGCCTGCCCACCAGGCAAGCGAGAGGCAGCAATGATGAGAGCGAAGCTGCGGAGCAAGGGCAGCTGGTGGCCTTGGAGGAAAGAAGGGAAACGCGTTGAGGGAGGAGGCCCATGGAGAGTGTCTTGTCCAAGGGCCCCCAGCCCTGGAGCCAGCCCTGATGAGCATCTTCTCCATTGGCTGCAGCAGCTGCAGCTGTGCACAGCATCAGGGCTGGAGGGCGAAGAGGAGGTCAGGAGTCCAAGGGCTCGGAGAGCAGCCACAGGGCCAGTTCTCCCCCAGGGATGGCTCTGGGGATCACTTCCTTCCTTGCCTCCTTGCCAAATACTGAGTTGGGCTGAGGCTGCAATCCTGTACTTACTTGCCTAGGACTAAGTCCCATTGAACTCAACTGGCCTTATGTCTGAGTAGACATAGGATTACACTCTTAGACTCTCAAGTCTCTTGTCTGTGTATGTCTGTGACTGTGTGTGTGTACATGCACACAGCTGCCACCTCACACATGCCACCCTTTCCACTCCCCTTTTCTCAAGGGAAAGTAGGAAAGGGGGAAAAGGGTAGTAAAAGCAGCGGTTTTGGGTTTCCCATGCCTGTGAAGGGAGAACTTTTGTGTGCGGCTGCTGCACCACCTGCCTGTTCTTCTGCATTCCTGGGGATAGAGTTTTAATGATACCTTTCTGTCTTCCTTGCAACTGATAGATTGCCAGGATGTATCATGTTTGCTGGTAGGCAATATTTCCAGTTTGCACAATTATTAACAACAATAAAAAGCTGGTGATGAATGGACGGGGGCGGGGGGAGGAAAGGATGCTCCCCCACCCCTGCGATCCTGCCTGCTGTATTACCATGTAGGGCACCTAGATGGAGCTGGCTGTACTCAGCAGCAGTCCGAGACGCCTCTCTCATCGTTCCCCATTGACTGGAAGGGGCCTGACGGCCGCTGGCCTTCTTCCCCGCCTCCCTCCCTCAGTTTGATTTACTTCCATTCCTTTGCTGTTGCCTTCCTCACTCTCTGCACTGTGAGATCTCATCCCCCATTACACTCAGTGAGACTCTTTCCTTTCTCACTGTTTATGAACAACTCCTCCAACTGTACCGCTGTTCAGCATCTTATTCACCTGCACTTTGCTCCTGACAGCCTTTCTGGGATGCAGATCTCCATGTGAGCCCCAGAAGCATAATTTGCAACTTGATATGGGCCGATATGGGGGAATGGTAAAGTAAGCAACCCTGCTGCAATCATACCCAGACATGTGGGGAACAGATTCCGTATGACAAAGCCACGGGGGGGGGGGGGGGATTCAGAAGCAAATGCAGGACCCCCTGACAGGGCAGCTGTAAGCTGATGTGGAAAATAACAATGGCACCCGTGAGACTGGAATGTCCAACCCAGCAAGAGCAGGGGCCGCTCAGTGAAACCTGAGCCAGGAGGGTGAGGCAGGGAGAAAGAGCAATTGGATCCAATATTTCTGGGATTGTCACAGTATCTGGAGAAGAAACAGTTTCATGAAATGGCCCCTCCCCCAACTTTATTTCTCTGAATCTTCAGCACATTTTCTTGGGAACAGTCCCATTGAACTCAGTGGGGCTGCTGATTGGACATGCGCAGGCTTGTACTGCTAACCCGCGCGATTCTTCCTTCACCCCATCCCCCATGCAAAGTCTGAAGGAGGACACTACTAAGCCCATTCAGCTGAACTTGCTTAGAGGCCTCTATACTATTAAGAAGTCTGCTTTAATTTACATGGACGCACATGCATACATGTAAACCAAACACATACATGAGGGATCTTTTAGTGTTGAACTCTGGGCGCTTAGGAAAATCTGATGCCCCCAAAAGCTGAAAGAGTCAGAGACCAAAAGGAGGTCTTTGAAAGCATTTCTTTGTTTTATTAAAAAAGAATTAAGAATGAGTTAAAATCAGTCATCAGGGGAATTAGAACCATACATACAGGGGAAATAGAATCATACATTAATGCTGAAAAGTGAAAGATAACAAGCATTTAAATACAGTAGTGAAAGCAGGTGCACTGGGATGCATAGAAAACACTGTGTGTGTTTAAAAGAGGTGGTCAAAGTGGGGCACCTCAAAGAGCACAGTTTTAACCTCCGAGCAAGGTGTGTATTGAGGTGATCATGGAGAAGGGGGAAGAGAAAGAGGTTTCAGCCTGGAATAATTTGAATGGGAGAGAAACAGATAGTTTGGGGGATCATAGAATCATAGAATAGTAGGGTTGGAAGGGGCCTACAAAGCCATTGAGTCCAACCCCCTGCTCAATGCAGGAATCCAAGTCAGAGCATCCCTGACAGGTGGCTGTCCAGCCTCATCTTGAACGCCTCCAGTGTGGGAAGGCCCACCACCTCCCCATTTCATTGGTTCCATTGGCGTATTGGTCTTACAATCAGGATGTTTCTCCTGATGTTCAGCCGGAATCTGGCTTCCTGTCACTTGAGCCCATGATTCCGTGTCCTGTACTCTGGGATGATCAAGAAGAGATCCTGGCCTTCCTCTCTGTGACAACCTTTCAAGTGCTTGAAGAGCGCTATCGTATCTCCCCTCAGGCTTCTCTTCTCAAGGCTAAACATGCCCAGTTCTTTCAGTCTCTCCTCAGAAGGCTTTGTTTCGAGTCCCCTGATCATCTTTGTTGCTCTCCATTGAACCCTCTCCAGTTTTTCTGTATCCTTCTTAAAGTGTGGTGCCCAGAACTGGACACAGTACTCCAGATGAGGCCTAACCAGTGCTGAGTAGAGGGGAACTAGTACTTCCCGGGATTTGGAAGCAATGCTTCTATGAATGCAGCCCAAAATAGCATTGGCCTTTTTTGCAGCCACATCACATTGTTGGCTCATCTTCAGCTTGTGATCGACAACAATTCCCAGATCCTTCTCGCTTGCCATGTTGTTGAGCTACGTATCCCCCATCTTGTAACTGTGCATTTGGTTTCTTTTTCCTAGGTGCAGAACTTGGCATTTATCCCTATTAAATGTCATTCTGTTGTTTTCTGCCCAGCGCTCCAGCCTATCAAGATCACTAAGTCATCTCTATTGGTTAGGATCAAGTCAAGGATAGTCAATCCTCTACTTCCTTCCTCTACTTTCTGTAGGAGGAGGTTATCCGATACACAAGTCAGGAATTTCCTGGAGGGGCCATGTTTTGCAGAGTTTGTCTCCCAACAAATATTGGGGAAACTGAAGTCCCGCATTACTACATGTTCTTTTTGAACAAGTTATATCCTTCAATTGCTGTATTCCACTCATGAGAGTCATCCCACCAAGTCTCAGTTATACCTATCAAGTCATAATTTCCCATAATTGAAAGAGTTTTGGAGGAGGGGATTACAGCAACTAAAGGGGTTTGGAAAGAAAGTAGATGGAGAGGCATAAAAAAGCAACAGGGAGCTCCAAAGCAAGGGGTTTGGAATGGGGGGGAATATTAGGAAAAGGGGAGGAAGAGAGAATATTGGCGTATGGACCACTTAGTAGGAAAATAGAAGATAATGCAAAGCTCTCTGAGCACAAGGAGAAAGTGATGAACCCTCAGTTCCAGTGACAAAGCACCAACACACAGGCAAGTTAAGCACCTGTGCATGGAGAAGGTGAGTGTAACTAATTAATTAACTATTAAATTACCTCATGTAATCATTTATAACTCATACATTTTCAGCTGAAGCCAAAACAACAGCACAGCAAAGGGAGATCAATCCCAGAAGGGTAACCCCTTCAAAACGTACAGATGGGAGGGGGAGAGAATTCAGCCAGAACCTACAGGTCTTACAGCCTCGCTCTAACACAGATTCCTGAGTGGTTGAAGAGAACCTCAGCCACATATTTAAACTTGCAAGCTTAGAAAGGGGCAACAAAAGCAAGGCCTCTTCCCGAAATAGGAATCTCCGTGCCCAGGGGGCCCAACTGACCTACATTCCCACCCACTGGAAACTAGTGCAGCCTCCCTTGCTTTTCAAATGAGGCTCTCCAATCAGATTGGCTTCAGCAGCAATTGGGCCTATTTGCACAAGGATGCAGGCTTCACAAGGAAGACAGCTCTTCGAGTGTGAGGAGCCCCAGTGATGAAGTCTCAGCCCCAGCAACAAAGCGTCAGACTCAGCACACAAGCAAGTTAAGCACCTGTGCAACATTAGCAACAGGGTGAGGAAGCCAGGGCAGTTCACTCTTCCCTCCCTACTCATATTAAGTAACTGTACATAAATAACTATAAATTCCTCACCTTCTCTTAAGTGAGGAGAAGTTTTTCAGGTAAGCAAACCCAATAATAGTCATAATTTAAAAAATAATCAGTTATGAAGGTAGAAAGCCAGCAGGGGTACAGGATATGATAGCACTCTTCAAGTCCTTGAAAGGTTGTCACAGAGAAGAAGGCCAGGATCTCTTCTCGATCATCCCAGAATGCGGGACATGGAATAATGGGTTCAAGTGACAGGAAACCAGATTCCGGCTGAACATCAGGAGAAATGTCCTAACTGTCAGAGCAATACGACAACGGAACCCATAACCTGGGGAGGCAGTGGGCTCTCCCACCCTGGAGGCGTTCAAGTCGAGGCTGGACAGCCGCCTGTCAGGGATGCTCTGACTTGGATTCCTGCATTGAGCAGGGGGTTGGACCCAATGGCCTTGTGGGCCCCTTCCAACCCTGCTATTCCATGATTCTATGAACCAGCACCAGCACCAGAGGCTGCCCTGGACCCAAGTCCCAATGATGAGCCAGAGCCTGACAGCCAGGAGCCCCTGGGGCCCAAGGCAGAATCCCCCCAAGCCCAGCGCTCCAATCTATCCAGATCACTTTGAATTCTGTTTCTGGCTTCCAAAGTATTAGCTATCCCGCTAAGAGCTATCCTGTCTCCCCTCAGGCTTCTCTTCTCAAGGCTAAACATGCCCAGTTCTTTCAGTCTCTCCTCATAGGGCTTTGTTTCCAGTCCCCTGATCATATTTGTTGCCCTCCTCTGAACCCTCTCCAGCTTGTCTGCATCCTTCTTCAAGTGTGGTGCCCAGAACTGGACACAGTACTCCAGATGAGGCCTAACCAGTGCAGAGTAGAGGGGAACTGGTACTTCCTGGGATTTGGAAGTTCAGCTTCTATTAAAATAGCGTTTGCCTTTTTGGCAGCCACATCACATTGTTGGCTCATCTTCAGCTTGTGATTGACAACAATTCCAAGATCCTTCTCGCTTGTAGCGTTGTTGGGCCAAGTATCGCCCATCTTGTAACTGTGCATTTGGTTTCTTTTTCCTAGGTGCAGGACTTGGAATTTATCCCTCTTAAATTTCATTCTGTTGTTTTCTGCCCAGTGCTCCAGTCTATTGAGATCACTTTGAATTTTTTTTCTGTCTTCCAGGGTATTAGCTATCCCACCCAATTTTGTGTCATCTGCAAATTTGATCAGCATTCCCTGCACCTCCTCCTCCAAGGCATTAATGCAAATGTTGAAGAGCACTGGGCCCAGGACTGAGCCCTGCAATACCCCACTCGTTACCTCTCCCCAGTTTGAGAAGATCCCATTGAGAAGCACTCTTTGAGTCCCATTCTGTAGCCAACTGTGGATCCACTGGATCGTTGTTTCATCTAGCCCACTTTGAGCTAGTTTGCACATCAGGATATCATGGGGCATTTTGTCAAAAACTTTGCTGAAGTCAAGGTATATTATGTCCACAGCATTCCCACAATCCACAAGGGAGGTGACCTGATCAAAAAATGAGATCAGATTCGTCTGGCAGGATTTGTTCTTGACAAATCCATGTTGGCTTCGAGTAATCACTGCATTGTTTTCAAGGTGCTTCCAGATGGATTGCTTTATCATCTGCTCCAGAATTTTCCCAGGGATTGATGTCAGACTGAGTGGTCTGTAGTTCCCAGGTTCCTCCTTTTTACCCTTTTTGAAGATAGGGATAACATTAGCCCTCCTCCAGGCATCTGGCACTTCCCCCGTCCTCCATGATTTCTCAAAGATAATAGACAGCGGTTCTGAGATTAGGTAGTTTGCTAATTAGGATATCATGGGGCACATCAAGAGGAGACATGAGAAGTTGAAGAGAATTAATGCTTTGGAGGAACCTACGTCTTGCAGCCAAATTCCTGGGTCCTTGTATAGCCTAAGAAGGCATCTGACCCCTGGAGCCAGCCTTCACACTATGAGAGAATCCCTCCTGAATCCCTCTGAGAAGCCCTGTTTATCGGACTAAAGACATGACAGTGCTGGCAAGGAAGTCCTCTTTAGCTGTGGGAAGTGGCTCCTGCTGCCAGGCACTGGGTTGGATCCAGCATGTGTGTGTGGAGTTGCAGCCCCAACAAGAAGGAGCCCTGCAGAATCCAGACACCCCAAATGGGCCCAGACTTACCAAGCCAAGCCCAACAGACCAAAAGCTCTCACCAGAAGGAGCCACTGATAATCCATATGGCTATAAAACCCACATGTTCAGAGGCAGTATGCCTCTGAGGACCCGTGTTGGGGAGCAGCTACAGGAGAGGGCTGTTACTTTGGGTTAACCTTCTTGTGGGCTTCTCAATGGGGCATCTGGGGGCCACCAGGAGAAACAGAACGCTGGACTGGTTGAAGCCACTTAGGCCTGATACAGCCTCAGAGCCCATCTGCAGAGGTTACTGCTTAATGGTTGGGGTCCTCTCTGCCTCAACCAGGAAACCACACCACCTTGGAGGAGGCCTTGAGGGGCTGCGCCTGGACTCGGGCCATAGAGACAGATTGGGGATCCTGCTGGTGCACCGCCCACCCTGCTGCCCAGCAGCCTCCCTGACCGCGCTGGCAAAGGTGGTCTTGGAGGGATCCAGGACAGTAGTTCTGGGTGACTTCAACATCCATGCTGAGGCTGTCTCTGGAGCTCCAGCTCAGGACTTCATGGCCTCCATGACAACCATGGGGCTGTTTCAGTTTGTCATTGGCCCAACACGTGAAGCAGGACATACCCTTGATTTGGTTTTTCCTCCAAGCTGTGAGATGAGTGATCTGAAAATCTGGGGTCATGGGCTCCAAGAAACCCCATTGCCATCATTTCCTGGTGAGATTTGAACTCATGGCATTACTGCCTTCCTGCAGGGATGGGGGAGGGGGACCCATTCAGATGGTCTGCCCAGGAGACTGATGGAATCTGATGGATTTCTGAACACTCTTGGGGATTTCCCAGTGGAGAAAGCTGGTGATCCAGCCGAGGCCATAGCCTCACTGTGGAACAGTGAGATGTGGAGGGCCATCAACTTGATTGCACCTGAGTGCCCTCTCTGGTGCTGTGGAACCCATTCTGCTCCCTGGTATACTGGGGAGCTACGGGCAATGAAACAGGCTGGACATCGGCTAGAGCGCAAATGGCGCAAGTCTCAAAGTGAAGATGACCAAGCATGCTCTAGAGCAGCGGTCCCCAACCTTTTTGGAGCCAGGAACTGGTCTCGTGGAAGACAATTTTTCCACGGACCAGGGTGGGGGGGATGGTTTCGCTGGTGGACTTCTGGCTGCTGGGATGCAAATGGCATCTGCTATGTGGACGCCATTTGCGTCTCAGCGGCCGGAAGTCCGCCAGCAGCCAGAGCCGGCCAGCAGCTCCGCGGACTTGCCATGGAACGGACCTGGCCGGGGCCGGCAAGGATTCTGGGGGGGGAGGGAAGGATCGCCTCCCCCCGCCGCGGACCCAAGGTAAGGGGGTTTTGCACACCCCTACTGCGGCCCGGTTGCTAACAGGCCACAGACTGGTACCAGTCCGTGGCCTGGGGGTTGGAGACCCCTGCTCTAGAGCACATAATCGTGCCTACTGTGTGGTGGTGTGGGCAGCAAAGAAGGCTTACTTTGTTGCCTCCATTGCATCTCAAGTAGCCATCCAGCAGAGCTCTTGCAGGTGGTCCAGGGGCTGTTAACACTCTCCCCAGCAAACAGGGCCCTGGTCCCCTCAAGGACCCGCTGTGACCTTTTTGCATCACACTTTGAGGACAAAATTGCTTGTCTCCACAGTGAACTCGATAGCTCAGTTCCAGTCAAGGTGTCTGACGCCACCATCTGCCTGATTTTGTGGGATCAGTTTCAGTTGTTGCGGCCTGATGACATGGACAAGGTGCTTGCAGCAATATGAGTGGCCACGTGCCCTCTCAATCCTTGCCCCTCCTGGCTAATAAAAGCTAGCTGAGGGGGCATGACTGGGTGGGTCCAGGGTGTGGTGAATGCTTCCCTATGGGAAGGGGTGGTCCCTGCTGTTCTTAAGGAGGCAGTAGTGTGGCCACTCCTGAAGAAGCCCACTCTGGACCCAATGGACCCAGTTGCAAATACCTCTTTTTTAGGGAAGGTTCTGGAGAGGGTCATGATGGAACAACTGCAGGCGTTCTTGGAGGATACTGATTATCTAGACCCATTTCAGTCTGGGTTTCGTCCTGGTTAGGGGACGGGATCAGCCTTGGTCACCCTGATGGATGACCTTATCATAGAAGAATCATAGAATAGTAGGGTTGGAAGGGGCCTATAAGATCACTGAGTCCAACCCCCTGCTCAATGCAGGAATCCAAGTCAGAGCATCCTTTATCAAGAAAGGGACAAGGGGAGTGCAACCCTGTTAATTCTGCTCATCTCTAATCAGCTTTGGATACCATTAACTATGGTATCCTCCTGGATTGACTCCATGGGATGGGTGTCAGAGGCACTGTGTTACAGTGGTTCTAGTCCTACCTGTGGGGCTGATTTCAGAGAGTAACACTGGTGACCATTCCTCAGCCCCTTGGCAATTGAGCTATGGGATTCCTCAGAGTACCATCTTGTCCGCAATGTTATTTCACATCTATATGACGCCGCTGGGAGCAATCATTAAGGGATTTGGAGCCAAGTGCCATCACTATGCTGATGACACACAGCTCTATTGGACTTGATGGTCTTATACGCCCCTTCCAACCCTACTATTCTATGATTCTATGTTCCTATGACATCTGAATCAGGAGAGGCAAGTCCTGGGCCAGTGCCTGAACTCAGTAATGGGCTGGATGAGGGCCAATAAACTGAAGCTGAATCCTGGCAGGATGGAAGCCCTGTGGGTGAGTTGTTCCTGGGTCCAGGAGATAGGCTCGTTGCCTGTTCCAGATGGGCTTGCACTCCCTCTGAAAGATCAGGTTCGTAGTCTGGGTGTACTCCTAGGTCCATCATTGTTGCTGGAGGCCTAAGTGGCTGCAGTGGCTTGGAGTGACTTTTACCAGCTTCAGCTGGTTCACCAGCTACGGCCTCTCCTGGGCAGGGACAGCTTGACCACGGTGGTACAGGTGCTAGTTACCTCAAGACTGGATTCCTGCAATGTGCTCTATGTGGGTCTGCCCTTAAGGCTGCTCTGGAAGCTGGAGTGAGGAGTGCAGAATGCAGCAGCTTGGCTGTTGTCGGGAGCAGCCCCTTTCCAGCATGTAGCTCCTTAGCTGAAGGAACTGCACTGGCTGCCTATTCGCTACCAGGCCAGGTTCAAGGTTTCAGTAGTGGCATACAAAGCCCTAAACAGCTGGGACCAGGTAGCGAGCACCTTCTCCCTTACCAACCTGCCCGGTCACTGAGGTCATCAGAGGGCTTGCTCCTGGTGGTTCCACATGGACCCATGGCCCGATTCGAGTCCACTAGGAGAAGAGCTTTCAGTGTGGTGGCCCCTTTCTTTGGAATTCCCTGCCCCTGGAGGTCAGGCAGGCACCAACACTGTGTTGTCTCCGGTGCCTCCTGAAAGCAGTGCTGTTCCAGGAGGCATTCCTCAATTGACCAGGTACGGTTTTCTTGGCATTGTGTTCTTTGAACAAGTATAATTTTAATGTGGTGTTTTACTGTTTTTTCTTTTGTGTTCACTACTCCAAACTCTTCTCTAGATATATAAATATTGTAAATAAATAAATAATGAAACCCCTTCTTGGCAGAATGATCCCTTTGTGCTGAAGGGCGCCTTGGGAGTTTCCTTGCCAGATACTGGAAAGGCTTCTTCACCCAGCGCATGGTTAAACTGCGGTCTTTACTGCCATGAGATGTGGGAACGGCCACTAGTTCAGATGGCTTTCAAGGGGGCTAGACAAACCCATGGAGGAGGAGGAGGCTGCCATGGCGATACGCTGCATCCAGCCTCGGAGGCGGAATGCCTCTGTGCACCAGTTGCTGGGGACGCCGAGCCGGAGGGTGCTGCAGCATGTGTGTCCTGTTCCCATTGGTGGCTGCTCTGTGAACAGGGTGCAGGACGAGATGGCTCTGGTCCAGCACAGCTCCTCTTGTGCCTTTATGTTCTCACATGGTACACAAGCCCATATTTGCACTTTTGCTTCCGAGGATAAGCGCTCTCTGAACAGGAGTCCACCCAGCTCTGCGTTGAGCTGCAGGTCGTGCCCCTGTTGGGGTGGAGCCCGGCTCCTGCCCCCCAGCCAAAGAGACAGTGGTTCATACATAATTACACCCTCGCTGCACCTTTAGAGATAATTAAAATTCTTCTTTGTTCAAGACAAGCCATCTCCATAAATGGCAATTTAACATTCTGAGAATTATTACTGCTAAGCTAGGAATATATTCCTAATCAGTCAGTCATCAAAAGCTCTGTGTGTTTAGTAAATAAATTAGTCCCTTCCACAGATCCCTTGCAGCAGAAGGCAGTAAAAATCCATTTTCTTACCTTCCTTGTTGGCTCCCCCTTCACAGACACAATCATTTCAGGACGATTACTATTCTGAACATTTTTCATAATCTATTTTTATTAAACATTAATATAATTGCAAAGGAAATGAACCAAAACAAATCTTTCACGCAGAAGTAGTTTTCTTTAAGGTTTGGAAGATGCATTTCAATGGGGTATTATTGAGTCAGATGAAAAACAGGGATGGTTTTCATGCAGATGCTACAGAGCTGGGAAGTGCCTGCACTACACTCTCACAAGTCATCAACAGAGTCACTGGGGGCAGAAAGGGACACGCTTGGCCACGAGCGGCCCAGGCAGGAGGGTTCCACTCCTGCTACAGGGGAAGTCTCATGAGCACATCTCCACAGGGGCTCCTGCTCCCACCAGCCCTGGCATGTCAGGCATCGGGGTAGTGGGACCACCTGGTTAGCTGCTCCCCTCCCCCAGCTGCTGAGTACTTAACCTCAGTCACCTCCTGGTGAAGCGTTCCTGGATGGCACTCCCATGTGGTGCTGGCCCCCTGGTGCTGTGCTGGCTCCTTCGTGGCCAGGGGGACCTCGGGAGCATGCTGTCTGGGCTCCACTGGCGTGACAGGCAGCATGCACCTCAGGGTCATGTTGTGCCACCTGACACTCACGGTCGCGATCTCGGCGGCCTTCTCAGATGTCCCTGCTGTCGCTCACGCACACCCCGGAGGGTGGAAACACTAGAAGCCCCACCAGGCCCATGCCACCAAGCACAGGGTCAGATGCAGAGGGGGCAGCGTGTGGCTCCCCCCGCCATGGTGCTGTACAGCCAGTGGTTTTCCAATTGGCATGGGTGACAATGGATCATCCTGCCCTTAGGTGCTGCCCCCGCAGCTGTAGCCTTGGCTCCCACCCCCACATCATGGGAGAGCAAAGACGCATCCTTTCCAAGCCTCTGCTCAGGTTCAGTACCAAGTCGAGGAGCGTCAACCCCAAATCAGTCTCAGGAAAAGCAGGTATTTTCCAAAGTGCGGGATCAGGGCCCAAGTCAAAGCAGGGGGGCCGTGCACATTCCTAATCTTTACTGATAATGTGGTACATCCCATTATCAATTATTTTTTTCAAAAGCTTTCACTCCACTTTGAATTCCTAAATAAAAGCTGAGAAATGTGTGGGTCACCTGCGCCCCTAGCATTTTCTAAGTATTTGCAGACAACCAGGAAGCGAGGTCTTTGCGGTTCTCCTTATTCTGAAGCCAAGTGACAATAATCCCGTATGCCCTATTTCTTCTCCTTTCCTTCTAAATCTAACCATTTCTGCCCCCATAGGCCCCCTGGTCACAGCCTCCCAGTCCCGCAGTCTCTGTCTTCCTCTGTCTTAAACTCAGGCCTGTTAGCATTAAGAGATGGGCCCAGCTGCGAGGGGGTTCTTATACTAACCAAGCCATGTTTTTCTGTCTCTGGCTATTTGTGTGCGCATGTGTTTATGAAGAGCAAAATGTGTAAAAATAAAGTCTATGCTTTGGGCTTTGAAAGAGTGTTGGAGCTAATTTTCCCATTTTAGAAGTACCTATTTCCCATTTGGTTAGAGCGTTGTGCATAAATCTGCTCTGTGCATAACACACCTCCGGTAAAAGTCCAGGATTTGTTGTTACACTTGTACACATGCCGGTTCCTATGTGCGCATGAATGAGGGCATGTGCTAAGAGCAGTGTGCTAATAGTAGTGTGCAACTACAGTGTTTAAAGTTCATTGACTCATGCACCCTCTACTTCAATTTGATTAGGTAGGGTTACCCTTCCCCAGTAAGCAAAGTACCTTGGGAAAATGCCTTGATGGCATTTGTGGAACAGCAGCATATAAACAGTATTTATAATGTTACAAAAATTGTGTTCTTTTCCCTGGTAGACTTTCCAATTCGTTTACCAAGAACGAGAGGAGGCAGAGATCTGGTCCAACACGATTTTATTCTGCAGAATAAGGCAACCCTTGGGGCTAACGCTCCAACAAAGGTTACAATCAAGTGATGTGATTCAAAAGTTTATATAGGCAAGACCTTTGGGGCTGTCTTACGCTTGCGCTGTACTAATCTCTTTGTCTAGCTGAGAGGGAAACAGAAGACAGGCAGCACCTTTGACATATCTAGGCATGCGCAGAGAGGTAGCCTTGTACTCTAGTAAACACATTCTTGGCATTCTTGAGTCTCTGATAAGGCGCTGTGTCTTTGTTTAGCATGGCAGTCTCACACTGAGGTAAAACAGACATAGCCTAGCTTATAAAATCATGGGATAACAGACATACTACAACTGAAATTTCTATAACAATAACATAGATAGATCCGAAGACCAGAGAGAATGTGATGTTCGCAAGGAGGCGGCGGCAGGCCTTGGGCCCTTTGGAGGCAGGCAGGCAGCTCAAGGTGCACTGTGAGGAGGGCTCCGCCGTTGCCCTCAGTTATCCTGCCTTGCACATCAAGGACGACCCCTGGGAAGATGACTCAAGGGCGGCATAGCAGAGTCCCCGAGGGCTCCTGTGATAAAGCACTGCTCCATTTGTGGAGATGAGACTGGATCCTTGACAGGGCGGTGCGAGGTGATTGACGCTCATGGCCTCCGCGGGGCTGAAGGAGGAGCCGCTCGCAGCCAAGGGATGCAAATGTGAGGAGGGCGAGTCAAGGTGCCCCCCCGACCCTCGCGTGGCAGGGCCCTTTGTCTTCCCAGCGTGTACGACCGGCAGCACTTCCCTTGTTCCCAGCTGGTGTTGTTGTGTCTCATTTAGTTTGGAAGCTAAAACCAACCCTTTGGAAATACTTGCCCCAGAATAAATTATTTGGACATCCTTAACAGCATTCTGTCAGGTGTGTCTCAACAGCTCCATTTACACACTCTTCGTCCCATAAATGCGTGTTATATAGACTAGTTCAACTCTGTCATAGACCAGTGGGTTATAGACCAGCTCTCCCAGACTGTTCATACAAGAGTTATTTAAACTTGAACATCCCAGGAGGATCATCAATGTTTTCACAAACTTAGATCCTACCTATACAAGGAACTGAGCTATGCCTTCTTTAGAAATGTTTTCGTGTATAGTCACTGAAGCATGGAGGTTATATGCTAAACAGGGAAGACAAGATAATGTACCCAGTATAGACAAATGGAAACACAACAAAAAATGACTAAATCCAAATTAAGCAATATTGACAACCTTTTATTAATCCCTGAAAAGTTAAGACCCATTCATGTGGAAATATTGATCGTGTGAAGTCCATGACATCTGTCGTGACGTCCCCAAGGATACCTGGTGTGTTTTGTGACTGAGCTAAGTGCTTTCATCCTGCCCTCCAGTTACAGGGCTATAAGCCTAACTAATATACTGAGAAAATAACCCCCACTCATTTCAATGGATCATGCGCAGGGGAAACTTTCCTCCTACATTCTGCACATTGCCATGTAGCTTCTGATGCCCACAGTGTGTGGGAGTCTACCAGCCCAAGCCACAGGAAAACCACGATAAATCACAAACGTAAGTGGTGATAATGCTGGCTTAAAAGGGGTCTTGTTTTTTAAAAATGGTCTTTTCCCATTTGAGGTCTGGGCCCCCAAAAGCCAGCCAACAAAACAAACATGCTTCAAAGTGTTATACATGAAGGTTATGAAATACTACTAAAGAAAAAGCCAGAGCATCACGGGGGTCTCTGTGATTCAGGAGCTAAAGAGGTGACATGTACTGAAATATGTGTTCCCCATTTTTCCAGTCTTAAGTTTAGTTCGTCCTAAATGGGGGTGGGGGAGGGTTACAAAATTCTTCCCCTGCACACATTTTTGTATGCAATTTTGCCTAATATGCAAATTTTTGCTAACAAATTCTCTAATACAGGGGTCTCCAATGCAGCACCCATGGGGACCCCCCACAGCACCCATGAATCCCTCCACTCCCGGCACCCTTCAAAAATGTATCTTTAATTAAAAAAAAACCTTGAAAAACATGAGGGCATCAGATGTTCAGTGGCCAGGAAGAGAAGGAAAGAGTTCCTGGGGTGGCTCCTGGGGTGGCTCCTGGGGTGAGCCTCACCCAATCTTCCTGGCCCCACCCAGTCTTCCTGGCCCCACCCAGTCTTCTTCTGTCCACATAGACCTTTCCCCTTTGCTCTCCCTCTCTCCACTCCCAGCATCTAGCTTTGCTATTTCTCTCTTCCAACCTGTCCTTGCCCTTTCTCTCCCTTCCCCATCCCTAACGTTCTTCTTTCTCTCCCTCCCTAGCCCACAGCCTTGCTCTTTCTCTCCCACTCACGCCATTTTCTTGCTGTTTCTCTTCACTCCCAGCCTCTAGCCTGTTCTTTCTCTCCCCTCTCCTGCTCTGCCTTACTGTTTCCCACTCCATCCTGGACCCCAGCCTTGCTTTTTCTCCCACCACCACATCTTTTGATTAGCCAGGTCCATGGCAACCATTGTGTGACTAACTAAATCCTCCATGGGAGCCATTTTGTGGTAGTGCCCACAGCAGTTTCTCAAATTCCCAAATGTGCCAATTCTGGGCACATCCAGTTCTAGGCACCACACTTTAAGAAGGATGCAAACAAACTGGAGAGGGTTCAGAGGGGGGCAACAAAGTTGATCAGGGGACTGGAAACAAAGCCCTATGAAGAGAGACTGAAGGAACTGGGCATGTTTAGCCTTGAGAAGAGAAGCCTGAGGGGAGACAGGATAGCGCTCTTCAAGTACTTGAAAGGCTGTCAAAGAGAGGAAGGCCAGGATCTCTTCTCTGTCATCTCAGAGTGCAGGACACGGAATAATGGGCTCAAGTGACAGGAAGCCAGATTCCGGCTGAACATCAGGAAAAACTTCCTGACTGTTAGAGCAATACGACAATAGAACCAATTGCCCAGGGAGGTGATGGGCTCTTCCACGCCGGAGGCATTCAAGATGAGGCTGGACAGCCATCTGTCAGGGATGCTCTGACTTGGATTCCTGCACTGAGCAGGGAGTTGGACTCGATGGTCTTATAGGCCCCTTCCAACCCTACTATTCTATGATTCTATGTGCCCTGGGTCCAAAAAGGTTGGGGACCCGTGTCCTAATATAATGCATTTTTAATGTTATTTTCACCAATATATTATTTGTGTGCACTTTCCCCTAATATCCACATTTCCCCTAATATTCACCTTATGGCCAGCCCCTCTCCTGGTTTGTCCCCAAACCAGATGGTTCCTGACAGCCTTACCAGCTTTCCCTTGGGTCTGGTGGTTGTGGTGGTGCTGCTGCTGAGTGCCAGGTTGGTCCAAAACAAAATCTCCCTCATCCATGATTTGATTGTGGATGAGCGGGCTGACCTGGTATGCATTACTGAGACTGGGTGGGGGAAGTGGGAGGGGGTATTCTCTCCCAGCTGTGCCCTCCTGGGTACTTGGTGCAGGAACAACACCGACTTGAGGGTCGGGGGCGGGTTGTCATGGTCTCTAGAAATATGATCTCGCTCTCTAGGCTTCCTGTTCATTCAAGTGTGGATATTGAGTGCCTGTACCTGGTGTTGGGCACCTGGGACAGTTTAGGGATTATGCTGGTGCACTGTCCACCCTGCTACCCATCAGACTCCCTGCCTGAGCTGAAGGAGGTGGTCTTGGATTTGGTGTTGAAAGCCCCCAGAAGGATGGTCCTGGGGGATCTCAACTTCCATGCTTTCTTGACTGGGCAGAAGGATGGTGATCTGAAAGTGGAGGAATTAACATCTGTCCCTTTGTCATGGTCAGATCACTTCCTGCTGAGGTTTAGACTCTCAGCAGCCTTTTCCCTCTGCAAGGGTGGGGGACCTATTAAAATGGTCTGCCCCCAGAGGCTAATGGATTCCGATGGATTCCAGAGGGCTCTGGGGATTTTCCTGCTGGTATGGCTGGTGCTCCTGTCGAAGCCCCAGGTAGCGCTGTGGAATACAAAGAGGACTGGGGCAGTCACCACAATCACATCCAAGCGCCTTCTCCCTCTGAGCAGAGCCCAGCCAGCTCCTTGGTATACATCCGAGCTGAGGGCAAGCAAGCAAGAAGGGAGATGCCTAGAATGCAGGTGGAGGGAAACCTGTGCTGAGTCTGACTGAACACAGGTTAGAACTCATTATCGAGCCTACTCTGTGGCGGTGAGGGTGGCAAAGAGACAGTTCTTTTCCACCAGCATTGCATCTTCTCAGTGTCATCCAGCAGAGCTTTTCTGAGTGGTTCGTAGCCTGTTACATTCTGGGCCAAAGAGAGAGACTTTGGAACCCTCGGTTCATAGAATCATAGAATCATAGAATCATAGAATAGTAGGGTTGGAAGGGGCCTACAAGGCCATCGAGTCCAACCCCCTGCTCAGTGCAGGAATCCAAGTCAGAGCATCCCTGACAAATGGCTGTCCAGCCTCGTCTTGAAGGCCTCCAGTGTGGGAGAGCCCACCACCTCCCCAGGTAATTGGTTCCATTGCCGTATTGCTCTGACACTCAGGAAGTTTTTCCTGATGTTCAGTCGGAATCTGGCTTCCTGTAACTTGAGCCCATTATTCCGTGTCCTGCACTCTGGGATGATCAAGAAGAGATCCTGGCCTTCCTCTCTGTGACAGCCTTTCAAGTACTTGAAGAGCGCTATCATATCTCCCCTCAGTCTTCTCTTCTCAAGGCTAAACATGCCCAGTTCTTTCAGTCTCTCTTCATAGGGCTTTGTTTCCAGTCCCCTGATCATCTTTGTTGCCCTCCTTTGAACCCTCTCCAGCTTGTCTGCATCCTTCTTAAAGTGTGGTGCCCAGAACTGGACACAGTACTCCAGATGAGGCCTAACCAGTGCTGAGTAGAGGGGAACTAGCACTTCCCGGGATTTGGAAGCGATGCTTCTATGAATGCAGCCCAAAATAGCATTTGCCTTTTTTGCAGCCACATCACATTGTTGGCTCATATTCAGCTTGTGATCGACGACAATTCCAAGATCCTTCTCGCTCGTAGTGTGGTTGAGCCACGTATCCCCCATCTTGTAACTGTGCATTTGGTTTCTTTTTCCTAGGTGCAGAACTTGGCATTTGTCCCTATTAAATGCCATTCTGTTGTTTTCTGCCCAGCACTCCAGTCTATCCAGATCACTTTGAATTTTGTTTCTGTCTTCCAAAGTATTAGCTATCCCTCCCAATTTTGTGTCATCTGCAAATTTGATCAGCATTCCCTGCACCTCCTCCTCCAAGTCATTAATACAAATGTTGAAGAGCACTGGGCCCAGGACTGAGCCCTGCGGTACCCCACTCGTTACCTCTCCCCAGCTTGAGAAGGTCCCATTGAGAAGCACTCTTTGAGTCCGATTCTGTAGCCAACTGTGGATCCACCGGATCGTTGTTTCATCTAGCCCACTTCGAGCTAGTTTGCTCATCAGGAGATCATGGGGCACTTTGTCGAAAGCTTTGCTGAAGTCGAGGTATATGATGTCTACAGCATTCCCACGGTCTACAAGGGAGGTGACTTGATCAAAAAATGAGATCAGATTTGTCTGGCAGGACTTGTTTTTGACAAATCCATGTTGGCTTCGAGTAATCACGGCATTGTTGTCAAGGTGCTTCCAGATGGATTGCTTTATGAACTACAGGGGAACTACAGCAGCAAAGGGCAGACCAGAAGCTTGAAGAGCAACAGCAAGATGAGGCAGAAGTGGGAAATGCTGAGGAGAAGAAAAATGGAGTAGAGGATACTCCTTGGAAAACGGTGACAGTTAGGAGAAGAAGAACTAGATGCCACTCTGCACCAGTGGAAGCGGTGGAGCTGTGGAACCGATTCCAGGTACTTGCAGATGAGACTGGAGGACAGCCTGCAGAGGAAGAATCACAGGGGAACCTGCATGAGAGTGAGCAAGAGGCTAAAGGTCAGTCAAACAGAGGCGATGAAACCCAGGCCTACAAGAAGAAGAAGAGAAGAGTGGTAGTAGTGGGAGACTCCTTGCTGCGTGGGATCGAGACCCAAGTATGTCGCGAAGACCCGTGGACTCGCCAGGTATGTTGTCTCCCGGGAGGACAGATTAGAGACGTGACTGAAAGGTTGCCTGCACTCATAAAGCCTACTGACAGGTATCCCTTTCTTCTCATCCATGTGGGAACAAATGATACCGCCAAGCGGAGCTACGAAGAGATCACGTCAGACTTTGAAGCTTTGGGAAGGAAACTCAAGAACTTTGCGGCCCAGATAGTTTTCTCATCCATCCTTCCAGTAGTTAGAAGAGGGATAGAAAGGGAACGAAAAATACTCCGGGTGAATGACTGGCTACGAAGGTGGTGCCGACGAGAAAGATTTGGATTCTGGGACCACGGGCTATACTTCCTGGAAGATGGGCTGTTGGCTAGGGATGGGTTGCACCTCACAAAGGCTGGGAAGAATGTGTTTGGCCACAGCATGAAGAACTTCATCAGGAGGGCTTTAAACTGAATCCTACGGGGAAGGGAGATGTAATGTTGGGGGTAACAATGGACGTAGGCGCATGCACTGCAATGGAGAGAACAGCGCTGATAGCGCCCAATAATAGTCTTCAGACACATGTAGGAAGAAAGCCAGACTATGAAGCACATGGTCTTCGATGTCTATATACTAATGCCCAGAGTATGGGAAACAAACAGAACGAACTTGAACTCTTAATACAGGAGGGAAATTATGACTTGATAGGTATAACTGAGACTTGGTGGGATGACTCTCATGACTGGAATACAGCAGTTGAAGGATATAACTTGTTCAAAAAGAACAGGAGGAACAGAAAGGGAGGCGGGGTTGCACTGTATGTGAAAAATACATATCTCTGCACAGAAATACAGGAGGAGGAGCTTGGTAGCCCCATCGAGAGCATCTGGGTTGAAATAAATGGAGCAAAGAATAAAAGGAACCTGGTGGTCGGAGTCTACTACCGGCCACCCAATCAAGGAGAAGCCAAGGATGAAACTTTTGAAAAGCAAATAGCCAATGTTTTAAGGAAGCATGATGTAGTAGTAATGGGGGACTTCAATTTCCCCGATATTTGTTGGGAGACAAATTCTGCAAAACATGGCCCCTCCAGGAAATTCCTGACTTGTGTGGCGGATAACTTCCTCCTACAGAAAGTAGAGGAAGGAACTAGAGGATCGGCTATCCTTGACTTGATCCTAACCAACAGAGATGACTTAGTGGATAAAGTAGCAGTTACAGGAACTCTGGGGGAAAGCGACCATGTTGTACTTGAGTTCTTGGTTCTAAGGGAAGCAAAAGCCGAGTGTACTCAAACGCGTACCCTGGATTTTAGGAAAGCTGATTTTAATAAACTCAGAACAATGATCAGTAAGGTCCCATGGCAAACAATGCTAGCGAGAAAAGGAGTCCAAGATGGGTGGGAACTTTTAAAAAAGGAAATTCTCAAGGCACAATCACAAACAATTCCAACAAGAAGAAAAGGTGGAAGACAACAGAAGAAGCCAATGTGGCTTCACAAAAAGCTTAGGGATGACCTGAAAACAAAAAAGGACACATATAGGAAGTGGAAAGAAGGCCAAGTAACAAAGGAAGAGTACAGGCAGGTAGCACAGAATTGCAGGGATGGCGTCAGGAAGGCTAAAGCGGAGAACGAGGTGAGGTTAGCGAGGGATGCTAAAAACAACAAAAAGGCTTTCTTCAGCTACGTGCATAGTAAAAGGCAGAGGAAAGAAATGGTTGTTCAGCTATTAAATAAGGATGGCAAAATGATAACAGATGACAAAGAAAAGGCAGAGGTGCTCAATTCCTACTTTGGCTCAGTCTTCTCCCAAAAGAGGGTCTATGACCCCCCTGGCAAAGGCGAAGTACAGGCTGAAGGGGCAGGATTGCAGCTTGAGATCGACAGGCATATGGTCAAGGAACACCTCATTACTTTGAATGAGTTCAAATCTCCAGGGCCAGATGAACTGCATCCTAGAGTAATAAAGGAACTGGCAGAAGAACTCTCAGAACCGCTGTCTATTCTCTTTGAGAAATCATGGAGGACCGGGGAAGTGCCAGATGACTGGAGGAGGGCTAACGTTGTCCCTATCTTCAAAAAGGGTAAAAAGGAGGAACCTGGGAACTACAGACCAGTCAGTCTGACATCAATCCCTGGGAAAATTCTGGAGCAGATCATAAAGCAATCCATCTGGAAGCACCTTGACAACAATGCCGTGATTACTCGAAGCCAACATGGATTTGTCAAAAACAAGTCCTGCCAGACAAATCTGATCTCATTTTTTGATCAAGTCACCTCCCTTGTAGACCGTGGGAATGCTGTAGACATCATATACCTCGACTTCAGCAAAGCTTTCGACAAAGTGCCCCATGATATCCTGATGAGCAAACTTGCTCGAAGTGGGCTAGATGAAACAACGATCATGTGGATCCACAGTTGGCTACAGAATCGGACTCAAAGAGTGCTTATCAATGGGACCTTCTCAAGCTGGGGAGAGGTAACGAGTGGGGTACCGCAGGGCTCAGTCCTGGGCCCAGTGCTCTTCAACATTTTTATTAATGACTTGGAGGAGGAGGTGCAGGGAATGCTGATCAAATTTGCAGATGACACAAAATTGGGAGGGATAGCTAATACTTTGGAAGACAGAAACAAAATTCAAAGTGATCTGGATAGACTGGAGTGCTGGGCAGAAAACAACAGAATGGCATTTAATAGGGACAAATGCCAAGTTCTGCACCTAGGAAAAAGAAACCAAATGCACAGTTACAAGATGGGGGATACGTGGCTCAACCACACTACGAGCGAGAAGGATCTTGGAATTGTCGTCGATCACAAGCTGAATATGAGCCAACAATGTGATGTGGCTGCAAAAAAGGCAAATGCTATTTTGGGCTGCATTCATAGAAGCATCGCTTCCAAATCCCGGGAAGTACTAGTTCCCCTCTACTCAGCACTGGTTAGGCCTCATCTGGAGTACTGTGTCCAGTTCTGGGCACCACACTTTAAGAAGGATGCAGACAAGCTGGAGAGGGTTCAAAGGAGGGCAACAAAGATGATCAGGGGACTGGAAACAAAGCCCTATGAAGAGAGACTGAAAGAACTGGGCATGTTTAGCCTTGAGAAGAGAAGACTGAGGGGAGATATGATAGCACTCTTCAAGTACTTGAAAGGTTGTCACAGAGAAGAAGGCCAGGATCTCTTCTTGATCATCCCAGAGTGCAGGACACGGAATAATGGGCTCAAGTTACAGGAAGCCAGATTCCGGCTGAACATCAGGAAAAACTTCCTGAGTGTCAGAGCAATACGGCAATGGAACCAATTACCTGGGGAGGTGGTGGGCTCTCCCACACTGGAGGCCTTTAAGACGAGGCTGGACAGCCATTTGTCGGGGATGCTCTGACTTGGATTCCTGCATTGAGCAGGGGGTTGGACTCGATGGCCTTGTAGGCCCCTTCCAACCCTACTATTCTATGATTCTATGATTCTATGATTCTATGATCTGCTCCAGAATTTTCCCAGGGATTGATGTCAGACTGACTGGTCTGTAGTTCCCAGGTTCCTCCTTTTTACCCTTTTTGAAGATAGGGACAACGTTAGCCCTCCTCCAGTCATCTGGCACTTCCCCGGTCCTCCATGATTTCTCAAAGAGAATAGACAGCGGTTCTGAGAGTTCTTCTGCCAGTTCCTTTATGACTCTAGGATGCAGTTCATCTGGCCCTGGAGATTTGAACTCATTCAAAGTAATGAGGTGTTCCTTGACCATATGCCTGTCGATCTCAAGCTGCAATCCTGCCCCTTCAGCCTGTACTTCGCCTTTGCCAGGGGGGTCATAGACCCTCTTTTGGGAGAAGACTGAGCCAAAGTAGGAATTGAGCACCTCTGCCTTTTCTTTGTCCTCTGTTATCATTTTGCCATCCTTATTTAATAGCTGAACAACCATTTCTTTCCTCTGCCTTTTACTATGCACGTAGCTGAAGAAAGCCTTTTTGTTGTTTTTAGCATCCCTCGCTAACCTCACCTCGTTCTCCGCTTTAGCCTTCCTGACGCCATCCCTGCAATTCTGGGCTATCTGCCTGTACTCTTCCTTTGTTACTTGGCCTTCTTTCCACTTCCTATATGTGTCCTTTTTTGTTTTCAGGTCATCCCTAAGCTTTTTGTGAAGCCACATTGGCTTCTTCTGTTGTCTTCCACCTTTTCTTCTTGTTGGAATTGTTTGTGATTGTGCCTTGAGAATTTCCTTTTTTAAAAGTTCCCACCCATCTTGGACTCCTTTTCTCGCTAGCATTGCTTGCCATGGGACCTTACTGATCATTGTTCTGAGTTTATTAAAATCAGCTTTCCTAAAATCCAGGGTACGCGTTTGACTACACTCGGCTTTTGCTTCCCTTAGAACCAAGAACTCAAGTACAACATGGTCGCTTTCCCCCAGAGTTCCTGTAACTGCTACTTTATCCACTAAGTCATCTCTGTTGGTTAGGATCAAGTCAAGGATAGCCGATCTTCTAGTTCCTTCCTCTACTTTCTGTAGGAGGAAGTTATCCGCCACACAAGTCAGGAATTTCCTGGAGGGGCCATGTTTTGCAGAATTTGTCTCCCAACAAATATCGGGGAAATTGAAGTCCCCCATTACTACTACATCATGCTTCCTTAAAACATTGGCTATTTGCTTTTCAAAAGTTTCATCCTTGTCTTCTCCTTCTCCTACTAGTCTTCTCCTACTATTCTTCATAGAATAGTAGGGTTGGAAGGGGCCTATAAGACCATCAAGTCCAACCCCCTGCTTAGTGCAGGAATCCAAGTCAGAGCATCCCTGACAGATGGCTGTCCAGCCTCGTCTTGAATGCTTCCAGTGTGGGAGTTTCTGTCTTCCAAAGTATTAGATATCCTGCCCAATTTTGTGTCATCTGCAAATATGATCAGCATTCCCTGCACCTCCTCCTCCAAGGCATTCATAAAAATGTTGAAGAGCACTGGGCCCAGGACTGAGCCCTGCAGCACCCCACTTATTACTTCTCTCCAGTTGGAGAAGATCCCATGGAAAAGCACTCTTTCAGTCCAATTCTGTAGCCAACTGTGGATCCACCGGATCGTTGTTTCATCTAGCCCACTTTGAGCTAGTTTGCTCATCAGGAGATCATGGGGCACTTTGTCAAAAGCTTTGCTGAAGTTGGGGTATATGATGTCTACAGCATTCCCACAGTCCACAAGGGAGGTGACTTGATAAAAAAATGAGATCAGATTCGTCTGGCAGGACTTGTTTTTGACAAATCCATGTTGGCTTCGAGTAATCACTGCATTGTTTTCAAGGTGCTTCCAGATGGATTCCTTTATCAGATGGATTCCAGATGGATTCCTTTTGACCCAAGTATGTCGCGAAGACCCGTGGACTCGCCAGGTATGTTGTCTCCCGGGAGGACAGATTAGAGACGTGACTGAAAGGTTGCCTGCACTCATAAAGCCCACTGACAGGTATCCCTTTCTTCTCATCCATGTGGGAACAAATGATACCGCCAAGCGGAGCTACGAAGAGATCACGTCAGACTTTGAAGCTTTGGGAAGGAAACTCAAGAACTTTGGGGCCCAGATAGTTTTCTCATCCATCCTTCCAGTAGTTAGAAGAGGGATAGAAAGGGAACGAAAAATACTCTGGGTGAATGACTGGCTACGAAGGTGGTGCCGACGAGAGAGATTTGGATTCTGGGACCACGGGCTATACTTCCTGGAAGATGGGCTGTTGGCTAGGGATGGGTTGCACCTCACAAAGGCTGGGAAGAATGTGTTTGGCCACAGCATGAAGAACTTCATCAGGAGGGCTTTAAACTGAATCCTACGGGGAAGGGAGATGTAATGTTGGGGGTAACAATGGACGTAGGCGCATGCACTGCAATGGAGAGAACAGCTCTGATAGCGCCCAATAATAGTCTTCAGACACAGGTAGGAAGAAAGCCAGACTATGAAGCACATGGTCTTCGATGTCTATATACTAATGCCCAGATTATGGGAAACAAACAGTACGAACTTGAACTCTTAATACAGGAGGGAAATTATGACTTGATAGGTATAACTGAGACTTGGTGGGATGACTCTCATGACTGGAATACAGCAGTTGAAGGATATAACGGGCGGGAAGCTTCAGTCTGTTTCCCGCCTCCCAGCTGAGCAGAGCAGAGCAGAGCAAGCTGCTCCAGCTGGTCCAGGGACTACAGAAGCAGGCAAGCTCCCGGAGAGCGAGCGAACAGAGCGAGCGAACAGGGGGAGCAAACAGGAGTTGGCCAGGGGAGTTGCAGTGGTTGAAGAGACAAAGGAGACAAAGGAGACAGAGGCTAAGAGGTAAGTGGGTTGCAGGAAGCCCAGGGCGCTGCCCTTTATCCTTCTGACTGGCTGTGAGCTCACCAGGAGCTTCTGAGAGCTCCAACTGAATTGGAGGGGTGTGGCCTGAGTACTCCCAGCAGCTGACTGGGCGGGAAGCTTCAGTCTGTTTCCCGCCTCCCAGCTGAGCAGAGCAGAGCAGAGGAAGCTGCTCCAGCTGGTCCAGGGACTACAGAAGCAGGCAAGCTCCCGGAGAGCGAGCGACCAGAGCGAGCGGACAGGGGGAGCAAACAGGGGGAGCAAACAGGAGTTGGCCAGGGGAGTTCGGCAGGGGAGGTCAAGGGGGAGGCCCCTAACATTTTTTATTTTATTTTATTTTATTTTTTTTTACTAACTTTTTTTCATTTATTTGTCTTGTAACACACACTTCCACACCAGTGGGACTCTGCTTTTAACCTCTACTGAGTAGAGGAGCAGGCACAGGCTAGTCTAGAACAATCACAAAGCTAGACACAAAAAGGGAAAAGGGGCTATGGAAGGACAAGACTCTCCAGTGGTGGTGACCTGCAAGGTGTGTGCAATGTTTGTTTTCTTGCCTGAGAACAACATGGCCTACACCTGCAACAAGTGCAAGTTGATCACGCTGCTGGAGGAAAAAGTAAGTGGACTGGAGCGGCGACTGTCGACCCTCCGGGGAATAAGAGAACACGAAGAGTTCTTGGACAGAATGGGGGAACTACAGCAGCAAAGGGCAGACCAGAAGCTTGAAGAGCAACAGCAAGATGAGGCAGTGGGAAATGCTGAGGTGAAGAAAAATGGAGTAGAGGATACTCCTTGGAAAACGGTGACAGTTAGGAGAAGAAGAACTAGACGACACTCTGCACCAGTGGAAGCGGTGGAGCTGTGGAACCGATTCCAGGTACTTGCAGATGAGACTGGAGGACAGCCTGCAGAGGAAGAATCACAGGGGAACCTGCATGAGAGTGAGCAAGAGGCTAAAGGTCAGTCAAACAGAGGCGATGAAACCCAGGCCTACAAGAAGAAGAAGAGAAGAGTGGTAGTAGTGGGAGACTCCTTGCTGCGTGGGATCGAGACCCAAGTATGTCGCGAAGACCCGTGGACTCGCCAGGTATGTTATCATAGAATCATAGAATAGTAGGGTTGGAAGGGGCCTACAAGGCCATCGAGTCCAACCCCCTGCTCAATGCAGGAATCCAAGTCAGAGCATCCCTGACAAATGGCTGTCCAGCCTCGTCTTGAAGGCCTCCAGTGTGGGAGAGCCCACCACCTCCCCAGGTAATTGGTTCCATTGCCGTATTGCTCTGACACTCAGGAAGTTTTTCCTGATGTTCAGTCGGAATCTGGCTTCCTGTAACTTGAGCCCATTATTCCGTGTCCTGCACTCTGGGATAATCAAGAAGAGATCCTGGCCTTCTTCTCTGTGACAACCTTTCAAGTACTTGAAGAGCGCTATCATATCTCCCCTCAGTCTTCTCTTCTCAAGGCTAAACATGCCCAGTTCTTTCAGTCTCTCTTCATAGGGCTTTGTTTCCAGTCCCCTGATCATCTTTGTTGCCCTCCTTTGAACCCTCTCCAGCTTGTCTGCATCCTTCTTAAAGTGTGGTGCCCAGAACTGGACACAGTACTCCAGATGAGGCCTAACCAGTGCTGAGTAGAGGGGAACTAGTACTTCCCGGGATTTGGAAGCGATGCTTCTATGAATGCAGCCCAAAATAGCATTTGCCTTTTTTGCAGCCACATCACATTGTTGGCTCATATTCAGCTTGTGATCGACGACAATTCCAAGATCCTTCTCGCTCGTAGTGTGGTTGAGCCACGTATCCCCCATCTTGTAACTGTGCATTTGGTTTCTTTTTCCTAGGTGCAGAACTTGGCATTTGTCCCTATTAAATGCCATTCTGTTGTTTTCTGCCCAGCACTCCAGTCTATCCAGATCACTTTGAATTTTGTTTCTGTCTTCCAAAGTATTAGCTATCCCTCCCAATTTTGTGTCATCTGCAAATTTGATCAGCATTCCCTGCACCTCCTCCTCCAAGTCATTAATAAAAATATTGAAGAGCACTGGGCCCAGGACTGAGCCCTGCGGTACCCCACTCGTTACCTCTCCCCAGCTTGAGAAGGTCCCATTGATAAGCACTCTTTGAGTCCGATTCTGTAGCCAACTGTGGATCCACATGATCGTTGTTTCATCTAGCCCACTTCGAGCTAGTTTGCTCATCAGGATATCATGGGGCACTTTGTCGAAAGCTTTGCTGAAGTCGAGGTATATGATGTCTACAGCATTCCCACGGTCTACAAGGGAGGTGACTTGATCAAAAAATGAGATCAGATTTGTCTGGCAGGACTTGTTTTTGACAAATCCATGTTGGCTTCGAGTAATCACTGCATTGTTGTCAAGGTGCTTCCAGATGGATTGCTTTATGATCTGCTCCAGAATTTTCCCAGGGATTGATGTCAGACTGACTGGTCTGTAGTTCCCAGGTTCCTCCTTTTTACCCTTTTTGAAGATAGGGACAACGTTAGCCCTCCTCCAGTCATCTGGCACTTCCCCGGTCCTCCATGATTTCTCAAAGAGAATAGACAGCGGTTCTGAGAGCTCTTCTGCCAGTTCCTTTATGACTCTAGGATGCAGTTCATCTGGCCCTGGAGATTTGAACTCATTCAAAGTAATGAGGTGTTCCTTGACCATATGCCTGTCGATCTCAAGCTGCAATCCTGCCCCTTCAGCCTGTACTTCGCCTTTGCCAGGGGGGTCATAGACCCTCTTTTGGGAGAAGACTGAGCCAAAGTAGGAATTGAGCACCTCTGCCTTTTCTTTGTCCTCTGTTATCATTTTGCCATCCTTATTTAATAGCTGAACAACCATTTCTTTCCTCTGCCTTTTACTATGCACGTAGCTGAAGAAAGCCTTTTTGTTGTTTTTAGCATCCCTCGCTAACCTCACCTCGTTCTCCGCTTTAGCCTTCCTGACGCCATCCCTGCAATTCTGTGCTACCTGCCTGTACTCTTCCTTTGTTACTTGGCCTTCTTTCCACTTCCTATATGTGTCCTTTTTTGTTTTCAGGTCATCCCTAAGCTTTTTGTGAAGCCACATTGGCTTCTTCTGTTGTCTTCCACCTTTTCTTCTTGTTGGAATTGTTTGTGATTGTGCCTTGAGAATTTCCTTTTTTAAAAGTTCCCACCCATCTTGGACTCCTTTTCTCGCTAGCATTGCTTGCCATGGGACCTTACTGATCATTGTTCTGAGTTTATTAAAATCAGCTTTCCTAAAATCCAGGGTACGCGTTTGAGTACACTCGGCTTTTGCTTCCCTTAGAACCAAGAACTCAAGTACAACATGGTCGCTTTCCCCCAGAGTTCCTGTAACTGCTACTTTATCCACTAAGTCATCTCTGTTGGTTAGGATCAAGTCAAGGATAGCCGATCCTCTAGTTCCTTCCTCTACTTTCTGTAGGAGGAAGTTATCCGCCACACAAGTCAGGAATTTCCTGGAGGGGCCATGTTTTGCAGAATTTGTCTCCCAACAAATATCGGGGAAATTGAAGTCCCCCATTACTACTACATCATGCTTCCTTAAAACATTGGCTATTTGCTTTTCAAAAGTTTCATCCTTGGCTTCTCCTTGATTGGGTGGCCGGTAGTAGACTCCGACCACCAGGTTCCTTTTATTCTTTGCTCCATTTATTTCAACCCAGATGCTCTCGATGGGGCTACCAAGCTCCTCCTCCTGTATTTCTGTGCAGAGATATGTATTTTTCACATACAGTGCAACCCCGCCTCCCTTTCTGTTCCTCCTGTTCTTTTTGAACAAGTTATATCCTTCAACTGCTGTATTCCAGTCATGAGAGTCATCCCACCAAGTCTCAGTTATACCTATCAAGTCATAATTTCCCTCCTGTATTAAGAGTTCAAGTTCGTTCTGTTTGTTTCCCATACTCTGGGCATTAGTATATAGACATCGAAGACCATGTGCTTCATAGTCTGGCTTTCTTCCTACATGTGTCTGAAGACTATTATTGGGCGCTATCAGCGCTGTTCTCTCCATTGCAGTGCATGCGCCTACGTCCATTGTTACCCCCAACATTACATCTCCCTTCCCCGTAGGATTCAGTTTAAAGCCCTCCTGATGAAGTTCTTCATGCTGTGGCCAAACACATTCTTCCCAGCCTTTGTGAGGTGCAACCCATCCCTAGCCAACAGCCCATCTTCCAGGAAGTATAGCCCGTGGTCCCAGAATCCAAATCTCTCTCGTCGGCACCACCTTCGTAGCCAGTCATTCACCCGGAGTATTTTTCGTTCCCTTTCTATCCCTCTTCTAACTACTGGAAGGATGGATGAGAAAACTATCTGGGCCCCAAAGTTCTTGAGTTTCCTTCCCAAAGCTTCAAAGTCTGACGTGATCTCTTCGTAGCTCCGCTTGGCGGTATCATTTGTTCCCACATGGATGAGAAGAAAGGGATACCTGTCAGTGGGCTTTATGAGTGCAGGCAACCTTTCAGTCACGTCTCTAATCTGTCCTCCCGGGAGACAACATAACTGGCGAGTCCACGGGTCTTCGCGACATACTTGGGTCTCGATCCCACGCAGCAAGGAGTCTCCCACTACTACCACTCTTCTCTTCTTCTTCTTGTAGGCCTGGGTTTCATCGCCTCTGTTTGACTGACCTTCAGCCTCTTGCTCACTCTCATGCAGGTTCCCCTGTGATTCTTCCTCTGCAGGCTGTCCTCCAGTCTCATCTGCAAGTACCTGGAATCGGTTCCACAGCTCCACCGCTTCCACTGGTGCAGAGTGGCGTCTAGTTCTTCTTCTCCTAACTGTCACCCTTTTCCAAGGAGTATCCTCTACTCCATTTTTCTTCACCTCAGCATTTCCCACTGCCTCATCTTGCTGTTGCTCTTCAAGCTTCTGGTCTGCCCTTTGCTGCTGTAGTTCCCCCATTCTGTCCAAGAACTCTTCTCTTATTCCCCGGAGGGTCGACAGTCGCCGCTCCAGTCCGCTTACTTTTTCCTCCAGCAGCGTGATCAACTTGCACTTGTTGCAGGTGTAGGCCATGTTGTTCTCAGGCAAGAAAACAAACATTGCACACACCTTGCAGGTCACCACCACTGGAGAGTCTTGTCCTTCCATAGCCTCTTCTCCCTTTTTGTGTCTAGCTTTGTGATTGTTCTAGACTAGCCTGTGCCTGCTCCTCTACTCAGTAGAGGTTAAAAGCAGAGTCCCACTGGTGTGGAAGTGTGTGTTACAAGACAAATAAATGGAAGTTAGTGAAAAAATAAAATAAAATAAAATAAAATTGTTAGGGGCCTCCCCCTTGACCTCCCCTGCCGAACTCCCCTGGCCAACTCCTGTTTGCTCCCCCTGTTCGCTCGCTCTGTTCGCTCGCTCTCTGGGAGCTTGCCTGCTTCTGTAGTCCCTGGACCAGCTGGAGCAGCTTGCTCTGCTCTGCTCTGCTCAGCTGGGAGGCGGGAAACAGACTGAAGCTTCCCGCTTCAGTCTCCCGGGAGGACAGATTAGAGACGTGACTGAAAGGTTGCCTGCACTCATAAAGCCCACTGACAGGTATCCCTTTCTTCTCATCCATGTGGGAACAAATGATACCGCCAAGCGGAGCTACGAAGAGATCACGTCAGACTTTGAAGCTTTGGGAAGGAAACTCAAGAACTTTGGGGCCCAGATAGTTTTCTCATCCATCCTTCCAGTAGTTAGAAGAGGGATAGAAAGGGAACGAAAAATACTCCGGGTGAATGACTGGCTACGAAGGTGGTGCCGACGAGAGAGATTTGGATTCTGGGACCACGGGCTATACTTCCTGGAAGATGGGCTGTTGGCTAGGGATGGGTTGCACCTCACAAAGGCTGGGAAGAATGTGTTTGGTCACAGCATGAAGAACTTCATCAGGAGGGCTTTAAACTGAATCCTACGGGGAAGGGAGATGTAATGTTGGGGGTAACAATGGACGTAGGCGCATGCACTGCAATGGAGAGAACAGCTCTGATAGCGTCCAATAATAGTCTTCAGACACAGGTAGGAAGAAAGCCAGACTATGAAGCACATGGTCTTCGATGTCTATATACTAATGCCCAGAGTATGGGAAACAAACAGAACGAACTTGAACTCTTAATACAGGAGGGAAATTATGACTTGATAGGTATAACTGAGACTTGGTGGGATGACTCTCATGACTGGAATACAGCAATTGAAGGATATAACTTGTTCAAAAAGAACAGGAGGAACAGAAAGGGAGGCGGGGTTGCACTGTATGTGAAAAATACATATCTCTGCACAGAAATACAGGAGGAGGAGCTTGGTAGCCCCATCGAGAGCATCTGGGTTGAAATAAATGGAGCAAAGAATAAAAGGAACCTGGTGGTCGGAGTCTACTACCGGCCACCCAATCAAGGAGAAGACAAGGATGAAACTTTTGAAAAGCAAATAGCCAATGTTTTAAGGAAGCATGATGTAGTAGTAATGGGGGACTTCAATTTCCCCGATATTTGTTGGGAGACAAATTCTGCAAAACATGGCCCCTCCAGGAAATTCCTGACTTGTGTGGCGGATAACTTCCTCCTACAGAAAGTAGAGGAAGGAACTAGAAGATCGGCTATCCTTGACTTGATCCTAACCAACAGAGATGACTTAGTGGATAAAGTAGCAGTTACAGGAACTCTGGGGGAAAGCGACCATGTTGTACTTGAGTTCTTGGTTCTAAGGGAAGCAAAAGCCGAGTGTACTCAAACGCGTACCCTGGATTTTAGGAAAGCTGATTTTAATAAACTCAGAACAATGATCAGTAAGGTCCCATGGCAAGCAATGCTAGCGAGAAAAGGAGTCCAAGATGGGTGGGAACTTTTAAAAAAGGAAATTCTCAAGGCACAATCACAAACAATTCCAACAAGAAGAAAAGGTGGAAGACAACAGAAGAAGCCAATGTGGCTTCACAAAAAGCTTAGGGATGACCTGAAAACAAAAAAGGACACATATAGGAAGTGGAAAGAAGGCCAAGTAACAAAGGAAGAGTACAGGCAGGTAGCACAGAATTGCAGGGATGGCGTCAGGAAGGCTAAAGCGGAGAACGAGGTGAGGTTAGCGAGGGATGCTAAAAACAACAAAAAGGCTTTCTTCAGCTACGTGCATAGTAAAAGGCAGAGGAAAGAAATGGTTGTTCAGCTATTAAATAAGGATGGCAAAATGATAACAGAGGACAAAGAAAAGGCAGAGGTGCTCAATTCCTACTTTGGCTCAGTCTTCTCCCAAAAGAGGGTCTATGACCCCCCTGGCAAAGGCGAAGTACAGGCTGAAGGGGCAGGATTGCAGCTTGAGATCGACAGGCATATGGTCAAGGAACACCTCATTACTTTGAATGAGTTCAAATCTCCAGGGCCAGATGAACTGCATCCTAGAGTCATAAAGGAACTGGCAGAAGAACTCTCAGAACCGCTGTCTATTCTCTTTGAGAAATCATGGAGGACGGGGGAAGTGCCAGATGACTGGAGGAGGGCTAACGTTGTCCCTATCTTCAAAAAGGGTAAAAAGGAGGAACCTGGGAACTACAGACCAGTCAGTCTGACATCAATCCCTGGGAAAATTCTGGAGCAGATCATAAAGCAATCCATCTGGAAGCACCTTGACAACAATGCCGTGATTACTCGAAGCCAACATGGATTTGTCAAAAACAAGTCCTGCCAGACAAATCTGATCTCATTTTTTGATCAAGTCACCTCCCTTGTAGACCGTGGGAATGCTGTAGACATCATATACCTCGACTTCAGCAAAGCTTTCGACAAAGTGCCCCATGATCTCCTGATGAGCAAACTAGCTCGAAGTGGGCTAGATGAAACAACGATCATGTGGATCCACAGTTGGCTACAGAATCGGACTCAAAGAGTGCTTCTCAATGGGACCTTCTCAAGCTGGGGAGAGGTAACGAGTGGGGTACCGCAGGGCTCAGTCCTGGGCCCAGTGCTCTTCAACATTTGTATTAATGACTTGGAGGAGGAGGTGCAGGGAATGCTGATCAAATTTGCAGATGACACAAAATTGGGAGGGATAGCTAATACTTTGGAAGACAGAAACAAAATTCAAAGTGATCTGGATAGACTGGAGTGCTGGGCAGAAAACAACAGAATGGCATTTAATAGGGACAAATGCCAAGTTCTGCACCTAGGAAAAAGAAACCAAATGCACAGTTACAAGATGGGGGATACGTGGCTCAACCACACTACGAGCGAGAAGGATCTTGGAATTGTCGTCGATCACAAGCTGAATATGAGCCAACAATGTGATGTGGCTGCAAAAAAGGCAAATGCTATTTTGGGCTGCATTCATAGAAGCATCGCTTCCAAATCCCGGGAAGTGCTAGTTCCCCTCTACTCAGCACTGGTTAGGCCTCATCTGGAGTACTGTGTCCAGTTCTGGGCACCACACTTTAAGAAGGATGCAGACAAGCTGGAGAGGGTTCAAAGGAGGGCAACAAAGATGATCAGGGGACTGGAAACAAAGCCCTATGAAGAGAGACTGAAAGAACTGGGCATGTTTAGCCTTGAGAAGAGAAGACTGAGGGGAGATATGATAGCGCTCTTCAAGTACTTGAAAGGCTGTCACAGAGAGGAAGGCCAGGATCTCTTCTTGATCATCCCAGAGTGCAGGACACGGAATAATGGGCTCAAGTTACAGGAAGCCAGATTCCGACTGAACATCAGGAAAAACTTCCTGAGTGTCAGAGCAATACGGCAATGGAACCAATTACCTGGGGAGGTGGTGGGCTCTCCCACACTGGAGGCCTTCAAGACGAGGCTGGACAGCCATTTGTCAGGGATGCTCTGACTTGGATTCCTGCATTGAGCAGGGGGTTGGACTCGATGGCCTTGTAGGCCCCTTCCAACCCTACTATTCTATGATTCTATGATCATCTGCTCCAGAATTTTCCCAGGGATTGATGTCAGACTGACTGGTTTGTAGTTCCCAGGTTCCTCCTTTTTACCCTCTTTGAAGATAGGGACCACATTCGCCCTCCTCCAGTCATCTGGCGCTTCACCTGTCCTCCATGATTCCTCAAAGAGAATAGACAGTGGTTCTGAGAGTTCTTCTGCCAGTTCCTTTATTACTCTAAGGTTGCACACTGTGACAGGTTTGCGCAGCACTTTGAAGATAAAGTCACTCAGATTTGTCACAAATTGGATACCATGATTATCATAGAATCATAGAATAGTAGGGTTGGAAGGGGCCTACAAGGCCATCGAGTCCAACCCCCTGCTCAATGCAGGAATCCAAGTCAGAGCATCCCTGACAAATGGCTGTCCAGCCTTGTCTTGAATGCCTCCAGGGTGGGAGAGCCCACCACCGCCCTAGGGAATCAATTCCATTGTTGTATTGCTCCAACAGTCAGGAAGTTTTTCCTGATGTTCAACCAGAATCCAGCTTCCTGTCACTTGAGCCCATTGTTCCGTGTCCTGCACTCTGGCATGATGGAGAAGAGATCCTGGCCTTCCTCTCTGTGACAACCTTTCAAGTACTTGAAGAGCGCTATCATATCATATTTATCTATAATTACCATTAAAAGATAATTTTCTGTACACATTTTTTAATTGGAGAACTCCACTGCAAAATTTGGAGAAGCATTTCAAAGGATAACTGAGTGTTGGTCTGCACATTGGCTCAAAAGCGCAAAATTAGGTGTGTTCACATTAAATTGCAAACCAGGCGAATTTCTTCCCCCCACATCCCCACCCGGCCCCATAGTTCCTGCACACCCTTTCCCAGCAATCATTCCTGTCTTCCATTGGCAGGTGGGCAAACAGGAGAGACAGCGCCTGCTGGAAGACCTGGGAGTAAGCAGCATGGAACGCAGTGGGACTTACTTCTGAGTCATCATGCCTAGAATTGAGGAAAGGCCCCTGCTGAGTCGCCCTGGCCAGTTTTCATTCGGCTGCTCTCTGCACCACCCAACATCCCACCATCAGTGCAGTGGCTGTTCCTCTGCTCTAGTAGCAGAGAAGATCGGGAAGAGCCCGTGCCTGCTGGACATGTGTGTGAAATGGCCAGGAAACCCCATTAGTGCTTGCTTGTTCATTCCTTTTACAGTATCAGATGAATAAAGGCACTTCACCGCCCCCCCCCCGCCCTGTCTCCAGTTCTCTGTATTTAGTTGGCTAATTAATAACTAACCAGGATCTCTCTCTCTCTCTCTCCAGTGAGGCCCACCTGCCCAGCAGCCAGCTTGGATTTACTGGGCTAATTTCACCACCCACCAGGCTGCAATTCCCGTGAGCTCACTGATGCAAAGGAGCCCCCCTGGAGAGATGAGTCCTCCTCCCCCGCTCACCTCCAGCAGGAGATCAGAGTGAACTGTGCTATTTGTAGCATGTAGAATTCTGCAAAGCAAAGAAGGATGCTGATGGAAGTGACTTTTTATCAGAGGGAGGGGCATAAAAAGCAGGCTGACATTTGAAGATTAAATAAGCAAATCAATATTCCCTGTTCAGTTGTATGTGAAAAGCACATTGGAGGGTACAGAAGGGGTTCCCGGCATCACTGAGGTTAACCGTGTGCAGCATCAGTGCAAAGCATTCAAGATACTGGGTGTTCCCCACATCTGATGGGTTCAAGGAGGGTGTTTTCTGGCACACAAGGAGAGCCCTGAAGCTGGATCAGACCCAGTGGGGCCTCTCTAGTCCAGCATTCTGTTCCCATAGTGGCCAGCCAGAGGCCCAGTGAGAAACCCATGAGCCGGACGTGAGTGCCAGAGCACCCTCCTGCCCGTGCCCCCCAGCCCCTGGTCTGGAGTGCTCCATGAATGAGCGCACCGCACCGTTCTAAGTCCCTTCACCAGAACATACTTCCAGGTGGGGTGGGGGGATTGGAGTGAATGTCCTCAGACTAGCAGGGGCTGCTCAACCAGTGTGAGAGGCTTCCCCCGTCCTTCCTTACAGCTGACATGGCTGCAAAGCTTCGCATTACTTACTCCCTTACAGCTGAGAAAGCAGCTTCAACATAGTGCTTCACAGCCTTTAGGAGAGTTAACCCTCTGAATTAAGGATGGTAGAGAATTCCACCACGGATCTCAGTGAGGCCGAATTCCAGTGCATTCGGCCCCCCCAAAGTCCGTGGCAGAACGAAGCTCCCCCGCCCCATCACCCTGCAAAAAGCGCGCGAAATGGGGCGCCTACTTGGTGTCGTTCGCGCTGCTTTGCGAATGGCAGCCGCATCTGCAGCCACCATTCGCTTCATGATTTTTCCCATGATAGGCTACGTAAATACTTACGTGGCCTACCATGGCTAACACAGGGACGCCATTTGTGTCCCTGCGGAGGTGTCAGGGTGGAAACTGAGCCGATACAACCACAGAGCAGTTCTGATTCTGAGGAGGATCAGCAATCTGTGGGAGAGGAGCCAGCTCATCCCTCACAGGCACAGCAGCTGGCAGAGATTCCTCCTGCCGCCATTCCTGAGATAGATAGTGACCCGGGCAGTGAGAGAGTGCGGGAACTGGGCTTGCTAGACGCTCGGCACAGACGCAGGGAGCAACGAGTGATGGAGGGCGCGGAAAGGAGGTGTAGCGCCCGTTTGGCACACAAGCAACGGCCGCGTCCCAAGGACCCAAGGGAAAGAGGGAGGATCTCTCCCTAGCCCATAAGTTCAGGGTCTTCAAGTGATTCTCCTTCAAACGGGGACCAACTGCCTACGCAGAGCATAGGCTACTGCACTGTTCATTGCTTAGTCACTGGTGATAGGATGTGAAAGAGTCATTAAGCTGTAAAAGGATTAAAGCCTTAAAAAGAATCCTTTCGATTGTGTCTTGAGTTGGCTATTGGAGTCTACTGAAAGAGGCCACTAGGGCACTCCTGACAGGATGCCATGATAGGCTACATAAATATTTATGTAGCCTATCACGGGGGGAAAAAGGGATGCAAATGGCAGCCATGGTAGCCGCCGCCATTTGCGTTCCCTTTTTTTCGCTGTGAAAGGCTACGTAAATATTTACGTAGCCTATCACAGCGAAAAAAAGGGACGCATATGGCGGCGGCTACGGCGGCTGCCATTTGCGTCCCTGCACAGCCCAGCAGCAGCCAGATGTCGCCGTGGAGCAGAGCCGGCTGGCGAGGATTTCGGGGGGAGGGACGGAGCACCTCCCCCCCACCGCGGATGTCACGAAACGAAACAGGTAAGTCGTTTCGTACATCCCTACTCTGAATACTTGAAGCACCGTGGCGCCAACCAGCCCCCTTTCTAATCCCCTTTCTCCTTTCAACTGAAGCTCCCGATTCTGCAAAGGATCAAAGCTGCAAATTAATTACTTCTGAAAAGCAAGGAAGCAAACATCAAAGACATGCAGTTTTGACACTGAGGCTCCTAAATGTGTTATTTCGATGCATGGGAATCTCGGTAACTTCTGGAGTGCACATTTCAGGAACAAGCCTCATTGACCACAGTGGGAGTTACCTCTGAGTAGACACACAAATGTTTGTGCTAGGAAAGACAGGGAAGGGAAACACAGGGATGGGAAACCAGCCAGCACCCTTTCTAACCTGATGCAGTGAAAAGTTGAAGATGTGAATTAGTTAATTCTGAATGGTAATAAACCAAACAATGGCGAATCGCAGCTTTGAGATAGCACTTTACAGCCTTTAGGGAGTTTGTGCTTTAAAATGTGCTACTTTGATTGAGGGGGATTTCTGTAAATTCTGAAATGTGCATTCAGGGGAAAAGCCTCATTGACCACAATGGGAGCTGCTTCTGAGTAGACACTAATTGGCTTATGCTGGGAAAAACAGGGATGGGAAATACAGGGATAGGAAACACCCCTTGACCGGGGTCACAGTGAAAGGCACACCTGTGGGCAGGGCTAGCAAACCAGAGGTAAATGCGGGGGTTGGAGCACACAACAACTATACCACAGCGTACCTGACTTAAGGGAAAGAATTGGACTTAAAGTAGTCTCAGGAAATCCGTTTTTTCCAGGAAAAGCTCCAGGGTGGCTGTGGGACAGCCATGACATCATGTGCCCTGAACGATCTCAAAATGGAGCCAGCTTGCTGCAAATCAACCATGGAGACACACACACCCATCTCAGCCCAGAGGGGCTGCTGAGTAGCTTGCGTGCATGAGAATCCACCCCTCCTGACTCACATGGCTTGAAGCCCTGACCCATAAGGCTTCACTGCCTTGATTATATGACTTGTTGAAGATGCTTAAGGGGGGGCAGCCAGTTGTCATCATCTGCTGAACCACCTGCTAGATAGATGTCCAGGTGCTAATGGTTGGATGTGCAGTTTGCGTCCGGTCACACAGAAAATATCCATTTGCAAATTTTCCTGGAAAGAAAGAAACGAAATCCAAGAGCACATGAACTCTAAAAGGGAACATGAGCTGTGTCATTCAGCTCACCCCATTAGTGACTCCAGCAAACCAGAGAGGAGGCCCAATAATGAAGCCAATGACCTCTCCATAGTTAGGCAGGCTTAGCGTTGCCATTATGGTTACCACACCAGGCAATACAAGCTCCTTGGGTGGGAGAGGGCCACTGGGATCTCAGCCATAATGCAGCCCAGACTGTCCGACACCTCTGGGCAAGGATGTCTTTGCGTGACAGACGCAAACTCTGTAAGTGGAAGGCAACGGCTCTGAAAAGCTGTTACTTACCTTGATATGAACCAGTTTAAATTAAAGATGAAATGGCAGAACACCTTCACGAGGCTTATAACAGACACCGTAATGCAGGACATTCACCACGCTATAGGCTGCCTGGATCGTGAAGGGTAGCAGTGCAATTAAAGTCTTAGAGGCACAGCTGAGCACAGCTTCAATGTGGTTGAGGAAAGTGTAGCACAAACTGCTTGACTCCTCCAAATCAGACCTGAAGCATCTGGCAGCTGACAATAAATCTCTCTTTAGAGTGACGGAGATGGAGCCCCTTGTAATCCCTGCCTGCTGTACTGGAGCAGCGGAAGGAAAGAGGCCGACACAAGGACTCTGCAAGGCGGTCCCTTTGGCGGGCGCTGCAAAAATAGTGGAAGAAGGGAGCAGGAGGACATTGTGGGCAGGAAGGAGCCGTGAGAAGGGGCCCTGGCAGAAGAGGACAGACATAGGCTGGAGCCTGTCCAGCTCACGAGGCAGCAGAAGAGTCCCCTCTGTGGGGCAAGTGGGGCAGGTCTGGGCTGGTGGTCACATCTAGAAAGGGTGAAAACAGGGTCAAGGGGAGCCACCGCCGGCCCCAGGGCCAGGGGGGAAATGATGGTCAAGTAAAGGCCGAGGGAGCTGTGTACCTGCCCCCTAAAGAAAGGCCAGGGGAGGGGCTTCTCAGCAGCCACTGGGCATTGAGGCCAGGTAGGGCTCCCAACTGTGCGGCGGGGGGGACGACAGGATTTGGGGGCCAGTTTGCACATCCAACCTTCATTTCATCTGCAGTTCCACCCTGCCTGGGAACTTGGAATGTGAGTCCAAACCTGTCCTCCAGTTCTGCTGTGCTGAATACCTGCCTTGAATGAGACACATTTTTGTGTGTTTCGGTTTCTGTGTCTAAATGTTCATTTTCACCAGGGGAGAACTTCTTGTTGAACAGGGATGCAAATCGAGTGAGAACTAAAACTGTTTCACTCACATTCATCCACGTTCTGAGCCCAAAGTGCTGCTTTAGGGGAACTTTGCAGGCAGCCCCAAAGCCCGGTGTTTTTCAAGGTTTCAGGAACCTGCCCAGTCCCTGAGCCAACAGAAACACAGGAAAAAAGGGAAGTGTTTCTTGACAACAAAAAACCCTGGCAGTTTCATCTGAAGTCTAAAAGAAGAGAAAGAAATTAAAGTAATAACTGGCTAGATTACAGGTGAGACTATGCAAGACACCAAGGTAACTTCTTGCTGAGAAGGGCTTCTGGGGAGATGCCAGCTGCAGGACGGAAAGGGTTGCCCAGCTTTGCACTCTGGGGAAAACATCTGCTGCTTCCAACATCGGCTGCAGAAGCAATTGAGGCTGGCTTGCCTTCTTCTCCACTGCTCACTCCTCCTGTGCCAGGGATCTTGGGGATCTTTGCTGAGGGCCCTGTGGGGAGGAGCAGGGCAGCATTGCCTTCGCTCTCAGCAGTGTCCTCTGCTTCTCCAGTGCAGAAGGCTCCAACCCCAGGCACATAGGCACACTGTCGGACTTCTTCATGTGACAGGCAGTCCCAGGGCACTGCCTGACCTGTCCCTCCAGCAGGTGCCTTTTTCCCTCCCTCCTTCAACTGCTCACGAGTCAGGGGCAGGATTTCAGCTTGGGATTGATAGGCATATGGTCAAGGAACACCTAATTACTTTGAATGCGTTCAGACTTCCAGGGCCAGATGAACTGTATCCTAGAGTAATAAAGGAACTGGCACAAGAACTCTCAGAACCGCTGTCTAGCATCTTTGAGAAATCATGGAGGACGGGGGAAGTGCCAGCTGACTGGAGGAGGGCTAAGGATGTCCCTATCTTCAAAAAAGGGTAAAAAGGAGGAACCTGGGAACTACAGACCAGTCAGTCTGACACTGATCTCTGGGAATTCTGGAACAAACTATAAAGCAATCAGTCTGTAAGCACCTTGAAAACAATGCAGTGATTACTAGAAGTCAACATGGATTTGTCAAGAACAAATCGTGCCAGATGAATCTGATCTCATTCTTTGATCAGGTAACCTCCCTTGTGGACTATGGGAATTCTGTGGACATAACATACCTCGACCTCAGCAAAGCTTTTGGCAAAGTGCCCCATGATATCCTGATGAGCAAACTAGCTCAAAGTGGGCTAGATGAAACAACAATCCGGTGGATCCACAGTTGGTTACAGAATCGGACTCAAAGAGTGCTTATCAATGGGATCTCCGCAAACTGGGGAGAGGTAAGGAACAGGGTACCGCAGGGCTCAGTCCTGGGCCCAGTGCTTTTCAACATTTTTATTAATGACTTGGAGGAGGAGGTGCAGGGAATGCTAAACAGATTTTCAGATGACACAATATTGGGTGGGATAGCTAATACCTTGGAAGACAGAAACAAAATTCCAAGTGATCTTGATAGACCGGAGCGCTGGACAGAAAACAACAGAATGACATTTAATAAGGATAAATGCCAAGTTCTGCCCCTAGGAAAAAGAAACCAAATGCACAGTTACAAGATGGGGGATACGTGGCTCAACAACAATACAAGCGAGAAGGATCTTGGAACTGCTGTAGATCACAAGCCGAATATGAGCCAACAATGTGATGTGGCTGCAAAAAAGGCAAATGCTCTTTTGGGCTGCATTAATAGAAGCATAGCTTCCAAATCCTGGGAAGTACTAGTTCCCCTCTACTCTGCACTGGTTAGGCCTCATCTGGTGTACTGAGTCCAGTTCTGGGCACTGCACTTTAATAAGGATGCAGGCAAACTGGAGAGGGTTCAGAGGAGGGCAACGAAGATGATTAGGGGACTGGCAACAAAGCCCTATGAAGAGAGACTGAAAGAACTGGGCATGTTTCGCCTTGAGAAGAGAAGACTGAGGGGAGACAGGATAGCGCTGTTCAAGTACTTGAAAGGTTGTCCCAGAGTGGAAGGCCAGGATCTCTTCTCCATCATGCCAGAGTGCAGGACACGGAATAATGGGCTCAAGTGACAGGAAGCCGGATTCCGGCTGAACATCAGGAAAAACATCCTGACTGTTAGAGCAATACGACAATGGAACCCATGACCTAGGGAGGTGGTGGGCTCTCCCACACTGGGGGCGTTCAAGACGAGGCTGGACAGCCACCTGCCAGGGATGCTCTGACTTGGATTCCTGCACTGAGCAGGGGGTTGGACTCGATGGCCTTGTAGGCCCCTTCCAGCCCTATTACTCTATGATTCTGTGATCCATGATTCTGGCCCCTCCAATGCCATCAGCTCCGAAGCGCCAAACCTGGGGGCTGGAGGTTCCCAGCGCATGAAAGCCTCAACTGCGCTGGGCAGGTGCTTGGGCTCTTCTGAAGCCACACCGGAGGGCACGGAAGGCCAGCCGGAGCTTTGCATGACAGAAATATCTTGCTTCTTTCTTGAACAAAGAAATGTGGGGGAGACAGGCTCCCATTGTCTGCTTGAGGCAAAGCACGCACTCTCAGACTCCTTCTCTGCCTTTGGACCTGCATTGTGGAGATTTCAAAAGGGCACAAGCAGAGGGCGTTTGGTGGTAAAATTGTAGATTTCCTTTTGGGGGAGGAGTGAATGTCATATGAAATTGAGCCGCCTTGAGTTCCTTGCGAGAGGGAGAAAGGCGGGGTATAAATGCAATCAATCAATCAATCAATCAATCAATAAATAGTGGAAGAAAATATCTGCTCTTTCTCTTTAAAATCCTATCACAAGAGCAAGAACAATTCTGGCTACTCTCCATACTGAGGGAAGGATAGTTGTGAAACCCACTTGTGGAGAAAGCACGGGAGAGGATGAGCAAAGGTACTGAAGGCAGCAGAAGATCAAGGAGAAGGAAGACTGAATAGAGGCCTATAGATTTTGCATTGACCAGTGGCACCACTTGAGCTGGACTTTGGAGCAGAGATTCAGGGCCTGGGGGGGGGGGGAGGCAAGAACAATGGACTACCAGGGTGGTGGATGATGTGGGACAGTGGCAGCAAACAGGTGCATGGGCACAGGAGGGACTGATGCCAGTTGCTGGATGCCATGGAGATGGGAAAGATGCAGGGGAAGAGGGCTAGGTCAATTAGCTGGCGGAGCAGGAGGAAAAGTGATGAGAGGTTTGGGGAAAATGGGAACTGTAGTGTTCATTCTATTTGCAGCATATGAGTTTATTTATACTGCTGTTCTTATACTGAGCTATTTTATTATCATGAGAACAGCCCTGCTGAATCAGACCAAGCGGGGTCCATCTAGTCCAGCATTCTGTTCACACAGTGGCCAACCAGCTGTCAACTGGAACCCACAAGCAGCGCATAGGTGCAACAGCATCCCCCTACACACACACCCATGTTCCCCAGCAACTGGTGTATAATAGGCTCACTGCCTCTGGTCCTGGAGGGAGCACATAGCCCTCAGGACTAGGAGCCATGGATAGCCTTCTCCTCCAGGAATTTGTCTAACATCCTTTTAAAGTCAGCCAGTTTGAAGGCCATCGCTACAGGTGGCATCACGCGATGCAGAAATCCCACGACTGTACCTGGACTTTCTGCCTCCGTTCACTTTGCAGGATCATGATGCGCTGTGTTCCCCCCTTCCATTTTCTCCCTTTATCCAGGAGTTCTATATGTTTCTATATGTTTAATTTATGCAGCCACAAGATGGTGCAGTGGACTAGCTCTTCTTATCGGGGGTTTTTTCCATGGAAAAATCAGAAACATCTGTTTATTTCTGTTTCAAATTAACCCCTCGAAATTGCTTGGAAAGGATGAGAGAGGAGCTGTGTCAGGTCCGGGATGTGAGCGGCAAGTGTCCTCGACTGGAACGCTGAGGCCAGGGGTGATGGAGGTGGGTGGCGAACCAAGGTCCTCCGGATAAGGGTCAGGCACTGACGAGGCGTGGCAGCGCCAGTGGTGACAGCAGGGTCCAGAGCAGGCAAAGGTCAGGTACAAATGAGGTGTGGCAGGGCCAGAAGCAAGAGCAGTGTCCAGGGCAGGCTAAGGGCAATCACCAGCAAGGTGCTGCAGGGCCAGAGGCAAAGGAGCGGTTGGAACAGGCAAGGGTCGCGTATCAGCAAGGCGTGGCGAGATCAGGAACAGGAGGCAAAGGCACAATGCTGCCACCACAAAGACACATGTTGCTTTGGCAAAGCTTGGAGGGAACAGGAAACCCTTTAAAGGGCTTCCTGAGGCTCCCAACTGCTGTGTGTTAGAGGACCTGTGAGAACCTGCAGGCCCAGTGCTTAATCCTGCAAGTACTGTAGTGTGGACCAGGCTGCCTTCTGTATCTGGCCACCAAGTAGAGCTGCAGAGCTTCCCAGGTCAAGTAGATCCTGACACGCTGGAGGTTGACAATGTCATGTACAGGACCCACAGACCTCTGCGAGTGACCAATCTCAGTCGCAGGATAAAAGCCCTGTGCGATGACACCCTAAGTCTTGTGGTAGTGCATTCCATAGTTTAACTATGTGTTGTGTGAAGAAGTACTTCCTTTTATCTCTCCTGAATCTCCCACCTATCAGCTTCATGGGATGACCCTGTTGGGTTCTAGTCTTATGTGAGAGGGAGAAAAAGGTTTCCCTCTCCACATTCTCCACCCCGTGCATCATTTTGTAGACCTCTTATCATGTCTCCCCTCACCTTCCTTTTTTCCAGGCTAAACAATCCCAGCTGTTGTAACCTTCTCTCACATGGGAGATGCTCCAGCCCCGCAATCATTTTAGTTGCCCTTTTGTGCACTTTTTCCAGAACAGTATCTTTTTTTAGGTGTGGTGCCCAGAAATGGACACAGTATTCTAAGGGTGCCTCTACATTAAAGGAAAATCCGGGAGCCCCTGGAGTATTTTGCTTCCATTTCAGTAGCACAGTGAGGATTGGCCCCTTCATTGAGGAACGTGGCAAAACGCCTGGCAAAACACTCTTCCTCAGCAGCCTTCCCAGAGCCAGAGCTAGGGATGGCAGAGAATTCCGCTACGGAATCCATGGTGGAATGGCCTCCTGCCCCCCCCCCTGGAATCCCCCAGGATGGAACTTACCTGGGGCGGATGCGGCGGCAGCGGCAGCTCTGGCGGCTGGTCTCCTGGCTGGCCGCGGCCAGGCTGCTGCGGCCGCCATTGGCGTCCTTGCACCTGTGATAGGCTACGTAAGTATTTATGTAGCCTATCATGGCTACCCCCCCCAAACCCAGTGTACGCAAATGGTGGCGGCTACGGCGGCTGCCATTTGCATTCCCTATTTTTCGCCGTTCTAGCCTATGTTAAATATTTCTATATTTTCAATGAAAACAGCACCATCTAGCAGTTGAAAAATAGTGGTATGCCCTGTATTGAACTGTGGTTTTTTTTATGCTGATTGGGGGGTTACAACAAAGTAAACCAAAAAAAGCACAGGAGGGGACCTAGATGTCAACAGCGTCCTAAGTGGCCAATCACAAGGGTGCATTGAATTGCTCGTGTAGAAACGTTGTCAGTGTGGTCGCACCATAGTTTTGTTTAAGGGCACATTGGCAGTTTTATTTGCAATTTGTCTTTTTTTACTGCACACTGGGTCGACATTTTCATCGAGCTGTCCACCACAACCCCAAGATCTCTTTCTTGGTCAGTCACTGCCAGCTCAGATCCCATCAGGTTATACTTGAAGTTGGGATTTTTTGCTCCAATGTGCATCACTTCACACTTGCTTCCACTGAACCGCGTTGCCATTTGGATGCCCATTCTTGTCTGGAGAGGTCCTTCTGGAGCTCCTCACAATCCCTTTTTGTTTTAGCCACCCTAAATAATTTGCTGTCATCGGCAAACTTGGCCACTGCACTGCTCACTCCTAACTCCAGACCTTTTATGAACAAGTTGAAAAGCCCTGGTCCCAATACAGATCCCTGTGGGATCCCACTATTTACTTCCCTCCACTGGGAGAATTTACCAGTGAGGACATCATGGCTGCTGCAGGTGAGAGGATGAGCTGCAAAAGGTCGTGCAGCAGAAGCTGCCCTCGTGGAACTCAAGGCTGAGACCCAGTGAAAGTTCAGTTGCCTTGGTCCTATTGGCTGTGTGCAGCCCTCCCAGTATCAAATCCAATGTCTTTGCTCCCCCACCCGCCTTATCTGGGACGGAACCTGCATCTGAGGTCCCAGAAAGTGGGCCCAGGCCTGGGCAGGGAGCAGCTGCCCTTTTCAGAGATGGAGGCTTTTTGTCAGGGCCACTGTTGCCTGTGGGCCCACAGGGATCTCTAAACGCCGAGGTGGGAAGGTTTCTCGAGGCGGAGTGTTTGCGACGGTGCTGCCACTCACCAGAGGCTCCGTGTTAAGGAAGGCCCTGCATTCATCTCTGATCAGGGCACCCCTGCTTCACTGGGGGTGGGGCATGGCCTTGGAGGGCTTTAGTGCAGTCTTCTGCGAAGCGACACCACCTCCACCGGCCCTGCCCTCAAGTCTCCTGCCACTTGTCTGAAGGCGCTGTGGATTCTGCACCTGGAGGACGCGGGGCCTGGCCGGCACGTGCTGTGCCAACAGGGGTGGCGGGCTGATATGCATTGGCGAGTCATTCCCCCCTACACACACACACCCTGAAGAGCTGCACAACATCTCTTTGCCATGAACAGCTCTTGGGAGATGGGTCAGCGTTGCTAGAAGCCAAAGGTGGGAGCAGAGGAGTGAGGAAGGCAGTCAGGAGGGTGGGGGGTCCAGAGCCAACTCCTATGAGGCACAGTTGGAAAAGCTGCAGCCTGGAGAAGGGAGGATCAAGGGAAGGCATGAACGCAGTTTTCCAATATCCGAAAGGCTGCCATGCAGAAGATGGGGCAGACTTGCTCCAGAGGGCAGGACTAGAACCAATGGATGGAAACTGCAGGGCAACCGATTCCAGTTAAGCATGAGGGGAAACATCGCTAAAAGCTGGAAGACAGGGGAACCAGCTGGCCCGGGCAGTGCCTGGTTCCCCTCCTTCAGCCGAGGCTGCCAGGGACACTTCTGCCGCTTCCTGCAGCGCAGGGGTGGGCAACGTCTGGCTCTTCAGAGGTTTTTGCCTGCAGCTCCCATCATCCCTCCCCAGTGGCTGTGCTGGTTGGGGCTGATGGAAGTTGTCTGTAGGCCAAAACATCTGGAAGGCTGCAAGCGGCCTCCCCTCCAGGACAAGCTGGGCCAGATGACTTCCCAGGCCCCTTATAACTCTGTGATTCTCGATTCTTTGATTGCATCAAGCACTTGTCTATGTGTTGTTTCACTGTTGCACATAGGCATTCCTGCATAATGCGGGTGATCGGCCAGATGGGAGATTAAGAAATTTAATAAATAGTTTAATAAATAGAATGCCACACAAAAGGAATCTGGATAAAGTCACATATCTGACCATTTCAGGATTGTTTTGTTGTAGTGTTTAACCAAGGCATATGTGTGCATTGGTAATATAGCAGAGGGGGATGGAAATAAATGGGAGGAATTCAAAGCTGTGGCAAACTGCATATGCCACGCACAAAAGTCAGAATTTAAATACAAAGAATACGAATATTCTTTTAGGAATATGACTTCCTAATGCACCATTCCCACTTTGACACCAGATCAGCCCATCCAGAAATCAGAAGAGGATTCTGGAAGCATCTCCCACTCACCTTATGGCTATGCTGCCAAGGGGATTCAGCCTGTTTTCAGGCCAGCTGGGGTTTGATTTCCTCTCCTTCTGATATGGTACAGATTTAGTTGACCTACTAGACACGGAGCATAGCCCAGTCTCGCTAACACGATCGTCGAAGAGGAGTGTGTTTCTGGCTCCCTCTTTTGATTCGCCCTGAGAGATGGTTTCCCTCCCAGTCTGCTCTGGTCAGGGCTTGGAAGCAATGACACCGTAATTTGTTATTGGACCTTAACAACGTGGGGAGGCCTGAAAACATCCCTCACAATTAGTATCCATGGAGACGCCTTTCCATAGAGTGTGTGGCTCTCCAATCCCACACCCCTTTGCACAGATGAGACTGCACTCATCACTTGAGCCAGGCTGGCATTTATGAGGACAGCTATTGGAGGAGAACTGGGCAATGGCTGGAACACACATGCGGATCTCTTGCCAGCGAGCAGATGGCCCCCCTGGGATCGCTCTGGTAGGCAAAGAGGAAAGAAGCGGGAGGAGGAGAGGCATCGTTCCTGGAAATGGCCAGTCCAGGCTGCACGCAGCACGCCTGATGAGCAGCCATTTCCAGCTGGGCAGGTTTATGGCAGAGTGATGGAAGCCACAAGCACCAGAATCAAAGCATCGCAAGGGAACAGCCAGGGCCCACGACCATGCAGGAAGCACCAAGGAGGTGGGGCGGAGGGCTGCGAGGACAGAGGGAGAGAAAGAGCTGCCTTCGTGCCAGCTGGGTTGGCGAGGCAGCATCTCAGAACTCCTTCCTTACAAATCCCCCAAACAAATGCTGAGCTGTTCTTGATTTTTATTTTATTTCTTATTTATTAAAATTATTTCTATATTGCCTTTGTGCCCAACATGGCTCTCAAAGCAAAGTACAGTAAAATTAGTTCATAAAAACAAAAACAGAACATTATTTAAAAACAGGCCAAATACAGTTTTAAAAGCTGAAGGCCTGGCGAAACAATACAGTTTTCAATGCCTTTCTAAAGCTCAACAGGGGTGGAACCAACCTGACCTCACTCGGAAGGGAGCTCAGCAGTCAGGGGACAGAAAAGGCCCTGTCTCCTGCACCCACCAACCTCACTTCTCTTGGTAGTGGGACACAAAACAGGGCCTCTGATGAAGACCTCAAATTATGGGAGGGGGCTCTTCTTCAGATATTCTGGCCCCAAACCACTTATGGCTTTATAGGCGAAAAGCAGCACCTTGGCTTGGGCTCAGAAGCCAGTGAAGCTGGTTTAAGACTGGGGTTATACGATCTCTGGGCGGTTCACAACAATTAAAACCATGAAATGCATGACAATAAAATGTAATTTAAAAGTTAAAAGCTTAAAACTACAACATAAACATAAAAATAGCCAAACTGAGAGCTATGGCTATTGAGAAGTATAAAATGGAATGAATGAATGAATAAGGTCTCAAAAGCACACACCAGACAATAGTTTGACTGCCACATTTTTCAAGGACAGCATCATGTATTTTATTTATTTTTATTTATTTCATTTCTATACCGCCCAATAGCTGAAGCTCTCTGGGCAGTTCACAAAAAATAAAACCAAAAAGCACATAATAAAACCATATAAAATATAAAGGCATTAAAACCACATATAACAATACAACCAGAATAAAACCTAGCAGCAATGCAGAGATTTAAAATACAGATTTAAAACAGCAAAGCTAAAAGACTAGAAAGCTAAAATGATAAATGCCTGGGAAAATAAAAAGGTCTTCACCTGGCACCGGAAGGAATACAACGTAGGTGCCAGGCAAACCTCACTAGGGAGCTCATTCCACAGTCGGGGTGCCACAGCAGAAAAGGCCCTCTTCCTGGTAGCCACCCGCCTCACTTCCTTTGGCAGGGGCTCATGGAGAAGGGCCGCTGAGGATGATCTTAAGGTCCGGGCATGCACATATGGGAGGAGGCAATCCTTCAGATAACCTGCCCCCAAGCCATTAAGGGCTTTGAAAGTTAATCCCAGCACTTTGAATCGGGCCCGGAAATGGACTGGCAGCCAGTGCAGCTGGAAGAGTACTGGCATAGTATGAGTTTGTTGGCCAGTCCTTGTTAACACTCTTGCTGCCCTATTTTGGACTAGCTGAACTTTCTGGACAGTTTTCAAAGGCAGCCCCACGTATAACGCATTGCAGTAATCCAGTCGAGAAGTTTTCAGAGCATGAGTAACTTTTGCTAGGCTCTCTGTGTCCAGATAAAAGCGTAGTTGGTATACCAGCCTAAGCTGAGCATTGTAGAGAGCACTGCAGGAATAGTCTAAACGGAAGGTAAGCAAGGCATGGATCACAGTGGCCAGAACCACCTTCCCCAGGAAGGACAGCAGCTGGTGAACCATTTGAAGTTGAGCAAAGGCACTCCTTGCTAGAACAGACACCTCGCTCTCCTGGAGCAATGCTGGGTCCAAGGCCCCATCTACACGGGAAACAAACAGAATGAACTTGAACTCTTAATGTTGCAGAACCCAGAGTCAGAGAGACCACGGAGTAAAGGAAAAAGAGATTCTTTACTTAATGTGCAGGCTTAAGGCTGGAATCATTTCCAAAGAGCCAGAAGCCCCGAAATACATCAGCACATTGGTTTTATAGACATTGTGACACATATGAAATGGCTCCTCCTCCCCCTCCCGCGTGGGGTTGCAGTCCTCAACATTTCTTCTCCTAGCACCATTGTTTATAATACAAGAACTGGGTTATAGGGTAGCCATGATAAGGAGAGAACAGAAGAGAACAGCAGAGAACAAGATATACAATTGTATGACCTTTGACAAGATAAGGAATTCCTGTGTCTCGTCAGCTTACAATATATTTAAGGGTGAAAGAGCTCAGCAAGAACATGAAGCATGAGACTGCATGAGGCTACTTAGTCTGACCCCTGATATGGCTGCTACATTAATACAGGAGGGAAATTATGACTTGATAGATGTAACTGAGACTTGGTGGGATGACTCCCATGACTGGAATACAGCAACTGAAGGATTAGGGATGGCAGAGAATTCCGCCACGGATTCCAGTGAGGCAGGATTCTTTAGAATCCGGCCCCCCAGAGTCCATGGCGGAACAGCCTCCTGCCCCCACACGGAATCCCCCCGGGACGGAACTTACCTGGGGTGGATGTGGCTCTCCCACACTGGAGGCCTTCAAGACGAGCCTGGACAGCCATCTGTCAGGGATGCTCTGACTTGGATTCCTGCATTGAACAGAGGGTTGGACTCAATGGCCTTGTAGGCCCCTTCCAACCCTACTGTTCTATGATTCTATGACCCAGAGAAAGTTTGAAAGAGACTTCTCCCAGGGTCCAAGATGCAGAACTCAGCAAAGTCTAGCTGGAAAAAATTAATCCAGGTACAAAGTAGAGAGAATGTTTTAAAATGGGGAAAGGTGATGAAGTCTGAGCCTCATCAGTGAGTAAAATAAATTAGAGCCAGTGTGGTGTAGTGGCTAAAGTGTTCAGACTGGGAGCTCAGAGATCCAGGTTCTAGTTCCCACTCAGCCATGGAAGCTCCCTAGGTGACTTTGAGCCAGTCACAGACGCTCAGCCTAGCCTACCTCACCGGGCTGTTCTGGTGAGGATGAAATGGAGAGGAGGAGGGTTATATATGCCACCGTGGGTTCCTTGCTGGAGGGGAAAAGGCGGGATAGAAATGCAATAAATAAATAAATAATAAACAGTGAGGAAAGACTGACTCAAGCTGCTCAGTGTCATCCCCGCCCGAAGGATGTGGCTGGTGGTCACGCAGGCTTAAAAACTGAAGAAGATACAGAGTCCATGTAAAACATTTCCTGTCATCTCAAAAAGAAGGCAAACATGGAAACTATGTCCCAAAGGCCCCTAAACTAGCAAAAATGTGCTCGCAATAGCTAGAGCGATGCAAAACAGAACGAACAACAGAAAGAACTAAAAACTAAAGTCCTCCTAGGGTTCAGTCACTTTTTGATTCATTTACTCCCTACACGTTCTTGCCTTCTGATTGGCCTTTTTCCTTCTTTTCAGTTGTCAACTAGATATTTAGTTCTGGATTTAGTTCAGTATTTCTTTCAGTAGTTCTGAAAGAAATACTGGTGGGCAGAAACCTGTAAACAGTGTTTTACCATAGTTTTAGGCAGCTGATGTTACCTTAGGCCTTATCAGGGTATTGGGAACATTCCAGACCCCTGGAGCTGCTAGCCCTGAGGAGTAACAAACATTGCTTCTTCGCATAGTGGCCTATTGTACTACAGCTTGACTACTGCTTTGTCAGCAGGACAGCCTGCATCTCAGACCCCAGGCAACAAAGCTTTCTGCTCTCAAGGAAAGACAGGCCAGCTTGTGAACCAAAGTTTTACTCCCATTCCATTCCATGGCTTCCTTATAAGCCCTCTTGTTCCCAGCACTTGAACTCCAAAAGGGACCTGAGCAACACTACTCATCCAGCAATCCAGACCTGCAACAGAGATGCTTTTTGGGACAGCTGAACAATTAAATCACAAACTAATGGGCACTGTGCTGTTACAAAACACCCCCAAATTTTGCTGGTTTGGGAAGAAGGAGCCTGTACCTCCCCTTCACGGATCACTGCCTTGTTGTGGCAAAGGGGCTTGCGTAACTCAGTGAAGCCATAAGCTATGCTGTGCAGGGCCACCCAAGACGGACAGGTCATGGCAGAGAGTTCTGACAAAATGTGGTCCACTGGAGAAGGAAATGGCAACCCACTCCAGTATTCTTGCCAAGAAAACCCCATGGAACGTATCACAAGGCTAAAAGAGATGACGCCGGAAGATGAGCCCCTCAGGTCGGAAGGTGTCCAATATGCTACTGGGGAAGAGCAGAGGGTATTTCCAAGTAGCGCCAGAAAGAGTGAAGCGGCTGGGCCAAACCCGAAAGGACACTCAGCTGTGGATGTGTCTGGTGGTGAAAAGAAAATCCGATGCTGTAAAGAACAATATTGTTTAGGAACCTGGAATGTCAGATCAATGAATCAAGGTAAGCTGGAGGTGGTCAAACATGAGATGGCAAGATTGAACATCGACATCTTGGGAATCAGCGAACTAAAATGGACAGGCATGGGCAAATTTAATTCAGGTGACCATCATATCTACTATTGTGGGCAAGAATCCCTTAGAAGAAATGGAGTAGCACTCATAGTCAACAAAAGGGTGGGAAAAGCAGTACTGGGGTACAATCTTAAAAATGATAGAATGATCTCAGTACGAATCCAAGACAAACCATTCAACATCACAGTAATTCAAGTCTATGCCCCAACCACTGAGGCTGAAGAAGCTGAGGTTGATCGGTTCTATGAAGACCTACAACACCTTCTAGACTTAACACCCAAAAAAGATGTCCTCTTCATCATAGGGGATTGGAATGCTAAAGTAGGAAGTCAAGAAATCACCGGGATAACAGGCAGGCATGGCCTTGGTGTACAAAATGAAGCAGGACAAAAGCTAATAGAGTTTTGCCAAGAGAACACGCTGATCATAGCAAACACACTTTTCCAACAGCACAAGAGGCGACTCTACACATGGACGTCACCAGATGGTCAATATGGAAATCAGATTGATTATGTCCTTTGCAGCCAAAGATGGAGAAGCTCCATACAGTCAGTAAAAACAAGACCTGGAGCTGACTGTGGCTCAGATCATGAGCTGCTTCTTGCAAAATTTCGGCTGAAATTGAAGAACGTCGGGAAAACCACTAAACCGTTCACGTATGACCTAAATCATATCCCTGATTAATATACAGTGGAGGTGAGGAATAGATTTCAGGGATTAGACCTGATAGACAGAGTGCCTGAGGAACTATGGACGGAGGTCCGTCACATTGTTCAGGAGGCAGCAACAAAATCCATCCCAAAGAAAAAGAAATGCAAGAAAGCAAAGCGGCTGTCTGATGAGGCTTTACAAGTAGCTCACGAAAGAAGGGAAGCGAAAAGCAAGGGAGAAAGGGGAAGATATACCCAACTGAATGCAGAGTTCCAGAGAATAGCAAGGAGAGACAAGAAGGCCTTCTTAAATGAACAATGCAAAGAAATCGAGGAAAACAACAGAATGGGAAAGACTAGAGATCTCTTCAAGAAAATTGGAGATCTCAAGGGAACGTTTTGTGCAAAGACGGGCATGATAAAGGACAAAGAAGGCAGGGACCTAACAGAAGCAGATGAGATTAAGAAGAGGTGGAAAGAATACACAGAAGAACTATACAGGAAAGATCTGAATGTCCCTGATAGCCATGATAGTGCGGTCACTGAACTTGAGCCGGACATCCTCGAGAGTGAAGTCAAGTGGGCCTTAGGAAGCATTAGTAACAACAAAGCTAGCGGAGATGACAGTATTCCAGCCGAGCTATTTAAAATCCTAAAAGATGATGCTGTTAAAGTGCTGCATTCAATATGCCAACAAATCTGGAACACTCAACAGTGGCCACAAGACTGGAAAAGGTCAGTTTACATTCCAATTCCAAAGAAGGGCAACGCCAAAGAGTGTTCAAACTACCGCACCATTGCACTCATTTCACATGCCAGCAAGGTGATGCTCAAAATCCTACAAGCTAGGCTTCAGCAGTATGCGAACCGAGAACTACCGGAAGTACAAGCTGGATTTAGAAGAGGCAGAGGAACTAGAGATCAAATCGCCAACATTCACTGCATCATGGAGAAAGCAAGAGAATTCCAGAAAAACGTCTATTTCTGCTTCATTGACTACGCTAAAGCCTTTGATTGTGTGGATCACAACAAACTGTGGCAAATTCTTAAAGTGATGGGAGTACCAGACCACCTTACCTGTCTCCTGAGAAACCTGTACGAGGGTCAAGAAGCAACAGTAAGAACCAGACATGGAACAACCGACTGGTTCAAAATTGGGAAAGGAGTACGACAAGGCTGCATATTGTCACCCTGCTTATTTAACTTATATGCAGAGTACATCATGAGAAATGCCAGGTTGGATGAATCAGAGGTCGGAATTAAGATTGCTGGGAGAATTATCAACAACCTCCGATATGCAGACGATACCACCCTAATGGCAGAAAGCGGAGAGGATCTAAAGAGCCTCTTGTTGAGGGTGAAAGAGGAGAGTGCAAAAGCTGGTTTGAAACTCAACATTAACAAAACGAAGATCATGGCATCTGGCCCCATCACTTCCTGGCATATAGAAGGGGAGGAAATGGAAGCAGTGACAGATTTTACTTTCTTGGGCTCCAAGATCACCGCAGACGGTGACTGTAGCCATGAAATTAAAAGACGCTTGCTCCTTGGGAGGAAAGCTATGGCCAACCTAGACAGCATAGTAAGAAGCAGAGACATCACCTTGCCGACAAAGGTCCGTCTAATCAAAGCTATGGTTTTCCCAGTAGTAATGTATGGCTGTGAGAGCTGGACTATAAGGAAGGCTGAGCGCCGAAGAATCGATGCTTTCGAACTGTGGTGCTGGAGAAGACTCTTGCGAGTCCCCTGGACTGCAAGGAGGTCAAATCAGTCCATCCTAAAGGAAATCAACCCTGAGTGCTCATTGGAAGGACAGATCCTGAAGCTGAAGCTCCAATATTTTGGCCACCTAACGCGAAGAGAAAACTCCCTGGAAAAGACCCTGATGCTGGGAAAGACTGAAGGCAAAAGAAGAAGGGGACGGCAGAGGATGAGATGGCTAGATAGCATCACGGATGCAATGAATATGAACTTGAGCACCCTCCGGGAGAGAGTGCAGGACAGGAAGGCCTGGCGTGCTATGGTCCATGGGGTCACGAAGAGTCGGACACGGCTGAACGACTGAACAACAACAACAACAACAAAGCCTGTACCTGGACGGGGTGTAGAGTTCTTCGGTCTTGGAGAAGAGCAGAAATGCAGGTTCCATAGGCTATTGGGGCTTTGTATGGCCCAAGCGGAGCTGAAGACTTTCTGGCCATCCATTATGTTCTGATTGCCTTAATCCCTCAGTCTTAACACTTGCATATTTCAGATCTTGCCTCACAACTACAACCACAGAAGCCCCCTCCATGAAATATTTTCGAGCCTTCTTATTTAAGCCAAATAGAAGGGAAAATAAAGAATTCAACATCTTTTAAACCCGTGAGACCTTGAGAACCCAATATTGTGTAAGCAGGCATGCCTACATGAGTCTTTTGTAGCCTTTGGTTAAGACAGTCAGCAAAATCCCTCTGGCTATCTTGTGCACCTGGACCTGTGAAAGCCAGAGATATGCAAAAATATTACCCATCAACTCCCTGCCCCCTTTCCTCAGACCAGGAAGGAAAGAAGAACCCATAGCCTTCTTTATGCCCTTAAAGTCTGACACCTAAAAATCCATTTTCCAACCCTGGATATGCAATCTCAGAGAAAGAACTTGTTTTATTTTGATTACTAAATCCTAAGAGGAGGGATAAAAAGAACAACCCAAATCCATAGATTACACAGAGAGGGAAATGGATTCTTTCTGTCCTTTCTGATTAGAAGAGCAACCCCGCCCCCTTTCCTCCCCTCTGTCTCCCCTTTCCCAGAGAAGGAGCTTAACAGCCATCCCATCACTTCACAGGTTAGTAGAGTAAAAGGTGTAAAGGTGTCCCCAACCAGTTGTGTCTGACTCTAGGGTGCTCATCTCCATTTCTAAGCCAAAGAGCCAGCGCAGTCCAAAGACGCTTCCGTGGCCATGTGGCCGGCATGACTGAACACCGAGGTGCACGGAACGCTGTTACCTTTCCCGCCGAAGCGGTACCTATTTATCTACTTGCAATTTCTTGCTTTCGAGCTGCTAGGTTGGCAGGAGCTGGGACTGAAGACGGGAGCTCACTCCGTCACGCAGCACTCGGGTCTCGAACTGCTGTCCTGCCGACCTTCCGGTCTGCAGTTCAGCGTCTTAAACGCTAAGCCACCGCGTCCCCTAAGGTTAGTAGAGACAGAGAAGTAAATCATAGAATCATAGAATAGTAAGGTTGGAAGGGGCCTACAAGACCATCGAGTCCAACCCCCTGCTCAATGCAGGAATCCAAGTCAGAGCATCCCTGACAGATGGCTGTCCAGCCTCGTCTTGAATGCCTCCAGTGTGGGAGAGCCCACCACCTCCCTAGGTAATTGGCTCCATTGTCGTATTGCTCTAACAGTCAGGAAGTCTTTCCTGATGTTCAGCCGGAATCTGGCTTCCTGTCACTTCAGTCCATTATTCCGTGTCCTGCACTCTGGGGTGATCGAGAAGAGATCCTGGCCTTCCTCTCTGTGACAACCTTTCAAGTACTTGAAGAGTGCTATCATATCTCCCCTCGGTCTTCTCTTCTCAAGGCAAAACATGCCCAGTTCTTTCAGTCTCTCCTCATAGGGCTTTGTTTCCAGTCCCCTGATCATCTCTGTTGCCCTCCTCTGAACCCTCTCCAGTTTGTCTGCATCCTACTTTAAGTGTGGTGCCCAGTACTGGACACAGTACTCCAGATGAGGCCTAACCAGTGCGGAGTAGAGGGAAACTAGTACTTCCTGGGATTTGGAAGCTATCCTTCTATGAATGCAGCCCAAAAGAGCATTTGCCTTTTTTGCAGTCACATCACACTGTTGGCTCATATTCAGCTTGTGATCGACAACAATTCCAAGATCCTTCTCGCTTGTCGTGTTGTTGAGCCACGTATGCCCCATCTTGTAACTGTGCATTTGGTTTCTTTCTCCTAGGTGCAGAACTTGGCATTTATCCCTATTAAATGTCATTCTGTTGTTTTCTGCCCAGTGCTCTTTGATCCAGATCACTTTGAATTTTGTTTCTGTCTTCCAAAGTATTAGCTATCCCGCCCTATTTTGTGTCATCTGCAAATTTTATCAGCATTCCCTGCACCTCCTCCTCCAAGTCATACAAATGTTGAAGAGCACTGGGCCCAGGACTGAGCCCTGCGGTACCCCGCTCATTACCTCTCCCCAGTTTGAGAAGGTCCCACTGATAAGCACTCTTTGAGTCCCATTCTGTAGCCAACTGTGGATTCACCGGATCTTTGTTTCATCTAGCCCACTTTGAGCTCGTTTGCTCATCAGGAGATCATGGGGCACTTTGTCGAAAGCTTTGCCGAGGTATATGATGTCTACAGCATTCCCACGGTCTACAAGGGAGGTGACTTGATCAAAAAATGAGATCAGATTTGTCTGGCAGGACTTGTTTTTGACAAATCCATGTTGGCTTCGAGTAATCACGGCATTGTTGTCAAGGTGCTTCCAGATGGATTGCTTTATGATCTGCTCCAGAATTTTCCCAGGGATTGATGTCAGACTGAGTGGTCTGTAGTTCCCAGGTTCCTCCTTTTTACCCTTTTTGAAGATAGGGACAACATTAGCCCTACTCCAGTCATTAGCCCTCCTCCAGTCATCTGGCACTTCCCTCATCCTCCATGATTTCTCAAAGAGAATAGACTGCGGTTCTGAGAGTTCTTCTGCCAGTTCCTTTATGACTCTAGGGTGCAGCTCATCTGGCCCTGGAGATTTGAACTCATTCAAAGTAATTAGGTGTTCCTTGACCATATGCCTATTGATCTCAAGCTACAATCCTGCCCCTTCAGCCTGTACTTCACCTTTGCCAGGAGGGTCATAGACCCTCTTTTGGGAGAAGACTGAACCAAAGTAGGAATTGAGCACCTCTGCCTTTTCTTTGTCATCTGTTATCGTTTTGCCATCCTTATTTAATAGCTGAACCACCTCTGCCTTTTACTATGCACGTAGCTGAAGAAAGCCTTTTTGTTGTTTTTAGCATCCCTCGCTAACCTCAGCTCGTTCTCAGCTTTAGCCTTCCTGACACCATCCTTGCAATTCTGTACTACCTGCCTGTACCCTTCCACTGTTGCTTGGCCTCCCTTCCACTTCATGTTTGTGTCCTTTTTTGTTTTCAGGTCATCCCTAAGCTTTTTGTGAAGCCACATTGGCTTCTTCTGTTGTCTTCCACCTTTTCTTCTTGTTGGCATGGTTTGTAATTGTGCCGTGAGAATTTCTTTTTTAAAAGCTCCCACCCATCTTGGACTCCTTTTCTCGTTAGCGACGCTTGCCATGGGACCTTACTGATCATTGTTCTGAGTTTATGAAAATCAGTTTTCCTAAAATCCAGGGTACGCGTTTGACTACACTCGGCTTTTGCTTCCCTTACAAACCAAGAACTCAAGTACAACATGGTCGCTTTCCCCCAGAGTTCCTGTAACTGCTACTTTATCCACTAAGTCATCTCTTTTGGTTAGGATCAAGTCAAGGATAGCCGATCCTCCAGTTCCTTCCTCTACTTTCTGTAGGAGGAAGTTATCCACCACACAAGTCAGGAATTTCCTGGAGGGGCCATGTTTTGCAGAATTTGTCTCCCAACAAAAAATCAGGGAAAGTGAAGTCCCCCATTACTACTACATCATGCTTCCTTAAAACACTGGCTATTTGCTTTTCAAAAGTTTCATCCTCATCTTCTCCTTTGTTGGGTGGCCGGTAGTAGACTCTGACCACCAGGTTCCTTTTATTTTTTGTTCCATTTATTTTAATCCAGATGCTCTCGATGGGGCTACCAAGTTCATCCTCCTGTATCTCTATGCAGAGATATATATATTTCACATACAATGCAACCCCACCTCCCTTTCTGTTCCTCCTGTTCTTTTTGAACAAGTTATATCCTTCAATTGCTGTATTTCAGTCATGAGAGTCATCCCACCAAGTCTCAGTTATACCTATCAAGTCATAATTTCCCTCCTGTATTAAGAGTTCAAGTTCGTTCTGTTTGTTTCCCATACTCTGGGCATTAGTATATCGACATCGAAGACCATGTGCTTCATAGTCTGGCTTTCTTCCTACATGTGTCTGAAGACTATTATTGGGTGCTATCAGAGCTGTTCTCTCCGTTGCAGTGCATGCGCCTACGTCCATTGTTACCCCCAAACTTTACGTCTCCCTTCTCCATAGGATTCAGTTTCAAGCCCTCCTAGAATCATAGAATGGTAGGATTGGAAGGGGCCTACAAGGCCATCAAGTCCAACCCCCTGCTCAATGCAGGAATCCAAGTCAGAGCATCCCTGACAGATGGCTGTCCAGCCTCATTTTGAAGGCCTCCAATGTGGGAGAGCCCACTACCTCCCTAGGTAATTGGTTCCATTGTCATATTGCTCTAACAGTCAGGAAGTTTTTCCTGATGTTCAGCTGGAATCTGGCTTCCTGTAACTTGAGCCCATTATTCTGTGTCCTGCACTCTGGGATGATGGAGAAGAGATCCTGGCCTTCCTTTCTGTGACCACCTTTCAGGTCCTTGAAGAGCGCTATCATATCTCCCCTCAGTCTTCTCTTCTCAAGGCTAAACATGCCCAGTTCTTTCAGTCTCTCCTCATAGGGCTTTGTTTCCAGTTCCCTGATCATCTTTGTTGCCCTCCTCTGAACCCTCTCCAGTTTGTCTGCATCCTTCTTAAAGTGTGGTGCCCAGAACGGGACACAGTACTCCAGATGAGGCCTAACCAGTGCTGAGTAGAGGGGTTAGGGTTAATGAAGAACCCTGATGAAGTTCATAGAATCATAGAATAGTAGGGTTGGAAAGGGCCTCCAAGGCCATCGAGTCCAACCCCCCGCTCAATGCAGGAATCCAAGTCAGAGCATCCCTGACTGATGGCTCTCCAGCCTCGTCTTGAACGCTTCCAGCGTGGGAGAGCCTACCACCTCCCTAGGTAATTGGTTCCACTGCCCTATTGCTCTAACTGTCAGGAAACTGTTCTTCATGCTGTGGCCAAACACATTCTTCCCAGCCTTTGTGAGGTGCAACCTCTCTCTTGCGAACAGTCCATCTTCCAGGAAGTATAGCCCGTGGTCGCAGAATCCAAATCTCTCATGTTGGCACCACCTTTGTAGCCAGTCATTCACCTGGAGTATTTTCCTTTCCCTTTCTATCTCTCTTCTAACTACTGGAAGGATGGATGAGAAAACTATCTGGGCCCCAAAGTTCTTGAGTTTCCTTCCCAAAGCTTCGAAGTCTGACATGATGTCTTCGCTTTGCAGTATCATTTGTTCCCACGTGGATGAGAAGGGATACCTGTCAGTGGGCTTTATGAGTGCAGGCAACCCTTCAGTCACGTCTCTAATCCATCCTCCCAGGAGACAGCACACCTGGCGAGTCCATGGGTCTTTGCATCATACTTGGGCTTCAATCCCACGCAGCAAGGAGTCCCCTACAACTACTACTCTTCTCTTCGTGTTGTAGGCCTTGGTTTCATTGCCTCTGCTTGACTGACCATCCGCTTCTTGCTCGCTCTCATACAGGCTCCCGTGTAATTCTTCCTCAGTGGTGGCCCCCCATTTATGGAATAATCTCCCTGAGGAGGCTCACCTGGCACTGATATTGTCATCTTTTCAGCACCAGGTTAAAACTGCCCTCTTCTCCCAGGCCTTTGGCAGCATATAAGGAGTACCTCTGGCTGATTTTTTAAAATTGTTTTAGATATATGTTGTTCTTGTGTGTGCTATTTGTTCTATGTCATTACACAAATGGTTTTACATTTTATATAATATATGTAATGTTTTTTTAATTTTTGTGCACCACCCAGAGAGCTTCAGCTATGTGGCGGTATAGAAATAAAATGAAATGACCATGTCAATGGGGTTACTCTTACCCCCCCACACCTCCACCCCCCACCCCCACAGCATACTACCAATCATATCAGTCGGCACAAAGACTAAATCCAAGGTGTGTCTTTCTCTGTGCACTGGGCTGGTGACAATTTGAGACAGCCCCATGCTTGCCATGGAGGCCATAAGTCACTGAGGATGCTGAGGTCACCAAGGACCACCAAGGACACCACACTTGAGGCCGCCTTGGCTAGCTTGGTCAGGGAGGCTGCTGGGCAGCAGGTTGGGTGGTACACCAGCAGCACCCCCAGTCTGTCTGTGGCCTGGCACCAGATGCAGGCCCTCTAGTCGAGCTCCTGGGCAGAACGACTTCCTGATGATGGAGATGGACATCTGATGGATTGCAGCAACCCCTTCCCTGCCCCCCGGGTCTTCCCTGATGGTGCACTGGATACCCAGGCGGGCACAGCTGTATGGGAGTAGGCCCTCCCACCTCATCCGCACAGGTCTCAGTAATGCACACCAGACTGGGTCTCTCATGCGCAGTTAGATCATGGACGATTTTTCTGCTGGGCAGAAAACAACAGAATGACATTTAATAGGGATAAATGCCAAGTTCTGCACCTAGGAAAAAGAAACCAAATGCACAGTTACAAGATGGGCGATACGTGGCTCAACAACACTACAAGCGAGAAGGATCTTGGAATTGTTGTCGATCACAAGCTGAATATGAGCCAACAATGTGATGTGGCTGCAAAAAAGGCCAATGCTCTTTTGGGCTGCATTCATAGAAGCATAGCTTCCAAAACCCGGGAAGTTCTAGTTCCCCTCTACTCAGCACTGGTTAGACCTCATCTGGAGTACTATGTCCAGTTCTGGGCACCACACTTTAAGAAGGATGCAGACAAGCTGGAGAGGGTTCAGAGGAGGGCAACAAAGATGATCAGGGGACTGGAAACAAAGCCCTATGAAGACAGACTGAAAGAACTGGGCATGTTTCGCCTTGAGAAGAGAAGACTGAGGGGAGATATGATAGCGCTCTTCAAGTCCTTGAAAGGTTGTCACAGAGAAGAAGGCCAGGATCTCTTCTCCATCATCCCAGAGTGCAGGACACGGAATAATGGGCTCAAGTTACAGGAAGCCAGATTCCGGCTGAACAACAGGAAAAACTTCCTGACTGTAAGAGCAATACGACAATGGAACCACTTACCTGGGGAGGTGGTGGGCTCTCCCACGCTGGAGGCCTTCAAGACGAGGATGGACAGCCATTTGTCAGGGATGCTCTGACTTGGATTCCTGCATTGAGCAGCGGGTTGGACTCGATGGCCTTAGGCCCCTTGCAAACCTACTGTTCTCTGATTCTGCGAGCACAGCCTCATTCTGGACTGACCTGGCATTTGGCGGCGCCAGAGCAGGGAGCAGAGCAGATGAGCTGCCAGGATCTCCAGGCCCAGCAGTGGCATCTGTTTATTTCTTTTGTGAACAAAGGCTGGTCTGAATCACGACAACCAGCAGACCGTCGTTCTTTCAGAAGAGACGATATTACCTGAAACAAGAAAAGAGCATAAAATGCAGTTGGTGAACATGAGTAAGATATAGCAATACATTTTATGAAGACCCACCTTCTCCAATTCACCCAGTGTGCTCCTGTTACTAAGTGTTGCTGTTCTGTTTTGCTTTGCACAGTTACGTTTATGAAAAACAATACACATGTTTACGTAATTGCATGAAACGCCTTTCAGGCTCCTGGGGTGGGTCTGGGGTGGGTCTGGGGTGGCTCCTGGGGTGAGCCCCACCCAATCTTCCTGGCCCCACCCAGTCTTCCTGGTCCCACCCAGTCTTCTTCTGTCCACACAGACCTTTCCCCTTTGCTCTCCATCTCTCCATTCCCAGCATCTAGCTTTGCTATTTCTCTCTTCCAACCCATCCTTGCCCTTTCTCTCCCTTCCCCAGATTCCACTGATAAGCACTCTTTGAGTCCAACTTTGTAGCCAACTGTGGATCCCTTCCCCATCCCTACTGTTCTTCTTTCTCTCCCTCCCTAGCCCCCAGCCCTGCTCTTTCTCTCCCACTCACTCTGTTTTCTTGCTGTTTCACTTCACTCCCAGACTCTAGCCTATTCTTTCTCTCTCCTCTCCTGCTCTGCCTTGCTGTTTCCCGCTCCATCCTGGCCCCCAGCCTTGCTTTTTCTCCCACCACCACCTCGTTTGATTAGCCAGCTCCATGGCAACCATTATGTGACTAACTAAATCCTCCATGGGAGCCATTTTGTGGTAGTGCCCACAGCAGTTTCTCAAATTCCCAAATGTGCCAGTTCTAGGCACCACACTTTAAGAAGGATGCAGAAAAACTGGAGAGGGTTCAGAGGAGGGCAACAAAGATGATCAAGGGACTGGAAACAAAGCCCTATGAAGAGAGACTGAAAGGACTGGGCATGTTTAGCCTTGAGAAGAGAAGACCGAGGGGAGAGATGACAGCGCTCTTCAAGGACTTGAAAAGTTGTCACAGAGAGGAAGGCCAGGATCTCTTCTCTGTCATCTCAGAGTGCAGGACACGGAATAATGGGCTCAAGTGACAGGAAGCCAGATTCCGGCTGAACATCAGGAAAAACTTCCTGACTGTTAGAGCAATACGACAATGGAACCAATTACCTGGGGAGGTGGTGGGCTCTCCCACACTGGAGGCCTTCAAGACGAGGCTGGACAGCCATTTTTCAGGGATGCTGTGACTTGGATTCCTGCATTGAGCAGGGGGTTGGACTTGATGGCCTTGTAGGCCCCTCCCAACCCTACTACTGCTACTATTCCGTGAGAAGGAAGACAGGGAAGCATCGGAGCAGCTTTGTCGGGGTTTCTGCTTCACCTCTGAGCTGCTAGTTCTGGCTGCTGAATTTGCTGTTTTGTTGCAACGTTGCACTACAATAAGCATTGTTATTGTTTACTGTTTTAACTAGTTTTATATTTTTGCGGCATGGTATGCATACTGCCTTGAACCTGGAAAAGGCAGTATATAAATGTTTTAAATAAATAAAACATTCCAAATCCACCAACATAATTAAGGCCTTCACTCTTAAGAAAACAATGTTCAAGAAAAACTCTGGTCAAACATGAAATACTATTTGCTTTTTATGTAATATACATTTGCCTCCAAAGCATGAGAGAACTTCTAATGGCTAAAAGTGTTACCTTCCGAGGCCAGACAAGGCACATTTCTATATTCATTCCTCTGATGGATCGATCGATGGATCGCTATCCCACCTCTCCATTACAACTGGTGGTCAAGGCGGCTAACAACAATAAAGATAAAATTCTAAATTCTAATCAAAACATGAAAGCAGATCAAATAAAATCCAGCAGTAAGACAAATAAATAAACTGTACCCACCAGTTAAAACCTGAGGTGAGGTTGGTGGTGTGCAAGGCCTTTCCCTTCCATCTGTGTGGACAGTCATGTCCCAGGGTTGGTTAAGTTCAAATGAAGATGGTTCCTGATTAGAAAGAGGGAGGTGCTCCCACCCATCAATAAAAGTTTAACATGTGCTCTCATTAGCCCCCCCTCCCCCCCACACAACCCCTTCATGGATCACTGCCTTGTTGTGGCAAAGGGGCTTGCGTAACTCAGTGAAGCCATAAGCTATGCCGTGCAGGGCCACCCAAGATGGACAGGTCGTGGCAGAGAGTTCTGACAAAATGTGGTCCACTGGAGAAGGAAATGGCAACCCACTCCAGTATTCTTGCCAAGAAAACCCCATGGAACGTATCACAAGGCTAAAAGAGATGACGCCGCAAGATGAGCCCCTCATTTTCAAGTAGCGCCAGAAAGAGTGAAGCGGCTGGGCCAAAGCCGAAAGGACACTCAGCTGTGGATGTGCATTCATAGAAGCATCGCTTCCAAATCCCGGGAAGTACTAGTTCCCCTCTACTCAGCACTGGTTAGGCCTCATCTGGAGTACTGTGTCCAGTTCTGGGCACCACACTTTAAGAAGGATGCAGACAAACTGGAGAGGGTTCAAAGGAGGGCAACAAAGATGATCAGGGGACTGGAAACAAAGCCCTATGAAGAGAGACTGAAAGAACTGGGCATGTTTAGCCTTGAGAAGAGAAGACTGAGGGGAGATATGATAGCACTCTTCAAGTACTTGAAAGGTTGTCACAGAGAAGGAGGCCAGGATCTCTTCTTGATCATCCCAGAGTGCAGGACACGGAATAATGGGCTCAAGTTACAGGAAGCCAGATTCCGACTGAACATCAGAAAAAACTTCCTGAGTGTCAGAGCAATACGACAATGGAACCAATTACCTGGGGAGGTGGTAGGCTGTCCCACACTGGAGGCCTTCAAGACGAGGCTGGACAGCCATTTGTCAGGGATGCTCTGACTTGGATTCCTGCATTGAGCAGGGGGTTGGACTTGATGGCCTTGAAGGCCCCTTCCAACCCTACTATTCTATGATTCTATGTGTCTGGTGGTGAAAAGAAAATCCGATGTTGTAAAGAACAATATTGTTTAGGAACCTGGAATGTCAGATCAATGAATCAAGGTAAGCTGGAGGTGGTCAAACATGAGATGGCAAGATTGAACATCGACATCTTGGGAATCAGCGAACTAAAATGGACAGGCATGGGCAAATTTAATTCAGGTGACCATCATATCTACTATTGTGGGCAAGAATCCCTTAGAAGAAATGGAGTAGCACTCATAGTCAACAAAAGGGTGGGAAAAGCAGTACTGGGGTACAATCTCAAAAATGATAGAATGATCTCAGTACGAATCCAAGGCAAACCATTCAACATCACAGTAATTCAAGTCTATGCCCCAACCACTGAGGCCGAAGAAGCTGAGGTTGATCGGTTCTATGAAGACCTACAACACCTTCTAGAACTAACACCCAAAAAAGATGTCCTCTTCATCATAGGGGATTGGAATGCTAAAGTAGGAAGTCAAGAAATCACCGGGATAACAGGCAGGCATGGCCCTGGTGTACAAAATGAAGCAGGGCAAAAGCTAATAGAGTTTTGCCAAGAGAACACGCTGATCATAGCAAACACTCTTTTCCAACAGCACAAGAGACGACTCTACACATGGACATCACCAGATGGTCAATATCGAAACCAGATTATGTCCTTTGCAGCCAAAGATGGAGAAGCTCCATACAGTCAGTAAAAACAAGACCTGGAGCTGACTGTGGCTCAGATCATGAGCTGCTTCTTGCAAAATTTCAGCTGAAATTGAAGAACGTGTGGAAAACTACTAAACCATTCAGGTATGACCTAAATCATATCCCTTATGAATATACAGTGGAGGTGAGGAATAGATTTCAGGAATTAGACCTGATAGACAGAGTGCCTGAGGAACTATGGACGGAGGTCCGTAACATTGTTCAGGAGGCAGCAACTCAATCCATCCCAAAGAAAAAGAAATGCAAGAAAGCAAAGTGGCTGTCTGATGAGGCTTTACAAGTAGCTGAGGAAAGAAGGGAAGCGAAAAGCTAGGGAGAAAGGGGAAGATATACCCAACTGAATGCCGCGTTTCAGAGAATAGCAAGGAGAGACAAGAAGGCCTTCTTAAATGAACAATGCAAAGAAATCGAGGAAAACAACAGAATGGGAAAGACTAGAGATCTCTTCAAGAAAATCGGAGATCTCAAGGGAACGTTTTGTGCAAAGACGGGCATGATAAAGGACAAAGAAGGCAGGGACCTAACAGAAGCAGATGAGATTAAGAAGAGGTGGCAAGAATACACAGAAGAACTATACAGGAAAGATCTGAATGTCCCTGATAGCCATGATAGTGCAGTCACTGAACTTGAGCCGGACATCCTAGAGAGTGAAGTCAAGTGGGCCTTAGGAAGCATTAGTAACAACAAAGCTAGCGGAGTTGACAGTATTCCAGCCGAGCTATTTAAAATCCTAAAAGATGATGCTGTTAAAGTGCTGCATTCAATATGCCAACAAATTTGGAACACTCAACAGTGGCCACAAGACTGGAAAAGGTCAGTTTACATCCCAATCCCAAAGAAGGGCAACGCCAAAGAGTGTTCAAACTACTGCACAAGTGCGCTCATTTCACATGCCAGCAAGGTGATGCTCAAAATCCTACAAGCTAGGCTTCAGCAGTATGCGAACCGAGAACTACCGGAAGTACAAGCTGGGTTTCGAAGAGGCAGAGGAACTAGAGATCAAATCGCCAACATTCGCTGCATCATGGAGAAAGCAAGAGAATTCCAGAAAAACGTCTATTTCTGCTTCATTGACTACGCTAAAGCCTTTGATTGTGCGGATCACAACTAACTGTGGCAAATTCTTAAAGAGATGGGAGTACCAGACCACCTTACCTGTCTCCTGAGTGACCTGTACAAGGGTCAAGAAGCAACAGTAAGAACCGCACATGGAACAACCGATTGGTTCAAAATTGGGAAAGGAGTACGACAAGGCTGCATATTGTCACCCTGCTTATTTAACTTATATGCAGAGTACATCATGAGAAATGCCGGGTTGGATGAATCAGAGGTCGGAATTAAGATTGCCGGGAGAATTATCAACAACCTCCGATATGCAGACGATACCACCCTAATGGCAGAAAGCGAAGAGGATCTCAAGAGCCTCTTGTTGAGGGTGAAAGAGGATTGCAAAAGCTGGTTTGAAACTCAACATTAAAAAAACGAAGATCATGGCATCTGGCCCTATCACTTCCTGGCATATAGAAGGGGAAGAAATGGAAGCAGTGACAGATTTTACTTTCTTGGGCTCCAAGATCACCGCAGACGGTGACTGTAGCCATGAAATTAAAAGACGCTTGCTCCTTGGGAGGAAAGTTATGGCCAACCTAGACAGCATAGTAAGAAGCAGAGACATCACCTTGCCGACAAAGGTCCGTCTAATCAAAGCTATGGTTTTCCCAGTAGTAACGTATGGCTGTGAGAGCTGGACTATAAGGAAGGCTGAGCGCCGAAGAATCGATGCTTTCGAACTGTGGTGCTGGAGAAGACTCTTACGACTCCCCTGGACTGCAAGGAGGTCAGATCAGTCAATCCTAAAGGAAATCAACCCTGAGTGCTCATTGGAAGGACAGATCCTGAAGCTGAAGCTGAAATATTTTGGCCACCTAATGCAAAGAGAAAACTCTCTGGAAAAGGCCCTGATGCTGGGAAAGATTGAAGGCAAAAGGAGAAGGGGACAGCAGAGGATGAGATGGCTGGATAGCATCACGGATGCAATGAATATGAACTTGAGCACGCTCCGGGAGAGAGTGCAGGACAGGAAGGCCTGGCGTGCTATGATCCATGGGGTCACGAAGAGTCGGACACGACTGAACGACTGAACAACAACAACACACACACACTTTCATTATTTGTATCGTTGGCTTCACTCCTGCCCTCAAACCTGCCCAAACGCTAGTTCTACCCAATCTTTGTTGCTGGCAACATCTCCCCTGTATTGTTGATGCTGACAAGTGTACCTGGCGCTTTAAGAGAAATGTAGAGAAAAGGGATAGATCTCTGCCCCAAAGAACTCACAGTCTCAGGGTGCTTCCAGACAGGGGGCTCCTGTCACTCACAGGGCATCTCTACACCAGCCTAAAACCCTGCATTCAAAGCGGGGCTTTCTGCTTCCGTTTGAAATGTAGGATCAGACGACTCCCTTTTTCATGTGCTTCCTTTTCCCCCCCTTCCCCCTCCTGCTCCCCATATCTGAGTCTGCCATTATCTTTCCTTGATCTCACTCCTCTCATTGCAGCTTTTACTCTTTTGACAGGAAAATGAAGCAGCAGAACACAATGAGGTAATGTGATAGCTCAGTATCTCCAATCTATTTAGAAATGGAATAAAGGGCATTTACTGCAGGAGACTGGAGGGTCACGGCAGGGTCACAGTGGCATGTAAAGAGCCCGCAAACTTCAGTGAAGGAGCCATCTCAATCCCAGCATAAAAGCTCGGTATGAAGGAGCCCTCAGTCCAAAGGCCTTGTGCAGCTCTTCCATAGTTTCTGCCTTAACAGATCTTTTTTCCGGGAAGAAAAGTGGCAGAAGCAGCGGTGGGGAAGCAAAGGATGGCTAAAAATGGAAAACAATGACAACGATGTCTGAACACACACATGCCCCAGCACAATTCCATGAATGAGGCAGTGGGATGGCACAACAAACCCCTTGTCCGGAAAGACCCTCGAAGTCTGACAGCATGTGAGACAGAGCCCAGAGGGAGGGGGGAGGACGAAGGCAGAAAGGGAGCGACCGCTTGGGTCGCCCGCACCGCCCTGTCCCCGGGGCTGGCCCAGGCCTTGCATGGCAGCTGCTGGCACGAGGGCCGCCAAGAGGGAAAGGGGACCCGCCTGAGCCCTCCCTGGCCCCCCCTCCTCCTGAAGATGCGTGAGCCAGTGCCGCTGGTCTGGAAATGCAGCAGCATGGTTTTGGCCACATCCGGTGCAGCCGCAGCAGCACCCCCAGCCCCAGCCCCTCCCGAGGAGGAAGCGCAGCCCAGAGGAGGCCTTGCGCGCCATCACAGAATCATAGGCCAGGAGGGCTGGAAGGGGCCTACAAGGCCACCGAGTCCGGCCCCTGCTCAGCGCAGGAATCCACGCCAGCACGCATCACAAACCCTCTGCAGAACCGTGGTCTTACTGCAGCTGAAAAAACCCCGCGGGCGCCCACAGGCGGACCAGAAGGAAGCACGCCAGTCACGCCTAACTGCGAGCCTCAAGGCAAACCTTGCCCAGAGGGCTGCCGCGCGGGGCTCTGGCGTGGCGGCCCCGGTCCTCGGGCCTCCTCCGGGGCCCAGGCGACATCTGGGCTCTTGCCCCCGGCCACGCACCCAGGTTTAGAGCCCCCCCGCAGCTCGGGGCCCCCCGAGACTGGCGCTGGAGATGCTGCTCAGCGCGCCGCGGGAGCCGCGCTCCCCGGGCGGCGCCTCCGCGGTGGATTTCCGCGGCCGCGGCCGACAGGCGCTCGCGGAGCTGGCGCGTGCAGCGCGCCTCTCGCGCGCCGCCCCGCGTCCCTGGCGTCGGGGCAGCGCCCGCCCCAGGCCGGCGCAGCGGCGAGCGGGCGGCGAGGCTGCCCCGCCCAAGCCGCCCCGAGCGCGCTCCCCGCGCCGCGACGCCTTGCTCGGCCCCCGCGGCGAGCGCCTCCCGGCCGGCCGGCCGCCGGGCTGAGGACGGGGCGCCCCCCGCCTGCGGAGCTCAGCCGCGCGAGGGGCCCCCGGCGCGCCGCGGACGCCAGTTCGCCCGCGGAGGGGGGGCTGCGCCGCCCGCCCCGGAACGCCGCGCGGCCGCGGGCTGCCGCGTCCAAGCGGCGCCCCGAGCTCCGGCAGCTGCCCGCCCCGCCGCCCCTCCGCGGAACCCCCTTCCCCGCGAGCACGGCCCGGGCCTGCGGGGCTGCCGGGCCAAGCGCTCGGCCTGCTGTCGGCGCGCCTCCCTCGCGGCGGCCGGCGGGGCTGCCGAAGGCGTCGCCTCCCGCGCCTCGTCCTCCTCTCCCCGCGAAATCCGCCGAGGGGGAAGGCGCGCTGCTGCGCGGCGCCGCTAGGGGGCGCCCCGCGGCATCGGCGAGGAAACGCGCCCCCTGCCGGCCTCCGCGGGCCGCCCTCGCGCAGCGCCTCGGGCCGCGTCGGAGGCAGGCTCGGCTGCCCGCGGGGCCACGCAGGGCCCGCCCCGGGTCCCCGCCTCCCGCCGGGAGGGATCTGCTGCCCGGCGGGCCAAGTGTGGAATCGCCGAGCTGGAGGGCAGGGAGGGCGCAGCCGGGCCGCCCGCCTCGGGTCGCGGGCGGAAGGCCGCCGTTGGCGTCGATGCGTGGCCCCGTTTCACTTTCTGGAGCGTGTGCGGTGCCTCTTCGCGGAGACACGACGCTGCGGGAACGGCCCGCTACATAGAAGGCTGTTGTTCAGTCGTTCAGTCGTGTCCGACTCTTCGTGCCCCATGGACCATCGCACGCCAGGCCTTCCTGTCCTGCGCTCTCCCGGAGCGTGCTCAAGTCCATATTCACTGCATCGGTGATAGAATCATAGAATCACAGAATAGTAGGGCTGGAAGGGGCCTACAAGGCCATCGAGTCCAACCCCCTGCTCAGTGCAGGAATCCGAGTCAGAGCATCCCTGACAGATGGCTGTCCAGCCTCGTCTTGAAGGCCTCCAGTGTGGGAGAGCCCACCACCTCCCTGGGGAATTGGTTCCATTGCCGTATTGCTCTGACACTCAGGAAGTTTTTCCTGATGTTCAGCCGGAATCTGGTTTCCTGTAACTTGAGCCCATTATTCCGTGTCCTGCACTCTGGGATGATGGAGAAGAGATCCTGGCCTTCTTCTCTGTGACAGCCTTTCAAGGACTTGAAGAGTGCTATCCTATCTCCCCTCAGTCTTCTCTTCTCAAGGCTAAACATGCCCAGTTCTTTCAGTCTCTCCTCACAGGGCTTTGTTTCCAGTCCCCTGATCATCTTTGTTACCCTCCTCTGAACCCTCTCCAGCTTGTCTGCATCCTTCTTAAAGTGTGGTGCCCAGAACTGGACACAGCACTCCAGATGAGGCCTAACCAGTGCTGAGTAGAGGGGAACTAGTACTTCCCGGGATTTGGAAGCGATGCTTCTATTAATGCAGCCCAAAATAGCATTTGCCTTTTTTGCAGCCACATCACATTGTTGGCTCATATTCAGCTTGTGATCGACGACAATTCCAAGATCCTTCTCGCTCGTAGTGTGGTTGAGCCACGTATCCCCTATCTTGTAACTGTGCATTTGGTTTCTTTTTCCTAGGTGCAGAACTTGGCATTTGTCCCTATTAAATGCCATTCTGTTGTTTTCTGCCCAGCACTCCAGTCTATCCAGATCACTTTGAATTTTGTTTCTGTCTTCCAAAGTATTAGCTATCCCTCCCAATGATGCTATCCAGCCATCTCATCCTCTGCTGTCCCCTTCTCCTTTTGCCTTCAGTCTTTCCCAGCATCAGGGTCTTTTCCAGGGAGTTTTCTCTTCGCGTTAGGTGGCCAAAATATTGGAGCTTCAGCTTCAGGATCTGTCCTTCCAATGAGCACTCAGGGTTGATTTCCTTTAGGATGGACTGATTTGACCTCCTTGCAGTCCAGGGGACTCGCAAGAGTCTTCTCCAGCACCACAGTTCGAAAGCATCGATTCTTCGGCGCTCAGCCTTCCTTATAGTCCAGCTCTCACAGCCATACATTACTACTGGGAAAACCATAGCTTTGATTAGACGGACCTTTGTTGGCAAGGTGATGTCTCTGCTTCTTACTATGCTGTCTAGGTTGGCCATAGCTTTCCTCCCAAGGAGCAAGCGTCTTTTAATTTCATGGCTACAGTCACCGTCTGCGGTGATCTTGGAGCCCAAGAAAGTAAAATCTGTCACTGCTTCCATTTCCTCCCCTTCTATATGCCAGGAAGTGATGGGGCCAGATGCCATGATCTTAGTTTTTTTAATGTTGAGTTTCAAACCAGCTTTTGCACTTTCCTCTTTCACCCTCAACAAGAGGACTTGAGATCCTCTCCGCTTTCTGCCATTAGGGTGGTATCGTCTGCATATCGGAGGTTGTTGATAATTCTCCCGGCAATCTTAATTCCGACCTCTGATTCATCCAACCCGGCGTTTCTCATGATGTACTCTGCATATAAGTTAAATAAGCAGGGTGACAATATGCAGCCTTGTCGTACTCCTTTCCCAATTTTGAACCAATCGGTTGTTCCATGTCTGGTTCTTACTGTTGCTTCTTGACCCTCGTACAGGTTTCTCAGGAGACAGGTCAGGTGGTCTGGTACTCCCATCACTTTAAGAATTTGCCACAGTTTGTTGTGATCCACACAATCAAAGGCTTTAGCGTAGTCAATGAAGCAGAAATAGACGTTTTTCTGGAATTCTCTTGCTTTCTCCATGATGCAGAGAATGTTGGCGATTTGATCTCTAGTTCCTCTGCCTCTTCGAAACCCAGCTTGTACTTCCGGTAGTTCTCGGTTCGCATACTGCTGAAGCCTAGCTTGTAGGATTTTGAGCATCACCTTGCTGGCATGTGAAATGAGCGCAATTGTGCGGTAGTTTGAACACTCTTTGGCGTTGCCCTTCTTTGGAATTGGAATGTAAACTGACCTTTTCCAGTCTTGTGGCCACTGTTGAGTGTTCCAGATTTGTTGGCATATTGAATGCAGCACTTTAACAGCATCATCTTTTAGGATTTTAAATAGCTCGGCTGGAATACTGTCATCTCCGCTAGCTTTATTGTTACTAATGCTTCCTAAGGCCCACTTGACTTCACTCTCGAGGATGTCCGGCTCAAGTTCAGTGACCGCACTATCATGGCTATCAGGGACATTCAGATCTTTCCTGTATAGTTCTTCTGTGTATTCTTGCCACCTCTTCTTAATCTCATCTGCTTCTGTTAGGTCCCTGCCTTCTTTGTCCTTTATCATGCCCATCTTTGCACAAAACGTTCCCTTGAGATCTCCAATTTTCTTGAAGAGATCTCTAGTCTTTCCCATTCTGTTGTTTTCCTCGATTTCTTTGCATTGTTCACTTAAGAAGGCCTTCTTGTCTCTCCTTGCTATTCTCTGGAACTCTGCATTCAGTTGGGCATATCTTCCCCTTTCTCCCTTGCTTTTCGCTTCCCTTCTTTCCTCAGCTACTTGTAAAGCCTCATCAGACAGCCACTTGGCTTTCTTGCATTTCTTTTTCTTTGGGATGGATTTCGTTGCTGCCTCCTGAACAATGTTACGGACCTCCGTCCATAGTTCCTCAGGCACTCTGTCTACCAAGTCTAATCCCTGAAATCTATTCCTCACCTCCACTGTATATTCATAAGGGATATGATTTAGGTCATACCTGAACGGTTTAGTGGTTTTCCCGACGTTCTTCAATTTCAGCCGAAATTTTGCAAGAAGCAGCTCATGATCTGAGCCACAGTCAGCACCAGGTCTTGTTTTTACTGACTGTATGGAGCTTCTCCATCTTTGGCTGCAAAGGACATAATCAATCTGATTTCGATATTGACCATCTGGTGACGTCCATGTGTAGAGTCGCCTCTTGTGCTGTTGGAAAAGAGTGTTTGCTACGATCAGCGTGTTCTCTTGGCAAAACTCTATTAGCTTTTGTCCTGCTTCATTTTGTACACCAAGGCCATGCCTGCCTGTTATCCCGGTGATTTCTTGACTTCCTACTTTAGCATTCCAATCCCCTATGATGAAGAGGACGTCTTTTTTTGGTGTTAGTTCTAGAAGGTTTTGTAGGTCTTCATAGAACTGATCAACCTCAGCTTCTTCGGCCTCAGTGGTTGGGGCATAGACTTGAATTACTGTGATGTTGAATGGTTTGCCTTGGATTCGTACTGAGATCATTCTATCATTTTTAAGATTGTACCCCAGTACTGCTTTTCCCACCCTTTTGTTGACTATGAGTGCTACTCCATTTCTTCTAAGGGATTCTTGCCCACAGTAGTAGATATGATGGTCACCTGAATTAAATTCGCCCATGCTTGTCCATTTCAGTTTGCTGATTCCCAAGATGTCGATGTTCAATCTTGCCATCTCATGTTTGACCACCTCCAGCTTACCTTGATTCATTGATCTTACATTCCAGGTTCCTAAACAATATTGTTCTTTACAGCATCGGATTTTCTTTTCACCACCAGACACATCCACAGCTGAGTGTCCTTTCGGGTTTGGCCCAGCCGCTTCACTCTTTCTGGCGCTACTTGGAAATACCCTCTGCTCTTCCCCAGTAGCATATTGGACACCTTCCGACCTGAGGGGCTCATCTTCCGGCGTCATCTCGTTTAGCCTTGTGATACGTTCCATGGGGTTTTCTTGGCAAGAATACTGGAGTGGGTTGCCATTTCCTTCTCCAGTGGACCACATTTTGTCAGAACATAGAAGGAAGCGCGTGTAAAGGGACTCGGTTGTGATCCTGCATTTAAAACCGGAGTGGAAAGCCCCATTTTAAATGCGGGATTTTAGGCTGGTGAAGGGATCCCCTGAATGCAGTGCACCACAGGCAGGCAGGCAAGAGATGGGAAGGCCTGAAATGGCGAGAGTGCTGGACTGGGAGCCGGGAGATCCGGGTTCTAGCCCCCACTCGGCCATGGAAGCTTACTGGGTGACTTTGGCCAGTCACAGACTCTCAGCCCAACCCACCTCACAGGGTTGTTGTTGTGAGGATGAAATGGAGGAAGGAGGAGGATCATGTACGCTGCCTTGAGTTCCTTGGAGGAAAAAAGGCGGGATATAAATGCAATAAATAAATAAATAATAAAATCAGCTCAATGACTGTCATGGGAAACAAACCACAGCGCAACCCATTTATTCAACCAGCTAAATGAAAATGCGGAGCTCTCGTCCCATGTTCATCTGGCATCTGATCTGTGCCTAACGAGCCCAAGGACAGAACTGGCAGGCAGGCAGGCTCACGCCCGCCCCCCCCGTGTGGCACTTGAGCAATCTGCCCGCAGAGAGGGAGGTGCAGACGAGAGCCTGCCTGGCGCTGCTCTCTGGACAGAGGCTGCTCAGGGACACCGCCCCACCCGGCTCCAGCGGCCACACTGTTCTCTCACCGTCCTCTCTTAACGGCTCAGGCCTCCACCCTAAATGCCATTCCGAGAGGCAAATATCAGCAGTGACAAATTCCTCCAGCAACACAGAAGCGTTCTATGAGGGTAGACGCAGAAAAAAGGCCTCCGACGGTTACCTGAATCTGAGCCTCCAGTTCACCAGCCTCATCATGATAACATCACTGAGGACTGACATGGTGTAGTGGCTGGAGTGTTGGATGTAGACCAGAAGACCCAGATTCAAATCCCCCCTCAGCCTTGAAGCTCACTGGGTGGCCTTGGGCTGGTGACCCACTCCTGGCCTCCCCATTGCAAAGGTTTGTTTGGGGGGATATATGTGGGGTAACGCCCCCCCACACACACACACACACCATGCACAGTACCCTGAATTCCTTGGAGGGGGGAGTGAAATGAGATACACATGTGACACGTGATCAGCTAGGTGAAAACAGAAAAGCTGATGAATGTGTTTATATACAGCAGTCCACGTGCACTATAAATATCATATCCAAGTGCATTTTACCCAGTAGAGTGATTCAAATGTAATTTATGTTTGAAATTAATGAAGGAAAATCATTCAAGGGAATGAATTGTTAGAGCAAAGAATGTTTCAAAATTCAGGAGCAGCGTTTTAAAAAATGGTTCTATTATCATTGAATTAGGGAAGTCAAGGCCCACAATTTATCAGTGCTAAGATGTTCAAGGTGCTTTAAGATAATCAAGAGTGAGGGTAATGGTATGTCAGGAGTTTCATTTTGTGATACAATTGCCATTAAAGCCTTGCTTGATTATGGCTAAAGCAGTAGCAGAAGGTGTAAGATTTATAACCGAATAAGGCCACCCCTCGTGTTGGGCATAAATGTTAGCTGAGGGGCTGTGATTGATGTGCGGCCCAAGAGATCTCACTGCGGCCACATTCTGAAACATGTTGCATTTATGGGAGCCACTGGCTGGGAGCCTTCTCAGCTCTTGACCGTGAAGGGCTGCTGCCAACGTGTCCCACAGCCCTTGCCCAGCCACTGCAAGCCGAACTGGGAGTCGATGTGCAGCCGGCTTTCTGGGCAGAGGTGCTGCTTGGTGTGGCTGCCTGGGGCCCAGGACCCAAATCTATGTCCCAGCACCCTGGATCTCTCCAACAGAGCCCTGAGTAACCGCTGGTGCCAACGGAAGGGGTTTTCCCTCTACTCCATTGCCAGATTGCAGTGGGAGAGGGCAGGCTTAATTCTCCCCATTCCATCTGCTGCAACACACCCTCCCCAAATAATATTCAGCTGCATGGCAATTAAGCTAAGAAAAATATTTTTTTCTGTACGTTTGGGATGATCTGGGGCAGAATGCAAATTAAATGAAGAATGAATTTTATTTGTGATTATTTGGATGAGAAATTAATTGGCTCGCTTTGCCTCCTGTAAAATTTAAATAAATCCTTGTAATCATTTCTTCATATGCATATATTAATATAAATCAGCAGATGCAGATATTATGCTGATATATGTTCTATGGGCCTGGGCCCTGAATCTTTTATGCGCCTAGCGATGCTCCTGTTTCTAGGGATCACTTTCTGGGCATCACTGGGCGATGTACCAGCCAGAGGGCTTGGAGGGCTCCCTTGCAACATGGTATCTGGCACTGAAGACGAAAGGGCAGCACACCAGGCCACTGCCAGGACTTCCCAAGTACAGGTAACAAATGGTCAGAAACCCAGGAGTAGAGCCATAGAACAGGGATGTGAGCTGACAAGACATTCCTCAAAATATGTACAAAGACCCCCAAACTTTAACTAGATCTTTAACCACAAAACTACATCTGACACGTCGATCACTGAAATGCTCAATCAGAACCAACACAGTAAAGATTCAAGAGAAAAGAAGGCATTTATGGGAACTCAGGGCTGGTGCTGCTGAAAAACCCATAATATCATGTGTGGCACTCAGGGCAAGTGTGGAAAAGGCCCTGCTCTGTCCCAAAGTTGCAGTATTTTCTGCACCATAGGGACTCCCTGCAGACCTTAATGGGCCGGAGAGCTCATATGGAGTGGTGCTTTCTGAGACATCTAGATCCAAAGCCATAAAGGACTTAAACAGCTGAAAGCCAGCATCTTACATGAACACTGAAGTGAACTGGCAGCAAATACAGTGGGATATCATAGAATAGTAGAACACTAGAGTTGGAAGGGGCCTATAAGACCATCTAGTCTGCCTCTCTAAACAAGTCAGGAGGCAGGAAGGGACATTCTGCATCTGTACCAGCTATGGCTTACAAACGGTCTTCAAGGGCAGTCCCACATAAAAAAAGCCACTGCAGTAACCACTGAGCAGTGATGTAGGTGTGGATGAGAATGCCAATACTTTTATTTTCTAGGAGGGGTGCAGCTGGTGTAACTGGCAAAGGACACTGGGGTCCCACAGCGATCTGTATTGGGACCAGGGCTTTTCATCTTGTTCATAAAAGATCTGGAATTAGGAGTGAGCAGTGAATAGGCCAAGTTTGCTGAGGACTCCAAATCATTTAGGGTGGTTAAAACCAAAAGGGGTTGTGAGCTTGCACCAAGGCATAGAATCATACAATAGTAGGGTTGGAAAAGGCCTACAAGGCCATCGAGTCCAACCCCCCACTCAATGCAGGAATCCAAGTCAGCATTCCTGACAGATGGCTGTCCAGCCTCATCTTGAAGGCCTCCAGTGTGGGAGAGCCCACCACCTCCCTAGGTCATTGGTTCCATTGTCGTATTGCTCTAACAGTCAGGAAGTTTTTCCTGATGTTCAGCCGGAATCTGGCTTCCTGTCACTTGAGTCCATTATTCCGTGTCCTGCACTCTGGGATGATGGAGAAGAGATCCTGGCCTTCCTCTCTGTGACAACCTTTCAAGTACTTGAAGAGCGCTATCATATCTCCCCTCAGTCTTCTCTTCTCAAGGCTAAACATGCCCAGTGCTTTCAGTCTCTCTTCATAGGGCTTTGTTTCCAGTCCCCTAATCATCTTCGTTGCCCTCCTCTGAACCCTCTCCAGTTTGTTTGCATCCTTCTTAAAGTGTGGTGCCCAGAACTGGACACAGTACTCCAGATGAGGCCTAACCAGTGCGGAGTAGAGGGGAACTAGTACTTCCCGGGATTTGGAAGCTATGCTTCTATGAATGCAGCCCAAAAGAGCATCGGCCTTTTTTGCAGCCACATCACATTGTTGGCTCATCTTCAGCTTGTGATCGACAACAATTCCAAGATCCTTCTCGCTTGTCGTGTTGTTGAGCCAAGTATCCATCTTGTAACTGTGCATTTGGTTTCTTTTTCCTAGGTGCAGAACTTGGCATTGATCCCTATTATATGTCATTCTGTTGTTTTCTGCCCAACGTTCCAGTCTATCCAGATCACTTTGAATTTTGTCTCTGTCTTGCAAAGTATTAGCTATCCCACCCAATTTTGTGTCATCTGTAAATCTGATCAGCATTCCCTGCACCACCTCCTCCACGTCATTAATAAAAATGTTGAAGAGCACTGGGCCCAGGACTGAGCCCTGCGGTACCCCACTCGTTACCTCTCCCCAGTTTGAGAAGGTCCCATTGAGAAGCACTCTTTGAGTCCCATTCTGTAGCCAACTGTGGATCCACCGGATCATTTTTTCATCTAGGCCACTTTGAGCTAGTTTGCCCATCAGGATATCATGGGGCACTTTGTCGAAAGCTTTGCTGAAGTCGAGGTATATGATGTCGACAGCATTCCCACAATCCACAAGGGAGGTGACTTGATCAAAAAATGAGATCAGATTCGTCTGGCAGGACTTGTTTTTGACAAATCCATGTTGGCTTTGAGTAATCACCACATTGTTTTCAAGGTGCTTACAGACTGATTGCTTGATCATCTGCTCCAGAATTTCCCCAGGGATTGATGTCAGACTGACTGGTCTGTAGTTCCCAGATTCCTCCTTTTTACCCTCTTTGAAGATAGGGACCACATTAGCCCTCCTCCAGTCATCTGGCACTTCCCCCGTCCTCCATGATTTCTCAAAGAGAATAGACAGTGGTTCTGAGAGTTCTTCTGCCAGTTCCTTTATTACTCTAGGTAACATATGTAACATATTAAAATTAAACCTCTATGTAACGTATTAAATATGTTACATCAAGTCCAACCCCGTGCTCAGTGCAGGAATCCCAGTCGTGGTAATAATCACAAGAGGGGAATGGGTGGATGTTGGCCAGCACTCCATCTTGTGGAACTGAATTCCATAGTTTTAACAACATGCTGTGTAAAGAAGTCCTTCCTTTTATCTGTCCCAAATTTCCCACCATTCAGCTTCATGGGATGACCCCCTTGGGTTCTAGTATTATGAGGAAAATAATTCTTCCTTTCCATTCTCTCCACACCATGCATAATTTTATTCACCTCTATCCTCTCCACCCTAAAAAGCCACTAAACTTCATAACCTTTCCTCACAGGGGAGTTGTTCCAGCCCCTTGATCACTGCTTGCCCTTTTCTGCTCCTTTTCCAGCTCTGCAAGTAGTGTGGTGACCAGAACGGAGTGAGCTTTGGATGGATGCAAAGTTCAGCATGGCCTGTTTGTATTATGTGTTATCTTATATTTTCAGCTAGTCGCGGTTTGAGATCCCAGCCATATTGTATGATGGCTCCATGAGCTTATAAAAAAATCTCTTCTTCACCTGATCCTTTATGGGGATGACACTCTAGAATGGAGTGAACACCACCTAACCGGACAGAAGAATCACCCACAATTAGTATCTCTGTCTTGCTTGGACACAGTCTCAGTTTATTTGCCTTTTACCCTGCCTATGTAATGGTTCAGAGCATGAACTGCCTCACCTGTATTAGACAAAAAAGGTGTTGGAGATGCCTCAGCCCAGATCCCAGGATAATCTCTCCCAGCAGTTTCATGTAGATGCTGAAAAACATGGGGGATAAAACAGAGTGCTGAGGAGCCCTATAGCAGTACAGCCACAGGACCAATCATCTCCCAGCCCCGCCTTCTGGAATCGGCCATCCAGGCATGTGTGGTGCCACAGCAATGCAGAGCCCCCACCCCAGCTCAGACAGCCTATTGGAAGGATGCCATGGCTGACAGGACAGAAAGCCGCAGAGAGGTCCAAGAGCATCAACAGGGATTCACTCCCTGTCCCTCTCCGAGAGACGGTCAAGGCAACCAAGGCCCTTTCTATTGCAAAACCACGCCTGAAGCCAGACTGAAATGGATCTAGAGGCATGATGTCTCTAAGACTGCATACATTAAGCTTTCCTGGCCCCCAAACTGCGCATATTTAAATCTGTGCATTTTTTAAACTTCCTTTTTGCGCAGACAACAAAGCCGGGCAAATGGCGAGCGCTCACCAGATGGGATCACGGTGAATCCAGGCAACTTGCCAAGCTCATGGGCGGCCCGAGCACGGGTCGGGGCAAGCGGGGCCCACGCTTCTGCGGGCACCTGGAGAACCCAAGTTGGGATGGGTTTTCACATCCCTACACTGGACCTGGCTGGGCATCCCCTCTCAATTAAATGTGGTCCGCTAGGAGGGGCGAGCATAGGATGGCCAGCCAAATAGGACCAAGCACCTTGTCCATGGCCTCGAGCCTCAGGGAGGCCACAGGGTCCCCTGGGAGATGAAGTCTTCATGCCCACCCACTCCCTGCCTAATGCTCTGCCAAGAAGACTAGAGTTCCCAACAGCCTCTGCTGCTGTGTCCGGATGCCATGTGCCTGCTGCCCCTTTCCGCTGGCCACCCCACAGGAAATGTTGCAGCAGCAGCCCATGGCCAGCTCTGCTCCCTCCCTCCACACAGCCCGATATGAGGCCGGCAGCAGCACACCAGGAGGCAGCAGAGGCTGCTGGGAAGTGTAGTCAACCTCAGCAGCCTCTCTTTTGCAGAAACAGCCTTGGATGTGGACTCCTGGAACCACAAAGGTGGACACAACGGCCTGGGAGGTCATTTTAGCTGCAAAAAAGTCAAGAACCATTTTTTTTTTGTTTTGCTGCAAATATTTATTGGAATCCAGCTCACACACCAAACACAATATATACTGGCCAGGACAAGAGTGAGTTCCGTGTATTAAGGCAATATTTAGGTCAGTATCTTCATTATAAGAACTGGATTATTGCTCCTCTGACTTTGCTATTTTTTGGTGTACACCTTATGGTGCTTGCAGAATCAAATGGAGTCATAACCAAACTCAAGGCGTCCTCAGGAAAATAAAAAAATTCACATAAAGGACATCCATGTTCAAAGCACTTCTCATCCTTTGGCTAACATATCTTATAATAACAACTCAATAAAGGGAGGTGAGCAGTATCCCCTTCTTATGCTTGATGCACTGTGTCAGTCCAAAAACTTCCGTAGCACAAGAGCCCAGAAGTAAAGTTTCATGTTCTCCAACTTTCATTCTCAAACAGTGTTTTTTCAAACTCTAGAGTAGTTTGCTTGGGGGAAGGGAGTGGGGGAGGAACATCCACATGGAATGAAGACAGAATTACCAGCTCTTACACAGCTGAGCCACAGAGACAGCAAAGCTTTCCTGCCCATAAAAGCACCATGAAAAGCTCTCAGAGGAAAGGCCTTCACCCAAGCCCCAGGGAACAGGATGGAGGCTCCCCAATGTCTGGGCTTTCTGAAAACCCAAGTAGTATCTGAGTGCCCAGGGAATGGAGGTGGAAAGGCCAGGCATCTCTGCGGGCAGAGGAAGAGGAGGCGATTCATTGCAAAAGAAAAAGAGGAGATGTTGCATTGCAAAAGAAGCACTGTTGCCTTGGTCTTCCCAAACGTTGAGTTTGAATACTGCTGTGGAAACAGATGGAGGCTCTACAGGGGTCCAGCATTACTGAAAGCCATTGGGCAGATGATTGGGGAGGGAGATGTCAACAGCCATCCATCATTTCATTTGTTCTTGAGCCTTCTAGGTTGCTGCCCTCGTAACACCTGGGCCATTTTACGATTCCTCCTTGTGGAGCAACCCCAGGAAAGTCTTGCCAATCTCCCCACGGTGACTGACCAGCTAAAGCCGTGCTGGGCCACTTGTTGCCCTCATAGAATAGTAGAATAGTAGGGTCGGAAGGGGCCTACAAGGCCTCCAGGTGGCTTGACCTACAATTCCCATCAGACCTAGCCAGCATAGCCAATGGTGAAGGATCATGGGTGTTGAAGGCCAAACATCCAGAGGGCCACACGCTGCCCATGCCTGAGCTAAAGGTTGAGAAGGAGAAGAGGAAACTGGGACCTCTAGCAGAATTCTCGCAACCCTTTTACCCCGCAGGGAACACGGCACCGAATCTCCCCCACCCCCACCCCACCTCACACAAACGGTTCTGGCGCCACACGGGCACCAGAGATCTCTGCTCATAATGTGGCACTTGCAGTGGCTGCTGAAGGACATGGCAAGGATGCAGAAGATAAGCTGTGAGACGACTGAACAATGCACAAGTGGGGCTGCAGCTCGCAGATGTCTGAGGCCGCCACAGGACAAGCTGGACACCACACGGGGAGGCTGATCCTTGATGCATGGGGGGGGTAGGCATCAGTGGGAGCTTGCTGGGCTCCCTTCTTCCGTGAGGTTTTTGAAATCTGTAGACAAAGCCAGCTCCTCAGACAAGGGGGGCCTCCGCCACTCGTCCCGGGTCAAGATGTAGCCCACAACTGCCCCGAAAGCCACCAGCAGGAGGCCCAAGAGGTTGGCGAGGACTCCTTCGGGGACAAAAGAGCTGTAGGTGTCCCTGCAAGAGCAAAGGGCAATGTTGGCATCGGCGCGCTTGCTCTCCGCCACCCCCACATTCACCCATCGCAAGGGACCAGGCACAGAACTGGGAACAGTGGAGAAGAAGGAACACTCTGGCGACGATTAGGTGGTTTGTAGAAGGAGGGAGGGACAGTGCTGAACCCTCCCCACCCTGCACCCTGAATGAGCTTAGGTTCCTGGGCCCAAGAACAGAGGCCTGGGAGGTTCCAGGCCCTGAAGAAGGGGCTGGGATCTTGGAGAGAGCCCAATGACTTGTCAAACTCATAGAAGCTCTGCTGAGCAGACTTCCCTCTGGTTCAGGGCCTAAGCTGGGATGTATTTTCAACTCTGTCCCTCAACTCTACCCTGAGCCCAGAATTTAGGGTTTCCTAGGAAAAATCCAAAGCGAGAAAGAGCAGTCTTCCAGTGAACAAACTGATTCCAACACAAACCAGGCACATATATATATAAATGCCATCACTTGCCTTATTTTGAAGAGCAGCAGCTCCAGGATTCCCAGCAGGGCCGTGGCAATAGAAATGATGAGGAGGAAGGCACCAAAAAAGACATGCTGAGGCTTGTATCTGCTGCGGAGAGTGAAAGAGGCACCAGGGAAGAGGAAGAAGCACAAGCCAAGCAGCCACTGGGGAGGAAGAGAAAGCAGACCTCAAAAATCACTCATAGACTCCCCTCCAACCTTTTATTTATTTATTACAATTCTATACTGCTCAATAGGTGCAGCTCTCTGGGTGGTTCACAACAATTAAAACTATAAAATACAGGATGATAAGATACAATGTAAACATTTAAAAGTTTTAAAACTACAGTATAAAAATAAAAATAATAACCAAATAGAACCTTAGCTGCAGCGCAAACATTTAAAATACAGTTCCAGATTTAAAACAGAAACTGAAAAAACTAAAATGCTGGGCAAATAAAGGCCTCCGCCTGGTGTCAAAAAGAGCACAACGTAGGTGCCAGGTGAGCCTCTCTGTGAAGTTCATTCCACAACCTGGGTGCCACAGCAGAAAAGGCCCTCTTCCTAATAGCCACCCACCTCACTTCCTTTGGTGGGGGCTTCTGGAGAAGGGCTGCTGAAATTGATCTTAGGGTCAAGGCAGATATATATGGGAGGAGATGGTCCTTCAGGTAACCTTGCCCCAAGCCATTTAGGGCTTTGAATGTTAATAGCCACACTTTGAATCAGGCCTGGAAATGGACTGGCAGCCCATGGAAATGGAAAAGTACTGTCATAATATGGGCACACTTACCAGTCCCTGTTAACAATATCACTACGCTATTTTGGACCAATTGAAGTTTACGGACCGTTTTCAAAGGCAGCCCCACGCAGAACAGTAATCCAGCATTGCAGTAATCCAGCTGAAGTGTTATCAAAGCATAGCTAACTGTGGCTAGGCTGTCTCTGTCCAGATAACAATACAGTTGGCATATCAGCCTAAGCTGATAAAAAGGTGCTCCATGCCACCAAGTCCATCTGTGCCTCTAGTGACAATGCTGGGTCCAAGAGCACCCCCAACCTCTGAAACTGATCCTTTAGGAGGAGGGCACCCCCCTCCAAAACAGGTTGAGCATCACTTAGCCAGGCAGATAACCACCCACTAACAGTACCTCCATCTTGCCTGGTTTGATGCTCAGTTTATTTGCCCTCATCCAGTCTGTAACTGCACTGAGGCATTGCTTCAGAATGCCCACTGCCTCTGCTGGGTTTGATGAAAAGGAGAGACAGAGCTGAGTGTGACACTTCAATCCATATTTCCAGATAATCTCTCCCAGCAGTTTCATGTAGTTGTTAAACTGGATGGGGAATAAAATACAGCCCTGTGGCACCCCTTGGCTTAACTGCCAGGGGACGAGCAACCGTCTCCCAGCACCACCTTCTGGAATCAGCCATCCAATTAGGAGTGGAACCATTGCAGTGCACTGCCCCCAACTCCCAGCCCGGACAACCTATCCAGAAGGATACCATGGTCGATGGTCCAAGAGAATCTACAGGGTCACACACACCTGTCCCTCTCCTGGCAAAGGTCATCCCACAAGGCAACCAAGGCAGTTCCTGCTCCAAAACCAGGCTTGAAGCCAGACTGAAATGGAACTATTTGAAATGGAACTATATCTGTTTCATCCAAGCCTGCCTGGAGTTGACTGGCAACCACCTGCTCAAGCACCTTCCTCAGGCGCTCCTTGCTCTCACCCAACAGAACGTATAAGTAGCAGCCACATAAAAACATTCAATGGAAAAACATTTCCATTGAGCCCTTTCCTGAGAAGGGCCCATCTGTGGCATGGATGGCTGCAGGAAGAGCCCAATCCCCCAGGGTCCAGCATGCGCAAGGATGGCCTCCCTTTGTGTCAAGAGAGGCCCGCAGGCCCCTGGGCCATGCAAGCCATCTCCAGGGCCCCTGGAGCAGGCTGGGTGCTGGAGCAAGCTGGGGAGCTGCAGCGCAAAGTGAGTTGCTCCCAACGGAGCCCTCAGAATGTCTCTTCCTTATCAATATGCCTGTCACACACCCCCGCCCCATTTTTCTTAGGCCGTTGTCTCACAGATGCATTCTGGGAGAAGGCGGGCAAAGCCAAGCACACGTTCCCCCGTGTCTCCTCCTCTGCCTCACCTGTATGAAGTAGATGCCGAAGGCAACGATGCCACACCAGCTGTGCAGACTGTACATATCCGGGAAGCCCTGCTTCTGGTGGTACTGAAAGACGGCAATCAAACCTGGGGGCAGAAGAGACAGGGAGATGCCTCAGGGAGATGCCCCCCCCCCCCCCGGCGAGCAGGAGCAAGAGCAGCCTGCTCCAGAGAGCGCCTTGCAGAAGGGTGATGGGCCAGTGCAACCCGACCGGGATCACCTGCGGGAAGGAGCACACGGAGACACGTGGGTGGCAGTTGGGGGGAAGGCCCTGCTAGCGGCAACCAGCACCTTTTCCAGCCAGGTGTGCAAGCCCGTTGGTCAGCCGCCAGAGCCCTCCCTGCACTGCGCTGGTGGACTCCCCACAATGAGCTTAGCAGGTGGCAGCAGCAGGCCGGGGGGGGGGGGGGCTCCTTCCCTTTCCTCTCCATTCCTTCCACTCTCGGGTGGTGGATGGCTGCGAAGGGAAGCCGCCTGCCACCTTCCTCGCCTCTCCCCAGAATGCCTCTGGGAGACCAGCCCCTTGCCCGGTGCGTTGCTCGGCAGCCCACCCATCCCCCTAGTGAATTTCGGCTTTACAAAAAGAAAAGAAACCGGAGCACTGGCAAGTGGCATCAGCCCGGACAGCCCTCTTGGCCCCAGGATCTGCCGGGCCCAGCTGTGCATGGGTGACAGGCACGGGGGTGGGGGCTCTCTGCTGACCTGAGGCTTCCCACAGAAAGAGGAGCTCTCGAGGGACCAGGGAAGCCTTGCCCAGCACCCTCCTGAGCCTGGTGCCCCTGATGGGGCCTCCAGGGTGCTTCCCGTGGGGCAACCTTTGGGGGCAGGGCCAAGGCTCAGAAGGGGGAGCACTCCCACCAGCCCCCTTGGGACTCACCAACCAGCGCGATGACCAGCGCAAGAGCATGAAGCAGCCCGTGCAGGACCTTGGTGGAGCGCTTGCTCTCATTCCTGAAGACGCGGTAGACCAGGAGGGCTGGAAGGGAGACACAGACAGCGGGAGAGAGGACGGCTTTTGCATGCCCCAGCCAGAGCAGGGCCAGCCGGCACTCCGGCGCATGGGAGGCCAGCCGCCGCTCCGGCCAACTGCCCGCTGCTTCGCTCCTCCTGGCATTGCTTGCTGTCAACAGCGGGGGGGGGGGGGCAGGGGAGAGCAGCTGCCAAGAGCAGGAGGGAGGGGTCTGCTGAGAAAGAGGAGGCTGCTCTAGGGGTCTGCCCAGAGGAGTCTCTGCAAGGCAGCTCCAGTGGAGCTCCCCAAAAGGGGCATCCAAAGGGTCAGGACAAGAGCCCACGGACACTGTTGCCCCTGGCCACGGCACCTCCCCTCAAGCCGATGTGAGCCAGGCAATGCAACGACCAGGTCCAGGCAGGCTGTGAAGTCTGATATCGACTGCGGTCACCGGCTGATCAAATTCAAAAGGTGTGGAGGTGTCCAGCAGGTCGCCCCATAGGAAGACGCTCGTATGGTATCTCACCAAGGCTAAACAAGAGGAGCACGCAGGAATTCCAGGCTAAAAAGCTTGGGGCTGGGGGAGGGTGGAGCTGGATCGAGCATGAATGTGCTTTCTCTCTCAGGTTTGCTTGGGCTGTTCGGACTCGGCAAACACCTTCAGCCCTAATGTTTCAAGCCAACGGCCTGAACAGTGGGGGACAAGATGCTATAGCCAATACTATAAACAAACCAAAACAAAAATAAGAGGGAATAAGGAAGGGAATAATGTGGGGCTGGGTGCTTCTCTTTCTTTGATCGAGCTCTTAGCTGGATCTGCAGCTAAAAACCTCACAAGTTTTGAAATTACCATTTTGAAATGGTAATGCTTCCTTTCCGAAACACTTGAGCTTTCAGTCAGAACTGCAAAAGTTGCATTACAGCTGGCAAATGCTTAATGTGTTATGCAGGCTGACTCTGTGCATGTTTACTCAGGAGCAAGCTCTCCTTGAGTTCACTGGAGCTTACTTCTGGGTAAGAGTGCAGAGAACTACAGTCTCAGAAGGTGGTGTTAGGAACGGATGGAGCTGGATTTCCACCTCCTAAACCCCTCCCCTTTTTCCTATGCAGGTACAGAAGGGCTCAAACCCTTGTTCCTGGAGGGGTGTGTTGCGCCCTCTGCAAATCCCCTGCCCTGGGAGCTACGTGGATCTTCAAAGTTTAAATGGGGGGAAAACTGACCAAAAGCCCTGGAACGAATCTCATGTCTTAAGCCAGAAACTAATTTCCAGAAAAGCCCAAGTCTGCACGATGTTATCGGATTTAATGTCAGTGTTGACGTGGGACACGTAGTGAGCCTAGCCGCCACCCTTGGCTGGGCTGGCTAAGGCATTCCATGCCTCCTCCTCAATCCCCTCTCTTTTCTGCGGGGAGGACAGGGCACAGACAATTCATCCCACTCACCAAAAGTGGAGATGGAGTCATGGGAAGCCATGCCTGATTGTGCTCCCACCTTGCCTGGAAGGCAAATCTCAGTGGCCTTCTAAATGACAGTTCCCTCCCTCTGCCCCTCCCCCAGCCAGCCCCCCCCCCTGGCCTTTTAGCATTCTTACCATCTCCTTGCAGAAAAACCATCCCGATGACCATGCACAGGGGGTGGACGTTGAGCTGAAGTTTTGCGCTGTCCCAAGCAATGCCACCCCGATATTGGCCCATCCAGGCCCCCGTCATGGTGATCACTGCAAGGCCCAAGATTTGCGAGGCTGCCACCAGAGAGGTGAGCCCCATGGCAGCACTCGAGGCCCTCGCCGGCGAATCCTCCATGCTGTGCTCAGCAGAGGTCCTGGGCTGCCGCAGAAAGAGAGCAAAGCTGTCAGGTGGGGCGAGCAACGGGGCATGTGTGCGTTGAGTTAGTGGGAATAGCGAGAGGACTTGGGAAGCAGCGGAGACTGAGGTGGACCCATCACCAAACGATCCCTCTGGCAGCTGCACCTTTTTCGAGGGATTCACACAACACACTCGTGCTCACTAGTTGTCCTGTAACTCACATCAACCAGCATCAAGCTCTCACAATTGTAGTGACTACAGAATAGTTGAAGAGCGGATCATACAACGCTCGATATTGGGGCAGATTAAAAATATAATAAACAAATAGATAAGCATTCTTTAAAGAGTACTTCCAATTCTTATTTCTGCCTTGGCTGTTGCTTTGCCAAGGGGAGCTCCTGCATCAGACCACATCTCTGCATCCTTGAATGCTAATTAAATGTGAGGGGGGCATATGGAGTGCTTTTGTCACTGAACCACAGACACATTGATTCCTAGCCAGAGATGCAGACTATTAGATCATAACCGCTAACCGGATTAAGACAATTGGTTTATTCGCTTCTGTTTCCCTGCAACTCTATGCTCTGTAACACAACCTCCAGGGCAGACGTGTCCCAAGCAAAGTTGACATGAAATCTCAAAAAAGGAGTGAGGTTGCTAGGAGGCAATCTCTCAGGCATCACTGCTGCCCTTCTCCACTCCCCTACATCAAGAAACGTAGGGCTGACATATTACCCATAATCACATCCAACCCCTGTTCTGCCTAAGTATTTTCTTCCCTACTTTTTGAAGGTGTCTCATTTGGCCATTCTTCTTGTCACTAAGAAAGCATCTCTGGGTTGAAACAAAACAGAAAATGCAGGTTAGACAATGGCTGTCAGGACCCCCGCTCCTCATTGGGAATTCAACAAGCAACCTGTCACCACTTCCAGGGAGAGGGTGCGATTCCAGGAGCAGCACGCACACAGGAGGCTATGAGTATTCCAAGGGGGCTCTGCATCCAAAGAATTTATTTTCATTTTTAAAAAACAAATGCTTCGGCCTCACAGGTGTGAAGCTATTATAGAAAAGAAGGTTTCCTTCAGAAAACAGAAGGCTGGCCCTACTGAGGAAAACAAAAAGGAACACAAACTAGCACAAAAGAAATGCAAGCAGACATTTTGTTGTTTGTTTTCATTGTTGGCTTTGTTTTTATGTTTTTAACACTTTTAATATTTTAACTGTTTTTATGTATTTTATTGTTGCAAGCCACCTTGTGAGGGCTTCTGCTCTGAAAGGCAGCCAAGAACTATCTTAAATAAACAAATACAAATAAATTCCGCTCTCAGAACGTTCCTCTAATGAACTCCCCTTGATGGGAACAGCTGAATAAATGATGGCCAGTGGCTCGCCCATGGTATTTAGCCTTTGGGCACTGTTTGATGGCCAAGGAATTGTGCATGGATTATTCCCAGTATGACATATACATGAACCAGTCAGAGGGGAAGTCCAGGTCTTGAAAATGATATGTTTGGCTAGAAAAAAGGATGTGGGGCAGGGAGATATATTTGAATATGGAAAATGTATTTAAAAGGATTTCCAGCTCCCTTGCAAGAGTCTCTCTTCAGCTGTTTAGGGAGGAATCATAGAACAGTAGGGCTGGAAGAGGCCTACAAGACCATTAAGTCCAACCCCCTGCTCAATGCAGGAATCCAAGTCAGAGCATCCCTGACAGGTGGCTGTCTGGCCTCGTCTTGAAGGCCTCCAGTGTGGGAGAGCCCACCACCTCCCTGGGTAATTGGTTCCATTGTCGTATTGCTCTAACAGTCAGGACGTTTTTCCTGATGTTCAGCCGGAATCTGGCTTCCTGTCACTTGAACCCATTATTCCGTGTCCTGCACTCTGGGATGATCGAGAAGAGATCCTGGCCTTCCTCTCTGTGACAGCCTTTCAAGTACTTGAAGAGTGCTATCATATCTCCCCTCAGTCTTCTCTTCTCAAGGCTAAACATGCCCAGTTCTTTCAGTCTCTCTTCATAGGGCTTTGTTTCCAGTCCCCTGATCATCTTTGTTGCCCTCCTCTGAACCCTCTCCAGCTTGTCTGCATCCTTCTTAAAGTGTGGTGCCCAGAACCGGACACAGTACTCCATATGAGGCCTAACCAGTGCTGAGTAGAGGGGGACTAGTACTTCAGGGGATTTGGAAGCTATGCTTCTATTGTTGTTGTTGTTGATTCATCCAGTCGCTTCCGTCTCCTCGTGACTTCATGGACCAGCCCACGCCAGAGCTTCCTGTCGGCCGTTGCCACCCCAGCTCCCCATGCTTCTATTAATGCAGGCCAAAATAGCATTAGCCTTTTTTGCAGCCACATCACATGGTTGGCTCATATTCAGCTTGTGATCTACAACTATTCTAAGATCCTTCTCGCTTGTAGTGTTGTTGAGCCACGTATCCCCCATCTTGTAACTGTGCATTTGGTTTCTTTTTCCTAGGTGCAGAACTTGGCATTTATCGCTATTAAATGTCATTCTGTTGTTTTCTGCCCAGCGCTCCAGTCTATCAAGATCACTTTGAATTTTGTTCCTGTCTTCCAAGGTATTAGTTATCCCGCCCAATTTTGTGTCATTTGCAAATTTGATCAGCATTCCCTGCACCTTCTCCTCCAAGTCATTAATAAAAATGTTGAAGAGCACTGGGCCCAGGACTGAGCCCTGCGGTACCCCGCTCATTACCTCTCCCCAATTTGTGGAGATCCCATTGATAAACACTCTTTGAGTCCAATTCTGTAGCCAACTGTGGATCCATCTGATTGTTGTTTCATCTAGCCCACTTTGAGCTAGTTTGCTCATCAGGATATCATGGGGCACTTTGTCGAAAGCTTTGCTGAAGTCAAGGTATATTATGTCCACAGCATTCCCACAGCTTGTTTGTCTTTCTCTCACATGTGGAGAAAGGATCTTTCCCCAAAGTTAAAAGGTCTCCCATGGCTGTCTCTGGTGCTGGGCCTGCGGAATCCTCTCCTGACGGGAAGACAGTTTGCAGTTCTTCCGTCATCGGTTTCCATTTGGGAGCAGTTCATGGGATTGTGCCACTGGGCTACCTTTGAGCTTTGTTCGTTTGTTGCCCTTATGGCCGGGAGGGAACAATCTGTTTGCCCCAGAGGCATGAAGGAGATGAACAAACACGCATCTCAGATTTGCTCAAGGTGGAGTCTGGGTCACATCCCGGTCGTTCTTCTGTAGTGTCGACATACTTCCCCCAGCCCAGTATTTCTGGACTTGGAAGAGGCAACAGTGGTGGTGGCACAGCACACACACTCAGCCATGTTGGGAGAAGCATCACCCGCCCTTCCCTGATGCGTTCTGCTTGCCTACTGCACGCCTGCCAGGTGGCTTTCCCCAGAGGGGCCAGCAGTGACCTGTTTGCTCAAAGCCTCCCTCCATGTGTCTGCTAGAAATGGAGGCCAAGAAACAGCTGCCTGTGGCCACCACCTCTTTCCACGGCACAAACAGTGCCAGCTCACTGGCCAGGTGGGCGGTAGGCTCATGTGCTCCCTCCCCCATGCTCCACCCCTCACCTGCCCAGTTCTCTGCAAGCCACAGAGGAGGGCAGGCAGGCAATGCCCCTCCCCCCAGGGAAAGATCTTGCATTGTGGACCCCACAGCATCCTCTCTCACTTGGGATTCTGTTCTTATTCATTCATTACATGGACAATTATGCATCGCAGATTTCAGGGGAAGGCCACAAGTCCACAGAGATGCAGACTGGAAATGGAAATGGAGAGCAGCCGGTGAGATGCAGGGGGCATTATTTTCACATACACAGATACACAGACCAGTCCCCACCTGGGTCCATTCCTGAAGATTTTTTAGCAGGCTGAAGCACCCCTTGGGCACCCCCTGCAGTACCCTTCTGTTCCGAGTACCGAGATCTCCTGTGGATATTCTCCCCCTATGCACTTTGGCATCCACTGCTTTTTCCACAGCACAGCATACGTAAAGAAGTCAATTTCCATGTTTTAAAACCCCCTATAAACCTCTCACCCCAACACTGGCCCTGCCATGAAGTAACATGATGCTGGTCAGTCGCGTCAGGCTGCACATATGCAGGGTGTGGTGGGGTGGAGACACAATTTTTCTGCCTCCAGACTCCATCTCTTTCCATCATATTTAAAAATGAACACCAGTTCAGAACAGAGAGATGCCATTTTGACTCTTCATTCCAGAGGAGGAAAAGTTCTGCTCAGGCAACATTGTCTAGCATTCAACATTGCAGACAGAAGTAGCGGTGGGGAAACACGAGAAAGCTACATCTGGAACACATCCCCCCCCCCCGGTAAAATTCTGTGAGAGAGACCCGCAATTGCAGGAGAAAAGCCTAGTCCTCACCGATCCCCCCTGCTCCTCCACTTTCCCCAGATCCTGAGGGTAGGGCAGGGGTATCTGAGAGTTTTAAGTGCCCCCATCAAAATCAAAGGCTTTGGAGTCTGAATGCCTTTCTCTAAGCTTAGCTTCCCGCCCCCCTTCTCATCTGGTCCCTCTTTCTTCTGCAAACTCATCTTGTTTTGTACTGGGGTGAATTGTTGTTGTTGTTCAGTCGTGTCGGACTCTTCGTGACCCCATGGACCATAGCACGCCAGGCCTTCCTGTCCTGCGCTCTCTCCCGGAGCGTGCTCAAGTCCATATTCATTGCATCCGTGATGCTATCTAGTCATCTCAGCCTCTGCCGTCCCCTTCTCCTTCTGCCTTCAATCTTTCCCAGCATCAGGGTCTTTTCCAGGGAGTTTTCTCTTCGCATTAGGTGGCCAAAATATTGGAGCTTCAGCTTCATTATCTGTCCTTCCAATGAGCACTCAGGGTTGATTTCCTTTAGGATGGACTGATTTGACCTCCTTGCAGTCCAGGGGACTCGTAAGAGTCTTCTCCAGCACCACAGTTCAAAAGCATCAATTATCCTGTGCTCAGCCTTCCTTACAGTCCAGCTCTCACAGCCATACATTACTACTGGGAAAACCATAGCTTTGATTAGACGGACCTTTGTCGGCAAGGTGATGTCTCTGCTTCTCACTATGCTGTCTAGGTTGGCCATAGCTTTCCTCCCAAGGAGCAAGCGTCTTTTAATTTCATGGCTACAGTCACCATCTGGGGTTAATTACCTGCCCATAATCTCCCCCCCCCCCAAAAAAAATCTGCTGTGCTTTAGGATGGTAGGCAACAGGGGGGGGCCCATCCTAGCAAAGTCGGACCGGTCAGTGAAATCTTTGTGCCGCATCCTGAGCTGGAAAGGTCTCCCTCTCCGTGTTCTTGCCAAGAAGCCTCAGATCAGGCCTGCGCAGAGACCCCCTTCTCCTCCGAGGTTCTGCCAGCATGAACTTCCTCCTCCGCTTCAGCCATCAGGACTGATAGCCATGGACAGCCTTGGAAGTGAATTGCATAGCCATTCAGCTTCATGGGATGACCCTGTTGGGTTCTAGTATTTGGAGAGAGGGAGAAAAATGTCTCCCTCTCCACACTCCTTATCATTTTGTAGACCTCTTGCCCTCCTTTTTACCAGGCTAAACAATCCCAGCTGTTGTAACCTTCCCTCGCAGGGGAGATGCCCTTGTTCGTCTTAGTGGCCCTTTTCTGCGCCTCTTCCAGCTCTACAATACCCTTTCTGCAGGTGCGGTGACCTCTCCCGTACACAGTCCTCCAAGCGTGGCCGCGCCACAGATTTGCATAGGGGCAGCATGATATCGGCAGCTCTGTTCTCAGTCCCTCTCCTAATCACACCTAACGCGGGGTTGCCTTTTTTACAGCGGCCGACATTTCCCTCGAGCCTCCCCCTCGCCTTCCTCGGTCAGTCGCCACCAGAGCTGACGGGGCTCTCCCGCGAGCGGCGCTCCTGCCCCGGCACGGCTGCGCCCAGCGGGGCCCTCGGCGAACTCGGGCCGGCCGAGCGGGCAAGGGAAGGGAAGGGAAGGGAAGGGCGGGCGAACTCGGGCGGCCTCCTCAGCCGCCGTCCTCCTGCTTCCAGTGGGCCGGGCCGGAGCTGCCCCGCCATGACTCACCTTTCCTCTCCGCTCCGAGGCAGCGGCGGAAGGGCGAGGGACGCGCGGAGCCAGCCGCAGACGCCGTCCGAAGGGCAGCGGGGCGGGCGCCTGCCTTGAGGAGGGGGCGCGGCGGCTGCGCGCGAGGGCGAGAGGGGAGGCGGGCGCGCGGCGAGCCCCGCCCGCCGGGCAGCCGGGCTGCGCTCCCAGCCCGGCTCGGCTCCTCCGCCGCCGCCCCCCGCCTGCAGGAGGGCGGGCACGGGGGCACCCCGAGCCAGCGCAACGAGCGCTCGTCGCGGGCAAGGGGCGCGCCTCGCTTCTGCCGCTCCCTCCCCGCCTCTCGTCCTCGGAACCACCCCGCGGAGCGGAGCGGAGCAGGCCGGGCGCGGGGCTCTTCGCACACTAGGACTGCCGGCGGCGGCGGCGCGCCCGAGCGAGACTCGCCTGGCGGCCGGGAGCGGGGCGGGCGGAAGGGCGGCGGCAGCTGCCTGCCAGGCGGCCGGGCTCCTCGGTGGCGCCCGCCGCCTCCGCCACGGCGCGCGCAGGCGGGCGTGCCAGGTGCGGAGGGGCCGCGCCCGCGTCGCCCCAGAGAGCGGGAGGCCGCCGGCGCGCAGCAGCGCCCCGCCGGCCTCGCGCGCGGCCCTCGCCGCCGGGTCGGGCGAGCTCCCCGCTGGCCGGGCGCCCAGAGCAGCGTCGCCGCCCGCCTGCCTTCAGTCCGCCGCGCGCCCGCCGCCCCTCCTTCCGAGGCAGCCCCCGCACGCTCCGCGCGACGGGGGCCGCCTCTCTCTGCGCGGCCTCCCGCCGCTCAACGCACCGCTCCACCCACCCAGCCGCCTTCCGAGCAACGCCGCCCCAGTGCCCGCCAAGCCGCATAGGGCCCTTCGATTAGCCCCGAGGCAGCGATGAATCGCAGCCCCAAGTCCAGGCGGCTCCTCCGGCGGACGACGCCACAACCTCTGGCGGTGGAACGGGAAGGCGGGGAGGTTCCCCGCCGCTGCGCCCCCAAAACCTGCTCCGTAGGCTTGGGGCCCTCCAGAGCGGATTGCCGGGGAAGGGGAGAACCCGGTGCCGGCGAGCGCAAGCCCCCCCAGGCACGCCTCCCAGGGAAGTGCCTGGGGGAATAAAGGCACCTAAACACGGCCCCAAATAGAACGTCGTGGAGGGGCAGGCCTCCTCCGAGGGAGGGCATCCCACGACTGGGGCAGCACCACGAGAAGGGGCCGCCTCCATTGTTGCCCTTGCCTGCTGCACCTCCAACGAGGGAGGCCCTTGGCACGGTGAGGCGGCTTCCTGGTCTTCTGTCAGCTCTCACCGCGGCTGTCTGATCCTGCGCAGGCCGCAGAGCCCTGGCCTCCAAACTGCCCACATCCTCGGGAGGCACTTGCAGTCGGCAGCCCTGTTGTGGGAACCACACGCTTGGGGTCTACAGCTCCAGCCCAGTGTGGAGGACGCCCCAGGGCACCTTGGACATCTGAGAATATGGGATTCCTCTCCCCAGGACAGGGGCTGGGCTTGCCAAGGGGGCTCCAGCTTCCGTGGGCTAGATGGGCCACCTCCCACCCTCTACTGCTACAGAAGATGCAGGAGAGCGGGCAGCAGTTTTTCAGAACTTGAAGCCTGAAACTATTTGGCCCTCTGTGGAGAGGCTTTGAGGAGTGAGGGCTGGTCTTGGTGGAGCCCACATTTCCACACCCCCGCATCCCTCCACTCACTTGCAGCCAGCCAGAATGCCTGGGGTCCAGGACTCTTGGGGATCGAGGAGCCCACAGAAGTTTAAGATGGTGTGGTAAAATGGGTACTGCATATTGTCTCCTGGCCTTTCTGGTTTCACTGTTCTTTTCACCAATTGAATACACTCACTCTTTATGTGCAAACTGCTGTTTTCTACTGCTCGAGGGTGTTTGATACACACATTGTGCTGTGGTCCAGGGGTGGGACCCCTTCATGGATCACTGCCTTGTTGTGGCGAAGGGGCTTGTGTAACTCAGTGAAGCCATAAGCTATGCCATGCAGGGCCACCCAAGAGGGACAGGTCATGGCGGAGAGTTCTGACAAAATGTGGTCCACTGGAGAAGGAAATGGCAACCCACTCCAGTATTCTTGCCAAGAAAACCCCATGGAACGTATCACAAGGCTAAAAGAGATGACGCCGGAAGATGAGCCCCTCAGGTCAGAAGGTGTCCAATATACTACTGGGGAAGAGCAGAGGGTATTTCCAAGTAGCGCCAGAAAGAGTGAAGCGGCTGGGCCAAAGCCGAAAGGACACTCAGCTGTGGATGTGTCTGGTGGTGAAAAGAAAATCCGATGCTGTAAAGAACAATATTGTTTAGGAACCTGGAATGTCAGATCAATGAATCAAGGTAAGCTGGAGGTGGTCAAACATGAGATGGCAAGACTGAACATCGACATCTTGGGAATCAGTGAACTAAAATGGGCAAGCATGGGCGAAGTTAATTCAGGTGACCATCATATCTACTACTGTGGGCAAGAATCCCTGAGAAGAAATGAGGTAGCACTCATAGTCAACAAAAGTGTGGGAAAAGCAGTACTGGGGTACAATCTCAAAAACGATCAAATGATCTCAGTATGAATCCAAGGCAAACCATTCCACATCACAGTAATTCAAGTCTATGCCCCAACCACTGATGCCGAAGAAGCTGAGGTTGATCGGTTCTATGAAGACCTACAACACCTTCTAGAACTAACACCAAAAAAAGACATCCTCTTCATCATAGGGGATTGGAATGCTAAAGTAGGAAGTCAAGAAATAACTGGGATAACAGGCAAGCATGGCTTGGTGTATAAAATGAAGCAGGACAAAGGCTAATAGAGTTCTGTCAAGAGAACACGCTGATCGTAGCAAACACTCTTTTCCAACAGCACAAGAGGCGACTCTACACATGAACATCACCAGATGGTCAATATCGAAATCAGATTGATTATGTCCTTTGCAGCCAAAGATGGAGAAGCTCTATACAGTCAGAAAAACAAGACCTGGAGCTGACTGTGGCTCAGATCATGAGCTTCTTGTTGCAAAATTTCAGCTTAAATTGAAGAACGTAGGGAAAACCACTAAACCATTCAGGTACGACCTAAATCATATCCCTTATAAATATACAGTGGAGGTGAGGAATAGATTTCAGGGATTAGACCTGATAGACAGAGTGCCTGAGAAACTATGGACGGAGGTCCGTAACATTGTTCAGGAGGCAGCAACTCAATCCATCCCAAAGAAAGAAATGCAAGAAAGCCAAGTGGCTGTCTGATGAGGCTTTACAAGTAGCTGAGGAAAGAAGGGAAGCGAAAAGCAAAGGAGAAAGGGGAAGATATATCCAACTGAATGCAGAGTTCCAGAGAATAGCAAGGAGAGACAAGAAGGCCTTCTTAAATGAACACTGCAAAGAAACTGAGGAAAACAATAGAATGGGAAAGACTAGAGATCTTTTCAAGAAAATCGGAGATCTCAAGGGAACGTTTTGTGCAAAGACGGGCATGATAAAGGACAAAGAAGGCAGGGACCTAACAGAAGCAGATGAGATTAAGAAGAGGTGGAAAGAATACACAGAAGAACTATACAGGAAAGATCTGAATGTCCCTGATAGCCATGATAGTGTGGTCACTGAACCTGAGCCGGACATCCTCGAGACTGAAGTCAAATGGGCCTTAGGAAGCATTAGTAACAACAAAGCTAGCGGAGATGACAGTCTTCCAGCTGAGCTATTTAAAATCCTAAAAGATGATGCTGTTGAAGTCTCAATATGCCAACAAATTTGGCACTTGAACTCAATATGCCAACAAATTTGGAACATAGAATCATAGAATAGTAGGGTTGGAAGGGGCCTACAAGCCCATTGAGTCCAACCCCCCACTCAATGCAGGAATCCAAGTCAGAGCATCCCTGACAAATGGCTGTCCAGCCTCGTCTTGAAGGCCTCCAGTGTGGGAGAGCCCACCACCTCCCCAGGTAATTGGTTCCATTGCCGTATTGCTCTGACACTCAGGAAGTTTTTCCTGATGTTCAGTCGGAATCTGGCTTCCTGTAACTTGAGCCCATTATTCCGTGTCCTGCACTCTGGGATAATCAAGAAGAGATCCTGGCCTTCTTCTCTGTGACAACCTTTCAAGTACTTGAAGAGTGCTATCATCTCTCCCCTCAGTCTTCTCTTCTCAAGGCTAAACATGCCCAGTTCTTTCAGTCTCTCTTCATAGGGCTTTGTTTCCAGTCCCCTGATCATCTTTGTTGCCCTCCTCTGAACCCTCTCCAGTTTGTCTGCATCCTTCTTAAAGTGTGGTACCCAGAACTGGACACAGTACTCCAGATGAGGCCTTACCAGTGCTGAGTAGAGGGGAACTAGTACTTCCCGGGATTTGGAAGCTATGCTTCTATGAATGCAGCCCAAAAGAGCATTCGCCTTTTTTGCAGGCACATCACATGGTTGGCTCATCTTCAGCTTGTGATCGACAACAATTCCAAGATCCTTCTCGCTTGTCGTGTGGTTGAGCCACGTATCCCCCATCTTGTAACTGTGCATTTGATTTCTTTCTCCTAGGTGCAGAACTTGGCATTTGTCCCTATTAAATGTCATTCTGTTGTTTTCTGCCCAGCGTTCCAGTCTATCCAGATCACTTTGAATTTTGTCTCTGTCTTCCAAAGTATTAGCTATCCTGCCCAATTTTGTGTCATCTGCAAATCTGATCAGCATTCCCTGCACCACCTCCTCCAAGTCATTAATAACAATGTTGAAGAGCGCTGGGCCCAGGACTGAGCGCTGCGGTACCCCACTCGTTACCTCTCCCCAGTTTGAGAAGGTCCCATTGAGAAGCACTCTTTGAGTCCGATTCTGTAGCCAACTGTGGATCCACCGGATCATTGTTTCATCTAGGCCACTTTGAGCTAGTTTGCCCATCAGGTTATCATGGGGCACTTTGTCAAAAGCTTTGCTGAAGTCGAGGTATATGATGTCTACAGCATTCCCACAATCCACAAGGGAGGTGACTTGATCAAAAAATGAGATCAGATTCGTCTGGCAGGACTTGTTCTTGACAAATCCATGTTGGCTTTGAGTAATCACGGCATTGTTGTCAAAGTGCTTCCAGATGGATTGCTTTATGATCTGCTCCAGAATTTTCCCAGGGATTGATGTCAGACTGACTGGTCTGTAGTTCCCAGGTTCCTCCTTTTTACCCTTTTTGAAGAGAGGGACAACATTAGCCCTCCTCCAGTCATTAGCCCTCCTCCAGTCATCTGGCACTTCCCCCGTCCTCCATGATTTCTCAAAGAGAATTCACAGCGGTTCTGAGAGCTCTTCTGACAGTTCCTTTATTACTCTAGGATGTAGTTCATCTGGCCCTGGAGATTTGAACTCATTCCAAGTCATTAGGTGTTCCATATGCCTATCAATCTCAAGCTGCAATCCTGCCCCTTCAGCCTGTACTTTGCCTTTGCCAGGGGGGTCATAGACCCTCTTTTGGGAGAAGACTGAGCCAAAGTAGGAATTGAGCACCTCTGCCTTTTCTTTGTCATCTATTATCGTTTTGCCATCCTTATTTAATAGCTGAACCACCATTTCTTTCCTCTGCCTTTTACTATGCACGTAGCTGAAGAATGCCTTTTTGTTGTTTTTAGCATCCCTTGCTAACCTCAGCTCGTTCTCAGCTTTAGCCTTCCTGACGCCATCCCTGCAATTCTGGGCTACCTGCCTGTACTCTTCCTTTGTTACTTGGCCTTCTTTCCACTTCCTATATGTGTCCTTTTTTGTTTTCCCGTCATCCCTAAGCATTTTGTGAAGCCACATTGGCTTCTTCTGTTGTCTTCCACCTTTTCTTCTTGTTGGAATGGTTTCAACCATTCCAACAAGAATGGTTGAAACCATTCCAACATTGAAGTAGCTTTTTGTGTCTAGCTTTGTGATTGTTCTAGACTAGCCTGTGCCTGCTCCTCTACTCAGTGGAGGTTAAAAGCAGAGGCCCACTGGTGTGAAAGTGTGTGTTACAAGACAAATAAATGGAAAAAAGTTAGTTAAAAAAATTAAAAATTAAAAAAAAAAAAGTTAGGTGCCTCCCCCTTGACCTCCCCTGCTGAACTCCCATGGCCAACTCCTGTTCGCTTGCTCTTTGCTCGCTCTCTGGGAGCTTGTGTGCTTCTGTAGCCCCTGGACCAGCTGGAGCAGCTTGCTCTGCTCTGGTCAGCTGGGAGGCGGGAAACAGATTCAGCAGTGGCCACAAGACTGGAAAAGGTCAGTTTACATTCCAATTCCAAAGAAGGGCAATGCCAAAGAGTGTTCAAACTACCGTACAATTGCGCTCATTTCACATGCCAGCAAGGTGATGCTCAAAATCCTACAAGCTAGGCTTTAGCAGTATGTGAACCGAGAACTACCGGAAGTACAAGCTGGGTTCCGAAGAGGCAGAGGAACTAGAGATCAAATTGCCAACATTCGCTGGATCATGGAGAAAGAGAATTCCAGAAAAACGTCTGTTTCGGCTTAATTGACTACGCTAAAGCCTTTGATTGTGTGGATCACAACAAACTGTGGCAAATTCTTAAAGAGATGGGAGTACCAGACCACCTTACCTGTCTCTTGAGAAACCTGTATGAGGGTCAAGAAGCAACAGTAAGAACCAGACATGGAACAACTGATTGGTTCCAAATTGGGAAAGGAGTACGACAAGGCTGCATATTGTCGCCTTGCTTATTTAACTTATATGCAGAGTACATCATGACAAATGCCGGGTTGGATGAATCACAGGTCGGAAGTAAGATTGCCGGGATAATTATCAACAACCTCAGATATGCAGACAATACCACCCTAATGGCAGAAAGCGAAGAGGATCTAAAGAGCCTCTTGTTGAGGGTGACAGTGGAGAGTGCAAAAGCTGGTTTGAAACTCAACATTAAAAAAAAGAAGATCATGGCATCTGGCCCCATCCCTTCCTGGCATATAGAAGGGGAGGAAATGGAAGCAGTGACAGATTTTATTTTCTTGGGCTCCAAGATCACCGCAGACGGTGACTGTAGCCATGAAATTAAAAGACGCTTGCTCCTTGGGAGGAAAGCTATGGCGAACCTAGACAGCATAGTAAGCAGAGACATCACCTTGCCGACAAAGGTCCGCATAATCGAAGCTATGGTTTTCCCAGTAGCGACGTATGGCTGCGAGAGCTGGACTATAAGGAAGGCTGAGTGCCGAAGAATTGCTGCCTTCGAACTCTGGTGCTGGAGAAGACTCTTACGAGTCCCCTGGAGTGCAAGGAGGTCAAATCAGTCAATCCTAAAGGAAATCAACCCTGAGTGCTCATTGGAAGGACAGATACTGAAGCTGAAGCTCCAATATTTTGGCCACCTAATGCAAAGAGAGAACTCCCTGGAAAAGACCCTGATGCTGGGAAAGCTTGAAGGCAAAAGGAGAAGGGGACGGCAGAGGATGAGATGGCTAGATAGCATCACCAATGCAACGAATATGAACTTGAGCATGCTCCGGGAGAGAGCGGAGGACAGGAAGGCCTGGCGTGCTATGGTCCATGAGGTCACGAAGAGTCGGACACGACTTAACGACTGAACAACAACCACCAGGGGTGGGCAACCTGTGGCCCTCCAAGTGTTTTGGCCTACAACTCCCATCATCCATCATTGGCTATGCTGGCTGGGGCTGATGGGAATTGTAGAACAAAGCATCTTGGGGGCCACAAATTGCCCACCTCTGCTGTACTGGCTTGGGGGGAGGGAGATACTAAAGCTTGAAGTCTGCCCACCCCTGGTGTAAAGCACCAGGGACACTGACGGTGCTTAGCGACTCCTTTCCAAACAGGCTCAGCTGGTACCAACACTGCTATCCTTCAGTCACTGGGGAAAACATCTTTATTTACCCAGGCATTTTGTTAGCTTCTGCTGATTTAATTGAACAAGTTTTAGCCTGGGGATGGCAGAGGATGAGATGGCTAGATAGCATCACCGATGTAATGAATATGGACTTGAGCGCACTCTGGGAGAGAGCGCAGGACAGGAAGGCCTGGCGTGCCATGGTCCGTGGGGTCACGAAGAGTCGGACACGACTGAACAACAACAACAATCTGCTTTTGGGCAATACAAAAATATTTTAAATAACAGTTCTCTCCATTCAGTTCAGAGGGGAACAGAACCCCCTTTCCCTCCCTCTGTCTGTATGTATCCTATGGGAATTTGCCTCTTATGTTCATCAGCTGTTCCTTGTTTTCAGGAACGTTTGAAGTTGATTAGTCTGACAGGAAATGTAGCAACCATGGGTAGGAGACCTACAGAATCATCACTTAGATGCCTACTCAGAAGTAAGTCCCACTGAGCTCAAAGGGGCTTACTCCCATGTGCCCTATTCACATGCCTCCATTAGGGAGGGAAGGGGCTCATTCCCAGACTGGGGCCCGCTTTGCCTCTGTTCAGGGTCAAAGGACAGTCCACGCCCCCTGCCCCAGGCAAATCTCTCTCTGCAGTAGTCCTCATGTACTTTGTTACTTCTCTCCAAGGGTTCCTGATGGGCTGCACACTGCTCCTCTCAGGCCTTCTTTTTTCTGCCTTTGAAGCCACGGGTGGCCCCTTGCCCAAAACAAACGGTGGGAGGGATTCTGGAAGACAACGCAAACAAGCCCTGTTGGATTAGAAGCTGCACAGCATTGCTAGAGTTTCTCAGATGTCCAAAGAACGTTAATTGGAGTATCACCATTTCAGACTACCCATGTGAGGGTGCATGCCCCGTGGGTGCAGGCCGAGCAATGTTTAAAAACGGTTACTACTTCCTGTTGGAGCAGATCAGCTCAACAGGGGATGCAGCCCTTTCCTTAAGCGATTTCTGATACTTGTGGATTGAACTTCTGCTACCATAAGTATCTATGACATTGTAGGGTTGGTAATTTAATTGGTAAAAAACAAAAATACGCTGATGAATTGGCTAGGTAAATGTGGCCAAGCATTCAAAACATTAAATTATGCCAATTAAGCCCAGATGAGGCAGTTATTGATAAATCTCACTCTCTACCAAAGAGGTTTTACGATAGTTCACACTTTTGTTGTTTCACAAGTTGAATTCTACTCCGTTATAAAAGTTCACTAACAATATTATGCAAATGTGTGTGAACAATATTGAAGAGGCTAGAATCATACAACTGTAGGGTTGGAAGGGGCCTCCAAGGCCATCGAGTCCAACCCCCTGCTCAGCGCAGGAATCCAAGTCAGAGCATCCCTGACAGGTGGCTGTCCAGCCTCGTCTTGAACGCCTCCAGTGTGGGAGAGCCCCCCACCTCCCTGGGTAATTGGTTCCATTGTCGTATTGCTCTAACAGTCAGGACGTTTTTCCTGATGTTCAGCCGGAATCTGGCTTCCTGTCACTTGAGCCCATTATTCCGTGTCCTGCATTCTGGGATAATTGAGAAGAGATCCTGGCCTTCCTCTCTGTGACAGCCTTTCGAGAACTTGAAGAGCGCTATCCTGTCTCCCCTCAGTCGTCTCTTCTCAAGGCTAAACATGCCCAGTTCTTTCGGTTTCTCCTCAATGGCTTTGTTTCCAGTCCCCTGATCATCTTTGTTGTCCTCCTCTGAACCCTCTCCAGTTTGTCTGCATCCTTCTTAAAGTGTGTTACCCAGAACTGGACACAGTACTCCAGATGAGGCCTAACCGGTGCTGAGTAGAGGCTGAGCAGTTCTTGGCTTTTACTGTGAAGCCCAGCTGCACATCATAATGAAATTAATAGGCATGGGGTGTGTGTGGAAGCCCCCTCCCCCCACCAGGGCATGCACACACCTACAAAGAGGAAAATCGTTTCTTTTAAAATGTGGTTGTGATGGGCAGAGTGCAAGGCTAGGACCAACTGCTCTGAAATGAACAGCATTATATATGTGGGCTTCAGCTCCTCGTGGGCTGGGCTGGGGGGCAGAAGGCAGACAGCTCATGCTACTGCCATGATGCACCAGTGTAAGCCAACTAATGGGCAGCTAGCTCCCCAGCATTTGTCCCCTACAGTGGCATTTGTACAGCTTTCTGTGAAAGATGAGAAGTAGCTATTCTCAAGATTTTTGGACAGGATCACTGGTTAAGTGATATCAATTTGCTCTTGACAGTTTGCTCTGAAACAAAGGCACACTGTGCAAATAGCAGACTCACGATGCACATAACCTTGTGCCCATCACTGCAAGAAAGTATTCTAATTTTGGACAGAGAATCATAGAATCATAGATTCTATTCGTCAAGAGAGAAACAAGTCTATGAGTTCCCATGAGGCAGCAGCAATGGGATGGCACAGTGAGATTTTGAGACAGGCAGGTGGTCCTGACTTGTCTGAGCGGGCAAAAGGCACCCACCTGGATCTAGAGAGTTGTCTCTCAGATGCTGGGCAGTCCAAAGCGCTCTCCATCCCAGGCAGGGGGATGCTCTCCACTGCACTCTCACTAGGCCCTACTTCCATGGCGTCCACTGCCGACTTTTCACAGTCCTCCACGTTCATATCCATGGGCACGCTGCTCTCCCTGGACAGAGGCCTCATTTCTTTTGTGCTATTGCAGAAACATAGCCCAGGGTGAGAGTACTGGAAACACTTAACAAAAACATTCTGAAAAGGCACCAAAAGCCTCCCTTCCTTCTTGCACATCCCGGCAGTCCCGGCACTTCCTTTTTAGCTTCTCCTAAAAACTGCCTTTCCATTTTTTACAGCACAGGTGGGCAACCTGCGGCCCTTCAGATGTTTTGGCCTGCCACTCCCATCAGCACCAGCCAGCACAGCTAATACTGAGGGATGGTGGGACATCTGGAGGGCCACAAGTTGCCCAGTCCCATCTTATAAGAATATGCAGACATAAGCCAGTGTGCTACAGTGGTTATTGTTGGACTTTGGCCTGGTTTCAAATCCCTACTCAGCCATGAAATTAACATGGGCCAGGCTAACCCACCTCACAGGGTTGTTGCAAGGACAAAATGGGGGTGGGGAGAACCCTGTCTGCTGCCCTGACCTACTTGGAGGAATGTGGACAGGATAAAGGCACAAAGCAGGCGTAGCAGCAGCGAGGAGCTGCTGTTCTGACAAATGTATGCAAGACTTGTCTATATCTCCACACAGAATTGCCAAAACAACTCATCATTCATGTCCATGCTGCTACAACTACTCAAGTATTTACCTTTTCGATTTCAGGGGTCTATCAAAGCGAAAATCAGATGGGTACCGGTGAACTCTGACTAAGTGATCTCTGCGGTCTTTGCTGCTCCTGAACCTCTGTGGACAGCTCTCTACCAAACACTGGTACTAGAAAAGGGGATGAGAAAGAGCAAGGCGGCATGGTCAGTGCTGGGTGTCTTTCATGAGGAGGGGCCACAGTCTCATGGTATGTAGGAAGCAGGCTTTGCCTGTATAAGGCCTCAGGCTCAAGCTCTGCAACTCCAGCGAGAAGAAACTCAAGCAGCAGGGCTAGGAATGGCCTCTGAGGGAGTCCAACAAAACAACACTGGGTGAGGAGAACCTACGAGTGGGACTGAGTTTATTTATTTAAATTAGTTTTAACCCACCTTTCACCCTTTACAAGTATATAAGAGGCACAAAAATCACATATGCCACAGTACAATAAAATCATAAAACATCAGAATAAAAGCAAATCAAAACCATAAGAACAGCAGAGCAAAGTAAACAAGCCAGCATAAAACTTACAATGTCCGGGCAAATAAGGTTGAACCTGGCACTGAAATGACAATGTTGGTGTCAGATGAGCTTCAAAGGACAGGCCATTCCAGAGCTGGGGCGCCACCACAAAAAAGGCCCTTTGCCTAGTTCCTATACAACCAGCATTCCCTAACAAAGGAACCTGGAGAAAAGCCTTCTTCAGAAATGGCAGGTTAGAATAGAATCATAGAATAGTAGGGTTGGAAGGGGCCTACAAGGCCATCGAGTCCAACCCCCTGCTCAGTGCAGGAATCCAAATGGCTTGGGACCCAAATACCTGAAGGAGTGTCTTCACTTGATATAGGAAGCGACACTCCTTCAGGTATTTGGGCCCCAAGCCATTTAGGGCTTTAAAGGTCAGCACCAGCACCTTGAACTGGGCTCAGAAGCAAATAGGCAGCCAGTATAATTCCTTAAGCATCAGTATATTACACTATCATCTGGCTGTACCAGCCAAAATTCTGGCAGCCACATTCTGCACTATTCTAAGATTCCAGGTCGTCTTCAAAGGCAGCCCTAAGTAAAACACATTATAGTGGTCCAACTAGGAGGTTACCGGAACATGGATCACCATAGCCAGACTATCATAGGTAGGATGCCTATTTACATCAGTTGCTGGGGAACATGGGTGGCAGGGCACTGTTGCACTTGTGTCCTGCTTGTGGGTTCCTGGTCAACAGCTGGTTGGCCACTGTGTGAACAGAATGCTGGCCTAGATGGACCCTTGGTCTGATCCAGCAGGGCTCTTCTTATGTTCTTATGTCCCTGCTCCAGAACAGTCATAGCTGGCTAACTAGCCAAAGCTGGTTAAAGGCACTGAGGCCACCCGAGCCTCAAGTGGCAGTGCTGAATACAGGAGTACCCTCAAGCTACACACTGGCTGTTTCAGGGGGAGTGCGGCCCCATCTAAAGCACGACATACACCTAATTCTTGGACATAAGATCCACCTACCCACCGTGCCTCCACCTTGTCAGGACTCAGCTAAAGTTGAAGGCAATTTTATTACATTCAGTGCACAGAGAGAGAGAGAGAGAGAGAGAGAGCAATGAAGCAGGCCTCCCGTGAGGCCTCGGCAAGGCACTTTGCAGATAAAATTGATTGAATTAGGAGTGTTATTCCGTGCGCCATGGATAAAGTTAGTGAGCGAGAGGTGGCCTGCGGCAAACCGGTTTTGTGGGATCGGTTCCAGCTTCTTCCTCCTGACGAAGTGGACAAGGTGCTTTCATCTGTAAGGCCGACCACCTGCTTACTTGATCCTTGCCCATTTTGGCTCATTATGAGCTGCAGAGAGAGATTGGGTGAGGGGATCAGGGTGGTGGTTAATGTCTCCCTTGAGGAGGGAGTGATGCCATCAGCCCTCAAGGAAGCAATGATAAGACCACTCTTAAAGAAGCCCTCCTTGGATCCCCAAGTTCTGAACAACTTTTGCCCAGTCTTGAATCTGCCATTTTGGGGCACGATCATTGAGCGGGTGGTGGCGATGCTGTTGAAGGCACACTTGGAAGAAGCCGATTGTCTAGATCCATTTCAGTTGGGCTTCAGGCTTGGGCATGGGACAGAAACGGCCTTGGTCGCTTTGGTGGATGAGGAGGGCTTTGGATAGGGGTAAACGCTCCTTCCTTGTTCTCCTCAATCTCTCAGCGGCTTCTGATACCATTCCCCATGGTATCCTCTTGGACCACCGGGAGAGGATGGGCATTGGAGACATCGTATTATGGTCGTTCTGGTCCTTCCTCTCCAGCAGGTACCAGAGGGTAGCACTGGGAGAGGAGGTTTCGGACCCATGGCCGCTCACTTGTGGGATGCCACAGAGTTCCATCCTCTCCCCGATGCTATTTAACATCTCTGTGAAGCCGCTGGGGGCTATCATCAGGAGGTTTGGGGTGCAGTGTCCTCAACATGCAGATGACACGCAGCTCTACCTCTCGTTCAAATCTTCACCGAGGTTGGCCGTAGAATCCCTGTCCAAATGTCTGGAGATGGTGAGTGGCTGGATGGGGAGGAATAAGCTGAAGCTGAACCCTGACAAGACCGAGGTACTTCTGGTGGGAGACAAGAGGAGGCTGGGGGATGTTGACCTGGTATTGAATGGGGTATGGCTACCCTTGAAAGACCAGGTCCGCAGCCTGGGGATCATTTTGGACTCCCAGTTGTCCACGGAGGCTCAGGTGTTAGCTGTGAGCCAGACAGCGTTGTACCAACTCCATATGATATGGCGGCTGCGCCCCTACCTTCCCGACCATCTCCTATCATCGATAGTGCATGGCCTGGTCTCCTCTTGTCTAGACTACTGTAATGCGCTCTACATGGGGTTACCCTTGAAGATAGTTCGGAAGCTGCAGCTGGTGCAGAATGCGGCGGCTCTCCTGATTAAAGGCAGTTGCCGGCGTGATCACATCACTCCGGTGCTGAAGGAGTTGCACTCGCTACCAGTTGTTTCCCGGGCCAAGTTCAAGGTGTTTTGTTTTGGCCTTTAAAACCCTATATGGTTCCGGCCCAGCCTATCTCAAGGAGCGCCTCCAGCAGCACCAGACAGGCCGCTTAACAAGATCAGCCTCAGATGGCGTTCCCTCTGTCCCATCAGCCAGGAAAGCTAGACTGGTGGGGACGAGGGAGAGGGCCTTTTCTGTGGTGGCCCCCACTCTGTGGAACTCCCTCCCTAGGGAACTCCGCCATGCCCCCTCTTTAATGAGCTTCTGCCATGCTTGAAAACGTGGTTGTTCAGGCAGGCATTTGGGGTGGTTTAGGGTATTTTTAAATAATGTTTTAATGTATAATTTTACTGTTTTAAATTGTACCATTGTACATCACTAGGTGGGCAATTAAGAAATTTAATAAATAAATAAATAAATAAGCAGACACGAGCTCCTTTGTACTACTGGGCCAAGGCTGCAGGTCATCCACATGAAACTGTGCAGGTCATCCACATGAAACTGCAACTTATCTGGGCGGTTATGATGGTGACGTTCTTGCCTACGTCAGAGTAAGCCGCAATTCTGAACAGCCTCAGAGCCATGTTTGAGCTGAGTGGCTGAACGGTGGGCTGCCCATGCCGGGCCTCGCCGCAGCTTACCATGGTGTGCTTCTCCGCCATTATCTGGAAGAGGGAGTCGTGCCACTCCAGAATGTGGACATCGAGCAAATGGGCTGAAGGGAAGGGTCGCTGGCAAGCAGAACAAACGTTCCTGTGCAGCATGCTGTAGTGATGCTCGTAGCCCTCCAAGGTGTCAAAAGCCTGGCGGCACCCAGCGGCATGGCAGAAAACCTCGGAGGTGCTGAAAGGAAGCAAAGGAAGCCGGCCGCGGCTCGAGGCTGAGCCGGGCCCCGCGCCTCTTTGGCGCGCCCTTCCGCCCCGCCCGCCCTTTGCTGCTTCCGTCCGGACCGCGGGGGGGCTGCCGGGGGGCGGGGTCCGTCGCCGGCGGGAGGGCTCCCGGGCGCGCGGGCCGCCGGAACGTCCTCCCCGGGGGCCGGCGCGGGAAGGCCGCGGGCGCGCGCGCAGCGCCGGAGGCTGCGGCGCCTTCTGGGCCCGCCCGGGGCTCTCAGGCAGCGCCGCCGCGGGGGCGGGGGGGCGCCGGGGGCCTTACCGGGGCCGGGCGGGGCCCTCCGCGGCGCTCGCCAGCGCGTCCCGCAGGCGCAGGTGCCGGTGGACGTCGCCGTCCTAGGGGAGAAGAGGAGGCGTCAGCAGCGCTCGCCGCGCCCGCCTCGGGCGGGGCCGCGGGCCGCCTCGCCGGGGGTCGCGCCCACCTCGAAGAAGGGGTGGTCGGCGGGGAGGCGCCGCCGCGCCGGGAGGAAGCGGAAGGGCGCTCCCGCCGCCATCGCGCCGCGCCGCCCGCTTCCGCTTCCGCGCCGGCCGGCCGGGCGCGTGGGCGGGGCGCGGCGGCGCAGGGGGCCCCGCCCCGCCCCTCCGCCCCGCCCCTCCGCCCCGCCGGCCCGCAGCCCCGCCCCGCCCCGCCGGCCCGCAGCCCCGGCAGCGGCGCGATGAGCGAGTTCCGCATCCACCACGACGTGAGCGAGCTGCTGAGCCTGCTGCGGGTGCGGGGCGGCGGCGGCGAGGGGGCCGAGGGCTACACCGAGCTGCTCCAGAAGAACCGCGCGCCCTACCTCACCACCACCGCCTCCGCCCTCGCCGCCAAGGTAGCGCCCGGGGCGGGGGCGGGGGCGGGGGCGGGGGCGGGGGGGGCGGCCGCCCGGCCCGATCCGGGGCGCGGGAGGCCGCAGCGGCGCAGGCGTGCGCCCCGGCGCCCCAGCGGGGAGCCGTGGCCGGGGCCCCGCCCGCCCCCTAACGCCGCGCCGCGCTGCGCTTCGCAGGTCAAGATCGCAGAATTCTCTCGGACTCCGGAGGACTTCCTAAACAAGTACGACGAGCTGAAATCCAGGAACACGCGGCACCTGGACCCGCTGGTGCACCTGCTGGCCAAGCTCGCGGAGGACAAGGAGGTGGGCGCCCGCGCGGGGCGGGGCGGCGCGGCGCGGCCTTCCGTGCTTGGCGGGAAGCTCCATAAGCAAACGCCTCCAAGGCCGTTCTGGAGTTAAGAAGGGGGCGCCAGCGCCTCACGCCGCTCAGGGTGGGGGGGGGGCGCCAGCGCCTCACGCCGCTCAGGGTGGGGGGGGGGCGCCAGCGCCTCACGCCGCTCAGGGTGGGGGGGGGGCGCCAGCGCCTCACGCCGCTCAGGGTGGGGGGGGGGCGCCAGCGCCTCACGCCGCTCAGGGTGGGGGGGGGGCGCCAGCGCCTCACGCCGCTCAGGGTGGGGGGGGGGCGCCAGCGCCTCACGCCGCTCAGGGTGGGGGGGGGGCGCCAGCGCCTCACGCCGCTCAGGGTGGGGGGGGGGCGCCAGCGCCTCACGCCGCTCAGGGTGGGGGGGGGGCGCCAGCGCCTCACGCCGCTCAGGGTGGGGGGGGGGCGCCAGCGCCTCACGCCGCTCAGGGTGGGGGGGGGGCGCCAGCGCCTCACGCCGCTCAGGGTGGGGGGGGGGGCGCCAGCGCCTCACGCCGCTCAGGGTGGGGGGGGGGGCGCCAGCGCCTCACGCCGCTCAGGGTGGGGGGGGGGCGCCAGCGCCTCACGCCGCTCAGGGTGGGGGGGGGGCGCCAGCGCCTCACGCCGCTCAGGGTGGGGGGGGGGCGCCAGCGCCTCACGCCGCTCAGGGTGGGGGGGGGGGCGCCAGCGCCTCACGCCGCTCAGGGTGGGCTTCTCACCCAAGAGTGACTAAAATGCCTTGTCTCTGAGGTTTGCCAGATGAGAGGCAGTTGTACCAGCCTATTAGAAATAGATCATTAGATCCGCTTACTGTTTAGAAAGGAATCCAGGTGAGGAGGCGTCAGTGTTAAATTTAGGTTTATGACTTTAACGTAGTCGAATCTCATAAGGTTATTAGGTCAGGTGGGCCATCAGATAAGTGACCAAGAGGCCTCACTGGAGGCCATAAATATGTAAGAAAATCAAGCTCACAAGACAGGAGGATGTCAAGTAAATCTGTTTGTGTCAAAAACATACCTGTAATGTGTTGGAAAAAGCTAAAATGTTTCGATAAGTATGTTGGTGTGGACATTAATCTTGATAAGAAATGTCAAAATGCGATACACTTATTTAGACATACGAAGATTTAGAGTAGAAAGGTTATCTTTATATTTCTTATCCAAGAATTCCAAACTGTAGTAAAAAATAGTTTGGACATATTTTATAGCATCCAAAAAGTATATAAAGGAGGCTCAGAACACGCTGTAGTGGAAGCTGTCCTTTAGGATCAGCTTTCCCCAACACGTTGCCTGTAGAATCAACCTGGTAAGCTTGGTATTATCATTGGGAACTAGCAAATTTACTTGACGTTGCTTAGAAGCCTGGTTTAAGAATGATGTTAGATGTTTCGTGCATTTGGGTTTATGCATGCATAAGCTCTTGTATTTAGTACTGTTATACAAATACTTTGTAGTAAAAGACAAAAAGACAAATCTTGTCTGAGAGAGTGTGTCTTAAGAAAAAGGATTCTGTATCACTCATATCAAGAGTAAAGTACTGAGAAATCTGACTGTACACACAGTAGACAGGTGATCAGTGGTTGCCAGCATACTGACAATATAGTTTGAGAGAATCTCTGAACCAAGGCATATGCCACACTTGTCCCGGGAAGAAGCCCACCAGCAACAGCCTTCCCCTTTGGGGGCCCTCCGCCTGGTTCGCCCTCTTAGTAGGGCTTTTGGACTTTTGTATAAATAATCCAGGGTGAGCAGTGAGGTGGCACACTGTTGGTGTGCACATTTGCTGGTGCTTTAAACCAAACAGGATTGTGAGGAGCCCCAAAAGGACCTCTCCAAGCCGGCAGAATGGGCATCCAGTTGGCAAAGGTGGCTCAGTGCAAGAAGTGTAAGGTGACACACAATGGGGCAAAAAAAATCCCAACTTCAAGTATAACCTGAGCAAGTGGTGAGGTTGCAATGGACACATGGGAGTTCTAGGGGGGCCACCTGGACCCCGGGTCTTCTGAGCAGCCCCAATTGCCATCATTTCTGGTAATACAAGTGAGCTTCTTCCCCCTGAGCACAGTAGCCTTGCAGTTAGACTGCCACCAGTGGCGGCTGGTGACCCCAATTCCAGAGGGACAGTTATTCCATTCAGGGTTTTTGTTACAAGCAGCCAAAACTCTAAAGGTGCTATCTGAGGTGCTGAACCTTATCCCCAAAATGAGTTCAGCACCTTGGATATCACCTTTGGAGTTTTGGCTGCTTGTAACTAAAACCCTGAATGGAATAACTGCCCCTCCAGAACTGGAGTCACTGGCCACCACTGACTGCCACCTTTCCTTCCCTCATTGTTTTTCCTCTCTCCCTCTACTTTTTTGCTCTTACATGCCCATTGCTGGGGGCTTGCTTGCAATGACTTTGTGAAGAAGAGGGAAGGCCAGGAAGAACTCCATGTGAAATACGGATATTTCACACAGCATCTCAGTTTACTGCCCCAAACTGGAACCTTTGGCTTCTGCAGAAAAGTAGCTTCGGCGCAGCAAAAGATTCAGTCAGTCTCCACAAACGGCTTTCTCCCCCTTCACTTCTTGTAAATAGCTGCAGGCATCAAGATTATTCCAAAAGGAAGGTTAGGACTATGTGACATCATGATCGAGGAAATGCTGGGGCTTTTAGAATCATAGCATCATAGAATAGTAGGGTTGGAAGGGGCCTACAAGGCCATCGAGTCCAACCCCCTGCTCAATGCAGGAATCCAAGTCGGAGCATCCCTGACAGATGGCTGTCCAGCCTCGTCTTGAACTCCTCTGGTGTGGTAGAGCCCACCACCTCCCTAGGTAATTAGTTCCATTGTCGTATTGCTCTAAGAGTCAGGATGTTTTTCCTGATGTTCAGCCGGAATCTGGCTTCCTATAACTTGAGCCCATTATTCCGTGTCCTGCACTCTGGCATGATGGAGAAGAGATCCTGGCCTTCCTCTCTGGGACAACCTTTCAAGTACTTGAAGAGTGCTATCATATCTCTCCTCAGTCTTCTCTTCTCAAGGCTAAACATGCCCAGTTCTTTCAGTCTCTCTTCATAGGGCTTTGTTTCCAGTCCCCTGATCATCTTTGTTGCCCTCCTCTGAACCCTCTCCAGTTTGTCTGCATCCTTCTTAAAGTGTGGTGCCCAGAACTGGACACAGTACTCCAGATGAGGCCTAACCAGTGCTGAGTAGAGGGGAACTAGTACTTCGGGGGATTTGGAAGCGATTCTTCTATGAATGCAGCCCAATATAGCATTGGCCTTTTTTGCAGCCACATCACATTGTTGGCTCATCTTCAGCTTGTGATCGACAACAATTCCAAGAATTGAGCACCTCTGCCTTTTCTTTGTCATCTGTTATCGTTTTGCCATCCTTATTTAATAGCTGAACAACCATTTCTTTTCTCTGCCTTTTACTGTGCATGTAGCTGAAGAAATCCTTTTTGTTGTTTTTAGTATCCCTCGCTAACCTCAGGTCGTTCTCAGCTTTAGCCTTCCTGACACCATCCCTGCAATTCTGTGCTACCTGCCTGTACTCTTCCTTTGTTACTTGGCCTTCTTTCCACTTCCTGTATGTGTCCTTTTTTGTTTTCAGGTCATCCCTAAGCTTTTTGTGAAGCCATATTGGCTTCTTCTGTTGTCTTCCACCTTTTCTTCTTCTTGGAATGGTTTGTAATTGTGCCGTGAGAATTTCCTTTTTTAAAAGCTCCCACCCATCTTGGACTCCTTTTCTCGTTAGCGTCGCTTGCCATGGGATGTTACTGATCATTGTTCTGAGTTTATTAAAATCAGCTTTCCTAAAATCCAGGGTACGCATTTGACTACACTCAGCTTTTGCTTCCCTTAGAACCAAGAACTCAAGTACAACATGGTCGCTTCCCCCAGAGTTCCTGTAACTGCTACTTTATCCACTAAGTCATCTGTGTTGGTTAGGATCAAGTCAAGGATAGCCAAATCCTCTAGTTCCTTCCTCTGCTTTCTGTAGGAGGAAGTTATCCGCCACACAAGTCAGGAATTTCCTGGAGGGGCCGTGTTTTGCAGAATTTGTCTCCCAACAAATATCGGGGAAATTGAAGTCCCCCATTACTACTACATCATGCTTCCTTAAAACATTGGCTATTTGCTTTTCAAAAGTTTCATCTTCGTCTTCTCCTTGGTTGGGTGGCCGGTAGTAGATTCCGACTACCAGGTTCCTTTTATTCTTTGCTCCATTTATTTCGACCCAGATGCTCTCGATGGGGCTACCGAGCTCATCCTCCTGTATTTCAGTGCAAAGATATGTATTTTTCACATACAGTGCAGCCCCACTTCCCTTTCTGTTCCTCCTGTTCTTTTTGAACAAGTTATATCCTTCAATTGCTGTATTGCAGTCATGAGAGTCATCCCACCAAGTCTCAGTTACACCTATCAAGTCATAATTTCCCTCGTGTATTAAGAGTTCAAGTTCGTTCTGTTTGTTTCCCATACTCTGGGCATTAGTATATAGACATCGAAGACCATGTGCTTCATAGTCTGGCTTTCTTCCTACATGCGTCTGAAGACTATTATTGGGCGCTATCACAGCTGTTCTCTCCGTTGCAGTGCATGCACCCACGTCCATTGTTACCCTCAACATTACATCTCCCTTCCCCATAGGATTCAGTTTAAAGCCCTCCTGATGAAGTTCATGCTGTGGCCAAACACATTCTTTCCATCCTTTGTGAGGTGCAACCCGTCCCTTGCCAACAGCCCATCTTCCAGGAAGTATAGGCCGTGGTCCCAGAATCCAAACCTTTCATCGGCACCACATTCGTAGCCAGTCATTCACCTGGAGTATTTTTCGTTCTCTTTCTATCCCTCTTCTAACTACTGGAAGGATGGATGAGAAAACTATCTGGGCCCCAAAGTTCTTGAGTTTCCTTCCCAAATCTTCAAAGTCTGACGTGATCTCTTTGTAGCTCCGCTTGGCGGTATCATTTGTTCCCACATGGATGAGAAGAAAGGAATCCCTGTCAGTGGGCTTTATGAGTGCAGGCAACCTTTCAGTCACGTCTCTAATCTGTGCTCCCGGGAGACAACATACCTGGCGAGTCTACGGGTCTTCGCACCATACTTGGGTCTCGATCCCATGCAGCAAGGAGTCTCCCACTACTACCACTCTTCTCTTCTTGTTGTAGGCCTGGGTTTCCTCACCTCTGTTTGACTGACCTTCAGCCTCTTGCTCACTCTCATGTAGGTTCCCCTGTGATTCTTCCTCTGCAGGCTGTGCTGCAGTCTCATCCACAAGTACCTGGAATCGGTTCCACAGCTCCACTGCTTCCAATGGTGCAGAGTGGCGTCTAGTTCTTCTTCTCCTAACTGTCACCCTTTTCCAAGGAGTATCCTCTACTCCATTTTTCTTCACCTCAGCATTCCCCACTGCCTCATCTTGCTGTTGCTCCTCAAGCTTCTGGTCTTCCCTTTGCTGCTGTAGTTCCCCCATTCTGTCCAAGAACTCTTCGTGTTCTCTTATTCCCCGGAGGGTCGACAGTCGCCGCTCCAGTCCACTTACTTTTTCCTCCAGCAGCGTGATCAACTTGCACTTGTTGCAGCTGTAGGCCATGTTGTTCTCAGGCAAGAAAACAAACATTACACACACCTTGCAGGTCACCATCACTGGAGAGTCTTGTCCTTCCATAGCCTCTTTTCCCTTTTTGTGTCTAGCTTTGTGATTGTTCTAGACTAGCCTGTGCCTGCTCCTCTACTCAGTAGAGGTTAAAAGCAGAGTCCCACTGGTGTGGAAGTGTGTGTTACATGACAAATAAATGAAAAAAAGTTAGTTAAAAAATAAAATAAAATAAAAAATGGGAAAAAATGAAAAAATGTTAGGTGCCTCCCCCTTGACCTCCCCTGCCGAACTCCCTTGGCCAACTTCTGTTTGCTCCCTCTGTTCGCTCGCTCTGGTCGTTCGCTCTCTGGGAGCTTGCTTGCTTCTGTAGTCCCTGGACCAGCTGGAGCAGCTTGCTCTGCTCTGCCCAGCTGGGAGGCGGGAAACAATCTTTGTTGCCCTCCTCTGAACCCTCTCCAGTTTGTCTGCCTCCTTCTTAAAGTGTGGTGCCCAGAACTGGACACAGTACTCCAGCTGAGGCCTAACCAGTGCTGAGTAGAGGGGAACTAGTACTTCCCGGGATTTGGAAGCTATCCTTCTATGAATGCAGCCCAAAAGAGCATTTGCGTTTTTTGCAGCCACATCACATTGTTGACTCATATTCAGCTTGTGATTGACAACAATTCCAAGATCCTTCTCACTTGTTGTGTTGTTGAGCCACATATCCCCCATCTTGTAACTGCGCATTTGGTTTCTTTTTCCTAGGTGCAGAACTTGGCATTGATCCCTATGAAATGTCATTCTGTTGTTTTCTGCCCAGTGCTCCAGTCTATCCAGATCACTTTAAATTTTGTTTCTGTCTTCCAAAGTATTAGCTATCCCACCCAATTTTGTGTCATCTGCAAATCTGATCAGCATTCCCTGCACCTCCTCCTCCAAGTCATTAATACAAATGTGGAAGAGCACTGGGCCCAGGACAGCCCTGCGGTACCCCACTCGTTACCTCTCCCCAGTTTGAGAAGGTCCCATTGAGAAGCACTCTTTGAGTCCGATTCTGTAGCCAACTATGGATCCACCGGATCATTGTTTCATCTAGCCCACTTTGAGCTAGTTTGCTCATCAGGATATCGTGGGGCACTTTGTCGAAACTTTGCTGAAGTCGAGGTATATTATGTCCACAGCATTCCCACGGTCCACAAGGGAGGTGACTTGATCAAAAAATGAGATCAGATTCGTCTGGCAGGACTTGTTTTTGACAAATCCATGTTGGCTTTGAGTCATCACGGCATTGTTTTCAATAGGTTTTACAGTTTGAAAAAGAAAGAAAAAGCTGTCAGCCACCTCACTTCATATAGTTAATTTGTGCAGGCCTTACAAACCCTGCACAGCCTCCTAAATTCCTCTGAAGTGCTGCCTCTCTGAAAGGAGACACTTGGCTTGGGGAATTCTTTCTCTCTCACTTCCATTTCCAATCACCATTCTTCTTTACCTCTTTTTCTCTCCTCTCTCCTTGTCTTTCTATCTTTTCTTTATTCCACCCAGAACATACCTTGGGGAAATCTCAAAGAGAATTCTCTTTGGTAGGCAAGAGAAGTTTTTAACTGTATTTGACTTCATACAAACAGATGAGAGTTGGTTTTTCTCCTCCTCCTCCAAGTCTTTGAGAAAAGTGGGTTATCAGAGTTGCAGAGGAACACATCTGGGGTTGTTGTTTTTTGTCAGTTGTCATTAACTAGCAATAGGAAGGGCTCTAGCTCAGTGGTAGAGCACATGCATGGCATGCACAAGGTCCCAGGTTCAATCCCCATTATCTCCAGGTAGGACTAGGAAAGAATACTGCCTGAAACCATGGAGAGATGCTTCCAATCGGTGTCTACAGTACGGGGCTAAATGGACCAACATTCTGACTCAATATAAGGCAGCTTCCTATGTGCCTATGAACAGAAAGCTTTAATAAAAATAAGAGGGGTGGGCTGGAAGTGCAGGGGAGAGAAATACTGCTCACTCATACAATCATCCCCCTTCATGGATCACTGCCTTGTTGTGGCGAAGGGGCTTGCGTAACTCAGTGAAGCCATAAGCTATGCCGTGCAGGGCCACCCAAGACGGACAGGTCATGGCAGAGAGTTCTGACAAAATGTGGTCCACTGGAGAAGGAAATGGCAACCCACTCCAGTATTCTTGCCAAGAAAACCCCATGGAACGTATCACAAGGCTAAAAGAGATGACGCCGGAAGATGAGCCCCTCAGGTCAGAAGGTGTCCAATATGCTACTGGGGAAGAGCAGAGGGTATTTCTAAGTAGCGCCAGAAAGAGTGAAGCGGCTGGGCCAAACCCGAAAGGACACTCAGCTGTGGATGTGTCTGGTGGTGAAAAGAAAATCCGATGCTGCAAAGAACAATATTGTTTAGGAACCTGGAATGTCAGATCAATGAATCAAGGTAAGCTGGAGGTGGTCAAACATGAGATGGCAAGATTGAACATCGACATCTTGGGAATCAGCGAACTAAAATGGACAGGCATGGGCGAATTTAATTCAGGTGACCATCATATCTACTATTGTGGGCAAGAATCCCTTAGAAGAAATGGAGTAGCACTCATAGTCAACAAAAGGGTGGGAAAAGCAGTACTGGGGTACAATCTTAAAAATGATAGAATGATCTCAGTACGAATCCAAGGCAAACCATTCAACATCACAGTAATTCAAGTCTATGCCCCAACCACTGATGCCGAAGAAGCTGAGGTTGATCGGTTCTATGAAGACCTACAACACCTTCTAGAACTAACACCAAAAAAAGATGTCCTCTTCATCATAGGGGATTGGAATGCTAAAGTAGGAAGTCAAGAAATCACCGGGATAACAGGCAGGCATGGCCTTGGTGTACAAAATGAAGCAGGACAAAAGCTAATAGAGTTTTGCCAAGAGAACACGCTGATCATAGCAAACACTCTTTTCCAACAGCATAAGAGGCGACTCTACACATGGACGTCACCAGATGGTCAATATCGAAATCAGATTGATTATGTCCTTTGCAGCCAAAGATGGAGAAGCTCCATACAGTCAGCAAAAACAAGACCTGGAGCTGACTGTGGCTCAGATCATGAGCTGCTTCTTGCAAAATTTCGGCTTAAATTGAAGAACGTCGGGAAAACCACTAAACCGTTCAGGTATGACCTAAATCATATCCCTGATGAATATACAGTGGAGGTGAGGAATAGATTTCAGGGATTAGACCTGATAGACAGAGTGCCTGAGGAACTATGGACGGAGGTCCGTAACATTGTTCAGGAGGCAGCAACGAAATCCATCCCAAAGAAAAGGAAATGCAAGAAAGCAAAGTGGCTGTCTGATGAGGCTTTACAAGTAGCTGAGGAAAGAAGGGAAGCGAAAAGCAAGGGAGAAAGGGGAAGATATACCCAACTGAATGCAGAGTTCCAGAGAATAGCAAGGAGAGACAAGAAGGCCTTCTTAAATGAACAATGCAAAGAAATCGAGGAAAACAACAGAATGGGAAAGACTAGAGATCTCTTCAAGAAAATTGGAGATCTCAAGGGAACGTTTTGTGCAAAGACGGGCATGATAAAGGACAAAGAAGGCAGGGACCTAACAGAAGCAGATGAGATTAAGAAGAGGTGGCAAGAATACACAGAAGAACTATACAGGAAAGATCTGAATGTCCCTGATAGCCATGATAGTGCGGTCACTGAACTTGAGCCGGACATCCTCGAGAGTGAAGTCAAGTGGGCCTTAGGAAGCATTAGTAACAACAAAGCTAGCGGAGATGACAGTATTCCAGCCGAGCTATTTAAAATCCTAAAAGATGATGCTGTTAAAGTGCTGCATTCAATATGCCAACAAATCTGGAACACTCAACAGTGGCCACAAGACTGGAAAAGGTCAGTTTACATTCCAATTCCAAAGAAGGGCAACGCCAAAGAGTGTTCAAACTACCGCACAATTGCGCTCATTTCACATGCCAGCAAGGTGATGCTCAAAATCCTACAAGCTAGGCTTCAGCAGTATGCAAACCGAGAACTACCGGAAGTACAAGCTGGGTTTCGAAGAGGCAGAGGAACTAGAGATCAAATCGCCAACATTCGCTGCATCATGGAGAAAGCAAGAGAATTCCAGAAAAATGTCTATTTCTGCTTCATTGACTACGCTAAAGCCTTTGATTGTGTGGATCACAACAAACTGTGGCAAATTCTTAAAGTGATGGGAGTACCAGACCACCTTACCTGTCTGCTGAGAAACCTGTACGAGGGTCAAGAAGCAACAGTAAGAACCAGACATGGAACAACCGATTGGTTCAAAATTGGGAAAGGAGTACGACAAGGCTGCATATTGTCACCCTGCTTATTTAACTTATATGCAGAGTACATCATGAGAAATGCCGGGTTGGATGAATCAGAGGTCGGAATTAAGATTGCCGGGAGAATTATCAACAACCTCCGATATGCAGACGATACCACCCTAATGGCAGAAAGCGAAGAGGATCTCAAGAGCCTCTTGTTGAGGGTGAAAGAGGAGAGTGCAAAAGCTGGTTTGAAACTCAACATTAAAAAAACGAAGATCATGGCATCTGGCCCCATCACTTCCTGGCATATAGAAGGGGAAGAAATGGAAGCAGTGACAGATTTTACTTTCTTGGGCTCCAAGATCACCGCAGATGGTGACTGTAGCCCTGAAATTAAAAGACGCTTGCTCCTTGGGAGGAAAGCTATGGCAAACCTAGACAGCATAGTAAGAAGCAGAGACATCACCTTGCCGACAAAGGTCCGTCTAATCAAAGCTATGGTTTTCCCAGTAGTAATGTATGGCTGTGAGAGCTGGACTATAAGGAAGGCTGAGCGCCGAAGAATTGATGCTTTCGAACTGTGGTGCTGGAGAAGACTCTTACGAGTCCCCTGGACTGCAAGGAGGTCAAATCAGTCCATCCTAAAGGAAATCAACCCTGAGTGCTCATTGGAAGGACAGATACTGAAGCTGAAGCTCCAATATTTTGGCCACCTAATGCGAAGAGAAAACTCTCTGGAAAAGACCCTGATGCTGGGAAAGACTGAAGGCCAAAGGAGAAGGGGACGGCAGAGGATGAGATGGCTAGATAGCATCACGGATGCAATGAATATGAACTTGAGCACGCTCCGGGAGAGAGCGCAGGACAGGAAGGCCTGGCGTGCTATGGTCCATGGGGTCACGAAGAGTCGGACACGACTGAACGACTGAACAACAACAACATACAATCCTATGTATGCCTACTTAGAAGTAAGCCCCATTGTGTTTAATGAGGCTTACCCCCAGGAAAATGTGCACAGGATTCCAGCACAGGTTCCTTTTGATCTTCTGCATGTTTATTCAGAAATAAGTTCTGAGTTATGTGCATGGTATTGCAGGCTTAATACTCTGCACACCCAATTCCAGTCTAATGAACTGACTACCTTTTTACTCCAGTCCTATGCATGTTTTGTCATTTATATTTGTTTTTTCATTTTGCATGAGCTCTAGCTTCAGTGGTAAGGGAAAGGCACTTAGTACATGCTTACAGTTTCTCCATAACTTAGTCCTAGTTTTGAAAACAGATTCCTTGGCTGAATCCTGGCGAAGTCTTGGCACAAATGAAGTTTTAGGGAGGAAGATACAGTGAGAGTTTGTGCATAACAAGGAGGAGGTAGAGGAGACATCTATTTTTATGAAGACATCTGTGTTTATGAAGAATTGCTGGATGATGGTAGAATGAGGAGGGATTGTGGATTGATGGGGCGGAATATAAGTGCTTAGGGCACAATCCTATCCAGATAGGCTGCCGCTTCCAAACTCAGAGGTGACGCCTATCCAAAGCACGGCAGGAGAAGCACGGAGGGGATTGTTCCCTCCGTGCTTCTCCCGTCCTGCCTTTTTGGCTGGACAGCGGATTGAGGCTGTCTAGCCGCGGGAGCACAGAGCGGGGAAGGAGGCTGCAGTCTGACACATACGATGTGTTGTACAGGCGTTTCCGCCTTCCCCAGAACGCCCCCAGCCACGCCCCTTTTCAGCTGCTCCGCGCTCCTCTTGTGAGTGCGGAGGCCGGGGATGTTCCACGCTGCCTCCAAGAGAGCACGGAAGTTGGGGAAGGTCAGTTCCCGGATAACACGATATCCTATGGCCGTCTAGCCGCTGCCTAGCGGCCATAGGATTGCTCCCTCCATGGTGAAAGCAAAGCATTCTGCATATGCTCAGAGACATTCTATATTTAAGAACATAGGATGAGCCGTGCTATATCAGACCAAAATCCATCTAGCCCAGCGTTCTGTTCATGGAGGCACTGCAGGGTCTGCAGGGTGGCGGGAACAGGGATAGAATGGAATTGCACTGGATTCCACAGGAAACGCATCCGGGGGAGGCAGGGGGGGAACGTGTTCCCACCAGCATTTGTGTGTTGGTGGGAACATGCAAACCATTGGTGTCCAGCCCACTGCCAGTGCTCCCCAGGGTCTCAGATATAAAGACCTCTTCCCCAGCCTTGCACCTGCCTGAAATCCTTTGAGCTGGAGATGCCGTCTCACAGCCCGTTTTCACTGGAAGCCAGAGAGTCTGCAGGGCCAACGGAACGAAAGCCCTGGCACGGGCAGCTACTCTTGGCACACAGTGACACTTAAGAGGGCTCAGGGTACTTGGAGCTTGTAGGCTGTGTGCAACATCTCGCCTCCCCCCCCCCCCCCCGTCCTTCCTGCCCGCAACACACACTTTGCAAATGAGTGCCTGGACGCAGAAGGGGACCTCAGGCCCTGAGCCATGTTGGTTCGTGGAGGAAATCTTCCATGTGGGAGAGCATCTTTGGGGCCTCGGCTGCAGTTTCTCAGTTCTGCTTTTTGTTGGGGCTTTTTTCCAGACCCTCCAGTATTTGCAGCAAAATGCCAAGGAAAGGGCAGAACTTGCTGCAAACTCTGCTGCTAACAGCAGCAGCATCACTTTCTCCATCCCTTCGGCGACTCCCAAAATGACTGTTCAGGAGCTTGAGGAGTTACGGAAGCAGCTGGGCACAGTGACAACCAGCTCCAGCACACAGCAGGTATCTCTTCTCTCAGGCCTTTTGATTTGCACCGGAAGCATTTCTGATTCCATCCTCCCCCCGAGTGTGTGTGGGGTTGACATTTATGGTCCCAGTGGGTAGTTGCATCATGCCTCTCCCTGGAGATGTAAAATGTCAAGAAATTTTGAAGCCATGGGGGTTTCGTTCTTCCTCCCCCTCTGCTGAAATGGAAATTTTGCGAAAATTGACATATATGTAATAATACTTATCAAACCTGAACTCATTTTATTGCCTTAACGGCATACAATGCAACATTCATAACTTAGCATATACGAGTTGTACGAGTTGGTGTCCCCATATCTTGCATATCTCCCTCTTTTATATCTTGAGGATTCTCTCATTCAGTTTCTCAGTTGTTTGGGCAGACAATGGACTTAAGTGTTCATGTCTCTCCCTTTGATTCGGCTATAGATCTCCTCCCTTCTGTTGCTTGACCCCCTCCCCTTGTGGCAATCTGGATCAGGCAGACTGATCTGGTGGGAGTGGAGGTTTAGGGCACATTGCGTGCTTCCTTCCAGCTCTTCGCTTCTGTGTGAAACACTTGAGGACACTGGACTGTGAGGGCAGTGCGTATGGGGTGGGTGCGGCCCTTCTGCTTCTGCTGAATGAGGATTCCGCTGCCCTGTCTGGATTTGGGCAGAAGTCAGTTTTTGCCTTCCAGGGAACTTGCTGCTGCAAAGGTTTCATCCTGCAGTGAGAGACGGCCTGTCTGTCTCCTCCCTTTGCTGCATGTGGGTTCAGGGCATGCATTTCACTCGTGGGTCACATGTGTCTCTCTTTCATTTGGCAGCCTGTGGAACTTGTGCGAAAGACACTCAGAGAAAAGCAGAACAAGAAGCATTCTGGACAGCCCATTCCATCATTTCCTGCCTGGGTATATGAGAGACCAGCTCTTATTGGGGACTTTCTCACCAGCTCCACTTTAAGCACAGATACAACTGTGGCTATAGGTGGGTATTACTATAGGTGGGCATCACAAGAAAAGACTGGATGGTCTGTCTCACAAACTGGGTTTTTTGTGTGCAGTCTGACCTGCAGCTCAGCAGCAGCGGGTCTCCGTGTCGCACCGGGGCCCTTCACTGGCAGTGAAGATCGCTGCCTGAGCTGGCAGCATGCAGATTTTGGCCAGCGAGGACCGTGGGCATGGCTGCACCTGTGCACATTGCATTGCTCATACAAATGCAGACAGCGGGAAGACTGCTGTTATTTAAAATTGCAGCCTGCCCTTTGGTCCCGAAATTGGTCTCCCAGAAGAACCTCCAACCCTTTTTGTGTGTGATTGCCCCCAAAATATTGTGTGTGTTTTTTCCCTCTTGGGTTTCCCCACTAGGAACGTTACCGCTGGCAGCTCAGGAGTCTGCAGTCGTGGAGGACTTGCTGTATGTTTTGATTGGGGTGGATGGCAGATACATCACTGCACAGCCGCTGGTGGGCAGAGAAAACCGCGCTTTTTTAGTGGACCCAAACTTGGACATGTCAGTCAAAGAGCTGGTCACCAGGATCCTCCCTGTGGCTGCAAGTTACTCCATAGTGACCAGGTACCAGCCAGCACTCTGGGTTTACCCTGGGTGAGCTGTGTGTACGGGCAAGCAAACCTGTTGATTTTGCCCTGGTTCTCATTTCTCCAGTGCTTACATTCTTTCTGTCCTCGTCAGATTGTGCAATACATTTTGGTCTGCACAGATATTCATACACTTCCATGAACGTTTTCCAAAATATACCAATTTTTCTACTTTTTTTTTCAAATGGATGCATTTTTGTGCACTTCTCAAATGTACACATTTTTGCAAGCAGTTTTCCCTTTGAGTACAGTGGTTTTGTGCATATTTCCCCAAACATACACATTTGTATATGCACTGCTTCAAATGTATGCATTTTTTGTACACCTGTTGCTTTTGCAAACTGCTTAGCAAACTTTTTAAAAGTGTGGATTCCGACATCTAACTACGTTCTGGTTGACGTTCAGCCTCGGGAAGTGCAGATTTGGTCATTTCGCGTTGAAGCGTGAACCAAGCGGGGTTTCTTGTGCACCCGCAGCTGTGCGTGACACAGGTGTGGTTTGCCCCTTGAGTGCCTTGTGGTGGGCAGCTGGAGCTTGCCCCACCTGGTGGCGGCACCAGGACAGCCAGGGGCTGCCCCAGAATGGCTGGCTAGCGGCTCAAGGCCTTTCGGGTCCTGCCATTCGGGTTGGTTGGCGAATGTGTTTCCCCTGTGTGTTTCTCTTGGATTTCTGTGTGGCACATCAGCAGTGTGAGGCTTGCACAGGAGACAGCCTTGCCAGGGGGTCTCCCTCTCCCTGCCTTCCCTCTCCCATTTTGAACTGCATTTTCAAGATGACCGTCTCCCTTCACGCCTTTCCTGCCGGTACCTTCGTTCAGGGGCTAGACACGCCCAGCTGTGGAACGGAGCTTGCAGAGCCATTCTGCTGCTGTGTCTTCCCAGGTTCATAGAGGAGAAATCCTCTTTTGAGTACGGGCAGGTGAATCATGCCCTGGCTGCAGCCATGAGGACCCTCATCAAAGAGTACATGATCCTGATCACCCAGCTGGAGCACCTCCAGCGCCAAGGGCTCCTGTCCCTGCAGAAGCTCTGGTTCTACATCCAGCCCACCATGAGGACCATGGAGATCCTGGCTTCTCTCGGTGAGTGGCCCTTCTCTCGTCCCAATGCTCCAGGAGGCCCAAACGCCAGCCGGCGGCTGGACACTCCGCAGGTCTGCAGGGCGGGCAGCGGTCTGCGCATTTAGTTGCCTCCGCTCCCCTAGAGCCAGAACTGAAGTCGTTTAAAAGTCTGGTTGACCAGGACGGGTGGGGGGTCAAGACAGGTAAAATGAACTCCTTCACACAGCACGTAGTCAGACTGCGGAGTTTGCTACCACAATGATGGCCACTATTTTGGATGGCTTTAAAAGGGGGCTAGATAGATTCATGGGGGAGGAGAAGTCTATCCGTGGGTGCTGGTCCTGATGGCTATATGTTGCCTCCAGTATCTCAGCTCAGATCCCATCAGCGTATTCATGAAATTGGTGGGTTTTGGCCCGACATGCATCACTTTACACTTGCTTACATTGAACAGCATTTGCCAATTAAATGCCCATTCTCCCAGTTTGGAGAGATCCTTTTAGAGGTCCTCACTACCCCTTTTTGTTTTAACCATCCTAAATGGTATCATCAGCAAACGTGGCCACTTCACTGCTCACTCTTAATTCCAGATCATTTATGAACAAGTTGAAAAGCATTGGTCCCCATCCAGATCCCTGTGGGAACCCACTATTTACTTCCCTCCATTGGGAGAATTTGCCATTTATTCTTAATCTCTGCTTTCTGTTCTTTAACCACCTTTCCTCTTATTCCATGACTGCTAAGTTTGCTCAGGAATCTTTGGTGAGGGAGTTTTTCAAAAGCCTTTTGGAAGTCCAAGTAAACAATGTCTGCTGCATCTCCCCTGTCCACATGCGTATAACTGGTAGTTCATTTGGGGAAATTCCAGTGCAGGGAAGTTGCAGAGGAGCAATGTAGAGAAGGTGTGGATAGTAGATTTTGTCTAAACATTCAGAGAGACTTTCTTACGGCGAAGGCTGTTCCGCAGTGGAACAGACTCTGCCTCGCGAGATGGTGGGTTCATGAGCAGGGGTTTGGACTAGATGATCTCCAAGACCCCTTCCAACTCTTGGATTCCATGAAAAGGTAGGAGAGGTGGGTAAAAGCTGTCTGGGCCTCCCAGAAAAATGTGAATAATGAAGGAAGAAAGGGGGGGGGGGTCCAGCGAGCTGTTGGACTTGCCAGGGAGAGGTTACTAAGGGGCGGGTGGCAGTACCTGCCCTGCTTTTTCTGCGTGGCTTTGAGCATGATGAAGGCAGAGGTGCTGGGCTGCCTCTTCATCAACAGAAAGGAGAGATGCCAGAAGATTTCTGTTGTGGGAAGAAAGTGACACTTCTCCAGGCCCAAAGAGTCCAAGCAGCCCTTGGGCTGGCTGGCTGCAGCTTCTGTGTCTCAAACCTGTGTTGAATTCTTAAAACTCACCCAGTGGCCAAACCTCTGTCTCTAGTAGCTTGCTGGAACTAAGATGGAGCTGTTAAATGTTTGCCGTGTATTGTAGGCTTCCTGAAGGAAGCTACCTTGGTTTTTTATTCTTGTATTGATATCTGTGCCCTGATAGCACCAGGTTGACTGGCTTCAGTTCTGCCTGCAAAATGGGTCGTGGTTAGGACACCTTCAGTGGGGTCTAAAAGGTCTTTTCAAGCCATAGTTTAAAATGGTTTCCCCTGTTGCATCTCCAGAGACTTGCTGAGCCCAGGGGGTGTTTTATCATGGCTGTGTTGGGTGACATGGGTGTCCCAGGAGAAAGGGCACCAAGTGAGTCCAGGTGTACAGGGGAGGGATGGAAAGTCCATCTGCCTGTTGCTGCAGTGGATGATGGCAGGGGATCCTCCACCGTTTGCCTTTTGTTCCAGCCACGTCCGTAGACAAAGGCGAGTGTGTGGGAGGATCAACCCTCAGCCTGCTCCATGACAAGACCTTCAACTACACCGGGGACAGCCAAGCCCAGGAGCTCTGCCTCTACTTAACTAAGGCTGCCAGCGTCCCGTACTTCGAGGTTCTGGAGAAGTGGATTTATAGAGGCATCATCCATGATCCCTATAGGTATGCGGAGCCATCCGGCTCACTTTCCCTCTTGGCTCAGCTTGTGAGCTTGTTCAGCCTTCCCCAGCCGGGCACCTTCCAGATGCTTTGGACTTTGACACCCATCAGCCCCAGCCCACAGAGCCAGTGGTCAGGGATGCTGGGAGTTGTTGCCCAAAACACCTGGATGGCACCAGGTGGGGGAAGGCCATGTCAGAGGAACCTGCGTAGCCTTTTTGGAAGACCAGGCAGCATTGTCCACGCTGGTGATATTGAGCATTGATTGACATTCTGCACTGAGCAGGGGGTTGGTCTCGACGGCCTTGTAGGCCCCTTCCAACCCTACTATTCTATGATTCTGTGATAACGAACACGCTTGGGGCAGTTTACCGCCGTAGAGAAACAAACAGTAAGGTAGCAACAACAAACAATAAAAACAGCAACACAATACAATACTAAGCATTAAAAATGTTCACTTAATAACCAGAGCAACAGATTAAAGGCCTGCTGGAGAACCAGCCCCCCCACTGTCCTGCGGCCACCTCCCCACCCCATAGCCACTCTCTGTCTCCCCCAGACTCTCATTGGTTTTAATTCCACAGTGAATTCATGGTGGAAGAACATGAGCTGCAGAAGGAGAAGATCCAGGAGGATTATAACGATAAATACTGGGACCAGAGATACACCGTTGTTCAACAACAGATTCCCTCCTTCCTCCAGAAGATTGCAGACAAGATTCTAAGCACAGGTGAGCAGCTGCCTGTCAATGAACAGAAAAGGGGGCGGCGGCAAGAGAGAGAGAGAAGGGGGCTCCCCGTGTCCCGCCAGGAGCTTTCCCTCATTTTGCTGCTTCCTCTGAGGAGCAGTCTCCTCGTCCTCTACAGGCTGAGCCCTGCCTGGGCGTTGGGGGGTTGTGTGGGTGGGAGAGGGGCAGGTTTTTCTCCGAGGATCAGCATACGGCATGGGGAGGTGGCTTACTTATTTTCCATGTTCCTGCCAACCTTCCTCCTAGGATCACTGGGCGGCATATGTGTGTCTCCCTCCCCCACCTTGTTTTTATCCTGGGAAGAGCCCCGGAGAGGCGGGCCAGGCTGAGGGAGAGTGCCCGGCCACCCGGGGGGCTTCATGGCTGAGGAGTGGAGACTCCTATCCAGTGGGGCCTCTCCATATCCTCACCTAGCAGGTGAACCGCTGTACCACTTTGGTGCTCAGGCAGATATACACGCCCTTTGGGGGAAACTATTTATCTTATTTGCAGGTTCTTAAAAGCCTTTGCGCACAGACCAAGCTCCCAAGGGTTGCATCTGCAGGCTGCCAGGCAGATCAGACCATGTCTTGTAGTGTGCAGAGTCTGGATTGAATCTGTGTTAGTCTTAACAGTCCTTTCCTTCCCTTTTCTCTAGGGAAATATTTAAACGTCGTCCGGGAGTGTGGCCATGATGTGACTTGCCCTTTGGCAAAGGAGGTCATCTATACTTTGAAGGAGCGTGAATATGTGGAGCAAATAGAGAAGGCCTATAACTATGCCAGCAAAGTCCTGCTTGATTTCCTAATGGAAGAAAAAGGACTTGTGGCCCGCTTAAGGTTTACTTCGTTCCTGGGAAGACTTGAGGACAGAGCTGTTTGCAGTGTGGCTTGCACGCTCTTCTGGGCTGGTCAGGCCTCTGGGGTCTTGTGTCCAGTTCTGAGTGCCACCTTTGACAGAGGACAGGAGCCCTCCCTAGCCGTTATGCCTCACACTTTGCAGGCTTCCTCTACCATAGAATCATGGAATCATAGACTAGTAGGGCTGGAAGAGGCCTACAAAGCCATCGAGTCCAACCCCCTGCTCATTGCAGGAATCCAAGTCAGAGCATCCCTGACAAGCGGCTGTCCAGCCTCATCTTGAACGCCTCCAGCGGGGGAGAGCCCACCACCTCCCCAGGTAATTGCTTCCATTGTCATATTGCTCTAACACTCAGGAGGTTTTTCCTGAAGTTCTGCCGGAATCTGGCTTCCTGTCACTTGAGCCCATTATTCCGTGTCCTGCACTCTGGGATGATGGAGAAGAGATCCTGGCTTTCCTCTCTGTGACAACCTTTCAAGTACTTGAAGAGTGCTATCATATCTCCCCTCAGTCTTCTCTTCTCAAGGCTAAACAGGCCCAGTTCTTTCAGTCTCTCTTCATAGGGCTTTGTTTCCAGTCCCCTGATCATCTTTGTTGCCTTCCTCTGAATCCTCTCCAGTTCGTCTGCATCCTTCTTAAAGTGTGGTGCCCAGAACTGGACACAGTACTCCAGATGAGGCCTAACCAGTGCGGAGTAGAGGGGAACTAGTACTTCTCGGATTTGGAAGCTATGCTTCTATGAATGCAGCCCAATATAGCATTGGCCTTTTTTGCAGCCACATCACATTGTTGGCTCATATTCAGCTTGTGATCGACAACAATTCCGAGATGCTTCTCGCTTGTCATGTTGTTGAGCCAGGTATCCCCCATCTTGTAACTGTGCATTTGGTTTCTTTTTCCTAGGTGCAGAACTTGGTATTTATCCCTATGAAATGTCATTCTGTTGTTTCTGCCCAGTGCTCCAGTCTATCCAGATCACTTTGAATTTTGTTTCTGTCTTCCAAAGTATTAGCTATCCCACCCAATTTTGTGTCATCTGCAAATTTGATCAGCATTCCCTGCACCTCCTCCTCCAAGTCATTAATAATAATGTTGAAGAGCACTGGGCCCAGGACTGAGCCCTGCAGTACCCCGCTCGTTACCTCTCCCCAGTTTGAGAAGGTCCCATTGATAAGTGCTCTTTGAGTCCGATTCTGTAGCCAACTGTGGATCCACCAGATCATTGTTTCATCTAGCCCACTTTGAGGTGGTTTGCTCATCAGGAGATCATGGGGCACTTTGTCGAAAGCTTTGCTGAAGTCGAGGTATATGATGTCTACAGCATTCCCACAATCCACAAGGGAGGTGACTTGATCAAAAAATGTCAGATTCGTCTGGCAGGACTTGTACTTGACAAATCCATGTTGGCTTTGAGTAATCACGGCATTGTTGTCAAGGTGCTTCCAGATGGATTGCTTTATCAACTGCTCCAGAATTTTCCCAGGGATTGATGTCAGACTGACTGGTCTGTAGTTCCCAGGTTCCTCCTTTTTACCCTTTTTGAAGATAGGGACCACATTAGCCCTCCTCCAGTCATCTGGCACTTCCCCCGTCCTCCATGATTTCTCAAAGAGAATAGACAGTGGTTCTGAGAGTTCTTCTGCCAGTTCCTTTATTACTCTAGGATGACACCATCCCTGCAATTCTGTGCTACCTGCCTGTAGTCTTCCTTTGTTACTTGGCCTTTTTTCCACTTCCTCTATGTGTCCTTTTTTGTTTTCAGGTCATCCCTAAGCTTTTTGTGAAGCCGTATTGGCTTCTGTTGTCTTCCACTTTTCTTCTTGTTGGAATTGTTTGTAATTGTGCCCTGAGAATTTCCTTTTTTAAAAGCTCCCACCCATCTTGGACTCCTTTTCTTGTTAGCGTCACTTGCCATGGGACCTTACTGATCATTGTTCTGAGTTTATGAAAATCAGCTTTCCTAAAATCCAGGGTATGCATTTGACTACACTCGGCTTTTGCTTCCCTTAGAACCAAGAACTCAAGTACAACATGGTCGCTTTCCCCCAGAGTTCCTGCAACTGCTACTTTATCCACTAAGTCATCTCTGTTGGTTAGGATCAAGTCAAGGAGAGCCGATCCTCTAGTTCCTTCCTCTACTTTCTGTAGGAGGAAGTTATCCGCCACACAAGTCAGGAATTTCCTGGAGGGGCCATGTTTTGCAGAATTTGTCTCCCAACAAATATCGGGGAAATTGAAGTCCCCCATTACTACTACATCATGCTACCTTAAAACGCTGGCTATTTGCTTTTCAAAAGTTTCATCCTCGTCTTCTCCTTGGTTGGGTGGCCGGTAGTAGACTCCGACCACCAGGTTCCTTTTATTCTTTGCTCCATTTATTTTGATCCAGATGCTCTCGACAGGGCTACCAAGCTCCTCCTCCTGTATTTCTGTGCAGAGATATGTATTTTTCACATACAGTGCAACCCCACTTCCCTTTCTGTTCCTCCTGTTCTTTTTGAACAAGTTATATCCTTCAATTGCTGTATTGCAGTCATGAGAGTCATCCCACCAAGTCTCAGTTATACCTATCAAGTCATAATTTCCCTCGTGTATTAAGAGTTCAAGTTCGTTCTGTTTGTTTCCCATACTCTGGGCATTAGTATATAGACATTGAAGACCATGTGCTTCATAGTCTGGCTTTCTTCCTATATGTGTCTGAAGACTATTATTGGACGCTATCAGAGCTGTTCTCTCCGTTGCAGTGCATGTGCCTACGTCTGTTGTTACCCCCAACATTACATCTCCCTTCCCCATAGGATTCAGTTTAAAGCCCTCCTGATGAAGTTCTTTATGCTATGGCCAAACACATTCTTCCCATCCTTTGTGAGGTGCAACCCGTCCCTTGCCAACAGCCCATCTTCCAGGAAGTATAGGCCGTGGTCCCAGAATCCAAATCTCTCGTCGGCACCACATTCGTAGCCAGTCATTCATCCGGAGTATTTTTCGTTCCCTTTCTATCCCTCTTCTAACTACTGGAAAGATGGATGAGAAAACTATCTGGGCCCCAAAGTTCTTGAGTTTCCTTCCAAAGCTTCAAAGTCTGACGTGATTTCTTCGTAGCTCCGCTTGGCGGTATCATTTGTTCCCACATGGATGAGAAGAAAGGGATGCCTGTCAGTGGGCTTTATGAGTGCAGGCAACCTTTCAGTCACGTCTCTAATCTGTCCTCCCAGGAGACAACATACCTGGCAAGTCCATGGGTCTTCGCGACATACTTAGGTCTCGATCCCACGCAGCAAGGAATCTCCCACTACTACCACTCTTCTCTTCTTGTTGTAGGCCTGGGTTTCATCGCCTCTGTTTGACTGACCTTCAGCCTCTTGCTCACTCTCTTGCAGGTTCCCCTGTGATTCTTCCTCTGCAGGCTGTCCTCCAGTCTCATCTGCAAGTACCTGGAATCGGTTCCACAGCTCCACTGCTTCCACTGGTGCAGAGTGGCGTCTGGTTCTTCTTCTCCTAATTGTCACCCTTTTCCAAGGAGTATCCTCTACTCCATTTTTCTTCACCTCAGCATTTCCCACTGCCTCATCTTGCTGTTGCTCTTCCATGTCTCTGTGCCCATACCTACTGCAGATGTCGGGGAGGGGGGATGTTTTCTTGTGGTGGAGGCTCCCCAGGCCGTTTAGAGCCCCAGTCTTTCTGGGAACTGCATCGCCTGGGGAGGCCTCCATGAGCAGAGCAACATCCCTGCTGCAGACGCTCGCCTTCCTCACACGCAGAAGGCAATGATGACAGGAGTGGGGCCGGCCGGCCAGCCAGCTCCTCCCCACTCACCCCTTCCTCCTCCCATGACAGTAACCCATGGAAGGGAGAGGGCCTGGATAAGGCAGTTGGCAAAGGAAGGCAAGCGAGATGGGGAAGGGTCTGGAAACCAAGTTGTCTGAGGAACAGTTGGAAGACCCAGGTCTGTTTTGCCTGGAGAAGAAAGAACTTGATGGGGAGGCATGATAGTGGTGAGGAGGCCCATCAGGCATTCCTTCCTCATGGACCAGGGTGATGTCTGTGTCCATTTCATGGGCTTCACAGAAGCAGAGCTTTGCAGGGCCTGCATTGGCAGGGGCTTGGACCAGAAGACCTTCAAGGTCCCTTCCAACTCTCTGCTTCTACTACTGCCCACCTAAAAGGTCTGAATTTTCAGACCTTCAGCTTTGCTGAAGTCGAGGTGTATTATGTCCACAGGACTGTGGGAATGCTGTGGACATAATATACCTCGACTTCAGCAAAGCTTTTGACAAAGTGTCCCATGATATCCTGATCTGGGCATGTTCGCACCTTGAAAACAATGCAGTGATTACTCAAAGCCAACATGGATTTGCCAGACGAATCTGATCTCATTTTTTGATCAAGTAACCTCCCTTGTAAACCGTGGGAATGCTGTAGACATCATATACCATGACTTCAGCAAAGCTTTCGACAAAGTCCCCCCTGATATCCTGATGAGCAAACCACCTCAAAGTGGCCTAGATGAAACAAGGATCCGTTGGATCCACAGTTGGCCACAGAATCGGACTCAAAGAGTGCTTCTCAATGGGACCTTCTCAAACTGGGGAGAGGTAACGAGCGGGGTACCGCTGGGCTCAGTCCTGGGCCCAGTGCTCTTCAACATTTGTATTAATGACTTGGAGAAGGAGGTGCAGGGAGTGCTGATAAAATTTGCAGATGACAGAAAATTGGGCAGGATAGCTAATACTTTGGAAGAAAGAAACAAAATTTAAAGTGATCTGGATAGACTGGAGCACTGAGCATAAAACAACAGAATGACATTTCATAGGGATCAATGCCAAGTTCTGCACCTAGGAAAAAGAAACCAAATGCACAGTTACAAGATGGGGGATACGTGGCTCAACCACAGGATCTTGGAATTGTTGTCGATCACAAGCTGAAGATGAGCCAACAACGTGACGTGGCTATAAAAAAGGCGAATGCTCTTTTGGGCTGCATTCATAGAAGCATAGCTTCCAAAACCCGGGAAGTTCTAGTTCCCCTCTACTCAGCACTGGTTAGACCTCATCTGGAGTACTGTGTCCAGTTCTGGGCACCACACTTTAAGAAGGATGCAGACAAACTGGAGAGGGTTCAGAGGAAGGCAACAAAGATGATCAGGGGACTGGAAACAAAGCCCTATGAAGAGAGACTGAAAGAACTGGGCCTGTTTAGCCTTGAGAAGAGAAGACTGAGGGGAGATAGGATAGCACTCTTCAAGTCTTGAAAGGTTGTCACAGAGAAGAAGGGCAGGATCTCTTCTCGATCATCCCAGAGTGCAGGACACAGAATAATGGGCTCAAGTGACAGGAAGCCAGATTCCGGCTGAACATCAGGAAAAACTTCCTGACTGTTCGAGCAATATGACAATGGAACCAATTACCTAGGGAGGTGGTGGACACTCCCACATTGGAGGCCTTCAAGACGAGGCTGGACAGCCATCTGTTGGGGATGCTGTGACTTGGATTCCTGCAGTGAGCAGCGGGTTGGACTCGGCGGACTTATAGGGCCCTTCCAACCCTCCTATTCTGTGATTCAGCTGGTGCATCAAGACATTGGCTGCTTCCTTCAGGAGACATAAAAGTATAAGCTTCAAGCTGAGCCTGATCAGCTGCGGCCGTGTCTCCTGCTCCACAGGCTCTGTTCTGCCTGGTGTTCCACTGTTGTTGACTGCAAATGAGGGCGAGGAGGTGGGCTGGAGGGGGAGCAGGGGAGGGCTCCTGGGTGCCCTGTGTCCCTGTGGCAGCAAGTTAATTTGTGTCGTTTGGGGAGCAGGTCCATCAAGCATTACTTCCTTATGGACCAAGGCGACTTCTATGTCCACTTCATGGACCTCACTGAAGAGGAGCTGAAAAAACCAGTGGATGACATCATTCCTCCCAGACTGGAAGCTCTGCTTGAGTTAGCCTTGCGAATGAGCACGGCTAACACGGACCCGTTCAAAGATGACTTAAAGGTAAGCCCATCTCTGCCGCCTGAAACAGAGGCCTGGGGCTCTAAAAACCCAGGAAAGAGCACCAAAGAGCAGGTGCCTGATGCACAGAGGGGGACTAGGAGTCCTTGTCTGTCTCCACCACTCAGAGGCGCCATGCACAGCTGCAGTGGGCAAGCCTCCTTCCCTCCTGGGGAGCAGGCTGGGGCTCTGCGGGGACGAGCGGCATTCGGAACAACCAATTTATACTTGGCATATTGATTTAAACCATTATGTCTTGCATAAGTGGGAAAACTCAAAACTACCTACATAATTGCTATCAATGATGACATTTTATGACCCAAAACGTATATATTTGTCTGTTTTTAAAGTGTATGCCCTACCTTTAAAAAAAGGAATTGAAGGCTGTATGTCTCCAAGATAAATCGTCCTACAATACAAGAGGGACAATTTCTAAAACAAAAATCATAAAGGAAACTGTTTTAACATAACAAGCTAAGAAAACCACAAAAGAACGATCCATAAATCAGCAGTCATAGAGGGAGCAGCATTAACAATATAAGTCAAGAGGACAGATGGCCAAAAGCCACCTTAAATTGCCATGTGTAGCCAACCACCCCGAAGAATGCACTGTGGGAGTCTGCTGGGTCTCGTTTAGTAGGGCACTGCACGAGGTGGGTGCCACAATGGTCAGGGCCCCCCTCTTTAGGCACAGCCAGCCTGTGTCCTTGTCCTCCAGCTCTGTTGCAAAAGATGCTGAAAGACAGAGCCAGGGTGCTTCAGCTTTGCCCACGAGGCCAGCCAAACATGGAAAACCCAGCCCCTGCTGAGAGGCCAATATGAAAACACTTCAGCCACTATAAGAACTGCATTTCTCGCCCTTGTCCACACAACCAGAAGAGCCATCAAGATTTTTGTGGCTATTCATGGCAATTTTTGTTGGCTGAGGGTTTGCATACTGTAAATTTGCTGCCTTGAGCACCATTTCTGGGTAGGAAGGCAGGGCATAAATTAAATAAATGACAATGAATGGCGTTTGTCTTCAGATCTTCGGTTTGCCAGCCTCTGCTTTCGCTTCAGGCTCCTCCCGTTCCTCTCACTGTCTCTTTCCAGATTGATCTGATGCCCCATGACCTCATTACGCAGCTCTTGCGTGTTCTGGCCATTGAGACGAAACAGGAGAAGGCCGTCATCAGTGCTGACCCCACAGAGCTCGCGCTCAGTGGCCTGGAGGCATTTTCCTTCGATTACATCGTGAAATGGCCGTTGTCTCTCATCATCAACAGGTGGGCCGGAGGGGAGGGCCCCCCGCCAGGCCGCACTGTGCTTATTCAGACTCGGGGCATTGTCGTCAATAGAATTCCATGGCCGTTTGATGGTCTGGGCCATGGTGAAGGGGGAAGACGTAGGAGTCCCTCAGTGCTTCTGCAGCCTCTGGCATGTGGACCACACACTTGGGGCCCTGACTTGCCCACCTCAGGCCAGCCCAGAAAATGCCATTTGGCCGCCCGCTGAAGCCCCTTCTGTCTGTGGCTCATACAGCTCAGGAAGCTTGTGCTTGCCTTGTAGGAAGGCCTTAACACGGTACCAGATGCTCTTCAGACACATGTTTTACTGCAAGCACGTGGAGCGGCAGCTGTGCAACGTCTGGATCAGCAGCAAAACGGCCAAGCAGTACTCGCTTCATTCCTCGAAATGGTGAGTGAGAAGTCAGCGTTTCCACCGTCTGAAGAAGCTGCTTCTGGCCTTGTGTTTGAGTCTGGGCGAGGTCGCCTGGCGCTCCCTCCTGCCCAGGCATCCTCCCAGCTCCTGGGGGAAAGGAAGCTGCCCCTTGCTAGCAGGAAGAGCTGATTTTCCTGCCAGACTTGAGAGCGGGTAAAAAAGCGATGGGAAAGGACATTGAAATCCTTGTCTTGGGTGACTGCTTCTCCAGCCCTTTCCCACCTCCACCCCCCCCCCCAAAGGATTAGTTACCAGATCCAAAGCTTCACTCCAGTCCGACACCTGACACTAGGGCTCTAATCTGGGCCAAATCATCCCTCCCACAGGTATGTGTGTATGTGCAGGCTCAGCATGGCCGCCAGGGGCTTTGAATCAGTCCCCTGTAGTCTTGTTCCCAGAACTTGTCAGCCATAAAGTAGTGGCGGGAGGCCTGTGGTGGTTCCCCCAGAGCTCCAGTGCAAGAATACATTGCAGACTGCTCTTAGTTTGCACCGATAAACAGCGGAAGCTCATTCAACGCCCTGGGGAGCATTCTTCTGCCCCCGAGCCTCTCTTGCGGCCAGTAGCTGCTGCCCACAGCAGCAATGGCATCCTACGATGCACTTGCTGCTCTGCGCCCCCCACCCCCCCTGAGCTGTCTGCTCCCATCCCTCTCTTTCAGGTTTGCCGGCGCTTTCACTCTCCGTCAGCGCATGCTCAATTTTGTGCAGAATATTCAGTACTACATGATGTTTGAGGTGATGGAGCCAACGTGGCATGTCCTGGAGAAGAACCTGAAGTCGGTCAGTCTGGGCACTGCGCTCAGGGCAGCCTGGTGCTTCTGCTGAGTCAGGCAGCTGGGGTGGGGGGAGCAGCTCTTGCCTGCACCATCTGCGCTGAGTGTCCAGAGAGCTTCAGCTCTTGGGCTGTATAGAAATGCAATAAATAAGTAGATTAGATAGATTTGAGCTTATGAAACGCGGCCTTCCGCTAGAGATTGTGCATATGCCCAGAATGTAACTTGCGCTACTGAGCAGGAGGCCCCCTGCCCACCCGCCCTGTGTTAGCTGGCCGCGTTAGCTTTCATTTGAGGAGACCGCGATGGCTTGGCTCCATCATCCTCTCACCCAGGAACGGCCAAAGAGCCCCCTGTCACGGCAGAGGGAGCCGGACTTCCGAGCCTCGTGTGCCCTTCGCCCTGAGGCTGCCAGGGGGCTGTCCTCGGAAGGCCACCAGCCCAGACATGGTCGCACAAGCAGTTCCCCAGGAGGCTTGCGCTTCAGAGTTGCTTTTACTGACTTTCTTGAGGTATGAAAGTAAGACTGCACCTCTTTATACTTGGTAACTCAATAGTGAAATAAGCCCAGGAAAGTTACTGTCTTGCAAGAATCTTTCCTTGCCTGCTTTTAACTCATGGGAGGGCATGGAAGAAGGTGAAGGCAGCTTTCCTTCCCTCCTTTGCCAGCCCCTCTTGTGAGTAAACAGCAGGCCAGCACAATGGTTCAGCAGGCTGGCAGCAGAGGTGTGGAGCCCTCCGCGTGTTCTCTGCCCAGTGTCCTGCGTCCTGTTATAAGCGGCTTTGCCTCCTTGCATATTCAGCATAAGAGCGCTGTGGAGGAAGAGAGCGACCTGTGACTCGGTCACCAGCCTTTTGATTCCTGGGCTGGACAGCACAGCGACTCAGTGGGGAGCAGGGAGCAGAGTGGGGGGGGCAACGTGTGGCCCTCCAGATGTTTTGGTCTACAGCTCCCATCAGTCCTGGCCAGCAGTGAGGGTTCATGGAAGTTATAGGCAAATCATCTGGAGGGGAGCTTTGGCCCTTGGGTGGTACAGAAATGGAATGAATGAATGGATTAATTAATTAGAGTTGCCCGCCGCTGGCGTAGAGGGTGGCACGCTCTGCCTCCTCCTCAGACTCCGCCCCGATGCCTGCACTCCTCCCCGGGCCTCGTCCGTGCTCCGCAGGGCCTGGTCCCCCGCAGCTGGTTTTCGCAGCGGCAGGGCCTTTGGGAGCCTCCCCCACCTCACAGCTGATCAGAGGCTTCAGAGGGCCTGGGGTGGCCAGACCGCTTCGAGCCTTTGCCCTGCTCGGCAGCCAATGCAGAACCTGAGCAAATGGACAAAGGAGGAACAGAGCGGTCTGCCCCGCCCCGCCCCGCCGGATGGCATTCCTGGTTGCCTCTGGCGACCAGTTGAGGAGCTGAAATACCAAGGACAGCGGTGTCCAATCACGATGCCCTCGTCTTAAGCGTCTTCATAGAATAGTAGGGCTGGAAGGGGCCTACAAGGCCATCGAGTCCAACCCCCGCTCAGTGCAGGAATCCAAGTCAGCGCATCCCTGACAGGTGGCTGTCCAGCCTCCTCTTGAACGCCTCCAGTGTTGAATCTGTGTGGTCTTCTGCCTCTGATGGTGTCAGCAGCCGCTGGGCCCTGGTCTTGCCCCAGACAGCCGCGCTGCTTTTCTTGCCCAGGTGCTCCTGGGGCGCATGTTGATGGGGCACCAGCATCGGTCTCACTTTGCTCGGCTACCAGCTGCTTAAATCTGTGAGGCCCAGCTTTGAGCGCATCTCCTGGGCTGTGCCAGGTCTGCTCTTCGGCATGGGACCGTCTCCATCGCTCCAGAGGGCAGGTCTGGGCTGATGGGCGGGAGTGGCAGGGAAGCCGCTTCAGCTCACCTTGAGCGGAAACGCCGGAGGCCTCTTGACTGCCTCTGGAGGCAGAGGGCTCCCCTTAGCCAGAGGCATTCAGGGCAGAGGCTGGAGGGCCGTTTGCCAGCGCTGGTGCGGGTGTAGCAGGCCCCTGCACGGTGGGGTGGGCGTGCTGGACAGTGTTTTCTCTTGCTGAACAGGCCTCCAACATAGATGATGTCTTGAGCCACCACACGAGCTTTCTGGACAACTGCCTGAAGGACTGCATGCTCACCAATCCGGAGCTGCTGAAGATCTTCTCCAAGATGATGTCTGTCTGTGTCATGTTCACCAACTGCATGCAGGTGGGACTGCATCCCCCGCCCCGAGGGCTGGGCCCAGGGCTGCTGGCCGCCTTTCCTCGCCTGGCCTCCGGGTACAAGAGGCCTGCACACGTGGGTGCACTTTGACGAGCTCTGCCAGCCACCCCCAACTCGGTGCCCTCCTGTTTGGCCTACAGCTCCTATCCGCCACAGCAACCGTGGCCACTGCTCAGGAATTCTGGGAGCTGTAGTCCAAACACATGTGGAGGGCACCAGGTTGACGAGGGCTGCTCTGTGCTTATCCATTTTTCTCCTGCCCGCCAGCGATTCTCCCACAGCATGAAGTTGGACAGCGAACTGGGACGCCTGACCGTGGAGCACGGGACCATGAGGGGCCCCCCAACGGAGCAGGAGCGGGTGGAGGAATCGACACGGAAGCAGCTCGCCAACAGGGTATGTTGGGGGCTCTAAGCTCCTCCCTCCCTCCTTCCCTTGCTGTTCACAGACCTCCCGTAGAACCAGTGAAGCTGCCCAATCTCTGTAAAACCGGTTTTGTAGGATCGATCCCAGCTTCTTCGGTCTGATGAAGTGGACAAGGTGCTTTCACCTGTAAAGTTGGCCACCTGCTTGCTTGATCCCTGCCCATCTTGTCTCATTATGAGCTGCAGAGGGAGGCTGGGTGAGGGGATCAGGGTGGTGATGAACTCCTCCTTTGAGGAGGGAGTGATGCCATCAGCCCTCGAGGCAGTGATAAGACCGCTCTTAAAGAAGCCCTCCTTGGATCCCCAAGTTCTGAACAACTTTTGCCCAGTTTCGAATCTGCCGTTTTGGGGCAAGGTGATTGAGCGGGTGGTGGCGATGCGGTAGAAGGCACACTTGGAAGAAGCCGATTGTCTAGATCCACTTCAGTCAGGCTTCAGGCCTGGGCATGGTACAGAAACGGCCTTGGTCACCTTGGTGGATGATACAAGGAGGGCTTTGGATAGGAGTGAATGCTCCTTCCTTGTTCTCCTTGAACTCTCAGCGGCTTTTGATACTGTTGACCACAGTATCCTGGACCGCCTGGAGAGGATGGGCATTGGAGCCACCGTATTACCGTGGTTCCAGTCCTTCCTTTCCAGCAGATACCAGAGGGTAGCACTGGGAGAGGAGGTTTCGGACCCGTGGCCACTCATGTGTGGGGTGCCACAAGGTTCCATCCTCTCCCCGATGCTATTTAACATCTATGTGAAGCCGCTGGGGGCTATCATCAGGAGGTTTGGGGTGCGGTGTCCTCAACATGCGGATGACACGCAGCTCTACCTCTCGTTCAAATCTTCACCGAGGTTGGCCGTAGAATCCCTGTCCAAATGTCTGGAGATGGTGAGTGGCTGGATGGGGAGGAATAAGCTGAAGCTGAACCCTGACAAGACCGAGGTACTTTTGGTGGGAGACAAGAGGAGGCTGGGGGATGTTGACCTGGTGTTGAATGGGGTATGGCTACCCTTGAAAGACCAGGTCCGCAGCCTGGGGATCATTTTGGACTCCCAGCAGTCCACGGAGGCTCAGGTGTCAGCCGTGAGCCAGACAGCGCTATACCAACCCCTGGTCTCCTCTCGTCTAGACTACTGTAATGCACTCTATGAGAGGTTACTCTTGAAGATGGTTTGGAAGCTGCAGCTGGTGCAGAATGCGGCGACTCACCTGATTAAAGGCAGCCACTGGCATGATCACATCACTCTGGTGCTGAAGGAGTTGCACTGGCTACCAGTTGTTTCCTGGGCCAAATTCAAGGTGTTGGTTTTGACCTTTAAAACCCTATATGGTTCTGGCCCAGCCTATCTCAAGGAGCGCCTCCAGCAGCACCAGACAGGCTGCTCAACGAGATCAGCCTCAGATGGCCTTCTCTCTGTCCCATCAGCCAGGACAGCTAGGCTGGTGGGGACGAGGGAGAGGGCCTTCTCTGTGGTGGCCCCCACTCTGTGGAACTCCCTCCCTAGGGAACTCCGCCATGCCCCCTCTTTAATGCGCTTCTGCCATGCATTGAAAACATGGTTGTTCAGGCAGGCATTTGGGGTGAGTTAGGGTATTTTTAGAAATACAATGTTTTAATGTGGAATTTTATTATTTTAAACTGTTCATAGAATCATAGAATAGTAGGGTTGGAAGGGGCCTACAAGGCCATCGAGTCCAACCCCCTGCTCAATGCAGGAATCCAAGTCAGAGCATCCCTGACAGGTGGCTTGTCTTGAATGCCTCCAGTGTGAGAGAGCCCACCACCTCTCTAGGTAATTGGTTCCATTGTCGTATTGCTCTAACAGTCAGGAGGTTTTTCCTGATGTTCAGCCGGAATCTGGCTTCCTGTCACTTAAGCCCATTATTCCGTGTCCTGCACTCTGGGATGATCAAGAAGAGATCCTGGCCTTCTTCTCTGTGATAACCTTTCAAGTACTTGAAGAGTGCTATCATATCTCCCCTCAGTCTTCTCTTCTCAAGGCTAAACATGCCCAGTTCTTTCAGTCTCTCCTCAGAGGGCTTTGTTTCCAATCCCCTGATCATCTTTGTTGCCCTCCTCTGAACCCTCTCCAGTTTGTCTGCATCCTTCTTAAAGTGTGGTGCCCAGAACTGGACACAGTACTCCCGATGAGGCCTAACCAGTGCTGAGTAGAGGGGAACTAGTTGTTGTATGATTGCACTTCGCCCAGAGTGGCTGGGTGACCAGCCAGATTGGCGATTAAGAAATTTCATAAATAAAATTTGTAGCACATCAGTCAGGAATATCAGAGCCAATGGAGCTTTGGCCCCGTAGCCCAGTCACTTGAGGGAAAGGATCTTGTGCAAGTGCAGACCACTTTCCCCGTGGTGGCGTTGTGCAAGTAGGCTGCCCTCATCAGGGGGTGCAAGTTCCAGGACTCTTCCAGAGCATTCATGCACTCTCTTGCCTTTGGTGGCTTAAAAATGGCCTTTCTGGGAAACCCTGCCTGAAGCAACACACAACAAATCCCGGCAGGGCTCCTTCTGCGCCCTGGCCTGGGAGAACTTCCCCTGCCTCAGCGACTCAGGGAGCACAAGAGTGACTGTTCTTTTTAGAAATGTTCTGTGCTCTGGTTCTGCAGCTTTTAGCAGAGCATGCGGATTCGCTGCATGTCACCTCTGGCTTCGAGGCAACAATAAACAAGTTTGACAGCAACTTCTCAGCACATCTCCTGGACCTCCTGGACAAGCTGAGCATTTACAGCACCAATGACTGTGAGCACAGCATGATCAACATCATCTACAGGTGAGGAGAGATTCTTCCTCCTCCGTCTTTGAGCCTGAGTCGCTTGGGGGTGGGGGCAGGGTCCGTCAAGCAAGTCAGAATGGCTGTATGCCAACTCTAGTCGCAGGATCAAGAGGGGGAGGGGCGAATGCCCACTTGTCCTGCTTGTGGGCTTCCCGAAGACAGTGGAGGGGCCACAGGGGGAAACCAGATGATGGCCTGGGGGGTCTCTCAGGGTTGGGGACCCCCTTGTCAAGGTCTCTCAGCCCATACGTCTTCTTCCTCTTTCCTAGATTGGACTTCAACGGCTTTTACACAGAACGGCTGGAGCACATGTCTGCGGAACGGAGCCAGAAGGCTGTGTCGCATGTGGCCCCTCCCAGGGCTGCTGTTGTAGCCACTCAGTGACCCCCTTCCCCTTCAGGAGGAGGAGGAAGGGGGGTTGCACAGGCGGCAGCGCAGAGCCGCAGCGGAACTGTGAGTCACATGCATTGTGGCTACTAGTGTTTGTGACGGATTGTCCTTTCACCTGTTTAAAACACAGAACTTCAGATTGTGTAATTCTGTCTATTATACTTAACAAATAAAGAGCATCTGTAAGGGGCTTCTGTAATCTTTAAAAGTATATTTTGTACCTCAGTTTTTAAGGGCACAACCCCAATAAGAGAAGTTGGCAGCAATGAGAGAGGTTGGCTGGAGCACGGAGGGAACCGTCTCCTCCGTGCTCCAGCCACCCTGCTTCTTTGCGTAGACGGGCAGTTTCACCCATCTAGGCATGGTTTCGGGAACAGGCCTCAAGACCGCATAGGATGCCGTCTAAAGCGGCCTCCGCAATCTCCTCCCCTCCCTGCCCCCAGGACCGCCCCCTCCTCACCCTCTCCACGCTCTGTTTCTGATTGCAGCGAGAATCACACCGGCTACGAGGGGGTGGGGCGCAGTTTATGGGAACTGCTCTTGGAGTGCCATCTTCGAGCTCAGTTCCCATAAACCGAAAAAACTTATGGCTGTCAGCATTTAGTGGCCATGGGATTGCTCTCTAAGTTAAACTATGGAATTCGCTACCACAGGATGTAGTGATTGCCACCAATTTGGATGGCTTTAAATGGGGGTTAAACAGGAGGGCGCTTTAAAAGGGGGGCAGGAGGGTGCTGTTGTGCTTGTGAGTTCCTGGTCGACAGCTGGTTGGCCATTGTGTGAACAGAATGCTGGACTAGATGGCCCCTGTGTCTGATCCAGCAGGGCTCTTACGTTCTTAAGACCTGATCAAACTAAGTGTGGCACTGATGGCTCAGTTTAGCTGAGAAACAGTGTAACTCCAGGGAGGACAGCAGATGGTGCCTGGAGTAGCAGAAAATGCAGTCAGTTCAGCAGAATAAAGTGACAGAAGCCCTCGTGGACCACAATCGTAGCACCTCTGGCATATGTGCAGTTCCCCTGTAGTGAGCCTCACTTCTGCCACTCCAGGTTGGGCTGATCTTGTACATGCTCCCAAAAAGTGCATCGGAAGGGTTTGGACAGTAACATCTTTGCACAGCTGTCCCACCCCTAGGTGTGAATTTAACAGCATGGGAAGACTAGCAGCCTGCTACTCTGCTGTAGAGAGCAGATTTTCACACTCTGGTGTTCTCCAAACATTTTAGACTTCAACTCCCACTAGCCACTGGTCAGGAATCCTGGGAGTTATAGTCCACAACATCTGGAGGGCACCAAGTTGGTGAAGGCTGTGAATGCTTTCGGTTTGGGGGTTGGGATCTCTTCAAAAGGTTTTGATTAAGCTAGAAAGTGCAAATGAATGAGAATGGAAGGTGAGGGGCAGCAGAGGGTTAATAAGACCTCTGTGGGCATATAGAGATCAAATCCCAAATTCCTTGGAACATGGAAACTGATCAAAGCCTCTCCCGTTTTCAAATTTTTAAAAATCCATTTTAAAAGAGAGCGTATAAAACTGAGTGGAGAAAGTAGACAATCTGAGCCCCACTCAAGCAAGTCTTCTATGCCTCACCTCCTACAAGGCCGTTAGCCTTTGTTAGCAAACTGTCAGGGGAATGTCTACAGTCCTTTGAGCACATTCTGGCAGAAAGCATTGAGTGAACCATCAACACTCTGTAACATGGACCAGCTGTTGAAAGCATCCAGGGAAGGTGGTAGGCCAGGCAGACCCAGCACTGATACAGATGCCTTAGGAAAGGTTATGAAAATGGCTTTATTTTCCCCAATTCCAAAGCTCAATGTTTTGTGAGGCACAAGCCCTGTTTTTTTTTTTTAAAGAAATGTTAGTTCAGTCATCAGATTTTTCTTCTACAGCTACATTTGTAAGCTCTGAGGCAAAATCTTCAGAGAAAGAACACAGTCCAGTATGCAGCTAGGGCCTGACCCACTTTTGATCGTTTAGCAACAAGTGGTGCCAAGAACAACTTGTGTGCGTGTGCACGTGAGAGTTCTGGGTTCATTCTATTCATTGGAATTCATGGCCGAAGGTGCTCCAGGACTGGAGGAATTTGGCATTTTACGCAGGCGGAGCCATCAACACTGTTAGCTGGTAGTGGCAGCATCCAAGGAAGACGAGACTAACAGGAACGTGAGGTGTGTGCCTGCCTGGGACCAGGGAAGGGTCATGTGGCCTATTCCTACACAGAGCTTCCCGAGCTAAGCTGACCCTCGCTAGATTATGAGCTCGAGAGGCATTCTCATTCTTCCCATCTCCCTGGCAGCAAGAGGACTCAGTTTACAGCCCCTTCAAACAGGCCATTCCCAACATGGGAAAGATGCCAGTTGAGAGCAGACACAGCAGAATCACTGCTTGGGATGCCCCACCTGCAGAAAGGCTTGGGGATGGGTACTGTGAGATGTGCCACTTTCCAACAAGATGTCTGCACTCCCATATTCTGAGGGCTGTACAACCTTGTTGGTCCTGAGAATCTGAAAGAGACATTAGTTTTTGCACCTCTGGGTGGTGAGAGCTATTCCTCCTCAGTCCCCTGGGACAAGGCTACCTGCCAGCTCTCAGACAATGCAAACACACAGGGCAACACCAACTTGGGGAGATGCTCGAGGCCAATAGGGGCTGACAGATCAGGTCAGCTGGCACAGGGCCACGGCTGCTGCGTCACAGTGGCATTCGACCCAGGCACACGCTGCCTGCGCGAGGAGAACAACCGAGTTGGGAGAGCTTCGCCACAGTCTCCCTCACAAGGGCATAAACAGCAGCAGCTGGACTGCTCAAGGCGGCAGGAGGCCCAAGACACTGCTTGTGGCTGCGACAGCGTGGGAGCCTTGAGCTGTCTTCACAGTTGGCTCTGGAGGGCAGCACAGCCCCCAGGACTCTGTATGCGCTACAGAAAATGTTTGATTCCCTTCCCTTCTGGAATAAGGCAGTTTGAGACTAGGGTTAGGGTTGGGTTAGGGTCAGGGGGTTAGGGTTGGGTTAGGGGGCTAGGGTTAGCATGAGGGGGTTAGGGTTAGGGGGTTAGGTTTGGGGTTGGGGTCAGGGTTAGGGGGTTAGGGTTGGGGTTATAAATTTATTTTTTTTTAGGAATGTTTTACTTTTATTAAAACCATTCTACTCATAAAATTCCAACATTAAATTTGTTACACCCATCCGCTATAGTTTGTTATATTGTACATAACCAAGGTTTCATCGCTAATACAGAGTAGAAACTATCATCCATCTTCTATTATGTCATGTTTTCTTGTTTTACCATCAATTGTTCCATCAGAGTGAGAGAGAGAGAGAGAGAGAGAGAGAGAAAGAAAGAAAGAAAGAAAGAAAGAAAGAAAGAAAGAAAGAAAGTGTTATGCATCTTAAAATACCTAATATACATAAAATTCAAAAGTTTTCAGCCAACTCACTTCTTCACGTTATAGGTGGTATAGCATTAGCTACCCATGGCCAAAATCTCCTCCATATCTGTGGAGGTAATTTTCCTTTTTCATACTTATAAAACCCTCTTATTTTATTTTCCACAAACCTAACGGAAGTGTCTACGTTTTCCAGATTCTGGGTGGAAATCTCTCTTCGCCTTTGTAATGTCAAAGCCAATAACACAAACAAATTAACAATTCTTACGGTAGACCGAGGCACTTCCCAAAACACTTTGCCTATTACTCCTTTCTGATTATATTTTCTTTTCCTATTTACACCTTTTAAGGGACCGTTGACGACATTCTCTGGCTCTTTCCCTGACACGATCGTCTCCCAGTGTTGTTCTCCCAGATCTGGCCAATGCAGGACTCTCAACATCGCTTTCCACAGTTCCTTTGCTGCTGGGCAGTCCTGGGCAGTCCACCACACTTTAAGAAGGATGCAGACAAACTGGAGAGGGTTCAGAGGAGGGCAACAAAGATGATCAGGTGACTGGAAACAAAGCGCTATGAGGAGAGACTGAAAGAACTGGGCATGTTTAGCCTTGAGAAGAGAAGACTGAGGGGAGATACGATAGCGCTCTTCAAGTCCTTGAAAGGTTGTCAAAGAGAGGAAGGCCAGGATCTCTTCTCCATCATCCCAGAGTGCAGGACACAGAATAATGGGCTCAAGCGACAGGAAGCCAGATTCCGGCTGAACATCAGGAAAAACCTCCTGACTGTTAGAGCAATACGACAATGGAACCAATTACCCAGGGAGGTGGGGGGCTCTCCCACACTGGAGGCGTTCAAGACGAGGCTGGACAGCCATCTGTCAGGGATGCTCTGACTTGGATTCCTGCATTGAGCCAGGGGTTGGACCCGATGGCCTTGAAGGCCCCTTCCAACCCTACCACTCTATGATTCTATGTATAACTTTTTTATACGTTTGCAGTTTCCATTTAGACCAAATATTAATTTTTTCCTTAACCAATTCTACCCATAAATACCAATTTTTCTCCCACCCCATCTTCTGGATTGAAAAATATATTCCCAAAATTTTTACCGCTTCTAATTTATCCTCTTGACATTCTGAATCTGTGCTTTCGTTTACTAATGCTCTTTCCAGTGGAGCATTAGATGAGCAACCTTCTTTCCAAGCAAAGGAGGGAAATGACACAACTTTTTTCAAATTTAAACAGGCGCCTGAGGCACTGCCAAACCATTCAAAAATTTCTTTGAGTCTAATTAACTCTTCGTCCCATTGGATAAGTACAGAGATGTCGTCCGCATGCACTATATGTTTTGCCTGACTACATCGTGTGGGCGATACAGGTAACTTTAAACCTTGTATTTTCCAATTGATTTCAATTTTACATAAAACGGCATTGATTGCTAAAACGTACAGGATTGGGCTTATGGGGCATCCTTGTCTTACACCTGATCTAAGAAAGATCTTCTTCCCTCTATGGCCATTAATTTGTGGTACTATATTTGCAAACTTATACATAGTTTTTAAGTGGGTTATATACTCTCCTGGTATACCTTGCCATTCTAGTACTTCCCATAAGTATGCATGATGGACACGATCGAATCCTTTGACCTGATCGAGTTGGACTACTTTTCCTCTCCATTGACCTTTATCAGCAAGATTGAAAATCTCACGGAAGAGGCACAGCGAGTCCACCATGGATCTTCCAGGCACCACACTAGTTTGAGTCCCAATTACTATTTTCTTTGCTAGTTTTGTTAAACATTCACTGAGGACTTTGGCTAGAATTCTATAATCGATATTTGTGAGTGTGATCGGCCTCCAACTGCTTGGTAATGTCAAATCGCCTTCCTTAGGAAAGAAAATCAAAACAGCCTCATAGAAAGAGCTACTTAAATTCTTTTGAAGTAACAAAAAGTTAAATACTTGTGTTAAAGGGGGAACTATCCATTTTTTAAAGGTCTTATAGAAGTTCCAGCCTAGACCATCAGGCCCCGGGGCAGATGTACTTTTCCCTTTAACGATAGCCTTACTCACTTCATCTTCGGTAATTGGCGCCACTAACATTTGGGAGTCTTCTGAGTTTAGACCATCATAAATAGCACTGAAACATTCTTTAGGGATGGACTGTAAGAAATGTTTAATCTCTCCTTGTGTTATATTTTTGGCTGAATAAAGTTGTTCGTAATAATCTTCCATCACCCATAACATTTCTTTAGGATGAAATTTTATTTTCTCTTCTATGTTCGCTCTCAGCCCTTTAAATTCTATGGAGGGTTTTGGTGTTTTTGTTTTGGCCCATTCATCTACATCCAAAATGGATCCTTTATTCCTAAAATTTTTTGAAGCGTTCCTTTTATCTCTTTGGATTTTTTGGTAATTATTCGCTATCACCTCCCTTGATGTTTTCAGAGTATTTTCATTGTAAGGCAGCCCTTCATTTACTTTAGCGTGGCACCTTACAAACCGATAAATAGCAGTGTGATAATTCTGAACCTCCCGATGGTAAATATTGAATTCATGGTTAGAACATTTCTTCCTAAGTATCTTCTTGAGTCGTTCCCACCACAAAGGTGGATCCTCTGGGTAGAGGTCGAAAAGAATTAAATGGCCAGCTAATAACGATGCTATCAACGTCTTACAAGCAACCATATCAAAAAGCTTTAGTTGAAGTCGCCATAAAGGTTTTCCCCTTTGGAAAACTTGCCCTATAGATAATTGCATACTTAGGATGCCATGGTCAGACCATGGGGTTATGATGATTCTAGACTGCTCTGTTTTTAATGGTTTAGGTGCTCGTATTCTATCTATGCAACTAGCAAAATGGGAATGATAAAAAGTAAAATTTGCCCCATCCATTGTCCTATAATTATCTAAATAAGCTTTTCTACAATAAACGGGGGGGAAATCCAGGCTGTTGTCTATTTCCAAAGCTTTATCTAGCAACTCTAATTGTTCAAAAAATTGTTCTAATTGTTTTTCTTCAGGGGTTAAAGGATTAAAATGCTCTTTGGTCTTTTTTGGCATTCCACTTTTCCTAACATAAACCAATCTGTCTGATACTTTTGCCCTATTATTAAAATCTCCTGCAACAATGTGGATCCTACGTGTATTACAGTGTAACCCCAGAACGTTTTCCTTTCTGCTGTAGAAACTGGCGCATATAAAGCACATAGCCGAAAAAGCCCATTTTCCATGTTTCCTGTATGTAACAATTGTTGGATTGTAAAATCAACTACTAACAGCCTTCCTGGTATGCCTTCAATAACTTGGTTGATGGTTAAATCCTCTTTCAACTTTTAACACAGCTACTCCAGCTGTATCTTCCTCTCCATAAGACCATAGTGATGGCCCAGCTGTCCATGACCTTTGGGCCTTACTGCGCTCTTGCTCATACTGAAATGGGTTTCTTGGAGTATGCAAATGTCATGGTCTATTCTAATGAGGAAGGGAAGAATTTCTTCTTGCCTCTTTTTTGATTTTAATCCATTTACATTCCAAGAAGAAATATTGATTTTGACCTTTTTAAATTATATTATAATATATAAAATAACCTAATAACTCTATTTATCTAAGTTAAAGAGTATTTATTTGTTTCTGTATTTATTTCAAAATAACTAACTGTATGTTAAAGAAACAACTAAATTTGAAAACAACAACCACCCTAATTCTTTGATTTTTCTTCATGGTACTTACTATCAGAACCTCTTGGACACTCTCCCCTGTAAGGGGGGAAAATTAATTTCCTAACTTTTCTACCTCCTCTGGTAAATCCGGAGGTGTATTTTGTTTGATACATCTACACCAGTTTCTGTGTTTCCTTCTCCTTCTGTTTGACTCTCTTTTTTTCTGTTTGTATCCTGAATTTGGCTTTCGTCTGCTTCCACATTCTGTTCTTTTTCTGTTACTACAAACATGTCCTGACTCTGGTCTGGCACTCCTTCCACCCCTTCACTTATTCCCTCATTGCTTGGCTTCTTTTTCCTTGATTTCACAGCCCTTTGTTTCTTGGCTTTTTCAGTGCCTATAATAGGCCAATCTGCTTGTTCTAATTGGCTGACTTTTGCCAACATGTAGACTTCCTCCATTACTCTATCATTGAGTTCTTGTACATTTTGCCTGGTTGTTAACCTCACTTCACCTTCATAGAATCATAGAATAGTAGGGTTGGAAGGGGCCTACAAGGCCATCGAGTCCAACCCCCTGCTCAATGCAGGAATCCAAGTCAGAGCATCCCTGACAGGTGGCTGTCCAGCCTCGTCTTGAATGCCTCCGTTCTCCTTCTCCTTCAACATGTTCTCTTTCGAGGTTTGCCGTCCCTACTTTCATTACTCTTTCCTAAAACTGTTCCTCCTGTCCTCAGTTATATCGGTAGTGCCTGGGGCCAGGTCTATCGAAAGGGGTGATATGATTGCTCGCCCTGGCTCTGATCCTTGCTCATTTGCTTGGTGTCGCTCACTCGCCCTTTGCATTCCTCTTTTGGCCATGCGGGTACTTCTGTGCATCCAAAATGTTATAAAGCGATTTGGGGCACCAAAAATAGGTATGCCCCACTGCATCACGGAGATTACAGCGTATACCCCTATGGCAATTGACCATTAGGTGTCCCCTACTACCACACCTGGCACATAAGTGTGTTGTGCATGTACGGCGTCTGTGCTCATATGACCCACATTGAAAACAGGCTGCGGGCTGGCCGCTGTACCTAGTGATGCCACGCTCTGAACCTAAATAAAAATACTTTGGTATTTTCCCTTGATTTTGGTGCTCTTCTTGATCCTTGAAAGTCACTATACATTGATATTTTCCATTCCAAAATCCATCACCATCATACTTTTTGTCTGGCCCCATTAGGATAGTTGCGTATTTGGACACCCATAGAGCGACATTGTGCGCCGGTATAGCTGTGGTGCGAAAAATCACGGTGAGCACCTTCGTATCCTTCTTAAACAAGGGCGCTAACTCAAAATCCTTTAGCAACTGCGGGAATACCCTTTGCGTTACTCTGCAGTTGAACCAAAACCGCCTATATGCTTTCTCTGATGCTAGGCAAACACCCACTTCTCTCAACCCTTGAAGTTGAATAGCAGCCAGAATGTCATTTCTGGTTATATCCAAGGCGTCTCTAAGGAGTTTTTTTGCAATGCACGACCTTGCTTCTCCTTGCGGGTCATTTCCCGCATAACAAAAGAGAACCAAGTATCTCTTCTGTGGGTCACCTTCCTCAGATGCCCCTTCGATTGCCTGAGCTAGGAAATCCTCATCCTCATCTTATCTTAGGGATTGTGCCAGGGACTCTTTGTTTCTCTTGCTCTACCTGTTTGTTCTCCCCCTCCTCTTCCCTAGCAGCTACCACATAAGATTTCGGTTGGTTCTGACTCGTCACCCGCGGTTGCCCATCCTCTGCCTCGAGCACAGCTCATGATGGGGTTGCACTCGACGTAGACAATTCTAATTGGTGTATCTGCGGTGGTGTGGATGCAGTGTTTCCGTGCAGAATAGCTGTACTTACAGTTTGTCGCTCGAGTGCCTCCTCTTATTGACTCAACCAATTGTTCCCTTCCTGTCGCGCTTTAGGCCTAGCCCCCTTTTCAATGTCCGACAAAAATTTCTTTTGCCTGCTGGCCACTCTTTTGCGTGCCTCTTCTTCTGTCAACGGAGAAGCTGCTTTATCTCTAGATGAGGAATGAAGATCACAAGAAACAGTAGTCTGCCCAGATATAACAGGAAGATCCACTACCCGGTCTCCATCCTCAATCGTTTCCATTGTTTCAATCTCTCCCTCTCCCTCTGAAATTCCTTCCATCAGCTTTTCTATTGCCTCAATCTCACACTGTCCACCTGACTCTACTTCTGTTAATTCTTCAGATGTCCCCATCCCCAGTGTTCCCTCTTCCAAATCCACCTCTAAGCATTCGAGATCCTTATTTAAGGAATCTTTTCTGGGTTTCTTCTTAACGGTGCCTGGTGTATGCCCTCTTTCTAGGCTGCTGTCACTAGAATTCCCTCCCTCCAGCTCTGTCTCTGTCGCGCTTCCTGTATTTCCCACACTAGCAACAGTCTGAGGCATTTTAAAACCACACTGTTTATCCTCCCATGCTTCTTTTCTCTTCCCTTTCCCTGGCATCTCACCGCTCTTCGGGGGTGCCACCGTCGCAGTCACCCCCGGCAAAACAAGTCGGGCCTCTCTGTCTGTTGATGCAGCTCTCTCCTCTCAAGCGTCTCGTCGCGTGATTTGCTCGCCATCTCCCTCTTCTTCTGTGGATTTATTTTCTGCACAAGTAGCAAAACCTGTGTCAAAAGCTGCTGCTAAAAATTGTTCACTCACCCCTTCATCTGACACAGAGGAAAGTCTGCTTTTCCTCCTTAATAAGTCCTTTGCCTCACCCTCTTCCTCTTCACTCCCAGAGGTTACTGCTAAGTCAGCACAAGCCTGCATTTCCGACTCCTGAATAGGAGTTTCTGCCATTGTTTGCCGAGTTGCCTGACTGAGTCCGCCCCCCTGGCCGCTGTCATCCGGGTGGCCAGGTGGAAGCGCACGCCGGTGAAGCCTTTCTCCAGTTCCAGCCGACACAGCACCGCGTCCAGGCTCAGCACATAGAGCAGCGCGCTGAGCGGGCAGCCCTGCCGTACGCCCGAGTGGATGAGGATCGGTGCGCCGCGGTGCCTGTTCAGCTGCGGGACGATGGCTGCGCCGTGGTACAGCAGCTGCACGTAGCCTACAAAGGTCTCGGGCACGCCCTTCCAGCGCAGCGCCGCCCACAGGAAGGCATGGTGCACGTTGTCGAAGGCCTTCTCCTGGTCCAGCTGGAGCAGCAGCCCTGGCCCGTGCGCGCTAGCTGGAAGACTTCGCGTAGTGTGCAGAGCGAGTCCAGCATGGCGCGCCCCGGCACTGCGCTGGTCTGCGCACGCACCACGATCTTCCCGGCCACGGCCGCCAGCCGTGCGCTGAGCACCGCCGCCAGCACGCGGTAGTCAACGTTGGTCAGCACGATGGGGCGCCAGTTCTTGAGCAGCGTCAGGTCTCTGCGCTTGGGGAAGAGCACAAGCGTGCCCTCGCCGAAAGTCACACTAGTCCGGTCCTGTGCCAGGCACGCCGTGAAGACTTCCGCCAGAGGGTGCGCCAGCCAGGCGCGGAATTTCTTGTAGAAGGCCCAGCCGAGGCCATCGGGGCCTGGCGCAGAGCAGCTGAGCCCGCGCGCGATGGCCGCCGCCACCTCTTCCTCGGCGATGGGTGCCACCAGGCCGCGTGCGTCCTCCTCGTTCAGGCCCTCACACAGGCTGCGCCAGCCCCGCCACCCGCCATCGCCAGGCATCGCATCGATGGCGTGCAGGAAGGCCTCGCTTTGGTTGGCAGCGATCTGGGTTTTCTTTGCGAAAAGGGCGCCATAGAAATCCTCAACGACCTGGAGCACCTCTCCTGGGCTCGTGCTGACACCATCCGCCTCTGTCCTGCACAGCCCCTGGATGGCCGCCGGTGGGCTCGCGCCACCGCCTCTGGTCTTCGCCCACTCGTCGACGTCTACGCTGCCACCGTGCGTGCGGCTCACCTTGGCCCGGTGCCGCCGGTCCCAGCGCTGACGCTGGTAGTGCACGATGCTCTCCCACGCCTGTGCCAGGACCTTGGTGTCGACAGGCTGGCCGCGCCCGGCACGCACGTGGCACTGTAGGAAGTGGTAGACGGCCTCGTGGTAGTGGCACATCTCTGCGGAGTAGGCCGCCCGCTCCTGCCACCGGCACCACTGCCGCACCTCTCGCTTGACTCGCTCCCACCACTCCAGTGGGGCCGCATCCCGGTACAGGCCCGCCGTGCGCAGCGACAGCAGGCGCACCAGCGTGGTCGCTACCAGCGCGTGGCACTCCTCCCGCTGAAGCGCCTCCGGGCGCAGCCGCCAAAGGGGCCGCCCCCTCGGGAAGACTTCGCCCACAGCCAGCTCTAGGCGCAGTATCCCGTGGTCGGACCACGGGGTGATGGTCACGGCGCAGCGCCGTACGTGGACACTCTCCGGTGCGCGTACCCGGTCCACACGGCTGGCAAAGCACGGGTGGTAGAACGTGTAGCGTGCGGCGGCGCCGTCCCCGACGGGCGGATAGCTGCCCATGTACCCCTTCCGGCAGCCTACTGGGAAGAAGTCGAGCACGTTAGGGGCCTCGCGTGCCTTGTCCGCCAGTCCGGCCTCTGCCAGGAAGTGCTCCAGCTCACGCTCGCCTGTAGCCCGTGGCGTGGCGCCTGCGACCCCGGCATCCGGGGTCCTCCCTTTTTTTCCCGCCGGCCGGCGGGTGACCGTCCGCCAGTCGGCGCCCTCCTCCCCCTGGCTGCCAGCGCTCCCCCAGTCCTCTGACTCTTGGGCGCGGGCCCTGTCCAGAGCCCCCGGCCCCACACTTTGCTCCTCCCCTTCCCGCCGTCTCTGTTGCGCCTGGTGCCAGGCCTGTGCCTCTGCACGCTCCCGCCCCGCCTGGATGGCCCTGCTCGCCACACCCCACCACTCCTCGTCCTCCCAGTTGTACTGGGCACGCGGACACCAAAAGTAGGTGTGCCCGGGCTCCTCGCACAGGTTGCAGCGGATGCTGACCTGGCAGGCGGCCGTTGCGTGTCCACGGACGCCGCACCGCGAGCACAGCGGCGTGGTGCAGTTCCGCTGCCGGTGGCCGTAGGAGCCGCACTGGAAGCACGCCGGCGGCTGGCCGCTGTACTGTGTGATGCCCCTCTCCGCCCCCAGGTAGAAGTACGCGCTTTACTCTGCACGCGCTTTGCTGGCCACCGAGGCGTAGGAGCGCGTCCCGCCGTTCGCCACCGTCCGCTGTTCCCGCTGGGCTGCCAATGCTGCCGTCCCGGCCGTGGCCTCGTCCTTCGGGGTCGCGGGGTCCCGCCTGGCGCCGCCATCTCTGCCGCCGTTCCGAGCTCCTGCGGGAGGCACAGCGACAGGTACGGCAGTACCTGGGGACAGACCGGCCTCTCCCTGGAGCCCCCCCTCCTGCTCCTATTCCATGTCTGAGGCAGCCCGTCCCACTTGCCGTGCCCCTGTGACTCCGGCCCCGCTGCTCGCTCCTGACCCGGAGGCCTGCCCAGGACCCTTCCTGGGCCGCTTCTTGGCTGAGTCCTCCTCCGCTGCAGAGCCAGCGCTGCCGAGGCGCGTCTCCCCTCGTTTCCTCGAACCCGTGGCTGAGGGCGGCCTTCCCGGGGCTTTGAAAGGGCCCACCGGCCCGCCGCACTCTCCGCCGCTGCCGCCTGGACCTCCCAGGTCATCCTCCCGCTCCCCGGAGCCCAGAGACTCACCGGCCGCCATGGGCGGCACCTCCGATTGGGCCGCCCGCGGCACTGTCCCCGTCGGTCGCGCCACCCGTGCCGTCACTGGACGCTCCGCGTCATGTCGCCCTCGACTGCCACGCTCTGCCGCCGCTCTGCCCGGCGCCGCTGCCATTGACCTCCGCTCTGCCGCGCGGCCGGCCGTTGCTCCCTCGTCCACCTGCCGCTGCTTCTCGATGCGCTGCCGCTGTCGCATGAGGCCGATGACGGTCTCCAGCCACTCACGGAAGTCCGCCTGTGGCACGAAGGAGGACCAGTCCTCAGTCCTGGCCAGGAGGAGTACTGGCACGTCGCTCGGGGCGACGACCCATGTCCGGTGGATATCCTGGAATGTGCGCACCAGGCTGCCCGCCTCCAGCCAGGCCGGGAAGTCAACGGGCGCGCCACGAGGCCTGCGCCCCACCAGGAGGCGGCGCAGCGCAGCCAGCACCAGGGAGTGCATGAGGGCGAGTTGGTTCTCCATGAGCCCTCAGCAACGTCCGGCTAGGGTATCCCATAGAGGGCGAAAGGTCTGGGTGAAGAAGTCCCAGACTTTGCTCTGGCTGTACTTAGACAGGTCGTTGGTCGGCACCATGGGGAGGGCGATGCGGGCGACCACGTAGCCCCAGAGGCGCAGCAGGTCATGTTGGTCAAAAGTTGCCGGCACCAAGAGCTCGTGGACCCTGGCCAGCAGTGTGTGGAGAGCTTCCGTCCACCGCTGGAGGATCCGGAACTTGCGCGAGCCGCCCCCGCTGCCTCCGGAGGAGGAGTGGGGCGCCGGCAGGCCCCGGCTCATGTCTGTGTCCTCCACCGACGACCCAAAGTCCGTCCCGAACTGCTGGCGGAGGAAGTCTGCGTCGACGCGGCCGCCCATGAACTCTTCGCCCGGCTCCCCACTGCCGTGCTCCGGGCTGCTGCTGCGGCTGCTCTGCTCGCTGCTGCCGTCCCCTGAGCTGCTCTCCCAGGGTAAGCGCCTTCGTGGGCCGTACCTGTCCCTCACACCATTTCCCCGGGACCGAGGCTGCGCCACCGCCGCGAGGCTGGTGCCGCCCTCTGACAGGACCAGGCCCTCTCTGTCTCCCACCCGGGGCCCTCCACTGCACCCAGGCGTCCCCCTCTGCCCCCCAGTGGCGCCGCACGCCGAAGCGGAGCGCGAGGGTGTCGCAGCGCCGCTCCAGGTCGCGCAGGGACCGCCAGAGCACAGACGTCTCCCGCCTGAAACCCTGCAGCCCGTGGGCCCGCCGCTCCGCCTCCGTCATCCCCTCCAGCTCCGCCAGGCGCTCCTGCAGGGCGGCCATCTGGCCCACCAGCTTCTGCAGCCGCTCCCCTCTCTCGGCGCCCTCCGCCCACGGCCGCGCCCGCTCATACAGCGCGAGGTAGGCAGCGCGCCTCCCGGACCGCTGCAAGCCCGCCAGCTGCCCCTCCACGCTCCGCTCTCCAAGCCCCTCAGCTGCTCCTCCAGGATCAGCCCCTCGCTCGGCTCCCGCTGCAGCCAGGGCCGGCACAGCCCCAGCTGCCTCGTTACCGCCGGCAGCGGCAGAAGCAGCCCCGGCCCCTGCCTCCCGGTGCTGCCCATCAGCAGGCTCACCGGCTCCAGCCCCACCTCACACGGCTCCAGGGGCGCCCCAGGGCACCCCAGGCCCCCTGGGCGTCCGCCGTGCTGTCCTGCACCCCCCGTCCCTCCTCCAAGCAGCGGGGCCCCTCCCGCCGGCAAAGAAGCCGCTCCTCCTACCTCCTCCTCCAGCAGCCACAGCAGCAGCCACTTCGGCAGCCCTGCTGCTCTCCCCAGGCTCCAGGTGCTGCAGAGGGGGGTCCCTTCCAGAAACTTTTCCAAGGGCACCCCCCCTCCGAGGGGGTCCATGACCGCACCCCCGGGTGCCTGGAGGACTCCCCCAGCCTCCTCAGCAAGCGGGGTGCTGGCAGATACGCTGGCTGTAAAGTTGCAGCTCAGTGTTTGCTGGGATTCGCAGGAGCTCCAAACAAAGACAACTTCTCCCTTCGAGAGTCAGGGTGAGGGTGAGGGCTTAGGGGTTAGGGCTAGGGTTAGGGGTTAGGGGTAGGGGTAGGGTTGGGGTTAGGGGTTGGGGTTAGGGGTAAGGGTTAGGGTTTAGGGTTTAGGGGTAGGGATAGGGGTAGGGTAGGGTAGGGGTAGGGTTGGGGTTGGGGTTAAGGGTTAAGGGTTGGGGTCGGGGTGAGGGGTGAGGGGTTAGGGTGAGAGTGAGGGGTTAAGGTGAGGGGTTAGGGTTAGGGATTTAGGGTTAGGGTTGGGTTGGGTTGGGGTTAGGGTTGGGTTGGGTTAGGGTTAGGTTAGGGTTTAGGGTTAGGGATTAGGGTTAGGGTTTAGGGTTTTGGGTTAGGTTTAGGGTTTAGGGTTAGGGTTTATTGTTAGGGTTAAGGCTAGGGCTAGGGCTTGGGTTAGGGGTTCGGGTTAGGGGTTAGGGGTGAGGGTAAGGGGTGAGGGTGAGGGGTTAGGGCTTTAGGGTTAGAGTTAGGGTTAGGGATTTAGGGTTAGGGTTAGGGATTTAGGGTTAGGGTTAGGGAATTAGGGTTAGGGTTTTAGGGTTAGGGTTAGGGTTAGGGATTTAGGGTTAGGGTTAGGGAGTTAGGGTTAGGGTCAGGGTCAGGGGGTAGGGGGTAGGGGGTAGGGGTAGCGGTAGGGTTGGGGTTGGGGTTAGGGGTTCGGGGTTTGGGGTGGGGGTGAGGGTGGGGGTAGGGGTGAGGGTTAGGGTTAGGGTTAGGGGTTAAGGTTTAGGGTTAGGGTTTAGGGTTAGGGTTTAGGGTTAGGGTTACGGGTTAGGGTTACGGGTTAGGGGTTGGGGTTAGGGTTGGGGTTAGGGGTTGGGGTTAGGGGTTGGGGTTAGGGGTTGGGGATAGGGTTAGGATTAAGGGTTAGGGTTAAGGGTTAGGGTTAAGGGTTAGGGGTTCGGGTTAGGGGTTCGGTGTTAGGGGTGAGGGTGAGGGGTCAAGGGTTAGGGTTAGGGTTGGGGTTAGGGTTAGGGGGTTAGGGTTAGGGTTGGGGTTGGGGTTGGGGTTAGGGTTAGGGTGAGGGGTTAGGGATTTAGGGTTAGGGTTAGGGATTTAGGGTTAGGGATTTAGGGTTAGGGTTAGGGATTTAGGGTTAGGGTTAGGGATTTAGGATTAGGGAGTTAGGGTTAGGGTTAGGGGTTAGGCTTAGGGTTAGGGTCAGGGTCAGAGTCAGGGGTCAGGGGGTAGGGGTAGGGGTAGGGTTGGGGTTGGGGTTAGGGGTAGGAGTTAGGGGTTAGGGTTTTGGGTGGGGGTGGGGGTGAGGGTGAGGGTGGGGTGAGGGTTAGGGGTTAGGGGTTAGGGGTTAGGGGTAGGGATATGGGTAGGGTTGGGGTTGGGGTTAAGGGTTAAGTGTTGGGGTTGGGTGAGGGTGAGGGGTAAGGGTGAGGGTGAGGGGTTAGGGTGAGGGGTTAGGGTTAGGGATTTAGGGTTAGGGTTAGGGTTGGGTTGGGTTGGGGTTAGTGTTGGGTTGGGTTAGAGTTAGGGATTAGAGTTAGGATTTAGGGTTAGGTTTAGGGTTTAGGGTTTAGGCTTAGGGTTAGGGCTAGGGCTCGGGCTCAGGCTCGGGTTAGGGGTTCGGGTTAGGGGTTAGAGGTTTGGGTTCGGGGTGAGGGTAAGAGGTTAGGGGTAGGGATTTAGGGTTAGGGTTAGGGATTTAGGGTTAGGGTTAGGGAGTTAGGGGTAGGGTTAGGGGTAGGGTTAGGGGTTAGGGTAAGGGTTAGGGTCAGGGGGTAGGGGGTAGGGGTAGGGTTGGGGTAAGGGGTAGGGGTTAGGGGTAGGGGTGGGGGTGAGGGTAGGGGTGAGGGTAGGGGTGAGGGTAGGGGTGAGGGTAGGGGTGAGGGTTAGGGTTTAGGGTTAGGGGTTAGGGTGAGGGGTTAGGGTTAGGGTGAGGGTTTAGGGTTAGGGGTTAGGGTTGGGGTCAGGGTCAGTGTCGGGTCAGGGTCAGGTCAGGGTCAGGGTCAGGGGTTAGGGTCAGGGGTTAGGGTTAGGATTAGGGGTGAGGGCGAGGGCTAGGGTGAGGGCTAGGGTTAGGGCTAGGGTTAGGGCTAGGGCTAGGGCTAGGGTTAGGGTGAGGGTTAGGGGGTTAGGGTTAGGGGGTTAGGGTTAGGGGGTTAGGGTTAGGGGTAGGGTTAGGGGTTAGGGGTTAGGGTTAGGGGGTTAGGGTTAGGGGGATAGGGTTAGGGGGTTAGGGTTAGGGGGTTAGGGTTAGGGTTAGGGGGTTAGGGTTAGGGGGTTAGGGTTAGGGGGTTAGGGTCAGGGTTAGGGGGTTAGGGTTAGGGTTAGGGGGTTAGGGTTAGGGGGTTAGGGTTAGGGGGTTAGGGTCAGGGTTAGGGGGTTAGGGTTAGGGTTAGGGGGTTAGGGTTAGGGGGTTAGGGTTAGTGTTAGGGGGTTAGGGTTAGGGGGTTAGGGTAAGGGTTAGGGTTAGGGGTTAGGGGTTAGGGTTTAGGGTTAGGGATAGGGATATGGTTAGGGTTAGGGGTAGCGTTAGGGTTAGGGGTAGGGGTAGGGTTAGGGGTTAGGGGTGGGGTTGGTGTTGGTGTTGGGGTTGGGGTAGGGTTAGGGTTAGGAGTTAGGGGTTAGGGTTAGGGGTTAGGGGTTAGGAGTTAGGGTTGGGTTAGGGGTTAGGG